>NW_027363046.1:0-2453758 GCF_046119375.1 Phyllobates terribilis
ACCTGTCCCCTGTGGCGGACGGGCCCCGATCACCTGTCACTGGTGGGCGGACGGGCCCCCGATCACCTGTCCCTGGTGGCGGACGGGCCCCGATCACCTGTCCCTGGTGGGCGGACGGGCCCCGGAGAGATCACCTGTCCCTGGTGGGCGGACGGGCCCCGATCACCTGTCCCTGGTGGGCGGACGGGCCCCGATCACCTGTCCCTGGTGGGCGGACGGGCCCCGATCACCTGTCCCTGGTGGGCGGACGGGCCCCGATCACCTGTCCCTGGTGGGCGGACGGGCCCCGATCACCTGTCCCTGGTGGGCGGACGGGCCCCGATCACCTGTCCCTGGTGGGCGGACGGGCCCCGATCACCTGTCCCTGGTGGGCGGACGGGCCCCGATCACCTGTCCCTGGTGGGCGGACGGGCCCCGATCACCTGTCCCTGGTGGGCGGACGGGCCCCGATCACCTGTCCCTGGTGGGCGGACGGGCCCCGATCACCTGTCCCTGGTGGGCGGACGGGCCCGATCACCTGTCCCTGGTGGGCGGACGGGCCCCGATCACCTGTCCCTGGTGGGCGGACGGGCCCCGATCACCTGTCCCTGGTGGGCGGACGGGCCCCGATCACCTGTCCCTGGTGGGCGGACGGGCCCCGATCACCTGTCCCTGGTGGGCGGACGGGCCCCGATCACCTGTCCCTGGTGGGCGGACGGGCCCCGATCACCTGTCCCTGGTGGGCGGACGGGCCCCGATCACCTGTCCCTGGTGGGCGGACGGGCCCCGATCACCTGTCCCTGGTGGGCGGACGGGCCCCGATCACCTGTCCCTGGTGGGCGGACGGGCCCCGATCACCTGTCCCTGGTGGGCGGACGGGCCCCGATCACCTGTCCCTGGTGGGCGGACGGGCCCCGATCACCTGTCCCTGGTGGGCGGACGGGCCCCGATCACCTGTCCCTGGTGGGCGGACGGGCCCCGATCACCTGTCCCTGGTGGGCGGACGGGCCCCGATCACCTGTCCCTGGTGGGCGGACGGGCCCCGATCACCTGTCCCTGGTGGGCGGACGGGCCCCGATCACCTGTCCCTGGTGGGCGGACGGGCCCCGATCACCTGTCCCTGGTGGGCGGACGGGCCCCGATCACCTGTCCCTGGTGGGCGGACGGGCCCCGATCACCTGTCCCTGGTGGGCGGACGGGCCCCGATCACCTGTCCCTGGTGGGCGGACGGGCCCCGATCACCTGTCCCTGGTGGGCGGACGGGCCCCGATCACCTGTCCCTGGTGGGCGGACGGGCCCCGATCACCTGTCCCTGGTGGGCGGACGGGCCCCGATCACCTGTCCCTGGTGGGCGGACGGGCCCCGATCACCTGTCCCTGGTGGGCGGACGGGCCCCGATCACCTGTCCCTGGTGGGCGGACGGGCCCCGATCACCTGTCCCTGGTGGGCGGACGGGCCCCGATCACCTGTCCCTGGTGGGCGGACGGGCCCCGATCACCTGTCCCTGGTGGGCGGACGGGCCCCGATCACCTGTCCCTGGTGGGCGGACGGGCCCCGATCACCTGTCCCTGGTGGGCGGACGGGCCCCGATCACCTGTCCCTGGTGGGCGGACGGGCCCCGATCACCTGTCCCTGGTGGGCGGACGGGCCCCGATCACCTGTCCCTGGTGGGCGGACGGGCCCCGATCACCTGTCCCTGGTGGGCGGACGGGCCCCGATCACCTGTCCCTGGTGGGCGGACGGGCCCCGATCACCTGTCCCCTGGTGGGCGGACGGGCCCCGATCACCTGTCCCTGGTGGGCGGACGGGCCCCGATCACCTGTCCCTGGTGGGCGGACGGGCCCCGATCACCTGTCCCTGGTGGGCGGACGGGCCCCGATCACCTGTCCCTGGTGGGCGGACGGGCCCCGATCACCTGTCCCTGGTGGGCGGACGGGCCCCGATCACCTGTCCCTGGTGGGCGGACGGGCCCCGATCACCTGTCCCTGGTGGGCGGACGGGCCCCGATCACCTGTCCCTGGTGGGCGGACGGGCCCCGATCACCTGTCCCTGGTGGGCGGACGGGCCCCGATCACCTGTCCCTGGTGGGCGGACGGGCCCCGATCACCTGTCCCTGGTGGGCGGACGGGCCCCGATCACCTGTCCCTGGTGGGGGGGCCCCCCATCTGCCTGGTGGGCGGACGGGCCCCGATCACCTGTCCCTGGTGGGCGGACGGGCCCCGATCACCTGTCCCTGGTGGGCGGACGGGCCCCGATCACCTGTCCCTGGTGGGCGGACGGGCCCCGATCACCTGTCCCTGGTGGGCGGACGGGCCCCGATCACCTGTCCCTGGTGGGCGGACGGGCCCCGATCACCTGTCCCTGGTGGGCGGACGGGCCCCGATCACCTGTCCCTGGTGGGCGGACGGGCCCCGATCACCTGTCCCTGGTGGGCGGACGGGCCCCGATCACCTGTCCCTGGTGGGCGGACGGGCCCCGATCACCTGTCCCTGGTGGGCGGACGGGCCCCGATCACCTGTCCCTGGTGGGCGGACGGGCCCCGATCACCTGTCCCTGGTGGGCGGACGGGCCCCGATCACCTGTCCCTGGTGGGCGGACGGGCCCCGATCACCTGTCCCTGGTGGGCGGACGGGCCCCGATCACCTGTCCCTGGTGGGCGGACGGGCCCCGATCACCTGTCCCTGGTGGGCGGACGGGCCCCGATCACCTGTCCCTGGTGGGCGGACGGGCCCCGATCACCTGTCCCTGGTGGGCGGACGGGCCCCGATCACCTGTCCCTGGTGGCGGACGGGCCCGATCACCTGTCCCTGGTGGGCGGACGGGCCCCGATCACCTGTCCCTGGTGGGCGGACGGGCCCCGATCACCTGTCCCTGGTGGGCGGACGGGCCCCGATCACCTGTCCCTGGTGGGCGGACGGGCCCCGATCACCTGTCCCTGGTGGGCGGACGGGCCCCGATCACCTGTCCCTGGTGGGCGGACGGGCCCCGATCACCTGTCCCTGGTGGGCGGACGGGCCCCGATCACCTGTCCCTGGTGGGCGGACGGGCCCCGATCACCTGTCCCTGGTGGGCGGACGGGCCCCGATCACCTGTCCCTGGTGGGCGGACGGGCCCCGATCACCTGTCCCTGGTGGGCGGACGGGCCCCGATCACCTGTCCCTGGTGGGCGGACGGGCCCCGATCACCTGTCCCTGGTGGGCGGACGGGCCCCGATCACCTGTCCCTGGTGGGCGGACGGGCCCCGATCACCTGTCCCTGGTGGGCGGACGGGCCCCGATCACCTGTCCCTGGTGGGCGGACGGGCCCCGATCACCTGTCCCTGGTGGGCGGACGGGCCCCGATCACCTGTCCCTGGTGGGCGGACGGGCCCCGATCACCTGTCCCTGGTGGGCGGACGGGCCCCGATCACCTGTCCCTGGTGGGCGGACGGGCCCCGATCACCTGTCCCTGGTGGGCGGACGGGCCCCGATCACCTGTCCCTGGTGGGCGGACGGGCCCCGATCACCTGTCCCTGGTGGGCGGACGGGCCCCGATCACCTGTCCCTGGTGGGCGGACGGGCCCCGATCACCTGTCCCTGGTGGGCGGACGGGCCCCGATCACCTGTCCCTGGTGGGCGGACGGGCCCCGATCACCTGTCCCTGGTGGGCGGACGGGCCCCGATCACCTGTCCCTGGTGGGCGGACGGGCCCCGATCACCTGTCCCTGGTGGGCGGACGGGCCCCGATCTGATTTCAAAGGTATAAAAATTTAAAACGCGGAAGTATCATTTAATCCAATCGCCATATAAAACGTTAAATTATTGAACCCATAATATTAGCACCATAACAAGTATTTACCCCTTTAATAACCATATAACATACCCAAATAATGATTTTAAAAAAGAATCAAAATCTTCTATGTTCCCCAAACTTTTGTCAATAAAAACATGAGCTTCACTCACACAAACTAAATCCTCATTTTGCTTTACCAATAGGAAAATATTTGGCCACAGAAAATAGTGGGAAACGAGTTATTTTCTTTGTTGCAAAATGAAACAAAATAAAATGTTTTCACCACTAAGATAAAAACAAACTATACAACTATATATTTATCATAGGTCTGAAATGTGGAGAGAAACAAAATCTGGGTTGGGATGAAATAATGAGATAAAAAGCAATTCCACTATTGTCTTTTAAGGATTAGTTTTTAGATTATAATATAATTCTCCAGGTCATTGAGATAACCGCAATACCAAACTCAAGGTGTTTTATCTCCCATGGTGGTTAAACAACTATGTAACAACACTAAAGAAATTGGTTTGGGTCACCATATTCTGAGACCTTTTACATTTTTTTTCTGTTGATGGACCTTGTGAGGGCGTGATTTTGCGTAGCTTTTATTGATACAATTTTGGGGTATATTAAAAGGTTTGCCCAGGTTTGGGGCGCCATCTGCAGTCAGACTTGTGGCTCCTTAAAGTGCACAGTGTGCGAGCGGACAGAATTTCTCTAGTACTGGCGCCGCAAGATTGCAATTTGCATACACTCTATCACGTGCCGACTGGATGTGTTCAGCCTCTCTCAATACAAGTGAATTGATCCGTTTTTGATACCTTTTTGGGTTGCATTAAATGTCATTGCTTTTGATTGTGTTTTTTTTTGTGAAGAAGAGCATTTCATTTTATGTTTTGGTGGGTATTTTACATAACGTTGAAGTATAATTTAAACGTTCATATTTTTCAAAACTTTTTCAATTTTTACTTTATTTTTAAGTTAACTTAGTGGACTTATGTGATCATTTAACCCCTTATACTATATTTTGTAATTTTGTATTATTGCAGTATATGCATGTAGTTTAATTGACATTCTCTTGTGAAGCCAAGCTTTATAGGAGTACTAAGATGGCAGTGATTGAATCCTGCCCCGACTGCCATGGTAAATCTTCGGCAATCACTTCTATGGGGCGATGGGAAGAGGTACATGAGTGAAGTAGCTACCAGGACACTTAAATGCCCCTGTTAGTGATTAACCATGGTATTGACTGAACGGCAGCATTTAATGCTCCCTCCCTCCTGCATCTGACACAGCGGGCACGATGACGACACTTCACCGCACTCCATGCTGTGTCAGATAGTGTAGCTGCTGAGGTGAGTATATGCGCTGCAGAGACTGAAGCAGTGGGGGAACAAGGAGCGGTGAGTATTGTATTTTTCTTAAAAAAAATCAGTGAGTACGTGGTGCCCATAATACTGGAAAACTGTGGGCTGCGTTTTACCCTATGGGGGGTGGGGTTGTGTTTTACCCTATGGGCGGGGGTTTGCGTTTCACCCTATGGGGGGGTTGTATTTCACCCTATGGAGGGGGGGGTTGAGTTTTATCTTATGGGCGGGGGGGGTTGAGTTTTACCCTATGGGCGGGTGCATATTACTGTGTGGAGGACCATGGGGAGTGTATTATTCTGTGAGGAGGACCATGGGGAAGTGAATTATGCTCTGTGGAGCACTATAGTGAGTATTTTATTGTATGGAGGATTATGGTGGCGTGTTATACTATGGGGGGCCATTATAATATTTGAAGGGTTGTGTGGGGCCATTATACAGTATGCAAGCAATTATACAGTGTTAAGGTTTGTGTGGGGTCCATCATGCTTGGATTGAAGTGAATATCCAGCTCCAGTAAAAAAACAAATGGATTGCTGTGACACCATTTAGCTGTAGTTGGGGGTTTGGAAGGTGTAGAAAATGTGCAACACCGAACGCGTTTCAAACACTCTGCATGTTCTTAGACTCATATTTTGTGCACCTTCCAAACCCCCAACTACACCTAAATGGTGTGTCACAACAATGCCATTGTTTCAATCGTTCTTATAAAGACTTTTTTTGTACTGGATTTGGATGCACCTTGCTTCTACATCTGGCAGAGACTGGATCCTGTGCTTCGTTATATGGAACCCACTGGGAATCCTTCAAGGGTGAGCTGAATATTACTCTGACCTATGTGGTGTCCATCATACTGTTTGGAGGGCTAGTGCAGACTATTATACAGTGTGGGGCCATTATACTGTATGTAGGCCCATTACTCTACATGGAGGGCTGTGTGGGGGTCACAGTTGGGGGATTGCTGTGTTGTGGTCACCTTACTTTGCCTTGGGAGTTGAGGGGGGGCATAGTTTGATGACCCTACTGTACATGTGGAGGCTAAGGTAGAGGAATTCACCATGGGGGGTATCATACTGTGTTTGGGGGGCACTTTTGTTGGCATCATACGTTATGGTGGCAATGAGAGGGGAATCTAGGACTTCAGCAGGGGGAAAATTACTATGTAAAGGCTGGAAAGTTGTGACACTGACAAATATAATTTTTTTAAAAATATCTTTTGAAGGGGGAGGCCTCAACTCAAACTTCTGCTATGGGCCCGATGATTTCTATGTACGCCCCTGCCCCACAGCATCAATATACGCGCACAGCACTGCTACAGCAATACACAGAATTAACAAAATGAAGGTGAGTGACCCCCTAACCTATTAGCCCCCTGTGCAGCTGCACTGGTAGCACCAATGATATCCACTTAGTCTAGTAAAATCTGTCATCCCTCATCAAAGCTGAGCAACAAACTCTCCTAGTTACCCATAGCAATCAGAGATTAAAAGGGTATTCCCATCTCCAAGATCCTATCCCAATATGTAGTAGGTGTAATAATAATATTAGAAAAAACCTCAATTAGAAATGTAGAATAGTTTTTCTGCTTCGCTGTGTCTCTTTCCTCATGTGCAGGCATTGCAGGACCTTAGGTATCCATGGTTACGACCACTAGCAACTAGATAACTGGTGGTTGTAAGCATGGATATCTAATATTATTATTACACCTACTACATATTGGGAGAGGATTTTGGAGATGGGAATACCCCTTTAATAAAAGCTGAGCTCTGACTGGTTGCTATGGGTAACGAGAATAGTTGTAATGCTGCTACATAATCTACATAATTTCTCACCTTTCTCATCAGTCAGGTGGATGTGACGGGGTCCTGGGTCTCCTCCTCCGCTTCCATCCGCTCAGTCTCGTCATGGCTCAGTGAAGGCTAAGAAGCGGGTTATTCTGTTCTTCTTGGCTTCTCCTGTCCCTATTCTCCAATCGATTCTTCTTGCCTTCCTTGTGGTTTGTGAGCTCCCGTGTGTCTCCTCTCACCTGCGCTCCTGTGTATATAGGCGCCTGCCATTGTGATGTCATCGCTATGTCATAGATTCCACATTCCGGCACCTGCCATTGTGATGTCATCGCTGTCATGGATTCCACATTCCGGCACCTGCCATTGTGATGTCATCGCTATGTCATAGAATCCACATTCCGACACCTGCCATTGTGATGTCATCGCTATGTCATAGATTCCACATTCCGGCACCTGCCATTGTGATGTCATCGCTATGTCGCCATGCTTCCACATGCTGGTATGTGCCTCTGTGATATCACAGCTTTGGCCAATATGGCTGTAGTCCTGGGGCAGCATAAGTCACATGACTGGTACAAGTCGTATGGTTCAGGACATTGCAGTCCAATTGAAGAAATCATTGCTTGATTACAATCCGGTTTTCCACACAATTTACCTCACACACATTATTTACACCAGTGCATTATTAATGGCCGTACAGAACTAGGCCTCAAAAAGGCTGGGTTTATTGAGGTCCTGACAAGACCAGGTAATGAAGGGTTTATTACAGGGTTTGATATGGAGGTTGGATGTGGAACTAGGAATGTGATAGGCTGGTGGTGGAGTTCTAGTGAGATTTATATAATAGGAGGGCAGCCATCTTTGGCGTGACATTCAGCGCTGGCTTCACTTTCCTCTCCTACAGACATCATTGACATCTGGAGGAAGTGGGAGAGCAGCTGCAGCGGTCAATTCCTCCAAAGTACGAGAGAGTGAAGACACCTCTGATTGGCCGCAGGGATCGCGGACCCCGGGAGAGCCAGTGCTGACACTGCTGGAATGGCACAGAGTAGAATAGTTATTATTTTACTGAGGGGAAACAGTGATTGAGAAGTTGTCTGAATAGTGGAAAATCCTTTTAAGTTTGGGGGTGGCGCGTTCTCATGAAGCCTCAGCACCTCCTGATGGTGTTTAGGTTTTCTACAATAGGGGGCTAGTTAATGTTGTGACTTTGTTGCCACCTGCTGGTCATTCGGTGCAATGCAGCGTTTACTTTTTTATTATTATTATTTTTCATTATTGCAGACTTCATCAGAGGTCGTTAATCCAGAAGATACTTTGCATCAGGTCCTCAAAATGCCCAGAGTCAGTTAGGATGGACCATTAGTGGGTTGTGGTGATGACCTCCGGTGAGACATGCCAGTTACACGCTTTCACACCTCACGTACGGTAACCTGGGTACATCTTTTAGGCCACCGGGTGTTGAAGTTGGGACCACAGTGTGAGGGGCCTGTAGCAGCATGGTCTGTTAGGGTTGATGATGCAGAAGGATGTGTTGGGACTTGGCCAGTGGCAGCAGAGACTGTTGCCAAAAATAGGCTTGTCCGTCTGCAACAAAGTCTGACTTGGGAGCGTGTGTGTATGCTTTCAAGGACCATTAGGGCCTCATTTAAAAAATGGAAGTTAAAAATATTTGGAAAAGGAAAACTGCAGCTATATCTACTTTACTGCCTCTTGAGTGTTTCATCACTGAAATGTGGGAGCAGGGAAATAGCATAGGGAGGTGGAGGGTGAGCAATGTAGGAGGGACTTTTGGAAATTGGCTACAGGCATTTATTATTCTCGGCAGGGTGCTAGGTGAGGAGAATCCTGAGCACTGTTCAGATCTGTTCTGTAGTGATAAGCTAACGTGCTCCGATAAGGCGTTATCCGAGTATTCTCGGGTGCTAAGAGTATCTTCGGCGTGCTTGAAAAATATGTTTGCGTCACCGCGGCTGCATGTCTCACGGCTGTTAGACCGCCGCAATACATGCAGGGCTTGCCAGTTTGTGTGGAGCCGCGGCGGTGTGAACATATTATTAGAGCACGCAAAAGATAATCTGTTAGCACCCGAGCATGCTCAGATGACACCTTATCCAAGCACGTCTGCGCAACACTACTGTTCTGTTATCTTGATGCCAATTGGGAGGCTTATAGTGTGTATAATAATGATACTGGCTACTGGATGCCATACCATAATGATACTGGCCACTGGATGCCATGCCATAATGATACTGGCCACTGGATGCCATGCCATAATGATACTGGCCACTGGATGCCATACCATAATGCTACTGGCCACTGGATGCCATACCATAATGCTACTGGCCACTGGATGCCATACCATAATGCTACTGGCCACTGGATGCCATACCATAATGCTACTGGCCACTGGATGCCATACCATAATGCTACTGGCCGCTGGATGCCATACCATAATGATACTGGCCGCTGGATGCCATACCATAACGATACTGGCCGCTGGATGCCATACCATAACGATACTGGCCGCTGGATGCCATACCATAACGATACTGGCCGCTGGATGCCATACCATAACGATACTGGCCGCTGGATGCCATACCATAATGATACTGGCCGCTGGATGCCATACCATAATGATACTGGCCGCTGGATGCCATACCATAATGATACTGGCCGCTGGATGCCAAACCATAATGATACTGGCCGCTGGATGCCATACCATAATGATACTGGCCGCTGGATGCCATACCATAATGATACTGGCCGCTGGATGCCATACCATAATGATACTGGCCGCTGGATGCCATACCATAACGATACTGGCCGCTGGATGCCATACCATAACGATACTGGCCGCTGGATGCCATACCATAACGATACCGGCCGCTGGATGCCATACCATAATGATACTGGCCGCTGGATGAGCTTGAGAGCAGAAGTCGGTGCAGACTTCTGGACAAACCAGGTCTTCATAGGTAATTGAATAAAATGGAGGTTAATTTAGAATAAACTTACAATTAAAAAAGGTATAGATAAGGCTAAGATATAAAAACACTTCTACAGAAACCTCTAGGAATGAGGAGTGGGTCGGCCTTCTTGCAAAAGGATGAAATATTTAGATGTAAATTTCTCTCCTGCATGGAGTTTCCACGCACGCCCAGACAATATAATGAAATGACATGGAAATCTGTATTCCAAGCAAAACATCCATATTCACAGGTGATTAGAATGAGAGAAAAATGTATTTTGAATAATAGTTACAGTTCAGAGATGGAGATGAGACATAAATTGTGTATACAGGACCCCTATGAATGAGAGCGGGACCTACTCTGTTACAGAAGAGTGCAGTATCTAAACCAAAGTTCTGGCTCACAGTAACAAAGTTTCCATGCATGTTCAGATTAAACATTACAATTCTTAGTTCTCAAGGATAAATCTGTTGCAGGAGACCTCCAGACACCTGGTTTCTGTGAGTACATTTTATCTATAGAATAACATGGTACAGAACTTTCTAACAATATCTGCAGGCTCAGCCTCGATTTCCTTTACAGAAACAAAACATGATTTAATAAAGCTAGACTATATCAGACGTATCACAAGTAATATAACATATTGGAATATTATGGATTATAATTACTGTATTGATTATTTTCTTTATTAGAAATATTTAAAGTAAAATATAATTAGTTCTTAAGCATAAATCTGACAAGGAGGCTTCCAGGCGGTTTGTTTCTGGAAGAATATCTGATCTATAGAGCAATGTCTTACAGAACCTTCTGACCATATCTGCAAGCTTAGCACAGAGGCAGATCTGTTTTCCGGCACGCGGAGCAGGAATTCAGTTTGGCGCCCCCCACACACACCGCTCATGCAGTTTGAATAGTAGTCATGTGACCGCTCATATACGATTTGCTTTTTGACAGTCACGTGACTAGCTACTCTTCCTAATTCTCTCAATTTCAGTCAAAAACTACAGCTCCTATTTCATAAAGAGAAGCAGGATTAAAGGCTAGTTGTCACATAACCGTAAGTATGAAAATCACATACGAGTGGTCATGTGGTGTCTGCTGGACCCAGCTAGCAGAGCTGAATCCTGACATTGAGTATATTACACGCTCTTAGGATTGGGCATGCTACAGTACTTAATTGTATAATTAAAAGGGTTGTCCAGGTTTGTGATTAAAGTCGGAAGAACTCTAGGTGACTGCAGACTTCTGAATACTCGCAGCGCATGCACTGCACACTTTCACCTTTCCTCCAGTACAGGAGAATCCTGAAAGGTCATGTGCGTGCAAGTATGAGATTTTCATACTTCTGGCCACATTCCAACTAAACGTGACCAGCCTCACTCAAGTAATTTGTATAGAATGAGGCCATGCATGTCTAGTCGGCATTTGATCATGTGTATGCAATTCGCATAATTGTGGTTTCAAGACTTCCTGCTCTCACCACTAGCACCAGAGAATCCTGACCGCATGCAGTGCACATGCGCACGATGAGAATTCAGAGGTGTGCTGTCAGTGATTGCAGACTTTCATCACAAACTTGATCTAACCCTTTAATTTTCCTAAAACAAATAAAAACAGTAACTCTTCTCAGAGAGCACAACACTTTATTAACATGGCCATGTATCATGTAATCTTACAAGTTATGGACTGTTCCATGTGTACAGGATCAGAACCAATAACTGCACAAAAAGACATCAATAGAACTACCAGCAGTATGCAGAAATACAGCATCACAACCCTCATCAGTACAGTACAACATCATCAGTACATGTACTGTCTCCTCTTTGGTATGCCCTCACACTGTCTCTTCATGTTAACCCTTTCTCCACATTACCCAGTCTCTATTATGTGCCCGCACAAACTTTTCTCCCCCTACTCTGTCTCCTGACACATTACCCCCCTGTTCCTTATATTTCCACACACACATTCCCCCTTGCTCCTCACCCCCGCTCACTATGCTGGGGGTAAGGAAAGGGCAGCAGTGTTTACCTGGCCTGATCTTCAAAGCCAAATGCACTACCAGGATGCAGCAGACCCACATAAAGATGGCGGATATGTGTGACGCTGGAAGCCCTACCCTGGGGGATGGGGGACTCGGAGCCGGGTCCTATGTTGTCGATGGGGTGCAGCCATGGCCCAGACCCGCTCCGTGCCCAGGGCCGGATACTGTGCACTACCCTAGTGTGAACAGCACCCTATACAAGCCTATCTTTGTGCAATTCTAATACTAGGCAGTCACCCCCTCCATGAAATTGTAGGTTGTGAGTGATTGTTTCATCAGTATTTTGCACCTGTGTATCCGCCATCTTAAAATGGGGGACCCAAAAAAAAATGACGTGGGTTCCCCCTATTTTAATAGCTAGCAAAGGCTAGGCAGACAGCTGGGGGCTGATATTAATAGCCCAGGAAGGGTGCCATGAATATTGGCCGCCTCACAGGCTAGAAACACCAGCCGTCAGCCGCCCGAGAAATGACACATCCATAGGATACGCCAATTCTGGCACTTAGCCTCGCTCTTCCCACTGCCCTGTAGCGGTGGCAGTGGAGTAATAGGGCTGGGGTTGATGTCAGCTTATAATGCCAGCTGACATCAAGCCCAGGTTAGTAATGAGGAGGTGTCTATAAGACGCGCCCATTACTAACCCCATAGTGAAAGTGAATAAAACACCAACACCCAGAATAAAATCTTTTAATTGAAATAAACACACAATACTTTAATATCCTAAATTAAACCATACTTACCATCACGCCCATTCCAGCTGAAGCCAATGTCTCCTGCAATAGAAGTAAAATAATTAACAAACCTCATCTTTACCTTTCCATGGTTCCCACGACGGCTCCAGCTCTGCTACATTGAGATGGCAGGCTGGATCGTAGCAGAACGCTGCCATCCAGCCTGCCATGCCGCAGACACTGAGAAGCCTATCCAGAGTAATATGAAAACTACTAAACCAATATTGACCCCTCACTGTTTTATATAGTATAAATATGCTCCAAGATAAATCTGCAGCATTTCACAGTCAAATCCAATGGGAGTAAAATATAAAAAATAACCTTTATTCAATATTTTAAAAAGGATTTTTTTTTAAGTGTCCAAAATCCGTGACAAATTTCCTAAACTTATCCTAAACATAGGACTATTGTGTATGGTTTTAATTTATCTCACCAGCTAACCATTTATATATATTGTCTTGTTGGGAGGCCAGGGATTAGTCACAATTCCTAGGGGTATCTCTTTATTTATATTTATAACTCCCTTTTCAATTTAGCCTCTGGCTATTAGAAATCATGCCATCTCATTTCTCCTCATTGTGAGTCTGCAGTCTGATAATGGCATTAATAATATTCATTTTACCATGTCCTGTGCTATTCTCTTCAGAACGGCTTTATAGTGCTGCCATCATATACCGGTGCGGTGCTTGTTTCTCCTGATCTAAGAGCTTTATATTGAGGTAGCCTGGCTAATCATCTCTTGTAGTACTTTCTATAGAAATGCTCAGCCCTACGCGTTTCATCATTCTTATATGAGACTCTCATGGTCATCAGGGGCTCACAGTCTATGATCTTTTTTGGTTTGATAGTACGATGGTTTTGTAATAAACTTATCGGCAGGGTTGCCGGCAGCGTCTGGCGGCTAAACCAGCGTGACTTTATAGGAAAGTTGGTGCCACCTCTTGTGCGCCCCCCTTCTGTCATCCAATCGAGTGACTCGGGTGCGTTGCAGGCGTATTATGTTGCGATCATATAATCATGCAGGGACTCGTCTCATTCTTCCAGGAGGATCTTTTTCTCACAGAGATGTCTTGGCTGCACTGCGATCTCACAGTATTAATATGTCTTTTATATCTAGGGAAGGAGACTGGTATATTGCATTGCATCTTATAATGTAGTCTCTACCAGTTTGTTGCTATATGAGTTGTTAATAGTGTTTGTTCGTAGTTTGTCATTTGTTTGGTTTACAGACAGATCTGCCTGTTTCATGTGCTACCTCGTCCCACCTACACTTAGATCGATGCAGAACTTCCTTTCATCGTGACAAATGCCATCTGGCTATGTCACTGCTTCCGCACCAGCAAACGCTTGCGGACGTCTATTTCCTCAAAGTTCATTTCCTTTGATCGTATCAATATGTCCATAATAGACATTGGGATGACTTTTATTCTGATTGTATCAGTGTGTCTGATTGTATCGATGTATCTGTATTATTAAGTCTTCAGATGAGTATTTTATAATCTAAAAACAAAGGAAGAAATTCTGATGAAATTTGTCCTATTGTTATCAAAGTTCAATTTGTTCAAGAGGTCATTTTGTGATTTTAAAGTATAATAACTTTAATAGTTTTGGTCCTATAAGGCGCTGATTTGATAGTTATGTGGACCAATATCCATTATGAAGAACATGGACTGGATTCTACATATTATATTTTAGAGAGGTTTTAGGTCTAGCGAGGTTCAAGAGGTTTCATAGGGGGTGAAAATGTTATTATGTGTCAATGAAACATGAGAAGGACAATGTTTCATTTGTGTAGTGTGGGTTATAGGATTTCATTCTATGGATCCATCTACTTTCTTTCTGAAGCAGCAGTTGGTCCCAATTACCTCCTCTCGGGGGGCGTACTACTTTGATGGCTTGAAAGTATAAAGAAAACGGGTCCAAGGTGTGTTTCTCAAGCATGTGTCTCGAGAGAGTTGTGTCCTCCCTACGTCTGACATAACCGATATGGTGCAATATCCGTCTCCGGAACTCTTTTGGTTTTGCCGATGTAGTTCATCGGACATTGGCGAGTTGCCATATAGATTACTCCTTGCGTCTTGCAGTTTGTGAATTCGTGATTTTGGTCTTCTAGTCTGGTTGTGGCACTGATACATTTCTTGCTTTTACAGATGTATTTGCAGGCTTTGCAGTCACCACATCTATAAGTCCCCGTGGTGTCACTGCTCAGCCACGTTGTTTTGCCCGTGTTGTCCTCCACAAAGTGGCTGCGCACAAGGTGATCTCTAAGGTTCCTGCCTCTCCTGTATGTGACCCTGGGGCTCTCAGGGACCACATCTTGCAGATCTTTATCTGATCTCAAAATTGCCCAAAGATCATAGAGTATGTTCATCACCCCCTGATTTCGGTCGTCGTAGGTTCCTATTAGATGGATCTCATTATCTTGTTGTTCTCGTGCTTTAGGGGTCAATAGAGAATTTCTGTCTCTTGTAAGGGCGTTGGCCTAGCACTTTTTTAGGACATCCCTTTTGTAGGAAGCGTTTTTGTAATTCCCTCGATTTTATCATGTACTCATTCACCGTTGAGCAATTTCCCCTTAGGCGTATATATTGGCTTTTCGGTATTCCTCTACGTAGGGGAGCCGGATGGTAGCTCTGCCAGGATAGTAACCCACTTGTGGCTGTCAGTTTTCAGTGTTGTGGTAACCGGCCTTGGTTGGTATTTATTATTGTAATGTCAAGGAAGTTTAAATTGTGTTTTTGAATCTCACTGGTAAAATACAAGCCTAACTGGTTCTGCTCTCACTGTTCTACTTCAATACATCTACATTGGGCTGTGGAGATCTATGAATGATTACTTGAGTCAGGTAACCTAATGACTAGTAGATTCACAGCCATCTGGATAAAAAATCCTGTTATGTGATGTTGTGCTGCCACCTAGTGGCTTCCCATTCTTTTACATAACCGTCTACACCAGAGGTCTCAAACATGCGGCCCGCGGGCCACATGTGCACAAAGGAAGCAGAGGGAACGGAGGACAGGTGAAAGGAATCTTTTTTTTTTTTTTTTTTTTTTTACTTTTTTAGGTGTGTGAAGAACAGCGCAGAGGACAATTCTACTAGATGGGGACCTGGATGGGGCATATTACTGCAAGATGGGGACCACCAGGATGGGGCATATTACTACAAGATGGGGACCACCAGGATGGGGCATATTACTGCAAGATGGGGACCACAAGTATGGGGCATATTACTGCAAGATGAGGACCACCAGGATGGGGCATATTACTGCAAGATGGGGACCACCAGGATGGGGCATATTACTGCAAGATGGGGACCACCAGGATGGGGCATATTACTACAAGATGGGGACCACCAGGATGGGGCATATTACTACAAGATGGGGACCACCAGGATGGGGCATATTACTGCAAGATGGGGACCACCAGGATGGGGCATATTACTACAAGATGGAGACCAGCAGGATGGGGCATATTACTACAAGATGGGGACCACCAGGATGGGGCACATTACTACAAGATGGGGACCACCAGGATGGGCCACATTACTGCAAGATGGGGACCACCAGGATGGGCCACATTACTACAAGATGGGGACCACCAGGATGGGCCACATTACTGCAAGATGGGGACCACCAGGATGGGCCACATTACTGCAAGATGGGGACCACCAGGATGGGCCACATTACTGCAAGATGGGGACCACCAGGATGGGCCACATTACTGCAAGATGGGGACCACCAGGATGGGCCACATTACTGCAAGATGGGGAACACCAGGATGGGCCACATTACTGCAAGATGGGGACCACCAGGATGGGCCACATTACTGCAAGATGGGGACCACCAGGATGGGCCACGTTACTTCAAGATGGGGACCACCAGGATGGGCCACATTACTGCAAGATGGGGACCACCAGGATGGGCCACATTACTGCAAGATGGGGACCACCAGGATGGGCCACATTACTGCAAGATGGGGACCACCAGGATGGGGCACGTTACTTCAAGATGGGGACCACCAGGATGGGCCACGTTACTACAAGGTGGGGACCAGGATGGGGTAAATTACTAGATGTTTGCCAGAATTACTATATATGGTGCTAATTCTGAAACAATATTACTCTATGTGGCCAAAAGAGGGAAACAAAATTGTAAAAATAAAAATAAAGCATGAAAAAATATTTTGCCACTAAAAATGCTGCTTTATATATAAACTAAATATATAAACTAAAGTAAACACAAAAAGTGCACATTTATTATCGCCACATCCGTAACGACCCAAGCTATAAAAAAATAAAATAAACACCGCAAAAATGTTCAGACGGTGTATACAAAAAAAATGGCATCACTAAAAATGTCACTTTGACCTGCAAAGAATGCGGCCCCCCAAATTCCAATTTTTTTCCATATGCGGCCCATATACTCAGCCGAGTTTGAGACCCCTGCTCTACACTGTCCGTGTGGAGTGTCCATTGGACGCACACATTTTTGGATGTCGTTATATTTACAATGTGATTGGACATTTTTGCTAATATTTATAAGCTGTATGTAGAAACAGGAGGTCAGTTTTCCTTGTATGAGTCATAAGTCCCTGCAAAAGTCCCTGGCAGGGGGATGAGAGCGGCTGGGTCAGGAGGGGACCCAGCTAATTCTACATAGAGCAGAGAAAAGAGAATAATTAGCCCAGTAGAAAGGTATAATGAGCAGCTGTAAGTGCAGTGCTGTATAATCTGATTACAATATAGTAAGAGGATAAGCTCTGATGGGAGAGGGTCTTTAAGCCGGTCATCTATTGGGTAATGAGTTGGGGTGTCAGTCTCCATCAGTGCTGGCTGAACACTGACTATCCTGCTCAGATTACTACACATGGCGCTGCGCCTCCTCCCTGTAGTATGGGCTCCGCAGGACGGTGCCGAGGCTCCAGATTCTACCTGCACAGCAACAAGGTCCCAACACTTCTACCTCTATAACTTGCCTAATGCAGACGCAAACCTGCAGCCTTTCCACTGAGATCTTGTCGGCCTTCTACACTGCCACGGCTTTGTCTGCACAATGTAGCTTAAAGGGAATGTCCACTTCTTAAGCATCCTAGAAGTCTACAATATAAGGTCGGTATTCCTCTAACCCTCTGCCTTATTTGGCTGCCATTGAAGGCAGTCAGCGAAATGGGTTCAATTTTCTATAGAAGTGGCAGAATTTAACCCCTTCCTGACCATGTTATTTCCCAGCTCTGCATTTTTCTTATTCTTCTAAGAGCAGTAGCTTTATTTTTCTGTCAATACAGCCATATGAGGGTTTTTGTTTTTATGCCGTTCACTGATCAGGTTAATTATTTTTATATTTTGATTGGATAACGCCCATATGTTTTATTTTAAAATGGGTCATAGAGGGGCAGGAGTGATTTGAATGTTCAGATTAAACTTTTTCCTTTTTGTCCCCTTAGGCTGTGTGCCCACGATTCCTTTTTAAGTGTTTCCGCAGCAGCAAAAACGCTGCAGAGATGCTTAAAAAACGCATGGTAGAAGGCCTGCCATGTTCCCCAATGATGATCCGCATGTGCTGTGCACATGCTGTGGAAATTTCCGCTGCGGATTATCATTGCGGAAAAAAAACAGCACTACCAATTATTTTGCGGAAGTGCTGCGTTTTCGCCACCATTATATAGTAACATAGTTTTTAAGGTTGAAGGAAGACTAAGTCCATCTAGTTCAACCCATAGCCTAACATGTTGATCCAGAGGAAGGCAAAAAAAACCATGTGGCAAACACCAAGCTCCACATTGGGGAAAAAAATTCCTTCCCGACTCCATACGACAATCAGACTAGTTCCCTGGATCAACGCCCTATCAAGGAATCTAGTATTTATAACCTGCAATATTATACTTTTCAAGAAAGGCATCCATGCCCTTCTTAAATTTTAACAGTGAATCACTCATTACATCATCATGCGGCAGAGAGCTCCATAGTCTCACTGCTCTTACAGTAAAGAATCCCCGTCTGTGATTATGATTAAACCTTCTTTCCTCCAGACGTAGAAGATGCCCCCTTGTCCCCGTCTCAGGCCTCAGAGTAAAAAGATCAGTAGAAAGGCCTTTGTACTGTCCCCTCATATACTTGTACATAGTAATAAGATCACCTCTAAGCCTTCTTTTTTCCACAGTAAATAACCCCAAGTGTAATAACTTGTCTTAGTATTGCAGACCCCCCAGTCCTCTAATAACCTTGGTCGCTCTTCTCTGCACCCGCTCTAGTTCAGCCATGTCTGTCTTATATACCGGAGACCAGTACACAGTATTCTAAGTGTGGTCGCACTAGTGACTTGTATAGAGGTAAAATTATGTTCTCCTCATGAGCATCTATGCCTCTTTTAATGCATCCCATTATTTTATTTGCCTTTGCAGCAGCTGCCTGACACTGGCCACTAAACGTGAGCTTGTCGTCCACCAATACACCCAGGTCTTTTTCAGTTCCAGTTTTGCACAGTGTTTTACAATTAAGTATATAATTATACATTTTATTTCCTCTGCCCAAGTGCATTACCTTACATTTATCCCCATTAAAGCTCATTTGCCATTTATCAGCCCAAGCTTCTAGTTTACATAGATCCTCCTGTAATATAAAATTGTCCTCCTCTGTATTGATTACCCTGCAGAGTTTAGTGTCATCTGCAAATATTGAAATATTACTCTATATGCCCCCTACAAGGTCATTAATAAATGTTAAAAAGAAGGGGGCCCAATACTGACCCCTGTGGTACCCCACTGTTAACTGAGACCCAGTCTGAGTGTTTTCCATTAATAACCACCCTTTGTTTCCTATCACTGAGCCAATTCTTAACCCACATACATATATTTTCCCCTATCCCAATGTTCTCATTTTATGTATCAACCTTTTGTGTGGAACTGTATCAAAAGCTTTTGAAAAGTCCATATACACAACATTCACTGCATTTCCTTGGTCCAGTCCAGAACTTGCCTCCTCATAAAAACTGATCAGATTAGTTTGACAGGAACGGTCCCTCATAAACCCATGTTGATATTGGGTCATGAGGTTATTCTTCTTCAGATACTCTATCATAGCATATCTTAGGAGACCCTCCAGGATTTTACCCACAGTAGAGGTTAAGCTTACTGGCCTATAATTTCCAAGTTCAGTTTTTGTCCCCTTTTTGAATATTGGCACCACATTTGCTATACGCCATTGACTTGCATTAGAACGCATGGACTACGCATCACTGTATTTGTAGATGCGCAATTCACGTGTTCCAATGTGCGGATGGTACCCAGGTCTAGAGGAGAGGAGACTCTCCTCCAGACCCAGGTACCATAGAAACTGTGAAAAAAAGAATAAAATAAAAAATAAATATGATACTTACCTTCTGGCGGCCCCCGTTGCGCTCCTCCTCTCATGCCGGCAAATCGCGATGGACTGAAGGACCTGCGCTGACGTCATATTCTTGTGACTGGTCACGCGACGCTGACGTCGGCAGGTCCTTCAGTGCACTGTACCGCGATCTGCCGGCAGTCAGCACCGAGTGAAGCAAGACTACGGGGGCCATCGCAAGGTAAGTATAGATTTATTTTTTATTTTTTTGACATTCTCTCGGGTCACACTCCATTTGCATGGATTTATATAGTGTGACCAAGTTGACAAGCACTTTCCAAGTGATGCTAAAATCGCTTGAAAAGCGCTTGTCAACCCGCATGCAGAAATGCATGTGAAGAACGCTTCACATCCGCATGTCCCTGGCAGGAAAAACACATGTACTATCCGCATGTACTATCCGCATGTACAATCCGCATGCGTTTTGTCTGCCAGGAGAGATGCAGAAAGGCTCAGGAAAAATCCGGAGCATTTCTGCATCGTGGGCACATAGCCTTAGGGGACGTGAACATGCAATCATCTGGTTTCTTGTGTTATGTACAGCAATACTGCAGTATATAGCCAGCATTCACAGATCTGTCATGACAGGCATGGGTCTTTTCAGCAGACTCCTTCCTGGCAGTGATGGCATCCCACGATCGTGTTACAGGGGCACAGTTGGGCACATGGCATGACTCCCTTCTCAGTTCGCTGTTAATGCTGCTGTCCATCTCTAACAGGTGGAGCTCTGCTCTACATGTGGCTATTAAAGGCAGATGATGGCTAAATATCACAGCCATCATCTTCCAGACAAGAAGTCAGAGCTGGCATATGATGTAACTGCAAATCATGTTGGTAAGGGGTTAAAGTGCCACTTCAGTGGGGTTTTGACACGTGAAATACTTTTAGTGCAGAAATGACGTAGTCCTTTTGGGCATGAGGGTTGGGTGCTGGGATTACTAGTACACCTGACATCCAGGTGGGCATAATTCTGTTCCTTGTGTATTGGAAGACTTTTGCCTCTGCAGCTTTGGTGTTGGCAATCTTTCACTTTCATGCCCATTGATGCTCCACATGGTTGGCTCAGGAACCATCCTCACATGATCTATATTTCCCTAAAGTAAAGTCACTTGTCAAAAGCCACCAGGACAAAGTGCGCGGTTCTGTATCATGTGGGAAAACATCAAGAAAAGCTCTAGGAAATGTCAACAAGCAAGTAATGACCCAGAAGAACGGGCAGCCTCTGAAAGGAGACCGGAAAGTGCCAAAGCCTGCGCCAATTGTTATACAGGTATAATGTATTACCGCAGCTCGGATCATACACCGCTCTTGTGTTCTCCCCTGTACTGATGTACAGACTTGTATCTACATAAAATTTGTTGTGCAATTTCCCCTGGGCACGCAGATACCCCATATGTGGGGAAAAAACACTGTTTGGGCTCACGGCAGGGCTCGGAAGGGAAGGAGCGCCATTTGACTTTTTGATTGTAAAATTTGCTTGAATAATTAGCGGACGCCATATTGTGTTTGGAGAGCCCCTGATGTGCCCAAACATTGGAGCTCCCCCACAAAGTGACCCCATTTTGGAAACTAGACCCCCTAAGGCACCTATCTAGATGCATAGTGAGCAGTTGGAACCCCCAGGTGCTTCACAAATTGATTCGTAAAAATGAAAAAGTGGAAAAAAAATACTTTTCCATTTTTATGAATCAATTTGTGAAGCACCTAAGGGTTCCAAGTGCTCACTATGCATCTAGATAGGTGCCTTGGGGGGTCTAGTTTCCAAAATGGGGTCACTTGTGGGGGAGCTCCAATGTTTGGGCACACAGGGACTCTCCAAATGCAACATGGTGTCCGCTAACAATTTGAGCCGACAATTTGTTAGTGGACACCATGTTGCATTTGGAGGTACGACACAGAATTTGATAACATTAGGTCATCATATTGAATAAGTTGTCATTAGTCTTGAGCGCAAGTGCTCGCTACTTGAGTTTGCATCGGGTACTCAGGTATGCACCATGTACTGCGTGTGCTTGAGTGAAATGCTCGAGTCCCCGTCCGGATGTTTCACGGTTATTAGACACCCCAAAAAAAACATGCAGGGATCGCTCGTGCATGGCAGGCAATCCCCGCAAAGTTTTTTGGGCCGTGAAGCATATGGGGCGGAGACTCGAGCATGTCACTCAAATACCCACGATACTCAATGCATACCAGAACACCCGATGCAAACTCAAGTAGCGAGCACTTGCGCTCAACACTAGTCGCCATATCGTCATCTTTTTTTCTTACTTTTGAAAAAAATCCCAACCCCATCACAACCCTAACCGTAGCACAACCCTAACCCTAGCAAAACTCGAGAGTTTATTTTTTACGCCGTTCCTCATGCGGTATAAGTGATTAGATGACCTTATTCTTCAGGTCGGTGTGATTACAGAGATACCAGAATCATATGGGGTTTTTATGACTGACAGCTGTCACACACTAAAAGACGCATTTTTTGTAAAATCTAGTTTTTGCATCGCCATATTTTGAGAGCTATAATTTTTCCAGATTTTGGCAGACAGTCATTTGACGGCTTTTTTTTTGCGGGATGATTTGACGTTGTTATTGGTGCCATTTTCAGGCACGTGACATTTTTTGATCGCTTTCTATTCCGATTCAGGAATTGTTTTTTTTGTTTTTTTTTTATTCTGTTCCGCGTGTGGTAAAATTGATAAGGCAGCTTTATTCTTCGGGTCAGTACGTTTACAGCGGTACCACATTTATATCGTATTTCTATGTTTTGCACTTTTACATAATAAAAGCAATTTTATAGAAAAAATTATTTTTTAGCATAGCTTTATTCTGAGAGCTATAACTTTTTTTATTTTTTGGCTGATGGAGCTGTATGGCAGCTTGCTTTTTGCGGGACGAGATGACTTTTTCAGCGGTACCATTTTTATTTATATTTGTCTTTTTGATCGCGTGTTATTCCATTTTTTCTTTGGCGGTATGGTGATAAAGCATTGTTTTTTGCTTCGTTTTTTATTTTTATTTTTTAACGTGTTCACTGAAGGGGTTAACTAGTGGGACAGTTTTATAGGTCTGGTTGTTCCGGACGTGGCGATACCAAATGTGTACTTTTATTGTTTTTTTTTTTTTTATATATAATAATCATTGATGGGTACATTATATTTTTATTTTTGGTGGATTATTTTTTTTTTATTTTTTATATATATATTTTTACAATTTTTTTTTTTTTTTTTTTTTTTTTCACTTTCTGATAGTTTTTATACTTTATTACTTTGTCCCACTATGGGACTTTCACTTTTTTTTCTCTGATCGCCTGCATGGCACAGGAATGCAGCACCATCCCTGTGTCATGCAGGCTGTCAGCGCTGGACAGGGAGAAGATTTTTGGAGATGCACTGCGCATGTCCAAAAAATCTTCCTGCTGTCTGGTGACCCGGATGTTGTCATGACAACATCGGGTCATCCTGGCAACATCCTGGAAGCCACGGCTGGAAGCCGGAAGAGGAGGTGAGTATCTGCGATCACCTCCCCTTGCCACCGCAATGCTGCGATCGACTTCGATCGCAGCATCGCGGGGGTTAATGTGCTGGGAGCGGTGCGTGACCGCTCCCTGCACATAGTACCGGGTGTCAGCTGTGACAATCAGTTGACACCCGGCGGCGATCGCGCCCGCACAGCCTGTATGCGCGCGCGATCGCCATGACGTACTAATACGGGTCTGGCTCTTAAGTCCCAGGGCACAGACGCGTATTAGTACGTCAAATGTTAAGGGGTTAACAATGCACATGACTGTCACAAACACATGGACCACATTTTTGGGATGCTCACCTTTTTCCAGTTATGATGTATCTTTCATAACTGGGAAACCACCAGAAACCTAGGAAATGGGTTCTGAGCTTCTGAACATCATAGAAATATCAAATTTGATATCAATCTCCGTGAATATTGGTGACGGCAAACATGATGTATCCATCTTGGATGTGGGCCCCCCCATACCAAGATATGGAAGATGAAGGATTTTTATGTCTTGTGCAGCTGGGTGGGTTCACAAAACCGAGCCCCCGTGTGAGGTAAACAACATGGGTGTGTCCTAGTGTTTTGCCTCCTTACTAAAAACCAGAACGTCCATGTTGGCTCATTCCGACCCAGGGACGTCAGATGCAAGCACTCCTAGCTGCGTGGAGGAATCGCACCTAATTTCCGGGGAGCCGTCCCCCCCACAGAATCTGAGACCATCACCTCGTGGCGCAGGTTTTGCTATTATTTACCCCTTTTATTTTAATAACTGTTTTGTGCATATATGTAAATTGTCTTTTATAATATCTTGTATATCTTTTGCAAACACTGCCAACTTTCAGGAGTAAATTATTATTTACTAGCTTCGTTCTTCTTGTCCTATGTTGAGCAAACCCGTTCCTCACCCGCTAATTCACGTTACCGAACGGGTACCCGATCCACCTGTTAAGAGATCGGTGGTGGCAGCATACGGTGTATTTATGTGATATTGTGGTTGAGGGTGGTGGGATTGAGGTATATATACGTTCCTGGACGGAACTGGTGGTATATATACATCCTGTCACCTCACGTGCCGCAATAGTCGACATAAATGAGAGCAGCTGCGCCCTGTTGCTTATCCTCGGTCAATACCGTGTTTCACCAGCAGGATAAGGGGGTGCCAGAGTGCTGCAAGGTCTGACCAAGTTTTCCTGACAATTGGTGGCAAGCGGTGGGATCATAGGACATTAGTGATCTGGTTTGAGCAATCATTCCTCTCACTAAAAACTTGCACGGTTCTTACCTGGACCCTGCACAAAAGTTTTGAAGATTGAACTCAGTGTTTATTAGATCTGAGACAATACTGTATGTGCAGCAGTCACCCCTACCCTTCTTCGTTTTTTCTTTCTATTTGTATTTTGGTGATCAAGGTCATTGTTGGGGAGTTCTGGTACAGCCAGCAGAAAATGGACACTCTTATTGGAATATGTATAACCATATAACCAAAGGCATGGACCCCCTCGGCAAAAACAAAGAACAAATGGCTGCTGCGCTGGCGCAACTGGAGGCAGAGCAAGCCCTTCTCCAGACCTCAGCAGGGCCAGGGGTCAGCCAAGATATGGACAGTACTGCTGCAGGGGTCCCACCTGTAGACGCATGCCGCGTCAGCGACCAGGGCAGCCTGGACCCTTATCTGCAGATGGCTCTACAGCAACTTCCTGCAGAGGATCATGAAGGACGGCTGAAAGTAATTCAGCAGCACCAGGAGGCTGACGAGCGGAGGCCCAAGCCCAGTCAGAGGCAGAGAGAGCCGAGCGAGAGGCCGAGCGGCAGGCCCAAGCTCAGAAGGCCCATGAACTGCAGATGGCCCAGCTCAGGATCTCACCATCCACCTCACGGAACGGTGAGACCAACAATGCGACCCTGTTTAAACCCCGTCCAGAGCATTTTCCTGTGATGTTAAAGGACAGCGACCTAGACACCTTTCTGAGGGGTTTTGAAAAGACTTGCAGACAGTACCAGCTGCCTGTGGACCAGTGGGCCCGGTACTTAACTGCAGGGCTGCGAGGCAAAGCTCTGGATGTGTTTGTGGCTCTTCCTCAGGGCCTAGATGGGAACTATGATGCCATTAAGCAGGCCCTAATCCAGAGGTTCCAACTGACTCCTGAGGTGTACTGTAAAAAGTTCCGGAACCTCCAACGTGGACCGCACGACAGTTACAGCGATGTGGTGCATGGGCTCAGAACCAACTTCAAGCAGTGGATCCAAGGACTGTCAGCGACCACCTTTGAGCAGTTAAAGGACCTGATGGTGAAAGACCAGTTCCTGCATCTGTGTCCGACTGAGGTAATGGAATCGGGAGCCACCAGATGCCAATAAAGCAGCGCAGATCGCAGACACCTACAAGGCCAACCGGAGGTGCGGAAGCCGGGCGTTGCCAGCTGGAAAGGGGGTAAGCCATCAACCGCCATCCCTGCCCCAGCATCCGACCTTCTGGAGGCCTTGTCCCCGTTACCAACGCCCGGCCTGCATCTGATGCCCGCAAGTGTTATTTCTGCAACCAGACTTGTCATTTCAGCGCCACTTGCCCAGAGAAGCAGAGGAAGAACCCCCCATCCAAGGTCCCAGGGCCTAATGCATCAATTCTTTTGGTGGGTGGGCCGGTTGGGAGGGCCTGTGAAAACTTGCAGTCTGTCACTGTGGTGGATACTGTCACTGTAGGCCTCAAGGACACTGGGGCCGAACGAACCCTCATCCGACCCGAAATGGAGTCCGCTGAAGAGCTTATTCCAGGAAAGACCCTGACTGTCACCGGGATTGGTGGTGTCCGATGCCCCTTGCCCAGGTTTTTATTGATTAGGGTGCGGGGAGTGGGGTGAAGGAAGTGGGAGTATCTGAAAACCTGCCTGCAAATGTTTTGTTGGGATCTGATTTGGGGAGGATATTTGCTTATTATATCCCTGACACCCCTGCCCGATCTGATACAGTTGTTAAGGTTAATGCTGATAATGTGAATGTCAAAGCTTTACCTGATGATGATGTATTTGAAGGTACAGGAGAACTCAGCCATGTCACGCTGCAGGGTGATATTGCTGAAGATCCCCTAGCAGGAGCAAGTGTCAGTGCTATGGGTAATGGAGAGAGGCACGGGGACCATGAAGCAGGTGGTGCTGTGCCAGCGACCAGTGTCACAACAGACGGTGATCTGGCTGATGCTAGCTGCCCCATAAGTAGCACTGCGCCTGAAGTAATGGGGAGGAAGGGGAAGTGGCACGCATAGCCGCGCAGGCTGATGGGACGGTGTTATTCCCCGGGGAGACGGCCTATATAGCCGCTGTTACCCGCAGTCAGAGTGCCCAGAACGCAAGTAACACCCTGCCTTCTGGACCCTCCTCGGACAGAGGAATAACGGAATCAGTTAGGGACCCAGAGCCGGTCCCAGTGAGGACGTGGCCTTAACCTCACTTCTGGCTTCCTCCAGCCAGGAGTTTCAAGCAGCTCTGCACTCAGATGCTAGCCTAGAGGCGTTAAGGAGCCTCGCTGAGAAACCCACCTCCGAGTCGGATAAGGAGAGGGTATTGTGGGACCATAGGAGGTTGTACTGGGAGACAGTTCCCTGTACACCCCAACAGGAGTGGCTGAGGGGAAGACAGCTGGTCGTCCCCTACCAATTCAGGGGTGAGTTGTTGCAGATCGCCCATGAGATTCCACTTGCTGGACACTTGGGGGTCAGCAAAACCAAGGCCCGGCTGTCTCACTACTTTTATTGGCCCAAAATGAGGACAGATGTGGTGAACTACTGTCACTCCTGTACCACGTGTCAAAGAGTGGGAAAGTCAGGGCCGGCTCCCAATGCCCTCCCTGATATCTTTGCCAGTGATAGAGGAGCCTTTCCAGAGGATTGTTGTGGACATTGTGGGACCACTGGCCATACCCAGCAGCTCTGGAAAACGTTTCATCCTTACTGTGATAGACTATGCTACCCAGTATCCGGAGGCAGTAGCCCTGTCCTCAATTAGGGCGGATAAGGTGTCGGACGCCCTCTTGGCCATCTTTTCGCGAGTAGGCTTCCCCAGTGAGATGCTTACCGACCAGGGGACCCAGTTCATGTGTTGCTTAATGGAGGCCCTATGTAAGAAAATGCAGGTGCAGCATCTGGTATCGAGCACGTATCATCCCCAAACCAATGGTTTGTGTGAGCGATTCAACGGTACCCTCAAACGGTTCTAGGAAGTTTCGCCCCCAGCAGTTCGCCCCCAGGTACATTTCGCCCCCAGCATTTTACCCCCAGGATGTTTCGCCCCCGAACATTTCGCCCCCAGCTTTTTGCCCCCAGATGTTTTGGCCCCAAATTAGGCAGGGAATTTCGGCCTTGTGTTTTAGCCCTATGACCTCTTTCACAGTAGGCACTTTCCCAAGTGCTAAGCACTGGAAAATTGCTAAGAAGATTGCCAATTTTGAATATATAAGTCAATGGCTGGAAAAGCGAGGTGTTTCGGCCAGCTCTTTTTATTTTATTACAGGAGCTATTTTTGAGCACTTAGCGTTCATCAATAGCCTGTATCTTATGGGTCATTACCGAGAGCGCTCACAAAAGTGCTCTCAAAAATGCTAGTAAAGCACGTGCTTTGGAGTTCTAAAACAGTGGCAGCATAAGGGTGCTTTCACACTTCCACTACATATGTACTACAGGCCTCCCGTTCGCTTCTGTAATGCCGCCGTTCCGCTAACCTGCAGGGGAATGAAAAGAAGAAAATGCTTTTCTTTTTGTTCTGACACTGATAGCAGAATGCGGTATTACAAAAGCGAACGGGCGGCTGCAGATCGCGGAACCCAGCCGTTCACATCTATGGGCAATGCAAGCAGAATGCCAGCATTCTGCCAGCATTGCCCCGGGGTCAGCTGGATGTCAGATCCAGAGCGGATCGACCTCTGGCGGCCCCAAACACAAGTGTGAAACCACTCTAAAATTACAGTGTGCAAGAGGCCTAAAATCAAAACAATTTTCAACTTTTACCTGACCCAGCACAGGCCTGCTTTGTTGCAAGTTTTGTTGCAGATGTA
Source organism: Phyllobates terribilis (assembly GCF_046119375.1). NCBI lineage: Eukaryota > Metazoa > Chordata > Amphibia > Anura > Dendrobatidae > Phyllobates > Phyllobates terribilis. The sequence continues at coordinate 28,580 of NW_027363046.1, forward strand.
ACAAGTAGCAGGTCAGGTGTCCAGCAAGTTACATTAGACTAGCTTTTATTCCATTTGTACATCAGAATATAGCAGTGTCTGAAATCTCCACAAAGAGAGAAGTGTACTGCCACAAAAAATCAGTCCGCTTCCACAGCAATTCACTTTCTACAACTATGAATTCAGTTCTGTCCAAACGTGGAAGGAGGAAGTTGGTCCATGAGAATCACATTTACTTATTTTCCAAACAAACCGCTGATGATGTCCATTCCATCTGGGTATGTGAAAAACGGTCGACTTGCATGGGACGTGTTTGGACCAATGAAGAATCTGGCAAAGTTGTGAAAGTAGTCAATCTTCACAGTCACGCAGCACCAGCTGCAAGACCTGAAGCAATCCGACTTGTTAATGTGGCAGTCACCAGGGCAAGGACAACACAGGAGACACCACAACAGATTCTCACAGACGTCGTTTCAGGAGCCCATTCTAATGTTGTAGCACTTCTCCCAAGGAAAGCATCACTGAAGAGAACAATACGATTAGCAAGGCAGCTTGGCAATATTCCAAGGTTCCCTCAAACCCTTGATCAACTTGCTATCCCCCAGGAGTTTCAGGAGATCAGTATTGATGGTGTCCAGCAGCAGTACCTTCTGCATGACTCTGGTAAGCTACTTAACTATTTAACATTGTATTAAAACAATTCCATTATGCATAATTTTTTTTTAAATAAAAATATATCATTTTCCACTGGGACAATATATGTTGTCAAAAAGTATTGGTTGGCCCCTTTACACTAGATTTGCTTGTTATGAAATCAGAAAATCTGGAGCAAAATGTGAGTTTTTAATGTGAGATATGAACAGAGGCTTCTGATTAGGATATTTTTTTTTTGTGAATTCATCCCAAAATTATCTGTTTGATGCTTGTTACACTTTTTCTGTTATTTCCTCTACTAATACTTTCATTTTAAATTAGGAAATGGACACAGCCGTATGTTGATATTTGGAACAAGAGACAATCTCCATCTACTGGCACAAACTAAAGAGTGGTTTGCTGATGGCATGTTTTTCACTACACCAGCCTTGTTTAAGCAACTTTACACAATCCATGTAGTCCATAGCGGCCTTGTTCCGCTAGTGTGCACCTTGCTGACAGACAAGAGCTGTTCTACATACCAGAGGTTGCTGCAAAAGCTGAAGAACTTGCAGCCTGGACGGCAGCCAGACAACCTGATGTTGGATTTTGAACTAGCTGCAATACAGGCATTTGAAAGTGAATTCCCCAACCTTGAGAAGACTGGTTGCTTTTTCCACCTATCACAGTCGGTTTGGCGTAAAGTTCAAAATGAAGGACTCAAGATGCAATACCAAGGTGACCATGAATTTGCCCGTTGGATACGCATGATACCTGCCCTGGCCTTTATACCACCACAGAATGTTGTGCAATCATTTGAAGAATTGGTGGAAGATCCTGACTTTCCACAAGAAGCAATACCTATCGCCAACTATTTTGAAGACAGCTAATATCGGTCGAATGAATCACAGAGGACGTCAAGCACCTTTGTTTCCAGTTCAACTCTGGAATGTGTATGAACGAACATTGAATGATCAACAGCGAACAAATAATGATGTCGAAGGATGGCACCGTAGCTTTCCAGAAACATGTGGTACTCTTTTCCAAAATATATACCGGTTCATTAACTGTCTGAAACATCAGCAAGAGCTCCATAGTTTTGAAATTATTCAGATAATAGCAGGAAATCCCATCGCTGCAAGAAACAAAAAGTATGCTGCAATTTCAGCAAGGGTTAAACGTATCGAGCAAGATTTCAATAATAGAAGCGTGATGGATTATCTGAGAGGCATTGCCTACAGCTTTGGATTTTAGTTCATGGTCACATATTGTATGTTTTGAGAGCAGTGTTTTTAGCTGTAAAATCATTCAAGCATTATAACCTGTAATTTGTCTTTTCTCTTTTTCTCTAATCCTTCCCCTCTATACCTTTTTATGTTTCTTGTTACAACAGTTTTGATATATACAGTTAAAGCAGAACTCTCCAAAAAACATAAGTTCTGTTATAGTACCTGTGCCCATGATATTCATTTCCAAAGGAGACCTTCCAGCAGCTTCACTTCTGTGTGAAAAGTCTCCTCCAAGTTAAAGCTCCATGTGCTGCAGGATTTCAGTGGTGGCTAAGGAGGTTGTTTCTCCTTAGTAGCAGAACTTGTGGATGGATTCTAGAGGCTGTGGCTGCACAGGAGCATGCAACTACCGTAACAATAGATTCCCTATGATGTATAAAGGGCTGCTGGTTTACAGCCTTCTGCAGAGCCCCCCCCTATGTGTTCCGTCCTGTAACGGCTTTACACAGGCGGGGGGGAGCCCTCCTCTTGTCCAGGACAGAGCACATGAGCGGAGGGTGAAGGGGAGCTTTGCAGAGGGCTGTGAACAAGCAGCCCTGAATGTATCACAGGGAGCCAGGATCCGTTCTGCTACCAAGGGGGCTCGACCTCCTTAGTAACCAATGAAATCCTACTATTTTCCTGTCTGTTTGTAAAATGACTTATCTAGAAAACAATGTTTTAGAATAAAAAAAACTCATTTGATCAAAATTCTATATCTTAGACTCATATGGTGTATTATTAGTGATAAGCGAACCTGCCAAAGTTCAGTTCAGGCAGGTCTTTCCCGTATGCGAAAGATCCAGGAGCAAATTGCTAGAGACAAAACATCCAGGGATGAAATGTTCGGGGCGAAACATCCTGGGGGCGAAACATCCTGGGGGCGAAACATCCTGGGGGCGAAACATCCTGGGGGCGAAACATCCTGGGGGCGAAACATCCTGGGGGCGAAACATCCTGGGGGCGAAACATCCTGGGGGCGAAACATCCTGGGGGCGAAACATCCTGGGGGCGAAACATCCTGGGGGCGAAACATCCTGGGGGCGAAACATCCTGGGGGCGAAACATCCTGGGGGCGAAACATCCTGGGGGCGAACTGTGCGGGGGCGAAATGTACCCGGGGGCGAATTGCTGGGGGCGAAACATCCAATTCCCGGCCCCCACATAGTCCTCCATACAGAATTATGGGCACCACAAAGTCCTATATAAAATGTAATGGGCCCTACATAGTCCTCTATACAGAATAATGGGCCCCACATAAACCTCCATACAGTATAATGGGCCCCATAGATTGTTCCATACTGAAATGGCCCCATAGATTGCTCCATGCTGCATAATGGCCCCATAGATTGCTCCATATTGTATAATAGCCCCTAGATTGCTCCATACTGTAATGGCCCCATAGATTGCTCCATATTGTATAATAGCCCCTAGATTGCTCCATACTGTAATGGCCCCATAGATTGCTCCATACATTAATTGCCTCATAGATTGTTCCATGCAACATAATGGCCTCATAGATTGCTCCATGCTGCATAATGGCCCCATAGATTGCTCCACACTGTAATGGCCCCATACATTGCTCCCTACTGTATAATGGCCCCCTAGATTGCTCCATACTATAATGGCCCCACATGATGCTGCATACTGTATAATGGCCCCATATATAACTCCATACTGTATAATGGCCCCACATGATGCTGCATACTGTATAATGGCCCCATATAGTGCTTCATACTGTATAATGGCCCCATATAGTGCTTCATACTGTATAATGGCCCCATACATTGCTCCCTACTGTATAATGGCCCCATAGATTGCTCCATACTGTATAATGGCTCCATAGATTGCTCCATATTGTATAATAGCCCCTAGATTGCTCCATACTGTAATGGCCCCATAGATTGCTCCATATTGTATAATAGCCCCTAGATTGCTCCATACTGTAATGGCCCCATAGATTGCTCCATATTGTATAATAGCCCCTAGATTGCTCCATGCTGTAATGGCCCCATAGATTGCTCCATGCTGTAATGGCCCCATAGATTGCTCCATGCTGTAATGGCCCCATAGATTGCTCCATGCTGTAATGGCCCCATAGATTGCTCCATGCTGTAATGGCCCCATAGATTGCTCCATGCTGTAATGGCCCTATAGCTTGCTCCATGCTGTAATGGCCCTATAGCTTGCTCCATACTGTATAATGGCCCCATAGATTGCTCCATAAGTGTAATGGCCCCATAGATTGCTCCATGCTGTAATGGCCCTATAGATTGCGCCATACTGTATAATGGCCCCATAGATTGTTCCATTCTGTATAATGGCCCCATAGATTGCTCCATGCTGTATAATGGCCCCATAGCTTGCTCCATACTGTATAATGGCCCCATAGCTTGCTCCATGCTGTAATGGCCCCATAGCTTGCTCCATGCTGTAATGGCCCTATAGCTTGCTCCATGCTGTAATGGCCCTATAGCTTGCTCCATGCTGTAATGGCCCTATAGCTTGCTCCATGCTGTAATGGCCCCATAGATTGCTCCATGCTGTAATGGCCCTATAGCTTGCTCCATGCTGTAATGGCCTCATATATTGCTCCATACTGTATAATGGCCCCATAGATTGCTCCATGCTGTAATGGCCCTAAAGATTGCTCCATAAGTATAATGGCCCCATAGATTGCTCCATGCTGTATAATGGCCCCATAGATTGCTCCATACTGTATAATGGCTCCACAGATTGCTCCATGCTGTATAAAGGCCCCATAGATTGCTGCATGCTGTAATGGCCCTATAGATTGCTCCATAAGTATAATGGCCCCATAGATTGCTCCCTACTGTATAATGGCCCCATAGATTGCTCCATGCTGTAATGGCCCTATAGATTGCTCCATAAATATAATGGCCCCATAGATTGCTCCATGCTGTATAATGGCCCCATAGATTAATCCCTGCTGTATAATGGCCCCATAGATTGCTCCCTACTGTATAATGGCCCTATAGATTGCTCCATGCTGTATAATGGCCCCATACATTGCGCCATGCTGTAATGGCCCCATAGATTGCTCCATAAGTATAATGGCCCTATAGATTGCTCCATGAGTCTAATGGCCCTATAGATTGCTCCATACTGTATAATGGCCCCATAGATTGCTCCATGCGGTAATGGCCCCATAGATTGCTCCATAAGTATAATGGCCCCATAGATTGCTCCATGCTGTAATGGCCCCATAGATTGCTCCATAAGTATAATGGCCCCATAGATTGCTCCATGCTCTAATGGCCCTATAGATTGCTCCATAAGTATAATGGCCCCATAGATTGCTCCATGCTGTATAATGGCCCCATAGATTGCGCCATGCTGTAATGGCCCCATAGATTGCTCCATAAGTATAATGGCCCCATAGATTGCTCCATAAGTATAATGGCCCTATAGATTGCTCCATGCGGTAATGGCCCCATAGATTGCTCCATGCTGTAATGGCCCTATAGATTGCTCCATAAATATAATGGGCCCATAGATGGCTCCATGCTGTATAATGGCCCCATAGATTGCTCCATGCTGTAATGGTCCCATATATTGCTCCATAAGTATAATGGCCCCATAGATTGCTCCATGCTGTAATGGCCCCATAGATTGCTCCATGCTGTATAATGGCCCCATAGATTGTTCCATGCTGTAATGGCCCCATAGATTGCTCCATGCTGTATAATGGCCCCATAGATTGCCCCATGCTGTATAATGGCCCCATAGATTGCTCCATGCTGTATAATGGCCCCATAGATTGCTCCATGCTGTAATGGCCCTAGAGATTGCTCCATGCTGCATAATGGCCCCATAGATTGCTCCATACTGTATAATGGCCCTATAGATTGCTCCATACTGTATAATGGCCCTATAGATTGCTCCATAAGTATAATGGCCCTATAGATTGCTCCATAAGTATAATGGCCCTATAGATTGCTCCATAAGTATAATGGCCCTATAGATTGCTCCACGCGGTAATGGCCCCATAAATTGCTCCATGCTGTAATGCCCCTATAGATTGCTCCATGCTGTATAATGGCCCCACAGATTGCTCCATGCTGTATAATGGCCCCATAGATTGCTCCATGCTGTAATGGCCCCATAGATTGCTCCCTGCTGTATAATGGCCCCATAGATTGCTCCATGCTGTAATGGCCCTATAGATTGCTCCATAAGTATAATGGCCCCATAGATTGCTCCATGCTGTAATGGCCCAATAGATTGCCCCATGCTATATAATGGCCCCATAGATTGCCCCATGCTGTATAATGGCCCCATAGATTGCTCCCTGCTGTATAATGGCCCTATAGATTGCTCCATAAGTATAATGGCCCTATAGATTGCTCCATAAGTATAATGGCCCCATAGATTGCTCCACGCGGTAATGGCCCCATAAATTGCTCCATGCTGTATAATGGCCCTATAGATTGCTCCATAAGTATAATGGCCCCATAGATTGCTCCACGCGGTAATGGCCCCATAAATTGCTCCATGCTGTATAATGGCCCCATAGATTGCTCCATGCTGTAATGGCCCAATAGATTGCCCCATAAGGATAATGGCCCCATAGATTGCTCCATGCTGTATAATGGCCCCATAGATTACCCCATGCTGTATAATGGCCCCATAGATTGCTCCCTACTGTATAATGGCCCCATAGATTGCTCCATGCTGTAATGGCCCTATAGATTGCTCCATAAGTATAATGGCCCCATAGATTGCTCCCTGCTGTATAATGGCCCCATAGATTGCTCCCTGCTGTATAATGGCCCCATAGATTGTTCCATGCTGTATAATGGCCCCATAGATTGCTCCATAAGTATAATGGCCCCATAGATTGCTCCATGCTGTAATGGCCCTATAGATTGCTCCATAAGGATAATGGCCCCATAGATTGATCCATGCTGTATAATGGCCCCATAGATTGCTCCCTACTGTATAATGGCCCCATAGATTGCTCCCTACTGTATAATGACCCCATAGATTGCGCCATGCTGTAATGGCCCCATAGATTGCTCCATAAGTATAATGGCCCTATAGATTGCTCCATAAGTATAATGGCCCTATAGATTGCTCCATAAGTATAATGGCCCTATAGATTGCTCCATAAGTATAATGGCCCCATAGATTGCTCCATGCTGCATAATGGTCCCATAGATTGCTCCATACTGTATTATGGCCCCATAGATTTCTCCATGCTGTAATGGCCCTATAGATTGCTCCATAAGTGTAATGGCCCTAAAGATTGCTCCATGCTGTAATGGCCCTATAGATTGCTCCATGCTGTATAATGGCCCCATAGATTGCTCCATGCTGTATAATGGCCCCATAGATTGCTCCATGCTGTAATGGTCCCATAGATTGTTCCATAAGTATAATGGCCCCATAGATTGCTCCATGCTGTAATGGCCCTATAGATTGCTCCATGCTGCATAATGGCCCCATAGATTGCTCCATGCTGCATAATGGCTCCATAGATTGCTCCATAAGTATAATGGCCCCATAGATTGCTCCATTAGTATAATGGCCGCATAGATTGCTCCATGCTGTAATGGCCCTATAGATTGCTCCATGCTGTAATGGCCCTATAGATTGCTCCATGCTGTATAATGGCCCCATAGATTGCTCCATGCTGTATAATGGCCCCATAGATTGCCCCATGCTGTATAATGGCCCCATAGATTGACCCCTGCTGTATAATGGCCCCATAGATTGTTCCATGCAGTATAATGGCCCCATAGATTGCTCCATGCTGTAATGGCCCTATAAATTGCTCCATGCTGCATAATGGCCCCATAGATTGCTCCATGCTGCATAATGGCCCCATAGATTGCTCCATACTGTATAATGGCCCCATAGATTGCTCCATAAGTATAATGACCATATAGATTGCTCCATAAGTATAATGGCCCTATAGATTGCTCCATAAGTATAATGGCCCCATAGATTGATCCATAAGTATAATGGCCCTATAGATTGCTCCATAAGTATAATGGCCCCATAGATTACTCCATGCTGTATAATGGCCCCATAGATTGCTCCATGCTGTAATGGCCCTATAGATTGCTCCATAAGTATAATGGCCCCATAGATTGCTCCATGCTGTAATGGCCGTATAGATTGCAACATGCTGTATAATGGCCCCATAGATTGCTCCATGCTGTATAATGGCCCCATAGATTGCTCCATGCTGTATAATGGCCCCATAGATTGCTCCATACTGTATAATGGCCCCATAGATTGCTCCATACTGTATAATGGCCCCATAGATTGCTCCATGCTGTAATGGCCCCATAGATTGCTCCATGCTGTAATGGCCCTATACATTGCTCCATGCTGTAATGGCCCTATAGATTGCTCCATGCTGTATAATGGCCCCATAGATTGCTTCATGCTGTAATGGCCCTATAGATTGCTCCATAAGTGTAATGGCCCCATAGATTGCCCCATGCTGTATAATGGCCCCATAGATTGCTCCATGCTGTATAATGGCACCATAGATTGCTCCACGCTGTAATGGTCCCATAGAGTGCTCCATAAGTATAATGGCACCATAGATTGCTCCATGCTGTAATGGCCCTATAGATTGCTCCATGCTGCATAATGGCCCCATAGATTGCTTCATACTGTATAATGGCCCCATAGATTTCTCCATAAGTATAATGGCCCTATAGATTGCTCCATAATTATAATGGCCCTATAGATTGTTCCATAATTATAATGGCCCTACAGATTGCTCCATGCTGTAATGGCCCTACAGATTGCTCCATGCTGTAATGGCCGCATAGATTGCTCCATGCTGTAATGGCCGCATAGATTGCTCCATGCTGTAATGGCTGCATAGATTGCTCCATGCTGTAATGGCCGCATAGATTGCTCCATGCTGTAATGGCCGCATAGATTGCTCCATGCTGTAATGGCCCCATAGATTGCTCCATGCTGTAATGGCGCTATAGATTGCTCCATAAGTGTAATGGCCCCATAGATTGCTCCATGATGTAATGGCCCTATAGATTGCTCCATAAGTATAATGGCCCCATAGATTGCCCCATGCTGAATAATGGCCCCATAGATTGCCCCATGCTGTATAATGGCCCCCTAGATTGCTCCCTGCTGTATAATGGCCCCCTAGATTGTTCCATGCTGTATAATGGCCCCATAGATTGCTGTATAATGGCCCCATAGATTGCTCCATAAGTATAATGGCCCCATAGATTGCTCCATGCTGTAATGGCCCTATAGATTGCTCCATGCTCCATAATGGCCCCATAGATTGCTCCATAAGTATAATGGCCCCATAGATTGCCCCATGCTGTATAATGGCCCCATAGATTGCTGCATGCTGTATAATGGCCCCATAGATTAGTCGCTACTGCAAATGGCCCCATAGATTGCTCCATGCTGTAATGGCCCCATAGACTGCTCCATAAGTATAATGGCCCCATAGATTGCTCCATGCTGTAATGGCCCTATAGATTGCTCCATAAGGATAATGGCCCCATAGATTGCTCCATGCTGTATAATGGCCCCATAGATTGCTCCCTACTGTATAATGGCCCCATAGATTGCTCCCTACTGTATAATGGCCCCATAGATTGCTCCATAAGTATAATGGCCCCATAGATTGCTCCATAAGTATAATGGCCCTATAGATTGCTCCATAAGTATAATGGCCCCATAGATTGCTCCATAAGTATAATGGCCCCATAGATTGCTCCATGCTGTATAATGGCCCCATAGATTGCTCCATGCTGTATAATGGCCCCATAGATTGCTCCATGCTGTATAATGGCCCCATAGATTGCTCCATGCTGTATAATGGCCCCATAGATTGCTCCATGCTGTATAATGGCCCCATAGATTGCTCCATGCTGTATAATGGCCCCATAGATTGCCCCATAGATTGCTCCATAAGTATAATGGCCCCATAGATTGCTCCATGCTGTAATGGCCCTATAGATTGCGCCATGCTGCATAATGGCCAAATAGATTGCTCCATACTGCATAATGGCTCCATAGATTGCTCCATACTGCATAATGGCTCCATAGATTGCTCCATACTGTATAATGGCCCCATAGATTGCCCCATGCTGTATAATGGCCCCATAGATTGCTCCATGCTGTATAATGGCCCCATAGATTGCTCCATGCTGTAATGGTCCCATAGATTGCGCCATAAGTATAATGGCCCCATAGATTGCTCCATGACGTAATGGCCGTATAGATTGCTCCATGCTGCATAATGGCCCCATAGATTGCTCCATACTGCATAATGGCTCCATAGATTGCTTCATACTGTATGATGGCCCTATAGATTTCTCCATAAGTATAATGGCCCCATAGATTGCTCCATAAATATAATGGCCCTATAGATTGCTCCATTAGTGTAATGGCCGCATAGATTGCTCCATGCTGAATAATGGCCCCATAGATTGCCCCATGCTGAATAATGGCCCCATAGATTGCCCCATGCTGTATAATGGCCCCCTAGATTGCTCCCTGCTGTATAATGGCCCCATAGATTGTTCCATGCTGTATAATGGCCCCATAGATTGCTGTATAATGGCCCCATAGATTGCTCCATAAGTATAATGGCCCCATAGATTGCTCCATGCTGTAATGGCCCTATGGATTGCTCCATGCTCCATAATGGCCCCATAGATTGCTCCATGCTGTATAATGGCTCCACAGATTGCTCCATGCTGTATAATGGCCCCATAGATTGCTGCATGCTGTATAATGGCCCCATAGATTAGTCGCTACTGCAAATGGCCCCATAGATTGCTCCATGCTGTAATGGCCCTATAGATTGCTCCATAAGTATAATGGCCCCATAGATTGCTCCATGCTGTATAATGGCCCCATAGATTGCTCCCTACTGTATAATGGCCCCATAGATTGCTCCCTACTGTATAATGGCCCCATAGATTGCTCCATAAGTATAATGGCCCCATAGATTGCTCCATAAGTATAATGGCCCCATAGATTGCTCCATAAGTATAATGGCCCTATAGATTGCTCCATAAGTATAATGGCCCCATAGATTGCTCCATAAGTATAATGGCCCCGTAGATTGCTCCATGCTGTATAATGGCCCCATAGATTGCTCCATGCTGTATAATGGCCCCATAGATTGCTCCATGCTGTATAATGGCCCCATAGATTGCCCCATAGATTGCTCCATAAGTATAATGGCCCCATAGATTGCTCCATGCTGTAATGGCCCTATAGATTGCGCCATGCTGCATAATGGCCAAATAGATTGCTCCATACTGCATAATGGCTCCATAGATTGCTCCATACTGTATAATGGCCCCATAGATTGCCCCATGCTGTATAATGGCCCCATAGATTGCTCCATGCTGTAATGGTCCCATAGATTGCTCCATAAGTATAATGGCCCCATAGATTGCTCCATGATGTAATGGCCGTATAGATTGCTCCATGCTGCATAATGGCCCCATAGATTGCTCCATACTGCATAATGGCTCCATAGATTGCTTCATACTGTATGATGGCCCCATAGATTTCTCCATAAGTATAATGGCCCCATAGATTGCTCCATAAGTATAATGGCCCTATAGATTGCTCCATTAGTGTAATGGCCGCATAGATTGCTCCATGCTGTAATGGCCCCATAGATTGCTCCATGCTGTAATGGCCCTATAGATTACTCCATATGTATAATGGCCCCATAGATTGCTCCATGATGTAATGGCCCTATAGATTGCTCCATGCTGTATAATGGCCCCATAGATTGCTCCATGCTGTATAATGGCCCCATAGATTGCCCCATGCTGTATAATGGCCCCATAGATTGAACCCTGCTGTATAATGGCCCCATAGATTGTTCCATCCTGTATAATGGCCCCATAGATTGCTCCATAAGTATAATGGCCCCATAGATTGCTCCATGCTGCATAATGGCCCCATAGATTGCTCCATACTGCATAATGGCTCCATAGATTGCTTCATACTGTATAATGGCCCCATAGATTTCTCCGTAAGTATAATGGCCCTATAGATTGCTCCATAATTATAATGGCCCTATAGATTGCTCCATAATTATAATGGCCCTATAGATTGCTCCATGCTGTAATGGCCCCATAGATTGCTCCATGCTGTAATGGCGCTATAGATTGCTCCATAAGTATAATGGCCCCATAGATTGCTCCATAATGTAATGGCCCCATAGATTGCCCCATGCTGTATAATGGCCCCATAGATTGCCCCATGCTGTATAATGGCCCCCTAGATTGCTCCCTGCTGTATAATGGCCCCATAGATTGTTCCATGCTGTATAATGGCCCCATAGATTGCTGTATAATGGCCCCATACATTGCTCCATAAGTATAATGGCCCCATAGATTGCTCCATGCTGTAATGGCCCTATAGATTGCTCCATGCTCCATAATGGCCCCATAGATTGCTCCATAAGTATAATGGCTCCACAGATTGCTCCATGCTGTATAATGGCCCCATAGATTGATGCATGCTGTAATGGCCCTATAGATTGCTCCATAAGTATAATGGCCCCATAGATTAGTCGCTACTGTATAATGGCCCCATAGATTGCTCCATGCTGTAATGGCCCCATAGATTGCTCCATGCTGTAATGGCCCCATAGATTGCTCCATAAGTATAATGGCCCCATAGATTGCTCCATGCTGTAATGGCCCTATAGATTGCTCCATAAGGATAATGGCCCCATAGATTGCTCCCTACTGTATAATGGCCCCATAGATTGCTCCCTACTGTATAATGGCCCCATAGATTGCTCCATGCTGTATAATGGCCCCATAGATTGCTCCATGCTGTATAATGGCCCCATAGATTGCTCCATAAGTATAATGGCCCCATAGATTGTTCCATGCTGTAATGGCCCTATAAATTGCTCCATGCTGCATAATGGCCCCATAGATTGCTCCATACTGCATAATGGCTCCATAGATTGCTCCATACTGTATAATGGCCCCATAGATTGCTCCATAAGTATAATGGCCCCATAGATTGCTCCATAAGTATAATGGCCCCATAGATTGCTCCATAAGTATAATGGCCCTATAGATTGCTCCATAAGTATAATGGCCCTATAGATTGCTCCATAAGTATAATGGCCTCATAGATTGCTCCATGCGGTAATGGCCCCATAGATTGCTCCACAAGTATAATGGCCCTACAGATTGCTCCATAAGTATAATGGCCCTACAGATTGCTCCATAAGTATAATGGCCCTACAGATTGCTCCATAAGTATAATGGCCCTACAGATTGCTCCATAAGTATAATGGCCCTACAGATTGCTCCATAAGTATAATGGCCCCATAGATTGCTCCATAAGTATAATGGCCCCATAGATTGCTCCATGCTGTATAATGGCCCCATAGATTGCTCCATGCTGTATAATGGCCCCATAGATTGCTCCATGCTGTATAATGGCCCCATAGATTGCTCCATGCTGTAATGGCCCTATAGATTGCGCCATGCTGCATAATGGCCAAATAGATTGCTCCATACTGCATAATGGCTCCATAGATTGCTCCATACTGTATAATGGCCCCATAGATTTCTCCATGCTGTAATGGCCCTATAGATTGCTCCATAAGTGTAATGGCCCCATAGATTGCCCCATGCTGTATAATGGCCCCATAGATTGCTCCATGCTGTATAATGGCCCCATAGATTGCTCCATGCTGTAATGGTCCCATAGATTGCTCCATAAGTATAATGGCCCCATAGATTGCTCCATGCTGTAATGGCCCTATAGATTGCTCCATGCTGCATAATGGCCCCATAGATTGCTCCATACTGCATGATGGCTCCATAGATTGCTCCATACTGTATGATGGCCCCATAGATTTCTCCATAAGTATAATGGCCCCATAGATTGCTCCATAAGTATAATGGCCCTATAGATTGCTCCATTAGTATAATGGCCTCATAGATTGCTCCATGCTGTAATGGCCTCATAGATTTCTCCATGCTGTAATGGCCCCATAGATTGCTCCATGCTGTAATGGCCCTATAGATTGCTCCATAAGTATAATGGCCCCATAGATTGCTCCATGATGTATAATGGCCCCATAGATTGCCCCATGCTGTATAATGGCCCCATAGATTGCCCCATGCTGTATAATGGCCCCATAGATTGACCCCTGCTGTATAATGGCCCCATAGATTGTTCCATGCTGTATAATGGCCCCATAGATTGCTCCATAAGTATAATGGCCCCATAGATTGCTCCATGCTGTAATGGCCCTATAAATTGCTCCATGCTTCATAATGGCCCCATAGATTGCTCCATACTGCATAATGGCTCCATAGATTGCTTCATACTGTATAATGGCCCCATAGATTTCTCCGTAAGTATAATGGCCCTATAGATTGCTCCATAATTATAATGGCCCTATAGATTGCTCCATAATTATAATGGCCCTATAGATTGCTCCATGCTGTAATGGCGCTATAGATTGCTCCATGCTGTAATGGCGCTATAGATTGCTCCATAAGTATAATGGCCCCATAGATTGCCCCATGCTGTATAATGGCCCCATAGATTGCCCCATGCTGTATAATGGCCCCCTAGATTGCTCCCTGCTGTATAATGGCCCCATAGATTGTTCCATGCTGTATAATGGCCCCATAGATTGCTGTATAATGGCCCCATAGATTGCTCCATAAGTATAATGGCCCCATAGATTGCTCCATGCTGTAATGGCCCTATAGATTGCTCCATGCTCCATAATGGCCCCATAGATTGCTCCATAAGTATAATGGCTCCACAGATTGCTCCATGCTGTATAATGGCCCCATAGATTGCTGCATGCTGTAATGGCCCTATAGATTGCTCCATAAGTATAATGGCCCCATAGATTAGTCGCTACTGTATAATGGCCCCATAGATTGCTCCATGCTGTAATGGCCCTATAGATTGCTCCATAAGTATAATGGCCCCATAGATTGCTCCCTACTGTATAATGGCCCCATAGATTGCTCCATGCTGTAATGGCCCCATAGATTGCTCCATAAGTATAATGGCCCCATAGATTGCTCCATGCTGTAATGGCCCTATAGATTGCTCCATAAGGATAATGGCCCCATAGATTGCTCCCTACTGTATAATGGCCCCATAGATTGCTCCCTACTGTATAATGGCCCCATAGATTGCTCCATGCTGTATAATGGCCCCATAGATTGCTCCATGCTGTATAATGGCCCCATAGATTGCTCCATAAGTATAATGGCCCCATAGATTGTTCCATGCTGTAATGGCCCTATAAATTGCTCCATGCTGCATAATGGCCCCATAGATTGCTCCATACTGCATAATGGCTCCATAGATTGCTCCATACTGTATAATGGCCCCATAGATTGCTCCATAAGTATAATGGCCCCATAGATTGCTCCATAAGTATAATGGCCCCATAGATTGCTCCATAAGTATAATGGCCCCATAGATTGCTCCATAAGTATAATGGCCCTATAGATTGCTCCATAAGTATAATGGCCTCATAGATTGCTCCATGCGGTAATGGCCCCATAGATTGCTCCACAAGTATAATGGCCCTACAGATTGCTCCATAAGTATAATGGCCCTACAGATTGCTCCATAAGTATAATGGCCCTACAGATTGTTCCATAAGTATAATGGCCCCATAGATTGCTCCATGCTGTATAATGGCCCCATAGATTGCTCCATGCTGTATAATGGCCCCATAGATTGCTCCATGCTGTATAATGGCCCCATAGATTGCTCCATGCTGTATAATGGCCCCATAGATTGCTCCATGCTGTATAATGGCCCCATAGATTGCTCCATGCTGTAATGGCCCTATAGATTGCGCCATGCTGCATAATGGCCAAATAGATTGCTCCATACTGCATAATGGCTCCATAGATTGCTCCATACTGTATAATGGCCCCATAGATTTCTCCATGCTGTAATGGCCCTATAGATTGCTCCATAAGTGTAATGGCCCCATAGATTGCCCCATGCTGTATAATGGCCCCATAGATTGCTCCATGCTGTATAATGGCCCCATAGATTGCTCCATGCTGTAATGGCCCCATAGATTGCTCCATAAGTATAATGGCCCCATAGATTGCTCCATGCTGTATAATGGACCCATAGATTGCTCGATGCTGTATAATGGCCCCATAGATTGCTCCATGCTGTAATGGCCCTATAGATTGCTCCATAAGTATAAAGGTCCCATAGATTGCTCCATGCTGTATAATGGCCCCATTGATTGTCCCATAGATTGCTCCCTACTGTATAATGGTCCCATAGATTGCTCCCTACTGTATAATGGCCCCATAGATTGCTCCATAAGTATAATGGCCCAATAGATTGCTCCATGCGGTAATGGCCCCATAGATTGCTCCATGCTGTAATGGCCCCATAGATTGCTCCATAAGTATAATGGCCCCATAGATTGCTCCATGCTGTAATGGCCCCATAGATTTCTCCATAAGTATAATGGCCCCATAGATTGCTCCATGCTGTAATGGCCCTATAGATTGCTCCATAAGTATAATGGGCCCATAGATTGCTCTATGCTGTATAATGGCATCATAGATTGCTCCATGCTGTTTAATGGCCCCATAGATTGATCCATGCTGTAATAGCACCATAGATTGCTCCATAAGTATAATGGCCCTATACATTGCTCCATGCTGTAATGGCCCTATACATTGCTCCATGTCGTAATGGCCCTATAGATTGCTCCATGCTGTATAATGGCCCCATAGATTGCTCCATGCTGTAATGGCCCTATACATTGCTCCATGCTGTATAATGTCCCCATAGATTGCTCCATGCTCTAATGGCCCCATAGATTGCTCCATGCTGTATAATAGCCCCATAGATTGCTCCCTACTGTATAATAGCCCCATAGATTGCTCCCTACTGTATAATGGCCCCATAGATTGCTCCCTACTGTATAATGGCCCCATAGATTGCTCCATGCTGTATAATGGCCCCATAGATTGCTCCATGCTGTATAATGGCCCCATAGATTGCTCCATAAGTATAATGGCCCCATAGATTGTTCCATGCTGTAATGGCCCTATAAATTGCTCCATGCTGCATAATGGCTCCATAGATTGCTCCATACTGCATAATGGCCCTACAGATTGCTCCATAAGTATAATGGCCCTACAGATTGCTCCATAAGTATAATGGCCCTACAGATTGCTCCATAAGTATAATGGCCCCATAGATTGCTCCATAAGTATAATGGCCCCATAGATTGCTCCATGCTGTATAATGGCCCCATAGATTGCTCCATGCTGTATAATGGCCCCATAGATTGCTCCATGCTGTATAATGGCCCCATAGATTGCTCCATGCTGTAATGGCCCTATAGATTGCGCCATGCTGCATAATGGCCAAATAGATTGCTCCATACTGCATAATGGCTCCATAGATTGCTCCATACTGTATAATGGCCCCATAGATTTCTCCATGCTGTAATGGCCCTATAGATTGCTCCATAAGTGTAATGGCCCCATAGATTGCCCCATGCTGTATAATGGCCCCATAGATTGCTCCATGCTGTATAATGGCCCCATAGATTGCTCCATGCTGTAATGGTCCCATAGATTGCTCCATAAGTATAATGGCCCCATAGATTGCTCCATGCTGTAATGGCCCTATAGATTGCTCCATGCTGCATAATGGCCCCATAGATTGCTCCATACTGCATGATGGCTCCATAGATTGCTCCATACTGTATGATGGCCCCATAGATTTCTCCATAAGTATAATGGCCCCATAGATTGCTCCATAAGTATAATGGCCCTATAGATTGCTCCATTAGTATAATGGCCTCATAGATTGCTCCATGCTGTAATGGCCTCATAGATTTCTCCATGCTGTAATGGCCCCATAGATTGCTCCATGCTGTAATGGCCCTATAGATTGCTCCATAAGTATAATGGCCCCATAGATTGCTCCATGATGTATAATGGCCCCATAGATTGCCCCATGCTGTATAATGGCCCCATAGATTGCCCCATGCTGTATAATGGCCCCATAGATTGACCCCTGCTGTATAATGGCCCCATAGATTGTTCCATGCTGTATAATGGCCCCATAGATTGCTCCATAAGTATAATGGCCCCATAGATTGCTCCATGCTGTAATGGCCCTATAAATTGCTCCATGCTTCATAATGGCCCCATAGATTGCTCCATACTGCATAATGGCTCCATAGATTGCTTCATACTGTATAATGGCCCCATAGATTTCTCCGTAAGTATAATGGCCCTATAGATTGCTCCATAATTATAATGGCCCTATAGATTGCTCCATAATTATAATGGCCCTATAGATTGCTCCATGCTGTAATGGCGCTATAGATTGCTCCATGCTGTAATGGCGCTATAGATTGCTCCATAAGTATAATGGCCCCATAGATTGCCCCATGCTGTATAATGGCCCCATAGATTGCCCCATGCTGTATAATGGCCCCCTAGATTGCTCCCTGCTGTATAATGGCCCCATAGATTGTTCCATGCTGTATAATGGCCCCATAGATTGCTGTATAATGGCCCCATAGATTGCTCCATAAGTATAATGGCCCCATAGATTGCTCCATGCTGTAATGGCCCTATAGATTGCTCCATGCTCCATAATGGCCCCATAGATTGCTCCATAAGTATAATGGCTCCACAGATTGCTCCATGCTGTATAATGGCCCCATAGATTGCTGCATGCTGTAATGGCCCTATAGATTGCTCCATAAGTATAATGGCCCCATAGATTAGTCGCTACTGTATAATGGCCCCATAGATTGCTCCATGCTGTAATGGCCCTATAGATTGCTCCATAAGTATAATGGCCCCATAGATTGCTCCCTACTGTATAATGGCCCCATAGATTGCTCCATGCTGTAATGGCCCCATAGATTGCTCCATAAGTATAATGGCCCCATAGATTGCTCCATGCTGTAATGGCCCTATAGATTGCTCCATAAGGATAATGGCCCCATAGATTGCTCCCTACTGTATAATGGCCCCATAGATTGCTCCCTACTGTATAATGGCCCCATAGATTGCTCCATGCTGTATAATGGCCCCATAGATTGCTCCATGCTGTATAATGGCCCCATAGATTGCTCCATAAGTATAATGGCCCCATAGATTGTTCCATGCTGTAATGGCCCTATAAATTGCTCCATGCTGCATAATGGCCCCATAGATTGCTCCATACTGCATAATGGCTCCATAGATTGCTCCATACTGTATAATGGCCCCATAGATTGCTCCATAAGTATAATGGCCCCATAGATTGCTCCATAAGTATAATGGCCCCATAGATTGCTCCATAAGTATAATGGCCCCATAGATTGCTCCATAAGTATAATGGCCCTATAGATTGCTCCATAAGTATAATGGCCTCATAGATTGCTCCATGCGGTAATGGCCCCATAGATTGCTCCACAAGTATAATGGCCCTACAGATTGCTCCATAAGTATAATGGCCCTACAGATTGCTCCATAAGTATAATGGCCCTACAGATTGTTCCATAAGTATAATGGCCCCATAGATTGCTCCATGCTGTATAATGGCCCCATAGATTGCTCCATGCTGTATAATGGCCCCATAGATTGCTCCATGCTGTATAATGGCCCCATAGATTGCTCCATGCTGTATAATGGCCCCATAGATTGCTCCATGCTGTATAATGGCCCCATAGATTGCTCCATGCTGTAATGGCCCTATAGATTGCGCCATGCTGCATAATGGCCAAATAGATTGCTCCATACTGCATAATGGCTCCATAGATTGCTCCATACTGTATAATGGCCCCATAGATTTCTCCATGCTGTAATGGCCCTATAGATTGCTCCATAAGTGTAATGGCCCCATAGATTGCCCCATGCTGTATAATGGCCCCATAGATTGCTCCATGCTGTATAATGGCCCCATAGATTGCTCCATGCTGTAATGGCCCCATAGATTGCTCCATAAGTATAATGGCCCCATAGATTGCTCCATGCTGTATAATGGACCCATAGATTGCTCGATGCTGTATAATGGCCCCATAGATTGCTCCATGCTGTAATGGCCCTATAGATTGCTCCATAAGTATAAAGGTCCCATAGATTGCTCCATGCTGTATAATGGCCCCATTGATTGTCCCATAGATTGCTCCCTACTGTATAATGGTCCCATAGATTGCTCCCTACTGTATAATGGCCCCATAGATTGCTCCATAAGTATAATGGCCCAATAGATTGCTCCATGCGGTAATGGCCCCATAGATTGCTCCATGCTGTAATGGCCCCATAGATTGCTCCATAAGTATAATGGCCCCATAGATTGCTCCATGCTGTAATGGCCCCATAGATTTCTCCATAAGTATAATGGCCCCATAGATTGCTCCATGCTGTAATGGCCCTATAGATTGCTCCATAAGTATAATGGGCCCATAGATTGCTCTATGCTGTATAATGGCATCATAGATTGCTCCATGCTGTTTAATGGCCCCATAGATTGATCCATGCTGTAATAGCACCATAGATTGCTCCATAAGTATAATGGCCCTATACATTGCTCCATGCTGTAATGGCCCTATACATTGCTCCATGTCGTAATGGCCCTATAGATTGCTCCATGCTGTATAATGGCCCCATAGATTGCTCCATGCTGTAATGGCCCTATACATTGCTCCATGCTGTATAATGTCCCCATAGATTGCTCCATGCTCTAATGGCCCCATAGATTGCTCCATGCTGTATAATAGCCCCATAGATTGCTCCCTACTGTATAATAGCCCCATAGATTGCTCCCTACTGTATAATGGCCCCATAGATTGCTCCCTACTGTATAATGGCCCCATAGATTGCTCCATGCTGTATAATGGCCCCATAGATTGCTCCATGCTGTATAATGGCCCCATAGATTGCTCCATAAGTATAATGGCCCCATAGATTGTTCCATGCTGTAATGGCCCTATAAATTGCTCCATGCTGCATAATGGCTCCATAGATTGCTCCATACTGCATAATGGCTCCATAGATTGCTCCATACTGTATAATGGCCCCATAGATTGCTCCATAAGTATAATGGCCCCATAGATTGCTCCATAAGTATAATGGCCCCATAGATTGCTCCATAAGTATAATTGCCCTATAGATTGCTCCATAAGTATAATTGCCCTATAGATTGCTCCATAAGTATAATGGCCTCATAGATTGCTCCATGCTGTAATGGCCCTATAGATTGCTCCACAAGTATAATGGCCCCATAGATTGCTCCATGCTGTATAATGGCCCCATATATTGCTCCATGCTGTAATGGCCCCATAGATTGCTCCATGCTGTAATGGCCCCATAGATTGCTCCATGCTGTAGAATGGCCCCATAGATTGCTCCATGCTGTATAATGGCCCCCTAGATTGCTCCATGCTGTATAATGGCCCCCTAGATTGCTCCATGCTGTATAATGGCCCCATAGATTGCTCCATGCTGTATAATGGCCCCATAGATTGCTCCATGCTGTAGAATGGCCCCATAGATTGCTCCATGCTGTAGAATGGCCCCATAGATTGCTCCATGCTGTAATGGCCCCATAGTTTGCATTATACTTATGGATTGCTAGATAAGACAGAGGGCGCACGGTAGTGACGACAGACTCCGAAGACGCTGAAGACACAGGAGTTGCTGGGAACGGGAGAGGTAAGTATTTGAGGAGGGGGCCCCGATGCCAGCGCGCAGGGTAGGACTGGCCTGGTGTGATAGCTGGAAAAATTCCCGGTGGGCCCCGATGAGAGAGTGAGAGAATTGGTAGCGGGGGCTCTTAAAAAGTGCGGGCCCTTTAAAAGCGCAGCCGAAGGAAATGTAGCGTCGCGTGCGGCGCTCATACTATTCAGTGGTGACAGCGGGTGACGCGCATAGTCACATGACTGAGGACGTGTTCTTGGTGGGCGGTGACACGCACCGCGCTCTGCTTTGCCGCTGGTGGCTGGCAGTGGTGTGTTGTCAGGTGACACGCTGACGTCGCGCTCTCCTCTCCCTGCTCCCCTGCCGGCTTTTGATACGCCGACGCCGCGCTCTGCTCTCCAGTCCCGGCTCCTGCTCCCTTGGAATTGGCCTTGTAACACCGGCTCCCGTCCGGGTATGGAACACCGCACCAGCACCGCGCACCGCCCTCTTCTCTCCTGCTCTCTTGCCTTTTAAGCCGGCTCCTGGGCTGAGTATGCGGTGACCAGCACTCTGCTCTCTCACCATATCCCTGGAAACAAGGCTGCAGGTCTGGCTACAGCTCTCCCTGCTTCAACTTCAAGTCAAGTGCAATATCCACGTTTTTCTGGGTGAGTGTTCCCAGCATTGGTCATCATCCATATATGGAGGGTTCGCAGGCTGGTCACATGGGGACATGGATGGGGACATGGGGCTGAAGGGGGGGCTGGTTGGACCCATGGGGACATGGGTCTGAAGGGGGGGCTGGATGGACCCATGAGGACATGGATGGGGACATGGGGCTGAAGGGGGGGCTGGCTGGACCCATGGGGACATGGGTCTGAAGGGGAGGGGGCTGGCTGGGCCCATGGGAACATGGATGGGGACATGGGGCTGAAGGGGGGGCTGGCTAGACCCATGGGGACATGGGGCTGAAGGGGGGGGGGCTGGCTGGACCCATGGGGACATGGGGCTGGCTGGCTGGACCCATGGGGACATGGATGGGGACATGGGGCTGAAGGGGGGGCTGGCTGGACCCATGGGGACATGGGGCTGAAGGGGGGGCTGGCTGGACCCATGGGGACATGGATGGGGACATGGGGCTGAAGGGGGGGCTGGCTGGACCCATGGGGACATGGGGCTGAAGGGGGGGCTGGCTGGACCCATGGAGACATGGATGGGGACATGGGGCTGAAGGGGGGCTGGCTGGACCCATGGGGAGATATATGGATGGAGGCACGGGGCTGAAGGGGGGGGGGGGCTGGATGGACGCATAAGGGGACACATGGTGGTGAAGGGGGCCAAGTTGGGGACCTGGATGGACACATGGAGGTGAAGGGGGGCAAGCTGGACACATTGGGACCTGGATGGACACATATAGGTGAAGGGTAGCAAGCTGGACACATGGGGACCTGGATGGACACATGGAGGTGAAGGGCGGCAAGCTGGACACATGGGGACGTGGATGGACACATGGAGGTGAAGGGCGGCAAGCTGGACACATGGGGTCCTGGATAGATATATGGGGTGGGGTGGGATGCATATATGAGTGGGACAGGATGGATATATGAAGGGGGGCAGGCTGGACACATGGAGGCCAGGATGGATATATGGGAGGGGCAGGCTGGACACATGGACACCAGAATGGATATATGGGGGGGGGGGGGTCAGGATGGATAGATGGGGGGCCACGCTGGACAAGGGACTTTATTACTGTTTAGGGGCCAGATTGAGGAACTTTATTAGTTTATGATGGCGAGTGGGGAACATTATTACTTTAGAGTCCAATTAGGGACATTATTACTTCTGTAATATTTTATTTTTAGGAAACTGTTTTCCGTAAGAGGGGACAAAAGGGGGGTCCTGTTACTGTGCAGGGCGCCACTATGTCGCTTTATTTCTTCAACTGGTGTAGTGTAGAAGCCTGGGGAAAAGTGGGAATGTGCTCTAAAAGAGATCAGTTATTGATAACTGTGTGTTATTTTCTGCAGAGATGATTCCTGGCTGGAAAAAGTGATGGTGGACTGTGCCAGATGAGGAAAAGCGAAGATGAAGAACTTCACCTAGAGACATCACTGGTGAGTCAGTGTATTACTATACACTTACACTATATAGTATATACAGAGCTCCTGTGTATGTCACTGGTGACCAGTGTATTACCTATACACTATATACAGAGCTCCTGTGTATAATGTCACTCGTGATAACTGTATTACCTGTACACTACATACAGAGCTCCTGTGTATAATGTCACCGGTGATCACTGTATTACATGTACACTGACACTATATACAGAGATCCTGTTTATAATGTCACTGGGGATCACTGTATTACCTGTACACTGACACTATATACAGAGCTCATATGTATAGTGACAGTGTTAGTATTGTGGTTTGTATTCCTGATCAGTATTGTATTATTTGGTCACTATGTGGTGGTAATATGTGGTCTGGTCATGGTGTGGTGATATTTGTCCCTTTTGTATGTGATATTATTGGTGTTGTTATAGTGGATTATGTTGTGTATGGCGGTCATTTGTTCTCGCTGAGATTAACTAGGAAAATATTTTTTTCCATGAGCCCACGGCTTCACTATCAGTATTTGGTCAGTATTTTTTCTCAGTAGTGAGAGCCAAAAGCAGGAGTGGGTGATAAATACAGAATTGGTGACTTGTTTCTATTCTACCTTTTCTCTGATTGTTCCTCACCTGGTTTTGGCTCCCACTCCTGAGAAAAAATCCTGACTGAATACTGATAGTGGGGCTGTGGCCTTAGAGATGAAATACTTGGAGCAGAGCGTCAGAGATGCACTCACAGGGGTTCTCCGGGGAGAACAAGTAATCCCCTCTCCACAGGATAAGTGATAACTTATTGATTGGTGGGGGTCTGACTACTGGGACCTGCAGCGATCGGCAGACTGTGGAGCTTTTCTCCCCATTACACTGGAGCTCATGTGCGACTCGACCACTGATCCATTCATTCCCTCAGGGGCTGTGAGCGCTGCTCTTTTTTGGAAGCCCCCAAGAGAAAGAATGAGGCTGTGGTCAGACGTCCCACCTGTCGCTGCATTTTAAATGGGGATAAGTGTCCTGTCAGGGATAAAACTTCCCCATTCTTCCAATCAATAAGTGATCACCTATCCTGTGTAGCCCATGAATCTGTGATGACTTGTTTTAACCAAAGAAGCCCTTTCATGTAAACTACAGAAATTGTCCATCCCTGTTGTAGTCTGTGCAGAGTAGATGTGAGGAGCCGCCGGTCACTGCTCCACTATAACAGGGAGAGCAGAGAAGAGAGATCTGCATATTGCTGGAGGTGGCCCCTAGAGTCAGTGTCCCCTGTGGGCCCCAGACACCCCAGTCCGACCCTGCTGACATCTGATTAAGGCCTAAGGCCCCGTTCACATGTCAGGTTTTAATCAGTGTTTTTTTTCTAATTTTCATCTGATTTTGGTCAGTGTGTCAGTTTTTCTCCTCAGTGGGGCATATTTTTTTATATGTAAAGTAAAAAGCTAAAGGTTTCCTCGCCTCGCTTGCCCGGCCTATAGACACTGGAAAACAAGCAGTACAGGCAACATGGTTGGTTCTGGGCATTTTTCTGACAGACTCGTTGACTTCAATAGATGATCTTTATCTACAAATCGGATGAAAATCGGACCGGTCTCAGTTCTGATTTGCAGATCAATCGTCCACAATAAATAGAGCTGTAAACCTGTCCACGGTCTATAACGGAGCATATTCTACCTGCTAGAAGAATAACCAGACGTGAAAAGAGCCATGTGCTATTCTTACAGGGAAGGGGCCACGATTTTATGTTTTGTATTAATAATTATGTAATCAATTATTTTTAATACAAAATTAAATGTACCACTTTATTAGTTTTTTATTTATTTTTACATTGGCCACTAGGGGCTGCCATTTTTATTTGGGGGGTGTGTAAGAAGCGCTCTTACACACCTCATTTACGGCAGCCCTGGCCATAAGAGACAGTAGTCTGTCACCGACCCTTTCTCTAACATTAGAGGCCGCTCCTCCTGCCTCTAGCTGTGACCTGGGCACGCCCCCTTGGCTGTTCAGGTCGCAGCCGTGGGAGGAGATTTCAGCCATCTTTGTGGAGCCTGCAGTGTAAGCTGTACATTCCCCCTGTCGTCGCACGCACTGCTCAGTCAGAGCATGCCATGACAGGAACTGCCGGGGAGGAAATGCCTAGGAGTGGACGTCCCGAGTGAGTATCTGCAGCGGCGCCGTGCGGTGATCTCAGCCTCTCAGCTGTTATCACCGCCGACATCTTCAGGCAACACAGACACAGCGCTGCGTGGGAACGTGGAAGGTGAGTAGAAGCGTTTGTTTTGTTTTTTTTCCCTTCGCATTGAATATATGGGGGCATATACCCACCTGGATGGAGGGGGGGTGGGCATATACCCACCAGGATGGATGGAGGGGGGGGCATATACCCACCAGGATGGATGGAGGGGGGGGGGCATATACCCACCAGGATGGATGGAGGGGGGGGGCATATACCCACCAGGATGGATGGAGGGGGGGGGCATATACCCACCAGGATGGATGGAGGGGGGGGCATATACCCACCTGGATGGATGGAGGGGGGGGCATATACCCACCTGGATGGATGGAGGGGGGGGGCATATACCCACCAGGATGGATGGAGGGGGGGGGCATATACCCACCAGGATGGATGGAGGGGGGGGGCATATACCCACCAGGATGGATGGAGGGGGGGGGCATATACCCACCAGGATGGATGGAGGGGGGGCATATACCCACCAGGATGGATGGAGGGGGGGGCATATACCCACCAGGATGGATGGAGGGGGGGGGCATATACCCACCAGGATGGATGGAGGGGGGGGGCATATACCCACCAGGATGGATGGAGGGGGGGGGCATATACCCACCAGGATGGATGGAGGGGGGGGGCATATACCCACCAGTATGAAGGGGAGGATATATCCACCAGGATGGATGGATGGAGGGGCATTTACACCTAACCAGGATGGATGGGGGTGTGTGACGCCTAGCTGCGCTTGGTATCACAGATCATAGCCGGGTGTATTGATGGATTCCTCCACAAGAGGCCCCCATAACCATTCACACATCTCCACCTTCCACCTCAGACCATCAGAGGGAGCCCGTTAGGGATAGATATATAAGGGAAGGTGGAGCCAGGCAGCAGTTGGTCTAGACTGGAGTCGACAGAAAGCAAACCTGTTGAGAGAGTTCCTGCAGTGCAAAAGCCTGAGAGGTCAGTCTGCAGTGGAGCACGTTCTAGACTCAGTTGTAGCTCAGAGAGGTGAGCTTTAGGTGTGCCGGCGCCATAAGATCGGTGAAGCGCGGCAAGCTGCCGTTAGTGTGTATAGCCTAGTGAGGGCCCGAGTAGGCCGAAGGCGAGTGGAGAGTTAATACATAGGGGGCAGAGGAGCTTAACTAGCTCAGCCCGAAGAAGCAGTTACCGGACATCGGGTCCGAAGCTTACCGGGATCTCCACGACCCAGTAAGATATAACCAGAATCCCTGGAGAACTAAAAGTCCCAGTATCGCAAAAGTACTGATACGTAATAGAGCCAGGAGACACATAGGCCCCTTAAGTCGGGAGCGTGTAATCCAAGAAAAGCCCCTACCACAAGGTCAGCCAGCGCAGGACAGAGACAAAGTTAGGCCTTGCTCCAGGAAGGTCAGAAACTTACTACGCAGAGGCAAGACACAGGAGGCCCAAAACCCGCTCATTGGGGAGGATCCTGACGTGCACCCTTCACCCTACAGTGCTCTGGGACGTGCCTGAATTTCCATCAGTAAAAGGTACTGAAGTGACAATCGTGTCTGTCCCTGTTCTTGCTCTGACCCGGCTGGGTCTCTCCGTCCTGCTTTCCCCGTCCATATGCTGCCCTGAGGCCTAGCTCCACCTGTGGGAAGCTATACCATCGAGCTGCCTTATCACCGGCCTCAGTGGACTGCGCAGCGCTGGTGATCCTCACCAGAAACCACAGGTGGCGTCACAAACTCTTTTATAAACTTCACAAATCACCAACCCTTTTAAAGGAGCGACCCCAGGGTACGGGCCCGGGAGCCGACCACCGCGACATCCCTAAAGGCCCGGGTACCGAGTCATACCCATTCCCCTGGGCTAGTCAGGGGCATATAAACCTACCCAGCATGGATGGATGGAGGGGCATTTACACCTACCCAGGATGGATGGATGGAGGAGCATTTACACCTACCCAGGATGGATGGATGGAGGGGCATATACACCTACCCAGGATGGATGGATGGAGGGGCATCTACACTTAACCAGGTTGGATGGATGGAGGGGCATATACACCTACCAGAATAGACTACCCAGGATGGATGGATGGATGGAGGGGCATCTACACCTACCCAGAATGGATGAAGATTGCTCCATAAGTATAATGGCCCCATAGATTGCTCCATGCTGTATAATGGCCCCATAGATTGCTGCATGCTGTAATGGCCCTATAGATTGCTCCATAAGTATAATGGCCCCATAGATTGCTGCATGCTGTAATGGCCCTATAGATTGCTCCATAAGTATAATGGCCCCATAGATTGCTCCATGCTGTATAATGGCCCCATAGATTGCTGCATGCTGTAATGGCCCTATAGATTGCTCCATAAGTATAATGGCCCCATAGATTGCTCCATGCTGTATAATGGCCCCATAGATTGCTGCATGCTGTAATGGCCCTATAGATTGCTCCATAAGTATAATGGCCCCATAGATTGCTGCATGCTGTAATGGCCCTATAGATTGCTCCATAAGTATAATGGCCCCATAGATTGCTCCATAAGTATAATGGCCCCATAGATTGCTGCATGCTGTAATGGCCCTATAGATTGCTCCATAAGTATAATGGCCCCATAGATTGCTCGCTACTGTATAATGGCCCCATAGATTGCTCCATGCTGTAATGGCCCTATAGATTGCTCCATAAGGATAATTGCCCCATAGATTGCTCCATGCTGTATAATGGCCCCATAGATTGCTCCCTACTGTATAATGGCCCCATAGATTCCTCCCTACTGTATAATGGACCCATAGATTGGTCCATAAGTATAATGGCCCTATAGATTGCTCCATAAGTATAATGGCCCTATAGATTGCTCTATAAGTATAATGGCCCCATAGATTGCTCCACGCGGTAATGGCCCCATAAATTGTTCCATGCTGTAATGCCCCTATAGATTGCTCCATGCTGTATAATGGCCCCATAGATTGCTCCATGCTGTATAATGGCCCCATAGATTGCTCCATGCTGCATAATGGCTCCATAGATTGCTCCATACTGTATAATGGCCCTATAGATTGCTCCATAAGTATAATGGCCCTATAGATTGATCCATGCTGTAATGGCCCCATAGATTGCTCCATGAGTATAATGGCCCCATAGATTGCTCCATGCTGTATAATGGCCCCATAGATTGCTCTATGCTGTAATGGCCCCATAGATTGCTCTATGCTGTAATGGCCCTATAGATTGCTCCATGCTGTATAATGGCCCCATAGATTGCTCCATGCTGTATAATGGCCCCATAGATTGCTCCATGCTGTAATGGCCCCATAGAGTGCTCCATAAGTATAATGGCCCTATAGATTGCTCCATGCTCCATAATGGCCCCATAGATTGCTCCATACTGCATAATGGCTCCATAGATTGGTCCATACTGTATAATGTCCCTATAGATTGCTCCATAAGTATAATGGCCCTATAGATTGCTCCATAAGTATAATGGCCCCATAGATTGCTCCATGCTGTATAATGGCCCCATAGATTGGCTCCATGCTGTATAATGGCCCCATAGATTGGCTCCATGCTGTAATGGCCCCATAGATTGCTCCATGCTGTAATGGCCCCATAGATTGCTCCATGCTGTATAATGGCCCCATAGACTGCTCCATGCTGTATAATGGCCCCATAGATTGCTCCATGCTGTATAATGGCCCCATAGATTGCTCCATGCTGTATAATGGCCCCATAGATTGCTCCATGCTGTATAATGGCCCCATAGATTGCTCCATGCTGTATAATGGCCCCATAGATTGCTCCATGCTGTATAATGGCCCCATAGATTGCTCCATGCTGTATAATGGCCCCATAGATTGCTCCATGCTGTATAATGGCCCCATAGATTGCTCCATGCTGTATAATGGCCCCATAGATTGCTCCATGCTGTATAATGGCACCATAGATTGCTCCATGCTGTATAATGGCCCCATAGATTGCTCCATGCTGTATAATGGCCCCATAGATTGCTGCATGCTGTAATGGCCCTATAGATTGCTCCATAAGGATAATGGCCCCATAGATTGCTCCATGCTGTATAATGGACTCATAGATTGCTCCATGCTGTATAATGGACCCATAGATTGCTCCATGCTGTAATGGCCCTATAGATTGCTCCATAAGTATAAAGGTCCCATAGATTGCTCCATGCTGTATAATGGCCCCATAGATTGCTCCATGCTGTATAATGGCCCCATAGATTGTTCCATGCTGTAATGGCCCTATAAATTGCTCCATGCTGAATAATGGTCCCATAGATTGCTCCATACTGCATAATGGCTCCATAGATTGCTCCATACTGTATAATGGCCCCATAGATTGCTCCATACTGTATAATGGCCCTATAGATTGCTCCATAAGTATAATGGCCCCATAGATTGCTCCATAAGTATAATGGCCCCATAGATTGCTCCATAAGTATAATGGCCCCATAGATTGCTCCATAAGTATAATGGCCCCATAGATTGCTCCATAAGTATAATGGCCCTACAGATTGCTCCATAAGTATAATGGCCCTACAGATTGCTCCATAAGTATAATGGCCCCATAGATTGCTCCATAAGTATAATGGCCCCATAGATTGCTCCATGATGTAATGGCCCCATAGATTGCTCCATAAGTATAATGGCCCCATAGATTGCACCATGCTGTAATGGCCCTATAGATTGCTCCACAAGTATAATGGCCCCATACATTGCTCCATGCTGTAATGGCCCCATAGATTGCTCCATGCTGTATTATGGCCCCATAGATTGCACCATGCTGTAATGGCCCTATAGATTGCTCCACAAGTATAATGGCCCCATAGATTGCTCCATGCTGTAATGGCCCCATAGATTGCTCCATGCTGTATAATGGCCCCATAGATTGCCCCATGCTGTATAATGGCCCCATAGATTGCTCCCTACTGTATAATGGCCCCATAGACTGCTCCATACTGTATAATGGCCTCATATATTGCTCCATGCTGTAATGGCCCTATAGATTGCTCCATGCTGTAATGGCCCCATAGATTGCTCCATGCTGTAATGGCCCCATAGATTGCTCCATGCTGTAATGGCCCCATAGATTGCTCCATGCTGTAATGGCCCCATAGATTGCTCCATGCTGTAATGGCCCCATAGATTGCTCCATGCTGTAATGGCCCCATAGATTGCTCCATGCTGTAATGGCCCCATAGATTGCTCCATGCTGTAATGGCCCCATAGATTGCTCCATGCTGTAATGGCCCCATAGATTGCTCCATGCTGTAATGGCCCCATAGATTGCTCCATGCTGTAATGGCCCCATAGATTGCTCCATGCTGTAATGGCCCCATAGATTGCTCCATGCTGTAATGGCCCCATAGATTGCTCCATACTGTATAATGGCCCCATAGATTGCTCCATAATGTATAATGGCCCCATAGATTGCTCCATAATGTATAATGGCCTCATAGATTGCTCCATGCTGTATAATGGCCCCATAGATTGCTCCATGCTGTATAATGGCCCCATAGATTGCTCCATAAGTAGAATGGCCCTATAGATTGCTCCATAAGTAGAATGGCCCTATAGATTGCTCCATAAGTAGAATGGCCCTATAGATTGCTCCATGCTGTATAATGGCCCCATAGATTGCTCCATGCTGTATAATGGCCCCATAGATTGCTCCATAAGTAGAATGGCCCCATAGATTGCTCCATAAGTAGAATGGCCCCATAGATTGCTCCATAAGTAGAATGGCCCCATAGATTGCTCCATAAGTAGAATGGCCCCATAGATTGCTCCATAAGTAGAATGGCCCCATAGATTGCTCCATAAGTAGAATGGCCCCATAGATTGCTCCATAAGTAGAATGGCCCCATAGATTGCTCCATAAGTAGAATGGCCCCATAGATTGCTCCATGCTGGAATGGCCCCATAGATTGCTCCATGGTGCAATGGCCCCATAGATTGCTCCATGGTGCAATGGCCCCATAGATTGCTCCATGGTGCAATGGCCCCATAGATTGCTCCATGGTGAAATGGCCCCATAGATTGCTCCATGCTGTAATGGCCCCATAGATTGCTCCATGCTGTAATGGCCCCATAGATTGCTCCATGCTGTAATGGCCCCATAGATTGCTCCATGCTGTAATGGCCCCATAGATTGCTCCATGCTTTAATGGCCCTATGGATTGCTCCATGCTGTATAATGGCCCCATAAATTGCTCCATGCTGTATAATGTCCCCATAGATTGCTCCATGCTGTAATGGCCCCATAGATTGCTCCATGCTGTATAATGGCCCCATAGATTGCTCCATAAGTAGAATGGACCCATAGATTGCTCCCTGCTATAATGGCCCCATAGATTGCTCCCTGCTGTAATGGCCCCATAGATTGCTCCCTGCTGTAATGGCCCCATAGATTGCTCCATGCTGTAATGGCCCCATAGATTGCTCCATGCTGTAATGGCCCCATAGATTGCTCCATGCTGTAATGGCCCCATAGATTGCTCCATGCTGTAATGGCCCCATAGATTGCTCCATAAGTATAATGGCCCCATAGATTGCTCCATAAGTATAATGGCCCCATAGATTGCTCCATGCTGTAGAATGGCCCCATAGATTGCTCCATAAGTAGAATGGCCCCATAGATTGCTCCATGCTGTAGAATGGCCCCATAGATTGCTCCATGCTGTAGAATGGCCCTATAGTATGCACCATGCTGTAATGGCCCTATGGATTGCTCCATGCTGTATAATGGCCCCATAAATTGCTCCATGCTGTATAATGGCCCCATAGATTGCTCCATGCTGTAATGGCCCCATAGATTGCTCCATAAGTAGAATGGACCCATAGATTGCTCCCTGCTGTAATGGCCCCATAGATTGCTCCATGGTGTAATGGCCCCATAGATTGCTCCATGCTGTAATGGCCCCATAGATTGCTCCATGCTGTAATGGCCCCATAGATTGCTCCATGCTGTAATGGCCCCATAGATTGCTCCATAAGTATAATGGCCCCATAGATTGCTCCATGCGTATAATGGCCCCATAGATTGCTCCATGCTGTATAATGGCCCCATAGATTGCTCCATGCTGTAATGGCCCTATAGATTGCTCCATAAGTAGAATGGCCCCATAGATTGCTCCATGCTGTAGAATGGCCCCATAGATTGCTCCATGCTGTAGAATGGCCCTATAGTATGCACCATGCTGTAATGGCCCCATAGATTGCTCCATGCTGTATAATGGCCCCATAGATTGCTCCATGCTGTATAATGGCCCCATAGATTGCTCCATAAGTAGAATGGCCCCATAGATTGCTCCATGCTGTAGAATGGCCCCATAGATTGCTCCATGCTGTAGAATGGCCCTATAGTATGCACCATGCTGTAATGGCCCTATGGATTGCTCCATGCTGTATAATGGCCCCATAAATTGCTCCATGCTGTATAATGGCCCCATAGATTGCTCCATGCTGTAATGGCCCCATAGATTGCTCCATAAGTAGAATGGACCCATAGATTGCTCCCTGCTGTAATGGCCCCATAGATTGCTCCATGGTGTAATGGCCCCATAGATTGCTCCATGCTGTAATGGCCCCATAGATTGCTCCATGCTGTAATGGCCCCATAGATTGCTCCATGCTGTAATGGCCCCATAGATTGCTCCATGCTGTAATGGCCCCATAGATTGCTCCATAAGTATAATGGCCCCATAGATTGCTCCATGCGTATAATGGCCCCATAGATTGCTCCATGCTGTATAATGGCCCCATAGATTGCTCCATGCTGTAATGGCCCTATAGATTGCTCCATAAGTAGAATGGCCCCATAGATTGCTCCATGCTGTAGAATGGCCCCATAGATTGCTCCATGCTGTAGAATGGCCCTATAGTATGCACCATGCTGTAATGGCCCCATAGATTGCTCCATGCTGTATAATGGCCCCATAGATTGCTCCATGCTGTAATGGCCCTATAGATTGCTCCATGCTGTAATGGCCCTATAGATTGCTCCATGCTGTATAATGGCCCCATAGATTGCTCCATGCTGTATAATGGCCCCATAGATTGCTCCATGCTGTATAATGACCCCATAGTTTGCATTATACTTATGGATTGCTAGATAAGACAGAGGGCGCACGGTAGTGACGACAGACTCCGAAGACGGTGAAGACACAGGAGTTGCTGGGAACGGGAGAGGTAAGTATTTGAGGTGGGGGCCCCGATGCCAGCGCGCCGTGTAGGACTGGCCTGGTGTGATAGCTGGAAAAATTCCCGGTGGGCCCCGATGAGAGAGTGAGAGAATTGGTAGCGGGGGCTCTTAAAAAGTGCGGGCCCTTTAAAAGCGCAGCCGAAGGAAATGTAGCGTGGTGACAGCGGGTGACGCGCATAGTCACATGACTGAGGACGTGTTCTTGGTGGGCGGTGACACGCACCGCGCTCTGCTTTGCCGCTGGTGGCTGGCAGTGGTGTGTTGTCAGGTGACACGCTGACGTCGCGCTCTCCTCTCCCTGCTCCCCTGCCGGCTTTTGATACGCCGACGCCGCGCTCTGCTCTCCAGTCCCGGCTCCTGCTCCCTTGGAATTGGCCTTGTAACACCGGCTCCCGTCCGGGTATGGAACACCGCACCAGCACCGCGCACCGCCCTCTTCTCTCCTGCTCTCTTGCCTTTTAAGCCGGCTCCTGGGCTGAGTATGCGGTGACCAGCACTCTGCTCTCTCACCATAACCCTGGAAACAAGGCTGCAGGTCTGGCTACAGCTCTCCCTGCTTCAACTTCAAGTCAAGTGCAATATCCACGTTTTTCTGGGTGAGTGTTCCCAGCATTGGTCATCATCCATATATGGAGGGGTCGCAGGCTGGTCACATGGGGACATGGATGGGGACATGGGGCTGAAGGGGGGGGCTGGTTGGACCCATGGGGACATGGATGGGGACATGGGGCTGAAGGGGGGGGCTGGTTGGACCCATGGGGACATGGATGGGGACATGGGTCTGAAGGGGGGGCTGGATGGACCCATGAGGACATGGATGGGGACATGGGGCTGAAGGGGGGGCTGGCTGGACCCATGGGGCTGAAGGGGAGGGGGCTGGCTGGGCCCATGGGAACATGGATGGGGACATGGGGCTGAAGGGGGGGCTGGCTAGACCCATGGGGCTGAAGGGGAGGGGGCTGGCTGGGCCCATGGGAACATGGATGGGGACATGGGGCTGAAGGGGGGGCTGGCTAGACCCATGGGGACATGGGGCTGAAGGGGGGGGGGGCTGGCTGGACCCCTGGGGACATGGGGCTGGCTGGCTGGACCCATGGGGACATGGATGGGGACATGGGGCTGAGGGGGGGGCTGGCTGGACCCATGGGGACATGGATGGGGACATGGGGCTGAAGGAGGGTCTGGCTGGACCCATGGGGACATGGATGGGGACATGGGGCTGAAGGGGGGGCTGGCTGGACCCATGGGGACATGGGGCTGAAGGGGGGGCTGGCTGGACGCATGGGGACATATGGATGGAGGCACGGGGCTGAAGGGGGGGCTGTCTGGACCCATGGAGACATGGATGGGGACATGGGGCTGAAGGAGGGCTGGCTGGACCCATGGGGAGACATATGGATGGAGGCATGGGGCTGAAAGGGGGGGGGCTGGTTGGACGCATGGGGAGACATATGGAT
The DNA here is from genome assembly GCF_046119375.1 of Phyllobates terribilis. Classification (NCBI taxonomy): domain Eukaryota; kingdom Metazoa; phylum Chordata; class Amphibia; order Anura; family Dendrobatidae; genus Phyllobates; species Phyllobates terribilis. The sequence continues at coordinate 64,127 of NW_027363046.1, forward strand.
GGAGGCACGGGGCTGAAGGGTGGGGGCTGGATGGACGCATAAGGGGACACATGGTGGTGAAGGGGGCCAAGTTGGGGACCTGGATGGACACATGGAGGTGAAGGGGGGCAAGCTGGACACATTGGGACCTGGATGGACACATATAGGTGAAGGGCAGCAAGCTGGACACATGGGGACCTGGATGGACACATGGAGGTGAAGGGCGGCAAGCTGGACACATGGGGTCCTGGATAGATATATGGGGTGGGGTGGGATGCATATATGAGTGGGACAGGATGGATATATGAAGGGGGGCAGGCTGGACACATGGAGGCCCGGATGGATATATGGGAGGGGCAGGCTGGACACATGGAGACCAGAATGGATATATGGGGGGGGGGGGGTCAGGATGGATAGATGGGGGGCCACGCTGGGCAAGGGACTTTATTACTGTTTAGGGGCCAGATTGAGGAACTTTATTAGTTTATGATGGCGAGTGGGGAACATTATTACTTTAGAGTCCAATTAGGGACATTATTACTTCTGTAATATAATTTTATTTTTAGGAAACTGTTTTCCGTAAGAGGGGACAAAAGGGGGGTCCTGTTACTGTGCAGGGCGCCACTATGTCGCTTTATTTCTTCAACTGGTGTAGTGTAGAAGCCTGGGGAAAAGTGGGAATGTGCTCTAAAAGAGATCAGTTATTGATAACTGTGTTATTTTCTGCAGAGATGATTCCTGGCTGGAAGAAGTGATGGTGGACTGTGCCAGATGAGGAAAAGCGAAGATGAAGAACTTCACCTAGAGACATCACTGGTGAGTCAGTGTATTACTGTACACTTACACAGGAGCTCTGTATATACTATATAGTGTATGTCACTGGTGACCAGTGTATTACCTATACACTATATACAGAGCTCCTGTGTATAATGTCACTCGTGATAACTGTATTACCTGTACACTACATACAGAGCTCCTGTGTATAATGTCACCGGTGATCACTGTATTACATGTACACTGACACTATATACAGAGATCCTGTTTATAATGTCACTGGGGATCACTGTATTACCTGTACACTGACACTATATACAGAGCTCATATGTATAGTGACAGTGTTGTTAGTATTGTGGTTTGTATTCCTGATCAGTATTGTATTATTTGGTCACTATGTGGTGGTAATATGTGGTCTGGTCATGGTGTGGTGATATTTGTCCCTTTTGTATGTGATATTATTGGTGTTGTTATAGTGGATTATGTTGTGTATGGCGGTCGTTTGTTCTCGCTGAGATTAAGTAGGAAAATATTTTTTTCCATGAGGCCACGGCTTCACTATCAGTATTTGGTCAGTATTTTTTCTCAGTAGTGAGAGCCAAAATCAGGAGTGGGTGATAAATACAGAATTGGTGACTTGTTTCTATTCTACCTTTTCTCTGATTGTTCCTCACCTGGTTTTGGCTCCCACTCCTGAGAAAAAATCCTGACTGAATACTGATAGTGGGGCTGTGGCCTTAGAGATGAAATACTTGGAGCAGAGCGTCAGAGATGCACTCACAGGGGTTCTCCGGGGAGAACAAGTAATCCCCTCTCCACAGGATAAGTGATAACTTATTGATTGGTGGGGGTCTGACTACTGGGACCTGCAGCGATCGGCAGACTGTGGAGCTTTTCTCCCCATTACACTGGAGCTCATGTGCGACTCGACCACTGATCCATTCATTCCCTCAGGGGCTGTGAGCGCTGCTCTTTTTTGGAAGCCCCCAAGAGAAAGAATGAGGCTGTGGTCAGACGTCCCACCTGTCGCTGCATTTTAAATGGGGATAAGTGTCCTGTCAGGGATAAAACTTCCCCATTCTTCCAATCAATAAGTGATCACCTATCCTGTGTAGCCCATGAATCTGTGATGACTTGTTTTAACCAAAGAAGCCCTTTCATGTAAACTACAGAAATTGTCCATCCCTGTTGTAGTCTGTGCAGAGTAGATGTGAGGAGCCGCCGGTCACTGCTCCACTATAACAGGGAGAGCAGAGAAGAGAGATCTGCATATTGCTGGAGGTGGCCCCTAGAGTCAGCGTCCCCTGTGGGCCCCAGACACCCCAGTCCGACCCTGCTGACATCTGATTAAGGCTCCGTTCACATGTCAGGTTTTAATCAGTGTTTTTTTTCTAATTTTCATCTGATTTTGGTCAGTGTCAGTTTTTCTCCTCAGTGGGGCATATTTTTTTATATGTAAAGTAAAAAGCTAAAGGTTTCCTCGCCTCGCTTGCCCGGGCTATAGACACTGGAAAACAAGCAGTACAGGCAACATGGTTAGTTCTGGCCATTTTTCTGACAGACTCGTTGACTTCAATAGATGATCTTTATCTACAAATCGGATGAAAATCGGACCGGTCTCAGTTCTGATTTGCAGATCAATCGTCCACAATAAATAGAGCTGTAAACCTGTCCACGGTCTATAACGGAGCATATTCTACCTGCTAGAGAAATAACCAGACGTGAAAAGAGCCATGTGCTATTCTTACAGGGAAGGGGCCACGATTTTATGTTTTGTATTAATAATTATGTAATCAATTATTTTTAATACAAAATTAAATGTACCACTTTATTAGTTTTTTATTTATTTTTACATTGGCCACTAGGGGCTGCCATTTTTATTTGGGGGGTGTGTAAGAAGCGCTCTTACACACCTCATTTACGGCAGCCCTGGCCATAAGAGACAGTAGTCTGTCACCGACCCTTTCTCTAACATTAGAGGCCGCTCCTCCTGCCTCTAGCTGTGACCTGGGCACGCCCCCTTGGCTGTTCAGGTCGCAGCCGTGGGAGGAGATTTCAGCCATCTTTGTGGAGCCTGCAGTGTAAGCTGTACATTCCCCCTGTCGTCGCACGCACTGCTCAGTCAGAGCATGCCATGACAGGAACTGCCGGGGAGGAAATGCCTAGGAGTGGACGTCCCGAGTGAGTATCTGCAGCGGCGCCGTGCGGTGATCTCAGCCTCTCAGCTGTTATCACCGCCGACATCTTCAGGCAACACAGACACAGCGCTGCGTGGGAACGTGGAAGGTGAGTAGAAGCGTTTGTTTTGTTTTTTTTCCCTTCGCATTGAATATATGGGGGCATATACCCACCTGGATGGATGGAGGGGGGGGGCATATACCCACCAGGATGGATGGAGGGGGGGGGCATATACCCACCAGGATGGATGGAGGGGGGGCATATACCCACCAGTATGAAGGGGAGGATATATCCACCAGGATGGATGGATGGAGGGGGGCATATACTGACCGGGATGGATGGAGGGGCATTTACACCTAACCAGGATGGATGGATGGATGGATGAAGGGGCATATGCATTTACCCAGAATGGATGGATGGAGGGGCATATACATCTACCCAGGATGGATGGGGGGTGTGTGACGCCTAGCTGCGCTTGGTATCACAGATCTTAGCAGGGTGTATTGATGGATTCCTCCACAAGAGGCCCCCATAACCATTCACACATCTCCACCTTCCACCTCAGACCATCAGAGGGAGCCCGTTAGGGATAGATATATAAGGGAAGGTGGAGCCAGGCAGCAGTTAGTCTAGACTGGAGTCGACAGAAAGCAAACCTGTTGAGAGAGTTCCTGCAGTGCAAAAGCCTGAGAGAGGTCAGTCTGCAGTGGAGCACGTTCTAGACTCAGTTGTAGCTCAGAGAGGTTAGCTTTAGGTGTGCCGGCGCCATAAGATCGGTGAAGCGCGGCAAGCTGCCGTTAGTGTGTATAGCCTAGTGAGGGCCCGAGTAGGCCGAAGGCGAGTGGAGAGTTAATACATAGGGGGCAGAGGAGCTTAACTAGCTCAGCCCGAAGAAGCAGTTACCGGACATCGGGTCCGAAGCTTACCGGGATCTCCACGACCCAGTAAGATATAACCAGAATCCCTGGAGAACTACAAGTCCCAGTATCGCAAAAGTGCTGATACGTAATAGAGCCAGGAGACACATAGGCCCCTTAAGTCGGGAGCGTGTAATCCAAGAAAAGGCCCTACCACAAGGTCAGCCAGCGCAGGACAGAGACAAAGTTAGGCCTTGCTCCAGGAAGGTCAGAAACTTACTACGCAGAGGCAAGAAACAGGAGGCCCAAAACCCGCTCATTGGGGAGGATCCTGACGTGCACCCTTCACCCTACAGTGCTCTGGGACGTGCCTGAATTTCCATCAGTAAAAGGTACTGAAGTGACAATCGTGTCTGTCCCTGTTCTTGCTCTGACCAGGCTGGGTCTCTCCGTCCTGCTTTCCCCGTCCATACGCTGCCCTGAGGCCTAGCTCCACCTGGGGGAAGCTAAACCATCGAGCTGCCTTATCACCGGCCTCAGTGGACTGCGCAGCGCTGGTGATCCTCACCAGAAACCACAGGTGGCGTCACAAACTCTTTTATAAACTTCACAAATCACCAACCCTTTTAAAGGAGCGACCCCAGGGTACGGGCCCGGGAGCCGACCACCGCGACATCCCTAAAGGCTCGGGTACCGAGTCATACCCATTCCCCTGGGCTAGTCAGGGGCATATAAACCTACCCAGCATGGATGGATGGAGGGGCATTTACACCTACCCAGGATGGATGGATGGAGGGGCATTTACACCTACCCAGGATGGATGGATGAAGGGGCATATACACCTACCCAGGATGGATGGAGGGGCATCTACACCTAACCAGGATGGCTGGAGGGGCATATACACCTACCAGAATAGACTACCCAGGATGGATGGAGGGGCATCTACACCTAACCAGGATGGATGAATGGAGGGGGCATCTACACCTAACCAGGTTGGATGGAGGGGCATATACACCTACCAGAATAGACTACCCAGGATGGATGGAGGGGCCGATACACCTACCCAGGATGGATGGAGGGGCATATACACCTACCCAGGATGGCTGGAGGGGCATATACAGCTACCCAGGATGGATGGATGGAGGGGCCGATACACCTACCCAGGATGGATGGAGGGGAATATACACCTACCCAGGATGGAAGGGCATATACACCTACCCAGGATGGATAGATGGAGGGGCATATACACCTACCCAGGATGGATGTAGGGGCAAATACTCCTACACTGGATGGATGGAGGGGGCATATACACCTACCCTGGATGGCTGGAGGGGCCGATACACCTACCCAGGATGGATGGAGGGGCTTATACACCTACCCAAGATGGATGGATGGAGGGGAATATACACCTACCCAGGATGGATGGATGGAGGGGAATATACACCTACCCAGAATGGAAGGGCATATACACCTACCCAGGATGGATGGATGGAGGGGCATATACACCTACCCAGGATGGATGGAGGGGCAAATACTCCTACACTGGATGGACGGAGGGGCATATACACCTACCCAGGATGGATGGATGGAGGGGCATATACACCTACCCAGGATGGATGGATGGAAGAATGGATGGAGGGGTATTCGCATCTACCATGGATGGATGGAGGGGCATCTACACCTACCCAGGATGGATTGATGGATGGAGGGGCATCTACACCTACCCAGAGTGGATGGATGGAGGGGCATCTACACCTACCCAGGATGGATGGATGGATGAAGGGGCATATACACCTACCCAGGATGGATGGAGGGGCATCTACACTTAACCAGGATGGATGGATGGAGGGGGCATCTACACCTAACCAGGTTGGATGGAGTGGCATATACACCTACCAGAATAGACTACCCAGGATGGATGGATGGATGGAGGGGCATCTACACCTAACCAGGATGGATGAATGGAGGGGGCATCTACACCTAACCAGGTTGGATGGAGGGGCATATACACCTACCAGAATAGACTACCCAGGATGGATGGAGGGGCATCTACACCTACCCAGAATGGATGAACGGGCATATACACCTACCCAGGATGGCTGGAGGGGCATATACAGCTACCCAGGATGGATGGATGGAGGGGCCGATACACCTACCCAGGATGGATGGAGGGGCATATACACCTACCCAGGATGGATGGAGGGGAATATACACCTACCCAGGATGGAAGGGCATATACACCTACCCAGGATGGATGGATGGAGGGGCATATACACCTACCCAGGATGGATGGAGGGGCAAATACTCCTACACTGGATGGATGGAGGGGGCATATACACCTACCCTGGATGGCTGGAGGGGCCGATACACCTACCCAGGATGGATGGAGGGGCTTATACACCTACCCAGGATGGATGGATGGAGGGGAATATACACCTACCCAGGATGGATGGATGGAGGGGAATATACACCTACCCAGAATGGAAGGGTATATACACCTACCCAGGATGGATGGATGGAGGGGCATATACACCTACCCAGGATGGATGGCGGGGCAAATACTCCTACACTGGGTGGACGGAGGGGCATATACACCTACCCAGGATGGATGGATGGATGGAGGGGCATATACACCTACCCAGGATGGATGGATGGAAGAATGGATGGAGGGGTATTCGCATCTACCATGGATGGATGGAGGGGCATCTACACCTACCCAGGATGGATTGATGGATGGAGGGGCATCTACACCTACCCAGAGTGGATGGATGGAGGGGCATCTACACCTACCCAGGATGGATGGATGGATGAAGGGGCATATACACCTACCCAGGATGGATGGATGGATGGAGGGGCATCTACACTTAACCAGGATGGATGGATGGAGGGGCATCTACACCTAACCAGGATGGATGGAGGGGCATATACACCTAGCAGAATAGACTACCCAGGATGTATGGATGGATGGAGGGGCATCTACACCTAACCAGGATGGATGAATGGAGGGGGCATCTACACCTAACCAGGTTGGATGGAGGGGCATATACACCTACCAGAATAGACTACCCAGGATGGATGGAGGGGCATCTACACCTACCCAGAATGGATGAAGGGGCATATACACCTACCCAGGATGGCTGGAGGGGCATATACAGCTACTCAGGATGGATGGATGGATGGAGGGGCCGATACACCTACCCAGGATGGATGGAGGGGCATATACACCTACCCAGGATGGATGGATGGGCATATACACCTACCCAGGATGGATGGATGGAGGGGCATATACACCTACCCAGGATGGATGGAGGGGCATATACTCCTACACTGGATGGATGGAGGGGCATATACACCTACCCAGGATGAATGGAGGGGCATATACACCTACCCAGGATGGATGGATGGAAGAATGGATGGAGGGGTATTCGCATCTACCATGGATGGATGGAGGGGCATCTACACCTACCCAGGATGGATTGATGGATGGAGGGGCATCTACACCTACCCAGAGTGGATGGATGGAGGGGCATATACACCTACCAGAATAGACTGCTCAGGATGGATGGAGGGGCATCTATGCTTACCCAGATTGGATGGATGGAGGTGCATATACACCTACCCAGGATGGATGGATGGAGAGGTATCTACGCCTACCCAGGATGGATGGAATGAGGGGCATATACACCTACCCAGAATGGATGGATGGAGGGGCATCTACCCCTACCCACGATGGATGGATGGAGGGGAATCTACACTTACTCAGTTTGAATGGATGGATGGAAGGGCATCTACACCTACCCAGGATGGGTGGATGGATGGAGGGGCATCTAGACCTACCCAGGATGTATGGAGGGGCATATACACCTACCCAGAGTGGATGTATGGAGGGGCATATACACCTACTCAGGATGGATGGATGGAGGGGCATATACACCTACTCAGGATGGATGGATGGATGGAGGGGCATATACAGCTACCCAGGATGGATGGAGAGGCCGATACACTTATCCAGGATGGATGGAAGGGCATATTCACCTACCCAGGATGGATGGATGGAGGGGCATATACAACTACCCACTATGGATGGAGGGGCAAATACTCCTACCCAGGTTGAATGGAGGGGCATATACACCTACCCAGGATGGATGGAGGGGCATATACACCTACCCAGAATGGATGGATGGAGTGGTATCTACACCTACTATGGATGGATGGAGGGGCATCTACACCTACCCAGGATGGATTGATGGATGGAGGGGCATCTACACCTACCGAGAATGGACGAATGGAGGGGCATCTACACCTACCGAGAATGGACGAATGGATGGGCATCTACACCTACCGAGAATGGATGGATGGAGGGACATATACACCTACCCAGGATGGATGGATAGAGGGGCATATACACCTACCAGAATAGACTGCGCAGGATGGATGGATGGAGGGGCATCTACGTCTACCCAGAATGGATGGATGGATGAAGGGTCATATACACTCACCCAGGATGGATGGATGGAGGGGGAAATACACCTACTCAGGATGGATGGAGGGGCATTTACACCTACCCAGGATGGATGGATGGATGAAGGGGCATATACACCTACCCAGGATGGATGGATGGATGGAGGGGCATCTACACTTAACCAGGATGGATGGATGGAGGGGCATCTACACCTAACCAGGATGGATGGAGGGGCATATACACCTAGCAGAAGAGACTACCCAGGATGTATGGATGGATGGAGGGGCATCTACACCTAACCAGGATGGATGAATGGAGTTGGCATCTACACCTAACCAGGTTGGATGGAGGGGCATATACACCTACCAGAATAGACTACCCAGGATGGATGGAGGGGCATCTACACCTACCCAGAATGGATGAAGGGGCATATACACCTACCCAGGATGGATGGATGGAGGGGCATATACAGCTACTCAGGATGGATGGATGGGTGGAGGGGCCGATACACCTACCCAGGATGGATGGAGGGGCATATACACCTACCCAGGATGGATGGATGGGCATATACACCTACCCAGGATGGATGGATGGAGGGGCATATACACCTACCCAGGATGGATGGATGGAGGGGCATATACACCTACCCAGGATGGATGGAGGGGCAAATACTCCTACACTGGATGGATGGAGGGGCATATACACCTACCCAGGATGAATGGAGGGGCATATACACCTACCCAGGATGGATGGATGGAAGAATGGATGGAGGGGTATTCGCATCTACCATGGATGGATGGAGGGGCATCTACACCTACCCAGGATGGATTGATGGATGGAGGGGCATCTACACCTACCCAGAGTGGATGGATGGAGGGGCATATACACCTACCAGAATAGACTGCTCAGGATGGATGGATGGATGGATGGAGGGGCATCTATGCTTACCCAGATTTGATGGATGGAGGTGCATATACACCTACCCAGGATGGATGGATGGAGAGGTATCTACGCCTACCCAGGATGGATGGAATGAGGGGCATATACACCTACCCAGAATGGATGGATGGATGGAGGGGCATCTACCCCTACCCACGATGGATGCATGGAGGGGCATCTACACTTACTCAGGATGAATGGATGGATGGATGGATGGAAGGGCATCTACACCTACCCAGGATGGGTGGATGGATGGAGGGGCATCTAGACCTACCCAGGATGTATGGATGGATGGAGGGGCATATACACCTACCAGGATGGATGGAGGGGCATATACACCTACTCAGGATGGATGGAGGGGCATATACACCTACTCAGGATGGATGGATGGAGGGGCATATACACCTACTCAGGATGGATGGATGGAGGGGCATATACAGCTACCCAGGATGGATGGAGAGGCCGATACACCTACCCAGGATGGATGGAAGGGCATATTCACCTACCCAGGATGGATGGATGGAGGGGCATATACACCTACCCACTATGGATGGAGGGGCAAATACTCCTACCCAGGATGAATGGAGGGGCATATACACCTACCCAGGATGGATGGAGGGGCATATACACCTACCCAGAATGGATGGATGGAAGGATGGATGGAGTGGTATCTACACCTACTATGGATGGATGGAGGGGCATCTACACCTACCCAGGATGGATTGATGGATGGAGGGGCATCTACACCTACCGAGAATGGACGAATGGAGGGGCATCTACACCTACCGAGAATGGATGGATGGAGGTGCATATACACCTACCCAGGATGGATGGATAGAGGGGCATATACACCTACCAGAATAGACTGCGCAGGATGGATGGATGGAGGGGCATCTACGCCTACCCAGAATGGATGGATGGATGTAGGGTCATATACACTCACCCAGGATGGATGGATGGAGGGGGAAATACACCTACTCAGGATGGATGGAGGGGCATATACACCTACCCAGGATGGATGGAGGGGCAAATACTCCTACCCAGGATGGATGGATGGATGGAGGGGCATATACACCTACCAGAATAGACTACCCAGGATGGATGGAGGTGCATCTACGCAAACCCAGAATGAATGGATGGATGAAGGGGCATATACACCTACCCAGATTGGATGGATGGATGGAGGTGCATATACACCTACCCAGGATGGATGGATGGAGGGGCATCTACCCCTACCTAGGATGGATGGATGGAGGGGCATATACACCTACCCAGAATGGATGGATGGAGGGGCATATACACCTACCCAGAATGGATGGATGGAGGGGCATCTACCCCTACCCAGGATGGATGGATGGAGGGGCATCTACACCTACCCAGGATGGATGGATGGAGGGGCATCTACACCTACCCAGGATGGATGGATGGAGGGGCATCTACACCTACCCAGGATGAATAGATGGAGGGGCATCTACGCCTACCCAGAATGGATGGATGGATGGGCATATACACCTACCCAGGATGGATTGATGGAGGGGCATATACACCTACTCTGGATGGATGGATGGATGGATGGAGGGGCATATACAGCTACCCAGAGTGGATGGAGGGAGGGGCATATACACCTACCCAGGATGGATGGATGGGCATATACACCTACTCAGGATGGATGGATGGAGGGGCATATACACCTACTCTGGATGGATGGATGGATGGATGGAGGGGCATATACAGCTACCCAGGATGGATGGAGAGGCCGATACACCTACCCAGGATGGATGGAAGGGCATATTCACCTACCCAGGATGGATGGATGGAGGGGCATATACACCTACCCACTATGGATGGAGGGGCAAATACTCCTACCCAGGATGAATGGAGGGGCATATACACCTACCCAGGATGGATGGAGGGGCATATACACCTACCCAGGATGGATGGATGGAGTGGTATCTACACCTACTATGGATGGATGGAGGGGCATCTACACCTACCCAGGATGGATTGATGGATGGAGGGGCATCTACACCTACCGAGAATGGACGAATGGAGGGGCATCTACACCTACCCAGGATGGATGGATAGAGGGGCATATACACCTACCAGAATAGACTGCGCAGGATGGATGGAGGGGCATCTATGCCTACCCAGAATGGATGGATGGATGGATGAAGGGTCATATACACCTACCCAGGATGGATGGATGGATGGAGGGTGAAATACACCTACCCAGGATGGATGGAGGGGCATATACACCTACCCAGGATGGATGGAGGTGCAAATACTCCTACCCAGGATGGACGGATGGATGGAGGGGCATATACACCTACCAGAATAGACTACCCAGGATGGATGGAGGTGCATCTACGCAAATTCAGAATGGATGGATGGAGGTGCATATACACCTACCCAGGATAGATGGATGGAAAGGTATCTACGCCTACCCAGGATGGATGGATGGAGGGGCATATACACCTACCCAGAATGGATGGATGGAGGGGCATATACACCTACCCAGGATGGATGGATGGAGGGGCATCTACACTTGCCCCTCCATCCATCCATTCATCCTGGGTAAGTGTAGATGCCTGTCCATCCATCCATCCTGGGTAGGTGTAGATGCCCCTCCATCCATCCATTCATCCTGGGTATCTACACCTACCCAGGATGGGTGGATGGATGGAGGGGCATCTACACCTACCCAGGATGGATGGATGGAGGGGCATCTACACCTTACCCAGGATGGATGGATGGAGGGGCATCTACACCTTACCCAGGATGGATGGATGGAGGGGCATCTACACCTACCCAGAATGGATGGATGGAGGGGCATATACCCCTACCCAGGATGGATTGATGGATGGAGGGGCATCTACACCTACCCAGAATGGATGAATGGAGGGGCATCTACACCTACCCAGAATGGATGGATGGAGGGGCATCTACGCCTACCCAGAATGGATGGAGGGGCATATACACCTACCCAGAATGGATGGATGGAGGGGCATCTATGCCTACCCAGAATGGATGGATGGATGGATGGATGGATGGATGGATGGAGGGGCATATACACCTACCCAGAATGGATGAATGGAGGGGCATATACACCTACCCAGAATGGATGGATGGAGGACCATATATATACCTACCCAGGATGGATGGAGGGGGCATCTACACCTACCCAAGATGGATGGATGGCGGGGCATATACACCTACCCAGGATGGATGGAGGGGCATGTACACCTACCCAGGATGGATGGATGGAGAGGCATCTACACCTACCCAGGATGGATGGATGGCGGGGCATATACACCTACCCAGGATGGATGGATGGAAGAATGGATGGAGGGGTATTCGCATCTACCATGGATGGATGGAGGGGCATCTACACCTACCCAGGATGGATTGATGGATGGAGGGGCATCTACACCTACCCAGAGTGGATGGATGGAGGGGCATATACACCTACCAGAATAGACTGCTCAGGATGGATGGATGGATGGAGGGGCATCTATGCTTACCCAGATTGGATGGATGGAGGTGCATATACACCTACCCAGGATGGATGGATGGAGAGGTATCTACGCCTACCCAGGATGGATGGAATGAGGGGCATATACACCTACCCAGAATGGATGGATGGAGGGGCATCTACCCCTACCCACGATGGATGGATGGAGGGGAATCTACACTTACTCAGTTTGAATGGATGGATGGAAGGGCATCTACACCTACCCAGGATGGGTGGATGGATGGAGGGGCATCTAGACCTACCCAGGATGTATGGAGGGGCATATACACCTACCCAGAGTGGATGTATGGAGGGGCATATACACCTACCAGGATGGATGGATGGCGGGGCATATACACCTACCCAGGATGGATGGATGGAAGAATGGATGGAGGGGTATTCGCATCTACCATGGATGGATGGAGGGGCATCTACACCTACCCAGGATGGATTGATGGATGGAGGGGCATCTACACCTACCCAGAGTGGATGGATGGAGGGGCATATACACCTACCAGAATAGACTGCTCAGGATGGATGGATGGATGGAGGGGCATCTATGCTTACCCAGATTGGATGGATGGAGGTGCATATACACCTACCCAGGATGGATGGATGGAGAGGTATCTACGCCTACCCAGGATGGATGGAATGAGGGGCATATACACCTACCCAGAATGGATGGATGGAGGGGCATCTACCCCTACCCACGATGGATGGATGGAGGGGAATCTACACTTACTCAGTTTGAATGGATGGATGGAAGGGCATCTACACCTACCCAGGATGGGTGGATGGATGGAGGGGCATCTAGACCTACCCAGGATGTATGGAGGGGCATATACACCTACCCAGAGTGGATGTATGGAGGGGCATATACACCTACCAGGATGGATGGAGGGGCATATACACCTACTCAGGATGGATGGATGGAGGGGCATATACACCTACTCAGGATGGATGGATGGAGGGGCATATACACCTACTCAGGATGGATGGATGGATGGAGGGGCATATACAGCTACCCAGGATGGATGGAGAGGCCGATACACTTATCCAGGATGGATGGAAGGGCATATTCACCTACCCAGGATGGATGGATGGAGGGGCATATACAACTACCCACTATGGATGGAGGGGCAAATACTCCTACCCAGGTTGAATGGAGGGGCATATACACCTACCCAGGATGGATGGAGGGGCATATACACCTACCCAGAATGGATGGATGGAGTGGTATCTACACCTACTATGGATGGATGGAGGGGCATCTACACCTACCCAGGATGGATTGATGGATGGAGGGGCATCTACACCTACCGAGAATGGACGAATGGAGGGGCATCTACACCTACCGAGAATGGACGAATGGATGGGCATCTACACCTACCGAGAATGGATGGATGGAGGGACATATACACCTACCCAGGATGGATGGATAGAGGGGCATATACACCTACCAGAATAGACTGCGCAGGATGGATGGATGGAGGGGCATCTACGTCTACCCAGAATGGATGGATGGATGAAGGGTCATATACACTCACCCAGGATGGATGGATGGAGGGGGAAATACACCTACTCAGGATGGATGGAGGGGCATTTACACCTACCCAGGATGGATGGATGGATGAAGGGGCATATACACCTACCCAGGATGGATGGATGGATGGAGGGGCATCTACACTTAACCAGGATGGATGGATGGAGGGGCATCTACACCTAACCAGGATGGATGGAGGGGCATATACACCTAGCAGAATAGACTACCCAGGATGTATGGATGGATGGAGGGGCATCTACACCTAACCAGGATGGATGAATGGAGTTGGCATCTACACCTAACCAGGTTGGATGGAGGGGCATATACACCTACCAGAATAGACTACCCAGGATGGATGGAGGGGCATCTACACCTACCCAGAATGGATGAAGGGGCATATACACCTACCCAGGATGGATGGATGGAGGGGCATATACAGCTACTCAGGATGGATGGATGGGTGGAGGGGCCGATACACCTACCCAGGATGGATGGAGGGGCATATACACCTACCCAGGATGGATGGAGGGGCATATACACCTACCCAGGATGGATGGATGGAGGGGCATATACACCTACCCAGGATGGATGGAGGGGCAAATACTCCTACACTGGATGGATGGAGGGGCATATACACCTACCCAGGATGAATGGAGGGGCATATACACCTACCCAGGATGGATGGATGGAAGAATGGATGGAGGGGTATTCGCATCTACCATGGATGGATGGAGGGGCATCTACACCTACCCAGGATGGATTGATGGATGGAGGGGCATCTACACCTACCCAGAGTGGATGGATGGAGGGGCATATACACCTACCAGAATAGACTGCTCAGGATGGATGGATGGATGGAGGGGCATCTATGCTTACCCAGATTTGATGGATGGAGGTGCATATACACCTACCCAGGATGGATGGATGGAGAGGTATCTACGCCTACCCAGGATGGATGGAATGAGGGGCATATACACCTACCCAGAATGGATGGATGGATGGAGGGGCATCTACCCCTACCCACGATGGATGCATGGAGGGGCATCTACACTTACTCAGGATGAATGGATGGATGGATGGATGGAAGGGCATCTACACCTACCCAGGATGGGTGGCTGGATGGAGGGGCATCTAGACCTACCCAGGATGTATGGATGGATGGAGGGGCATATACACCTACCAGGATGGATGGATGGGCATATACACCTACTCAGGATGGATGGAGGGGCATATACACCTACTCAGGATGGATGGATGGAGGGGCATATACACCTACTCAGGATGGATGGATGGAGGGGCATATACAGCTACCCAGGATGGATGGAGAGGCCGATACACCTACCCAGGATGGATGGAAGGGCATATTCACCTACCCAGGATGGATGGATGGAGGGGCATATACACCTACCCACTATGGATGGAGGGGCAAATACTCCTACCCAGGATGAATGGAGGGGCATATACACCTACCCAGGATGGATGGAGGGGCATATACACCTACCCAGAATGGATGGATGGAAGGATGGATGGAGTGGTATCTACACCTACTATGGATGGATGGAGGGGCATCTACACCTACCCAGGATGGATTGATGGATGGAGGGGCATCTACACCTACCGAGAATGGACGAATGGAGGGGCATCTACACCTACCGAGAATGGATGGATGGAGGGGCATATACACCTACCCAGGATGGATGGATAGAGGGGCATATACACCTACCAGAATAGACTGCGCAGGATGGATGGATGGAGGGGCATCTACGCCTACCCAGAATGGATGGATGGATGTAGGGGCATATACACTCACCCAGGATGGATGGATGGAGGGGGAAATACACCTACTCAGGATGGATGGAGGGGCCTATACACCTACCCAGGATGGATGGAGGGGCAAATACTCCTACCCAGGATGGATGGATGGATGGAGGGGCATATACACCTACCAGAATAGACTACCCAGGATGGATGGAGGTGCATCTACGCAAACCCAGAATGAATGGATGGATGAAGGGGCATATACACCTACCCAGATTGGATGGATGGATGGAGGTGCATATACACCTACCCAGGATGGATGGATGGAGGGGCATCTACCCCTACCTAGGATGGATGGATGGAGGGGCATATACACCTACCCAGAATGGATGGATGGAGGGGCATATACACCTACCCAGAATGGATGGATGGAGGGGCATCTACCCCTACCCAGGATGGATGGATGGAGGGGCATCTACACCTACCCAGGATGGATGGATGGAGGGGCATCTACACCTACCCAGGATGGATGGATGGAGGGGCATCTACACCTACCCAGGATGAATAGATGGAGGGGCATCTACGCCTACCCAGAATGGATGGATGGATGGGCATATACACCTACCCAGGATGGATTGATGGATGGAGAGGCATCTACACCTACCCAGAGTGGATGGAGGGAGGGGCATATATGACGCACCCCCTGAGCCATATTCTTTAGGGGAATACCCGGAGCCGGATCAGATGGGGGTTGTAGTCTCCGAGTGGCTGTGACCCGGTCCGTGCCCAGGGTGTCAAGCTCAGTGTGTGGCAGTCCTTACTGATGTTACTAAAGTTCTTTATGTCGACTACGCCACCCGTTGAATTGCGGTCACTACGGCCGCCGCTGCAGCAGGGTCCGCTGAGGCTGATGGTGTTGGTGCAGCTTAGGTAGTATAACCCCCAACGGGAGGGGTATAGCCTCAGGGGGTCAGGTGCAGAGGATGGTGGTTGTGGAGGTGCAGTGAGGATGGTAATGAGAGACAGAGTCGGGTTGTGCAGTTCAGGGTTTTTACTTACTGCAGATGTTCCGGTCACTCCGGCCTTGAGTGACCACCCGAGCCGTGCTGCGTCCACCAGGTCCTGGACTCTGCCAACCCCCAAGTAGTTCTGGAGCGTGGTTCTGAGCTCCCTTTCTGTCCTGTCCTCGTCTCTGGCCGTCCCCACCAGGGATCCACCTATGTCCGGCTCCCTCGGGCCTCTTGGTGGCAAACCCTTGTCTCTGGGTTCCCTGACCCTACGCGTGGTCTGCCTTCCGGGTGGATATGGCTGAGGTATGCTGTAGCCCCCACCAGTTTGGGATCCGGTACCCTGTTGCCAACTCTTCACCCTTTGGTCTGATTTGGGCTCTCAGAGTTCCTTCTGTCTCCCCTTCTGGGTCTTTCTTTCTCCTCTCTCTCTCTGGGCCTTGGAGTTGCTCTGCTTCTCTGCTCTGCTCCTCTGACTCAGCAAAAAGACTCCTCTGCAAAGACTGGCTGACTGACTCAACTCTGACAGACTGACCCTGATCTCAGATGGTTCCCACCTTATATACTCCCTCTATGTGTGAGCTCAGGTGACCAGCACCCAATGAGCTCCTATCTTTACCCAGACTGCTCCCCCTATCTGCCCCTACACTACTGGGATGGTCCACCCCCCTCCCACTCCAGCCAAGGACAGACTCGGTCGTACCTGCACATTTCTAAGTGGGAGTACCGTTGGTCTGCCCTCCGGAAATGGGATGTGTGTAGTGCATGCAGCCTTCTGAGCTCAGTCCTACACTCCATCCTTACCCGGGAGTGGAATATCACACCTCTGGGTTGAGGTGCAATACCCCTGTAGCAGCCGAATCCTCAGGGTGCTACATTCCCCCCTGGTAAATCACAGCACGTCCTCGGGCTGTAAAAGAATAAACACCACAAACATACAATTTTTGCATAAACATATAAAACATCATATAAAAAATTATATATATATATATCAATAAAACTTTTCATATAAAACATTCTTGTAGACTTTTCCTCGCTTCTAGCTCCTCCTCCGGTCACTGTGCAACTGGTGACCGGGCAAAGCGCGACAGTCTCTTTTCTTGGAAGTGGTTTTCCTGTAAAACCAGTAGGGGGCGCTTTAGGACGCGCAACTATATACAAAAGGGGATAGGTGGCCGTTCTCAGTCCTCGGCCAGGTAGTAGGAAGGGATGACCGCTCTCAGTCCTCGGTCAGTGGGTTTAAGGGACACGCGGGTTAACAGTTCACACAGGCTGGTCCCAACGGGGACTATTTTAGCAGCAACAGTTCACTGTGCCCCGACGGGCAACTATATACAGCTTCTACTCTGCCGTACTCAACGACGACGTCCTCCTGCTCTTTCTTTGTGATTAACTTTAGCTTCAGACCCGTCCGGCCATGTGTGTTGGGCGAACAGGTCTTCTCCCAGATGCGGCACTCTCGATGTTACGGGCGCTGTGGTGGTAGCGGCGCCCGGGTTGCCCTGGCCTTGCGACCAGGCTTGGGGCACTTTGAAGGTGAAGGGCACCGTAAGGACGGCGGCGCCCTGGGCTACTTGGCCCTGCGACCAGGCCGGTGGCTCCGCGGAGGTAGGGGGCGCTGTTGGTAATGCCGCGCCCGGGGGTACTAGGCCTTGCGACCAGGCTGGTGGTACTTCCTGCTTGGCCACGCTCGGGGTCGAGGCGTGTGACGTCACAGGGGTCGCGGCTTCCGTTTGAGGCCTAGTCTGCGGCAGTGACGTTGCAGCGACGGGCACGGCAGGGGGTACTTCGAGCTCTGCGACGGGGAGCTGGGGCAGGTACGCGGTTTCCCGGTTTGGGGTAGAGACGTCCCCTTTACCTGCCTCCTTTCGTTCGGCTCCCTTCTCGGCGCCGTCTCCGGCCTTCAGTCCTCCTGCGCCATCCTCAGAGGCGGTCTGTCTCCTCGTCTCGGGTGGCGTGCTCCGCTGACGGGTTCTTGTCTGCTGGGCCATCTCACGGCTCCATTCTGCTAACGTCTCTCGCTGCACCCGGGCCATCCTCCGTGCGAGGCCCTCCAGCGCAGTCTGTGCACACTCCCGATCTCGGGGGAGCTGTGCCAAGACCTCCACTAAGCCTAGTGGGGTCGTTGCTTCTAGCAGGCTCCTGACCAACGGGTCGGTGCTGCTCTGCTCTCCTCCCGTTGTCTCCAGCAGGCCTTCTGGAGTGGCGACCGGCAACAGGCTCCTGACCACTGGGTCGGTGCTGCCTGGAGTGGCGGCCCGCATCAGGCTCCTGACCACTGGGTCGGTGCTGCCTGGCTCTCCCTCCATCTCCGGGTAGGCTCTTTCTGGACTCTGCTCCAGGCTTCTTGTCTCCGGGTGCGCTCTCTCCAGACTGCTCCAGGCGACACCCATCTTTGCTCTCTTCTTCTCAGTCCTCCCACTTCGAGGGCGGTCCCGGGGCCACTTGGTGATTGTCAGCTCCAGGGGCAGTTCTTTCACGCTGACAGACACCTCTAGCATCACAGTCTCTGTTGGTGGGGGCGGTTTCCACTTTTGGCGCCATTTTCGGTCCTGGCCCGCGATGGGAGGCGGCCTCTTGCCATCCTCTGGCACGCCCATAATGGCGTCCGCTCTGACAAGGCGGGAAACCTTTGGAAATGGCGGGAATCGTCTCCCAGTGGCGGGAAACTCTGCAGATGGCGGGAAAAAGCTGTTAATGGCGGACAACCGGCGGGAATCGATCTGTGATGGAGTCCGATGGCGGGGACCCTCCGGAACCGGCAGGAGACTTCTTTTTGAGGTAAACTTGTTCTTTTCTTCAGGCACGCAGTACCCGGGTGTTGCGGGCACGTAATCCTGCCGACTACGCCAAAGTTGACGCACCCCCTGAGCCATATTCTTTAGGGGAATACCCGGAGCCGGATCAGATGGGGGTTGTAGTCTCCGAGTGGCTGTGACCCGGTCCGTGCCCAGGGTGTCAAGCTCAGTGTGTGGCAGTCCTTACTGATGTTACTAAAGTTCTTTATGTCGACTACGCCACCCGTTGAATTGCGGTCACTACGGCCGCCGCTGCAGCAGGGTCCGCTGAGGCTGATGGTGTTGGTGCAGCTTAGGTAGTATAACCCCCAACGGGAGGGGTATAGCCTCAGGGGGTCAGGTGCAGAGGATGGTGGTTGTGGAGGTGCAGTGAGGATGGTAATGAGAGACAGAGTCGGGTTGTGCAGTTCAGGGTTTTTACTTACTGCAGATGTTCCGGTCACTCCGGCCTTGAGTGACCACCCGAGCCGTGCTGCGTCCACCAGGTCCTGGACTCTGCCAACCCCCAAGTAGTTCTGGAGCGTGGTTCTGAGCTCCCTTTCTGTCCTGTCCTCGTCTCTGGCCGTCCCCACCAGGGATCCACCTATGTCCGGCTCCCTCGGGCCTCTTGGTGGCAAACCCTTGTCTCTGGGTTCCCTGACCCTACGCGTGGTCTGCCTTCCGGGTGGATATGGTGGGTGGCCGTGGCAGATGCTGCCCACGGCCTCCGGTCTCTGGCTGAGGTATGCTGTAGCCCCCACCAGTTTGGGATCCGGTACCCTGTTGCCAACTCTTCACCCTTTGGTCTGATTTGGGCTCTCAGAGTTCCTTCTGTCTCCCCCTCTGGGTCTTTCTTTCTCCTCTCTCTCTCTGGGCCTTGGAGTTGCTCTGCTTCTCTGCTCTGCTCCTCTGACTCAGCAAAAAGACTCCTCTGCAAAGACTGGCTGACTGACTCAACTCTGACAGACTGACCCTGATCTCAGATGGTTCCCACCTTATATACTCCCTCTATGTGTGAGCTCAGGTGACCAGCACCCAATGAGCTCCTATCTTTACCCAGACTGCTCCCCCTATCTGCCCCTACACTACTGGGATGGTCCACCCCCCTCCCACTCCAGCCAAGGACAGACTCGGTCGTACCTGCACATTTCTAAGTGGGAGTACCGTTGGTCTGCCCTCCGGAAATGGGATGTGTGTAGTGCATGCAGCCTTCTGAGCTCAGTCCTACACTCCATCCTTACCCGGGAGTGGAATATCACACCTCTGGGTTGAGGTGCAATACCCCTGTAGCAGCCGAATCCTCAGGGTGCTACATATACACCTACCCAGGATGGATGGATGGGCATATACACCTACTCAGGATGGATGGATGGAGGGGCATATACACCTACTCTGGATGGATGGATGGATGGATGGAGGGGCATATACAGCTACCCAGGATGGATGGAGAGGCCGATACACCTACCCAGGATGGATGGAAGGGCATATTCACCTACCCAGGATGGATGGATGGAGGGGCATATACACCTACCCACTATGGATGGAGGGGCAAATACTCCTACCCAGGATGAATGGAGGGGCATATACACCTACCCAGGATGGATGGAGGGGCATATACACCTACCCAGGATGGATGGATGGAGTGGTATCTACACCTACTATGGATGGATGGAGGGGCATCTACACCTACCCAGGATGGATTGATGGATGGAGGGGCATCTACACCTACCGAGAATGGACGAATGGAGGGGCATCTACACCTACCCAGGATGGATGGATAGAGGGGCATATACACCTACCAGAATAGACTGCGCAGGATGGATGGATGGATGGAGGGGCATCTATGCCTACCCAGAATGGATGGATGGATGGATGAAGGGTCATATACACCTACCCAGGATGGATGGAGGGTGAAATACACCTACCCAGGATGGATGGAGGGGCATATACACCTACCCAGGATGGATGGAGGTGCAAATACTCCTACCCAGGATGGATGGATGGATGGAGGGGCATATACACCTACCAGAATAGACTACCCAGGATGGATGGAGGTGCATCTACGCAAACCCAGAATGGATGGATGGAGGTGCATATACACCTACCCAGGATAGATGGATGGAAAGGTATCTACGCCTACCCAGGATGGATGGATGGAGGGGCATATACACCTACCCAGAATGGATGGATGGAGGGGCATATACACCTACCCAGGATGGATGGATGGAGGGGCATCTACACTTGCCCCTCCATCCATCCATTCATCCTGGGTAAGTGTAGATGCCTGTCCATCCATCCATCCTGGGTAGGTGTAGATGCCCCTCCATCCATCCATTCATCCTGGGTATCTACACCTACCCAGGATGGGTGGATGGATGGAGGGGCATCTACACCTACCCAGGATGGATGGATGGAGGGGCATCTACACCTTACCCAGGATGGATGGATGGAGGGGCATCTACACCTTACCCAGGATGGATGGATGGAGGGGCATCTACACCTACCCAGAATGGATGGATGGAGGGGCATATACCCCTACCCAGGATGGATTGATGGATGGAGGGGCATCTACACCTACCCAGAATGGATGAATGGAGGGGCATCTACACCTACCCAGAATGGATGGATGGAGGGGCATCTACGCCTACCCAGAATGGATGGAGGGGCATATACACCTACCCAGAATGGATGGATGGAGGGGCATCTATGCCTACCCAGAATGGATGGATGGATGGATGGATGGATGGAGGGGCATATACACCTACCCAGAATGGATGAATGGAGGGGCATATACACCTACCCAGAATGGATGGATGGAGGACCATATATATACCTACCCAGGATGGATGGAGGGGGCATCTACACCTACCCAAGATGGATGGATGGCGGGGCATATACACCTACCCAGGATGGATGGAGGGGCATGTACACCTACCCAGGATGGATGGATGGAGAGGCATCTACACCTACCCAGGATGGATGGATGGCGGGGCATATACACCTACCCAGGATGGATGGATGGGGACGCATGGATTCCACTCAGTTTCAGCAGATTCTTGACAATAATGTTCAAGAATCAGTGATAAAGTTGAAGTTACGCAGGGGATCGATCTTTCAGCAAGACAATGATCCAAAACACGGCTCCAAATCTACTCAGGCATTCATGCAGAGGAACAATTACAATGTTCTGGAATGGCCATCCCAGTCCCCAGACCTGAATATCATTGAACATCTGTGGGATCATTTGAAGAGGGCTGTCCATGCTCAGCGACCATCAAACTTAACTGAACTGGAATTGTTTTGTAAAGAGGAATGGTCAAAAATACCTTCATCCAGGATCCAGGAACTCATTAAAAGCTACAGGAAGCAACTAGAGGCTGTTATTTTTGCAAAAGGAGGATCTACTAAATATTAATGTCACTTTTCTGGTGAGGTGCCCATACTTATGCACCTGTCAAATTTTGTTTGAATGCAGATTGCACATTTTCTGTTAGTACAATAAACCTCATTTCAAGGCAGAAACATTACTGTGTCCAACAGTTATTCCATATATCAAACTGAAATAGCTGTTGCAAAAACACCAATTTTTATAAAACATTAAGCTTAAGATTAATAGGGGTGCCCAAACTTTTTCATATAACTGTATGTTCTAATTATTTTTTTAATATGAACTATTGGCACAATAGTCAATGAATGTGACCTTTTTTCAGTCTCTATAACTATATAATGGAATCTTACTTATGGGCTATCTACTTTGTTTTAGGTTTTAAGCGCCACTTCTCTGACCGGACGTCAGGAAAAACTTCAGGACAGCAATGTGCTTCTGGATAAAATCATGAAAGGGCTGAATGCCTATCTGGAGAAGAAGAGGCTTTTTTCCCACGGTATAGTCCTTTCACTTGTTGCAATGATTCTATATACTCCTTAAAGAATTTTTTTTTTCTTATTTAAACGCATTGAAATCATTTTTGTAATTGGATTTCATTAATAATTTTGCACTGTTTGCCTTCTATTGGCTCTGTGTTGCGCTGGCTATTGGACTTATTTTTAATCTGTCTTTTTTCAGCTCCTCTTAGCCGATTTATGACCACAGATCACATCAAAGCTGAATGTGCAGGAAACAAAAAGCCTAACGGTGCAACATTTTTAATGAAACTGAATTGTCGCAAATACTCGCAATTAAATGGGTATTCCCATCTCCAAGATCCTATCCCAATATGTAGTAGGCGTAGTAATAATAATAATATTAGCAAATACCTCCAATTAGAAGTGTAGTATAGTTCTTCTGATTCGCTATGTCGCTTTCCCCATGTGCAGGGCATTGCAGTAGCTTCGGTATCCATGGTTACGACCACTCATATAGTGACAGTTATTTGCTAGTGGTCGTAACCTAAGCTACTGCAATGCCCTGCACATGGGATAAGCGACAAAGCAAATCAGAAGAACTATACTACACTTCTAATTGGAGGTATTTGCTAATATTATTATTATGACGCCTACTACATATTGGGGTAGAATCCTGGAGATGGGAATACCCATTTCAGTTAAATAAAAAAGTTCCCAAAACTGGATAGCCCCTTTAAGCTAGCCATACACATGAGATATGAGATACCCGTGGTCTGAATGGTTATTTGGCTATTTCTCCTGACTCCCACATATTCTGCTGAACAGTCATGTGTTTTTAATGGGGAGAGAGGAGAAAGTCGGTACTGGACACCTCCGGCAGCGGGTTATCTCCCCTGAGAACCAAAAGACCGGGTATTGAAATCCCATCTGCCCGATCCTTCTGGCCCTGACATCCTCTATCGGGGGAGAGTCAGGAGACCCCCATACACATCAGTGGGTAGGCCGGTCCTGCTGCAATCGTCAGGTTTAAACTATTTTAATCCAATGTGTATGGGGACTGAATCTTTACTTTAAAGCTTTGCTTTTCTATTTTCTCACATAGACACTAATACAAATGGCGCCTGACCCAATACTTTAATGACATTTTTATCATATTGTGCATTTTCGCTTTAGCTTTTTCTTCCTGTCCAACGACGAAATGCTAGAAATTCTCTCTGAGACTAAAGATCCTCTGCGGGTCCAACCACATCTAAAGAAGGGCTTTGAAGGCATCGCAAAGCTGGAGTTCCTTCCTAACCTGGACATCAAAGCCATGTACAGCACCGAGGGGGAACGCGTAGAGCTCATCCAGACCATCTCCACCTCCGAGGCTCGGGGGGCCGTGGAGAAGTGGCTCATCCAAGGGGAAGATGTCATGTTAAGGAGCGTGCATGATGTTATTGCTCGGTCACGAATGGTACGGATCTACCTACAGACCAAAAGCATTAATTGGAACTAATCTAGTACTTTTATATTTGTATAAGATTATTTGGCAGCAGTGAATGATTTGTGGATGATGTATCTCTTGCTATAGAGCCAGGTAGCAGATCTTCTACCTGCAATCGGTAGAAATGAATTTGCTAGATAATACTAGTAAGGTTGTCCCTCTCTTAAATGCTTCTGTCAACGTAATTTAACTTTGTTTTTTAAAAGGCATACCCTGAGACTGCAAGAAAAGACTGGGTGAGGGAATGGCCGGGACAGGTCGTGCTCTGTGTGTCTCAGATGTTCTGGACCAGTGAAGGGCATGAAGCTATCGGCAGTGGCCCAGAGGTACGGCATAAGCTCCTTTACTGATCAAGGTTGCTTCACTAGAAACAGTCATGGCCGGAAGTGTTGGCACCCTTGAAGTATTTTCCATAAAATTATTGCAATTGCATGTGTATTTTTTGTTATACACATGTTTATTTCCTTTGTGTGTATTGGAACAACACAAAAAAAACAGAGAAAAAAAGGCAAATTGGATATAATTTCACACAAAACCCCAAAAATGGGCCGGACAAAATTGTTGGCATCTTTCCAAAATTGTGGGTAAACAATTTTGTTTCAAGCTTGTGATGCTCATTCAAACTCACCTTTGGCAAGTAACAGGTGTGGGCAATATGAAAATCACACCTGAAACCCGATACAAAGGGGAAAAGTTGACTCAATCTTTGCGTTGTTACGTGCCTCACTAAGTAGGGAGAACAGAAAGAGGAAAAGAGAACTGTCTGAGGACTTGAGAACCAAAATTGTTGACCAATATCTTCTTTTTGTGTTGTTCCAATACACACAAATTAAATAAACATGTGAACAACAAAACATGTGTAATTGTAATAATTTTCTGGGAGAAATACATATATATACATTCATAGACAGACTTCATGTGTTCTCCTGCTAATAGACTGTCATACCCAGGGACGCAGCTTATAGGAGTTTCCAGGGGCGGATATACCATTGGTGCAACAGAGGTAAGGGGACCCACATTCACATCAAAAGATGCAAGTAGCTTCTTTCACAGTACCTTATTAGACTGCAAAGAGCCCATGTACTGTTCTTGCCCAGGGGTCTTCTCCTGGGGGTTGCAGTTGTACAGCGGCTCAATATCTTGAAGGTACCCAAAAGGCTCCATAGTATTGTTGGGATTTTGCATTGATTCATGCATCTTGTCTAGAGATGAGCAACTAAATTTGCAGGACCTTGGTCTAAGAGAGCAGGTTAGTAGACTGTGGCTGTTGGATGGGAGCCTTGCTAACCGCCTCTTACATGCCGGCATCCCTGGCTCCTCTTTTGATTAGCCGGCCAGGCGTGATGTCATTTGTGCCTCACACCACAACTATGACATCGACATCAAAAGAGGAGCCGGAGATGTCGGTTCATGGAGCTCCGGTCCTGCGGCCGTGGAATACTGACCCGACTGTTGGACCAGAGTCCTGCAAATCCATTCGCTCATCTCTACTCTCGTCATATCTACCAATAAGGGAAGACATTGTATGGGATTTCCCATAATACCAGCATAAAATTAATCCATCTGCATTGAGTTTTCCATGCTGTTTGTGGCAGGGTTTTATAGAGGTACATCTGGGTATTTGGAGCTCTGGGTTCAATCCAGATCTCCAACTTCTATAAAGATATGTTGTAAAATTGTTGTGTACGTTAAAAAGTGCCTGCATATTGTGGAGTTCTCCATCTAGTCTGCAGCTTATAATCTGTATAGATTTCAGCCCCCTTGCAATATGTATGTTCTATGAATGTTTCTGCAGATGATTTCACCGTTACATCCTTTTTGTAGGGCCTGAAAAACTCCTATGATAATCTGCAGCTCCAGCTAAATGATATTGTGGAGCTTGTGCGAGGAGGCAAATTGTCCCAGCAGACTCGCAGCACATTGGGGGCTCTCGTCACCATAGAGGGGCACGCTCGTGACGTGGTCATGGAAATGATCCAAACAGGTTTGTGCAAACATCATGGCTGGCACCAAACTTTCCAATACCATGTTCTATTTATCATACACTACATGGAGAAAGGCATTGTGCCCCCTCCACATTACACCTACAGGGGCTTTTATGGCCTCCTATTCTAAATCCATATACAGGATGTTAATATGGAGTCCGTCCCTCTACAGATATCACAGCTCAATATGCCGAGCACCTTCATACATTTCACCCCATTCCTATGTTCTTTCCATATCTATGTTATATTCCCCCCTCTTTTCTTTGAGTTTTCATAGGACACAATTGATCTTGTCACAGTAAAGCAATCTTGGGGTGTACTTACAATGACGTCTATGGGGCAGTAGTCATTTCTGCTTATTGAGATGGTGGTCACTATACAGTTATATGAAAAAGTTTGGGCACCCCTATTAATCTTAAGCTTAATGTTTTATAAAAATTGGTGTTTTTGCAACTGCTATTTCAGTTTGATATATGTAATAACTGTTGGACACAGTAATGTTTCTGCCTTGAAATGAGGTTTATTGTACTAACAGAAAATGTGCAATCTGCATTCAAACAAAATTTGACAGGTGCATAAGTATGGGCACCTCACCAGAAAAGTGACATTAATACTTAGTAGATCCTCCTTTTGCAAAAATAACAGCCTCTAGTCGCTTCCTGTAGCTTTTAATGAGTTCCTGGATCCTGGATGAAGGTATTTTTGACCATTCCTCTTTACAAAACAATTCCAGTTCAGTTAAGTTTGATGGTCGCCGAGCATGGACAGCCCTCTTCAAATGATCCCACAGATGTTCAATGATATTCAGGTCTGGGGACTGGGATGGCCATTCCAGAACATTGTAATTGTTCCTCTGCATGAATGCCTGAGTAGATTTGGAGCGGTGTTTTGGATCATTGTCTTGCTGAAAGATCCATCCCCTGCGTAACTTCAACTTTG
The DNA here is from genome assembly GCF_046119375.1 of Phyllobates terribilis. Taxonomy (NCBI): domain Eukaryota; kingdom Metazoa; phylum Chordata; class Amphibia; order Anura; family Dendrobatidae; genus Phyllobates; species Phyllobates terribilis. Next base: position 92,168 of record NW_027363046.1, read on the forward strand.
TCACTGATTCTTGAACATTATTGTCAAGAATCTGCTGATACTGAGTGGAATCCATGCGTCCTTCGACTTTAACAAGATTCCCGGTGCCAGCATTGGCCACACAGCCCCAAAGCACGATGGAACCTCCACCAAATTTTACTGTGGGTAGCAAGTGTTTTTCTTGGAATGCTGTGTTTTTTTGCCGCCATGCATAACGCCTTTTTGTATGACCAAACAACTCAATCTTGGTTTCATCAGTCCACAGGACCTTCTTCCAAAAGGAAATTGGCTTCTCCAAATGTGCTTTTGCATACCTCAGCCGACTCTGTTTGTGGCGTGCTTGCAGAAACGACTTCTTTCGCATCACTCTCCCATACAGCTTCTCCTTGTGCAAAGTGCGTTGTATAGTTGACCGATGCACAGTGACACCATCTGCAGCAAGTTGATGCTGCAGCTCTCTGGAGGTGGTCTGAGGATTGTCCTTGACTGATCTCACCATTCTTCTTCTCTGCCTTTCTGATGTTTTTCTTGGCCTGCCACTTCTGGCCTTAACAAGAACTGTCCCTGTGTTCTTCCATTTCCTTACTATGTTCCTCACAGTGGAAACTGACAGGTTAAATCTCTGAGACAGCTTTTTGTATCCTTCCCCCTGAACAGCTATGTTGAATAATCTTGGTTTTCAGATCATTTGACAGTTGTTTTGAGGAGCCCATGATGCCACTCTTCAGAGGAGATTCAAACAGGAGAACAACTTGCAAGTGGCCACTTTAAGTAGCTTTTCTCATGATTGCATACACCTGGCTATAAACTTCAAAGCTCAATGAGGTTACAAGACCCAAAAAAGTGCTTTAGTAAGTCAGTAAAAAGTAGGTAGGAGGATTTAAAACAAGAAAATGATAAGGGTGCCCATACTTATGCCCCTGTCAAATTTTGTTTGAATGCAGATTGCACATTTTCTGTTAGTACAATAAACCTCATTTCAAGGCAGAAACATTACTGTGTCCAACAGTTATTCCATATATCAAACTGAAATAGCTGTTGCAAAAACACCAATTTTTATAAAACAATAAGCTTAAGATTAATAGGGGTGCCCAAACTTTTTCATATAACTGTATAGGAATGTTTTGGCATCTGTAGGTGTCGGCGTCCCCTGTATATGACTCATTGCCACAATTGATATTCTTTATAGTCAGTGTTTTGGATGGCCTAGGTGCGGTTTGTAATATTTTCTATCAATGGTGTGTGTGCCCTCCTCTGTGCAGTGTCCTTCCATAACCATGGATGTACTAATAAAGGGTTTTTATGTCAATTCCTTTAATGACCTTTTGTTCGGTTTCTTTGTAGGTATTATGTAATTCTCCGAATGGTCAGCCATTCTAAGCCTGAGCAGACATATGGCAATGTAATTGATGTGTGACTGACATTGTTCTTCCCTATGTTGCGGTGACATATTTATGCTGCCATTGTGCAGTATTTGTTCTAATTAATCATCCTAAAGGTGTTTAGTGGGGTTGAGGTTGAGAACGTGTGTGAAACAGTTCTGCTCTTCTATTCCCTTAGGGTTGGAAGCTACAATTGTTTAAAATGTCTTGTGCTGAAGCATTAAGATATCTTTTCACTGGAACTAAGGGGCCTAGACCAACCCCTAAAAACAAGGCCATACCCCCACCAGCAAACTGTACAGCGGGCACAATGCAGTTAATAGGGTAACGTTCTCCTGGCATTCACCAAATCCAGACTCGTCCATCAGATGTCAGATAGAGAAGTGTGATCCGTCACTGCACAGAACAGGTCTCCTCCAGAGTCCTGTGGTGGCGGCTTCACACCACTCCATCTGACGCTCGGCATCGTGCTTGGTGATGTAAGGCTGCATGCAGCTGCTCGGCCATGAAGCTCCTGGCGGGGGCGCAGTGTTTGTGGTGATGTTGTTACCAATGGAGTCAGGAAAGCGTTCTGCCCTCTGCTCCTCAGCACTCAGTGACCCCGCTCTGTAATGTTCCGGGGTCTCCTGAGTTGCTGCAGTTCCTTCTACTCCTTAATAATATCACTCACATGTGATGGAGGGAGATTTAGGAGGGAAGAAATGTAATATCCAGACTTGTTACCCCGGTGGCTCCTATTACAGGACCGCGCTGGTATCAGAGAGCTCTGCACCACCAGCCGTTCTGTCATATGTTAGTAACAGCACACAGCATGGGAGGGCGGATGTTATACACCGGGGGGCGTGGGGATTGATGTTATACACTGGTGGGGGGCGAGAGTCTTAATGTTATACAAGGCCGAGGGGCCAGATGTTATACCCTAGGGGTACGAGGGGCTAGATGTTATACACTGAGGGGCGAGGGGACGGATATTATACACCGGGGTGAGGGGACGGATATTCTACACCAGGGGCGAGGGGACGGATATTCTACACCAGGGGCGAGGGGACGGATATTCTACACCAGGGGCGAGGGGACGGATATTCTACACCAGGGGCGAGGGGACGGATATTCTACACCAGGGGCGAGGGGACGGATATTATACACCAGGGGCGAGGGGACGGATATTATACACCAGGGGCGAGGGGACGGATATTATACACCAGGGGCGAGGGGACGGATATTATACACCAGGGGTCAGGGGACGGATATTATACACCGTGGGGGAGGGGACGGATATTATACACGTGGGCGAGGGGACGGATATTATACACCGTGGGCGAGGGGACGGATATTATACACCGTGGGCGAGGGGACGGATATTATACACCGTGGGAGAGGGGACGGATATTATACACCGTGGGCGAGGGGACGGATATTATACACCGTGGGCGAGGGGACGGATATTATACACCGTGGGCGAGGGGACGGATATTATACACCGTGGGCGAGGGGACGGATATTATACACCGTGGGCGAGGGGACGGATATTATACACCGTGGGCGAGGGGACGGATATTATACACCGGGGGCGAGGGGACGGATATTATACACCGGGGGGCGAGGGGACGGATGTTATACACCAGGGGGAGGGAGCGAGGGTGCAGATGTTATACACCGGGGCTGGGGGCCGGATGTTATACCCTGGGGGTCGGATGTTATGCAAAGGAGGGCTTGGGGTTGGATGTTATACAGTGGGGTTGAGGGGATGGATTTTATACACCAGGGGGAGGGAGCGAGGGGACGGATATTATACATCGTGGGCGAGGGGATGGTTGTTATACACTAGGAGCGAGGGGACGGATATTATACACCGGGGGAGGCGAGAGGCCAGATGTTATACACCAGGGGGAGGGAGCGAGGGGACAGATGTTATACACCAGGGGGAGGGAGCGAGGGGACGGATATTATACATCGTGGGCGAGGGGATGGTTGTTGTACACTAGGAGCGAGGGGACGGATATTATACACCGGGGGAGGCGAGAGGCCGGATGTTATACACCAGGGGGAGCGAGCGAGGGGACAGATGTTATACACCGGGGCTGGGGGCCAGATGTTATACCCTGGGGGCCGGATGTTATGCAATGGAGGGCTTGGGGTTGGATGTTATACAGTGGGGTTGAGGGGATGGATTTTATACACTGGCGGGGGGGGCAAGGTGACGGATGTTATACTAAACTAGGGGCAAGGGGCGGATGTTATACACCGGGGGAGGCGAGAGGCCGGATTTTATAAACTGGGGGCTGAGAGTCCGGATGTTATACACCGTGGGCAATGGGACTAAATGAAAAAAGCAGAATTCGGTGACTAGGAGTTTTGTCCTATAATGTATGGGCATTTGCCTTCCCTTTAGAAACTCTCCCTTGTGATTCTGCAGTGTCTTAGAGGTTGACTATCTTTTCCTACATTGCTCAGGAGTTTCTCATGAAACAGACTTCCAGTGGCTTGCCCAACTCCGCTATTACTGGGAGAATGAGAATGTGAGAGTGCGAATCATCAACTGCAATGTGAAGTCCGCCTATGAGTACCTGGGCAGCTCCCCACGCCTGGTCATCACTCCGCTCACTGACAGATGCTAGCGGACTCTGCTATGATGTGATGGGTTATGCTCAGAAATCTTTTTGACTTTTGTATGATGCATGAAACTTATTAGAAAGTTTATTGATATTTCATACCAGTTCTTTCATGTTTCATTGGTAGATCGGTGCATTTTATCTAAATCTTGGTGGAGCTCCAGAAGGTCCGGCCGGCACAGGAAAAACTGAGACCACCAAAGATTTGGCCAAGGCGCTGGCCGTGCAGTGTGTCGTCTTTAACTGCTCTGATGGTTTGGACTACATAGCAATGTCAAAGGTACATACAATGTTAAGCTGCTCCATTGCAGATAATAAACTGACTCCAACCGATGTTCTGCTGACATCTTTTGATTATATAGTACAGACCAAAAGTTTGGACACACCTTCTCATTTAAAGATTTTTCCGTATTTTCATGACTATGAAAATTGTACATTCGCACTGAAGGCATCAAAACTATGAATTAACACATGTGGAATTATATACTTAACAAAAAAGTGTGAAACAACTGAAAATAGGTCTTATATTCTTGGTTCTTAAAAGTCGCAGGTTAACAGCAGCTCAGATTAGAGACCAGGTCAATGCCACACAGAGTTCTAGCAGCAGACACATCTCTACAACAACTGTTAAGAGGAGACTTTGTGCAGCAGGCCTTCATGGTAAAATAGCAGCTAGGAAACCACTGCTAAGGACAGGCAACAAGCAGAAGAGACTTGTTTGGGCTAAAGAACACAAGGAATGGACATTAGACCAGTGGAAATCTGTGCTTTGGTCTAATGAGTCCAAATTTGAGATCTTTGGTTCCAGCCACCGTGTCTTTGTGCGATGCAGAAAAGGTGAACGGATGGACTCTACATGCCTGGTTCCCACCGTGAAGCATGGAGGAGGAGGTATGATGGTGTGGGGGTGCTTTGCTGGTGACACTGTTGGGGATGTATTCAAAATTGAAGGCATACTGAACCAGCATGGCTACCACAGCATCTTGCAGCGGCATGCTATTCCATCCGGTTTGCATTTAGTTGGACCATCATTTATTTTTCAACAGGACAATGACCCCAAACACACCTCCATGCTGTGTAAGGGCTATTTGACCAAGAAGCAGAGTGATGGGGTGCTACGCCAGATGACCTGGCCTCCACAGTCACCAGACCTGAACCCAATCGAGATGGTTTGGGGTGAGCTGGACCGCAGAGTGAAGGCAAAAGGGCCAACAAGTGCTAAGCATCTCTGGGAACTCCTTCAAGATTGTTGGAAGACCATTTCCGGTGACTACCCCTTGAAGCTCTTCAAGAGAATGCCAAAAGTGTGCAAAGCAGTCATCAAAGCAAAAGGTGGCTACTTTGAAGAACCTAGAATATAAGACATATTTTCAGTTGTTTCACACTTTTTTGTTAAGTATATAATTCCACATGTGTTAATTAATAATTTGATGCCTTCAGTGTGAATGTACAATTTTCATAGTCATGAAAATACAGAAAATCTTTAAATGAGAAGGTGTGTCCAAACTTTTGGTCTGTATTGGGTATATACTTTTTTTTTTAGTTTTTCCAAGGGCTGGCATCATCGGGAGCATGGGCGTGTTTTGATGAGTTTAACCGTATTGAGCTGGAGGTGTTGTCCGTGGTGGCCCAACAGATTCTCCGCATCCAGAGAGCCATCCAGATGAAGATGGACATGTTCAACTTCGAAGGAACAGAACTGAAGCTTAACCCAAATTACTTCGTAGCCATTACCATGAATCCTGGCTCCGCGGGACGTTCTGAGCTGCCGGATAACCTCAAGGTAAAGAGTCCCAGTGCCTTGCATCGGGTCCTTCCACAACATTTCTATAGGATTCAGCTCAGGACTATGACTCGGCCATTCCAAAACTTTATGTTTATTCAACCATTCTTTTGTAGAACGACTTGTGTCTTTGGGCCATTGTCTTGCTGCATGACCCATGTTTTCTTGAGATTCAGTACATGAACTGATATCCTGATATTTTCCTTTAGCATTTGCTGATAGATTTTAGAATTCATTGTTCCATCAATGATGGCAGCCGTCCTTGGCCAAGTGCAGCAAAACAGGCCCAAAGCATGTTACGATTACCATCTTTGTGTTTCATAGATGATAGGAGGTTCTTATGCTGTAATGCAGTATTTTCTTTCTGCAAACATATAGCTTCTCACTTAAAATCTCTATCTTGGCCTCATCCTTCCACAAAGCATTATTCCAGTTACCTATTGATGTGCCCAGGTGAGTTTTAGCAGTGACATTTTAAATCGCATTGCCTTTCTCCTTGCAATCCTGCCATGCTCGCCATTGTTGTTCATTGTCCTTCTGATGGTGGACTCATGAACAATTACATTAGCTAATCTGAGGAGAGGCCTTTAGTTGCTTAGAGGTTACCTTGAGTTCCTTTGTGACCTCACAGACTGATGTAGCTTTAAGTCAAATTTATGCAGTAATACAGAAATTTTTGAGGGGTTCACAAACTTTCAAGTAAATACTAGGTTTACAAAAGAAACATAAGATTTCATCAAAGGGATTATTCTCCCCCAAACCTATATGAGATTGTACATTTCCTATGTATAATCACATGCCCTCATTTCTGCAAGCTCCTTAATATTGATGTCCCATTCTCCTATTTTCCAAAATGGACACAGTAGAGGTGTGGAGAGAGATTTGGAAAGTGTTAAAGGAGTATTCCCATCTCCAAGATTCTATCCCAATATGTAATAGGTGTAATAATAATATTAATAGCAAATACCTCCAATTGGAAATGTAGTATAGTTCTTCTGATTAGCTATGTCGCTTAACCCATGTGCAGGGCATAGCAGTAGCTTAGGTATCCATGGTTACGACCACTAGCAAGTAACTAACTGTTACTATGAGTGCTCGTAACCATGGATACCTAAGCTACTGCAATGTCCTGCACATGGGGGTAAGCAACATAGCTAATCAGAATAACTATACTACATTTCTAATTGGAGATATTTGCAAACATTATTATTATTACACCTATTACATATTGGGACAGGATCTTGGAGATGGGAATACCCCTTTAGCCACACTTTGACTGACTTTCCTCTGATGTGGAATAGACACATCACTTTTAGGTCTGGGGTGGAGGATAGTGTAAATGGACATAATGGGTTCCCCGGCTCTATGCCTAGTTTACAGTAATTTAGTTTCATTTGTTGACTGACCCATCTGGTTTGCGCATTTCAGGTTCTTTTCCGGACTGTAGCAATGATGGTCCCCAACTATGCTCTGATTGCGGAGATCTGCCTTTATTCTTACGGTTTTCTGCACGCTAAACCTCTCTCGGTGAAGATGGTAATGACTTACCGGCTGTGCTCGGAGCCGCTCTCGTCCCAGTTCCATTATGATTATGGGATGCGTGCAGTAAAGGCTGTGCTGATCGCTGCTGGCAATCTGAAGCTGAAATTCCCCCATGAAAATGAAGAGATTCTTGTAAGTTCTGAACTGTTGGTCGCTTTACATCTCGTATAGGATAGCATTACCATCTTACCGAGAAGCATTTGGATCACAAAAATTAGATCTGTATGATTTTATAGTAGCAGACAGAGACTTGCAAATAATTTCTGTACATTACTGTTCCTGGCTTGTTAGATCTCATCTGTGCAAAAGTGTCAAAACTATAGTTGTTAAACACGTAGCTTGTTCATCTTATGGGACAGTTTTGATTTTTAACTTAAACGCATGTATTTTAGGCTAAAAATCATTTTAACAATTGGGTTTTATTAAAAATGTTGCATCGCTTGGCTTTCACCGGCTTTTTGATTCCCTGCACATTCAATTTTGATAAGGTCTGTGGTCATAAATAAACTGAGAGGAGCTCAGAAAAAGACAGATAAAACATTTACAAACTCCCCATCAGCCAGCAAAAACGAGTTCACTGACAGTATCTCACTTAACTCATTCTGCAGCCGGCAATTAACAGTGCAACACAGAGGCCACATGTATTCCCTATGGAAAAACAATTCTGCAGCATATTTTAGTGCAACTCAGCAGCGTTCCATTCCTCTTTTATCATTCCTGGAAATGTAGGAATTAATTGAAATCTGTCAATAACGAGTCCCCTACACAGTCTGACAATGTCACCACTGTTTGGGCACAGTCAGATTGTATAGGGTTGTCCCCTATATAGATTATATGTACATTATATATCATTTACACATACATTTCCAGGAGGTATAACAGAGGGACGATACAATGTAGAGTTTTAGGAAAAGAGGTTTCATACTTATTTTTTGGAGAATACTATTCTTTACTAATACAGACATACCACAAGAACTGACTGCTCCTTTGTAATGGGGTTCTTCACTTTTAATATTGTTTCATGTCATATTGTATATGAATTATTTTATCATTTAATCCTTTTTCATTCTATTTAGCTCTTGCCGTCAATTAAGGATGTAAACGAACCCAAATTTTTGTCTCCTGATATTCCTCTGTTCAATGGGATTACCAGCGACCTGTTCCCTGGCATTCAACTTCCGAAAGCCGACTATAAGGTATTAAAATATAATAGTGTCTTAAAGGGGTTTTCCAAGACTTAAAGAGGACTTGTCCCTCGCCATAAATATGTAAATGCCGCTGTTCTCCTGACTCCGGCATTGTTTTTCTTTTCTTCCTGCTCCTCTCCGTTCCTGACATCTGTCGCTCTCCTCTAGCCCTTTAAGCCAACTGGGCAAGGCCTTCCTGAAGACTCCCACAGAGATGACTTGATGACCACGCCCAATTGGCTATTAAAAATTATGAACTAGATTTCTATAAAGAGGCTATATCTCAGGAATGGAGAGGCGCAGGAGCAAAAGAAAAACAACACCGGATTCAGGAGAACGGCGGCATTTACACCAGGTAATAAAATTGCATATTAATGGCAAGTGATAGGTCCTATATAGCTGGCCAGCTATCATTTGGATGACAGTTATCTTTCCCGGCTCCGTCATATTCAGGAATGCTCGCTCCTGTTTTCTCTATGACAGAGTCGCTGCCAGAATCTTATGGCAGCTGCTAATTTCAGGGTCAGAAAGTAAGGATTGGGTGATTAAATTCCAACCGCCCGATTTTTATGTCCCCCAACATAATCAGTCATGAGGCCCCCATACACAGTAGATGGTGGACCAATCCCATTGAAATCACCCGATCCTGATCCACTGCTTTGGAATTGGGTTACATAACCTTGTCACTCATCATCCGGTCCCATTAGTGCAACCTGGGCAGCTGCACAGGGGCACCAGAGGTAAGGGGGCTCACCTATACCTCCAATGCAAGATGATCTGATGTAGAAGAAAAAATGGTTAAAACATCTGTGAGTGATTTATCGCTAGTTTAGTTGTAGGTTATGAAGACATTTTTTTTTAGATGAATGAATCGATTTGCAGGAGACTGATCCAATGGCCAGGTGTCATGGGTGCGTCAGATGTGACAGACAGTCGCCCTGCAGTTGGTTGCAGGAGATCCCTTCGTTTGGCATTACAGACATCTTCTTAGCGGTCTCACTGTAGGACCCAGCGGCTACCTCCCTCCTGTTCTAATTGACAATCAGGCCTGGGTGTTTAAATACTTCCTGGTTGCTACACAGAGGTGCCAGTGATATTCACATGACCCCTTGTGAAGGCTTGGAGCAATTGCAGTTCTTACTTCCTCTCTGGTGCTAAGAGGATGTGTGTGCCATCTCTCTGAAGTCGACTCAAGCTAAGCTACTTCCCCTGTGTCTGTCTACCCTTGCTGTCTTTAGTTGTCAGTGGGGATCGACTAGTGCTCACCCCCCCTTCCCTATCCAGGGCCAAACGCTAAGGAAATGCAGGGATAGGTTCCTGTGCGGCAATTGGTGAGGAACCAATATAGAGTCGGTAGGGGAGACAGGGTGATTGCAGATCAGCCTAGGAGGTCTCCATTTCCCCCTTTCCCTAGTGTCTGGGCTCCCTTCCCCTCATCCCTTTGTGTCGCACTTTGCCTTTCCTACACTGTGCGTGACATCAAGTCAGTGGTGGGCACTGAATGAGACCCCTGAGAGCCACCTTATTTCTTCCTGCCCCCCGGCTCTTCTTCAGATTAGCCGGCCTGGCATGACGTTATGGTTGCAGCATGATGTACACCAGGCCATATAATCAGAAGAGGAGCCGGGGATGCCGGCAGGTAAGAGGCGGCTCTCAGCGGTCCTGTCCAGCGGCCACAGAATACTGATCTGGGTCCTGAAAATGTATTCTCCCACCTCTAATTGGATCCACTGTAAACAGACTGATGAAATATTTTACCTTCCTTTTGCTCAGGATTTACTGGAATGCGCACAGGAGAGCTGTGCTGGACACAACATCCAGCCCGAGAAGGTCTTCCTGGAGAACATGATCCAGACGTATGAGATGATGATTGTCAGACACGGGTAAGCTGGAACTACAGAAGTCCATGGGACGGGGAATTTATTCTTCGCTGTTTCCATTTTATACAATGGACCATGCTGCATTTTGTTTATCCCGTACAGTTTTATGTTGGTTGGAGAGCCGTTCTCTGGAAAAACGAAGGTCCTCCACGTCCTCGCTGATACGCTGTCTCTTATGAATGAGCGAGGGTGCGAAGAAGAAAAAGTGATTTACCGGACAGTGAACCCTAAAGCCATCACCAAGGGGCAGCTGTTCGGGCAGTTTGATCCAGTGTCACATGAGGTTCGTCTATGATTGGAATTATTGTTTATAATACTAATATCTTTGCTGAAAATGGGAAACTCTCCCCTTTTATGGCTTATGGACATGGTAGAAGGGGTTCCTTCAGAGACATAGACCCCAGCCATACATTGCCGGGCAATCATTTTATTATGACTTACTCCCTGTTTGCACAAAAATTGGAAACTGTTTTATTTTCCCCATCAGACATGGAAGCAACAAATTGTATTATTTATGCCAGAAATTAGCATAAATTTGCATACTTCCAGCCACATTCTGACTAGACTGTGTCTGGCCTCACTCAATACACTTGCTTTGAGTGAGGTCACGCACTTCTAGTTGGCATGTGACCGCATATATGCAAATCACTTACTTGTGGTCTCTCCCGGTGCCGGCACATTCACTTCAATAGGGGCCACGTGTAGTCAATACATGTGTATCATCAATATCATAATCCCAGGCGTTCCCTTTAATAATCCTTTCAATTGTGGGATTGTATTGGATTTCATGGGAAGAGTAATTTTATTGATGCCTCTCTTCATTTGCAGTGGACCGATGGGATAGTCGCTAATACTTTCCGGGAGTTTGCGTTATCTGAGACCCCGTAAAGAAAATGGGTTATCTTTGATGGACCTATTGATACGCTAGGGATAGAAAGTATGAACACAGTCCTAGATGATAATAAAAAGGTAACTCTCTATTTTACTTTGTGAAAACTTTTTTTTTTTTTTAACCGCTTCCCGACCGCCCACTGTAGATAAACGTCCGGGCTGCCTGGGCTCTGTGCAGCGCGGACGCTTAAAAACGGTGGGTGGTCCCGCAGCGCTCAGGACCCCGAGGGTCCTGCAAGCTCTGCGGGTGCGGTGCAGAGCGATAGCTCTGACAGGGAACATCATCGGGACCTGATTGGATCAGGTCCCAGTGATGTTAACCCTTTGCTGTCTTCTATATGCCGCGATCTATAGTGTTCGCGGCATATAGAAGACAGCAGGAGGAGAGGGGGTCGTCTACTTACCTCTCCGACGACCCCTGATACCTTCCAGGACCTGGCGTTGCTATAGCAGCTGGAGGTCACATGACCGTCTCCAGATCTGCCATATACGGTGTCCTGCGAGGCTCAGCCTGCAGCTGAAGCCTGGCAGGAGACACTGACTGTGAAACAGTCAGCAAAGATCTCATGTAATGTAATATATGTCTATTACATTATATGAGATCAGTGATCAGAAAAATAAAAATTAATGTCCCATACAGGGACTAAGTAAAAATGTAAAAAAAAAAGTTTTCAAACTACTAAAAAAAATCAAAATAAATCCAAATAAATAAATAAAATATTAAGCCAATAAATCCGTATATTTATGCAAAAACAAAAAAATTACACATATTTGGTATCGCCGCATCCGAAACAACCCGAGCTATAAAAATGTCACACTAATTAACTCCTTCTGTGCACACCGTAATAAAAATAAATAAAAAACGGAGCAAAAAACGATGCTTTTTCCTCATATCGCCAAACAAAAAGTGAAAAAAAAATGCGATCGAAAAGCAAAATGGAAATAAAAATGGTACCGCTGAAAACATCATCTTGTTCCGCAAAAAACAAGCCGCCATACAGCTCCATCAGCCGAAAAATAAAAAATTTATAGCTCTCAGAATAAAGCAATGCAAAAAAAATATTTTTTCTATAAAATTGTTTTATTGTGTAAAAGCGCCAAAACATAAAAAAATATACAGTAAGTGTAGTATCGCTGTAAACGTACTGACCTGAAGAATAATGCTGCCTCAATTTTACCACACGCAGAACGGCATAAAAAAAACCTCAAAAAACAATTCCTGAATTGTTGGTTTTTGTTAATTTTACCTCACAAAAAACGGAATAGAAAGCGATCAAAAAATGTCACGTACCCAAAAATGGTACGAATAAAAATGTCAACTCGTCCCGCAAAAAACAAGCCGTCACATGACTCTGTCGGCCGAAATATGGAAAAATTATAGCTCTCAAAATATGGTGACGCAAAAACTAGATTTTACAAAAAAAAGCGTCTTTTAGTGTGTTACAGCTGTCAATCATAAAAACCCGATATGAATCTGGTATCTCTGTAATCGCACCGACCCGAAGAATAAAGTAATCTCATCACTTATATCGCATGAGGAACGGCGTAAAAAATAAATAAAACCAATTCTTCACCTGCTACTGATTTGTTTATTATGTCTCCCAATGTGCTCACCACACATCTAGATAAGTTCCCTAAGGGGTCTAGTTTCCAAAATGGTGTCACTTGTGGGGGGTTTCCACTGTTTAGGCACATCAGGGGCTCTTCAAACGCAACATGGTGTCTGCTAATTATTCAAACAAATTTTACATTCAAAAAGTCTAATGGCGCTCCTTCCCTTCCGAACCCTGCAGTGCGCCCAAACAGTGGTTTTCCCCACATATGGGGTATCAGCGCGCTCAAGAGAAATTGCACAAAAAAATTTGGGGTTCAATTTTTCCTGTTACCCCTGCGAAAATAAAAAAAATTGGGTCTAAAGTAACATTTTTTGTGAAAAAAGTTAAATGTTCATTTTTTTCTTCCACATTCCAAAAATTCCTGTGAAGCACCTGAAGGGTTAATAAAGTTCTTGAATGTGATTTTGAGTACCTTGAGGGGTGTAGTTTTTAGAATGGTGTCATTTTTGGGTATTTTCTGTCATAAAGACCCCTCAAAGTGACTTCAAATATGATGTGGTCCCTAAAAAAAATGGTTTTGTAAATTTTGTTGGAAAAATGAGAAATCGCTGGTCAAATTTTCACCCTTATAGCTCCCTAACAAAAAAAAAATTTGGTTCCAAAATTGTGCTGATGTAAAGTAGACATGTGGGAAATGTTATTTATTAACTATTTTGTGTGACATATCTCTCTGATTTAAGGGCATGAAAATTCAAAGTTTGAAAATTGCAAAATTTTCAAAATTTTCGATTTTTTCACAAGTAAACGCAAGTGACATCGAAGAAATTTTACCACTATCATGAAGTACAATATGTCACGAAAATACATTCTTAGAATCAGGGGGATCCATTGAAGCGTTCCAGAGTAATTACTTCATAAATTGACAATGGTCAGAATTGAAAAAATTAGCCCAGTCACGAAGGCAAAAACAGGCTCTGGCGCGAAGTGGTTAAACTATTCCCGACTGCCCATATGATGATGCCATGTGTTTGGAAGCTTCTAATAGTTTTTTGGGCAACATCTGAGTTAATTAGAGACACACCTGTGGATATATTTTAATGCACACCTGAAACACGCTGCTTCTTTGTGTAGCATCATGGTAAAGTGTAAATAAATCAGCCAAGATATCAGGAAGAGAATTGTGGACTTGCAAAAGTCTGGCTCATCCTTGGGTACAATTTCAAGATATCTGAAGGTGCCTCGTTCATCTGTACAAACAATTATATGCAAGTACAAACAAGATTGGAATGTCCAGCCATCATACCACTCAGGAAGGAGACGGGTTCTGTGTCCCAGAGATGAACGTGCTTTGGTCCGACATGTGCATATCAACCCCAGGACAAAAGCAAAAGACCTTGTGAAGAGGATGGCAGAAGGTAGTAAGATTGTCAGAGTGACAATTCACAGTGAAACAAGTACTGTATCAACATGGGCTGAAAGACCACTCTGCCAGGAAGAAGCCATTACTCCAAAAGAAACATAAAAAATCCAGATTAATGTTTGCAAATGCACACAGGAACAAAGACCTTAATTTTTGGAGACATGTCCTGTGGTCTGATGAAACTAGAATTGAACTTTTTGTGCATAATGACCATCGTTAAGTTTGGAGGAAAAAGGGAGAAGCTTAGAAGCCTAAGAACACGATCCCAACTGTGAAACACGGGGGTGGCAGCATCATGTTGTGGGGTTGCTTTGCTGCAAGAGGGACTTGGTGCACATCACAAAATCCGTAGGTGGCTTCATGAGAAAAGAAGATTATGTGGCAATACTGAAGCAACATCTCAAGACATCAGCCAGGAAGTTAAAGCTTGAGCAGAAATAGGTCCTCCAAATGGACAATGACCCGAAGCATACTGCCAAAATGGTAAGAAAGTGGCTTAACCCCTTCGTGACCAAACCAATTTTTTTAAATCTGACCAGTGTCACTTTATGTAGTAATAACTCTGGAATAACATATCCCATAGCTTTTGAGACTGTTTTTTGTGACACATGATACTTTATAATAATGGTAAATTTAGGCTGATATGGTTTGCGTTTATAAAAATATCAGAAACTTGGCAAAAATGTCTTAAAAATTACACTTTTCAAACTATGATTGATTATGCCTTTAATCCCAATAGTCATACCACACAAAAACAGTAATAAATAACATTTCCCTCATGTCTGCTTTACATCAGCACCATTTGTAAAATGTTGTTTTATTTTATTGAATACAAAGAGAGAGAGAGCGCAAAGACCAATAGAGTTTCACCTGTAGACATAGGAATGTATCTGTTGGTGCCCTGATGAAGGGGTGTGGAACACCCAGAAACGTGTAGGCATTTACCAATAAACAAGGATATTATTACATGTTCCTGACTTGAGGATCTTTCAGCTGCGCGGACATATATCTCTACTTTCACCGCCTTTGGTTTTATTTTATTAGCATTTTAGAAGATTTAAAAATGTAGCAGTTATTTTTCATTTTTTTCAAGGAAATTTACAAAACTTATTTTTATAGGGACCTGTTCAGTTTTGAAGTGACTTTGAGGCTGCGTGCCCACTGTGCGTTTTTCAAGCGTTTTTGCTGCGGAATTTTCGAAGCGAGAACGCTTAAACGCTTGGTAATGCGTGCCCCATGGTCCTCAATGATAACCCGCATGTGCGGTGTGTTGGTATATGCAACAGTTGTGGACTTCTTTGTTTGTGTGAAGGAGGACTTTATGCTGATCTGACAGTAGATGGCGATGTTGTGTAAAGTTTCCTTGTTTACTGTATTGTAAAAGAAAAAAAGTCTCTCTTGTATTTTCTATTTTGTTCTTACTTCCTGATGCAGTACTGTGTGACTGTGCGTTTTTTTCCTTTACCTCATGTTCTGAGAAGTAAAAGCTTGTTATCCCCTGTAATCTGCTCTGTGAAGTTTTATACTGCAACTGTGGGTATCCAGAAGCTGTGCAACACTGTGCACATGCTGCAGAAATTTACGCTGCGGATTATCATTGCGGAAAAATCTGAAGCATATCCATTAATTTTGCGGAAACGCGGCGTAATTGCCGCCATTGACTTCCATTGAGTTGCATAATATCTTAATGACTACATGTACACATGTGGATATTAAGTGATTCAATGTGCGGATGGTACCCGGGTCTGGAGAAGAGGAGACTCTCCTCCAGACCCGGGTACAATAGTACCTGTAGTTAAAAAAGAATAAAATAAAAAATAACATTATACTTACCTTCTCATGGCCCCCGGTCTCCTGTATGGTGCGTCCGGTGTCTTCGGCGGCTCGTGGTGATGTAAAAGGACCTTCCATGACGTCATTTAGTCATGTGACAGGTCACGTGACCGCTGATGTCGGCGGTCGCTTGACCTGTCACATGACTAAATGACGTCATGGAAAGTCCTTTTACACCATCGCGAGCCGCCCAAGACACCGGACGCACCGGAGAAGGAGACCAGAGGCCATCGGAAGGCGAGTAGAATGTTTTTTTTGTTTACCATTTTTATTCTTTTTTTAACTATTAACTTGGTCACACTATATAAATCCATGCCGGTTGCATGGATTTATATAGTGTGACCAAGTTGTCAAGCACTTTTCCAAGTGATGCTAAAATCGCTTGGAAAAGCGCTTGACAACCCGCATGCAAAAATGCATGCAAAAAAGCTTGACAAACGCTTCTACCTGGCGGGAAAAACGCATGTAAAATCCGCATTCATTTTTCCTGCCAGGGAGATACAGAAAAAATCTGGAGCATTTTTGCTTCGTGGGCACTTAGCCTGCGAGTCTTATATGTTGGAAACCACCCAAAAGTGTTACCATTTTAACCCCTTTAAAGCCCATGACGTACTAATACGCATCTGTGCCCTGGGCTTTAAGAGCCTGACCCGTATTAGTACACAGGCTGTGCGGGCGCGATCGCCGCCGGGTGTCAGCTGATTGTCATAGCTGACACCCGATACTATGTGCAGGGAGCGGTCCCGCACCGCTCCCAGCACATTAACCCCCGCAATGCTGCGATCGAAGTTGATCGCAGCATTGCTGAGGCAAGGGGAGGTGATCAGTATACTCACCTCCTCTTCCGGCCTCCAGCGCTGTCTGCCGCGGCTTCCCGGTTGTTGCCATGACGACCCGATGTAGTCATGACAACATCCGGGTCACCAGACAGCAGTAAGATTGGACATGTGCAGTGCATCTCCAAACTATCTTCTCCCTGTCCAGCGCTGACAGCCTGCATGGCACAGGGATGGTGCTCCATCCCTATGCTGTGCAGGCGATCAGAATAAAAAAAGTGAAAGTCCCACAGTGGGACAAAGTAAAAAAAGTGTAAAAACTCCCAGAAAGTGAAAAAAAAAAAAAAAAAAAAAATTGTAAAAATATTAAAAAAAAATAAAAAAAAATAATCCACTAAAAATAAAAATATAATGTACCCATCAATAAATATTATTATGAAAAAAAAACAAAAAAAACAATCAAAGTACACATATTTGGTATCGCCGCGTCCGTAACGACCTGGCCTATAAAACTGTTCCACTAGTTAACTCCTTCAGTGAACAAGGTAAAAATAAAAAACAAAGCAAAAAACAATGCTTTATCATCATACCGCCAAACAAAAAATGGAATAACACGCGATCAAAAAGACGAATATAAATAAAAATGGTACCGCTGAAAACGTCATCTCGTCCCGCAAAAAACAAGCCGCCATACAGCTCCATCAGCCGAAAAATCAAAAAGTTACAGCTCTCAGAATAAAGCAATGCAAAAAAATATTTTTTTCTATAAAATAGCTTTTATTGTGTAAAAGCGCCAAAACATAAAAAACGATATAAATGTGGTACCGCTGTAAACGTACTGACCCGAAGAATAAAGCTACCTTATCAATTCTACCACACCCGGAGCAGAATAAAAAAAAAAAAAAAAACAATTCCTGAATTGTTGTTTTTCGTTTATTCTGCCTCCCAAAAGCTGGAATAGAAAGCGATCAAAAAATGTCACATGCCTGAAAATGGCACCAATAAAAACGTCAACTCATCCCGCAAAAAACAAGCCGTCACATGACTCTGTCGGCCAAAATATGGCAATGCAAAAACTAGATTTTACAAAATATGTGTCTTTTAGTGTGTGACAGCTGTCAATCATAAAAACCCAATATGATTCTGGTATCTCTGTAATCACACCAACCCGAAGAATAAAGTAATCTCATCACTTATACCGCACGAGGAACGGCGCAAAAAATAAACGCTAGGGCTGGGGTTGGGGTTGTGCTAATGTTAGGGCTGGGGTTGGGGTAGTTTTTTTTTTCAAAAGTAAAGAAAAAGAAAAAAAAAAAAAAGATGACGATATGGCAACTAGTGTTGAGCGCAAGTGCTCGCTACTTGAGTTTGCATCGGGTGCTCGGGTATGCATTGAGTATAACGGGTGCTCGAGTCTCCGCCCCATATGCTTCGCGGCCAAAAAAACCTCGCGGGGATTGCCTGCTATGCACAAGCGATCCCCGCATGTTTTTTTGGGGGGGTCTAATAACCGTGAAACATGCGGGCGGGGACTCGAGCATTTCACTGGAGCAACCGTGATACATGGTGCATACCTGAGTACCCGATGCAAACTCAAGTAGCGAGCACTTGCGCTCAAGAGTAATGACAACTTATTCAATATGATGACCTAATGTTATCAAATTCTGTGTCGTACCTCTGGGTTCAAAATGTTCACTATACACCTTAATAAAATCCTTGAGGGGTATAGTTTCCAAAATGGGGTCACTTGTGGGGGAGCTCCACTGTTTAGGCACATCAGGGGCTCTCCAAACGCAACATGGCGTCCGCTAATTATTCAAGCAAATTTTACAATCAAAAGCTCAAATGGCGCTCCTTCCCTTCCAAACCCTGCCGTGCACCCAAACAGTAGTTTTTCCTCACATATGGGGTATCTGCGTGCCCAGGGCAAATTGCACAACAAATTTTGGGGTCCATTTTTTCTTGTTACCCCTGCAAAAATAAAAAAAATTGGGTCTAAAGTAACATTTTTGTGAAAAAAGTTAAATGTTCATTTTTTTCTTCCACATTCCAAAAATTCCTGTGAAGCACCTGAAGGGTTAATAAAGTTCTTGAATGTGGTTTTGAGCACCTTGAGGGGTGCAGTTTTTAGAATGGTGTCACTTTTGGGTATTTTCTGTCATAAAGACCCCTCAAAGTGACTTCAAATATGATGTGGTCCCTAAAAAAATGTTTTTGTAAATTTTGTTGGAAAAATGAGAAATCGCTGGTCAACTTTTAACTCTTATAGCTCCCTAACAACAAAAAAAAATTTGGTTCCAAAATTGTGCTGATGTAAAGTAGACATGTGGGAAATGTTACTTATTAACTCTTTTGTGTGACATATCTCTCTGATTTAAGGGCATAAAAATTCAAATTTTGAAAATTGCTCAATTTTCAAAATTTTCGTCAAATTTCCGTTTTTTTCACAAATAAACGCAAGTGATATCGAAGAAATTTTACCACAATCATGAAGTACAATATGTCACGAAAAAACAATCTCAGAATCAGGGGGATCCGTTGAAGCGTTCCAGAGTAATTACCTCATAAAGTGACAGTGGTCAGAATTGTAAAAATTGGCCTGGTCATTAACGTGCAAACCACCCTCGGGGGTAAAGGGGTTAAACACTGCACCCCTCAACGTATTTAACCCCTTAAGCCCCGGAGCATTTTCCGTTTTTGCATTTTCGTTTTTTGCTCCCCTTGTTCCTAGAGTCATAGTGTTTTTATTGTTTGGTCAATATGGCAATGTGAGGGCTTATTTTTTGCGGGACGAGTTGTACTTTTCAACGCCATTACTAGTTTTACCATATCTTGTACGGGAAAACGGGAAAAAAAATCCAAGTGCGGTGAAATTGCAAAAAAAGTGCAATACCACAGTTGTTTTTTATTTTTATTTTTTTATCACGTTCACTGAATGCTAAAACTGACCTACCTTTCTTATTCTACAGGTCATTACGAGTTCGTAGACACCAAACATGTATAGGTTATAGTTTATTTAAGTGGTGAAACAAAATTCCAAAATTTGGTTAAAAAAAAAATAAAAAAATAGCGCCATTTTCTAAGGCCCGTAGTGTCTCCATTTTTCGGGATCTTGGGCTGGGTGAGGGCTTATTTTTTGCGCACCGAGCTGAAGTTTTTATTGATACCATTTTGGGGTAGATACGATGTTTTGATCGCCCATTATTGCATTTTATTGAAATGTTGCGGGGACCAAAAAAACATAATTCTGGCGTTTAGAATTTTTCTCTCGTTACGCCGTTTACTGATCGGATTAATTCTTTTTTTATATTGATAGATCGGGCGATTCTGAACGCGGCGATACCAAATATGTGTGTGTGGATTTTTTTATTATTATTTTATTTTGAATGGGGCGAAAGGGGGGTGATTTAAACTTTTATATTTTTTTAATTTTTTTTTATTTTTAAAAACTTTTTTTTTTCACTTTTTGCTTGCTTCAATAGTCTCCATAGGAGACTAGAAGCAGCAACTATCCGATTGTTTCTGCTACATACAGGGGATCAGCAGATCCCCTGCATATAGCAGAATTGGTCCTGTGCTATGAGCGCCTACCACTAGGTGGCGCTCATAGCGACCAGATCATGACAACCACAGGCGTCTGCTGCAGACCCTGGGTTGTCATTCCCACCCATCGGTGACCCACGATCACCTGACGGGGTCGCCGGTGGGCGGGGCTTAGTACGCGCTTCCAGGAAGCGCGCGTTAAATGCCGCTGTCGGAGATTGACAGCGGCATTTAACATGTTAACAGCCGCGAGGGGATCGCGATTCCACCCGCGGCTGTTGCGGGCACATGTCAGCTGTAATAATCAGCTGACATGTGCTCGGTTCAGTGAGGGCTCAGCACAGCAGCCCTCACTGAACCGGGGGGAGGCCAAATGTGTGTACTAATTCGGCACCCGTTAAGGGGTTAAAATTGCTTTCATATAGTTCATTAACCCTTCTGGTTCTTTTCAGGAAGTAATGGAAAGTGGAATGACAAGAATGAAAAAGTTTATTTTTACAATCTAGATTTTGATAACTTCTGAACAGGCAATTATAGCCGGCATACTTTAAAGCCTACAAAAGACAAAAATATATCTCATACCCTACCATCATTATATATAAATGTAAAGCAAAGTTGCATAATAAATATAGGGTACTTAGTGAACTATTTTTGATCAAAAAAAGTATACAAGCCGTCCCACCAGCGGCAAGGTGACTCTAAATTGGGACGGTACCTATACTGTCTATATTAAAAACCTTACTGTATATCAAAGTTGAAGTAATGCATATAAAAGGGTAGACAAATAGGACCGGGTCCCAACTCCAGACCACCCAGGCCCGTGGTAAGTTACATATATACTAATCAGCTCAACAAAGGGGATGCCACACCCTTAAATTGCACAGAATGCAAACAAGACAAAAAACCAAGCAATGTGAACTGAGGTCTAAGATGGTAGACATGCAAGAAATAGGAGCATGTTCACACTAGCAAAAAGAAGCAAAACCTACAAAAGACAAAAATATATCTCATACCCTACCATCATTATATATAAATGTAAAGCAAAGTTGCATAATAAATATAGGGTACTTAGTGAACTATTTTTGATCAAAAAAAGTATACAAGCCGTCCCACCAGCGGCAAGGTGACCCTAAATTGGGACGGTACCTATACTGTCTATATTAAAAACCTTACTGTATATCAAAGTTGAAGTAATGCATATAAAAGGGTAGACAAATAGGACCGGGTCCCAACTCCAGACCACCCAGGCCCGTGGTAAGCTACATATATACTAATCAGCTCAACAAAGGGGATGCCACACCCTTAAATTGCACAGAATGCAAACAAGACAAAAAACCAAGCAATGTGAACTGAGGTCTAAGATGGTAGACATGCAAGAAATAGGAGCATGTTCACACTAGCAAAAAGAAGCAAAACCTACAAAAGACAAAAATATATCTCATACCCTACCATCATTATATATAAATGTAAAGCAAAGTTGCATAATAAATATAGGGTACTTAGTGAACTATTTTTGATCAAAAAAAGTATACAAGCCGTCCCACCAGCGGCAAGGTGACCCTAAATTGGGACGGTACCTATACTGTCTATATTAAAAACCTTACTGTATATCAAAGTTGAAGTAATGCATATAAAAGGGTAGACAAATAGGACCGGGTCCCAACTCCAGACCACCCAGGCCCGTGGTAAGCTACATATATACTAATCAGCTCAACAAAGGGGATGCCACACCCTTAAATTGCACAGAATGCAAACAAGACAAAAAACCAAGCAATGTGAACTGAGGTCTAAGATGGTAGACATGCAAGAAATAGGAGCATGTTCACACTAGCAAAAAGAAGCAAAACCTACAAAAGACAAAAATATATCTCATACCCTACCATCATTATATATAAATGTAAAGCAAAGTTGCATAATAAATATAGGGTACTTAGTGAACTATTTTTGATCAAAAAAAGTATACAAGCCGTCCCACCAGCGGCAAGGTGACCCTAAATTGGGACGGTACCTATACTGTCTATATTAAAAACCTTACTGTATATCAAAGTTGAAGTAATGCATATAAAATGGTAGACAAATAGGACCGGGTCCCAACTCCAGACCACCCAGGCCCGTGGTAAGCTACATATATACTAATCAGCTCAACAAAGGGGATGCCACACCCTTAAATTGCACAGAATGCAAACAAGACAAAAAACCAAGCAATGTGAACTGAGGTCTAAGATGGTAGACATGCAAGAAATAGGAGCATGTTCACACTAGCAAAAAGAAGCAAAACCTACAAAAGACAAAAATATATCTCATACCCTACCATCATTATATATAAATGTAAAGCAAAGTTGCATAATAAATATAGGGTACTTAGTGAACTATTTTTGATCAAAAAAAGTATACAAGCCGTCCCACCAGCGGCAAGGTGACCCTAAATTGGGACAGTACCTATACTGTCTATATTAAAAACCTCACTGTATATCAAAGTTGAAGTAATGCATATAAAAGGGTAGACAAATAGGACCGGGTCCCAACTCCAGACCACCCAGGCCCGTCGTAAGCTACATATATACTAATCAGCTCAACAAAGGGGATGCCACACCCTTAAATTACTTTAAAGGTAGTTATTTGGCCATGAACTGCCAAGGCAAACATCAGGACCACACAATCAAGATATCAAGGTGCCCATAAAGTTAAAAGGAAGCCCCCACACTGTGTTAACTATTTAGATTCTATAATCACTATTGACAACAGAATCAAAGGGGTTAAACGTCCATGGTCTGTGCCAACACTGATCATGGCTGATGCAGCAAGTTGTCAGCTATAATGTACAGGTGACAGCTACAGGATAGTCACCTGTCGGGGAACGCTAGTCTCTTATATTGCAGATCAGTAAAAAGACGTCTATTGGTCAATAAGGGGTTAAGGATAACAAAGTCAATGTTTTGGAGCGGCCATCACCAAGCCCTGATCTTAGTCCTATTGAAAATGTATGGGCAAAGCTGAAAAGGCCGGTGCGAGCAAGACGACCTACAAACCTGGATCAGTTACAGCAGTTGTGTCAGGAGAAATGGGCCCAAATTCCGACCTAAGAGTATGTGCCCACGTAGCGTTTTACAAGCGTATATGCTGCGGACTTTCCTCAGGGTAAACGCTTGTGAAACGCTAGGTAATCTGCCCCCCATGGTCCCCAAGGGGAATCCGCAAGTTCTATGCCCATGCTGCGGATTTTTCCGCAGCGTTTTTGATGCGCGCAATAATCCACAGCATGTCAATTAATTTTGCGTTTCCGCAAGCGGAATTGCCTCTGCAATGCAATAAAAAACGCAAGGCAATTCCGCATGTGGAAAACGCGCGATAAACGCAGGATAGACGCGCGTGGAATTCCGCATGTGGAAAACGCGCGATAAACGCAGGATAAACGCGCGTGGAATTCCGCATGCGTTTTTCCGGGAGAGGACATGCGGAAAGCAACGTGGGCACATAGCCTTATATTGTGAGAAGCTTGTGGGAGGAAATCCCAAATGTTTCACCCAAGTCATTCACTTTAAGGACAATGGTACCAAATACTAATGAAATGGATGGAAAGTTTTGACTTTGTTTTAAGCATTTTTATTACTTACTGCATTCTCGCTCTCTCATTATTCTGGCATTTGGCAAATATTACAAATGATGGTAATCCTAATTGACCTAAAACAGGAAAGGTTTATTCTGATTTCATGTCAGATATTGAGAGAAACATGCAGATACTGTGTGTCTTTTTATATAGTGTATGGAAACTTCTGGTTTCAACTGTATATGAGATATTGAAATGTAATTGGTCATATTGTAATTTATTTTGAATGAAGTAAGTGAATTCCCACATTAATTTGACATTATATAATAATGTCTTTATATTTAAATAAATCTCAGAGATTTCAACAATACAACAGGATGTTATTTTCTTATAATAAAAAAATTAAAATAAAAAATTCTATTGTGGTGTTAATTTTGTAATATTGATTTCTTTATCTGTTTCATTTATGTCTCAGTGTTTGAAAAAGGCCTTTTGCATAAGGCTGAAACGTTACATTGAATTTTGGGATTTCTTTATGAAATAAAGAATTGCATTATCATTCTGAATATTTGAGTGCCGAGTATCTATATATACACTGGCATGCCAGGCATGTCAATCTCCACAAGGAGAAAAATGACCCTTTAGATCCCAGTGCGAAGCCTCTCATACAGTCAAATCGGATCTCATGCTTTGTACTGACGAGGAGCAATACCCTGAAACACCGTGGCTGCAAATTGAGATTCTGGTTTGGCTTTTCTCCCAAGTCATGTGACAAGGCTCGTTAAAGGGTCGATATTGACTTTTAGGATTGCTACTTCCAATAGACTTGTCACTTATCTCACTTTTAGCAAATCAGAATATACCGTAGATCATATATAATAGAAATAATCATTATCCACTGTCTGTCTTTCCAAAAGTGATAATAGGAAGTGCAGCCATATCGGTTGTGACCTTTGAATTAATTTCTCAGAAACAGACAGTGAACAGTCATTTTGTCAGGATGTTATATCAATGACTAAGTCATTAGTTTCCAAGAAGCTGCTTTAAAATTGACAAACTACTTCTTCCTATTTTTGCAGCGGTGCAATATTGCCATCTTATTAGAGAAGAGCAGTTAAAGAGAATGTGTTATCAAACAATAACCAATTGTTTAAATTACCTTTTAACATGAAATGTATTATTTTTTTTTTTACTTTTTTTTCACTATAGTAACCATCTAAACTAAAAAAACACACCCACAGATCCTGCAATTATCACCCTGGCCAAAATTAGTTTCATATTTCCTGTTGTATGCAGAAGATTTTTCAGCAGTTTTATTATCATGACTGAAAATGACAATGAAAGATGACACCTCTATATAAAGCAGATAAAGTAGCCACCATTCACAAGAAATGATAGTCACAGCTCACCTCCTCACCCTTCCTTCACAATGAGTCTATTCTTAGGACTAGTGGCCAGTGTGAAAATTGTAAGACTTCAGGATTGTTTTTTTTGATTGTGATGTTAAAAAGTGAAAATCTAAAAAAAAAATGACATTTAAAGTAAATTTAATGTAATCCCTTCTCACCATGGACAGTTTTAGTTTTTGCGCTTTTTCTTTGTCCCTCTCCTTCTTTCTCCCCTTTCGTGTGACATAGCTGTATGAGGGCTGGTTTTTTACCCTACAATATACTGGAAAACTGGAACAAAAATTCCAAGCGAAGTTAAATGGGATTAAGCACTTAAGAATGTATTTATTTTTTACTTTGCAGATAGTATACTGGCATATGCTTTGTACTTAAAGGGAATGTCTGCATTAGTTAATGTCTTTTTGTTAGAAGGGCCCCAATAAGCTGACTATGTAATGAATGAAGTACTGGGACCTTCAAAGTGGGAATGACTCCATGTAACTACTCTCTAGTCTGCATAAAATGGGTTCAGGTTTACAACGGAGAATCCGCACTATTAACCTGTATAGTGCCCCAAGTATGTGCAAGTGGTTTCTAAACCAGACAACCTCATTAAGTCTCATAACACCTTTGTCAATAAACAGGTATTCTCAAATTACTAAGTTGCTTTAATTAGTTAAACAGCATGAAAATACGCAAGTTTGCAACTGACTTGCTTTTTCTATCTGCTGTCATTCTCCTGCAATGAGAGCTTTTATCTTACATAATGTAAAGCTCATTTCCATGGAGTTCAGCCACTAGTACACCTTGGTAGAGAGTGTGCAGTAGTCACATTCCAGGAGAAAAGTTAACTCCTAACATACCGTTATCTCTGTCCAGCCCATTCATTTCTATACATCAGTTAGCTGCTCCCTTTAGGCTTTTGACGAGATGCTCTTATCCATCCTGAGCTGCTCAAGAGATCACTTATTAAAACTCCTTTTAGGCATCAAACATTTCCTTTGTTCAAATAGAAAGAATATAGATCTACATATTTTAGAATGTGTATGAACTACATGTCTGAAATAAAAATAAATGATTCTAAATAATATATATATATGTATATATATATATATATACATATATATATACATATAGTACAGACCAAAAGTTTGGACACACCTTCTCATTTAAAGATTTTTCTGTATTTTCATGACTATGAAAATTGTACATTCACACTGAAGGCATCAAAACTATGAATTAACACAGGTGGAATTATATACTTAACACAAAAAATTTGGGAAACAACAAGTTAAGGTGGCCACACACAATAACTGAAAGTTGATTGCTGGTTCGACCGTCCACTACCTCTCCCAACTCTCATACACGAGAAGGTTTGGCTTGGTTAAATGTTCATGTGTTTTCAAAGTGGAGAACTGTGAAAATTACTGCCAAACGGCTCTGGCAGCAGCTTATCACCTGAATAACAAAAGGGTCGGGCATTAAGGGTCAGGCAGTTTGAATTTTACCTCCTCTGACCTCATCTGTCAGGGAAGAGTCTGGATGTCCCCTTGGACTATTAGCTTAGTCTATTGTGTATGGAGGCTTAAAAGGGTTTTCCATTACTCAGACAACACCTTCTCAATCCATATGTGTGTCCCCCAGTAAAATAATAACACCTATACTCACCTCCAGTGCCAGCACTATTCCAGCGGTGTCTGCACTGGCTCTCCTGGGGATTGCGTGTGTCATGGGTGTGTCAGAAGTGACAGACAGTCATCCTGCAGTTGGTTGCAGGAGATCTCTTCATTTGGCCTTACAGACAACTTCTTAGAATATGTATCTCTACGACCCAGCGGCTAGCTTCCTTCTGGCTAATTAACACCCTGGCCTGGATGTATAAATACCTGTTGTGAGCCAGAGGGAGGTGCCGGCGATATTCATTACCCCTTGTGAAGGCTTGAGTGAGCAAGAGCAGTACTTCTTCCTCTCCGGTGCTAGAGAACGTGTGCGCATTTGTCTGCAGTCAACTAAAGCTAAGCGATTTTCCCTTGTTTGTCCCCCCTTGTTGTCTTTAGTGTTCAGTGGGGATCAACTAGTGCTCATCCTTTCTGTTCCCTAGCCTGAGCCTAATGGCAGGGAAAGACAGGCCGAGGTACACGTGCGGCGATTGGTGAAGAACCAATAAAGGGACATTAGTGGAGACAGGGTGACACTAGATCAGCCTAGGAGTTCTCCACTCCCCACTTTCCCTAGTCTGGGTTCCCTTTCCCTTTTCCCTTTGTGTTGCACTTAGTCTTTCCCACGCCTTAAATGACAGCATGACATTATATCTCATGATTCCTAGGGGCAATCAGCGCTGACTTTACTCTCCCCATAGAATCATAGAATCATAGAATGGTAGAGTTGGAAGGGACCTCCTGGGTCATCTGGTCCAACCCCCTGCTCAAAGCAGGATTCACTAGATCATCTCAGACAGATGTCTGTCCAGCCTCTGTTTGAAGACGTCCATTGAAGGGGAACTCACCACCTCTCGTGGCAGCCTGTTCCACTCATTAATCACCCTAACTGTCAAAAAGTTTTTTCTAATATCTAATCTGTGTCTCCTCCCATTTAGTTTCATCCCATTGCTTCTAGTCTTTCCTTGTGCAAATGAGAATAAAGATGATCCTTCTACAATGTGACAGCCCTTGACATATTTGTAGACAGCTATTAAGTCTCCTCTCAGTCTTCTTTTTTGCAAGCTAAACATTCCCAAATCCTGCAACCGTTCCTCATAGGACATGGTTTGCAGACCAGTCACCATTCTGGTCGCTCTTCTCTGAACTTGCTCCAGTTTGTCTATGTCTTTTTTAAAATGTGGTGCCCAAAACTGTACACAGTATTCCAGATGAGGTCTGACCAAAGAGGAGTAAAGACCGATAATGACTTCACGTGATCTAGACTGTATGCTTCTGTTAATACATCCCAGAATTGTATTTGCCTTTTTTGCTGCTGCATCACACTGTTGACTCATGTTCAGTCTATGATCTATTAGTATCCCCACCTTTGGTCAACTTGCATACATCCAGAGGAAGTGAGAGCTGTTGCTGCTCTTACTTCCTCCGGATGTACAGGTATGTGCTATAACTGGAGGCAGGAAGAGTGAAGCCAGCGCTGATTGGCAGCAGGGATCACTTGACATAACAATGTCACGTGATCCCAAGGAGAGCCAATGCCGACACGGCTGGAACACTGGAGGGGAGTATAGGTGTTATTATTTTACTGAGGGCAAAAATATATTTATGGAAAAGGAGATGTCCAAGTAGTAGAAAACCCCTTTAAGTGTTGGCTACTACTTTCATGGATGTGGACAGAAAGCTCTTTCTGAGTTCATTAAGTAGTTCAATCTGACAAAGGTTTCCAATAGAGTTGGTGCGAGTCTATTCGCAGGACCCAGTCCATCAGCCACATCCATAATCTGTGACCGCTGCATCGGAGCCCTGAGAACCACCTCCTACATCCCGGCATCCACAGCTGTTCTACTGATTAGCCGGCCTGATGCAATGTCACATATGCATCATGCTGTAACCATAAAGATGCAGCTAATCAGAAGAGAAGCAGGGAATCTTGGAAGGTAGAAGACAGGTCTTGAGGCTCCTGTCCAGCATCCAAACATTACTGACGTGGCCGATGGACCGAGTGCTGTGAAACGAATCGCACCAACTATAGTTTTCAAATAAAACAACAATGTCTAAATGGCTAACCAATATTGCATTAAAGGATCTATCTACTTTATTTCTCCCCAAAACTGTGCCTCTCTTGTCCATGGGGTGTGTCTGGTATTGCAACTCAGTGCCCCATTGATTTGGTTAGGGATAAGCTACAATATCAGGCAGCGCTCATGGGTAGTGTGAAATGTGTATGGAGTGTGGTCTGTATCTATGCTATTCTCTTTGTTTGAATTTTTTTTTATACATTTGTAGGTAACTCAAATGGATCATAAACTCAATCTCATAACCGATATGATTCACCACCTGATAGCAAACCAACAAAGCGGTCAGTCTACCAACAGAACACCGCACCGGAGCAACTCTCTGAACGACGGGAGCAACCTCTCCAGTACTCTGCTTACCTACCAACAGTTAACAGTGCCAAGACGAGACCAAGATAATGCATCTTGATGAACAAACACAAACTAGTTCTACTGTCCTCAATGCAGATATTCATTATTTTAAAGAATGCATTTATAAGCAGAAAGAAAAATGAATGATGAAATTAGACTGAGTATCGAGTAAGTGTGTAACACTGTAAAGGACGTCTTGTCTATTCTCTGTAGATCCTATCAGGGTTCATTGAAGGTTTCTTAGAGGAAGGGACATGAAACATATGTGTATTGCTCCATGTAGAAACATGCAAGAAAGCATCTGATACATTGATGAATCCTTTCTCAGGAAGATTGTAGCTCATCGGCCTGTGGGATCGTAAATCGCTACGGGTCGTGCTGTAAAACTGGCAATACAACTGAACAATTACCCTGATTTTTTTTATTGTATTAAAATACACTTTTTACATTGATTTTCAATTTTTGGGGGGCCTAAAATGAAAATTCATTTGAGAAAAATAGAAATAAATATTGTACTGTAGAAAATTACACTTCTTTTTTTTACAATGTATTTTTGGTAAAAATGGTATTAAAGAGTTAATTTTTCTTTATGATTTCTGATCACAATTTTTTTTTTCTGGAAAATTTTTTGACATCTGATCAAATGTATTGTATTTTCTCAAAAATGTTGATATTTGCACATTGATTGGTTTAAAGCAGTGATGGCGAATCTTTTAGAGACCGAGTGCCCAAACTGCAATCCAAAACCCACTTATTTATCACCAAGTGCCAACACGGCAATTTATCCTAAATATTGAGGTTTTACTGATACAAACAACTGATACAAAGAGCAGGCGAGGGCAGCATAGAGCAGCCACAGACAGGAGCAGGGGTAAGAGACTGCAGAAATAAAGAATGTGCTCACCCCCATCCTGGTATATATGCTGGCCCTCCCCTCAATCCTGTTATATATGCTGGCCCTCCTCTCAATCCTGGTATATATGCTGCCCCCCCCCCTCAATCCTGGTATATATGCTGGCCCTCCCCTCAATCCTGGTATATATGCTGGTCCTCCCCTCAATCCTGGTATATATGCTGGCCCTCCCCTCAATCCTGGTATATATGCTGGTCCTCCCCTCAATCCTGGCATATATGCTGCCCTCCCTTCAATCCTGGTATATATGCTGGCCCTCCCCTCAATCCTGGTATGTATGCTGGCCCTCCCCTCAATCCTGGTATATATGCTGGCCCTCCCCTCAATCCTGGTATATATGCTGGCCCTCCCCCCAATCCTGGTATATATGCTGGCTCTCCCTTCAATCCTGGTATATATGCTGGCCCTCCCCTCAATCCTGGTATATATGCTGGCCCTCCCCTCAATCCTGGTATATATGCTGACCCTCCCAACAATCCTGGTATATATGCTGGCCCTCCCCTCAATCCTGGTATATATGCTGGCCCTCCCATCAATACTGGTATATATGCTGGCCCTCCCCTCAATCCTGGTATATATGCTGGCCCTCCCCTCAATCCTGGTATATATGATGGCCTTCCCCTCAATCCTGGTATATATGCTGGCCCTCCCCTCACTCCTGGTATATATGCTGGCCCTCCCCTCAATCCTGGTATATATGCTGGCCCTCCCCTCAATCCTGGTAGATATGCTGGCCCTCCCCTCAATCCTGGTATATATGCTCCCCCCCTCAATCCTGGTATATATGCTGGCCCTCCTCTCAATCCTGGTATATATGCTGGCCCTCCCCTCAATCCTGGTATAAATGCTGGCCCTCCCCTCAATCCTGGTATATATGCTGGTCCTCCCCTCAATCCTGGTATATATGCTGGCCCTCACCTCAATCCTAGTATATATGCTGGCCCTCCCCTCAATCCTGGCATATATGCTGGCCCTCCCCTCAATCCTGGTATATATGCTGGCCCTCCCCTCAATCCTGGTATATATGCTGGCCCTCCCCTCAGTCCTGGTATATATGCTGGCCCTCCACTCAATCCTGGTATATATGCTGGCCCTCCCCTCAATCCTGGTATATATGCTGGCCCTCCCTTCAATCCTGGTATATATGCTGCCCTCCCTTCAATCCTGGTATATATGCTGGCCCTCCCCTCAATCCTGGTATATATGCTGGCCCTCCCCTCAATCCTGGTATATATGCTGGCCCTCCCCTCAATCCTGGTATATATGCTGGCCCTCCCCTCAATCCTGGTATATATGCTGGCCCTCCCCCCAATAATGGTATATATGCTGGCCCTCCCCCCAATCCTGGTATATATGCTGGCCCTCCCTTCAATCCTGGTATATATGCTGGCCCTCCCCTCAATCCTGGTATATATGCTGGCCCTCCCCTCAATCCTGGTATATATGCTGGCCCTCCCATCAATCCTTGTATATATGCTGGCCCTCCCCTCACTCCTGGTATATATGCTGGCCCTCCCCTCAATCCTGGTAAATGTGCTGGCCCTCCCCTCAATCCTGGTATATATGCTGGCCCTCCCCTCAATCCTGGTATATATGATGGCCCTCCCCTCAATCCTGGTATATATGCTGGCCCTCCCCTCACTCCTGGTACATATGCTGGCCCTCCCCTCACTCCTGGTATATATGCTGGCCCTCCCCTCAATCCTGGTAGATATGCTGGCCCTCCCCTCAATCCTGGTATATATGCTCCCCCCCTCAATCCTGGTATATATGCTGGCCCTCCCCTCAATCCTGGTATATATGCTGGCCCTCCCCTCAATCCTGGTATAAATGCTGGCCCTCCCCTCAATCCTGGTATATATGCTGGTCCTCCCCTCAATCCTGGTATATATGCTGGCCTTCCCCTCAATCCTGGTATATATGCTGGCCTTCCCCTCAATCCTGGTATAAATGCTGGCCCTCCCCTCAATCCTGGTATATATGCTGGCCCTCCCCTCAATCCTGGTATATATGCTGGCCTTCCCCTCAATCCTGGTATACATGCTGGCCTTCCCCTCAATCCTGGTATATATGCTGGCCCTCCCCTCAATCCTGGTATATATGCTGGCCCTCCCCTCAATCCTGGTATATATGCTGGCCCTCTCCTCAATCCTGGTATATATGCTGGCCCTCCCCTCAATCCTGGTATATATGCTGGCCCTCCCCTCAATCCTGGTATATATGCTGGCCCTCCCCTCAATCCTGGTATATATGCTGGCCTTCCCCTCAATCCTGGTATACATGCTGGCCTTCCCCTCAATCCTGGTATATATGCTGTCCCTCCCCTCAATCCTGGTATATATGCTCCCTCTCCCCCCCCAGTCACTGTGCATCACACAGCCGCTGGCCTCTGATTGGCCGGCAGCGTGTATTGCAGCGCACGGGCCTGGCTAGTTCGTGCGCTGCAATACACTTCAGCTCGATGTGTTTCCGTCCGAGAGAGATCGCACATCTAGCTGCAGTAGCGGAGCTGGTGCCGGCACTCGGCGACTCAGAGTTCTCCCCCGCCGGCCCGATCCAGTAGCGCTAGTGCTGCGGCCATGGTGCCCCCCAGGAGGGCTCTGCTGCCCCCTCTGCACGCTGCCATAGGTTCCCAGCACTGGTGTAAAGCATTGCTTCTTTTACAGCTGACGACCCAAAATTGGGGATTTTCTGAAAAAAAAAAAAAAAAGGCCAGTATGCATCATATATGGTGGAAGTGAGAATGTATCATCTGGATAAGGGGGTGGTCTTCACAGAGGGGTCTATGGAGAGATGTCACTTTATAAGGAGCACATAGCATGGAATACCGGGGGGAAGCCTTTTGGCTCCTTATGTTGCACCAGTCTGGAATGCTCCACTATGGTCCATCCTTCTATAGTTCTTCTCTTACACTTTCTGCTGGTCGCTATATGGACGTATTCGCTCTATGCTGACAGTCACTCCCTTATTATAGCTCATGTAATGCACGGCACCACAATGTTGTAGGTTCTGACTACTGTGTAAAAAAACACCCACCCAGAGACCGGCCATAATCTTATAGTCTGGGTGTGAATACGCTGTAGCTATAGCTACACTTTTGTTGTGGAGATTTTGGTCATTTTATTTACCTTTTTGCATTTACCCGAATGAGGCTTGTGAGAAATCCTTAAATATGCTGCAGATTTCTCCTGTATGATGCTGACCAATCATAAGCCAGCAGCAACACTCAAAGAAAAGAAGAACACGCCCCCACCATAGCTCAAAGCGGGTTTCTTAGGGTATAAAGCTACGTTCTCACAATGAGTTTTTGGTGAGATTTTACGCTGCATATTTTAGAAATAATGCAAGTAACCTATCTTAATGGGTGCAGAAATTCTACAACATCAAAAACTCACCCAAAGCTCATCGTGGGAACCTAGCCTAAGATGTATAATGATGGAGAGTCCTGATCTCCTGGTCTAACCTTCTGCATGATTAGAAAGCAGAGATAAGAGCTCTAAGACAAGGAAGGAGCCGCACAGCTGAGTTTCTCTGTGTCACATTACAAACCCTTTTATTGACTCTCCTGATTATGAAGTGTGCCAGTATCACACTTATGTCTTCTGTGCTCAAGCAACTTGTATTCTCTCTGCAGTGATATTAGGCTGTTATTACACCTCACACAGGAGCAGTGTGTTCTGGGTTACTTCTATGGTGAAATGTAATGACAGTCTGCTCTAATCTCACTGCAGAATGAGTACAAGTTGAGCACAATGGATCTAAGTGTGATACTGACGCTGTGCTCTCATTTCTGGACAGGTAGTATGGGATAGGCGCAGTACAGCAGAGGTGAGAGTGCCATAAGAGGAGGAGAGCTGTTAGAAAGGTTTGTAATGTTGCACAACTAAACTCTCTTGTGCTGCCCCTTCACCCACAGAGACCTTAACTGAAAGGTATTAGTCAGTTGTGTGCTCTAATCATGCAGGAGGTTAGCCCAGGAGACCAGGTCTGTATCCTTACATCTTAGACACTGAGAAATCTGCTCTAAGCTATGGTGGGGATGTGATCATCTTTCTTTTCAGTGCTGTCGTCTGCTTATAATTGGTCAGCATCATGCAGGGAGAAGAATTTCGCACCCCCAGTGAAAACTCTGATAACATCTACTTGGACTTAATTTTTTTAACTCATTAGGCGCCAAATACTTTCATTGCTAATATCTCCGCAAATGAAAGATAAAATAGAAAAAAAAAATGAAAAATTTGGTGACAGGTCCTCTTTAGGATAAGACAACCCCTTTAAATGTAAGAATTGAATTTTAGTTGAAAAAATGTATGCAACAAAAATGCCACATGTGATTTGATCCAAAAACATGCTGCATTTCAGGATGAGAGAAGCAAGTATTTGCAAAAAAAAAGTTAAAAGGGGTGTTCACTGTTATGATATTGATCACTTATACTTAGGATGGACCACCAAGATCAGATTGGTAGAGTTCCAACACTCTGCCACCCCATTGATTCCATGCTGGAGCTGGTAACAGCTGATTGGTGGTGTTAGGATTTGGACACCTATCAATCTGATACTACTGACTTATATTGATGCCTTCTCCTAATTGATAAGTGGTAGCATGCCCCCTTAAAACAATACGTAGTTTTTATTTAGTTGTAAGATGAAAGTGACTCTACACATTAAGGCTTGTCATGGTCTGAGCACAAAATGATTCTAAGATTAGTTGCTGGCCTCTTGACCCGAACTTAAGAGCTTAAGGCCATGTTCATACATTCAGTAATTTGGTCAGTATTTCACCTCAGTATTAGGAAGCCAAAACCAGGAGTGGAACAATTAGAGGAAAAGTATAATAGAAAGACGTCACTGATGAAACTTACTGAACGTGTGAAGGTGCCTAATAGAGACGCTGTGGAGAAGGACAGGAGCGCACACAAAATAGGGCAATAGCGTCTGATAAGGGGTCGGGATAATTGATGGCAGCGCTCACCTAGAGGTGTTGTGTGCAGTCACCACAGCTATAATGGTGTAGAAAGCCGCTGCTGCCCTGTGGCTGGAGGAAAGGTTCTTCAAGAGGTGGAATGGCAAAAATGGAAGCTGGCACATTTAGGTGGGCCGTGCTGAGGGAGTGAAGAGCTTGTTTTTTTTATACCTTGAGAAAGGCCCTGGTCCATTGCAGAAACGCATTGATATTAATAAAAAACGTTTGGGAATCCCAAGGCTCTTCATTCCCACAGTGCAGCCCACCTAAACGTGCCAGCTTCCATTTCTGCCAATGTGGCCTAATAGACGTATATGAGGCTGTCAAAGATCGGGGCAGGAGACTCGCAAACAGCTTGTGCATCACGATCTATGACACACAGATGTGTGAATACGCCATTACTCTCATATAAGATTACCTGCATCAAGTTTCAAAGGAGCAATTGTAACCCTCTTTCAATTATTTAAAGGGATTTTCCCACAAACAAAATTCATTTTAATCAATAGATCTTGGAATAATAATAAGTTCCACAATTGGATGTGTTTAAATAAAATGTTCCTGTGCTGAGATAATCTTAGAAATATGCCCCTGCTGTGTACTGTGTAATGTCTGACCATACAGGAACATGGTCTGAACATACCTCATCTCCTGGACCGGGAGGATGCAAGAGAGTATACAGACATTACAGCCGGGGATCACAGCCGATTCTTTATGTGAGGTAAAACAAGTTTTTAAACAGGCAGGGAAATGTTTTACCTCACAGAATCAGCTGCCATCCTGTGGTGTCCTGTCTGTATACTCTTTTGCTTCCTCCCATGGCCAGCTGTGTTCATGGGAGGTCCATTATGCATTCATTTGCTTTTCATGGCAAAAAAGGTGCAGCATGCAGCGCTATTCCTACCATCCAAACAATGCAGACCTCGAAGACCACTCAGCGGCTTGCGTCAATGGGATCCAGGGGTGTCATATGGCAATGGATCCGCAGGGATCCAGCATTGAATTTTACTTCCACTAATAACTGACTTAATGATGCCCCTTCTAACACATCAGATGACTGTATGATGCCAAGAATACAAATAAAGTAAAGAGCATAATTGCTGTCCAGACACTGAACAAGCAGGCTATGCAGTAAAATTAAGAATGATCAATGGAGATATGGAAGAGAATAAGGTATAACTCAGGGCCAGTGCAAGACAAGCAATTCTATCTAGTAACAAAGTTGCTCAATTTATTATGTAGATTATAAATGGATGTAATATAAAATTGTTTTGCGGATGAATCGCTGCTCTTAGTGTTAGATTTTCAAAGTGGTAAAAGGGTTTATCTGCCAGTAATGATATTTACCTGGGGACATCCACCTATTGGAGACAGGCCATTAAAACTGGCCAAACTTTCTCCTTACTTTCTTGGCCACTGAGGGGCTTTTTGGACTGCAAATGGTTGATAAGTGTTGGTAAGAGTTTTCGAAGTATATATGTCATAAGTGTCTATGGTTGGAGAACCCCTTTAAAGAAAAACATTGGTCTACAATTTTAGGAATTGTAAGGAAGGTTAGAAGATGTTTGGCTACGGTCACAGTCTGGTGGTTTCACATTTTATATAATTTAGGCTTTGCATGTGTTAGTTCACTATATCGCACCTCTGATCTCTCTATTGGACCATGTAAAACATAAAAAACCTATCGACAGGAGAAAGGATCTGCAGGATCGGTGATGGTAGTTACTGGGAACCCCACCAATCACTAGAGTGGGGATCCCTATCCTCTCTTATGGAGGAAATAGTATGGAGCCGTTGCCAGGCATGCGCACTGCCACACTCCATTCAGTGTCTATGGGACTGATGGGGACAGCCGAGAACATTAGCAGCCGTGTATATATATATATATATATATATATATATATATATATATATATATATATACGCGGCTGCTGATGTATATACAGTACAGACCAAAAGTTTGGACACACCTTCTCATTTAAAGATTTTTCTGTATTTTCATGACTATGAAAATTGTACATTCACACTGAAGGCATCAAAACTATGAATTAACACATGTGGAATTATATACTTAACAAAAAAGTGGGAAACAACTGAAATTATGTCTTATATTATAGGTTTTTCATAGTAACCACCTTTTGCTTTGATGACTGCTTTGCATACTCTTGGCATTCTCTTGATGAGCTTCAAGAGGTAGTCACTGGAAATGGTTTTCACTTCACAGGTGTGCCCTGTCAGGTTTAGTAAGTGGGATTTCTTGCCTTATAAATGGGGTTGGGACCATCAGTTGTGTTGTGCAGAAGTCTGGTGGATACACAGCTGATAGTCCTACTGAATAGACTGTTAGAATTTGTATTATGGCAAGAAAAAAGCAGCTAAGTAAAGAAAAACGAGTGGCCATCATTACTTTAAGAAATGAAGGTCAGTCAGTTTGAAAAATTGGGAAAGCTTTGAAAGTGTCCCCAAGTGCAGTTGCAAAAACCATCAAGTGCTACAAAGAAACTGGCTCACATGAGGATCGCCCCAGGAAAGGAAGACCAAGAGTCACCTCTGCTTCTGAGGATAAGTTTATCCGAGTCACCAGCCACAGAAATTGCAGGTTAACAGCAGCTCAGATTAGAGACTAGGTCAATGCCACACAGAGTTTTAGTAGCAGACACATCTCTACAACAACTGTTAAGAGGAGACTTTGTGCAGCAGGCCTTCATGGTAAAATAGCTGCTAGGAAACCACTGCTAAGGACAGGCAACAAGCAGAAGAGACTTGTTTGGGATAAAGAACACAAGGAATGCACATTAGACCAGTGGAAATCTGTGCTTTGGTCTGATGAGTCTAAATTTGAGATCTTTGGTTCCAACCACCGTGTCTTTATGCGACGCAGAAAAGGTGAACGGATGGACTCTACATGCCTGGTTCCCACCGTGAAGCATGGAGGAGGAGGTGTGATGGTGTGGGGGTGCTTTGCTGGTGACACTGTTGGGGATTTATTCAAAATTGAAGGCATACTGAACCAGCATGGCTTCATTAGGAGAATATTTCTGTGTGAGCACATATAAAGGAGCAGGTGAGATTAGGGTCCCAGCACTATACACTCGCTCTCTTTCTTATTTGTGAGGTGTGTACAAGGACCCTTCTTCACTGATAAAGCCATGTACAATAGTTTAGTTATTATATTCTGTAACGTTCATTAACTTGTAAATAACCTGCAGTCTATAATGAGCCGTGTTAATAATATGATCCCACCAATAGTGACAATAAACTGTGTTGGTATAGTACTTTTTTTTTTCATCACTAGATGGCAGTGCAGCGGTGTAAATGTGTGAGAGAATGGGATGATGGCGCCATTACCGATCACTGGCGGCATTTTCTCTGTATTGGGTAAACTGGAGATAAACCGCTCTTGTCAGCAGATAGAATATTTCAGACTTTTGCCATATTGATTAATTTGCACATAATTTTCCTGTTTACAGTTTAGGCACCTGGATGGTGGAGGCCTCCATTACACATGTGGACATCTCCGAATTCCAGGACTTAAACACATCATATATATCTTGTTTTTTCACTTCAAAGTCCATTATTATCCGTAAATAAGCCGGAGCCTTCACAATTTTACTTACTTAATAATAATCTATTAATCTTGAATAAATGCTCCAGATCCTGGATTTTACAATTTGGCTATTATGTTCCATTATGTAAAATCAGGAGCTGACCTTCTTTATTGGTAAATCACGATGTAATTCAGGTTAATGATTCTTATGATTTTGCTAATAAAAACACTATTGCATTGTACACGTGTCGTTGTGTGATTGATCTAGATCCCAGCAGCCTCAATTGTCCGCTATTATTGAGAAGTCTTGGCTGCTAGATATGGCAGTGTCATCAATCTCAAGAAGCCTTTTATTCTCGCATACATGATAGAATCCAATAGTAAACATCAGCATATCCCTTCCAGGAGCGGAACGACATCGGTCACAGAGGGTGCGACCGGGCCCGTGCAGGAGGGGGGTCGGCCGCCACCAGCACCTATTTCAGTTAGAGGTGCCTGCAAGGACACACATTCAGCTGAAATGTATTGAGACGCAGAGACCATCTGTGTCCCTGCACCGCAATACACCCTGCCAGCCAATCAGAGGCCGGCTGTTGACGTTGGTGTGCCAGTCACAGGCGGCACATGACCGTGACGTCATGCACCATGCCAGCAAGACGAAGTTAGATGCCAGTTCCTTCAAGTGCTATAGAAGAATACGCTGCGAGTTGTGGGAGTGGAGGAAGGGAAGAAGAAGAATTTATTTATTTTTAAATGTATTGGAGAAGAACAGGAAACATTATTAATGGAAGGGGCACAGGATGGGGGACATTATACCAGGAAGGGTACAATAAGAAAGCACAGCAACACACTGCAAGGGACAATACATATGCTGACACTGAGAACATAAGAGCTAAACTGCATTATTGCTAAATAAAATGTACTTACAAAAAATGAAGGCTCTTAGCGCACAAATTGGCCAATTCATGTATGCCCATCAACCACGACAAGGTAGCCTCCACATGATGGGTAACTAACCTCTTAAACATGCCTCTCTTGGGCTATAAGCCTACAATATAAATGGGCAAACATGCCTCTCTTAGGAGAGAAACCTACAAATTTAAGTGGGCAGGTAGAAACCAACACTAATTAAAAGCACCCGTGGGCTGATGGGTGCTTATACCAGGAAGGGTCCCAGGATGGAGTGCATTATACCAGGAAGGGTCCCAGGATGGGGAACATTATACCAGGAAAGGGCTCAGGATGGGGGACATTATACCAGGAATGTGCTCATGATGGGGGACATTATACCAGGAATGTGCTCAGAATGGGGTACATTATACCAGGAATGTGCTGAGAATTGGGTACATTATTCCAGGAAGATGCCCAGGATGGAGTGCATTATACCAGGAAGGTGCTCATGATGTAGTGCATTATACCAGGAAGGTGCTCAGGATGGGGAACATTATACCAGGAAAGGGCGCAGAATAGAGCACATTATACAAGGAAGAGGCCCAAGATGTACAGTTGAAACCAGAAGTTTACATACACTATATAAAAAGACACATATGCATGTTTTTCTCAATATCTGACATGAAATCAGAATAAACCTTTCCCGTTTTTTTAAATGCCTTAATACATTCTCTCTCTCTCCTTATTCTGGCATTTGGCAAATATTAAAAATTATGGTAATCCTAATTGACCTAAAACGGGAAAGGGCATCAGCGTTCCCATGTAACTTCCCAGGCCTATGCTCTACGTGAAAGTTGAAGTCCTGAAGAGCTAGGAACCATCTAGTTACCCTGGCATTGTTACCCCTCTTTTCCCTCAACCATCTCAACGGGGCATGGTCTGACACCAACTTAAACTTCCGGCCTAGTAGGTAGTATCTTAATGTATCTACGGCCCACTTTATGGCTAAACACTCCTTTTCTACTATTGCGTAGTTTTTCTCGCAGGAGGACAGCTTCCGGCTCAGATAGAGAATGGGATGTTCTTCCACATTTATCCATTTATCTCTTGAGAGAGAACAGCTCCTAGACCAAGCTCTGAAGCGTCTGTCTGGACCACAAACTCTTTCTTAACCCCTTTACCCCCGAGGGTGATTTGCACGTTAATGACCAGGCCAATTTTTACAATTCTGACCACTGTCACTTTATGAGGTAATTACTCTGGAAAACTTAAATGGATCCCCCTGATTCTGAGACTCTTTTTTCGTGACATATTGTACTTCATGATTGTAGTAAAATTTCTTCGATATCACTTGCGTTTATTTGTGAAAAAAATGGAAATTTGGCGAAAATTTTGAAAATTTTGCAATTTTCAAAATTTTAATTTTTATGCCCTTAAATCAGAGAGATATGTGACACAAAAGAGTTAATAAGTAACATTTCCCACATGTCTACTTTACATCAGCACAATTTTGGAACCAAATTTTTTTTTTGTTAGGGAGCTATAAGGGTTAAAAGTTGACCAGTGATTTCTCATTTTTCCAACAAAATTTACAAAACCATTTTTTTAGGGACCACATCACATTTGAAGTCACTTTGAGGGGTCTTTATGACAGAAAATACCCAAAAGTGACACCATTCTAAAAACTGCACCCCTCAAGGTGCTCAATACCACATTCAAGAACTTTATTAACTCTTCAAGTGCTTCACAGGAATTTTTGGAATGTGGAAGAAAAAAATGAACATTTAACTTTTTTCACAAAAATGTTAGTTTAGACCCAATTTTTTTTATTTTTGCAGGGGTAACAAGAAAAAATGGACCCCAAAATTTGTTGTGCAATTTCCCCTGGGCACGCAGATACCCCATATGTGGGGAAAAAACACTGTTTGGGCGCACGGCAGGGCTTGGAAGGGAAGGAGCGCCATTTGACTTTTTGATTGGAATATTTGCTTGAATAATTAGTGGACGCCATGTCGCGTTTGGAGAGCCCCTGTGTGCCTAAACATTGGGGCTCCCCCATAAGTGAACCCATTTTGGAAACTAGACCCCACAAGTCACCTATCTAGATGCATAGTGAGCACTTGGAACACCCAGGTGCTTCACAAATTGATTCGTAAAAATGAAAAAGTGGAAAAAAAAACACTTTTTTATTTTTACGGATTAATTTGTGAAGCACCTGGGGGTTCCAAGTGCTCAATATGCATCTATATAGGTGCCTTGGGGGGTCTAGTTTCCAAAATGGGGTCACTTGTGGGGGAACTCCAATGTTTAGGCACACAGGGGCTCTCCAAACGCGACATGCTTTCAACTTGTTAGCGGACACCATGTCGCGTTTGGAGAGCGCCTGTGTGCCTAAACATTGGATCTCCCCCACAAGTGACCCCATTTTGGAAACTAGACCCCTCAGGGAACTTATCTAGATGTGTGGTGAGCACTTTGAACCCCCAAGTGTTTGGCAAAGGTTTATGACGTAGAGCCGTGAAAAAAAATATTTTTTTTTCCACAAAAATGCTCTTTTAGCCGCAATATTTGTATTTTCACAAGGGTACTAGGAGAGATTGGATCCCAAAAGTTGTTGTGCAATTTCTTCTGAGTACGCTGATACCCCATGTATTGGAGAAAACTACTGTTTGGGCGCATGTCAGGGCTCGGAAGGGAAGGAGTGACGCTTTGGAATGCAGACTTTGATGGAATGGTCTGCGGGCGTCATGTCACGTTCTCAGAGCCCCTGATGTGCCTAAACAGTGGAAATGCCCAACAAGTGCCCCCTTTTTGGAAGATACCTGATTTGTCAATTTTATAATGTAGTGTTATACGCCAGTTGTGTAGGACAACCTGACAAACACTACACAACTGAAGTATGACAACCTGATGAACATTACGTCAGCTGTGTAGTGTTTGTCAGGTTGTCATACATCAGAAATTAATTCAATAGTCCATGGAAGTATGGTACCTTTTGAAGCAGTCTTTCATGCAGAGGCCAGGTTTGTCGGGGCAGGTGTCACATTGGTAAATGGTGTCCTTGCGTATTCCCCTTCGGTAACACACTCGGCACTTCTTTTGTGACTTACCTTTTTTTCCGCTGTGAGGGATCTGCCCCAGGAAATGCTGGCCAGGTACAATTCTAGGTCCTTCAGTTCCAGAAGTAGAGGGGCCCGCTCCACCACCACTGCCAAATATCAGGGCCTTGATAACTGTCTCCTGGAAGTGAAGGTACGACGTAGAAGTCTGGCCTGCACATTTTGACAGAAGGAAAGCGTTGTGCATTGCCATCTGAACAATGTGCACGGCCGGCTTCTTATACCATACCTTGGCCTTTCTCAAAGCACTGTACAGCTGGAGGACTTGATCGGAGAGATCAACTCCCCCCATGTACTTGTTGTACCCCACTACACAGTCTGGTTTGGCGACCTGTGTAGTGGAGCCTCTTACAGTGCTGAGGGTGCTGCCATCACCATGTATGGTGGTCAAGAGAAGGACATCCCTCTTGTCCTTGTACTTGACCACCAACAGGTGGTCGCTACATTGGGCTCTGCTCTCACCCCTTCTGAGCAGCTGCCCACTTAGCGCCTTTGGGAGGCATTTCTGATTTTTGCGGACAGTACCGCAAGCTGCGGTATGTCGCGCAGAGAGGGACTTGAAGAGCGGGTTACTTGTATAAAAGTTATCCACGTACAGGTGATAACCTTTATCCAGCAGTGGGTGCACCAAGTCCCACACAATTTTCCCACTCACTCCCAGAACAGGGGGGCATTCAGGGGGTTCAATCCAGGAGTCCTTCCCTTCATAAACTCTAAACTTGTGAGTGTACCCTGAGGTACTCCCCCAAAGTTTATACAGCTTGATCCCGTACCTGGACCTTTTACTGGGCAGGTACTGCCGGAATCCAAGCCGCCCCTTAAAAGAAATTAAGGACTCATCCACGCAGATGTCCCTTTGGGGCACGTGCACTTCACCAAACTTGTTGAAGAGCTCGATGACCGGCCGAACTTTGAAAAGACGATCAAAGTTTGGGTCATTGCATGCAGGACACATTGCATTATCTTGGTAATGCAAGAACTTGCGGATGGCCTCAAAACGTGTCTGGGTCATGACCATTCGGAACACTGGAGTGTTATACAAAACGTCAACACTCCAGTATTGCCGAACCTCTGTTTTTTTCAGGATCCCCATATGAAGGACCAGGCCCCAAAACTTCATAATTTCTTCTGCGTCTACAGGAGACCAGTTAGAAAATGATGAAGAGGGGTTTTGTTCCAAAAATTGATGAGCATACAAATTAGTTTGGCCCACCATGAGGTTTATAAAATCCTCAGAGAAAATGACTTTGAAAAAGTCTATTTCTGTGAGGCCGGTGGTGTCAAACTTGATTCCTGATTCCGCCACGAAATCAGGAATCAGTGGCTCAACATTTTCGGGGGGCGAGGTCCATATGGGGTCAGTAGTGGGGGGCGCTGGAACATCTTCTCTCCTGCGACGACTGCGGGGCGGTCCAGCAGCACCTGAGGAGGAAGAGGAGGAAGAAGAGGAGGAAGAGGAGGACGATGAGGCGTCGGAAAAGTAAAGAAATGTGGGATCCTCGCCCTCGCTGTCAGTCTCAGTGTCGGAGGCAACAATAGCGTATGCCTCCTCCGCTGAATAGCAAGTTTGGGATGAGCCGGACATTTTTTTTTTTCTCGTGTATGTGGTGCGTGTGTGTCAGTACTTTATTTAGAGTGTGTGTGTGTCAGTGTGCTTGGTGTGAATTTTTTTTTTCTGAAAAAAAAAAGAGAAAAAAAGGAACTACCGTAGGTGGTGCAAACAGCGAGCACGAGTGCGGATCGGTGAACTATGTCACCTATCAACTCTCGGCAGCTGATGGGTGTGTGCGCGGATGTGGTGCAAAGGTGGGGGGGGGGGGAATTGACAGGGGCAAGAAAAAGTCCTGAAAAGCAGCGAGCACGGACGTTGATCAGTGACGTAGACACTGCTCAGCGCTCGGGGGGGGGGAGGATTGGGGGTAAAAGGAGGGGGGGGGAGGAGGGGGGTAGAGGGGCGAATGAGGGGAGAACAGAGATGGACTTACCAAAGTCTTCTCTGTTCTTCTTTCAGCAGGATCAGCTGCAGGTTCTGGAAGAGGCTCTGGAGCAGGATCCGCAGCAGCTGGATAAGGAGCTGGAGACCCAGGACC
Source organism: Phyllobates terribilis (assembly GCF_046119375.1). Taxonomy (NCBI): domain Eukaryota; kingdom Metazoa; phylum Chordata; class Amphibia; order Anura; family Dendrobatidae; genus Phyllobates; species Phyllobates terribilis. Next base: position 137,091 of record NW_027363046.1, read on the forward strand.
CTGGAGACAGCAGCAGGACGCCGAAGCTGGAGACCCAGCAACCTGGAGACAGCAGCAGGATGCCGGAGCAGGAGATCCAGGACCCTGGAGACCGCAGCAGGATGCCGGAGCAGCAGCAGCCACTGGAGCAGGTAGGAGAAAGGTCTTGTAGTGTAACAGAAGATTCTGTGGCACTACAAGGCCCAGCACAGTGCAGATCAGACGTGACCGCTCTGTAGAAATCCTCACCAAGTGTGAGGATCTGCAGGGCGGTCACAGTGGGGTGACAGGGTGGTGACAGGCAGGTCACCGGCTGGTCACCACCCGGTCACCTCCCGGTCAGGTACTCTGATTGGTGAGATCAATGATGACATCGATCGCACCAATCAGAGATGGCAGGGGCCTGGGCAGCATCACAGGGGGTCACAAAGAGGTGACAGGCAGGTCACAAGCCGGTCATCGCCCTGTGACCGCCCTGTCACCTGTGTTCAGGTACTCTGATTGGAGCAATCGATGTCATCATCGATCGCTCCAATCAGACCTGGCTGGGGCTTATTTGACATCACAGGGGGTCATGGGGAGGTGACAGGCAGGGTTACTAGGCAACAGCATAGGATCAGTGCTCTTAGGAGCACCGATCCTAGGCTGCACATCACTGTTTCCGGCAATCTGATTGCCGGAAACAGTGAGAAATGCTGTGATTGGCTGTTCAGAATTGAACAGCCAATCACAGCGATCGTGGGTGTGAAGGGGCGGCGACACCCCCAAGATGCTGGCGCCATCTACCCTAAGGTAAGATGGCACCGGAATTTTAATGCTATCACCGCGACTTCGGTCGCGGTGCCGCATTAAAGATAGGGCGTATTAATACGTATCTGGTCCATAAGGCCCAGGGCACAGATACGTACTAATACGCCCTATGTCGTAAAGGGGTTAAAGTCTGGTGCGACCAGGACCGGTTGTTTACACAGTGCTGACTTCAATAGTTGGAACGTGGTCTCTGTTTTCTCCGTCCACTTCCCCATGGTTGACCTGGTGCCTTTTAGGAGATCCGTCAGTGGTGCAGCCATCATGGCAAAATTTGGGTTAAACTGCCGGTAATATCCCACCATTCCCAGGAATGCTCTCACTTGCTTCTTGGAGAGAAGTTGCGGGCAGGTCTGGATTGCCTCCACTTTATTAACTTGCGGCTTTATTTCGCCTCTCCCGACGACATAGCCCAAGTACTTGGCCTCCTCTTTTCCAAAGGTGCATTTTTTCAGATTTATTGCAAATCCCGCCTTCCTTAGAGCATCCAGAATGGGCTGTAGTTTAGTTCTAAAGTCTGGGCTAAAAACTACAATGTCGTCAAGGTAGGCTGCGGCATACTTCTTATGTGGGGCTATGATCCGATCCATAGCCCTCTGGAAGGTGGCTGAGGCCCCCTGTAACCCAAATGGCATCCAAGTGTATTGAAAGCACCCATATGGGTGTAGAGAAAACCGTCTTCTCCTTGGCCACCTGGGACATGGGGATCTGCCGATAGCCCTTCGTCAGGTCGAGAGTGGTGATGTATCTCGCCGGTCCAAGCCTTTCGATGAGTTCGTCAACGCGGGGCATCGGGTACGCATCACACTTGGACACCTCATTCAGCCGGCGCTAGTCATTACAAAACCTCCACTCTCCGTTGGGTTTTGGTACGAGGACGATTGGGCTCGACCACCCACTCTTTGACTCCTCTATCACATCGAGGTCTAACCTCCTTTTCACCTCGGCCGAGATCATTTCCCGGCGTGCTTCCGGAACCTGATACGGCTTCAGATTCACTCTTACATGTGGTTCTGTTAACTCGTCATGCTCTACCACCTGAGTATGCTCCGGCAACTCTGAGAACAGCTCCCGATTACACTGTAGTAGTTCTCGACACTCTTGCTTCTGGGCTGGCAATAGAGTCTCTGAAATAGTGACCTCTTCCACCTTGCCTTCGGGAGCGGCTCCCAGGCAAGGAGTTTCCACAGGCTCCCGGTTCCGCCACAGCTTGAGCAAGTTCACATGGTATACTTGGTGCGGCTTTCTTCAGCCATGCTGGTGGACTCGGAGTTCACTTAACTGAGTTTCTCCACCATCTCATATGGGCCCTGCCACTTGGCCAGGAACTTACTTTCGACAGTGGAAATGAGAACCAGAACACTATCCCTGATCAAGGTCACCAGACTCCTGGAGTCCAACAGCCCATCACTCCATTAACGGACATGGCACACCCCTGCGGCCCCTCGCCGTGTCGACAGTCCACACTGCATGTTGGGTAAGCATAGTATGATCATCATCTGCCTAGGCTCAGCAGATGTATGACACTGGGCGGCTACGTGTCCCGGACTGCGACATCGCCAACAAATCACATCCTTCACAACAGACCTTGCAGTCTCTTCAGTGGAAATGGAATTCCATCAGTTGTAGCTCTGAATCCCTTCCATGGTGAACCTATCCCCTTTTGGGCACTCCAGTAAGGGTAGGTGGCTATGTCGGGTTTCCCCAGGGATTTTTCGACCACTTGGTATCTTTCTACCAGACCTACGAGATTGTCTGCGTCCGAGGGTCACCTTGGGCAAACCAGGTCTGCATCAGCCTGGTTAGGGAATGGATGAACCTGTCCATCACCACACGCTCAACCATCTGGGCAGGAGAGGAAGACACTGGCTGCAGCCATTTTTGTACAAGATGTAACAAGTCGAACATCTATGAGCGTGGAGATCTGTCGCCAGCATACGCCCAGTGGTGGACCCTTGGTGCTCTGACAGACATAGTCACTCCTGAGCGTGCCAATATTTTGGTTTTTAATTTGGCGTATTCCTTTGCGTCCTGTAAAGTCAGATCGTAATAAGCCTTCTGCGGCTAGAATTGGGGGCTTTGTGGGCAGTACACAATGTTAGTACTAGTATAGTTGGCTATCATACAGTGTGAGGAGTATTATACTGTGTACACAGGAGATGTGGGCCATTATAGTGTATACTAGATGGTGGCCCGATTCTAATGCATCGGGTATTCTAGAATAGGTATGCGGCCGACCGGGCGCAATCAGCAGAGCTGTGTTTAAATTTGGGGCCAAAATTGCTGATTGGTCGCGTTCGGCAACCGCGACCAATCAGCAAAGCGGTGTTTAAATTTGGCGGCAATATCGATGATTGGTTGCGGGCGGCGGCCGCGACCAATCAGCGATCCGTGTTAGTGAGGACTGGAGAGCGTGTTTAAATTTGGCACCAAAATCGCTGATTAGTCGCGACCAATCAGCAGAGCAGTGTTTAAATTTGGCGCCAATACTGCTGATTGGTCGCCGGCCGCGATCAAACAGCAGAATGTTGTTTAAATTTGATCAATCAGCAGAGCGATGCAGAGCGGGGTTTAAATTTGGCGCCAAAATCGCTGATTGGTCGAGGCCAGCGACCGCGACCAATCAGCAGAGCGTTGTTTAAATTTGGTGCCAATCTCGCTGATTGGTCGCGGATGGCGGCCGCGACCAATCAGCAGTGCGGTGTTTAAATTTGGCACCAAAATCGCTGATTAGTTGCGACCGCGACCAATCAGCAAAGAGGTGTTTAAATTTGGCGACAATAGTGCTGATTGGTCGCGGCCGGCGACCGCGACCAATCAGCAGAGCGATGCAGAGCGGGGTTTAAATTTGGCGCCAAAATCGCTGATTGGTCGCCGGCTGCGACCAATCAGCAGAGCGGTGTTTAAATTTGGCACAAAAAGCGGCCGGTGGTTGCTGACATCCAATTGGTCGCGGACGCTATTTAAAATTGCCGCACAAATCGGTGATTGGTCGCTGTCTTGGCCCGCGATTTGAATTTGGGCGCCAAAATTTAAATATCGGCCGCAACCAATCACCGATCTTGGCTCCACATTTAAACACCGCTGTGGTGATTGGTCGCGGCCGATATTTAAATTTGGCGCCCAAATCGGTGATTGGTCGCGGCCAGCGTCGGCGACCAATCAGCACAGCGGTGTTTAAGTTTTGCGCTAAGATCAGTGATTGGTCGGGTCCGAAGACCGCGACCAATCATCGAATAGTCTTGGTGAGGACCGGGGAGCGGCGCTGCCTGTGCGGCTACTTACGCTGCGAGAACCCGGGACATCGCGGGCGCTCACAGCAGAAGTATCCCGACCCGCAGCGCCGCTCCCCGGTCCTCCCTTCCGCATGGAGGTCAGCGGCGCCGGCGGTCCTTCCGCTGATACCGGCCGCGCCGCTCATCTCCCGGCTGCATCTCCGTCCCGCAGATGGGTCCGGCGGTCGGGTTCCTTCTGCTGTTGCCGGCCGGGAGATGAGCGCCTCGCGGTGCTCATCTCCCGGCTGCATCGCCGCTCAGCTCCATCCCGCAGATGAGCCGCTAACGGCCGCCATCTTTTTTTAGAAATCCCCCGGCGCTGATTGGCCGCTGCCGGACCAATGAGCGACGCGGGATTTCCTGGACAGACAGACAGACAGACGGGATAAGACGATTATATATATAGATATGGGAGCTATGCGGACATCCTGGTGTAGAGAGCATTATACTGAGTATTGGGGGCTTTGAGGATATTATACTGTATTAGAACTACAGTAGAGTTGTAGGAAACTATTAAAAGGTAGTTGCAAAAACAAAGAAAATATCCATCTATCCATCTATCTATTATCATCTATCTGTCTGTATTTCATGTCTGAGTGTCTATTTATCTCTCTACTAGAGATGCGTCAAACTGCTAAAATTCAATGAGACAAATTCACTTGAATTCGGCCAGAAAATGTGATTTGCGGCAAATGTATTCAACGCAAATTGAATTACTGGTAAACTTGTGATGGGTAGATGTTACATAAGATGTTGTTAAGCATCCAGCAACTAGGGTGGTTAACAGGGTGCAGCTAAGGTGAGTGGTCAGGCCTGCCCCAGTGAGACTGGGTAGTGTCAGTTCTGAGCTGGAGAGCCAGCTTAAGGCTGTGTGCCCACGATGCATTTTTTAAGCGTTTCCGCAGCGGCAAAAACGCTGCAAAAATGCATGGTAGAAAGCCTGCCATGTTCCCCAATGGTAATCCGCATGTGCTTTGCACATGCTGCGGAAATTTCCGCTGCGGGTTATCATTGTGGGAAAAAAACGCAGCACTACCAAATATTTTGCGGAAGTACAGCGTTTTTGCCGCCACTGACTTTCATTGGAACGCATGGAATCCGCATCACTACATCTGTAGATGCGGAATCCAAACGTTTCAATGTGCGGATGGTACCAGGGTCTGGAGGACAGGAGACTCTCCTCCAGACCCAGGTACCATAGAACCTGTAAAAGAAAGAATAAAATATATATTATACTTACCTTCTGATGGCCCCCGCTGCGATCGTCTTCACTTGCCGGCAGATCGCGGTGGACTGAAGGACCTGCGCTGACATCATAGTCATGTGACGGCAGGTCCTTCGGTGTAGTGTACCGCGAGCTGGGCATCGTGGGCACATATCCTTAAGGATACAGACCTCTTCATTAGGCTGATGAGGATACTGGGACTCTCCCACTGTGACTGCCATTTAGTTGCTAGTGGTATCTATAGTAGAAAGTAGTGGAGAAAGGAGTTAACTGTTGTTTAGCAAAAGCAAGGATTGAACACCACATCTGAGGACTGGACTCATCCTTCCATTCTAATCGCCCCATCGTACCTCACAACACTAGAAGGTAAAGCCTGTGACACTGTGGACCGTGGACTGCTGGTGGGAGCATTGCTGTTGTGGGAGTATAGAAGTGTGCTACTAAAGAGACTTGATCTGTGCTGCACTGTACTAGTAAGAAAGACTGTTTATTAATGTGCTTTTAAGAAGAAACTATTTATTACTGTTGCTCAAGGGACTTAAATTGCACTGGCCGTGCGGCTTCATTAAATGCGACTGTTCATGAGGACTCGTGTCAAATGTGTCTGGTCAGCAAGTGAATCCAGCTATATGTCTGTGCCTGAGGGTGAATGCCCCTGTATGACTGAGAGAAACTGCAGTATATGGTCACCCTGAGTAACGGTTCGCCCAGGATTCCAAAGAATTCATGAACCTGTCTCTCCGCTATCTAAACCTAGCGGTGTGCACGTAACATTGGTGGCCCGTACGGGGAGTCCTGAGCGGGAATTAGCGTATAGGAGGGAGAAGAGGCAAAGTGTCTGGAAAAACATAGCAGCAAAGCACCTCAATTCAACCCTGGTATACCAGTGAAAAGGGAAGACAGCCAGTGATGACTGGGAAGAAATAAGGAGATAAAATACAGAGAAACAGGCACCTGCAAAATGCAAGACTTGACACATGTTGTACAGTTAAAATGGTGTCTGTTTTTGTTAAAAGCACAGTGGGGAAGAAGAAGGACATCCCATCTTGTAGGAGTATATGATAAAAGAGCGCCAAACAGGGCCAAACCTCCTGCAGTGGAACAAGCTGGGGAAGGCTGGCCTCAGAGAAAAGACACCCCAACCACCAGCATGTTGGACCAATGGCCAGTGAGGTACTGTCCCAGAGGAGGAGGAGTAAGAGTGAGCTGGAGCTCTTCTGGCCAGAAGAACTCCATTCTGGTCAGGAGTGAAAAGGAGAGGAGAGTGCGAGTCATAGTGCCTGCCAGTATGTCGGAGCTAGGAAGGTGTGCTATGTCCCAGCAGCCTGCAGCAAGAAGAGAAGCAGGGGAGGACGCAGCCCTTCATCACCTCACCCACAACCGCGAGGTACCGGGCAATACCCAGCCAGGCCAGGGCACGGCCGCACCGCCTCATCAGAATCCGGAGGCAGCCCGAAGGCAGGAGTTGGGACCCCGAGGTCTGCCGTCGGACCCTGTGCCCATCCCACCACCAACTGTGGACCGTGAGCCGATGTCCGGAGCCCCGGCTGTCATCCCGCCGCAGGCCACCGCGTAATCCTGCCCAGCACTGGACCCACCTGAAGGACCGCTGCTCGTTCCAGAACGATTCCGACCAGTACCGGACTCACCGGTGGACCTGCTGCCCACAGGTACCCTGACCGTGACCTGGCCCACCGCACTGGAAGCCACCACTGGGGCCGTGACGTCCGCCCCGACCTCCGCTCTCGAGAGAGGGACGGGACTTGTGATCGGGACCAGCGTGCACAGCGGGACCGGAAGGAAGATGGCGGCGCTCTGTGTTCCTGCCGGTGAGTCACTAGCCCCCGCTCTCCAACTGATACCAGTAGTGATGATCCGCTCGGACCGCCACTCACCCCGCGCAAGGGTGAGGGAACCCCCGGCCTCATTCCATACCCATATGATGGTCACCACCAAGCAGGGACCGGTCGTAAAGCCGCCAGCGGAGGAAGAGGAGTTGGATTACTCTCTGTTATCATTACCTGGAGAGCAGTGGATGACCAAACTGCCACCTCCACGGGGTCCATTCTCACCCCCTAGGGCCTACTGTGTGAATCCCAAGTATGGGGGAGTGAGGGGATGGATCCGGGAAATACATGATAGCCTGGATAGCCAGAGGAGGTGAAAGGATGGGGGCCTGGAGGAAACAGGAGTCATATGCATTCCCCTTGCCTATCAACACCAGGAAACCAGTACCTACCCTACCACCTACTCCACCGGGGGCACCTATCCCACCACCTGCCGATGTTGTTGCTCAGCCTGGCCAGGCTGAAAGGTCTGTTCCTGTGCCCATCATCTCCAAAGAAGAACAGGAAGAATACAACTTCCAACAACGCCTGGCTGCATGGAAAGAAAAGATCATCCAGGAGAAGAGACGGATGGAGGAGTATGCCCAGGAGTGGAGAGAGTACCCAGGAAGGGACTGCCTGGAGGATCGGATGATCAGAGGTACGGTCATAAATTTTTATCAGCTAAAGGGATTTGGCTTCGCCTTGACATATTTGTCAACAGGAGGTCGGTGGAGAGGGATTATGCCCTAGGACGGACCCGGAGTCTCTGGCCAGGAGACAAGGTCAGATTCTTAAAGATGTGGGGACCTCGGGGCTGGTACGCCATTTCAGTCTCCCGCATAGTTGAAATGGAGTAGTACCACCCCGAGGATTGGGCAGATGCAGAAGAACCAAGAGCTTCGTGTCAAATGAGAGGATTCTTCCCCATCTCTACTGGGCCCCGCTTCAGGATTCGTCCCAACTGGGAGAGCAAACCTGTCCCACAGGCCACAACCAAGGAGGGGGCCACTTCTGCTGGGGTGGCAAGAGAGGAACCCCTCCCAGCATCAGTTCAACTCCCCACTATCAATGCCGCGCAGTGTCCATTTACTGTAGACTGGTGCCAACCAAAGAATAAAAAGGACTAGGACAGTGTTGCTCTCTCTCAAAAAGAAAAAAAATCACCGAGTTGTGTTGGTTGCATGCCGTGTTCCAGTGATAGTTCCTCATCTCTGCCTAGGTAATGTGATGTGTTCTTTCCTTGAAGGCTGGTAAAACCACCAGAGACTGTGACCACAGTAGAAGGACCGCTACTGCTTCCCTGTTAAGGCCGGATAGGCCTATGGTATATTAAAAACTACGGTAGTAGCTGGACAAGTTGATATTTATTTTTGGTTTTGCCTTATTTTTTTTATTTGCACCTGTTGTGTCCTTTTCTGCTGGATATGCGGGCACCTCAAGCGAGTTGGGGAGTCTTCACTCTCAACTTATGGACTGTGCCGTATCCTGTCCAGGAACTGTTTTCCAAATTTCACTTTATGGACTGTGCCTTAGATGTTTACAAGAAACGGACATTGTTTCTGCCCCCGTTTTAAAGGACTGTCTCCCTTGCCTGTTCCAGGGTCCTTACCTAGAAGGACCGAGGACCCCGTGCCTTAAGAAACAAAGGACTGTGTTCTTAAAGTGGCACACTCTCTCAAGAAAATGGGTTGTGTTGAATATATGTGTTCTATTTCATGCCAAATATTTTACAAAGACTATGCTATATTTAACATTTTTGCACTTGAATTTGAAAAATGTTTAGTGGTAGTTAGGGAGAGCCGGTTGAAGACGAGCAAAAATCTCCAGCTGAAGAATAGTTGTTGGTTAAAATTGTGGTTAAATCTGTGTATTTCTTGCAGGAGACCGATTGACAAGAGATGTAGATAGGGTAAGTGTGCTGTATGTGTAAATTGCTTAAAGGGGTCCATAGTGCCTAACTACCAACTCACCTTTAAGTAAAGAGGCAGTATTGGGGGAACACTATCTGAGGATAGTTAGGGGAGAACTACCACAACTCCAAGAGGCTGGTTAAGGTAACCAGGAAGAAGGCAAACGTCGAGGACGACATTCAAAAAGGAGGGAAGAGTGTGACAGGTAGATATTACATAAGGTGTTGATAAGCGTACCTGTCAGCAGAATTGTGCTTAGTAAACTACATACACTGTCAGGTGGGTGCCAATGATACCTTTGATTATGAAATCCGTCCAGTGGTTCTTTTATAATCTTTAGTTTCAGTTCTGCCATAATGATATGCATGTGCTCTGGTGCTCTGCTTCTGTATTCATGTATTCCTATCTCTGGCCTCTGACAAGTCTCTGTGCTTTCAATGACCTGCCTACTATTTTAAATACTGGCTGTGTAATTTCTCTGCCCATCTGAAATCTACATATCCCAAAATGTCCGCCCAACACCCACGCATGCGCTGTAGCAACTTTCGGTTGCCAAGAGATACTACTGCGCACGCACAAGCACCATTTTGCTTTTGGAAAAAGAGCGTGGGTGCAGAAATATGGCGCCGCATGTGAGCAGTAGCATCTCTCGGCAACCGAAAGATGCTACTGCGCGGGCATCGGGCGGCCATTTTGGGATATGTAAATTTCACATGGGCAGGGAAATTACACAGTCAGTATTTAAAATAGTAGGCAGGTCACTGAAAGCACAGTGACCTGTCAGAGGCCAGAGATAGGAATACATGAATACATAATGAGAGCACCAGAGCACATGCATATCATTATGGCAGAACTGAAAATAAAGATTATAAAAGAACCGCTGGACGGATTTCATCATGAAAGGTATCATTTTACTCAGTGTAACGGTGTCCACCTGTCAGTCTATGTAATTTTTTTTTTTTTAAACCAATTATTTTTATTTAGGTTTCAAAAAATTTTAACAGCAAACAGTTATCAATATACATATAACAATTCACATAACGTGTAATAATACAGTCAAAACCCTCTCCCCCCTCCCCCCTCCCGCCAATACTCCTTATGCCGGGCATACCTGGGAACATTGACAATCATATTACCGCCATCCATGCGGACCATATTTTCCCAAAAGTTCTCTCTCCATGCCTCCGCCTATAAATGCTTTCCTCTAAATGCATTACCGTACGTGTCTGAGCAATAAATTCCCTCCTAGTGGGGGGTTCCGAATCTGTCCATTTTCGTGCTATTAGTTTGCGTACCACATATAGCAATCGCGCTATCGCCACTTTGTAATGTTCTGAGACAGGTATTCCATCCACCTCCCCCAAAACACACAGCACCGGGTTTCTGTCAATTATACATGTATAAGCCCTCTCAATTTTGCTGACAACGAACAACCAATAAGCCACCAACCGTGGGCATGACCATAGCATGTGTAGCAGTCCGGCCTGGTCCGTGCCACATCTAGGGCAATTGGAATCTCCCCTCAAGCCCGCCTTGTACAGGCGCAGCGGTGTTTTGTATGTCCTATGTATTATGTATAATTGGGAAATCCGTGCCTGCTCGCTTAAAGAGATCTTCGGGACATATTCTAGAATCGCCTCCCATTGTTCTGTTGTGAGGGTACCCACCTCCCTTTTCCATTTACTCTTTGCAATGAGGTGATTCCCCCCCAGATAGGAGTGCAGTAGGTCATGATATAAGCTCGATATGACTCCCCTCGTCCCTCCCTTCATACACACAAAGTCTAGTACAATGTCACCCTGAACCGTCATGTCTCCCAATCCACACTGTGCCCTCCAAGCATGTCGAAGCCTATAGTATTGAAATCCCCATACCAAAGGCAAATCAAATTCTTCTCTCAATTTCTCAAAGGTCTTCAGGTCCGTTCCACTCTGCAGCTGGCACACATATCTCACTCCTTGCGCCTTCCAATTGCCCATTTGACACAGCTTATTAAGTTCCGGCAGATGTTCATTGCCCAACACCGGTGAGTACTTAGTCAGCCCGTCCACCCCCCTGATCTTTTTAATAGTGTCCCATACCTTCTGAGTCAAGCCTAAGGTAGGATATATTGCTCCCAATTTCTTAAAGGTACCATCCTCTAACGCCTGGACCAGTGGGCGTCTCCCCGACACATGTACCAGCACCCGGCAAGCTGCCCCTCCACAATCGGGCTCTCTCCATCCCCTGACATGCTGGCCTTGTACTGCCAAGAAATAGACCCAGGGATTGGGAGCGGCCAATCCTCCCTCCTCCTTCCCATTTTGCAGCGTTCCCAATTTAATCCTTGCCTGCCTCTTGCCCCATATCAAGGATCTGAAAATAGAATCAATACCCTGAAACCGTTTTTTTGGTAGCCATATCGGTGAGTTGTGCAAAACGTACATTAGTTGTGGCATAAGGACCATCTTAATCAGGTTAGTTCTACCCGTCACCGTCAAAGCCAATTGGCACCATGCGCCTATTTTCTTTTTAAATTTCTCTAGCAGAGGAACTAAATTCAGATCCGTGAATCGTGTCAATGGAAGCGCCACCCATATCCCAAGGTATTTAAATTGTGAAACCAGCTGGAGCTGCTTCCCCCTCTCATCTATCTCCTCCGCTTTTATTGGTCTATCTACAGCCATGACATAAGACTTGTGCCAGTTTATCTCCAGTCCCGAAATGCTCCCAAATTGTTTAATTACATCCATCGTGCACTCCAATGTCTCTCCTGCATTTTCCAGAAATAACAGGATGTCATCGGCATACAGTGATATTTTTTCTTCCAGCCTCCCAAATTTAAATCCGACCACTCCTCTCTCAGCTCTTATTTTGGCCGCCAGGGGCTCCACAGCCACCGCAAACAATAGCGGGGACAGCGGGCACCCCTGCCTTGTGCCCCTATGTAAGTCAAACATCCCGGACCGTTCACCATTCACCTTAACTACCGCCCTTGGGGATGAGTACAATAACTTCACCCAGGCCATGAATGCGGGGCCAAATCCCATTATTTCCATGATTTTCCATAAATATTCCCATTCCACGCTATCAAATGCTTTCCTAGCGTCCAATGACATCACTATTCTCCCGCCACCATTATCAGCAGGCAGCTGCATATTAAGAAATAATCTTCTCAAGTTAACAGCCGTGGAGCGGTTGGGCATAAAGCCCGACTGGTCCTCGTGAATAACAGTATGCGCAACCCCGGTGAGCCGGGTGGCCAGGATCTTAGCGAGTATTTTGACATCCGTTGTCAACAACGATATGGGCCTATACGACTCCGCATCCATGGGGTCTTTCCCCTCCTTTGGCAGAACCACTATCACCGCTTCCTCCATTGATCTCGGTAACGCCCCCTTCTCCAAAGCCTCATCAAACACAGATTTCAATTTTGGGGCTAGCAGTTCCACCAGCTCCCTGTACACCTCCCCAGGTAGACCATCAGCACCCGGTGATTTGTTATTGGGCATAGACAGAATTGCACATTCCACCTCCTCCACACTCACAGGTTCATCCAACCTTAACCTATCTTCCTCAGACAATTTAGACAGTGAGATGCCCTCCAAGAATTCCTCTACGGCCCCCTCTGTGTCCCGTACTCTTGAATTGTACAGTGCCATGTAATATTCCTTAAAGACCTCCAATATGTCCTTTGTGTCTGTCAGAGTCGTCCCCGCTTGGTCTCTCAACCTGTACACCCTGGAAGACTCCCTCTGTGCCGCAGATATCACCGCCAACAAGCGACCCACTCTCTCTCCTTCCTCAAAGAATTGGGCTTGCTGAAATGCCCTTTTCCTCTCGGCTTGCATCATGTGCAGTTTATTAACTGCCTCCTGTGCCAATTTTAGTCTATTGTGAGCTACACTCGTTGGCGCCAAAATCATGTCTGCCTCTGCCCTTGTCAAGTCATCCTTTATTTGTTGATCTGCCAATTTAGTTTTGGTCTTACACCGTGAGATCTCACTTATAAAGAGTCCCCTCGTAAATGCCTTCATAGCCTCCCACACCACTGTAGCCTCAGCACTCCCTTCATTAACTTGGAAGAAGTGCTCTAGTTCTTTGGTTATGCCACCCATATCCACCACTTTAAGCCACGTCGGGTGAAGACGCCAACCTCCCCTCTGACCCTGAGCAGATCCCACTAGAAGCGTGACAACCATAGGACTATGATCCGATAGAGTCCTCTGTAGGTATTCCACCTCCCCCACCATCCCATCCATAGCAGTATCCCCAAAAGCCAGGTCTATCCTTGACAGTGTTCCGTGTGTAGCCGAGTGACACGAGAAGGTCCTCTTACCCTCATTTCGTACTCTCCACAGATCCACCAGCCCCAGCTCCCCCACGTAGGTGCCAAATGCAGTCATTCCGTCCCGTCCAGCTTCCATACCTGCCGGACGTACTTTATCCCAGTGATCATTCATGGTGTTGTTAACATCTCCCATAATCAACATCGGAGCCTCCCCCCATCTGGCCGTCAAGTCCATTACTGCTTGAAGTTCCTTTTTAGAATAAGGTGGAGGGATATATAAAGCCACTAAAATCATTTTGTGTCCATACAATCTGCACGCAATCCATACATACTGCCCTTCACTGTCTACTTGCACTGCCAGCTCTTCATAATGAGCGTTTTTGTGTATTAGGACTGACACCCCCCTGGAGTACGAGGAATAAGTAGAATGATATGTCTTTAACATCCACCCTCTCGATAGCCAGTGCCTAGTATCTCTAGTGAGATGGGTCTCCTGTAAGCACGCAATCATAGGATCACAAGATCTGATGTGATTCAGAACTGCTGCCCTCTTAATCCTGTCAGATATACCACGTACATTCCAACTTAAAATCCGAACCGTACGGTTACTCATTGTGCATTAGAAAAAAACAATCCACCATCATCAAGTAACATCTTTCCATTTTGTTCCCCAGCATACCAGGTCAAACAGCATAAGCAACCCCATTTTCCCGCAAATCCAACCCATCCACCTCCCCCCCTCCCTCCCCCTCCCCCCACCCTTCTCTTGTCACTCTCTTCCCAACGTGAGAGTGGGAGCTCAAAGAACCTGAGCAACATCGTAGTATACCGCATATCAACATGCGCCGTGTCCTCCTCCAGCATTGGCAGTCTCTCCACCACATAATCAATAGTATGCATAGTCCCGAACCATTAATCAAACAAATTAACTATAAAACTATAAAACGTAGATCCCAGCGGGGGTTTCTCCCCCTCCTCTGCGGTTTCGCAGAGCAATGTAGAACCACAACCCTGTCCAGTAGTCAGGATAGCAGGGTCGTGTATTCACCGTGCCGAGTCCTCAGCTTTTCTCAATTTGCTCCGGTTCCGCTCCAACCACGAAGCGGCCTCTACCGGTGACGGGAAAAAATTGACCTTTCCAAAGGCTTCCACTCTTAATTTAGCAGGATAAATTGTAGAGTATTTCACATTCAAAGAGCGGAGCTGTTTCTTCACTTCACCATACCGTAGTCGCAACTTTTGCACCTCAGCCGAGTAATCCGGGTATATTTCAATGCGTTTGCCCTCCAGGGTGAGATCTGTCAATTTTCTGGCCTTACGTAAAATAGTGTCCCGGTCTCTGCAGTTCAGGATTCTGGCTAACATCGTACGAGGGCCCTCTCCAGGCACTGGGGGTCTCATGGGCACACGATGGGCACGCTCCACAGCAAACACCCTCGACAGGATATTAGACCCAAACTTTCCCAGCAGCCAGGTTTCAACAAAGGTCGTGGGGTCAGCACCCTCAGCTCTTTCAGGGATGCCCACAATACGCAAATTGTTCCTGCGTGACCGGTTTTCCAGGTCATCGTTTTTATTAGCCACTACCGTGATCCTCTGAGTGTGCTGTTGTTGCGTCTTTTGCACTGAGGTTAAATGATCTTCTGTTACGCCAACTCTGCCCTCCACCTCAGTCAATCTGGCTGTAACTTTCTGCATAGAAGCCTCAATGCCTCCCATGTCGGCTTTCAGACCATTCACCTGCTTTGTCAGAGCAGTTAAAGCAGTCTTGCAGTATAAGACAGCCTGGAATACATCTCGCAGAGTCGGCTCTGCCTCATCTGAACTTTCAGCTGCCAGCACAGTGTCACCATCCCCCTCCTCCTGCTGTACATTATGTAGCACAGGCATCTCCTCACCGTCTTCCTCCTCATCTCCATGCTTCTCACTGCCTTCACTTCCTTCTTCATCTGCCTCCATGCCCCTCGCATACCTGTGCAGCCGTGCTGAAGCCTCCAGCCTCCGTGCATAGGCTGTGTTCCTCCTTCCCGCCTCTTCCTCTGTCTCGGTGCCATCTTGGGCTGAGGCACTGCTGCAGGCCCCGGCATCCTTCTGCCTTTTGCGGCCCATGTTGGTCTCTCTGAGTCTGGCAGAAGCTCGCCTCTGACTCCCGGGACCCTCAGACAGCAGTTCCTGATAAGGGATTTGGCTGATTCGGGCTCTGTGCAGGATAATTGAAGCTAATGGTGGTGGAGAGGCACTGCCACCCGACCTCTCACATCAAGAGCTAGGTCACGCCCCCCCCAGTCTATGTAATTTACTAAGCACAATCCTGCTGGCAGGTGCGCTTTAAGCATCCAGCAACTAGGGGGGTTAACAGGGTGCAGCTAAGGGGAGTGGTCAGGCCTGCCCCAGTGAGACTGGGTAGTGTCAGTTCTGAGCTGGAGAGCGAGCTTAAAGAAGTTGTCCATTACTTTCACATTGATGCCCTATCCAAAAGATAGGTCATCAATGTATGATCGGCCGTGATGCCGTACCCGGCACCCCTGCTGATCAGCTGTCATCGGTGCCGCCGCCGGCCAGAAGTGCTTACCTGCGGTGCTTGGCCGTCCATCTGTAGTGGCCGCCGCGGGATACTGCACATCCACCTCCCATTGAATTGAATAGAAGGCAGATGTGCAGTAACAAGCACTGGCCACTGTAACTTGATGGCCAGGTAAGCACTTCCTGCCGGCGGCTGCCGCCACCAATAACAGCCGATCGGCAGGGGTGTCGGGTGCAGGACCCCAGACGATCATACATTGATGCCCTATTCTACAGATAAGGCATCAATATGAAAGTAGTGGACAAACCCTTTAAAAGATACAGACCTCTTCACCAGGCTGATGAGGGTTCTGGGACTCTCCCACTGTGACTGCCTTTTAATTGCTAGTGGTATCTACAAGAGAAAGTAGTGGAGAAAGGAGTTAACTGTTGTTTAGCAGAAGCAAGGATTGAACACCACATCTGAGGACTGGACTCATCCTTGCGTTCTAACCATCCCTCATACCTCACTGCACTAGAGGCTAAAGCCTATGACACAGTGGACCGGGGACTGCTGGTGGGATCATTACTGTTATGGGGCATAGAAGTGTGCTGCTAAAGAGACTTGATCTGTGATGTACTGTGCTAGTAAGAAAGACTGTTTGTTAATGTGCCTTTAAGATGAAACTGTTTGTTACTAGAGCCTGTTGCTCAAGAGACTTAAATTGCACTGCCATGTGTGGCACCCCAGGGGTCCGGTTGCCACAGTGGCATTGCCTCCCTCACAAGAGGTGATGCCATGACTGGAAGTAAGTAGGGGTCTCCTAATCAGGTTTTGCTAAGCACGCAACACGTTCCTGGCTCCAGACCAGCAAGGGGAGCTCCTCCCCTTGGCAACTGGGATCTGGAGGCGGGGTTAGTGAGACTTAGTGTGAGGAGTTGAAGTCAGGACATCGAAGAGAGAGGAGCTGGGGACTGGAGCTGCGCGGCAGCTCACCCCAGAAGGACCGGCACAGAAGAACCGGACACCACAGTCCGAGGCTGTGGGGCACTGAAGGCCCAGCAGCAGAAACCGGAGGGCAGGAGATTGCAGGTCTCCTGGCCCCATCAGACGCCCGGAGGCTCAGCAGCACTACAGGGCCCAGCACCGCCACGTGGGAGCGACGCACCATCAAGGCCCGAGCTGCCTGCCATACGGGTGAGCACAGAACCGTTGCACTCAGGGACGAGGGCCACCGCACAGCTACAAGCAGCAGGGCCATAGAGTTTAGTGGAAAGGGAAGGCCTCCAACTTCACCTGGCAAGGGGGATTCTTTACTTGCTTCCAGGCTGCCCGGACTTCCACTTCTAGCCAGTACCCTAGTCCAGGCTTGTCTACTCACCATCAGTAAAGATAAGAGGAAACCGTCATTAAGTTGTGGACTGATTATTGCTGTGCCATCAACCCCTGCACTACAATGCCCAGCACCACCTATAACATCCTCACTGCCCTGGAGCTAAGCTCTACCCGTGGAGAGCCACACAATCCCTGCTGCACTAACATCAGCTCCAGAGGACCTGCTCCGCAGCGGCGGCTCCCTGTAGCCGCATACCACAGGTGGCGTCACAAACTTTATACAAACACTATAAATCCCCTATAAATAAACCCCTTTTATTGACCACTCAGGGTCACGGACCGGGTCTCCGCCACTGTGACATCCCCCAGCATCTACCGGCCCGGCACCGGGTACGCCAAGGCCCAGTGGCTTCATTAAATGCAACTGTTCAACTGTTCATGAGGACTCGTGTACTGGCCTGTACCCCCAGCTCACTATCAATGTACCAATGGAATGTTGCAGGAGATGAAGGAGGCTGGGGTGATCAGAGATAGTTGTAGCCCCTGGGCAGCTCCATTAGTTCTCGTTAGAAAGAAGGATGGTACCATGAGGATGTGTGCTGATTACAGACAAATTAACCGCATTACACATAATGATGCCTACCCATTACCCAGAATTGAGGAGTCATTAGCTGCACTAAGATCTGCTAATTATTTCTCCACTTTGGATCTCACCAGTGGGTACTGGCAGGTTCCTGTGGCAGAGGCAGACAAAGAAAAGACTGCGTTTACCACGCCAATGGGCCTCAGCGAGTTCAACTGCATGCCATTCGGGCTCTGCAACGCCCCAGGAACCTTCCAGCGGTTAATGGAGTTCTGCCTAGGACACAAGAACTTCGAAACTGTCCTGCTCTACCTGGACGACGTAATTGTCTACTCAAAGACATATGAAGACCACCTGGAGCACCTGGCCGAGGTGTTCGAAGCCCTATCTGGTTTTGGGCTGAAGGTAAAGCCGTCCAAATGCCACCTGTTGAAGCCCAAGGTGCAGTACCTAGGTCATGTGGTAAGCGCCGAAGGTGTAGCGCCAGACCCTGAAAAAGTCACCGTAATCAAGGACTGGCCAAGACCCTCCACTATCAAGGAAGTGCGGCAGTTTCTCAGGCTGGTAGGCTACTACAGAAGATTTATCAAGGGTTTCACCAAGATAGCAGCACCCATGCAGGACCTCCTGGTAGGCCAGTCCAAGAAGGCCAAGAACCCGAAACCTCCGTTCAAATGGGATAAACCAGAAGACGAATCTTTCACCCGACTGAAGATGGCTCTGACCAGAGATGAAGTCCTGGCCTACCCCGACTATGGCCAACCCTTTATATTTCATACCGATGCCAGCAACGTGGGATTGGGAGCGGTGCTGTCCCAGGTACAGCAAGGCAGAGAGCGAGTGATTGCATACGCCAGCAGGAAGCTCTGGCCCACGGAAACGAACCCCGACAACTACAGTTCCTTCAAGTTGGAGTTTCTCGCCATAGTCTGGGCTGTAACAGAGCGCTTCAAACACTATCTCGCCTCCTCCAGATTTACAGTCTTCACAGATAACAATCCGCTGACGCACCTGGAGACTGCGAAGCTTGGTGCCCTAGAACAACGATGGATGGCCCGACTGTCTAACTACGAGTTTACCATCAAGTATCGGGCGGGGCAAAAAAATGCAAATGCTGATGCGATGTCCAGGATGCCCAACTTGCCAGATGGGGAGAAGACCCAGAAGAGCTGGAGGAGATAGAGATACCCGTTTTCTATCGTCATGGGGTGACCCAGTGCTCCCACTGTGTGAGGGACAAGCGCCCCGCCAACAGAGAGGCCATGTTCAACACATTGCCCCACCATGAATGGGCAGAGACGCAGGATAGCGACCCACTGTCCACCTAGTCAAGGAGTTGCTGATGCAAGCTGACTCGCACCCTGATCCAGATGCTCCACAGGAGACCCAACAGTTGTGGAAGGAGAAGGGCAAACTGTTCATCTACGAAGGAAAGCTGTGTCGAAGAAGCATCAACTCCCAGACACATGAACTGGTCTGGCAGGTGGTAGTCCCGAGGCGGGATGCGTTAATGGTCGTAGAAGCGTACCACGATGGAGCAGGACACTTCGGGTGGAAGAAGTTGGAAGTCCTGCTACGTGAGAGATTCTACTGGGCTGGCATGAGGAAAGGAATTAAGAGTTGGTGTCGAGAATATGGTCCATGCAACCTAAGACGAAAAGACCGTGACAGCAAGAGGGCTCCCCTGCAGCCCATAATCAGCAAACAGCCACTTGAACTGGTAGCCTTGGACCACGTGAAGCTAGCCCCAAGCCGGTCAGGCTATGTCTACGCTTTCACCATAGTAGACCACTACTCCCAGTTCTTGGTAGTAGTGCCAGTGAAAGACCAGACGGCTCAGACGGAAGCCAAAGCGTTCCAACAGCACTTTTGTCGCCCGCACGGTTACCCTGAACAGGTACTTACCGACCAAGGTCCAGCCTTTGAAGCAGAAGTGTTCCAGGAATTCTGTAACTTGTACGGCTGCAAGAAAATCAGAACGACGCCGTATCATCCCCAGACTAACGGGTTGTGTAAAAAGATAAACCAGGTGGTGATAGACCTGTTGAAGATGTTGCCCCTTGAAGAACGTAGCCTGTGGCCAGAGAAGTTGCCAGATTTGGTGAACCTATATAATCACATCCCGGTGAACTCCACCAACTGTACATCCGCTTACCTGATGAGAGCAAGACCTGGTAAGCTACCCATCGACTTAGACATGGGAGTCTTAACACCAGAGACGAAATCACCAGATGCGGATTGGGATACCGAGTGGCAGCAGCAATACCGCAAGGTGCAAGAGTGTGTTGAGAGAAGTTTGTTCCAGGTGAGACAGAAGCAAGAGAAAACTTATAATCAGCACGCGCCTGCCGTTCCCTTGTCACCTGGAGAACAGGTACTTAAGAGAAAGAGATGACTCCACAAATTAGATGACCAGTGGGAGGTAGAGCCATACACAGTCCTACCCTCCAATTACGATAACATCAAAGTGTGCCTCATCAGTAAGGATGGAGGGGAAACTTCAGCGGCAGTCTCAAGAGATCACTTGAAGATATGTCCTGAACAGTTGAAACACACAGAAGAAGATCAAGACAACACTCAGCCCACAGAAGGAGTGGAGGAAGTGGTCCAAACAGTACTCGGAGAACTTCCCCGGTCTTGGATGCAGGTGAACAGTGCAATTATAGTACCGGTCCTTACCTTTCTCCAAGCGGCCTCATCGGAAGCTGCAGAAGTTCCAGAACAGCTGGAAGACCAGTCGGTCCCAGAGACAGAAGTTTCATCATCAGCAGACCAGGAGAATCTACCCTCTGCTAGCAGTGAACCTGTCGTACTCAGGGTGAGCCAAAGAATTCGTAGGAGATTACCCAGCTTACCTGTGTTACCTCAAACTACCCGTAGGGTAGTTCACACAGAACCCACCACACCAGGGGTAGACACTAGGGACCAGGGTAGAGTAGTGACAACTAACGTACTACGTACATCGACCAGAAGTTCAAAAGGTCAGCTCCATGCCCACTGCAGAAACTAAAGTGTAAGAGAATAAAAGTGTATGTTGTATATAGTTGTACCCGTTAAATAAAATGGAAAAGTATATTTGTTAAATTTATGGACAATTGGACCACAGGACTAGGTGTGGTCAGGACAATGTTGGATATAGTTACTAACAGGCCTAGAAAATAAACCGCAGGCGTGGCTGAAGACCAGGCCCAACGAAAGAGTGCCCCGAAGCCATGCCCAGGGACGACACACAAAGTGGGTTGATGCAGTTCCCACCAGCCAAATTACAGTTACCAGGATTGTGGCGTAAAGACTAAGCGCCGTAGTGACTGCTTTCAAATTTTGTTGGGTTTTTGTAATTTTTGACTGTTGTAACCTGATTAAATTGTTAATTGTTAATTTTAAAGGTATCCTCAGTCCAGGAGTAGTGAAGTTAACTAGGGGGGAATGTGGCACCCCAGGGGTCCGGTTGCCACAGTGGCATTGCCTCCCTCACAAGAGGTTATGCCATGCCTGGAAGTAAGCAGGGGTCCCCTAATCAGGTTTTACTAAGCATGCAACACTTTCCTGGCTCAAGACCAGCAAGGGGAGTTCCTCCACTTGGCAACTGGGATCTGGAGGCGGGGTTAGTGAGACTTAGTGTGAGGAGTTGAAGTCAGGACGTCGAAGAGAGAGGAGCTGGGGACTGGAGCTGCACGGCAGCTCACCCCAGAAGGACCAGCACAGAAGAACCGGACACCGGAGTCCGAGGCTGTGGGGCACTGAAGGCCCAGCAGCAGAAACCGGAGGGCAGGAGATTGTAGGTCTCCTGGCCCCATCAGACGGCCGGAGGCTCAGCAGCACTGCAGGGCCCAGCACCGCCACGTGGGAGCGACGCACCAGCAAGGCCCGAGCTGCCTGCCATACGGGTGAGCACAGAACCGTTGCACTCAGGGACGAGGGCCACCGCACAGCTACAAGCAGCAGGGCCAAAGAGTTTATTGGAAAGGGAAGGCCTCCAACTTCACCTGGCAAGGAGGATTCTTTACTTGCTTCCAGGCTGCCCGGACTTCCACTTTTAGCCAGTACCCTAGTCCCGGCTTGTCTACTCACCAGCAGTAAAGATAAGAGGAAACCGTCATTAATGTTGGAATAATACATATTAATCTGTATGTGTATTGCAACAACTACTGTGTGCTGTTTCATATGTTGTGCATATTGTGAGGTTGTTAACAAAGTTGTGTTTAAAAAAAAAAAACTCACACAGACAGGATGCCCCCTCCTTCTCTTCCTGTATTGTTGATATATGTTTTGTTTCTCCTCATGCTGCAGTAACACCAGACTCCATGCTGTGCGTATGCTGGATATGAATAAACCTACATTCTGTGTTCTAATGTTAGAACCTTGCTGTTAGGTTTTTTTTTCCTTTGCTGGTCACATGACCTTGTTGGCCTATTTAATCCTGCTCCGCCCTTCTGGCTTTGCTGGACTTCATTGTATATCTACTTTCTAGCTAGCCTGTGCTCTGTATCTAACTCTGTTAGTTTGCTTGGTCTACGGACCTCTAGGTTCTATCTATTTTGTTTGTTCGTCTGTCTGCTGCTATTTCTGTTAGGAGGTGTCCCATATTCCTCCCAGTCCTTAGTACTTGTAGGGATTCCCTCCCCAAATCTATAGGTCTCCGTACAGACTAGATTAGGACTTTAGCAGGTCTGATCGCAGGATCAGGTTCCCTGTTACATCGTAGGGATTCAGCTGAGTCTTATAGTAGGGACAGATCTCCTCTCTTTCCTTAGCTTTGGTAGCAGAACATAACAGTAAGTCCAGCCTGTAAATTCTCTAAGGAAAGATTTTTTTTTTTTTTTGTTCCATCATGGTGTCGGTTCAGGATTTGGCTAAACACCTGCAGGGACTCTCTCTGGAAGTGGCCGAGCTCCGTCAGCACGTGAGTAACTGTCCTGGAGCATATTTCTTGGAGCCTAAGGTATGTTTGCCGGATTTATTTTTTGGTGAACATCGAGAATTTTTTTCATTTAAAAATGCTTGCTTATTGTATTTTCGTTTGAGACCCAAGTCCTCTGGGGATGAATCCCAGCGCGTAGGGTTCATAATGTCACTTTTGCGCAAAGAGCCTCAGGAGTGGGCCTTTTCTTTGCAACCTAGTGATACATGCTTCAGATCAGTGGATAGTTTTTTTTCTGCTTTAGGACTATTATATGATGATCCTGACCGTGTGGCATCAGCTGAGACTGAGTTGAGACGTTTAAAACAAGGATCAGGTAATATGGAAAAATATTGTACACATTTTCGTCGTTGGTCCACTCAAACAGCGTGGAACGATTCTGCTCTGAAAAGTCTATTTCTTGCTGGGCTCAGTGAAAAGGTTAAAGACCTGCTAATTGCTTATCCTACACCTGAGGATTTGCAACAGGCTATGCAATTAGCTATACGGGTGGACAGAAGACTGCGTGCTAGGGTTAATGAGAGCAAATCCTCTGCTATGTCAGTTTCTGGTTATGATAATGTGTGTACTAACAGTGGTGAACCGATGGAGATTGGATCGGTGGCACCTCGCTCTCAAGAAAAACACCGTCGTTTTTCAGAAGGCTTGTGTTTCTATTGTGGAAAATCTGGTCATTTGATTAAAGGCTGTGAGCTTCGTATGAAGAAAGAAAAAAAAATGGTCAGTCACGCCCGTATTGCCTGTTTAAATTCCAAGGGTATATTTTTAGCTGCTTCCACGATTGCTCAGGAAAAATTAATGGAATTTCGGGTGTTTGTTGATTGCGGGTCTACACTGAATGTTATTGATGGGGGATTCGTGGAAAAACTCAATTTAAAACCTGAACCTTTATCATCCCCCATTTCTGTGGTTTCTGTGGATGGCTCCCCTTTGAAGAATATTACTCTCAAGGTCAGTGAATTTCCTCTCACTATTAATGGTGTTCACCATGAGAAATTGGATTTGGTAGTGTTGAATAACTTGCCTTCTCCAGTAATATTGGGTTTGCCCTGGTTAAAATTTCACAATCCTGTACTGGATTGGTCTACCAGTGAAATTAAATCCTGGAGCCATAAATGTTATGACAAGTGTTGTAACGGGCGTATTGCAGCTTTGGATAGGGGAGAATTGCCTGTTCCTATTCAGGATTTTTGGAGAGTTTTTTCTGAGAAAGAATCGCAGGTTTTGCCTCCCCATAGAGACTATGATTGTTCTATTGAATTTGTCCCTGGAGCGACTCTTCCTAAAAGTCGTTTATTTAACCTTACTATTCCTGAGAGGAAGGCTTTGGAGGAATACATACAGACAAGTTTGGCCGCCGGTCACATTAGGCCCTCTAAGTCTCCTGTGGCGGTTGGATTTTTTTTTGTAAAAAAAAAGGACGGCGGTTTACGTCCTTGTCTGGATTTTCGTGAGATTAACAAAATTACGGTACGCAATCCTTACCCACTGCCATTGATTCCTGATCTGTTTAACCAGTTATTGGGGGCCAAGTGGTTCTCTAAAATTGACCTTAAGGGGGCATACAATCTGTTGCGCATGAAGGAGGGTGATGAATG
Source organism: Phyllobates terribilis (assembly GCF_046119375.1). Lineage (NCBI taxonomy): Eukaryota > Metazoa > Chordata > Amphibia > Anura > Dendrobatidae > Phyllobates > Phyllobates terribilis. The sequence goes on from NW_027363046.1 coordinate 161,326, forward strand.
GAAGACTGCTTTTAACACTCCTGTGGGTCATTTTGAGAATCTGGTTATGCCTTTTGGTCTTACTAATGCTCCTGCATTTTTTCAGAATCTGATTAATGACATCCTTAGACCTTTGATCGGTAAAAATGTGGTTGTGTATTTGGATGACATTTTGATTTATTCGCCAGATCTGGAGTCTCATTGGCGGAGCGTGCGTGAGGTATTAAAGTTATTAATGGACAATTCGCTTTTTGCTAAGCTGGAGAAATGTGAGTTCGCTGTACAGAGAATTAGTTTTTTGGGCTACATTATCTCCAGCAAAGGTTTTGAGATGGATCCGGTTAAGGTTCAGGCTGTGCAGGAATGGCCTAGGCCTATTGGTTTGAAATCAATACAGAGGTTTTTGGGTTTCGCCAATTACTATAGAAAATTCATAAAAAATTTTTCTAGTATTGTCAAACCTCTGACTGATCTCACCAGGAAAGGTGCTGATGCGGTTCAGTGGTCTTCTGAGGCCATTGAAGCTTTTGTGTATCTCAAGGAGAGGTTCACCTCTGCTCCCATCCTTATGCAGCCTGATGTTACTAGGCCGTTTTTGGTTGAGGTTGATGCTTCCTCTGTGGGGGTTGGCGCAGTATTGTCTCAGGATAACGGGGATGGATTACATCCCTGTGCATTTTTTTCAAAAAAATTTTCGGAGACTGAATTGAATTACGATATTGGTAATCGGGAATTATTGGCTATTAAACTCGCATTTGAACACTGGCGCCACTTCTTGGAAGGTGCGGAATTTCCCGTTCAGGTTCTTACGGATCATAAAAATCTGATATATCTTGACGCTGCCAAGCGCCTGAATGCCCGTCAGGCTAGGTGGGCACTGTTTTTCTCGCGGTTTAATTTCTCCGTTACTTACATCCCTGGTACTAAGAATGTTAAGGCGGATGCCTTGTCTCGCAGTTTTTCTCCCATAGTCGGTGCTGAGAAAGAGGAAAACATTTTACAAGAAGGTGTTGTGATAGCTGCTTTAGACTCCGTTTTGGAAGATGAGATTCTTAAAGCTCAGGAGAATGCCCCATCTAACACTCCTCATGGGAGGTTGTTTGTGCCTGGGACCTTTAGGAGAGATTTGTTTGTTGAGTGTCACGAATCTCGGTTGGCAGGTCATCCCGGAATCTCTGAGACCAAGAGACTGGTGGGTCGCAGTTTTTGGTGGCCTGGATGGCAGAAGGAAGTCATTAAGTGGGTGCGCCAATGTACTATATGTGCTAGATCTAAGTCCTCACATACTCCTGCTGCGGGGTTGCTTTGTCCTTTGGAGGTCCCCAGTGCTCCTTGGACACATTTGGCTATGGACTTTATAACTGACCTTCCCCCCTCTGAGGGTTTTACTGTCATCTGGGTGGTCGTGGACCGTTTTAGCAAGATGTGTCACTTGGTTCCCTTCGTCAAACTGCCCTGCGCTAAAACTCTCGCTAAGGCCTTTGTCAAGGAAATTGTCAGACTTCATGGCGTTCCTACTGACATTGTTTCTGATAGGGGTCCTCAGTTCGTGGCTCGTTTTTGGCGTGCCTTTTGTGACAGGTTGGGAATTCATTTGTCGTTTTCATCCGGATATCATCCTGAATCTAATGGCCAGACAGAAAGGAAAAACCAGGATGTTGAGCAGTTCTTGCGTTGTTTTGTGGCAGACAATCAAGAGGGGTGGTCTGAGTTTCTGCCACTTGCCGAATTTGCTCTGAACAATCATACATCTTCTTCTGCTGGTTGTTCGCCTTTTTTTTGTTGTTCTGGGAGACATCCGTCGTTTGGGTCGTTCTCCAAGTTGGGATCTGCCGTGCCTGAGGAGGAGAATTTTTCCGGTGATTTGGAAAGAGTTTGGACGGATGTGCGTGGTAATCTTCAGGAGGCCAACAGAAAATCTAAAGACTACTTTGATAGGAAACGACAGGAGGTTTTGTTCGCTGTTGGTGACATGGTTTGGTTGTCCTCTAGGAATCTGCGGTTGAGGATTCCTTCTAAGAAATTGGGTCCCAAGTTTGTAGGGCCCTTTAAGGTGCTTCAGGTTGTCAACCAATCTGCTGTTAGGTTGGAGGTTCCTACCTCCTGGAGAATTAATCCGGTCTTTCATGTCTCTCTGTTAAAAAAAGCTGTTGTGTCGGATGGTGACGCCTCTGCCTCTGTTCCTCCGGTGGTGGAGGACGGGGAATATGAAATTTCTCGCATCCTTGACTCTAGACGGTATAGAGGTAGTTTGCAGTATCTTGTGGCCTGGAAAGGTTTCGGACCCGAGGATAACTCTTGGGTGAGGTCAGATGATGTTTCCGCGTCCAGACTTATCAGAGCGTTTCACAGGAGATTTCCTGATAAGCCTGGTCCTAGGGGATCCGGAGGATCCTCTTAGAAGGGGGGGTACTGTTAGAACCTTGCTGTTAGGTTTTTTTTCCTTTGCTGGTCACATGACCTTGTTGGCCTATTTAATCCTGCTCCGCCCTTCTGGCTTTGCTGGACTTCATTGTATATCTACTTTCTAGCTAGCCTGTGCTCTGTATCTAACTCTGTTAGTTTGCTTGGTCTACGGACCTCTAGGTTCTATCTATTTTGTTTGTTCGTCTGTCTGCTGCTATTTCTGTTAGGAGGTGTCCCATATTCCTCCCAGTCCTTAGTACTTGTAGGGATTCCCTCCCCAAATCTATAGGTCTCCGTACAGACTAGATTAGGACTTTAGCAGGTCTGATCGCAGGATCAGGTTCCCTGTTACATCGTAGGGATTCAGCTGAGTCTTATAGTAGGGACAGATCTCCTCTCTTTCCTTAGCTTTGGTAGCAGAACATAACATCTAAACTCTGGATGTCGCGCGGATTAATACTCTGCTAACAGGTTATGGGCCCAGATGTACCAGAGTCCCCAGAGTTCCCAGAGTCACAGATCCCCAGAACACAGAGGAAAGAAAAGAAAGAAAGACAGCAAACTGAGAAGAAGCAAAGATGGCCACCACCAGCAGCTCCATGAAATTTACAGTGCCAAGTCTCACTAACCAGAATTATCAATCCTGGAAATTCAAAGTGAAAATGCTGCTGATAAGAGAAGGTACGTGGAAATACACACAGGAGCCTATACCTGACCCAGTGCCACAGGAGTGGACAGAGATGGATCAGAAAGCACAAAGTACCATATCACTCAGTATAGATGATGACCAGATTGTGCATGTGTGTAAATGTAATACTGCAAAGGAAATGTGGGAGCAGTTGCAAAAGGTACATGAGAGGATAAATTTAAGCAATAAGCTCTATCTCATGAGAAAGCTGTACCAGTCTAAGCTACAGAAAGGCCATGATATGCAGGATTACATAAGAAGTGTTCTGGAAGTTGTAGAACGCCTGAGAGGCATTGGGGAAGATCTAAAGGACTTTCATGTGGCCGCATTACTGCTTAGTGGCCTTCCAGAGAGCTATGATACGCTTGTAACTGCACTAGATGCGCGTCCAGATGATGAGCTTACACTGGAGTATGTCAGGAGGAAGCTCATAGATGAATATAAGCGAAAGGCAGAAGGTATAAACAGTAGGATATGCAGCACAGAATCTGCTTTACAGACACAAAACCTAACTGATAACAGGAAGCACACAAAAGAAACACGTGAATGTTTTGTTTGCAAGAAATCAGGACATTTGAAAGCTGACTGCAGAGTCTGGAAAGCTAGAATGAATCAGCTGAAAAAGCAAAGCAGTCATCAAAGGGTTAAAAGTGCTGTATCTGGAGAAAATGATTCTGTGAATACTGAAACTGCATTTACTGTCAGTGCAAATACATCAAAGCATGCATGGTGTATAGACTCTGGAGCAACTAGTCACATGACTAATAACAGAGACTTCTTTTCTAAGCTTGACCAAAGTAAATCAGAGAAAGTGATTATGGTTAATGGTCAGTACATGACTTCAGAAGGCATAGGAGATGGTTATATTGATTGTCAAATCTCACCAACACAAAGCAGGAAGATCCCAGTAAAGGATGTGCTGTATGTGCCTAGTCTTGAAAGTAATCTACTATCTGTGAAGAAACTCACAAAACAAGGAAATGAAGTTACATTTAAGCATGATAACTGCATCATCTCAAAGGAAGGCCACTCACTAGCAGAGGGAAACATCACAGATGAACTTTATCAGCTGAAATGCAAAGAGTGTGTGTATACAGCGCAACAAGAAGAGCATAAAAACTGTATACATGTGTGGCATAGGCGTCTGGCACACAGAGACCCAGAAGCAATAAGAAAGTTAGTCCAAAAGCAACTAGCTGAGGATATTACAATTGATCTATGTAACCAGACAATGAAGTGTACTAGCTGCATCAAAGGGAAAATGTCTAGGAAAGCTTTTCCTAAGAGAATTAGTACAACAACAGCACAGCCACTAGATTTAATACACACAGATGTCTGTGGTCCAATGAGCACTCTGACTCCAGGGAAGAAGAGATATTTTCTCACATTTATTGATGATCATTCAAGATATACAGTTGTCCACCTGCTTCACAGCAAGAAGGAAGTTCCAGAGAAACTTGAAATATACCTAGCTGAAGTATATAATAAATTTGGAAGAATGCCAAAGATTCTACGTGCAGATAATGGGACTGAATATACAAGTAATGAGACACAGAGCATTTTAAAGAAAAATGGAATCCTATTTCAGACCACTGTACTGTACAACCCAGAGCAAAATGGTGTCGCGGAAAGAAGGAACCGAACACTATGTGAAAGTGGAAGAAGCATGTTATTTGATGCAAATCTGCCCACAGCATATTGGGGTGAAGCAATCATGACAGCTTGCTATCTTCAGAACAGACTACCAGGTAAAGCTACAGAGAAAACTCCATTTGAGCAATGGAATAGCAGAAAGCCAAAACTACATCACATAAGAATATTCGGAAGTAAAGCATTTGTACATGTTCCCAAAGAAAAGCGAACTAAGTGGGAATCTCACTCTAAGGAAGGTATCCTGGTAGGCTACAGTGAAACCCAGAAAGGTTATAGGATTCTACACCCAGAAGCAAACAAGGTCACAATAAGTAGAGATGTAGTGATTGATGAAAACTTTGTATCACCTAAGTTTTGTGACATCACGCCAGTAGTCCAGCTGAAGTCACAATTACAAGACAGCAACAAAGAGGATGTAGAAGTCTGGCTGGATTCTTCAACTAATGAAGGAACAACAGAAAAATCAGGTGAATCTGAAATCAGGAGATCGACAAGATCAAACAAAGGTATACCAGCTAAACGTCTATCCTACATTGTCAAGACACTAACTGAATCAGAGCCGAAGTCATGGGATGAAATGCAAGCACTACCTGTCCATGAAAGAACAAAGTGGATCGATGCCGCTAATGAGGAAATCAAATCGCTTCATCAACTCCAAACTTGGAAACTCACCAAGCTACCACAGGGCAAAAAGGCAATCAAGTGCAAGTGGGTCTTCAAAACCAAATATGACTCTGAAGGTAAAGTCCACAGATTCAAAGCAAGGTTGGTCACAAAAGGATATTCTCAAAAGTATGGCGAAGATTACGATGCTACATTTGCTTCAGTCGCTAAACAGACCACGTTCAGAGCTTTGTTAGCTGTGGCTGCTGTACAAAAGATGTATGTCAGACATTTGGATATAAAAACTGCCTTTTTAAATGGTGACATTGAGGAGGACTTATACATGACTCAACCTGAAGGTTATGTAAAAGGAGGTGAAGAGAATCTTGTTTGCAAACTACAAAAATCTCTCTATGGTCTTAAGCAATCAGCAAGAGCATGGAACACCAAGATGAATAAAGTCTTGTTGGAAGAAGGATTTAAAAGAGGTCAAGCAGATCCGTGCTTATACACAAAATATACAGATGGAAAGTGGATGTATATTCTCTTATATGTGGACGACGTGATTGTTGTTCATCAAGACGACGCAGAAATTGGAAAAATGACTGAAATTCTGAATCAGCACTTTGAAACAAAAGACCTTGGAAGTGTGACATATTATCTAGGAATCCAAATCCAGAGAGAGGAAGATGGAAGTTTTCTTCTAAACCAAAGTGCAAAAATTAATTTGATTCTGAATCAGTTTAAAATGTCAGAGGCCAAAGGTATATCAACCCCAATGGAACCATCCTACCTGAAGCTGGAAGGAGAAGATGACCTGTTGCCTAACAATGAGAAATATCGTCAGGCAGTGGGGGCAATTCTATACATATCAACTATGACTCGACCGGATATCACAACAACAGTTGGAATCCTTTGCAGATATGTGGAAAAACCGCGCCAAAGAGACTGGAATGCTGTTAAGAGACTTCTCCGATATTTGAAAGAAACGCAAGATGTAAATTTAAAACTATCTGCAGCAGGAGATCTAGAACTTACCGGCTATGTAGATGCGGATTGGGCTGGTGATTCGCGTGATCGTAAATCCACAAGTGGATACTTGTTTAAAGTTGGAGAAAGTTCAATCTCCTGGTCTAGTAGGAAACAAGTGTCTGTTGCCTTGTCATCTACAGAAGCGGAGTATGTGTCCGCAGCCTATGCAAGCCAGGAGTTTGTTTGGCTAAGACAATTGATGGACGATCTTGGCAAACCGTCAACTCAGCCGACTGTAATTTATGAGGACAACCAAGGATGCATTAAACTTGCATGCAGTGAAAAGATCAGTGCTAGAACCAAGCACATTGACGTCAGACATCATCATCTACGTGATTTGATAGATCGTGGCAAAATTCAGTTTGTCTATTGTGAAACTGATAAGATGGTAGCTGACATTATGACAAAGCCATTGCCACGAGCTAGGTTCCAAGAATTGAGAACCACAATGGGACTAAGAGGATAAGTAGTTGTTGAGTGGGGGTGTTGGAATAATACATATTAATCTGTATGTGTATTGCAACAACTACTGTGTGCTGTTTCATATGTTGTGCATATTGTGAGGTTGTTAACAAAGTTGTGTTTAAAAAAAAAAAAAAACTCACACAGACAGGATGCCCCCTCCTTCTCTTCCTGTATTGTTGTTATATGTTTTGTTTCTCCTCATGCTGCAGTAACACCAGACTCCATGCTGTGCCTATGCTGGATATGAATAAGCCTACATTCTGTGTTCTAAACTCTGGATGTCACGCGGATTAATACTCTGCTAACAATTAAGTTGTGGACTGATTATTGCTGCGCCATCAATCCCTGCACTACAACGCCCAGCACCACCTATAACATCCACACTGCCCTGGAGCTAGCTCTACCTGTGCAGAGCCACACCATCCCTGCTGCACTAACATCAGCTCCAGAGGACCTGCTCCGCAGCGGCGGCTTCCTGTAGCCGCATACCACAGGTGGCGTCACAAACTTTATACAAACACTATAAATCCCCTATAAATAAACCCCTTTTATTGACCGCCCTGGGTCACGGACCGAGTCACCACCACTGTGACATCCCCCAGCATCCACCGGCCCGGCACCGGGTACCCCAAGGCCCAGGGGGCGCGTCACATGCGGCTTCATTAAATGCAACTGTTTAACTGTTCATGAGGACTCGTGTCAAATGTGTCTGGTCAGCAAGTGAATCCAGTTACATGTCTGTGCCTGAGGGCAAGTACCCCTGTATGACTGAGAGAAGCTGCAGCACATGGTCTATGGTCGCCCTGAATAAACAGTTCCCCAAGGATTCCAAAGAATTCATGAAACCTGTCTCGCCCCTATCTAAACCTAGCGGTGTGCATGTAACAAAATCTTTCTATTTCTCTCTGAGGTCTCTCCAGAATGCAGGGCACAATAAACAGACAGGTTATAAAAGAAGTACAATATACTTATGTTGCACCTCTCCTGTCTCTGCCCAGTCCTCCGCTGGCTCGCTTACTCCCTTTCTCCCATCTGACTTCACTCTTCAGAACCTCCAGTGGTCACTGGGACTTAAATGACGTCCTGTTGAGCATCACCCAGTGATGTCATGATGTCTCTTGATGCCTAATGAGCATTGAATTGCAAAAATTTGGGTTCTGGAAAATCCAATTTTTTGTGAAATTTGAAGCAGAGAGACAAAAATAAGACAGCCCCCAAAAAGGGAATGGTATTATAGTATCTAGTTTTGCATTTTGCATGAGTTCTTGTAAATACTGCTATCATAAGGCGGTATCTGCAGCCCATTCAGGTTGCACAGGTTGTCCAGTGCCTAAAGGATAACAAAGAGGTTTGCCATGTCTTTCAGCACAGTCTCCAGAGCATGCAGGAGATTCCAGGACACTGTCTGTGGCACATTATTATTATTATTATTTGGCACTTTTCATGTGAAAAAGGGGGTATACATATGTAGCACCCTGAGGACTCGGCTGCTACAGGGGTATTACACCTCAAGCCAGAGGTGTGGTATTCCACTCCCGGGTAAGGATGGAGTGTGGGACTGAGCTCAGATAGCTGCATGCACTACATACATCCCATTTCCGGGGGACAGACCGACGGTACTCCCACCAGTATATGTGCAGGTACGACAGTGTCTGTCCCTGGCTGGAGTGGGAGGGGGGTGGAACATCCCAGTAGTGTATGGGCAGATAGGGGGAGCAGTTTGGGTAAGGCTAGGAGCTCATTGGGTGCTGGTCACCTGAGCTCACACATAGAGGGAGTATATAAGGTGGGCACCATCTTAGATCAGGGTCAGTCTTCTGTAGAGGGTCAGTCAGTCCTGAGAGAGGTCCAGGAGCGCCTGCAGAGAGAAGAGAGAGAGGAGAAGTATACAACCAGAAGGGTGAAGGGTTGGCACGCAAGGACCGGAGGCTGCGACATTACATGTGGAGCAGCCCCTCACCAAGTCCACTAAGAAGGCACACCGAGCATAGGGTCAGGGAAGCCAAAGAAGGTTCACCCAATAGGAGACCCGAGGGAGCCGGACATAAGTGGACCCCTGGTGGGAACGGCCAGTAGAGAGGACAGTCAGAAAGGGAGCTCAGGACCACGCTCCAGAATTGCTTGGGGGTTGGCCGAGTCCAGGACCTGGTGGACGCAGCACGGCTCGGGCGGTCACTCAAGGCCAGAGTGACCAACAGAACAGCAGTAAGTAAAAACCCTGAACTGCACAGCCCGACTCTGAGTCTTCTTACCATCCACACTGCACCACCACTACCACCATCCTCTACACCTGACCCCCTGAGGCTATACCCCTCCCGTTGGGGGTTATACTACCACAGCTGCACATATACCACCAGCCTCAGCGGACCCTGCTGCAGCGGCGGCCTTTTGACCGCAAATCAACGGGTGGCGTAGTCGACACTAAGAACAACTAATAACATCTGTAAAGACTGCCACACACTGAGTTTGACACCCTGGGCACGGACCGGGTCGCCGCCACTCGGAGACTACAACCCCCATCAGATCCGGCTCCGGGTAATCCCCAAACAGCACTGGCCCAGGGGGCGCGTCAACTTTGGCGTAGTCGGCAGGATTTCGTGCCCGCAACCACCGGGTACTGCGTGCCTGAAGAAAAGTTCAAATTTACCTCAAGAAGAAGTCTCCCGCCGGTTCCAGAGGGTCCCCGCCATGGGACGCCATCACGGATCGTTTCCCGCTGGTTGCCCGCCATCTGCAGCTTTTTCCCGCCATCCACGGAGTTTCCCGCCACTGGGAGACGATTCCCGCCATTTCCAGAAGATTTCCCGCCTTGGAAGAGCGGACGCCATTATGGGCGTGCCAGAGGGTGGCAAGAGGTCACCTCCCATCGTGGGCCAGGCCAAGGAATGGCGCCAAAAGCGGAAACCGCCCCCACCAACGGAGACTGTGATGCTAGAGATGTCCATCAGCGTGAGAGAACTGCCCCTGGAACTGACAATCACAAAGTTGCCCCGGGACCACCTTCAATGGGGGCGGATACAGAACAAAACAGAGAAGATGGGAGCAGCTTGGAGGAGTCTGGAGGAGCCGTACCCGTTGATGGAGGGAGAGGCAGGCAGCACCGACCCAGTGGTCAGGAGCCTGTTGCAAGCGACAACCCCAGAAGGCCTGGTGGAGATCCTGGCACATCTCCCCCGAGACCGGGAGCGTGCACAGACCGCACTGGAGGGCTTGGCTCAGAGGATGGCCCGAGTGCAGCGGGACGTACTGGCCGCATGGAGCAGAGAGATGGCCCAGCAGGCTGGAACCCGCCAGCGAAGCACGCCACCCGAGACGAGGAGACAGACCGCCTCTGAGGATGGTGCAGGAGGAGTGAAGGCCGGAGACGGCGCCGAAGAGGGAGCTGAACAGATGGAGGCAGGTAAAGGGGACGTCACTACCCCGAGCCGAGAAACCGCGTGCCTGCCCCAGCTCCCCGTCGCAGAGCCCGAAATTCCCCCTGCCGTGCCCGTCGCTGCATCGTCACCGCTCCAGACAAGGCCTCAAGCAGAAGCCGCGGCCGCGACCCCTGTGACGTCACGCGCCTCAACCCTGAGCGCGGCAAAGCAGGAAACACCACCGGCCTGGTCGCAAGGTCTAGTACCCCCGGGCGCCGCAGTACCAACAGCGCCTTCTACCTCCACTGAGCCACCGGCCTGGTCGCTGGGCCAAGTAACCCCGGGCGCCGCCGTCTTCACGGTGCCCTTTACGTTCAGGGTACCCCAGGCCTGGTCGCAAGGCCTGGCGAACCCGGGCGCCGCTTCCACCACCGCGCCCTCAACATCTAGAGTGCCGCACCTGGGTGAAGACTTGTTTGCCCAGCACACTTGCCCGGATGGGCAGCCCTTTATATGGCCACCGGAGTACTACCAACTGGAACTCCAAAAAGCAAGGCCCCTGTGCAAGCCCCTGATTCCGGCTCCGAAGCCCGTTAAGAGGACCCCGCTCCCGCTGGAAGAAGCGCAGTTCGAGTGGGACCCCACCGGAGGAGACCTCATGGGGTTCACTCAGGAAACTCGGGCAGCCGCAGCGGAGCGTGTGGAGTGCTGCCGCCAGCAGTTGGCAGTCTTCGAGCAAGAACGGAGAGAGAGGCGGGTCCGTGAGCAGCGGCTGCAGGAACAGAGCGCAGGGCAGAAGAGCAGGACCAGGAGGAACCCCCGTGCAGCTCATGGTCCCCGTGCCACCGGGACTGTGATTAAATTCCAAATGCAGCACGGGTGGGGCTTCATAAGAGATCACCACACCCCCGGCGACGTCTTTGTGACCAGAAGAGACGTGGAGTCCCATCTGCCGGAGGGACACAGAGGTCGTGACCTATATGTAGGGGACGAGGTCACGTTCACCCGGCACAAGTGTGCCAAAGGACCCTACGCCCTCCATGTACACCAGCTGACGGAGGAGGAGCTACGGTGTGAAGAGGAGCAAGAGGACCCGGACGGGTCTGAAAGAGGAGCAGGAGTACGCCGTCATTAAAGTACGGTAAAGAGACTGTACATAGTTACCCGTCAGGGTATAAGAACTGTTACTGCTGCTAGTTAAAATATAGTCCCCGTTGGGACCAGCAAATTGAACTGAAACCCATGTGTCCCTATTCCCACTGACCGAGGACTGAGAGCGGTCATTCCTTTCCTAATACCTGGCCGAGGACTGAGAGCGGCCATATTTCCCCTTGTATATAGTTGCGTTTTTTAAGGCGCCCCCTACTGGTTTTATAGGAAAGCTGTGTTATTCTACAAGAGACTGTCGCACTTTACCCGGTCACAAGTTGCACCGTGGCCGGAGGAACAAGAAAGTTTACAAGAATGTTTATTATGAAAAAGTTTTATGCTGCAGAAATATATCTATAATGTTTTATATGTTTATGTTGTTATGAAAAAATTGTATGTTTATGGATGTTTTATTCTCTTACAGCCCGAGGACGTGCTGTGATTTACCAGGGGGGAATGTAGCACCCTGAGGACTCGGCTGCTACAGGGGTATTACACCTCAAGCCAGAGGTGTGGTATTCCACTCCCGGGTAAGGATGGAGTGTGGGACTGAGCTCAGATAGCTGCATGCACTACATACATCCCATTTCCGGGGGACAGACCGACGGTACTCCCACCAGTATATGTGCAGGTACGACAGTGTCTGTCCCTGGCTGGAGTGGGAGGGGGGTGGAACATCCCAGTAGTGTAGGGGCAGATAGGGGGAGCAGTTTGGGTAAGGCTAGGAGCTCATTGGGTGCTGGTCACCTGAGCTCACACATAGAGGGAGTATATAAGGTGGGCACCATCTTAGATCAGGGTCAGTCTTCTGTAGAGGGTCAGTCAGTCCTGAGAGAGGTCCAGGAGCGCCTGCAGAGAGAAGAGAGAGAGGAGAAGAGAAGGACCCAGAGGGGGAGAAGAAGGAACCCCAAGAACCCAGTATACAACCAGAAGGGTGAAGGGTTGGCACGCAAGGGAACCGGATCCCAAATTAGTGGAGGAGAGAAACAACCCTCAACTAAGAACCGGAGGCTGCGACATTACATGTGGAGCAGCCCCTCACCAAGTCCACTAAGAAGGCACACCGAGCATAGGGTCAGGGAAGCCAAAGAAGGTTCACCCAATAGGAGACCCGAGGGAGCCGGACATAAGTGGACCCCTGGTGGGAACGGCCAGTAGAGAGGACAGTCAGAAAGGGAGCTCAGGACCACGCTCCAGAATTGCTTGGGGGTTGGCCGAGTCCAGGACCTGGTGGACGCAGCACGGCTCGGGCGGTCACTCAAGGCCAGAGTGACCAACAGAACAGCAGTAAGTAAAAACCCTGAACTGCACAGCCCGACTCTGAGTCTTCTTACCATCCACACTGCACCACCACTACCACCATCCTCTACACCTGACCCCCTGAGGCTATGCCCCTCCCGTTGGGGGTTATAATACCACAGCTGCACATATACCACCAGCCTCAGCGGACCCTGCTGCAGCGGCGGCCTTTTGACCGCAAATCAACGGGTGGCGTAGTCGACACTAAGAACAACTAATAACATCTGTAAAGACTGCCACACACTGAGTTTGACACCCTGGGCACGGACCGGGTCGCCGCCACTCGGAGACTACAACCCCCATCAGATCCGGCTCCGGGTAATCCCCAAACAGCACTGGCCCAGGGGGCGCGTCACATAGCAAACACAATTGCAAAAATCTTGAACAAAAACGCAATGGCAAACTGGTACTGGAGGAGAGAGGACCCTACCTGCGATGTCTCACAATCTTCAAGGGATGGGTGAGGATACAGTAGGTGAGGGTAGAGCTGGTCATGCAGCGGTGTGGTGGAGAAATGATTACTGCAGGTTGTAGGCTTTTCGGAAGAGGTGGGTTTTCAGGTTCCTTTAGAAGGTTTCCTCAGTAGGCAAGAGTCTGATGCTTTGGGGTAGAGAGTTCCAGAGTAGGGGGGATACACGGGAGAAATCTTGTATGCGATTGTGAGAAGAAAAGATAAGAGGGGAGTAGAGAAGGAGATCTTGTGAGGATCGTAGGTTGCGTGTAGGTGTGTACCGGGAGACTAGGTCACAGAAGTATGGAGGAGAAAGGTTGTGGATGGCTTTGTATGCCACGGTTAGGGTTTTGAACTGGAGTCTCTGGGCAATGAGGAGTCAGTGAAGCATTTGACAGAGAGGAGAGGCTGGGGAGTAGGCGGGAGGCAGGTGGATTAGTCGGGCAGCAGAGTTTAGGATAGATTGGAGGGGTACGGGAGTGTTAGCGGGGAGGCCACAGAGCAGGATTTTGTAGTAGTCGAGGCGGGAGATGATGAGGGCGTGCACTAGTGTTTTTGCAGATTCATGGTTGAGGAATATGCGGATCCGGGAGATGTTTTTGAGTTGGAGTCGGCAGGAAGAGGAAAGGGCTTTGATATGTGGTTTGAAGGAGAGGTTAGAGTCCAGGGTTACCCTGAGGCAGCGAGCTTATGGGACTGGGGAAAGTGGACAGCCATTGATTTTGATGGATATGACTCGCCCCCAGGGCCATGGGGTACTCGGCAGCCGGGCCTTATGGCTGCTTGCAGGGGGGATATCACGGTGGCTGGCCCGGTTCGTGACCCAGGGCGGTCAGTGCAAAAAGGGGATATAATTGTTAGGGACATTTTGTGACGCTGACTCGCCCCCGGGGGCCTGCAGCTGATCGCCAGGGTTATCACGGTGGCTGGCCCAGGGCGGTCAGTGCTCAAAGGGTATCAATTATTAGTAGAAGTTCAGAGAGTTCGTGACGCCACCTGTGGTGTCTGGTGAAGGTCCTCTGAGACAGATGTCAAGGCAGCTAAAGATGGTACAGCTCCCCAGAGGCGGAGCGGGCCTCAGGGCAGTGTAAATAGATGAATGGTGCACTGGGCGTTGTAGTGCGGTGATGGAAAATGGCGCCGGTGAAGAAACAGACAGAGGCTGTTCGATGCAGTCGTCCAAGGTTTTACTTACAGTTCTTAGGCAATTCACAAGTGCACTTTACAGGTGAAGGCCTCCCGCGTCGCGCTGCGTTCACCAGGCAGGGGTTCAGTCCTTCCTTAAGCAGCTTAGTGCCTGGCAGAACCCCACTTTCTCGTGTTCCTACTTTGACCATCTTTACACTTGGTCCTTCTCACCGCTGCCCTACGCTGCCCACTCTCAATCCCGCTGGGGTATGCTGAAGTCCTTCCTGTACGTCGGATCCGGGACCAACCTGACCCCCTGGGGATTAGAATGAAGCAAACCGATCCCTCCTGACACCTGGCAGGAGCGGGGCATACGGGTGCCGTCCTGCACGCGCCGTACCCCCTGGGATCCTTTTTGGAGAATGGAGCCTACTCCCTGCTCCACTCCAGGGCCTCTATCCTGAGCCCTAACTTGCGGAACAGAGTTCTGACTGAGCCTCTGCTCCCAGACAGTCTTCACTAACTGACCTCAACTCCAAATATGGCTTCCTATTATATACCTACTGTATAAGTGCTTCCTGTATCTGCTTCCTCCACCCACACCCACTACTGGTTCCCCCTACCTTTGGATTCCCCCCTACTCCAGCCAGGGTCGGGGCTCAGCAGAAACTACATTGCAACTTGCTCCTCCTGCTGGCCTGGAGTGGTGTAGTGTTGGATGTGGGTGTTTGGGGTTCCGTGCAGCACACCTATCTTACCCGAGAGAAGGAAGACACCACACCTCTGGGTGAGGTGCAGTATCTCTGTGGCGACCGAACCCTCAGGGGCGCCACAATGCCACCTGTGGTACCTGGTGAGGATCACCAGCACTGCAACAGTCCTCTGAGGCAGATGTTAGGGCAGCTAGAGATGGAACGGCTCCCCACAGGTGGAGCAGGCCTCAGGGCAGTGTAAACGATGCAGGTTGCGCTGGGCGTTGTGGTGCAGGGGGAACGATGGCGCAGTAGGA
This sequence comes from Phyllobates terribilis, assembly GCF_046119375.1. NCBI lineage: Eukaryota > Metazoa > Chordata > Amphibia > Anura > Dendrobatidae > Phyllobates > Phyllobates terribilis. The sequence continues at coordinate 176,544 of NW_027363046.1, forward strand.
GTAACGGACAGAGACAGGGAATTTGCTTCGTTACCTTTACTCATGCAATTGTTAGGTATGGTCCAGGGTACTCCATAGGATAGGTGCACTTCAGGACTTCGCCCCAGTGAGCGGGTATAAGGCGGCCTCCTGATCCGTGTTTGCCTCTGTGTATGCTCCTGGCCAGCCTGCAACTGGGCCTAGATTATGTGTTACTTCACCTGTTGCTCAGAAGTAGGACCTCCGGTTGGTAACCACTTTCCCTGGACGTCGGGGCCTTCGTGGTTCCTGGTCCTGTGTGTGTCTAGCTTTCAAGTTTTGCCAGGGACTTGTAGTCCTCCTGGGATTCCGGTTGACCCTACTGGGTGTAAAGGGTCCCTGTAGGCACGGACCCGGAGTCCGGTATGTATAACGGGGTGAGCTTACTATGCTCCTCTGCCCCCTTGGTTCCACTCTCCTTTCCTCCTCGCCGTCGGCCACACTCGGGGACGTCACTACTCGGCAGCTGACGTGCTGCGTCTTCACCGCTCTCTGAGCATCGGCACGCTCTCAGACTCTCTCTGTCTGACTGCTCTGTTCTGCTCTGAGCACTGACTAAACTCAGACTGACTCTGACTAACTAACTCTGACTAACCAACTGAGCTGCCTGGCTCCACCTTCCCTTTATATGTCCCTATCAGGGCTCCCTCTGCTGGTATGAGGTGGAAGGTGGAGGTGTGTGAATGTAGTGAGGGCCTCTTGTGGAGAAGTCCATCCATGCACCCATATGGGTCTGTGGCACCAAAGTCAGATGGGGGGGCTGAGTGAAATGGGGGAAAGATGATGAATTCTGTTTTATCCATGTTAAGTTTTAGAAATCTAGCAGAGAAGAAGGATGAGATAGCGAACAGACATTGTGGGGTTCTGGTTAGTAAGGAGGTGATACCAGGTCCAGAGAGGTACATCTGTGTGTCGTTAGCATAGAGATGATACTGAAAGCCGTGGGACTCTATGAGCTGTCCCAGGCCGAGGGTGTAGATGGAGAAGAGCAGGGGTCCTATGACTGAACCTTGGGAAACACCGACAGATAGGGTGCGAGATGAGGAGGTGGTGTGTGAGTGAGAAACACTGAAGGTTCTGTCTGTTAAGTATGACTAGATCCAAGATAGGGCCAAGTCTTTGATACCAAGAGATGAGAGAGTCTGTAGTAATAGGGAATGGTCCACTGTGTCAAGGGCAGATGACAGTTCCAGGAGGAGAAGGACAGAATAGTGTCGCTTGGATTTGGCGGTTAGTAGGTCGTTGGTGACTTTAGTCAGGGTAGTTTCAGTAGAATGGTGCGGTTGGAAGCCAGATTGTAAGCGGTCAAAGAGGGAGCAGGAGGAGAGGTGGGAGGACAGTTCAAAATGGACGTGCTGTTCCAGTAGTTTTGAGGCATAGGGGAGAAGTGATATGGGGCGATAGCTAGTCAGAGAGGATGGGTCAAGGGAGGGTTTTTTGAGGATGGGTGTGATGGAGGCATGTTTGAAACATGAGGGGAAGACACCAGTTGTTAGTGACAGGTTGAAGAGGTGGGTTAGAGTTGGGATGAAGACTGTAAGGTTAGGGATGAGGTGGAATGGGATAGGGTCAAGTTCACAGGTGGTGAGGTGTGACTTAGAGAGTAAGGAGGAAAGTTGATCTTCTGAACTGGCGGAGAAGCTGGTTTTGGAGGAGGAGGATTGAGTAGATATGAGGAGGGGCTGTGGGGACTTTAGGAAAAAGCTTTGTCTGATGGTATTAATCTTCTGCTTGAAGAATGAGGCAAAGTCCTCGGCTGAGATGAAAGTAGAGGGAGGAGGCGATGGGGGGCGGAGGAGAGAATTGAAAGTGTTGAATAGCTGTTTAGGGTTGTGTGACAGGGAAGTTATGAGAGATGAGAAGTAGGTTTGTTTTGCTGCAGTGAGTGTGGACTTGAAAGTAGTGAAGGACTGTTTGAATGCAATAGAGTGCTCGTTGGAGTGGGACTTTTCCCATTTCTGCTCAGCAACCCTGGAGGTCAGTCTCAGTTCTTTTCAGGCTGGTGTGCCAGGATTGCCTGTTGATTGTGCGAGCTTTGTTATATGTAAGGGGGGTGACCGAATTTAGAGCTGTAGCTGTTGTGGTGCTATATGAAGCAGCAGCAGCATCTGCATTGTGTAAGGAACTTATATCTGTAAGAGGGAGAAGGGATTAAGAGAGTGAGTGTAGGTCAAGGTGTTTGAGATTTCTGCAAGGGTATGCAAGTTTGTCAAGTGGGGATTGTGCACCGGGAGAGGAGAGGGAAGAGAATGTTAGTAGGTTGTGGTCAGATAGAGGGAGAGGTGAGTTGGAGAGGTTAGATAAGGAACAGAGGCGGATGAAGATGAGGTTCAGTGTGTGGCCATCTTTTTGGGTGGCTGCGGAAGACCATTGAGGAGGAAGGAGGAAGTGAGGGATAGAAGCTTAGAGACAGATGAGTGGGAAGTGTCAATGGGGATGTTGAAGTCACCCATGATGATAGTGGGGATGTCAGCGGAAAGGAAGTGAAGCAGCCAGGTGGTGAAGTGGTCGAAGAAATTGGTGGCTGGCCCTGGAAATGACAGCCAGTTGGAGGTTGGAGGGGGAGTAGATGTGTAAACAGTGCGCCTCGAAAGAGGGGAAAGTAACAGAGGGCGACAGTGGAATTGGGGAGAAGGAGCAGTTATCTGACAGGAGGATACCAATTCCTCCGCCATGCTTGCCGCTGGAGTGTGGGAAAGATGGGATCCACCATAGGAAAGTGCAGCTGGAGAACCTGTGTCAGAGGGGGTGAGCCAGGTTCCTGTGATGCCGAGGAAGGAGAGTTTGTTAGTAATGAAAAGATCATGGATGTAGGAAAGTTTGTAGCAGACAGAGCGAGCGTCCAGAGAGCTCCTGTTAGTGGGACTGGGGAAGCGGGGGCTGGGCGGATGGGTATAAGGTTAGAGAGGTTATGGAAATTTGTGGTAGGTTGTGGGTAGGAGGTAGAAGTGACTGTGGGGATGTGGTGAGGAAGGCCAGGATTTGGAGAGATATCGCCAGCAGTGAAGAGGAGAAGAGAAAATGTTAGTAGGTGGGAGCATGAGAGAGCATGAAGTGGCTGTCTGTGTTTGGAGACAGAGGATTGAATATTAAAGAAGAATTCTGAAGAGGAGGTGAATTGAAGGGGTAGGATGGGGGGAGAGATGAACAGTTCATTACGAGGTGTAGGTATTAGGGGGGTTAGTAGAAAGTAGAGGACTATAGGGGAGAGAGTGAAAACACATAGAAACATTGCTTATTGTGAATGTGTACTATCTTTCAGTGCATAGTTAAAGAGGGTATAAAGTGTGGTTACCTGACTCCTGCAATGACTAACTGCCAAATGTAATAACTGCCCACACTTGGCGCCGATGACATTCAGCGCAAGACACGTGCATGTGACGCGCCCCCTCGGTCGTGGGGTACCCGGTGCCGGGCTGGTAGATGCTGGGGGAATATCTCAGTGGCGGTGACCCGGTCCGTGACCCAGAGCGGTCAATAAAAGGGGTTATGTATAGGGGATTTATAGAGTTTTTATAGAGTTCATGATGCCACCTGTGGAATGCGTCTAACGGGAGCCGCCGCTGCAGAGCAGTCCTCTGAAGCTGATGTTACTGCAGCAGGGATGGTGTGGCTCTCCACAGGAAGAGCTAGCTCCAGGGCAGTGTAGATGATGTTGCAGGTTGTGCTGGGCGTTGAAGTGCAGGGGTTGATGGCGCAGCAAGAAACACAGAGACAAGATAGTGCAGTCCCAGGGTCTTTACTCACAGTTGTTGCAGTCCAGATTACAGGCGCCAAAGCAATCTCCCTCGTCGTGCTGCGCTTACTCAGTGAGGGGCTCAGTCCACCCTCAGATAGCTCCGGAGTACACAGCAGGACCCCCTTCTGTGTCTTCTCTCTGGCTGTCTCCCTGAACCTCATACCAAGTGTTCCAGTCTAGTACCTGCGGGCCTTGGCGGGCAACGTCTGCTCCGTCCCCTGGGTCCTATATAGCTACCTTCCTGGTGAGACTGGTATGGGATGTTGGCTACATGACATAATGTTCTGCAGCCTCCGGTTTCTAGCTGAGATGTTCAATCTTCTACTAGTTGAGGGACCGGTTCCCTGTGTGCAGCCTGATCCCTCCACCTCCCGGTAGATTCGGGCGCACGGGTGGCTTCTCGCATTGCCCGTACCCCTGGGGTCCTCTCTTCTGTTCCTGGAGCCTTTCTGCTCCATCTACTCTCTTCTCTCCTTCTCTTCAACCTTGGGCCTCACTGATTAGGCCCGTCTCTGGAGCAGAGCTCCTACAGAGCCCCTGCACCTTCCACTCTCCTCCTCTGACTGAACTGACTTTCTAAGATGGCTTCACTATTTTATATCTTTCTTCTATGTGCTCCCCTTAACTACGTCCTCCACCCACACCCACTACATGGTTCCCCCTTACTAGGCCCCCCCCCCACTCCAGCCAGGGTCCAGGGATTGTGCTCTCCTGTAGGAGCAATCTCGCCCTGCCCTCTGAAGTGTGGTGTAATGAATGCAGGTGTTAGGGTCCTGAGCTGTACTCCTTCCTTGCCAGAGGGTGAGATACCACACTTCTGGGTGAGATGCAGTACCTCTGTGGCGACCGAACCCTCAGGGGCGCTACACATGCACCCCACACGCGTGCACCCCTTAAGCAGCTTCTAAATTTATGGAGCAGAATTGTAGAAGAGGATCAACTGAACATCAGGACCAATATCTGCTCCTTTGTGTAAGTATGAACAGGAGGACTGCAAAGGCCCTACAACATAACCAGAAGCACGTTACACCCAAAATTGTCAGAAACAGACTCCATGAGGGCGGTATGAGGGCCCGACATCCTGTAATAGGACCTTACTCACAGCTCAGCACCTTGCAACTCAATTGGCATACACCTGAGAACACCAGAATTGTCAGGTCCTACGTTCTCTGTACAGGTGATAGCAGGTTCACATTGAGCAAGTGATAGATGTGAAAGTCTGGAGACGCCGTGGTGAATGTTATTCAGTCTGCACCGTCACCCAGCATGATGGGCACCATGTGATAGCCAACGGCAACCTGACTGCTGTTAGGTACACGGATGAAATCCTTAGAGCCAATGTCAGACCTTACTGTGGTGCAGTGGACCGTTGGTTCCTCCTAGTGCAGGACAATACCCTTCCTCATGTGCCATACTGGGAAGGCAGTTCCTGGATGATGAAAACATTGATGAGCTCACTTTCCCCAGACCCAGGTGCAAACCTGGTACAACTTGTGTAGCTACACAGGGGTCCAAAAGGTAAGAGGGGCCACTACCACTTCCAAAACAGGTGGAATTGTCTGTGTCCACTCATGCCCAGACCTGAATCCAATTGTGAATCTTTAAATCATTATGTATCAATGCATCCAATGCCGGGGTCTGGGAGGCTGTGGTTGGTGTGACCGAAAAGGATGATTGCAACAGACTCCATGGATGGGCGGCTTATGACTGGTAGTGAACAGAAGGGCGGCTATATTAAAGGGGCCAGAGCCGTACTTATAAGCAGAGGCCCACATGACGGTGATTGGGCCAGGAGAGAAAAATAAAGTTTGAATGGGGTCTATGGGATTGGATCAATAGGGAGTGGGAGGGGATAGTAAAAGGGAGTATAAAAGGAAAAGTGTGGGAAAAGGGGCCATTCCTGTGGGGACAGCAATGGGAAAAGTCTCACCTGCACACCCTCTTTTTTCAGGGAATTTAGAGATATCTAATGGAAATATATAGTACAGACCAAAAGTTTGGACACACCTTCTCATTTAAAGATTTTACTGTATTTTCATGACGATGAAAATTGTACATTCACACTGAAGACATCAAAACTATGAAATAACACATGTGGAATTATATACTTAACAAAAAAGTGTGAAACAACTGAAAATATGTCTTATATTCTAGGTTCTTCAAAGTAGCCACCTTTTGCTTTGATGATTGCTTTGCATACTCTTGGCATTCTCTTGATGAGCTTCAAGAGGTAGTCACTGAAAATGGTTTTCACTTCACAGATGTCCCCTGTCAGGTTTAATAAGTGGGATTTCTTGCCTTATAAATGGGGTTGGGACCATCAGTTGTGTTGTGCAGAAGTCAGGTGGAGACACAGCTGATAGTCCTACTGAATAGACTGTAAGAATTTGTATTATGGCAAGAAAAAAGCAGCTAAGTAAAGAAAAACGAGTGGCCATCATTACTTTAAAAAATGAAGGTCAGTCAGTGCGAAAAATTGGGAAAACTTAGAAAGTGTCCCCAAGTGCAGTTGCAGTAACCATCAAGCGCTACAAAGAAACTGGCTCACATGAGGACCGCCCCAGGAAAGGAAGACCAAGAGTCACCTCTGCTTCTGAGGATAAGTTTATCCGAGTCACCAGCCTCAGAAATCTCCGGTTAACAGCAGCTCAGATTAGATCCAGGTCAATGCCATACAGAGTTCTAGCAGCAGACACATCTCTACAACAACTGTTAAGAGGAGACTTTGTACAGCAGGCCTTCATGGTAAAATAGCTGCTAGGAAACCACTGCTAAGGACAGGCAACAAGCAGAAGAGACTTGTTTGGGCTAAAGAACACAAGGAATGGACATTAGACCAGTGGAAAGGTGAACGGATGGACTCTACATGCCTGGTTCCCACCGTGAAGCATGGAGGAGGAGGTGTGATGTGTGGGGGTGCTTTGTTGGTGACACTGTTGGGGATTTATTCAAAATTGAAGGCATACTGAACCAGCATGGCTACCACAGCGTCTTGCAGCGGCATGCTATTCCATCCGGTTTGCGTTTAGTTGGACCATCATTTATTTTTTAACAGGACAATGACCCCAAACACACCTCCAGGCTGTGTAAGGGCTATTTGACCAAGAAGGAGAGTGATGGGGTGATACGCCAGATGACCTGGCCTCCGCAGTCACCAGACCTGTACCCAATCTAGATGATTTGGGGTGAGCTGGACCGCAGAGTGAAGGCAAAAGGGCCAACAAGTGCTAAGTGTAGCGTCGGCATCCCTGCCGCCTGCTAGGCAGGGACGCTGTTCCCCTCACCTCTCCGCTCCGTGCCCGGCGTCCTCCTCCCGCTCTGCTGGCAGCGCGCGCTGCTTCCCGGCAACTGTGCTTAGGGCGCGCGCGTTCCCCCTCTCTTAAAGGGGCCGCGCGCACCGTCCTAAGGAGTCCCCGGCCAATGGCCGGAGGACCTCACCATATATAAGGCATCTCCTCCAAAATGGAGGTGCCCGAGCAATGTTGTTGCAAAGCCTTCACTCTGCTTCAGCCCTCAGGTCCCGTTACCAGTTACCTGCCAGTCACCTGCCAGATTCCTGCTTGATACCTGCCTGATATCCGCTTACCTGCTTGCAAGCCTGCGGTCCGACGGTCTGCCTTCCGACACCTGTCAGTCTGTCTATGGACCAGCCTGCCCGCTCACCAGGGAGCGCTCACCTGCTACCTGCCTGCTAGCCTACCTGGAGGCTCTGCCGTCACTTGCCGTGACCACCTGCCAGTCCAGAGACTCTTGCCCGCTCACCTGGGAGCGCTCACCTGCTACCTGCCTGCTAGCCTACCTGGAGGCTCTGCCGTCACTTGCCGTGACCACCTGCCAGTCCAGAGACTCTTGCCCGCTCACCTGGGAGCGCTCACCTGCTAACTGCCTGCTAGCCTACCTGGAGGCTCTGCCGTCACTTGATGTGACCACCTGCCTGTCCAGAGACTCTTGCCCGCTCACCTGGGAGCGTCCACCTGCTACCTGTCTGCTAGTCTACCCTGAGACTGTCCCTGTCACTTGCTGTGACTACCTGCCCTTCTACCCAGAGACTATCCCTGTCACTTGCCGTGACTACCTGCCCTTCTACCCAGAGACTGTCACTGCCACTTGCCGTGACTACCTGCCCGTCTTCCCTGGGAGCCACCCACTTCCTTACAAGGACCGCCCCCTTGTATAGTTGCTCAGGGGTTCCGCCTCCCAGACCCGTTACACTAAGCATCTCTGGGAACTCCTTCAAGATTGTTGGAAGACTATTTCCGGTGACTACCTCTTGAAGCTCATCAAGAGAATGCCAAGAGTGTGCAAAGCAGTCATCAAAGCAAAAGGTGGCTACTTTGAAGAACCTAGAATATAAGATATATTTTCAGTTGTTCCACACTTTTTTGTTAACTATTTAATTCCACATGTGTTAATTCATAGTTTTGATGCCTTCAGTGTGAATGTACAATTTTCACAGTCATGAAAATACAGAAAAATCTTTAAATGAGAAGGTGTGTCCAAACTTTTGGTCTGTACTGTATATTGTTATGTTTTATGGCTCGGGCTTATGATGAAGGTTATAAATTTTTACTGTGAGTCACAGTGGCTGGGGCAGTAGGGGGGGTCTTTGGGGTTGGTGGAATTTTTTATGGGTGGGAATTTACAGAGATGGTTCCCTTCAGGATGGAATTACTAATTGGCTGATCTGGCACTTAGTGGGGCTCTGGACAGGGGTGTACTCTTGGAGCCAGTGGTGGTGTTTCCTTTACCACTGATTGTGGTGTGGTGCCCTTGAGCTTGGGGTTACGGCTGAGAGTAAAATAATTCTATGGAAAAATGCCTTGTTCTACATGTGCCGGATCTTGTAGCCCCAAGGACCTCCGCCAATTCTTTCATTGGTTATTGTTGTTTGTTAATAAATGGCCGATATGGCAAATTATATCCAAAAAAAAAGTCTCCTGTGTATCATTTATTATAAGTTAAGTGGTATGAGACACTGCTTGGGGAGAAAGAAAATAATTAATATGAGGGATGGTTTCAGGAGAGCGATTTGGGCCATACACCGTCATGATCACAGATATATTTTTTTAAATGTCAGAAATGTATTTTTTAACATTTTGATTTCTTTGATTAACAGTTCTGCACACAGAGATATTCCCCTAAGGCCACATTCACACATTCAGTATTTGGTCAGTATTTTACATCAGTATTTGTAAGTTAAAACGAGGAGTGGGTGATAAATACAGAAGTAGTCACGTGTTTCTATTATACTTTAACTCTGATTCTTCCACTCCTGGTTTTGGCTTACAGATACTGATGCAAAATACTGACCAAATACCGAATGTGTGAATGTGGCCTAAGAAAGACAAAACCTCACTTCTATTTTTGTAAATATTCAGGTTTCGGATTTTATTAACCTTTATGATTAACCAGCAGCACTGTAGTTGTTCAATACTAAAATTAATCATTAAAAATACAAATTGTGCACTCCGTGTATATCTGTATACTGTATGTATACATCTGCAAAAGTTTGGTTCCCCATCCTTCAAATTTGATATCTATCTATCTATCATTGTGACATTAGAATAAAAATGATGTCACAAGTGATGTGATGACATCACCGCATTCTATATCCCAGTGTTCCGTCCTAAGGGAAACCACTGCCTTACAGACTCCCAAGGGTGAGGCAGCCCCTTTTGTTTTTCGTGACAAACGAAGCAAAAATTGATTTTAAAATGGATAATTACAGAAGAGCCCAAAGAGATCGGGTTCTCAGAGAGAAGAGAGGAATAAATGAAGAGCAGGTACTATTGTTCGCTTTAGGGCGAAAAGACTTTATACTACCGGACGTGGACACTGACGCCTCAAAAATGGCGTCCAAACGTCAAATTCTAGACAAAATGAGAAAGACCAAAAGACATGAGATCGTTACAGAGAGAAGGAAAATGGAGACCCTCATGGAGTCTCACTCTGCAGCCTCCGCTGAGCTTCAGAGGGCCATTCTTATCTCCTTGAGAAAACTCGGAGATCTGGTCCCTGAACTACGGAGGAGAAACAAAGAAGCCATCCTCAATAAGAGGAGAAACATCAGCACAGAGTTAGAGCTGGAAGAGGTTCTCCAAGAGACACCGAGACAAGTGACATCCTCCAGATCTGAAAGTCTGGAGACACCGAAACTACAAAGAGTGGCAGCCCAGAAGAGGATCAGGAACAGCAGAGACTGGGTTGTCCAATGTAGAAGACGTCTCATCTATGCCAACCCCATTATAAATGGGAATGGTGCATTACGGAGGTCGAGGTCATCAGCTGAAAACATCTCCATCCCAGAGAACAAACAGCTGAGTGTTTCTCCACCAAACACATCACTGGATACAGATGGACCAGGTAAGATGGGATCTGCTCAGTATAATAAGACTGGGGGTGAGGAGGATTATACTCCTAATATTATGTACTGGCATCAATTATCACAAGTGCAGAAAAACTGTCCTTGTTGCCCATAGCAACCAATCACAATGCGGCTTTCATTGTTCCATAGAATGTTAAGAGATGGAATCTATGCTGTGATTCGTTGCTATGGACAACAGGGACATTTTTATTATTGGACAGTTTTGATAAATGAGAGCCCAAATATTAGACATTTCCTGCTCATTTACATAATTCTATTTAAAATTATAATATTTTCTTTTAGTTATATTTGTTAACCCCTTCTTGACCGGGTAACCTTTTGTTGTTTTTTCCTTCCTCCTTCGAAAACCCATAACTATTTATTTTTTAATTTGTCTCCCAATGTAGCTGTATGTGGACTTGATTTTTTAGTGGACGAGCTGTAGTTTTGAACATTATTTATTTTACTATTCAATGTTCTTGAAAAAGATTCAAAATGTGGTAAAATTGTGGAAAAAAGTGATTCCGCCATTGTTTTTTTTTACTGTGTTCATTCAGTGGTAAAAATGACCTGACAGAATGATTCTCCATGTCAGTTACAACTATGATAATGCTGAACAGGCATAGGGGTTATAATTCACTGAACTGGTAGAAGAAAATTAGGAATTTTATAAAAAATAAATTGGTTTGTGTCCCTATATTCTGAGACATTGTATCTTTTGGATTTTGATAGCTGGATGGAGCTGTGCGAGGACTTGATTTAGTTTTTTTTGCGTGACAAGTTGTAGCTTTTATAGATAACTTTCTCGGGTAGACAAGACATTGTGATATCTTTTATTACAATTTGTTAGATGTATACTGCGCCCTCACAAAAACACTATTCTGGTCTTTACATTTATTTTCTCATTTCAGTGTTTACTGTTTGGGTTAATTAATGTTCCGGATGTGGTTATACTAGATATTCAAATTATTACTATTATTATTATTATTATTATTATTAATGGGGAAGTATTTTTTTTACATTTTATTATTTTTTTAACTTTTTTTTGTTACTTCTTTTCTTTATTCTCCTTTGGGGACTTGAACCTGCGATATTCTGATTGCTTCTACTAGATACTGTGATAGAACTGTATATAGCTAAATTAAAAATCTCATATGAAAGCCAGGCTGGTCTTAACAGGAAGAGGAAAAGACAGGGGCTTTCAGCAGGCTGAGGTAGTCATTTCCAATAATATGTTCACTAAGGGGTTCAAATTTTTTATATCATCTCAGCAGATGGAATCGATAAGACGCCCTACGACACAACGGACATACCGGCACAAAGCCTTGATGATGCCAGTTTACAGATTTCTGACCCAAGAGAACTGGTCCACACAGACCAACCTATAGACTTTTCCAATCTCGAGTTCTGGAAAGTTCTTGGAAAAGGAAACTATGGAAAAGTAAGTGTCCATTTATATTGTCCGTGTTCCCAATGTATCCTGCACCAGATACACAGGAGAGATGTACATATTCATTACAGGATGCTCATATGTAATGATAATTGGGATTAACTAGTGAACTACTACACAGTAATAGATGAGAGTTTGGTCTGATCTGTTGTGATTTTTCTCCAGGTCGTCTTGGCATCAGATCCAGTCAGTGAAGGGCTGCTGGCCATCAAAATCATGGACAAAAGTTCTTGTGAGGACTTAATCTCTACAGAGCTAGAAGTCCTGAGAATGGCTGCCGGGTGCCCCTACCTAATGACTATGCGGGCGTTTAGGGAAACACCTACGGAGTATGAAATAGCCATGGACTATATGGCTGGAGGAGACCTGTTTGGCCACATGAAAGATTCAATGATGTTTAACACAAAGACAATAAGGTAAATGTCCGGTACTGAATGTGAATAATCCGCTGCCGGCACATTGTAGTCTTAGATCAATGGACAACGACAACAGGAGAAACTAATGATGTGAAAAGGACACGTGTGTGATCTCCTCATGTTCTCTGTATGATTGTGCATGTAACCACTGATCCATCCTTTCTACTCCACAGACTCTTTGCGGCAGAGATGGTGTGCGGACTCCAGTTCCTGCATGAACGCGGCGTCATACATAGGTAATCATTTCACCTTCATAAATCTGTCACCTGTGACTCTCTGTTGTCTCCTTACATATCTATTGTAGAAAGTTCTTTCCATGAATTGTCCTCACAATCAGTGTCTGCTCCTTCTCCCTGCAGTGACCTGAAGCCAGAGAACATCCTCCTCCAAGACACCGGACACATCAAAATCTCAGACTTTGGCTTAGCAGCCATGAATGTGTTTGAGGGTGACATAGTGGAATATACTGCTGGCACTAAGGGTTACATAGCGCCCGAGGTAAGGAACATCTCTGTGTGATTGATGTCGATAGTAGGATTGAGGGATAATCTGATCCCAATGTATCCTGCTGATATCTAATCACAGACCGGTCCTCATAGTCTCTGTGTGTAAATCCCCTTCCCGGTATATTCAGATTCTCTCCAATCTCATGTTCCCATAGGTAATGGACGGTGAAGGATACAACCATCTGGCAGACTCCTTTTCCTTTGGCGTAATCTTATATATGATGACTGTAGGTGACTGGCCATTCTATACCAGAGGCACAATGGACGAATACCACCAGTCTCTGTATGACGACATCCCTTCTTTTCCACCTGGGATCTGCTGTCATGCCATGGATATCATAAAACGGGTGAGTAAGATCAGATGGACAATGATAATGGGGGATTACAAGAAGATATAGAAGATAAGATATGGACAGTCCATAGACATTGTGTAATAATTTATCAGTAATAATACATAATATAATGACTAATGCTTTGTTTTCATTTTCTAGCTCCTCTGCAAAGCTCCATCTGCCCGATCTGCCATTACATCATCCATCAGATCGCATCCGTTTTTCTATTCTATAGACTGGAGCGATGTGGAGTCCGGCAGAGCCGACCCACCATTCCCATATTACTATGTAAGTACAGCACATACAGACATCCAAAGTGTTATCACTACCCAGTAACACACTTACCCACTATACACCTTATCGCTATATCCCCCTAGTACTGTATATACTGTATGTGAGGGGCTGATTCTCAGACGTGTATATTTCTCTTCTTCCAGCAGGAGTATTAGGCTGATAAAAATCAGCCCCATTCCAGTAACATCCAGGAATGAAGATTTACATTAATCGGATGAGACACTTACACTGGACTTTCTTATTTACCGGACTGTGACAAACCTACCAAGCTTCCACCACATAACATCCAAGTAGATTTGAGCACCAAACATCCAGGGATTTATTCCGATCGCCATATTTGGGGTCAGGAAGGAATTTTTTTCCCTTGATATGAGGATGATGCAACAACGAGTCCTCAGGGTTATTTTTCGCCTTCCTCTGGATCAACATAGCAAGTAATTAAAGGCTGAAATTGAAGGACTTCTTTCAGCCATACTTGTTATGTCACCATCTGGACGACTCATCTACAATGTGGTGGTAAGGAGACGACTACAAGATATGGACATAAAGAAGGAAGCGGCTGCTCCTTCTCCTACTTGGCCATGTACAGACAAAGGAAGCGGCTGCTCCTTCTCCTACTTGGCCATGTACAGACTAAGAAAGCGGCTGCTCCTTCCTCTACCAGGCCATGGTCAGACAGAAGGAAGCGGCTGCTCCTTCACCTTCCTGACCATGGTCAGACAGAAGGCCATTTGGCTGATCGCGATGCTGTAGGAATCCAGGAAAACTCCAACTACACAGATCACAAGTCACACATTCCTGCTCTTCTCCTCTCTCATGTGTGATCCAGACCTGGATGTCCAAAAGCGGTAGAAGTGGCCGAGGCCTGAGGAGCGGAATCATCATCATCTGCTCCTTTCCACAGAAAGTGACTATATCTACACACTTTCTTTTTATATATTTGCATAAGATTAACAACTTTTATGCATAAAAATAAATATATAAAACATCTATGTTGTTTTTGGTTATATTACAGACATGCTTTTTGGTATTTTTATTAATATCATGATAAGGTATTTTGCTGCCTTAGGCAGATGACGCAAATGGCTTCCCCCCCAAGAAAAGGAATAGGTGAGAAACTATGGTAACTGGACCTCTAACTTCCTCGTCTGATCCATCAGGTAACAAGCTCTGATGACCACTTCCTTTACAATGTCAGACCCAAGAATAGTCATGGAAACTAATATAGCTTAATTATAATGGGGGCCGTTTGGTTTTAATTAATGAGATACAATAGATGCAGCTTGTAACAAAACCGATGGTTGTTCTACTGCCGTATTCCTGTGTGGCGCCATCCTCTAACAGGGGGCAGACTGTCCATACCCTGCGTATTGCGGGAATTACCGCCAGAACATCGACCTGATTACAGCTCCTCTGCTCCTGTCCTGGGGGCAGCGTTCACATTGTCTTAAAGACACAAATGCATTTCAATGCAGAGAGGGAATGAGAACCAGGGCGCAGGTGTGGCACCCCAGGGGTCTGGTTTCCACAGTAATGTAATGTTATGTCTGAGAGCAGGTGGGAGGTCCTTTGGTCAGGGATCCTGTGCATGCCACACCTCCTGCCCAGTCTTGGGAGGGGAAGAACTTCCCCTGTATAAACCCGGGGCTGAGGCAGGGTTAGTCAGTCAAGGAGAGTAGAGACAAGAAACAGTCACAGGAAGAAACAGCAGAAGCTCAGTGGGAGCAATACTACTACAAGTCAGGGGCTGGCAGCTGCAGAGCTCGCCCTGACTGAGAAGCTTTCTTACCGGACCCGGCGTCCGAGGCTGTGGGGACTAACTTTTACCCAGCAGCAGAAGCCGACCGGCAGGGGATTTCAGGTCCTCAGGCCCAGAAACCCGAAGGCACGGTCACACGCGTGGGACCAGCACCGCCATCGTGGAGCGGAAGCCATTAGAAGGCCCCGAGTCACCGGCCATACGGATGAGCACCACACGGTACACTCAGGGACGTGGGCTACTTATATCCGCTTCCAGCAAGGTAGCCAGAAGAGTACAGTCAGTTTGGG
Source organism: Phyllobates terribilis (assembly GCF_046119375.1). Classification (NCBI taxonomy): domain Eukaryota; kingdom Metazoa; phylum Chordata; class Amphibia; order Anura; family Dendrobatidae; genus Phyllobates; species Phyllobates terribilis. The sequence goes on from NW_027363046.1 coordinate 191,712, forward strand.
AGGCCTACAACTCCGCCTGGCCAGGGGAGATCCCATCTGCTCAAGGACTGACCAGGCCCCGTTCGCTAGCAAGTACTCCGGGAGGGTCTATCGTTGTTACCAGTAAAGACCCTGAATTACACCGCACCGTCTCTGAGTGGTTCCTGCTACCCTCATCTTCCACGTCGGCTGCCCTGAGGCCATACCCCTCCCGTTGGGGGTTATACTATCACGCTGCACCATCCTTCCACCGGCCTCAGCGGTCTGCCCTGCAGCGGCAGCTCCATAGCTGCAAATCAACGGGTGGCGTAGTCGACACTCAAATAACATCTATCAAGACTGCCACACACTGAGTTGACTCCCTGGGCAAGGACCGGGTCCCCGCCACTCGGAGACTACAACCCTCATCTGATCCGGTTCCGGGTAAGCCCCCGTGCGCGAGACGCTGCGCGACACAGCAGGCCCAGGGGCGCGTCACAGGCGTTGAGCGGTGTTAGTGACCCACTGACTCCTCTCACCTTTGTTCCTGTGTACCGGCTGTCAGCATGCTAAATGTTTGCGGCAGGAGGAAGGTGCCAGTTGACTGCAGGCGTTCAATAATGTCAATTTTTTTTCTTAAACTGCTCCCCCCTCAGAGAGGTAGCGTCCTAGGCGGGTGCCTACCCCTTGTCCCGGGCCTGCACTGGTGGTTCAGTTTGGATCCTCTTGCAGGAATAGTGCCATACACTATTGCAGTCAGTACAATGGAAATCATTGACTTGTCAAATTTAAAGGCTTTTTTGCGAAGAAGAGAAAAATGAAGACTGTTTACTGGGTTTTTTCAACCATAGCTGTGATTAAAGCAATGCTCCTTTGCTCATAGGGGAAATCAGTTTTATCAATCGCTTTGTTGGGGAGCTGTCCACTCCATTCTGGTCTTTCAGTCGTCCCACGTTACTTCTGACTCTCAGAATCCTACAGGATCTTATACGCGGTGTGGAAGACAATTTCTCTATATAATGAGCCTTGATGTGACTCTCATAGGAATGCAAAGTGAGATTCATTCACCTCTACATCACTAGTCAGAGCTGTAGACACCAGGTTAATTTAATGAAATATCAGACCACCACTTTCAGGCCATATTCACACGTTCAGTATTTGGTCAGTATTTTACCTCAGTATTTCTAAGTCCAAACCAGGTGAGGAACAATCAGAGGAAAAGTATAATAGAAACACGTCACCATTTCTGCATTTATCACCCACTCCTGGTTTTGCCTTACACATACTGATGTAAAATACTGACCAAATACTGAATGTGTGAACGTGGCATGACATTTATTGCACTAGTCCATGTGCCGTCTGTTTTTTAATAACAGTTCCGTGTCTAATCCGTGAGACTCAGAGCAGGTTCTATTCTCATTCATTTTGCAGATCAGACTCAGCCATTAAAGTCTAAGGAAATCCATGTACAACGGATGAAGCACTGAAGACTTTTCTTTTCCTTTAGTGCTCCATCAGTGTTTCATCCATTTTTAATAGATCCATTAATAGTCAATGGATAAATAAAAGTTCAGACTGTCTACCTGCTTCAGGTTTTGCAAATGTATGAGGAAAAAATATATCTATACAACACGGATATAAAATGGAGACAATGCGGAGACACATGGGAGAAAAAGGTTCTGTTTTACAAGGATATAGAAATAGACAAGGATTTGTGAATGTAGCGTCCTCTGAAGAATAGGTAAAATCCATCAAGCTTAAGACAAGACAGACTGATAACTCAGTGAGGAATACAATAGAAGCTGCCTATTGAAGTCTACGGAGAGGCTCCGGACATCACTAGGTAGGCTTCATTTCTACACATGAGCTTGATGTATCATCCATTACTTTTTCTGTACATTTATTAGCATTTGTTATGTTTGTAGCATGGTATTCTACAGTTAGCATTACTAGTCGTATATGCCTTTATATATGACGCGCCCCCTGGGCCGTGTGTGTGGGAATACCCGGAGCCGGGTCTCTGTGTGATGTCAGGGGTTGTAGTCTCCGTGGCGGCGACCCGGTCCCGTGGCTCAGGGTGGTCAAACCAGTGGCGGATCTGTTTACTAGGTTTTTAATGTTGAAATGTCCGACTACGCCACCCGTGGATTGCGATCACTGAGAACCGCCGCTGCAGGGCACACCGCTGAGGCTTATGTTGTGTGCGCAGCAGGGGGTAGTATAACTCCCCATGGGAGGAGTATAGCCTCAGGGCAGCATGTGTAGATGGTGAGGGTTGTGGTGCATAGGCGCAGCAGAAATGACTCAAAGTCCATGCAGTGCAGTTCAGGGTCTTTACTGTTGGTGATGAAGGAGACCCTGCTGGGAGTACTGGCTAACATTAGAGGCCTGGTCAGTCTGTGAGCGAACAAGAATCCCCCTGGCCAGGTGGAGGTATAGGCCTTCCCGTCTAACTGCACTCTTCCTGGCTACCTTGCTGTAGTCGTGTAGTAGCCCACGTCCGTGAGTGTACCGTGTGGTGCTCACCCGTATGGCTGGTGACTTGGGGCCTTTGGTTCCTTCCGCTCCTCGATGGCGGTGCCGGTCCCTTGCATGTGACTGAGCCTCCGGGCTTTCTACGGCCAGAGGACCTGAAATCCCCTGCCAGGTGGTTTCTGCTGCTGGATGTGAATATCCTCACAGCCTCAGACTCCGGTGTCCGGTTCTCTGCGTCTTCAGCCAGGACAAGCTCTGCTGCTCCAGTCCCTGGCTCTCAGCTCCTGTCTCCTACAGGGCTGCTTGCTGCTCTATCCCTCTCTCTGGAACTAACTAGCTAACCTCGCCCCAGATCCAGTTTATAAAGGGTAGGTTCCTCCCCTCCCTGGACTGGGGCCGGAGGCGTTGCATGCAAATGTGCTCCTGACCAGGAAAACCCATGCTCGCTCTCAGACATGGTATTTCTACCACTGTGGCAACCAGACCCCCTGGGGTGCCACATTCCCCCCTAGTAAACTTTAGTACTCCGGGACTAAACACTTTTTTTTTTGAAAACACACATAACAGGGTATAAACAATAACACAACAATATATGTACAAGGAGTTCAGTCTTGATAGGTCACTGTTAGAACCTTGCTCTTAGGTTTTTTTTCCTTTACTGGTCACATGACCTTGTTGGCCTATTTAATCCTGCTCCGCCCTTCTGGCTTTGCTGGACTTCATTGTATTACTACTTTCTAGCTAGCCTGTGCTCTGTATCTAACTCTGTTAGTTTGCTTGGTCTACGGACCTCTATGTTCTATATATTTTGTTTGTTCGTCTGTCTGCTACTATTTCTGTTAGGAGGTGTCCATTTTCCTCCCAGTCCTTAGTACTTGTAGGGATTCCTTCCCCACATCTATAGGTCTCCGTACAGACTAGCTTAGGACTTTAGCAGGTCTGATCGCAGGATCAGGTTCCCTGTTACATCGTAGGGATTCAGCTGAGTTCTATCGTAGGGACAGATCTCCTCTCTTTCCTTAGCTCTGGTAGCAGAACATAACAGTAAGTCCAGCCTGCAAATTCTCTAAGGAAAGATTTTTCTGTTCCATCATGGTGTCGGTTCAGGATTTGGCTCATCGCCTGCAGGGACTCTCTCTGGAGGTGGCCGAGCTCCGTCAGCACGTGAGTAACTGTCCTGGAGCACATTTCTTGGAGCCTAAGGTATGTTTGCCAGATTTATTTTTTGGTGAACACCGAGAATTTTTTTCATTTAAAAATGCTTGCTTATTGTATTTTCGTTTGAGACCCAAGTCCTCTGGGGATGAATCCCAGCGCATAGGGTTCATAATGTCACTTTTGCGCAAAGAGCCTCAGGAGTGGGCCTTTTCTTTGCAACCTAGTGATACATGCTTCAGATCAGTGGATAGTTTTTTTTCTGCTTTGGGGCTATTATATGATGATCCTGACCGTGTCACATCAGCTGAGACTGAGTTAAGACGTTTGAGACAGGGATCAGGTAATGTGGAAAAATATTGTACTCATTTCCGTCGATGGTCTACTCAAACAGGGTGGAACGATTCTGCTCTGAAAAGTCTATTTCTTGCTGGGCTCAATGAAAGGGTTAAAGACCTGCTAATTGCTTATCCTACACCTGAAGAAAGAAAAAAAAAATGGTCAGTCATGCCCGTATTGCCTGTTTAAATTCCAAGGGTGTATTTTTAGCTGCTTCCACGATTGCTCAGGAAAAATTAATGGAATTTCGGGTGTTTGTCGATTGTGGGTCTACTCTGAATGTAATTGATGGGGGATTCTTGGAAAGACTCAATTTAAAACCCGAACCTTTATCATCCCCCATTGCTGTGGTTTCTGTGGATGGTTCCCCTTTGAAGAATATTACTCTCAAGGTCTGTGAATTTCCTCTCACTATTAATGGTGTTCACCATGAGAAATTGGATTTGGTAGTGTTGAATAACTTGCCTTCTCCAGTAATATTGGGATTGCCCTGGTTAAAATTTTACAATCCTGTACTGGATTGGTCTACCAGTGAAATTAAATCCTGGAGCCATAAATGTTATGACAAGTGTTGTAACGGGCGTATTGCAGCTTTGGATAGGGGAGAATTGCCTGTTCCTATTCAGGATTTTTGGAGAGTTTTTTCTGAGAAGGAATCGCAGGTTTTGCCTCCCCATAGAGACTATGATTGTTCTATTGAATTTGTCCCTGGAGCGACTCTTCCTAAAAGTCGTTTATTTAACCTTACTATTCCTGAGAGGAAGGCTTTGGAGGAATACATACAGACAAGTTTGGCCGCCGGTCACATTAGGCCCTCTAAGTCTCCTGTGGCGGTTGGATTTTTTTTTGTAAAAAAAAAGGACGGCGGTTTACGTCCTTGTCTGGATTTTCGTGAGATTAACAAAATTACTGTACGCAATCCTTACCCACTGCCATTGATTCCTGATCTGTTTAACCAGTTAATGGGGGCCAAGTGGTTCTCTAAAATTGACCTTAAGGGGGCATACAATCTGTTGCGCATGAAGGAGGGTGACGAATGGAAGACTGCTTTTAACACTCCTGTGGGTCATTTTGAGAATCTGGTTATGCCTTTTGGTCTTACTAATGCTCCTGCATTTTTTCAGAATCTGATTAATGACATCCTTAGACCTTTGATCGGTAAAAATGTGGTTGTGTATTTGGATGACATTTTGATTTATTCGCCGGATCTGGAGTCTCATTGGCGGAGCGTGCGTGAGGTATTACAGTTATTAATGGACAATTCGCTTTTTGCTAAGCTGGAGAAATGTGAGTTCGCTGTACAGAGAATTAGTTTTTTGGGCTACATTATCTCCAGCAAAGGTTTTGAGATGGATCCGGTTAAGGTTCAGGCTGTGCAGGAATGGCCTAGGCCTATTGGTTTGAAATCGATACAGAGGTTTTTAGGTTTCGCCAATTACTACAGAAAATTCATAAAAAATTGTTCTAGTATTGTCAAAACTCTGACTGATCTCACCAGGAAAGGTGCTGATGCGGTTCAGTGGTCTTCTGAGGCCATTGAAGCTTTTGTGTATCTCAAGGAGAGGTTCACCTCTGCTCCCATCCTTATGCAGCCTGATGTTACTAGGCCGTTTTTGGTTGAGGTTGATGCTTCCTCTGTGGGGGTTGGCGCAGTATTGTCTCAGGATAACGGGGATGGATTACATCCCTGTGCCTTTTTTTCAAAAAAATTTTCGGAGACTGAACTGAATTACGATATTGGTAATCGGGAATTATTGGCTATTAAACTCGCATTTGAACACTGGCGCCACTTCTTGGAAGGTGGGGAATTTCCCGTTCAGGTTCTTACGGATCATAAAAATCTGATATATCTTGATGCTGCCAAGCGCCTGAATGCCCGTCAGGCTAGGTGGGCACTGTTTTTCTCGCGGTTTAATTTCTCCGTTACTTACATCCCTGGTACTAAGAATGTTAAGGCGGATGCCTTGTCTCGCAGTTTTTCTCCCATAGTCGGTGCTGAGAAAGAGGAGAACATTTTACAAGAAGGTGTTGTGATAGCTGCTTTGGACTCCGTTTTGGAAAATGAGATTCTTAAAGCACAGGAGAATGCCCCTTCTAACACTCCTCATGGGAGGTTGTTTGTGCCTGGGACCTTTAGGAGAGATTTGTTTGTTGAGTGTCACGAATCTCGGTTGGCAGGTCATCCCGGAATCTCTGAGACCAAGAGACTGGTGGGTCGCAGTTTTTGGTGGCCTGGATGGCAGAAGGAAGTCATTAAGTGGGTGCGTCAGTGTACTATATGTGCTAGATCTAAGTCCTAACATACTCCTGCTGCGGGGTTGCTTTGTCCTTTGGAGGTTCCCAGTGCTCCTTGGACACATTTGGCTATGGACTTTATAACTGACCTTCCCCCCTCTGAGGGTTTTACTGTCATCTGGGTGGTCGTGGACCGTTTTAGCAAGATGTGTCACTTGGTTCCTTTCGTCAAACTGACCTGCGCTAAAACTCTCGCTAAGGCCTTTGTCAAGGAAATTGTCAGACTTCATGGCGTTCCTACTGACATTGTTTCTGATAGGGGTCCTCAGTTCGTGGCTGGTTTTTGGCGTGCCTTTTGTGATAGGTTGGGAGTTCATTTGTCGTTCTCGTCCGGATATCATCCTGAATCTAATGGCCAGACAGAAAGGAAAAACCAGGATGTTGAGCAGTTCTTGCGTTGTTTTGTGGCAGACAATCAAGAGGGGTGGTCTGAGTTTCTGCCACTTGCTGAATTTGCTCTGAACAATCATACATCTTCTTCTGCGGGTTGTTCGCCTTTTTTTTGTTGTTCTGGGAGACATCCGTCGTTTGGGTCGTTCTCCAAGTTGGGATCTGCCGTGCCTGAGGAGGAGAATTTTTCCGGTGATTTGGAGAGAGTTTGGACGGATGTGCGTGGTAATCTTCAGGAGGCCAACAGAAAATCTAAAGACTACTTTGATAGGAAACGACAGGAGGTTTTGTTCGCTGTTGGTGACATGGTTTGGTTGTCCTCTAGGAATCTGCGGTTGAGGATTCCTTCAAAGAAATTGGGTCCCAAGTTTGTAGGGCCCTTTAAGGTGCTTCAGGTTGTCAACCAATCTGCTGTTAGGTTGGAGGTTCCTACCTCCTGGAGAATTAATCCGGTATTTCATGTCTCTCTGTTGAAAAAAGCTGTTGTATCGGATTGTGACGCCTCTGCCTCTGTTCCTCCGGTGGTGGAGGACGGGGAATATGAAATTTCTCGCATCCTTAACTCTAGACGGTATAGAGGTAGTTTGCAGTATCTTGTGGCCTGGAAAGGTTTCGGTCCCGAGGATAACTCTTGGGTGAGGTCGGATGATGTTTCCGCGTCCAGACTTATCAGAGCGTTTCACAGGAGATTTCCTGATAAGCCTGGTCCTAGGGGATCCGGAGGATCCTCTTAGAAGGGGGGGTACTGTTAGAACCTTGCTCTTAGGTTTTTTTTCCTTTACTGGTCACATGACCTTGTTGGCCTATTTAATCCTGCTCCGCCCTTCTGGCTTTGCTGGACTTCATTGTATTACTACTTTCTAGCTAGCCTGTGCTCTGTATCTAACTCTGTTAGTTTGCTTGGTCTACGGACCTCTATGTTCTATATATTTTGTTTGTTCGTCTGTCTGCTACTATTTCTGTTAGGAGGTGTCCATTTTCCTCCCAGTCCTTACTACTTGTAGGGATTCCTTCCCCACATCTATAGGTCTCCGTACAGACTAGCTTAGGACTTTAGCAGGTCTGATCGCAGGATCAGGTTCCCTGTTACATCGTAGGGATTCAGCTGAGTTCTATCGTAGGGACAGATCTCCTCTCTTTCCTTAGCTCTGGTAGCAGAACATAACAGTCACGGCGCTTCCGTAACCAGGTGTCCGTGTCACCCAAGATGCATTTTGAGGGACCCGTCCCAAACCCTCCACGTAGGCCCTGGGGTGGCTACAGGGCATCGATGATCCGGCGTTGGACCATGTCTTCAGCCACCTCCACGGGTTTTTGTTCTGTGGTCTGGCCCAAAAGGGGCACTTAACAGGTGCAACTATTTACAAGGTACAGTTCCGGTTTTTCATTGTCCATAACTTGTCCGTCCATAGACCCTGTCGGGTAACTTGAGAAACATAATCAGTATTGAGGTAACAAACATAAAACATTACAACATTTGCAATATACGGGTATATATCATTTCTCCTAGATTCTCCAGCGAGCGGGCTTCTGACCTCTAGTGCTCCTTGTTGACCTACGTAACACACTATCTGATGGTGTTCTTTCTGGGTCCCCTGTTTCCACCCCTTGTGTAGTGGGCTCGCTAGTGTCTGCACTACAGGTGTTTGGAGATGTTACGGGTCGGTTGGGCAGCTTTCTGCGTACTCTTTGGCTTACCACGGGCACGGCAGGCTCACTACTAGCAGAGGGTTGATTCTCCTGGGCTGCTGGTATGGACTCCTCTGCCTCCAGGGCCGGTTGCTCTTCCATTACTACTTGCTCTTCTGTAGGCCCTTGAGGGGCTGGCTGGAGAAAGGTAAGGACGGGTACCACAATAGCGTTGTTAATTTGTGTCCAGGACCGGGGAAATTCTCCGAGTACTGTACTGACCATTTCTTCCCTTTCCTCTGCGGGTTGAGGGCTATCTTGGTCTTCATCAGTGCTTTGCAGCTGCTCGGGACACTTCTTCAGGTGGTCTCTAGAGACAGTGGCTGTGGTCTCGCCTCCATCCTTACTGATAACGCATACTTTCGGGTTTTCATGACTTGAGGGCAGTACTGTGTACGGGTCTTTCTCCCACTGGTCATCCAACTTATGGAGCCGCCTCTTCCTCTTCAAGACCTGCTCTCCAGGTGCCAGGGGAACAGCGGGAGCATGCTGGTTGTAAGTCCTCTCTTGCCTTTCTCTTGCTTGAGACAAACTTCTCTCAACACTCTCCTGCACTTTCCGGTACTGCTGCTGCCGTTCTGTATCCCAGTCTGCCTCTGGCGAGGTATCCTCGGGTGTCAGGACTCCCATATCCAGGTCAATAAGCAGCTTACCAGGTCTTGCTCTCATTAGGTAAGCCGGGGTGCAGTTGGTGGAATTTACTGGGATGTGGTTATACAAGTCCACCAGATCAGGCAGTTTTTCAGGACACAGACTGCGTTCTTCCAGGGGCAACGTTTTCAGCAAGTCTATCACCACCTGGTTCATCTTCTCACACAATTCGTTGGTTTGGGGGTGATAGGGCGTTGTCCTTATCTTCTTGCAGCCATAGAGGTTGCAGAACTCCTGGAAGACCTCCGCTTCGAAGGCTGGACCTTTGTCTGTCAACACTTGCTCTGGATACCCGTGTGGATGGCAGAAGTGCTGCTGGAAGGCTCTAGCTGCTGTCTGAGCTGTTAAGTCCTTGACAGGGACAACCACCAGGAACTGGGAGTAGTGGTCTACGATGGTGAGAGCGTAGACGTACCCGGACCTACTTGGAGCCAGCTTCACATGGTCCAGGGCTACCAGTTCTAGTGGCTCATTGGTGATGATGGGCTGCAGGGGAGTCTTCTGGCTGGCACGGTCCTTTCTTCTCAGGTTGCACGGGCCGCAGTCTCTGCACCATCTCTCAATGGCCCCTCTCATGCCTACCCAGAAGAACCGTTCACGCAACAGGAACTCCAACTTCTTCCATCCAAGGTGTCCTGCTCCGTCGTGGTATGCCTCCAGGACCATAGCCGCGTCTCGTCTCGGGACCACTACCTGCCAGGTCAGCTCATGTGTCCGGGAGTTAACAATTCTCCGGCACAGCTTCCCCTTGTAGAGAAGCAGTTTACTCTTCTCCTTCCACAGCTGTTTGGTCTCTTCCGGAGCGTCTGGGTCAAGGCGGGCATCAGCCTGTGTCAGCATCTCTTTTAACAGGCGGACGGCTGGGTCACTGTATTGCGTCTCCGCCCAGCTGTAGTGGGGTAAGGGATTGAACGTGGCAGAGTGTTTGTCCCTTACACAGTGGGAACACTGGGTAATCTCATGACGGTGGAACGCAGGGAGTTCAATCTCTTCCAGTTCTTCTGGATCTTCCCCTCCGTCCAGCTAGTTCGGCATCCTGGACAGGGCGTCTGGGTTGGCATTTGTGCGTCCCGCCTGGTATTTGATTGTAAATTCATAGTTGGATAGGCGGGCCATCCATCTCTGCTCCAGGGCACCAAGTTTCGCAGTGTCCAGGTGTGTCAACGGGTTGTTGTCCGTGTACACGGTGAACTTGGAAGAGGCAAGGTAATGCTTAAAGCGTTCTGTAACTGCCCACACCACTGCCAGGAACTCTAGCTTGAAGGAGCTATAATTTTCGGGGTTTCTCTCTGTAGCCCGGAGCTTCCTGCCGGCATAAGCAATTACCCGTTCTCTGCCCTGTTGGATCTGGGACAGCACCGCCGCTAGCCCGATGTTGCTCGCGTCCGTGTGGTGGATGAAAGGCTGGCCGTAATCAGGGTAAGCCAGGACCTCATCCCCCGTGAGGGCCATCTTCAGCTGGTGGAAAGACTCATCCTCCAGCTTGTCCCATTTGAAGGGTGGCTTCTGATTCTTGGTCTTTGACTGACCCAACAGGAGGTTTTGCATAGGGGCTGCCATTTTGGTGAACCCGGGGATGAATCTTCGGTAGTAGCCTACCAACCCGAGGAACTGCCGCACTTCCTTTATGCTGGAGGGTCTTGGCCAGTCCTTAATCACTGTAATTTTATCAGGGTCTGGAGCTACTCCGTCAGCACTCACCATGTGTCCCAGGTACTGTACTTTTGGTTTCAGTAGATGACACTTGGAGGGTTTCACCTTTAGGCCGTAGCCTGCCAGGGCGTCAAACACCTCTGCCAGGTGTTTCAGATGGTCCTCATATGTTTTGGAATACACGATGACATCGTCCAGGTATAGCAGGACCGTCTCGAAATTCCTGTGCCCCAGGCAGCGCTCCATCAACCGCTGGAAGGTTCCTGGTGCATTGCAGAGCCCGAATGGCATACAGTTGAATTCGCTGAGAACCATCGGGGTGGTGAACGCGGTCTTCTCCTTGTCTGCCTCTGCTACAGGAACCTGCCAGTACCCGCTAGTAAGATCCAAAGTGGAGAAGAAGTTAGCAGACTTTAATGCAGCTAAAGATTCCTCTATCCTAGGTAACGGGTACGCATCTTTGTGTGTGATACGGTTGACCTTTCTGTAATCTACACACATTCTCATGGTGCCATCTTTCTTTTTCACAAGAACTAGTGGAGCTGCCCAGGGGCTACAGCTGTCTCTGATTACCCCAGCCTCCTTCATGTCTCGCAACATCCCCTTGGTATTCTGATAGTGTGCAGGGGGTACAGGTCGGTATCTTTCCTTTATGGGTGGATGGTCTCCTGTGGGGATGTGGTGTTCTACCCCCTTTACTTGCCCAAAGTCTAGCGGGTGTTTGCTAAAGACTCTTTCGTACTCCTGCACCACCCGGTAGACTCCCTGTTTTTGGTGCGAGGGAGTGGAGTCGGTGCCCACATGCAGCTTCTGACACCAGTCCTCCATTCGTTTCTTGGAGCCGTTACCCTCCTCTAGTTGAGATGGAGGCAAGGGTTCCATGGCCTTTATGGAGTTTTGGTTAACGGTGAACAATTTGGCTAGAGTGGCATACTGGGGCAAGTATACTTCTCTTTCCCCAATGTTTAGGATGCGGACGGGTACCCTCCCATGGCATACATTGACCACCCCCCGTGCCGTCAAAATGGTGGGCCTACTGTCTGAGTAGACGGGTTCTACCATGGCTTGGTAGTCCCTTCCTCTTAACCCGATTGCAGTCCGGCACCAGATCATCATCTCACTCTTTGGGGGCATGGCGATAGGGAACGGGTCACTCATCCTTACACTACCAATCTCACCACCAGACAGTTCTACCTGCTGCCTTTTCATCAGGGCTCTGATCACTTTTTGTGGGACATGCTACTGGCTGGAGCTGGCGTTCACCGCAACCTGCTGTAATATGACAATTATCTCTGCAAGACAATTTTCAATAACATTAGTACCCAAGGTTATCTTAGGGTGGCTTTCACGACGGTCAATGTCCACAATAATCAGTCCTTGCGCTGGCAGTTCAACTTTACCAATCTTTATGGTCACCTCCTTGAATCCCACCTGCGGCACGGGCTGACCATGGCTTGCGATGATGCTCAAATCGTCATCTGGGTAGCGGGTAATATCTGAGTCATTCCAGTACCGCTTAAAGAGCACATAGGCGATGGTGGTTACCTGTGACCCGGTGTTCAGTAGTGCACTCATAGGAATGCCATCCAGCACCACAGGCAAGACCGGTCGTCCCCCTACGTACTTATCATGCCAGCTCGATGGGCCTTATGATCTTATGCCTGGGGGTCGGTCCTCTGCCCCAGGTCGGGCCCATTTAAATGACAGTACCTTGCCATATGTCCTGGTTGGTTGCAGTGGCGGCAGATGGGTTGTCCGTCCTGGTCATAGCGGTCGCTGGGCCTTCCTCTGAACGATGGGATCCTCCTCCGTTGGCTTCAAGGGACGTCCTCCGGACTGGAAGCCAGCTGGATCTTTCCTGGGGAAGACACCTGTAAAGACTGCACAGTTCTTGTTAGCGCGGCAACGCTTTTGGTCAGATCTTGGACCTGATGGTGCAGGTCTACACCCGGGGCTTTGTCCAAAGCCTGTGCATCAGCTCCCACAGGCTCTGCAGGCAAGGGTGCCGCCTCCTGGTGATAGGTGATAGCAGGGCGCCTGTGGGTTACAGCGCCACCTGGTGCCGGTTCTCGGAGCACCCGGATGGCCTTGTCTTTAAACTGCGCAAAGTCCAAATCAAGGTTCTGCAAGGACATTACACGCAACTGGGTTCGGTGGGCGCTGGACAGTAGACCCTCAATGAACTGTTCAGTCAACAGCTTATCCTCATTCCGCACGCTGTCAGGGTCTGCCTACTTAATGGCTCTCAGGGCCTCCTGCAAATTCAAAGCATAGTACCGTATACTGTCTTGTGCCCACTGCTTGCATCCATAAAATTTTAGCTTGATCTCTGCTGAGGTGCGGTATCAAAAGTGCCAGTATTTCCTTTACAGTCCCCTTTTCCCTGGCTGACCAGGACTTCACTTCTCTTTGGGCTGCTCCAATTAACTGACCTATCAGGATGCTCACTTTATGTTCCTCAGACAGGGGGTATACTTTGAATGGGCTATACAGTCTTTCTTTAAAGTTGCTCAGGGTATGCGACTCCCCTGAGTACTGGGGTAACCATGCCGCTCCAGGGATATACGGCATCGTGAACGGCATCACTGCGGCACTGCCGCGCTGGCGGTAGGAGCTCCCTCCATTCCTGGTGTCTTCCTCCCCCCTAGTTAACCGTGGCCTACCTTCCATTGCTTCTTCTCGTAGGCCGCGGCTCCGCAGGCGATCGTCGGGGTCGAGGACCTTGCGTCGCGCGCTGGTGACGTCGGCGTCCGCTAGGCTCCTTCCAGGTCCTTGCGCAGTGTCAGTACGTAAGGCGGGGCTTCAGCTCTTGCGCGCTTTTGGCGTCCACGCCCCTCTTCTTCCCGCGCGGCGTCCCAAAAATGGCGCCCAATAGCGGGAAAATGGCTGCGGATGGTGGGAAAACGTTTGCGGATGGCGGGAAACTTCACCACGGTAAGTATCACAGTCTTTCTTCAGGCACGCAGTACCCGGTGGTTGCGGGCACGAGATCCTGCCGACTACGCCAAAGTTGATGCGCCCCCTGGGCCGTGTGTGTGGGAATACCCGGAGCCGGGTCTCTGTGTGATGTCAGGGGTTGTAGTCTCCGTGGCGGCGACCCGGTCCCGTGGCTCAGGGTGGTCAAACCAGTGGCGGATCTGTTTACTTGGTTTTTAATGTTGAAATGTCCGACTACGCCACCCGTGGATTGCGGTCTCTGAGAACCGCCGCTGCGGGGCAGACCGCTGAGGCTGATGTTGTGTGCGCAGCAGGGGGTAGTATAACTCCCCACGGGAGGAGTATAGCCTCAGGGCAGCGTGTGTAGATGGTGAGGGTTGTGGTGCATAGGCGCAGCAGAAATGACTCAAAGTCCGTGCAGTGTAGTTCAGGGTCTTTACTGTTGGTGATGAAGGAGACCCTGCTGGGAGTACTGGCTAGCATTAGAGGCCTGGTCAGTCTGTGAGCGAACAAGAATCCCCCTGGCCAGGTGGAGGTGTAGGCCTTCCCGTCTGACTGCACTCTTCCTGGCTACCTTGCTCTAGTCGTGTAGTAGCCCACGTCCCTGAGTGTACCGTGTGGTGCTCACCCGTATGGCTGGTGACTTGGGGCCTTTGGTTCCTTCCGCTCCTCTATGGCGGTGCCGGTCCCTTGCGTGTGACTGAGCCTCCAGGCTTTCTACGGCCAGAGGACCTGAAATCCCCTGCCAGGTGGTTTCTGCTGCTGGATGTGAATATCCTCACAGCCTCGGACTCCGGTGTCCGGTTTTCTGCGTCATCTGCCAGGATGAGCTCTGCTGCTCCAGTCCCTGGCTCTCAGCTCCTGTCTCCTACAGGGCTCCTTGCTGCTCTGTCCCTCTCTCTGGAACTAACTAACTAACCCCGCCCCAGATCCAGTTTATAAATGGCAGGTTCCTCCCCTCCCTGGACTGGGGCAGGAAGCGTTGCATGCAAATGTGCTCCTGACCAGGAAAACCCATGCTCGCTCTCAGATATGGTATTTCTACCACTGTGGCAACCAGACCCCCTGGGGTGCCACATATACATATATTTTCACACTTTTTGAATGGGCTATGTATGGACTAGCTTTGGTTGTACTCAGGGCCTGTTTTAGAGATAGTGGGGCCCCAAATGCTCACATATTGCACCATCACACAGAAATATTTTGGTTGTATTTACATGCGCTGAGTTCAGGCCATTAAACGAGCGCGATCGACAATATTGAAGTCATTCGACGCTTGTTTCCCGGGTTCTTTACACCGGCTGAGGAAGAATGATGGGGACAGAACAGTCACTAGTAGATCAATCTGTCCCCTTACAGTATCATTTTATTAGCAGTATATCTGCAGATTACACCAAACGATGTGCTGCTGAGAACAATGAGCTTTGTTTTGGCATAAACAATCCAATCACTCGATGAATAGGCAGCATTGTGCTCCTTAAGTACAATATGCCCCATAGTCCTCCATATAGTATAATGTGCCCCATAATCCTCCATACAGTATAATGTACTCTCCATAGTTCTCAATACTGTATAATGCAGCCCTCATATAGTACAATGCACTCCCCATAGTCCTCAATACAGTACAATGCGGCCCCCATAGAGTATAATGCTGCCCCATAGAGTACATATACTATAATGCACCCCCCATAGCCCTCCAGCCTTGTGACCACCATGTTCTCAATGATGTAAAAAAATAAATACAATACTCACCTCTCCCCATTCCCCCACTGCTCCGGTCTGTGCAGCATGTCTGCTTGGCCTCAGCTGCTCCACTGCCTGGCACACAATTAAGTGACATAAATGACGCGCCCCCTGGGCCGTGGGGAGACCCGGAGCCGGGCCTGTAGATGCTGGGGGTTGTAGTCACTGTGGCAGCGACCCGGTCCGTGACCCAGGGCTGTCAAACCAGGGTAATCTATGTGTCTCAGTTATTGATAGTCTGACTATGTCACCTGTGGATTGCGGTTATTGGTAACCGCCGCTGCAGGGCAGTCCGCTGAAGCTGGTGGTATGCGCAGCAAGGTAGTGTAACTCCTCACAGGAAGAGTGTAGCTTCAGGGCAGCGTGTATGGATGATGGTGGTGATAGTGCCTGGATCAGTAATAATAACACGGAGTCTTTGCAGTGCAGTCCTAGGGTCTTTACTGGTGGTAATTATATAGGCCCCAACGGGAGTACTTGCCAGGGATGAGGGCCTGGTCAGTCTGGGAGCAATCCTAGAATCCCCTGGCCAAGTGGAGTTGTAGGCCTGCCGTTCCGACTGTACTCTTTTGGCTATCCCGCTTATAGTCGTGTTGTAGCCCACGTCCCTGAGTGTAACGTGCTGTTCACCCGTATGGCTGGCGACTCGGATCCCGTGTATTCCTCGCTCCTCTGTGGTGGTACTGGTTCTTTCGTGTGGCTGAGCCTCCGGGCTTCTGTCAGCCAGGAGACCTGCAATCTCCTGCCTTGCGGTTTCTGCTGCTGGATATACAATCCTCACAGCCTCGGACTCCGGTGTCAGGTCTTCTGTATCCACTGGCCAGGACGAGCTCTGCACAGCTCCAGTCCTCAGCTCCTTGCTCCTTAGTCCTAACTGACTCCTGACACTGAACTAGACTCTCACTAGACTGACTAACCCCGCCTCCAGATCCAGTTATATAGGGCAGGATCCTCCCCTTTTCTGGTCTGGAGCAGGAGGTGTTGCATGTAGTGTGTTCCCTGACCAGGAAACTCCTGTTTTGCTCCCAGACATGGTATTACTACCACTGTGGCAACCAGACCCTCTGGGGTGCCACATTCCACCCTAGTAAATTTCAGTACTCCGGGACTGAACATATTTTGCAAAAATACAACAGGTAACAATACATTAACATATTTACAACCATTAGAGTCTTTAAAGGTCACGGTATCATCCGCAACCAGGTGTCCATTTCACTGAAACAAGGTGCAATCAGAGGGACCTGTCCCAAACCCTCAACGTAGGCCCTAGGGTGGCTACAGGGCATTGATGATCCGGAGTTGGACCACATCTTCAGCCACCTCCACGGGTTTTTGTTCTGTGGTCTGGCACCAAAGGGGCACTTTACAGGTGCACTATTTACAGGCAGAGTTTTTGGTTATTCATTGTCCATAACCTGAAAGTCTTTTTGGACCCTGTAGGGTAACTGGAAAAACATATTCAATACACACACAAAACAATTCAACATTACAGTTATAGTTACATTTAAATTTTCCAACGAGCAGGAATTTGACCTCTGGTGATTCTGGTGGACCTGCGTAACACACTGTCCGTCTGTGTTCCACTCTGGTCCCTTTTCCCTACCCCTGGTGTGGTGGGCACTGTGTGACCTGCACTACTGGTATTTTGAGGTGTCACTGGTAGGTTGGGCAGCTTCCTACGGATCCTTTGGCTTACCGTGGGTACGACAGGCTCGCTACTAGCAGAGGGTAGATTCTCCTGGTCTGCTGATGAGGAATCTTCTGTCTCCGGGGCCATTGGTTCTTCCAACTCTACTGAGACTTCTGTAGGTGCTTGAGGTGCTGGTTGGAGAAATGTAAGGACAGGCACAACAATGGCATTATTCACTTGTGTCCATGACCGGGGAAATTCTCCGAGTACCGTGCTGACCATTTCTTACACTTCCTCTGCGGGTTGAGGGATATCTTGGCCTTCTTCAGCATGCTGTAGCTGCTCGGGACATTTCTTCAGGTGGTCTCTGGAAACTGGAAACTGTTGCTGTTGTCTCACCTTCGTCCTTACTTATGAGGCACACCTTGGTATTATCATGACTTGATGGTAGAATGGTGTACGGCTCTTTTTCCCACTGGTCATCCAACTTGTGGAGTCGCCTCTTCCTCTTTAGGACTTGCTCTCCAGGTGACAAGGGGGCAGCAGGTGCATGTTGATTGTAAGTCCTCTCTTGCCTTTCTCTTGCTTGGAACAGACTTCTTTCAACACTTTCCTGTACCTTGCGGTATTGCTGTTGCCACTCAGTGTCCCAATCTGCGTCTGGTGAGGCGTCCTCTGGTGTCAGAACTCCCATATCCAGATCGATGGGCAGCTTACCAGGTCTCGCTCTCATCAGGTAAGCTGGTGTGCAGTTGGTGGAATTCACTGGGATATGATTGTAGAGGTCCACTAGGTCTAGCAACTTTTCTGGCCACAGACTGCGTTCCTCCAGGGGCAATGTCTTCAGTAGGTCTATCACCACCTGGTTCATCTTTTCACACATCCTGTTGGTCTGGGGGTGATAAGGCGTTGTCCTGATCTTCTTGCAGCCGTACAGGTTGCAGAACTCTTGGAATACCTCCGCTTCGAAGGCCGGACCTTGGTCAGTTAGCATAGGTTCTGGGTAACCATGCGGGCGGCAGAAGTGCTGTTGGAAAGCTCTGGCTGCTGTCTGAGCTGTTTGGTCCTTGACTGGCACTACTACCAGAAACCGGGAGTAGTGGTCTACGATGGTGAGAGCGTAGACATAGCCTGACCTGCTTGGGGACAGCTTCACATGGTCTAGGGCTACCAGTTCGAGCGGCTGCTTGGTGATGATGGGCTGCAGGGGAGCCCTCTGGCTGTCACGGTCTTTCCTTCTCAGGTTGCACGGTCCGCAGTCTCGACACCACCTCTCGATTGCTCCTCTCATGCCGACCCAATAGAACCGTTCACGCAGCAGGACTTCCAGCTTTTTCCATCCGAAGTGTCCTGCTCCATCGTGGTACACTTCCAAGACCATAGACGCGTCCCGCCTCGGGACTACCACCTGCCAGACCAGCTCATGCGCCTGGGAGTTGACAGTTCTTCGACACAGCTTCCCTTCATAGATGAACAGCTTACTCTTCTCTTTCCACAGCTGTTTGGTCTCCTCTGGAGCATCTGGGTCAGGGTATGAGTCGGCTCGTGTCAGCAACTCTTTGACTAGGTGGACGGCCGGGTCACTGTCTTGTGTTTCTGCCCAGCCGTGGTGGGGCAAGGGATTGAACGTGGCCTCTTTGGTGGAAGAGTACCTGTCTTTCACACAGTGGGAGCACTGAGTTATCCCATGACGGTGGAAAGCTGGGATTTCTATCTCTTCCAGTTCTTCTGGGTCTTCTCCCCCATCTGGCAAGTTAGGCATCCTGGACAGTGCATCTGCATTGGCATTCTTGCGCCCAGCCCGGTACTTGATGGTGAACTCATAATTGGAGAGTCGGGCCATCCATCTCTGCTCCAGGGCACCAAGTTTCGCAGTGTCCAGGTGTGTCAGCGGGTTTTTGTCTGTGAATACGGTGAACTTGGAAGAGGCGAGGTAATGTTTAAAGCGCTTTGTCACTGCCCATACCACTGCGAGGAAGTCTAGCTTGAAGGAGCTGTAATTTTCAGGGTTCCTTTCTGAGGGCCGGAGCTTCCTGCTGGCATAAGTGATTACCCGTTCTCTGCCCTGCTGGATCTGGGACAGCACCGCTCCCAGTCCCACGTTGCTCGCGTCCGTGTGGAGGATGAAGGGCTGGCCATAATCAGGGTAAGCCAGGATCTCGTCCCCCGTGAGGGCCATTTTCAGCTGGTGGAAGGACTCATCTTCCAGCTTGTCCCATTTGAATGGCGGCTTCTGGTTTTTGGCCTTCCTGGACTGGCCTATCAGGCGGTCCAGCATGGGTGCTGCCATCTTGGTGAGGCCTGGAATAAATCTTCGGTAGTAGCCTACCAACCCGAGGAACTGCCGCACTTCCTTTACGGTGGAGGGTATTGGCCAGTCCTTGATTACTGTGATTTTATCGGGATCTGGAGCTACACTGTCAGCGCTCACCCCGTGCCTCAGGTACTGTACCTTGGGCTTCAGCAGATGACATTTTGAGGGCTTCACCTTTAGACCAAAGCCAGCCAGTGAGTCAAACACTTCCGCCAGGTGCTTCAGATGGTTCTCATACGTCTGGGAGTATACAATGACGTCATCCAGGTACAGCAGGACTGTCTCGAAATTCTTATGTCCCAGATAGCACTCCATCAACCGCTGGAAGGTTCCTGGGGCGTTGCAGAGCCAGAATGGCATGCAGTTGAACTCGCTGAGGCCCATCAGGGAGGTGAATGCGGTCTTTTCCTTATCCACCTCTGCTACAGGAACCTGCCAATACCCACTAGTAAGAGCCAAAGTGGAGAAATAGTTAGCAGACTTTAATGAAGCTAGTGATTCCTCTATTCTGGGTAACGGGTATGCATCTTTGAGTGTTATGCGGTTGATTTTCCTGTAGTCTACACACATTCTCATAGCGCCATCCTTTTTCTTTACAAGAACTAATGGAGCTGCCCAGGGGCTACAACTGTCTCTTATTACCCCAGCCTCCTTCATTTCTCGCAACATCCCTTAGGCATTTTGGTAGTGTGCAGGGGGTACAGGCCGGTACCTTTCTTTAATGGGTGGATGGTCTCCCGTGGGGATATGGTGTTGAACCCCTTTTACCTGCCCGAAGTCAAGTGGATGTTTACGGAAGACCCTTTCGTATTCCTGTACCACCCGGTACACTCCTTGTTTTCAGTGTGGAGAGGTGGAGTCAGTGCCCACATGCAGCTTCTGGCACCAGTCCTCCATTTATTCCTTGGAGCCGTTATCCTCTGCCTGTTGGGATGGAGGCAAGGGTTCCACTGTCTTTATAGAATTCTGGTTGACAGTGAACTGTTTGGCTAGAGTGGCATACCGGGGCAAATGGACTTCTCTCTCCCCAATGTTTAGGATGCGGACGGGTACCCTCCCATGGCGGACATCAACCACCCCCCGGGCTGTCAAAATGGTGGGCCTACTGTCAGAGTAGACGGGCTCTACCATGGCCTGGTAATCTCTACCCCTTAGACCAATAGCTGCCCGGCACCATATCATAATTTCACTTCTTAGGGGCATGGCAATAGGGAATGGGTCACTCATCCTGACACTGCCAATTTCACCACCAGACAGTTCTACCTGTTGTCTTTTCATCAGGGCTCTGATCTCTCTTTGTAGAACCGGCTGCTGGCTGGATCTGGCGGTCTCCGCAACCTGCTGTAACAAGACAATTATCTCTGCAAGACAATTTTCAATGACATTAGTGCCCATGGTTATCATGGGATGACTTTCTCGGCGATCAATGTCGACAATAATCAGTCCTTGTGCTGGCAGTTCCACTTTGCCAACTTTATGGTCACTTC
This sequence comes from Phyllobates terribilis, assembly GCF_046119375.1. Taxonomy (NCBI): domain Eukaryota; kingdom Metazoa; phylum Chordata; class Amphibia; order Anura; family Dendrobatidae; genus Phyllobates; species Phyllobates terribilis. Next base: position 212,428 of record NW_027363046.1, read on the forward strand.
TTTGAACCCCACCTGAGGTACGGGTTGACCATTGCTGGCATAAATGCCAAATGTTCATCTGGATGACGTGTGATATCAGAGTCAGTACAGTAAAGAATGTAGCGGATGTTGGTCACTTGGGATCCAGTGTCCAGCAACGCGCTCATTGGAAAGCCGTCCAGCACGACAGGTAGGACCGGTCATCCTCCCACATATTTGTCTCGCCAGCTTGATGGGCCTGGTGGTCTTATGCCTGGGGGTTGGCCCTCTGCCCCAGGTTTTGCTCGCTTAAATGACAGTACCTTGCATAATGTCCTGGCTGGTTGCAGCGGCGGCAGATGGGTTTTCCGTCCTGGTCGTAGCGGTCGCTGTTCCTTCCTCTGGATGGTGGAATCCTCTTCTGTTGGCGCCACGGGTTGTCCTCCGGACTGGAAGCCAGCTGGATCTTTCCTTTGGGATACACCTGCAAGGACTGTACAGTTTTGGTTAGTGCTGCTACACTTTTAGTTAGCTCTTGGACCTGATGGTGCACTGTCCAGAGTTTGCGCATCAGCTCCTACAGGCTTCGGGGAAAAGGGTGCCACCTCCTGGTGGTAGGTGATATCTGGGCGGCGGTGAGCTGTAGCGCCACCTGGTGCTGGTTCTCGTAGCACTCAGATGGCCCTGTCCTTAAACTTAGCAAAGTCTAAGTCAGGGTTTTGCAGAGCCACTATGCGCAGCTGGGTTCGGTGGGCGCTGGACAGTAAACCCTCAATAAACTGCTCAGTTAACAGTCTGTTTTCATCACGCACACTGTCAGGGTCTACCTGTTTGATGGCCCTCAGCGCCTCCTGCAGGTTTAAAGCATAGTTCCATACACTGTCCTGTGCCCGTTGTCAGACCATGCCCCGTTGAGATGGTTGAGGGAAAAGAGAGGTAACAATGCCAGGGTAACTAGATGGTTCCTAGCTTTTCAGGACTTCAACTTTCATGTAGAGCATAGGCCTGGGAAGTTACATGGGAACGCTGATGCCCTTTCCCGTTTTAGGTCAATTAGGATTACCATAATTTTTAATATTTGCCAAATGCCAGAATAAGGAGAGAGAGAATGTATTAAGGCATTTAAAAAAACGGGAAAGGTTTATTCTGATTTCATGTCAGATATTGAGAAAAACATGCATATGTGTCTTTTTATATACTGTATGTAAACTTCTGGTTTCAACTGTACATCTTGGGCCTCTTCCTTGTATAATGTGCTCTATTCTGCGCCCTTTCCTGGTATAATGTTCCCCATCCTGAGCACCTTCCTGGTATAATGCACTACATCATGAGCACCTTCCTGGTATAATGCACTCCATCCTGGGCACCTTCCTGGAATAATGTTACCCTTCCTGAGCACCTCCTGGTATAATGCACTACATCCTAAGCACCTTCCTGGTATAATGCACTACATCCTTGGCACCTTTCTGGTATAATGTTACCCTTCTTGAGCACCTCCTGGTATAATGCACTCCATCCTGGGCATCTTCCTGATATAATGTACCCCATTCTGAGCACATTCCTGGTATAATGTACCCCATTCTGAGCACATTCCTGGTATAATGTCCCCCATCCTGAGCACAATCCTGGTATAATGTCCCCCATCCTGGGCCCTTTCCTGGTATAATGTTCCCCATCCTGGGACCCTTCTTGGTATAATGCACTCCATCCTGGGACTCTTCCTGGTATAATGCACTCCATCCTGGGACCCTTCCTGGTATAATGCACTCCATCCTGGGACCCTTCCTGGTATAATGCACTCCATCCTGGAACCCTTCCTGGTATAAGCACCCATCAGCCCAAGGGTGCTTTTAATTAGTGTTGGATTCTACCTGCCCACTTAAATTTGTAGGTTTCTATCTCAAGAGAGGCATGTTTGCCCATTTATATTGTAGGCTTATAGCCCAAGAGAGGCATGTTTAAGAGGTTAGTTAACCATCATGCGGAGGCTACCTTGTCGTGGTTGATGGGCATACATGAATTGGCCAATTTGTGCGCTAAGAGCCTTCATTTTTTGTAAGTACATTTTATTTAGCAATAATGCAGTTTAGCTCTTATGTTCTCAGTGTCTGCATATGTATTGTCCCTTGCAGTGTGTTGCTGAGCTTTCTTATTGTACCCTTCCTGGTATAATGTCCCCCATCCTGTGCCCCTTCCATTAATAATGTTTGCTGTTCTTCTCCAATACATTTAAAAATAAATAAATTATTCTTCTTCCCTTCCTCCACTCCCACAACTCGCAGCGTATTCTTCTATAGCACTTGAAGGAACTGGCATCTAACTTCGTCTTGCTGGCATGGTGCATGACGTCACGGTCATGTGCCGCCTGTGACTGGCACACCAACGTCAACAGCCGGCCTCTGATTGGCTGGCAGGGTGTATTGCGGTGCAGGGACACAGATGGTCTCTGCGTCTCAATACATTTCAGCTGAATGTGTGTCCTTGCAGGCACCTCTAACTGAAATAGGTGCTGGTGGCGGCCGACCCCCCTCCTGCACGGGCCCGGTCGCACCCTCTGTGACCGATGTCGTTCCGCTCCTGGAAGGGATATGCTGATGTTTACTATTGGATTCTATCATGTATGCGAGAATAAAAGGCTTCTTGAGATTGATGACACTGCCATATCTAGCAGCCAAGACTTCTCAATAATAGCGGACAATTGAGGCTGCTGGGATCTAGATCAATCACACAACGACACGTGTACAATGCAATAGTGTTTTTATTAGCAAAATCATAAGAATCATTAACCTGAATTACATCGTAATTTACTAATAAAGAAGGTCAGCTCCTGATTTTACATAATGATCAGTAATGGCGCCATCATCCCATTCTCTCACACATTTACACTGCTGCACTGCCATCTAGTGATGAAAAATAAAAAGTACAATACCAACACAGTTTATTGTCAAATTGGCCATACAGAGTCACTATTGGTGGGATCATATTATTAACACGGCTCATTATAGACTGCAGGTTATTAACAAGTTAATGACACGGTGGTTGGAACAAAAGATCTCAAATTTCGACTCATCAGACCAAAGCACAGATTTCCACTGGTCTAATGTCCATTCCTTGTGTTCTTTAGCCCAAACAAGTCTCTGCTGCTTGTTGCCTGTCCTTAGCAGTGGTTTCCTAGCAGCTATTTTACCATGAAGGCCTGCTGCACAAAGTCTCCTCTTAACAGTTGTTGAAGAGATGTGTCTGCTGTTGAACTCTGTGTGGCATTGACCTGGTCTCTGATCTGAGTTGATGTTAACCTGCGATTTCTGCAGCTGGTGACTCGGATAAACTTATCCTCAGAAGCAGAGGTGACTCTTGGTCTTCCTTTCCTGGGGCGGTCCTCATGTGAGCCAGTTTCTTTGTAGCACTTCATGGTTTTTGCAACTGCACTTGGGGACACTTTCAAAGTTTTCCCAATTTTTCGCACTGACTGACCTTCATTTCTTAAAGTAATGATGGCCACTCGTTTTTCTTTACTTAGCTGCTTTTTTCTTGCCATAATACAAATTCTAACAGTCTTTTCAGTAGGACTATCAGCTATGTATCCACCAGACTTCTGCACAACACAACTGATGGTCCCACATTTATAAGGCAAGAAATCCCGCTTATTAAACCTGACAGGGCACACCTGTGAAGTGAAAACCATTTCCGGTGACTACCTCTTGAAGCTCATCAAGAGAATGCCAAGAGTGTGCAAAGCAGTCATCAAAGCAAAAGGTGGTTACTTTGAAAAACCTATAATATAAGACATAATTTCAGTTGTTTCACCATTTTTGTTAAGTATATAATTCCACATGTGTTAATTCATAGTTTTGATGCCTTCAGTGTGAATGTGCAATTTTCATAGTCATTAAAATACAGAAAAATCTTTAAGTGAGAAGGTGTGTCCAAACTTTTGGTATGTACTGTGTATATATATATATATATATATATATATATATATATATATATATATATACGCGGCTGCTGATGTTGTCGGCTGTCCCCATCAGTCCCATAGACACTGAATGGAGTGTGGCAGTGCGCATGCCTGGCAACGGCTCCATACTATTTCCTCCATAAGAGAGGATAGGGATCCCCACTCTAGTGATTGGTGGGGTTCCCAGCAACTACCATCACCGATCCTGCAGATCCTTTCTTCTGTCATTAGGTTTTTTATGTTTTACATGGTCCAATAGAGAGATCAGAGGTGCGATATAGTGAACTAACACATGCAAAGCCTAAATTATATAAAATGTGAAACCACCAGACTGTGACCGTAGCCAAACATCTTCTAACCTTCCTTACAATTCCTAAAGTTGTTGACCAATGTTTTTCTTTAAAGGGGTTCTCCAACCATAGACACTTATGACATATACTAGATGGTGGCCCGATTCGAACGCATCGGGTATTCTAGAATAGGTAAGCGGCCGACGGGGCGCAATTAGCAGAGAGGCGTTTAAATTTGGTGCCCAAATCGCTGATTGGTCGCGTTAGGCAACCGCGATCAATCAGCAAAGCGGTGTTTAAATTTGGCAGCAATATCGGTGATTGGTCGCGGACGGCGGCCGCGACCAACCTGCGAACCGTGTTAGTGAGGACTGGAGAGCGTGTTTAAATTTAAATTAGTCGCGTCCAATCAGCAGAGCGGTGTTTAAATTTGGCGCCAATACTGCTGATTGGTCGCGGCCGCCGACCGCGACCAATCAGCAGAGCGATACAGAGCGGGGTTTAAATTTGCACCAAAATCGCTGATTGGTCGCGACCGCGACCAATCAGCAAAGAGGTGTTGAAATTTGGCGACAATACTGCTGATTCTTCGCGGCCGGCGACCACGACCAATCAGCAAAGCGATGCAGAGCGGGGTTTAAATTTGGCGCCAAAATCGCAGATTGGTCGCCGGCCGGGACCAATCATCAGAGCGGTGTTTAAATTCGGCGCCAAAATCGCTGATTAGTCGCGGCTGATGGCTGCGACCAATCAGCAGAGCGTTGTTTAAATTTTGCGCCAATACTGCTGATTGATCTCGGCCAGCGACCGTGATCAATCAGCAGAGCGTTGTTTAAATTTGGCGCCAATCTCGCTGATTGGACGCGTCTGGTGTCCGCTACCAATCAGCAGAGCGTTGTTTAAATTTGGCGCCAAGCTCGCTGATTGGTCGCGGCTGGCGTCCGCGACCAATTAGAACAGCAGTGTTTAAATGTGGCGGCAAGATCAGTGATTGGTCGCGGCCGCTATTTAAATGTGGCGCCCAAATCGGTGATTGGTCGCGGGCAGCGGCCGCGACCTATCAGCAGAGCGGTGTTTAACTTTAGCGCCAAGATCACTGATTGGTCGCGTGCGGAGAGCGCGACCAATCAGCGAATCGTATTGGTGAGGAGCAGGGAGCGGAATCGTATTAGTGAGGACCGGGGAGCGCCGCTGCCTGTGCGGCTACTTCCGCTGCGAGAACCCGGGACATGAGCGACTGCTCGCAGCAGAAGTATCCCGACCCGCAGCACCCCGCTCCCCAGTCTTCCCTTCACACCCTAGCCGCTGATCTCCCCACAGTATCCGCATGGTGTTACAAAGGTCCGGACATTTGTGTTAAAAATCGTTGATTGGTCGCTGGCGCTGCCCGCGACCAATCACCGATTTGGACGCCACATTTAAATAGCGGCTGCGACCAATCAGTACAGCGGTGTTTAAATGTGGAGCCAAGATCGGTGATTGGTCGTGGCCGATATTTAAATTTGGCGCCCAAATCGCTGATTGGTCGCGGGCACCGCCAGCGACCAATCAGCGATTTTTAACACAAATGTCCGGATCTTTGTAACACCATGCGGATACTGTGGGGACATCAGCGGCTAGGGTGTAAAGGGAGGACCGGGGAGCGGCGCTGCTCGTCGGGATACTTCTGCTGCGAGCGCCCGCTCATGTCCCGGGTTCTCGCAGCGGAAGTATCCGCACAGGCAGCGTCGCTGACATCCATGCGGCAAGGGTGTGAAGGGAGGACCGGGGAGCGGCGCTGACATCCAATTGGTCGCGGCCGCTATTTAAATGTGCCGCACAAATCGGTGATTGGTCGCGGTCTTGACCCGCGACCAATCACTGATCTTGCGGCTAAAGTTAACCACTACTGTGCTCATTGGTCGCGGCCGATATTTAAATTTGACGCCCAAATCGGTGATTGGTCGCGGGCAGCGTCCGCGACCAATCAGCACAGCGGTATTTAACTTTTGCGCTAAGATCAGTGATTGGTCGGGTCCGAAGACCGCGACCAATCATCGAATCGTCTTGGTGAGGACCGGGCAGCGGCGCTGCCTGTGCGGCTATTTCCGCTGCGAGAACCCGGGACATGAGCAGGCGCTCGCAGCAGAAGTATCCCGACCCGCAGCGCCGCTCCCCGGTCCTCCCTTCCGCATGGATGTCAGCGACGCCGGCGGTCCTTCCGCTGCTGCCGGCCGGGACATGAGCGCCTCGCGCCAATCATCTCCCGGCTGCATCTCTGTCCCGCAGATGGGTCCGGCGGTCGGGGTCCTCCTGCTGGTACCGGCCGGGAGATGAGCTCCTCGCGGCGCTCATCTCACGGCTGCAACGCCGCTGAGCTCCGTCCCGCAGAAGAGCCGCTAACGGCCGCCATCTTTTTTCTGAAATCCCGCGGCGCTGATTGGCCGCTGCCGGACCAATGAGCGACGCGGGGTTTCCTGGACAGACAGACAGACAGACAGATAGACAGACAGACAGACAGACAGACGGGATAAGACAATTATATAGTAGATACTTCGAAAACTCTTACCAACACTTATCAACCATTTGCAGTCCAAAAAGCCCCTCAGTGGCCAAGAAAGTAAGGAGAAAGTTTGGCCAGTTTTAATGGCCTGTCTCCAATAGGTGGATGTCCCCAGGTAAATATCATTACTGGCAGATAAACCCTTTTACCACTTTGAAAATCTAACACTCAGAGCAGCGATTCATCCGCAAAACAATTTTATATTACATCCATTTATAATCTACATAATACATTAACCAACTTTGTTACTATATAGAATTGCTTGTCTTGCACTGGCCCTGAGTTATACCTTATTCTCTTCCACATCTACATTGATCATTCTTAATTTTACTGCATAGCCTGCTTGTTCAGTGTCTGGACAGCAATTATGCTCTTTACTTTATTTGTATTCTTGGCATCATACAGTCATCTGATGTGTTAGAAGGGGCATCATTAAGTCAGTTATTAGTGGAAAAAAAATTCAATGCTGGATCCCTGCGGATCCATTGCCATATGGCACCCCTGGATCCCATTGACGCAAGCCGCTGAGTGGTCTTCGAGGTCTGCATTGTTTGGATGGTAGGAATAGCGCTGCATGCTGCACCTTTTTTGCCATGAAAAGCAAATGAATGCATAATGGAGCTACAGACGGAGGGCCGGAGCACAGGACAGGACCCTACAAAAAGCAGTACAGCAGAACTAAGCTGTAGCTAATCATGTGTCACCCCACACCTTTACATTCAGTAGTAATTCAGTGTGAATGCAGCTTTGAGCTATGATACAAGTACAGAATCATTTTTTACAAACTTATGCTACATTTGAAGACGTTCTGAAGATTGATGATCTGGGTAAACGGGTGAAATGGTGTATAAAGGTGAACCTATGCGTTACATGGATCAACAGCTGCAGCTCAATAACTAGCATCTATCTCTAGGCGGACATCTTCAGTGTCACATTGGACTTCCACACTACACTGGGCCTTACTATAATAGCTTTGTACCTGACATCATTACTGATGACTGCACTTTTACTGTGTCGTGTCATAAACAGACTCCCACTGGAGCGAACATGGTCTGCACATAACACAGCTGGCCATGGGAGGAAGCGAAAGAGTATACAGACAGGACACCACAGGATGGCAGCTGATTCTGTGAGGTAAAACATTTCCCTGCCTGTTTAAAAACTTGTTTTACCTCACATAAAGAATCGGCTGTGATCCCCGGCTGTAATGTCTGTATACTCTTTTGCATCCTCCCCGTCCAGGAGATGAGGTATGTTCACACCATGTTCCTGTATGGTCAGACGTTACACAGTACACAGCGGGGGCATATTTCTAAGATTATCTCAGCACAGGAACATTTTATTTAAACACATCCAATTGTGGAACTTATTATTATTCCAAGATCTATTGATTAAAATGAATTTTGTTTGTGGGAAAATGCCTTTAAATAATTGAAAGAGGGTTACAATTGCTCCTTTGAAACTTGATGCAGGTAATCTTATATGAGAGTAATGGCGTATTCACACATCTGTGTGTCATAGATCGTGATGCACAAGCTGTTTGCGAGTCTCCTGCCCCGAACTTTGACAGCCTCATATACGTCTATTAGGCCACATTGGCAGAAATGGAAGCTGGCACATTTAGGTGGGCTGCACTGTGGGAATGAAGAGCCTTGGGATTCCCAAACGTTTTTTATTAATATCAATGCGTTTCTGCAATGGACCAGGGCCTTTCTCAAGGTATAAAAAAAAACAAGCTCTTCACTCCCTCAGCACGGCCCACCTAAATGTGCCAGCTTCCATTTTTGCCATTCCACCTCTTGAAGAACCTTTCCTCCAGCCACAGGGCAGCAGCGGCTTTCTACACCATTATAGCTGTGGTGACTGCACACAACACCTCTAGGTGAGCGCTGCCATCAATTATCCCTGCCCCTTATCAGACGCTATTGCCCTATTTTGTGTGCGCTCCTGTCCTTCTCCACAGCGTCTCTATTAGGCACCTTCACACGTTCAGTAAGTTTCATCAGTGACGTGTTTCTATTATACTTTTCCTCTAATTGTTCCACTCCTGGTTTTGGCTTCCTAATACTGAGGTAAAATACTGACCAAAATACTGAATGTATGAACATGGCCTTAAGCTCTTAAGTTCGGGTCAAGAGGCCAGCAACTAATCTTTGAATCATTTTGTGCTCAGACCATGACACGCCTTAATGTGTAGAGTCACTTTCATCTTACAACTAAATAAAAACTACGTATTGTTTTAAAGGGGTATGCTACCACTTATCAATTAGGAGAAGGCATCAATATAAGTCAGTAGTATCAGATTGATAGGTGTCCAAATCCTAACACCACCAATCAGCTGTTACCAGCTCCAGCATGGAATCAATGGGGTGGCAGAGTGTTGGAACTCTACCAATCTGATCTTGGTGGTCCATCCTAAGTATAAGTGATCAATATCATAACAGTGAACACCCCTTTTAACTTTTTTTTGCAAATACTTGCTTCTCTCATCCTGAAATGCAGCATGTTTTTGGATCAAATCACATGTGGCATTTTTGTTGCATACATTTTTTCGACTAAAATTCAATTCTTACATTTAAAGGGGTTGTCTTATCCTAAAGAGGACCTGTCACCAAATTTTTCATGTTTTTTTTTTCTATTTTATCTTTCATTTGCGGAGATATTAGCAATGAAAGTATTTGGCACCTAATGAGTTAAAAAAAATTAAGTCCAAGTAGATGTTATCAGAGTTTTCACTGGGGGTGCGAAATTCTTCTCCCTGCATGATGCTGACCAATTATAAGCAGACGACAACACTGAAAAGAAAGATGATCACATCCCCACCATAGCTTAGAGCAGATTTCTCAGTGTCTGAGATGTAAGGATACAGACCTGATCTTCTGGGCTAACCTCCTGCATGAGTAGAGCACACAACTGACTAATACCTTTCAGTTAAGGTCTCTATGGGTGAAGGGGCATCACAAGAGAGTTTAGTTGTGCAACATTACAAACCTTTCTAACAGCTCTCCTCCTCTTATGGCACTCTCACCTCTGCTGTACTGCGCCTCTCTCATACTACCTGTCCATAAATGAGAGCACAGCGTCAGTATCACACTTAGATCCGTTGTGCTCAACTTGTACTGATTCTGCAGTGAGATTAGAGGAGACTGTCATTACATTTCACCATAGAAGTAACCCAGAACACACTGCTCCTGTGTGAGGTGTAATAACAGCCTAATATCACTGCAGAGAGAATACAAGTTGCTTGAGTACAAAAGACATAAGTGTGATACTGACACACTCCATAATCAGGAGAGTCAATAAAAGGGTTTGTAATGTGACACAGAGAAACTCAGCTGTGTGGCTCCTTCCTTGTCTAAGAGCTGTTATCTCTGCTTTCTAATCATGCAGAAGGTTAGACCCGGAGATCAGGACTCGCCATCATTATACATCTTAGGCTAGGTTCCCACGATGAGCTTTTGGTGAGTTTTTGATGTTGCAGAATTTCTGCACCCATTAAGATAGGTTACTTGCATTATTTCTAAAATATGCAGCGTAAAAACTCACTAAAAACTCATTGTGAGAACGTAGCTTTATACCCTAAGAAACCCGCTTTGAGCTATGGTGGGGGCGTGTTCTTCTTTTCTTTGAGTGTTGCTGCTTGCTTATGATTGGTCAGCATCATACAGGAGAAATCTGCAGCATATTTAAGGATTTCTCACAAGCCTCATTCGGGTAAATGCAAAAAGGTAAATAAAATTACCAAAATTTCCACAACAAAAGTGTAGCTATACCTACAGCGTATTCACACCCAGACTATAAGATTATGGCCTGTCTCTGGGTGTTTTTTTTTTTTTTTTTACACAGTAGTCAGAACCTGCAAAATTGTGGTGCTGTGCATTACATGAGCTATACTAAGGGAGTGCCTGTTAGCATAGAGCTAATACGTCCATATATCGACCAGCAGAAATTGTAAAAGAAGAACTATAGAAGGATAGACTATAGTGGATCATTCCGGATTGGTACAACATAAGTAGCCAAAAGGCTTCACCCCGGTATTCCATGCTATGTGCTTCTTATAAAGTGAAATCTCTCCATAGACCGCCTCTGTGAAGACCACCCCCTTATCCAGATGATAGATTTTCAGTTCCACCATATATAATGCATACTGGCCATTTTTTTTTTTTCAGAAAATCACCAATTTTGGGTCGTCAGCTGTACAAGAAGAAATGCTTTAAACCAGTGCTGGCGAACCTATGGCACGCATGCAGAGGGGGCAGGCAGAGCCCTCCTGGTGGGCACGCGCGCCATGGCCGCAGCATTAGCGCTACTGGATCGGGCCCGGCGGGGGAGAACTCTGAGCCCGCTGAGTGCCGACACCAGCTTCGCTACTGCAACTAGATGTGCGTTCTCTCTCGGACGGAAACACATCGAGCTGAAGTGTATTGCAGCGCACGAACTTGCCAGACCCGTGCGCTGCAATACACGCTGCCGGTCAATCAGAGGCCAGCGGCTGCTGGCCTCTGAGGCAGGCCGACGTCATGCTGGCCTCTGATTGACCGAAAGCCGCTAGCCTCTGATTGGCCGGCCAACGTCATGCTGGTCTCTGATTGGCCAGAAGCCGCAGGTCTCTGTTGGCCAGCCGACGTCATGCTGGCTTCTGATTGGCCGGAAGCCGCTGGCCTCTGATTGGCCGTCAGCCGCTGGCCTCTAATTGGCCGGCCGACGTCATGCTCGCCTCTAATTGGCCGGAAGCCACTGGCCTCTGATTGGCCGGCCGACGTCTTGCTGGCCTCTGATTGCCAGGCAGCCGCTGGCCTCTGATTGACCGGCTGATGTCATGCTGGCCTCTGATTGGCCGGCAGCCCCAGGCCTCTGATTGGCTGGCCGACGTCATTCTGGGTTCTGATTGGCTGGAAGCCGCTGGCCTCTGATTGGCCGTCCGACGTCATGCTGGTCTCTGATTGGCCGGAAGCCGCTGGCCTCTGATTGGCCGGCAGCCGCTGGCCTCTAATTGGCCGTCCGACGTCATGTTGGCCTCTGATTGGTCGGCAGCCGCTGATTGGCCGGCCGAAGTCAAGCTCGCCTCTGATTGGCCGGCAGCCGCTGGCCTCTCATTGGCCGGCCGCCGCTGGCTTCTGATTATCCAGCCGCCGCTGCCCTCTGATTGGCCAGCAGCATGTATTGCAGCGCACGATGCAGTACCTCTGTGGCGACCGAACCCTCAGGGGCGCCACGCATGCACCCCACACACGTGCACTCCTTAAGCAGCTTCTAAATTTATGGAGCAGAACTGTAGAAGAGCATCAACCGAACATCAGGACCAATATCTGCTCCTTTGTGTAAGGATGAACAGGAGGACTGCAAAGGCCCTACAACATAACCAGAAGCACGTTACACCCAAAATTGTCAGAAGCAGACTCCATGATGGCGGTATGAGGGCCCGACGTCCTGTAATAGGACCTTACTCACAGCTCAGCACCTTGCATCTCAATTGGCATACACCTGAGAACACCAGAATTATCAGGTCCTACGTTCTCTGTACAGGTGACAGCAGGTTCACATTGAGCAAGTGATAGACGTGAAAGTCTGGAGACGCCGTGGTGAATGTTATTCAGTCTGCACCGCCACCCAGCATGATGGGCACCATGTGATAGCCAACGGCAACCTGACTGCTGTTAGGTACACGGATGAAATCCTTAGAGCCAATGTCAGAACTTACCGTGGTGCAGTGGACCCTTGGTTCCTCCTAGTGCAGGACAATACCCTTCCTCATGTGCCATACTGGGAAGGCAGTTCCTGGATGATGAAAACATTGATGAGCTCACTTTCCCCAGACCCAGGTGCAAACCTGGTACAACTTGTGTAGCTACACAGGGGTCCAAAAGGTAAGAGTGGCCACTACCACTTCCAAAACAGGTGGAATTGTCTGTGTCCACTCATGCCCAGACCTGAATCCAATTGTGAATCTTTAAATCATTATGTATCAATGCATCCAATGCCGGGGTCTGGGAGGCTGTGGTTGGTGTTACCGAAAAGGATGATTGCAACAGACTTCATGGATGGGCGGCTTATGACTGGTAGTGAACAGAAGGGCGGCTATATTAAAGGGGCCAGAGCCGTACTTATAAGCAGAGGCCCACATGACGGTGATTGGGCCAGGAGAGGAAAATAAAGTTTGAATGGGGTCTATGGGATTGGATCAATAGGGAGTGGGAGGGGATAGTAAAAGGGGGTATAAAAGGAAAGTGTGGGAAAAGGGGCCATTCCTGTGGGGAGAGCAATGGGAAAAGTCTCACCTGCACACCCTCTTTTTTCAGGGAATTTAGAGATGTCTAATGGAAATATATACAGTACAGACCAAAAGTTTGGACACACCTTCTCATTTAAAGATTTTACTGTATTTTCATGACGATGAAAATTGTACATTCACACTGAAGACATCAAAACTATGAAATAACACATGTGGAATTATATACTTAACAAAAAAGTGTGAAACAACTGAAAATATGTCTTATATTCTAGGTTCTTCAAAGTAGCCACCTTTTGCTTTGATGACTGCTTTGCATACTCTTGGCATTCTCTTGATGAGCTTCAAGAGGTAGTCACCGGAAATGGTTTTCACTTCACAGATGTCCCCTGTCAGGTTTAATAAGTGGGATTTCTTGCCTTGTAAATGGGGTTGGGACCATCAGTTGTGTTGTGCAGAAGTCAGGTGGAGACACAGCTGATAGTCCTACTGAATAGACTGTAAGAATTTGTATTATGGCAAGAAAAAAGCAGCTAAGTTAAGAAAAACGAGTGGCCATCATTACTTTAAGAAATGAAGGTCAGTCAGTGCGAAAAATTGGGAAAACTTTGAAAGTGTCCTCAAGTGCAGTTGCAATAACCATCAAGCGCTACAAAGAAACTGGCTCACATGAGGACCGCCCCAGGAAAGGAAGACCAAGAGTCACCTCTGCTTCTGAGGATAAGTTTATCCGAGTCACCAGCCTCAGAAATCTCAGGTTAACAGCAGCTCAGATTAGAGACCAGGTCAATGCCATACAGAGTTCTAGCAGCAGACACATCTCTACAACAACTGTTAAGAGGAGACTTTGTACAGCAGGCCTTCATGGTAAAATAGCTGCTAGGAAACCACTGCTAAGGACAGGCAACAAGCAGAAGAGACTTGTTTGGGCTAAAGAACACAAGGAATGGACATTAGACCAGTGGAAAGGTGAACGGATGGACTCTACATGCCTGGTTCCCACCGTGAAGCATGGAGGAGGAGGTGTGATGGTGTGGGGGTGCTTTGTTGGTGACACTGTTGGGGATTTATTCAAAATTGAAGGCATACTGAACCAGCATGGCTACCACAGCGTCTTGCAGCGGCATGCTATTCCATCCGGTTTGCGTTTAGTTGGACCATCATTTATTTTTCAACAGGACAATGACCCCAAACACACCTCCAGGCTGTGTAAGGGCTATTTGACCAAGAAGGAGAGTGATGGGGTGCTACGCCAGATGACCTGGCCTCCGCAGTCACCAGGCCTGTACCCAATCGAGATGATTTGGGGTGAGCTGGACCGCAGAGTGAAGGCAAAAGGGCCAACAAGTGCTAAGCATCTCTGGGATCTCCTTCAAGATTGTTGGAAGACTATTTCCGGTGAGTACCTCTTGAAGCTCATCAAGAGAATGCCAAGAGTGTGCAAAGCAGTCATCAAAGCAAAAGGTGGCTACTTTGAAGAACCTCGAATATAAGACATATTTTCAGTTGTTCCACACTTTTTTGTTAAGTATATAATTCCACATGTGTTAATTCATAGTTTTGATGCCTTCAGTGTGAATGTACAATTTTCATAGTCATGAAAATACAGAAAAATCTTTAAATGAGAAGGTGTGTCCAAACTTTTCGTCTGTACTGTATATTGTTATGTTTTATGGCTCGGGCTTATGATGAAGGTTATAAATTTTTACTGTGAGTCACAGTGGCTGGGGCAGTAGGGGGTGTCTTTGGGGTTGGTGGAATTTTTTATGGGTGGGAATTTACAGAGATGGTTCCCTTCAGGATGGAATTACTAATTGGCTGATCTGGCACTTAGTGGGGCTCTGGACAGGGGTGTACTCTTGGAGCCAGTGGTGGTGTTTCCTTTACCACTGATTGTGGTGTGGTGCCCTTGAGCTTGGGGTTACGGCTGAGGGTAAAATAATTCTATGGAAAAATGCCTTGTTCTACATGTGCCGGATCTTGTAGCCCCGAGGACCTCCGCCAATTCTTTCATTGGTTATTGTTGTTTGTCAATAAATGGCCGATATGGCAAATTATATCCAAAAAAGAAAGTCTCCTGTGTATCATTTATTATAAGTTAAGTGGTATGAGACACTGCTTGGGGAGAAAGAAAATAATTAATATGAGGGATGGTTTCAGGAGAACGATTTGTGCCATACACCGTCATGATCACAGATATATTTTCTTAAATGTCAGAAATGTATTTTTTAACATTTTGATTTCTTTGATTAACAGTTCTGCACACAGAGATATTCCCCTAAGGTCAAAATTCACACATTCAGTATTTGGTCAGTATTTTACATCAGTATTTGTAAGTTAAAACCAGGAGTGGGTGATAAATACAGAAGTAGTCACGTGTTTCTATTATACTTTAACTCTGATTCTTCCACTCCTGGTTTTGGCTTACAGATACTGATGCAAAATACTGACCAAATACCGAATGTGTGAATGTGGCCTAAGAAAGACAAAACCTCACTTTTATTTTTGCAAATATTCAGGTTTCGGATTTTATTAACCTTTATGATTAACCAGCAGCACTGTAGTTGTTCAATAATAAAATTAATCATTAAAAATACAAAATGTGCACCCCGTGTATATCTGTATATTGTATGTATACATCTGCAAAAGTTTGGTTCCCCATCCTTCAAATTTGATATCTATCTATCTATCTATCTATCTATCTATCTATCTATCTATCTATCTATCTATCTATCTATCATTGTGACATTAGAATAAAAATGATGTCACAAGTGATGTGATGACATCACCGCATTCTATATCCCAGTGTTCCGTCCTAAGGGAAACCACTGCCTTACAGACTCCCAAGGGTGAGGCAGCCCCTTTTGTTTTTCGTGACAAACGAAGCAAAAATTGATTTTAAAATGGATAATTACAGAAGAGCCCAAAGAGATCGGGTTCTCAGAGAGAAGAGAGGAATAAATGAAGAGCAGGTACTATTGTTCGCTTTAGGGCGAAAAGACTTTATACTACCGGACATTGACACTGACGCCTCAAAAAAGGCGTCCAAAAGTAAAATTCTAGACAAAATGAGAAAGACCAAAAGACATGAGATCCTTACAGAGAGAAGGAAAATGGAGACCCTCATGGAGTCTCACTCTGCAGCCTCCGCTGAGCTTCAGAAGGCCATTCTTATCTCCTTGAAAAAACTCGGAGATCTGGTCCCTGAAATACGGAGGAGAAACAAAGAAGCCATCCTCAATAAGAGGAGAAACATCAGCGCAGAGTTAGAGCTGGAAGAGGTTCTCCAAGAGACACCGAGACAAGTCACATCCTCCAGATCTGAAAGTCTGGAGGCACCGAAACTACAAAGAGTGGCAGCCCAGAAGAGGATCAGGAACAGCAGAGACTGGGTTGTCCAATGTAGAAGACGTCTCATCTATGCCAACCCCATTATAAATGGGAATGGTGCATTACGGAGGTCGAGGTCATCAGCTGAAAACATCTCCATCCCAGAGAACAAACAGCTGAGTGTTTCTCCACCAAACACATCACTGGATACAGATGGACCAGGTAAGATGGATCTGCTCAGTGTAATAAGACTGGGGGTGAGGAGGATTATACTCCTAATATTATGTACTGGCATCAATTATCAAAAGTGCAGAAAAACTGTCCTTGTTGCCCATAGCAACCAATCACAATGCAGCTTTCATTGTTCCATAGAATGTTAAGAGATGGAATCTATGCTGTGATTCGTTGCTATGGGCAACAGGGACAGTTTTATTATTGGACAGTTTTGATAAATGAGAGCCCAAATATTAGACATTTCCTGCTCATTTACATAATTGTATTTAAAATTATAATATTTTCTTTTAGCTATATTTGTTAACCCCTTCTTGACCGGGTAACATTTCGTTGTTTTTTCCTTCCTCCTTCGAAAACCCATAACTATTTATTTTTTAATTTGTCTCCCAATGTAGCTGTATGCGGACTTGATTTTTTAGTGGACGAGCTGTAGTTTTGAACATTATTTATTTTACTATTCAATGTTCTGGAAAATGGGGAAAAAGATTCAAAATGTGGTAAAATTGTGGAAAAAAAGTGATTCCGCCATTGTTTTTTTTTACTGTGTTCATTGAGTGGTAAAAATGACCTGACAAAATGATTCTCCATGTCAGTTACAACTATGATAATGCTGAACAGGCATAGGGGTTATAATTCACTGAACTGGTAGAAGAAAATTAGGAATTTTATAAAAAATAAATTGGTTTGTGTACCTATATTCTGAGACATTATATCTTTTGGATTTTGATCGCTGGATGGAGCTGTGCGAGGACTTGATTTGTTTTTTTTTGCGTGACAAGTTGTAGCTTTTATAGATAACTTTCTCGGGTAGACAAGACATTGTGATATCTTTTATTACAATTTGTTAGATGTATACTGCACCCTCACAAAAACACTATTCTGGTCTTTACATTTATTTTCTCCTTTCAGTGTTTACTGTTTGGGTTAATTAATGTTCCGGATGTGGTTATACTAGATATTCAAATTATTACTATTATTATTATTATTATTATTATTATTATTATTAATGGGGAAGTATTTTTTTTACATTTTATTATTTTTTTAACTTTTTTTTGTTACTCCATTTCTTTAGTCTCCTTTGGGGACTTGAACCTGCGATTTTCTGATCGCTTCTACTAGACACTGTGACAGAACTGTATATAGCTAAATTAACATTCTCATATGAAATTAAGCCAGGCTGGTCTTAACAGGAGGAGGAAAAGACAGGGGCTTTCAGCAGGCTGAGGTAGTCATTTCCAATAATGTGTTCACTAAGGGGTTCAAATTTTTTATATCATCTCAGCAGATGGAATCGATAAGGCGCCCTACGACACAACGGACATACCGGCACAAGGCCTTGATGATGCCAGTTTCCAGATTTCTGACCAAAGAGAACTGGTCCACACAGTCCAACCTATAGACTTTTCCAATCTCGAGTTCTGGAAAGTTCTTGGAAAAGGAAACTATGGAAAAGTAAGTGTCAATTTATATTTGTCCGTGTTCCCCAATGTATCCTGCACCAGATACACAGGAGAGATGTACATATTCATTACAGGATGCTCATATGTAATGATAATTGGGATAAACTAGTGAACTACTACACAGTAGTAGATGAGAGTTTGGTCTGATCTGTTGTGATTTTTCTCCAGGTTGTCTTGGCATCAGATCCAGTCAGTGAAGGACTGCTGGCCATCAAAATCATGGACAAAAGTTCTTGTGAGGACTTAATCTCTACAGAGCTAGAAGTCCTGAGAATGGCTGCCGGATGCCCCTACCTAATGACTATGCGGGCGTTTAGGGAAACACCTACGGAGTATGAAATAGCCATGGACTATATGGTCGGCGGAGACCTGTTTGGCCACATGAAAGATTCAATGATGTTTAACACAAAGACAATAAGGTAAATGTCTTGTACTGAATGTTAGTAATCCGCTGCCGGCACATTGTAGTCTTAGATCAATGGACAACGACAACAGGAGAAACTAATGATGTGAAAAGGACACGTGTGTGATCTCCTCATGTTCTCTGTATGATTGTGCATGTAACCACTGATCCATCCTTTCTACTCCACAGACTCTTTGCGGCAGAGATGGTGTGCGGACTCCAGTTCCTGCATGAATGCGGCGTCATACATAGGTAATCATTTCACCTTCATAAATCTGTCTCCTGTGACTCTTTGTTGTCTCCTTACATATCTATTGTAGAAAGTTCTTTCCATGAATTGTCCTCACAATCAGTATCTGCTCCTTCTCCCTGCAGTGACCTGAAGCCAGAGAACATCCTCCTTCAAGACACCGGACACATCAAAATCTCAGACTTTGGCTTAGCAGCCACGAATGTGTTTGAGGGTGACATAGTGGAATATACTACTGGCACTAAGGGTTACATAGCGCCCGAGGTAAGGAACATCTCTGTGTGATTGATGTCGATAGTAGGATTGAGGGATAATCTGATCCCAATGTATTCTGCTCATATCTAATCACAGACAGGTCCTCATAGTCTCTGTGTGTAAATCCCCTTCCCGGTATATTCAGATTCTCTCCAATCTCATGTTCCCATAGGTAATGGACGGTGAAGGATACAACCATCTGGCAGACTCCTTTTCCTTTGGCGTCATCTTATATATGATGACTGTAGGTGACTGGCCATTCTATACCAGAGGCACAATGGACGAATACCACCAGTCTCTGTATGACGACATCCCTTCTTTTCCACCTGGGATCTGCTGTCATACCATGGATATCATAAAACGGGTGAGTAAGATCAGATGGACAATGATAATAGGGGATTACAAGAAGATATAGAAGATAAGATATATACAGTCCATAGACATTGTGTAATAATTTATCAGTAATAATACATAATATAATGACTAATGCTTTGTTTTCATTTTCTAGCTTCTCTGCAAAACTCCATCTGCCCGATCTGCCATTACATCGTCCATCAGATCACATCCGTTTTTCTATTCTATAGACTGGAGCGATGTGGAGTCCGGCAGAGCCGACCCACCATTCCCATATTACTATGTAAGTACAGCACATACAGACATCCAAAGTGTTATCACTACCCAGTAACACACTTACCCACTATACACCTTATCGCTATATCCCCCTAGTACTGTATATACTGTATGCGAGGGGCTGATTCTCAGACGTGTATATTTCTCTTCTTCCAGCAGGAGTATTAGGCTGATAAAAATCAGCCCCATTCCAGTAACATCCAGGAATGAAGATTTACATTAATCGGATGAGACAATTACACTGGACTTTCTTATTTACCGGACTGTGACAAACCTACCGAGCTTCCACCACATAACATCCAAGTAGATTTGAGACCACACATCCAGGGATTTATTCCGATCGCCATATTTGGGGTCAGGAAGGAATTTTTTCCCTTGATATGAGGATGATCCAACAACGAGTCCTCAGGGTTATTTTTCGCCTTCCTCTGGATCAACATAGCAAGTAATTAAGGGCTGAAATTGAAGGATTTCTTTCAGCCATACTTGTTATGTCACCATCTGGACGACTCATCGACAATGTGGTGGTAAGGAGACGACTACAAGATATGGACATAAAGAAGGAAGCGGCTGCTCCTTCTCCTACTTGGCCATGTACAGACAGAAGGAAGCGGCTGCTCCTTCCTCTACCAGGCCATGGTCAGACAGAAGGAAGCGGCTGCTCCTTCTCCTACTTGGCCATGTACAGACAAAGGAGGCGGCTGCTCCTTCTCCTACTTGGTCTTGTGCAGAAAGAAGGAAGCGGCTGCTCCTTCATCTACCAGGCCATGGTCAGACAGAAGGAAGCGGCTGCTGCTTCCTCTACCAGGCCATGGTCAGACAGAAGGAAGCGGCTGCTCCTTCACCTTCCTGACCATGGTCAGACAGAAGGCCATATGGCTAATCGCGATGCTGAAGGAATCCAGGAAAACTCCAACTATACAGATCACAAGTCACACATTCCTGCTCTTCTCCTCTCTCATGTGTGATCCAGACCTGGATGTCCAAAAGCGGCAGAAGTGTAAGCCGAGGCCTGAGGAGCAGAATCATCATCATCTGCTCCTTTCCACAGAAAGTGACTATATCTACACACTTTCTTTTTATATATTTGCATAATATTAACAACTTTTATGCATAAAAATAAATATATAAAACATCTATGTTGCTTTTGGTTATATTACTGACATGCTTTTTGGTATTTTTATTAATATCATGATAAGGTATTTTGCTGCCTTAGGCAGATGACGCAAATGCCCCCCCCCCAAGAAAAGGAATAGGTGAGAAACTATGGTAACTGGACCTCTAACTTCCTCGTCTGATCTATCAGGTAACAAGCTCTGATGACCACTTCCTTTACAATGTCAGACCCAAGAATAGTCATGGAAACTAATATAGCTTAATTATAATGGGGGCCGTTTGGTTTCAATTAATGAGATACAATAGATGCAGCTTGTAACAAAACCGATGGTTGTTCTACTGCCGTATTCCTGTGTGGCGCCATCCTCTAACAGGGGGCAGACTGTCCATAGCCTACGTATTGCGGGAATTACCGCCAGAACATCAACCTGATTACAGCTCCTCTGCTCCTGTCCTGGGGGCAGCGTTCACATTGTCTTAAAGACACAAATGCATTTCAATGCAGAGAGGGAATGAGAACCGGGGCGCAGGCGTTGAGCGGTGTTAGTGACCCACTGACTCCGCTCACCTTTGTTCCTGTGTACCGGCTGTCAGCATGCTGAATGTTTGCTGCAGGAGGAAGGTGCCAGTTGACTGCAGGCGTTCAATAATGACAATTTTTTTTCTTAAACTGCTCCCACCTCAGAGAGGTAGCGCCCTAGGCGGGTGCCCACCCCTTGTCCCGGGCCTGCACTGGTGGTTCAGTTTGGATCCTCTTGCAGGAATAGTGCCATACACTATTGCAGTCAGTACAATGGAAATCATTGACTTGTCAAATTTAAAGGCTTTTTTGTGCAGAAGAGAAAAAATAAAAATGTGATTAAAGCAATGCTCCTTTGCTCATAGGGGAAATCAGTTTTATCAATCGCTTTGTTGGGGAGCTGTCCACTCCATTCTGGTCTTTCGGTCGTCCCACGTTACTTCTGACTCTCAGAATCCTACAGGATCTTATACACGATGTGGAAGACAATTTCTCTATATAATGAGCCTTGATGTGACTCTCATAGGAATGCAAAGTGAGATTCATTCACCTCTACATCACTAGTCAGAGCTGTAGACACCAGGTTAATTTAATGAAATATCAGACCACCACTTTCAGGCCATATTCACACGTTCAATATTTGGTCAGTATTTTACCTCAGTATTTCTAAGCCCAAACCAGGTGAGGAACAATCAGAGGAAAAGTATAATAGAAACACGTCACCACTTCTGCATTTATCACCCACTCCTGGTTTTGCCTTACACATACTGATGTAAAATACTGACCAAATACTGAATGTGTGAACGTGGCATGACATTTATTGCACTAGTCCATGTGCCGTCTGTTTTTTAATAACAGTTCCGTGTGTCTAATCCGTGAGACTCAGAGCAGGTTCTATTCTCATTCATTTTGCAGATCAGACTCAGCCATTAAAGTCTAAGGAAATCCATGTACAACGGATGAAGCACTGAAGACTTTTCTTTTCCTTTAGTGCTCCATCAGTTGTTTCATCCATTTTTAATAGATCCATTAATAGTCAATGGATAAATAAAAGTTCAGACAGTCTACCTGCTTCAGTTTTTACAAATGTATGAGGAAAAAATATATCTATACAACACGGATATAAAATGGAGACAATGCGGAGACACATGGGAGAAAAAGGTTCTGTTTTACAAGGATATAGAAATAGACAAGGATTTGTGAATGTAGCGTCCTCTGAAGAATAGGTAAAATCCATCAAGCTAAAGACAAGACAGACTGATAACTCAGTGAGGAATACAATAGAAGCTGCCTATTGAAGTCTATGGAGAGGCTCCGGACATCACTAGGTAGGCTTCATTTCTACACATGAGCTTGATGCATCATCCATTACTTTTTCTGTACATTTATTAGCATTTGATATGTTTGTAGCATGGTATTCTACAGTTAGCATTACTAGTCGTATATGCCTTTATATATGACGCGCCCCCTGGGCCGTGTGTGTGGGAATACCCGGAGCCGGGTCTCTGTGTGATGTCAGGGGTTGTAGTCTCCGTGGCGGCAACCCGGTCCCGTGGCTCAGGGTGGTCAAACCAGTGGCGGATCTGTTTACTTGGTTTTTAATGTTGAAATGTCCGACTACGCCACCCGTGGATTGCGGTCACTGAGAACCGCCGCTGCGGGGCAGACCGCTGAGGCTGATGTTGTGTGCGCAGCAGGGGGTAGTATAACTCCCCACGGGAGGAGTATAGCCTCAGGGCAGCATGTGTAGACGGTGAGGGTTGTGGTGCATAGGCGCAGCAGAAATGACTCAAAGTCCGTGCAGTGCAGTTCAGGGTCTTTACTGTTGGTGATGAAGGAGACCCTGCTGGGAGTACTGGCTAACATTAGAGGTCTGGTCAGTCTGTGAGCGAATAAGAATCCCCCTGGCCAGGTGGAGGTGTAGGCTTTCCCATCTGACTGCACTCTTCCTGGCTACCTTGCTGTAGTCGTGTAGTAGCCCACATCCCTGAGTGTACCGTGTGGTGCTCACCCGTATGGCTGGTGACTTGCGGCCTTTGGTTCCTTCCGCTCCTCGATGGCGGTGCCGGTCCCTTGCGTGTGACTGAGCCTCCGGGCTTTCTACGGCCAGAGGACCTGAAATCCCCTGCCAGGTGGTTACTGCTGCTGGATGTGAATATCCTCACAGCCTCGGACTCCGGTGTCAGGTTCTCTGCGTCTTCTGCCAGGACGAGCTCTGCTGCTCCAGTCCCTGGCTCTCAGCTCCTGTCTCCTACAGGGCTCCTTGCTGCTCTATCCCTCTCTCTGGAACTAACTAACTAACCTCGCCCCAGATCCAGTTTATAAAGGGCAGGTTCCTCCCCTCCCTGGACTGGGGCAGGAGGCGTTGCATGCAAATGTGCTCCTGACCAGGAAAACCCATGATCGCTCTCAGACATGGTATTTCTACCACTGTGGCAACCAGACCCCCTGGGGTGCCACATTCCCCCCTAGTAAACTTTAGTACTCCGGGACTAAACACCTTTTTTTTTTGAAAACACACATAACAGGGTATAAACAATAACACAACAATATATGTACAAGGAGTTCAGTCTTGGTAGGTCACGGCGCTTCCGTAACCAGGTGTCCATGTCACCCAAGATGCATTTTGAGGGACCCGTCCCAAACCCTCCACGTAGGCCCTGGGGTGGCTACAGGGCATCGATGATCCGGTGTTGGACCACGTCTTCAGCCACCTCCACGGGTTTTTGTTCTGTGGTCTGGCACAAAAGGGGCACTTAACAGGTGCAACTATTTACAAGGTACAGTTCCGGTTATTCATTGTCCATAACCTGTCCGTCCATAGACCCTGTCGGGTAACTTGAGAAACATAATCAGTATTCAGGTAACAAACATAAAACATTACAACATTTGCAATATACAGGTATATATCATTTCTCCTAGATTCTCCAGCGAGCTGGCTTCTGACCTCTAGTGCTCCTTGTGGACCTACGTAACACACTATCTGGTGGTGTTCTTTCTGGGTCCCCTGTTTCCACCCCTTATGTAGTGGGCTCGCTAGTGTCTGCAGTACAGGTGTTTGGAGATGTTAGGGTCGGTTGGGCAGCTTTCTGCGTACTCTTTGGCTTACCACGGGCACGGCAGGCTCACTACTAGCAGAGGGTTGATTCTCCTGGGCTGCTGGTATGGAATCCTCTGCCTCCGGGGCCGGTTGCTCTTCCAACACTACTTGCTCTTCTGTAGGCCCTTGAGGGGCTGGCTGGAGAAAGGTAAGGACGGGTACCACAATAGCGTTGTTAATTTGTGTCCAGTACCGGGGAAATTCTCCGAGTACTGTACTGACCATTTCTTCCCTTTCCTCTGCGGGTTGAGGGCTATCTTAGTCTTATTCAGTGCTTTGCAGCTGCTCGGGACACTTCTTCAGGTGGTCTCTAGAGACAGTGGCTGTGTTCTCTCCTCCATCCTTACTGATAACGCATACTTTCGGGTTTTCATGACTTGAGGGCAGTACTGTGTACGGGTCTTTCTCCCACTGGTCATCCAACTTATGGAGCCGCCTCTTCCTCTTCAAGACCTGCTCTCCAGGTGCCAGGGGAACAGAGGGAGCATGCTGGTTGTAAGTCCTCTCTTGCCTTTCTCTTGCTTGAGACAAACTTCTCTCAACACTCTCCTGCACTTTCCGGTACTGCTGCTGCCATTCTGTATCCCAGTCTGCCTCTGGCGAGGTGTCCTCGGGTCTCAGAACTCCCATATCCAGGTCAATAGGCAGCTTACCAGGTCTTGCTCTCATTATGTAAGCCGGGGTGCAGTTGGTGGAATTTACTGGGATGTGGTTATACAAGTCCACCAGATCAGGCAGTTTTTCAGGCCACAGACTGCGTTCTTCCAGGGGCAACATTTTCAGCAAGTCTATCACCACCTGGTTCATCTTCTCGCACAATTCGTTGGTTTGGGGGTGATAGGGCATTGTCCTTATCTTCTTGCAGCCATAGAGGTTGCAGAACTCCTGGAAGACCTCCGCTTCGAAGGCTGGACCTTGGTCAGTCAACACTTGCTCCGGATACCCGTGTGGATGGCAGAAGTGCTGCTGGAAGGCTCTAGCTGCTGTCTGAGCTGTTAAGTCCTTGACAGGGACCACCACCAGGAACTGGGAGTAGTGGTCTACGATGGTGAGGGCGTAGACGTACCCGGACCTACTTGGAGCCAGCTTCACATGGTCCAGGGCTACCAGTTCTAGTGGCTGCTTGGTGATGATGGGCTGCAGGGGAGTCTTCTGGCTGGCACGGTCCTTTCTTCTCAGGTTGCACGGGCCGCAGTCTCTGCACCATCTCTCAATGGCCCCTCTCATGCCTACCCAGAAGAACCGTTCACGCAACAGGAACTCCAACTTCTTCCATCCAAAGTGCCCTGCTCCGTCGTGGTATGCCTCCAGGACCATAGCCGCGTCTCGTCTCGGGACCCCTACCTGCCAGGTCAGCTCATGTGTCTGGGAGTTAACAATTCTCCGGCACAGCTTCCCCTTGTTGAGAAACAGTTTACTCTTCTCCTTCCACAGCTGTTTGGTCTCTTCCGGAGCGTCTGGGTCAAGGCGGGCATCAGCCTGTGTCAGCATCTCTTTTACCAGGCGGACGGCTGGGTCACTGTCTTGCGTCTCCGCCCAGCTGTAGTGGGGTAAGGGATTGAACAGAGTGCTTGTCCCTTACACAGTGGGAACACTGGGTAATCTCGTGACGGTGGAACGCAGGGAGTTCAATCTCTTCCAGTTCTTCTGGATCTTCCCCTCCGTCCGGCAAGTTCGGCATCCTGGACAGGGTGTCTGCGTTGGCATTTGTGCGTCCCGCCTGGTATTTGATGGTAAATTCATAGTTGGATAGGCGGGCCATCCATCTCTGCTCCAGGGCACCAAGTTTCGCAGTATCCAGGTGTGTCAACGGGTTGTTGTCGGTGTACACGGTGAACTTGGAAGAGGCAAGGTAATGTTTAAAGCGTTCTGTAACTGCCCACACCACTGCCAGGAACTCTAGCTTGAAGGAGCTATAATTTTCGGGGTTTCTCTCTGTTGGCCGGAGTTTCCTGCTGGCATAAGCGATTACCCGTTCTCTGCCCTGTTGGATCTGGGACAGCACCGCCCCTAGCCCGATGTTGCTCGTGTCCGTGTGGAGGATGAAAGGCTGGCCGTAATCAGGGTAAGCCAGGACCTCATCCCCCGTGAGGGCCATCTTCAGCTGGCGGAAAGACTCATCCTCCAGCTTGTCCCATTTGAAGGGTGGCTTCTGATTCTTGGTCTTTGACTGACCCAACAGGAGGTTTTGCATAGGGGCTGCCATTTTGGTGAACCCGGGGATGAATCTTCGGTAGTAGCCTACCAACCCGAGGAACTGCCGCACTTCCTTTATGCTGGAGGGTCTTGGCCAGTCCTTAATCACTGTAATTTTATCAGGGTCTGGAGCTACTCCGTCAGCACTCACCACGTGTCCCAGGTACTGTACTTTTGGTTTCAGTAGATGACACATGGAGGGTTTCACCTTTAGGCCGTAGCCTGCCAGGGCGTCAAACACCTCTGCCAGGTGTTTCAGATGGTCCTCATATGTTTTGGAATACACGATGACATCGTCCAGGTATAGCAGGACCGTCTCGAAATTCCTGTGCCCCAGGCAGCACTCCATCAACCGCTGGAAGGTTCCTGGTGCGTTGCAGAGCCCGAACGGCATACAGTTGAATTCGCTGAGAACCATCGGGGTGGTGAACGCGGTCTTCTCCTTGTCTGCCTCTGCTACAAGAACCTGCCAGTACCCGCTAGTAAGATCCAAAGTGGAGAAGAAGTTAGCAGACTTTAATGCAGCTAAAGATTCCTCTATCCTAGGTAACGGGTACACATCTTTGTGTGTGATACGGTTGACCTTTCTGTAATCTACACAAATTCTCATGGTGCCATCTTTCTTTTTCACAAGAACTAGTGGAGCTGCCCAGGGGCTACAGCTGTCCCTGATTACCCCAGCCTCCTTCATGTCTCGCAACATCCCCTTGGCATTCTGATAGTGTGCAGGGGGTACAGGTCGGTATCTTTCCTTTATGGGTGGATGGTCTCCTGTGGGGATGTGGTGTTCTACCCCCCTTTACTTGCCCAAAGTCTAGCGGGTGTTTGCTAAAGACTCTTTCGTACTCCTGCACCACCCGGTAGACTCCCTGTTTTTGGTGTGAGGGAGTGGAGTCGGTGCCCACATGCAGCTTCTGACACCAGTCCTCCATTCGTTTCTTGGAGCCGTTACCCTCCTCTAGTTGAGATGGAGGCAAGGGTTTCACGGCCTTTATGGAGTTTTGGTTAACGGTGAACAATTTGGCTAGAGTGGCATACCGGGGCAAGTATACTTCTCTTTCCCCAAAGTTTAGGATGCGGATGGGTACCCTCCCATGGCGTACATCGACCACCCCCCGTGCCGTCAAAATGGTGGGCCTACTGTCTGAGTAGACGGGTTCTACCATGGCTTGGTAGTCCCTTCCTCTTAACCCGATTGCAGTCCGGCACCAGATCATCATCTCACTCTTTGGGGGCATGGCGATAGGGAACAGGTCACTCATCCTTACACTACCAATCTCACCACCAGACAGTTCTACCTGCTGCCTTTTCATCAGGGCTCTGATCTCTTTTTGTGGGACACGCTACTGGCTGGAGCTGGCGTTCACCGCAACCTGCTGTAATATGAGAATTATCTCTGCAAGACAATTTTCAATAACATTAGTACCCAAGGTTATCTTAGGGTGGCTTTCACGACGGTCAATGTCCACAATAATCAGTCCTTGCGCTGGCAGTTCAACTTTACCAATCTTTATGGTCACCTCCTTGAATCCCACCTGCGGCACGGGCTGACCATGGCTTGCGATGATGCTCAAATCGTCATCTGGGTAGCGGGTAATATCTGAGTCATTCCAGTACCGCTTAAAGAGCACATAGGGGATGGTGGTTACCTGTGACCCGGTGTTCAGTAGTGCACTCATAGGAATGCCATCCAGCACCACAGGCAAGACCGGTCATCCCCCTATGTACTTATCATGCCAGCTCGATGGGCCTGATGATCTTATGCCTGGGGGTCAGCCCTCTGCCCCAGGTCGGGCCCATTTAAATGACAGTACCTTGCCATATGTCCTGGTTGGTTGCAGTGGCGGCAGATGGGTTGTCAGTCCTGGTCATAGCGGTCGCTGGGCCTTCCTCTGGACGATGGGATCCTCCTCCGTTGGCTCCAAGGGACGTCCTCCGGACTGGAAGCCAGCTGGATCTTTCCTGGGGAAGACACCTGTAAAGACTGCACAGTTCTGGTTAGCGCGGCAACGCTTTTGGTCAGTTCTTGGACCTAATGGTGCAGGTCTACAGCCGGGGCTTTGTCCAAAGCCTGTGCATCAGCTCCCACAGGCTCTGCAGGCAAGGGCGCCGCCTCCTGGTGATAGGTGATAGCAGGGCGCCTGTGGGTTACAGCGCAAAGTCCAAATCAAGGTTCTGCAAGGCCATTACACGCAACTGGGTTCGGTGGGCGCTGGACAGTAGACCCTCAATGAACTGTTCAGTCAACAGCTTATCCTCATTGCGCACGCTGTCAGGGTCTGCCTACTTAATGGCTCTCAGGGCCTCCTGCAAATTCATAGCATAGTCCCGTATACTGTCTTGTGCCCGCTGTTTGCATCCATAAAATTTTAGCTTGATCTCTGCTGAGGTGCGGGTATCAAAAGTGTCCTTTAGACGGGCCAGTATTTCCTTTACAGTCCCCTTTTCCCTGGCTGACCAGGACTTCACTTCTCTTTGGGCTGCTCCAATTAACTGACCTATCAGGATGCTCACTTTATGTTCCTCGGACAGGGGGGTATACTTTGAATAGGCTATACAGTCTTTCTTTAAAGTTGCTCAGGGTATGCGACTCCCCTGAGTACTGGGGTAACCATGACGCTCCAGGGATATACGGCATCGTGAACGGCATCACTGCGGCAGCAGCCGCGCTGGCGGTGGGAGCTCCCTCCATTCCTGGTGTCTTCCTCCCCCCTAGTTAACCGTGGCCTACCTTCCATTGCTTCTTCTCATAGGCCGCGGCTCCTCTGGTGACGTCGGCGTCCGCTGGGCTCCTTCCAGGACCTTGCGCAGTGTCAGGACGTAAGGCGGGGCTTCAGCTCTTTCGCGCTTTTGGCGTCCACGCCCCTCTTCTTCCCACGCGGCGTCCCAAAAATGGCACCCAATAGCGGGAAAATGGCTGCGGATGGCGGGAAAACATCTGCGGATGGCGGGAAACTTCACCACGGTAAGTATCACAGTCTTTCTTCAGGCACGCAGTACCCGGTGGTTGCGGGCACGAGATCCTGCCGACTACGCCAAAGTTGATGCGCCCCCTGGGCCGTGTGTGTGGGAATACCCAGAGCCGGGTTTCTGTGTGATGTCAGGGGTTGTAGTCTCCATGGCGGCGAGCCGGTACCGTGGCTCAGGGTGGTCAAACCAGTGGTGGATCTGTTTACTTGGTTTTTAATGTTGAAATGTCCGACTACGCCACCCGTGGATTGCGGTCACTGAGAACCGCCGCTGCGGGGCAGACCGCTGAGGCTGATGTTGTGTGCGCAGCAGGGGGTAGTATAACTCCCCACGGGAGGAGTATAGCCTCAGGGCAGCGTGTGTAGATGGTGAGGGTTGTGGTGCATAGGCGCAGCAGAAATGACTCAAAGTCCGTGCAGTGTAGTTCAGGGTGTTTACTGTTGGTGATGAAGGAGACCCTGCTGGGAGTACTGGCTAACATTAGAGGCCTGGTCAGTCTGTGAGCGAACAAGAATCCCCCTGGCCAGTTGGAGGTGTAGGCCTTCCCGTCTGACTGCACTCTTCCTGGCTACCTTGCTGTAGTCGTGTAGTAGCCTACGTCCCTGAGTGTACCGTGTGGTGCTCACCCGTATGGCTGGTGACTTGGGGCCTTTGGTTTCTTCCGCTCCTCGATGGCGGTGCCGGTCCCTTGCGTGTGACTGAGCCTCCGGACTTTCTACGGCCAGAGGACCTGAAATCCCCTGCCAGGTGATTTCTGCTGCTGGATGTGAATATCCTCACAGCCTCGGACTCCGGTGTCCGGTTCTCTGCGTCTTCTGCCAGGACGAGCTCTGCTGTTCCAGTCCCTGGCTCTCAGCTCCTGTCCCTCTCTCTGGAACTAACTAACTAACCCCGCCCCAGTTCCAGTTTATAAATGGCAGGTTCCTCCCCTCCCTGGACTGGGGCAGGAAGCGTTGCATGCAAATGTGCTCCTGACCAGGAAAACCCATGCTCGCTCTCAGATATGGTATTTCCACTGTAGTAACCAGACCCCCTGGGGTGCCACATATACATATATTTTCACACTGTTTGAATGGGCTATGTATGGACTAGCTTTGGTTGTACTCAGGGCCTGTTTTAGAGATAGTGGGGCCCCAAATGCTAACATATTGCACCATCACACAGAAATATTTTGGTTGTATTTACATGCGCTGAGTTCAGGCCATTAAACGTCCGCGATCGACAATATTGAAGTCATTCGACGCTTGTTTCCCGGCTTCTTTACACCGGCTGAGGAAGAATGATGGGGACAGAACAGTCACTAGTAGATCAATCTGTCCCCCTACAGCAGGGGTCTCAAACTCGGCTGGGTATATGGGCCGCACATGGAAAAAATTTGAATTTGGGGGGCCGCATTCTTTGTTCAATGTGACATTTTTAGTGATACCATTTTTTTTGTATACACCTTTTGAACATTTTTGCCGTGTTTATTTTTTTATGGCTTGGGTCGTTATGGATGTGGCGATAATAAACGTGCACTTTTTTGTGTTTACTTTAGTTTACATATAAAATAGCATTTTTAGTGCCCAATATTTTTTCATGCTTTATTTTATTTTTTATTTTTTTACAATTTTATTTCCCCCAATTGGCCACATACAGTAATATTGTCTTACAATTAGCATCATATAGTAATAATGGAAAACATCTTGTAGTAATGTTCCCCATCCAAGTCCCCATCTTGTACTAATGTGCCCCATCCAGGTCCCTATCCTGTGGCTATGTGCCCCATCCAGGTCCCCATCCTGTGGCAACGTTCCCCATCCTGGCGCCCATCTTGTACTAATGTGCCTCATCCAGGTCCCCATCTTGGGGCTATGTGCCCCATCCAGGTCCCCATCCTGTGGCAATGTTCCCCATCCAGGTCCCCATCTTGTGGCTCTGGTCCCCATCTTGTGGCTCTGGTCCCTATCTTGTGGCTCTGTGCCCCATCCAGGTCCCCATCTTGTGGCTCTGTGCCCCATCCAGGTCCCCATCTTGTGGCTATGTGCCCCATCCAGGTCCCCATCCTGTGGCAACGTTCCCCATCCTGGCGCCCATCTTGTACTAATGTGCCTCATCCAGGTCCCCATCTTGGGGCTATGTGCCCCATCCAGGTCCCCATCCTGTGGCTATGTGCCCCATCCAGGTCCCCATCCTGTGGCAACGTTCCCCATCCTGGCGCCCATCTTGTACTAATGTGCCTCATCCAGGTCCCCATCTTAGGCCTATGTGCCCCATCCAGGTCCCCATCCTGTGGCAATGTTCCCCATCCAGGTCCCCATCTTGTGGCTCTGGTCCCCATCTTGTGGCTCTGTGCCCCATCCAGGTCCCCATCTTGTGGCTCTGTGCCCCATCCAGGTCCCCATCTTGTGGCTATGTGCCCCATCCAGGTCCCCATCCTGTGGCAACGTTCCCCATCCTGGCGCCCATCTTGTACTAATGTGCCTCATCCAGGTCCCCATCTTGGGGCTATGTGCCCCATCCAGGTCCCCATCCTGTGGCAATGTTCCCCATCCAGGTCCCCATCTTGTGGCTCTGGTCCCCATCTTGTGGCTCTGGTCCCCATCTTGTGGCTCTGTGCCCCATCCAGGTCCCCATTATGTGCCCCATCCAGGTCCACATCTTGAGGCTATGTGCCCCATCCAGGTCCCCATCCTGTGGCTATGTGCCCCATCCAGGTCCCCTCTTGTGGCTATGTGCCCCACCCAGGTCCCCTCTTGTGGCTCTGTGCCCCATCCCGGTCCCCATGTTGTGGCTCTGTGCCCCCTGTGCTGTTCTTCACACATATAAAATAGAAAAAAAAAAAGATGATTCTCACCTGTCCTCCGTTCCCTCGGCGGCCTTCCTGCAGATGTGGCCCGCAGGCACCACAGAGTCCGACCCCTTGACGATCCCGACCTGGTCCAGGAGGAGCCGCCGACAGCAGCGCTGCATTGCCGCACAGAGACTGTCTCCCAGCACAGCATTTTCAATGTCAGCCGCCGGCCAATCAGAGGCCAGCAGCTGACATCTGCATATGGCAATGACATCATACTCGCTGCGCCGACACGCAGATATCAGCTGCTGGCCTCTGATTGGCCAGCGGCTGGCATTGGAAATGCAGTGCTGGGAAACAGTCTCTGTGTGGCAATTCAGCGCTGCTGTCGGCGGCTCCTCCTGGACCAGGTCGGGATCATCAAGGGGTCTGTGCCTGCGGGCCGCATAAAGCAGCCTCAGGGGCCGCATGCGGCCCGCGGGCCGCGTGTTTGAGACCCCTGCCCTACAGTATCATTTTATTAGGTGAACCTATGCGTTACATGGATCAACAGCTGCAGCTCAATAACTAGCATCTATCTCTAGGCGGACATCTTCAGTGTCACATTGGACTTCCACACTACACTGGGCCTTACTATAATAGCTTTGTACCTGACATCATTACTGATGACTGCACTTTTACTGTGTCGTGTCATAAACAGACTCCCACTGGAGCGAACATGGTCTGCACATAACACAGCTGGCCATGGGAGGAAGCAAAAGAGTATACAGACAGGACAGCACAGGATGGCAGCTGATTCTGTGAGGTAAAACATTTCCCTGCCTGTTTAAAAACTTGTTTTACCTCACATAAAGAATCGGCTGTGATCCCCGGCTGTAATGTCTGTATACTCTTTTGCATCCTCCCCGTCCAGGAGATGAGGTATGTTCACACCATGTTCCTGTATGGTCAGACGTTACACAGTACACAGCGGGGGCATATTTCTAAGATTATCTCAGCACAGGAACATTTTATTTAAACACATCCAATTGTGGAACTTATTATTATTCCAAGATCTATTGATTAAAATGAATTTTGTTTGTGGGAAAATGCCTTTAAATAATTGAAAGAGGGTTACAATTGCTCCTTTGAAACTTGATGCAGGTAATCTTATATGAGAGTAATGGCGTATTCACACATCTGTGTGTCATAGATCGTGATGCACAAGCTGTTTGCGAGTCTCCTGCCCCGAACTTTGACAGCCTCATATACGTCTATTAGGCCACATTGGCAGAAATGGAAGCTGGCACGTTTAGGTGGGCTGCACTGTGGGAATGAAGAGCCTTGGGATTCCCAAACGTTTTTTATTAATATCAATGCGTTTCTGCAATGGACCAGGGCCTTTCTCAAGGTATAAAAAAAAACAAGCTCTTCACTCCCTCAGCACGGCCCACCTAAATGTGCCAGCTTCCATTTTTGCCATTCCACCTCTTGAAGAACCTTTCCTCCAGCCACAGGGCAGCAGCGGCTTTCTACACCATTATAGCTGTGGTGACTGCACACAACACCTCTAGGTGAGCGCTGCCATCAATTATCCCTGCCCCTTATCAGACGCTATTGCCCTATTTTGTGTGCGCTCCTGTCCTTCTCCACAGCGTCTCTATTAGGCACCTTCACACGTTCAGTAAGTTTCATCAGTGACGTGTTTCTATTATACTTTTCCTCTAATTGTTCCACTCCTGGTTTTGGCTTCCTAATACTGAGGTAAAATACTGACCAAATTACTGAATGTATGAACATGGCCTTAAGCTCTTAAGTTCGGGTCAAGAGGCCAGCAACTAATCTTTGAATCATTTTGTGCTCAGACCATGACACGCCTTAATGTGTAGAGTCACTTTCATCTTACAACTAAATAAAAACTACGTATTGTTTTAAAGGGGTATGCTACCACTTATCAATTAGGAGAAGGCATCAATATAAGTCAGTAGTATCAGATTGATAGGTGTCCAAATCCTAACACCACCAATCAGCTGTTACCAGCTCCAGCATGGAATCAATGGGGTGGCAGAGTGTTGGAACTCTACCAATCTGATCTTGGTGGTCCATCCTAAGTATAAGTGATCAATATCATAACAGTGAACACCCCTTTTAACTTTTTTTTGCAAATACTTGCTTCTCTCATCCTGAAATGCAGCATGTTTTTGGATCAAATCACATGTGGCATTTTTGTTGCATACATTTTTTCGACTAAAATTCAATTCTTACATTTAAAGGGGTTGTCTTATCCTAAAGAGGACCTGTCACCAAATTTTTCATGTTTTTTTTTTCTATTTTATCTTTCATTTGCGGAGATATTAGCAATGAAAGTATTTGGCACCTAATGAGTTAAAAAAAATTAAGTCCAAGTAGATGTTATCAGAGTTTTCACTGGGGGTGCGAAATTCTTCTCCCTGCATGATGCTGACCAATTATAAGCAGACGACAACACTGAAAAGAAAGATGATCACATCCCCACCATAGCTTAG
Organism: Phyllobates terribilis; assembly: GCF_046119375.1. NCBI lineage: Eukaryota > Metazoa > Chordata > Amphibia > Anura > Dendrobatidae > Phyllobates > Phyllobates terribilis. The sequence goes on from NW_027363046.1 coordinate 247,146, forward strand.
AGCAGATTTCTCAGTGTCTGAGATGTAAGGATACAGACCTGATCTTCTGGGCTAACCTCCTGCATGAGTAGAGCACACAACTGACTAATACCTTTCAGTTAAGGTCTCTATGGGTGAAGGGGCATCACAAGAGAGTTTAGTTGTGCAACATTACAAACCTTTCTAACAGCTCTCCTCCTCTTATGGCACTCTCACCTCTGCTGTACTGCGCCTCTCTCATACTACCTGTCCATAAATGAGAGCACAGCGTCAGTATCACACTTAGATCCGTTGTGCTCAACTTGTACTGATTCTGCAGTGAGATTAGAGGAGACTGTCATTACATTTCACCATAGAAGTAACCCAGAACACACTGCTCCTGTGTGAGGTGTAATAACAGCCTAATATCACTGCAGAGAGAATACAAGTTGCTTGAGTACAAAAGACATAAGTGTGATACTGACACACTCCATAATCAGGAGAGTCAATAAAAGGGTTTGTAATGTGACACAGAGAAACTCAGCTGTGTGGCTCCTTCCTTGTCTAAGAGCTGTTATCTCTGCTTTCTAATCATGCAGAAGGTTAGACCCGGAGATCAGGACTCGCCATCATTATACATCTTAGGCTAGGTTCCCACGATGAGCTTTTGGTGAGTTTTTGATGTTGCAGAATTTCTGCACCCATTAAGATAGGTTACTTGCATTATTTCTAAAATATGCAGCGTAAAAACTCACTAAAAACTCATTGTGAGAACGTAGCTTTATACCCTAAGAAACCCGCTTTGAGCTATGGTGGGGGCGTGTTCTTCTTTTCTTTGAGTGTTGCTGCTTGCTTATGATTGGTCAGCATCATACAGGAGAAATCTGCAGCATATTTAAGGATTTCTCACAAGCCTCATTCGGGTAAATGCAAAAAGGTAAATAAAATTACCAAAATTTCCACAACAAAAGTGTAGCTATACCTACAGCGTATTCACACCCAGACTATAAGATTATGGCCTGTCTCTGGGTGTTTTTTTTTTTTTTTTTACACAGTAGTCAGAACCTGCAAAATTGTGGTGCTGTGCATTACATGAGCTATACTAAGGGAGTGCCTGTTAGCATAGAGCTAATACGTCCATATATCGACCAGCAGAAATTGTAAAAGAAGAACTATAGAAGGATAGACTATAGTGGATCATTCCGGATTGGTACAACATAAGTAGCCAAAAGGCTTCACCCCGGTATTCCATGCTATGTGCTTCTTATAAAGTGAAATCTCTCCATAGACCGCCTCTGTGAAGACCACCCCCTTATCCAGATGATAGATTTTCAGTTCCACCATATATAATGCATACTGGCCATTTTTTTTTTTTCAGAAAATCACCAATTTTGGGTCGTCAGCTGTACAAGAAGAAATGCTTTAAACCAGTGCTGGCGAACCTATGGCACGCATGCAGAGGGGGCAGGCAGAGCCCTCCTGGTGGGCACGCGCGCCATGGCCGCAGCATTAGCGCTACTGGATCGGGCCCGGCGGGGGAGAACTCTGAGCCCGCTGAGTGCCGACACCAGCTTCGCTACTGCAACTAGATGTGCGTTCTCTCTCGGACGGAAACACATCGAGCTGAAGTGTATTGCAGCGCACGAACTTGCCAGACCCGTGCGCTGCAATACACGCTGCCGGTCAATCAGAGGCCAGCGGCTGCTGGCCTCTGAGGCAGGCCGACGTCATGCTGGCCTCTGATTGACCGAAAGCCGCTAGCCTCTGATTGGCCGGCCAACGTCATGCTGGTCTCTGATTGGCCAGAAGCCGCAGGTCTCTGTTGGCCAGCCGACGTCATGCTGGCTTCTGATTGGCCGGAAGCCGCTGGCCTCTGATTGGCCGTCAGCCGCTGGCCTCTAATTGGCCGGCCGACGTCATGCTCGCCTCTAATTGGCCGGAAGCCACTGGCCTCTGATTGGCCGGCCGACGTCTTGCTGGCCTCTGATTGCCAGGCAGCCGCTGGCCTCTGATTGACCGGCTGATGTCATGCTGGCCTCTGATTGGCCGGCAGCCCCAGGCCTCTGATTGGCTGGCCGACGTCATTCTGGGTTCTGATTGGCTGGAAGCCGCTGGCCTCTGATTGGCCGTCCGACGTCATGCTGGTCTCTGATTGGCCGGAAGCCACTGGCCTCTGATTGGCCGGCAGCCGCTGGCCTCTAATTGGCCGTCCGACGTCATGTTGGCCTCTGATTGGTCGGCAGCCGCTGATTGGCCGGCCGAAGTCAAGCTCGCCTCTGATTGGCCGGCAGCCGCTGGCCTCTCATTGGCCGGCCGCCGCTGGCTTCTGATTATCCAGCCGCCGCTGCCCTCTGATTGGCCAGCAGCATGTATTGCAGCGCACGATGCAGTACCTCTGTGGCGACCGAACCCTCAGGGGCGCCACGCATGCACCCCACACACGTGCACTCCTTAAGCAGCTTCTAAATTTATGGAGCAGAACTGTAGAAGAGCATCAACCGAACATCAGGACCAATATCTGCTCCTTTGTGTAAGGATGAACAGGAGGACTGCAAAGGCCCTACAACATAACCAGAAGCACGTTACACCCAAAATTGTCAGAAGCAGACTCCATGATGGCGGTATGAGGGCCCGACGTCCTGTAATAGGACCTTACTCACAGCTCAGCACCTTGCATCTCAATTGGCATACACCTGAGAACACCAGAATTATCAGGTCCTACGTTCTCTGTACAGGTGACAGCAGGTTCACATTGAGCAAGTGATAGACGTGAAAGTCTGGAGACGCCGTGGTGAATGTTATTCAGTCTGCACCGCCACCCAGCATGATGGGCACCATGTGATAGCCAACGGCAACCTGACTGCTGTTAGGTACACGGATGAAATCCTTAGAGCCAATGTCAGAACTTACCGTGGTGCAGTGGACCCTTGGTTCCTCCTAGTGCAGGACAATACCCTTCCTCATGTGCCATACTGGGAAGGCAGTTCCTGGATGATGAAAACATTGATGAGCTCACTTTCCCCAGACCCAGGTGCAAACCTGGTACAACTTGTGTAGCTACACAGGGGTCCAAAAGGTAAGAGTGGCCACTACCACTTCCAAAACAGGTGGAATTGTCTGTGTCCACTCATGCCCAGACCTGAATCCAATTGTGAATCTTTAAATCATTATGTATCAATGCATCCAATGCCGGGGTCTGGGAGGCTGTGGTTGGTGTTACCGAAAAGGATGATTGCAACAGACTTCATGGATGGGCGGCTTATGACTGGTAGTGAACAGAAGGGCGGCTATATTAAAGGGGCCAGAGCCGTACTTATAAGCAGAGGCCCACATGACGGTGATTGGGCCAGGAGAGGAAAATAAAGTTTGAATGGGGTCTATGGGATTGGATCAATAGGGAGTGGGAGGGGATAGTAAAAGGGGGTATAAAAGGAAAGTGTGGGAAAAGGGGCCATTCCTGTGGGGAGAGCAATGGGAAAAGTCTCACCTGCACACCCTCTTTTTTCAGGGAATTTAGAGATGTCTAATGGAAATATATACAGTACAGACCAAAAGTTTGGACACACCTTCTCATTTAAAGATTTTACTGTATTTTCATGACGATGAAAATTGTACATTCACACTGAAGACATCAAAACTATGAAATAACACATGTGGAATTATATACTTAACAAAAAAGTGTGAAACAACTGAAAATATGTCTTATATTCTAGGTTCTTCAAAGTAGCCACCTTTTGCTTTGATGACTGCTTTGCATACTCTTGGCATTCTCTTGATGAGCTTCAAGAGGTAGTCACCGGAAATGGTTTTCACTTCACAGATGTCCCCTGTCAGGTTTAATAAGTGGGATTTCTTGCCTTGTAAATGGGGTTGGGACCATCAGTTGTGTTGTGCAGAAGTCAGGTGGAGACACAGCTGATAGTCCTACTGAATAGACTGTAAGAATTTGTATTATGGCAAGAAAAAAGCAGCTAAGTTAAGAAAAACGAGTGGCCATCATTACTTTAAGAAATGAAGGTCAGTCAGTGCGAAAAATTGGGAAAACTTTGAAAGTGTCCTCAAGTGCAGTTGCAATAACCATCAAGCGCTACAAAGAAACTGGCTCACATGAGGACCGCCCCAGGAAAGGAAGACCAAGAGTCACCTCTGCTTCTGAGGATAAGTTTATCCGAGTCACCAGCCTCAGAAATCTCAGGTTAACAGCAGCTCAGATTAGAGACCAGGTCAATGCCATACAGAGTTCTAGCAGCAGACACATCTCTACAACAACTGTTAAGAGGAGACTTTGTACAGCAGGCCTTCATGGTAAAATAGCTGCTAGGAAACCACTGCTAAGGACAGGCAACAAGCAGAAGAGACTTGTTTGGGCTAAAGAACACAAGGAATGGACATTAGACCAGTGGAAAGGTGAACGGATGGACTCTACATGCCTGGTTCCCACCGTGAAGCATGGAGGAGGAGGTGTGATGGTGTGGGGGTGCTTTGTTGGTGACACTGTTGGGGATTTATTCAAAATTGAAGGCATACTGAACCAGCATGGCTACCACAGCGTCTTGCAGCGGCATGCTATTCCATCCGGTTTGCGTTTAGTTGGACCATCATTTATTTTTCAACAGGACAATGACCCCAAACACACCTCCAGGCTGTGTAAGGGCTATTTGACCAAGAAGGAGAGTGATGGGGTGCTACGCCAGATGACCTGGCCTCCGCAGTCACCAGGCCTGTACCCAATCGAGATGATTTGGGGTGAGCTGGACCGCAGAGTGAAGGCAAAAGGGCCAACAAGTGCTAAGCATCTCTGGGATCTCCTTCAAGATTGTTGGAAGACTATTTCCGGTGAGTACCTCTTGAAGCTCATCAAGAGAATGCCAAGAGTGTGCAAAGCAGTCATCAAAGCAAAAGGTGGCTACTTTGAAGAACCTCGAATATAAGACATATTTTCAGTTGTTCCACACTTTTTTGTTAAGTATATAATTCCACATGTGTTAATTCATAGTTTTGATGCCTTCAGTGTGAATGTACAATTTTCATAGTCATGAAAATACAGAAAAATCTTTAAATGAGAAGGTGTGTCCAAACTTTTCGTCTGTACTGTATATTGTTATGTTTTATGGCTCGGGCTTATGATGAAGGTTATAAATTTTTACTGTGAGTCACAGTGGCTGGGGCAGTAGGGGGTGTCTTTGGGGTTGGTGGAATTTTTTATGGGTGGGAATTTACAGAGATGGTTCCCTTCAGGATGGAATTACTAATTGGCTGATCTGGCACTTAGTGGGGCTCTGGACAGGGGTGTACTCTTGGAGCCAGTGGTGGTGTTTCCTTTACCACTGATTGTGGTGTGGTGCCCTTGAGCTTGGGGTTACGGCTGAGGGTAAAATAATTCTATGGAAAAATGCCTTGTTCTACATGTGCCGGATCTTGTAGCCCCGAGGACCTCCGCCAATTCTTTCATTGGTTATTGTTGTTTGTCAATAAATGGCCGATATGGCAAATTATATCCAAAAAAGAAAGTCTCCTGTGTATCATTTATTATAAGTTAAGTGGTATGAGACACTGCTTGGGGAGAAAGAAAATAATTAATATGAGGGATGGTTTCAGGAGAACGATTTGTGCCATACACCGTCATGATCACAGATATATTTTCTTAAATGTCAGAAATGTATTTTTTAACATTTTGATTTCTTTGATTAACAGTTCTGCACACAGAGATATTCCCCTAAGGTCAAAATTCACACATTCAGTATTTGGTCAGTATTTTACATCAGTATTTGTAAGTTAAAACCAGGAGTGGGTGATAAATACAGAAGTAGTCACGTGTTTCTATTATACTTTAACTCTGATTCTTCCACTCCTGGTTTTGGCTTACAGATACTGATGCAAAATACTGACCAAATACCGAATGTGTGAATGTGGCCTAAGAAAGACAAAACCTCACTTTTATTTTTGCAAATATTCAGGTTTCGGATTTTATTAACCTTTATGATTAACCAGCAGCACTGTAGTTGTTCAATAATAAAATTAATCATTAAAAATACAAAATGTGCACCCCGTGTATATCTGTATATTGTATGTATACATCTGCAAAAGTTTGGTTCCCCATCCTTCAAATTTGATATCTATCTATCTATCTATCTATCTATCTATCTATCTATCTATCTATCATTGTGACATTAGAATAAAAATGATGTCACAAGTGATGTGATGACATCACCGCATTCTATATCCCAGTGTTCCGTCCTAAGGGAAACCACTGCCTTACAGACTCCCAAGGGTGAGGCAGCCCCTTTTGTTTTTCGTGACAAACGAAGCAAAAATTGATTTTAAAATGGATAATTACAGAAGAGCCCAAAGAGATCGGGTTCTCAGAGAGAAGAGAGGAATAAATGAAGAGCAGGTACTATTGTTCGCTTTAGGGCGAAAAGACTTTATACTACCGGACATTGACACTGACGCCTCAAAAAAGGCGTCCAAAAGTAAAATTCTAGACAAAATGAGAAAGACCAAAAGACATGAGATCCTTACAGAGAGAAGGAAAATGGAGACCCTCATGGAGTCTCACTCTGCAGCCTCCGCTGAGCTTCAGAAGGCCATTCTTATCTCCTTGAAAAAACTCGGAGATCTGGTCCCTGAAATACGGAGGAGAAACAAAGAAGCCATCCTCAATAAGAGGAGAAACATCAGCGCAGAGTTAGAGCTGGAAGAGGTTCTCCAAGAGACACCGAGACAAGTCACATCCTCCAGATCTGAAAGTCTGGAGGCACCGAAACTACAAAGAGTGGCAGCCCAGAAGAGGATCAGGAACAGCAGAGACTGGGTTGTCCAATGTAGAAGACGTCTCATCTATGCCAACCCCATTATAAATGGGAATGGTGCATTACGGAGGTCGAGGTCATCAGCTGAAAACATCTCCATCCCAGAGAACAAACAGCTGAGTGTTTCTCCACCAAACACATCACTGGATACAGATGGACCAGGTAAGATGGATCTGCTCAGTGTAATAAGACTGGGGGTGAGGAGGATTATACTCCTAATATTATGTACTGGCATCAATTATCAAAAGTGCAGAAAAACTGTCCTTGTTGCCCATAGCAACCAATCACAATGCAGCTTTCATTGTTCCATAGAATGTTAAGAGATGGAATCTATGCTGTGATTCGTTGCTATGGGCAACAGGGACAGTTTTATTATTGGACAGTTTTGATAAATGAGAGCCCAAATATTAGACATTTCCTGCTCATTTACATAATTGTATTTAAAATTATAATATTTTCTTTTAGCTATATTTGTTAACCCCTTCTTGACCGGGTAACATTTCGTTGTTTTTTCCTTCCTCCTTCGAAAACCCATAACTATTTATTTTTTAATTTGTCTCCCAATGTAGCTGTATGCGGACTTGATTTTTTAGTGGACGAGCTGTAGTTTTGAACATTATTTATTTTACTATTCAATGTTCTGGAAAATGGGGAAAAAGATTCAAAATGTGGTAAAATTGTGGAAAAAAAGTGATTCCGCCATTGTTTTTTTTTACTGTGTTCATTGAGTGGTAAAAATGACCTGACAAAATGATTCTCCATGTCAGTTACAACTATGATAATGCTGAACAGGCATAGGGGTTATAATTCACTGAACTGGTAGAAGAAAATTAGGAATTTTATAAAAAATAAATTGGTTTGTGTACCTATATTCTGAGACATTATATCTTTTGGATTTTGATCGCTGGATGGAGCTGTGCGAGGACTTGATTTGTTTTTTTTTGCGTGACAAGTTGTAGCTTTTATAGATAACTTTCTCGGGTAGACAAGACATTGTGATATCTTTTATTACAATTTGTTAGATGTATACTGCGCCCTCACAAAAACACTATTCTGGTCTTTACATTTATTTTCTCCTTTCAGTGTTTACTGTTTGGGTTAATTAATGTTCCGGATGTGGTTATACTAGATATTCAAATTATTACTATTATTATTATTATTATTATTATTATTATTATTAATGGGGAAGTATTTTTTTTACATTTTATTATTTTTTTAACTTTTTTTTGTTACTCCATTTCTTTAGTCTCCTTTGGGGACTTGAACCTGCGATTTTCTGATCGCTTCTACTAGACACTGTGACAGAACTGTATATAGCTAAATTAACATTCTCATATGAAATTAAGCCAGGCTGGTCTTAACAGGAGGAGGAAAAGACAGGGGCTTTCTGCAGGCTCAGGTAGTCATTTCCAATAATGTGTTCACTAAGGGGTTCAAATTTTTTATATCATCTCAGCAGATGGTATCGATAAGGCGCCCTACGACACAACGGACATACCGGCACAAGGCCTTGATGATGCCAGTTTCCAGATTTCTGACCAAAGAGAACTGGTCCACACAGTCCAACCTATAGACTTTTCCAATCTCGAGTTCTGGAAAGTTCTTGGAAAAGGAAACTATGGAAAAGTAAGTGTCAATTTATATTTGTCCGTGTTCCCCAATGTATCCTGCACCAGATACACAGGAGAGATGTACATATTCATTACAGGATGCTCATATGTAATGATAATTGGGATAAACTAGTGAACTACTACACAGTAGTAGATGAGAGTTTGGTCTGATCTGTTGTGATTTTTCTCCAGGTTGTCTTGGCATCAGATCCAGTCAGTGAAGGACTGCTGGCCATCAAAATCATGGACAAAAGTTCTTGTGAGGACTTAATCTCTACAGAGCTAGAAGTCCTGAGAATGGCTGCCGGATGCCCCTACCTAATGACTATGCGGGCGTTTAGGGAAACACCTACGGAGTATGAAATAGCCATGGACTATATGGTCGGCGGAGACCTGTTTGGCCACATGAAAGATTCAATGATGTTTAACACAAAGACAATAAGGTAAATGTCTTGTACTGAATGTTAGTAATCCGCTGCCGGCACATTGTAGTCTTAGATCAATGGACAACGACAACAGGAGAAACTAATGATGTGAAAAGGACACGTGTGTGATCTCCTCATGTTCTCTGTATGATTGTGCATGTAACCACTGATCCATCCTTTCTACTCCACAGACTCTTTGCGGCAGAGATGGTGTGCGGACTCCAGTTCCTGCATGAATGCGGCGTCATACATAGGTAATCATTTCACCTTCATAAATCTGTCTCCTGTGACTCTTTGTTGTCTCCTTACATATCTATTGTAGAAAGTTCTTTCCATGAATTGTCCTCACAATCAGTATCTGCTCCTTCTCCCTGCAGTGACCTGAAGCCAGAGAACATCCTCCTTCAAGACACCGGACACATCAAAATCTCAGACTTTGGCTTAGCAGCCACGAATGTGTTTGAGGGTGACATAGTGGAATATACTACTGGCACTAAGGGTTACATAGCGCCCGAGGTAAGGAACATCTCTGTGTGATTGATGTCGATAGTAGGATTGAGGGATAATCTGATCCCAATGTATTCTGCTCATATCTAATCACAGACAGGTCCTCATAGTCTCTGTGTGTAAATCCCCTTCCCGGTATATTCAGATTCTCTCCAATCTCATGTTCCCATAGGTAATGGACGGTGAAGGATACAACCATCTGGCAGACTCCTTTTCCTTTGGCGTCATCTTATATATGATGACTGTAGGTGACTGGCCATTCCATACCAGAGGCACAATGGACGAATACCACCAGTCTCTGTATGACGACATCCCTTCTTTTCCACCTGGGATCTGCTGTCATACCATGGATATCATAAAACGGGTGAGTAAGATCAGATGGACAATGATAATAGGGGATTACAAGAAGATATAGAAGATAAGATATATACAGTCCATAGACATTGTGTAATAATTTATCAGTAATAATACATAATATAATGACTAATGCTTTGTTTTCATTTTCTAGCTTCTCTGCAAAACTCCATCTGCCCGATCTGCCATTACATCGTCCATCAGATCACATCCGTTTTTCTATTCTATAGACTGGAGCGATGTGGAGTCCGGCAGAGCCGACCCACCATTCCCATATTACTATGTAAGTACAGCACATACAGACATCCAAAGTGTTATCACTACCCAGTAACACACTTACCCACTATACACCTTATCGCTATATCCCCCTAGTACTGTATATACTGTATGCGAGGGGCTGATTCTCAGACGTGTATATTTCTCTTCTTCCAGCAGGAGTATTAGGCTGATAAAAATCAGCCCCATTCCAGTAACATCCAGGAATGAAGATTTACATTAATCGGATGAGACAATTACACTGGACTTTCTTATTTACCGGACTGTGACAAACCTACCGAGCTTCCACCACATAACATCCAAGTAGATTTGAGACCACACATCCAGGGATTTATTCCGATCGCCATATTTGGGGTCAGGAAGGAATTTTTTCCCTTGATATGAGGATGATCCAACAACGAGTCCTCAGGGTTATTTTTCGCCTTCCTCTGGATCAACATAGCAAGTAATTAAGGGCTGAAATTGAAGGATTTCTTTCAGCCATACTTGTTATGTCACCATCTGGACGACTCATCGACAATGTGGTGGTAAGGAGACGACTACAAGATATGGACATAAAGAAGGAAGCGGCTGCTCCTTCTCCTACTTGGCCATGTACAGACAGAAGGAAGCGGCTGCTCCTTCCTCTACCAGGCCATGGTCAGACAGAAGGAAGCGGCTGCTCCTTCTCCTACTTGGCCATGTACAGACAAAGGAGGCGGCTGCTCCTTCTCCTACTTGGTCTTGTGCAGAAAGAAGGAAGCGGCTGCTCCTTCATCTACCAGGCCATGGTCAGACAGAAGGAAGCGGCTGCTCCTTCCTCTACCAGGCCATGGTCAGACAGAAGGAAGCGGCTGCTCCTTCCTCTACCAGGCCATGGTCAGACAGAAGGAAGCGGCTGCTCCTTCATCTACCAGGCCATGGTCAGACAGAAGGAAGCGGCTGCTCCTTCCTCTACCAGGCCATGGTCAGACAGAAGGAAGCGGCTGCTCCTTCATCTACCAGGCCATGGTCAGACAGAAGGAAGCGGCTGCTGCTTCCTCTACCAGGCCATGGTCAGACAGAAGGAAGCGGCTGCTCCTTCACCTTCCTGACCATGGTCAGACAGAAGGCCATATGGCTAATCGCGATGCTGAAGGAATCCAGGAAAACTCCAACTATACAGATCACAAGTCACACATTCCTGCTCTTCTCCTCTCTCATGTGTGATCCAGACCTGGATGTCCAAAAGCGGCAGAAGTGTAAGCCGAGGCCTGAGGAGCAGAATCATCATCATCTGCTCCTTTCCACAGAAAGTGACTATATCTACACACTTTCTTTTTATATATTTGCATAATATTAACAACTTTTATGCATAAAAATAAATATATAAAACATCTATGTTGCTTTTGGTTATATTACTGACATGCTTTTTGGTATTTTTATTAATATCATGATAAGGTATTTTGCTGCCTTAGGCAGATGACGCAAATGCCCCCCCCCCAAGAAAAGGAATAGGTGAGAAACTATGGTAACTGGACCTCTAACTTCCTCGTCTGATCTATCAGGTAACAAGCTCTGATGACCACTTCCTTTACAATGTCAGACCCAAGAATAGTCATGGAAACTAATATAGCTTAATTATAATGGGGGCCGTTTGGTTTCAATTAATGAGATACAATAGATGCAGCTTGTAACAAAACCGATGGTTGTTCTACTGCCGTATTCCTGTGTGGCGCCATCCTCTAACAGGGGGCAGACTGTCCATAGCCTACGTATTGCGGGAATTACCGCCAGAACATCAACCTGATTACAGCTCCTCTGCTCCTGTCCTGGGGGCAGCGTTCACATTGTCTTAAAGACACAAATGCATTTCAATGCAGAGAGGGAATGAGAACCGGGGCGCAGGCGTTGAGCGGTGTTAGTGACCCACTGACTCCGCTCACCTTTGTTCCTGTGTACCGGCTGTCAGCATGCTGAATGTTTGCTGCAGGAGGAAGGTGCCAGTTGACTGCAGGCGTTCAATAATGACAATTTTTTTTCTTAAACTGCTCCCACCTCAGAGAGGTAGCGCCCTAGGCGGGTGCCCACCCCTTGTCCCGGGCCTGCACTGGTGGTTCAGTTTGGATCCTCTTGCAGGAATAGTGCCATACACTATTGCAGTCAGTACAATGGAAATCATTGACTTGTCAAATTTAAAGGCTTTTTTGTGCAGAAGAGAAAAAATAAAAATGTGATTAAAGCAATGCTCCTTTGCTCATAGGGGAAATCAGTTTTATCAATCGCTTTGTTGGGGAGCTGTCCACTCCATTCTGGTCTTTCGGTCGTCCCACGTTACTTCTGACTCTCAGAATCCTACAGGATCTTATACACGATGTGGAAGACAATTTCTCTATATAATGAGCCTTGATGTGACTCTCATAGGAATGCAAAGTGAGATTCATTCACCTCTACATCACTAGTCAGAGCTGTAGACACCAGGTTAATTTAATGAAATATCAGACCACCACTTTCAGGCCATATTCACACGTTCAATATTTGGTCAGTATTTTACCTCAGTATTTCTAAGCCCAAACCAGGTGAGGAACAATCAGAGGAAAAGTATAATAGAAACACGTCACCACTTCTGCATTTATCACCCACTCCTGGTTTTGCCTTACACATACTGATGTAAAATACTGACCAAATACTGAATGTGTGAACGTGGCATGACATTTATTGCACTAGTCCATGTGCCGTCTGTTTTTTAATAACAGTTCCGTGTGTCTAATCCGTGAGACTCAGAGCAGGTTCTATTCTCATTCATTTTGCAGATCAGACTCAGCCATTAAAGTCTAAGGAAATCCATGTACAACGGATGAAGCACTGAAGACTTTTCTTTTCCTTTAGTGCTCCATCAGTTGTTTCATCCATTTTTAATAGATCCATTAATAGTCAATGGATAAATAAAAGTTCAGACAGTCTACCTGCTTCAGTTTTTACAAATGTATGAGGAAAAAATATATCTATACAACACGGATATAAAATGGAGACAATGCGGAGACACATGGGAGAAAAAGGTTCTGTTTTACAAGGATATAGAAATAGACAAGGATTTGTGAATGTAGCGTCCTCTGAAGAATAGGTAAAATCCATCAAGCTAAAGACAAGACAGACTGATAACTCAGTGAGGAATACAATAGAAGCTGCCTATTGAAGTCTATGGAGAGGCTCCGGACATCACTAGGTAGGCTTCATTTCTACACATGAGCTTGATGCATCATCCATTACTTTTTCTGTACATTTATTAGCATTTGATATGTTTGTAGCATGGTATTCTACAGTTAGCATTACTAGTCGTATATGCCTTTATATATGACGCGCCCCCTGGGCCGTGTGTGTGGGAATACCCGGAGCCGGGTCTCTGTGTGATGTCAGGGGTTGTAGTCTCCGTGGCGGCAACCCGATCCCGTGGCTCAGGGTGGTCAAACCAGTGGCGGATCTGTTTACTTGGTTTTTAATGTTGAAATGTCCGACTACGCCACCCGTGGATTGCGGTCACTGAGAACCGCCGCTGCGGGGCAGACCGCTGAGGCTGATGTTGTGTGCGCAGCAGGGGGTAGTATAACTCCCCACGGGAGGAGTATAGCCTCAGGGCAGCATGTGTAGATGGTGAGGGTTGTGGTGCATAGGCGCAGCAGAAATGACTCAAAGTCCGTGCAGTGCAGTTCAGGGTCTTTACTGTTGGTGATGAAGGAGACCCTGCTGGGAGTACTGGCTAACATTAGAGGTCTGGTCAGTCTGTGAGCGAATAAGAATCCCCCTGGCCAGGTGGAGGTGTAGGCTTTCCCATCTGACTGCACTCTTCCTGGCTACCTTGCTGTAGTCGTGTAGTAGCCCACATCCCTGAGTGTACCGTGTGGTGCTCACCCGTATGGCTGGTGACTTGCGGCCTTTGGTTCCTTCCGCTCCTCGATGGCGGTGCCGGTCCCTTGCGTGTGACTGAGCCTCCGGGCTTTCTACGGCCAGAGGACCTGAAATCCCCTGCCAGGTGGTTACTGCTGCTGGATGTGAATATCCTCACAGCCTCGGACTCCGGTGTCAGGTTCTCTGCGTCTTCTGCCAGGACGAGCTCTGCTGCTCCAGTCCCTGGCTCTCAGCTCCTGTCTCCTACAGGGCTCCTTGCTGCTCTATCCCTCTCTCTGGAACTAACTAACTAACCTCGCCCCAGATCCAGTTTATAAAGGGCAGGTTCCTCCCCTCCCTGGACTGGGGCAGGAGGCGTTGCATGCAAATGTGCTCCTGACCAGGAAAACCCATGATCGCTCTCAGACATGGTATTTCTACCACTGTGGCAACCAGACCCCCTGGGGTGCCACATTCCCCCCTAGTAAACTTTAGTACTCCGGGACTAAACACCTTTTTTTTTTGAAAACACACATAACAGGGTATAAACAATAACACAACAATATATGTACAAGGAGTTCAGTCTTGGTAGGTCACGGCGCTTCCGTAACCAGGTGTCCATGTCACCCAAGATGCATTTTGAGGGACCCGTCCCAAACCCTCCACGTAGGCCCTGGGGTGGCTACAGGGCATCGATGATCCGGTGTTGGACCACGTCTTCAGCCACCTCCACGGGTTTTTGTTCTGTGGTCTGGCACAAAAGGGGCACTTAACAGGTGCAACTATTTACAAGGTACAGTTCCGGTTATTCATTGTCCATAACCTGTCCGTCCATAGACCCTGTCGGGTAACTTGAGAAACATAATCAGTATTCAGGTAACAAACATAAAACATTACAACATTTGCAATATACAGGTATATATCATTTCTCCTAGATTCTCCAGCGAGCTGGCTTCTGACCTCTAGTGCTCCTTGTGGACCTACGTAACACACTATCTGGTGGTGTTCTTTCTGGGTCCCCTGTTTCCACCCCTTATGTAGTGGGCTCGCTAGTGTCTGCAGTACAGGTGTTTGGAGATGTTAGGGTCGGTTGGGCAGCTTTCTGCGTACTCTTTGGCTTACCACGGGCACGGCAGGCTCACTACTAGCAGAGGGTTGATTCTCCTGGGCTGCTGGTATGGAATCCTCTGCCTCCGGGGCCGGTTGCTCTTCCAACACTACTTGCTCTTCTGTAGGCCCTTGAGGGGCTGGCTGGAGAAAGGTAAGGACGGGTACCACAATAGCGTTGTTAATTTGTGTCCAGTACCGGGGAAATTCTCCGAGTACTGTACTGACCATTTCTTCCCTTTCCTCTGCGGGTTGAGGGCTATCTTAGTCTTATTCAGTGCTTTGCAGCTGCTCGGGACACTTCTTCAGGTGGTCTCTAGAGACAGTGGCTGTGTTCTCTCCTCCATCCTTACTGATAACGCATACTTTCGGGTTTTCATGACTTGAGGGCAGTACTGTGTACGGGTCTTTCTCCCACTGGTCATCCAACTTATGGAGCCGCCTCTTCCTCTTCAAGACCTGCTCTCCAGGTGCCAGGGGAACAGAGGGAGCATGCTGGTTGTAAGTCCTCTCTTGCCTTTCTCTTGCTTGAGACAAACTTCTCTCAACACTCTCCTGCACTTTCCGGTACTGCTGCTGCCATTCTGTATCCCAGTCTGCCTCTGGCGAGGTGTCCTCGGGTCTCAGAACTCCCATATCCAGGTCAATAGGCAGCTTACCAGGTCTTGCTCTCATTATGTAAGCCGGGGTGCAGTTGGTGGAATTTACTGGGATGTGGTTATACAAGTCCACCAGATCAGGCAGTTTTTCAGGCCACAGACTGCGTTCTTCCAGGGGCAACATTTTCAGCAAGTCTATCACCACCTGGTTCATCTTCTCGCACAATTCGTTGGTTTGGGGGTGATAGGGCATTGTCCTTATCTTCTTGCAGCCATAGAGGTTGCAGAACTCCTGGAAGACCTCCGCTTCGAAGGCTGGACCTTGGTCAGTCAACACTTGCTCCGGATACCCGTGTGGATGGCAGAAGTGCTGCTGGAAGGCTCTAGCTGCTGTCTGAGCTGTTAAGTCCTTGACAGGGACCACCACCAGGAACTGGGAGTAGTGGTCTACGATGGTGAGGGCGTAGACGTACCCGGACCTACTTGGAGCCAGCTTCACATGGTCCAGGGCTACCAGTTCTAGTGGCTGCTTGGTGATGATGGGCTGCAGGGGAGTCTTCTGGCTGGCACGGTCCTTTCTTCTCAGGTTGCACGGGCCGCAGTCTCTGCACCATCTCTCAATGGCCCCTCTCATGCCTACCCAGAAGAACCGTTCACGCAACAGGAACTCCAACTTCTTCCATCCAAAGTGCCCTGCTCCGTCGTGGTATGCCTCCAGGACCATAGCCGCGTCTCGTCTCGGGACCCCTACCTGCCAGGTCAGCTCATGTGTCTGGGAGTTAACAATTCTCCGGCACAGCTTCCCCTTGTTGAGAAACAGTTTACTCTTCTCCTTCCACAGCTGTTTGGTCTCTTCCGGAGCGTCTGGGTCAAGGCGGGCATCAGCCTGTGTCAGCATCTCTTTTACCAGGCGGACGGCTGGGTCACTGTCTTGCGTCTCCGCCCAGCTGTAGTGGGGTAAGGGATTGAACAGAGTGCTTGTCCCTTACACAGTGGGAACACTGGGTAATCTCGTGACGGTGGAACGCAGGGAGTTCAATCTCTTCCAGTTCTTCTGGATCTTCCCCTCCGTCCGGCAAGTTCGGCATCCTGGACAGGGTGTCTGCGTTGGCATTTGTGCGTCCCGCCTGGTATTTGATGGTAAATTCATAGTTGGATAGGCGGGCCATCCATCTCTGCTCCAGGGCACCAAGTTTCGCAGTATCCAGGTGTGTCAACGGGTTGTTGTCGGTGTACACGGTGAACTTGGAAGAGGCAAGGTAATGTTTAAAGCGTTCTGTAACTGCCCACACCACTGCCAGGAACTCTAGCTTGAAGGAGCTATAATTTTCGGGGTTTTTCTCTGTTGGCCGGAGTTTCCTGCTGGCATAAGCGATTACCCGTTCTCTGCCCTGTTGGATCTGGGACAGCACCGCCCCTAGCCCGATGTTGCTCGTGTCCGTGTGGAGGATGAAAGGCTGGCCGTAATCAGGGTAAGCCAGGACCTCATCCCCCGTGAGGGCCATCTTCAGCTGGCGGAAAGACTCATCCTCCAGCTTGTCCCATTTGAAGGGTGGCTTCTGATTCTTGGTCTTTGACTGACCCAACAGGAGGTTTTGCATAGGGGCTGCCATTTTGGTGAACCCGGGGATGAATCTTCGGTAGTAGCCTACCAACCCGAGGAACTGCCGCACTTCCTTTATGCTGGAGGGTCTTGGCCAGTCCTTAATCACTGTAATTTTATCAGGGTCTGGAGCTACTCCGTCAGCACTCACCACGTGTCCCAGGTACTGTACTTTTGGTTTCAGTAGATGACACATGGAGGGTTTCACCTTTAGGCCGTAGCCTGCCAGGGCGTCAAACACCTCTGCCAGGTGTTTCAGATGGTCCTCATATGTTTTGGAATACACGATGACATCGTCCAGGTATAGCAGGACCGTCTCGAAATTCCTGTGCCCCAGGCAGCACTCCATCAACCGCTGGAAGGTTCCTGGTGCGTTGCAGAGCCCGAACGGCATACAGTTGAATTCGCTGAGAACCATCGGGGTGGTGAACGCGGTCTTCTCCTTGTCTGCCTCTGCTACAAGAACCTGCCAGTACCCGCTAGTAAGATCCAAAGTGGAGAAGAAGTTAGCAGACTTTAATGCAGCTAAAGATTCCTCTATCCTAGGTAACGGGTACACATCTTTGTGTGTGATACGGTTGACCTTTCTGTAATCTACACAAATTCTCATGGTGCCATCTTTCTTTTTCACAAGAACTAGTGGAGCTGCCCAGGGGCTACAGCTGTCCCTGATTACCCCAGCCTCCTTCATGTCTCGCAACATCCCCTTGGCATTCTGATAGTGTGCAGGGGGTACAGGTCGGTATCTTTCCTTTATGGGTGGATGGTCTCCTGTGGGGATGTGGTGTTCTACCCCCCTTTACTTGCCCAAAGTCTAGCGGGTGTTTGCTAAAGACTCTTTCGTACTCCTGCACCACCCGGTAGACTCCCTGTTTTTGGTGTGAGGGAGTGGAGTCGGTGCCCACATGCAGCTTCTGACACCAGTCCTCCATTCGTTTCTTGGAGCCGTTACCCTCCTCTAGTTGAGATGGAGGCAAGGGTTTCACGGCCTTTATGGAGTTTTGGTTAACGGTGAACAATTTGGCTAGAGTGGCATACCGGGGCAAGTATACTTCTCTTTCCCCAAAGTTTAGGATGCGGATGGGTACCCTCCCATGGCGTACATCGACCACCCCCCGTGCCGTCAAAATGGTGGGCCTACTGTCTGAGTAGACGGGTTCTACCATGGCTTGGTAGTCCCTTCCTCTTAACCCGATTGCAGTCCGGCACCAGATCATCATCTCACTCTTTGGGGGCATGGCGATAGGGAACAGGTCACTCATCCTTACACTACCAATCTCACCACCAGACAGTTCTACCTGCTGCCTTTTCATCAGGGCTCTGATCTCTTTTTGTGGGACACGCTACTGGCTGGAGCTGGCGTTCACCGCAACCTGCTGTAATATGAGAATTATCTCTGCAAGACAATTTTCAATAACATTAGTACCCAAGGTTATCTTAGGGTGGCTTTCACGACGGTCAATGTCCACAATAATCAGTCCTTGCGCTGGCAGTTCAACTTTACCAATCTTTATGGTCACCTCCTTGAATCCCACCTGCGGCACGGGCTGACCATGGCTTGCGATGATGCTCAAATCGTCATCTGGGTAGCGGGTAATATCTGAGTCATTCCAGTACCGCTTAAAGAGCACATAGGGGATGGTGGTTACCTGTGACCCGGTGTTCAGTAGTGCACTCATAGGAATGCCATCCAGCACCACAGGCAAGACCGGTCATCCCCCTATGTACTTATCATGCCAGCTCGATGGGCCTGATGATCTTATGCCTGGGGGTCAGCCCTCTGCCCCAGGTCGGGCCCATTTAAATGACAGTACCTTGCCATATGTCCTGGTTGGTTGCAGTGGCGGCAGATGGGTTGTCAGTCCTGGTCATAGCGGTCGCTGGGCCTTCCTCTGGACGATGGGATCCTCCTCCGTTGGCTCCAAGGGACGTCCTCCGGACTGGAAGCCAGCTGGATCTTTCCTGGGGAAGACACCTGTAAAGACTGCACAGTTCTGGTTAGCGCGGCAACGCTTTTGGTCAGTTCTTGGACCTAATGGTGCAGGTCTACAGCCGGGGCTTTGTCCAAAGCCTGTGCATCAGCTCCCACAGGCTCTGCAGGCAAGGGCGCCGCCTCCTGGTGATAGGTGATAGCAGGGCGCCTGTGGGTTACAGCGCAAAGTCCAAATCAAGGTTCTGCAAGGCCATTACACGCAACTGGGTTCGGTGGGCGCTGGACAGTAGACCCTCAATGAACTGTTCAGTCAACAGCTTATCCTCATTGCGCACGCTGTCAGGGTCTGCCTACTTAATGGCTCTCAGGGCCTCCTGCAAATTCATAGCATAGTCCCGTATACTGTCTTGTGCCCGCTGTTTGCATCCATAAAATTTTAGCTTGATCTCTGCTGAGGTGCGGGTATCAAAAGTGTCCTTTAGACGGGCCAGTATTTCCTTTACAGTCCCCTTTTCCCTGGCTGACCAGGACTTCACTTCTCTTTGGGCTGCTCCAATTAACTGACCTATCAGGATGCTCACTTTATGTTCCTCGGACAGGGGGGTATACTTTGAATAGGCTATACAGTCTTTCTTTAAAGTTGCTCAGGGTATGCGACTCCCCTGAGTACTGGGGTAACCATGACGCTCCAGGGATATACGGCATCGTGAACGGCATCACTGCGGCAGCAGCCGCGCTGGCGGTGGGAGCTCCCTCCATTCCTGGTGTCTTCCTCCCCCCTAGTTAACCGTGGCCTACCTTCCATTGCTTCTTCTCATAGGCCGCGGCTCCTCTGGTGACGTCGGCGTCCGCTGGGCTCCTTCCAGGACCTTGCGCAGTGTCAGGACGTAAGGCGGGGCTTCAGCTCTTTCGCGCTTTTGGCGTCCACGCCCCTCTTCTTCCCACGCGGCGTCCCAAAAATGGCACCCAATAGCGGGAAAATGGCTGCGGATGGCGGGAAAACATCTGCGGATGGCGGGAAACTTCACCACGGTAAGTATCACAGTCTTTCTTCAGGCACGCAGTACCCGGTGGTTGCGGGCACGAGATCCTGCCGACTACGCCAAAGTTGATGCGCCCCCTGGGCCGTGTGTGTGGGAATACCCAGAGCCGGGTTTCTGTGTGATGTCAGGGGTTGTAGTCTCCATGGCGGCGAGCCGGTACCGTGGCTCAGGGTGGTCAAACCAGTGGTGGATCTGTTTACTTGGTTTTTAATGTTGAAATGTCCGACTACGCCACCCGTGGATTGCGGTCACTGAGAACCGCCGCTGCGGGGCAGACCGCTGAGGCTGATGTTGTGTGCGCAGCAGGGGGTAGTATAACTCCCCACGGGAGGAGTATAGCCTCAGGGCAGCGTGTGTAGATGGTGAGGGTTGTGGTGCATAGGCGCAGCAGAAATGACTCAAAGTCCGTGCAGTGTAGTTCAGGGTGTTTACTGTTGGTGATGAAGGAGACCCTGCTGGGAGTACTGGCTAACATTAGAGGCCTGGTCAGTCTGTGAGCGAACAAGAATCCCCCTGGCCAGTTGGAGGTGTAGGCCTTCCCGTCTGACTGCACTCTTCCTGGCTACCTTGCTGTAGTCGTGTAGTAGCCTACGTCCCTGAGTGTACCGTGTGGTGCTCACCCGTATGGCTGGTGACTTGGGGCCTTTGGTTTCTTCCGCTCCTCGATGGCGGTGCCGGTCCCTTGCGTGTGACTGAGCCTCCGGACTTTCTACGGCCAGAGGACCTGAAATCCCCTGCCAGGTGATTTCTGCTGCTGGATGTGAATATCCTCACAGCCTCGGACTCCGGTGTCCGGTTCTCTGCGTCTTCTGCCAGGACGAGCTCTGCTGTTCCAGTCCCTGGCTCTCAGCTCCTGTCCCTCTCTCTGGAACTAACTAACTAACCCCGCCCCAGTTCCAGTTTATAAATGGCAGGTTCCTCCCCTCCCTGGACTGGGGCAGGAAGCGTTGCATGCAAATGTGCTCCTGACCAGGAAAACCCATGCTCGCTCTCAGATATGGTATTTCCACTGTAGTAACCAGACCCCCTGGGGTGCCACATATACATATATTTTCACACTGTTTGAATGGGCTATGTATGGACTAGCTTTGGTTGTACTCAGGGCCTGTTTTAGAGATAGTGGGGCCCCAAATGCTAACATATTGCACCATCACACAGAAATATTTTGGTTGTATTTACATGCGCTGAGTTCAGGCCATTAAACGTCCGCGATCGACAATATTGAAGTCATTCGACGCTTGTTTCCCGGCTTCTTTACACCGGCTGAGGAAGAATGATGGGGACAGAACAGTCACTAGTAGATCAATCTGTCCCCCTACAGCAGGGGTCTCAAACTCGGCTGGGTATATGGGCCGCACATGGAAAAAATTTGAATTTGGGGGGCCGCATTCTTTGTTCAATGTGACATTTTTAGTGATACCATTTTTTTTGTATACACCTTTTGAACATTTTTGCCGTGTTTATTTTTTTATGGCTTGGGTCGTTATGGATGTGGCGATAATAAACGTGCACTTTTTTGTGTTTACTTTAGTTTACATATAAAATAGCATTTTTAGTGCCCAATATTTTTTCATGCTTTATTTTATTTTTTATTTTTTTACAATTTTATTTCCCCCAATTGGCCACATACAGTAATATTGTCTTACAATTAGCATCATATAGTAATAATGGAAAACATCTTGTAGTAATGTTCCCCATCCAAGTCCCCATCTTGTACTAATGTGCCCCATCCAGGTCCCTATCCTGTGGCTATGTGCCCCATCCAGGTCCCCATCCTGTGGCAACGTTCCCCATCCTGGCGCCCATCTTGTACTAATGTGCCTCATCCAGGTCCCCATCTTGGGGCTATGTGCCCCATCCAGGTCCCCATCCTGTGGCAATGTTCCCCATCCAGGTCCCCATCTTGTGGCTCTGGTCCCCATCTTGTGGCTCTGGTCCCCATCTTGTGGCTCTGTGCCCCATCCAGGTCCCCATCTTGTGGCTCTGTGCCCCATCCAGGTCCCCATCTTGTGGCTATGTGCCCCATCCAGGTCCCCATCCTGTGGCAACGTTCCCCATCCTGGCGCCCATCTTGTACTAATGTGCCTCATCCAGGTCCCCATCTTGGGGCTATGTGCCCCATCCAGGTCCCCATCCTGTGGCTATGTGCCCCATCCAGGTCCCCATCCTGTGGCAACGTTCCCCATCCTGGCGCCCATCTTGTACTAATGTGCCTCATCCAGGTCCCCATCTTAGGCCTATGTGCCCCATCCAGGTCCCCATCCTGTGGCAATGTTCCCCATCCAGGTCCCCATCTTGTGGCTCTGGTCCCCATCTTGTGGCTCTGTGCCCCATCCAGGTCCCCATCTTGTGGCTCTGTGCCCCATCCAGGTCCCCATCTTGTGGCTATGTGCCCCATCCAGGTCCCCATCCTGTGGCAACGTTCCCCATCCTGGCGCCCATCTTGTACTAATGTGCCTCATCCAGGTCCCCATCTTGGGGCTATGTGCCCCATCCAGGTCCCCATCCTGTGGCAATGTTCCCCATCCAGGTCCCCATCTTGTGGCTCTGGTCCCCATCTTGTGGCTCTGGTCCCCATCTTGTGGCTCTGTGCCCCATCCAGGTCCCCATTATGTGCCCCATCCAGGTCCACATCTTGAGGCTATGTGCCCCATCCAGGTCCCCATCCTGTGGCTATGTGCCCCATCCAGGTCCCCTCTTGTGGCTATGTGCCCCACCCAGGTCCCCTCTTGTGGCTCTGTGCCCCATCCCGGTCCCCATGTTGTGGCTCTGTGCCCCCTGTGCTGTTCTTCACACATATAAAATAGAAAAAAAAAAAGATGATTCTCACCTGTCCTCCGTTCCCTCGGCGGCCTTCCTGCAGATGTGGCCCGCAGGCACCACAGAGTCCGACCCCTTGACGATCCCGACCTGGTCCAGGAGGAGCCGCCGACAGCAGCGCTGCATTGCCGCACAGAGACTGTCTCCCAGCACAGCATTTTCAATGTCAGCCGCCGGCCAATCAGAGGCCAGCAGCTGACATCTGCATATGGCAATGACATCATACTCGCTGCGCCGACACGCAGATATCAGCTGCTGGCCTCTGATTGGCCAGCGGCTGGCATTGGAAATGCAGTGCTGGGAAACAGTCTCTGTGTGGCAATTCAGCGCTGCTGTCGGCGGCTCCTCCTGGACCAGGTCGGGATCATCAAGGGGTCTGTGCCTGCGGGCCGCATAAAGCAGCCTCAGGGGCCGCATGCGGCCCGCGGGCCGCGTGTTTGAGACCCCTGCCCTACAGTATCATTTTATTAGCAGTACATCTGCAGTTTTCACTGGGCGATGTGCTGCTGAGAACAATGAGCTTTGTTTTGGCATAAACAATCCAATCACTCGATGAATAGGCAGCATTGTGCTCCTTAAGTACAATATGCCCCATAGTCCTCCATATAGTATAATGTGCCCCATAATCCTCCATAGAGTATAATGTACTCTCCATAGTTCTCAATACTGTAAAATGCAGCCCTCATATAGTACAATGCACTCCCCATAGTCCTCAATACAGTACAATGCAGCCCCCATAGAGTATAATGCTGCCCCATAGAGTACATATACTATAATGCACCCCCCATAGCCCTCCAGCCTTGTGACCACCATGTTCTCAATGATGTAAAAAAATAAATACAATACTCACCTCTCCCCGTTCCCCCACTGCTCCGATCTGTGCAGCATGTCTGCTTGGCCTCAGCAGCTCCAATGCCTGGCACACAATTAAGTGACATAAATGACGCGCCCCCTGGGCCGTGGGGAGACCCGGAGCCGGGCCTGTAGATGCTGGGGGTTGTAGTCACTGTGGCAGCGACCCGGTCCGTGACCCAGGGCGGTCAAACCAGGGTAGTCTATGTGTCTCAGTTATTGATAGTCTGACTATGCCACCTGTGGATTGCGGTTATTGATAACTGCCGCTGCAGGGCAGTCCGCTGAAGCTGGTGGTATGCGCAGCAAGGTAGTGTAACTCCTCACAGGAAGAGTGTAGCTTCAGGGCAGCGTGTATGGATGATGGTGGTAATAGTGCCTGGATCAGTAATAATAACACGGAGTCTTTGCAGTGCAGTCCTAGGGTCTTTACTGGTGGTAATTATATAGGCCCCAACGGGAGTACTTGCTAGGGATGAGGGCCTGGTCAGTCTGGGAGCAATCCTAGAATCCCCTGGCCAGGTGGAGTTGTAGGCCTGCCGTTCCGACTGTGCTCTTTTGGCTATCCCGCTTATAGTCGTGTTGTAGCCCACGTCCCTGAGTGTAACGTGCTGCTCACCCGTATGGCTGGCGACTCGGATCCCGTGTATTCCTTGCTCCTCTGTGGCGGTACTGGTCCTTTCGTGTGGCTGAGCCTCCGGGCTTCTGTGAGCCAGGAGACCTGCAATCTCCTGCCTTGCGGTTTCTGCTGCTGGATATACAATCCTCACAGCCTCGGACTCCGGTGTCAGGTCTTCTGTATCCACTGGCCAGGACGAGCTCTGCACAGCTCCAGTCCTCAGCTACTTGCTCCTTAGTCCTAACTGACTCCTGACACTGAACTAGACTCTCACTAGACTGACTAACCCCGCCTCCAGATCCAGTTATATAGGGCAGGATCCTCCCCTTTTCTGGTCTGGAGCAGGAGGTGTTGCTTGTAGTGTGTTCCCTGACCAGGAAATTCCTGTTTTGATCCCAGACATGGTATTACTACCACTGTGGCAACCAGACCCTCTGGGGTGCCACATTCCACCCTAGTAAATTTCAGTACTCCGGGACTGAACATATTTTGCAAAAATACAACAAGTAACAATACATTAACATATTTACAACCATTAGAGTCTTTAAAGGTCACGGTATCATCCGCAACCAGGTGTCCATTTCACTGAAACAAGGTGCAATCTGAGGGACCCGTCCCAAACCCTCAACGTAGGCCCTAGGGTGGCTACAGGGCATTGATGATCCGGAGTTGGACCACATCTTCAGCCACCTCCACGGGTTTTTGTTCTGTGGTCTGGCACAAAAGGGGCACTTTACAGGTGCAACTATTTACAGGCAGAGTTTTTGGTTATTCATTGTCCATAACCTGAAAGTCTTTTTGGACCCTGTAGGGTAACTGGAAAAACATATTCATTACACACACAAAACAATTCAACATTACAGTTATAGTTATAGTTACATTTAAATTTTCCAACGAGCAGGAATTTGACCTCTGGTGATTCTGGTGGACCTGCGTAACACACTGTCTGTCTGTGTTCCACTCTGGTCCCCTTTCCCTACCCCTGGTGTGGTGGGCACTGTTTGACCTGCACTACTGGTATTTTGAGGTGTCACTGGTAGGTTGGGCAGCTTCCTACGGATCCTTTGGCTTACTGTGGGTACGACAGGCTCGCTACTAGCAGAGGGTAGATTCTCCTGGTCTGCTGATGAGGAATCTTCTGTCTCCGGGGCCAATGGTTCTTCCAACTCTACTGAGACTTCTGTAGGTGCTTGAGGGGCTGGTTGGAGAAATGTAAGGACAGGCACAACAATGGCATTATTCACTTGTGTCCATGACCGGGGAAATTCTCCGAGTACCGTGCTGACCAATTCTTCCACTTCCTCTGCGGGTTGAGGGATATCTTGGCCTTCTTTGGCGTGCTGTAGCTGCTCGGGACATTTCTTCAGGTGGTCTCTGGAAACTGTTGCTGTTGTCTCACCTCCGTCCTTACTTATGAGGCACACCTTGGTGTTATCATGACTTGATGGTAGAATGGTGTACGGCTCTTTTTCCCACTGGTCATCCAACTTGTGGAGTCGCCTCTTCCTCTTTAGGAATTGCTCTCCAGGTGACAAGGGGGCAACAGGTGCATGTTGATTGTAAGTCCTCTCTTGCCTTTCTCTTGCTTGGAACAGACTTCTTTCAACACTTTCCTGTACCTTGCGGTATTGCTGTTGCCGCTCAGTGTCCCAATCTGTGTCTGGTGAGGCGTCCTCTGGTGTCAGAACTCCCATATCCAGATCGATGGGCAGCTTACCAGGTCTCGCTCTCATCAGGTAAGCTGGTGTGCAGTTGGTGGAATTCACTGGGATATGATTGTAGAGGTCCACTAGGTCTGGCAACTTTTCTGGCCACAGACTGCGTTCCTCCAGGGGAAATGTCTTCAGTAGGTCTATCACCACCTGGTTCATCTTTTCACACATCCTGTTGGTCTGGGGGTGATAAGGCGTTGTCCTGATCTTCTTGCCGTACAGGTTGCAGAACTCCTGGAATACCTCCGCTTCGAAGGCCGGACCTTGGTCAGTTAGCACACGTTCTGGGTAACCATGCGGGTGGCAGAAGTGCTGTTGGAAAGCTCTGGCTGCTGTCTGAGCTGTTTGGTCCTTGACTGGCACTACTACCAGAAACCGGGAGTAGTGGTCTACGATGGTGAGAGCGTAGACATAGCCTGACCTGCTTGGGGACAGCTTCACATGGTCTAGGGCTACCAGTTTGAGCGGCTGCTTGGTGATAATGGGCTGCAGGGGAGCCCTCTGGCTGTCACGGTCTTTCCTTCTCAGGTTGCACGGTCCGCAGTCTCGACACCACCTCTCCATTGCTCCTCTCATGCCGACCCAATAGAACCGTTCACGCAGCAGGACTTCCAGCTTTTTCCATCCGAAGTGTCCTGCTCCATCGTGGTACGCTTCCAAGACCATAGACGCGTCCCGCCTCGGGACTACCACCTACCAGACCAGCTCATGCGTCCGGGAGTTGACAGTTCTTCGACACAGCTTCCCTTCATAGATGAACAGCTTACTCTTCTCTTTCCACAGCTGTTTGGTCTCCTCTGGAGCATCTGGGTCAGGGTATGAGTCAGCTCGTGTCAGCAACTCTTTGACTAGGTGGACGGCCGGGTCACTGTCTTGTGTTTCTGCCCAGCCTTGGTGGGGCAAGGGATTGAACGTGGCCTATTTGGTGGAAGAGTACCTGTCTTTCACACAGTGGGAGCACTGAGTTATCCCATGACGGTGGAAAGCGGGGATTTCTATCTCTTCCAGTTCTTCTGGGTCTTCTGGGTCTGGGTCTTCTGGGTCTTCTCCCCCATCTGGCAAGTTAGGCATCCTGGACAGTACATCTGCATTGGCATTCTTGCGCCCAGCCCGGTACTTGATGGTGAACTCATAATTGGAGAGTCGGGCCATCCATCTCTGCTCCAGGGCACCAAGTTTCGCAGTGTCCAGGTGTGTCAGAATGTTTTTGTCTGTGAATACAGTGAACTTGAAGAGGCGAGGTAATGTTTAAAGCGCTTTGTCACTGCCCATACCACTGCGAGGAACTCTAGCTTGAAGGAGCTGTAATTTTCAGGGTTCCTTTCTGTGGGCCGGAGCTTCCTGCTGGCATAAGCGATTACCCGTTCTCTGCCCTGCTGGATCTGGGACAGCACCGCTCCCAGTCCCACGTTGCCCGCGTCCGTGTGGAGGATGAAGGGCTGGCCATAATCAGGGTAAGCCAGGATCTCGTCCCCCGTGAGGGCCATTTTCAGCTGGTGGAAGGACTCATCTTCCAGCTTGTCCCATTTGAATGGCGGCTTCTGGTTTTTGGCCTTCCTGGACTGGCCTATCAGGAGGTCCAGCATGGGTGCCGCCATCTTGGTGAGGCCTGGAATAAATCTTCGGTAGTAGCCTACCAACCCGAGGAACTGCCGCACTTCCTTTACGGTGGAGGGTCTTGGCCAATCCTTGATTACTGTGATTTTATCGGGATCTGGAGCTACACCGTCAGCGCTCACCCCGTACCTTGGCTTCAGCAGATGACATTTTGAGGGCTTCACCTTTAGACCAAAGCCAGCCAGGGAGTCAAACACTTCCGCCAGGTGCTTCAGATGGTCCTCATACGTCTGGGAGTATACAATGACGTCATCCAGGTACAGCAGGACTGTCTCGAAATTCTTATGTCCCAGACAGCACTCCATCAACCGCTGGAAGGTTCCTGGGGCGTTGCAGAGCCAGAATGGCATGCAGTTGAACTCGCTGAGGCCCATCAGGGAGGTGAATGCGGTCTTTTCCTTATCCGCCTCTGCTACAGGAACCTGCCAATACCCACTAGTAAGATCCAAAGTGGAGAAATAGTTAGCAGACTTTAATGCAGCTAGTGATTCCTCTATTCTGGGTAACGGGTATGCATCTTTGTGTATTATGCGGTTGATTTTACTGTAGTCTACACACATTCTCATAGTGCCATCCTTTTTCTTTACAAGAACTAATGGAGCTGCCCAGGGGCTACAACTGTCTCTTATTACCCCAGCCTCCTTCATTTCTCACAACATCCCTTTGGCATTTTGGTAGTGTGCAGGGGGTACAGGCCAGTACCTTTCTTTAATGGATGGATGGTCTCCCGTGGGGATATGGTGTTGAACCCCTTTTACCTGCCCGAAGTCAAGTGGATGTTTACTGAAGACCCTTTCGTATTCCAGTACCACCCGGTACACTCCTTGTTTTCGGTGTGGAGAGGTGGAGTCAGTGCCCACATGCAGCTTCTGGCACCAGTCCTCCATTTGTTCCTTGGAGCCGTTATCCTCTGCCTGTTGGGATGGAGACAAGGGTTCCACTGTCTTTATAGAATTCTGGTTGACAGTGAACTGTTTGGCTAGAGTGGCATACCGGGGCAAATGGACTTCTCTCTCCCCAATGTTTAGGATGCGGACGGGTACCCTCCCATGGCGGACATCAACCACCCTCTGGGCTGTCAAAATGGTGGGCCTACTGTCAGAGTAGACGGGCTCTACCATGGCCTGGTAATCTCTACCCCTTAGACCAATAGCTGCCCGGCACCATATCATAATTTCACTTCTTGGGGGCATGGCAATAGGAAATGGGTCACTCATCCTGACACTGCCAATTTCACCACCAGACAGTTCTACCTGTTGTCTTTTCATCAGGGCTCTGATCTCTCTTTGTAGAACCGGCTGCTGGCTGGATCTGGCGGTCTCCGCAACCTGCTGTAACAAGACAATTATCTCTGCAAGACAATTTTCAATGACATTAGTGCCCAAGGTTATCATGGGATGACTTTCTCAGCGATCAATGTCGACAATAATCAGTCCTTGTGCTGGCAGTTCCACTTTGCCAACTTTATGGTCACTTCTTTGAACCCCACCTGAGGTACTGGTTGACCATTGCTGGCATAAATACTCAAATGTTCATCTGGATGGCGGGTAATATCAGAGTCAGTCCAGTACCGTTTGAAAAGAATGTAGGGGATGGTGGTCACTTGGGATCCAGTGTACAGCAACGCGCTCATTGGAAAGCCGTCCAGCACGACAGGTAGGACCGGTCGTCCTCCCACATATTTGTCTCGCCAGCTTGATGGGCCTGGTGGTCTTATGCCTGGGGGTTGGCCCTCTGCCCCAGGTTTTGCTCGTTTAAATGACAGTACCTTGCATAATGTCCTGGCTGATTGCAGCGGCGGCAGATGGGTTGTCCGTCCTGGTCGTAGCGATCGCTGTTCCTCCCTCTGGATGGTGGAATCCTCTTCTGTTGGCGCCACGGGATGTCCTCCGGACTGGAAGCCAGCTGGATCTTTCCTTTGGGATACACCTGCAAGGACTGTACAGTTTTGGTTAGTGCTGCTACACTTTTAGTTAGCTCTTGGACCTGATGGTGCACTGTCCAGAGTTTGCGCATCAGCTCCTACAGGCTTCGGGGAAAAGGGTGCCACCTCCTGGTGGTAGGTGATATCTGGGCGGCGGTGAGCTGTAGCGCCACCTGGTGCTGGTTCTCGTAGCACCCGGATGGCCCTGTCCTTAAACTTAGCAAAGTCTAAGTCAGGGTTTTGCAGAGCCACTATGCGCAGCTGGGTTCGGTGGGCGCTGGACAGTAAACCCTCAATAAACTGCTCAGTTAACAGTCTGTTTTCATCACGCACACTGTCAGGGTCTACCTGTTTGATGGCCCTCAGCGCCTCCTGCAGGTTTAAAGCATAGTTCCGTACACTGTCCTGTGCCCGTTGTCAGACCATGCCCCGTTGAGATGGTTGAGGGAAAAGAGGGGTAACAATGCCAGGGTAACTAGATGGTTCCTAGCTCTTCAGGATTTCAACTTTCACGTAGAGCATAGGCCTGGGAAGTTACATGGGAACGCTGATGCCCTTTCCCGTTTTAGGTCAATTAGGATTACCATAATTTTTAATATCTGCCAAATGCCAGAATAAGGAGAGAGAGAATGTATTAAGGCATTTAAAAAAACGGGAAAGGTTTATTCTGATTTCATGTCAGATATTGAGAAAAACATGCATATGTGTCTTTTTATATAGTGTATGTAAACTTCTGGTTTCAACTGTACATCTTGGGCCTCTTCCTTGTATAATGTGCTCTATTCTGTGCCCTTTCCTGGTATTACAGTTATATGAAAAAGTTTGGGCACCCCTATTAATCTTAAGCTTAATGTTTTCTTAAAATTGGTGTTTTTGCAACAGCTATTTCAGTTTGATATATGTAATAACTGTTGGACACAGTAATGTTTCTGCCTTGAAATGAGGTTTATTGTACCAACAGAAAATGTGCAATCTGCATTCAAACAAAATTTGACAGGTGCATAAGTATGGGACCCTTATCATTTTCTTGTTTTAAATACTCCTACCTACTTTTTACTGACTTACTAAAGCACTTTTTTTGGTTTTGTAACCTCATTGAGCTTTGAACTTCATAGCCAGGTGTATGCAATCATGAGAAAAGCTACTTAAAGTGCCACTTGCAAGTTGTTCTCCTGTTTGAATCTCCTCTGAAGAGTGGCATCATGGGCTCCTCAAAACCACTGTCAAATGATCTGAAAACAAAGATTATTCAACATAGTTGTTCAGGGGAAGGATACAAAAAGCTGTCTCAGAGATTTAACCTGTCAGTTTCCACTGTGAGGAACATAGTAAGGAAATGGAAGAACACAGGGACAGTTCTTGTTAAGGCCAGAAGTGGCAGGCCAGAAAGGCAGAGAAGAAGAATGGTTAGATCAGTCAAGGACAATCCTCAGACCACCTCCAGAGAGCTGCAGCATCAACTTGCTGCAGATGGTGACACTGTGCATCGGTCAACTATACAACGCACTTTGCACAAGGAGAAGCTGTATGGGAGAGTGATGCGAAAGAAGCCGTTTCTGCAAGCACGCCACAAACAGAGTCAGCTGAGGTATGCAAAAGCACATTTGGAGTAGCTAATTTCTTTTTGGAAGAAGGTCTTGTGGACTGAGGAAACCAAGATTGAGTTGTTTGGTCATACAAAAAGGCGTTATGCATGGCGGCAAAAAAACACAGCATTCCAAGAAAAACACTTGCTACCCACAGTAAAATTTGGTGGAGGTTCCATCTTGCTTTGGGGCTGTGTGGCCAATGCCGGCACCGGGAATCTTGTTAAAGTTGAGGGACGCATGGATTCCACTCAGTATCAGCAGATTCTTGACAATAATGTTCAAGAATCAGTGATAAAGTTGAAGTTACGCAGGGGATGGATCTTTCAGCAAGACAATGATCCTAAACACCGCTCCAAATCCACTCAGGCATTCATGCAGAGGAACAATTACAATGTTCTGGAATGGCCATCCCAGTCCCCAGACCTGAATATCATTGAACATCTGTGGGATCATTTGAAGAGGGCTGTCCATGCTCGGCGACCATCAAACTTAACTGAACTGGAAATGTTTTGTAAAGAGGAATGGTCAAAAATACCTTCATCCAGGATCCAGGAACTCATTAAAAGCTACAGGAAGCGACTAGAGGCTGTTATTTTTGCAAAAGGAGGATCTACTAAATATTAATGTCACTTTTCTGGTGAGGTGCCCATACTTATGCACCTGTCAAATTTTGTTTGAATGCAGATTGCACATTTTCTGTTGGTACAATAAACCTCATTTCAAGGCAGAAACATTACTGTGTCCAACAGTTATTACATATATCAAACTGAAATAGCTGTTGCAAAAACACCAATTTTAAGAAAACATTAAGCTTAAGATTAATAGGGGTTCCCCAAACTTTTTCATATAACTGTATGTTCCCCATCCTGAGCACCTTCCTGGTATAATACACTACATCCTGAGCACCTTCCTGGTATAATGCACTACATCCTGGGCATCATCCTGGTATAATGTACCCCATTCTGAGCACATTCCTGGTATATTGTACCCCATTCTGAGCACATTCCTGGTATAATGTCCCCCATCCTGAGCACATTCCTGGTATAATGTCCCTCATCCTGAGCCCTTTCCTGGTATAATGCACTCCATCCTGGGCATCATCCTGGTATAATGTACCCCATTCTGAGCACATTCCTGGTATATTGTACCCCATTCTGAGCACATTCCTGGTATAATGTCCCCCATCCTGATCACATTCCTGGTATAATGTCCCTCATCCTGAGCCCTTTCCTGGTATAATGCACTCCATCCTGGGCATCATCCTGGTATAATGTACCCCATTCTGAGCACATTCCTGGTATAATGTACCCCATTCTGAGCACATTCCTGGTATAATGTCCCTCATCCTGAGCCCTTTCCTGGTATAATGTTCCCCATCCTGGGACCCTTCTTGGTATAATGCACTCCATCCTGGGACCCTTCCTGGTATAATGCACTCCATCCTGGGACCCTTCCTGGTATAATGCACTCCATCCTGGGACCCTTCCTGGTATAATGCACTCCATCCTGGGACCCTTCCTGGTATAAGCACCCATCAGCCCAAGGGTGCTTTTAATTAGTGTTGGTTTCTACCTGCCCACTTAAATTTGTAGGTTTCTCTCCTAAGAGAGGCATGTTTGCCCATTTATATTGTAGCCTTATAGCCCAAGAGCGGCATGTTTAAGAGGTTAGTTAACCATCATGCGGAGGCTACCTTGTCGTGGTTGATGGGCATACATGAATTGGCCAATTTGTGCGCTAAGAGCCTTCATTTTTTGTAAGTACATTTTATTTAGCAATAATGCAGTTTAGCTCTTATGTTCTCAGTGTCTCCATATGTATTGGCCCTTGCAGTGTGTTGCTGTGCTTTCTTATTGTACCCTTCCTGGTATAATGTCCCCCATCCTGTGCCCCTTCCATTAATAATGTTTGCTGTTCTTCTCCAATACATTTAAAAATAAATAAATTATTCTTCTTCCCTTCCTCCACTCCCACAACTCGCAGCGTATTCTTTTATAGCACTTGAAGGAACTGGCATCTAACTTCGTCTTGCTGGCATGGTGCATGACGTCACGGTCATGTGCCGCCTGTGACTGGCACACCAACGTCAACAGCCGGCCTCTGATTGGCTGGCAGGGTGTATTGCGGTGAAGGGACACAGATGGTCTCTGCGTCTCAATACATTTCAGCTGAATGTGTGTCCTTGCAGGCACCTCTAACTGAAATAGGTGCTGGTGGCGGCCGACCCCACTCCTGCACGGGCCCGGTCGCACCCTCTGTGACCGATGTCGTTCCGCTCCTGGAAGGGATATGCTGATGTTTACTATTGGATTCTATCATGTATGTGAGAATAAAAGGCTTCTTGAGATTGATGACACTGCCATATCTAGCAGCCAAGACTTCTCAATAATAGCGGACAATTGAGGCTGCTGGGATCTAGATCAATCACACAACGACACGTGTACAATGCAATAGTGTTTTTATTAGCAAAATCATAAGAATCATTAACCTGAATTACATCGTGATTTACCAATAAAGAAGGTCAGCTCCTGATTTTACATAATGATCAGTAATGGCGCCATCATCCCATTCTCTCACACATTTACACTGCTGCACTGCCATCTAGTGATGAAAAATAAAAAGTACAATACCAACACAGTTTATTGTCAAATTGGCCATACAGAGTCACTATTGGTGGGATCATATTATTAACACGGCTCATTATAGACTGCAGGTTATTAACAAGTTAATGACACGGTGGTTGGAACCAAAGATCTCAAATTTCGACTCATCAGACCAAAGCACAGATTTCCACTGGTCTAATGTCCATTCCTTGTGTTCTTTAGCCCAAACAAGTTTCTTCTGCTTGTTGCCTGTCCTTAGCAGTGGTTTCCTAGCAGCTATTTTACCATGAAGGCCTGCTGCACAAAGTCTCCTCTTAACAGTTGTTGAAGAGATGTGTCTGCTGCTAGAACTCTGTGTGGCATTGACCTGGTCTCTAATCTGAGTTGATGTTAACCTGCGATTTCTGGGGCTGGTGACTCGGATAAACTTATCCTCAGAAGCAGAGGTGACTCTTGGTCTTCCTTTCCTGGGGCGGTCCTCATGTGAGCCAGTTTCTTTGTAGCACTTGATGGTTTTTGCAACTGCACTTGGGGACACTTTCAAAGTTTTCCCAATTTTTCGGACTGACTGACCTTCATTTCTTAAAGTAATGATGGCCACTCGTTTTTCTTTACTTAGCTGCTTTTTTCTTGCCATAATACAAATTCTAACAGCCTATTCAGTAGGACTATCAGCTGTGTATCCACCAGACTTCTGCACAACACAACTGATGGTCCCAACCCCATTTATAAGGCAAGAAATCCCACTTATTAAACCTGACAGGGCACACCTATGAAGTGAAAACCATTTCCGGTGACTACCTCTTGAAGCTCATCAAGAGAATGCCAAGAGTATGCAAAGCAGTCATCAAAGCAAAAGGTGGTTACTTTGAAAAACCTATAATATAAGACATAATTTCAGTTGTTTCACACTTTTTTGTTAAGTATATAATTCCACATGTGTTAATTCATAGTTTTGATGCCTTCAGTGTGAATGTACAATTTTCATAGTCATGAAAATACAGAAAAATCTTTAAATGAGAAGGTGTGTCCAAACTTTTGGTCTGTACTGTATATATATATATATATATATATATATATATATATACACATACGCGGCTGCTGATGTTCTCGGCTGTCCCCATCAGTCCCATAGACACTGAATGGAGTGTGGCAGTGCGCATGCCTGGCAACGGCTCCATACTATTTCCTCCATAAGAGAGGATAGGGATCCCCACTCTAGTGATTGGTGGGGTTCCCAGTAATTACCATCACCGATCCTGCAGATCCTTTCTCCTGTCGATAGGTTTTTTATGTTTTACATGGTCCAATATAGAGATCAGAGGTGCGATATAGTGAACTAACACATGCAAAGCCTAAATTAAATAAAATGTGAAACCACCAGACTGTTACCGTAGCCAAACATCTTCTAACCTTCCTTACAATTCCTAAAATTGTTGACCAATGTTTTTCTTTAAAGGGGTTCTCCAACCATAGACACTTATGACATATATACTTCGAAAACTCTTACCAACACTTATCAACCATTTGCAGTCCAAAAAGACCCACAGTGGCCAAGAAAGTAAGGAGAAAGTTTGGCCAGTTTTAATGGCCTGTCTCCAATAGGTGGATGTCCCCAGGTAAATATCATTACTGGCAGATAAACCCTTTTACCGCTTTGAAAATCTAACACTCAGAGCAGCGATTCATCCGCAAAACAATTTTATATTACATCCATTTATAATCTACATAATAAATTGAGCAACTTTGTTACTAGATAGAATTGCTTGTCTTGCACTGGCCCTGAGTTATACCTTATTCTCTGCCACATCTACATTGATCATTCTTAATTTTACTGCATCGCCTGCTTGTTCAGTGTCTGGACAGCAATTATGCTCTTTACTTTATTTGTATTCTTGGCATCATACAGTCATCTG
The DNA here is from genome assembly GCF_046119375.1 of Phyllobates terribilis. NCBI lineage: Eukaryota > Metazoa > Chordata > Amphibia > Anura > Dendrobatidae > Phyllobates > Phyllobates terribilis. Next base: position 282,868 of record NW_027363046.1, read on the forward strand.
ATGTGTTAGAAGGGGCATCATTAAGTCAGTTATTCGGGGAAATAAAATTCAATGCTGGATCCCTGCGGATCCATTGCCATATGGCACCCCTGGATCCCATTGCCGCAAGCCGCTGAGTGGTCTTCGAGGTCTGCATTGTTTGGATGGTAGGAATAGCGCTGCATGCTGCACCTTTTTTGCCATGAAAAGCAAATGAATGCATAATGGAGCTACAGACGGAGGGCCGGAGCACAGAACAGGACCCTACAAAAAGCAGTACAGCAGAACTAAGCTGTAGCTAATCATGTGTCATCCCACACCTTTACATTCAGTAGTAATTCAGTGTGAATGCAGCTTTGAGCTATGATACAAGTACAGAATCATTTTTTTACAAACTTATGCTACATTTGAAGACGTTCTGAAGATTGATGATCTGGGTAAACGGGTGAAATGGTGTATAAAGGTGAACCTATGCGTTACATGGATCAACAGCTGCAGCTCAATAACTAGCATCTATCTCTAGGCGGACATCTTCAGTGTCACATTGGACTTCCACACTACACTGGGCCTTACTATAATAGCTTTGTACCTGACATCATTACTGATGACTGCACTTTTACTGTGTCGTGTCATAAACAGACTCCCACTGGAGTGAACATGGTCTGCACATAACACAGCTGGCCATGGGAGGAAGCGAAAGAGTATACAGACAGGACACCACAGGATGGCAGCTGATTCTGTGAGGTAAAACATTTCCCTGCCTGTTTAAAAACTTGTTTTCCCTCACATAAAGAATCGGCTGTGATCCCCTGCTGTAATGTCTGTATACTCTCTTGCATCCTCCCCGTCCAGGAGATGTGGTATGTTCAGACCATGTTCCTGTATGGTCAGACATTACACAGTACACAGCGGGGGCATATTTCTAAGATTATCTCAGCACAGGAACATTTTATTTAAACTCATCCAATTGTGGAACTTATTATTATTCCAAGATCTATTGATTAAAATGAATTTTGTTTGTGGGAAAATGCCTTTAAATAATTGAAAGAGGGTTACAATTGCTCCTTTGAAACTTGATGCAGGTAATCTTATATGAGAGTAATGGCGTATTCACACATCTGTGTGTCATAGATCGTGATGCACAAGCTGTTTGCGAGTCTCCAGCCCCGATCTTTGACAGCCTCATATACGTCTATTAGGCCACATTGGCAGAAATGGAAGCTGGCACGTTTAGGTGGGCTGCACTGTGGGAATGAAGAGCCTTGGGATTCCCAAACGTTTTTTATTAATATCAATGCGTTTCTGCAATGGACCAGGGCCTTTCTCAAGGTATAAAAAAAAACAAGCTCTTCACTCCCGCAGCACAGCCCACCTAAATGTGCCAGCTTCCATTTTTGCCATTCCACCTCTTGAAGAACCTTTCCTCCAGCCACAGGGCAGCAGCGGCTTTCTACACCATTATAGCTGTGGTGACTGCACACAACACCTCTAGGTGAGCGCTGCCATCAATTATCCCGACCCCTTATCAGACGCTATTGCCCTATTTTGTGTGCGCTCCTGTCCTTCTCCACAGCGTCTCTATTAGGCACCTTCACACGTTCAGTAAGTTTCATCAGTGACGTGTTTCTATTATACTTTTCCTCTAATTGTTCCACTCCTGGTTTTGGCTTCCTAATACTGAGGTAAAATACTGACCAAATTACTGAATGTATGAACATGGCCTTAAGCTCTTAAGTTCGGGTCAAGAGGCCAGCAACTAATCTTAGAATCATTTTGTGCTCAGACCATGACACGCCTTAATGTATAGAGTCACTTTCATCTTACAACTAAATAAAAACTATGTATTGTTTTAAAGGGGTATGCTACCACTTATCAATTAGGAGAAGGCATCAATATAAGTCAGTAGTATCAGATTGATAGGTGTCCAAATCCTAACACCACCAATCAGCTGTTACCAGCTCCAGCATGGAATCAATGGGGTGGCAGAGTGTTGGAACTCTACCAATCTGATCTTGGTGGTCCATCCTAAGTATAAGTGATCAATATCATAACAGTGAACACCCCTTTTAACTTTTTTTTGCAAATACTTGCTTTTCTCATCCTGAAATGCAGCATGTTTTTGGATCAAATCACATGTGGCATTTTTGTTGCATACATTTTTTCGACTAAAATTCAATTCTTACATTTAAAGGGGTTGTCTTATCCTAAAGAGGACCTGTCACCAAATTTTTCATGTTTTTTTTTTCTATTTTATCGTTCATTTGCGGAGATATTAGCAATGAAAGTATTTGGCACCTAATGAGTTAAAAAAAATTAAGTCCAAGTAGATGTTATCAGAGTTTTCACTGGGGGTGCGAAATTCTTCTCCCTGCATGATGCTGACCAATTATAAGCAGACGACAACACTGAAAAGAAAGATGATCACATCCCCACCATAGCTTAGAGCAGATTTCTCAGTGTCTGAGATGTAAGGATACAGACCTGATCTCCTGGGCTAACCTCCTGCATGAGTAGAGCACACAACTGACTAATACCTTTCAGTTAAGGTCTCTATGGGTGAAGGGGCATCACAAGAGAGTTTAGTTGTGCAACATTACAAACCTTTCTAACAGCTCTCCTCCTCTTATGGCACTCTCACCTCTGCTGTACTGCGCCTCTCTCATACTACCTGTCCAGAAATGAGAGCACAGCGTCAGTATCACACTTAGATCCGTTGTGCTCAACTTGTACTGATTCTGCAGTGAGATTAGAGGAGACTGTCATTACATTTCACCATAGAAGTAACCCAGAACACACTGCTCCTGTGTGAGGTGTAATAACAGCCTAATATCACTGCAGAGAGAATACAAGTTGCTTGAGCACAAAAGACATAAGTGTGATACTGACACACTCCATAATCAGGAGAGTCAATAAAAGGGTTTGTAATGTGACACAGAGAAACTCAGCTGTGTGGCTCCTTCCTTGTCTAAGAGCTGTTATCTCTGCTTTCTAATCATGCAGAAGGTTAGACCAGGAGATCAGGACTCGCCATCATTATACATCTTAGGCTAGGTTCCCACGATGAGCTTTTGGTGAGTTTTTGATGTTGCAGAATTTCTGCACCCATTAAGATGGGTTACTTGCATTATTTCTAAAATATGCAGCGTAAAAACTCACTAAAAACTCATTGTGAGAACGTAGCTTTATACCCTAAGAAACCCGCTTTGAGCTATGGTGGGGGCGTGTTCTTCTTTTCTTTGAGTGTTGCTGCTTGCTTATGATTGGTCAGCATCATACAGGAGAAATCTGCAGCATATTTAAGGATTTCTCACAAGCCTCATTCGGGTAAATGCAAAAAGGTAAATAAAATTACCAAAATTTCCACAACAAAAGTGTAGCTATACCTACAGCGTATTCACACCCAGACTATAAGATTATGGCCTGTCTCTGGGTGTTTTGTTTTTTTTACACAGTAGTCAGAACCTGCAAAATTGTGGTGCTGTGCATTACATGAGCTATACTAAGGGAGTGCCTGTTAGCATTGAGCTAATACGTCCATATATCGACCAGCAGAAATTGTAAAAGAAGAACTATAGAAGGATAGACTATAGTGGATCATTTCGGATTGGTACAACATAAGTAGCCAAAAGGCTTCACCCCGGTATTCCATGCTATGTGCTTCTTATAAAGTGAAATCTCTCCATAGACCGCCTCTGTGAAGACCACCCCCTTATCCAGATGATAGATTTTCAGTTCCACCATATATAATGCATACTGGCCATTTTTTTTTTTTTCAGAAAATCACCAATTTTGGGTCATCAGCTGTACAAGAAGAAATGCTTTAAACCAGTGCTGGCGAACCTATGGCACGCATGCAGAGGGGGCAGGCAGAGCCCTCCTGGTGGGCACGCGCGCCATGGCCGCAGCATTAGCGCTACTGGATCGGGCCCGGCGGGGGAGAACTCTGAGCCCGCTGAGTGCCGACACCAGCTTCGCTACTGCAACTAGATGTGCGTTCTCTCTCGGACGGAAACACATTGAGCTGAAGTGTATTGCAGCGCACGAACTTGCCAGACCCGTGCGCTGCAATGCACGCTGCCGGCCAATCAGAGGCCAGCGGCTGCTGTCCTCTGAGGCCGGCTGACGTCATGCTGGCCTCTGATTGACCGAAAGCCGCTAGCCTCTGATTGGCCGGCCAACGTCATGCTGGTCTCTGATTGGCCAGAAGCCGCAGGTCTCTGTTGGCCAGCCGACGTCATGCTGGCTTCTGATTGGCCGGAAGCCGCTGGCCTCTGATTGGCCGTCAGCCGCTGGCCTCTAATTGGCCGGCCGACGTCATGCTCGCCTCTAATTGGCCGGAAGCCACTGGCCTCTGATTGGCCGGCCGACGTCTTGCTGGCCTCTGATTGACCGAAAGCCGCTAGCCTCTGATTGGCCGGCCAACGTCATGCTGGTCTCTGATTGGCCAGAAGCAGCAGGTCTCTGTTGGCCAGCCGACGACATGCTGGCTTCTGATTGGCCGGAAGCCGCTGGCCTCTGATTGGCCGTCAGCCGCTGGCCTCTAATTGGCCGGCCGACGTCATGCTCGCCTCTAATTGGCCGGAAGCCACTGGCCTCTGATTGGCCGGCCGACGTCTTGCTGGCCTCTGATTGCCAGGCAGCCGCTGGCCTCTGATTGGCTGGCCGACGTCATTCTGGGTTCTGATTGTCCGGAAGCCGCTGGCCTCTGATTGGCCGTCCGACGTCATGCTGGTCTCTGATTGGCCGGAAGCCGCTGGCCTCTGATTGGCCGGCAGCCGCTGGCCTCTAATTGGCCGGCCGACGTCATGTTGGCCTCTGATTGGTCGGCAGCCGCTGATTGGCCGGCCGAAGTCAAGCTCGCCTCTGATTGGCCGGCAGCCGCTCGCCTCTCATTGGCCGGCCGCCGCTGGCTTCTGATTAGCCAGCCGCCGCTGGCCTCTGATTGGCCGGCAGCATGTATTGCAGCGCACGATGTGGCGACCGAACCCTCAGGGGCGCCAGGCATGCACCCCACACACGTGCACTCCTTAAGCAGCTTCTAAATTTATGGAGCAGAACTGTAGAAGAGCATCAACCGAACATCAGGACCAATATCTGCTCCTTTGTGTAAGGATGAACAGGAGGACTGCAAAGGCCCTACAACATAACCAGAAGCACGTTACACCCAAAATTGTCAGAAGCAGACTCCATGATGGCGGTATGAGGGCCCGACGTCCTGTAATAGGACCTTACTCACAGCTCAGCACCTTGCATCTCAATTGGCATACACCTGAGAACACCAGAATTATCAGGTCCTACGTTCTCTGTACAGGTGACAGCAGGTTCACATTGAGCAAGTGATACTGGTAGTGAACAGAAGGGCGGCTATATTAAAGGGGCCAGAGCCGTACTTATAAGCAGAGGCCCACATGACGGTGATTGGGCCAGGAGAGGAAAATAAAGTTTGAATGGGGTCTATGGGATTGGATCAATAGGGAGTGGGAGGGGATAGTAAAAGGGGGTATAAAAGGAAAAGTGTGGGAAAAGGGGCCATTCCTGTGGGGAGAGCAATGGGAAAAGTCTCACCTGCACACCCTCTTTTTTCAGGGAATTTAGAGATGTCTAATGGAAATATATACAGTACAGACCAAAAGTTTGGACACACCTTCTCATTTAAAGATTTTACTGTATTTTCATGACGATGAAAATTGTACATTCACACTGAAGACATCAAAACTATGAAATAACACATGTGGAATTATATACTTAACAAAAAAGTGTGAAACAACTGAAAATATGTCTTATATTCTAGGTTCTTCAAAGTAGCCACCTTTTGCTTTGATGACTGCTTTGCATACTCTTGGCATTCTCTTGATGAGCTTCAAGAGGTAGTCACCGGAAATGGTTTTCACTTCACAGATGTCCCCTGTCAGGTTTAATAAGTGGGATTTCTTGCCTTGTAAATGGGGTTGGGACCATAAGTTGTGTTGTGCAGAAGTCAGGTGGAGACACAGCTGATAGTTCTACTGAATAGACTGTAAGAATTTGTATTATGGCAAGAAAAAAGCAGCTAAGTTAAGAAAAACGAGTGGCCATCATTACTTTAAGAAATGAAGGTCAGTCAGTGCGAAAAATTGGGAAAACTTTGAAAGTGTCCCCAAGTGCAGTTGCAATAACCATCAAGCGCTACAAAGAAATTGGCTCACATGAGGACCGCCCCAGGAAAGGAAGACCAAGAGTCACCTCTGCTTCTGAGGATAAGTTTATTCGAGTCACCAGCCTCAGAAATCTCAGGTTAACAGCAGCTCAGATTAGAGACCAGGTCAATGCCATACAGAGTTCTAGCAGCAGACACATCTCTACAACAACTGTTAAGAGGAGACTTTGTACAGCAGGCCTTCATGGTAAAAATAGCTGCTAGGAAACCACTGCTAAGGACAGGCAACAAGCAGAAGAGACTTGTTTGGGCTAAAGAACACAAGGAATGGACATTAGACCAGTGGAAAGGTGAACGGATGGACTCTACATGCCTGGTTCCCACCGTGAAGCATGGAGGAGGAGGTGTGATGGTGTGGGGGTGCTTTGTTGGTGACACTGTTGGGGATTTATTCAAAATTGAAGGCATACTGAACCAGCATGGCTACCACAGCGTCTTGCAGCGGCATGCTATTCCATCCGGTTTGCGTTTAGTTGGACCATCATTTATTTTTCAACAGGACAATGACCCCAAACACACCTCCAGGCTGTGTAAGGGCTATTTGACCAAGAAGGAGAGTGATGGGGTGCTACGCCAGATGACCTGGCCTCCGCAGTCACCAGGCCTGTACCCAATCGAGATGATTTAGGGTGAGCTGGACCGCAGAGTGAAGGCAAAAGGGCCAACAAGTGCTAAGCATCTCTGGGATCTCCTTCAAGATTGTTGGAAGACTATTTCCGGTGAGTACCTCTTGAAGCTCATCAAGAGAATGCCAAGAGTGTGCAAAGCAGTCATCAAAGCAAAAGGTGGCTACTTTGAAGAACCTAGAATATAAGACATATTTTCAGTTGTTCCACACTTTTTTGTTAAGTATATAATTCCACATGTGTTAATTCATAGTTTTGATGCCTTCAGTGTGAATGTACAATTTTCATAGTCATGAAAATACAGAAAAATCTTTAAATGAGAAGGTGTGTCCAAATTTTTGGTCTGTACTGTATATTGTTATGTTTTATGGCTCGGGCTTATGATGAAGGTTATAAATTTTTACTGTGAGTCACAGTGGCTGGGGCAGTAGGGGGTGTCTTTGGGGTTGGTGGAATTTTTTATGGGTGGGAATTTACAGAGATGGTTCCCTTCAGGATGGAATTACTAATTGGCTGATCTGGCACTTAGTGGGGCTCTGGACTGGGGTGTACTCTTGGAGCCAGTGGTGGTGTTTCCTTTACCACTGATTGTGGTGTGGTGCCCTTGAGCTTGGGGTTACGGCTGAGGGTAAAATAATTCTATGGAAAAATGCCTTGTTCTACATGTGCCGGATCTTGTAGCCCAAGGACCTCCGCCAATTCTTTCATTGGTTATTGTTGTTTGTCAATAAATGGCCGATATGGCAAATTATATCCAAAAAAGAAAGTCTCCTGTGTATCATTTATTATAAGTTAAGTGGTATGAGACACTGCTTGGGGAGAAAGAAAATAATTAATATGAGGGATGGTTTCAGGAGAACGATTTGTGCCCTACACCGTCATGATCACAGATATATTTTCTTAAATGTCAGAAATGTATTTTTTATTTTTTAACATTTTGATTTCTTTGATTAACAGTTCTGCACACAGAGATATTCCCCTAAGGCCACATTCACACATTCAGTATTTGGTCAGTATTTTACATCAGTATTTGTAAGTTAAAACCAGGAGTGGGTGATAAATACAGAAGTAGTCACGTGTTTCTATTATACTTTAACTCTGATTCTTCCACTCCTGGTTTTGGCTTACAGATACTGATGCAAAATACTGACCAAATACCGAATGTGTGAATGTGGCCTAAGAAAGACAAAACCTCACTTTTATTTTTGTAAATATTCAGGTTTCAGATTTTATTAACCTTTATGATTAACCAGCAGCACTGTAGTTGTTCAATAATAAATTTAATCATTAAAAATACAAATTGTGCACTCCGTGTATATCTGTATACTGTATGTATACATCTGCAAAAGTTTGGTTCCCCATCCTTCAAATTTGATATCTATCTATCTATCTATCTATCTATCTATCTATCTATCTATCTATCTATCTATCTATCTATCTTTGTGACATTAGAATAAAAATGATGTCACAAGTGATGTGATGACATCACCGCATTCTATATCCCAGTGTTCCGTCCTAAGGGAAACCACTGCCTTACAGACTCCCAAGGGTGAGGCAGCCCCTTTTGTTTTTCGTGACAAACGAAGCAAAAATTGATTTTAAAATGGATAATTACAGAACAGCCCATAGAGATCGGGTTCTCAGAGAGAAGAGAGGAATAAATGAAGAGCAGGTACTATTGTTCGCTTTAGGGCGAAAAGACTTTATACTACCGGACATTGACACTGACGCCTCAAAAAAGGCGTCCAAACGTCAAATTCTAGACAAAATGAGAAAGACCAAAAGACATGAGATCCTTACAGAGAGAAGGAAAATGGAGACCCTCACGGAGTCTCACTCTGCAGCCTCCGCTGAGCTTCAGATGGCCATTCTTATCTCCTTGAAAAAACTCGGAGATCTGGTCCCTGAAATACGGAGGAGAAACAAAGAAGCCATCCTCAATAAGAGGAGAAACATCAGCGCAGAGTTAGAGCTGGAAGAGGTTCTCCAAGAGACACCGAGACAAGTCACATCCTCCAGATCTGAAAGTCTGGAGGCACCGAAACTACAAAGAGTGGCAGCCCAGAAGAGGATCAGGAACAGCAGAGACTGGGTTGTCCAATGTAGAAGACGTCTCATCTACGCTAAACCCATTATAAATGGGAATGGTGCATTGCGGAGGTCGAGGTCATCAGCTGAAAACATCTCCATCCCAGAGAACAAACAGCTGAGTGTTTCTCCACCAAACACATCACTGGATACAGATGGACCAGGTAAGATGGATCTGCTCAGTGTAATAAGACTGGGGGTGAGGAGGATTATACTCCTAATATTATGTACTGGCATCAATTATCAAAAGTGCAGAAAAACTGTCCTTGTTGCACATAGCAACCAATCACAATGCAGCTTTCATTGTTCCATAGAATGTTAAGAGATGGAATCTATGCTGTGATTTGTTGCTATGGGCAACAGGGACAGTTTTATTATTGGACAGTTTTGATAAATGAGAGCCCAAATATTAGACATTTCCTGCTCATTTACATAATTCTATTTAAAATTATAATATTTTCTTTTAGCTATATTTGTTAACCCCTTCTTGACCGGGTAAACTTTCGTTGTTTTTTCCTTCCTCCTTCGAAAACCCATAACTATTTATTTTTTAATTTGTCTCCCAATGTAGCTGTATGTGGACTTGATTTTTTAGTGGACCGAGCTGTAGTTTTGAACATTATTTATTTTAGTATTCAATGTTCTGGAAAATGGGGAAAAAGATTCAAAATGTGGTAAAATTGTGGAAAAAAAGTGTTTCCGCCATTGTTTTTTTTCTAGATGTTCATTGAGTGGTAAAAATGACCTGACAAAATGATTCTCCATGTCAGTTACAACTATGATAATGCTGAACAGGCATAGGGGTTATAATTCACTGAACTGGTAGAAGAAAATTAGGAATTTTATAAAAAATAAATTGGTTTGTGTCCCTATATTCTGAGACATTATATCTTTTGGATTTTGATAGCTGGATGGAGCTGTGTGAGGACTTGATTTGGGTTTTTTTGCGTGACAAGTTGTAGCTTTTATAGATAACTTTCTCGGGTAGACAAGACATTGTGATATCTTTTATTACAATTTATTAGATGTATACTGCGCCCTCACAAAAACACTATTCTGGTCTTTACATTTATTTCCTCATTTCAGTGTTTACTGTTTGGGTTAATTAATGTTCCGGATGTGGTTATACTAGATATTCAAATTATTACTATTATTATTATTAATGGGGAAGTATTTTTTTTACATTTTATTATTTTTTTAACTTTTTTTTGTTACTCCTTTTCTTTAGTCTCCTTTGGGGACTTGAACCTGCGATTTTCTGATCGCTTCTACTAGATACTGTGACAGAACTGTATATAGCTAAATTAACATTCTCATATGAAATTAAGCCAGGCTGGTCTTAACAGGAGGAGGAAAAGACAGGGGCTTTCTGCAGGCTGAGGTAGTCATTTCCAATAATGTGTTCACTAAGGGGTTCAAATTTTTTATATCATCTCAGCAGATGGAATCGATAAGGCGCCCTACGCCACAACGGACATACCGGCACAAGGCCTTGATGATGCCAGTTTCCAGATTTCTGACCCAAGAGAACTGGTCCACACAGTCCAACCTATAGACTTTTCCAATCTCGAGTTCTGGAAAGTTCTCGGAAAAGGAAACTATGGAAAAGTAAGTGTCAATTTATATTTGTCCGTGTTCCCCAATGTATCCTGCACCAGATACACAGGAGAGATGTACATATTCATTACAGGATGCTCATATGTAATGATAATTGGGATAAACTAGTGAACTACTACACAGTAATAGATGAGAGTTTGGTCTGATCTGTTGTGATTTTTCTGCAGGTCGTCTTGGCATCAGATCCAGTCAGTGAAGGACTGCTGGCCATCAAAATCATGGACAAAAGTTCTTGTGAGGACTTAATCTCTACAGAGCTAGAAGTCCTGAGAATGGCTGCTGGATGCCCCTACCTAATGACTATGCGGGCGTTTAGGGAAACACCTACGGAGTATGAAATAGCCATGGACTATATGGTCGGCGGAGACCTGTTTGGCCACATGAAAGATTCAATGATGTTTAACACAAAGACAATAAGGTAAATGTCTTGTACTGAATGTTAATAATCCGCTGCCGGCACATTGTAGTCTTAGATCAATGGACAACGACAACAGGAGAAACTAATGATGTGAAAAGGACACGTGTGTGATCTCCTCATGTTCTCTGTATGATTGTGCATGTAACCACTGATCCATCCTTTCTACTCCACAGACTCTTTGCGGCAGAGATGGTGTGCGGACTCCAGTTCCTGCATGAATGCGGCGTCATACATAGGTAATCATTTCACCTTCATAAATCTGTCACCTGTGACTCTTTGTTGTCTCCTTACATATCTATTGTAGAAAGTTCTTTCCATGAATTGTCCTCACAATCAGTATCTGATCCTTCTCCCTGCAGTGACCTGAAGCCAGAGAACATCCTCCTTCAAGACACCGGACACATCAAAATCTCAGACTTTGGCTTAGCAGCCACGAATGTGTTTGAGGGTGACATAGTGGAATATACTACTGGCACTAAGGGTTACATAGCGCCCGAGGTAAGGAACATCTCTGTGTGATTGATGTCGATAGTAGGATTGAGGGATAATCTGATCCCAATGTATCCTGCTCATATCTAATCACAGACAGGTCCTCATAGTCTCTGTGTGTAAATCCCCTTCCCGGTATATTCAGATTCTCTCCAATCTCATGTTCCCATAGGTAATGGACGGTGAAGGATACAACCATCTGGCAGACTCCTTTTCCTTTGGCGTCATCTTATATATGATGACTGTAGGTGACTGGCCATTCTATACCAGAGGCACAATGGACGAATACCACCAGTCTCTGTATGACGACATCCCTTCTTTTCCACCTGGGATCTGCTGTCATACCATGGATATCATAAAACGGGTGAGTAAGATCAGATGGACAATGATAATAGGGGATTACAAGAAGATATAGAAGATAAGATATGTACAGTCCATAGACATTGTGTAATAATTTATCAGTAATAATACATAATATAATGACTAATGCTTTGTTTTCATTTTCTAGCTTCTCTGCAAAACTCCATCTGCCCGATCTGCCATTACATCGTCCATCAGATCGCATCCGTTTTTCTATTCTATAGACTGGAGCGATGTGGAGTCCGGCAGAGCCGACCCACCATTCCCATATTACTATGTAAGTACAGCACATACAGACATCCAAAGTGTTATCACTACCCAGTAACACACTTACCCACTATACACCTTATCGCTATATCCCCCTAGTACTGTATATACTGTATGTGAGGGGCTGATTCTCAGACGTGTATATTTCTCTTCTTCCAGCAGGAGTATTAGGCTGATAAAAATCAGCCCCATTCCAGTAACATCCAGGAATGAAGATTTACATTAATCGGATGAGACAATTACACTGGACTTTCTTATTTACCGGACTGTGACAAACCTACCGAGCTTCCACCACATAACATCCAAGTAGATTTGAGACCACACATCCAGGGATTTATTCCGATCGCCATATTTGGGGTCAGGAAGGAATTTTTTCCCCTGATATGAGGATGATCCAACAACGAGTCGTCAGGGTTATTTTTCGCCTTCCTCTGGATCAACATAGCAAGTAATTAAGGGCTGAAATTGAAGGATTTCTTTCAGCCATACTTGTTATGTCACCATCTGGACGACTCATCTAAAATGTGGTGGTAAGGAGACGACTACAAGATATGGACATAAAGAAGGAAGCGGCTGCTCCGTCTACTACTTGGCCATGTACAGACAGAAGGAAGCGGCTGCTCCTTCTCCTACTTGGCCATGTACAGACAAAGGAAGCGGCTGCTCCTTCTCCTACTTGGTCTTGTGCAGAAAGAAGGAAGCGGCTGCTCCTTCATCTACCAGGCCATGGTCAGACAGAAGGAAGCGGCTGCTTCTTCCTCTACCAGGCCATGGTCAGACAGAAGGAAGCGGCTGCTCCTTCCTCTACCAGGCCATGGTCAGACAGAAGGAAGCGGCTGCTCCTTCACCTTCCTGACCATGGTCAGACAGAAGGCCATATGGCTAATCGCGATGCTGAAGGAATCCAGGAAAACTCCAACTATACAGATCACAAGTCACACATTCCTGCTCTTCTCCTCTCTCATGTGTGATCCAGACCTGGATGTCCAAAAGCGGCAGAAGTGTAAGCCGAGGCGTGAGGAGCGGAATCATCATCATCTGCTCCTTTCCACAGAAAGTGACTATATCTACACACTTTCTTTTTATATATTTGCATAAGATTAACAACTTTTATGCATAAAAATAAATATATAAAACATCTATGTTGCTTTTGGTTATATTACTGACATGCTTTTTGGTATTTTTATTAATATCATGATAAGGTATTTTGCTGCCTTAGGCAGATGACGCAAATGGCTTCCCCCCCAAGAAAAGGAATAGGTGAGAAACTATGGTAACTGGACCTCTAACTTCTTCGTCTGATCCATCAGGTAACAAGCTCTGATGACCACTTCCTTTACAATATCAGACCCAAGAATAGTCATGGAAACTAATATAGCTTAATTATAATGGGGGCCATTTGGTTTCAATTAATGAGATACAATAGATGCAGCTTGTAAGAAAACCGATGGTTGTTCTACTGCCGTATTCCTGTGTGGCGCCATCCTCTAACAGGGGGCAGACTGTCCATAGCCTACGTATTGCGGGAATTACCGCCAGAACATCGACCTGATTACAGCTCCTCTGCTCCTGTCCTGGGGGCAGCGTTCACATTGTCTTAAAGACACAAATGCATTTCAATGCAGAGAGGGAATGAGAACCGGGGCGCAGGCGTTGAGTGGTGTTAGTGACCCACTGACTCCGCTCACCTTTGTTCCTGTGTACCGGCTGTCAGCATGCTGAATGTTTGCGGCAGGAGGAAGGTGCCAGTTGACTGCAGGCGTTCAATAATGACAATTTTTTTTCTTAAACTGCTCCCACCTCAGAGAGGTAGCGCCCTAGGCGGGTGCCTACCCCTTGTCCCGGCCCTGCACTGGTGGTTCAGTTTGGATCCTCTTGCAGGAATAGTGCCATTTAAAGGCTTTTTTGTGCAGAAGAGAAAAAATAAAAATGTGATTAAAGCAATGCTCCTTTGCTCATAGGGGAAATCAGTTTTATCAATCGCTTTGTTGGGGAGCTGTCCACTCCATTCTGGTCTTTCGGTCGTCCCACGTTACTTCTGACTCTCAGAATCCTACAGGATCTTATACGTGATGTGGAAGACAATTTGTCTATATAATGAGCCTTGATGTGACTCTCACAGGAATGCAAAGTGAGATTCATTCACCTCTACATCACTAGTCAGAGCTGTAGACACCAGGTTAATTTAATGAAATATCAGACCACCACTTTCAGGCCATATTCACACGTTCAATATTTGGTCAGTATTTTACCTCAGTATTTCTAAGCCCAAACCAGGTGAGGAACAATCAGAGGAAAAGTATAATAGAAACACGTCACCACTTCTGCAGTTATCACCCACTCCTGGTTTTGCCTTACACATACTGATGTAAAATACTGACCAAATACTGAATGTGTGAACGTGGCATGACATTTATTGCACTAGTCCATGTGCCGTCTGTTTTTTAATAATAGTTCCGTGTGTCTAATCCGTGAGACTCAGAGCAGGTTCTATTCTCATTCATTTTGCAGATCAGACTCAGCCATTAAAGTCTAAGGAAATCCATGTACAACGGATGAAGCACTGAAGACTTTTCTTTTCCTTTAGTGCTCCATCAGTTGTTTCATCCATTTTTAATAGATCCATTAATAGTCAATGGATAAATAAAAGTTCAGACTGTCTACCTGCTTCAGTTTTTACAAATGTATGAGGAAAAAATATATCTATACAACACGGATATAAAATAGAGACAATGCGGAGACACATGGGAGAAAAAGGTTCTGTTTTACAAGGATATAGAAATAGACAAGGATTTGTGAATGTAGCGTCCTCTGAAGAATAGGTAAAATCCATCAAGCTAAAGACAAGACAGACTGATAACTCAGTGAGGAATACAATAGAAGTTGCCTATTGAAGTCTATGGAGAGGCTCCGGACATCACTAGGTAGGCTTCATTTCTACACATGAGATTGATGTATCATCCATTACTTTTTGTGTACATTTATTAGCATTTGTTATGTTTGTAGCATGGTATTCTACAGTTAGCATTACTAGTCGTATATGCCTTTATATATGACGCGCCCCCTGGGCCGTGTGTGTGGGAATACCCGGAGCCGGGTCTCTGTGTGATGTCAGGGGTTGTAGTCTCCGTCCGGTCCCGTGGCTCAGGGTGGTCAAACCAGTGGCGGATCTGTTTACTTGGTTTTTAATGTTGAAATGTCCGACTACGCCACCCGTGGATTGCGGTCACTGAGAACCGCCACTGCGGGGCAGACCGCTGAGGCTGATGTTGTGTGCGCAGCAGGGGGTAGTATAACTCCCCACGGGAGGAGTATAGCCTCAGGGCAGCATGTGTAGATGGTGAGGGTTGTGGTGCATAGGCGCAGCAGAAATGACTCAAAGTCCGTGCAGTGCAGTTCAGGGTCTTTACTGTTGGTGATGAAGGAGACCCTGCTGGGAGTACTGGCTAACATTAGAGGTCTGGTCAGTCTGTGAGCGAACAAGAATCCCCCTGGCCAGGAGGAGGTGTAGGCCTTCCCATCTGACTGCACTCTTCCTGGCTACCTTGCTGTAGTCGTGTAGTAGCCCACATCCCTGAGTGTACCGTGTGGTGCTCACCCGTATGGCTGGTGACTTGCGACCTTTGGTTCCTTCCGCTCCTCGATGGCGGTGCCGGTCCCTTGCGTGTGACTGAGCCTCCGGGCTTTCTACGGCCAGAGGACCTGAAATCCCCTGCCAGGTGGTTTCTGCTGCTGGATGTGAATATCCTCATAGCCTCGGACTCCGGTGTCAGGTTCTCTGCGTCTTCTGCCAGGACGAGCTCTGCTGCTCCAGTCCCTGGCTCTCAGCTCCTGTCTCCTACAGGGCTCCTTGCTGCTCTATCCCTCTCTCTGGAACTAACTAACTAACCTCGCCCCAGATCCAGTTTATAAAGGGCAGGTTCCTCCCCTCCCTGGACTGGGGCAGGAGGCGTTGCATGCAAATGTGCTCCTGACCAGGAAAACCCATGATCGCTCTCAGACATGGTATTTCTACCACTGTGGCAACCAGACCCCCTGGGGTGCCACATTCCCCCCTAGTAAACTTTAGTACTCCGGGACTAAACACCTTTTTTTTTTTGAAAACACACATAACAGGGTATAAACAATAACACAACAATATATGTACAAGGAGTTCAGTCTTGATAGGACACGGCGCTTCCGTAACCAGGTGTCCATGTCACCCAAGATGCATTTTGAGGGACCCGTCCCAAACCCTCCACGTAGGCCCTGGGGTGGCTACAGGGCATCGATGATCCGGTGTTGGACCACGTCTTCAGCCACCTCCACGGGTTTTTGTTCTGTGGTCTGGCACAAAAGGGGCACTTAACAGGTGCAACTATTTACAAGGTACAGTTCCGGTTATTCATTGTCCATAACCTGTCCGTCCATAGACCCTGTCGGGTAACTTGAGAAACATAATCAGTATTCAGGTAACAAACATAAAACATTACAACATTTGCAATATACAGGTATATATCATTTCTCCTAGATTCTCCAGCGAGCTGGCTTCTGACCTCTAGTGCTCCTTGTGGACCTACGTAACACACTATCTGGTGGTGTTCTTTCTGGGTCCCCTGTTTCCACCCCTTATGTAGTGGGCTCGCTAGTGTCTGCAGTACAGGTGTTTGGAGATGTTACGGGTCGGTTGGGCAGCTTTCTGCGTACTCTTTGGCTTACCACGGGCACGGCAGGCTCACTACTAGCAGAGGGTTGATTCTCCTGGGCTGCTGGTATGGAATCCTCTGCCTCCGGGGCCGGTTGCTCTTCCAACACTACTTGCTCTTCTGTAGGCCCTTGAGGGGCTGGCTGGAGAAAGGTAAGGACGGGTACCACAATAGCGTTGTTAATTTGTGTCCAGTACCGGGGAAATTCTCCGAGTACTGTACTGACCATTTCTTCCCTTTCCTCTGTGGGTTGAGGGCTATCTTGGTCTTATTCAGTGCTTTGCAGCTGCTCGGGACACTTCTTCAGGTGGTCTCTAGAGACAGTGGCTGTGTTCTCTCCTCCATCCTTACTGATAACGCATACTTTCGGGTTTTCATGACTTGAGGGCAGTACTGTGTACGGGTCTTTCTCACACTGGTCATCCAACTTATGGAGCCGCCTCTTCCTCTTCAAGACCTGCTCTCCAGGTGCCAGGGGAACAGAGGGAGCATGCTGGTTGTAAGTCCTCTCTTGCCTTTCTCTTGCTTGAGACAAACTTCTCTCAACACTCTCCTGCACTTTCCAGTACTGCTGCTGCCGTTCTGTATCCCAGTCTGCCTCTGGCGAGGTGTCCTCGGGTCTCAGGACTCCCATATCCAGGTCAATAGGCAGCTTACCAGGTCTTGCTCTCATTAGGTAAGTCGGGGTGCAGTTGGTGGAATTTACTGGGATGTGGTTATACAAGTCCACCAGATCAGGCAGTTTTTCAGGCCACAGACTGCGTTCTTCCAGGGGCAACGTTTTCAGCAAGTCTATCACCACCTGGTTCATCTTCTCGCACAATTCGTTGGTTTGGGGGTGATAGGGCATTGTCCTTATCTTCTTGCAGCCATAGAGGTTGCTGAACTCCTGGAAGACCTCCGCTTTGAAGGCTGGACCTTGGTCAGTCAACACTTGCTCCGGATACCCGTGTGGATGGCAGAAGTGCTGCTGGAAGGCTCTAGCTGCTGTCTGAGCTGTTAAGTCCTTGACAGGGACCACCACCAGGAACCGGGAGTAGTGGTCTACGATGGTGAGGGCGTAGACGTACCCGGACCTACTTGGAGCCAGCTTCACATGGTCCAGGGCTACCAGTTCTAGTGGCTGCTTGGTGATGATGGGCTGCAGGGGAGTCTTCTGGCTGGCACGGTCCTTTCTTCTCAGGTTGCACGGGCCGCAGTCTCTGCACCATCTCTCAATGGCCCCTCTCATGCCTACCCAGAAGAACCGTTCACGCAACAGGAACTCCAACTTCTTCCATCCAAAGTGCCCTGCTCCGTCGTGGTATGTCTCCAGGACCATAGCCGCGTCTCGTCTCGGGACCCCTACCTGCCAGGTCAGCTCATGTGTCTGGGAGTTAACAATTCTCCGGCACAGCTTCCCCTTGTTGAGAAACAGTTTACTCTTCTCCTTCCACAGCTGTTTGGTCTCTTCCGGAGCGTCTGGGTCAAGGCGGGCATCAGCCTGTGTCAGCATCTCTTTTACCAGGCGGACGGCTGGGTCACTGTCTTGCGTCTCTGCCCAGCTGTAGTGGGGTAAGGGATTGAACAGAGTGCTTGTCCCGTACACAGTGGGAACACTGGGTAATCTCGTGACGGTGGAACGCAGGGAGTTCAATCTCTTCCAGTTCTTCTGGATCTTCCCCTCCGTCCGGCAAGTTCGGCATCCTGGACAGGGTGTCTGCGTTGGCATTTGTGCGTCCCGCCTGGTATTTGATGGTAAATTCATAGTTGGATAGGCGGGCCATCCATCTCTGCTCCAGGGCACCAAGTTTCGCAGTATCCAGGTGTGTCAACGGGTTGTTGTCGGTGTACACGGTGAACTTGGAAGAGGCAAGGTAATGTTTAAAGCGTTCTGTAACTGCCCACACCACTGCCAGGAACTCTAGCTTGAAGGAGCTATAATTTTCGGGGTTTCTCTCTGTTGGCCGGAGTTTCCTGCTGGCATAAGCGATTACCCGTTCTCTGCCCTGTTGGATCTGGGACAGCACCGCCCCTAGCCCGATGTTGCTCGCGTCCGTGTGGAGGATGAAAGGCTGGCCGTAATCAGGGTAAGCCAGGACCTCATCCCCCATGAGGGCCATCTTCAGATGGCGGAAAGACTCATCCTCCAGCTTGTCCCATATGAAGGGTGGCTTCTGATTCTTGGTCTTTGACTGACCCAACAGGAGGTTTTGCATAGGGGCTGCCATTTTGGTGAACCCGGGGATGAATCTTCGGTAGTAGCCTACCAACCCGAGGAACTGCCGCACTTCCTTTATGCTGGAGGGTCTTGGCCAGTCCTTAAACACTGTAATTTTATCAGGGTCTGGAGCTACTCCGTCAGCACTCACCGCGTGTCCCAGGTACTGTACTTTTGGTTTCAGTAGATGACACATGGAGGGTTTCACCTTTAGGCCGTAGCCTGCCAGGGCGTCAAACACCTCTGCCAGGTGTTTCAGATGGTCCTCATATGTTTTGGAATACACGATGACATCGTCCAGGTATAGCAGGACCGTCTCAAAATTCCTGTGCCCCAGGCAGCACTCCATCAACCGCTGGAAGGTTCCTGGTGCGTTGCAGAGCCCGAACGGCATACAGTTGAATTCGCTGAGAACCATCGGGGTGGTGAACGCGGTCTTCTCCTTGTCTGCCTCTGCTACAGGAACCTGCCAGTACCCGCTAGTAAGATCCAAAGTGGAGAAGAAGTTAGCAGACTTTAATGCAGCTAAAGATTCCTCTATCCTAGGTAACGGGTACGCATCTTTGTGTGTGATACGGTTGACCTTTCTGTAATCTACACAAATTCTCATGGTGCCATCTTTCTTTTTCACAAGAACTAGTGGAGCTGCCCAGGGGCTACAGCTGTCCCTGATTACCCCAGCCTCCTTCATGTCTCGCAACATCCCCTTGGCATTCTGATAGTGTGCAGGGGGTACAGGTCGGTATCTTTCCTTTATGGGTGGATGGTCTCCTGTGGGGATGTGGTGTTCTACCCCCCTTTACTTGCCCAAAGTCTAGCGGGTGTTTGCTAAAGACTCTTTCGTACTCCTGCACCACCCGGTAGACTCCCTGTTTTTGGTGTGAGGGAGTGGAGTCGGTGCCCACATGCAGCTTCTGACACCAGTCCTCCATTCGTTTCTTGGAGCCGTTACCCTCCTCTAGTTGAGATGGAGGCAAGGGTTTCACGGCCTTTATGGAGTTTTGGTTAACGGTGAACAATTTGGCTAGAGTGGCATACCGGGGCAAGTATACTTCTCTTTCCCCAATGTTTAGGATGCGGACGGGTACCCTCCCATGGCGTACATCGACCACCCCCCGTGCCGTCAAAATGGTGGGCCTACTGTCTGAGTAGACGGGTTCTACCATGGCTTGGTAGTCCCTTCCTCTTAACCCGATTGCAGTCCGGCACCAGATCATCATCTCACTCTTTGGGGGCATGGCGATAGGGAACAGGTCACTCATCCTTACACTACCAATCTCACCACCAGACAGTTCTACCTGCTGCCTTTTCATCAGGGCTCTGATCTCTTTTTGTGGGACACGCTACTGGCTGGAGCTGGCGTTCACCGCAACCTGCTGTAATATGAGAATTATCTCTGCAAGACAATTTTCAATAACATTAGTACCCAAGGTTATCTTAGGGTGGCTTTCACGACGGTCAATGTCCACAATAATCAGTCCTTGCGCTGGCAGTTCAACTTTACCAATCTTTATGGTCACCTCCTTGAATCCCACCTGCGGCACGGGCTGACCATGGCTTGCGATGATGCTCAAATCGTCATCTGGGTAGCGGGTAATATCTGAGTCATTCCAGTACCGCTTAAAGAGCACATAGGGGATGGTGGTTACCTGTGACCCGGTGTCCAGTAGTGCACTCATAGGAATGCCATCCAGCACCACAGGCAAGACCGGTCATCCCCCTATGTACTTATCATGCCAGCTCGATGGGCCTGATGATCTTATGCCTGGGGGTCGGCCCTCTGCCCCAGGTCGGGCCCATTTAAATGACAGTAAATTGCCATATGTCCTGGTTGGTTGCAGCGGCGGCAGATGGGTTGTCCGTCCTGGTCATAGCGGTCGCTGGGCCTTCCTCTGGACGATGGGATCCTCCTCCGTTGGCTCCAAGGGACGTCCTCCGGACTGGAAGCCAGCTGGATCTTTCCTGGGGAAGACACCTGTAAAGACTGCACAGTTCTGGTTAGCGCGGCAACGCTTTTGGTCAGTTCTTGGACCTAATGGTGCAGGTCTATAGCCGGGGCTTTGTCCCAAGCCTGTGCATCAGCTCCCACAGGCTCTGCAGGCAAGGGCGCCGCCTCCTGGTGATAGGTGATAGCAGGGCGCCTGTGGGTTACAGCGCAAAGTCCAATCAAGGTTCTGCAAGGCCATTACACGCAACTGGGTTCGGTGGGCGCTGGACAGTAGACCCTCAATGAACTGTTCAGTCAACAGCTTATCCTCATTGCGCACGCTGTCAGGGTCTGCCTACTTAATGGCTCTCAGGGCCTCCTGCAAATTCATAGCATAGTCCCGTATACTGTCTTGTGCCAGCTGTTTGCATCCATAAAATTTTAGCTTGATCTCTGCTGAGGTGCGGGTATTAAAAGTGTCCTTTAGACGGACCAGTATTTCCTTTACAGTCCCCTTTTCCCTGGCTGACCAGGACTTCACTTCTCTTTGGGCTGCTCCAATTAACTGACCTATCAGGATGCTCACTTTATGTTCCTCGGACAGGGGGGTATACTTTGAATAGGCTATACAGTCTTTCTTTAAAGTTGCTCAGGGTATGCGACTCCCCTGAGTACTGGGGTAACCATGACGCTCCAGGGATATACGGCATCGTGAACGGCATCACTGCGGCAGCAGCCGCGCTAGCGGTACCTTCAATTGCTTCTTCCCATAGGCCGCGGCTCCGCAGGCGATCGTCGGGGTCGAGGACCTTGCGTCGCGCGTTGGTGACGTCGGCGTCCGCTGGGCTCCTTCCAGGACCTTGCGCAGTGTCAGTACGTAAGGCGGGGCTTCAGCTCTTGCACGCTTTTGGCGTCCACGCCCCTCTTCTTCCCGCGCGGCGTCCCAAAAATGGCGCCCAATAGCGGGAAAATGGCTGCGGATGGCGGGAAAACATCTGCGGATGGCGGGAAACTTCACCACGGTAAGTATCACAGTCTTTCTTCAGGCACGCAGTACCCGGTGGTTGCGGGCACGAGATCCTGCTAACTACGCCAAAGTTGATGCGCCCCCTGGGCCGTGTGTGTGGGAATACCCAGAGCCGGGTTTCTGTGTGATGTCAGGGGTTGTAGTCTCCATGGCGGCGAGCCGGTCCCGTGGCTCAGGGTGGTCAAACCAGTGGCGGATCTGTTTACTTGGTTTTTAATGTTGAAATGTCCGACTACGCCACCCGTGGATTGCGGTCACTGAGAACCGCCGCTGCGGGGCAGACCGCTGAGGCTGATGTTGTGTGCGCAGCAGGGGGTAGTATAACTCCCCACGGGAGGAGTATAGCCTCAGGGCAGCGTGTGTAGATGGTGAGGGTTGTGGTGCATAGGCGCAGCAGAAATGACTCAAAGTCCGTGCAGTGTAGTTCAGGGTCTTTACTGTTGGTGATGAAGGAGACCCTGCTGGGAGTACTGGCTAACATTAGAGGCCTGGTCAGTCTGTGAGCGAACAAGAATCCTCCTGGCCAGGTGGAGGTGTAGGCCTTCCCGTCTGACTGCACTCTTCCTGGCTACCTTGCTGTAGTCGTGTAGTAGCCCACGTCCCTGAGTGTGCCTGGGGGTCGGCCCTCTGCCCCAGGTCGGGCCCATTTAAATGACAGTAAATTGCCATATGTCCTGGTTGGTTGCAGCGGCGGCAGATGGGTTGTCCGTCCTGGTCATAGCGGTCGCTGGGCCTTCCTCTGGACGATGGGATCCTCCTCCGTTGGCTCCAAGGGACGTCCTCCGGACTGGAAGCCAGCTGGATCTTTCCTGGGGAAGACACCTGTAAAGACTGCACAGTTCTGGTTAGCGCGGCAACGCTTTTGGTCAGTTCTTGGACCTAATGGTGCAGGTCTATAGCCGGGGCTTTGTCCCAAGCCTGTGCATCAGCTCCCACAGGCTCTGCAGGCAAGGGCGCCGCCTCCTGGTGATAGGTGATAGCAGGGCGCCTGTGGGTTACAGCGCAAAGTCCAATCAAGGTTCTGCAAGGCCATTACACGCAACTGGGTTCGGTGGGCGCTGGACAGTAGACCCTCAATGAACTGTTCAGTCAACAGCTTATCCTCATTGCGCACGCTGTCAGGGTCTGCCTACTTAATGGCTCTCAGGGCCTCCTGCAAATTCATAGCATAGTCCCGTATACTGTCTTGTGCCAGCTGTTTGCATCCATAAAATTTTAGCTTGATCTCTGCTGAGGTGCGGGTATTAAAAGTGTCCTTTAGACGGACCAGTATTTCCTTTACAGTCCCCTTTTCCCTGGCTGACCAGGACTTCACTTCTCTTTGGGCTGCTCCAATTAACTGACCTATCAGGATGCTCACTTTATGTTCCTCGGACAGGGGGGTATACTTTGAATAGGCTATACAGTCTTTCTTTAAAGTTGCTCAGGGTATGCGACTCCCCTGAGTACTGGGGTAACCATGACGCTCCAGGGATATACGGCATCGTGAACGGCATCACTGCGGCAGCAGCCGCGCTAGCGGTACCTTCAATTGCTTCTTCCCATAGGCCGCGGCTCCGCAGGCGATCGTCGGGGTCGAGGACCTTGCGTCGCGCGTTGGTGACGTCGGCGTCCGCTGGGCTCCTTCCAGGACCTTGCGCAGTGTCAGTACGTAAGGCGGGGCTTCAGCTCTTGCACGCTTTTGGCGTCCACGCCCCTCTTCTTCCCGCGCGGCGTCCCAAAAATGGCGCCCAATAGCGGGAAAATGGCTGCGGATGGCGGGAAAACATCTGCGGATGGCGGGAAACTTCACCACGGTAAGTATCACAGTCTTTCTTCAGGCACGCAGTACCCGGTGGTTGCGGGCACGAGATCCTGCTAACTACGCCAAAGTTGATGCGCCCCCTGGGCCGTGTGTGTGGGAATACCCAGAGCCGGGTTTCTGTGTGATGTCAGGGGTTGTAGTCTCCATGGCGGCGAGCCGGTCCCGTGGCTCAGGGTGGTCAAACCAGTGGCGGATCTGTTTACTTGGTTTTTAATGTTGAAATGTCCGACTACGCCACCCGTGGATTGCGGTCACTGAGAACCGCCGCTGCGGGGCAGACCGCTGAGGCTGATGTTGTGTGCGCAGCAGGGGGTAGTATAACTCCCCACGGGAGGAGTATAGCCTCAGGGCAGCGTGTGTAGATGGTGAGGGTTGTGGTGCATAGGCGCAGCAGAAATGACTCAAAGTCCGTGCAGTGTAGTTCAGGGTCTTTACTGTTGGTGATGAAGGAGACCCTGCTGGGAGTACTGGCTAACATTAGAGGCCTGGTCAGTCTGTGAGCGAACAAGAATCCTCCTGGCCAGGTGGAGGTGTAGGCCTTCCCGTCTGACTGCACTCTTCCTGGCTACCTTGCTGTAGTCGTGTAGTAGCCCACGTCCCTGAGTGTACCGTGTGGTGCTCACCCGTATGGCTGGTGACTTGGGGCCTTTGGTTTCTTCCGCTCCTCGATGGCGGTGCCGGTCCCTTGCGTGTGACTGAGCCTCCGGACTTTCTGCGGCCAGAGGACCTGAAATCCCCTGCCAGGTGGTTTCTGCTGCTGGATGTGAATATCCTCACAGCCTCGGACTCCGGTGTCCGGTTCTCTGCGTCTTCTGCCAGGACGAGCTCTGCTGTTCCAGTCCCTGGCTCTCAGCTCCTGTCTCCTACAGGGCTCCTTGCTGCTCTGTCCCTCTCTCTGGAACTAACTAACCCCGCCCCAGTTCCAGTTTATAAATGGCAGGTTCCTCCCCTCCCTGGACTGGGGCAGGAAGCGTTGCATGCAAATGTGCTCCTGACCAGGAAAACCCATGCTCGCTCTCAGATATGGTATTTCCACTGTAGTAACCAGACCCCCTGGGGTGCCACATATACATATATTTTCACACTTTTTGAATGGGCTATGTATGGACTAGCTTTGGTTGTACTCAGGGCCTGTTTCAGAGATAGTGGGGCCCCAAATGCTAACATATTGCACCATCACACAGAAATATTTTGGTTATATTTACATGCGCTGAGTTCAGGCCATTAAACGAGCGCAATCGACAATATTGAAGTCATTCGACGCTTGTTTCCCGGCTTCTTTACACCGGCTGAGGAAGAATGATGGGGACAGAACAGTCACTAGTAGATCAATCTGTCCCCCTACAGTATCATTTTATTAGCAGTACATCTGCAGTTTTCACTGGGCGATGTGCTGCTGAGAACAATGAGCTTTGTTTTGGCATAAACAATCCAATCACTCGATGAATAGGCAGCATTGTGCTCCTTAAGTACAATATGCCCCATAGTCCTCCATATAGTATAATGTGCCCCATAATACTCCATAGAGTATAATGTACTCTCCATAGTTCTCAATACTGTATAATGCAGCCCTCATATAGTACAATGCACTCCCCATAGTCCTCAATACAGTACAATGCAGTCCCCATAGAGTATAATGCTGCCCCATAGAGTACATATACTATAATGCACCCCCCATAGCCCTCCAGCCTTGTGACCACCATGTTCTCAATGATGTAAAAAAATAAATACAATACTCACCTCTCCCCGTTCCCCCACTGCTCCGATCTGTGCAGCATGTCTGCTTGGCCTCAGCAGCTCCACTGCCTGGCACACAATTAAGTGACATAAATGACGCGCCCCCTGGGCCGTAGGGAGACCCGGAGCCGGGCCTGTAGATGCTGGGGGTTGTAGTCACTGTGGCAGTGACCCGGTCCGTGACCCAGGGCGGTCAAACCAGGGTAGTCTATGTGTCTCAGTTATTGATAGTCTGACTATGCCACCTGTGGATTGCGGTTATTGGTAACCGCCGCTGCAGGGCAGTCCGCTGAAGCTGGTGGTATGCGCAGCAAGGTAGTGTAACTCCTCACAGGAAGAGTGTAGCTTCAGGGCAGCGTGTATGGATGATGGTGGTAATAGTGCCTGGATCAGTAATAATAACACGGAATCTTTGCAGTGCAGTCCTAGGGTCTTTACTGGTGGTAATTATATAGGCCCCAACGGGAGTACTTGCTAGGGATGAGGGCCTGGTCAGTCTGGGAGCAATCGTAGAATCCCCTGGCCAGGTGGAGTTGTAGGCCTGCCGTTCCGACTGTACTCTTTTGGATATCAATCTTAGAGTCGTGTTGTAGCCCACGTCCCTGAGTGTAACGTGCTGCTCACCCGTATGGCTGGCGACTCGGATCCCGTGTATTCCTTGCTCCTCTGTGGCGGTACTGGTCCTTTCGTGTGGCTGAGCCTCCGGGCTTCTGTGAGCCAAGAGACCTGCAATCTCCTGCCTTGCGGTTTCTGCTGCTTGATATACAATCCTCACAGCCTCGAACTCCGGTGTCAGGTCTTCTGTATCCACTGGCCAGGACGAGCTCTGCACAGCTCCAGTCCTCAGCTCCTTGCTCCTTAGTCCTAACTGACTCCTGACACTGAACTAGACTCTCACTAGACTGACTAACCCCGCATTCCAGATCCAGTTATATAGGGCAGGATCCTCCCCTTTTCTGGTCTGGAGCAGGAGGTGTTGCATGTAGTGTGTTCCCTGACCAGGAAATTCCTGTTTTGCTCCCAGACATGGTATTACTACCACTGTGGCAACCAGACCCTTTGGGGTGCCACATTCCACCCTAGTAAATTTCAGTACTCCGAGACTGAACATATTTTGCAAAAATACAACAAGTAACAATACATTAACATATTTACAACCATTAGAGTCTTTAAAGGTCACGGTATCATCCGCAACCAGGTGTCCATTTCACTGAAACAAGGTGCAATCTGAGGGACCCGTCCCAAACCCTCAACGTAGGCCCTAGGGTGGCTACAGGGCATTGATGATCCGGAGTTGGACCACATCTTCAGCCACCTCCACGGGTTTTTGTTCTGTGGTCTGGCACAAAAGGGGCACTTTACAGGTGCAACTATTTACAGGCAGAGTTTTTGGTTATTCATTGTCCATAACCTGAAAGTCTTTTTGGACCCTGTAGGGTAACTGGAAAAACATATTCATTACACACACAAAACAATTCAACATTACAGTTATAGTTATAGTTACATTTAAATTTTCCAACGAGCAGGAATTTGACCTCTGGTGATTCTGGTGGACCTGCGTAACACACTGTCTGTCTGTGTTCCACTCTGGTCCCCTTTCCCTACCCCTGGTGTGGTGAGCACTGTTTGACCTGCACTACTGGTATTTTGAGGTGTCACTGGTAGGTTGGGCAGCTTCCTACGGATCCTTTGGCTTACCGTGGGTACGACAGGCTCGCTACTAGCAGAGGGTAGATTCTCCTGGTCTGCTGATGAGGAATCTTCTGTCTCCGGGGCCAATGGTTCTTCCAACTCTACTGAGACTTCTGTAGGTGCTTGAGGGGCTGGTTGGAGAAATGTAAGGACAGGCACAACAATGGCATTATTCACTTGTGTCCATGATCGGGGAAATTCTCCAAGTACCGTGCTGACCAATTCTTCCACTTCCTCTGCGGGTTGAGGGATATCTTGGCCTTCTTCGGCGTGCTGTAGCTGCTCGGGACATTTCTTCAGGTGGTCTCTGGAAACTGTTGCTGTTGTCTCACCTCCGTCCTTACTTATGAGGCACACCTTGGTGTTATCATGACTTGATGGTAGAATGGTGTACGGCTCTTTTTCCCACTGGTCATCCAACTTGTGGAGTCGCCTCTTCCTCTTTAGGACTTGCTCTCCAGGTGACAAGGGAGCAGCAGGTGCATGTTGATTGTAAGTCCTCTCTTGCCTTTCTCTTGCTTGGAACAGACTTCTTTCAACACTTTCCTGTACCTTGCAGTATTGCTGTTGCCGCTCAGTGTCCCAATCTGTGTCTGGTGAGGCGTCCTCTGGTGTCAGAACTCCCATATCCAGATCGATGGGCAGCTTACCAGGTCTCGCTCTCATCAGGTAAGCTGGTGTGCAGTTGGTGGAATTCACTGGGATATGATTGTAGAGGTCCACTAGGTCTGGCAACTTTTCTGGCCACAGACTGCGTTCCTCCAGGGGAAATGTCTTCAGTAGGTCTATCACCACCTGGTTCATCTTTTCACACATCCTGTTGGTCTGGGGGTGATAAGGCGTTGTCCTGATCTTCTTGCCGTACAGGCTGCAGAACTCCTGGAATACCTCCGCTTCGAAGGCCGGACCTTGGTCAGTTAGCACACGTTCTGAGTAACCATGCGGGTGGCAGAAGTGCTGTTGGAAAGCTCTGGCTGCTGTCTGAGCTGTTTGGTCCTTGACTGGCACTACTACCAGAAACCGGGAGTAGTGGTCTACGATGGTGAGAGCGTAGACATAGCCTGACCTGCTTGGGGACAGCTTCACATGGTCTAGGGCTACCAGTTTGAGCGGCTGCTTGGTGATGATGGGCTGCAGGGTAGCCCTCTGGCTGTCACGGTCTTTCCTTCTCAGGTTGCACGGTCCGCAGTCTCGACACCACCTCTCGATTGCTCCTCTCATGCCGACCCAATAGAACCGTTCACGCAGCAGGACTTCCAGCTTTTTCCATCCGAAGTGTCCTGCTCCATCGTGGTACGCTTCCAAGACCATAGACGCGTCCCGCCTCGGGACTACCACCTACCAGACCAGCTCATGCGTCCGGGAGTTGACAGTTCTTCGACACAGCTTCCCTTCATAGATAAACAGCTTACTCTTCTCTTTCCACAGCTGTTTGGTCTCCTCTGGAGCATCTGGGTCAGGGTATGAGTCGGCTCGTGTCAGCAACTCTTTGACTAGGTGGACGGCCGGGTCACTGTCTTGTGTTTCTGCCCAGCCGTGGTGGGGCAAGGGATTGAACGTGGCCTCTTTGGTGGAAGAGTACCTGTCTTTCACACAGTGGGAGCACTGAGTTATCCCATGACGGTGGAAAGCGGGGATTTCTATCTCTTCCAGTTCTTCTGGGTCTTCTCCCCCATCTGGCAAGTTAGGCATCCTGGACAGTACATCTGCATTGGCATTCTTGCGCCCAGCCCGGTACTTGATGGTGAACTCATAATTGGAGAGTCGGGCCATCCATCTCTGCTCCAGGGCACCAAGTTTCGCAGTGTCCAGGTGTGTCAGATTGTTTTTGTCTGTGAATACAGTGAATTTGAAGAGGCGAGGTAATGTTTAAAGCGCTTTGTCACTGCCCATACCACTGCGAGGAACTCTAGCTTGAAGGAGCTGTAATTTTCAGGGTTCCTTTCTGTGGGCCGGAGCTTCCTGCTGGCATAAGCGATTACCCGTTCTCTGCCCTGCTGGATCTGGGACAGCACCGCTCCCAGTCCCACGTTGCCCGCATCCGTGTGGAGGATGAAGGGCTGGCCATAATCAGGGTAAGCCAGGATCTCGTCCCCCGTGAGGGCCATTTTCAGCTGGTGGAAGGACTCATCTTCCAGCTTGTCCCATTTGAATGGCGGCTTCTGGTTTTTGGCCTTCCTGGACTGGCCTATCAGGAGGTCCAGCATGGGTGCCGCCATCTTGGTGAGGCCTGGAATAAATCTTCGGTAGTAGCCTACCAACCCGAGGAACTGCCGCACTTCCTTTACGGTGGAGGGTCTTGGCCAGTCCTTGATTACTGTGATTTTATCGGGATCTGGAGCTACACCGTCAGCGCTCACCCCGTGCCTCAGGTACTGTACCTTGGGCTTCAGCAGATGACATTTTGAGGGCTTCACCTTTAGACCAAAGCCAGCCAGGGAGTCAAACACTTCCGCCAGGTGCTTCAGATGGTCCTCATACGTCTGGGAGTATACAATGACGTCATCCAGGTACAGCAGGACTGTTTCGAAATTCTTATGTCCCAGACAGCACTCCATCAACCGCTGGAAGGTTCCTGGGGCGTTGCAGAGCCCGAATGGCATGCAGTTGAACTCGCTGAGGCCCATCAGGGAGGTGAATGCGGTCTTTTCCTTATCCGCCTCTGCTACAGGAACCTGCCAATACCCACTAGTAAGATCCAAAGTGGAGAAATAGTTAGCAGACTTTAATGCAGCTAGTGATTCCTCTAATCTGGGTAACGGGTATGCATCTTTGTGTATTATGCGGTTGATTTTACTGTAGTCTACACACATTCTCATAGTGCCATCCTTTTTCTTTACAAGAACTAATGGAGCTGCCCAGGGGCTACAACTGTCTCTTATTACCCCAGCCTCCTTCATTTCTCGCAACATCCCTTTGGCATTTTGGTAGTGTGCAGGGGGTACAGGCCAGTACCTTTCTTTAATGGATGGATGGTCTCCCGTGGGGATATGGTGTTGAACCCCTTTTACCTGCCCGAAGTCAAGTGGATGTTTACTGAAGACCCTTTCGTATTCCTGTACCACCCGGTACACTCCTTGTTTTCGGTGTGGAGAGGTGGAGTCAGTGCCCACATGCAGCTTCTGGCACCAGTCCTCCATTTGTTCCTTGGAGCCGTTATCCTCTGCCTGTTGGGATGGAGGCAAGGGTTCCACTGTCTTTATAGAATTCTGGTTGACAGTGAACTGTTTGGCTAGAGTGGCATACCGGGGCAAATGGACTTCTCTCTCCCCAATGTTTAGGATGCGGACGGGTACCCTCCCATGGCGGACATCAACCACCCCCCGGGCTGTGAAAATGGTGGGCCTACTGTCAGAGTAGACGGGCTCTACCATGGCCTGGTAATCTCTACCCCTTAGACCAATAGCTGCCCGGCACCATATCATAATTTCACTTCTTAGGGGCATGGCAATAGGGAATGGGTCACTCATCCTGACACTGCCAATTTCACCACCAGACAGTTCTACCTGTTGTCTTTTCATCAGGGCTCTGATCTCTCTTTGTAGAACCGGCTGCTGGCTGGATCTGGCAGTCTCCGCAACCTGCTGTAACAAGACAATTATCTCTGCAAGACAATTTTCAATTACATTAGTGCCCATGGTTATCATGGGATGACTTTCTCGGCGATCAATGTCGACAATAATCAGTCCTTGTGCTGGCAGTTCCACTTTGCCAACTTTATGGTCACTTCTTTGAACCCCACCTGAGGTACTGGTTGACCATTGCTGGCATAAATACTCAAATGTTCATCTGGATGGCGGGTAATATCAGAGTCAGTCCAGTACCGTTTGAAAAGAATGTAGGGGATGGTGGTCACTTGGGATCCAGTGTACAGCAACGCGCTCATTGGAAAGCCGTCCAGCACGACAGGTAGGACCGGTCGTCCTCCCACATATTTGTCTCGCCAGCTTGATGGGCCTGGTGGTCTTATGCCTGGGGGTTGGCCCTCTGCCCCAGGTTTTGCTCGTTTAAATGACAGTACCTTGCATAATGTCCTGGCTGATTGCAGCGGCGGCAGATGGGTTGTCCGTCCTGGTCGTAGCGGTCGCTGTTCCTCCCTCTGGATGGTGGAATCCTCTTCTGTTGGCGCCACGGGATGTCCTCCGGACTGGAAGCCAGCTGGATCTTTCCTTTGGGATACACCTGCAAGGACTGTACAGTTTTGGTTAGTGCTGCTACACTTTTAGTTAGCTCTTGGACCTGATGGTGCAGGTCTGTTGACGGGGCACTGTCCAGAGTTTGCGCATCAGCTCCTACAGGCTTCGGGGAAAAGGGTGCCACCTCCTGGTGGTAGGTGATATCTGGGCGGCGGTGAGCTGTAGCGCCACCTGGTGCTGGTTCTCGTAGCACCCGGATGGCCCTGTACTTAAACTTAGCAAAGTCTAAGTCAGGGTTTTGCAGAGCCACTATGCGCAGCTGGGTTCGGTGGGCGCTGGACAGTAAACCCTCAATAAATTGTTCAGTTAACAGTCTGTTTTCATCACGCACACTGTCAGGGTCTACCTGTTTGATGGCCCTCAGCGCCTCCTGCAGGTTTAAAGCATAGTTCCATACACTGTCCTGTGCCCGTTGTCAGACCATGCCCCGTTGAGATGGTTGAGGGAAAAGAGGGGTAACAATGCCAGGGTAACTAGATGGTTCCTAGCTCTTCAGGACTTCAACTTTCACGTAGAGCATAGGCCTGGGAAGTTACATGGGAACGCTGATGCCCTTTCCCGTTTTAGGTCAATTAGAATTACCATAATTTTTAATATCTGCCAAATGCCAGAATAAGGAGAGAGAGAATGTATTAAGGCATTTTAAAAAAACGGGAAAGGTTTATTCTGATTTCATGTCAGATATTGAGAAAAACATGCATATGTGTCTTTTTATATAGTGTATGTAAACTTCTGGTTTCAACTATACATCTTGGGCCTCTTCCATGTATAATGTGCTCTATTCTGCGCCCTTTCCTGGTATTACAGTTATATGAAAAAGTTTGGGCACCCCTATAAATCTTAAGCTTAATGTTTTCTTAAAATTGGTGTTTTTGCAACAGCTATTTCAGTTTGATATATGTAATAACTGTTGGACACAGTAATGTTTCTGCCTTGAAATGAGGTTTATTGTACCAACAGAAAATGTGCAATCTGCATTCAAACAAAATTTGACAGGTGCATAAGTATGGGACCCTTATCATTTTCTTGTTTTAAATACTCCTACCTACTTTTTACTGACTTACTAAAGCACTTTTTTTGGTTTTGTAACCTCATTGAGCTTTGAACTTCATAGCCAGGTGTATGCAATCATGAGAAAAGCTACTTAAAGTGGCCACTTGCAAGTTGTTCTCCTGTTTGAATCTCCTCTGAAGAGTGGCATCATGGGCTCCTCAAAACCACTGTCAAATGATCTGAAAACAAAGATTATTCAACATAGTTGTTCAGGGGAAGGATACAAAAAGCTGTCTCAGAGATTTAACCTGTCAGTTTCCACTGTGAGGAACATAGTAAGGAAATGGAAGAACACAGGGACAGTTCTTGTTAAGGCCAGAAGTGGCAGGCCAGAAAGGCAGAGAAGAAGAATGGTGAGATCAGTCAAGGACAATCCTCAGACCACCTCCAGAGAGCTGCAGCATCAACTTGCTGCAGATGGTGACACTGTGCATCGGTCAACTATACAACGCACTTTGCACAAGGAGAAGCTGTATGGGAGAGTGATGCGAAAGAAGCCGTTTCTGCAAGCACGCCACAAACAGAGTCAGCTGAGGTATGCAAAAGCACATTTGGAGAAGCCAATTTCTTTTTGGAAGAAGGTCTTGTGGACTGATGAAACCAAGATTGAGTTGTTTGGTCATACAAAAAGGCGTTATGCATGGTGGCAAAAAAACACAGCATTCCAAGAAAAACACTTGCTACCCACAGTAAAATTTGGTGGAGGTTCCATCTTGCTTTGGGGCTGTGTGGCCAATGCCGGCACCGGGAATCTTGTTAAAGTTGAGGGACGCATGGATTCCACTCAGTATCAGCAGATTCTTGACAATAATGTTCAAGAATCAGTGATAAAGTTGAAGTTATGCAGGGGATGGATCTTTCAGCAAGACAATGATCCTAAACACCGCTCCAAATCCACTCAGGCATTCATGCAGAGGAACAATTACAATGTTCTGGAATGGCCATCCCAGTCCCCAGACCTGAATATCATTGAACATCTGTGGGATCATTTGAAGAGGGCTGTCCATGCTCGGCGACCATCAAACTTAACTGAACTGGAAATGTTTTGTAAAGAGGAATGGTCAAAAATACCTTCATCCAGGATCCAGGAACTCATTAAAAGCTACAGGAAGCGACTAGAGGCTATTATTTATTATTTTTGCAAAAGGAGGATCTACTAAATATTAATGTCACTTTTCTGGTGAGGTGCCCATACTTATGCACCTGTCAAATTTTGTTTGAATGCAGATTGCACATTTTCTGTTAGTACAATAAACCTCATTTCAAGGCAGAAACATTACTGTGTCCAACAGTTATTACATATATCAAACTGAAATAGCTGTTGCAAAAACACCAATTTTAAGAAAACATTAAGCTTAAGATTAATAGGGGTGCCCAAACTTTTTCATATAACTGTATGTTCCCCATCCTGAGCACCTTCCTGGTATAATACACTACATCCTGAGCACCTTCCTGGTATAATGCACTATATCCTTGGCACCTTCCTGGTATAATGTTACCCTTCCTGAGCACCTTCCTGGTATAATGCACTCCATCCTGGGCATCTTCCTGGTATAATGTACCCCATTCTGAGCACATTCCTGGTATAATGTACCCCATTCTGAGCACATTCCTGGTATAATGTCCCCCATCCTGAGCACATTCCTGGTATAATGTCCCTCATCCTGAGCCCTTTCCTGGTATAATGCACTCCATCCTGGGCATCATCCTGGTATAATGTACCCCATTCTGAGCACATTCCTGGTATAATGTCCCTTATCCTGAGCCCTTTCCTGGTATAATGTTCCCCATCCTGGGACCCTTCTTGGTATAATGCACTCCATCCTGGGACCCTTCCTGGTATAATGCACTCCATCCTGGGACCCTTCCTGGTATAAGCACCCATCAGCCCAAGGGTGCTTTTAATTAGTGTTGGTTTCTACCTGCCCACTTAAATTTGTAGGTTTCTATCCCAAGAGAGGCATGTTTGCCCATTTATATTGTAGGCTTATAGCCCAAGAGCGGCATGTTTAAGAGGTTAGTTAACCATCATGTGGACGCTACCTTGTCGTGGTTGATGGGCATACATGAATTGGCCAATTTGTGCGCTAAGAGCCTTCATTTTTTGTAAGTACATTTTATTTAGCAATAATGCAGTTTAGCTCTTATGTTCTCAGTGTCTCCATATGTATTGGCCCTTGCAGTGTGTTGCTGTGCTTTCTTATTGTACCCGTCCTGGTATAATGTCCCCCATCCTGTGCCCCTTCCATTAATAATGTTTGCTGTTCTTCTCCAATACATTTAAAAATAAATAAATTATTCTTCTTCCCTTCCTCCACTCCCACAACTCGCAGCATATTCTTCTATAGCACTTGAAGGAACTGGCATCTAACTTCGTCTTGCTGGCATGGTGCATGACGTCACGGTCATGTGCCGCCTGTGACTGGCACACCAACGTCAACAGCCGGCCTCTGATTGGCTGGTAGGGTGTATTGCGGTGCAGGGACACAGATGGTCTCTGCGTCTCAATACATTTCAGCTGAATGTGTGTCCTTGCATGCACCTCTAACTGAAATAGGTGCTGGTGGCGGCCGACCCCCCTCCTGCACGGGCCCGGTCGCACCCTCTGTGACCGATGTCGTTTCGCTCCTGGAAGGGATATGCTGATGTTTACTATTGGATTCTATCATGTATGCGAGAATAAAAGGCTTCTTGAGATTGATGACACTGCCATATCTAGCAGCCAAGACTTCTCAATAATAGCGGACAATTGAGGCTGCTGGGATCTAGATCAATCACACAACGACACGTGTACAATGCAATAGTGTTTTTATTAGCAAAATCATAAGAATCATTAACCTGAATTACATCGTGATTTACCAATAAAGAAGGTCAGCTCCTGATTTTACATAATGATCAGTAATGGCGCCATCATCCCATTCTCTCACACATTTACACTGCTGCACTGCCATCTAGTGATGAAAAATAAAAAGTACAATACCAACACAGTTTATTGTCAAATTGGCCATACAGAGTCACTATTGGTGGGATCATATTATTAACATGGCTCATTATAGACTTCAGGTTATTTACAAGTTAATGACACGGTGGTTGGAACCAAAGATCTCAAATTTCGACTCATCAGACCAAAGCACAGATTTCCACTGGTCTAATGTCCATTCCTTGTGTTCTTTAGCCCAAACAAGTCTCTTCTGCTTGTTGCCTGTCCTTAGCAGTGGTTTCCTAGCAGCTATTTTACCATGAAGGCCTGCTGCACAAAGTCTCCTCTTAACAGTTGTTGTAGAGATGTGTCTGCTGCTAGAACTCTGTGTGGCATTGAACTGGTCTCTAATCTGAGTTGATGTTAACCTGCGATTTCTGGGGCTGGTGACTCGGATAAACTTATCTTCAGAAGCAGAGGTGACTCTTGGTCTTCCTTTCCTGGGGCGGTCCTCATGTGAGCCAGTTTCTTTGTAGCACTTGATGGTTTTTGCAACTGCACTTGGGGACACTTTCAAAGTTTTCCCAATTTTTCGGACTGACTGACCTTCATTTCTTAAAGTAATGATGGCCACTCGTTTTTCTTTACTTAGCTGCTTTTTTCTTGCCATAATACAAATTCTAACAGCCTATTCAGTAGGACTATCAGCTATGTATCCACCAGACTTCTGCACAACACAACTGATGGTCCCAACCCCATTTATAAGGCAAGAAATCCCACTTATTAAACCTGACAGGGCACACCTGTGAAGTGAAAACCATTTCCGGTGACTACCTCTTGAAGCTCATCAAGAGAATGCCAAGAGTGTGCAAAGCAGTCATCAAAGCAAAAGGTGGCTACTTTGAAAAACCTATAATATAAAACATAATTTCAGCTGTTTCACACTTTTTTGTTAAGTATATAATTCCACATGTGTTAATT
The DNA here is from genome assembly GCF_046119375.1 of Phyllobates terribilis. Lineage (NCBI taxonomy): Eukaryota > Metazoa > Chordata > Amphibia > Anura > Dendrobatidae > Phyllobates > Phyllobates terribilis. The sequence continues at coordinate 319,130 of NW_027363046.1, forward strand.
CATAGTTTTGATGCCTTCAGTGTGAATGTACAATTTTCATAGTCATGAAAATACAGAAAAATCTTTAAATGAGAAGGTGTGTCCAAACTTTTGGTCTGTACTGTGTATGTATATATATATATATATATATATATATATATACACACATACGCGGCTGCTGATGTTCTCGGCTGTCCCCATCAGTCCCATAGACACTGAATGGAGTGTGGCAGTGCGCATGCCTGGCAACGGCTCCATACTATTTCCTCCATAAGAGAGGATAGGGATCCCCACTCTAGTGATTGGTGGGGTTCCCAGTAACTACCATCACCGATCCTGCAGATCCTTTCTCCTGTCGATAGGTTTTTTATGTTTTACATGGTCCAATAGAGAGATCAGAGGTGCGATATAGTGAACTAACACATGCAAAGCCTAAATTATATAAAATGTGAAACCACCAGACTGTGACCATAGCCAAACATCTTCTAACCTTCCTTACAATTCCTAAAATTGTTGACCAATGTTTTTCTTTAAAGGGGTTCTCCAACCATAGACACTTATGACATATATACTTCGAAAACTCTTACCAACACTTATCAACCATTTGCAGTCCAAAAAGACCCACAGTGGCCAAGAAAGTAAGGAGAAAGTTTGGCCAGTTTTAATGGCCTGTCTCCAATAGGTGGATGTCCCCAGGTAAATATCATTACTGGCAGATAAACCCTTTTACCACTTTGAAAATCTAACACTCAGAGCAGCGAATCATCCGCAAAACAATTTTATATTACATCCATTTATAATCTACATAATAAATTGAGCAACTTTGTTACTAGATAGAATTGCTTGTCTTGCACTGGCCCTGAGTAATACCTTATTCTCTTCCACATCTACATTGATTATTCTTAATTTTACTGCATAGCCTGCTTGTTCAGTGTCTGGACAGCAATTATGCTCTTCACTTTATTTGTATTCTTGGCATCATACAGTCATCTGATGTGTTAGAAGGGGCATCATTAAGTCAGTTATTAGGGGAAATAAAATTCAATGCTGGATCCCTGCGGATCCATTGTCATATGGCACCCCTGGATCCCATTGACGCAAGCCGCTGAGTGGTCTTCGAGGTCTGTATTGTTTGGATGGTAGGAATAGCGCTGCATGCTGCACCTTTTTTGCCATGAAAAGCAAATGAATGCATAATGGAGCTACAGACGGAGGGCCGGAGCACAGAACAGGACCCTACAAAAAGCAGTACAGCAGAACTAAGCTGTAGCTAATCATGTGTCACCCCACACCTTTACATTCAGTAGTAATTCAGTGTGAATGCAGCTTTGAGCTATGATACAAGTACAGAATCATTTTTTACAAACTTATGCTACATTTGAAGACGTTCTGAAGATTGATGATCTGGGTAAACGGGTGAAATGGTGTATAAAGGTGAACCTATGCGTTACATGGATCAACAGCTGCAGCTCAATAACTAGCATCTATCTCTAGGCGGACATCTTCAGTGTCACATTGGACTTCCACACTACACTGGGCCTTACTATAATAGCTTTGTACCTGACATCATTACTGATGACTGCACTTTTACTGTGTCGTGTCATAAACAGACTCCCACTGGAGCGAACATGGTCTGCACATAACACAGCTGGCCATGGGAGGAAGCGAAAGAGTATACAGACAGGACACCACAGGATGGCAGCTGATTCTGTGAGGTAAAACATTTCCCTGCCTGTTTAAAAACTTGTTTTACCTCACATAAAGAATCGGCTGTGATCCCCGGCTGTAATGTCTGTATACTCTCTTGCATCCTCCCCGTCCAGGAGATGTGGTATGTTCAGACCATGTTCCTGTACGGTCAGACGTTACACAGTACACAGCAGGGGCATATTTCTAAGATTATCTCAGCACAGGAACATTTTATTTAAACACATCCAATTGTGGAACTTATTATTATTCCAAGATCCATTGATTAAAATGAATTTTGTTTGTGGGAAAATGCCTTTAAATAATTGAAAGAGGGTTACAATTGCTCCTTTAAAACTTGATGCAGGTAATCTTATATGAGAGTAATGGCGTATTCACACATCTGTGTGTCATAGATCGTGATGCACAAGCTGTTTGTGAGTCTCCTGCCCCGAACTTTGACAGCCTCATATACGTCTATTAGGCCACATTGGCAGAAATGGAAGCTGGCACGTTTAGGTGGGCTGCACTGTGGGAATGAAGAGCCTTGGGATTCCCAAACGTTTTTTATTAATATCAATGCGTTTCTGCAATGGACCAGGGCCTTTCTCAAGGTATAAAAAAAACAAGCTCTTCACTCCCTCAGCACGGCCCACCTAAATGTGCCAGCTTCCATTTTTGCCATTCCACCTCTTGAAGAACCTTTCCTCCAGCCACAGGGCAGCAGCGGCTTTCTACACCATTATAGCTGTGGTGACTGCACACAACACCTCTAGGTGAGCGCTGCCATCAATTATCCCGACCCCTTATCAGACGCTATTGCCCTATTTTGTGTGCGCTCCTGTCCTTCTCCACAGCGTCTCTATTAGGCACCTTCACACGTTCAGTAAGTTTCATCAGTGACGTGTTTCTATTATACTTTTCCTCTAATTGTTCCACTCCTGGTTTTGGCTTCCTAATACTGAGGTAAAATACTGACCAAATTACTGAATGTATGAACATGGCCTTAAGCTCTTAAGTTCGGGTCAAGAGGCCAGCAACTAATCTTAGAATCATTTTGTGCTCAGACCATGACACGCCTTAATGTGTAGAGTCACTTTCATCTTACAACTAAATAAAAACTACGTATTGTTTTAAAGGGGTATGCTACCACTTATCAATTAGGAGAAGGCATCAATATAAGTCAGTAGTATCAGATTGATAGGTGTCCAAATCCTAACACCACCAATCAGCTGTTACCAGCTCCAGCATGGAATCAATGGGGTGGCAGAGTGTTGGAACTCTACCAATCTGATCTTGGTGGTCCATCCTAAGTATAAGTGATCAATATCATAACAGTGAACACCCCGTTTAACTTTTTTTTGCAAATACTTGCTTCTCTCATCCTGAAATGCAGCATGTTTTTGGATCAAATCACATGTGGCATTTTTGTTGCATACATTTTTTCGACTAAAATTCAATTCTTACATTTAAAGGGGTTGTCTTATCCTAAAGAGGACCTGTCACCAAATTTTTCATGTTTTTTTTTCTATTTTATCTTTCATTTGCGGAGATATTAGCAATGAAAGTATTTGGCGCCTAATGAGTAAAAAAAATTAAGTCCAATTAGATGTTATCAGAGTTTTCACTGGGGGTGCGAAATTCTTCTCCCTGCATGATGCTGACCAATTATAAGCAGAGGACAACACTGAAAAGAAAGATGATCACATCCCCACCATAGCTTAGAGCAGATTTATCAGTGTCTGAGATGTAAGGATACAGACCTGGTCTCCTGAGCTAACCTCCTGCATGAGTAGAGCACACAACTGACTAATACCTTTCAGTTAACGTGTCTGTGGGTGAAGGGGCAGCACAAGAGAGTTTAGTTGTGCAACATTACAAATGTTTCTAACAGCTCTCCTCCTCTTATGGCACTCTCACCTCTGCTGTACTGCGCCTATCCCAAACTGCCTGTCCAGAAATGAGAGCACAGTGTCAGTGTCACACTTAGATCCGTTGTGCTCAACTTGTACTGATTCTGCAGTGAGATTAGAGCAGACTGTCATTACATTTCACCATAGAAGTAACCCAGAACACACTGCTCCTGTGTGAGGTGTAATAACAGCCTAATATCACTGCAGAGAGAATACAAGTTGCTTGAGCACAGAAGACATAAGTGTGATACTGGCACACTCCATAATCAGGAGAGTCAATAAAAGGGTTTGTAATGTGACACAGAGAAACTCAGCTGTGCGGCTCCTTCCTTGTCTAAGAGCTGTTATCTCTGCTTTCTAATCATGCAGAAGGTTAGACCAGGAGATCAGGACTCTCCATCATTATACATCTTAGGCTAGGTTCCCACGATGAGCTTTTGGTGAGTTTTTGATGTTGCAGAATTTCTGCACCCATTAAGATAGGTTACTTGCATTATTTGTATAATATGCAGCGAAAAAACTCACTAAAAACTCATTGTGAGAACGTAGCTTTATACCCTAAGAAACCCGCTTTGAGCTATGGTGGGGGCGTGTTCTTCTTTTCTTTGAGTGTTGCTGCTTGCTTATGATTGGTCAGCATCATACAGGAGAAATCTGCAGCATATTTAAGGATTTCTCACAAGCCTCATTCGGGTAAATGCAAAAAGGTGAATAAAATTACCAAAATTTCCACAAAAAAAGTGTAGCTATACCTACAGCGTATTCACACCCAGACTATAAGATTATGGCCGGTCTCTGGGTGGGTGTTTTCTTACACAGTAGTCAGAACCTACAACATTGTGGTGCCGTGCATTACATGGGCTATACTAAGGGATCGCCTGTCAGCATAGAGCGAATACGTCCATATACCGAGCAGCAGAAAGTGTAAGAGAAGAACTATAGAAGGATGGACCATAGTGGAGCATTCCGGACTGGAGCAACATAAGGAGCCAGAAGGCTTCCCCCCGGTATTCCATGCTATGTGCTCCTTATAAAGTGACATCTCTCCATAGACCCCTCTGTGAAGACCACCCCCTTATCCAGATGATACATTCTCACTTCCACCATATATAATGCAGACTGGCCATTTTTTATTTTTTTTTTCAGAAAATTACCAATTTTGGGTCGTCAGCTGTAAAAGAAGAAATGCTTTACACCAGTGCTGGGAACCTATGGCAGCGTGCAGAGGGGGCAGCAGAGCCCTCCTGGGGGGCACCATGGCCGCAGCACTAGCGCTACTGGATCAGGCCGGCGGGGAGAACTCTGAGCCGCCGAGTGCCGGCACCAGCTCCGCTACTGCAGCTAGATGTGCGATCTCTCTCGGACGGAAACACATCGAGCTGAAGTGTATTGCAGCGCACGAACTAGCCAGGCCCGTGCGCTGCAATACACGCTGCCGGCCAATCAGAGGCCAGCGGCTGCCGGCCAATCAGAGGCCAGCATCACGCCTGCCGGTCAATCAGAGGCCAGCGTCTGCCGGCCAATCAGAGGTCAGTATGACGTCGACCGGTCAATCAGAGGTCAGCGTCTGCCGGCCAATCAGAGGCCAGCATGACGTCGGCCGGTCAATCAGAGGCCAGCGGCTTCCGGTCAATCAGAGGCCAGCATGACGTCGGCCGGTCAATCAGAGGCCAGCGGCTGCCGTCCAATCAGGGGCCAGCATGAATTCGGCCGGACAATCAGAAGCGGCTGCCGGCCAATCAGAGGCCAGCATGACATCGGCTGGCCAATCAGAGGCCAGCATGACATCGGCTGGCCTCTGATTCGCCGGCAGCGTGTACTGCAGCGCGCACGGGCCTGGCTAGTACGTGCGCTGCAATACACTTCAGCTAGATGTGCCGACTACAGGAGAGGACGCTGCGCGGGAGAAGAAGGAAGGTGAGGAGGAGGGTTTATTATGTGTTGTTTTTTTTTTTTAATATGCGATGCACAGTGGCTGGGGGGGGAGAGGGAGCATGTATACCAGGATTGAGGGGAGGGCCAGCATATATACCAGGATTGAGGGGAGGGCCAGCATATATACCAGGATTGAGGGGGGGGGGCAGCATATATACCAGGATTGAGGGGAGGGCCAGCATATATACCAGGATTGAAGGGAGGGCCAGCATATATACCAGTATTGAGAGGAGGGCCAGCATATATACCAGGATTGAGGGGAGGGCCAGCATATATACCAGGATTGAGGGGAGGGCCAGCATATATACCAGTATTGAGGGGAGGGCCAGCATATATACCAGTATTGAGAGGAGGGCCAGCATATATACCAGGATTGAGGGGAGGGCCAGCATATATACCAGGATTGAGGGGAGGGCCAGCATACATACCAGGATTGAGGGGAGGGCCAGCATACATACCAGGATTGAAGGGAGGGCCAGCATACATACCAGGATTGAGGGGAGGGCCAGAATATATACCAGGATTGAGGGGTGGGCCAGCATATATACCAGGATTGAGAGGAGGGCCAGCATATATACCAGGATTGAGGGGAGGGCCAGCATATATACCAGGATTGAGGGGAGGGCCAGCATATATACCAGGATTGAGGGGAGGGCCAGCATATATACCAAGATTGAGGGGAGGGCCAGAACATATACCAGGATTGAGGGGAGGGCCAGCACATATACCAGGATTGAGGGGAGGACCAGCATCTATACGAGGATTGAGGGGAGGGCCAGCATATATACCAGGATTGAGAGGAGGGCCAGCATATATACCAGGATTGAGGGGAGGACCTGCATATATACCAGGATTGAGGGGAGGACCAGCATATATACCAGAATTGAGAGGAGGGCCAGCATATATACCAGGATTGAGGGGAGGACCAACATCTATACCAGGATTGAGGGGAGGGCCAGCATCTATACCAGGATTGAGAGGATGGCCAGCATCTATACCAGGATTGAGGGTAGGGCCAGCATCTATACCAGGATTGAGGGGAGGGCCAGCATATATACCAGGATTGAAGGGAGGGCCGGCATATATACCAGTATTGAGAGGAGGGCCAGCATATATACCAGGATTGAAGGGAGGGCCAGCATATATACCAGGATTGAGAGGAGGGCTAGCATATATACCAGGATTGAGGGGTGGGCCAGCATATATACCAGGATTGAGGGGTGGGCCAGCATATATACCAGGATTGAGGGGTGGGCCAGCATACATACCAGGATTGAGGGGATGGCCAGCGTATATACCAGGATTGAGGGGAGGGCCAGCATCTATACCAGGATTGAGGGGAGGGCCAGCATATATACCAGGATTGAGGGGAGGGCCAGCATATATACCAGGACTGAGGGGAGGGCCAGCATACATACCAGGATTGAGGGGAGGACCAGCATCTATACCAGGACTGAGGGGAGGGCCAGCATCTATACCAGGATTGAGGGGAGGGCCAGGCTGGACAGACATCTGTCTGAGATGATTTAGTGAATCCTGCTTTGAGCAGGGGGTTGGACCAGATGACCCAGGAGGTCCCTTCCAACTCTACCATTCTATGATTCTATGATTCTATGATCTATACCAGGATTGAGGGGAGGGCCAGCATCTATACCAGGATTGAGGGGAGGGCCAGCATCTATACCAGGATTGAGGGGAGGGCCAGCATACATACCAGGATTGAGGGGAGGGCCAGCATACATACCAGGATTGAGGGGAGGGCCAGCATACCTACCAGGATTGAGGGGAGGGCCAGCATACATACCAGGACTGAGGGGAGGGTCAGCATTTATACCAGGATTGAGGGGAGGGCCAGCATATATACCAGGATTGAGGGGAGGGCCAGCATATATACCAGGATTGAGGGGAGGGCCAGCATATATACCAGGATTGAGGGGAGGGCCAGCGTATATACCAGGATTGAGGGGGGGGCAGCGTATATACCAGGATTGAAGGGAGGGCCAGCGTATATACCAGGATTGAGGGGAGGGCCAGCGTATATACCAGGACTGACGGGATGGCCAGCGTATATACCAGGATTGAGGGGAGGGGCAACGTATATACCAGGATTGAGGGGAGGGCTACCGTATATACCAGGATTGAGGGGAGGGCCAGCATATATACCAGGATTGAGAGGAGGGCCAGCATATATACCAGGATTGAGGGGAGGGCCAGCATATATACCAGGATTGAGATGAGGGCCAGCATATATACCAGGGTTGAGGGGAAGGCCAGCATATATACCAGGTTTGAGGGGAGCGCCAGCATATATACCAGGTTTGAGTGGAGGACTAGCATATATACCAGGATTGAGGGGAGGGCCAGCATATATACCAGGATTGAAGGAAGGGCCCGCATATATACCAGGATTGAGGGAGGGCCAGCATATATACCAGAATTGAGGGGAGGGCCAGCATATATACCAGGATTGAGGGGAGGGCCAGCATATATACCAGGATTGAGGGTAGGGCCAGCATATATACCAGGATTGAAGGGAGGGCCAGCATATATACCAGGATTGAGGGGAGGGCCAGCATATATACCAGAATTGAAGGGAGGGCCAGCATATATACCAGGATTGAGGGAAGGGCCAGCATATATTCCACGATTGAAGGGAGGGCCAGCATATATACCAGGATTGAGGGGATGGCCACCATATATACCAGGATTGAGGGGAGGGCCAGCATATATACCAGGATTGAGGGGGGGGGCAGCGCATATACCAGGATTGAAGGGAGGGCCAGCATATATACCTGGACTGGAGGGGAGGGCAGCATATATACCAGGATTGAAGGGAGGGCCAGCATATATACCAGGATTGAGGAGGAGGGGCAGCATATATACCAGGATTGAGGGGAGGGCCAGCATATATACCAGGATTGAGGGGAGGGCCAGCATATATACCAGGATTGAGGGGAGGGCCAGCATATATACCAGGATTGAAGGGAGGGCCAGCATATATACGATGATTGAGGGAGGGACAGCATATATACCAGGATTGAGGGGAGGGCCAGCATATATACCAGGATTGAGGGGAGGGCCAGCAGATATACCAGGATTGAAGGGAGGGCCAGCATATATACCAGGATTGAAGGGAGGGCCGGCATATATACCAGGATTGAGGGGAGGGCCGGCATATATACCACGATTGAAGGGACGGCCAGCATATATACCAGGATTGAGGGGATGGCCAGCATATATACCAGGATTGAGGGGAGGGCCAGCATATATACCAGGATTGAGGGGGGGCAGCATATATACCAGGATTGAAGGGAGGGCCAGCATATATACCAGGACTGAGGGGAGGGCCAGCATATATACCAGGATTGAAGGGAGGGCCAGCATATATACCAGGATTGAGGGGGGGGGGGGCAGCATATATACCAGGATTGAGGGGAGGGCCAGCATATATACCAGGATTGAAGGGAGGGCCAGCATATATAACAGGATTGAAGGGGGGGGCAGCATATATACCAGGATTGAGGGGAGGGCCAGCATATATACCAGGATTGAGGGGAGGGCCAGCATATATACCAGGATTGAGGGGAGGGCCAGCATATATACCAAGATTGAGGGGAGGGCCAGCATATATACCAGGATGGGGGTGAGCACATTCTTTATTTCTGCAGTCTCTTACCCCTGCTCCTGTCTGTGGCTGCTCTATGCTGCCCTCGCCTGCTCTTTGTATCAGTTGTTTGTATCAGTAAAACCTCAATATTTAGGTTAAATTGCCGTGTTGGCACTTGGCGATAAATAAGTGGGTTTTGGATTGCAGTTTGGGCACTCGGTCTCTAAAAGATTCGCCATCACTGCTTTAAACCAATCAATGTGCAAATATCAACATTTTTGAGAAAATACAATACATTTGATCAGATGTCAAAAAATATTCCATAAAAAAAAAATTGTGTCAGAAATCATAAAGAAAAATTAACTCTTTCATACCATTTTTACCAAAAATACATTGTAAAAAAAAAGAAAATTTTCTACAGTACACTATTTCTATTTTTCTCAAAAGAATTTTCATTTTAGGCCCCCAAAAATTGAAAATCAGTGTAAAAAGTGTATTTTAATACAATAAAAAAAATCAGGGTAATTGTTCAGTTGTATTGCCAGTTTTACAGCACGACACGTAGCGATTTACGATCCCACAGGCCGATGAGCTACAATCTTCCTGAGAAAGGATTCATCAATGTATCAGATGCTTTCTTGCATGTTTCTACATGGAGCAATACACATATGTTCCATGTCCCTTCCTCTAAGAAACCTTCAATGAACCCTGATAGGATCTACAGAGAATAGACAAGACGTCCTTTACAGTGTTACACACTTACTCGATACTCAGTCTAATTTCATCATTCATTTTACTTTCTGCTTATAAATGCATTCATTAAAATAATGAATATCTGCATTGAGGACAGTAGAAGAACTAGTTTGTGTTTGTTCATCAAGATGCATTATCTTGGTCTCGTCTTGGCACTGTTAACTGTTGGTAGGTAGGCAGAGTACTGGAGAGGCTGCTCCCGTCGTTCAGAGAGTTGCTCCGGTGCGGTGTTCTGTTGGTAGACTGACCGCTTTGTTGGTTTGCTATCAGGTGGTGAATCATATCGGTTATGAGATTGAGTTTATGATCCATTTGAGTTACCTACAAATGTATAAAAAAAAATTCAAACAAAGAGAATAGCATAGATACAGACCACACTCCATACACATTTCACACTACCCGTGAGCGCTGCCTGATATTGTAGCTTATCCCTAACCAAATCAATGGGGCACTGAGTTGCAATACCAGACACACCCCATGGACTAGAGAGGCACAGTTTTGGGGAGAAATAAAGTAGATAGATCCTTTAATGCAATATTGGTTAGCCATTTAGACATTGTTGTTTTATTTGAAAACTAGAGTTGGTGCGATTCGTTTCGCAGCACTCGGTCCATCGGCCACGTCAGTAATCTTTGGATGCTGGACAGGAGCCTCAAGACCTGCCTTCTACCTTCCAAGATTCCCTGCTTCTCTTCTGATTAGCTGCATCTTTATGGTTACAGCATGATGCATATGTGACATTGCATCAGGCCGGCTAATCAATAGAACAGCTGTGGATGCCGGGATGTAGGAGGTGGTTCTCAGGGCTCCGATGCAGCGGTCACAGATTATGGATGTGGCTGATGGACTGGGTCCTGCGAATTGACTCGCACCAGCTCTATTGGAAACCTTTGTCAGATTGAACTACTTAATGAACTCAGAGCTTTCTGTCCACATCCATGAAAGTAGTAGCCAACACTTAAAGGGGTTTTCTACTACTCGGACATCTCCTTCTCCATAAATATATTTTTGCCCTCAGTAAAATAATAACACCTATACTCCCCTCCAGTGTTCCAGCCGTGTCGGCATTGGCTCTCCTTGGGATCACGTGACATTGTTATGTCAAGTGATCCCTGCTGCCAATCAGCGCTGGCTTCACTCTTCCTGCCTCCAGTTATAGCACATACCTGTACATCCGGAGGAAGTAAGAGCAGCAACAGCTCTCACTTCCTCTGGATGTATGCAAGTTGGCCAAAGGTGGGGAGAGTAAGGTCAGCGCTGATTGCCCCTAGGAATCATGAGATATAATGTCATGCTGTCACGTAAGGTGTGGGAAAGACTAAGTGCAACACAAAGGGAAAAGGGAAAGGGAACCCAGACTAGGGAAAGTGGGGAGTGGAGAACTCCTAGGCTGATCTAGTGTCACCCTGTCTCCACTAATGTCCCTTTATTGGTTCTTCACCAATCGCCGCACGCGTACCTCGGCCTGTCTTTCCCTGCCATTAGGCTCAGGCTAGGGAACAGAAAGGATGAGCACTAGTTGATCCCCACTGAACACTAAAGACAACAAGGGGGGACAAACAAGGGAAAATCGCTTAGCTTTAGTCGACTGCAGACAAATGCGCACACGTTCTCTAGCACCGGAGAGGAAGAAGTACTGCTCTTGCTCAAGCCTTCACAAGGGGTAATGAATATCGCCGGCACCTCCCTCTGGCTCACAACAGGTATTTATACATCCAGGCCAGGGTGTTAATTAGCCAGAAGGAAGCTAGCCGCTGGGTCGTAGAGATACATATTCTAAGAAGTTGTCTGTAAGGCCAAATGAAGAGATCTCCTGCAACCAACTGCAGGATGACTGTCTGTCACTTCTGACACACCCATGACACACGCAATCCCCAGGAGAGCCAGTGCAGACACCGCTGGAATAGTGCTGGCACTGGAGGTGAGTATAGGTGTTATTATTTTACTGGGGGACACACATATGGATTGAGAAGGTGTTGTCTGAGTAATGGAAAACCCCTTTAAGCCTCCATACACAATAGACTAAGCTAATAGTCTAAGGGGACATCCAGACTCTTCCCTGACAGATGAGGTCAGAGGAGGTAAAATTCAAACTGCCTGACCCTTAATGCCCGACCCTTTTGTTATTCAGGTGATAAGCTGCTGCCAGAGCCGTTTGGCAGTGATTTTCACAGTTCTCCACTTTGAAAACACATGAACATTTAACCAAGCCAAACCTTCTCGTGTATGAGAGTTGGGAGAGGTAGTGGACGGCCGAACCAGCAATCAACTTTCAGTTATTGTGTGTGGCCACCTTAACTTGTTGTTTACCAAATTTTTTGTGTTAAGTATATAATTCCACATGTGTTAATTCATAGTTTTGATGCCTTCAGTGTGAATGTACAATTTTCATAGTCATGAAAATACAGAAAAATCTTTAAATGAGATGGTGTGTCCAAACTTTTGGTCTGTACTATATATATATATATATATATATATATATATATATATATATATATATATATATACACACACACACACACACACACACACACACACACAGTATATATATATATATTATTTAGAATCATTTATTTTTATTTCAGACATGTAGTTCGTACACATTCTAAAATATGTAGATCTATATTCTTTCTATTTGAACAAAGGAAATGTTTGATGCCTAAAAGGAGTTTTCATAAGTGATCTCTTGAGTAGCTCAGAGCTGTGCAGTCTCCTTACTTCCTGATTTCTGGCAGGACGGGCTCTTCTCCCTGAGTGATAGCTCTGATGAGCAGCAGAGCTGTAGTATTATTAGAACTATAAAGCTCAGCACAAGTTCTGCTGTAACACATTCAGCCATCAGTGGTTGGTTCTGGAATGTACTCTATCACTATCACTATTTTTACACATAGAGACAACAGGGTATTTGAGCAAGCACACAGCCACAGACAGTGAGAGCCTAGATACTGGGTGCAGGAATTGTGATTCTACAGGATGGATAAGAGCATCTCGTCAAGAGCCAAAAGGGAGAAGGCAGGGAGCAGCTAACTGGTGTATAGAAATGAATGGGCTGGACAGAGATAACGGTATGTTAGGAGTTAACTTTTCTCCTGGAATGTGACTACTGCACACTCTCTACCAAGGTCTACTAGTGGCTGAACTCCATGGAAATGAGCTTTACACTATGTAAGATAAAAGCTCTCATTGCAGGAGAATGACCGCAGATAGAAAAAGCAAGTCAGTTGCAAACTTGCGTATTTTCATGCTGTTTAACTAATTAAAGCAACTTAGTAATTTGAGAATACCTGTTTATTGACAAAGATGTTATGAGACTTAATGAGGTTGTCTGGTTTAGAAACCACTTGCACATACTTGGGGCACTATACAGGTTAATAGTGGGGATTCTCCATTGTAAACCTGAACCCATTTTATGCAGACTAGAGAGCAGTTACATGGAGTAAGTCCCACTTTGAAGGTCCCAGTACTTCATTCATTACATAGTCAGCTTATTGATTTCACTGGATACTGTGCAGTACCTCCTCTTTCCTTTGGTGGCAGTGCAGGAGAATTAAATGCTTGTTGCCAGATTTTTCAACAAATGGCTTATCGCTGAGATTGCCAGCAACAGATCATCCTTTAGTCAGCATATTGGGGCTCTTCTAACAAAAAGACATTAACTAATGCAGACATTCCTTTTAAGTACAGAGCATATGCCAGTATACTAGCTGCAAAGTAAAAAATAAATAAATTCTTAAGTGCTTAAAAGGAACGTGTCCTCTGTTGTTTAACCCCTATCTGCCCTACATGTATAGTGCATGTTGGGTGCGAGTGTGTGGAGTGGACTCTGCAACTCCACCCGCAATATACCTGCAGATTCCAGCTGTGTTATACTGCCGGTATTTGTCTGTAAAAGCCGCTATTAGAGCAGCTCTGGTTGCTGCTGTTAACCCCTTAGATGCTGCAGTAAATCCCTGACCGTGGTAGTTAAGGTGCGATGTCCCAGAGGTTCACCATTTTGGATGCCCATGGGATGTTGCCTTCCACCCCCCTTCACTAAGTGAAAGTGCTGCTTATGGATTTCAGTGGCAACCATGAGCCTGCTGACCGCCCCCATGGCTGCCATGTTGGTACATGAAAAAGTGGGATTGAAACATCGTATATAACCCAAAAAATGTTATTAATGAAAACCTCAGCAATTAACAGGCCCTCATAAAGCTCTATCGACCGAATCTCTGAAATATTTTCACCATCAAAATAAAACTATACAAGTTTGATATCTGGTTTTTTAAGTTTGCTCGACGTGAAGAATCATGTTCACAGGTCATTTTCACTGCACAATGAAACCTTAGAAACAAAACCCAAAAGCAATGAAAAACGCAATCCCATTTAACTTCGCTTGGAATTTTTGTTCCAGTTTTCCAGTATATTGTAGGGTAAAAAAACCAGCCCTCATACAGCTATGTCACACGAAAGGGGAGAAAGAAGGAGAGGAACAAAGAAAAAGCCCAAAAACTAAAACTGTCCATGGTGAGAAGGGATTACAAAAACTAAAACTGTCCATGGTGAGAAGGGATTACATTAAATTTACTTTAAATGTCATTTTTTTTAGATTTTCACTTTTTAACATCACAATCAAAAAAACCAATCCTGAAGTCTTACAATTTTCACACTGGCCACTAGTCCTAAGAATAGACTCATTGTGAAGGAAGGGTGAGGAGGTGAGCTGTGACTATCGTTTCTTGTGAATGGTGGCTACTTTATCTGCTTTATATAGAGGTGTCATCTTTCATTGTCATTTTCAGTCATGATAATAAAACTGCTGAAAAATCTTCTGCATACAACAGGAAATATGAAACTAATTTTGGCCAGGGTGATAATTGCAGGATCTGTGGGTGTGTTTTTTTAGTTTAGATGGTTACTATAGTGAAAAAAAGTAAAAAAAAAATAATAAATTTCATGTAAAAAGGTAATTTAAACAATTGGTTATTTTTTGATAACACATTCTCTTTAACTGCTCTTCTCTAATAAGATGGCAATATTGCACCGCTGCAAAAATAGGAAGAAGTAGTTTGTCAATTTTAAAGCAGCTTCTTGGAAACTAATGACTTAGTCATTGATATAACATCCTGACAAAATGACTGTTCACTGTCTGTTTCTGAGAAATTAATTCAAAGGCCACAACCGATATGGCTGCACTTCCTATTATCACTTTTGGAAAGACAGACAGTGGATAATGATTATTTCTATTATATATGATCTACGGTATATTCTGATTTGCTAAAAGTGAGATAAGTGACAAGTCTATTGGAAGTAGCAATCCTAAAAGTCAATATCGACCCTTTAACGAGCCTTGTCACATGACTTGGGATAAAAGCCAAACCAGAATCTCAATTTGCAGCCACGGTGTTTCAGGGTATTGCTCCTCGTCAGTACAAAGCATGAGATCCGATTTGACTGTATGAGAGGCTTCTCACTGGGATCTAAAGGGTCATTTTTCTCCTTGTGGAGATTGACATGCCTGGCATGCCAGTGTATATATAGATACTCGGCACTCAAATATTCATAATGATAATGCAATTCTTTATTTCATAAAGAAATCCCAAAATTCAATGTAACGTTTCAGCCTTATGCAAAAGGCCTTTTTCAAACACTGAGACATAAATGAAACAGATAAAGAAATCAATATTGCAAAATTAACACCACAATAGAATGTTTTATTTAAATTTTTTTTATTATAAGAAAATAACATCCTGTTGTATTGTTGAAATCACTTGAGATTTATTTAAATATAAAGACATTATTATATAACTAGATGGTGGCCCGATTCGAAAGCATCGGGTATTCTAGAATAGGCATGCAGCCGACGGGGCGCAATTAGCAGAGCGGCGTTTAAATTTAGCGCCCAAATCGCTGATTGGTCGCGTTCGGCAACCGCGACCAATCAGCAAAGCGGTGTTTAAATTTGGCCCCAAAGTCGCTGATTAGTCGCATCTGACGGCCGCGACCAATCAGCGATTTTGGCGCGAAATTTAAACAACGCTCTGCTGATTGGTCACGGCCGTCAGATGCGACTAATCAGCGACTTTGGGGCCAAATTTAAACAACGCTCTGCTGATTGGTCGAGGCCGGCGACCGCGACCAATCAGCAGAGCGTTGTTTAAATTTGGTGCCAAAATCGCTGATTGGTCGCGGGCGGCGGCCGCGACCAATCAGCGAACCGTGTTAGTGAGGAATGGAGAGCGTGTTTAAATTTGGCACCAAAATCGCTGATTAGTCGCGACCGCGACCAATCAGCAAAGAGGTGTTTAAATGTGGCGACAATACTGCTGATTGGACGCGTCTGGCGTCCGCGACCAATCAGAGCGTTGTTTAAATGTGGCGACAATACTGCTGATTGGACGCGTCTGGCGTCCGCGACCAATCAGAGCGTTGTTTAAATTTGGCGCCAAGCTCGCTGATTGGACGCGTCTGGCGGCCGCGACCAATCACCGATCTTGGCTCCAGATTTAAACACCGCTGTGCTGATTGGTCGCGGCCGATATTTAAATTTGGCGCCCAAATCGGTGATTGGTCACGGGCAGCGTCCGCGACCAATCAGCACAGCGGTATTTAACTTTTGTGCTAAGATCAGTGATTGGTCGGGTCCGAAGACCGCGGCCAATCATCGAATCGTCTTGGTGAGGACCGGGGAGCGGCGCAGCCTGTGCGGCTACTTCCGCTGCGAGAACCCGGGACATGAGCGGGCGCTCGCAGCAGAAGTATCCCGACCCGCAGCGCCGCTCCCCGGTCCTCCCTTCCGCATGGATGTCAGCGACGCCGGCGGTCCATCCGCTGCTACAGGCCGGGAGATGAGCGCCTCGCGCCACTCATCTCCCGGCTGCATCTCCGTCCCGCAGATGGGTCCGGCGGTCGGGGTCCTTCTGCTGTTACCGGCTGGGAGATGAGCGCCTCGCGGCGCTCATCTCCCGGCTGCAACGCCGCTGAGCTCCGTCCTGCAGATGATCCGCTAACGGCCGCCATCTTTTTTCTGAAATCCCGCGGCGCTGATTGGCCGCTGCCGGACCAATGAGCGACGCGGGATTTCCTGGACAGACAGACAGACAGACGGGATAAGACAATTATATAGTAGATGTCAAATTAATGTGGGAATTCACTTACTTCATTCAAAATAAATTACAATATGACCAATTAAATTTCAATATCTCATATACAGTTGAAACCAGAAGTTTCCATACACTATATAAAAAGACATACAGTATATGCATGTTTCTCTCAATATCTGACATGAAATCAGAATAAACCTTTCCTGTTTTAGGTCAATTAGGATTACCATCATTTAAAAAAATGTCAAATGCCAGAATAATGAGAGAGCGAGAATGCAGTAAGTAATAAAAATGCCTTAAAACAAAGTCAAAACTTTCCATCCATTTCATTAGTATTTGGTACCATTGTCCTTAAAGTGAATGACTTGGGTGAAACATTTGGGATTTCCTCCCACAAGCTTCTCACAATATAAGGCTATGTGCCCACGTTGCGGAAATGAAGCAGAAAATTTCTGCTTAATTTCCGCATGTCCTCTCCCGGAAAAACGCATGCGGAATTCCACGCGCGTTTATCCTGCGTTTATCGCGCGTTTTCCACATGCGGAATTCCACGCGCGTTTATCGCGCGTTTTCCACATGCGGAATTACCTTGCGTTTTTTATTGCAATGCAAAGGCAATTCCGCTTGCGGAAACGCAAAATTAATTGACATGCTGTGGATTATTGCGCGCATCAAAAACGCTGCGGAAAAATCCACAGCATGGGCATAGAACTTGCGGATTCCCCTTGGGGACCATGGGGGGCAGATTACCTAGCGTTTCACAAGCGTTTACCCTGAGGAAAGTCCGCAGCATATACGCTTGTAAAACGCTACGTGGGCACATATGTGGCACCCCAGGGGTCTGGTTTTCCACAGTAATGTAATGTTATGTCTGAGAGCAGGTGGGAGGTCCTTTGGTCAGGGATCCTGTGCATGCCACACCTCCTGCCCAGTCTTGGGAGGGGAAGAACTTCCCCTGTATAAACCCGGGGCTGAGGCAGGGTGAGTCAGACAAGGAGAGTGGAGACAAGAAGCAGCATAGGAAACAGCAGAGTTACAAGGAGTCAGGGGCTGGCAGCTGTAGAGTTCGCCCTGACTAAGAAGATTCTTTACCGGACCCGGAGTCCGAGGCTGTGGGGACTAACTCCTACCCAGCAGCAGAATCCGACAGGCAGGGGATTTCAGGTCCTCTGGCCCAGAAGCCCGAAGGCACGGTCACACGCGTGGGACCAGCACCGCCATCGTGGAGCGGAAGCCATTAGAAGGCCCCGAGTCACCGGCCATACGGGTGAGCACCACACGGTACACACAGGGACGTGGGCTACTTACATCAGCTTCTAGCAAGGTAGCCAGAAGAGTACAGCCAGTTTGGGAGGCCTACAACTACGCCTGGCCAGGGGAGATCCCATCTGCTCAAAGACTGACCAGGCCCCGTTTGCTAGCAAGTACTCCGGGAGGGTCTATCGTTGTTACCAGTAAAGACCCTGAACTACACCGTACCGTCTCTGAGTGGTTCCTGCTACCCCCATCATCCACGTCGGCTGCCCTGAGGCCATACCCCTCCCGTTGGGGGTTATACTATCACGCTGCACAATCCTACCACCGGCCTCAGCGGTCTGCCCTGCAGCAGCAGCTCCCTGGCTGCACTCAACGGGTGGCGTAGTCATCAACTAATTACTACTAATAGACAGCCGTCTAGTTTGACTCCCTGGGCACGGACCGGGTCACCGCCACGAGACTACAACCCTCCACTGATCCGGCTCCGGGTAGGCTCCCGCGTGCGCAACGCAGCGCGACACAGGCCCAGGGGCGCGTCAACTTTGGCGTAGTCGGCAGGATTTCGTGCCCGCAACCACCGGGTACTGCGTGCCTGAAAAGCAAAGACTGTTCAAACTTACCAATCCGCGAAGTTTTCCCGCCATCCGGCGCCATCTTCGACCTTCTTCCCGCCATCCGTGGAGTTTTCCCGCCATTGGACGCCATCTTGAGGACGCCGCGCGGGAAGAAGAGGGGCGTGGACTCCGAAAGCACGCGAGAACTGAAGCCCCGCCTCACGTCCGGACGTTGCGTAAGGTCCTGGAAGGAGCCCAGCAGACGCCGACGTCACAGGAGCGCGACGGAAGGTCCTCAACCCTGACGATCCACTGCGGAGCCGCGGCCTACGGAAGAGGATCATCGCAAGGTAGGCCACGGTCCACTAGGGGGGAGGAAGATGTCTGATACGGAGGAGAGCTTCACTGCCCCAACCCCCGCCAGCGCTACCGCTGCTGCAGTTATGCCCTTCACCATGCCCTATATCCCGGGAGCAGCTTGGCTACCCCAGTACTCAGGGGAGTCACATACCCTGCATGACTTTAGAGAAAAGCTGGATAGCCTCTTCCAGGTGTACCCCCTCACAGAAGAGCAAAAAGTGAGCATCCTGGTGGCCCAACTAACCGGGGCAGCCAAAAGGGAAGTAAAATCCTGGCCACCTGGGAGGAAGACTGTCACAGGGATACTAACCCGGCTGAAGGACACCTTTGATACCCGCACCTCAGCCGAGATTAAGCTTAGATTCTACGGGTGCAAGCAGCGAGCGCATGAGAATATAAGGGACTATGCACTAAACCTACAAGAGGCCCTGCGGGCCATAAAGCAGACCGACCCTGATGGGGTGGGAAACGAGGACAGGCTGTTGACTGAACAATTTATAGAGGGTTTATATTGCAATGCCCACCGAACCCAGTTGCGGGCAATGGCCTTACAGGATCCCCATCTGGACTTTGCACAGTTCAAGGACAGAGCCATCCGGGTGCTCCGAGAACCGGCACCAGGTGGCGTTGTGACCCACAGACGCCCCACTACCACTTACTACCAGGAGGCGGCGCCCTTGTCAGCAGGGCCTGTGGGAGCTGATGCGCAGGCTTTGGACAATGACCCGGCTCCAGACCTACACCATCAGGTCCAAGAGCTAGCTAAGAGCGTTGCTGCGCTAACCCGAACTGTGCAGTCTTTACAGGTTTCCACCCCAGGGAAGATCCAGCTGGCATCCGGACCGGAGGACATCCCGTGGCGTCGACCAAGGAGGACCCCACCGGCCAGAGGAAGACCCAGTGACCGATACAGCGAGGACGGACGACCCATCTGCCGCCGCTGCAATCAACCCGGACATATGGAAAGGTACTGTTCTTTAAACGGGCACAACCTGGGGTAGAGGGCCAACCCCCAGGAAAAAGATCACCAGGCCCATCGAACTGGCGCGACAGATATGTGGGAGGACGTCCAGTCTTGACTGTGGTACTGGATGGCATTCCCATGAGTGCCCTACTGGATACCGGGTCACAGGTCACCACCATCCCGTACGTGCTCTTCAAGCAGTACTGGAATGACTCGGATATTACCCACTACCCTGACGACGACTTGAGTATCATCGCCAGCAATGGCCAGCCCGTGCCACAGATCGGATTTAAAGAGGTGGCCCTCAAAATCGGTAGAGTCGAACTGGCCGCACAGGGACTGATCATTGTAGATATTGATAAACATGAGAGTCACCCAAAAATAACTCTAGGAACTAACGTAATTGAAAATTGTCTTGCAGAGGTGATTTTCCTTTTACAGCAGGTTGCCAAGAACGCCAGCTCCGGCGAGCAGCGGGTGCTCCAGAAAGAGATCCGGGCACTGATGCAACGGCAACAAGTGGAACTCTCCGGCGGTGAGATTGGTAGCGTAAGAATGTGTGACCCTTTTCCTATTGCCATGCCCCCAAAAAGTGAAATGATGATTTGGTGCCGGGCAGCTATTGGTCTGAGAGGTAGAGATTACCAGGCAATGGTAGAACCAGTTTACTCAGACAGTAGGCCCACCATTTTGACAGCACGGGGGGTGGTCAATGTACGCCATGGGAGGGTGCCCATTCGCATAATAAATATCGGGGAGAGGGAAGTGTACCTGCCCCGGTATGCCACGCTAGCCAAATTATATGTCACTAATCAAAATTCTATACAATCTGTGGAACCCTTGCCTCCATCTCACCCGGAGGAAGGTAACGGCTCTAAGAAAGACATGGAGGACTGGTGTCAGCAACTACATCTGGGTACTGACTCCACTCCCTCACATCAGAAACAAGGAGTCTATCGGGTGGTTCAAGAGTATGAGAGAGTGTTTAGTAAACACCCGTTAGACTTCGGGCGAGTCAAGGGGGTAGAACATCGCATCCCCACGGGAGATCATCCTCCCATAAAAGAGAGGTATCGACCCGTACCCCCTGCACATTACCAACACGCCAAGGGGATGCTTAGAGACATGAAGGAGGCTGGGGTAATCCGGGATAGTTGTAGCCCCTGGGCAGCCCCATTAGTTTTAGTCAAAAAGAAAGACAACACCATGAGGATGTGTGTAGATTACCGGAAAATCAACCGTATCACACACAAGGATGCGTACCCCTTACCAAGGATAGAGGAGTCATTGGCTGCTTTAAGATCTGCTAACTTCTTCTCTACCTTGGATCTCACTAGCGGGTACTGGCAGGTTCCTGTAGCAGAGGCGGACCGGGAGAAGACCGCATTCACCACCCCGATGGGACTTAGCGAGTTCACCTGCATGCCGTTCGGACTCTGCAACGCACCAGGAACCTTCCAACGCCTAATGGAGTGTTGTCTGGGCCACAGAAACTTCGAGACGGTCCTGTTGTACCTGGATGATGTCATCGTATATTCCAAGACGTATGAGGACCACCTGAAACACCTGGCGGAAGTGTTCGAGGCTCTGGCGAGTTACGGCCTAAAGGTGAAACCCTCCAAGTGTCACCTCCTGAAACCAAAGGTGCAGTACCTGGGACATGTAGTGAGCGCTGACGGAGTGGCTCCCGACCCTGATAAAATCACCGCAATTAAGGAATGGCCAAGCCCCTCCAGCGTAAAAGAAGTGCGGCAGTTCCTCGGGTTGGTAGGCTACTACCGAAGGTTTATTCCCGGTTTCACCAAAAAGGCAGCACCTATGCAGGACCTCCTGATAGGCCAGTCCCGGAAGGCCAAGAACCAGAAGCCGCCCTTCAAATGGGAAGAGCTGGAAGAAGAGTCCTTCCGCCAGCTGAAGATGGCCCTCACGGGGGACGAAATCCTGGCGTACCCGGATTATAGCCAGCCCTTTATCCTCTACACCGACGCCAGTAACATCGGGCTAGGAGCCGTACTGTCCCAGATCCAGCAGGGGAAGGAACGAGTAATCGCCTACGCCAGCCGAAAACTGCGACCCACCGAAAGGAACCCCGAGAATTACAGCTCATTTAAGTTAGAGTTCCTGGCCGTAGTATGGGCAATCACTGAGCGCTTTAAGCATTACCTCGCTTCTTCCCGGTTCACCGTGTACACGGATAACAACCCGCTGACACACCTGGACACGGCAAGACTCGGTGCCCTGGAGCAGAGGTGGATGGCCCGTCTGTCCAACTACGAGTTCACAATTAAATACCGGGCAGGACGCTCCAATACCAACGCGGACGCCCTGTCCAGGATGCCCAACCTGCCGGACGGAGGAGAAGATCCGGAGGGACTGGAAGAAGTTGAACTCCCTGCGTTCCACCGTCATGGGACTATTCAGTATTCCCACCGGGTAAGGAGTAAGCAGGCTGCTACGTTGAACCCCTTACCCCATTACAACTGGGCGGAAACGCAAGACAGCGACCCTGCCGTCCGACTGGTGAAGGAGATGCTGACTCGGCCGGAGGCTCGCCTTGAACCAGACGCTCCGGAGGAAGCCAAACAACTATGGGCAGAGAAGAGTCGACTGTTCCTTTACAAAGGGAAGTTGTGCCGCAGAATGGTTAATTCCCGGACGCATGAATTACTCTGGCAAGTAGTGGTGCCACGAAGAGACGCAGCCATGGTGATGGAGGCATACCACGACGGAGCTGGACACTTTGGGTGGAAAAAGCTGGAGTTCCTGCTGCGCGAGCGGTTCCACTGGGTAGGCATGAGGGGAACCATCGAGAAGTGGTGCAGAGATTGTGGCCCGTGCAACCTGAGAAGGAAGGACCGAGCCAGCCAGAAGACTCCCCTGCAGTCCATCGTCACCCGGCAACCGTTGGAATTGGTAGCATTGGATCATGTAAAACTGACCCCAAGCAGAAGTGGCTACGTCTACGCGTTAACCATCGTGGATCATTACTCCCGGTTCTTGGTTGTCGTCCCCGTCAAGGATTTAACGGCTCAAACAGCAGCTAGAGCCTTCCAGCAGCACTTCTGCCGTCCACACGGGTACCCGGACCAAGTGCTGACGGACCAGGGACCTGCCTTTGAAGCGGAGGTCTTTCAGGAATTCTGCAATCTGTATGGCTGCCGGAAGATAAGGACGACACCCTACCATCCGCAAACTAATGGACTTTGTGAAAAAATGAACCAGGTGGTAATGGATCTTCTAAAAACGTTGCCCCTGGAAGAACGCAGTCTGTGGCCTGAAAAGTTGCCCGATCTGGTGGACCTATACAACCACATCCCGGTAGGTTCCACCAACTGTACCCCGGCTTACCTAATGAGGGCAAGACCTGGTAAGTTACCTGTTGACCTGGAAATGGGAGTCCTGACCCCCGAGGACACTTCACCAGAAACAGACTGGGACACAGAGAGGCAGCAGCAGTACCGGAGAGTACAGGAGAGCGTGGAGCGAAGTCTCTGTCAGGCTAGGGAAAGACAAGAGAAAACTTACAACCAGTATGCTCCCGCTGTTCCCCTGGTACCCGGAGAGCAGGTCTTGAAGAGGAAGAGACGGCTCCACAAGTTGGACGACCAGTGGGAGAAGGACCCGTACACCGTACTGCCCTCAAGCCACGAGAACCCGAAGGTCTGTACCATCAGTAAAGATGGAGGGGAAACCACAGCCATTGTATCCCGGGACCACCTGAAGAAGTGTCCCGAACAACTGAGGAACCCTGAAGAGGAACAAGAAGACCATCGACCCGTGGGAGAAAGGGAAGATATGGTTAGTACCGTGCTCGGGGACTTCCCTCGGTCTTGGACTCAAGTCAATGGTGCAGTTGTGGTACCCGTACTCACCTTCCTCCAACCATCATCCCAAGAACCTACGGAGCAACGGGTAGAGCTGGAAGAACAGCCGGTCCAGGAGGCAGAAGACTCCACACGAGTAGAACAGGAGAATCAACCCTCTGCTTATAGTGAGCCTGCCGTACCCCTAGTGAGACAAAGAGCCGGTAGACAGCTGCCCAGTTTACCCTTGACAGCTCCTCCACCCTGTAGTTCAGGGCCAGACAGTCAGCTCCGTAGGTCCACTAGGGCCACTAGAGGCCAGTTACCCGCACGCTGGAGAATTTGAAGTGTAAAAATAGTTTTATTTATGTTTATCTGTGTATTGTTGCTTGTGTATAATTTTGTGTTTCCAGTTGTTTTTAGGAAACCTTGGTGGATTTACCGGGAATCCTTGTATATAGTTGGAGCGTAACCCAGGATGGACTAGAGACTGTTAAGGACTCGGGGTAGGACAGACCCCTACCTGGTTACGTCTCCCTGTGTTGGTGAAATGGACACCTTTGCTTTTCTTCAAAGACTGCATCCGGTTGCGGACACGCCGTAACCATCTTATGTGTTTTTCTTATAGTATTGTTATTGTTATACTTTGTTATGTTTTTCTAAATGTGTTTAGTCCCGGAGTACTAAATTTCACTAGGGGGGAATGTGGCACCCCAGGGGTCTGGTTTTCCACAGTAATGTAATGTTATGTCTGAGAGCAGGTGGGAGGTCCTTTGGTCAGGGATCCTGTGCATGCCACACCTCCTGCCCAGTCTTGGGAGGGGAAGAACTTCCCCTGTATAAACCCGGGGCTGAGGCAGGGTGAGTCAGACAAGGAGAGTGGAGACAAGAAGCAGCATAGGAAACAGCAGAGTTACAAGGAGTCAGGGGCTGGCAGCTGTAGAGTTCGCCCTGACTAAGAAGATTCTTTACCGGACCCGGAGTCCGAGGCTGTGGGGACTAACTCCTACCCAGCAGCAGAATCCGACAGGCAGGGGATTTCAGGTCCTCTGGCCCAGAAGCCCGAAGGCACGGTCACATGCGTGGGACCAGCACCGCCATCGTGGAGCGGAAGCCATTAGAAGGCCCCGAGTCACCGGCCATACGGGTGAGCACCACACGGTACACTCAGGGACGTGGGCTACTTACATCAGCTTCTAGCAAGGTAGCCAGAAGAGTACAGTCAGTTTGGGAGGCCTACAACTACGCCTGGCCAGGGGAGATCCCATCTGCTCAAAGACTGACCAGGCCCCGTTTGCTAGCAAGTACTCCGGGAGGGTCTATCGTTGTTACCAGTAAAGACCCTGAACTACACCGTACCGTCTCTGAGTGGTTCCTGCTACCCCCATCATCCACGTCGGCTGCCCTGAGGCCATACCCCTCCCGTTGGGGGTTATACTATCACGCTGCACAATCCTACCACCGGCCTCAGCGGTCTGCCCTGCAGCAGCAGCTCCCTGGCTGCACTCAACGGGTGGCGTAGTCATCAACTAATTACTACTAATAGACAGCCGTCTAGTTTGACTCCCTGGGCACGGACCGGGTCACCGCCACGAGACTACAACCCTCCACTGATCCGGCTCCGGGTAGGCTCCCGCGTGCGCAACGCAGCGCGACACAGGCCCAGGGGCGCGTCACATACTCTTAGGTCGGAATTTGGGCCCATTTCTCCTGACACAACTGGTGTAACTGATCCAGGTTTGTAGGTCGTCTTGCTCGCACCGGCCTTTTCAGCTTTGCCCATACATTTTCAATAGGACTAAGATCAGGGCTTGGTGATGGCCGCTCCAAAACATTGATTTTGTTATCCTTAACCCCTTATTGACCAATAGACGTCTTTTTACTGATCTGCAATATAAGAGACTAGCATTCCCCGACAGGTGACTATCCTGTAGCTGTCACCTGTACATTATAGCTGACAACTTGCTGCATCAGCCATGATCAGTGTTGGCACAGACCATGGACGTTTAACCCCTTCGATTCTGTTGTCAATAGTGATTATAGAATCTAAATAGTTAACACAGTGTGGGGGCTTCCTTTTAACTTTATCGGCACCTTGATATCTTGATTGTGTGGTCCTGATGTTTGCCTCTGCAGTTCATGGCCAAATAACTACCTTTAAAGTATGCCGGCTATAATTGCCTGTTCAGAAGTTATCAAAATCTAGATTGTAAAAATAAACTGTTTCATTCTTGTCATTCCACTTTCCATTACTTCCTGAAAAGAACCAGAAGGGTTAATGAACTATATGAAAGCAATTTTAAATACGTTGAGGGGTGCAGTGTTTAACCCCTTTACAACCCAAGGTGGTTTGCACGTTAATGACCAGGCCAATTTTTACAATTCTGACCACTGTCAATTTATGAAGTAATTACTCTGGAACACTTCAACGGATCCCCCTGATTCTGAGATTGTTTTTTCGTGACATATTGTACTTCATGATTGTGGTAAAATTTCTTCGATATCACTTGCGTTTATTTGTGAAAAAAACGAAAATTTGGCGAAAGTTTAGAAAATTTTGCAATTTTCAAAATTTGAATTTTTATGCCCTTAAATCAGAGAGATATGTCACACAAAAGAGTTAATAAATAACATTTCCCACATGTCTACTTTACATCAGCACAATTTTGGAACCAAAATTTTTTTTTGTTAGGGAGCTATAAGGGTTAAAAGTTGACCAGCGATTTCTCATTTTTCCAACAAAATTTACAAAACCATTTTTTTAGGGACCACATCACATTTTGAGAGGTCTTTATGACAGAAAATACCCAAAAGTGACACCATTCTAAAAACTGCACCCCTCAAGGTGCTCAAAACCACATTCAAGAACTTTATTAACCCTTCAGGTGCTTCACAGGAATTTTTGGAATGTGTAAGAAAAAAATGAACATTAACCTTTTTTTCACAAAAATGTTACTTTAGACCCATTTTTTTTATTTTCGCAGGGGTAACAGGAAAAATGGACCCCAAAATTTGTTGTGCAATTTCCCCTGGGCACGCAGATACCCCATATGTGGGGAAAAACCACTGTTTGGGTGCACGGCAGGGCTCGGAAGGGAAGGAGCGCCATTTGACTTTTTGATTGTAAAATTTGCTTGAATAATTAGCGGGTTCCAAGTGCTCACTATGCATCTAGATAGGTGCCTTGGGGGGTCTAGTTTCCAAAATGGGGTCACTTGTGGGGGAGCTCCACTGTTTAGGCACATCAGGGGCTCTCCAAACGCAACATGTGGGGCCGCGAAGCATATGGGGCGGAGACTCGAGCACCCGCGATACTCAATGCATACCCGAGCACCCGATGCAAACTCAAGTAGCGAGCACTTGCGTTCAACACTAGTTGTCATATCGTCATCTTTTTTTTTTTTCTTTACTTTTGAAAAAAAAACAACCCCAGCCCTAGCGTTTATTTTTTACGCCGTTCCTCGTGCGGTATAAGTGATGAGATTACTTTATTCTTCGGGTCGGTGCGATTACAGCAATACCAGAATCATATTGAGTTTTTATGATTGACAGCTGTCACACACTAAAAGACACATATTTTGTAAAATCTAGTTTTTGCATTGCCATATTTTGGCCGACAGAGTCATGTGACGGCTTGTTTTTTGCGGGGTGAGTTGACGTTTTTATTGGTGCCATTTTCAGGCACGTGACATTTTTTGATCGCTTTCTATTCCAGCTTTTGGGAGACAGAATAAACAAAAACCAACAATTCAGGAATTGTGTTTTTTTACATTTTTTTATTCTACTCCATGTGTGGTAAAATTGATAAGGTAGCTTTATTCTTCGGGTCAGTACGTTTACAGCGGTACCACATTTATATTATTTTTTATGTTTTGGCGCTTTTACACAATAAAAGCTATTTTATAGAAAAAATTATTTTTTTGCATTGCTTTATTCTGAGAGCTGTAATTTTTTGATTTTTCGGATTATGGAGCTGTATGGCAGCTTGCTTTTTGCGGGACGAGATGACGTTTTCAGCGGTACTATTTTTATTTATATTCGTCTGTTTGATCGCGTGTTATTCCATTTTTTGTTTGGCGGTATGATGATAAAGCATTGTTTTTTGCTTTGTTTTTTATTTTATTTTTTTACCGTGTTCACTGAAGGGGTTAACTAGTGGAACAGTTTTATAGTCCAGGTCGTTACGGACGCGGCGATACCAAATATGTGTACTTTTATTGTTTGTTTGTTTTTTCATAATAATATTTATTGATGGGTACATTATATTTTTATTTTTAGTGGATTATTTTTTTTATATTTTTACAATTTTTTTTTTTTCTTTCACTTTCTGGGAGTTTTTACAGTTTTTTACTTTGTCCCACTGTGGGACTTTCACTTTTTTTATTCTGATCGCCTGCACAGCATAGGGATGGAGCACCATCCCTGTGCCATGCAGGCTGTCAGCGCTGGACAGGGAGAAGATAGTTTGGAGATGCACTGCGCATGTCCAAACAATCTTACTGCTGTCTGGTGACCCGGATGTTGCCATGACGACATCGGGTAGTCATGGCAACACCCGGGAAGCCGCGGCAGAAAGCGCTGGAGGCCGGAAGAGGAGGTGAGTATACCGATCACCTCCCCTTGCCTCCGCAATGCTGCAATTGACTTCGATCACAGCATTGTGGGGGTTAATGTGCTGGGAGCAGTGCGGGACCACTCCCTGCACATAGTACCGGGTGTCAGCTGTGACAATCAGCTGACACCCAGCGGCGATCGCGCCGGCACAGCCTCTGTGCGCGCGCTATCGCGATGACGTACTAATACGGGTCAGGCTCTTAAAGCCCAGGGCACAGACGCGTATTAGTACGTCATGGGCTTTAAAGGGGTTAAAATGGTAACACTTTTGGGTGGTTTCCAACATACAAGACTCGCAGGCTAAGTGCCCACGAAGCAAAAATGCTCCGGATTTGTTCTGTATCTCCCTGGCAGGAAAAATGCATGCAGATTTTACATGCGTTTTTCCCGCCAGGTAGAAGCGTTTGTCAAGTGTTTTTGCATGCATTTTTGCATGCGGGTTGTCAAGCACTTTTCCAAGCGATTTTAGCATCACTTGGAAAAGTGCTTGACAACTTGGTCACACTATATAAATCCATGCAACCGGCATGGATTTATATAGTGTGACCAAGTTAATAGTTAAAAAAAGAATAAAAGTGGTAAACAAAAAAAAACATTCTACTCGCCTTCCGATAGCCCCCGGTCTCCTTCTCCGGTGCGTCCGGTGTCTTGGGCGGCTCGCGATGGTGTAAAAGGACTTTCCATGAAGTAATTTAGTCATGTGACAGGTCAAGCGACCGCCGACATCAACGGTCACGTGACCTGTCACATGACTAAATAACGTCATGGAAGGTCCTTTTACACCACCACGAGCCGCCGAAGACACCGGACGCACCATACAGGAGACCGGGGGCCACGAGAAGGTAAGTATAATGTTATTTTTTATTTTATTCTTTTTTAACTACAGGTACTATGGTACCCGGGTCTGGAGGAGAGTCTCCTCTTCTCCAGACCTGGGTACCATCCGCACATTGAATCACTTAATATCCACATGTGTACATGTGGTCATTAAGATATTATGCAATTCAATGGAAGTCAATGGCGGCAATTACGCCGCGTTTCCGCAAAATTAATGGATATGCTTCAGATTTTTCCGCAATGATAATCCGCAGCGTAAATTTCCGCAGCATGTGCACAGTGTTGCACAGCTTCTGGATACCCACAGTTGCAGTATAAAACTTCACAGAGCAGATTACAGGGGATAACAAGCTTTTACTTCTCAGAACATGAGGTAAAGGAAAAAACGCACAGTTACACAGTACTGCACCAGGAAGTAAGAACGAAATAGAAAATACAAGAGAGACTTTTTTTCTTTTACAATACAGTAAACAAGGAAACTTTACACAACATCGCCATCTACTGTCAGATCAGCATAAAGTCCTCCTTCACACAAACAAAGAAGTCCACAACTGTTGCATATACCAACACACAGCACATGCGGGTTATCATTGAGGACCATGGGGCACGCATTACCAAGCGTTTAAGCGTTTTCGCTTCGAAAATTCCGCAGCAAAAACGCTTGAAAAACGCACAATGGACACGCAGCCTCAAAGTCACTTCAAAACTGAACAGGTCCCTATAAAAATAAGTTTTGTAAATTTCCTTGAAAAAAATGAAAAATAACTGCTACGTTTTTAAATCTTCTAAAATGCTAATAAAATAAAACAACATTTTACAAATGGTGCTGATGTAAAACAGACATGAGGGAAATGTTATTTATTACTGTTTTTGTGTGGTATGACCATTGGGATTAAAGGCATAATCATAGTTTGAAAAGTGCAATTTTTAAGACATTTTTGCCAAGTTTCTGATATTTTTATAAATAAACGCAAACCATATCAGCCTAAATTTACCATTATTATAAAGTATCATGTGTCACAAAAAACAGTCTCAAAAGCTATGGGATATGTTATTCCAGAGTTATTACTACATAAAGTGACACTGGTCAGATTTAAAAAAATTGGTTTGGTCACGAAGGGGTTAAGCCACTTTGTTACCATTTTGGCAGTATGCTTCGGGTCATTGCTCATTTGGAGGACCCATTTCTGCTCAAGCTTTAACTTCCTGGCTGATGTCTTGAGATGTTGCTTCAGTATTGCCACATAATCTTCTTTTCTCATGAAGCCATCTACTTATTTTGTGATGTGCACCAAGTCCCTCTTGCAGCAAAGCAACCCCACAACATGATGCTGCCACCCCCGTGTTTCACAGTTGGGATGGTGTTCTTAGGCTTCTAAGCTTCTCCCTTTTTCCTCCAAACTTAACGATGGTCATTATGCACAAAAAGTTCAATTCTAGTTTCATCAGACCACAGGACATGTCTCCAAAAATTAAGGTCTTTGTTCCTGTGTGCATTTGCAAACATTAATCTGGATTTTTTATGTTTCTTTTGGAGTAATGGCTTCTTCCTGGCAGAGTGGTCTTTCAGCCCATGTTGATACAGTACTCGTTTCACTGTGAATTGTCACTCTGACAATCTTACTAGCTTCTGCCATCCTCTTCACAAGGTCTTTTGCTTTAGTCCTGGGGTTGATATGCACATGTCGGACCAAAGCACGTTCATCTCTGGGACACAGAACCCGTCTCCTTCCTGAGTGGTATGATGGCTGGACATTCCAATCTTGTTTGTACTTGCATATAATTGTTTGTACAGATGAACGAGGCACCTTCAGATATCTTGAAATTGTACCCAAGGATGAGCCAGACTTGAGCAAGTCCACAATTCTCTTCCTGATATCTTGGCTGATTTATTTACACTTTCCCATGATGCTACACAAAGAAGCAGTGTGTTTCAGGTGTGCATTAAAATACATCCACAGGTGTATCTCTAATTAACTCAGATGTTGCCCAAATATCTATTAGAAGCTTCCAAACACATGGCATCATCATATGGGCAGTCGAGAATTGTTTAACCACTTCGCGCCAGAGCCTGTTTTGTTTTTGCCTTCGTGACGGGCCAATTTTTACAATTCTGACCACTGTCAATTTATGAAGTAATTACTCTGGAACGCTTCAACGGATCCCGCTGATTCTGAGAATGTTTTTTTGTGACATATTGTACTTCATGATAGTGGTAAAATTTATTCGATATCACTTGCGTTTATTTGTGAAAAAATTGGAAATTTGGCAAAAATTTTTAAAATTTTGCAATTTTCAAACTTTGAATTTTCATGCCCTTAAATCAGAGAGATATGTCACACAAAATAGTTAATAAATAACATTTCCCACATGTCTACTTTACATCAGCACAATTTTGGAACCAACATTTTTTTTTGTTAGGGAGCTATAAGGGTTAAAAGTTGACCAGCGATTTCTCATTTTTCCAACAAAATTTACAAAAACATTTTTTTAGGGACCACATCATATTTGAAGTCACTTTGATGGGTCTTTATGACAGAAAATACCCAAAAGTGACACCATTCTAAAAACTGCACCCCTCAAGGTGCTCAAAACCACATTCAAGAACTTTATTAACCCTTCAGGTGCTTCACAGGAATTTTTGGAATGTGGAAGAAAAAAATGAACATTTAACTTTTTTCACAAAAATGTTACTTTAGACCCAATTTTTTTTTATTTTCGCAGGGGTAACAGGAAAAAATGAACCCCAAATTTTTTTGTGCAATTTCTCTTGAGCGCGCTGATACCCCATATGTGAGGGAAAACCACTGTTTGGGCGCACGGCAGGGTTCGGAAGGGAAGGAGCGCCATTAGACTTTTTGAATGCAAAATTTGTTTGAATAATTAGCAGACACCATGTTGCGTTTGGAGAGCTCCTGATGTGCCTAAACAGTGGAAACTCCCCACAAGTGACACCATTTTGGAAACTAGACCCCTTAGGGAACTTATCTAGATGTGTGGTGAGCACCTTGAGCCCCAAGGTGCTTCACAGAAGTTTATAATATTGAGCTGTAAAAATAAAATATTCACATTTTTCCTACAAAAATGTTTTTCATCCCCTAATTTTGCATTATTATAATGGTAATAGAATAAATTGTACCATGAAATTTGTTGTGCAATTTCTCCTGAACACGCCGATACCCCATATGTGGGGGAAAACCACTGTTTGGGCGCACGGCAGGGTTTGGAAGGGAAGGAGCGCCATTTGACTTTTTGAATGTAAAATTTGCTTGAATAATTAGCGGACGCCATGTTGCATTTGGGGAGCCCCTGATGTGCCTAAACAGTGGAAACCCCCCACAAGTGACACCATTTTGGAAACTAGACCCCTTAAGGAACTTATCTAGATGTGTGGTGAGCACATTGGGAGACCTAATAAACAAATCAGTAGCAGATGAAGAATTGGTTTTATTTATTTTTTACGCTGTTCCTCGTGCGGTATAAGTGATGAGATTACTTTATTCTTCGGGTCGGTGCGATTACAGAGATACCAGATTCATATCGGGTTTTTATGATTGACAGCTATCACACACTAAGAAACGCTTTTTTTTTGCAAAATCTAGTTTTTGCATCGCCATATTTTGAGAGCTATAATTTTTCCATATTTCGGCCGACAGAGTCATGTGATGGCTTGTTTTTTGCGGGACGAGTTGACATTTTTACTCGTACCATTTTTAGGTACGTGACATTTTTTGATCGCTTTCTATTCCGTTTTTTGGGAGGTAAAATTAACAAAAACCAACAATTCAGGAATATTTTTTTGAAGTTTTTTTTTATGCCGTTCTGCGTGTGGTAAAAGTGATAAGGCAGCGTTATTCTTCAGGTCAGTACGTTTACAGCGATACTACACTTACTGTATATTTTTTTATGTTTTGGCGCTTTTACACAATAAAACAATTTTATAGAAAAAATATTTTTTTTGCATTGCTTTATTCTGAGAGCTATAACTTTTTTATTTTTCGGCTGATGGAGCTCTATGGCGGCTTGTTTTTTGCGGAACAAGATGACGTTTTCAGCGTTACCATTTTTATTTCCATTTTGCTTTTTAATCGCATTTTTTTCCACTTTTTGTTTGGCGATATGAGGAAATAGCATAGTTTTTTGCTCCGTTTTTTATTTATTTTTATTACGGTGTGCACAGAAGGAGTTAATTAGTGTGACAGTTTTATAGCTCGGGTTGTTTCGGATGCGGCGATACCAAATATGTGTACTTTTTTTGTTTTTGCATAAATATACGGATTTATCGGTTTAATATTTTATTTATTTATTTTTATTTATTTTGTGATTTTTTTTTTAGTAGTTTGAAAACATTTTTTTCACTTTTTTTAAAAATTTTTACTTAGTCCCTGTATGGTACATTAATTTTTATTTTTCTGATCACTGATCTCATGTAATGTAATAGACATATATTACATTACATGAGATCTTTGCTGACTGTTTCACAGTCAGTGTCTCCTGCCAGGCTTCAGCTGCAGGCTGAGCCTTGCAGGACACCATATATGGCAGATCTGGAGGCGGTCATGTGACCTCCAGCTGCCATAGCAACGCCAGGTCCTGGAAGGTATCAGGGGTCGTCGGAGAGGTAAGTAGACGACCCCCTCTCCTCCTGCTGTCTTCTATATGCCGCGATCACTATAGATCGCGGCATAAAGAAGACAGCAAACGGTTATCATCACTGGGACCTGATCCAATCAGGTCCCGATGATGTTCCCTGTCAGAGCTATCGCTCTGCACCGCACCCGCAGCGCTTGCAGGACCCTCGGGGTCCTGAGCGCTGCGGGACCACCCACCGTTTTTAAGCGTCCGCGCTGCACAGAGCCCAGGCAGCGCGGACGTTTATCTACAGTGGGCGGTCGGGAAGCGGTTAAAGAAAAAAAAGTTTTCACAAAGTAAAATAGAGAGTTACCTTTTTGTTATCATCTAGGACTGTGTTCATACTTTCTATCCCTAGCGTATCAATAGGTCCATCAAAGATAACCCATTTTCTTTCTGGGGTCTCAGATAACACAAACTCCCGGAAAGTATTAGCGACTATCCCATCGGTCCACTGCAAATGAAGAGAGGCATCAATAAAATTGCTCTTCCCATAAAATCCAATACAATCCCACAATTGAAAGGATTATTAAAGGGAATGCCTGGGATTATGATATTTATGATACACATGTATTGACTACACGTGGCCCCTATTGAAGTGAACGTGCCGGCACCGGGAGAGACCGCAAGTAAGTGATTTGCATATATGCGGTCACATGCCAACTAGAAGTGCGTGACCTCACTCAAAGCAAGTGTATTGAGTGAGGCCAGACACAGTCTAGTCAGAATGTGGCTGGAAGTATGCAAACTTATGCTAATTTCTGGCATAAATAATACAGTTTGTTGTTTCCATGTCTGATGGGGAAAATAAAACAGTTTCCAATTTTTGTGCAAACAGGGAGTAAGTCATAATAAAATGATTGCCCGGCAATGTATGGCTGGGGTCTATGTCTCTGAAGGAACCCCTTCTACCATGTCCATAAGCCATAAAAGGGCTTTTTCCCATTTTCAGCAAAGATATTAGAATTATCTATATATATAATCGTCTTATCCCGTCTGTTTGTCTTTCTTTCTGTCTGTCTGTCTGTCCAGGAAATCCCGCGTCGCTGATCGGTCCGGCCGCGGCCAATCAGCGACGCGGGATTTGAGAAAAAGATGGCGGCCGTTAGCGGCTCATCTGCAGGACGGAGGTCAGCGGCGATGCAGCAGGGAGATGACCGGCGCGAGGCGCTCATCTCCCGGCCGCTAGCTGAACGGAGGACCGGGGAGCGGCGCCGCCGGTCGGGATGCTTCTGCTGCGAGCAGCCGCACATCTCCCGGCTTCTCGCAGCGGAAGTAGCCGCACAAGCAGCGCCGCTCCCCGGTCCTCACTAATACGACGCTGATTGGTCGTGGCCGCACACACATCCTCTTAGCACCAGAGAGGAAGTAAGAACTGCACTTGCTCCAAGCCTTCACAAGGGGTCATGTGAATATCACTGGCGCCTCTGTGTAGCAACCAGGAAGTATTTAAACACCCAGGCCTGATTGTCAATTAGAGCAGGAGGGAGGTAGCCGCTGGGTCCTACAGTGAGACCGCTAAGAAGATGTCTGTAATGCCAAACGAAGGGATCTCCTGCAACCAACTGCAGGGCGACTGTCTGTCACATCTGACGCACCCATGACACCTGGCCATTGGATCAGTCTCCTGCGAATCGATTCATTCATCTAAAAAAAAATGTCTCCATAACCTACAACTAAACTAGTGATAAATCACTCACAGATGTTTTAACCATTTTTTTTCTACATCAGATCATCTTGCATTGGAGGTATAAGTGAGCCCCCTTACCTCTGGTGCCCCTGTGCAGCTGCCCAGGTTGCACTAATGGGACCGGACGATGAGTGACAAGGTTATGTAACCCAATTCCAAAGCAGTGGATCAGGATCGGGTGATTTCAATGGGATTGGTCTACCATCTACTGTGTATGGGGGCCTCATGACAGATTATGTTGGGGGACATAAAAATCGGGCGGTTGGAAGTTAATCACCCGATCCTTACTCTCTGACCCTGAAATTAGCAGCTGCCATAAGATTCTGGCAGCGACTCTGTCATAGCGAAAACAGGAGTGAGCATTCCTGAATATGGGGGAGCCGGGAAAGATAACGGTCATCCTAATGATAGCTGGCCAGCTATATAGGACCTATCACTTGCCATTAATATGCAATTTTATTACCTGGTGTAAATGCCGCTGTTCTCCTGAATCCGGTGTTGTTTTTCTTTTGCTCCTGCGCCTCTCCATTCCTGAGATATAGCCTCTTTATAGAAATCTAGTTCATAATTTTTAATAGCCAAGTGGGCGTGGTCATCAACTCCTCTCTGTGGGAGTCTTCAGGAAGGCCTTGCCCAGTTGGCTTAAAGGGCTAGAGGAGAGTGACAGATGTCAGGAACGGAGAGGAGCAGGAAGAAAAGAAAAACAATGCCGGAGTCAGGAGAACAGCGGCATTTACATATTTATGGCGAGGGACAAGTCCTCTTTAAGTCTTGGAAAACCCCTTTAAGACACTATTATATTTTAATACCTTATAGTCGGCTTCCGGAAGTTGAATGCCAGGGAACAGGTCGCTGGTAATCCCATTGAACAGAGGAATATCATGAGACAAAAATTTGGGTTCGTTTACATCCTTAATTGACCACAAGAGCTAAATAGAATGAAAAAGGATTAAATTATAAAATAATTCATATACAATATGACATGAAACAATATTAAAAGTGAGGAATCCCATTACAAAGGAGCAGTCAGTTCTTGTGGTATGTCTGTATTAGTAAAGAATAGTATTCTCCAAAAAATAAGTATGAAACCTCTTTTCCTAAAACTCTACATTGTATCGTCCCTCTGTTATACCTCCTGGAAATGTACGTGTAAATGATATATAATGTATATATAATCTATATAGGGGACAACCCTATACACTCTGACTGTGCCCAAACAGTGGTGACATTGTCAGACTGTGTAGGGGACTCGATATTGACAGATTTCAATTAATTCCTACATTTCCAGGAATGATAAAAGAGGAATGGAACGCTGCTGAATTGCACTAAAATATGCTGCAGAATTGTTTTTCCATAGGGAATACATGTGGCCTCTGTGTTGCACTGTTAATTGCCGGCTGCAGAATGAGTTAAGTGAGATACTGTCAGTGAACTCGTTTTTGCTGGCTGACGGGGAGTTTGTAAATGTTTAGAGGTTTAGCGTGCAGAAAACCGTAAGAATAAAGGCAGATCTCCGCAATCAGAGCATAGTTGGGGACCATCATTGCTACAGTCCGGAAAAGAACCTGAAATGCGCAAACCAGATGGGTCAGTCAACAAATGAAACTAAATTACTGTAAACTAGGCATAGAGCCGGGGAACCCATTATGTCCATTTACACTATCCTCCACCCCAGACCTAAAAGTGATGTGTCTATTCCACATCAGAGGAAAGTCAGTCAAAGTGTGGTTAAAGGGGTATTCCCATCTCCAAGATCCTGTCCCAATATGTAATAGGTATAATAATAATAATGTTTGCAAATATCTCCAATTAGAAATGTAGTCTAGTCCTTCCGATTAGCTACAGTTATATGAAAAAGTTTGGGCACCCCTATTAATCTTAAGCTTAATGTTTTATAAAAATTGGTGTTTTTGCAACAGCTATTTCAGTTTGATATATGTAATAACTGTTGGACACAGTAATGTTTCTGCCTTGAAATGAGGTTTATTGTACTAACAGAAAATGTGCAATCTGCATTCAAACTAAATTTGACAGATGCATAAGTATGGGCACCTCACCAGAAAAGTGACATTAATATTTAGTAGATCCTCCTTTTGCAAAAATAACAGCCTCTAGTCGCTTCCTGTAGCTTTTAATGATTTCCTGGATCCTGGATGAAGGTATTTTTGATCATTCTTATTTACAAAACAATTCCAGTTCAGTTAAGTTTGATGGTCGCCGAGCATGGACAGCCCTCTTCAAATGATCCCACAGATGTTCAATGATATTCAGGTCTGGGGACTGGGATGGCCATTCCAGAACACTGTAATTGTTCCTCTGCATGAATGCCTGGATAGATTTGGAGCGGTGTTTTGGATCATTGTCTTGCTGAAAGATCCATCCCCTGCGTAACTTCAACTTTGTCACTGATTCTTGAACATTATTGTCAAGAATCTGCTGATACTGAGTGGAATCCATGCGTCCCTCAACTTTAACAAGATTCCCGGTGCTGGCATTGGCCATACAGCCCCAAAGCATGATGGAACCTCCACCAAATTTTACTGTGGGTAGCAAGTGTTTTTCTTGGAATGCTGTGTTTTTTTGCCGCCATGCATAACGCCTTTTTGTATGATCAAACAACTCAATCTTGGTTTCATCAGTCCACAGGACCTTCTTCCAAAAAGAAATTGGCTTCTCCAAATGTGCTTTTGCATACCTCAGCCGACTCTGTTTGTTGCGTGCTTGCAGAAACGGCTTCTTTCGCATCACTCTCCCATACAGCTTCTCCTTGTGCAAAGTGCGTTGTATAGTTGACTGATGCACAGTGACACCATCTGCAGCAAGTTGATGCTGCAGCTCTCTGGAGGTGGTCTGAGGATTGTCCTTGACTGATCTCACCATTCTTCTTCTCTGCCTTTCTGATGTTTTTCTTGGCCTGCCACTTCTGGCCTTAACAAGAACTGTCCCTGTGTTCTTCCATTTCCTTACTATGTTCCTCACAGTGGAAACTGACAGGTTAAATCTCTGAGACAGCTTTTTGTATCCTTCCCCTGAACAACTATGTTGAATAATCTTTGTTTTCAGATCATTTGACAGTTGTTTTGAGGAGCCCATGATGTCACTCGTCAGAGGAGATTCAAACAGGAGAACAACTTGCAAGTGGCCACTTTAAGTAGCTTTTCTCATGATTGCATACACCTGGCTATGAAGTTCAAAGCTCAATGAGGTTACAAAACCAAAAAAAGTGCTTTAGCAAGTCAGTAAAAAGTAGGTAGGAGTATTTAAAACAAGAAAATGATAACTGTGCCCATACTTATGCACCTGTCAAATTTTGTTAGAATGCAGATTGCACATTTTCTGTTAGTACAATAAACCTCATTTCAAGGCAGAAACATTACTGTGTCCAACAGTTATTACATATATCAAACTGAAATAGCTGTTGCAAAAACACCAATTTTTATAAAACATTAAGCTTAAGATTAATAGGGGTGCCCAAACTTTTTCATATATCTGTATAGTGACCACCATCTCAATAGGCATAAATGACTACTGCCCCATAGACGTCATTGTAAGTACACCCCAAGAATACTTTACTGTGACAAGATCAATTGTGTCCTATGAAAACCCAAAGAAAAGAGGGGGGAATATAACATAGATATGGAAAGAACATAGGAATGAGGTGAAATGTATGAAGGTGCTCTGCATATTGAGCTGTGATATCTGTAGAGGGACGGACTCCATATTAACATCCTGTATATGGATTTAGAATAGGAGGCCATAAAAGCCCCTGTAGGTGTAATGTGGAGGGGGCACAATACCTTTCTCCATGTAGTGTATGATAAATAGAACATGGTATTGGAAAGTTTGGTGCCAGCCATGATGTTTGCACAAACCTGTTTGGATCATTCCCATGACCACGTCACGAGCGTGCCCCTCTATGGTGACGAGAGCCCCCAATGTGCTGCGAGTCTGCTGGGACAATTTGCCTCCTCGCACAAGCTCCACAATATCATTTTGCTGGAGCTGCAGATTATCATAGGAGTTTTTCAGGCCCTACAAGAAGGATGTAACGGTGAAATCATCTGCAGAAATATTCATAGAACATACATATTGCAAGGGGACTGAAATCTATACAGATTATAAGCTGCAGACTAGATTGAGAACTCCACAATATGCAGGCACTTTTTAATGCACACAACAATTTTACAACATATCTTTATAGAAGTTGGAGATCTGGATTGAACCCAGAGCTCCAAATACCCAGATGTACCTCTATAAAACCCTGCCACAAACAGCATGGAAAACTCAATGCAGATGGATTCATTTTATGCTGGTATTATGGGAAATCCCATACAATGTCTTCCCTTATTGGTAGATATGACGAGAGTAGAGATGAGCGAATGGATTTGCAGGACTCTGGTCCAACAGTCGGGTCAGTATTCCACAGCCGCAGGACCGGAGCTCCGTGAACCGGCATCTCTGGCTCCTCTTTTGATGTCGATGTCATAGTTGTGGTGTGAGGCACAAATGACATCACGCCTGGCCGGCTAATCAAAAGAGGAGCCAGGGATGCCGGCATGTAAGAGGCGGTTAGCAAGGCTCCCATCCAACAGCCACAGACTACTAACCTGCTCTCTTAGACCAAGGTCCTGCAAATTTAGTTGCTCATCTCTAGACAAGATGCATGAATCAATGCAAAATCCCAACAATACTATGGAGCCTTTTGGGTACCTTCAAGATATTGAGCCGCTGTACAACTGCAACCCCCAGGAGAAGACCCCTGGGCAAGAACAGTACATGGGCTCTTTGCAGTCTAATAACGTACTGTGAAAGAAGCTACTTGCATCTTTTGATGTGAATGTGGGTCCCCTTACCTCTGTTGCACCAATGGTATATATCCGCCCCTGGAAACTCCTATAAGCTGTGTCCCTGGGTATGACAGTCTATTAGCAGGAGAACTCATGAAGTCTGTCTATGAATGTATATATATGTATTTCTCCCAGAAAATTATTACAATTACACATGTTTTGTGGTTCACATGTTTATTTAATTTGTGTGTATTGGAACAACACAAAAAGAAGATATTGGTCAACAATTTTGGTTCTCAAGTCCTCAGACAGTTCTCTTTTCCTCTTTCTGTTCTCCTTGCTTAGTGTGGCACGTAACAACGCAAAGATTGAGTCAACTTTTCCCCTTTGTATCGGGTTTCAGGTGTGATTTTCATATTGCCCACACCTTTTACTTGCCACAGGTGAGTTTGAACGAGCATCACATGCTTGAAACAAAATTGTTTACCCACAATTTTGGAAAGATGCCAACAATTTTGTCCGGCCCATTTTTGGGGTTTTGTGTGAAATTATATCCAATTTGCCTTTTTTTCTCTGTTTTTTTTTGTTGTTCCAATACACACCAAGGAAATAAACATGTGTATAACAAAAAATACACATGCAATTGCAATAATTTTATGGAAAAATACTTCAAGGGTGCCAACACTTCCGGCCATGACTGTTTCTAGTGAAGCCACCTTGATCAGTAAAGGAGCTTATGCCGTACCTCTGGGCCACTGCCGATAGCTTCATGCACTTCACTTGTCCAGAACATCTGAGACACACAGAGCACGACCTGTCCCGGCCATTCCCTCACCCAGTCTTTTCTTGCAGTCTCAGGGTATGCCTTTTAAAAAACAAAGTTAAATTACGTTGACAGAAGCATTTAAGAGAGGGACAACCTTACTAGTATTATCTAGCAAATTCATTTCTACCGATTGCAGGTAGAAGATCTGCTACCTGGCTCTATAGCAAGAGATACATCATCCACAAATCATTCACTGCTGCCAAATAATCTTATACAAATATAAAAGTACTAGATTAGTTCCAATTAATGCTTTTGGTCTGTAGGTAGATCCGTACCATTTGTGACTGAGCAATAACATCATGCACGCTCCTTAACATGACATCTTCCCCTTGGATGAGCCACTTCTCCACGGCCCCCCGAGCCTCGGAGGTGGAGATGGTCTGGATGAGCTCTACGCGTTCCTCCTCGGTGCTGTACATGGCTTTGATGTCCAGGTTAGGAAGGAACTCCAGCTTTGCGATGCCTTCAAAGCCCTTCTTTAGATGTGGTTGGACCCGCAGAGGATCTTTAGTCTCAGAGAGAATTTCTAGCATTTCGTCGTTGGACAGGAAGAAAAAGCTAAAGCGAAAATGCACAATATGATAAAAAATGTCATTAAAGTATTGGGTCAGGCGCCATTTGTATTAGTGTCTATGTGAGAAAATAGAAAAGCAAAGCTTTAAAGTAAAGATTCAGTCCCCATACACATTGGATTAAAATAGTTTAAACCTGACGATTGCAGCAGGACCGGCCTACCCACTGATGTGTATGGGGGTCTCCTGACTCTCCCCCGATAGAGGATGTCAGGGCCAGAAGGATCGGGCAGATGGGATTTCAATACCCGGTCTTTTGGTTCTCAGGGGAGATAACCCGCTGCCGGAGGTGTCCAGTACCGACTTTCTCCTCTCTCCCCATTAAAAACACATGACTGTTCAGCAGAACATGTGGGAGTCAGGAGAAGTAGCCAAATAACCATTCAGACCACGGGTATCTCATATCTCATGCGTATGGCTAGCTTAAAGGGGCTATCCAGCTTTGGGAACTTTTTTTATTTAACTGAAATGGGTATTCCCATCTCCAGGATTCTACCCCAATATGTAGTAGGTGTAATAATAATAATATTAGCAAATACCTCCAATTAGAAGTGTAGTATAGTTCTTCTGATTTGCTTTGTCGCTTACCCCATGTGCAGGGCATTGCAGTAGCTTAGGTTACGACCACTAGCAAATAACTGTCACTATATGAGTGGTCGTAACCATGGATACCGAAGCTGGGGAAAGCGACATAGCGAATCAGAAGAACTATACTACATTTCTAATTGGAGGTATTTGCTAATATTATTATTATTACTATGCCTACTACATATTGGGATAGGATCTTGGAGATGGGAATACCCATTTAATTGCGAGGAGCTGAAAAAAGACAGATAAAAATAAGTCCAATAGCCAGCGCAACACAGAGCCAATAGAAGGCAAACAGTGCAAAATTATTAATGAAATCCAATTACAAAAATGATTTCAATGGTTTAAATAAGAAAAAAAAAAATTCTTTAAGCAGTATATAGAATCATTGCAACAAGTGAAAGGACTATATGGTGGGAAAAAAGCCTCTTCTTCTCCAGATAGGCATTCAGCCCTTTCATGGTTTTATCCAGAAGCACATTGCTGTCCTGAAGTTTTTCCAGAAGTCCGGTCAGAGAAGTGGCGCTTAAAACCTAAAACAAAGTAGATAGCCCATAAGTAAGATTCCATTATATAGTTATAGAGACTGAAAAAAGGTCACATTCATTGACTATTGTGCCAATAGTTCATATTAAAAAAAAAAAATGAGAACCTATTTGGATAGAAAATAGAAGATGCGGGAGGCTGGAGTCCAGGCAGTGCGGAGCCCCATAACCCGGGATCCTTGTGATGGAAGCATCAGGACACGGACTCTTGGAAAACATCAATCCTGGATGCAAGATGACCGTGCTTTCTTGTATCAGTCCACCATGAAGCATCCATATACCTTCGGGTCTTTAACGCGAAGTTTCATGATCTCTCTCCAGTTTCTGTCCACAGTCTGGAATAAGCGTCCTTCTTCAGGCATTTGCTGCATGATGTCCTAAGAGAAGATGGGGTCTAGATAAAGCCACTGGGCCGGCACCTTCAGCCATTCATCAATGGTTTCCTGGATCCTTATCAGTCGTTCCTTCCATTGCTTAAAGGAGGAGAGCAAAAAGTTAATTACACATAAAATGAAAATGATAGAAAAAAATG
This sequence comes from Phyllobates terribilis, assembly GCF_046119375.1. Lineage (NCBI taxonomy): Eukaryota > Metazoa > Chordata > Amphibia > Anura > Dendrobatidae > Phyllobates > Phyllobates terribilis. Next base: position 362,646 of record NW_027363046.1, read on the forward strand.
CTATCATTTTAGAAGATAAATTATCAATGGATATGAATTCTGAATTGTTGGACATTTGTAGGGAGAGTTTGGTGAGACTCCTTGATACCATCCCCTTTACATGTAAGCTGGAGCCGCATGTAACTTTAGCCTCGGAGATCCTAATGAAACCTTAGCTTCTGCCAATAAGCAAGTGAATATTTTATACCTTGATTTCTTTCTCATAGGGCTTGATGAAAGGCGATCCCCTCATTGTCTGGGTCTTCACAATTTGGTCATCCAGAGTGGTTTGGATTTCATCCACTGCTGATAGAATAGAAACGCCAGATTCTCGATAGGGACTGGTATTAAAGGATATGGAGTCCCACATTTCTTCCATGGTATGCATCGCCTTCTACAGGGAAAACTCCTAATAAGAAAACACAGAAACTTTTCACTAGTAGCAGATTCCTCTTTGTTCCGACAAGGATGGGGGAGCAGCATATATACAAGGATGGGGGGGAGCATATATACAAGGATGGGGGGCAGCATATATACAAGGATGGGGGGCAGCATATATACAAGGATGGGGGAGCAGCATATATACAAGGATGGGGGAGCAGCATATATACAAGGATGGGAGAGCAGCATATATACTAGGATGGGGGAGCAACATATATACAAGGATGAGGGGCAGCATATACAGTATACAAGGATAGGGTAGCAGCATATATACAAGGATGGGGGAGCAGCATATACAGTATACAAGGATGGGGGAGCAGCATATATACAAGGATGGGGGGAGCACATACAAGGATGCGGGGCAGCATATATACAAGGATGGGGAAGCAGGATATATACAAGGATGGGGGAGCAGCATATATACAAGGATGGGGGAGCAGCATATATACAAGGATAGGGAGCAGCAAATATACAAGAATGGGGGAGCAGCATATATACAAGGATGGGGGGCAGCATATATACAATGATGGGGGAGATGCATATATACAAGGATGGGGGGGAGCACATACAAGGATGGGGGGCAGCATATATACAAGGATGGGGAAGCAGGATATATACAAGGATGGGGGAGCAGCATATATACAAGGATGGGGGGCAGCATATATACAAGAATGGGGGTAGCACATACAAGGATGGGGGAGCAGCATATATACAAGGATGGGGAAGCAGCATATATACAAGGATGGTGGGCAGCATATATACAAGGATGGCGTAGCAGCATATATACAAGGATGGGGAAGCACCATATATACAAGGATGGGGAAGCACCATATATACAAGGATGGGGAAGCAGCATATATACAAGGATGGGGTAGCAGCATATATGCAAGGATGGGGGAGCAGCATATATACAAGGATGGGGGGCAGCATATATACAAGGATGGGGAAGCAGGATATATACAAGGCTGGGGGAGCAGCATATATACAAGGATGGGGTAGCAGCATATATACAAGGATGGGGGAGCAGAATATATACAAGGATGGGGGGGAAACATATATACAAGGATGGGGGAGCAACATATATACAACGATGGGGGAGCAGCATATATACAAGGATGGGGAAGCAAGATATATACAAGGATGGGGGAGCAACATATATACAAGGATGGGGGAGCAACATATATACAAGAATGGGGGAGCAGAATATGTTCAAAGCTGGGGGAGCAGGATATATACAAGGATGGGGGAGCAGAATATATACAAGGATGGGGAAGCAGGATATATACAAGGATGGGGGAGCAGCATATATACAAGGATGGGGGAGCAACATATATACAAGGATAGGAAGCAGCATATATACAAGGATGGGGAAGCAGCATATATACAAGGATAGGGAGCAGCATATATGCAAGGATAGGGAGCAGCATATATGCAAGGACAGGGAGCAGCATATATACAAGGATGGGGAAGCAGCATATATACAAGGATGGGGGGCAGCATATATACAAGGATGGGGGGCAGCATATATACAAGGATGGGGGAGCAGCATATATACAAGGATAGGAAGCAGCATATATACAAGGATAGGAAGCAGCATATATACAAGGATGGGGAAGCAGCATATATACAAGGATGGGGAAGCAGCATATATACAAGGATGGGGAAGCAGCATATATACAAGGATAGGGAGCAGCATATATACAAGGATGGGGGAGAAACATATCTACAAGGATGGGGGAGAAACATATATACAAGGATGGGGGAGCAGCATATATACAAGGATGGGGAGCAGCATATATACAAGGATGGGGAGCTGCATATATACAAGGATGGGGAAGCAGCATATATACAAGGATGGGGGAGCAGCATATATAAAAGGATGGGGGAGCAGCATATATGCAAGGATAGGGAGCAGCATATATACAAGGATGGGGAAGCAGCATATATACAAGGATGGGGGAGCAACATATATACAAGGATGGGGGAGCAGCATATATACAATGATGGGGGAGCAACATATCTACAAGGATGGGGGAGCAGCATATATACAAGGATGGGGGAGCAGCATATATACAAGGATGGGGAGCAGCATATATGCAAGGATAGGGAGCAGCATATATACAAGGATAGGGAGCAGCATATATACAAGGATGGGGGAGCAGCATATATACAAGGATAGGGAGCAGCATATATACAAGGATAGGAAGCAGGATATCTACAAGGATGGGGGAGCAGCATATCTACAAGGATGGGGTAGCAGCATATATACAAGGATGGGGGAGCAGCATATATGCAAGGATAGGGAGCAGCATATATACAAGGATGGGGAAGCAGCATATATACAAGGATGGGGGAGCAGCATATATACAAGGATGGGGGAGCAGCATATATGCAAGGATAGGGAGCAGCATATATACAAGGATGAGGAAGCAGCATATATACAAGGATAGGGAGCAGCATATATACAAGGATGGGGAAGCAGCATATATACAAGGATGGGGGAGCAGCATATATACAAGGATGGGGGAGCAGCATATATACAAGGATGGGGGGCAGCCGCATGTAACTTTAGCCTCGGAGATCCTAATGAAACCTTAGCTTCTGCCAATAAGCAAGTGAATATTTTATACCTTGATTTCTTTCTCATAGGGCTTGATGAAAGGCGATCCCCTCATTGTCTGGGTCTTCACAAATTGGTCATCCAGAGTGGTTTGGATTTCATCCACTGCTGATAGAATAGAAACGCCAGATTCTCGATAGGGACTGGTATTAAAGGATATGGAGTCCCACATTTCTTCCATGGTATGCATCGCCTTCTACAGGGAAAACTCCTAATAAGAAAACACAGAAACTTTTCACTAGTAGCAGATTCCTCTTTGTTCCGACAAGGATGGGGGAGCAGCATATATACAAGGATGGGGGGGAGCATATATACAAGGATGGGGGGCAGCATATATACAAGGATGGGGGGCAGCATATATACAAGGATGGGGGAGCAGCATATATACAAGGATGGGGGAGCAGCATATATACAAGGATGGGAGAGCAGCATATATACAAGGATGGGAGAGCAGCATATATACAAGGATGGGGGAGCAACATATATACAAGGATGGGGGAGCAACATATATACAAGGATGAGGGGCAGCATATACAGTATACAAGGATAGGGTAGCAGCATATATACAAGGATGGGGGAGCAGCATATACAGTATACAAGGATGGGGGAGCAGCATATATACAAGGATGGGGGAGCAGCATATATAAAAGGATGGGGGGAGCACATACAAGGATGGGGGAGCAGCATATATACAAGGATGGGAGAGCAGCATATATACAAGGATAGGGAGCAGCATATATACAAGAATGGGGGTAGCACATACAAGGATGGGGGGCAGCATATATACAATGATGGGGGAGATGCATATATACAAGGATGGGGGGCAGCATATATACAAGGATGGGGGGGAGCACATACAAGGATGGGGGGCAGCATATATACAAGGATGGGGAAGCAGGATATATACAAGGATGGGGAGCAGCATATATACAAGAATGGGGGTAGCACATACAAGGATGGGGGAGCAGCATATATACAAGGATGGGGGGCAGCTTATATACAAGGATGGGGAAGCAGCATATATACAAGGATGGTGGGCAGCATATATACAAGGATGGCATAGCAGCATATATACAAGGATGGGGAAGCACCATATATACAAGGATGGGGAAGCAGCATATATACAAGGATGGGGTAGCAGCATATATGCAAGGATGGGGGAGCAGCATATATGCAAGGATGGGGGAGCAGCATATATGCAAGGATGGGGGGCAGCATATATACAAGGATGGGGAAGCAGCATATATACAAGGGTGGGGGAGCAGCATATATACAAGGATGGGGTAGCAGCATATATACAAGGATGGGGGAGCAACATATATACAAGGATGGGGGAGCAACATATATACAAGGATGGGGGAGCAACATATATACAAGGATGGGGGAGCAGCATATATACAAGGATGGGGAAGCAAGATATATACAAGGATGGGGGAGCAACATATATACAAGGATGGGGGAGCAACATATATACAAGGATGGGGGAGCAACATATATACAAGGATGGGGGAGCAGAATATGTTCAAAGCTGGGGGAGCAGGATATATACAAGGATGGGGGAGCAGAATATATACAAGGATGGGGAAGCAGGATATATACAAGGATGGTGAAGCAGCATATATACAAGGATGGGGGAGCAGCATATATACAAGGATAGGGAGCAGCATATATGCAAGGACAGGGAGCAGCATATATACAAGGATGGGGAAGCAGCATATATACAAGGATGGGGGGCAGCATATATACAAGGATGGGGGAGCAGCATATATACAATGATGGGGGAGCAGCATATATAGAAGGATAGGAAGCAGCATATATACAAGGATGGGGAAGCAGCATATATACAAGGATGGGGAAGCAGCATATATACAAGGATAGGGAGCAGCATATATACAAGGATGGGGGAGAAACATATCTACAAGGATGGGGGAGAAACATATATACAAGGATGGGGGAGCAGCATATATACAAGGATGGGGGAGCAGCATATATACAAGGATGGGGAGCTGCATATATACAAGGATGGGGAAGCAGCATATATACAAGGATGAGGGAGCAGCATATATACAAGGATGGGGGAGCAGCATATATACAAGGATGGGGGAGCAGCATATATACAAGGATAGGGAGCAGCATATATACAAGGATGGGGAAGCAGCATATATACAAGGATGGGGAAGCAGCATATATACAAGGATGGGGGAGCAACATATATACAAGGATGGGGGAGCAGCATATATACAATGATGGGGGAGCAACATATCTACAAGGATGGGGGAGCAGCATATGTACAAGGATGGGGGAGCAGCATATATACAAGGATGGGGGAGCAGCATATATGCAAGGATAGGGAGCAGCATATATACAAGGATAGGGAGCAGCATATATACAAGGATGGGGGAGCAGCATATATACAAGGATAGGGAGCAGCATATATACAAGGATAGGAAGCAGGATATCTACAAGGATGGGGGAGCAGCATATCTACAAAGATGGGGTAGCAGCATATATACAAGGATGGGGGAGCAGCATATATGCAAGGATAGGGAGCAGCATATATACAAGGATGGGGAAGCAGCATATATACAAGGATGGGGGAGCAGCATATATACAAGGATGGGGGAGCAGCATATATGCAAGGATGGGGGAGCAGCATATATGCAAGGATGGGGGAGCAGCATATATGCAAGGATAGGGAGCAGCATATATACAAGGATAGGGAGCAGCATATATACAAGGATGGGGAAGCAGCATATATACAAGGATGGGGGAGCAGCATATATACAAGGATGAGGAAGCAGCATATATACAAGGATAGGGAGAAACATATATACAAGGATGGGGGAGAAACATATCTACAAGGATGGGGGAGAAACATATATACAAGGATGGGGGAGCAGCATATATACAAGGATGGGGGAGCAGCATATATACAAGGATGGGGGAGCAGCATATATACAAGGATGGGGAAGCAGCATATATACAAGGATGGGGGAGCAGCATATATACAAGGATGGGGGAGCAGCATATATGCAAGGATAGGGAGCAGCATATATACAAGGATAGGGAGCAGCATATATACAAGGATGGGGGAGCAGCATATATACAAGGATAGGGAGCAGCATATATACAAGGATAGGAAGCAGGATATCTACAAGGATGGGGGAGCAGCATATCTACAAAGATGGGGTAGCAGCATATATACAAGGATGGGGGAGCAGCATATATGCAAGGATAGGGAGCAGCATATATACAAGGATGGGGAAGCAGCATATATACAAGGATGGGGGAGCAGCATATATACAAGGATGGGGGAGCAGCATATATGCAAGGATGGGGGAGCAGCATATATGCAAGGATGGGGGAGCAGCATATATGCAAGGATAGGGAGCAGCATATATACAAGGATAGGGAGCAGCATATATACAAGGATGGGGAAGCAGCATATATACAAGGATGGGGGAGCAGCATATATACAAGGATGAGGAAGCAGCATATATACAAGGATAGGGAGAAACATATATACAAGGATGGGGGAGAAACATATCTACAAGGATGGGGGAGAAACATATATACAAGGATGGGGGAGCAGCATATATACAAGGATGGGGGAGCAGCATATATACAAGGATGGGGGAGCAGCATATATACAAGGATGGGGAAGCAGCATATATACAAGGATGGGGGAGCAGCATATATACAAGGATGGGTGAGCAGCACATATGCAAGGATAGGGAGCAGCATATATGCAAGGATGGGGAAGCAGCATATATACAAGGATGGGGGAGCAACATATATACAAGGATGGGGGAGCAGCATATATACAATGATGGGGGAGCAACATATCTACAAGGATGGGGGAGCAGCATATATACAAGGATGGGGGAGCAGCATATATACAAGGATGGGGAGCAGCATATATACAAGGATGGGGAGCAGCATATATGCAAGGATAGGGAGCAGCATATATACAAGGATAGGGAGCAGCATATATACAAGGATGGGGGAGCAGCATATATACAAGGATAGGGAGCAGCATATTTACAAGGATGGGGGAGCAGCATATCTACAAGGATGGGGTAGCAGCATATATACAAGGATGGGGGAGCAGCATATATGCAAGGATAGGGAGCAGCATATATACAAGGATGGGGAAGCAGCATATATACAAGGATGGGGGAGCAGCATATATACAAGGATGGGGGAGCAGCATATATGCAAGGATAGGGAGCAGCATATATACAAGGATAGGGAGCAGCATATATACAAGGATGGGGAAGCAGCATATATACAAGGATGAGGAAGCAGCATATATACAAGGATAGGGAGCAGCATATATACAAGGATGGGGAAGCAGCATATATACAAGGATGGGGGAGCAGCATATATACAAGGATGGGGAAGCAGCATATATACAAGGATGGGGGGCAGCATATATGCAAGAATAGGGAGCAGCATATACACAAGGATGGGGAAGCAGCATATATACAAGGATGGGGGAGCAGCATATATACAATGATGGGGGAGCAGCATATATACAATGATAGGGAGCAGCATATATACAACGATGGGGAAGCAGCATATATACAAGGATGGGGGAGCAGCATATATACAAGGATAGGGAGCAGCATATATACAAGGATGGGGAAGCAGCATATATACAAGGATGGGGAAGCAGCATATATAGAAGGATGAGGTAGCAGCATATATACAAGGATTTGGGGGAGTACATACAAGGATGGGGGAGCAGCATATATACAAGGATGGAGGAGCAGGATATATACAAGGATGGGGGGTAGCACATACAAGGATTGGGGGCAGCATATATACAAGGATGGGCAAACATATACCAGGATGGAAGGGGGAGTATATTTTTTCTATCTGCAGTCTCATACCCCTGCTCCTGTTTGTGGCTGCTTTCGGTTCCCCTCGCCTGCTCTATGTATGAGTTGTTTTTCTAAACTAAAACCTCAGTATTGTGGTTAAATGACCGTGTTGGCACTATGGGATAAATAAGTGGCTTTTGGGTTGCAGTTTGGGCTCTCGGTCTGTAAAAGGTTCGCCATCACCGACCTAGGATATTTTGGAGATATTGTCACTGCAGTATTCAGGCGTCACCATCTAGAGGTCGAAATACAAATTACTACATGGATTCTTAAATTAAGAAATAGGGAGTCACATAGCAAGAGTGATTTGTATCATACTATCAAAATATACTGCATCTTTTTGTAAAAGCGTCTCATATACAGTACTGTGCAAAAGTTTTAGGCAGGTGTGGAAAATATGCCGCAGAGTAAAAAGCTTTAAAAATAGAAGTGATAATAGTTTATTTTTAAGAACAGTTATTAGGCTATGTTCACATGCTGCGTTTTTTCAACCCTTTGCATAACTAATAATCTTTATAATAATAATAATCTTTTTATTTATATAGCGCCAACATATTCTGCAGCTCTTTACAATTCAGACAATTTACAGACATTCTGGGCGCTGTCCCCATCAGGGCTCACAATCTACATTCCCTATCAGTATGTCTGATACAAATGGAAGCAAGGGGACCCTCTGGGTTCTGTTATAGGACGGAAAATAATACTCCAATATTTGCAGTGGGTTTTTCTGCTGCAATTACTGAACATGTGAACATACCCTTATGACGTTTCTTTATATTTTAGTGGTTAAAAAATAATTCAGACCCTTAAATTGTTTGTTCCTCCATATTCTGAGACCTGCATCTTTTCACTCATGGAGCTGAGTGAGATCTTGGTTATTTTTCGCTGGGAGCTGATGCTTTTAACCCCTTCACCACCTTGGGTTTTTCCATTTTTGCTCCCCTTCTTCCCAGAGCCATAACTTTTTTTTTTTTCTTCTTCATGTTTTACATATTGTCTGAATAATTTAATATTTCGATAGATCGGACTTTTTTAGTCATGACGATATCAATTTTTTTTTTTCATTTTTCCATTTTTGAATGGGGACAAAGGAGGTGCAGTTTTTTATACAGTTTTATTTTTTAAATGGAACCTATCATGTGAAAAAACGCTATCAACCTGCAGATGTGGGGTTACTCTGAACTTGCTCGGCGCCCGCACTTTGAGCCCCGCTGCCAGGAGGAAGCTTTATTCCTCCCGGCATTGGTGTAACTGCACCCCCCGGCATTGATTGACAGCAGCTCAGCAGTACGACCGGACGACAGTCAGTGCTGGAGGCACCACTCTCTATGTACAGAGCAGTGACTGAACCCGCGCCACCGCACCTATGACTGGAAGCTGACCGCTGCCAGGAGGAATACACATAATTTCCTCCTGGCAGCAGGGCTCTAAGTGCCAGGGCCAGACAGGTTCAGAACGCTATTAACCTGCAGATTAACCCTGTTTTTTCACGTGACAGGTTCCCATTTTTTTATTTCTACTTTTTTTGTACCACTAGGGGATCTCAACCTGCAATTGTTCGATTGCTTACACTATACTTACCGGCTGCCATGGTAATGTGGCGCCCCTGCGGGTCCAGTTGCCACAGAGGTACTGCATCTCACCCAGAGGTGTGGTACTCCACACTCAGGTAAGGACGGAGTACTACCCGGGACCCACACACCCACATCCAATACTCTCCACTACAGTAGGGAAGGGAAGATTGATCCTAAGGGAGAGCAGTCCCTGGTCCCTAGCTGGAGGGCGGAACTAGGTACAGGAGGTGGGTGGAGGAAGAAGTTCAGCGGAGCACAGACAGAGAGTATAAAAGACAAGGGGAACCATCTAGAAGTGGACAGTACAGAGAGGAGCTCAGTTGGGAGTGGGAGCTCAGGAGGAGCTCCGCTCAGGAGAGCAAGGAAGGAGAGAGAGGAGTCGGACCTAGTAAGGGAGGCCCAGGAGGAGAGTGAGAGAAGACGGGAGCAGCGAGAGAAAGGCTCCACAGACAGAGGGGATCCCAGGGGCACGGTGAGTGCAGGAAGCCACCCGTGCGCCCGAATTCATGCTGACGTGGAGAGATCAGGCCGCAGAGGGGTACCGGCCCCAGACTAGTGGAGAACAATCAGGCTCAGCTAGCCAACCGGAGGCTGCAGCATTTGCAAGGTGTTGCAGCCAATATTCACAATTATATCGCTGAAAAGGTGGCCACATAGGGTACAGGAGATTGCAAGTCGCCCGACAAGGCCCGAGGCCACTGGCTTGGGACACTGATTGTGAGGCGCAGGGTAGGATGGTGAGAACTAGCGCTGTGAGACGAGGAAAGGTACATAGAACGGGGTCCCGTCCAAGTGCTCCTGAGGTACCTTAGAGTTTGCTGGATCACTACCCCGGAGGACACAGGGCGACGTGGGAAGTTGCACACGGGTGACTGTAACCTGAGGAACTTAACAACTGTGAGTAAAACCTGAAGACTGCACCCCACTGTGTCCTTGAATAATTGCTGCGCCATCACCTGCATTACACCGCACCAACAACATCTACCTTCAAAACTCATCTTATTCTGCCCTGGGGCTAAGCTCTGCCTGTGGAGAGCTGAACCAACTCTGCTGCGTCACCTTCAGCTCCAGTGGATCTGCACCACAGCGGCGGCCCCATATAGCCGCATACCACAGGTGGCGTCACAAACATTATCTCTAAAAAACTTTATTCCCCTTTTACTTTTCCTTTAATTTGACCACCCGGGGCCACCACCAGTGACCGGGTCACTGCCACCGTGACATCCCCAGCACCAACCGGCCCAGCTACCGAGTACCCCACAGCCCCAGGGGGCGCGTCAGTAACCCATCAGCTCCCTGCAATCGCCATTCAGTGATTGACATAGGCATTTAGATGGATAAACCTCAGCGATCGGAGCGAGCTCCGGTTGCTGCAGTTACAGGCAGTTTTTGGCTGTGTAGCACAGCCGGCATCTGCTACATATGATGTGAGCTTTACTACTGAGTTGGTTTCATACAGGCCTTAGAGACCTGGGACAAAACTACATCATGGGTTAAAGGGAACCTGTCATGTAAAATAACACTATTAACCTGCAAATATGGGATATGGGGTAAATCTGCAAGTAATAGCATTGTGACACTGTGCGGTGCCTGCACTGAGAGCCCCGCTGCCAGGAGGAAATTAACTTTATGTCACCCAGCAGCCTCTCTCTGTCAGTCACAGGGGCGGCGCCTGCGCGGTTTCAATCACCGCTCTGTGTATAGTGAGCGGCAGCTGTAGAAAACCCAATATCCAAATGGCATTTTATGGGAATCTGAAGTTCTGTATTCTCATCCATTAGTCAGAATGAAAACGACCACCAAACAGCGCCTCCTGCCCTGGAGGACCCAACACTTCCATGATTTCCAGGTACAGCCCAGTGATTACAGAGAATCACTTGTAATACTTAATTTCTGTCTTGGGAGGCGCTGTAGGGAAATTCAGCACCTGCTGCCGGGTACTCGCTTACTGCAGAAGGGATCAGTTTGGTCTTTATCCGCAGCACATTGGGGTTTCACCTCTGACCCATATGGAGAAACCTTACATGATACCGTACGACCCCATCAAGACTCAGGGGCGAAACCCACATTCACTACATGGACGACCGATGGAATAAAGACAAGAACAACAATGTAGGGGGTTAACGAAAGATTTTATTTATAGATGGGGTTATTATATGTTATAGTATCATGTATATGTGTAAATTATTCTATCAGAATAATCCTATTTATGGGCCGCGTTGATCCAGAGGAAGGCGAAAACCCGCTGTGAGGAATAAGCCAATTGTCCTCATATCAGGGGGGAAAATTCCTTCCTGACCCCAAATATGGCGATCAGAATAAATCCCAGGATCAAGGGCTGAGACCGAAATTAAATTAATTTCTAAAAAATGTATTAAACTATTTATCTTTTCCTTATTTAAGTTCAGAGCTACGGTATATATTATACATTATCTGAAAATCTGCCTATACTTTAAAATGTTTTTATGTATTTATAATAAGCCATTAATCTGGGAATTACTTATATAACTGTCAGTTTATATCTATTTAAGGCCGTGTTGATCCAGATGAAGGTGAAAAATTCCTTCCTGATCCCAAATATGACGATCGGGATGAATCCCAGGATCAAGGGCTCATAGCTAATGTGTGATACGTAAGTGTACATTTTTTATTTAAATATTTAATTATTTTCAATTTTTGGAGTAATTTATTTTTATATTTATTTTAACTAATTTTTCTTAAACCAAAAAATAAATTATTTTTTTAGATATTTTTTCATTATAAATATAAGAACCTACTTATTTCTTCTATTTTACTAAACCTATCTATGGGCCGTGTTGATCTAGAGGAAGGCGAAAACCACAGGTGAGAAATGGGCCAATTATTCTCATGACGGGGGAAAAATTCCTTCCTGACCCCAAATATGGCGATCAGATTAAATCCCAGGATCAAAGGCTCGTACCTCCCTGTGTGTAATGGAAGTGAGATTTTTAAAAAATATATTTACATTTTTTAATTGTTATATATTTAGACTAAAAATGTTTTTGGTTTGTGTAAAATAAACTATTTTTGAATTTTATTTTTTTAAACTTATTTTTTTGCACTACTTATGTGTGAATCTACTTATTGATATATTACTAAACCTATTTAAGGCCGTGTAGATCCAGAGGAAGGCGAAAACCCCCTATGAGGAATGGGCCAATTATCCTCATATTAGGGGGGAAAATTCCTTCCTGACCCCAAATATGGCGATCAGATTAAATCCCAGGATCAAAAGCCGAAATCTCTATCTACGTCCTATGTGTCTATGTGTGTGTGCCTATACCTGTAGTGTAGTGTAGGGTCTACACCTATCATGTACTGTGGATGTGATGGATGATGGGTGCAGTACTTACCCGGCCTGCGCTGAGGTAAGTTCAGGGATAATGGCCAATATTATACTATTGTTCCTGAACTCACCAGATGGAAACTTAGCACAGGCCGCTCCTGGGGGGCAGAAGACCTTCGGGCTGGAGGGATCTCAGATGCCAGCCATGGATTGGAGGAGGCCAAGTCAAGGGCCTGGTGCAGCGACACGATGGCAGTGGTCCGACATGAAGGTGTTAATGAGAGACATGATGTTCTAGGGCAGCCGAGGTGACAAACAGCAGCAGAGACGTGAGGTACGGGTCAGGAGGCAAGAAGTTCTGGGCAGTTGGCACGGGTTCATCCTGCAAGACATAAGGAGGAAGACATTTCAATAACTTCTATCTCCTGGATCTTCTGTTATCTTAGAGGAATGGTCATTATAATGAACCATTCCCCTATGTAACATCAGATATAATGTACACATCTAATGATCGGTGTCCTGTGTGTACAGCGGTCACTCACCAGATGGTCGTGGATTCTTTCACAGCCCAGATATTCTCATCCACCTAAGAATGACAGAGACATAGTCATTGACAGAAACAGTGGGAGAAGACAAAGATGGTCATAATGGCCACAAGGTGAGAAGAACATTTGATGGGATTTATCCTCACAGAGGATGATCTTACCGGGCCCAGCTTGATGACCCATAATTGAATCCGGCCACGGGGTTAAAGGCTTTCTTATCCTCCGGCCACTGTAGCTGATGGTTGTCCAGAACTGGCCTGAATGGTACGAATGGCGGCTTTGCTCTCCTTTTCTCTAGATCCTCCCAGCCGATGTTGGTAAAGAATGGATGCTCTCTGATGTTCCCGCACACATCCAATCGTTTCTCAGGATTTTTGCACAGCAGCTTCTTGATAAGATCTTTCAAGTCAGCATCAAGCCAAGATGGAATTTCAGGCTCTCCTCTGGTTATCGCTGTGTAAGCCATTTTGCTGACAGAGCCGGTGTAAAATGGGGAGCGTCCTGTTGCCATCTTGGACACCACAATCCCCAGGCTCCACCAATCCACTGCTGTGCCATATCCTTTTTTGAGAAGCACCTCAGGGGCCATGAAGTGGAAAGTGCCCGTCACTCCTGAGATGTTTTTGGAGGAGGTGACCCCATCTTGGGCGAGCCCCAGGTCAACTACACGGATGTGGCCATCGGCATCCAACATGATGTTTACTGGCTTAATATCTCTGCAATGAAATAAGAAAACATAATAAGAAATCTACCCCATGATACAGGAGATGGAAAATGGGTCACTGCAAGATCAGATGGACTAGGCAGACAGGAGCCCAGGAAAGTTGGGGGCAATTTTTTGAGCATGTAGAGGGGACAGAGAGAAGGAGGAAAGTTGTGCTTACCGGTGGACGATGTTGTGTCCGTGGAGGAACTGGAGACCACATACAATCTCTGCTGTGTAGAATCTGATGGAGAGATCAGAGTGTAGTATCAATGTCATCACTGATACCTCCTTCCCTCCTGGGCTACATGACCTGCCAGTCCTCTCCCAGCTACATCTCCACCTCTGCTTTTATTTTCACCCCTCTGCTCTCTTTTTCGTATATCTTCCTCATACTCACCTTACGCTGTCGATGTTCAGGCAGCCGCACATGTCAATCAAAGCCTCGAGGCTGCCGCCGGACAGATACTTCGTGATGAAATACGCCAGCTTCCGAGACTGCTGTGCGGCATAGAGGTGACATAAGAATGGGCAGTCTCGGGCCGCGAGGAGTATCCGCCGCTCTCTCATAAGGATGTTTTCCTTCACCTTCTTTTTCTTGATCATTTTTACAGCCATAAAGATGTTTCGGCTGGGGACTGATGTCAGGACCACCTGAAGAAAGAAATAGGGAATGCTTAGAAAATGTGTATGGGAGGTGGAGAACAGCTGGTTTATCACTGCACAAGAAACGGGTGGGCTGAGTGGTGTGAGAGTCTGATGGTAATGTGGCGCCCCTGAGGGTTCTGTCGCCACAGGGGTACTGCATCTCTTTAATGAGGTGTGGTATCTCCTCTCCGAGGTAAGGATTAGTGTTGAGCCACCCCCGTAGTGTTTGAGTTCGGTTCGTCGAACACCCGTATGTTCGCCGAACTGTTCGACGAACTGTTCGACAAACACCTTCGAAAACCGTTAAAACCAATAGCAGGCAAACAAAAACACATAGAAACACATAGAAAACACCTTCAACGGTGTCCAAAAGCTGACAAACTGCTCAGAAGACATAACTAACACATGGAAAAGTGACAAGTACATATAGTCATGCGAAAAGAAAAGAGGTGGAGGAGTAAAAGGAGGGGGAGACACAGATATAGGCATGTCATGCCCTTCTAAAACCAAAAAAGTGCGAAGCCGACACGGCCAGTCCGTTCCTGCCCGTGCCACCTCCGTGTCGCCGGGTTTGTGCCAGAGCCGAGGTGGACCCTGACGGCCAGACCCCCTCTCCCAATACTGGTGCCTGTCTGCTGGTGGGTCGAGCCCCCCCGCGGTGGGGGGGGGGGGGGGGGGGGGGAGTAACATCTGCAGAAGAAAGACCATCTTCCAGCCAAACTAAGATGTCGACTTCTTTTCGTGGACAATGTGATAAGATCCCTTTCTTACGGACACGCCCATCGCTACAAATTCCAGATGAGGCACAAAAACAGCAGGTGCTTCAACGGATATCAAGTGCTCCTTCAAGTGGGCTCTCCTCCACCTCAACTTCAACATCACAAATACTCCAGTCCTCAGAGGTGTCACCCCAATCGCACTTGCTTCCTCACAGCTCCCAAGTCTCCAGCTGCCCGTCTGAGTATGGGGTAACACAGATGGTTGAGTCTGCACAGCTGTTTACTCATACTATAGCCTGGGAAACGGAGGTCTGCTCCAGAGCTTCGGTTAATCCAGACGAGGAAATGATCTGCACTGATGCCCAGAATCTTTATAAGTTGGATCCAGGACCAGATGAAGAAGGTTCTGAGCATAATGTAGACCCTCGTTCCCAAACTGTAACTCCTGTTGGTGGAGACAATGATGAAGACGATGATGAGACTCAAATATCTGATTGGAGCGACAACTTGACTTTTCGGTCAGGGCAGGAAGAGGTTGGCTCTGAGGACGACGGGTGTGAGAACACACAGGGTGATGATGACGAGGTTGGAGATCCCACTTCCTGTCAACCCACAGTCAGCTAGTCGATGAGGTCAGCAGAGGAGGTGGAGGAGGATGTGACTAGCCCAGGGGATGGGGATGACTTGGTACCCGGGCCTTTGCCTGGCCTTGGGGATATCACGGTGGTCAGCTCCCTGGCCCGTACCCTGGGGTCACTCTTTAAAAGGGTGGATAATTGTTAATTTTATAAGAGTTCGTGACGCCACCTGTGGTATCTGGTGAGAAGCACCAGCGCTGCAGCAGTCCACTGAGGCCCGTGATAAGGCAGCTCGATGGTATAGCTCCCCACAGGTGGAGCTAGGTCTCAGGGCAGCGTATGCAGGGGGAATGCAGCACAGGCAAGACCCAGCTGGGTCAGAGCAAGAACGGGAACGGACACGGTAGTCACTTCAGTACCTTTTACTGGTGGAAATTCAGGCACATCCCGGAGCACTGTAGGGTGAAGGGTGCATATCAGGATCCTCCCCAATGAGCGGGTGTAGGGCCTCCTGTTTCTTGCCTCTGCGTAGTAAGTTTCTGACCTGCCTGGAGCTAGGCCTAACTTTGTCTCTGTCCTGCGCTGGCTGACCTTGTGGTAGGGCCTTCTCTTGGAGTTCACGCTCCCAGTATGCGGGGCCTAAGCGTCTCCTGGCTCTGTTACGTATCAGTACCTTAGCGATCCTGGGACTTGTAGTTCTCCAGGGATTCCAGTTATGCCTTACTGGGTCATAGAGATCCCGGTAAGCTCGGATCCGGTGTCCGGTAAATGTTTTGGGGTGAGCTGGTTAAGCTCCTCTGCCCCTTATGTACTAACTCGCCACTCGCCTTCGGCCTACTCGGGCCCTCACTAGGCTATACACACTAATGGCAGCTTGCCGCGCTTCACCGATCTTATGGCGCCGGCACACCTTAAGCTCTAACTGGGCTCCCTGAATCTAGCTAGCAGGAGCCTCGTGCTCCACTGCTGAACTATTAACTGAGTTCTCTAGACTAGACTGAGCTCCACTGCAGACTGACCTCTCTTAGGCTTCTCTACTGCAGGAACTCTTCAGAAGAACTGAACTGCCTAGCTCCACCTTCCCTATTTATATCCCTAACGGGCTCCCTCTGGTGGTCTGAGGTGGAAGGTGGAGATGTGTGAATGTTTATGGGGGCCTCTTGTGGAGGGTTCCATCAATGCACTCTTCTAGGATCTGTGATACCAAGAGCAGCGGGGCGTCACAGATGCTATTGACGATGAGGTTAGGTTGCGCCTTCCTGGACAGAGACGTAGTACTGGAAGCACGTCAACAACTGCATCCTCAACCACAACTCTGCCTCTGACCACAAGTCGTAGTGGCTCTTCAGGTCGCATGGGCTCTAAGCCTTGCATAGCCTGGGCATTTTTTCAGATCGATAAGGATGACCCAACTCGTGTTATCTGTAATATTTGTCACCAAAAGCTAAGTAGAGGCCAAAAAATCCATAGTTTGAGTACTTCATGCATGTACCGTCACATGGATATGAAGCATAAGTTACAGTGGGAAGCTCACTGTGCTACAATGCGGCCTAGCGGGCCGGGCCAACCACTGTCTGCCCCATCTTGTGCATCCGCAGCCTCTTCATCCTCTGTGACTGGGGGGACAGCAGTCACACATGTTTTTGGACGTAGACCTGCCACCTCTTTACCCGCAACAGCCAGTGTGATTGGCAGGTCGTCAATTCATTGGGAAGTGGAAACACCTGCTGGTGTTGAGCGCTCTCCGACATCGAGAGTACCACCTTTGGATCAAGGCAACCTAACATGTCCGCCTGCATCTTCCTCACAGACCGGCAGTTTGCCGGGGACACCCTACTCAACCCCGTCTAAGCACAACAGCTAGCCCTCGGTTCCTCAGATGTGGAAAAGTAAAAGATCATTTCCTCCTAGCCATGACAAAGCTAAGAGGTTGAATTTCACCATCTGCAAGCTGTTGGCTACAGAAATGCTGCCTTTCCGCCTGGAGGACACAGAGGATTTTCAAGACCTTATGTCCGTCGCAGTGCCCCAGTACCAGATGCCCAGTCGGCACTACTTCTCAAAGAAAGGTGTGCCTGCTCTCCACCAGCATGTCGCACACAACATCACCGCTTCTTTGAGAAACTCTGTGTGTGACAGGGTGCATTTCACCACAGACACTTGGACAAGTAGGCATGGACAGGGGCATTACATGTCGCTGACTGGGCACTGGGTAACTATGGTGACAGCAGCACAAGGGGCTGCTGTCCAAGTCTTACCATCCCCACGAGTTGTGCGTCAATCCTCTTTATCTCGAAGTTCCTCCACTGCTTCTGCCTCCTCAACCTCCTCTCGGTCCTCCACCTGCACCCAAAGCCTGTCTGGTAATGCCACCTGCTTTCTAACTGCACAGAAAGAATCCTGCACACCTCCTTACTATGCTGGCAGCAGGGCTCAATGGCATCAGTGTTCACTTTGAAATGTCTGGGAAATGTGAGTCACACAGCTGAGGAGTTGTGGTCAGCTCTGGAGACCCAGTTTCATGAATGGTTGTCTCCACTGGACCTGAAACCAGGGAAGGCCGTGTGCGACAATGCTGCAAACCTGGGTGCGGCCCTTCACCGGGGCAATGTCACACACGTGCCTTGTATGGCTCACGTGTTGAACCTGGTTGTCCATCAATTTTTAGCCCACTATCCCGGACTAGATGGCCTTCTGCAGACGGCACGGTCGCTGTGTGCTCACTTCCGCCGTTCGCATCCCGCAGCTCAACGACTTACATCTCTACAGAAGTCGTTGGGCCTGCCAGTTCACCGGCTGAAATGCGATGTGCCGACACGGTGGAATTCAACTCTGCACATGTTGCAGCGACTGTGGCAGCACCGACAAGCCCTGGTGCAATACGTTCTGACGTATAGCCTGGGCCAACGAGATCCAGAGGTGGGGCAAATCACGCTGCAGGAGTGGTCTCAGATCAGGGACCTATGAAGTTGACGCGCCTCCTGGGCCGTGGGGTACCCGGAGCCGGGCCGGTAGACGCTGGGGGTTGTAGTCACTGTGGCGGTGACCCAGGGCGGTCAATCCAAGGGTAATTTGTATATATGGGTTTTATAATGTCCGACTACGCCACCTCTGGAGTGCGGCAAAAGGGGCCGCTGCTGCGGAACAGTCCTCTGAAGCTGGTGGTTTTGCAGCAATGGTATTATTACTCCCCACAGGAAGAGTGTAGCTTCAGGGCAGTGTGGGTGGATGATGGTGGTTGTAGGGCAGGGAGTCAGTAATGAACACAGAGTCCATGTGATGCAGTCCCAAGATCTTTACTCACAGTTGTTGCAGTCCAGATTACAGGTACCAGAGCAATCTCCCCCGTCGTGCTGTGCATACTCAGTGAGGGGCTCAGTCCACCCCCAGATAGCTCTGGGGTACTTAGCAGGACCCCCTTCTGTGTGTCCTTTCTCTGGCCTTCTCCCTGCACCTCACACCCAGTGACACTTCTATCCGGTATCCTCGGGCCTTGGCGGGCGACGTGTGTTCCGTCCCCTGGGTCCTATGTGGCTACCTTCTTAGTGAGACTGGTGTGGACTTTGGCCTGCAGTACATGAAATGCTGCAGCCTCCGGTTTCTAGTTGAGCCTTGCTGTTTCTCCGCTAGTTGAGGGACCGGTTCCCCTTAACTGGCCTGACCCCTCTACCTCCTGGTAGCAGCGGGAGTACAGGTGGCCTTCTGCACGGCCCGTACCCCTAGGGTCCCTTCGGTTCCTGGAGCCTTCCTGCTCCCACTCCTCTCTTCTCTCCTTCAGTCCTGGGCCTCCCAGGCTAGGCCCGCCTCCGGAGCAGAGCTCATGCAGAGCCTCTGCTCCTGTCACTTTTCCTCCTCTGACTGGCTTGCTCTTTCTAAGATGGCTTCCTATTTATACTCTCCCTGTCATGTGCTCCCCTAAGCTGCTCCCCTAAGCACCCACTATATAGGACCCTCCCGCCAGCTAGGGACCTGGGACTGTGCTCTCCCTTAGGAGTAATCTCACCCTACACCCACTGAGGGTATGTGTTGGATGCAGGTGTTAGGGTCCCGAGCCATACTCCTTCCTTACCTGAGGGTGAGATACCACACCTCTGGGTGAGATGCAGTAACTCTGTGGCGACTGAACCCTCAGGGGCGCCACACACCCTTCTGCACAGTTTTGAAATGGCGACGAAGATGTTTAGTGCTGACGACGATGCCATTATTAGCATGACTATTCCGGTGATTTACATGCTGGAGCACACATTAAACAGAATTCAGAGTCAGGTGGTGGGACAAGAGGAGGTGGAGGAAGTAGAGGATTGGTTTGCGGAAGGGATAACATCTCCAAGGTCCAGACGGTCGGCAGCACCAAGGCAGCAGGCATGGGAGGGTGGGGGAGAGGGATTAACCAGGGCGCATGGTAGCAGCCAAACTGTTGAGGAAGGTGCAGGAGCCGAGGAAGAAGTGGAGGACGAACTGGCGATGGGCATGGAAGACTCATCAGATGAGGGAGACCTTGATCACATTTCTGTTGTGCGAGGTTGGGGGGAGAGGGCAGAGGAAGGAAGCATGATTGTTACCTCGCTACCAACACAATAAGGACTTTGTCCTCCTGGATGCGCAAGACACATGAGTGCCTTCTTGCTGCACTACCTGCAACATGACCCTCGGATTGTCAGAATTCGAAGTAATCCCGACTACTGGGTTGCCACACTCTTAGATCCCCGGTACAAAAGTAAATTTGCCGAAATAATTCCTGCCATAAAAAGGGATTCACGCATGCAGGAGTATCTGCAGACTCTGTTGCAGAATCTTACATGCGCTTTTCCACAAAACACCAGTGGTGCACGTAGTGAATCTCACAGTTCTAACTTGCCAACCGTGGGACTGTCGAGTCTTCATCACTCAAACCGTAACAGTAACACAGTATCTACTGGTAACAGCAATTTTGTGGAATAGTTTCACCACTTTTTTAGACCATCCTTTGCAAGGCCACAGGAGACAAGAAGTCTGACACATAGTCAACGCCTAGAGAGGATGGTACAGGAGTATCTCCAAGTGAACATCGAAGCCATGACTGTCACTGGACTCTTGTTCATTTTGGGATTCCAATCTGGAAAAATGGCTGGAGCTCGCCACTCACGCCTTGGATATCTTGTCATGCCCTGCAGCCAGCGTTCTCTCTGAACGTGTGTTCAGCGCTGCTGGTGGTGTGCTGACAGATAAGCGCACACGGCTGTTCACTGAGAATGTAGACAGACTCACGTTCATAAAGATGAACAAATCATGGATTCGCAAGGACTTTTCTACCCCTGTGTCATCCTGGGGAGACTAAAAGCTTGAGGATTTCGTAAAATCACCTCACCAACCATTTTAAGCAACTGTGGGGCAATTGATGCCACTTAACCCTAGAACGCATGACCATAAAAATCTACACTTTCACATACCTGGGACCTTTCAGGCCCGTGTGCAAATAACATGGAATAACTCAAACTCAAATGACAAACAACTATATACATGAAGAATACCTAGAGTTTCAAAATTCTAACTGAAGTAATCTTGCAGAAAATAGAAAACAATTAACAGGGCGGGCCTGCGAGGCCCCAGGTATGCGTTCTAGGGTTAAGTGGTGTCTGTGCCACAATTTTGGGAAAAAATGGAGACTCTTTTTTGAGTCCCCTTGCTGTGTCTTACGTGACGTTGGCATCGTCAATTCCAGGTGGGTTGGGTCGCTCCCCCCCCCCTTTTAACTGTGAGAAACTACATACACTATGGCTTGGGGTAACACAGATGGTTGAGTGTGAAGAGCTGTTTACTCAGAGGTCTGCTCCAAAGCTTCTGTGTCTGCTAGTCAGCGTAGAATTTTTAACTGCATCTAGCCTAGGCAATACTTTGGGCGTAGTAGCCCAGCTGCGAAGCAAGCTGCACCGCCTGTGTATCTAATAAGAATTTTTAAATGCATCTAGCCTAGGCAGACTGTGGGGACCCCCAACCAAACCCAGACGCTCAGCCCCCCTACCGCCCCCCTTTCCTTGACGATACAATAATGTAACTCTTACAACTGGATGGGTGAGGATCGGTCACAGCTTTATTAACTCTTTATACTCATTCCATTAGAAAGGCATTTTATTTCTAAAATAATTCAGCTTGTTGCAGCATGCCCTGGGTCTCCACTCTGGCAAGTTGGCCAACAAATGTAACTCTCCAACATGTCCTTTCTATTTCCAGGCCACGGAGGATCCTGCGTACTCGTATGCAGGACTCTGACCCCCACCCATCACTCTTAACGCTTGTTCCACTCCGTCCTGGAGTCCTGACAGGAATATGTCCAGTCCAATATCCATTAAGTGAACACCGTCGGGCCGTATGAGGCCTGCTTTATCTCCTTCCAGTTGTCGGTGTCGTATCACTACACCGCCTCTGTCTCTTCTAAATTTTGCCATCCGAATATTTATTACCCGCCTTGTCCGTTCGATGGCCGTGATGTCTCGCGCACCTTGCCACACCGCTATCGGCACAATCTCTGACCATACTATAGCTAGTTTTGTGAAAAATTCTCTGAAGCGCTCAGTGTCTAGTTTCATTATTGCCATTAGTTATGCGCTCTTGTGATGACCTAGGTCGTTTCCCCCGGCCTGTATAACTAAGATGACCAGACCTCTTGCCTCTCTCCCTACCTTGATTACCTCCATTAGTACCTGTGGCCATAGCAGGCCTCTAATACCTCTGCAGTTGAAATATGTGTTATGAAACTCTAATTTCCTCCTGCCTGGGTGGACTTTCGCCCTTTTTTCTGCCCAATATATATACGAGTGGCCTATCACCCACACTGTTGACTTAGCGTCACCTGTAGAAGAAACAAACCACGTTAGGATAACAAGTCCGGTCTTATGTATCTCGCCAAACACGTGGACGCCATCTCCCTATCCTCTGAACTTCCGTTTCTGACAGTCCTGCTCTTGCTGCTTCCGTGGCCGCGCCTATGCGGAATGAGTGTGTCTCATAATCTTTGGGGTGATTCCCTGCGGATGTTATGCATTTATTAAATATAGCTTGGAACTGGTATCTTGATAATGGCATTCCATCAATGTGTGATAGGAAGAAATTACTTTGTGATCTGATGGTTATATATGTTTTTACTATTGTTACCCGACTCAGTGTACCGTTTGTGGGTTGTAGAAGTACCCAAGTGCCCCTGCCTGCTGGAACCGTTTTCGATTGGTGTATGCGTAGACGTATAGCATTATTGGCTATGACTACGTCCTGGTGTAATAAGCCTCCACTGGTGGTAATTTTGGATTGAGGGACTAATTCGCTTATACATAGCGCCCCGAAGAAGGCGATCGCAAATGCAGTAGACAGTAGTGTTGCTTCAAATTGTGAGTGTCATGTTAATGGTGTTAGGGATATGATGTGAGAAATCAGTTTTACTGACACGGGATGGGACGTCTACACTCCTGACTTGGCTGACCCCTTTTCCACCCTTTTATGGATTGTCTGATGATGAATCTCTTTGTCACATCTCCTCAATTCAGTAGTTAGAAGTGAAATGCTACTCCGGTCAGACACCGCTGCGCTGACGCCCCTGATAAGCCCCTCATCATTAGCTGGTGGAGAAATTCTATGGTGACTTGTAATCTGGCTTGTTCACATTGGTCAACCCGTCTGCCTGCTACTAGTCGTGTCCACTCTTCCCATGCCTTACCGTATGCTTGCTACGTCGACGGGGCAACTGACGCTCTGATTAATGGCATCAACTATTCGCCACTAGATCCCATAGGGAGGGTGGGCAACTGTTGCCCGATGGGTGGGCGTTGGGGAGGAGCTCTGTGAAAATCTGCCAATTGAATTGTGATAAAGCGTTAACAGCAGCTTTAGACCCCTCAGCATCGTGGCTAGCGCGGACCCATACATTGTGTTTTAGGCACAGGAATGCTAGCCGGCGTAGTAGGCCTAGCACTGGGAGAGACGATGATGCCATCTTATTAATGCAGTGCTCTAGGCTGGTGTTTTTTGTTATGAAGCGTATATTTTTATTAGCCAGGCGCGCGCCCCATATTTCTATTGCTACCACTATTGGGAAGAAAAATTATTTTCCGGGCTAGATGCAGCTAAAAATTATTATTAATTTCAAAGCTGGTGGAGCTTGGTATAGATGGCCTAATACAATGATTACCACACACTACTGCTATGCCCAAAATTATTTTCCAGGCAAGATGCAGCTAAAAATTATTAGTAATTTGAAAGCTGGTGGAGCTTAGTATAGATGGCCTAATAGATTGAGTACCACACACTGCTACAGGCCCAAAAGGTTTTACTTGGGTAGGTGCAGTAAAAAATGAGTATTACATACACAGGTGGTGTAGCTTGCAACACAGATAGGCTACTCCACTGACTAACACACTGCAATAGGCCCAAAGGATTTGTTTAGCTAGATTTAGCCAAATGCTGTCAAAAACACTTTCACAGCACTGGCACAGACCTGCCTGGCAAAAAGTGATAGGAACTGATGTAATCTAACCCTCAAAAGGGCTGCAATTACAAACTAGTCCCTACTCCCTAAACCTTTCTGTCTATTTAAGAGAAAATTTGCTTGCAATTCAGTTACACAATATAGCGCTAACTGCAGCAGCAGTGAGAAAATGGTGGCGACGGGGAAAATGGCTGGGTCTTATAGGGCAAGGACATGTGACATACACAGCCAATGACACATGCCCTTGCTTGTGTGAAAAAAAGCAGTTCGCTCCGTGTGTGCGCTGCTGATAGGCTGACAGACTGCACCACCCCACTGTAAATGCGGGAAAGAGAAAAAAAAATGGAGATCTTCATTATTCCTGCAGAGATCCATCCCCTGCCCCTCCCCCTGCCCCGCTGTACACTCAAACTGTGTATTAACATTATCAGCATTACTGAGAAAAAATCCAGTTATGATTTGGGTGCACGAACAGTTATCGAACGTAACCTCGAACAGCCGGATTTTTTTTCAAATCGTTCGGGTTCGTCGAACGGCTCGAACACCGCCCAAAACCACTCGAATTTGAGATTGGCGAACAGTTCGATTCGAACACCGCTCATCTCTAATGGTCACATGCCGACTAGACATGCGTGGCCTCATTCTATACAAATTACTTGAGTGAGGCTGGTCACGTTTAGTTGGAATGTGGCCAGAAATATGAAAATCTCATACTTGGACTCACATGACCTTTCAGGATTCTCCTGTACTGAAGGAAAGGTGAAAGTGTGCAGTGCATGCGCTGCGAGTATTCAGAAGTCTGCAGTCACCTAGAGTTCTTCCGACTTTAATCACAAACCTGGACAACCCTTTTAATTATACAATTAAGTACTGTAGCATGCCCAATCCTAACAGCGTGTAATATACTCAATGTCAGGATTCAGCTCTGCTAGCTGGGTCCAGCAGACACCACATGACCACTCGTATGTGATTTTCATACTTACGGTTATGTGACAACTAGCCTGTAGGCTGTAGTTTTTGACTGAAATTGAGAGAATTAGGAAGAGTAGGTAGTCACGTGACTGTCAAAAAGCAAATCGTAGATGAGCGGTCACATGACTACTATTCAAACTGCATGAGCGGTGTGTGTGGGGGGCGCCAAACTGAATTCCTGCTCCGGTTGCCGGAAAACAGATCTGCCTCTGTGCTAAGCTTGCAGATATGGTCAGAAGGTTCTGTAAGACATTGCTCTATAGATCAGATATTCTTCCAGAAACAAACCGCCTGGAAGCCTCCTTGTCAGATTTATGCTTAAGAACTAATTATATTTTACTTTAAATATTTCTAATAAAGAAAATAATCAATACAGTAATTATAATCCATAATATTCCAATATGTTCTATTACTTGTGATACGTCTGATATAGTCTAGCTTTATTAAATCATGTTTTGTTTCTGTAAAGGAAATCGAGGCTGAGCCTGCAGATATTGTTAGAAAGTTCTGTACCATGTTATTCTATGGATAAAATGTACTCACAGAAACCAGGCGTCTGGAGGTCTCCAGCAACAGACTTATCCTTGAGAACTAAGAATTGTAATGTTTAATCTGAACATGCATGGAAACTTTGTTACTGTGAGCCAGAACTTTGGTTTAGATACTGCACTCTTCTGTAACAGAGTAGGTCCCTCTCTCATTCATAGGGGTCCTGTATACACAATTTATGTCTCATCTCCATCTCTGAACTGTAACTATTATTCAAAATACATTTTTCTCTCATTCTAATCACCTGTGAATATGGATGTTTTGCTTGGAATACAGATTTCCATGTCATTTCATTATATTGTCTGGGCGTGCGTGGAAACTCCATGCATGAGAGAAATTTACATTTATATACTTCACCCTTTTGCAAGAAGGCCGACCCACTGCTCATTCCTAGAGGTTTCTGTAGAAGTGTTTTTATATCTTAGCCTTATCTATACCTTTTTTAATTGTAAGTTTATTCTAAATTAACCTCCATTTTATTCAATTACCTATGAAGACCTGGTTTGTCCAGAAGTCTGCACCGACTTCTGCTCTCAAGCTCATCCAGTGGCCAGTATCATTATGGTATGGCATCCAGCGGCCGGTATCATTATTGTATGGCATCCAGCGGCCAGTATCGTTATGGTATGGCATCCAGCGGCCAGTATCATTATGGTATGGCATCCATTGGCCAGTATCATTATGGTATGGCATCCATTGGCCAGTATCATTATGGTATGGCATCCATTGGCCAGTATCATTATGGTATGGCATCCATTGGCCAGTATCGTTATGGTATGGCATCCAGCGGCCAGTATCGTTATGGTATGGCATCCAGCGGCCAGTATCATTATGGTATGGCATCCATTGGCCAGTATCATTATGGTATGGCATCCAGTGGCCAGTATCATTATGGTATGGCATCCATTGGCCAGTATCATTATGGTATGGCATCCAGTGGCCAGTATCATTATGGTATGGCATCCAGTGGCCAGTATCATTACGGTATGGCATCCAGTGGCCAGTATCATTACGGTATGGCATCCAGTGGCCAGTTTCATTATGGTATGGCATCCAGTGGCCAGTATCATTATGGTATGGCATCCAGTGGCCAGTATCATTATGGTATGGCATCCAGTGGCCAGTATCATTATGGTATGGCATCCATTGGCCAGTATCATTATGGTATGGCATCCAGTGGCCAGTATCATTATGGTATGGCATCTATTGGCCAGTATCATTATGGTATGGCATCCATTGGCCAGTATCTTTATGGTATGGCATCCAGTGGCCATTATCATTGCGGTATGGCATCCAGTGGCCAGTATCATTACGGTATGGCATCCAGTGGCCAGTTTCATTATGGCATGGCATCCAGTGACCAGTATCATTATGGCATGGCATCCAGTGGCCAGTATCATTATGGTATGGAATCCAGTGGCCCTCATCATTATTATACACACTATAATCCTCCCAATTGGCATCAAGATAACAGAACAGTAGTGTTGCGCAGACGTGCTTGGATAAGGTGTCATCTGAGCATGCTCGGGTGCTAACAGATTATCTTTTGCGTGCTCTAATAATATGTTCACACCGCCACGGCTGCACACAAACTGGCAAGCCCAGCATGTATTGCGGCGGTCTAACAGCCGTGAGACATGCAGCCGCGGTGACGCAAACATATTTTTCAAGCACGCCGAAGATACTCTTAGCACCCGAGAATACTCGGATAACGCCTTATCGGAGCACGTTAGCTTATCACTACAGAACAGATCTGAACAGTGCTCAGGATTCTCCTCACCTAGCACCCTGCCGAGAATAATAAATGCCTGTAGCCAATTTCCAAAAGTGCCTCCTACATTGCTCACCCTCCACCTCCCTATGCTTTTTCCCTGCTCCCACATTTCAGTGATGAAACACTCAAGTGGCAGTAAAGTAGATATAGCTGCAGTTTTCCTTTTCCAAATATTTTTAACTTCCATTTTTTAAATGAGGCCCTAATGGTCCTTGAAAGCATACACACACGCTCCCAAGTCAGACTTTGTTGCAGACGGACAAGCCTATTTTTGGTAACAGTCTCTGCTGCCACTGGCCAAGTCCCAACACATCCTTCCGCATCATCAACCCTAACAGACCATGCTGCTACAGGCCCCTCACACTGTGGTCCCAACTGCAACACCCGGTGGCCTAAAAGATGTACCCAGGTTACCGTACGTGAGGTGTGAAAGCGTGTAACTGGCATGTCTCACCGGAGGTCATCACCACAACCCACTAATGGTCCATCCTAACTGACTCTGGGCACTCTGAGGACCTGATGCAAAGTATCTTCTGGATTAACGACCTCTGATGAAGCCTGCAATAATGAAAAATAATAATAATAATAAAGTAAACTCTTCTGCATTGCACAGCAGGTGGCAATGAAGTCACAACATTAACTAGCCCCCTATTGTAGAAAACCTAAACACCATCAGGTGGCACTGAGGCTTCATGAGAACGCGCCACCCCCAAACTTAAAAGGCTTTTCCACTATTCAGACAACTTCTCAATCACTGTTTCCCCTCAGTAAAATAATAACTATTCTACTCTGTGCCATTCCAGCAGTGTCAGCACTGGCTCTCCCGGGGTCCGCAATCCCTGCGGCCAATCAGAGGTGTCAATGTGGCACCCCAGGGGTCTGGTTGCCACAGTAATAGAATTATTATGTCTGAGAGCAAGTGGGAGGTTTCTCTGGTCAGGAGCCCTAAGCATGCAACACTGCCCGCCCAGACCTGGGAGGGGAGGAATCTGCCCTTATAAACTGGGTCTGGGGCGGGATTAGGTGAGTCAGAGCTTGGAGAGGGAAAGATACAGCAAGAGCTCTGTAGGAGCAGGATTAAGTGCCAGAGGCTGGAAGCTAGATAGCTCACCTTGGCTGAAGACACTAAACTCGGACATGGAGTCCGAGGCTGTGGGGACATCCAGGTCCAGCAGCAGAATCCAACCGGCAGGGGATTCCAGGTCCTCTGGCCATAGAAGCCCGGAGGCACGGTCACAAGCAAGGGACCAGCACCGCCGTCGTGGAGCGGAGGCTAACAGAAGGCCCCAAGTCACCGGCCATACGGGTGAGCACCACACGGTATACTCAGGGACGTGGGCTACTTCTACCCGCATAGAGCAAGGTAACCAGGAAAGAGTGCAGATAGACGGGGAGGCCTACAACTCCACCTGGCCAGGGGGAGATCCTGCTTGCTCACAGACTGACCAGGCCTCTACTGCTAACCAGTACTCCCGGGAGGGTCTGCTCTATACCATCAGTAAAGACCCTGAACTGCACCACACGTCGCCGCACCAACACCATTAGTACTGGGACGCTCACACCATCACTCCCATCATCCACACTAGCTGCCCTGTGGCGTAGTCGGACATTTGTTATTACACTAAGACTGCCACTGGTTTGACCACCCTGAGCCACGGACCGGGTCGCCGCCACACTGAGACTACCACCCCTAGCATCCCACCAGAGGCCCGGCTCCGGGTTCCCCATGCGGCCCAGGGGGCGAGTCAACTTTGGCGTAGTCGGCAGGATTTCGTGCCCGCAACCACCGGTTACTGCGTGCCTGAAAAAGACTTTTGTACTTACCTGTGGCGAAGTTTCCCGCCGACCGGAGTAGTTTCCCGCCATCGGACGCCATCTTGGGTCGTTTCCCGCCATCTTCTGCAGTCTTCCCGCCATCCGCAGCCACTTCCCGCCATCGGACGCCATCTTCGGGACGCCGCACGGGAAGAAGAGGGACGTGGACGCCGAAAGCGCGCGAGAGCCGAAGCTCCGCCCCACGCACTGACACTGCGCAACGTCCTGGAAGGGAGGAAGAGCGACGCTGACGTCATCGAAGTGCGACGCCAGGTCCTCTACCCCGACGATTGACTGCGGAGCCGCGGCCTACAGAAGAAGAGCATCGCAAGGTAGGCCACGGTCCACTAGGGGGGTAGAAGGATGTCGGATACCGAGGGGAGCTCCACCGCCACACCGGCCGCCAGCGCAACCGCTGCAGCGGTCATGCCATTCACCATGCCCTATATCCCGGGGGCAACCTGGCTACCCCAGTACTCAGGGGAGTCACATACCCTAAGTGACTTTAGGGAAAGATTGGATAGCCTCTTCCAGGTATACCCCCTCACGGAAGAGCAAAAAGTAAGCATCCTGGTGGCCCAGTTAATCGGGGCAGCCCAAAGGGAGGTAAAGTCCTGGTCACCTGGGAAGAAGAGGACTGTCAGAGAAATACTAGCCCGGCTGAAAGACACATTTGATACCCGAACCTCAGCCAAAATAAAGTTCAGATTTTACGGGTGCAAACAACGGGCACATGAAAGTATAAGAGACTATGCTCTAAACCTACAAGAGGCCCTGAGAGCCATTAAGCAGGCAGACCCTGACAGCGTGGGAAATGAAGACAAGCTGTTGACCGAACAATTTATTGAGGGTCTACTGTGCAATGCCCACCGAACCCAGTTGCGGGCAATGGCCTTACAGGACCCTGACCTGGACTTTGTACAGTTCAAGGACAGAGCCATCCGGGTGCTCGGAGAACCGGCACCAGGTGGCGCTGTGACCCACAGGCGCCCTGCTATCACTTATCACCAGGACGCGGCGCCCTTGTCTGCAGGGCCTGTGGGAGCTGATGCGCAGGCTTTGAACAATAACCCGACTACAGACCTGCACCATCAGGTCCAAGAGCTGACTAAGAGCGTTGCCGCGCTAACCAGAACTGTGCAGTCTTTACAGGTCTCTTCTCCAGGAAAGATCCAGCTGGCATCTGGACCGGAGGACGTCCCGTGGCGCCGACTGAGGAGGACCCCACCGGCCAGAGGGAGACCCAGCGACAGGTACAACGAGGACGGACGACCCATCTGCCGCCACTGCAATCAACCCGGAAATATGGCAAGGTACGGTCATTTAAACGTGCACAACCTGGGGTAGAAGGCCAACCCCCAGGCCTAAGATCATCAGGCCCATCGAACTGGCGTGACAAGTACGTAGGGGGATGTCCGGTCTTGCCTGTGGTACTGGACGGCATTCCTATGAGTGCCCTACTGGACACCGGGTCACAGGTCACCACCATCCCGTACGTGCTCTTCAAGCGGTACTGGAATGACTCGGACATAACCGGCTACCCAGATGACGACCTGAGCATTATCGCCAGCAATGGTCAGCCCGTGCCACAGATAGGATTTAAAGAAGTGACCATCAAGGTCGGTAAAGTTGAACTGCCGGCACAAGGACTGATCATTGTGGACATTGACCGTCGCGAGAGTCACCCAAAAATAACCCTAGGTACTAACGTAATTGAAAACTGTCTTGCAGAGGTGATTCTTATTTTGCAGCAGGTTGCCAAGAACGCCAGTTCCAGCCAGCAGCGTGTGCTCCAAAAAGAGATCCGGGCACTGATGAAGCAGCAACAAGTGGAACTATCTGGTGGTGAGATAGGTAGCGTGAGAATGTGTGACCCGTTCCCTATTGCCATGCCCCCAAAAAGTGAGATGATGATTTGGTGCCGGGCAGCTATTGGTCTAAGAGGTAGAGACTACCAAGCAATGGTAGAAACCGTCTACTCAGACAGTAGGCCCACCATTTTGACAGCACGGGGGGTGGTCGATGTACGTCATGGGAGGGTGCCCGTCCGCATTATAAATATCGGGGAGAGAGAAGTATACCTGCCCCGGTATGCCACGCTAGCCAAATTGTTCACCATAAACCAGAACTCTGTACAGGCCGTGGAACCCTTGCCTCCATCTCAACCAGAGGAAGGTAACGGCTCAAAGAAACCAATGGAGGACTGGTGTCAGCAACTGCATTTGGGTACTGACTCCACTCCCTCACACCAGAAACAGGGAGTCTACCGGGTGGTTCAGGAGTACGAGAGAGTGTTTAGCAAACACCCGCTAGACTTTGGGCGAGTAAAGGGGGTAGAACATCACATCCCCACGGCAGACCATCCTCCCATAAAGGAGAGTTACCAACCCGTACCCCCTGCACACTATCAGCACGCCAAGGGGATGTTAAAGGACATGAAGGAGGCTGGGGTAATTAGGGACAGCTGTAGCCCCTGGGCAGCTCCACTAGTCTTAGTGAAAAAGAAAGACAACACCATGAGAATGTGTGTAGACTACAGGAAGGTCAACCGTATCACACACAAAGATGCGTACCCGTTACCAAGGATAGAAGAGTCCTTAGCTGCATTAAAATCTGCTAACTTCTTCTCTACTTTGGACCTCACTAGCGGGTACTGGCAGGTTCCTGTGGCAGAGGCGGACCGGGAGAAGACCGCATTCACCACCCCGATGGGTCTCAGCAAATTTAACTGTATGCCGTTCGGGCTCTGCAAGGCACCAGGAACCTTCCAATGGTTGATGGAATGCTGTCTGGGACACCGGAACTTTGAGACGGTCCTATTATACCTGGACGATGCCATCGTTTATTCCAAGACTTACGAGGACCACCTGAAACACCTGGCAGAAGTGTTTGATGCCCTGGCAAGCTACGGCCTAAAGGTGAAACCCTCCAAGTGTCACCTCCTGAAACCAAAGGTGCAATACCTGGGACACGTGGTGAGTGCTGACGGAGTGGCTCCCGACCCCGATAAGATCACCGTGATTAAAGACTGGCCAAGACCCTCCAGCATAAAGGAAGTGCGGCAGTTCCTCGGGTTGGTAGGCTACTACCGAAGATTCATTCCCGGTTTCACCAAAATGGCAGCCCCTATGCAGGACCTCCTGATAGGTCAATCTCGGAAAGCTAAAAAACAGAAGCCGCCCTTCAGGTGGGAAAAGCTGGAAGAGGAGTCCTTCTGCCAGCTGAAGATGGCCCTCACGGGGGATGAAATCCTGGCGTACCCTGATTACAGCCAGCCCTTTATCCTCCACACGGACGCAAGCAACATCGGGCTAGGAGCCGTACTGTCCCAGATCCAGCAGGGGAAAGAACGGGTAATCGCTTACGCCAGCCGAAAGCTACGGCCCACGGAGAGGAACCCTGATAATTATAGCTGATTCAAGCTGGAGTTCCTGGCAGTGGTGTGGGCAGTGACCGAACGTTTCAAGCATTACCTTGCCTCTTCCAAGTTCACCGTGTACACGGATAACAACCCGTTGACACACCTGGACACTGCAAGGCTCGGTGCCCTGGAGCAGAGATGGATGGCCCGCCTGTCCAACTATGAATTCACCATCAAATACCGGGCGGGACGCTCAAATGCCAACGTGGATGCCCTGTCTAGAATGCCAAACTTACCGGACGTAGGGGAAGATCCAGAAGAAGTCGAGCTCCCTGCGTTCCACCGTCATGGGATTACCCTGTATTCCCACCGTGTGAAGGACAGGCGCTCTGTGACGTTCAATCCCTTGCCCCACTACAGCTGGGCGGAAACGCAAGACAGTGATCCCGCAGTCCATCTGGTGAAGGAAATGCTGACACAGGCCGATGCCCGTCTTGACCCAGACACTCCGGAGGAGACCAAGCAACTGTGGAAGGAGAAAAGTAAGCTGTTCCTCTACAGGGAGAAGCTGTGCCGAAGAATGGTTAATTCTCGAACACATGAGTTGACCTGGCAGGTAGTGGTCCCAAGACGAGACGCGGCTATGGTTCTGGAGGCATACCACAACGGAGCAAGACATTTTGGATGGAAGAAGCTGGAGTACTTGTTGCGTGAACGGTTCTACTGGGTAGGCATGAGAGGAGCCATCGAGAGGTGGTGCAGAGACTGTGGCCCGTGCAACCTAAGAAGAAAGGACCGTGCCAGCCAGAAGACTCCCCTGCAGCCCATCATCACCAGACAGCCACTGGAACTGGTAGCCCTGGACCATGTGAAACTGGCTCCGAGCAGATCTGGGTATGTCTACGCCCTCACAATCGTAGATCACTACTCCCGGTTCCTGGTGGTGGTTCCCGTCAAGGACTTAACGGCTCAAACAGCAGCTAGAGCCTTCCAGCAGCACTTCAGCCGTCCACACGGGTACCCGGAGCAAGTGTTGACAGACCAAGGACCAGCCTTGGAAGCAGAGGTCTTCCAGGAGTTCTGCAACCTGTATGGCTGCAAGGAGATAAGAACAACGCCCTATCACCCGCAGACCAACGGACTCTGCGAAAAGATGAACCAGGTGGTGATAGATCTGCTAAAAACATTGCCCCTGGAAGAACGCAGCCTGTGGCCTGAGAAACTGCCCGATCTGGTGGACCTGTACAACCACATCCCGGTAGGTTCCACCAACTGTACCCCGGCTTACCTAATGAGAGCAAGACCTGGTAAGCTGCCTATTGACCTAGATATGGGAGTCCTGACACCTGAGGACACCTCGCCAGAGGCAGACTGGGATACAGAACGGCAGCAGCAGTACCGGAAAGTACAGGAGAGCGTCGAGCGAAGTCTCTGTCAATCAAGAGAAAGGCAGGAGAGGACTTATAACCAACATGCTCCCGCTGTTCCCCTGGTACCTGGAGAGCAGGTCTTGAAAAGAAAAAGGCGGCTCCATAAGTTGGACGACCAGTGGGAAAAGGACCCGAACACCGTACTGCCCTCAAGCCACAATAATCCAAAGGTGTACATCATCAGCAAGGATGGAGGAGAGACCACAGCCACTGTCTCCAGAGACCACCTGAAAAAGTGCCCCGAGAAGTTGCAAAACACGGATGAAGATCAGGAAGACCCTCAACCCGTAGAGGAAAAGGAGGAAATGATCAGCACCGTACTCGGAGACTTTCCCCGGTCCTGGACACAAGTAAACAACGCTATCGTGGTGCCCGTCCTCACCTTTCTCCAGCCAGCCCCTCAAGTGCCTACAGAAGACCAGGTAGAGCTGGAAGAGCAGCCAGCCCAGGAGGCAGAAGAGTCCACACCAGCAGCGCAGGAGGATCAACCCTCTGCTAGTAGTGAGCCTGCCGTGCCCCTAGTGAGCCAAAGAGTGCGCAGACAGCTGCCCAGCTTACCCATAACACATCCTACACCCTGTAGTGCAGGACCAGTTAGTGAGCTCCGTAGGTCCACTAGAGTCACTAGAGGTCAGATGCCCGCTCGCTGGAAAATATAAAGTAATGCACTGTAAATTTACCTGTTTCTTGAAAATGTTTATGGTTTTTGTTGTTGCCTGTTATTAATTATGTTTCTCAGTTACCCTGCAGATTTATTTGGACTAACAGGTTATGGACGCTGGATAACCGGAACAATCTTATAGATAGTTGCACACTGTGCCTCTTGCGAAGATGGCCGCAGAAGAGAAAACCTGTCTGGCGTGGCCTCCTTGCGGCCCAAAGTAGCTAGCTTCAGCCTTGCAGCCACGCCCAAGGCCAACGCAAGGGGTTTGCTTTGGACAGGTCCCCTACTTCGCTTAAAGCTTCACCTTGGGTGACATGGACACCCTCTTGTTTCACAAACTTCACCTTGGGTGATATGGACACCCGGTTGCGGACACGCCGTGACCTTTAAAGAACTAAAGCTTCTTGTAAATATGTTATTGTATTATCGTTTATACCCTTGTATTTATGTTTCTTTAAAAATGTGTTTAGTCCCGGAGTACTAAAATTTACTAGGGGGGAATGTGGCACCCCAGGGGTCTGGTTGCCACAGTAATAGAAATATTATGTCTGAGAGCAAGTGGGAGGTTTCTCTGGTCAGGAGCCCTAAGCATGCAACACTGCCCGCCCAGACCTGGGAGGGGAGGAATCTGCCCTTATAAACTGGGTCTGGGGCGGGATTAGGTGAGTCAGAGCTTGGAGAGGGAAAGATACAGCAAGAGCTCTGTAGGAGCAGGCGTGAGTGCCAGAGGCTGGAAGCTAGATAGCTCGCCTTGGCTGAAGACACTAAGGGACCAGCACCGCCGTCGTGGAGCGGAGGCTAACAGAAGGCCCCAAGTCACCGGCCATACGGGTGAGCACCACACAGTATACTCAGGGACGTGGGCTACTTCTACCCGCATAGAGCAAGGTAGCCAGGAAAGAGTGCAGATAGACGGGGAGGCCTACAACTCCACCTGGCCAGGGGGAGATCCTGCTTGCTCACAGACTGACCAGGCCTCTACTGCTAACCAGTACTCCCGGGAAGGTCTGCTCTATACCATCAGTAAAGACCCTGAACTGCACCACACGTCTCTGTTTCATCGCCGCACCAGCACCATTAGTACTGGGACGCTCACACCATCACTCCCATCATCCACACTAGCTGCCCTGAGGCAATACTTCTCCCGTGGGGAGTTATCCCATACTTGGCTGCGCTTACAACATCAGCCTCAGCGGCCTGCAGCACAGCGGCGGTCCCCACTGACCGCAATCCACGGGTGGCGTAGTCGGACATTTGTTATTACACTAAGACTGCCACTGGTTTGACCACCCTGAGCCACGGACCGGGTCGCCGCCACACAGACTACCACCCCCAGCATCCCACCAGAGGCCCGGCTCCGGGTTCCCCACGCGGCCCAGGGGGCGAGTCATCTTCACTCTCTCGTACTTTGGAGGAATTGACCGCTGCAGCTGCTCTCCCACTTCCTCCAGATGTCAATGTTGTCTGTAGGAGACGAAAGTGAAGCCAGCGCTGAATGTCACGCCAAAGATGGCTGCCCTCCTATTATATAAATCTCACTATAACTCCACCACCAGCCTATCACATTCCTAGTTCCACATCCAACCTCCATAT
Source organism: Phyllobates terribilis (assembly GCF_046119375.1). Taxonomy (NCBI): domain Eukaryota; kingdom Metazoa; phylum Chordata; class Amphibia; order Anura; family Dendrobatidae; genus Phyllobates; species Phyllobates terribilis. The sequence continues at coordinate 399,259 of NW_027363046.1, forward strand.
CAAACCCTGTAATAAACCCTTCATTACCTGGTCTTGTCAGGACCTCAATAAACCCAGCCTTTTTGAGGCCTACTTCTGTACGGCCATTAATAATGCACTGGTGTAAATAATGTGTGTGAGCTAAATTGTGTGGAAAACCGGATTGTAATCAAGCAATGATTTCTTCAATTGGACTGCAATGTCCTGAACCATACGACTTGTACCAGTCATGTGACTTATGCTGCCCCAGGACTACAGCCATATTGGCCAAAGCTGTGATATCACAGAGGCACATACCAGCATGTGGAAGCATGGCGACATAGCGATGACATCACAATGGCAGGTGCCGGAATGTGGAATCTATGACATAGCGATGACATCACAATGGCAGGTGCCGGAATGTGGAATCTGTGACAGCGATGACATCACAATGGGAGGTGCCGGAATGTGGAATCTATGACAACGATGACATCACAATGGGAGGTGCCGGAATGTGGAATCTATGACATAGCGATGACATCACAATGGCAGGCGCCTATATACACAGGAGCGCAGGTGAGAGGAGACACACAGGAGCTTAGAAACCACAAGGAAGGCAAGAAGAATCGATTGGAGAATAGGGACAGGAGAAGCCAAGAAGAACAGAATAACCCGCTTCTTAGCCTTCACTGAGCCATGACAAGACTGAGCGGATGGAAGCGGAGGAGGAGACCCAGGACCCCGTCACATCCACCTGACTGATGAGAAAGGTGAGAAATTATGTAGATTATGTAGCAGCATTACAACTATTCTCGTTACCCATAGCAACCAGTCAGAGCTCAGCTTTTATTAAAGGGGTATTCCCATCTCCAAAATCCTCTCCCAATATGTAGTAGGTGTAATAATAATAATATTAGATATCCATGCTTACAACCACCAGTTATCTAGTTGCTAGTGGTCGTAACCATGGATACCTAAGGTCCTGCAATGCCTGCACATGAGGGAAGAGACACAGCGAAGCAGAAAAACTATTCTACATTTCTAATTGGAGGTTTATGCTAATATTATTATTACACCTACTACATATTGGGATAGGATCTTGGAGATGGGAATACCCTTTTAATCTCTGATTGCTATGGGTAACTAGGAGAGTTTGTTGCTCAGCTTTGATAAGGGATGACAGATTTTACTAGACTAAGTGGATATCATTGGTGCAACCAGTGCAGCTGCACAGGGGGCTAATAGGTTAGGGGGTCACTCACCTTCATTTTGTTAATTCTGTGTATTGCTGTAGCAGTGCTGTGCGCGTATATTGATGCCGTGGGGCAGGGGCGTACATAGAAATCATCGGGCCCATAGCAGAAGTTTGAGTTGAGGCCTCTCCCTTCAAAAGAAATGAATAAAAAAATTATATTTGTCAGTGTCACAACTTTCCAGCCTTTACATAGTAGTTTTCCTCCTGCTGAAGTCCTAGATTCCCCTCTCATTGCCACCATAACGTATGATGCCAACAAAAGTGCCCCCCAAAAACAGTATGATACCCCCCATGGTGAATTCCTCTACCTTAACCTCCACATGTACAGTAGGGTCATCAAACTGTGCCCCCCCTCAACTCCCAAGGCAAAGTAAGGTGACCACAACACAGTAATCCCCCAACTTTGACCCCCACACAGCCCTCCATGCAGTGTAATGGGCCTACATACAGTATAATGGCCCCACACTGTATAATAGTCTGCACTAGCCCTCCAAACAGTATGATGGACACCACATAGGTCAGAGTAATATTCAGCTCACCCTTGAAGGATTCCCAGCGGGTTCCATATAACGAAGCACAGCATCCAGTCTCCGCCAGATGTAGAAGCAAGGTGCATCCAAATCCAGTACAAAAAAAGTCTTTATAAGAACGATTGAAACAATGGCATTGTTGTGACACACCATTTAGGTGTAGTTGGGGGTTTGGAAGGTGCACAAAATATGAGTCTAAGAACATGCAGAGTGTTTGAAACGCGTTCGGTGTTGCACATTTTCTACACCTTCCAAACCCCCAACTACAGCTAAATGGTGTCACAACAATCCATTTGTTTTTTTTACTGGAGCTGGATATTCACTTCAATCCATGCATGATGGACCCCACACAAACCTTAACACTGTATAATTGCTTGCATACTGTATAATGGCCCCACACAACCCTTCAAATATTATAATGGCCCCCCATAGTATAACACGCCACCATAATCCTCCATACAATAAAATACTCACTATAGTCCTCCACAGAGCATAATTCACTTCCCCATGGTCCTCCTCACAGGAATATGCACCCGCCCATAGGGTAAAACGCAACCCCACCCCCCCATAGGGTGAAGCTCAACCCCCCCCCCCCACCCCCCATAGGGTAAAATGCAGCCCACAATTTTCCAGTATTATGGGCACCACGTACTCACTGATTTTTTTAAAGAAAAATACAATACTCACCGCTCCTTGTTCCCCCACTGCTTCAGTCTCTGCAGCGCATATACTCACCTCAGCAGCTACACTATCTGACACAGCATGGAGTGCGATGAAGTGTCATCATCGTGCCCGCTGTGTCAGATGCAGGAGGGAGGGAGCATTAAATGCTGCCGTTCAGTCAATACCATGGTTAATCACTAACAGAGGCATTTAAGTGTCCTGGTAGCTACTTCACTCATGTACCTCTTCCCATCGCCCCATAGAAGTGATTGCCGAAGATTTACCATGGCAGTCAGGGGCCTTAAAGAAGGATTCAATCACTGCCATCTTAGTACTCCTATAAAGCTCGGCTTCACAAGAGAATGTCAATTAAACTACATGTATAGATTATACAAAATATAGTATAAGGGGTTAAATGATCACAAGTCCACTAAGTTAACTTAAAAATAAAGTAAAAATTGAAAAAGTTTTGAAAAATATGAACGTTTAAATTATACTTCAACCGTTATGTTAAAATACCCCCCAAAACAAAAAATGAAATGCTCTTCTTCACAAAAAAACACAATCAAAAGCAATGACATTTAATGCAACCCAAAAAGGTATCAAAAACGGGTCAATTCACTTGTATTGAGAGAGGCCGAACACATCCAGTCGGCAAGTGATAGCGTGTATGCAAATTGCAATCTTGCGGCGCCAGTACTAGAGAAATTCTGACCGCTCGCACACTGTGCACTTTAAGGAGCCACAAGTCTGACTGCAGATGGCGCCCCAAACCTGGGCAAACCTTTTAATATACCCCAAAATTGTATCAATAAAAGCTACGCAAAATCACGCCCTCACAAAGGTCCATCAATAGAAAAAAAAATTTCTTTAGTGTTGTTACATAGTTGTTTAACCACCGTGGGAGATAAAACACCTTGAGTTTGGTATTGCGGTTATCTCAATGACCTGGAGAATTATATTATAATCTAAAAACAAATCCTTAAAAGACAATAGTGCAATTGCTTTTATCTCATTATTTCATCCCAACACAGATTTTTTTTCTCTCCACATTTCAGACATATGATAAATATATAGTTGTATAGTTTGTTTTTATCTTAGTGGTGAAAACATTTTATTTTATTTAATTTTGCAACAAAGAAAATTACTCGTTTCCCATTATTTCCTGTGGCCAAATATTTTCCTATTGGTAAAGCAAAATGAGGATTTAGTTTGTGCGAGTGAAGCTCATGTTTTTATTGACAAAAGTTGAGAGAACAAAGAAGATTTTGATTATTTTTTAAAATCATTATTTGGGTATGTTATATGGTTATTAAAGGGGTAAATAATTGCTATGGAGCTAATATTATGGGTTCAATAATTTAACATTTTTACATGGCGAAATGATTAAATGCTACTTCTGCGTCTTAAATTTTTATACCTTTGAAATCGGATCGGGGCCCGCCTCCGCCCACCGGGACAGGTGATCGGGGCCCGCCTCCGCCCACCGGGACAGGTGATCGGGGCCCGCCTCCGCCCACCGGGACAGGTGATCGGGGCCCGCCTCCGCCCACCGGGACAGGTGATCGGGGCCCGCCTCCGCCCACCGGGACAGGTGATCGGGGCCCGCCTCCGCCCACCGGGACAGGTGATCGGGGCCCGCCTCCGCCCACCGGGACAGGTGATCGGGGCCCGCCTCCGCCCACCGGGACAGGTGATCGGGGCCCGCCTCCGCCCACCGGGACAGGTGATCGGGGCCCGCCTCCGCCCACCGGGACAGGTGATCGGGGCCCGCCTCCGCCCACCGGGACAGGTGATCGGGGCCCGCCTCCGCCCACCGGGACAGGTGATCGGGGCCCGCCTCCGCCCACCGGGACAGGTGATCGGGGCCCGCCTCCGCCCACCGGGACAGGTGATCGGGGCCCGCCTCCGCCCACCGGGACAGGTGATCGGGGCCCGCCTCCGCCCACCGGGACAGGTGATCGGGGCCCGCCTCCGCCCACCGGGACAGGTGATCGGGGCCCGCCTCCGCCCACCGGGACAGGTGATCGGGGCCCGCCTCCGCCCACCGGGACAGGTGATCGGGGCCCGCCTCCGCCCACCGGGACAGGTGATCGGGGCCCGCCTCCGCCCACCGGGACAGGTGATCGGGGCCCGCCTCCGCCCACCGGGACAGGTGATCGGGGCCCGCCTCCGCCCACCGGGACAGGTGATCGGGGCCCGCCTCCGCCCACCGGGACAGGTGATCGGGGCCCGCCTCCGCCCACCGGGACAGGTGATCGGGGCCCGCCTCCGCCCACCGGGACAGGTGATCGGGGCCCGCCTCCGCCCACCGGGACAGGTGATCGGGGCCCGCCTCCGCCCACCGGGACAGGTGATCGGGGCCCGCCTCCGCCCACCGGGACAGGTGATCGGGGCCCGCCTCCGCCCACCGGGACAGGTGATCGGGGCCCGCCTCCGCCCACCGGGACAGGTGATCGGGGCCCGCCTCCGCCCACCGGGACAGGTGATCGGGGCCCGCCTCCGCCCACCGGGACAGGTGATCGGGGCCCGCCTCCGCCCACCGGGACAGGTGATCGGGGCCCGCCTCCGCCCACCGGGACAGGTGATCGGGGCCCGCCTCCGCCCACCGGGACAGGTGATCGGGGCCCGCCTCCGCCCACCGGGACAGGTGATCGGGGCCCGCCTCCGCCCACCGGGACAGGTGATCGGGGCCCGCCTCCGCCCACCGGGACAGGTGATCGGGGCCCGCCTCCGCCCACCGGGACAGGTGATCGGGGCCCGCCTCCGCCCACCGGGACAGGTGATCGGGGCCCGCCTCCGCCCACCGGGACAGGTGATCGGGGCCCGCCTCCGCCCACCGGGACAGGTGATCGGGGCCCGCCTCCGCCCACCGGGACAGGTGATCGGGGCCCGCCTCCGCCCACCGGGACAGGTGATCGGGGCCCGCCTCCGCCCACCGGGACAGGTGATCGGGGCCCGCCTCCGCCCACCGGGACAGGTGATCGGGGCCCGCCTCCGCCCACCGGGACAGGTGATCGGGGCCCGCCTCCGCCCACCGGGACAGGTGATCGGGGCCCGCCTCCGCCCACCGGGACAGGTGATCGGGGCCCGCCTCCGCCCACCGGGACAGGTGATCGGGGCCCGCCTCCGCCCACCGGGACAGGTGATCGGGGCCCGCCTCCGCCCACCGGGACAGGTGATCGGGGCCCGCCTCCGCCCACCGGGACAGGTGATCGGGGCCCGCCTCCGCCCACCGGGACAGGTGATCGGGGCCCGCCTCCGCCCACCGGGACAGGTGATCGGGGCCCGCCTCCGCCCACCGGGACAGGTGATCGGGGCCCGCCTCCGCCCACCGGGACAGGTGATCGGGGCCCGCCTCCGCCCACCGGGACAGGTGATCGGGGCCCGCCTCCGCCCACCGGGACAGGTGATCGGGGCCCGCCTCCGCCCACCGGGACAGGTGATCGGGGCCCGCCTCCGCCCACCGGGACAGGTGATCGGGGCCCGCCTCCGCCCACCGGGACAGGTGATCGGGGCCCGCCTCCGCCCACCGGGACAGGTGATCGGGGCCCGCCTCCGCCCACCGGGACAGGTGATCGGGGCCCGCCTCCGCCCACCGGGACAGGTGATCGGGGCCCGCCTCCGCCCACCGGGACAGGTGATCGGGGCCCGCCTCCGCCCACCGGGACAGGTGATCGGGGCCCGCCTCCGCCCACCGGGACAGGTGATCGGGGCCCGCCTCCGCCCACCGGGACAGGTGATCGGGGCCCGCCTCCGCCCACCGGGACAGGTGATCGGGGCCCGCCTCCGCCCACCGGGACAGGTGATCGGGGCCCGCCTCCGCCCACCGGGACAGGTTCTATTAGTTCTCCTAGTGTGCGCTTCTAGAACTACCCCTCGTGTGCAGTACTAGAACTACCCCTGGTGCCGGTGTGTGCTTCTAGAACTACCCCTGGTGGGCAGTTCTAGAACTACCCCTGGTGCCATGATCAGTTCTAGAACTTCTTCTAGTGTGCGGTTCTAATACTGCTCCTGGTGGACGCTTCTAGAACTACCCATGGTGGGCGGTTCTATTAGTACTCCTAGTATGCAGTTCTTGAACTACCCATTGTGGGCGCTTCTAATACTACCTCTGGTGGGCAGTTCTAGTACTACCCATGGTGGGTGGTTCTGAAACTACTGGTGCTGGTGGGCGCTTGTAGAACTACCCCTCGTGTGCACTTGTAGAACAACCCTTGGTGTGCAGTTCTAGCACTACTCCGATGGGCGGTTCTAGAACTACCCCTGTTGACTGTGGAGACTTCTAGAACTACTCCTAGTTTGCAGTTCTAGAACTACCCCTGGTGCCAGGGGGCGCTTCTAGAACTACTCCTAGTTTGCAGTTCTAGAACTACTCCTGGTGGGTGCTTCTAGAACTACCCCTGGTGGGCGCTCCTAGAACTACCCCTGGTGCCGGTGCATGGTTGTAGAACTACCCCTGGCGGGCGCTTCCAGAACTACCCCTGGCGGGCGCTTCTAGAAGTATCTGTGACACCCCAGGGGTCTGGTTGCCACAGTAATAGAGATATTATGTCTGAGAGCAAGTGGGAGGTTTCTCTGGTCAGGAGCCCTAAGCATGCAACATGGTCCGCCCAGACCTGGGAGGGGAGGAATCTTCCCTTATAAACTGGGTCTGGGGTGGGATTAGTGAGTGAAGACAGAGACAGAGCCTGCAGAACAAGCAGAGGAGTCAGAGCCTGGAGAGGGGAAGTAAGAACCAGGAGCTCTGTAGGAGCAGCAGCTGAAGGCCAGGGGCTGTGAGCAGAGATATAGCTCGCCCTGGCTGAAGTTACTAAAACCGGACACAGGAGTCCGAGGCTGTGGGGACTGATATATACCCAGCAGCAGAAACCAGCCGGCAGGGGATTCCAGGTCCTCTGGCCATAGAAGCCCGGAGGCTCAGTCACAAAGAAGGGACCAGCGCCGCCATCCAGGAGCGGAGGCTAACAGAAGGCCCCAAGTCACCAGCCATACGGGTGAGCACCACACGGTATACTCCGGGACGTGGGCTACTTGTAACCGCTGACAGCAAGGTAGCCAGGAAGAGTGCAGATAAACGGGGAGGCCTACAACTCCACCTGGCCAGGGGAACTCCTGCTTGCTCGCAGACTGACCAGGCCCCTTATACTAGCCAGTACTCCCGGGAGGGTCTGCCTTGTACCATCAGTAAAGACCCTGAACTGCACCTCACGTCTCTGTGATTCCTTGCCGCACCAGCACCATTAGCACTGGGACCCTCACACCATCACTCCCATCATCTCTCACATTAGCTGCCCTGAGGCAATACTTCTCCCGTGGGGAGTTATCCCATACTCGGCTGCGCAAACAACATCAGCCTCAGCGGTCGGCAGCGCAGCGGCGGTCCCCACTGACCGCAATCCACGGGTGGCGTAGTCGGACATTTGCTATACATTAAGACTGCCACTGGTTTGACCACCCTGGGCACGGACCGGGTCACAGCCACACGGACACTACAACCCCCAGCATTCTACAACAGGCCCGGTTCCGGGTTCCCATGCACAACCCAGGCCCAGGGGGCGCGTCAACTTTGGCGTAGTCGGCAGGATTTCGTGCCCGCAACCACCAGATACTGCGTGACTGAAAGAGAGACTTTTATACTTACCTGTGGTTAAGTTTCCCGCCATCCGGAGCCGATTCCCGCCATCAGACGCCATCTTGGACCGTTTCCCGCCGTCTTCTGCCTTCTTCCCGCCATCCGCAGCTGCTTCCCGCCTTCGGACGCCATCTTCGGGACGCCGCACGGGAAGAAGAGGGGCGTGGACGCCGAAGCTCCGCCCCACGCTCTGACGCTGCGCAAGGTCCTGGAAGGGAGGAAGAGCGACGCTGACGTCATCGGAGCGCGACGCCAGGTCCTCAACCCCGACGATCGACTGCGGAGCCGCGGCCTACGGAAGAAGAGCATCGCAAGGTAGGCCACGGTCCACTAGGGGGGAGGAGGATGCCGGATACCGAGGGGAGCTCCACTGCCACAGCCACCGCCAGCGCAACCGCTGCAGCAGTCATGCCATTCACCATGCCCTATATCCCGGGGGCAACCTGGCTACCCCAGTACTCAGGGGAGTCACATACTCTAAATGACTTTAGAGAAAGACTGGATAGCCTCTTCCAGGTGTACCCCCTCACAGAAGAGCAAAAAGTGAGCATCCTGGTGGCCCAATTAATCGGGGCAGCCCAAAGGGAGGTAAAGTCCTGGCCACCTGGGAGGAAGAGGACTGTCAGAGAAATACTAGCCCGGCTGAAAGACACATTTGATACCCGCACCTCAGCCGAAATAAAGCTCAGATTTTACGGGTGTAAACAGCGGGCACATGAGAGTATAAGAGACTATGCTCTAAACCTACAAGAGGCCCTGAGAGCCATTAAGCAGGCAGACCCTGACAGCGTGGGAAATGAAGATAAGCTGTTGACTGAACAATTTATTGAGGGTCTACTGTGCAATGCCCACCGAACCCAGTTGCGGGCAATGGCCTTACAGGACCCTGACCTGGACTTTGCACAGTTCAAGGACAGAGCCATCCGGGTGCTCCGAGAACCGGCACCAGGTGGCGCTGTGACCCACAGGCGCCCTGTTATCACTTACCACCAGGAGACGGCGCCCTTGTCTGCAGGGCCTGTGGGAGCTGATGCGCAGGCTTTAAACAGTGACCCGGCTACAGACCTGCACCATCAGGTCCAAGAGCTGACTAAGAGCGTTGCCGCGCTAACCAGAACTGTGCAGTCTTTACAGGTCTCTTCTCCAGGAAAGATCCAGCTGGCATCCGGACTGGAGGACGTCCCGTGGCGCCGACTGAGGAGGACCACACCGGCCAGAGGAAGACCCAGCGACAGATACAACGAGGACGGACGACCCATCTGCCGCCGCTGCAATCAACCCGGACATGTGGCAAGGTACTGTCATTTAAACGGGCACAACCTGGGGTAGAGGGCCAACCCCCAGGCATAAGACCATCAGGCCCATCAAACTGGTGTGATAAATATGTAGGGGGACATCCAATCTTGCCTGTGGTACTGGATGGCATTCCTATGAGTGCCCTACTAGACACTGGGTCACAGGTGACCACCATCCCGTACGTGCCTTTTAAACAGTACTGGAATGACTCGGACATAACCCGCTACCCAGATGACGACCTGAGTATCATCGCCAGCAATGGTCAGCCCGTGCCACAGGTGGGATTCAAAGAGGTGACCATTAAGATCGGTAAAGTCGAACTGGCGGCACAAGGACTGATTATAGTGGACATAGACCGTCATGAGAGTCACCCTAGAATAACCTTGGGAAGTAATGTGATTGAAAATTGTCTTGCAGAGGTGATTCTCATTTTACAGCAGGTTGCCAAGAACACCAGTTCCGGCCAGCAGCGTGTGCTCCAAAAAGAGATCCGGGCACTAATGAAGCGGCAACAGGTGGAACTATCTGGTGGTGAGATAGGTAGCGTGAGAATGTGCGACCCGTTCCCTATTGCCATGCCCCCAAAAAGTGAGATGATGATTTGGTGCCGGGCAGCTATTGGTCTAAGAGGTAGAGACTACCAAGCAATGGTAGAACCCGTCTACTCAGACAGAAGGCCCACCATTTTGACAGCACGGGGGGGTGGTCGATGTACGCCATGGGAGGGTGCCCGTCCGCATCATAAATATCGGGGAGAAAGAAGTATACCTGCCCCGGTATGCCACGCTAGCCAAATTGTTCACCATCAACCAGAACTCTGTACAGGCCGTGGAACCCTTGCCTCCATCTCAACCAGAGGAAGGTAACGGCTCTAAGAAACCAATGGAGGACTGGTGTCAGCAACTGCATTTGGGTACTGACTCCACTCCCTCACACCAGAAACAGGGAGTCTACCGGGTGGTTCAGGAGTACGAGAGAGTGTTTAGTAAACACCCGCTAGACTTCGGGCGAGTAAAGGGGGTAGAACACCACATCCCCACGGGAGACCATCCTCCCATAAAGGAGAAATACCGACCCGTACCCCCGGCACACTACCAACACGCCAAGGGGATGCTTAGAGACATGAAGGAGGCTGGGGTAATCAGGGACAGCTGTAGCCCCTGGGCAGCTCCACTAGTCTTAGTGAAAAAGAAAGACAACACCATGAGAATGTATGTAGACTACAGGAAGGTCAACCGTATCACACACAAAGATGCGTACCCGTTACCAAGGATAGAAGAGTCCTTAGCTGCATTAAAATCTGCTAACTTCTTCTCTACTTTGGATCTCACTAGCGGGTACTGGCAGGTTCCTGTAGCAGAGGCGGACCGGGAGAAGACCGCATTCACCACCCCGATGGGTCTCAGCGAATTTAACTGTATGCCGTTCGGGCTCTGCAACGCACCAGGAACTTTTCAACGGTTGATGGAATGCTGTCTGGGACACCGGAACTTTGAGACGGTCCTGTTATACCTGGACGATGTCATCGTCTATTCCAAGACCTACGAGGACCACCTGAAACACCTGCCAGAAGTGTTTGAAGCTCTGGCAAACTACGGCCAAAAGGTGAAACCCTCCAAGTGTCACCTCGTGAAACCAAAGGTGCAATACCTGGGACACGTGGTGAGTGCTGACGGAGTAGCTCCTGACACTGATAAGATCACAGTGATTAAGGACTGGCCAAGACCCTCCAGCATAAAGGAAGTGCGGCAGTTCCTCGGGTTGGTAGGCTACTACCGAAGATTCATTCCCGGTTTCACCAAAATGGCAGCCCCTATGCAGGACCTCCTGATAGGTCAATCTCGGAAAGCTAAAAAACAGAAGCCGCCCTTCAGGTGGGAAAAGCTGGAAGAGGAGTCCTTCTGCCAGCTGAAGATGGCCCTCACGGGGGATGAAATCCTGGCATATCCAGACTACAGCCAGCCCTTTATCCTCCACACGAACGCAAGCAACATCGGGCTAGGAGCCGTACTGTCCCAGATCCAGCAAGGGAAAGAACGGGTAATCGCTTACGCCAGCCGAAAGCTACGGCCCACGGAGAGGAACCTTGAGAATTATAGCTCATTCAAGCTGGAGTTCCTGGCAGTAGTGTGGGCAGTGACCGAACGTTTCAAGCATTACCTTGCCTCCTCCAAATTCACCGTGTACACGGATAACAACCCGTTGACACACCTGGACACTGCAAGGCTCGGTGCCCTGGAACAGAGATGGATGGCCCGCCTGTCCAACTTTGAATTCACCATCAAATACCGGGCAGGACGCTCAAATGCCAACGCGGATGCCCTGTCTAGAATGCCAAACTTACCGGACGTAGGGGAAGATCCAGAAGATCTGGAAGAAGTTGAGCTCCCTGCGTTCCACCGTCATGGGATTACCCTGTATTCCCACCGTGTGAAGGACAGGCGCTCCGTGACGTTCAATCCCTTGCCCCACTACAACTGGGCGGAGACGCAAGACAGTGATCCCGCAGTCCATTTGGTGAAGGAAATGCTGACACAGGCCGATGCCCGTCTTGACCCAGATGCTCCGGAGGAGACCAAGCAACTGTGGAAGGAGAAAAGTAAGCTGTTCCTCTACAGGGAGAAGCTGTGCCGGAGAATGGTTAACTCGCGAACACATGAGTTGACCTGGCAGGTAGTGGTCCCAAGACGAGACGCGGCTATGGTTCTGGAGGCATACCACAACGGAGCAGGGCATTTCGGATGGAAGAAGCTGGAGTTCTTGTTGCGTGAACGGTTCTACTGGGTAGGCATGAGAGGAGCCATCGAGAGGTGGTGCAGAGACTGTGGCCCGTGCCACCTGAGAAGAAAAGACCGAGCCAGCCAGAAGACTCCCCTGCAGCCCATCATCACCAGACAGCCACTGGAACTGGTAGCCCTGGACCATGTGAAACTGGCTCCAAGCAGATCTGGGTATGTCTACGCCCTCACAATCGTAGATCATTACTCCCGGTTCCTGGTGGTGGTCCCGGTCAAGGACTTAATGGCTCAAACAGAAGCTAGAGCCTTCCAGCAGCACTTCTGCCGTCCACACGGGTACCCGGACCAAGTGTTGACAGACCAAGGACCAGCCTTCAAAGCGGAGGTCTTCCAGGAGTTCTGAAACCTGTATGGCTGCAAGAAGATAAGAACAACGCCCTATCACCCTCAAACCAATGGACTCTGAGAAGATGAACCAGGTGGTGATAGATCTGCTAAAAACGTTGCCCCTGGAAGAACGCAGTCTGTGGCCTGAGAAACTGCCTGATCTGGTGGACCTGTATAACCACATCCCTGTAGGTTCCACCAACTGTACCCCGGCTTACCTAATGAGAGCAAGACCTGGTAAGCTGCCTATTGACCTGGATATGGGAGTCCTGACGCCTGAGGACACCTCGCCAGAGGCAGACTGGGATACAGAACGGCAGCAGCAGTATCGGAAAGTACAGGAGAGCGTCGAGCGAAGTCTGTCTCAAGCTAGAGAAAGGCAAGAGAAGGCTTATAACCAGTATGCTCCCGCTGTTCCCCTGGTACCTGGAGAGCAGGTCTTGAAGAGGAAGAGGAAGAGGCGGCTCCACAAGTTGGACGACCAGTGGGAGAAGGACCCGTACACCGTACTGCCATCAAGCCATGAGAACCCAAAAATCTGCGTAATCAGTAAGGATGGAGAAACCACAGCCATTGTCTCCAGAGACCACCTGAAGAAGTGTCCCGAGCAGCTGCAAAGCCCTGAAGAAGATCAAGAAAACCCTCAACCCGCAGAGGAAAGGGAAGAAATGATCAGTACCGTACTCGGAGACTTCCCCCGGTCTTGGACACAAGTAAACGGCGCTGTCGTGGTACCCGTCCTCACCTTTCTCCAGCCAGCCCCGCAAGTGCCTACAGAGGAACCGGTAGAGCTGGAAGAGCAGCCGGCCCAAGAGGCAGAAGGGTCCACACCAGCAGTACAGGAGGATCAACCCTCTGCTAGTAGTGAGCCTGCCGTGCTCCTAGTGAGCCAAAGAGTGCGCAGACAGCTGCCCAGCTTACCCATAACACCTCCTACACCCTGTAGTGCAGAACCAGTTAGTGAGCTCCGTAGGTCCACTAGAGTCACTAGAGGTCAGATGCCCGCTCGCTGGATAATCTAAACTAATGCACTGTGAATTTATCTGTTAACTGTTTATGGTTTATGTTTGTTGCCTGTTATTAATTATGTTTCTCAGTTACCCTGCAGATTTATTTGGACTAACAGGTTATGGACACTGGATAACCGAAACATTCTTGTAGATAGTTGCACCTTGGTGCCTCTTGTGAAGACGGCCGCGGAAGAGAAAACCTGTCTGGCGTGGCCTACTTGCGGCCCAAAGTAGCTAGCTCCAGCCTTGCAGCCACGCCCAGGGCCAACGCAAGGGGTTTGCTTTGGACAGGTCCCCTACTTCGCTTAAAGTTTCACCTTGGGTGAAATGGACACCTGGTTGCGGACACGCCGTGACCTTTAAAGAACTAAAGCTTCTTGTAAATATGTTATCGTATTATTGTTTATACCCTGTATTTATGTTTCTTTAAAAATGTGTTTAGTCCCGGAGTACTAAAATTTACTAGGAGGGAATGTGACACCCCAGGGGTCTGGTTGCCACAGTAATAGAGATATTATGTCTGAGAGCAAGTGGGAGGTTTCTCTGGTCAGGAGCCCTAAGCATGCAACACGGTCCGCCCAGACCTGGGAGGGGAGGAATCTTCCCTTATAAACTGGGTCTGGGGCGGGATTAGTGAGTGAAGACAGAGACAGAGCCTGCAGAACAAGCAGAGGAGTCAGAGCCTGGAGAGGGGAAGTAAGAACCAGGAGCTCTGTAGGAGCAGCAGCTGAAGGCCAGGGGCTGTGAGCAGAGATATAGCTCGCCCTGGCTGAAGTTACTAAAACCGGACACAGGAGTCCGAGGCTGTGGGGACTGATATATACCCAGCAGCAGAAACCAGCCGGCAGGGGATTCCAGGTCCTCTGGCCATAGAAGCCCGGAGGCTCAGTCACAAAGAAGGGACCAGCGCCGCCATCCAGGAGCGGAGGCTAACAGAAGGCCCCAAGTCACCAGCCATACGGGTGAGCACCACACGGTATACTCCGGGACGTGGGCTACTTGTAACCGCTGACAGCAAGGTAGCCAGGAAGAGTGCAGATAAACGGGGAGGCCTACAACTCCACCTGGCCAGGGGAACTCCTGCTTGCTCGCAGACTGACCAGGCCCCTTATACTAGCCAGTACTCCCGGGAGGGTCTGCCTTGTACCATCAGTAAAGACCCTGAACTGCACCTCACGTCTCTGTGATTCCTTGCCGCACCAGCACCATTAGCACTGGGACCCTCACACCATCACTCCCATCATCTCTCACATTAGCTGCCCTGAGGCAATACTTCTCCCGTGGGGAGTTATCCCATACTCGGCTGCGCAAACAACATCAGCCTCAGCGGTCGGCAGCGCAGCGGCGGTCCCCACTGACCGCAATCCACGGGTGGCGTAGTCGGACATTTGCTATACATTAAGACTGCCACTGGTTTGACCACCGTGGGCACGGACCGGGTCACCGCCACACGGACACTACAACCCCCAGCATTCTACAACAGGGCTGGTTCCGGGTTCCCATGCACAACACAGGCCCAGGGGGCGCGTCATATCCCTGGCGGGCGCTTCTAAAACTACCCCTGGCAGGCGCTTCTAGAACTACTTCTAGTGTGCAGTTCTAGAACTACTCCTGGTTCCGGTGGGCGGTTCTAGAACTACTTCTAGTGTGCAGTTCTAGAACTACTCCTGGTTCCGGTGGGCGGTTCTAGAACTACTTCTAGTGTGCAGTTCTAGAACTACTCCTGGTTCCGGTGGGCGGTTCTAGAACTACTTCTAGTGTGCAGTTCTAGAACTACTCCTGGTTCCGGTGGGCGGTTCTAGAACTACTCCTAGTGTGCAGTTCTAGAACTACTCCTAGTGTGCAGTTCTAGAACTACTCCTAGTGTGCAGTTCTAGAACTACTCCTAGTGTGCAGTTCTAGAACTACTCCTAGTGTGCAGTTCTAGAACTACCCCTGGTTCCGGTGGGCGGTTCTAGAACTACTCCTAGTGTGAAGTTCTAGAACTACTCCTAGTGTGCAGTTCTAGAACTACCCCTGGTTCCGGTGGGCGGTTCTAGAACTACTCCTAGTGTGAAGTTCTAGAAGTACCCCTGGCGGGCGCTTCTAGAAGTACCCCTGGCGGGCGCTTCTAGAAGTACCCCTGGCGGGCGCTTCTAGAAGTACCCCTGGCGGGCGCTTCTAGAAGTACCCCTGGCGGGCGCTTCTAGAAGTACCCCTGGCGGGCGCTTCTAGAAGTACCCCTGGCGGGCGCTTCTAGAAGTACCCCTGGCGGGCGCTTCTAGAACTACCCCTCGTGGGCGCTTCTAGAACTACCCCTCGTGGGCGCTTCTAGAACTACCCCTCGTGGGCGCTACTAGAACTACCCCTCATGGGCGCTTCTAGAACTACCCCTCATGGGCGCTACTAGAAGTACTCTTAGTGTGCAGTTCTAGAACTACCCGCAGAGCCGTGAGCGGATCTAGAACTTCTAGTGTGCGGTTCTAATACTGTTCCTGGTGTGCGCTTTTAGAATTACCCCTGGTGGGCGGTTCTAGAAGTACTCCTAATGTGCAGTTCTCGAACTACCCCTGGTGACGGTGGACGCTTCTAGAAGTACTTCTAGTGTGCAGTACTAGAACTACCCCTGGTGCCGGTGTGTGCTTCTAGAACTACCCCTGGTGGGCGGTTCTAGAACTACCCCCAGTGCCATGAGCTGTTCTAGAACTTCTAGTGTGCGGTTCTAGAACTACCCCTGGTGCCGATGGGTGGTTCTAGAACTACCCCTGGTGGGCACTTCTAGAACTACCCCTGGTGGGCACTTCTAGAACTACCCCTGGTGGGCACTTCTAGAACTACCCCTGGTGGGCACTTCTAGAACTACCCCTGGTGGGCACTTCTAGAACTACCCCTGGTGGGCACTTCTAGAACTACCCCTGGTGGGCACTTCTAGAACTACCCCTGGTGGGCACTTCTAGAACTACCCCTGGTGTCTGTAGGCGCTACTAGAACTACCCCTGGTGTCTGTAGGCGCTACTAGAACTACCTCTGGTGGGTGCTTCTAGAACCAACCCCTGGTGCCGTGAGTGGTTCTAGAACTTCTAGTGTGCAGTTCTAATACTGCTCCTGGTGGGTGCTTCTAGAACCATCTCCTGGTGCCGTGAGTGGTTCTAGAACTTCTAGTGTGAAGTTCTAATACTGCTCCTGGTGGGTGCTTCTAGAACCACCTCCTGGTGCCGTGAGTGGTTGTAGAACTTCTAGTGTGCAATTCTAATACTGCTCCTGGTGGGCGGTTCTGAAACTATCCCTGGTGGGCGGTTCTGAAACTACCCCTGGTGGGCGGTTCTGAAACTACCCCTGGTGGGCGGTCCCAGAACTACCCCTGGTGGCCAGTCCCAGAACTACCCCTGGTGGCCAGTCCCAGAACTACCCCTGGTGGCCAGTCCCAGAACTACCCCTGGTGGCCAGTCCCAGAACTACCCCTGGTGGCCAGTCCCAGAACTACCCCTGGTGGCCAGTCCCAGAACTACCCCTGGTGGCCAGTCCCAGAACTACCCCTGGTGGCCAGTCCCAGAACTACCCCTGGTGGCCAGTCCCAGAACTACCCCTGGTGGCCAGTCCCAGAACTACCCCTGGTGGCCAGTCCCAGAACTACCCCTGGTGGCCAGTCCCAGAACTACCCCTGGTGGCCAGTCCCAGAACTACCCCTGGTGGCCAGTTCCAGAACTACCCCTGGTGGCCAGTTCTAGAAGTACTCCTAGTGAGCAGTTATAGAACTACCCCTGTTGCCGGTGGGCGCTTCTAGAACTACCCCATGAGGGCGCTTCTAGAACTACCCTCGTTGCTGGTGTACGGTTCTAGAAATACCTCTGGTGCCGATGGGCGCTTCTAGGACTACCCCTGGTGCCGATGGGCGCTTCTAGAACTTCCCCTTGTGGGCGCTTCTAGAACTACCCCTGGTGGGCACTACTAGAACTACCCTCGTGGGCGCTACTAGAACTACCCTCGTGGGCGCTACTAGAACTACCCTCGTGGGCGCTACTAGAACTACCCTCGTGGGCGCTACTAGAACTACCCTCGTGGGCGCTACTAGAACTACTCCTAGTGTCCAGTTCTAGAACCACCCCCAGTGCCGTGAGCGATTCTAGAACTTCCGGTGGGCGCTTTTAGAACTACCCTTGGTGGGCGGTTCTAGCAGTCCTCCTAGTGTGCAGTACTAGAACTACCCCTGATGCCGTTATGCGCTTCTATAACTACCCCCTGGAGGGCGGTTCTAGAACTACCCCTGGTGCCATGATCGGTTCTAGAACTTCTTCTAGTGTGCGGTTCTAATACTGCTCCTGGTGGGCGCTTCTAGAACTACCCCTGGTGGGCGGTTCTAGAACTACTCCTGGTAGTATACATCTATTCTATATTTTTCTATTTTAACTATTGTATGTACATTGGTGTGAGTGCCTGTCTCTAGGGTGTCTTACTTAACCGTGTATTTATTATAGGTTTTTTAATTTCCTATTTATGCATAATTTGACAATTTTGTTCGGTTGTTCTTGATTGGTTCTTTGACATTCCTAGTTTGCCTATGGGGTCAATGCACCAAAATGAGTCATCTAGCGTCAATGAACTTTAACCACCTTCACTGCACACGTCAGTGTTGTGCCCTTCTCCCCCGCCCCCCCAAATAGCTGCAAAGTCCCACCTGTATACTGGAGCCCAAGACCACAAGATCACATGCTGGATCTCTGGCACTCGTGAGGTCATGTGCAGGGGCCTCAGGAGCCTCCGAACACCACACTGACATCTGTCTTGTCTCCTCCACAACTGAGCAACATCAGAAACCCAGCTAACAGACATTGCTGTCACTGCAAACACTCATTGGATTAACTGACACGATGTCAGCAAGTTGCTGAAGATCTGGATACTGCAGCCATGAGATCTGTGGCAGCATTAGGCAGATGGGACACTGCAGCTAATAGAGAGTAAGAGTGCAACAGAGATGGCCCTAAACTGCATTTAAAGGGTGTCAGGAAAACTTAGTCAGACTTTGCAGCCCTCTGGCGCCCCCTTATCCTGCTGGTCAAACACGGTATTGACTGAGGATAAGCAACAGGGCGCAGCTGCTCTCATTTATGTCGACTATTGTGGCTCGTGATGTGACAGGACGTATATATACCACCAGTTCAGTCCAGGAACGTATATATACCTAAATCCCACCACCCTCAACCACAATATCACATAAATACACCATATGCTGCCACCACCGATCTCTTAACAGGTGGATTGGGTACCCGTTAGGTAACGTGAATTAGCGGGTGAGGAACGTGTTTGCTCGACATAGGACAAGAAGAACGAAGCTGGTAAATAATAATTTACTCCCGAAAGTTGGCAGTGTTTACAAAAGATATACAAGATATTATAAAAGAGACAATTTACATATATGCATAAAACAGTTATTAAAATAAAAGGGGTAAATAATAGCAAAACCTGCGCCACGAGGTGATGGTCTCAGATTCTGTGGCGGGGACGGCTCCCCGGAAATTAGGTGTGATTCCTCCACGCAACGAGGAGTGCTTGCATCTGACGTCCCTGGGTTGGAATGAGCCAACATGGACGTTCTGGTTTTTAGTAAGGAGGCAAAACACTAGGACACACCCATGTTGTTTACCTCACACGGGGCTCTGTTTTGTGAACCCACCCAGCTGCACAAGACATAAAAATCCTTCATCTTCCATATCTTGGTATGGGGGGGGGTCCACATCCAAGATGAATACATCATTTTTTTATTTTTTTTTAAGGTTGAAGGAAGACTAAGTCCATCTAGTTCAACCCATAGCCTAACATGTTGATCCAGAGGAAGGCAAAAAAAAACCATGTGGAAAACACTAAGCTCCACATTGGGGAAAAAAATTCCTTCCCGACTCCATACGACAATCAGACTAGTTCCCTGGATCAACGCCCTATCAAGGAATCTAGTATTTATAACCTATAATATTATACTTTTCAAGAAAGGCATCCATGCCCTTCTTAAATTTAAAAAGTGAATCACTCATTTCAACATCATGCGGCAGAGAGTTCCATAGTCTCACTGCTCTTACAGTAAAGAATCCCCGTCTGTGATTATGATTAAACCTTCTTTCCTCCAGACGTAGAAGATGCCCCCTTGTCCCCGTCTCAGGCCTCAGAGTAAAAAGATCAGTAGAAAGGTCTTTGTACTGTCCCCTCATATACTTGTACATAGTAATAAGATCACCTCTAAGCCTTCTTTTTTCCACAGTAAATAACCCCAAGTGTAATAACCTGTCTTGGTATTGCAGACCCCCCAGTCCTCCAATAACCTTGGTCGCTCTTCTCTGCACCCGCTCTAGTTCAGCTATGTCTTTCTTATACACCGGAGACCAGAACTGTACACAGTATTCTAAGTGTGGTCGCACTAGTGACTTGTATAGAGGTAAAATTATGTTCTCCTCGTGAGCATCTATGCCTCTTTTAATGCATCCCATTATTTTATTTGCCTTTGCAGCAGCTGCCTGACACTGGCCACTAAACGTGAGCTTGTCGTCCACCAATACACCCAGGTCTTTTTCAGTTACAGTTTTGCCCAGTGTTTTACAATTAAGCATATAATTATACATTTTATTTCCTCTGCCCAAGTGCATTACCTTACATTTATCCCCATTAAAGCTCATTTGTCATTTATCAGCCCAAGCTTCTAGTTTACATAGATCCTCCTGTAATATAAAATTGTCCTCCTCTGTATTGATTACCCTGCAGAGTTTAGTGTCATCTGCAAATATTGAAATATTCCTCTGTATGCCCCCTACAAGGTCATTAATAAATATGTTAAAAAGAAGGGGGCCCAATACTGACCCCTGTGGTACCCCACTGTTAACTGAGACCCAGTCTGAGTGTTTTCCATTAATAACCACCCTTTGTTTCCTATCACTGAGCCAATTCTTAACCCACATACATATATTTTCCCCTATCCCCATTGTTCTCATTTTATGTATCAACCTTTTGTGTGGAACCGTATCAAAAGCTTTTGAAGAGTCCATATACACAACATCCACTGCATTTCCTTGGTCCAGTCCCGAACTTGCCTCCTCATAAAAACTGATCAGATTAGTTTGACAGGAACGGTCCCTCGTAAACCCATGTTGATATTGGGTCATGAGGTTATTCTTCTTCAGATACTCTATTATAGCATCTCTTCGGAAACCCTCCAGGATTTTACACACAGTAGAGGTTAAGCTTACTGGCCTATAATTTCCAAGTTCAGTTTTTGTCCCCTTTTTGAATATTGGCACCACATTTGCTATACGCCAGTCGTGTGGACCCTGTTATTATTGAATCTTTAAAGATTAAAAATAATGGTCTATCTATGACGTTACTTAATTCCTGCAGTACTCGCGGGTGTATCCCATCTGGGCCCGGAGATTTGTCAACTTTAGTGATTTTTAGACGCCGCCGTTCTTCCTGCTGGGTTAAGCAAGTGACATTTAATGGAGAATTTTTGTTATCACTAATCATGTTTTCTGTCATGCGATTTTCTTGTGTAAATACAGTTGAAAAAAAAATCATTTAGCATATTGGCTTTTTCCTCATCCTCATCCACCATTTCACCCAGACTATTTTTAAGGGGGTCAACATTATTATTTTTTAGTTTTTTACTATTTATGTAGTTAAAGAATATTTTGGGGTTATTTTTACTTTCTCTGGCAATGATTCTCTCTGCCTCAATCTTTGCTGCCTTGATTTGCTTTTTACATAATTTATTTAATTTTCTATATTTATTTAATGCCTCATCACCACCTACTTGCTTTAGTTCTCTAAATGCTTTCTTTTTGTCACTTATTGCGCCCCTTACAGCTCTATTTAGCCATAGTGGTTTCCTCCTATTTCTAGCATGTTTATTCCCAAAGGGTATATATTGTGCACAGGTACTATTCAGGATGTTAATAAACGTCTCCCATTTGCTTTGTGTAGCTTTATGTCTCAGGATATCGTTCCAGTTTATTGCACTAAGATCATCTCTCAACCGTTGGAAATTAGCCTTCCTGAAGTTTAGTGTCCTTGTAACCCCTCTACTACACATCTTATTAAAGGTTACATGAAAACTTATTATTTTGTGATCACTATTACCCAAGTGACCCCCAACTCGTATATTTGATATGCGGTCTGGCCTATTGGTTAATATTAGGTCTAGCAGTGCCCCCCTTCTTGTTGGGTCCTGAACCAGTTGTGAAAGGTAATTGTCTCTCATAGTTGTCAAAAACCTATTACCTTTGCTTGAACTACATGTTTCTGTCCCCCAATGTATTTCAGGGTAGTTGAAGTCTCCCATAATAATGACTTCTCCTTGAGTCGCTGCTTCATCTATTTGCTTTACGAGGATATTCTCCGCTACTTCCATTATTTTTGGAGACTTCTAACAAACTCCTATCAGTATTTTATTATTTTTCCCCCTCCCCTTATCTCCACCCACAGGGACTCTACATTTTCATTAGATTCACATATATCCTCCCGCAAGACAGGTTTTAAGGATGATTTTACATATAAACACACCCCCCCTCGCTTGTTTGTACGGTCATTTCTGAACAGACTATAGCCCTGTAAATTAACTGCCCAGTCATGGCTCTCGTCCAGCCACGTATCAGATATTCCTACCATGTCATAATTATTTTCCAACAAAATTAATTCTAATTCCTCCATTTTGTTGGTGAGGCTTCTGGCATTAGTGTACATGCATTTTATGTATCTCTCTGTACCTCTATTCCTTCTTACTTTATTGGCTGTTCTAACCCCACCCCCAATTTATTTATTTGTGCCCAGGTCACTATCTGCACTATCTTCCCCACCTATAAAATGAATACCCTCCCCCCCAATCCCTAGTTTAAACACTCCTCCAACCTTCTACCCATTTTCTCCCCCAGCACAGCTGCACCCTCCCCATTAAGGTGCAGCCGGTCCCTAGTATAGAGTCTGTAGCCAACTGAGAAGTCGGCCCAGTTCTCCAGGAACCCAATTCCCTCCTTCCTACACCAGTTCTTGAGCCACTTATTTATCACCCTAATCTCCCATTGCCTCTCTGGCGTGGCACGCGGTACCGGAAGTATTTCAGAGAATACCACCTTGGAGGTCCTTGCTTTCAGCTTGCAGCCTAATTCCCTGAAATCATCTTTAAGGACCTTCCACCTACCTCTAACTTTGTCATTTGTGCCAATGTGCACCATAACCGCTGGGTCCTCACCAGCCCCTCCCAGTAATCTGTCAACCCGATCAGCGATGTGCCGGACTTGAGCGTCAGGTAGGCAGCACACTGTTTGATGATCCCTGTCTTTGTGACAGATTGCCCTATCTGTTCCCCTAATAATTGAGTCCCCCACTACCAGCACCTGCCTGGCCTGCCCTACTCTCCTATTTCCCTCTTTACTGGAGCAAACACTCCTCCGGCTTTCAGGCGACATGCCTTGCTGCAGCAGTGCTACCCCTGTACCGTCACTCTCCTCATCTGCCAACTTTGCAAACTTATTGGGGTGTGCCAGATCAGGACTAGCCTCCCTTGCACTCTTCCCTCTACCCCCCCTTCTAACTGTCACCCAACTAACGGCCTCACTGTCCTGCAGCTCCAGACTACCACCCTCCCCCACATCTACCCCAGTGAGCTGCTGCTCAGTGAGCAGCAGACTCCTTTCCATGTTGTCAATGGATCTCAGTGTTGCCAGCTGCTCATTTAGATCCAGTATCTGGGCTTCCAAAAGCACAACGTGCTCACATCTCACGCAGCAGTAAGCAACCCCGACCGGCTGTTCAAGGATTGCATACATGTGGCAAGATGTACACTGGATAGCATTGTCAATAATGGAGCTCATTTCCTAATGGGGATTGCAATAGACAGAATGCTAAGTAAAAAGAAAAGCAAAGAATTAATGAAATGCAGACAGCAATTCAGTCCAAAGTCCTCCCTTCCAAACTTCCTGAATCCAAGTCACTGAAAAATAAGTCACACACTTACTTTCGTTCGCACTTACGCTCTGGTCACACTCAGCTCGTTCACACTTGCAAATTAAGAGATTTAAAGAGGTTTTGTTCTGTTTTTTTCCCCTTTTCCAGCAATGCACCCTTCACCTCAATGCACTTCCAAAGGAAAGTTTGCCGTTACCAATATTGACGTAGATTGATATCAAATATGATATTTCTATGACGTTCAGAAGCTCAGAAACCATTTCCTAGGTTTCTGGTGGTTTCCCAGTTATGAAAGATACACCATCATAACTGGAAAAAGGCGAGCATCCCAAAAATGTGGTCCATGTGTTTGTGACCGTCATGTGCATTATTAAACTTGACATTAAAAGTTTGTACAGTTACACAATAGGGCTTTGGAGGGGAAATCCAGTGTATACCAGTATGCTTGCCCTGGGCTGAGGTTTATGGCGGTTATAAAAATTCCTTGTTTGGGGGAAGCAAGAGTAGAGTTCTATGGAGGTCCCTTCCAAGTGAACAGGGGACGGAGATTTAAGACATCTCTGGCTGTCCTTTCAACATTTTTAAAACTAGGACAAAAATACATTTTGCCTGACAAAGGGAATGTCACCAGGTTTATTGCCACCTGATCTGAGCACAACACAACGTGGGGACAAAGATCCCCAATTCCAGCGACGTGTTGCTCTCTGGGCTGACTGATGTAGTTTTGATAAGTGATCCTCCACCAGCAGGAGACTGCCACCAGAGGACTAGTAAAGCTGCTGCCATGTAGTCCAACCCTGTCCCCACAACTGATGAATAGCTCTGTACACTGTGCATTGGTAGCTTTCTGCATATCAGTGGTGTGGGTGGGGTTATACAGAGCCCAGCATTCAGAGAATTTGTAGATCTGCAGCAGACACAGTTAGGGTATGTGCCCACGTAGCGTTTTTCAAGCGGATATGCTGCAGAATTTCCGCAGCGTAAAGGCTTGTTTAACGCTATGTTATCCGCCCCCCATGGTCCCCAATGTGATTACGCAAGTTCAATGCCCATGCTGCGTTTTTTTCCGCAGCGATTTTGCTGCGGGGAAAAATCCGCAGCATGTTCATTCATTTTGCGTTTCCGCAAGCGGAATTGCCTTTGCAGTACAATTAAAAACTCAAGGCAATTCCGCATGTGGAAATTGCACGATAAAAGCATGATAAACGCGTGCGGAATTCCACATGCGTTTATCCGGGAGAGGACATGCAGAAATGAAGCAGAAAATTTCTGCTTCATTTCCACAGCATGGGAGCATAGCCTTACTCTGAACTGCACCAAGCGATCCATCACTGTAATCAGGATCTCTGCCCCTAAATCACCCTGCTCTCAGATGGGGCAGCAAAATCCTGGTGACAAATTCACTAACCCCATCCAGCTTCAGATGCAAGTATTAGAATTGATTCTGATGCTCAAAATTAAATGTAAAGGCCAGTGGCTAATGGCAGGCAATAGGTACAGCAAAGTGTGGAAAAGTTACCTGCAGGATTGTAGGGAACAAACTTCTCAGTGTCGGGGTACTGCTGCTCGTCTGTCTTATCAGAAGTGCCAGAAACCTAGTGGGGAACAGGAACCAGGTCACAAGCTTCATTTATCCAGGGTTTACCATTAGGTTCTCCATATATGATCTGAAAAGTAGTGTTGAGCCACCCCCGTAGTGTTCGAGTTCGGTTCGTCGAACACCTGTATGTTCGCCGAACACCTTCGAACAGCGTTAAAACCAATGGCAGGCAAACAAAAACACATAGAAACACGTAGAAAACACCTTCAAAAGGTGTCCAAAAGCTGACAAACTGCTCAGAGGACACAACACACACATGTAAAAGTGACAAGTACATATAGTCATGCGAAAAGAAAAGAGGTGGAGGAGTAAAAGCAGGGGGAGACACAGATATAGGCATGTCATGCCCTTCTAAAACCCCAAAAATGCGAAGCTAACACGGCCAGTCCGTTCCTGCCCGTGCGACCTCTGTGTCGCGGGGTTTGCGCCAGAGCTGCGGTGGAACCTGACGGCCAGCCCCCCCTCTCCCAATACTGGTGCCTGTCCTCTGGTGACTCGAGCGAGCCCCCCTGCGGTGGAGGCAGGTCTAAGCTTTTTAATTTAAATTGTCTATGTAATTTGAATGAGTACACTTTAAATCCTTTTACAAGGATCTATTGGAGGGCAAGTCTGATGCCAGCAGCCGCGTAATTCCAGCTCCAGTAGCGTCCACTAAAGCTGCTGCAGTTAAAAAGCTTTTATAAGGATTGAGCTTGGCGGTCCACCGCAAAGCGTCCTACCGCCAGTCCCAGCCCCTATGCCTTGGGGTGCCTCCCCGATGCTTTTCACTGAGTGTCCCGGGGGCCCGAAGCATTTCCTTTGAAAAAATTAAGTGTCCAAACTACAGGTGGTGTAGCTTGCTTAACAGTTGGGATAATCCGCTGACTAGCAGACACTGCTACTAGGTCCAAAGTATTTCCTGGGCTAGATACAGTTAAAAATTTGTAATTAGATACTCTCGTTGGATGCTGAGAAAGCATTCCATAGAGTCTCCTGGCACGCCATATATTATTCTCTTAAAAAGCTTGGGGTAGGGATCTAGGGGACCCTTTCATAGGTAAAATCACAGCCCGGTATCGCAATACGTCACCTAGGCTGAAGATGAATGGAACATTTTCATCACCTTTCATAATCACCAATGGGACAAGGCAGGGATGTCCTCTGTCCCCTCTCTTATACATCCTAGTGATGGAGCACCTGCTCTCATCAATTCGCCATAACCCCAATATTAGGTGGATTGAGGTGGCAGGCACAGAGTACAAGTGCTCTGCATTTGCTCATGATGTCCTAGTATATAGCACTCAATCACATATATCCATCCCTGCTGTTATGGCTGAAATAGATCACTGTTACATGGTCAAATTTTAAAATCAATGCAGCGAAGTCTGAGGCCCTCGATGTCTCCCTCCTCAAATCCATACAGGATTCCATCCAGTCCAACTTTCCCTTTGCCTGTCCCTCACAGGGTATCAAATACTTAGGAATTCGTATTCATAGAGACCTCTCCCGTCTATGTTATCTTAATTTTGGGCCCTTTATTGAACAACTCCATACAGACCACGGTTGGCAAGTTAGAACTGTAAGATTCACTACGTGAACCACTGGTGTTTTGTGGAAAAGCACATGTACACTGTGTTCCAAATTATTATGCAAAAAAAGTGTTTAGGAGTGATAAGGGAAGAATTTGTTTGTTTGTCAGTTAAACTCATTGATGGTGATGTGTGTCAGGGCTCTTTATATCACTGTAAGCAATTGCAGACACCTGTGCTAATTAGTTTGGCAGGGGTGTCCAATGAAAGGCAAGACTTCTTAAGAAGGCTCTCCCACATTATTAAGCAGCCTACATTTTCTGCCAAAATGGGAAAGAAAAAGGATGTGTCGGCTGCTGAGAAGCAACAAATTGTGGAGTGTTTAGGTCAAGGCATGACTACAATCAACATTGCCAAGACACTTCATCCTGATCATCGCATAATCAAGAAGTATGTAGCTGATTCACAGTACACACGTGTGCGTGCTGATAAGGGAAAATTGAGGACTCTTTCCTACAGGCAATTACGTCAGGTTAAAAGAGCAGCGGCAAAAAAGCCTTGTCATAGCAGCAGACAAGTTTTTGAAGCTGCTGGTGCCTCCAACGTCCCCCGAACAACAAGATGCAGGGTCCTTCAGAGGTTTGCAGCTGTGCGTAAGTTATCCTGTCGACCTCCTCTATCTAATGTACACAAGCAGAAAGGGCTACAGTGGGCCAAACAATACATGAAGACTGACTTCAAAACTGTTTTGTTCACCGATGAGTGCCGTGCAACGTTCGATGGTCCAGATGGATGGAGTGGAGGATGGCTGGTTGATGGACACCCCATGCAAACACGGCTACGGCGCCAACAAGGAGGAGGTGGAGTAATGTTTTGGGCTGGAATCATGGGGAGAGAGATTGTCGGCCCCTTTAGGATCCCTGAAGGGGTAAATATGAACTCCATAATGTATGTGGAGTTTCTCAAACAGCACTTCCTGCCATGGTTCAAGAAGAAGAACCGTGTATTCCGCAGCAAGATCATTTTCATGCATGATAATGCACCGTCTCATGCTGCACATAACACATCTGCATCTCTGGCTGATGTGGGCATAAAAGGGGACAAACTTATGGTGTGACCCCCATGCTCCCCTGACCTCAACCCCATTGAGAACCTCTGGAGCATCATCAAAAGGAGTGTCTATGATGGCGGGAGGCAGTTCACATCTAAGCAACAGCTCTGGGAGGGTATTCTGTCCTCATGCAAAACAATTGAAGCAGAAACCATCCAAAACCTGACAAATTCAATGGACGAGAGAGTTCAGAAGCTCCTTTCGAACAAGGGGTCCTATGTGCAAATGTAACATCACCTAGAATAAAGTTTTTTGAGCTGAAAACTGTTTGATTACAGTTTGTAATAACCGGCTAATGCTTATAATTTCAAAAATGACCATTTTTTTGCTCTTTATTAAAATGAAAAGGTTGATCGTAGAGTGTGGGGGATCTAAGAGTGTGGCAACCCAGTAGTCAGGATTATTTCGAATTCTGACAATCTGAGGGTCATGTTGCAGGTAGTGCAGCAAGAAGGCACTCATGTGTCTTGCGCATCTCGGAGCCCCAAAATTATTTTCCGGGCTAGATGCAGCAAAAAATTATTAGTAATTTGAAAGCTGGTGGAGCTTAGTATAGATGGTCTAATAGAATCAGTACTGTAAACTGCTACAAGGCCCAAATTATTTTCCAGCCAAGATACAGATAAACATGATTAGTAATTTGAAAGCTTATAACGGTTGGTGAGGTGATTTTAACAAATCATCAAGCTTTTACTCTCCCCAGCATGACACAGGGGTAGAAAAGTCGTTTCGGATCCATGATTTGTTCATCTTTATGAACGTGAGTCTGTCTACATTATCAGTGGAGAGCCCCGTGCGCTTATCTGTCAGCACACCACCAGCAGCGCTGAACACACGTTCAGACAGAACACTGGCTGCGGGGCATGACAAGATCTCCAAGGCGTAAGTGGCAAGCTCCGGCTATTTATCCAGATTGGAAGCCCAAAAAGAGCAAGGGTCCAGTGACACAGTCATGGCTTCAATGTTTACTTGGAGATACTCCTGTACCATCGTCTCTAGGCGTTGACTATGTCAGACTTCTTGTCTCCTGTGGCCTTGCAAAGGATGGGCTAAAAAAGTGGTGAAATGATTCCGCAAAATTGATGTTACCAGCAGATCCTGTGTTTATGTTAAGTTTTGAGTGCTGAACACTCGACGGTCCCACGGTTGGCAAGTTGGAACTGTGAGACTCACTACGTGCACCACTAGTGTTTTGTGGAAAAGCACATGTAAGATTCTGAAACAGTCTCTGCTGATACTCCTGCATGCGTGCATCTCTTTCTATGGCAGGAATAATTTCTGCAAATTTACTTTTGTACCGGGGATCTAAGAGTGTGGCAACCCAGTAGTCAGGATTATTTCTAATTCTCACAATTCGAGGGTCATGTTGCAGGTAGTGCAGCAAGAAGGCACTCATGTGTCTTGCGCATCCAGGAGCACCAAGTCCCTGTTGTGTTGGTGGCGAGGTAACAATCATGCTTCCTTCCTCTGCCATCTCCCCCCAACCTCGCACAACAGAAATGTGATCAAGGTCTCCCTCATCTGATGAGTCTTCCATCAGTTCGTCCTCCACTCCTGCACCTTCCTCACTAGTTTGGCTGCTACCATGCGCCCTGGTAAAACCATCTCCCCCACCCTCACATGCCTGCCGCCTTGGTGCTGCCGACCATCTGGACCTTGCAGATGTTAGCCCTTCCTCATGCAACTCCTCCTCCTCTACTTCCTCCACCTCCTCTTCTGCCACCACCTGACTCCGAATTCTGTTTAACATGTGCTCCAGCATGTAAATCACCGGAATAGTCATGCTGATAATGGCATCGTCAGCACTAAACATCTTCGCCATTTCAAAACTGTGCAGAAGGGTGCATAGGTCCCTGATCTGAGACCACTCCTCCAGCGTGATTTGCCCCACCTCTGGATCTCGTTGGCCCAGGCTATACGTCAGAACGTATTGCACCAGGGCTTGTCGGTGCTGCCACAGTCGCTGCAACATGTGCAGAGTTGAATTCCACCGGGTAGGCACATCGCATTTTAGCCGGTGAAGTGGCAGGCCCAACGACTTCTGTAGAGATGTAAGTCGCTGAGCTGCGGGATGCGAATGGCGGAAGTGAGCACACAGCGACCGTGCCCTCTGCAGAAGGCCATCTAGTCCGGGATAGTGGGCTAAAAGTTGCTCGACAACCAGGTTCAACATGTGAGCCATACAAGGCACGCGTGTGACATTGCCTCGGCAAAGGGCCGCACCCAGGTTTGCAGCATTGTCGCACACGACTTTCCCTGGTTTCAGGTCCAGTGGAGACAACCATTCATGAAATTGGTTCTCCAGAGCGGACCACAACTCCTCAGCTGTGTGACTCACATTTCCCAGACATTTCAAAGTAAAAACCGCCTGATGACGTTGAGCCCTGCTGCCAGCATAGTAAGGAGGTGTGCAGGATCCCTTCTGCGCAGTTAGAAAGCTTGTGGAATGACCAGCCAGGCTTTGGGTGCAGGTGGAGGACCGAGAGGAGATTGAGGAGGCAGAAGCAGTGGAGGAAATTCGAGATAAAGAGGATTGACGCACAACTCATGGGGACGGCAAGACTTGGACAGCAGCCCCTTGTCCTGCTGTCACCATAGTTACCCAGAGCCCAGTCAGCGACATGTAACGCCCCTGTCCATGCCTACTCGTCCAAGTGTCTATGGTGAAATGCACCCTGTCACACACACAGTTTCTCAAAGAAGCGGTGATGTTGTGTGCGACATGCTGGTGGAGGAGCGCAGGCACACCTTTCTTTGAGAAGTAGTGCCGACTGGGCATCTGGTACTGGGTCACTGCGACAGACATAAGGTCTCGAAAATCCTCTGTGTCCACCAGGCGGAAAGGCAGCATTTCTGTAGCCAAAAGCTTGCAGATGGTGAAATTCAACCTCTTAGCTTTCTCATGGCTAGGAGGAAATGGTCTTTTACTTGTCCACATCTGAGGGACCGAGGGCTGGCTGTTGTGCTTAGACGAGGTTGAGAAGGGTGTCCCAGGCAAACTGCCGGTCCGTGAGGAAGATGCAGGCGGACATGTTAGGTTGCCTTGATCCAAAGGTGGTGCTATCGATGTCGGACAGCGCTGAACACCAGCTGGTGTTTCCACCTCCAAAGAAAATGATGACCTGCCAATCACGCTGGCTGTTGCAGGTAAAGAGGTGGCAGGTCTGCGTCCCAAAACAGGTGTGACTGCTGTCCCCCCAGTCACAGAGGATGAAGAGGCCGCGGATGCACAAGATGTGGCAGACGGCGGTTGGCCCGGCCGGCTAGGCCGCATTGTAGCACAGTGAGCTTCCCACTGCAATTTATGCTTCATATCCATGTGCCGGTTCATGCATGAAGTGCTCAAACTATGTATTTTTTGGCCTCTACTTAGCTTTTGCTGACAAATGTTACAGATAACACAAGTTGGGTCATCCTTATCGATCTGAAAAAATGCCCAGGCTATGCAAGGCTTAGCACCCATGCGACCTGAAGAGCCACCACGACTTGTGGTCAGAGGCAGAGTTGTGTTTGAGGATGCAGTTGTTGACGCGCTTCCAGTACTACGTCTGTCCAGGAAGGCGCAACCTGACCTCGTCGTCACTAGCATCCTCCTCCACCTCCTCTGCTGACCTCATCGACTGGCTAACTGTGGGTTGACAGTAAGTGGGATCTCCAACCTCATCATCATCACCCTGTGTGTTATCACACCCGTCGTCCTCAGAGCCAACCTCTTCCTGCCCTGACAAAAAACTAAAGTTGTCGCTCCAATCAGGTATATGAGTCTCATCATCATCTTCCGCATTGTCTCCACCAACAGGAGTTACAGTTTGGGAACGAGGGTCTACATTATGGTCAGAACCTTCTGCCTCTGGTCCTGGATCCGACTCAAAGATTCTGGGCATCAGTGCAGATCATTTCCTCGTCTGGATTCACAGAAGCTCTGGAGCCGACCTCTGATTCCCAGGCTATAGTATGAGTAAACAGCTCTGCAGACTCCACCATCTGTGTTACCCCATACTAAGACGGGCAGCTGGAGACTTGGGAGCTGTGAGGAAGCAAGTGCGATTGGGGTGACACCTCTGAGGACTGGAGTATTTGTGATGTTGAAGTTGAGGTGGAGGAGAGCCCACTTAAAGGAGCACTTGATATCTGTTGAAGCACATGCTGTTTTTGTGCCTCATCTGGAATTTGTAGCGATTGGCGTGGCCGTAAGAAAGGGATTTTCTCACATTGTCCGCTAAAAGAAGTAGACATCTTAGTTTGGCTGGAAGATTGTCTTTCTTCAGCAGATGTTACTGTTGCTTTAACACCTACCCCATGGATACAACCTTTCTTTCCCTTCCCAACATGCCTATTCCCCTTTCCACAAGCAGCAGGCCTTTTTCCACTCATTTTGGTGGTTAACTAATTGACAACTCTGGAGTTGTTTGCACAAAAAACAATGAATGGGAACCGAGCAGAGCTGAGTGGCCAAACTGTGGTATTAGCCCAAAAGTATTGGCTGGGTTAGATGCAGAAAAAAATTATTTTGAATTTGCAACCTGGTGGAGGTTAGTATAGATGGACTAATAGAACAAGTCCCACACGCTGCTACAAGCCGAAGCCAAACATTTTTTTCAGAGCTAGATGCAGATAAAAATTATTTTGAATTTCCAACCTGGTGTAGGTAAGTATAGATGGACTAATAGAATGATGCTATGCCCAAAAGGTTTTCCTTCACTAGGTGCAGTAAAAAAATTTGCATTCTATACACAGGTGGTGTAGCTTGCAACACAGATAGGCTACTCCACTGACTAACACACTGCAAGAGGCCAAAAAGGATTTGCTTTGCTAGATTTAGCCAAATGCTGTGAAAAAAACTTGCACAGCACTAGTACAGACCTGCCTGGCAAAAAGTGATAGGAACTGATGTAACCTAGTCCTCAAAAGGACTGCAATCACAACTATTCCCTACTCCCAAGCTATCTGTAGATTTGTGCGAAAATTGGCTTGAAATTAACACAAAGTATAGCGCACACAGCAACAGCAGTGCCTTCTAATACGCAGCTGTAGCAGTGAGAAAATGGTGGTGACGGGGAAAATGGCTGGGTCTTATAGGGCAAGGACATGTGACATACACTGCCAATGACACATGCCCTTGCTTGTGTGAAAAAAGCAGTTCGCTGTGTGTGCGCTGCTGATAGGCTGACAGATTGCACCTCCCTACTGTAAATGCGGGAAAGAGAAAAAAAAATGGAGATCTTCATTATTTATGCAGAGATCCATCCCCTGCCCCTCCCCCCACCCCGCTGTACACTCAAACTGCGTATTAACATTAATTTTCAGCATTACTGAGAAAAAATCCAGTTATGATTTTGGTGCACGAACAGTTATCTAACATAACCTCGAACAGCCGAATTTTTCTCAAATTGTTCGTGTTCGCCGAACGGCTCGAACACCGCCCAAAACAGCTCGAAGTTGAGATTGGCGAACAGTTCGAGTCGAACACCGCTCCTCTCTACTGAAAAGGAGTCAGCCAAGTCCTTTTGGCATAGCTGTGGCCTGGCCATACACTATTTGGCTAGCAGCCATCTCTCCCAACATACAGATGAGTTCTCATGTGTTCTGTGGGGAGGAGGGTAATCGCCTGCCTCTAAGCAATTTGTGCCTAGAGAACAAGGAGCGGGTATTTGAACTGAACATTTGTTAGGGCAGCTAGATTAGCCAGATATTAGCCCACTTTAATCCAACAGAAAACAATGGGACTTGTAATTGTGGTGCCCCTGATGGTTCAGTCACCACAGAGATAGTGCACCTCACCCAGAGGTGTGGAGTCTCCTTCTCTCAGGTGAGGAGGGAGTGCTGCCCAGAACCCCAACACCCGCATTCAACACTACACTGCTCCAGGCCGGCTGGAGGGGCAACATGCATGAGCGCAACTGCTGAGCCCTGTCCCAGGCTGGAGTAGGGGGAACCCAGAGGTAGGGGGAACCAGTAGTGGGTGTGGGTGGAGGAAGTAGTTTAAGGGAGCACTATAGTAGTAGGTATATAAAGGGGAGCCATTTTAGGGTGGCAGGAGAGTTCGGTAGAGGAGTCAGTGGAGAACAGTCAGGGATCAGAGTCTCTTTAGGAGCTCTGCTCCACAAGCAGGGCCCAGTGCTAGAGGCCCAGGAGGGGAGCAGAGGAGTAGGCTCCGATCTAAGGAAGGGATCCTAGGGGGTACGGCGAGTGCAGGACGGCACCCGTATGCCCCGCATCTGTCAGAAGACAGGGATCGTAAGCCGCAGGAAGGGGACGGACCCCTGGTCCAGCTGTGTAACTCCAGGTCTTGGCTGGGAGGCTTCTGGCTTATATAGTCAGTTGCTGAAGCCTCATTCTAATCCCCGTGAGGGACAAGCAGGTCCGGGTACTCCAACGTACAGGAGGGGCTTCAGAGCACCCAAATGGGATTGAGAGTGGGAAGCACAGGGCAGGAGGGAGACAGACCCAGTGTGAAGACTGTCTAGCTAGGAACACAGAAAGTGGAGTTCTGTCAGGTGCTCCTAATCTACCTGAGGAAGTGCTGAACCCCTGCCTGGTGAACGCAGCGCGACGTGGGGAGGCTGACAACTGTACAGTGCACCAATGGAACTGTCATAAGAACTGTGAGAAAAGACTCGGATGACTGCATCGCACTGCCTCCGTCCATTCTTTATCTGCGCCATGTTTCCCTCCCTGCACTACAACGCCCAGTGCAACTTTCACTGCCTTACACTGCCCAGGAGCAAGCTCTACCTGTGGAGAGCCACACCATCCCTGCTGCCGTAACATCAGCTCCAGAGGACTGCTCCGCAGCGGCAGCTCCCTTTGGCTGCATTCCACAGGTGGCGTCACAAACACTTTCCCCAGATCCTCCAATATCTTCCCCTTTTTACTGACCGCCCTGGGTCACGGACCGGGCCAGCCACGGTGATATCCCCTATACCGGCATCCATAGGCCCAGCTGCCAGGGGGCGCGTTAGCTCTGGAGTCATGAACAAGATAAGTGACCAACCCGTTATCGGTGGGTGAAGTGTGCCTAAAGAACTGTGTAATGATACTGAATGTGGTGCCCACCCCAGAAGAACGGGCGCCATTATGTGCGTGATCAAAGACAACAGTATGGAACCTCCCATCGTGGGCCGGATCCCAGAATGGCGCCAAAAGCATACCCTGCCCCTTGCAACTGTGACTGTCCGCATAGATGTGTCCGTCAAGGCAGGGAGGCCGTCACAAGGAGTGACCGACAGCAGATTGCCATGGGACCGCCCCCGAAAGAGGAGGAGGAGGAGGAAAGAAGGAATGGAGACAGGGTGTGGTCTTAACCAGTCTAGACAGACCGCACCCGGCAGACAACATGGACGGAAGTCAGGATCAAGCCTCCGCCTCTGGCCTGCTGCCGTGGCAAGCGACCCCCCTCACCCTGGAGGGAGAAGCCAGTAAGTTATCCCCGGAGGACGCGGAGTTCCTCCAGAGTGAGATTCTGGAGCTGAGCCAACAAGTGGACCGGGCCCAGCAAGCAGCAGTTACCAAGTGGAGGAGCGAGCTGTTGGAGAAGTTTGCAGCACGGTGTAGAGCAGCACAGGATGCCAGCAGCGGCAACCCAGCGGAACCCGCTGAATACCAGGAGGCCGTGTGCAGCACAGGAGCAGGTGGGAAGAAATCCCCTGTCCCAGGCGCTGCAAGCGCCGACCTGCTCCTGGGCTTCCTACACCAACACTCTCCGTACCCCGCCATGCCCTCCCTGGAGCAGCTGCTCAGCCCGGAACCTCCACCCCCGGGCACTGACTGAGGACCTTCCACTTGTTGCCCTCCCGGAACCTCCACTCCCAGGCACTGAAGTCAGGAACCTTCTGCTGGGTTCCCTCGCGGAGCCTCCACCTCCGGCACCTGAGTGGGTGTACGGCGCGCCGGGCTTCGATTGGTCCACCCGGTTTGAGGACCAGCAGCCGTGCACGCTAGTGTTGATCGAGCACTAAAATGCTCGGGTGCTCAAATCTCGGGCCGAGCTCGCCGTGATACTCGGGTGCTCGACCCGAGCAACGAGCCCAATGTTAGTCTATGGGAGACCTGAGCATTTTTGGCGCGGCACTGACGGCAGTCTTTTAAAAGCCTAACAAGTGCCCAAAACGATAGTGACAGTGCTCAAATGACATGGGGACAGCATGGGGATCGCCCCAGGAAGCATTTCTGATGCCCAGGTCACTGCTGTCAACAACGTGGTCAGAGGTATTAAGCCACTTTTAAGGGCTCACAATAAAACATTCAAAAATGAAACTGAAACTGCTTTCCTGTGAAATATGTTAAGGAACTTCCTTTCCAGGGTAAAGACTTGTGTATAAGGTAAAATAAATAACCCCCCCAAAAAAAATACTCCTCCACACCTTGGGCTATGTTAACAAGTAGCATTTTTTAGACGTTTTTGCACTTTTGTATTGCTTTCAACCGTGACAAATGCATTCACCGAGAAATGTCATTTTAACATTTTACAACCTTATCTGACCATGTGCTGTGTGACACATGCATACAGTGCTGAAAATACATGGGAACAGCATGAGGAATACCCCTGGAAGCATCTCTGACACCCAGGTCACTGCCTAAAAGTGTGCCCATCAGAAATGATCCTTGCCGCGTCAGAAGATGCAGACTTGCAACTATCCCCGTGCAAGTTCTTGTCCCAGGGTATTGTTCAATTGTACCTCCCCCATTCCTTGCAATGCAAGCGCAAGTATGCAGCCTGCCACCCACCCACCCCCAGGCTGCAATACCATACTGCTTGCTTGCTTTCACTTGAAATTGGGCCTTTTAGGCATATGGAGGCGAAATCTGGCCACCACGTCATGGCTGCGTTGGCGGCCTGGAATCCATACTCAGTCCCCAGCCGCCAGGTAGCCGGGCATCCACACTGGGTCCCCAGCCGCCCCGCGGCCGGGTGTCCACACACGGTCCCCAGCCGCCTGGGGGCAGCCGGGTGTCCATAAACGTTCCCCAGCCGCCCCTATTTCTCCTGTCAACTTCCCCCCACACACTTTTCTTAGCCCAGCCTGCTTTAGGGCAGCATTGGACGAGACCACCAGAGAACCAGACTCCTCTGGTAGGCCCTGGCTTCTCCATCAGGGGAGTTGAGAGTGCCAAGGTGAGGAGCATGATGATGAAAGTTAGCATCTGCTTTGTTTTCTTGGAATGCAAGCATAAGTGTGCAGCCTGCCACCCACCCACCCCCAGGCTGCAATGCCATACTGCTAGCTTGCACTTGAAATGGGGCCTTTTAGTTTGGAGGAGGCCGAAGCTGGCCACTACCTCATGGCTGCTTCGGCAGCGAGGTATTCAAACTCAGTCCCCAGCCGCCACTATTTGTCCCTCTGTGCCTTATACATAAGATTAAGCGCGTATACCAAAACATTACCTGTGCCCTCCCCAGTGCATTTAGTGGGAAGGACAGCCTATTCAGCTGTAGTGTGTGCATGCCAAACCCCTGTTCATGGTACATGCGAAGATGCCTCCCACCCTGCACCTGTCGTTGCAGACTTGCAACTATACCCGTTCAAGTCCTTGTCCCAGGGCAGTGTTCAATTGTACCTCTCCCATTCCTTGCAATGCAAGCGCAAGTATGCAGCCTGCCACCCACCCACCCCCAGGCTGCAATACCATACTGCTTGCTTGCATAAACGGTCCCCAGCCGCCCCTATTTCTCCTGTCAACTTCCCCCCACACACTTTTCTTAGCCCGGCCTGCTTTAGGGCAGCATTGGACGAGACCACCAGAGAACCAGACTCCTCTGGTGGGCCCTGGCTTCTCCATCAGGGGAGTTGAGAGTGCCAAGGTGAGGACCATGATGATGATGATACAAGTTAGTATCTGCTTTGTTTTCTTGGAATGCAAGCGCATGTATGTAGTAGCGGCTAGGCCTGAGGTGGTCAGCGTTTTGGCGCATATCCTACCTCCTCCGAGGATTTCTGGATGTTTTCCTGCTACTATCACAGTTCTATGACTCCCATTAAAACAAAGCTTCAGGTGATGAATGATGGATGAGGTAGTGGCAAAGGAGAAGGAGCAGGAGGAACAGGGACCATTCACATCAATATCAGGCCAGTCAACCACATATGTCTTGTAGGATATGTTTCTGTAACAAAAAGGAGCAGTTCGGCTACACAGTTATAGGGCATACAGTGAGTGCAATGCCTACCAAAAATTTTGAGGCACTCCAATGCCCCTTGGAAATGACATGGAGGTCAGAGGGCCTTAACTAAACAGTTTTTTCCATTTATACCAACTGGGTCTCCTGTACACTGTTAGCCTAAGCAGTGAATGGAAGGCTTTCCAAAAATTATGAGGAACTTGCAATGCCCCTTACAAGAGCCATGCAGCACAGCATATTACAAACATAAGTCCCATTATTGGGGAGTGGGTCTCCCATAGTATTTGCTTATGCCTTCCAAGCAAAAGCTTCAAAAAATTAGGAGGAAATGCAGAGCCCGTTCAAAGACTCGTGGAGGTCCCAGTAGCTTAACAAGACTGTTTTAATGCCCCTTACAAGAGACGTGGAGGTCAGAGTGGTATAACAAGACGCTGTTAATGCCCCTCAGAAGAGACGTGGAGGTTAGAGTGGTATAACAAGATGCTTTTAATGCCCCTTACAAGAGCCAGACAGTACAGCATCTTAAAAATAATATTCCCATTATTGGGGAGTGGGTCTCCCACAGTCTTTGCTTATGCCTTCCAAGCAAAAGCTGACAAAAATAAGGACGGAGGAACTTTCAATAATGGCAACACGGACCACGGTCACCCTGGTGGTATAGTGGTGGTGGAGGCTGAGGATAAGGAGAAGAACATAAAACAGCCGAAATGAGGAAGCGTATACCCATGTGTGGGTGTGAAGTGGTGCATGGGAATACACCTCCCGAAATAACACCGTGGATTTGACTTTATGTTACTCTGCTGTCATTTGGTGGTGATGAGAAGTCTGGCCCAATCTAGCCCTTGTTCATTTTGATAAGGGTCAGCTTGTCAGCATTGTCAGTTGACAGGAGAGTGTGCTCATCAGTTATAATTCCCCCAGCGGCACTAAAAACAAGCTCCAATAACATGCTAGCGGCAGGGCAGGCCAGGACCTCCAAGGCGTACAGAGCGAGTTCATTCCAAGTGTCCAGCTTGGATACCCAATAATTAAAAGGCACGAAGGACGCTGGTACGGTCGGCAAGGTACTCCCTCACCATCTTTTGAAACTTTCCACTCCTTGTGAGGGTACCCCATGCCTCAGGGTCTGAGAAAACTGTCCCAGAACGTTGACAGTGTTCCCCTGCCTCTACTATATTGGAGTTGCCTCTCTCTCGCTTGTACGCTTTGGTTGGTCAACGAACTGTGACCTCTGCCGCTAGCGTGTTCAGATGGGAATTTTTTTTTAACAGTTCTGCAGCAAGGGCCTTCTGGTACAGGCCCATTTTTGTAGACCTCTCCACCTCAGAAATAAGACAGTGAAAGTTCTCCTTGTAGCGGGGGTCTACAAGTGTCACCAACCAGTAATGACTGTCACCCAACATTTTGACAACGCGAGGGTCACAGTTAAGGCAGCGCAACATAAAGTCAGCCATGCGTGCTAGACTGGTAATGGGCAAGATTTCCTTGTCCTCACCAAGATGACGACTGACCATGCTCTCCTCCTCCCCCCTGTCCTCAGGCCACCCACGCTGAACCGACGGTATAACACTTGTACAGGTACTACCATCTACAGCACTTGATAGCAGCTCCTGTTCCTCCTCTCCCTCTGTCCCCCAATGCACGTTGGGATGAGATGAGGCTGGGCTGTGTGTAATCGCCCACTACGGCTTCTTGATCCATCTCATCATACTCTGGCTGCAATGCCTCCTCTTTAATTCTCTGCAGAGAGCGTTGCAAAAGACAGACAAGTGGGATGCTGACACTAATGATGGCGTCATCGCCACTCACTATCTTGGTGGCCTCCTCAAAGTTTGTCAGGATGGTACATATGTCAGACATCCAGGTCCATTCCTTAGGTCTTATGTGTGGAGTCTGACCTGAACATCGACGGCCTTGTTGTATCTGGTACACCACAACTGCTCTCTTCTGCTCACAAATCCTTTGCAACATGTGGAGGGTAGAGTTCCAACGTGTGGGGACATCACACACCAGTCGGTGTGCTGGAAGCTGCAAACGCTGCTGCAACACAGCAAGGGCGGCGGAAGCTGTAGCAGACTTGCGAAAATGAGCTGACAGGCGGCGTACTTTCACGAGCAGATCTGGCAACTCGGGGTATGATTTAAGAAACCGCTGAACCACGAGGTTAAGCACATGAGCCAGGCATGGTACGTGTGTGATCTCACCTCAGAGCCGCCACCAGGTTACAGCCATTGTCACACACGACCATGCCGGGATGTAGGTTCAGCAGTCTCAGCCACAGATCTGCCTGCTCTTTCACAGCTGTCCACAACTCACAAGCAGTGTGAGGTTTATCACCTGAGCTTATGAGTTTCAGCACAGTCTGTTGCCACTTGGCGGAGGCAGTACTGCAGTGCTTCCAGCTTGTAACTGATGTGGTGATATCTGAGATGGAGATGGAGGCTGAACAGAAGGAGGAGATGGAGTTGGAGATGGAGGCTGAACAGGAGAAGGAGATGGAGGCTGAACAGGAGAAGGAGATGGAGATGGAGACTGAACAGGAGGAGGAGATGGAGGCTGAACAGGAGGAGGAGATGGAGGCTGAACAGGAGGAGGAGATGGAGATGGAGGCTGAACAGGAGGAGGAGACGGAGGCTGAACAGGAGGAGGAGATGGAGACGGAGACGGAGGAGGAGGCTGAACAGGAAGAGGAGATGGAGACGGAGGAGGAGGCTGAACAGGAGGAGGAGATGGAGGAGGAGATGGAGATGGAGGAGGAGGCTGAACAGGAGGAGGAGATGGAGATGGAGGAGATGGAGGAGGAGGCTGAACAGGAGGAGGAGATGGAGATGGAGGAGGAGGAGATGGAGGAGGAGGAGATGGAGGAGGAGGCTGAACAGGAGGAGGAGATGGAGATGGAGGCTGAACAGGAGGAGGAGGCTGAACAGGAGGAGGAGATGGAGGAGGAGGCTGAACAGGAGGAGGAGGCTGAACAGGAGGAGGAGATGGAGGAGGAGGCTGAACAGGAGGAGGAGATGGAGGAGGAGGCTGAACAGGAGGAGGAGATGGAGATGGAGGAGGAGATGGAGGCGGAGGCGGAGATGGAGGAGGAGGAGGAGCTATACACTATGGGGGCAACTATGACTGACATAGGGCCCGCAATCCTCGGTGTGGGGAGGATGTGTTCCGTCCCAAGGTCCGACTGGGTCCCGGCTTCCACTATGTTTACCCAGTGTGCCGTCAGAGAGATGTACTGTCCCTGGCCACAAGCACTTGTTCATGTGTCTGTTGTCAGGTGGACTCTCCCAGTAACTGCGTTGTTGAGGGCACGGCAGATGCTTTGGGACACGTGCTTGTGTAGTGCGGGGATGGCACACCGGGCAAAATAGTGTCGGCTGGGGACCGAGTACCGAGGGACGGCCACCGCCATAAGATTGCGGAAGGATTCCGTCTCCACCAGCCTAAAAGGCAGCATTTTCCGCTTTCGTTCAAAGGTCTGGGATATGGACAACTGAACGCTGCGGTGGGACGTGGACGTGGATGCTGTTTCTTGAGAAACTGCCATAACAAGTGAAGACTGAGAGGAGGGGGAATCTTTACATGCAGTATGGACAAGGGATTGCCTTGCACACACAACAGGGGGTTCTATTGCACGCACAACAGTAGAAGAAGCAGTGGTGACACCCGCTGACACTGGTCGTGGACCCTGGGTTTCGCCCCACAAAGTCGGGTGCTTTGCTGCCATGTGCCTGATCATGCTGGTGGTGGTCAGGCTGGTAGTTTTGTCACCCCTGCTGATGCTGGCATGGCAGGTGGAACATATGACCTTTTTGGGGCTATCAGCAGAGTCTTTAAAAAAATTCCAGACTCTGGAAGACCTACCGCTTGTACTGGCAACGTCCCTCGTGTTGGTGTTACGGGGAACGGTTGCCCGCCTTCTGTCTGCGGCCACCACACTGCTTCTTCCTGCCTGTTGAGGTACTCTGCCTCCCTCCCCCTGTGTGCTGCTGGCCTCACTCTGCATGTCCTCCTGCCACGTTGGGTCAGTTACTAGATCATCCACCACCTCCTCCTCTTCCACTTGCGCACCACGATGCTCCTCCTCACTTCCTGGCAATTGTGTCTCGCCATCGTCCACCTCTTGTGACAAATTGCCAGCGTCGACTTCCTCTGGCCGTGGCTGTTCAAATATTTGGGCATCGCTACATGGGATCTCCTCTTCCACCACAAGCGTATCAGGCGAGGGGCACAAATATGGAAATGGACCAGTGAACAGCTCTTCAGAGTGTCCAAGTGTGGGATCAATTGCTGTCTGACGACACTCAGCATGGTGGGAGGAAGGAGCATCAGGGTGAGGAGGAGTATGCGGTCGAGACTCATGGCTACTAAGAGCTGACCGTGTGGAAGACAGAGCGGAGGTGGTGGTGCCCATGTAACTGGAAGTATTATCTGCTATCCAATTAATAACCTGTGCACACTGATCAGTTCTCAATACTGGTGTTGTTCTGTGCTTCCCTAATAATTCGGTCAAGAAGTGGGAGCGAGAAGATGTGGCGTTGGTTGTGGCACGTTTTCACCTTGGCCACGGCCCCGTCCTCTGCACGAACCATCACCAGAACGTCCAGTTCCACGTCCCTTGCCACGCGCCTTGCCCATTGTAAAGGAAGTAAAATAGCTTACACTCACACTATCAATGGAAAAAGGGTAATAAAAAGTAGATTAGATCCGTGGAAGAGGAAAACCACAGTTCTATTTCTCTGGCCTACACCCGACTCTTTTAAACAATCTGAACAATCAGGGAGAAACTATTACTGTTTTTCTTTACGTAAAAACTACTAAAACCTGAATAATAGAGATTTTTTAGCGTGGGATGGCAAAACCACAGTTATTGTTTACTGGGGTATACCAGACTTTTTTAAATAGATATAATTGCGGCTGAACAGTGAGCGACACACTCAAACCATGTTTTTTTTTAGATACAAATGGGCCAAAGTGGATAATACAGAGGTTTGAACCGTGGAAGTGCAAAACAACACTTCTGTTTCTCTAGCCTACACCTGACTATTTTCAACAGATATATTTGTGTCTGAAAAATCAGACACGCTTTTTTTTGTTTGGGGGGGGGGGGGGACAAAAGGTTAATAAGATGGGTATTTGTACAGTGTGAAGGAGGAAAAAAAAAAAAAAAGGATTTTTCCTGTCCCCTGAGACCTGGAGCTAAGTCCAGCAATTTCAGCAACAGGAGCAGCACACAGGACTGTAATGCAGCGTTTGCTGGTATAACCACTGTGTCTCCTATACAGCCTGCCTGCCTGGTATCTGGGATGGATATTAGTCCTGAGAAGGACTGTTTGTTTGCTTTTGCAGGCTTTACAGACCCTACACTAACTATTTCGCAGTTTATATCTCTCCCTAAATCAGCAGCACTGTCTCTACACTGTCTGATCCGGAGCGACTGTGTCCAAGATGGCGGCGCCCGGTTTTAAATACTCGAGGTGACGCTGTGCGGCCA
Source organism: Phyllobates terribilis (assembly GCF_046119375.1). Lineage (NCBI taxonomy): Eukaryota > Metazoa > Chordata > Amphibia > Anura > Dendrobatidae > Phyllobates > Phyllobates terribilis. The sequence goes on from NW_027363046.1 coordinate 442,476, forward strand.
ACCAATCACTGTAATGCCCACAAACAACATGGCTGCAGCATTACAGTGACTGGCTGGCAATCCCTGCATGTTCATTGGCTCTGTAAAGAGCGCCAAACATACAGGGCGGAGACCCGAGCTCCCGCCCGAGTAACCCGGAAATGCTCGTTGCTCGCCGAACATCCCGAGTAGTGAGATGCTCGGGCGAGTACTGAGCAGTGTCGAGCATGCTCGCTCAACACTAAAAATGACCTCTTGAACAAATTGAAGTTTAATAACAATAGGACAAATTTCATCAGAATTTCTTCCTTTGTTTTTATATTATAAAATACTCATCTGAAGACTTAATACAGATACATCGATACAATCAGAATAAAAGTCATCCCAATGTCTATTGTGGACATATTGATACGATCAAATGAAATGAACTTTGAGGAAATAGACGTCCGCAAGCGTTTGCTGGTGCGGAAGCAGTGACATAGCCAGATGGCATTTGTCACGATGAAAGGAAGTTCTGCATCGATCTAAGTGTAGGTGGGACGAGGTAGCACATGCAACAGGCAGATCTGTCTGTAAACCAAACAAATGACAAACTACGAACAAACACTATTAACAACTCATATAGCAACAAACTCGTAGAGACTACATTATAACATGCAATGCAATATACCAGTCTCCTTCCCTAGATATAAAAGACATATTAATACTGTGAGATCGCAGTGCAGCCAAGACATCTCTGTGAGAAAAAGATCCTACTGGAAGAATGAGACGAGTCCCTGCATGATTATATGATCGCAACATAATACGCCTGCAACGCACCCTAGTCACTCGATTGGATGACAGAAGGGGGGGCGCACAAGAGGGGGCACCAACTTTCCTATAAAGTCACGCTGGTTTAGCTGCCAGACGCTGCCGGCAACCCTGCCGATAAGTTTATTACAAAACTATCGTACTATCAAACCAAAAAAAGATCATAGACTGTGAGCCCCTGATGACCATGAGAGTCTCATATAAGAATGATGAAACGCGTAGGGCTGAGCATTTCTGTAGCGCCGGCGTCCCTGCCCTCTGCTAGGCAGGGACGCTGTTCCCCTCACCGCTCTGCTCCTTGCCCGGCGTCCCTCTCCCGCTCTGCTGGCAGCGCGCGCTCCTTCCCGGCCACTGTGCTTAGGGCGCGCGCGCTCTCCCTCCCTCTTAAAGGGGCCGCGCGCGCCGTCCTAAGGAGTCCCCGGCCAATGGCCGGAGGACTTCACCATATATAAGGCACCTCCTCCAAAATGGAGGTGCCCGAGCAATGTTGTTTGCACCAGTGTCTCACCTGTGCTTCAGCCCTCAGGTCCCGTTGCCAGATACCTGCCAGTTACCTGCCAGATTCCTGCCTGATTACTTGTTACCTGCCTGCTAGTCTGAGGTCCGACGGTCTGCCTTACCATTCCTGTCAGTCTGTCTAAGGACCAGCCTGCCCGCTCACCTGGGAGCGCACATCAGCTACCTGCCTGCTTGCCTGAGGTCCGACGGTCTGCCTTCCAAACTCCTGTCAGTCTGTCTATGGACCAGCTTGCCCGCTCACCTGGGAGCGCACATCTGCTACCTGCTTGCTAGCCTACCTGGAGGCTCCGCCGTCACGTGCTGTGACCACCTGCCTGTCCAGTGACTCCTGCCCGCTCACCTGGGAGCGCTCATCTGCTACCTGTCTGCTAGCCTACCTGGAGGCTCCGCCGTCACGTGCTGAGACCACCCGCCTGTCCAGAGATTTGTCCGCTCACCTGGGAGCGCTCATCTGCCGCCTGTCTGTTGGTCTTCCTGGAGGCTCCGCCGTCACATGCTGTGACCACCCGTTCATCCAGAGACTCTCGCCTGCTCACCTGGGAGCTCACGTCTATCTTCAGCCGCCACAGGTCGTACCAACCCTTTACCTAGAGACTGCCTCGGTCACTTACCGTGACCTCCAGCCCGTTCACTCAGAGACTGTCCCGTTCACCTGCCGTGACCACCAGCCCGTTCATCCAGAGACTGCCTCGGTCACTTGCCGTGACCTCCAGCCCGTTCGTTCAGAGACTATCCCGTTCTCCTGCTGTGACTTCCAGCCCGTCTTTCCTGGTCGCCACCCGCTCCCTTACAAGGGCCGCCCCCTTGTATAGTAGCTCAGAGGTTCCGCCTCCCAGACCCGTTACAATTTCTATAGAAAGTACTACAAGAGATGATTAGCCAGGCTACCTCAATATAAAGCTCCTAGATCAGGAGAAACAAGCACCGCACCGGTATATGATGGCAGCACTATAAAGCCGTTCTGAAGAGAATAGCACAGGACATGGTAAAATGAATATTATTAATGCCATTATCAGACTGCAGACTCACAATGAGGAGAAATGAGATGGCATGATTTCTAATAGCCAGAGGCTAAATTGAAAAGGGAGTTATACATATAAATAAAGAGATACCCCTAGGAATTGTGACTAATCCCTGGCCTCCCAACAAGACAATATATATAAATGGTTAGCCGGTGAGATAAATTAAAACCATACACAATAGTCCTATGTTTAGGATAATTTTAGGAAATTTGTGACGGATTTTGGACACTTAAAATCTTTTTAAAATATTGAATAAAGATTATTTTTTATATTTTACTCCCATTGGATTTGACTGTGAAATACTGCAGAATTATCTTGGAGCATATTTATACTACACTGCTCAAAAAAATAAAGGAGACACTCAAATAACACCTCCTAGATCTGAATGAATGAAATATTCTCATTGAATACTTAGTTCTGTACAAAGTTGAATGTGCTGACAACAAAATCACACAAAAATCATCAATGGAAATCAAATTTATTAACCAATAGAGGCCTGGATATGGAGTCACCCCCAAAATTAAAGTGGAAAAACACACTACAGGCTGATCCAACTTTGATGTAATGTCCTTAAAACAAGTCAAAATGAGGCTCAGTATTGTGTGTGGCCTCCACGTGCCTGTATGACCTCCCTACAACGCCTGGGCATGCTACTGATGAGGTTGCGGATGGTCTCCTGTGGGATCTCCTCCCAGACCTGGACTAAAGCATCCTCCAACTCCTGGACAGTCTGTGGTGTAACGTGACGTTGGTGGATGGAGCCAGACATGATGTCCCAGATGTGCTCAATCGGATTCCGGTCTGGGGAATGAGCGGGCCAGTCCATAGCTTCAATGCCTTCATCTTGCAGGAACTGCTGACACTCCAGCCACATGAGGTCTGGCATTGTCCTGCATTAGGTTTCACCCAGGGCACCAGCATAAGGTCTCACAAGGGGTCTGAGGATCTCATCTCGGTACCTAATGGCGGTCAGGCTACCTCTGGCGAGCACATGGAGGGCTGGTAGGTCCTTTCACAAGCATTTTGGTCGTACTATCACTTCTGGTCGGCCTGGGCTCGCGTCATTGTCGTGCACCAGCTGTGCCAAGGCCTGCATTTTGTCATGGAAGCGTAAGACATTCAATGACTGACACTCCAGGGGAGGCCAAGTCCCCTTCCCAGACCTCCTTCACCAGAGCCAGGCGCCCCGCGCACGCCAGTCGTACAGGAGCTCAAAAGGGAGAACCCCGTTGAGGCCCGTGGAACCTCCCGGTAGGCAAGGAGCAGGTGTGGGAGGTACCGCGCCCAGTCGTGCCCCTAGGAGTCAACCAACATCTTAAGCATCTGCTTCAGAGTGCCAGTTCGCACAGGCCATTGGTCTGTGGGTGGTATGGGCTGGTCACCAGATTTTGCACCTGTATTTGCTTACAGAGGGTCTCCATCAGCTGCGACATGAACTGGGTTCCCCGGTCGGTGAGCATTTCCTGGGGAAAACACACTCGGGAGAACATCTTCAGTAAGGCGATAGCCACCTTGTCTGCCCGAATGGATGACAAGGCTACCGCTTCCGGGTACCGGGTGGCATAGTCTACTACCATCAGTATGAAGCGTTTCCTTGAGCTTCTGGGAGTGGCCATCGGGCCAGCCAAATCCACAGCCACCCTCCTGAAAGGCTCTTCGATGATGGGCAGAGTTACCAGTGGGGCTTTGGGCCACCGCCCCACCTTCCCCACCCTCTGACAGGTGTAACACGAACGGCAGTAGACAGTTACCTCAGCCCCCAACCTTGGCCATTAGAAATGCTGGGCTAGCCTGGCCTTGGTCTTATGGATCCCTAGATGTCCAGCCATCGGAATTTCGTGTGCCATCTGCAACAAACTCCACCCTGAACGGATAGGGTACCACTAACTGTCGATCCCTGGGCCACGCCTCCGGTGAGCCTCGCTGGACTGCTACCCGGTATAGCCATCCTTGGTCCCAGACCACCCACTGGAGGACCGAGTTCGAGGGAGGCTGTGCCACCCGCTCCTCACGAGGCTTCAGGCTGTCAGTCTCTAACGCCACCTGAAACCCCTGACTGGACATGGCCAGAATAGACAAACCTGCCACGTCTCCTGGCCTCCGTCTGACCCGGCAGCCACTTGGTCGGAAGGGGAGAAGCCGTCGGACTCCCGAGGGGCCACTAGGGCCCGGGTGCCGCCACTGCAAGCAACAGTGGCTACGGCCGCTGAGACCGCGGGTAGCGCCCATTTCTCCTCTGCTTCTGACCAAGCATCTGGTCTAAATGGACTACCCTGGCCCTCTAACATCCTGGTTGTGGAGGAACCCTACCATGCGGCCTTACCTGGGAGCCCTATCTCTCCTGGAACTGCCCCGCCCTCCATGGCATGCTCCCCCTCTGCAGCTGTTTGCGACGCGCCCCCTGGGCCAGTGTTGTTTGGGGGATTACCCGGAGCCGGATCAGATGGGGGGGGGGGGGTTGTAGTCTCCGAGTGGCGGTGACCCGGTCCGTGCCCAGGGTGTCAAGCTCAGTGTGTGGCAGTCCTTATAGATGTTACTAGATGTTCTTTTATGTCGACTACGCCACCCGTTGAATTGCGGTCAATACGGCCGCCGCTGCAGCAGGGTCCGCTGAGGCTGGTGATGTGTGTGCAGCTCAGGTAGTATAACCCCCAACGGGAGGGGTATAGCCTCAGGGGGTCAGGTGTAGAGGATGGTGGTTGTGGAGGTGCAGTGAGGATGGTAATGAGACTCAGAGTCGGGCTGTGCAGTTCAGGGTCTTTACTTACTGCTGTTATGCTGGTCACTCCGGCCTTGAGTGACCGCCCGAGCCGTGCTGCGTCCACCAGGTCCTGGACTCGGCCAACTCCCAAGTAATTCTGGAGCGTGGTCCTGAGCTCCCTTTCTGACTTGTCCTCCTCTCTGGCCTTCCCCACCAGGGATCCACCTAAGTCCGGCTCCCTCGGGCCTCTTGTTGGTAAACCCTTGTCTCTGGGTTCCCTGACCCTATTCTTGGTTTGCCTTCCGGGTGGATTTAATGGGTGGTCATGGCAGATCCTGCCCACGACCTCCGGTCTCTGGCTAAGGATTAATGCCCTCCACCAGCTTGGGATCCGGTACCCTTGTGCCAACTCTTCACCCTCTGGTCTAATTTTGGGTTCTTGGAGTTCCCTCTTCTCCCCCTCTGGGTCCTTCTTTCTCCTCTCTCTCTCTCTCTTGGCCTTGGAGCTGGCTGAGCTGCTCTGCTTCTCTGACTCAACTCTGACAGACTGACCCTGATCTAAGATGGTTCCCACCTTATATACTCCCTCTATGTGTGAGCTCAGGTGACCAGCACCCAATGAGCTCCTATCTTTACCCAGACTACTCCCCCTATCTGCCCCTACACTACTGGGATGTTCCACCCCTCTCCCGCTCCAGCCAGGGACAGACGCTGTCGTACCTGCACATAAACTGGTGGGAGTACCATTGATCTGTCCCCCGGAAATGGGATGTATGTAGTGCATGCAGCCTACTGAGCTCAGTTCCACACTCCATCCTTACCCGGGAGTGGAATACCACACCTCTGGGTTGAGGTGTAATACCCCTGTAGCAGCCGAATCCTCAGGGTGCTACATTTGCCCCTTGTCTGCCCCCTCTGCAACAACCTCACAGGACAAATTTCTCCAGCCTGCCGTATGGCCACATTCTGAGGCCTCATCACAGCTGACTTGATTGATCTCGTCTCCCATGGGGAGAGAGGTGTTAGGGGCTCAGGGTGGTAGTTGTGGTGAGGGGCTGCTGTGTTCCCACACTCTGGCTCCCTGATAAAGACACATGTCCCATTCTCCTGTGCTCTGTATGTGGTGTGTAACACTCACGTTTTGGTCGCAGATCTCTGCTGTCTTCGGTTCTTCCACCTCAGGAACCACCGCACACACACATTAGGGAACTTCCACTCCGTTTTATAAAAAAGAACTTTACTTGAACGTTTGAATACAACTTCAAACAGCATGCAGCATTGATCACATACACCTTGGCGATGGACAGCGCCGGCTTGATGCCTCCAATCCCGGAGCCGGCGAAAGTTTTATCAGGTATCAAATCCTAGGGTGACACCAGTTCGGGCCGCACAAGGGTCATCTCAGCACCGGTGTCTCACAGTCCCATTGCTCTGGCGTGGCCTATGGTAACAGTCTGAAAGTTGTCAAGGGACCTCCCACCACCCCCACTCACACACAAAACAGTGGACAGATTCTGGGACGAGGATCAACTGCTCTCATTAGGGCCCACATGTGATCGACCCAGCAGTCTGCAGGACACCACTACATACTCTGGAGCTTCTTCCGGTATGACTCAGGAGTCAAGTTGTACTGCCAGACCAGAGCCTGCTTGAAGTCCTCATAGCTCAGGGTGGTCTCACTGTGCAAGTACCCAAAGATTTCCAGGGCCTTACCCCTAAGCTGAGGGGTTAGGAACCGGACCCACTGTTCCTCAGGCAGATGGTACTGATGGCAGTTTTTTTCAAATGCCAGCAAGAAAGTGTCCAAGCCCCCTCCTTTGTGCAGAAGGGAGAAGTCATTCGTCCATAGCTTCGGGACTCGGATCTCAGGGGACTTGCGACTGGCTGGGGCCTGCAGTTGGAGCTGGAACACATCTTTCTGGTGCTCGTGCTCCCGCTGACGTTCTGCCATGAGGGTCTCATAGGTGGCCCTGTCTCCAACCTGGAGACTCGCTAGGGAAACTTGTATGAGGGGGTCAGGTGGTGGGTAGCCCACTGCGGGACCGACCACTGGTGAATCTCTCTCTGGGGGGCCTAAGTTGGACTCCCCTTCTCTTAGAGTAACGTTGTCTTCCACCTCCTCAACACCATATGGTGCATTGGCCATCTCCTTGGTTTTGGCCCTGGTGCCACTGGCCATCCTTGCACTCTATGGTCAGTGACACCGAACTGCCACCTGATGCACCCACACACACCTTACAGTATTTGCACTCGGACTGTCTAGTGCTGAGCTGATCTTAAGTGTCTGAGTATGCGTTACACACACACACTATTATCTTGATCCCACCGCTTGCCACCAATGCAAAGAAATTGGCAGCAGGAGGGACCCCGCAGAATCCTACCACTGTCGGAACTGATGAATCCACACCCCACCACCTGCCTGACGTCACAATTACGTGAGACGGAGCACGTGGTACGGATCTGTCATTTGCACCATCGTGACATTCCGCACCCCCTCGAGGACGTGTAAGGTCAGATTGGTACAGTTCTACACAGACAATGGGACCTCTGCTTATAAAATATATAATTCCTGGCATGACTATATTCTCAACTACAGCTGGAACTTTTATGCTGAAAGGGGCCCTGCCCACACATTCCCCTGTCATGACTTCACTGTGGGCTTGGCACCACTTCATGGTTTTATTAAGATCTCTAACTTCCACAATAACTCCTCGCTGATTGATCGCAGAAGTTTCCATGTAATATCACATTTCTTATTACAAATTTACCTTTCTTTAGAGACTAGACATGACATATCTTCGGTTGGTCATTCCTGCCTTCTTGCATCATAGCGCACCCGTACTGTTCTCAGATAAGGAAAAATATGTATATTGTTCCTTAGCTAACTCTGCCACTAAAAATATGTATCCTATCACAATCAGCGTTATAGAAACTCTGATATTCCATATTTCATTTCAGTGCCTACCAGACTGCAGCTTGAATACATGTGCAAATGGAGATGAGCTAAGCTTCAAAGGAATTCTAGGAGCTGTATCCTTTTCACCCAGGTGTCAATTCATCACTCCTGTCTCCATTTTATATGGTGATTAGCCTGAACACTTGGTGGATCCCGCTATTTGCATATGGGCAATTGGGAAGAGTGTAAGCTCTTGCTCCTTTGACAAATGGTAGATAGGGGAGGAGGGAAGAGTGAGTGGGATTTCGGAGGGGGAGAAAGAGATTCTCAATATTTCTATGACCGTGACATTTCCCATTCTCTTGGGATCTCGAAAATCTATATTATGAATAACTAGGACATGCTATAATTCAATACCGAGTTATGGGAATACTGTATCTGACACAAAGGGCATGCTGCATGGCTGGGGTCCAAAGGGGGTCTTACTGTGGCAGCTTCTTGGCTGAGAGCTGCTGTGAGACATTTGTCACTCGCTGCCTCTCTGCCCCCTCCCTTCTTAGCTGCAGAAGTGTCCAGTTACAACTGTATGCTGTAGACCTCTATAATCCCGCCAAACAGGGCACAATGATTGACATGGGGTTAAATTTTCAATATTCTTCTCAAGGCAAAATCACATTAAAAAAAGATGGCATCACTTGCTAACTTCTGTGATCAACCAGTGAGAAGTTATTGCAGAAATTATAGATTTCATAAAACCATGATGGACAGAGATGAGCCCACGTGAGGTCATCACAGGGGAGTGTGTGGGCAGGGCCACCCCTTCAGCATAAAAGATCCAGCTGAATATGGGTCTATACTCATGCCGTGAGATACATATTTGTAAGCACAGGTCCTGCTCCATAACAGTCCATCGGAGCACCTCTCCTCCAGGTAAATTGAATAGTCTCTGATCTGTCTAGTAAGTTCTTCCATTAATACCTTTTATTTTGTGTAACTGTATATGTATTGTACTGTCCCTCTTTGTAAAATCCTTTGTATATTTTTTCATAAACCCTGCCTCCCTTTGGATTAAATATAAAATGTATTAGTCCTGTTTCTTCTGTTCTGTAATCGTTCCTCCCCCGAAGCCATACGCTACCAGAAAGCAGGAGTCCGATCAGGCCTGTATTTAGAACTGATCGGTGGTGGCAGTGAATACTATTAATTGGGTTATCGTGAAGCTGGCAATGATCGTATGGGGGCATATACACATTCAATGCGTTGAAATTCGGAGGCGTGTACGCCATACGCTCACGGCTTGCTTGCCGGTAACTACATAGTGAGTAATCAGGATAGTCTGTGTGTGCAAATCCCTGACAAATTGGTGGCAGCGGTGGGATATTGTAAGATCTCGCCGATGCCTTCCCCCATAGTTCACTATCCAGCTACATCTAATTTTCCTACTTGTCAACTGGGCATTCTGCATATGGGCTGCTTAGATTGCCCTCTTTTGTCCTATTGCAAAAGAGGAGGTGAGAGGGGTGAAGGAATGCTCCTTTACTAGTGGCTTCAGAAATTGCAATATTTTCTATGACACGGTGCAATACCACATTATTATGCTATACAGTGAAAATACCAGTTTCCTTCAAAGCTCTGATTCAGATCAGTTCAAATATAGTCGAGACAGGGACCTTCAGCATGCCACCAGCTTTCATTTTAACTCATCGGCCTCATCCCAGAGCGCCAATGGGAGCCAGCGGCATTTAAATGGTTAACAGCTGCGGCCGAAACGAAGCACTGACTGCGACTGTTAGAGATAAAATGTCAGCTATATAGAAAGGGTTGTCCACTACTCAAACAGCTCTCAATCACAATATTTCCTACATATAAAACAGCTATAATCACCTTTTGTGCTGTTGCTGTTCTACTCAAGTCTGCGCTTAGTCTCCCAGGACTCGAGTGACCTCATATCACGCAGTCAGTAGCCATTTCACTCTCACTTCCTTCAGACGAAAGGGACACCCTAAAGAAGTGTAATCTGCTGCTGCTCTCTGGCTGTCAGTTCTGTTCAAAGGATGAGAGAGTGATGCAGTTGTAGCGCCCAGAGGGTTCGGTCGCTACAGGGGTATTGCACCTTAACCAGAGGTGTGATATTCCACTCCCAGGTAAGGATGGAGTATGGACCAAGGCTCAGTTAGCTGCATACACACACTCCTCATTTCCGGGGGACAGTTCGCAGATGCTCCCATTTATTGCAGGCACAACTGACCATGTCCCTGGCTGGAGTGGGGAGGGGTGAGAGAACCCGGTGATGCAGGAGCAGAAGGGGACGGTTTCTGGAGCATAGGAAGGAGCTCATTGGTTGCAGGTCACCTGAGCTCAGACACAGTGAAGCAGATAAAAGGTGGGGGCCATCTTAGGAGAGTGTTCAGTCGGTTAGTTCAGAGAGGGAAGAAGTTCAGCCAGAGAGGGCTGACAGGGAGCTGAGGCTCAGCTTGGGCTCAGCTCCACGAGGCAGGCCTAGAGAAGAGGCCGGGGCCAGGAAGGAGAAGAGGAGAAGGAGAAGGAAGGAAGAAAGGTGGAGAGAAAGAGGAGTAGAAAGGCTCCAGAAACAAGAAGGCAGAAGGGACCCTGAGAGAGAGAACTACATAACCGGACACTGGGATCCGAGGCTGTCAGGGTTGCAAGCCCGGCAGCAGATAACCTACCTGCGAGGGATTTTAGATCCCTGGGCCTGAGAAGCCTGGAGGCTCCGCCACACAGAGGGACTGGTACAGCACAGAGAAGCAACAGGTACCTAAGGCCCGAGTCGCAAGCCATACAGGCGTAGTACACGGCCAGCTCAGGGACGTGGGCTATCACACCACTAAAGGGGGAGATAGTCAGCAAGGGCAGAGAGAACGGTAGGCCTACCCACTCACCCTGACCAGTGGGGCTCGCCTGAATGTTCTCAGACACCCAGGCCCATTCCTACCCTGTACTCCTGTTGGGTCATAAGTACCACCTACAATAAAGACCCTGGACTGTTTGAAGTAGACTCTGGACCTTTATTATTGCGGCCTGCACCATCACCCCCAGCATCCTATTACCTGCTCTGAGGCTACACTCTTCCCGTGGGGAGTTATCCTATCCCTGTGCTGCATATCTACATCAGCCTCAGCGGTCTGCCTTGCAGCGGCGGTCCTCCCTGACCGCAATCCACGGGTGGCGTAGTCTGACATTCAAAACCCTACAAATAGATTGTCACAACATTTGGTCTGACCACCCTGAGCCACGGGATCAGGTTGCCACTACTACCCCCATCATCACACTGAAGCCCGGTTCCAAGTGCCCCACGGCCCAGGGGGTGAGTCACAGTCACTGATTGGCTGCAGGGATCCTATGATTAGTCATGCATGTGACTCGCCCCCTGAGCCGTGGGGTACCCGGAACTAGGCCTTCTAGTGTACGGTGCTGATGGGGGTAGTAGTGGCAACCCGATCCCGTGGCTCAGGGTGGTCAGACCAAATGCTGTGGCAGTCTATTTATAGTTTTGTGAATGTCCGACTACGCCACCCGTGGATTGCGGTCAGAGCTAACCGCCGCTGCGAGGCAGACCGCTGGGGCTGGTATTAGTGTGCAGCACAGGGATAGGATAACTCCCCATGGGAAGAGTGTAGCCTCAGGGCAGTGAAAGTGAATGCTGGGGGTGATGGTGCAGGCGCAGCATAAATGACACAGAGTCCAATGATGCAGTCCAGGGTGTTTTACTCACAGTTGATATCCAAGTCACTTCTGTCAGCAAGGACTGCCCGAGCCGTGCTGTGTCCACCAGGTGAGGAGCTCGGTCAACCCCCAGGCAATTCAGGAGTATGGCACAGGACCCCCTTCTGTCCTTTCTCTGGCCTCTCGTGCCCCACCAGTGTCCTGACTTCTGTCCGGCTACCGCGGACCGTGTCGGGTAAGCATTGGCCTTCACTTCCCGCTATCCTATATGGTGCCTTCCTAGCATATTTAGCGGGGAGTCGCACCAATAAATGGTCACAACCTCCGGTTCTTGGCTGAGGGTAGATTCGCCTCCACCAACTTAGGGATCCGGTACCTTTCCACGGCCTGACCCTTTCACCCGGTATAATGGGGTTTGCAATGGTTGCTGGCCGTTCTGCACTCTTAGGATCCCTCCTGCCTTCTTGTTTCTGGAGCCCTTCCACTCCTCTGTCTCTTCTCCTTCCTTCCTTCTTCTCTCTGGCCCCGGCCTTCTCTCTAGGCCTGCCTCATGGAGCTGAGCTCAGGCTGAGCTGCTGCTCCCTGTCAGCTCGCTCTCTTACTACTCCTACTATTCTCCTAGACTTGAGATGGCTCCCACCTTATATCTGCTTCTCTGTGCTGAGCTCAGGTGACCTGCACCCAATGCGCTCCTTCCTATGCTCCAGAAACCGTCCCCTTCTGCTCCTACACCACTGGGTTCTCTACCCCCTCCCCACTCCAGCCAGGGACATGGTCAGTTGTGCCTGCAAAAATGGGAGCACCATCGAGCTTTCCCCCGGAAATGGGGAGTGTGTGCGTGTGCAGCTAACTGAGCCTTGGTCCACACTCCATCCTTACCTGGGAGTGGAATATCACACCTCTGGTTGAGGTGCAATACCCCTGTAGCAACCGAACCCTCGGGGTGCTACACATGCCCCAGGAGACCAGACACAGACATCACTGGAATGGCGTTGGCTGCAGGGTTCCCGTGATATGTCATGCATGCTCCAGGAGACCAGACATAGACATCACTGGAATGGCGTCGGCTGCAGGGTTCCCGTGATATGTCATGCATGCTCCAGGAGACCAGACGCCGACATCACTGGAATGGCGCCCGCACCAGAGGAGAGCATAGCTGCTATTTCACATGATTGAAACCGTAATTAAGAAGGGGTTGTCTGAGTAATGGACAACCCCTTTATTTCAGTCTGCATCAGACACGTGTGGAAGGAGTTCAGCTCCTGAGCCACCTCCACATGCGTTCACCTCAGCGCGGACGTACAGTTACGCCCATATATGCAAAGGGGTCAAATTCATATAAAACATTAAATGTTATTCTGAATTTATCTGCCTTTCATTCATTTCTAACAGTAAATCCTCATAGTAGTTGGTGCTCAGTTTTTCAGATTCAGAGCTCCAAATTTTCATAAGCAAAATTAAAGGGGAGGCATCATAAAAAAAGTTTTCTTTAAATGCATTCAAAAAAGTTGGCAATATTTTCCCATATCAAAATTTATATTTAAAATTAGAAATCTTAGAATTTTTTACACTGACCACTGAGGCTATTCTATGTTCATATGTCCTGTTCTTTCAGGAAATCTACATTAACAGCAATAAACTCACTTAGACACTATGTGCCTCATTCAAAGCCAGAATACTAGTGTAAAAAGCTTTGAAAAGTCACAAAGTTTTAGCGCAACTCGAAGCTGGGCTGAAATTGTGACTTTTTAGCGTTCACACTCCATTTTCACCCAGCCCTGATAAAGTGGGCACCAGCAAAATTTTATAAGCTGTGGCATTCTCTGTGCGACATATCTTACTCCAGTCACTGACTGGAGTAAGATTATTGGCAAGGCACACATGGAGACACACAAGGCGCTCGCTAGTTCTCTGATAGTCCTGATTCATTGACCTCTGCATGACTCTAGCACACCGACCTCATCAAGATTAGCATGAACACCACCGGTCTGAAGTCGGGGCCTCTGTTTTGCATTGAAGCATCCAATGAGCTTGTACAAAGATCATTGGGTGAAGGGGAGTAAGGTCAGGTGTGACATCAACTGTGATTGGTGGAACCTGCGTTATCAGCTGTATGTTACCGGTCATTGTAATCCGGCCTCTGATAAAAAGCTTTGCTGAAAATTCTTCCTGAAAGGACAGAAGTAAATGTCTAAAATAGCCCTGGTGGCCAGTGTGAGAACTGCAAGATTGTGAGAAGAAAGTATGAAAACTTTAAAAAAACACACGGAAAACAAACTAATTTAAACATTTTCTGATGACTAGATCTGAGCGAATCCATTCAACGGGAATCAAATTCATGTTGAATTTTTGTGCCTAAAATGAATGTCACCTTTTGAGACATTGCAGAAGATTGCATCAGTCAGAGAAGACGGGCTTTCCCAGAATGCCTTGCTGCCATCATATTAGGTCTCATCTGCATTGCACGCACGAGTTGTAGCAGTTTTAATGGATAGAACGTGTACTCAATGTATGGTGCTATTCACACGCCAGTGTTTTTTACACACCCCTTGTGTCCATACAGAACACACAGAGCCATGTCCATTTTTTTTCCGGCAGCACGGATGACACGGAGGTCCAATAGTGGTCTATGGGTCGGTCAGTGTGCCATCAGTGTCCTGTACAAGTTTAACATTGTATAGGAGAAGCTTTGTAATTTCTTTATCCATCGGTGAAAAACACTGATCGAAAACTGAGGACACCGGTACCATTTTTTCACGTACAGGTTTAAACCCTGCACATGTGAATGAGGCCTAACATAGTATAGCTCAGACAATTAAGATGGACTATTATAGCAAGTATAAAAGCAGAAGCAGGAAAGGAAGTAGCCATTTTGTGGTGAACCTGGATAGAGAAAAGTACATCACAGCTCACAGCCTAGCCATAGAAATAGGGAGAGAAAGCCATGAAACATGATAGAAAACAGACAGAGAGAGAGGGCGACATCAATGCAGTGAAGGGGATTAGTGTGTTAAGGAAAAAAGGGAATGGCGTCATACATGTTTTTCAGGGCAAGTAGAGGCTTTGGAAGACATTTGCAGAGAATGGAATTTCCTGGGAAAACTCTGCAAATGTAAGTTTCAAAAGTCTTGCTCATCTTTACTGATCGGTCATTATCCATTGGTGGCAGTTTTACCTATAGTACGTTCCCCTCCATACAGGGCAGTAACTCCCCTGTGGGCCTCATTGTTCCAGTTACCTTACACATCTTCCTTCCGTGTAGTGCACATTCCCATCATCTTCATGCTTTCCCATCCTGCACAGCCGGCTGCAGCGGAGGAGGATCAGGACAAATTCCTATCCTCCTCCTTGAGGGATAAGAGGGAATGTGGAGCCATCACCCTGCTCCATGCTGCTCTGCTCCTCCAAGCTAATTACTCTAAAGGCAAACCTGTGACTGAGCTTTATATTAACTCTTCTCCTCCCACCTTCTGGATGCTACATAGCTAATCTGTTGGGTTAACCCTGTAGTGTATAAAGTGCTGAATTATACAACAGTGATATGTCTTCTACTCACAAAAATGGTGTAAGTGTGATGAGTGTTTTTGATCAGTTTCATCACAGTTTGGTCAGGGTTCATTAGCTTTTCTCAGCTGAAAATAAAACTGATGAATGTTTCTCCCCCTTCTCATAACCAACAGTCCATTTCATGACTGGCACACAGATGACATCCAAATGCTAATAGACTTGCATTGGTGATACTGTATATAATTTTGTGTGGACCACTTAGGCCTCATTCAGACATCAGGTTTTTTCATGTACGAGAAAAATGGACCGAGTTTAATCAGTGATTTTTACCTTAGGTTGGTCAGAATTACATCAGTACTTTTCCCATCGGTCAGTCAAAAACGGACAAACTTCATCCGAGTTCTGGCCCATCTTTTAACAGACCCGGACACTTTCATTGATGAATTTGATCTGACACTTGAATCAATATAAAACATATCTCAATGAAAAATCATGGGCATGTGAGCATCCCCATAGACTGTCATAGGTACACATGCTACCTGTGAAAAAAATAAAAAATAGCACTATACGTGATAGCACAGAAACTAACATGTGAATGAGCCCCAAGACTGTGAAAATACACTGGCATGTAAACAGGCCCATAGACATGGCTGTACATAGAAATCATGGGATCCCATAGCAGAAGTGCTAATTACCCCCAACCAACAAAAAAAACAAACATTCGACGGGGTCACAGAAGAGCATATCTCACAACTTTCCAGCCTTTAGAAAGTAATTTTCCTCCTACTGAAGCCCCAGATTCCTCTTTCATTGCATGTTTAAAGTATGATACCAACAAAAGTGCCCAACAAACACAGTATG
This sequence comes from Phyllobates terribilis, assembly GCF_046119375.1. Lineage (NCBI taxonomy): Eukaryota > Metazoa > Chordata > Amphibia > Anura > Dendrobatidae > Phyllobates > Phyllobates terribilis. The sequence continues at coordinate 458,455 of NW_027363046.1, forward strand.
TGAATTCTTTCACAGTACCCTCCACATGCACATTATGATGACCCTACTGTACTCGACTTCAACTCCCCCGGCAAAGTATGGTGACCCTGACACAGTGTGATCCCCCAGCTTTGGCCCCCACACGGCCCTCTATAAAGTATAATAGGTCATCATACAGTATAATGGCCCCACACCTCACCATGCTGTATAATGGCCCACACTAGCTCTCCAAACAGTACAACCAAACAGTGCAATGACCCCCACACTGCCCTCCACATGGTATGATGGTCCCCACTCAAACCTTCACACTGTATAATTGCTTGCATACAGTATATTGGCCCTCACATAGCAATCCACAAAGTATAAAGGCTCCCACATAGCCCTCGAAATATTATAATAGCCCCCACATAGCCCTCTATATACTATAATGGGCCCCATATTCCTCCATATTGTATAATGCAAAATCATAATCTTTTATATAGTGTGCTGAACCCTATAGTCCTCCATATAGTATCATGCACTCCCCATAGTCTTCCATATAGTATAATGCACTCCCCATAGTCCTGCATATAGTATAATGCAATCCACATAGTCCTCCATACAGTATAATGCACCCCATATTCCTCCATATACTATAATGCACTTCCCATAATCCTCCATATAGTATAATGCACTCCCCATAGTCCTCCATATAGTATAATGCACTCCCCATTGTTCTCCATACAGCATAATGCACTCCCCATAGTCCTCCATATAGTAAAATGCATTCCTCATAGTGCTCCATACAGTATAATGCACTGCCCATAGTCCTCCATATAGTATAATGCACTCCCCATAGTCCTTCATATAGTGTAATGCACTCCTCCATATAGTATAATGCACTGCCCATAGTTCTTCATACAGTATAATGCACTCCCCATAGTTCTCCATATAGCATAATGCACTCCCCATAGTCCTCCATATAGCATAATGCACTCCTCCATATAGTAAAATGCACTCCTCATAGTGCTCCATACAGTAAGATGCACTCCTCATAGTCCTCCATATAGTATAATACACTCCCCATAGTCCTCCATACAGTATATGGCACTGCCGATAGTCCTCCATGTAGTATAATGCACTCCCCATAATCCGCCATATAGTATAATGCACTCCCATAGTCCTCCATATAGTATAACACACTCCCCATAGTCCTCCATATAGTATAACGCACTCCCCATGGTCCTATATAGTCCATACAGTATAATGCACTCCTCATAGTCCTCTATACAGTACTATGACCACCACAATGTGTTCATTGATTTAAAAAAAAAATACTCACCTCTCCTCCTTGTTCTCCGCTGCTCGGGTCTATGCAGCAAGCATTCTGAAGTGCTTGCACATCTCAGGGCAGTGGATGCCATGTAATGGTGTCATAGGGCCCGCTGTACTGAGACGTCAGATGCTGAGGAAGAATGACGAAGTAGGAAGTCACAGGACCCATAGTACTCGCGTGGCCTATGTTCCAACAATGAGCTTTTGGTTTGTTTTTGACACTAATTATTTTCTGTGGCAAAAACTGAGTGTTTTACAATTCAAGCAAAGTGGATGGGATTTATAGAAACCTCATGGCCACTGTGCTTTAATTTTATTCAGCGTAAACTGAGCTGCGGTGTGTGTATCAAATCCACATCATGTCAATTTCTCTTGTGAGTATGCTGAGTTTTATGTGTGGATTTTCCCCATAGATTTCCATTAGATGCCGAAAATCTGCAGGTAAAAACGCACATACATAGTCCTGCATATAGTATAGTGCAATCCACATAGTCCTCCATACTGTATAATGCACTCCACATAGACCTCTATATAGTATAATGCACCCCATATTCCGCCATATAGTATAATGCACTCCCCATAGTCCTCCACATAGTATAATGCACTCCCATAGTCCTCCACGTAGTGTAATGCACTCCCCATAGTCCTCAATGTAGTATAATGCACTTCCATAGTCCTCCATATTGTATAATGCACTACCCATAGCCCTCCATACAGTATAGTGCACTACCCATAGTCCTCCATATAGTATAATACACTCCCCATAGTCCTCCATATAGTATAATGCACCTCCATCGTCCTCCATACAGTATAATGAATTCCCCATGGTCCTCTATACAGTACTATGACTACCAAAATGTGCTCATTGATTTAAAAAAAAAATACTCACCTCTCCTCCTTGTTCCCCGCTGCTCCGGTCTATGTAGCAAGCATTCTGAAGCGCCTGCACATCTCAGGGCAGTGGGTGCCATGTAATGATGTCATCAGGCCCGCTGTGCTGAGACGTCAGACGCTGAGGAAGAATGATAGAGGAGGAAGTCACAGGCCCCATAGTACTCTTGTGGGTTATGTTCCCACAATGAGCTTTCGGTTTGTTTTTGACAATATTTATTTGCTGTGGCAAAAACAGAGTGTTTTGCAGTTCAAGCAAAGTGGATGGGATTTTATAGAAACCTCATGGCCACTGTGCTTTAAAGGGGTTGTCCACTACTTTCACATTTATGCCCTATCCATAGGATAGGGCATCAATTTATGTTTGCCCGGGGTCCCGCACACAGCACCCCCGCCATCAGCTGTTATCGGTGCCGGCGGTGGCCGCCGGCCGGAAGTGCTTACCTTCCGGTGACTGGTCGCCATGTTGTAGTGGTCGGCACTTGTTAGTGCACATCAAACTGCCATTCAATTGAATGGGAGGCGGATGTGCAGTACCCCACGGGGGCCACTATAGATGGATGGCCAAACACCGCAGGCAAGTACTTCCGGCCGGTGGCCGCCGCCGCCAGCACCGATAACTTCTGATCAGCAGGGGTGCTGCGTGCAGGACCCCGGCCGATCATACATTGATGCCCTATCTTATGGATATGACTCGCCCCCTGGGCCGTGGGTTACCCGGAACCGGGCAATAGGGCAATAATGGGGGTAGTAGTGGCAACCCGGTCCATGGCTCAGGGTGGTCATACCAAATGTTGTGGCAGTCTATTTGTAGGGTTTTAAATGTCCGACTACGCCACCCGTGGATTGCGGTCAGGGTTAACCGCAGCAGCAGTGCAGACCGCTGGGGCAGATGTAGGTGTGCAGCATTAAGTAGTATAACTCCCCACGGGAGGAGTGTGGCCCCAGGGCAGTATATAGATGGATGATGGAGGGGATGATTCTGACCGCAATAGCCAGGAAACGGAGGCCTCTTAAACAGTTCAGGGTCTTTATTAGAACAGGTGAGACGACCCAAAAACAGTCCCGGCTAGGAGGGGGCCTGGATGTCTGAGAACAAGTGGGAAGCTGGCCCTGGTCAGGGTGAGGGTGAAGGCCTACCATGCTCTCTGCGCTCTTTCTGGCTATTTCCCTCCTTGTGGTGTAACAGCCCACGTTCCTGAGCTCACCGTGTCTTCTCGCACGTATGGCTTGCAACTAGGGTCCCTTTCTACTCTTGGCCTGGTGCAGCTTTGCTGGTCCCTTCTTCTGTGGCGGAACCACCGGGCTTCTTAGGCCAAGGAACATACAGTCCCCTGCGGGCTGGTTATTTGCTGTAGGACTTGGATTCCTAACAGCCTCGGACACCAAGTCCGGTAGATCAGTTTTTCTCTCAGCCAGGACAGCCTCTCCTCGCCTTCCGTCCCTGGCTCATGGCTCCTCTACTGCCACACGACCTCCTCAGCTTCAGCTGAACTGGCTCTCCCTTCTCTGGGGCACCTCTCACTCCAGAGACAGGTCGTCCAGAACTCTCTAACCCTGCCCCCAGTTCCAGCTTTTATAGGGTCAGCCTGCTCCCCCTACTGACTTGGGACAGGAGGTGCTGCATGCTAATGGTCCCTGACCAGAGAACCTCCCCCTTGCTCTCAGACACAGCTTTATTATACATTTGTGGCATCCAGGCCAGGGTGACACATTCCCCCCTAGTAAAACTTAGTACTCCGGGACTAACAGGAAACACAAATATAGGTTATAAACAACAACATAACATATGTACAAGTGCATTTTGTCCTTAAGGAAACGGCGCTTCCGCGACCGGGTGTCCATTTCACCCAACATGGCGAAGTCTTTGAGCGATGTGGGGACCTGTCCAAAGCAAACCCCAAACGTTGGGCGTGGCTGCAAGGCAAAACTACCTACTTTGGACCACACGGGGCCACGCCAGACAGGTTTTTCTTCCGTGGCCATCTTCGCAAGAGGCACCAACTGCAACTATCTACATGATAGTTCCGGTTATTCACCGTCCATAACCTGTCAGTCCATGAGCTAGAAAAACTAGAAAAACATAATTAATAACCAGGGTACAAGATAACACATTAAATACATACATTATCCACTTAGATCTTCCAGCGAGCTGGCATTTGCCCCTTAGTGCTTCGGGTTGACCTACGTAACCCACTGTCTGGTGGTGGTCTAACCTGTTTTTTCTCACTAGCGCTCGGGGTGCAGTCACTGGCTAAACTTACAGGCAGGGCAGGCAGCTGTCTGCGGGTCCTCTGGCTTACCGCAGGCATGGCAGGCTCACTGTCAGCAGAGGGTTGACTCTCCTGGGCTGCTGGTACAGGCCCTTCTGCCTCTGGAACTGCTTGTTCTTCTCCACCTTCCTGCTCTGGTGTAGGTTGTTGCTGAGCCGGTTGCAGGAAATGCAGGACGGGTACCACTATGGCACCGTTTATTCGAGTCCAGGACTGAGGGAATTCTCCGAGAATGGTGCTGATCATTTCTTCCTTGTCCTCTGCGGGTTCAAGGTCACTTTGATCCTCTTCTGCATTCCGTAGTTGCTCGGGGCACATTTTTAAGTTGTCTTTGGAGACGGTACTAGTGGTTTCTCCTCCATCCTTAGTGACCACGCACACCTTCGGGTTGTCGTGATCAGACTGCAGTACTGTGTAGGGTTCCCTTTCCCACTGGTCATCCAGCTTGTGTAGCCTTCTTTTTCGCTTCAGAACCTGCTCACCAGGTTCCAGGGGACAAGCAGGGACATGTTGGTTGAAGAGCCTCTCTTGCTTTTCTCTCGCCTGGGCCAGGCTCTTCTCCACACTCTCCTGTACCTTCTTGTACTGCAGTCGCCTTTCCGTATCCCAGTCCGCATCTGGGGAGGTGTCCTTGGGTGTTAGGACTCCCATCTCCAGGTCTATGGGCAGCTTACCTGGTCTGGCTCGCATCAGGTAAGCCGGGGTGCAGTTTGTAGCATTCACCGGGATATGGTTGTATAAGTCTATCAGGTCCGGCAGTTTTTCTGGCCACAGGCTGCATTCCTCCAGGGGCAACGTCTTCAGGAGATCAATGACTATATTGTTCATTTTCTCACACATCCCGTTGGTTTGTGGGTGGTAAGGCGTTGTCCGAATCTTCTTACATCCATAGAGGTTGCAGAACTCTTGGAAGATTTCAGGACCTTGGTCTGTCAGGACCTGTTCTGCATACCCGTGTGGGTGGCAGAAGTTTTGCTGGAAGGCTCTGGCCGCCGTTTGAGCTGTCAAGTCTTTTACCGGGACCACCACTAGAAATCGGGAATAGTGGTCCACGATTGTCAGGGCATAAATGTATACTGACCGGCTTGGAGCCAATTTGACATGGTTCAGAGCTACCAGCTCAAGAGGCTGCTTGGTGACGATGGGCCTCAAGGGTGTCTTCTGGCTGGTGCGGTCCTTCCTCCTTAGATTACAAGGGCCACAGTCTCTGCACCACTTCTCTACAGCCCCTCTCATGCTGATCCAGAAGAACCGTCCTCTTAGCAGGAACTCCAGTTTCTTCCAGCCGAAGTGCCCCGCTCTGTCATGGTAAGCCTCCAGGACCATAGCTGCATCTCGCCTTGGGACGACTTGCCAGGTCAGCTCGTGCGTCCGGTGGTTGACGAGTCTTCTGTACAGCTTACCTTCATAGAGGAACAGCCTGCTCTTCTCTTTCCATAGCTGCTTGGCTTCCTCTGGGGCATCCGGATCTAGACGGACGTCTTCTCGGGTCAGCAGGTCTTTCACCATGCGGACTGCAGGGTCACTATCTTGGGTCTTGGCCCAGCTGTGGTGAGGTAGGGGATTGATCATGATGGTTGTTAAGTCTTCCTCCTTCACGCGGTGGGAGTATTGAGTGGCCCCATACCGGTGGAATGCAGGGAGCTGTTATGAACTGCTACAAACACTAAGGAAAGAAAGGAAAACTGTCCCTACAATAGGACTAAGCTGATTCCCTACGATGCAGCGGGGGACCTGTTCCTTGTGAACAGACCCGCCTAAGTCCTCGGCTAGTCTGAACGCAGACCTATAGATATAAGGGAGGGGTCCCTACAAGAACTAAGGACTGGGATATAGTTGGACACCTCCTAGCAGAAATTGTAGCAGAGCAAAGACAAACAAACAAACAGAAGTACTAGTGGTCAAAAGACCAAGCAAGCTACAGAGTAAGGTACAAGGCACCTGGCTAGCTTAAGAGTAAATGTAACACTGAAGTCCTGCAAGGCCAGGAGAGCGGAGCTGGATTATATAGGCAAAAAGTCATGTGACCAGCAAAATAGAAAAAACTAACAGGAGGGTTCTAACAGTACCCCCTCTTCAATGAGGATCCTCCGGATCCTCCAGGCCCAGGTCTATCAGGAAACCTCCTGTGAAACGCTCCGACAAGTCTAGGAGCAGAGACATCATCCGCCCTTACCCAGGAGTTATCCTCGGGACCGAAACCCTTCCAAGCGACGAGATACTGCAATCTCCCTCTATGCCATCTAGAATTAAGAATGCGAGAAATTTCATATTCACCTTCTTCCTCCACCAGAGGAACAGAGACAGTGGCATCCCTATCAGAAACATCAGCTTTTTTCAATAAGGAAACATGAAACACCGGATTAATCTTCCAGGAGGTAGGAACCTCCAACCTAACAGCAGATTGGTTAACTACCTGAAGCACCTTAAACGGACCTACAAACTTCGGGCCCAATTTCTTAGAAGGAATCCTCAACCGCAGATTCCTAGAGGACAACCAAACCATGTCACCAACAGTAAACAAAACCTCTTGACGTTTCCTGTCAAAGTACCTCTTGGATTTTTTGTTAGCCTCTTGAAGGTTACAACGTACATCAGTCCAAACTCTCTCCAAATCACCGGAAAAATTCTCCTCCTCCGGCACAGCCGATACCAATTTGGAGAATGACCCAAAAGACGGATGTCTCCCAGTACAACAAAAAAAGGAGAACACCCAGCAGAAGAGGATGTATGGTTGTTAAGAGCAAATTCAGCCAGTGGCAGAAACTCAGACCACCCCTCTTGATAGTCAGCCACAAAACAACACAAAAACTGTTCAACATCCTGGTTCTTTCTTTCTGTCTGTCCATTAGACTCAGGATGATAACCAGACGAAAATGACAAATGGACTCCCAACCTGTCACAAAAGGCACGCCAAAAACGAGCCACGAACTGAGGTCCCCTATCGGAAACAATGTCGGAAGGAACGCCATGGAGCCTGACAATTTCTTTAACAAAAGCCTTAGCGAGTGTCCTGGCGCAGGGCAGTTTGATGAAGGGAACCAAGTGACACATCTTGCTAAAACGGTCCACGACCACCCAGATAACAGTGAAACCCTCAGAGGCAGGAAGGTCAGTAATAAAATCCATAGCAAGATGCGTCCAAGGAGCACTAGGAACCTCCAGAGGGCAAAGCAACCCCGCAGCAGGAGCATGTGAAGACTTAGATCTAGCACACACAGTACATTGACGCACCCACTTAATGACTTCCTTCTGCCACCCAGGCCACCAAAAACTGCGACCTACAAGTCTCTTAGTCTCCGAAATTCCTGGATGACCTGCCAACCGAGACTTATGACACTCCACAAACAAATCTCTCATTAAGTTCCTAGGCACAAACAACCTCCCATGGGGAGTGTTAGATGGGGCATTCTCCTGGGCTTTCAGAATCCCATCTTCCAAAACGGAGTCCAATGCTGCTATCACAACACCTTCCTGTAAAATGCTCTCCTCCTCCTCGGTACCAACCATGGGAGAAAAACTGCGAGATAAAGCATCAGCTTTTACATTCTTGGTACCCGGGATGTAAGTAACAGAAAAATTAAACCGCGAAAAAAAAAAGTGCCCACCTAGCTTGACGGGCATTCAAGCGCTTGGCAGCATCAAGATAGATCAGATTCTTATGATCAGTAAAAACCTGAATGGGAAATTTAGCACCTTCCAAGAGATGACGCCAATGTTTAAATGCGAGTTTAATCGCCAGCAATTCCCGATTACCGACATCGTAATTAAGTTCGGTCTCAGAAAATTTTTTTGAAAAAAAAAGCACAGGGATGTACTCCATCCTTGTTTTCCTGAGACAAAACAGCACCGACCCCCACAGAAGAAGCATCAACCTCGACCAAAAAAGGCTTGGTCTCATCAGGCTGCATAAGGATGGGGGCAGAACTGAACCTCTCCTTGAGATACACAAAAGCTTCAATGGCCTCAGTAGTCCACTGAACCGTATTCGCACCTTTCCTGGTGAGATCGGTCAGCGGCTTAACAATTATAGAAAAATTCTTAATGAATTTTCTGTAATAATTGGCGAAACCCAAAAATCTCTGTATTGGTTTCAAACTAATAGGCCTAGGCCATTCCTGCACCGCCTGAACCTTCACCGGATCCATCTCAAAGCCCTCATTGGAGATAATGTAGCCCAAAAAACTAATTCTCTGCACAGCGAACTCACATTTCTCCAGCTTAGCAAAAAGTGAATTGTCGCTTAACAACTGCAATACCTCACGTACGCTCTGCCAATGAGACTCCAGATCCGGCGCAAAAATCAAAATGTCATCCAAATACACCACCACATTTTTACCGATCAACGGTCTTAGGATGTCATTAATAAGGTTCTGAAAAAAAGCTGGTGCGTTGGTAAGACCAAAGGGCATAACCAGATTCTCAAAATGACCCACTGGAGTGTTAAAAGCAGTTCTCCACTCATCACCTTCCTTCATACGTAACAAATTGTATGCCCCCCGGAGATCAATCTTAGAGAACCACTTGGCCCCCACTAACTGGTTGAACAAGTCAGGAATTAATGGCAGTGGGTAGGAATTGCGTACTGTAATTTTATTAATTTAGCGAAAGTCCAGACATGGACGTAAACCGCCGTCCTTTTTTTTTCCCAAAAAAAATCCAACAGCCACAGGTGACTTAGAAGGTCTAATGTGACCGGCGGCCAAGCTTGTCTGTATGTATTCCTCCAAGGACTTTCTCTCAGGGATAGTAAGATTAAATAAGCGACTTTTGGGAAGAGTTGCTCCAGGGACAAACTCAATAGTACAATTATAGTCCCTATGAGGAGGCAAAACTTGCAACTCCTCCTCTGAAAAAAACTTCCAAAAATCCTGAATAGGTACAGGTAATTCCCCTCTTTCCACAGCAGCAATGCGACCGTTACAACATCTATCATAACACTTAGGACTCCAAGACTTAATTTCATTGGTAGACCAGTCCAGTACAGGCTTGTGCAATTTTAACCAAGGTAACCCCAAAACCACTGGAGCAGGCAAATTATTTAACCGGTTCCCGACCGCCCACTGTAGATAAACGTCGGCGCTTGCTGGGCTCTGTGCAGCGCCGACGTTTAAAAACGGTGGGTGGTCTCGCAGCTCTCAGGACCCCCAGGGTCCTGCAAGCGCTGCGATTCCGGTGCAGAGCGTTAGCTCTGACAGGGGACATCATTGGGACCTGATTGGATCAGGTCCCAGTGATGTTAACCCTTTGCTATGTTCTATATGCCGCAATCTATAGTGATCGCGGCATACAGAAGATAGACACAGGAGAGGGGGTCGTCTTACTTACCTCTCCGACGACCCCTGATACCTTCCAGGACCTGGGGTTGCTATGGCAGCTGGAGGTCACATGACCGCCTCCAGATCTGCCATATATGGTGTCCTGCCTGGCTCAGCCTGCAGCTGAAGCCTGGCAGGAGACACGGTGTGAAACAGTCAGCAAAGATCTCATGTAATGTAATACATGTCTATTATATTACATGAGATCAGTGATCAGAAAAATAAAAATTAATGACCCATACAGGGACTAAGTAAAAATGTAAAAAAAAGTTTAAAAAAAAGTTTTTAAACTGTTAAAAAAAATCACAAAATAAATAAATAAAATATTAAACCAATAAATCCGTATATTTTTACAAAACCAAAAAAAGTACACATATTTGGTATCGCCGCGTCCGAAACAACCCAAGCTATAAAAGTGTCACACTAATTAACTCCTTCTATGCACACCGTAATAAAAATAAATAAAAAACGGGGCAAAAAAATATGCTTTTTCATCATATCGCCAAACAAAAAGTGGAAAAAATGCGATCAAAAAGCAAAATAGAAATAAAAATGATACCGCTGAAAACGTCATCTTGTTCCGCAAAAAAAAAGCCGCCATACAGCTCCATCAGCCGAAAAATAAAAAAGCTATAGCGCTCAGAATAAAGCAATGCAAAAAAAATATTTTTTTCTATAAAATTGTTTTATTGTGTAAAAGCGCCAAAAAATAAAAAAAATACAGTAAGTGTAGTATCGCTGTAAACGTACTGACCCGAAGAATAACACTGCCTGATCATTTTTACCACACGCAGAACGGCATAAAAAAAAACCCTCAAAAAACAATTCCTGAATTGTTGGTTTTTGTTAATTTTACCTCCCAAAAAACGGAATAGAAAGCGATCAAAAAATGTCACGTACCCAAAAATGGTACCAATAAAAATGTCAACTCGTCCCGCAAAAAACAAGCCATCACATGACTCTGTCGGCCGAAATATGGAAAAATTATAGCTCTCAAAATATGGTGATGCAAAAACTAGATTTTGCAAAAAAAAGCGTCTTTTAGTGTGTGACAGCTGTCAATCATAAAAACCCAATATGATTCTGGTATCGCTGTAATCACACCGACCCGAAGAATAAAGTAATCTAATCAGTTATATCACAAGAGGAACGGCGTAAAAAATAAATAAAACCAATTCTTCACCTGCTACTGATTTGTTTATTATGTCTCCCAAAGATCGCAGTAAGGCTCTGCCCACATTTATCCTGCGCTCTGCGCTGAGCGCTTACACAAGAGTTTCCGTGTAAATCTCTGAAATACATGATTCAGACAAAACCCATGATGGAAGATTCCCTGTAATGAGGCAGATATAGGCCACTGTGGATGCCGTCTGGCCTGGGATCCCACGGTGTCATTTGTTTTAGGCGTGCATAAAAGTGCGGTTGGCCACAGTTTTGTGCACTTCTGAAAAAAGGACACCGCTAAACAGAGGCCAGACGGAGTCCAGAGTAACTCTGCTGCCTCATTATAGTGAATGGATCCTGCAGGGGGTTCATCTGAATTACATCACTTGGAAATTTAGATGGAAACCTCGATGTAAGTGCTCAGCCTAGAGCGCCGGATAAATGTTACGTAAAATGTTCCCAATAAAAGCTTCAACTCAGTCCTCAAAAAAAGCTAGTCCCCACTCAGGTCCATTATCTGTTAAAAATATAAGGGACTTCCAAGTTACTGGTAGCAGAAAGGCTCTGGAAAAGCGAAATGGCCCTTGCCCCCCAAAAGAAATTCAGAAAATTTTGTGCTCCCAAATCCAAATGCCTATTCTACAATAATTTGTTGCCCTGTGTGAAAATGTAAAATCTGAGGGTAAAACATTTTTTTGTGGTAAAAATATAATTATGCTTTTTTCACTGCCCAATGGTATAAATTTAAAAATTAAAAAATACTCATTACTTCCCTAGATGAATTCCTTGAGAGATGTAGTTTACAAAATGGGGTCACTTGTGGGGGTTTCTGCTGTTTCGGCATGTCAGCGACTCTTCAAATGTGACATGGTGTCTGCCACCTATCTCAGCCAACATAGCGCTCCTTTCTCTTCCGAACCCTGCCGTACACCAAAGCAGTGGTTTTTCCCCACGGCGTACTCAGGAGAAATTGCACAACAAATTTCATGGTGCAATTTATCCTATTACCCTTATGATAATGCAAAATTAAGGGATGAAAAACGGTTTTGTGGGAAAAATGTGAAAATTTTACTTTTACAGCTCAATATTATAAACTTCTGTGAATCACCTTGGGGTTCAAGGTGCTCTCCACACATCTAGATAAGTTCCCTAAGGGGTCTAGTATCCAAAATGGTGTCACTTGTGGGGGGTTTCCACTGTTTAGGCACATCAGGGGCTCCCCAAATGCAACATGGCGTCCGCTAATTATTCAAACAAATTTTACATTCAAAAAGTCAAATGGCGCTCCTTCCCTTCCGAGCCCTGTTGTGCGCCCAAACAGTGGTTTGCCTCCACATATGGGGTATCGGCGTGTTCAGGAGAAACTGCACAATAAATTTCATGGTGCAATTTATCCTATTACCCTTATGATAATGCAAAATTAAGGGATATAAAACGTTTTTGTGGGAAAAATGTGAAAATTTTATTTTTACAGCTCAATATTATAAACTTCTGTGAAGCACCTTGGGGTTCAAGGTGCTCACCACACATCTAGATATGTTCCCTAAGGGGTCTAGTTTCCAAAATGGTGTCACTTGTGGGGGGTTTCCACTGTTTAGGAACATCAGGGGCTCTCCAAACGCAACATGGCGTCTGCTAATTATTCAGACAAATTTTACATTCAAAAAGTCTAATGGCGCTCCTTCCCTTCCGAGCCCTGCTGTGCGCCCAAACAGTGGTTTTCCCTCACATATGGGGTATCAGCGCGCTCAAGAGAAATTGCACAAAAAATTTTGGGGTCCATTTTTTCCTGTTACCCCTGTGAAAATAAAAAAAATTAGGTCTAAAGTAACATTTTTGTGAAAAAAGTTAAATGTTAATTTTTTTCTTCCACATTCCAAAAATTCCTGTGAAGCACCTGAAGGGTTAATAAAGTTCTTGAATGTGGTTTTGAGCACCTTGAGGGGTGCAGTTTTTAGAATGGTGTCACTTTTGGGTATTTTCTGTCATAAAGACCCCTCAAAGTGACTTCAAATATGATATGGTCCCTAAAAAAATGTTTTTGTAAATTTTGTTGGAAAAATGAGAAATCGCTGGTCAACTTTTAACCCTTATAGCTCCCTAACAAAAAAAAAATTTTGGTTCCAAAATTGTGCTGATGTAAAGTAGACATGTGGGAAATGTTATTTATTAACTATTTTGTGTGACATATCTCTCTGATTTAAGGGAATGAAAATTCAAAGTTTGAAAATTGCAAAATTTTCAAAATTTTCGCCAAATTTACGATTTTTTCACAAATAAACGCAAGTGATATCAAAGAAATTTTACCACAATCATGAAGTACAATATGTCACGAAAAAACAATCTCAGAATCAGGGGAATCCGTTGAAGCGTTCCAGAGTAATTACTTCATAAAGTGACAGTGGTCAGAATTGAAAAAATTGGCCCGGTCACGAAGGCAAAACCAGGCTCTGGTGCGAAGTGGTTAAAACATTATCTTTCTTATTATTCTAACATTTGGCAAATATTAAAAATTATGGTAATCCTAATTGACCTAAAACGGGAAAGGTTTATTCTTATTTCATGTCACATATTGAGAAAAACATGCATATGTGTCTTTTTATATAGTGTATGTAAACTTCTGGTTTCAACTGTATATATGTATATATGTGCACATCTCATTGCTATAGCAAATCAGTGGGAGTCATCAACAGTGATAAAGTAATAGAAAAAAAGGAAGAAAATTGAATCCTTAGAGGAAAAGTAAGATGATTTGTCTAAAAAATGCCAGCGTAAGGAGGCTCGTAAGCTCCCCGGGGAGCCATTGCATGGTTTATAAGCCTCCTTACTCTGGCATTTCACTCTCCTCACTAGGATCTAAGGGGTAAAGTTTTTCCTTCTGAAGTTTCTCACACAGCTAAATCAGATCTCATGCTTTGCACTGCTGAGGGGCAACACCCCAAAACACCATGGCTGTAAATTGAGATTCTAGTTTCCCATTTATCCTAAATCATGTGGAAAGGCTTGTTAAAAGGTTGATATTGACTTTTAGGATTGCTACTTCCAATAGGTTGCACTGGAAGAGGCAGTTTGCAAGTTTTGGGTGGAATTTCTCTTCAATAAAAATACTTTTTGATTACACCAGTGATTTTTTTCCTTTCTTACAGACTGGACCAGTCATTGGGGAAGCCCTCGCTGTTTCTTTCTGGATAGATTCCACTTCCTACCACTATGAAATGGAATAAATGCTATGTTTTAGAGAAATTAACAATAGTAATGGTAATAATCTGACACCATATGATGGCAAATCCAAGCAACATGCCGTCATTTGTAACAATGGGAAAGCCTTTTTTTTAAGAGGTTGTCCAGAATAAGGATGCCATATTTCATCGCTTTGTGGAAGAATAGGTAAATCGTTTCTCATGTTATATTCTCTGAACTGTAAATCATAAACAGTTTCACAAATTTGGTTGAATGCCAGTGGAACCAAAAAATGCTAATTTCTAATAGTAAATTTAAAAATGACTTTTTTTTACTTTTACTTATTTCCAGATAAAGTGAAAGATCGAGGCTCTAATACAATTGGGTCATGATTGAACCGTGTCGAGGACAAGGTAAGAAAATAAGATAAAACCATATATATTTATATTATGCACAGCTACTACTTACACATACACACATGGAGTACAGGATATACAGACAATTACCACATACTACATACAGAATATTCCTCACTCTCTGAAAAAGTGTAAAATACATAATGGTGCATCCAGACACCAATTCTACAGCGCTGCTCATACACTGCAAAGAGTCTAAATACCTGTGGTCATCTGTGACTTGCACACACAAGTTAAGGTGGCCACACACAATAACTGAAATTTGATTGCTGGTTCGGCCATCCACTACCTCTCCCAACTCTCATACACGAGAAGGTTTGGCTTAGTTAAATGTTCATGTGTTTTCAAAGTGGAGAACTATGAAAATCACTGCCAAACGGCTCTGGCAGCAGCTTATCACCTGAATAACAAAAGGGTCGGGCATTAAGGGTCAGGCAGTTTGAATTTTACCTCCTCTGACCTCATCTGTCAGGGAAGAGTCTGGATGTCCCCTTAGACTATTAGCTTAGTCTATTGTGTATGGAGGCTTAAAGGGGTTTTCCATTACTCAGACAACTCCTTCTCAATCCATATGTGTGTCCCCCAGTAAAATAATAACACCTATACTCACCTCCAGTGCCAGCACTATTCCAGCGGTGTCTGCACTGGCTCTCCTGGGGATTGCGTGTGTCATGGGTGTGTCAGAAGTGACAGACAGTCATCCTGCAGTTGGTTGCAGGAGATCTCTTCATTTGGCCTTACAGACAACTTCTTAGAATATGTATCTCTAGGACCCAGGGGCTAGCTTCCTCGGGCTAATTAACACCCTGGCCTGGATGTATAAATACCTGTTGTGAGCCAGAGGGAGGTGCCAGCGATATTCATTGCCCCTTGTGAAGGCTTGAGCAAGAGCAGTACTTCTATCTCTCTGGTGCTAGAGAACGTGTGCGCATTTGTCTGGAGTCGAGTAAAGCTAAGCGATTTTCCCTTGTTTGTCCCCCCTTGTTGTCTTTAGTGTTCAGTGGGGATCAACTAGTGCTCATCCTTTCTGTTCCCTAGCCTGAGCCTAATGCCAGGGATAGACAGGCTGAGGTATGCGTGCGGCGATTGGTGAAGAACCAATAAAGGGACATTAGTGGAGACAGGGTGACACTAGATCAGCCTAGGAGTTCTCCACTCCCCACTTTCCCTAGTCTGGGTTCCCTTTCCGTTTTCCCTTTGTGTTGCACTTAGTCTTTCCCACACCTTGCGTGACAACATGACATATCTCATGATTCCTAGGGGCAATCAGCGCTGACTTTACTCTCCCCGCCTTTGGCCAACTTGCATACATCCAGAGGAAGTGAGAGCTGTTGCTGCTCTTACTTCCTCCGGATGTACAGGTATGTGCTATAACTGGAGGCAGGAAGAGTGAAGCCAGCGCTGATTGGCAGCAGGGATCACTTGACATAACAATGTCACGTGATCCCAAGGAGAGCCAATGCCGACACGGCTGGAACACTGGAAGGGAGTATAGGTGTTATTTTACTGAGGGCAAAAATATATATATGGAGAAGGAGATGTCCGAGTAGTAGAAAACCCCTTTAAGTGTTGGCTACTACTTTCATGGATGTGGACAGAAAGCTCTTTCTGAGTTCATTAAGTAGTTCAATCTGACAAAGGTTTCCAATAGAGTTGGTGCGAGTCAATTCGCAGGACCCAGTCCATCAGCCACATCCATAATCTGTGACGGCTGCATCGGAGCCCTGAGAACCACCTCCTACATCCCGGCATCCACAGCTGTTCTACTGATTAGCCGGCCTGATGCAATGTCACATATGCATCATGCTGTAACCATAAAGATGCAGCTAATCAGAAGAGAAGCAGGGAATCTTGGAAGGTAGAAGGCAGGTCTTGAGGCTCCTGTCCAGCATCCAAAGATTACTGACGTGGCCGATGGACCGAGTGCTGCGAAACGAATCGCACCAACTATAGTTTTCAAATAAAACAACAATGTCTAAATGGCTAACCAATATTGCATTAAAGGATCTATCTACTTTATTTCTCCCCAAAACTGTGCCTCTCTTGTCCATGGGGTGTGTCTGGTATTGCAACTCAGCGCCCCATTGATTTGGTTAGGGATAAGCTACAATATCAGGCAGCGCTCACGGGTAGTGTGAAATGTGTATGGAGTGTGGTCTGTATCTATGCTATTCTCTTTGTTTGAATTTTTTTTTATACATTTGTAGGTAACTCAAATGGATCATAAACTCAATCTCATAACCGATATGATTCACCACCTGATAGCAAACCAACAAAGCGGTCAGTCTACCAACAGAACACCGCACCGGAGCAACTCTCTGAACGACGGGAGCAACCTCTCCAGTACTCTGCCTACCTACCAACAGTTACAGTGCCAAGACGAGACCAAGATAATGCATCTTGATGAACAAACACAAACTAGTTCTTCTACTGTCCTCAATGCAGATATTCATTATTTTAATGAATGCATTTATAAGCAGAAAGTAAAATGAATGATGAAATTAGACTGAGTATCGAGTAAGTGTGTAACACTGTAAAGGACGTCTTGTCTATTCTCTGTAGATCCTATCAGGGTTCATTGAAGGTTTCTTAGAGGAAGGGACATGGAACATATGTGTATTGCTCCATGTAGAAACATGCAAGAAAGCATCTGATACATTGATGAATCCTTTCTCAGGAAGATTGTAGCTCATCGGCCTGTGGGATCGTAAATCGCTACGGGTCGTGCTGTAAAACTGGCAATACAACTGAACAATTACCCTGATTTTTTTTATTGTATTAAAATACACTTTTTACATTGATTTTCAATTTTTGGGGGGCCTAAAATGAAAATTCATTTGAGAAAAATAGAAATAAATATTGTACTGTAGAAAATTACACTTCTTTTTTTTTTACAATGTATTTTTGGTAAAAATGGTATTAAAGAGTTAATTTTTCTTTATGATTTCTGATCACAATTTTTTTTTTCTGGAATATTTTTTGACATCTGATCAAATGTATTGTATTTTCTCAAAAATGTTGATATTTGCACATTGATTGGTTTAAAACAGTGATGGCGAATCTTTTAGAGACCGAGTGCCCAAACTGCAATCCAAAACCCACTTATTTATCGCCAAGTGCCAACACGGCAATTTATCCTAAATATTGAGGTTTTACTGATACAAACAACTGATACAAAGAGCAGGCGAGGGCAGCATAGAGCAGCCACAGACAGGAGCAGGGGTAAGAGACTGCAGAAATAAAGAATGTGCTCACCCACATCCTGGTATATGTGCTGGCCCTCCCCTCAATCCTGGTATATATGCTGGCCCTCCCCTCAATCCTGGTATATGTGCTGGCCCTCCCCTCAATCCTGGTATATATGCTGGCCCCCCCTCAATCCTGGTATAAATGCTGGCCCTCCCCTCAATCCTGGTATATATGCTGGCCCTCCCCTCAATCCTGATATATATGTTGCCCCCCCCTCAATCCTGGTATATATGCTGGCCCCCCCCTCAATCCTGGTATATGTGCTGGCCCTCCCCTCAATCCTGGTATATATGCTGGCCCTCCCGTCAATCCTGGTATATATGCAGGCCCTCCCCTCAATCCTGGTATATATGCCGGCCCTCCCCTCAATCCTGGTATATATGCCGGCCCTCCCCTCAATCCTGGTATATATGCCGGCCCTCCCCTCAATCCTGGTATATATGCCGGCCCTCCCCTCAATCTTGGTATATATGCAGGCCTTCCCCTCAATCCTGGTATATATGCCGGCCCTCCCCTCAATCCTGGTATATATGCAGGCCCTCCCCTCAATCCTGGTATATATGCCGGCCCTCCCCTCAATCCTGGTATATATGCCGGCCCTCCCCTCAATCCTGGTATATATGCCGGCCCTCCCCTCAATCCTGGTATATATGCCGGCCCTCCCCTCAATCCTGGTATATATGCCGGCCCTCCCCTCAATCCTGGTATATATGCCGGCCCTCCCCTCAATCCTAGTATATATGCCGGCCCTCCCTTCAATCCTGGTATATATGCTGGCCCTCCCCTCAATCCTGGTATATATGCTGGCCCTCCCCTCAATCCTGGCATATATGCTGGCCCTCCCCTCAATCCTGGTATATATGCTGGCCCTCCCCTCAATCCTGGTATATATGCTGGCCCTCCCCTCAATCCTGGTATATATGCTGCCCCTCCCCTCAATCCTGGTATATATGCTGCCCCCCCTCAATCCTGGTATATATGCTGGCCCTCCCTTCAATCCTGGTATATATGCTGGCCCTCCCTTCAATCCTGGTATATATGCTGGCCCTCCCCTCAATCCTGGTATATATGCTGGCCCTCCCCTCAATCCTGGTATATATGCTGGCCCTCCCCTCAATCCTGGTATATATGCTGGCCCTCCCCTCAATCCTGGTATATATGCTGGCCCTCCCCTCAATCCTGGTATATATGCTGCCCCCCCTCAATCCTGGTATATATGCTGGCACTCCCCTGAATCCTGGTATATATGCTGGCCCTCCCTTCAATCCTGGTATATATGCTGGCCCTCCCCTCAATCCTGGTATATATGCTGGCCCTCCCTTCAATCCTGGTATATATGCTGGCCCTCTCTTCAATCCTGGTATATATGCTGGCCCTCTCCTCAATCCTGGTATATATGCTGGCCCTCCCTTCAATCCTGGTATATATGCTGGCCCTCCCCTCAATCCTGGTATAAATGCTGGCCCTCCCCTCAATCCTGGTGTATATGCTGGCCCTCCCCTCAATCCTGGTATATATGCTGGCCCTCCCCTCAATCCTGGTATATATGCTGGCCCTCCCCTCAATCCTGGTATATATGCTGGCCCTCCCCTCAATCCTGGTATATATGCTGCCCTCCCCTCAATCCTGGTATATATGCTGGCCCTCCCCTCAATCCTGGTATATATGCTGCCCTCCCCTCAATCCTGGTATATATGCTGGCCCTCCCCTCAATCCTGGTATATATGCTGGCCCTCCCCTCAATCCTGGTCTATATGCTGGCCCTCCCCTCAATACTGGTATATATGCTGGCCCTCCCCTCAATCCTGGTATATATGCTGCCCTCCCCTCAATCCTGGTATATATGCTGGCCCTCCCCTCAATCCTGGTGTATATGCTGGCCCTCCCCTCAATCCTGGTATATATGCTCCCTCCCCTCAATCCTGGTATATATGCTCCCTCCCCTCAATCCTGGTATATATGCTGGCCCTCCCCTCAATCCTGGTATATATGCTGGCCCTCCCCTCAATCCTGGTATAAATGCTGGCCCTCCCCTCAATCCTGGTATATATGCTGCCCTCCCCTCAATCCTGGTATATATGCTGGCCCTCCCCTCAATCCTGGTATATATGCTGGCCCTCCCCTCAATCCTGGTATATATGCTCCTCTCCCCCCCCCCCCAGCCATTGTGCATCCCATATTAAAAAAAAAAAAAAACACATAATAAACCCTCCTCCTCACCTTCCTTCTTCTCCCGCGCAGCGTCCTCTCCTGTAGTCGGCACATCTAGCTGAAGTGTATTGCCGCGCACGTACTAGCCAGGTCCGTGCGCGCTGCAGTACACGCTGCCGGCCAATCAGAAGCCAGCGGCCGCTGGCCTCTGATTGGCCAGCCGACGTCATGCTGGCCTCTGATGTGCCGGCAGCCGCTTCTGATTGTCCGGAAGTCGCTAGCCTCTGATTGGCCAACGTCATGCTGGTCTCTGATTGGCCAGAAGCCGCAGGCCTCTGATTGGCCGGCCGAATTCATGCTGGCCTTTGATTGGAAGGAAGCCGCTGGCCTCTGATTGGCCGGCTGACGTCATGCTGGCCTCTGATTGGCCGGCAGACGCTGGCCTCTGATTGACCGGTCGACGTCATGCTGGCCTCTGATTGGCCGGCAGCCGCTTCTGATTGGCCGGAAGCCGCTAGCCTCTGATTGTCCGGCCGAATTCATGCTGGCCTCTGATTGACCGGCTGACGTCATGCTGGTCTCTGATTGGCCAGAAGCCGCAGGCCTCTGATTGGCCGGCCGAATTCATGCTGGCCTCTGATTGACCGGCCGACGTCATGCTGGCCTCTGATTGGCCGGCAGCGTGTATTGCCGCGCACGGGCCTGGCTAGTTCGTGCGCTGCAATACACTTCAGCTCGATGTGTTTCCGTCCGAGAGAGATCGCACATCTAGCTGCAGTGGCGGAGCTGGTGCCGGCACTCGGCGGCTCAGAGTTCTCCCCGCCGGCCCGATCCAGTAGCGCTAGTGCTGCGGCCATGGTGCCCCCCAGGAGGGCTCTGCTGCCCCCTCTGCACGCTGCCATAGGTTCCCAGCACTGGTGTAAAGCATTTCTTCTTCTACATCTGACGACCCAAAATTGGTGATTTTCTGAAAAAAAAAAAAAAATGGCCAGTCTGCATTATATATGGTGGAAGTGAGAATGTATCATCTGGATAAGGGGGTGGTCTTCACAGAGGGGTCTATGGAGAGATGTCACTTTATAAGGAGCACATAGCATGGAATACCGGGGGGAAGCCTTCTGGCTCCTTATGTTGCTCCAGTCCGGAATGCTCCACTATGGTCCATCCTTCTATAGTTCTTCTCTTACACTTTCTGCTGCTCGGTATATGGACGTATTCGCTCTATGCTGACAGGCGCTCCCTTAGTATAGCCCATGTAATGCACAGCACCACAATGTTGTAGGTTCTGACTACTGTGTAAGAAAACACCCACCCAGAGACCGGCCATAATCTTATAGTCTGGGTGTGAATACGCTGTAGGTAGAGCTACACTTTTGTTGTGGAAATTTTGGTAATTTTATTTACCTTTTTGCATTTAGGCTATGTGCCCACGATGCAGAAATGAAGCAGAAAATTTCTGCAGCATTTCTGCATCTCCCTGGCAGAAAAAACGCATGCAGATTGACAAGCGCTTTCCAGGCGATTTTAGCATCACTTGGAAAGTGCTTGACAACTAGGTCACACTGTATAAATTCATGGAAACAGCATGGATTTATATAGTGTGAACCGTAAAAATGAAAACAAATAAAGCTATACTCACCCCTGATGCCCGACGTGGCTGCAGCGCTCGTTCCTGTCTGGTTCCTGGATGCCAGCATATCGCGAGACAGAGCGGTGAAGGGCCTGCGGTCACATGACTATGACGTCACCGCAGGTCCTCAAGCGATGCCGGCATTCAGAGAGAAGCCTCCGGACAGGTGAATATAAACTTTATTTGTTTTTTTATTCTTTTTTTACAGGTACAATGGTACCCAGGTCTGGATGAGAGTCTCCTCTCCTCCAGAACTGGGTACCATCCGCACATAGAGACGCATAGAAGCCGCTTGTAAAAATGTACCGTCGCGGTTTCTATGCGTCTCAATGCAAGTCAATGGCGGGAGTTCCGCTGCGCTTCTGCAAAATTAAATGACATGCTGCGGATTTTTGTACGCAGCATAAACGCTGCGGAAAAATCCGCAGCATGTGCATAGAACATGCGGAATCCCCTTGGGGACCATGGGGTGCGGATTACCTAGCGTTTCACAAGCGTTTATGCTGCGGAAATTCCGCAGCATAAACGCTTGAAAAACGCTACGTGGGCACTGAGCCTTACCCGAATGAGGCTTGTGAGAAATCCTTAAATATGCAGCAGATTTCTCCTGTATGATGCTGACCAATCATAAGCAAGCAGCAACACTCAAAGAAAAGAAGAACACGCCCCCACCATAGCTCAAAGCGGGTTTCTTAGGGTATAAAGCTACGTTCTCACTATGAGTTTTTAGTGAGTTTTTACGCTGCATAATTTAGAAATAATGCAAGTAACCTATCTTAATGGGTGCAGAAATTCTGCAACATCAAAAACTCACCAAAAGCTCATCGTGGGAACCTAGCCTAAGATGTGTAATGATGGAGAGTCCTGATCTCCTGGTCTAACCTTCTGCATGATTAGAAAGCAGAGGTAACAGCTCTTAGACAAGGAAGGAGCCGCACAGCTGAGTTTCTCTGTGTCACATTACAAACCCTTTTATTGACTCTCCTGATTATGGAGTGTGCCAGTATCACACTTATGTCTTCTGTGCTCAAGCAACTTGTATTCTTTCTGCAGTGATATTAGGCTGTTATTACACCTCACACAGGAGCAGTGTGTTCTGGGTTACTTCTATGGTGAAATGCAATGACAGTCTGCTCTAATCTCACTGCAGAATGAGTACAAGTTGAGCACAACGGATCTAAGTGTGATACTGACACTGTGCTCTCATTTCTGGACAGGCAGTTTGGGATAGGCGCAGAACAGCAGAGGTGAGAGTGCCATAAGAGGAGGAAAGCTGTTAGAAAGGTTTGTAATGTTGCACAACTAAACTCTCTTGTGCTGCCCCTTCACCCACAGAGACCTTAACTGAAAGGTATTAG
Organism: Phyllobates terribilis; assembly: GCF_046119375.1. Taxonomy (NCBI): domain Eukaryota; kingdom Metazoa; phylum Chordata; class Amphibia; order Anura; family Dendrobatidae; genus Phyllobates; species Phyllobates terribilis. The sequence goes on from NW_027363046.1 coordinate 481,378, forward strand.
TCAGTTGTGTGCTCTAATCATGCAGGAGGTTAGCCCAGGAGACCAGGTCTGTATCCTTACATCTTAGACACTGAGAAATCTGCTCTAAGCTATGGTGGGGATGTGATCATCTTTCTTTTCAGTGTTGTCGCCTGCTTATAATTGGTCAGCATCATGCAGGGAGAAGAATTTCGCACCCCCAGTGAAAACTCTGATAACATCTACTTGGACTTAATTTTTTTTAACTCATTAGGCGCCAAATACTTTCATTGCTAATATCTCTGCAAATGAAAGATAAAATAGAAAGAGCATGGATGAGATACCAGGACACTGTGTGTGGCACTTTATTATTATTATTTATTATTCTAGCTCCATTTATTCCATGGTGCTTTACATGTGAAAAAGGGGGTATACATAGCAAACACAATTGCAAAAATCTTGAACAAAAACGCAATGGCAAACTGGTACTGGAGGAGAGAGAACCCTACCTGCGATGTCTCACAATCTTCAAGGGATGGGTGAGGATACAGTAGGTGAGGGTAGAGCTGGTCATGCAGCGGTGTGGTGGAGCAATGATTACTGCAGGTTGTAGGCTTTTCGGAAGAGGTGGGTTTTCAGGTTCCTTTAGAAGGTTTCCACGGTAGGCGAGAGTCTGATGTTTTGGGGTAGAGAGTTCTAGAGTAGGGGGGATGCACGGGAGAAATCTTGTATGCAATTGTGAGAAGAAACGATAAGAGGGGAGTAGAGAAGGAGATCTTGTGAGGATCGTAGGTTGCTTGTAGGTGTGTACCGGGAGACTAGGTCACAGATGTATGGAGGAGACAGGTAGTGGATGGCTTGGTATGCCACGGTTAGGGTTTTGAACTGGAGTCTCTGGGCAATGGGGAGTCAGTGAAGCATTTGACAGAGAGGAGAGGCCGGGGAGTAGGCGGAAGGCAGGTGGATTAGTCGGGCAGCAGAGTTTAGGATAGATTGGAGGGGTACGGGAGTGTTAGCGGGGAGGCCACAGAGCAGGAGGTTGTAGTAGTCGAGGCGGGAGATGATGAGGGCGTGCACTAGTGTTTTTGCAGATTCATGGTTGAGGAATATGCGGATCCATGTTTTTGAGTTGGAGTCGACAGGAGGAGGAAAGGGCTTTGATATGTGGCTTGAAGGAGAGGTTAGAGTCCAGGGTTACTCTGATGCAGCGAGCTTGTGGGACTGGGGAAAGTGGACAGCCATTGATTTTGATGGATAGGTCAGATGGGGAGGCTGAGTGAAATGGGGGAAAGATGATGAATTCTGTTTTATCCATGTTAAGTTTTAGAAATCTAGCAGACAAGAAGGATGAGATAGCGAACAGACATTTTGGGGTTCTGGTTAGTATGGAGGTGATATCAGGTCCAGAGAGGTAAATCTGTGTGTCGTTAGCATAGAGATGATACTGAAAGCCGTGGGACTCTATGAGCTGTCCCAGGCCGAAGGTGTAGATGGAGAAGAGCAGGGGTCCTATGACTTAACCTTGGGGAACACTGACAGATAGGATGCGAGATGAGGAGGTGGTGTGTGAGTGAGAAACACTGAAGGTTCTGTCTGTTAAGTATGAGTAGATCCAAGATTATTATGATCTGCAACATAAACTAGGGAAAGAAGGGGAGAGCTGTCCCCACAGTAAGACTAAGCTGAGTCCCTACGTTGTAGCAGGCAACCTGTTCCTTGTGAACAGACCCGCCTTCGTCCTCGGCTAGTCTGAACGTAGACCTATAGAGAAAGGAAGGGGTCCCTAAAAGAACTAAGGACTGGGACAAAAATGGGACACCTCCTAACAGAAGTTGTTGCAGAGCAAAAGAAAAACTGACAAAAGTACTAGAGGTCCAGAGGACCAAGCAAACTAGAGATAGATAGGCACAAAAGCACCTGGCTAGAAAGACAGTCTAAACAACACTGAAGTCTAGCAAGGCCAGAAGGGTGGAGCTGGAATAAATAGGAAGATGGTCACGTGACCGCAAAACACAAGATAGAAACAAAAACAAACAGGAGGGTTCTAACAGTACATCCTCTTTTATGAGGATCCTCCGGATCCTCCAGGCCCAGGCCTATCTGGAAATCTCCTGTGGAAAGCTCTGACAAGTCTAGGGGCAGAGACATCATCCGCCTTAACCCAGGATTTATTCCTCGGGACCGAAACCTTTCCAAGCGACGAGATACTGCAATCTCCCTCTATGCTCTCTGGAATTCAGGATACGAGAAATTTCATATTCGCCGTCTTCCACCACCGGAGGAACTGTGACAGTGGCCTCCCTATCCGATACATCAGCCTTTTTCAACAAGGAAACATGAAACACAGGATTAATCTTCCAGGAGGAGGGAACCTCCAACCTAACAGCAGACTGGTTAACTACCTGAAGCACCTTAAAAGGCCCCACAAACTTTGGACCCAATTTTTTAGAGGAAATCCTCAATCGCAGATTCTTTGAGGACAACCAAACCATGTCACCCACAGTAAACAAAACCTCTTTACATTTCCTGTTAAAATACTTCTTGGACTTTTTGTTAGCCTCTTGAAGGTTACAACGTACATTAGTCCAAACTCTCTCCAAGTCACCGGAAAAATTCTACTCCTCCGGCACCGCCGACCGCAATTTGGAGAACGAACCAAAAGACGGATGTCTCCCAGTACAACAAAAAAAGAACACCCAGCAGAGGAGGATGTATGGTTGTTAAGAGCAAATTCTGCGAGTGGCAGAAACTCAGACCACCCCTCTTGATTGTCTGCCACAAATCAACGCAAAAACTGTTCCACATCCTGGTTCTTTCTTTCAGTCTGTCCATTAGACTCAGGATGATAACCAGATGAAAATGACAAATGGACTCCCAACCTGTCACAAAAAGCACGCCAAAAGCGAGCCACAAACTGAGGTCTCCTATCAGAAACAATGTTGGTGGGAATGCCATGGTGCCTGACAATTTCCTTAACAAACGCCTTAGCGAGTGTCTTAGCGCAGGGTAGCTTAATGAATGGAACCAAATGACACATCTTGCTAAAACGGTCCACGACCACCCAGATGTCAGTGAAACCCTCGGACACAGGAAGGTCAGTAATAAAATCCATTGCCAAATGCGTCCAAGGCGCACTAGGAACCTCCAGAGGTCAAAGCAACCCCGCAGCAGGGGTATGGGAAGCCTTTGACCTAGCACACACCGTACACTGACGCACCCACTTGATGACTTCCTTCTGCCACCCGGGCCACCAAAAACTGCGACTGATAAGTCTCTTAGTCCCAGAAATTCCTGGATGACCTGCCAACCGAGACTCATGATACCCCACAAACAAATCTCTCCTAGAGGTTCTAGGCACAAACAATCTCCCATGAGGAGTGTTAGATGGGGCATCCTCTTGGGCTTTCAGAATCCCTTCTTCCAAAACAGAGTCTAATGCTGCTACCACAACTCCTTCCTGTAAAATGCTCTCCTCCTCCTCGGTACCAACCATGGGGGAAAAGCTGCGAGATAAAGCATCGGCTTTAACATTCCTAGTACCAGGGATATAGGTAACAGAAAAATTAAACCGAGAAAAAAAAAGTGCCCACCTAGCTTGACGGGCATTCAAGCGTTTGGCAGCATCCAGATAGATCAAATTCTTATGATCTGTGAAAACCTGAACAGGAAATTTAGCACTTTCCAAGAAATGATGCCAATGTTCAAACGCAAGTTTAATAGCCAACAATTCCCGATTGCCAACATCGTAATTAAGTTCGGTTTCTGAAAATTTTTTTGAAAAAAAATCACAGGGATGTACTCCATCCTTGTTCTCCTGAGACAAAACTGCACCGACCCCCACCGAAGAAGCATCAACCTCGACCAAAAAAGGCTTGGTCTCATCAGGCTGCATAAGGATAGGGGCAGAACTGAACCTCTCCTTGAGATACACAAAAGCTTCAATGGCCTCAGTAGTCCACTGGACCGTATTCGCACCTTTCCTGGTGAGATCAGTCAGTGGCTTAACAATTATAGAAAAATTCTTAATGAATTTCCTGTAATAATTGGCGAAACCCAAAAATCTCTGTATCGATTTCAAACCAATAGGCCTAGGCCATTCCTGCACAGCCTGAACTTTCACCGGGTCCATCTCAAAGCCCTCGCTGGAGATAATGTAGCCCAAAAAACTAATTCTCTGCACAGCGAACTCACATTTCTCCAGCTTAGCAAAAAGTGAATTATCACTCAATAACTGCAACACCTCACGTACGCTCTGCCAATGGGAATCCAGATCTGGTGAATAAATCAGAATGTCATCCAAATACACAACCACATTCTTGCCAATCAAAGGTCTCAGGATGTCATTAATAAGGTTCTGAAAAAACGCGGGTGCATTGGTAAGACCGAAGGGCATCACCAGATTCACAAAATGACCTACCGGAGTGTTAAAAGCAGTTTTCCATTCATCACCCTCCTTCATTCGTAACAAATTGTATGCCCCCCGGAGATCAATTTTATAGAACCACTTGGTCCCCACTAACTGGTTAAACAAGTCTGGAATTAACGGCAATGGGTAGGAATTGCGTACGGTAATCTTATTAATTTCACGAAAGTCCAGACATGGACGTAAACCACCGTCTTTTTTTTTAACAAAGAAAAATCCAACGGCCACAGGCGACTTTGAAGGTCTAATGTGACCAGCAGCCAAGCTCGTCTGTATGTATTCCTCCAAGGCCTTTCTTTCAGGGATAGTCAGATTTAATAAGCGACTCTTGGGAAGAGTAGCTCCAGAAACAAACTCAATGGTGCAATCATAGTCCCTATGAGGAGGTAAAACTTGCGACTCCTCCTCTGAAAAAACCTTCCAAAAATCCTGAATAGGTACAGATAATTCCCCTTTTTCCACAGCCGCAATGCGACCATTACAACATTTATCATAGCACTTATGACTCCAAGACTTAATCTCATTAGTAGACCAGTCCAGTAAAGGATTGTGCAGTTTTAACCAAGGCAAACCTGCACATGCGGATTTCAATTGGGGAACATTGCTGCCCTTCTACCATGCGTTTTTCATGCGTTTCCGCGGCGTTTCCGCAACTGCAAAAACGCCGCGGAAACGCATGAAAAACGCATCGTGTGAACTCAGCCTCAGGCTATGTGCCCACGTTGCAGAAATGAAGCAGAAAATTTCTGCTTCATTTCTGCAAGTCCTCTCCCGGAAAAACGCATGCGGAATTCCGCACGCGTTTATCGCGCGTTTTTCATGCGTTTATCTCGCGTTTTCCACATGCGGAATTGCCTTGCGTTTTTAATGCATTGCACAAGGCAATTCCGCTTGCGGAAACGCAAAATTAATTGACATGCTGCGGATTTTTGAACGCAGCATAAAAGCTGCGGAAAAATCCACAGCATGTGCATAGAACTTGCGTAATCCCCTTGGGGACCATGGGGTGCTGATTACCTAGCGTTTTACAAGCATTTCCGCTGCGGAAATTCCGCAGCATAAACGCTTGAAAAATGCTACGTGGGCACACAGCCTTATAGAACAGCATTTCTGTGGAATAACACGACTGATTTACTGTGTATGCACCATTGCCTTCATTTGATGTCACTTACTGTCACCTGTCACCTTGCCCCAACTCTGCAATCCCCAATATCAGTCCATGACCTCAATGGGGTCACTATAAAATTCTAAAGAGGACTGGTCATGTCTCTATTAGAAAATAGATAAACTTAGGATAGAAACAATATGAGCATATACCCTGCTATAAGTAAGTAAAAAGCAATAGTGAATATATATAATATAGGGTACTTAGTAAACATGGTTTTTGATTTAAAAAAAGCCATCCCACCCGCACCAAGGTGTACCCAGTCAGTTATGTGAAATATATAATAAAATACACTTTAGTACAATATTAGTGTTTTGTCCCTTTAAATCTGCTGCTACTTCTGTCACCATGGTAACTGCTTTCATACTCAGCCAATAGGATTGCTCGGTTTGAATTTGGAAAAAAAAAAAAAAGTCCTATATCGTCAGTTTGTTCCTTCTCATCTGAGTGTGAAGACAGACACCTGCGATCAGCGAGAGATTATAGGTATAAGACGTGATATAATATAACGGACGGAGCCACATCCCATCACACGCACTCAGCGACCACAACTCACAGGAATCAGCACATTTACCAGACAATAAGTTATTATTCCCCAACACATGATGCGCTGAGACACCAGTGGGGGGCGCCGCACTCGTTACATCTCCCATCTGGATGGATCCAGCGACGAGATCCTGATATTTCCCCCCAGCTCCGCTCCTCCATAGGGAATGGCCCAGATGCACGCAGAACGGACCGAAGTGTAATACTGCTAGAACTCTGCATGATATCACATCCTCCATATATACCACATAATAAAGGGGTGCTCCCACTGGGACAGGTCATCACCTATCCAGAGATCAGTGATAACTTGTTCCAACTAGACATCCCCTTTAATGGAAGAGATCACATCTCTAACAGTCAATACGCTATTCATTCCCAATCTTCCCTGGCCCCAGTAATGCCCCTGAGTATATCGCCAATATGAGCCAATCATCAAACCCTCTGCTGACTGTTCCCGATGTCTTATAGAGTTTGGAGACGTTGCTACAAGAGAAGATATCAGCGGACACCATGGGGGTGGAGTATTCTGCCAGCGATGGAGCAGGTAGTATCCACCAGTCTGTGATATCTGACCTTCCTCCATATTCTGCTCTTACATGCGTTTCTTCAGCTTTACCCCTTCCCGACATAACCAGTTTATGTTTTTTTTCTGTTTTTTCCTCCGCTTTTTCCAACTTTTCTAACTTTTTGATATCTGTCCACATAGTGTGAGGTCTTGTTATTTTGTAGGATGAGCTGTCCTTATAAATGACACCATTCATTTACCACATAGTCCTAGAAAACGGGAAAAACATTCCAAGTGCAGTAAAAGTGCGAAAAAAAAAGCCTGACATTGTTTTTCTGGGAACGGTTTTAACGGCGCACATTGTGTGATAAAAATGACCTGGTAATAGGATCCTACTCCTCAGTGTGATTACAGCAAGACCAAACTTCTCCAATAGTTTTGGCAAAAGAAAAAAACTTTTTTTTGATGCTGTCACCATTTTTTCTGAGACCCGAAACATTTTCAGTTTCCGGGTTGATGGAGCTGTGTGGGGGCTTATTTTTTGAAGGGCAAGAGGACTTTATTGATAACATTTTGGGACACATATGTCATGGTCATCGCTTCTTACAGGATTTTCTGCAGTATTGAGGCGAACGAAAAAATGCAATTTTGTCTTTTTGAATTTTTTTCTGTGTTCACTGATCGTTTTTTTTTTTATATTTTGATAGATTGTATTTCTCTGAAAGAGACCATACCACAAAATGTGTATATTTTTATTATCTTTATTTTTAGTGGGAGGTGAGTTGAACGTGTGGGGTTTTAATAAATATATATATACTTTTTTTCACTGTATTTGTATACATCATCTGATTGCTTGTGCTATATACAGCGATACCACAGTAATGCTCCATATAGCAAAACCACGGTCTTCTTTACAGCCCAAATGAAGCTTTATGATGACAGGCACGGAGGCTTCAGCAGACCCCCGCATGTCATAGCAGTCCATCGGCGCCCTATGATCGCGTCACAGGAGCGCCGGTGGGCGTATGGAACGACGCGTCCCAATGCTGGCGCGCTGTTAATGCTGCTGTTAGAGATTGACAGCAGCACTGAACAGGTTAACAGTGGTGGGCAGATCTTCGCTCCACTCGCAGCTGTTAGAGGCAGGTCCTGGTTGTTTGTCACAGCCATTATCTGCCATGTAAGGGGTGAGCTGACCCTGCTCCACACACCCGCTACTGACTTATACCATACATGTACGGCAGATGTTGGTAAGGAGTTAAAGCGGTTGTCCAGCTTTGGGGCCATTTTTTTTTACTTTAATGCAAGTATTTGGGGCTAAAATTGATTTCTGTAATTGAGTTTCATTAAAAATGTTGCCTTCTGTAGCATCTGTGCTGCACTGTCTATTGCTGGCTGCAAAATTAGCTAACTGAGAATCTATCAGTGAGCTCCTTAGTCTTAAGGGAGAGTTTGTAGATCTTTAATCTGTTTTTTTTTCCTGAGTGCCTATTAGCTGATCTATGCCCAAAGAAAACACAAAACTTGAATGTGCAGGGAAACAATAAGTCTGTAATAGCCGGTGAAAAACACTTAATGAAACCTAAATGTAAAAAATTACTTTTAGTAGTAAATACATGACATGAGAAAATATACACTGCTCAAAAAAATAAAGGGAACACTTAAACAACAGAATATAACTCCAAGTACATCAAACTTCTGTGAAATCAAACTGTCCACTTAGGAAGCAACACTGATTGACAATCAATTTCACATGCTGTTGTGCAAATGGAAGACAATAGAGGGAAATTATTGGCAATTATCAAGACACACTCAATAAAGGAGTGGTTCTGCAGGTGGAGACCACAGACCACATCTCAGTACCAATGCTTTCTGGCTGATGTTTTGGTCACTTTTGAATGTTGGTTGTGCTTTCACACTCGTGGTAGCATGAGACGGACTCTACAACCCACAGAAGTTGCTCAGGTAGTGCAGCTCATCCAGGATGGCACATCATTGCGAGCTGTGGCAAGAAGGTTTGCTGCGTCTGTCAGCGTAGTGTCCAGAGGCTGGAGGCGCTACCAGGAGACAGGCCAGTACACCAGGAGACGTGGAGGGGGCCATAGGAGGGCAACAACCCAGCAGCAGGACCCCTACCTCTGCCATTGTGCAAGGAGGAACAGGAGGAGCACTTCCAGAGCCATGCAAAATGACCTCCAGCAGGCCACAAATGTGCATGTGTCTGCATAAACGGTTAGAAACCGACTCCATGAGAGTGGGATGAGGGCCAGACGTCCACAGATGGGGGTTGTGCCCAATGCCAGACCTCATGTGGCTGGAGTATGTCAGCAGTTCCTGCAAGATGAAGGCATTGAAGCTATGGACTAGCCCGCCCGTTCCCCAGACCTGAATCCCATTGAGCACATCTGGGACATCATGTCTCACTCCATCCACCAACGTCACATTGCACCACAGACTGTCCAGGAGTTGGTGGATGCTTTAGTCCAGGTCTGGGAGGAGATCCCACAGGAGACCATCCGCAACCTCATCAGGAGCATGTCCAGGCGTTGTAGGGAGGTTATACAGGCACGTGGAGGCCACACACAATACTGAGCCTCATTTTGACTTGTTTTAAGGACATTACATCAAAGTTGGATCAGCCTGTAGTGTGTTTTTCCACTTTAATTTTGGGGGTGACTCCGAATCCAGGCCTCCATTGGTTAATAAATTTGATTTCCATTGATGATTTTTGTGTGATTTTGTTGTCAACACATTCAACTTTGTACAGAACAAAGTATTCAATGAGAATATTTCATTCACTCAGATCTAGGATGTGTTATTTGAGTGTTCCCTTTATTTTTTTGAGCAGTGTGTATATATAATATAAATAATTACTGCAGCTTTAATGCTATTTATTACGTCTCAGGAGGAGGACGGAAGAGGAAGAGGACGGAAGAGGCGGAGGACGGAAGAGATGGAGGACGGAAGAGGCGGAGGATGGAAGAGGAGGAGGACAGAAGAGGAGGAGGACGGAAAAGGAGGAGGACGGAAGAGGAGGAGGATGGAAGAGAAGGAGGACGGAAGAGGCGGAGGACGGAAGAGGCGGAGGATGGAAGAGGCAGAGGACAGAAGAGGCGGAGGACGGAAGAGGCGGAGGACGGAAGAGAAGGAGGACGGAAGAGGAGGAGGACGGAAGATGAGGAGGACCGAAGAGAAGGAGGACGTAAGAGGAAGAGGACGGAAGAGGAAGAGGACGAAAGAGGCGGAGGACAGAAAAGGCGGAGGACGGAAGAGGCGGAGGACAGAAGAGGCGGAGGACGGAAGAGGCGGAGGACAGAAGAGGAGGAGGACGGAAGAGAAGGAGGACGGAAGAGGAGGAGGATGGAAGAGGAGGAGGACAGAAGAGGAGGAGGACGGAAGAGGAAGAGGACAGAAGAGGAGGAGGATGAAAGTGGAGGAGGATGGAAGAGGAGGAGGACAGAATAGGAGGAGGAGGACAGAACTGCACCTTATGATCCCTAGGGGGAAAGGGATGGTAGTAATATAGTGGTAGTATATCCGTATTAGTGTAATATGAGTAATAATACTAGTGATAATAGTAAGAAAGTAATAAAATAACAGTAGTAATAGTAGTAGGTAGAATAGCAGTGTGATCCAGGGTCCTAGGACTGATCGCCTTTTCTCGGGGTCAAGAAGGAATTTTTCCCCTGTGACACAAATTGGCTGAAGGTGTCCTGGGGTTTTTGCCTTCTTCTGGATCAACACTGTAGGTATAGGGCAGTATTAGTAGTGATAGGAAAGAAGAATAATACTGTAATAAGACAGCACAATGTAATAATAACCATATCAAATAGATTTATAAAAACAAATTAAAATAACTCCAGTAGTACAATAATTAGTGTAATATTATATAACTTGTAATAACATTAATTGGTTTGATCCAGGGTCCTAGGACTGATCGCCTTTTCCCGGGGTCAAGAAGGAATTTTTCCCCTGTGACACAAATTGGCTGAAGGTGTCCTGGGGTTTTTGCCTTCTTCTGGATCAACACTGTAGGTATAGGGCAGTATTAGTAGTGAAAGGAAAGAAGAATAATACTGTAATAAGATAGCACAATGTAATAATAACCATATCAAATAGATTTATAAAAACAAATTAAAATAACTCCAGTAGTACAATAATTAGTGTAATATTATATAACTTGTAATAACATTAATTGGTTTGATCCAGGGTCCTAGGACTGATCGCCTTTTCCCGGGGTCAAGAAGGAATTTTTCCCCTGTGACACAAATTGGCTGAAGGTGTCCTGGGGTTTTTGCCTTCTTCTGGATCAACACTGTAGGTATAGGGCAGTATTAGTAGTGAAAGGAAAGAAGAATAATACTGTAATAAGATAGCACAATGTAATAATAACCATATCAAATAGATTTATAAAAACAAATTAAAATAACTCCAGTAGTACAATAATTAGTGTAATATTATATAACTTGTAATAACATTATTAGGTTTGATCCAGGGTCCTAGGACTGATCGCCTTTTCCCGGGGTCAAGAAGGAATTTTTCCCCTGTGACACAAATTGGCTGAAGGTGTCCTGGGGTTTTTGCCTTCTTCTGGATCAACAGCTTTAGGCATAGGGATTTTAGTAATACCATTATTAGAACCACAAGATTAATAAAAAAAAATTAGAATTACATTTTTTTAATTCGTTTTATAACAGTTACAATTAATTGCATTAATGCAATAATAATAAATAGTAAAAATGGTGGTAATAATAATAATACAAAAAACTAGTCCCAGTTAGTAAGTTAGTGTAATGTTAGTGTAGGGACCCATCTGAAGAGGTCGCCTTGACGTTGGCAGATGGGCTCGCACAATTTGCTCAAAATGTGCGCTAAGAACCTCATATTTCTATGTACAGGAGATCTAGCAGTAATACCATTCAGGAGATAGATATCTGTGTACACACATTTTGTTATATACTTTTGTGCAGCACACAGGGCAGGTATACAGGTACAGGGCGAGAGTGTTACAGTGATATTATAACTCGGCCTTAAGGATAAAATGCTGATAACTACAGATCCTGGAAACACATTCGAAACTAGACCTTGTAAGTAACTGGTTCCCAGCTAGTGGTAAATATGTACAGGGCAGTCCGGTACCAAGACCTGCTCTATAGGACACATTATCATCAGGCAGGTCCTTACAAGATCTGCGGCAGAAGTGTGGCTGTATAACACAGTCCTGCTCCTGCCTCAGCTGCCCACAGTGGAGCCAACCTTGATCCTGGCAGCTTAATCCATTGAATGACACAGTAGGGGGCTTCCACAGCATTTAGGCACTTTAGACAGGAGAGGGAGGCATGATCATGGTGCCAATGAGTTTCTATGGCAGCTGAGATCTAACAATGGACCCCATGATGGCCATTTTACTGCTCCTATTAGACCCCGGCTGAGGAAAGGTCTATGAGGACACCGGTCAGACTTATGTCGCCTGCTCTGCACATATTAGAAATACCTAGGGCTGATTAGTTTGCCATTTGTAAATCTGATCCAGCAGCGCTGGGCTACCACTGACGTGATCAGGGCTATTGAGCTCCTAGATTGGGCAGAGGAGCTCAGTATTCAGCAGGAGCTGGCCGAGGAGAGCAGAGCAACTTGCATGGGGCTGCTGCACAAGAAGCAACTCACAAGGTGGAGATTTACCCGGAGACGCTGTGCTCGGGCTGTGATCTGCTGTGCAGGCTGCATAGTAGATGCCTCCAAGGACCCTAACTTCACCCCTAACAGGCACAGCAGAGCTCGGACGGCTGCAAGTGAACGGAGAGCGGCTGATTAGTAACTGCTGCGTCTCCTGCAGCTCAGATAAGAGCCGCACAGAGCGGGGGTTCAGTAATGATGAATATGGGAAGTGTCCGCCCCTCACATGCCCTATATGCGGCCTCCAGAGTTAAAGTCTCCTGTGTAACCAGCGCCTCCTCCCACCTTCTCTGCTGGCATGCTCCATTACTTAAAGGGGATGTCTGAAGAAAACAAGTTATCACTTATCCACAGGCTCGGTGATCACTTACTGATCGTGGGGTCTGACCGCTGCGAGCCATCGTCTGATCGGGAAGGAGTGGAAAGTCAGGGATCAACTGCAGCTCCATTCATTCTCTATGGGGCTCCGGAAAAGCCGAGCTCAGCGCTTGAATGCCACATAGGGAATGAATGGAGCGGATCCTGGAGTAATAACATGCCCTCCTCTCCTCAGCTTTCTGTCTGTGTAAGTGGCTCAGCCCTTGTCTCCCCTTCTGCTCCGGCTTCTGTGCTGGTCCCTGTGAGGAAGAGGAAACCCTCTGCCCTTCTGCTCCGGCTTCTGTGCTGGTCCCTGTGAGGAAGAGGAAACCCTCTGCCCTTCTGCTCTCAGTCCTCTGCGACTTTTCACAATCGCTCAGTGCACCCATTATATGTAATAAGGATCATTCTTCATCCCCCAGTCTGACCAGCGGACAAGATAATAAACATGTGAGTGGAAGGTTCACAATTATTAGATGTGTTGTGAAAAGTCTCCACAGCATTATCCGGAGAAAACTGCAGGGTGACCGCTTGTGAAACCAGCACAAAATCCAGCGGACAGCGCTTCCCTGCCCCCCGCCGGTCTCTGTATCCTGGCATTCAGCTATTCCATTTGGTGCTTATTCTGGAAGGAAAACAAAAATGTGATGTTCTTACACAGACGCCTGAAGACGCAGCTTTTCATCATCCATGTTGGGCTGTTGTATGACGTGTGGATTACTCTGCTTGCTGGATTCTTGCATTACCACAAACACTGCCTTTATTTTGTGATTTCTGTGCCGCTTCCCACTTCTATTGGCACTGTGATATATCAGCACGTGAGGGCTGCCACAATCATGTGTCAATAGGTTATTGCTGGAGCCTGTGATATAGAGACCATCCTGGACCAGGGAAGACTTGGTACAGAAGCACCTAGAGAGGGGGGTACAGGGGCTTCATTTCAATTTTAAACTTAGCTGGATTGTGTTTAGCTACAAGAATGGAAAGTAAAATAATAAAATCTTAATTTTTTTTTCTATTTGGCAAAATCGTCCATCAGAGGTTTGGCCACTACCGAAAAGTTTTTGATGAACTTACAGTAGTAGCTGGCGAAACCCAAAAAACTTTGTAATGCCTTTAAGTCTTGAATATAATACCAATCCAGTACCGTCCGGACTTTGGCCAGATCCATGCAAAAACGGTGAATGATAAGAACTAACCCTGAATGGAGAACATACATTTCTCTGGTTTGACAAATAATTTATTATCTTTGAGTATCTGTAAGACCTGCCTGATATGTACCTGATGTGACTGGAGGTAAGTAAATTAATATGTCATCAAGATTGGTTTGTTGTGATCTACCTGCCAGATGACTAAAAATGTCACTAACAGTGTTGAAAGAAAGTGGGAGCATTAGTCAAACCAAATGCCATCACAAGCTTTTCATAGTGCTCCTCAGGAGTATTGAAGGCCATCTTCCACTCATCTCCTCAATGTGAATGAGATTATAAGCCCCCCTGAGGTCTAGTTTAATCAAATCGTAGGAGCCAAATTTTTTTCTAAAGAGGTCGGGGATGAGAGGGAGAGGATATGCATCCCAGACCGTGATCCGATTAATCAAGGCGGGGGCGCAACCCCCAGTCTTTTTTTTTGACAAATAAAAACCCCACTGCAACGGGAGATGAAGAACGTCTTATAGGGCCCAATGGTAGACTGACTGACTATTCTGATCTGAACTGCCACCCTAAGATGGCTTCCCATTATATACCTACTGTATAAGTGCTCCCTCTAACGGCTTCCTCCACCCACACCCACTACTGGTTCACCCTACCTTTGGGTTCCCCCCACTCCAGCCAGGGACAGGGCTCAGCAGCTGCACTCTGCATGTTGGATGCAGGTGTTTTGGGGGGTTCTGTGCAGCACTCCCATCTTACCTGAGTGAAGGGAGACACCACACCTCTGGGTGAGGTGCAGTACCGCTGTGGCGACTGAACACTCAGGGGCGCCACATTCCCCCCCCGGTAAAACACAGCACGTCCGCGGGCTGGAACAGAGCAAAACCAGGCATAACTGACATGCAAAATTTTTAAGATGCATCAGCATATTTGACCATAAAACAACATTTCTTCCCTTTATGGGAGGCACATTTCTTTTAACGTTACTGGTTACATTATAAAACATCATAAGAGTATTGTCATATAAAACAATTTTCAAGACAGTTCCAGCACCAGGGTGCAACAGTAGCAGCATGAGGGACCCGTCCACAAACCCTCAACGTAGGCCCTGGGCATGGCTGCAGGACATAGACGATCCAATCCTGGACCTCGTCTTCCGCCACGCCAAACGGGTTTTTGTTCTGAGGTATATTTGTAATTATAAAACCAATAGGATGCACTTTAAGAAGTGCTAAACTATGTACAATGTCAACATCCGGCTTCTCACAGTCCTCAGCCTGTCAGTCTCTGTACCCTGACGGGTAACTGGGTAGCAAACATGAAGTCATCTGCACCCTTCCGGGCAACTTATGTACAGTCCAGTTAACTAAAACAGTTTAACAGTGGGGCCCCCTCCAGGGGAACCCCTGGTTTCTGCAGGCTGACCCAGCCTGGTCATCAGCCTCAGGCTGCAGGGGGACCAGGGATGGAGCAGCGCCAGCCGCATTTGGGACAGGGACATCACTCCGACCTGCTCCCGCGACTGCGTCAGCTCGGCCTGACACCTCCCGGGCTTTACGCAGCTTCTCTCCACCGCCTCTCCTCTTTCGGGGGCGGTCCCATGGCACTTTGCTGTCGGTCACTCCCTGTGTCGGCCTCCCCGCTTTGACGGACACATCTATGCGGACAGTCACTGTTGCAAGGGGCAGAGCCTGCTTTTGGAGCCATTCTGGGACCCGGCCCACGACGGGAGGTTCCATTCTGTTGTTCTTTAGCACGCACATAATGGCGCCCGTTCTTCTGGGGCGGGCGCCACATTCAAGGCAGAAAACACTTCTTTAGGCGCACATTACCCGCAGATGGCAGGCTGGTCACGTATCCTGTTCGTGACGCCAAGTGGTGACTCGTTGCCCCCTGGGCCGCGGGGCACACGGCAGCCGGGCCTTATGGCTGCTTTGGGGAATATCACGATGGCTGGCCCGGGGCGGTCAGTGCAAAAGGGATTATTTATAGGATTTGTCGTGAAGCCACCTGTGGTGTCTGGTGAGGATCACCAGCGCTGCAACAGTCCTCTGAGGCAGATGTTAGGGCAGCTAGAGATGGAACGGCTCCCCACAGGTGGAGCGGGCCTCAGGGCAGTGTAAATAGATGGAGGGTGCGCTGGGCGTTGTAGTGCAGGGAGGGAAATGGCACCAGTGAAGGAATAGACGGAGGCAACTCAGTGCAGTCGTCCAAGATTTTAATTCACAGTTCTTCAGGAAACACACAAGTGCAAGTTACAGGTGAAGGCCTCCCACGTTGCGCCGTGTTCACCCTGGCAGGGGTTCAATCCTTCCTCAGGAAGTTTAGGAATGCTTGGCAGAACCCCACTTTCTCGTGTTCCTACTTTGACCGTCTTCACACTAGGTCCTTCTCCCTGCTGCCCTGCGCTGCCCACTCTCAATCCCGCTCGGGTATGCTGAAGTCCTTCCTGTACGTCGGATCCGGGACCAACCTGACCCCCTGGAGATTAGAATGGGGCAACCGATCCCTCTGTCTTCTGACAGATGCGGGGCGTACGGGTGCTGTCCTGCACGCGCCGTACCCCTGGGATCCCTTCTTAGAATGGAGCCTACTCCCTGCTCCCCTCCGGGGCCTCTATCCCGGGCCCTTCTTGTGGAGCAGAGCTCCTGCTGAGCCTCTGCTCCCAGACAGTCCTCACTGACCGTCTGTACTGTACTGACTGACCATTCTGTTCAGAACTGCCACCCTAACATTGCTTCCCATTATATACCTACTGTGCGCTCCTTCTAACTGCTTCCTCCACCCACACCCACTACTGGTTCCCCCTACCTTTGGGTTTCCCCCACTGCAGCCAGGGACAGGGCTCAGCAGCTGCGCTCTGCGTGTTGCCCTTCCAGCCGGTCTGAAGCAGTGTAATGTTGGATGCAGGTGTTTTGGGGGGTTCTCTGCAGCACTCCCATCTTACCTGAGTGAAGAGAGACACCACACCTCTGGGTGAGGTGCAGTACCTCTGTGGCGACTGAACCCTCAGGGGCGCCACATGCCCACGATGCAGAAATGCTCCGGATTTTTCCTGAGTGTTTCTGCATCTCCCTGGCAGAAAAAACGCATGCAGATTTTACATGCGTTTTTCCTGCCAGGGACAAACGTAAGTGAAGCATTTTTCACATGCATGTCCGCATGCGGGTTGTCAACCGCTTTCCAAGCGATTTTAGCATCACTTGGAAAGTGCTTGACAACTTGGTCACACTATATAAATCCTTGCAACCGGCATGTATTTATATAGTGTGAACAAGTTAATAGTTGAAAAAAAGAATAAAAATGGTAAAAAAAAAAAAATAGAATTAGACTTACCGGTAATTCTGTTTCTAAGACCCTCCACGACAGCACACCTGGAGGTAGCCTCCCCATCCTAATTAGGGACAGGAAAACAAGATGTTAAATAGCCCCTCCCTGCTACAATCTCCAGTGTTTTCAAAGGACCACACAGTATGAATGCTCTAAATATTTATTAACACTAAGGATTTTTCCAATCAAAGAAATGGAGGGAACTACCCATGCTGTTGTGGAGGGTCTTAGAAACCGAATTACTGGTAAGTCTAATTCTATTTTCTCCAATCCCCTCCATGACAGCACACCTGGAGTAATACCAAAGAATGAATTTTAGGGAGCGACAACAGCCTGAAGGACTTTCCTTCCAAATGCTAAGTCTCTATTAGATATTACATCTAGTCTATAATGTTTAGCAAAGGTATGGACAGACGACCATGTAGCTGCCCTGCAAATCTGCTCAATGGATGCACTAGCTTTTTCCGCCCAGGAGACCCACATAGCTCTAGTAGAAAGAGCTTTCAAAGATTTCAGAGGAGGCAAATCTTGAACTATGTATGTTTCACAAATTGCTTTCTTAATCCAATTTGCTAGCATATTTTTGCAATTTTCTTTCCTTTATTGGGGCTTCCATATTGGACAAATAGGTTCTGATCCTTCCTCCAGGTTTCAGTCTGCCTCAAATAGCGGATTATAGTCCTTCTTACATCCAACGCGTGGAATTCTTCTTCCTTGCTATTTGATGGATTTTGACAGAATGACGGAAAAATTATTGGCTGAGACATATGAAAATTAGACAACACTTTAGGTAGAAAAGAAGGATCCAACTGGAGGATGATCCTGTCCTCCAAAATACGACAATAAGCCTCTCTGATAGACAGGGCTTGGATTTCACTCACTCTTCTGGCTGTAGTCAGAGCTATAAGCAATGCCGCTTTCCAAGACAATTTGTCTATGTGTGCCTCGGCTATTGGCTCGAAAGGATGCATAGTTAGGCCTCTAAGAACTACGTTGAGATCCCAAGGTGGAACTATTTTAGCTCTTGTTGGATTAATCCAAGAAGCAGCTATCATGAACCTCTTAATCCATCTGTTTTGGGCCAAATCAGCATCAAAATAGGAACTTAAAGGCGAGACTTGGACCTTCAGCGTGCTTGGTCTTAATCCTTTAGACAGACCGTTCTGTAGGAAATCCAAGATTCTGGCCACGTCAGGCCGAAAGGGATCTAATGGACGAGGCTCATACCATAGCTTGAAAGCTTTCTAGATTTTTCCATAGATGGAAATTGTGACTGGTTTTCTGCTTTTCTGCAGTGTATGTGACTCGCCCCCAGGGGTGTCGCGGGGCACCCGGCAGCCGGGCCTAAGACTGCCTGCGGGGATTATCGCGGTGGCTGGCCCAGGGCGGTCAGTGCCAAAAGGAATTATTTGTAGGGAATTTGTTGTGACGCCACCTGTGGTGTCTGGTGAGGATCACCAGCGCTGCAACAGTCCTCTGAGGCAGATGTCAGGACAGCTTGAGATGGAACGGCTCCCCACAGGTGGAGCAGGCCTCAGGGCAGTATAAATGATGCAGGTTGCGCTGAGCATTGTGGTGCAGGGAAAGCGATGGCACAGCAGGAGTAACGGACAGAGACAGGGGATTTGCTTCATTTCCTTTACTGGTACAGCTGTTAGGTACGGTCCAGGGTACTCCAGATGAAGGGCGCACTTTTGGACTACTCCCCAGGGAGCAGGTATAGGGCCTCCTGATCCGTGTCTGTCCCTATGTATGCTCCTGGCCAGCCTGCAACTGGGCCTAGCTTATGTGTCCTGCTTTTACTTCACCAGATGCTCAGAAATAGGACCTCTGGTTGGTAACCACTTTCCCTGGACGTCGGGGCCTTCGTGGTTCCTGATCCTGTGTGTGTCTAGCCTTCAGGTTTGTCAGGGACTTGTAGTCCTCCTGGGATTCCGGTTATCCCCACTGGGTGTAAAGGGTCCCTGTAGGCGCGGATCCGGTGTCCGGTAGATATAATGGGGTGAGCTTATTGTGCTCCTCTGCCCCCTTGGTTTCACTCCCCTTTTTCTCCTTGCCGTCGGCCACACTCGGGGCCCTCACTACTAGGCAGCTGACGTGCTGCGTCTTCACCGCTATCTGAGTGTCGGCACGCTCTCAGGCTCTCTCTCAGCCTGCCTGCTCTGCTCTGACTCTGAGCACTCACTAATCAACTGAGCTGCCTGGCTCCACCTTCCCTATATATATCCCTATCTGGGCTCCCTCTGCTGGTATGAGTTGGAAGGTAGAGGTGTTTGTATCTAGTGAGGGCCTCTTGTGGAGAAATCCATCCATGCACCCTTCTGGGTTCTGTGGCACCAATGCACAGCAGGGCGCCACATTTGGATCACCTGTACTGAGAAGCCTCTGGCTTTTCAGAGGGCGGTCTCAGAAGCCAAGCTGCTAGAGCCAAATTCTGAGGGGCCGGATGGAAAATCTGGCCCTAATGCAGCAGATCGTGGATTCGAGGAAGCATCAATGGATCATCCATTCTTAGACTGCTCAATGTTCCGAACCATGCTCTTTTTGGCCACATTGGAGCTATTAGGATAGTCTTGAGCCCTTCCGACCTGATTTTTTGTAAAGTCCTTGGTATTAACAGAATCAGGGGAAAAGCATTAGCGAGCCCAACTTTCCAAGGGTGAGCGAATGCATCTATCCCTGTTGCTGAATCCTCGGGTTTCAAAGAGAAAAAGGCTCTTACTTTTGCATTTTCCTGGTTCGCAAACAGGTCCACATCTGGGTATTCCCACTTTTGAACAATCATCTGAAATATCTTCGAGTTCATGCTCCACTCCCCTGGATGAATGTATTTTCTGCTCAGAAGATCTGCATGATAGTTGTCGGAGCCCCTCAGATGCAGAGCCGATAAGGATAGTAGATTATGCTCCGCCCAGTGGAAGATCCTTTCGGAGATCATCTGTAACCTCCTGTTTCTTGTACTTCCCTGATGTCTCAAGTGGGCTATAGTTGTCATATTGTCCGAGTAGACTCTGACATTCGACCCCTGAAGCACAGTAGTGGCTGCCCATAGGGTTTCTTCCACCACTTTCATTTCTCTTAAGTTTGAGTACTGCTCTGCTATTTCTTGCGACCAGACCCCTTGGAAGGCCACGTGGGAGACTACTGCTCCCCATACTCTTTTGCTTGCGTCTGTTTTGACGGATAACAAGGGAAGTTGAATCCATGCTGAACTTTTCTCCAGATTTCCTGGACAGAGCCACCAATTTAAAGATGCTTTCACCTTCTCTGGCAGATGAATTCTGTTGGAGAGGGAACTTGGAGATCTGTCCCAACAGGAAAGGATGTAGTTTTGAAGGACCCTTGAATGCGCTTGAGCCCAAGGTACCGCCTAAATAAATGAGGTCATGGACCCGAGGACGGACATGGCGAATCTTAATGACACTCCTCTCTGGTTCTTTAGTGCATAAACTTTCGACCTCAACTGAATCTGCTTCTCTTTTGGCAGAAAAGAGGCTTGTTGCTGAGAATCCAGGAGAATTCCCAAGGAGGTCTTCCTGGTGGAGGGAATCAGATCTGACTTTTGGTAGTTTATCAACCATCCCAAGGATTCCAGGATCTGGAGGGTCATCTGGAGGTCTCTTTCCAAACTTGAAACCGAGGGAACCATCACCAAAAAATTGTCTAAATATGGGACGATGCAGATATTCAGTTTCCTTAGATAAACCTACTACCTCTGCCATGATCTTTGTAAACAGGCGGGGTGCTGACGAAATGCCGAAGGGGAGTACATTGAATTGAAAATGAAGTACCTCTCGGTTCTGAGTTACAGCAAATCTGAGAAATTTTCTGTAATCCGGATGAATTGGCACGTGGTAGTAAGCCTCTGGCTGGTCTACTGTTGCCACGAAAAATCCTTTTCCAATCAATAAGCTGCCATTGAGGAAGGAAGCTCGCAATTCTGCCTCCTACCTTCTTGGCGTCATTGTCTGTCCTGCCTAGAACCTTGAAAGATATTCCTACCTCTTCCCCCTTTTGTGTAACTCCAGCGACCAGTTTTACCCTTGCCTCTGTACTGAAATGCTTGCTGCTGTTGTTGTTGAGGGAGAAGAAATGGTCTCTTTCTGAAACTTTTTGGATTCTTTGGCTCTGGCAGAGACTTCTTCTTGTCGGATGCTTTCTCCAACAACTCGTCTAGCACCGCCCCAAACATATACTCTCCTTTAAATGGAATGGAACAAAGCTTAGATTTTGATGCGTTGTCCCCACTCCACATCTTCAACCACAGAGCTCTTCTCATAGAATTTGATAATGCTGCCGATCTTGCCGCAATCTTGACCGACTCCGCCAAGGCATCCGCTAGGAATCCAGTGGCCTTCTGCAGAAAAGGAAGAGATGCTAGGAGGTCCTCTTGAGTGGTACCTTTCCAGAGATGTTCCTCTAGTTGTTGGAGCCAGAGGAACATGGAACGAGCTACACAAGTTGAAGCGATATTAGTCTTCAGTGAAGCCGCCGATGTTTCCCATGCCTTCCTTAGAAGGCTGTCCATCTTCCTATCCATAGGATTTTTGAGCTGTGACGAGTCTTCAAAGGGAAGGGTTGTTTTCTTCGCAACCCTTGCCACCTGTACATCAACCTTCGGGACTTCCATCCATAGCTTAGCCGCCTTTTCATCTAGAGGGAATCTATCCTTCATTTCTCCTGCCATACTAAGCCTTTTCTCAGGTGACTCCCATTCATCCAAAATAAGACTCCAAATGTTGTCATGCACAGGGAACACTACCTTCTTCTTGGATTTCAGACCGCCAAACATTTCATCATGAACTGTACGGGTTTCCTTCTCCTCTTCCACCTGCATCGTGTCTCTCACCTGCGACAACAATTCCTCCATATTCTCAGACGAAAAGTAATATTTCCTATCTTCCTCATGATCTTCACTTAGGACCCCTTCTTCCGGTTCCTCCATAGACCCTAATTCTGAATCAGAGGTCTCCCTAACCGTATATTTTCTCCTTTTGGGGGGAGATGGACCTTCAGCTCTGGCTTGTGAGAAGGAGGCTAGGGAAGATTGTATTTCCTGCCGAACCATTCCCCTGACTTCTTTCATAAGGGAAGGCTGTTCTTCCTTCACAATGTTGTCAGTGCATTTCCAGCATAGGGGTTTCTTATGCCCTGAAGCCAGCTTTTTTATACAGATGGCACATTTGCAAACTGTAGTGCTTTCTCCCACTGTCGGTGCCGGATCCTTGTCTCCCTAAATTAAAAATAAAAAAAGGGGAGATTTAAAATATATTTAGGATCCTGCTCAAAAGAGAGTGGGGAATAACCTAGGACCTAGTACTTACTGGGGCCGGGTTAGCGCTGGGCTCTGCAGACGCAGGCTTTGGAACAGCACCCTCCATAGTAGCAGAATATTCTGTCCTACCTTAATGGAGTCTTCTCATCTGGGTCTTTTATAGGGGAGACCGAGATCCAGTGCCAAATTTTCACCTATCTGGTGAAGGATCCTCATTTTCAGGGCAAACCGCGGCTTCTCCTTTTGAATTTCCCGCCGCGGCCCCATGCGTTCCACGGTGGAAAGCACCAGAAGTGACGTCCCGCTGGCCAAAAGCCTGACTTCCGGCACGCCGCCATGGAGGACAGAGGAGACTCCGGCCGGGGAGCTACAGGAGGCCCCCAGCCCCCAAAACCCTACTCGGCTTTACACGCAGGCGAGTGTGTGTGTGGGGGGTCCCGCTCTCAAGGAGACACGGGAGCTGCAAAGGAAGGAAGGTCGGAGGCGATCGCTCCCTGCAGCCCGGCAGGTAAATTTAATAGGGCCCTGCTTGCCGGCTGCAGGCACCCCAGGTAACCTCTTCATCCCATAGGGACAGGAAAACACTGGGGATTGTAGCGGGAAGGGGCTATTTAACCTCTTGTTTTCCTGTCCCTAATTAGGATGGGGAGGCTACCTCCAGGTGTGCTGTCATGGAGGGGATTGGAGAAAATAACATTATACTTACCTTCTGATGGCCCCCGGTCTTTTCTCCACTGCGTCCGGTCTCTTGTACGGCTCGCGGTGGTGTGAAAGGACCTTCCATGACATCATTTAGTTATGTGACAGGTCACGCGACCGCCGTGACCAGTTGAACATCCGCAACAAGACCACAGAGAAACAAATCAAGAAGAAACGTCACACTCACCGGAGTGTTGATCAGGTTCAGGAGATACTTCTTTCCCTCGTAAGTGTAAAACAGAGACGCAGTCAGGGCCTTCACCGTAATCCCGCGCTCCCTCTCCACCTGCAGCTTGTCCAGAACTTGCTTATTGGAGGAGGCTTTTGGCATACAACCTGAGGGAAGGAGCGAGACACCAGAATCCACACTGTTAGATCGTAGTGGCAGTGTCTCCCTCCATACTAGTCTGTCAATGGTAGCTTGTTTCTGTGTTTTATATATGTATTTTAGGTGTGTAAACCCTCTTCATGTGTACAGCAGCCTGGAATGAACGCTGCTTAAAAAATAAATAATAGAGTAAGGCCTCATTCAGACTTTCATCAGCTTTGTTTTGCATCCGAGAAGCTCTAAACTTTGATTTGGATCAAAGTCCGACAGGTCAACGTGTTTCGGTGAAAAATATGCGGTCCACAGAAATATGTGAACAGCCCTAGACTATAATAGATATGAGCTCTGTGAAAAACATGGATCGAGCTCGTACGAAATCCAACATTTCATTCTATAAATCTACATAAATTAAGTAACGTGCCAAATTGCTTTTTTTTTGGTTTATGTTTTGTTTATGTACGGAGGGAAAGTTCCCAGTGCTAGTGTCTAGCTCACTGATTTTCCTTGCTTGGTGCCTGACGTCCCAAAAAACTGACAGTGAGCTATCAATCAAGATAAAGAGGCTGGTGCTGGGCAGGGAAGCAACCTTGGAAGGCTGAGGCTTGGTTAGTGCTCCGTTACACCCAGAGCACTCAGAAATGCAGCAACAGATAAAAGATATAGAGGTGTCTATGGATTTAGCTTTCCAAATCCTGCATGGTCATGAATGGGAATTGGAGGGAGGGGTATATCTGATGGATACCCTTGAATTGTTAATTGGCAATTGCAGTTCACATAGTTGCATATTACTTAATCATTAGAGCTACAAAAATTTGCACTTCAAGCACCAGTAAAACAGAGGCCAAAAAAGATTCCTTAGAGGCATCTGGTCACTATTAGTGATGATCGAGCGTGTTCCATCAACCCCTTCGGCGAGCACGCTCAGGTGCTCGCCGAGTATTTTGGCATGCTCGGCATTTCTTTTAAGGTCGCCGTGCCTGCAAGTGTCACGGCTGTTAGCGTGCTCGCTGAATGGGTTCATAGAACACGCTCAATCATCACTAGTCACTATACATTAGTATACAATAAAAAAACACATATCACATAGTGAATAACACAGACACTATTCAATACAGCAGGGTTGAGGTGTACTTTGTGGGACAAACTTACAGCATTTTTGAAAGACGCCATTCACTTTACTGTGCAACATATAGAAAAAAAAGGGCAATGAATTCCAAATAAAGTGAAATGGTGCAGAAGAAAACGAAAACATTTTACTGCTTTTAAAAAATTCTAAACTTTGCAAACAAATTGTTTGGCTTGTGTTTCAATTTTCTAAGACCGTTTTTAATACCATTTTGGGGTACAACTTTTTGATTGCTCCATCAAATGTATAGCCGTAAGTTACTTACCGGTAACGGGATTTTTCAGAGACAGCACCACGAGAGAGGGGATCCGCCCACCAAGGAGAGGAAACCTACAGGCTTAAAAGGGCGCCACCTCTCTCCCGCCTCAGTTGGGATTACAGAGCATTGAGAGGACTGCCAGGTTAATAAACACAGCAAACAATCACAAAATTGCCATACCAGACGACACCTATTGAGTGTGATATTATAATTAATAAAAGGGGAGTGTTCCCACAAACGTGAAAGGAGGAAATATAAGGGTGCTGTCATGGTCTCCGAAAAATTCCATTACCGGTATGTAATTTAAGATTTTATCGGTCTACCATGACAGCACCACGAGAGAATTACAGAGATGAAGTAATCTATTGAAGGACCACAGCCTGGAACACTCTTCTCCCAAAGGTGAGGTCAGCCGATACACCCATATCTAACCTATCGTGTCTATGGAATGTAGAGGGACAGGACCAGGTAGCAGCCTTACATATGTCTTCTATCGAGACACCTGTCTTCTCAGCCCAGGAGGGGTGGGGTGGGATGAGCCTTCAGCCCTTCTGGCACTTCCTCGCCGCTAGATGTACAGACCAAAAGTTTGGACACATCTTCTCATTTAAAGATTCTTCTGTATTTTCATGACTATGAAAATTGTACATTCACACTGAAGACATCAAAACTATGAATTAACACATGTGGAATTATATACTTAACAAAAAAGTGTGAAACAACTGAAAATATGTCTTATATTCTAGGTTCTTCAAAGTAGCCACCTTTTGCTTTGATGACTGCTTTGCACACTCTTGGCATTCTCTTGATGAGCTTCAAGAGGTAGTCACCGGAAATGGTTTTCACTTCACAGGTATGCCTTGTCAGGTTTAATAAGTGGGATTTCTTGCCTTATAAATGGGGTTGGGACCATCAGTTGTGTTGTGCAGAAGTCTGGTGGATACACAGCTGATAGTCCTACTGAACAGACTGTTAGAATTTGTATTATGGCAAGAAAAAAGCAGCTAAGTAAAGAAAAACGAGTGGCCATCATTACTTTAAGAAATGAAGGTCAGTCAGTCCGAAAAATTGGGAAAACTTTGAAAGTGTCCCCAAGTGCAGTTGCAAAAACCATCAAGCGCTACAAAGAAACTGGCTCACATGAGGACGGCCCCAGGAAAGGAAGACCAAGAGTCACCTCTGCTTCTGAGGATAAGTTTATCCGAGTCACCAGCTTCAGAAATCGCAGTTTAACAGCAGCTCAGATTAGAGACCAGTTCAATGCCACACAGAGTTCTAGCAGCAGACACATCTCTTCAACAACTGTTAAGAGGAGACTTTGTGCAGCAGGCCTTCATGGTAAAATAGCTGCTAGGAAACCACTGCTAAGGACGGGCAACAAGCAGAAGAGACTTGTTTGGGCTAAAGAACACAAGGAATGGACATTAGACCAGTGGAAATCTGTGCTTTGGTCTGATGAGTCCAAATTTGAGATCTTTGGTTCCAACCACCGTGTCTTTGTGCGACGCAGAAAAGGTGAACGGATGGACTCTACATGCCTGGTTCCCACCGTGAAGCATGGAGGAGGAGGTGTGATGGTGTGGGGGTGCTTTGCTGGTGACACGGTTGGGGATTTATTCAAAATTGAAGGCATACTGAACCAGCATGGCTACCACAGCATCTTGCAGCGGCATGCTATTCCATCTGGTTTGCGTTTAGTTGGACCATCATTTATTTTTCAACAGGACAATGACCCCAAACACACCTCCAGGCTGTGTAAGGGCTATTTGACCAAGAAGGAGAGTGATGGGGTGCTACGCCAGATAACCTGGCCTTCACAGTCACCAGACCTGAACCCAGTTGTTTCACACTTTTTTGTTAAATATATAATTCCACATGTGTTAATTCATAGTTTTGATGCCTTCAGTGTGAATGTACAATTTCCATAGTCAAGAAAATACAGAAAAATCTTTAAATGCGAAGGTGTGTCCAAACTTTTGGTCTATACTGTATATGATAGAGAAATGGCCTCCTAATTCCATCTAGCTATGGTGGACTTCGTGACCTTAGACCGTTCCTAGCCCCTTGGTAGGATATAAACAACGAGTTATCTTTCGTAAAGCTTTTGGTAACTGAATGGTACCTAACCAGACATCTCCTCACTTCTAACGTATGTAACTCCACCTCTTTCTGGTTACTAGGATGTGGACAAAAGGAGGGTAGGAGGACTTCCTGAAGTCTGTGGAAACGAGTAGCTACCTTAGGGAGAGAGAGTGATTTTTAGACCAGATCCTGCCTATCATCCAGAATTTGAGTAAACGGCGAGGCCATAGACAGGGTCTGGATGTCACTAATGCTCCTGGCCGAGGTTAAAGATATTAAAGCGGTCTTAAGAGAGAGGGATTTAAGGGTTGCTGACTATTAGCTCAAACGGCGAGCTAGTCAAGGCCTTTAGAACCAAATTTAAATCCCAGGGAAACAAGCTGCTTTTAATAATGAGTCTAGATCTAAAAGCTGCCTTAATGAACCGAGAAACCCAGTAGCTACAAGCTACATCACAGCTATATAGGTCACCCA
Source organism: Phyllobates terribilis (assembly GCF_046119375.1). Lineage (NCBI taxonomy): Eukaryota > Metazoa > Chordata > Amphibia > Anura > Dendrobatidae > Phyllobates > Phyllobates terribilis. The sequence continues at coordinate 508,735 of NW_027363046.1, forward strand.
AGGCAGAAATCTGTACTTTAAGGGTGCTGGTGGATAACCCTAGTTCAAGACCTTTTTGTAAAAACTCCAAAGATTTGTCCTATTGGCACCCCTTCCCCATCAACCCCAGAACCAGAGAAAGACAAAAACTTTCTCCAACTTGTGGCATAAATCTGGGTTGTAACAGGTTTTCTCCTGTGCAGGATGGTTACTAGACCTTTGGATAAACCTTTCTGATTTGGCAGTGTCCTTTCAAGTTCCACACCGTCAAGTGGAGGCCAGTTGCTTGAGGATGGAATATCGGACCCCGGAGAAGGAGATATGGAATCTCTGGAAGAACCCAAGGATCAGAGATGGACATGTTCCTCAGGCATGAGAACCAGGGCCTCCTGGGCCAAAAGGGTGCGATCAGCAGAACCCTGGCCTTCTCCTCCCTGATCTTTCTTATTACCATGAGAAGAACATCCAACCAGGGGGGGAGGAGTCATACGCCAGGCTGAAATACCAACGTATCAGGAAAGCGTCCACAGCTAGAGGATTTAGGGAACACAAGATCTTTGTCTTCCGATTTAGTTTTGTGGCAAACGGATCTACCTGACCGGAGGCCCCCCCATCTTCGGCTATTTGGGTAAAAATTCCTTGATTTAGTTCCCATTCCCCTTGCATCAGAGGATAGCAGCTTAGGAAATCTGCTCTCATGTTTTCTTTTTCCATTATATGGAGGGCCATCAGGGAAAGGAGGTGACTTTCTGTAATCTGGAAGAGATGATCTGTCACTCTCATCAGCGATCTTGACCATGTATCCCCCTGGTGGTTCACATATGCTACCGCAACTAGATTATCCAAGAGGATCTTTACATTCTGGCCCTGAAGGAAAGGTAAGAAATTATTCACCGCCTTGTCTACCGCCAGAAGTTCTTTTGAATTGGAGGAGAGACCCTTTTTAATATCTGACCAGGTCCCCTGGGCTACCATATCTCCCAGATGGGCTCCCCACCCTCTCGGACTCGCATCTGTGGTAATTGTTCTAGTGACCCTAAGTACCCAGGGAACCCCTCGAGAAAGGTTAGGCTCATCCTGCCACCACTATAAAGATTTTACTGACCGGGGTGATAAGGACATCTTCCAAGTGCCCCTTAAGAGAAACTTCATTATGTAGCACATCCCACTGTAGAACTGTGGCGCCCCTGAAGGTTCGACCGCCACAGGGATGCTGCACTTCTGTAATGGAGTGTAGTGTTCCTCCTCCGAGGTAAGAACAGCGTGATGGTCGGGACCCAACCTTTGCATCCAACACCACATTTCTCCACCAGGGGTCTAGTATGCACCAGGTGCTGCCCTCCTGGTTACAGGGAGACTGGGGAACCAAGAGTGAGGGGAACCAGTTAGTGGGTGAGGGTTGAGGACTTACAATTTAGTGACACTTTAAATTTCATATTTAATAAAAAGCCATCTTTGGTTTTGGTCTTTGTGCTGTTAATTACTGTGAGGTATTGTGATCTCCCACCCTGAACGTGGATCCTGTGTGGACCTGCAGTGGATGGAGACACAGCCCTCATACCCCAGCCTTGGGACGGGGGGCAGGTTGCAGACGAGGAATGTCTCAACCCGGTCAAGGACCACGACCAAGAAGGCCCGGAGCTTAAGAGTGTAGCTCCACAGCTAATGGATCCCGGGGAGGATGCAGACGGAGCAGTGTACGCCACCTGTCCTCACCATCTGATATATTCAGAGGGAGTCCGGCTGCAAGAGGGGTACCGGCCCCGACACCCGACCTTGCTTCTCCATGTCCTGGTTGGTAAAGCCTGGTAGGCCCAGAGGATCCCATCGGGTATCGGAAGGAGCGGAGCTGCCACCCGTGCCCTTGTTCTGAGAGGAGTTCAGAGGGAGACCTGGCCTATCTACACACACAGACAGGAGAGGATACGGTCTGTAGTTCAGGAACACTCTGGTGCGGGGTCCCGATTGAATGCTGGACTTGCTCGGAGGTTGTCGGACCCCCATCCCTGGTGACTGCAGGACTCCGTGGGGATCAGGGAGTCGCCTTCCTTCTGCCATCTCTAATGTGAGTAAAGCCTTGGAAGTTCACCCCTATGGCCTCCGGACTGTTTATTCTGCGCTACACCGCGCGACGTGGCATCCGTTCTTCCTCCACTACTACCCCCTCCATCCTTCCTGTCCCTCTGCCCTGAGGCCTTGCTCCGCCTGTGGGGAGTAGTAATAACTCTGGCCGCCGTAACACTATGCCTCAGCGGACTGCAGCGGCGCTGGTGGCCTTCACCAGGTGCCACAGGTGGCATAGTCGTAAATCAGCCACTCAACCCGGATAAGCCCACACCATCTCTTTTAATGTGACGGCCCTGAGCACGGGTCGGGTCCGGGCCACGGCTGCACCCCATCTCTCCATCACAGGACCCGACTCCGAGTCCCCCATCTCCCAGGGTAAAGAAAAGGGCTTTTTCGAGTAAGAGACGTCACGCTATCACTTGTGGGGGGTTTCTGCTGTTTTCGCATGTCAGGGGCTCTCCAAATGTGATATGGCATCCACTTTTTTCATATGGCATTTTGTTTTCATAATGGCATTACGGCATTCATTTTAATATGGTGATATGGCATTCAGTCTTTTTTGCGTTCAAAAAGTCGAAACGGTGCTCCTTCCCTTCCGAGCCCTGTCATGTGCCCAAACAATAGTTTTCCCCCACATATGGGGTATCAACATGCTCAGTAGAAATTACACAACAAATTTTGTGGTTCATTTTATCTTGTTACCCTTGTGAAAATAAAAAAATTGGGGCTATAGTAAAATTTTTGTGAAAAAAAGTAAAATGTTCATTTTTCTTTCCACATTGCTTTAGTTCCTTTTGGGTATTTTCTGTCATAAAGGCCCCTCAAAGTCACTTCAAATGTGATGTGGTCCCTAAAAAAATGGTTTTGTAAATTTTGTTGGAAAAATTAGAAATCGCTGGTCAACTTTTAAACCTTCTAACTTCCTAACAAAAAAAATGTTTTAAAAATTGTGCTGATGTAAAGTAAACATATGAGAAATGTTATTTATTAACTATTTTGTGTGACATAACTCTCTGGAATTAAAAGTTTGAAAATTGCAAAATTATCAAAATTTTCACCAAATTGTCATATCAAAATTGGTTACCACTATCATGAAGTACAATATGTCACTAAACACAATCTCAGAATCAGTGGGATCCATTGTAAAATAAGAAGAAAATAATAAAATCCTTATACTCACATGTCCTATGTGTCCCTAGCTGTAATTCTCTGACCGCTGACGCTGAGGAGCCGAGGAGAATGAGCCGCTCCGGCGAGCGGGCCCCGAAGCTGAGCTCAGGAGCGGTGTCCTGTCACTCAGTGAGCGCAGCTCCGGGGCCACTATCCGGGGAACACTTAGGACCATAGGCAGATTATAATGAGGGCAATCTGGGCTACCGCCCGGGGGGTCCATGGCCAAGCTTAAAGGATCCCTCACTTTACACACTTAACATCTTTTATCCATTGTTAAAAAGCGTCATAGATTTCAAGCTTTTTTCATAGTGTTTTTCACAATTGAATTTGTTCCAGAAAATGAAGTATTGCTCCTGGAAAATTAATGTAATTACACATGTGTTGGTATAGATATGTTTATTTCATTTGTATGTAATGGAACAACACAAAAAAACAAACAAAAAAGGCAAATTGGACATAATTTCACACAAAACTCCCAAAATGGGCCAAACCAAAATGTTGGCACTTTTCCAAAGTTGTAGGTAAACAACTTTGTTTCAAGCATATGATGCTCATTCAAACTCACCTGTGGCAAGTAACAGGTTTGAGCAATATGAAATCATACCTGAAACCAGATAAAAAGGTGAGAAATTTACATATTCTTTGCATTGTATGACTGTGTGTGCCAAACTAAGCATGGAGAACACAAAGAGGAGAAGAGAACTGTCTGAGGAGTTGAGAACCAAAATTGTTGAAAAATATCAACAATCTCAAGGTTACAAATTAATCTCCAGAGATCTTGATGTTCCTTTGTCCATGGTGCGCAACATTATCAAGAAGTTTACAACCCATGGCACTGTAGCTAATCTCTCTGGATGTGGACAGCCGAGAAAAATTGATGAAAGGTTGCAACGCAGGATAGTCCAAATGGTGGATAAGCAACCCCAATCAAGTTCCAAAGATATTCAAGCTGTCCTGCATGCTCAGGGTGCATCAATGTCAGCGTGAACTATATGTAGTCTTTTGAATGAAATGAATCACCATGGCAGGAGACCCAGGAGGACCCCACTGCTGACATAGATACATAAAAAAGCTAGACTACAATTTACCAATATGTGCGTGAGTAAGCCTAAATCCTTTTGGGAAATCATCTTGTGGACAGATGAAACCAAGATAGAGCTTTTTGGTGAAGCACATCATTCTACTGTTTACCAAAAATGGAATGAGGACTGCAAAGAAAAGAACACAGTACCTACAGTCATATATGGTGGAGGTTCAAAGATGTTTTGGGGTTGTTTTGTTGCCTCTGGCACTCATTGCTTTGACTGCGTGCAAAGCATCATGAAATCTGAAGATTACCAAAGGATTTTGGGTCACAATGTAGTGTGTATTGTCAGAAAGCTGGGTTTGCGTCCTAGGTCATGGGACTTCGAGCAGGACAATTACCCCAAACATATTTCAAGAAGCACCAAGAAATGGATGGGAATAAAGTGCTGGAGAGTTCTGAAGTGGCAGCAATGAGTCCGGATCTAAATCCTTTTGAACACCTGTGGATTTAGATCCGGACTCATTGCTTAGTCCGGATCTAAATTGCTCTTAAAATTGCTCTTGGGAGGAGACACACTTCACATATGGGAGACCTGGGACAGTTTGCAAAAGAAGAGTGGTCTACATACTTTTATATATATATATATATATATATATATATATATATACATATATATATATATATATATGTATAATACTTGACACCTAATGGGAGCCAAAGGCCAAAGAAGGGGGCATTGTCCTAAGTAGGGGCCACATAGGGAGACATTATTTTAATTGGGGTCCAAGGAGGGGGACATTATTTTAAATGGGGGCCCCAAGAGGGGACATTATTGTAAATTTTGTCTAAAAAGGGGGGCATCATACCATGGGAGCAAAAGGGGAACATTATGATAAATGGTGGCCAAAGAAGGGGACTTTATTCTAAATGAGGACCAAAAAGAGAGACATTGTACTACAGGGGGCCAAAGAGAGTTATATATAATAATATTTTTTATTTAATTTCTATATTTAGTAGAGACATGTACAAACTGAATAAAACAATACAGATTATCACATAATTCATGACATACTAAGAGGAGTGAAGGCCCTGCTAACAAGCTTACAGTCTATGAAGATATAGGAGTGACACAAAAGATAAAAAGGTGCTTGTCATGTATGGTCCGGCCATGATTATTATAAACAGGGGAATTCAAATACCATTACATGAACCAGTCATCAGCCAGAATCTGTATAAGTACAGATACAAGGAGCTGTAGAGTGCATGGAGGCTGTGGATACAGATGAGTGAAGGGACCAGATTCTGGAGAAAATTAAGGAAGGGAGAACAGGGCATAGTTAGATTAACCATATTCTGTGGGATAGTGCATTCCAGAGAACTGCTGCAGCACAAGAGAAGTCCTGAAGATGGGGGTAGAAGGTTTTGATTACAGAGGATGCTAGTCTTAGGTAGATAGTTGATTTTACATTTCTGGATTCTGTAGATTTGTGATTTGTATTAAACAACAAAAAAAAAACAACAACAATCCAAGGTGTCAGTATTCTTTAATGAGGACATAGCCCTCATGGTTTGTAATTCCATTGTGTGATGATTAAATAAATGTTGTGATTAAGGTGCAGTTACTGCAGTATATCACAGATCAATTAATCCACAGTCACACTAGCTATGTATACGGATGCCCCCCAGGCCGATACCCCAGCAGTTGTTTCGGGATGCCTTGCCTTCTGCTGCTTTAGAAGATGCAGGTCATCCTTGTACATTTATCTGTATAGAAATAAATGGTTCGAGGCATGGTCATTAATTTTCCACAAAGCACTCTGCTACTATGCAAGCCAAATAATTTGTCCCTTTTTCCTTTCTGTTAAATTTGGGAATTATACAATAGATAACAGTCACATATTATCCTGTATATGATATCTGACTTCTGTAATCACTGTATACCATATACCAGTCATATATTATCCTGTATACTGCAGGTGCTATACTATGTGTATAGACATCAGATGATATATAGACTCCTTCATCATATCCTATGAGCTTTATTTATTGTTGTGGAGTTCAATTGTTTCCCATGGTATTTAATGGGTATTTTTAGAAATTACTTTTGTTATGTTTTTATATTTATTTTTAATAAAGGCATTTTTTTATTGCTTCAGTTCTACGTTGTTATTGTGGCTACTAGAATGGGAGTAACACTCAATCAGGTCAAAGAAGTATAGATGCACAAGTTTGATAAAAAGATTTGGAACTTTTATTGAATTATTTAAAAGAAATTTATAAAACACACATAAAGGGGAAGTGAACCAATGAAGGTGCCTGCAGTGCTAGTAACAAGGGTAGTCAATCATTTATTCTGTTTAACAAGACTTACAAAAGGAGATCATATCAATGAACCCAGTGATAAATACATGAAGAATTAAATAAATAAATAAGTAAAAGGATCAGTATCCAAAATTCATTCATCTAGTAAGCATTAGTGGATAACAAGTACATACCTTAAAGCAGGGTTCCCCAACTCCAGTCCTCAAGGCCCACCAACAGGTCATGTTTTCAGGATTTCCTTAGTATTACACAGGTGATAATTCCATCACCTGCACAGGCAATAATTCCATCACCTGTGCAATGCTAAGGAAATCCTGAAAACATGACCTGTTGGTGGGCCTTGAGGACTGGAGTTGGGGAACCCTGCCTTAAAGTATCCAGCATAGATAAATGTAGTCAAAATGCCATGAAAGTATATATCTATAAATATGTCAATAGGTCATATAGAGAGAAGCCATAAAGCCCACAAGTGGTAGACAAGTGTCAATATAGGGCAAAGTCAATCATGGCCCACAAAATACAGATGGTATCACCAAGCATAGAAATAAACAGATGGAATCATCAGGCATAGAGATAAACAGAATGTAAATAAAGACAATACAGCTGTCCTTACCTGCAGTTGAAAGGTTGTATTACAGATTGCACATTTTCTGTTAGTACAATAAACCTCATTTCAAGGCAGAAACATTACTGTGTCCAACAGTTATTACATATATCAAACTGAAATAGCTGTTGCAAAAATACCAATTTTTATAAAACATTAAGCTTAAGATTAATAGGGGTGCCCAAACTTTTTCATATAACTGTATTGTAATCGTAATAGTATATATTATAATATTTAGAGTATTCTAAACATAATTACTGTATATATTATAGTTTACTGCTAAGAACAAATGTAATAATTTAACAAGTAATTACAAATTTATAATGTGATATATATTAACTTGATGTTCATGTGCACACTATCTATGAAGTGGCATAAGGAACAAAATGGCTGAATTTTTGCATTTCTACCATGGTTGCACATACACCAATGTGATACATTTGCTGCAATTAGTGACATTTTTAAAGACTAGTAAATTCATGCCCTCTCTCTAATAATTTTAATAAATATCCCCAATTGAGCTGTTTTATAATCTAATTCTTCCCACGTGAATAAACCCCAGCGCGTTGTGTTCCTTAACACACAAAGTTGCTCTTGGATACTAATCTGCTTGTTCTTTTGTAGTTTTAATATTTTTTTGCTGTTTAGTAACTAATTATGAAATTGATGGCTGCTAACTATTGAATTTTTTAGTTTTTGAAGGATCTGGATTAGGATCTGGCGAGGAATTTGTCACAATAATCGGTCAAGATGAAGGATCTGGCATTGTCATCACTCCAGAAGGATCTGGCTCTGTAATCGGTCAAGATCAGGGATCTGGCATTGTCATCACTCCAGAATAAGGATCTGGCTCTGTAATCGGTCAAGATGAAGGATCTGGCATTATCATCACTCCAGAAGAAGGATCTGGCGCTATAATCGGTCAAGATGAGGGATCTGGCATTGTGATCACTCCAGAAGAAGGATCTGGCAACATAATCGGTCAAGATGAAGGATCTGGCATTATCATCACTCCAGAAGAAGGATCTGGCACAATAATCAGTCAAGATGAAGGATCTGGCATTGTCATCACTCCAGAAGGATCTGGCTCTGTAATCGGTCAAGATCAGGGATCTGGCATTGTCATCACTCCAGAATAAGGATCTGGCTCTGTAATCGGTCAAGATGAAGGATCTGGCATTATCATCACTCCAGAAGAAGGATCTGGCGCTATAATCGGTCAAGATGAGGGATCTGGCATTGTGATCACTCCAGAAGAAGGATCTGGCAACATAATCGGTCAAGATGAAGGATCTGGCATTATCATCACTCCAGAAGAAGGATCTGGCACAATAATCAGTCAAGATGAAGGATCTGGCATTGTCATCACTCCAGAAGAAGGATCTGGCGCAATAGTTGGTCAAGATGAAGGATCTGGCATTGTCATCACTCCAGAAGAAGGATCTGGTGCAACAATTGGTCAAGATGAAGGATCTGGCATAATCATCACTCCAGAAGAAGGATCTGGCACTATAATCGGTCAAGATGAAAGATCTGGTATTGTCATCCCTCCAGAAGAAGGATCTGGCACAAAATAATTGATCAAAATGAAGAATCTGGCATTTCAATCCCTCCAGAAGAAGGATCTGGCACACAATAATTGATCAAAATGAAGGATCTGGCATTTCAATCCCTCCAGAAGAAGGATCAGGCATTAGTTCTTTCTCTAAAAAATAAACTGGTTGAAAATATATACTATTGGGAAACCAGATCACTTTTGGACATTAAGGAGATGCCCCATCACATGTTTGTTAGTGTGATTTCTTCTTTTAGGTGCTTATTTTATGAACTTAATTCCACAAAGCCGAAATAAGGCAAAGTAATCCAACCTGCACTGTATTCATGCATTTATCTTGTGCCTTGTATCCAGTTCACAGTTGAATATCAGTATCTTATATTTTTTTCAATAATAAAAATAACTTTTGCAACATATTTCACTTCATTTCATATGAATTCTATTAATATTACAATGAGAAAATTAATTTAAAAAACTCCATTTGATCTCTGTAAACCAGGGCCGGACTGGGACAAAAAAGCAGCCCTGCAAGACAAACCCCACCAGCCCACATACTGTAACACTCATTACCCCAGATCAGTAAATTTGGCTTTACTTAGTCGTGCCCCTCATCACTCCCTTTAAGGAGTTATTTGATGAGCCACATGTGAATAGTGCAGCAGTGTGTATGATCCACCATAGCCCCACTAACATGGTGCTCTTCAGAGCTCTGGATCTCGGGATTATGGGGGTCTCAGTGGACGGACCCCCAGTGATTGGAAAGTTCTCAGGATAGGGGATACTTGGGATGTTTAAATTAGTTTTCCAATATTTATTCTTATTTTATCATAGGAATATTGAAAATAATAAACCAATATTAACCCAACCAAAGTCTAATGTTGCCTCACGACAACAGGACACAGAAAGTGGTACTGTGCAGTGTATATGTATATACAGGAAACAAGAAGTGGTACTGTGCAGTGTATATATACACGACAGGAGAAGTGGTACTGTGCAGTATATATATACAGGAAAGGAGAAGTGGGACTGTGCAGTGTATATGTATATACAGGAAACAAGAAGTGGTACTGTGCAGTGTATATATACACGACAGGAGAAGTGGTACTGTGCAGTATATATATATATACAGGAAAGGAGAAGTGGGACTGTGCAGTGTATATAAACAGGAGAAGTGGTACTGTGCAGTGTATATACACAGGACAGGAGAAGTGGTACTGTGCAGGAAAGGAGAAGTGGTACTGTGCAGTGTATATATACAGGACAGGAGGAGTGGTGCTGTGCAGTGTATATATACAGGAAACAAGAAGTGGTACTGTGCAGTGTATATTTACACGACAGGAGAAGTGGTACTGTGCAGTATATATATACAGGAAAGGAGAAGTGGGACTGTGCAGTGTATATATACAGGAGAAGTGGTACTGTGCAGTGTATATACACAGGACAGGAGAAGTGGTACTGTGCAGTATATATATACAGGAAAGGAGAAGTGGTACTGTGCAGTGTATATATACAGGACAGGAGGAGTGGTGCTGTGCAGTGTATATATACAGGAAACAAGAAGTGGTACTGTGCAGTGTATATTTACACGACAGGAGAAGTGGTACTGTGCAGTATATATATACAGGACAGGAGAAGTGGGACTGTGCAGTGTATATATACAGGAGAAGTGGTACTGTGCAGTGTATATATACAGGAGAATTGGTACTGTGCAGTGTATATGTAGCGCCCCAAGGGTTCGACCGCTACAGGGGTATTGCACCTCAGACCAGAGGTGTGATATTTCACTCCCGGGTAAGGATGGAGTATGGACCAGGGCTCAGTTAGCTGCATACAGCACACACACCCCATTTCCGAGGGACAGCTCAGCGGTGCTCCCACTAGACAGAAGTGCAGGCACGACCAACTATGTCCTTGTCTGGAGTGGGGAGGGGGGTGGAACACCCAGTGCTGTAGGGGCAGATAGGGGTTGGTTCCTGAGCGTAGATAAGAGCTCATTGGTTGCTGGTCCCCTGGGCTCATGGCTAGAGGGAGGTATAAAAGGTGGGCACCATCTTAGATCTAGGTTCTGTCCAGAGAAGAGAAGACAGGGAGTAGAGGCTCTGTAGGAGCTCTACTCCAGAGTGGGCCTAGTGAGAGGCCGAGGAGGAGAGTGGAGAGAGAGAGGAGGTGAAGTGGAGCTGAGATTACGTCTCATCCCAGCTCCACGAGAAAGGAACAGAAAAGGAGAAGAAGAGAGAGAGAGAGAAACAGAAGGGCTCAGGAACAAGAAGGTGGAAGGGACCCTAAGAACCCACGAGAATCCAGGGTGCAGGGTCAGGCAGATTAAGGGTACCAGATCCCAAGTTGGTGGAGGAGAAACAACCCTCAGCCAAAGACCGGAGGTCGTGATCATTTATTGGTGCGACACCTCATCAAACCTGCTAGGAAGGCACCATATAGGACAGCGGAGGACGGGGCCAACGTTTAACCGCACAAGTCCGCGGTAGCTGGACAAAAGTGGGTCACTGGTGAGGCAGGCCAGAGAAAGGACAAAAGGGGGTCTTGAGCCATACTCCTGAGCTGTCTGGGGGTTGACCGAGCCCCTCACCTGGTGGTCGCAGCACGGCTCGGGCAGTCATTCCCCGCAGAAGTGACTTGGATATTAATCGTGAGTAAAGACCCTGGACTGCAGTACGTTGTCTTTGTGCTTTTTCACTCCTCCGGCATTACCGGTACTGGGACTCTCACCACCATCACTCCCACCATCCACTACACTGCCCTGGGGCCGCACTCTTCCCGTGGGGAGTCACACCATCCCAGCTGCATACATCATCGGCCCCAGCGGTCTGCCCTGCAGCGGCGGTTCCTAATAACCGCAATCCACGGGTGGCGTAGTCGGACATTATCTAAAACATCTAAAAGACTGCCACTGGTCTGACCACCCTGAGCCACGGGACCGGGTCGCCACTACTACCCCCATCGTCTCCCTATTGCCCGGTTCTGAGTGCCCCACGGCCCAGGGGGCGAGTCATATATACACAGGACAGGAGAAGTGGTACTGTGCAGTATACAGTATATACAGGAAAGGAGAAATGGGACTGTGCAGTGTATATATACAGGACTGTGTATATATATAGTGTATATGTACAGTGTATATATACAGGACTGTATTCAGGACTGTATATATACAGTCTATATATACTGTATATATACAGGTATATATACAGGACTGTATATATACAGGACTGTATATATACTGTATATATGTATATATACAGGTACTGTGCAGTGTATATACTGTATACAGGAGAATTGGTACTTTGCAGTGTATATATACAGTACACAGGACAGGAGGAGTGGTGCTGAGAGTAGCACCTGCCTCCTGAGCTCAAGCACTTCCAGGAGGAGGGTCGTCGTCTGCCTCTCTTCTCCCTAGGGAGAGGCAGGCCTACTGGGAGGCCGGCATGGCTTCCCAGCCTCCTATCCCCCGGTCTATGCCGGCGGGGGAGAAGGAGCCTCAACAACCGGCCCAGAAGGGAGTGAGGAGATCGGGAAGGGTGAGGAAGAGTACATCCACCTACTCCAACCCCGAGACTGTTCACCGCCCGCCCAGAGAGGGAGACCGGGGCACCCCAGGCCCCAGGAACAAGAGCCCAGCAAGATCCTGGGGGGAGATGAGCTCTTGCGAGTCCACAAGTTCCTTCTCCTCCCGAGTGGTCGCCACGTTGCGAGAGTACGAGGACGCCGGCAAAGCACTAACCCAGCTGAAAGAGGAGCTGAGGGAGGCCTGGGTCCTGAACACCCGGGCGTCCAACAAGGAAAGACCCGCGACCTCCCAGAGGTTTAAAGCCCTCAGAGACGAGGTGGTCAGGTTAGTGCTCCTCCGGGAGGGCATTGAGAAAAGCGCAGGTCCCTTCCTGGAAAGGTTTAAGAACCAGCGGTGGTTCTCAGAAATGAAGGGGTTAAACACCTCAGGAGAACCGCCAACCGGCGTCCTTAGTGAAGAGGAGGAGGAGGATGAAGAGGTGACTGGAGTTTCAGTTGCTGGAGCCAGTGAGGGGCAGAGCCGGAGCCCAAGTGGTCTCCCTGCAGGGCAGAGGACTCCGACAGCAGAGGCTGGAGTGTTGGGGGAGGAGGAGGAAGGAGGATTGCTGAGGGAGATCCGACTGCTGGAGTTTCCAGTGGACCTGATGCGGTTTTCCTTCGGTGAGAACAAACCAGTGGAGGAGACCAAGAGGAGGAAGAGGAAGACCGGAGGAGCCGCACAGGAGGTGGTGAGTTACAAGTATGTACCAATGTCTGATGTTGTGCCTGCCACCTTCTGTTTAAACCCCACCAAACCTCAAGACACGGGCTCTGCAGTGGGCTCGAGGCAGAGGCAAGGTGGGGAGAGGAGAAGGATGTCCGGCGATGCTGCCATCTGTGCAGGGAACAGTGCAGAGGGCGAGGCTGTGGAGGTACTCACAGCGCCGGACATAGAAAGTTCTGTTGAGTTTCCCTCCCTGCCCTCTGCGGCTAAGCCAGTTATCACCGGGGCTGGGGGGGCCGGGAGGGATGTGAAAAACACATCTGCGAGGAACACTGGGCACACTGCTGCGACAGGGGGGCAGTGTGCCCCAGCGCCCAAAAAGGACACTAAGACCCCAAAGTCTGTGGGTGCAGGGCGGGCAGCGGTGCCCAACAAACAGTCTGCCCAGCACAAGGACCAAAATGCTGCAGTAGGGGGGCAGGGCACTCCAGGAGACGACCTGCAGAAAGCCAGCAGCAACCAAAGGGAAAAGGGTGTGGTGCTGCAGGGAAAGGAGTCTCTGGAAGTGCTCCCCTCCCCCGGCCCAGCAGGTGTGAGTGCAGAGACACCAGACACAAGGGAGGAAGGAATGGAGGTGACTGTGGAAGGTGCAGAGAACAGCAGAGGTAATGGGGTGACAAGTAAAGGGAATGGAAGTAGTGGTGTAGTGAATGATGGGAGTAGTGGTGGAGCAGATGGTGGGAGTAATGGTGGAGCAGATGGTGGGAGTAGTGGTGGAGTGAATGGTGGGAGTAGTGGGAATGGTGGGAGTAGTGGTGTAGCAAATGGTGGGGGTAGTGGTGGAATGAATGCTGGGAGTAGTGGGAATGGTGGGAGTAGTGGTGTAGCAAATGGTGGGGGTAGTGGTGGAATGAATGGTGGGAGTAGTGATGCAGCAAATGGTGGGAGAAGTAGTGGAGTGAATGATGGGAGTAATGGTCCTGCGAATGGTGGGAGTAGTAGTGAAGTGAATGGTGGGAGCAGCACTGGTGTTGGTGGGGGGAAAGTAGGTGCTGGTCCCGCTGCCCCCCCCAGCATTGGCGGGGGCTTCAGCCCAAAGCTATTCAGGAGCTGTCAGTGCTGGGGGTAGTAGTGCGCCCTCGTCTGGTGGCCCTGGGGATGGTGACTTGCAACAGCAGCTCCTGGACGCCCTGAGGAGAGGGGAGAGCTCCATCACTATAGAGGGGAGGGAGGTTGATCTGTCTTTCTGGATAGAGAGACATGGTCTTTCAGCCTTCCGAGATAGAGGGGCAGAGACTGTCTGGTCTCTGTCGACAACGGGGCAGAGGAGTAACCATAGGAACGTGGTCCGTCTCCAGTGGGTAAGCAAGGATGCCTGTCCTGATAGGTGGAAGGTGGTTGAAATCCTGCTGGGGATGGGCTTTGCGGCATATGACATCTTTGCCTTGATCCATCCCTACGGGACCTCCTACTTCGATGTCAGCTTCGTGAGACCGGAGGGCCTTGAGCTTTTCTGGTCTCGCCATGAGCTGGCTCGGAGTCGCCCCGAATGGCATGGTCTCTTTCCCCTGGCAATAACCCGCCAAGATTCAGTCAGGAAAGTGACCGTTTTGACTAGTAACGAGTCGCTTTCCTGTATGGACATTACGACCTGGGTGAGTCGATACGGAGAGGTCACCAATATTCCCGAAAAGAATCTGAATGGCCATAGTATCTGGTCAGGAGCCTGGACCTTCATGGTGAGATTGAAGGTTTCAGGAAACACTATTACCCATATCCCCTCCTCAACCTTTTTGGGGAGGGATAGGATCTTGATTTTCTACCGGGGGCAGCCTAAGGTCTGTCACAGGTGCGGTAGCCCCACACACTTCAGTGCGCAGTGTACCACCCAGAAATGCGCACTGTGTGGGGACCTTGGTCATCTTGCTGCTGCCTGTCGCAGGATTAGGTGTAACTTGTGTGGTGACCTCGGTCACCCGTTCAGTCGCTCTCCACGTTCCTTCGCCAATGCTGTCCTGAAAGCGGCGAGTGCGGGACAGGCGAAAGCCAGGATTAATCTTGCCGGTGAAGGGACCAGTAGAGGCGGGGAGGCAGGGAACCGGTGAGGAGCAAGCTGCCGCCATCCACCATCAGGCGGCAGGAGCAGCGCCGTGGGGACAGGGGGCAGGGAGTAATGTCCCTAAACTCTGACCCAGGTACTTCACTTGCAGCTGAGGATCCTAAAGACAGTGAATTGAGCGAGGAGGTCAAGAGACTTGAAAGGGAAGAGCGAGAGGACGCCACGTCTTCCCAGGAACCCTCTTCTGGTGACAGTCTAGATGAGGGAGAGGGGGAGTGGTCACAGAAAAAGAAAAAGGGTAACAGGAAAACGGCCAGAGGTAGGAGGGGGACCAGGTCTCGAGCTGCCTCTTTGGAGTGCGACCCCTCTGACTCTCTGGCCGTGATCCAAGCGCCATTGGAGGGTTCAGCCGCCCCCCCTCTGGTGGATCTCTCCAACCGGTTCGGGGCTCTCCAGGACCTCCCTCTGCAGGGGGGAAATGGGGACCCGGGGCCGGAGGTTGCGGACAAGGTGGTTGGGGCTCAGGAGATGGCTGGGTCTTCCTCTCGGGGGCAAATACAAAGCCCTCTGGGGGGACGACTAACCCAGGACCACCAGACGGGGGCAAGAATGTATGTAAGGAGAGAATGGACAAGTCTGTTTGTCTTAAGCGCACTAAAAACCCGTCATTATCGGAGGAAGAGGTTGGGACTGTCAGTGGTGGGAAGAAAAAGGCTATCTAATTCAACCATTCATGATGGCGGCACCCACCCCGTTGACGTTGGCAACTATTAATGTTTGCAGCATAAAGTCAGATGCGGCAAGGTACACGGCCTTTCATTTTCTCGGCCACCTTGACGCCGACATTTTATTTTTGCAGGAGACCAGGTTGACCGATATATCAACCTTGCATAAAGCAAGGCGGGAGTGGAGGCATGGGCCCTCCTACTGGTCTCTTGCGGCCGAGCCGTATAGCGGGGTGGCGGTCCTTTTTAAGACCGCAGCGGTTGAATGCAGACGAGTGATCGAATTAGAAATGGGGAGATGCTTGATCCTAGATGTCTCCATGGGGGGACAAGAGCTTCGGCTCATTAACATCTATGGTCCCCAGTCCAAGTGGGACCGCAAATGTCTCTTCCTGAAGATCAAACCTTTTTTATTTTCGAGTCGGCAGGTGGTCTTCGGAGGGGATTTCAACAATGTCACGAGATCCTGTGATAGAGGAGGTTCCGGAGACCGGCTGTCTTATGACTGGGTCGCGTTAAACAGGATAGTGAGTGAGGCTCGCCTGGTGGATGTCCACATCCGGCACAACCCGGGCAACACGGGATTCACCTTTTCTAGAGGTAGTCAGTGCAGGTCTAGGCTAGACAGGTTTTATTTGAAGGAGGAGGCCGTCTCTTCACCGTTGTCGGTTGTGGAGGTGGAGTTCTCCGATCACTGTTTGATTATGTTTTCTCTGAACGTTACAGAGACTCCTCGGATGGGAAGAGGTTATTGGAAGCTGAATTCGTCACTCCTTGAGGAAGAAGCTGTAAGACGTTCTTTTGAGGAATTATTTCAGAGCCAGGTACCATTGCTGGGCCTAAGTAACACTAAGTCAGAGTGGTGGGAGATGTTCAAAAATCGGGTGGCGAGATTCTTCCGGCAGCTCTCGAACTTCAGAAGCCTGAACAGGGATCGCCTGTATCAGAGCCTGAGGAGGAAACTTGAGCATCTTGTCTTGACTGGAGGTAGCCGCGAGGAGATCTCCAGAGTGAAGTCCTTGCTGAAGAGGTGTCAGTACGATAGGCACGCATCTATGGTTTTCGAGAGGGACTACGGGAAGTACTGCTCGCCCGACCCTTACAGAAACTGTAAGATGTCAGTGAATAGTAAGATAGTGATGGGGCTGGTGGACAGTACGGGGTCCCTGAGAAGGTCCAGGTCAGTGATCTTGGAGGTCGTCAGTTCCTACTACTCGCACCTCTTGGGAAAGAGGGAGCTTGATCGTGACGGGATGTCGGCTTTCCTGACTGAATCTGTTCCTGAGCCAGGGGCTGACCTCTCGCTGGGCGATTTGGCAGAAGCGATCAAAGAAGAGGAAGTGAGACTGGCGATCGATGGGCTTAGGCCCAAAAAGTCGCCAGGTCCGGATGGCTTAACATCCGAGTTCTTTAGGACCTTTAGGGACTCTTTGGTCCCCCTCTTGACTCAGGTGCTTAACGAGTGTCTCTCCTCGGGCACTCTGCCGAGATCGTTAAGGAGGTCAGCTTTGATCATTTTGTCAAAGGGTAAGGATCCGTCACGCATTGAGAACTGGCGTCCCATAGCACTTCTCAATGTGGACAGGAAGATTTTGGCTAAGATACTTTTCAACAGGCTGGTGAAGTTTGCACCCCGGCTCCTTTCGGAGGTTCAGCACTGTTGCGTTCCTGGCCGTAGCACTTTTAGTGCTGTTCTAGGTGTCCGAGAGGCCGTGGAGCAAGGCAGGGCGGGCCTCTGGAAGGGGTTCTTGCTGACCTTGGATCAGGCAAAAGCCTTTGATCGGGTTAACCACGAGTACCTCTGGTCCACTCTTTTGAGGTATGGTCTGCCTGGAGGGTTTGTGGACAGGCTTAAGACCTTATATGCAGGGGCTGAGACTTTCCCTCTGGTGAATGGGTGGATTGGACGACCTTTCGGGGTAGGATCCGGTGTCCGTCAGGGCTGTCCTCTTAGCCCTTTGCTTTACGCGTTTGCAATCGATCCCTTCCTCAGAAGGATCGATTGTGGACCGTTGGCGGGGGTGCGGATGGGCGGGGCGGCACCGGAGGCTATCCTGAGGGTGGTGGCCTACGCGGACGATGTCACCGTATTTGTTTCTTCGCAAGGGGAGGCAGCGAGTGGAGCGCTACTCGGAGCATCCGGGTCCAAGGTCAACCTCAACCAGGATAAGTGTGAGAGTCTCTGGCTGGGAGGCGGAGATCCCGGGTTTGATCTTCCGGACACCCTCCCCGAACCCCAAGAACATGCCAAAGTCCTGGGCATCGAATTCGGCCAGGGTGATTACTCCACGAAAAACTGGGAAGGCAGAATCAAAGGTGTCGCCCAATGAGTGGACCAATGGAGGGGATGTTCTTTGACCCTGAGGGAAAGGGTTGGCCTGTGCAAAGCTTTCCTGCTCCCCTTGCTAATCTACCTGGGCAGCGTCTGTGTCTTGCCAGAGCCTCTCTGGACACGGGTCTACAGTCTGTTCTTCCAGATGTTATGGGGTAACAGACTGAACCTAGTCAAGCGGGAGGTCACTTACCACACGAGGAGACTAGGGGGTTTGAATATGGTGAACCCCGTGGTGTTCCTAGTGAACACCTTCTTGAAAGTGAACATGTCAAACCTCTGGAAAGAGAGGGCTCCTCCGTGGGTATTCTCCTGCAAGGGATGGTTTCAGCCTTTCTTCCAGGAATGGGAGACAGGGGGAAGATTGAAGGATCTTCGCACACCACACGGGCATCTCCCGGCTTATGTTACCCCGGTTCTGAAAATAATCCGCCGGTGGGGTCTGGGAATGTGGGAGGTGAGGTCCCTCCCGAGGAAACTCCTCGATATGAGGGTCTTGGTTTCTCATTTTCAGAGTCCATTGGCCCTCAAAGACTGCCCAAGTCGGGATCTGGAGGTTGGGTTGAGTTTGTTAAATTCTAGCAGGATCCCCGAGAAGTACTGGGACTTGACTTGGCGCTGCTTCCATGGTAAGCTGTATGTGAGGGACAATTTGAAGTACAGGAGCTCCGAGGACAGGAATTGCCCCCGTGAGGCTTGTGCTAACGTGCTGGAAAGCATGGAGCACTTCCTGCTTCATTGTCCCTTTAATACAGAGGTGTACAACAGGGTGGGGACTTCCATTGGTTGGCTGCGGCTGGCTACTCTGTCCTACCCCGGGTGGGCCTATGGAGCGTTCGGAGACCTTGGGAGAAGGGACCGAGACACTTTATTCATAGTCAGCGAAGTGGTCAGGTATTTCACGTGGAACGCACGAGTTTTAGTTTCGACGCAGAGTAAAATCCTCCATGTAGATGAAGTCTGTAGGAACATCCTAGGTGACCTGGTGAAGGTACATTCTCTGGAGTATGAAAGACTGGGTGCCCGGAGGGTGGCCCGTCTCTGGAGGGGCTTTTCCTTCAAGGTGCCTTAGTCCGGTAGTACTCCTATATCCTGGTGGTGGGCTGATGTCTTTCCACCCTAGATTTTTGTTTTGTATTTCTGTCTCCTGAATAGAAGGTTTGCCGGCATCGAACTTGAGCCTTGGATGGTGAGTGTGTAGGTTGTGTTCTGTATATATTGTATATAATGTATAATAGGGGGTTTTAGTTAGGTTGGGTGGGGGATTTGGGGAAGTTCTTCATCAGCGGTGATAAGAGGACTGATCTGGCCTGGTCCAGGCCCCGCCTGGGGAAAAACTTTGGGGTCTGATCCTAGCTCGGAGTAATCCTGAACTTTGTGGCCAGAGCTGGATCAGGGGTGGCGGGATAGTTAGTGTAGGTGTGTGTTTTATATATATATTAAAAAATTACAAAAAAAATATTAAAAAAAAAATACAAAAAAAAAAAATATACAAAACAAAAAAAGGTTTAAAATTGTTCATGTCACTATTGTATATATTGTTATTTTTGGTTTTCTGTGGTGTGAATGAGGTGTGGTAAGGGTGTGACTGTAAGGTCAGGCAGTGGGACCAATAGGTTAGTGTTAGTTTCCGGTTGTATATACGTTATATTAGGTTTAGTGTTTTGTGTTTCTAGCGTTTTATTGTATATAATCTTGTATATAGGACGGTGTTTTATGTGTAAATAGGACAGTGTGAGCGTTGTGTGGGATTGTATATAGTAGTATGAATGAAGCTGGGCCGGAGGTTTTATAGGTTTTATAATATTTATTTCTTGTATATGTATATATTCCTGGGGGGATTTATTTTGTTTCTATTTTCCGTGATTTGTCGTCTTGTTTTGTTCATATGTTTGGTGTCCTGCAATGTATTATTGTTCTGTCATGTACTGTACTTATTCTATCAATAAAAAAAAGACCTGCAGTGTATATATACAGGACAGGAGAAGTGGAGCTGTGCAGTGTATATGCACAGGACAGGAGGAGTGGTGCTGTGCTGTGTATATATACAGGACAGGAGGAGTGGTGCTGTGCAGTGTATATATACAGGACAGGAGGAGTGGTGCTGTGCAGTGTATATATACAGGACAGGAGGAGTGGTGCTGTGCAGTGTATATATACAGGACAGGAGGAGTGGTGCTGTGCAGTGTATATATACAGGACAGGAGGAGTGGTACTGTGCAGTGTATATATACAGGACAGGAGAAGTGGTGCTGTGCAGTGTATATGTAGCACCCTGAGGATTC
Organism: Phyllobates terribilis; assembly: GCF_046119375.1. Classification (NCBI taxonomy): domain Eukaryota; kingdom Metazoa; phylum Chordata; class Amphibia; order Anura; family Dendrobatidae; genus Phyllobates; species Phyllobates terribilis. The sequence continues at coordinate 529,091 of NW_027363046.1, forward strand.
GGCTGCTACAGGGGTATTGCACCTCAACCCAGAGGTGTGATATTCCACTCCCGGGTAAGGAAGGAGTGTGGAACTGAGCTCAGATAGACTGCATGCACTACATACATCCCATTCCAGAGGAGCAGGCCGACGGTACTCCCACTTAGAAATGTGCAGGTACAACCGAGCCTGTTCCTGGCTGGAGTGGGAGGGGGGTGGTACATCCCATGTAGTGTAGGGGCAGATAGGGGGAGCAGTCTGGGTAGTGATAGGAGCTCATTGGGTGCTGGTCACCTGAGCTCACACATAGAGGGATATATAAGGAGGGCACCAACTTAGATCAGGGTCAGACGCTGAGAACAAGTCAGTTGGAGAGGAGAGAGAAGGAAACAGCAGCCCTGGAGAGAGAGAGAGTGGAGCAGAGAAAGACCCAGAGGGGGAAGACTGAAGGGACCCAAGAACCCAAATTAGAGCACCGGGTGAGGAGTCAGCAAGAGGGTACCGGAACCCAAGCTGGTGGGGGCAAAGACATTCCCCAGCCAGAGACCGGAGACCGTGGGCAGTGTCTGTCACGGTCACCCACCACATTCACCCCGAAGGCACACCACATGAAGGGTCAGGGAACCCAGGGCCAAGGGTGTCCCAACAGAAGGCCCGAGGGAGCTGGACCTAGGTGAATCACTGGTGGGGACGGCTGAAGAAAGGACAGAGGGAGAGCTCAGGGCCACGCTCTGGACTTGTTTGGGGGTTGGCCGGATCCAGGACCTGGTGGACGCAGCACGGCTCGGGTGGTCACTAGCAGCTGGAGTGACCAGTACAACATCAGCAGTAAGTAAACACCCTTAACTGCACAACCCGAGTCTGTCTTCATTGCCGGCTGCATCGCACCACCACAACCCCCATCCTCTGCGCCTGTCCCCTCTGAGGCTATACCCCTCCCGTTGGGGGTTATCTCACCAAGCTGCGCACCCACCATCAGCCTCAGCGGACCCTGCAGCAGCGGCGGCCACAGTGACCGCATCACAACGGGTGGCGTAGTCGACACAAAAGAACTTTAGTAACATCTGTAAAGCTGCCACATAACACTTAGCTTGACGCCCTGGGCACGGGACCGGGTCACAGCCGCTCGGAGACTACAACCCCCCATCTGATCCGGTGCCGGGTATTCCCCTCAAAAAGGAATATGTCCCAGGGGGCGCGTCAACTTTGGCGTAGTCGGCAGGATTACGTGCCCGCAACACCCGGGTACTGCGTGCCTGAAGAAAAGTGCAAGTTTACCTCAGAAAGAAGTCTCTCGCCAGTTCCGGAGGGTCCACGCCATCGGACTCCATCACCAGTCGTTTCCCGCCGATTGTCCGCCATTTCCAACTTGTTCCCGCCATCTGCAGAGTTTCCCGCCACTGGGCGACGCTTCCCGCCAAAACCGCAGATTTCCCGCCTTGGAAGAGCAGCGGACGCCATTATGGGCGTGCCAAAGGAGGGCAAGAGGCCACCTCCCATCGTGGGCCAGGACAGAAAATGGCGCCAAAAGTGGAAACCGCCCCCACCAACAGAGACTGTGATGCTGGAGGTGTCTGTCAGCGTGAAAGAACTCCCCCTGGAGCTGACAGTCACCGAGTTGCCCCGGGACCGCCCTCGAAGTGGGAGGAGACGAAAGAGAAGAGAAAAGATGGGTGTCGCTTGGAGCAGTCTGGAGCGAGCGCACCCGGAGGCAAGAGGTCTAACAAGGAGTAGCGGAGAAGCTCACCCGGAGATGGAAAGAAAGCAGAACAGCACCGGCCCGCTGGCCAGGAGTCTGCTAGAGACCGAGGAAGGAGGGCAGAGCAGCACCGGCCCGCTGGCCAGGAGCCTGCCGGAAGCCGAGCAGAGCAGCACCGACCCGATGGTCAGGAGCCTGCTAGAGTCCACAACCCCGCTAGGTCTAGCGGAGATCCTAGCGCAGCTCCCCCGAGACCGGGAGTGTGCACAAACTGCCCTGGAGGGCCTCGCAAGGAGGATGGCCCGGGTACAGCGCGAGATACTGGCGGAGTGGGGCCGGGAGATGACCCAGCAAGCAAAGACCAGTCAACGGAGCACGCTACCCTGGAAGAGGAAGCAGACCGCCTCTGAGGATGGCGCAGGAGGACCCAAGGCCGGAGACGGCGCCGAGGAGGGAGCCGAACGCATGGAGGCAGGTAAAGGGGACGCCTATACCCCAAGCCGTGACACCGCTTACCTGCCCCAGCTCCCCGTCGCAGAGCCTGAAAGTCCCCCTGCTGTGCCCGTAGCCGCCAGGTCACCGCCATGGACTAGGCCCCGACCGGAAGCCGCCGCAGCGACCCCTGTGACGTCACGCGCCCCGACCCGGAGCGTGACAAAGCAGGAATTACCACCAGCCTGGTCGCAAGGCCTAGTACCCCCGGGCGCCGCATCACCAACAGCGCCCCCTACCTCCGCGGAGCCTCCGGCCTGGCCGCAAGGCCAGGTAGCCCAGGGCGCCGCCGTCCTAACGGTGCCCTTCACCTTCCAGGTGCCCCAGGCCTGGCCGCAAGGCCTGGGCAACCCGGGCGCCACCACCACCGCGCCCGCGCCCGCAATACCTAGGGTGCCACACCTGGGGGAGGACCTCTTCGGCCAGCTCACATGGCCGGACGGGCGGCCCTTCATCTGGCCCGAAGGGTACCCTGAGCTGGAGCGGCAGCAAAGACTAGGGCCCTTGTGTGAGCCCCTAATCCCGGCTCCGAAGCCCGTGGCTCGGGTCTCGCCTCCTCTAGCAGAAGCCCAATTCGTGTGGGACCCCACGGGAGAAGATTTGATGGGGTTCACCGGAGAAACTCGGGCAGCCGCAGCTGAACGTACAGAGTGTTGCCGTCAACAGCTGGCAGAGTTTAAGAGAGAACGGGAGGAGAGGCGGGTCAGAGAACAACAGGCCCAAATCCAGAGCGCGGAGCAGAAGAGCCGGACTAGGAGGAACCCCCGTGCAGCGCATTGTTCCCGCACCATCGGGACAGTGATAAAGTTCAACCCGCAGCATGGGTGGGGCTTTATTCGGGACCGTAACAACCGCGGTGACGTTTTTGTGACCCGCAGAGACGTCGAGTCCCACCTGCCGGAAGGTCACAAAGGCCGTGACCTCTACGTCGGAGACGAGGTCACTTTCACCCGGCACAAGTGTGCCAAAGGACCTTACGCCCTCCACGTACACCGCTTGACGGAGGAGGAGTTGCGGTACGGGGAGGAGGAGTCAGAGGACCCGGACGGGTCTGAAGAAACATCATATCAAGAAAGAGCAGGAGGAAGACGCCGTTGAGTGCGGCAGAGCAGGAGCTGTAAATAGTTACCCAATCGGGGTATATAAAAACTGAAACTGTTGCTGCTAAAATAGTCCCCGTTGGGACCAGGGAACTGTTTACCCGTTAACCCCTTCATCCTACAGGCTGAGGACTGTGAGCAGCCATTCCCTACCCTCTACCTGGCCGAGGACTGAGAGCGGCCAACTTTCAACTTTCCCTGTATATAGTTGCGCTTCCTAAAGCGCCCCCTACCGGTTTTATAGAAAACCAGTTTTTCTAAGAGACTGTCGCACTTTTCCCGGACACACGTTGCACAGTGTCCGGAGGAGGAACCAGAGACAAGAGAAGTCTACGAGAATGTTTATATAAAAAGTTTTATATATATATAATGTTTATATGTTTTATATGTTCATATAAAAATTTTGTATGTTTTGGTGTTTTATGTCTTACAGCCCGAGGACGTGCTGTGATTTACCAGGGGGGAATGTAGCACCCTGAGGATTCGGCTGCTACAGGGGTATTGCACCTCAACCCAGAGGTGTGATATTCCACTCCCGGGTAAGGAAGGAGTGTGGAACTGAGCTCAGATAGACTGCATGCACTACATACATCCCATTCCAGAGGAGCAGGCCGACGGTACTCCCACTTAGAAATGTGCAGGTACAACCGAGCCTGTTCCTGGCTGGAGTGGGAGGGGGGTGGTACATCCCATGTAGTGTAGGGGCAGATAGGGGGAGCAGTCTGGGTAGTGATAGGAGCTCATTGGGTGCTGGTCACCTGAGCTCACACATAGAGGGATATATAAGGAGGGCACCAACTTAGATCAGGGTCAGACGCTGAGAACAAGTCAGTTGGAGAGGAGAGAGAAGGAAACAGCAGCCCTGGAGAGAGAGAGAGTGGAGCAGAGAAAGACCCAGAGGGGGAAGACTGAAGGGACCCAAGAACCCAAATTAGAGCACCGGGTGAGGAGTCAGCAAGAGGGTACCGGAACCCAAGCTGGTGGGGGCAAAGACATTCCCCAGCCAGAGACCGGAGACCGTGGGCAGTGTCTGTCACGGTCACCCACCACATTCACCCCGAAGGCACACCACATGAAGGGTCAGGGAACCCAGGGCCAAGGGTGTCCCAACAGAAGGCCCGAGGGAGCTGGACCTAGGTGAATCACTGGTGGGGACGGCTGAAGAAAGGACAGAGGGAGAGCTCAGGGCCACGCTCTGGACTTGTTTGGGGGTTGGCCGGATCCAGGACCTGGTGGACGCAGCACGGCTCGGGTGGTCACTAGCAGCTGGAGTGACCAGTACAACATCAGCAGTAAGTAAACACCCTTAACTGCACAACCCGAGTCTGTCTTCATTGCCGGCTGCATCGCACCACCACAACCCCCATCCTCTGCGCCTGTCCCCTCTGAGGCTATACCCCTCCCGTTGGGGGTTATCTCACCAAGCTGCGCACCCACCATCAGCCTCAGCGGACCCTGCAGCAGCGGCGGCCACAGTGACCGCATCACAACGGGTGGCGTAGTCGACACAAAAGAACTTTAGTAACATCTGTAAAGCTGCCACATAACACTTAGCTTGACGCCCTGGGCACGGGACCGGGTCACAGCCGCTCGGAGACTACAACCCCCCATCTGATCCGGTGCCGGGTATTCCCCTCAAAAAGGAATATGTCCCAGGGGGCGCGTCATATATGCACAGGAAAGGAGGAGTGGTGCTGTGCTGTGTATATATACAGGACAGGAGGAGTGGTGCTGTGCAGTGTATATATACAGGACAGGAGAAGTGGTGCTGTGCAGTGTATATGCACAGGACAGGAGGAGTGGTGCTGTGCTGTGTATATATACAGGACAGGAGGAGTGGTACTGTGCAGTGTATATATACAGGACAGGAGGAGTGGTGCTGTGCAGTGTATATATACAGGACAGGAGGAGTGGTGCTGTGCAGTGTATATATACAGGACAGGAGGAGTGGTACTGTGCAGTGTATATATACAGGACAGGAGAAGTGGTGCTGTGCAGTGTATATGCACAGGACAGGAGGAGTGGTGCTGTGCAGTGTATATATACAGGACAGGAGGAGTGGTGCTGTGCAGTGTATATATACAGGACAGGAGGAGTGGTGCTGTGCAGTGTATATATACAGGACAGGAGGAGTGGTGCTGTGCAGTGTATATATACAGGACAGGAGGAGTGGTACTGTGCAGTGTATATATACAGGACAGGAGGAGTGGTGCTGTGCAGTGTATGGTGCTGTGCAGTGTATATATACAGGACAGGAGGAGTGGTGCTGTGCAGTGTATATATACAGGACAGGAGGAGTGGTACTGTGCAGTGTATATACAGGACAGGAGGAGTGGTGCTGTGCAGTGTATATATACAGGACAGGAGGAGTGGTACTGTGCACTGTATATATACAGGACAGGAGGAGTGGTACTGTGCAGTGTATATGTACAGGACAGGAGGAGTGGTACTGTGCAGTGTATATATACAGGACAGGAGGAGTGGTTCTGTGCAGTGTATATATACAGGACAGGAGAAGTGGTACTGTGCAGTGTATATATACAGGACAGGAGAAATGGTGCTGTGCAGTGTATATATACAGGACAGGAGGAGTGGTGCTGTGCAGTGTATATATACATGAAAGGAGGAGTGGTGCTGTGCAGTGTATATATACAGGACAGGAGGAGCGGTACTGTGCAGTGTATATGTACAGGACAGGAGGAGTGGTACTGTGCAGTGTATATATACAGGACAGGAGGAGTGGTGCTGTGCAGTGTATATATACAGGACAGGAGGAGTGGTACTGTGCAGTGTATATATACAGGACAGGAGGAGTGGTGCTGTGCAGTGTATATATACAGGACAGGAGGAGTGGTGCTGTGCAGTGTATATATACAGGACAGGAGGAGTGGTACTGTGCATTGTATATATACAGGACATGAGAAGTGGTACTGTGCATTGTATATATACAGGACAGGAGAAGTGGTACTGTGCAGTGTATATATACATGACAGGAGGAGTGGTGCTGTGCAGTGTATATATACAGGACAGGAGGAGCGGTACTGTGCAGTGTATATATAGAGGACAGGAGGAGTAGTACTGTGCAGTGTATATATACAGGACAGGAGGAGTGGTACTGTGCAGTGTATATATACAGGACAGGAGGAGTGGTGCTGTGCAGTGTATATATACAGGACAGGAGGAGCGGTACTGTGCAGTGTATATATAGAGGACAGGAGGAGTAGTACTGTGCAGTGTATATATACAGGACAGAAGGAGTGGTACTGTGCAGTGTATATATACAGGACAGGAGGAGTGGTACTGTGCAGTGTATATGTACAGGACAGGAGGAGTGGTACTGTGCAGTGTATATGTGACACCCCAGGGGTCTGGTTGTCACAGTGATAGAGATATTACGTCTGAGAGCAGGTGGGAGGTCCTTTGGTCAGGGATCCTGTGCATGCCACACCTCCTGCCCAGCCTTGGGAGGGGAAGAACTTCCCCTGTATAAACCCGGGGCTGAGGCAGGGTTAGTGAGTCCAGGAAGAGTAGAGACAAGAGCAGCATAGGAAGCAGCAGAGTCACAAGGAGTCAGGGGCTGGCAGCTAAAGAGCTCGCCCTGACTAAGAAGATTCTTTACCGGACCCGGAGTCCGAGGCTGTGGGGACTAACTTCTACCCAGCAGCAGAATCCGTCAGGCAGGGGATTTCAGGTCCCCTGGCCCAGAAGCCCGAAGGCCCGGTCACACGCGTGGGACCAGCACCGCCATCGTGGAGCGGAAGCCATTAGAAGGCCCCGAGTCACCGGCCATACGGGTGAGCACCACACGGTACACTCAGGGACGTGGGCTACTTACATCAGCTTCTAGCAAGGTAGCCAGAAGAGTACAGTCAGCTTGGGAGGCCTACAACTACGCCTGGCCAGGGGAGATCCCATCTGCTCAAGGACTGACCAGGCCCCGTTCGCTAGCAAGTACTCCGGGAGGGTCTATCGTTGTTACCAGTAAAGACCCTGAACGCTACCATACCGTCTCTGAGTGGTTCCTGCTACCCCCATCATCCACGTCGGCTGCCCTGAGGCCATACCCCTCCCGTTGGGGGTTATACTATCACGCTGCACCATCCTTCCACCGGCCTCAGCGGTCTGCCCTGCAGCAGCAGCCCCCTGGCTGCATTCAACGGGTGGCGTAGTCATCAACCATTTTCTACCGCTAACAGACTGCCGTCCAGTTTGACTCCCTGGGCACAGACCGGGTCACCGCCACGAGACTACAACCCTAAACAGATCCGGCTCCGGGTAAGCTCCCGCGTGCGCAACGCAGCGCGACACAGGCCCAGGGGCGCGTCAACTTTGGCGTAGTCGGCAGGATCACGTGCCCGCAACCACCGGGTACTGCGTGCCTGAAAAGCAAAGACTGTTCAAACTTACCAGTGGTGAAGATTCCCGCCATCGGTGAAGATTCCCGCCATCCGGCGCCATCTTCAGCCTTCTTCCCGCCATCCGTGGAGTTTTCCCGCCATTGGACGCCATCTTGAGGACGCCGCGCGGGAAGAAGAGGGGCGTGGACTCCGAAAGCGCGCGAGAACTGAAGCCCCGCCTCACGTCCGGACGTTGCGTAAGGTCCTGGAAGGAGCCCAGCAGACGCTGACGTCACAGGAGCGCGACGGAAGGTCCTCAACCCTGACGATCCACTGCGGAGCCGCGGCCTACGGAACAGGATCATCGCAAGGTAGGCCACGGTCCACTAGGGGGGAGGAAGATGTCGGATACGGAGGAGAGCTCCACTGCCTCAACCCCCGCCAGCGCTACCGCTGTTGCAGTTATGCCCTTCACCATGCCCTATATCCCGGGAGCAGCTTGGCTACCCCAGTACTCAGGGGAGTCACATACCCTGCATGACTTTAGAGAAAAGCTGGATAGCCTCTTCCAGGTGTACCCCCTCACAGAAGAGCAAAAAGTGAGCATCCTGGTGGCCCAACTAACTGGGGCAGCCAAAAGGGAAGTAAAATCCTGGCCACCTGGGAGGAAGACTGTCGCAGGGATACTAACCCGGCTGAAGGACACCTTTGATACCCGCACCTCAGCCGAGATTAAACTTAGATTCTACGGGTGCAAGCAGCGAGCGCATGAGAGTATAAGGGACTATGCACTCAACCTACAAGAGGCCCTGAGGGCCATTAAGCAGACCGACCCTAATGGAGTGGGAAACGAGGACAGGCTGTTGACCGAACAATTTATAGAGGGTTTATATTGCAATGCCCACCGCACCCAGTTGCGGGCAATGGCCTTACAGGACCCTCATCTAGAATTTGCACAGTTCAAGGACAGAGCCATCCGGGTGCTCCGAGAACCGGCACCAGGTGGCGTTGTGACCCAGAGACGCCCCACTACCACTTACTACCAGGAGGCGGCGCCCTTGTCAGCAGGGCCTGTGGGAGCTGATGCGCAGGCTTTGGACAATGACCCGGCTCCAGACCTACACCATCAGGTCCAAGAGCTAGCTAAAAGCGTTGCTGCGCTAACCCGAACTGTGCAGTCTTTACAGGTTTCCACTCCAGGGAAGATCCAGCTGGCATCCGGACCGGAGGACATCCCGTGGCGTCGACCAAGGAGGACCCCACCGGCCAGAGGAAGACCCAGTGACCGATACAGCGAGGACGGACGACCCATCTGCCGCCGCTGCAATCAACCCGGACATATGGAAAGGTACTGTTCTTTAAACGGGCACAACCTGGGGTAGAGGGCCAACCCCCAGGAAAAAGATCACCAGGCCCATCGAACTGGCGCGACAGATATGTGGGAGGACGTCCAGTCTTGCCTGTGGTACTGGATGGCATTCCCATGAGTGCCCTACTGGACACCGGGTCACAGGTCACCACCATCCCGTACGTGCTCTTCAAGCAGTACTGGAATGACTCGGATATTACCCGCTACCCTGACGACGACTTGAGTATCATCGCCAGCAATGGTCAGCCCGTGCCACAGATCGGATTTAAAGAGGTGACCATCAAAATTGGTAGAGTCGAACTGGCCGCACAGGGACTGATCATTGTAGATATTGACAAACATGAGAGTCACCCAAAAATAACTCTAGGAACTAATGTAATTGAAAATTGTCTTGCAGAGGTGATTTTCCTTTTACAGCAGGTTGCCAAGAATGCCAGCTCCGGCGAGCAGCGGGTGCTCCAGAAAGAGATCCGGGCACTGATGCAACGGCAACAAGTGGAACTCTCCGGCGGTGAGATTGGTAGCGTAAGAATGTGTGACCCTTTTCCTATTGCCATGCCCCCAAAAAGTGAAATGATGATTTGGTGCCGGGCAGCTATTGGTCTGAGAGGTAGAGATTACCAGGCAATGGTAGAACCAGTTTACTCAGACAGTAGGCCCACCATTTTGACAGCACGGGGGGTGGTCAATGTACGCCATGGGAGGGTGCCCGTTCGCATAATAAATATCGGGGAGAGGGAAGTGTACCTGCCCCGGTATGCCACGCTAGCCAAATTATATACCACTAATCAAAATTCTATACAATCTGTGGAACCCTTGCCTCCATCTCACCCGGAGGAAGGTAACGGCTCTAAGAAAGACATGGAGGACTGGTGTCAGCAACTACATCTGGGTACTGACTCCACTCCCTCACACCAGAAACAAGGAGTCTATCGGGTGGTTCAAGAGTATGAGAAAGTGTTTAGTAAACACCCGTTAGACTTCGGGCGAGTCAAGGGGGTAGAACACCGCATCCCCACGGGAGATCATCCTCCCATAAAAGAGAGGTATCGACCCGTACCCCCTGCACATTACCAACACGCCAAGGGGATGCTTAGAGACATGAAGGAGGCTGGGGTAATCCGGGATAGCTGTAGCCCCTGGGCAGCCCCACTAGTTTTAGTCAAAAAGAAAGACAACACCATGAGGATGTGTGTAGATTACCGGAAAATCAACCGTATCACACACAAGGATGCGTACCCCTTACCAAGGATAGAGGAGTCATTGGCTGCTTTAAGATCTGCTAACTTCTTCTCTACCTTGGATCTCACTAGCGGGTACTGGCAGGTTCCTGTAGCAGAGGCGGACCGGGAGAAGACCGCATTCACCACCCCGATGGGACTTAGCGAGTTCACCTGCATGCCGTTCGGACTCTGCAACGCCCCAGGAACCTTCCAACGATTAATGGAGTGCTGTCTGGGCCACAGAAACTTCGAGACGGTCCTGTTGTACCTGGACGATGTCATCGTATACTCCAAAACTTATGAGGACCACCTGAAACACCTGGCGGAGGTGTTCGAAGCTCTGGCGAGTTACGGCCTAAAGGTGAAACCCTCCAAGTGTCACCTCCTGAAACCAAAGGTGCAATACCTGGGACACGTGGTGAGCGCTGACGGAGTGGCTCCCGACCCCGATAAGATCACCGCAATCAAAGGATGGCCAAGCCCTTCCAGCGTAAAAGAAGTGCGGCAGTTCCTAGGGTTGGTAGGCTACTACCGAAGGTTTATTCCCGGTTTCACCAAAAAGGCGGCGCCTATGCAGGACCTCCTGATAGGCCAGTCCCGGAAGGCCAAGAACCAGAAGCCGCCCTTCAAATGGGAAGAGCTAGAGGAAGAGTCCTTCCGCCAGCTGAAGATGGCCCTCACGGGGGATGAAATCTTGGCGTATCCGGACTATAGCCAGCCCTTCATCCTCTACACCGACGCCAGTAACGTCGGGCTAGGAGCCGTACTGTCCCAGATTCAGCAGGGGAAAGAGCGAGTAATCTCCTATGCCAGCCGAAAACTGCGACCCACCGAAAGGAACCCCGAAAATTACAGCTCATTTAAGCTAGAGTTCCTGGCCGTGGTATGGGCAGTCACCGAGCGCTTTAAGCATTACCTCGCTTCTTCCCGGTTCACCGTATACACGGATAACAACCCGCTGACACACCTGGACACGGCAAGACTCGGTGCCCTGGAGCAGAGGTGGATGGCCCGTCTGTCCAACTACGAGTTCACAATTAAATACCGGGCAGGGCGCTCCAATACCAACGCGGACGCCCTGTCCAGGATGCCCAACCTGCTGGACGGAGGAGAAGATCCGGAGGGACTGGAAGAAGTTAAACTCCCTGCGTTCCACCGTCATGGGACTATCCAGTATTCCCACCGGGTAAGGAGTAAGCAGGCTGCTACGTTGAACCCCTTACCTCACTACAACTGGGCGGAAACGCAAGACAGCGACCCTGCCGTCCGACTGGTGAAGGAGATGCTGACTCGCCCGGAGGCTAGCCTGGAATCAGACGCTCCAGAGGAAGCCAAACAACTATGGGCAGAGAAGAGTCGACTGTTCCTTTACAAGGGGAAGTTGTGCCGCAGAATGGTTAACTCCAGGACGCATGAACTACTCTGGCAAGTAGTGGTGCCACGAAGAGACGCAGCCATGGTGATGGAGGCATACCACGACGGAGCTGGACACTTCGGGTGGAAAAAGCTGGAGTTCCTGCTGCGCGAGCGGTTCCACTGGGTAGGCATGAGGGGAACCATCGAGAAGTGGTGCAGAGACTGTGGCCCGTGCAATCTGAGAAGGAAGGACCGGGCCAGCCAGAAGACTCCCCTGCAGTCCATCGTCACCCGGCAACCGTTGGAACTGGTAGCCTTGGATCATGTAAAACTGACCCCCAGCAGAAGTGGCTACGTCTACGCGTTAACCATCGTGGATCATTACTCCCGGTTTCTGGTTGTCGTCCCCGTCAAGGACTTAACGGCTCGAACAGCAGCTAGAGCCTTCCAGCAGCACTTTTGCCGTCCACACGGGTACCCGGACCAAGTGCTGACGGACCAGGGACCTGCCTTTGAAGCGGAGGTCTTCCAGGAATTCTGCAATCTGTATGGCTGCCGGAAGATAAGGACGACACCCTACCATCCGCAAACTAATGGACTTTGTGAGAAAATGAACCAGGTGGTAATGGATCTTCTAAAAACGTTGCCCCTGGAAGAACGCAGTCTGTGGCCTGAGAAGTTGGCCGATCTGGTGGACCTATACAACCACATCCCGGTAGGTTCCACCAACTGTACCCCGGCTTACCTAATGAGGGCAAGACCTGGTAAGTTACCTGTTGACCTGGAAATGGGAGTCCTGACGCCCGAGGACACTTCACCAGAAACAGACTGGGACACAGAGAGGCAGCAGCAGTACCGGAAAGTACAGGAGAGCGTGGAGCGAAGTCTCTGTCAGGCTAGGGAAAGACAAGAGAAGACTTACAACCAGTATGCTCCCGCTGTTCCCCTGGTACCCGGAGAGCAGGTCTTGAAGAGGAAGAGACGGCTCCACAAGTTGGACGACCAGTGGGAGAAGGACCCGTACACCGTACTGCCCTCAAGCCACGAGAACCCGAAGGTCTGTACCATCAGTAAAGACGGAGGGGAAACCACAGCCATTGTATCCCAGGACCACCTGAAGAAGTGCCCCGAACAACTGAGGAACCCTGAGGAGGAACAGGAAGACCATCGACCCGTGGAAGAAAGGGAAGATATGGTTAGTACCGTGCTCGGGGACTTCCCTCGGTCTTGGACTCAAGTCAATGGTGCAGTTGTGGTACCCGTACTCACCTTCCTCCAACCATCATCCCAAGAACCTACGGAGCAACGGGTAGAGCTGGAAGAGCAGCCGGTTCAGGAGGCAGAAGACTCCACCCAAGCGGAACAGGAGAATCCACCCTCTGCTTATAGTGAGCCTGCCGTACCCCTAGTGAGACAAAGAGCCGGTAGACAGCTGCCCAGTTTACCCTTGACAGCTCCTACACCCTGTAGTTCAGGGCCAGACAGTCAGCTCCGTAGGTCCACTAGGGCCACTAGAGGCCAGTTACCCGCACGTTGGAGGATCTAAATGTTTAAGTTGTTTTACAATGTTTACCTGTTTATTGTTGCTTGTGTGTAATTTTGTGTTTCTAGTTGTTTTTAGGAGTCTTCGGTGGATTTACCGGGAATCCTTTGTATATAGTTGGAGCGTAACCCAGGATGGACTAAAGACTGTTAAGGACTCGGGGTAGGACAGACCCCTACCTGGTTACGTCTCCCTGTGTTGGTGAAATGGACACCTTTGCTTTTCTTCAAAGACTGCACCCGGTTGCGGACATCCGTGACCATCTTATTGTGTTTCCTTATTGTATTTTATTGTTCTTTGATATACCTTGTTATATTTTTCTAAAAAGTGTTTAGTCCCGGAGTACTAAATTTCACTAGGGGGGAGTGTGACACCCCAGGGGTCTGGTTGTCACAGTAATAGAGATATTACGTCTGAGAGCAGGTGGGAGGTCCTTTGGTCAGGGATCCTGTGCATGCCACACCTCCTGCCCAGCCTTGGGAGGGGAAGAACTTCCCCTGTATAAACCCGGGGCTGAGGCAGGGTTAGTGAGTCCAGGAAGAGTAGAGACAAGAGCAGCATAGGAAGCAGCAGAGTCACAAGGAGTCAGGGGCTGGCAGCTAAAGAGCTCGCCCTGACTAAGAAGATTCTTTACCGGACCCGGAGTCCGAGGCTGTGGGGACTAACTTCTACCCAGCAGCAGAATCCGTCAGGCAGGGGATTTCAGGTCCCCTGGCCCAGAAGCCCGAAGGCCCGGTCACACGCGTGGGACCAGCACCGCCATCGTGGAGCGGAAGCCATTAGAAGGCCCCGAGTCACCGGCCATACGGGTGAGCACCACACGGTACACTCAGGGACGTGGGCTACTTACATCAGCTTCTAGCAAGGTAGCCAGAAGAGTACAGTCAGCTTGGGAGGCCTACAACTACGCCTGGCCAGGGGAGATCCCATCTGCTCAAGGACTGACCAGGCCCCGTTCGCTAGCAAGTACTCCGGGAGGGTCTATCGTTGTTACCAGTAAAGACCCTGAACGCTACCATACCGTCTCTGAGTGGTTCCTGCTACCCCCATCATCCACGTCGGCTGCCCTGAGGCCATACCCCTCCCGTTGGGGGTTATACTATCACGCTGCACCATCCTTCCACCGGCCTCAGCGGTCTGCCCTGCAGCAGCAGCCCCCTGGCTGCATTCAACGGGTGGCGTAGTCATCAACCATTTTCTACCGCTAACAGACTGCCGTCCAGTTTGACTCCCTGGGCACAGACCGGGTCACCGCCACGAGACTACAACCCTAAACAGATCCGGCTCCGGGTAAGCTCCCGCGTGCGCAACGCAGCGCGACACAGGCCCAGGGGCGCGTCATATATATACAGGACAGGAGGAGTGGTGCTGTGCAGTGTATATATACAGGACAGGAGGAGTGGTACTGTGCACTGTATATATACAGGACAGGAGGAGTGGTACTGTGCAGTGTATATATACAGGACAGGAGGAGTGGTACTGTGCAGTGTATATGTACAGGACAGGAGGAGTGGTACTGTGCAGTGTATATATACAGGACAGGAGAAGTAGTACTGTGCAGTGTATATATACAGGACAGGAGAAGTGGTACTGTGCAGTGTATATGTACAGGACAGGAGGAGTGGTACTGTGCAGTGTATATATACAGGACAGGAGGAGTGGTGCTGTGCAGTGTATATATACAGGACAGGAGGAGTGGTGCTGTGCAGTGTATATATACAGGACAGGAGGAGTGGTACTGTGCAGTGTATATATACAGGACAGGAGGAGTGGTACTGTGCATTGTATATATACAGGACAGGATGAGTGGTACTGTGCAGTGTATATATACAGGACAGGAGGAGTGGTGCTGTGCAGTGTATATGTAGCACCCTGAGGATTCGGCTGCTACACGGGTATTGCACCTCAACCCAGAGGTGTGATATTCCACTCCCGGGTAAGGATGGAGTGTGGAACTGAGCTCGGTAGGCTGCATGCACTACATACATCCCATTTCCGAGGAACAGGCCGACGGTACTCCCACTTAGAAATGTGCAGGTACGACCGAGTCTGTTCCTGGCTGGAGTGGGAGGGGGGTGGTACATCCCAAGTAGTGTAGGGGCAGATAGGGGGAGCAGCCTGGGTAAAGATAGGAGCTCATTGGGTGCTGGTCACCTGAGCTCACACATAGAGGGTGTATATAAGGTGGGCACCAACTAAGATCAGGGTCAGTCAGTTGCAGAGAACAAGTCAGGAGCAGAGGAGAGAAGAAAGACCCAGAGTGAGAGAGGAGAAAAGAGAGAGACCCAGAGGCACAGAAGAAAAGGACTCTGAGATCCCAACTAAAATCCCCGGGTGAAGAGTCGGCATCAGGGTACCGGAACCCAAGCTGGTGGGGGTAAAAACATTCCCCAGCCAGAGACCGGAGACCGTGGGCAGCGTTTGCCACGGTCACCCATCACATCCATCCCGAAGGCACACCACATGAAGGGTCAGGGAACCCAGGGCCAAGGGTGTCCCAACAGAAGGCCCGAGGGAGCTGGACCTAGGTGGATTACTGGTGGGGACGGCCAGAGAACGGGACAGAAAGAGAGCTCAGGGCCACGCTCCGGACTTGTTTGGGGGTTGGCTGGATCCAGGACCTGGTGGACGCAGCACGGCTCGGGTGGTCACTCGCAGCTGGAGTGACCAGTACAACATCTGCAGTAAGCAAACACCCTTAACTGCACAACCCGACTCTGTCTTCACTGCCGTCTGCACTACACCACCACAACCCCCATCCTCTGCACCTGTCCCCTCTGAGGCTATACCCCTCCCGTTGGGGGTTATCCCACCAAGCTGCGCACCCACCATCAGCCTCAGCGGACCCTGCTGCAGCGGCGGCCACAGTGACCGCATCACAACGGGTGGCGTAGTCGACACAAAAGAACTCTTAATAACATCTGTAGGACTGCCACATAACACTGAGCTTGACGCCCTGGGCACGGGCCGGGTCACAGCCGCTCGGAGACTACAACCCCCCATCTGATCCGGTGCCGGGTATTCCCCTCAAAAAGGAATATGTCCCAGGGGGCGCGTCAACTTTGGCGTAGTCGGCAGGATTACGTGCCCGCAACACCCGGGTACTGCGTGCCTGAAGAAAAGTGCAAGTTTACCTCAGAAAGAAGTCTCCCGCCGGTTCCGGAGGGTCCACGCCATCAGACCCCATCACAGGTCGTTTCCCGCCGATTGTCCGCCATTTCCAGCTTGTTCCCGCCATCTGCAGAGTTTCCCGCCACTGGGCGACGCTTCCCGCCAAATCCGAAGATTTCCCGCCTTGGAAGAGCAGCGGACGCCATTATGGGCGTGCCAAAGGAGGGCAGGAGGCCGCCTCCCATCGTGGGCCGGGACAGAAAATGGCGCCAAAAGTGGAAACCGCCCCCACCAACAGAGACTGTGATGCTGGAGGTGTCTGTCAGCGTGAAAGAACTACCCCTGGAGCTGACAGTCACCGAGTTGCCCCGGGACCGCCCTCGAAGTGGGAGGAGACGAAAGAAAAGAGCGAAGATGGGTGCCGCCTGGAGCAGTCTGGAGCGAGCGCACCCGGAGGCAAGAAGTCTAACAAGGAGTAGCAGAGAAGCTCACCCGGAGATGTCCAGAGAGCAGAGCAGCACCGGCCCGCTGGCCAGGAGCCTGCTGGAAGAAGAGCAGAGCAGCACCGACCCGTTGGTCAGGAGCCTGCTGGACACCACGACCCCACTAGGCCTAGTGGAGGTCCTTGCACAGCTCCCCCGAGACCGGGAGTGTGCACAGACTGCCCTGGAGGGCCTCGCACGGAGGATGGCCCGGGTACAGCGAGAGACATTGGCGGAGTGGAGCCGGGAGATGGCCCAGCAAACCAAGACCCGGAGCACGCCAGCCGAGATGAGGAAGCAGACCGCCTCTGAGGATGGCGCGGGAGGACCCAAGGCCGGAGACGGCGCCGAGGAGGGAGCCGAACGCATGGAGGCAGGTAAAGGGGACGCCTATACCCCAAGCCGTGACACCGCTTACCTGCCCCAGCTCCCCGTCGCAGAGCCCGAAAGTCCCCCTGCTGTGCCCGAAAACGCCATGTCACCGACGCAGACTAGGCCCCAACCGGAAGCCGCCGCCGCGACCCCTGTGACGTCACACGCCTCGACCCAGAGCGTGACCAAGCAGGAAGTACCACCAGCCTGGTCGCAGGGCCTAGAATTCCCGGGCGTCGCATCACCAACAGCGCCCCCTACCTCCGCGGAGCCTCCGGCCTGGTCGCAAGGCCAGGTAGCCCAGGGCGCCGCCGTATTAACGGTGCCCTTCACCTTCCAGGTGCCCCAGGCCTGGCCGCAAGGCCTGGGCAACCCGGGCGCCACCACCACCGCGCCCGCACCCGTAAAACCAAGGGTGCCGCGTCTGGGAGAGGACTTGTTTGCCCAGCACACGTGGCCGGACGGGCAGCCTTTCATCTGGCCCCAGAAGTATTACGAACTGGAGCACCAGAGGAGGGTTGGGGCCATGTGTGCACCCCTGATTCCGGCTCCGAAGCCCGTAATAAGGATCTCGCCCCCGCTAGCGGAAGCGCAGTTTGAGTGGGACCCCACCGGAGAAGATCTAATGGGGTTCACTCAGGAAACCAGGGCAGCTGCAGCGGAGCGTGCTGAGTGCTGCCGCCAACAGCTCGAGGACTTCGAGAGGGAGCGGAGAGAGAGGCGGGTCCGGGAACAGCTAGCTCAAGTAAAGAGCGCAGAGCAGAAGAGCCGGGCCAGGAGAGACCCCCGTGCAGCGCATAGTCCCCGCACCACCGGGACTGTGATAAAGTTTAACCTGCAGCATGGGTGGGGCTTCATCCGAGACCACCACACCCTAGGCGACGTCTTCGTAACCAGGAGAGACGTTGAGTCCCACCTACCGGAGGGACACAGAGGTCGTGACCTTTATATCGGGGACGAGGTCACCATCACCCGGCACAAGTGTGCCAAAGGTCCCTACGCCCTCCATGTGCATCGCCTGACGGAGGAAGAGCTGCGGTGTGAGGAGGAAGAGCAAGAGGACCCGGACGGGTCTGAAGCCAAAGGTAACCATAAAGCAAGAGCAGGAGGACGCCGTCGCTAAGGACAGCGAAGCAGAAGCTGTATATAGTTGCCCGTCGGGGCACCCTGAACTGAAACTGAAACTGAAACTGTTGCTGTTGCTAATATAGTCCCCGTTGGGACCAGCATGTGTGAACTGTTACCCGTATTTCCCTTAATCCCACTGACCGAGGACTGAGAGCGGTCATTCTTCCCTAATACCTGGCCGAGGACTGAGAGCGGCCATATCCTTGTATATAGTTGCGCGTCCTAAAGCGCCCCCTACCGGTTTTAGAGGAAAACCAGTTTTCTAGAGAGACTGTCGCACTTTACCCGGTCACACGTTGCACAGTGACCGGAGGAGGAGCCAGAGGCGACGAGAATGTTTTATATTGATATATATATATATAATGTTTTATATGTTTTATATGTTTATGCAAAAATTTGTATGTTTTGGTGTTATGTCTTACAGCCCGAGGACGTGCTGTGATTTACCAGGGGGGAATGTAGCACCCTGAGGATTCGGCTGCTACAGGGGTATTGCACCTCAACCCAGAGGTGTGATATTCCACTCCCGGGTAAGGATGGAGTGTGGAACTGAGCTCGGTAGGCTGCATGCACTACATACATCCCATTTCCGAGGAACAGGCCGACGGTACTCCCACTTAGAAATGTGCAGGTACGACCGAGTCTGTTCCTGGCTGGAGTGGGAGGGGGGTGGTACATCCCAAGTAGTGTAGGGGCAGATAGGGGGAGCAGCCTGGGTAAAGATAGGAGCTCATTGGGTGCTGGTCACCTGAGCTCACACATAGAGGGTGTATATAAGGTGGGCACCAACTAAGATCAGGGTCAGTCAGTTGCAGAGAACAAGTCAGGAGCAGAGGAGAGAAGAAAGACCCAGAGTGAGAGAGGAGAAAAGAGAGAGACCCAGAGGCACAGAAGAAAAGGACTCTGAGATCCCAACTAAAATCCCCGGGTGAAGAGTCGGCATCAGGGTACCGGAACCCAAGCTGGTGGGGGTAAAAACATTCCCCAGCCAGAGACCGGAGACCGTGGGCAGCGTTTGCCACGGTCACCCATCACATCCACCCCGAAGGCACACCACATGAAGGGTCAGGGAACCCAGGGCCAAGGGTGTCCCAACAGAAGGCCCGAGGGAGCTGGACCTAGGTGGATTACTGGTGGGGACGGCCAGAGAACGGGACAGAAAGAGAGCTCAGGGCCATGCTCCGGACTTGTTTGGGGGTTGGCTGGATCCAGGACCTGGTGGACGCAGCACGGCTCGGGTGGTCACTCGCAGCTGGAGTGACCAGTACAACATCTGCAGTAAGTAAACACCCTTAACTGCACAACCCGACTCTGTCTTCACTGCCGTCTGCACTACACCACCACAACCCCCATCCTCTGCACCTGTCCCCTCTGAGGCTATACCCCTCCCGTTGGGGGTTATCCCACCAAGCTGCGCACCCACCATCAGCCTCAGCGGACCCTGCTGCAGCGGCGGCCACAGTGACCGCATCACAACGGGTGGCGTAGTCGACACAAAAGAACTCTTAATAACATCTGTAGGACTGCCACATAACACTGAGCTTGACGCCCTGGGCACGGGCCGGGTCACAGCCGCTCGGAGACTACAACCCCCCATCTGATCCGGTGCCGGGTATTCCCCTCAAAAAGGAATATGTCCCAGGGGGCGCGTCATATATATACAGGACAGGAGGAGTGGTACTGTGCATTGTATATATACAGGACAGGAGGAGTGGTGCTGTGCAGTGTATATGTACAGGACAGGAGGAGTGGTACTGTGCAGTGTATATATACAGGACAGGAGAAGTAGTACTGTGCAGTGTATATATACAGGACAGGAGAAGTGGTACTGTGCAGTGTATATGTACAGGACAGGAGGAGTGGTACTGTGCAGTGTATATATACAGGACAGGAGGAGTGGTGCTGTGCAGTGTATATATACAGGACAGGAGGAGTGGTGCTGTGCAGTGTATATATACAGGACAGGAGGAGTGGTACTGTGCAGTGTATATATACAGGACAGGAGGAGTGGTACTGTGCATTGTATATATACAGGACAGGATGAGTGGTACTGTGCAGTGTATATATACAGGACAGGAGGAGTGGTGCTGTGCAGTGTATATATACAGGACAGGAGGAGTGGTACTATGCAGTGTATATATACAGGACAGGAGGAGTGGTACTGTGCATTGTATATATACAGGACAGGAGGAGTGGTACTGTGCATTGTATATATACAGGACAGGAGGAGTGGTACTGTGCAGTGTATATATACAGGACAGGAGGAGTGGTACTGTGCATTGTATATATACAGGACAGGAGGAGTGGTACTGTGCAGTGTATATATACAGGACAGGAGGAGTGGTGCTGTGCAGTGTATATATACAGGACAGGAGGAGTGGTGCTGTGCAGTGAATATATACAGGACAGGAGAAGTGGTACTGTGCAGTGTATATGTACAGGACAGGAGGAGTGGTGCTGTGCAGTGTATATATACAGGACAGGAGGAGCGGTACTGTGCAGTGTATATATACAGGACAGGAGGAGTGGTACTGTGCATTGTATATATACAGGACAGGATGAGTGGTACTGTGCAGTGTATATATACAGGACAGGAGGAGTGGTGCTGTGCAGTGTATATATACAGGACAGGAGGAGTGGTGCTGTGCAGTGTATATATACAGGACAGGAGGAGTGGTACTGTGCAGTGTATATGCACAGGACAGGAGGAGTGGTACTGTGCAGTGTATATATACAGGACAGGAGGAGTGGTACTGTGCAGTGTATATATACAGGACAGGAGGAGTGGTACTGTGCATTGTATATATACAGGACAGGAGGAGTGGTACTGTGCAGTGTATATATACAGGACAGGAGGAGTGGTGCTGTGCAGTGTATATATACAGGACAGGAGGAGTGGTGCTGTGCAGTGAATATATACAGGACAGGAGAAGTGGTACTGTGCAGTGTATATGTACAGGACAGGAGGAGTGGTGCTGTGCAGTGTATATATACAGGACAGGAGGAGCGGTACTGTGCAGTGTATATATACAGGACAGGAGGAGTGGTACTGTGCATTGTATATATACAGGACAGGATGAGTTGTACTGTGCAGTGTATATATACAGGACAGGAGGAGTGGTGCTGTGCAGTGTATATATACAGGACAGGAGGAGTGGTACTGTGCATTGTATATATACAGGACAGGATGAGTGGTACTGTGCATTGTATATATACATTTGTACCCTGCAGATGCCAGCCTCTATGACGACAATTCAGTTCCATAACAGAACATGAATCCGAAACATAACCACATGGGCTAATAAAGAAGAGTCCTCCATTTTTTTGACAATTAATCAGATTGTTGAGATATATATATTATTATATTATGCGTGTATGTATGTACACACACACGCAAACATAATAAGAGCAGATACTGAGAATGACACCATGTATACAGGGCAGGGGAAGTATACACATCATACACAGCTCCACAATATATTCTACAATCAATTATATACCCAGCTCCACACTATATACTGTGCAAAAGAATATAGAGTCGAGCTGTTTATATACTATATATATTCTATAGTGTAGGGATGTGCCAGTGTATATAGTGTGGATTCCAAACTATATACTATACTATGTACACAGCACCATACTATATAAACATCTCTACACTATACAGTACAGACCAAAAGTTTGGACACACCTCATTTAAAGATTTTTCTGTATTTTCATGACTATGAAAATTGTACATTCACACTGAAGGCATCAAAACTATGAACTAACACATGTGGAATTATATACTTAACAAAAAAGTGTGAAACAACTGAAAATATGTCTTATATTCTAGGTTCTTCAAAGTAGCCACCTTTTGCTTTGATGACTGCTTTGCACGCTCTCGGCATTCTCTTGATGAGCTTCAAGAGGTAGTCACCGGAAATGGTCTTCCAACAATCTTGAAGGAGTTCCCAGAGATGCTTAGCACTTGTTGGCCCTTTTGCCTTCACTCTGCGGTCCAGCTCACCCCAAACCATCTCGATTGGGTTCAGGTCTGGTGACTGTGGAGGCCAGGTCATCTGGCGTAGCACCCCATCACTCTCCTTCTTGGTCAAATAGCCCTTACACAGCCTGGAGGTGTGTTGGGGTCATTGCCCTGTTGAAAAATAAATGATGGTCCAACTAAACGCAAACCGGATGGAATAGCATGCCGCTGCAAGATGCTGTGGTAGCCATGCTGGTTCAGTATGCCTTCAATTTTGAATAAATCCCCAACAGTGTCACCAGCAAAGCACCCCCACACCATCACACCTCCTCCTCCATGCTTCACGGTGGGAACCAGGCATGTAGAGTCCATCCGTTCACCTTTTCTGCGTCGCACAAAGACACGGTGGTTGGAACCAAAGATCTCAAATTTGGACTCATCAGACCAAAGCACATATTTCCACTGGTCTAATGTCCATTCCTTGTGTTCTTTAGCCCAAACAAGTCTATTCTGCTTGTTGCCTGTCATTAGCAGTGGTTTCCTAGCAGCTATTTTACCATGAAGGCCTGCTGCACAAAGTCTCCTCTTAACAGTTGTTGAAGAGATGTGTCTGCTGCTAGAACTCTGTGTGGCATTGAACTGGTCTCTAATCTGAGCTGCTGTTAACCTGCGATTTCTGAGGCTGGTGACTCGGATAAACTTATCCTCAGAAGCAGAGGTGACTCTTGGTCTTCCTTTCCTGGGGCGGTCCTCATATGAACCAGTTTCTTTGTAGCGCTTGATGTTTTTTGCAACTGCACTTGGGGACACTTTCAAAGTTTTCCCAATTTTTCGGACTGACTGACCTTCATTTCTTAAAGTAATGATGGCCACTCGTTTTTCTTTACTTAGCTGCTTTTTTCTTGCCATAATACAAATTCTAACAGTCTATTCAGTAGGACTATCAGCTGTGTATCTTACTTGCCCCCTGGGCCGTGGGGCACTCGGATCCGGGCAATAGGGGGAACAATGGGAGTAGTAGTGGCAACCCGGTTCCGTGGCTCAGGGTGGTCAGGCCAGTGGTAGTCCGTTATGTGTTGTTGATTATGTCCGACTATGCCACCCGTGGATTTGCGGTCATTAGGAACCGCCGCTGCAAGGCAGACCGCTGGGGCTGATGATGTGTGCAGCTGGGATGGTGTGACTCCCCACGGGAAGAGTGCGGCCCAGGGCAGTGTAGTGGATGGTGGGAGTGATGGTGGTGAGAGTCCCAGTACTGGTAGTGCTGGAGGCGCGAAGGAGCACACAGACAATAGGTTGCAGTCCAGGGTCTTTACTGAAACAGGTAAACTGACTCATAAACAGTCCCAGCTAGGAGGGTGTCACGCTGTCTCTGTATACTGGAGGTAGGGGGCCTAAGCTGACCCTAAGCTGGGGCCCTGACTAATCCCTCAACCTGGAGGTACTGTTAAAGGTACAGAGGTCCAGGCCGCCAGCGTAACCCCTACCTCCTGAAGATCCCTGCACCTCAGTAATCTAGTCCTGAGAAGGACCCCGATCACAACCAAAGGGAACAAGAAATAATATGCCCAAACACAGTATTTAGACGAACGAGACAGTACAAGGGAAAAACCAAAACCACCTTGCATACAAACAACTACTCAACTACAACAGAGGGAAAACCAACGGGAAAGGAGATAAATGATAAAGCGAGGAAAGGGAAAAAACACTTCCAAATACACTTATCTCAGCAACTCCAAACACCACGATCCGCTCTGTCAGTCTGAATGAAATGCTTTCACCGACACCTCCCAAACAGACCAGCAGGTATATGAAGGAGTCTCACTACAGAAGTATTGATTGCAGCTGGGCGAGGCTGGACCTCATCTAGCCCAGAGAGAGAGAGAGAATTAACTCCCTCACTGCCGAGAAACACAAAGCACCAACAAGTCAGCTGCGAGAAGTCAGGCTGTGTACTCGTGATGATCTTCGTGGCAACACACCCGTGACAGTACCCCCCCTTCTACGAGGGGCCTCCGGACCCTCAGGGCCAGGTTTATCCGGGTGAGTCGTGTGGAAGGCCCGAACTAATCGGTCTGCGTTAATATCCGACGCAGGAACCCACATCCTCTCCTCAGGACCATACCCCTTCCAATGAACCAGGTACTGAAGGGACCGGCGATTAAAGCGTGAATCAATGACCCTCGATACCTGGAACTCCAAGTTACCATTGACAACCACTGGAGGGGGAGGTAAAAGTGACGGTACCACCGGCGCCACATACCTCTTAAGCAATGATCTGTGAAACACGTTGTGAATTTTAAACGTAGGGGGGAGGTCAAGACGGAATGCCACCGGATTAATAATAGAACTGATTCTGTACGGCCCGATGAACCTGGGACCCAGTTTCCAGGAGGGAACCTTAAGTTTTATATTCCTGGTAGACAACCATACCCGATCGTTCACACTTAGGTCCGGACCAGACACTCTCCTCCTATCAGCCATACGTTTGTATCGGTTCCCCATAGTATTCAGATTCTTCAGCACCCCTCTCCATACTGAAGCGAGTGATGAGGAAAATCGTTCCTCCTCAGGAACCCCCGAAGAGCCCCCCCCACTGAAAGTACAAAACTGGGGGTGAAAACCATATGCCCCAAAAAACGGGGACTTACCAGTGGACTCGCTCCGCCTATTATTAAGAGCAAACTCTGCCAGAGGTAAGAAAGAAGCCCAGTCCTCCTGGTTCTCTGACACAAAACACCGGAGATATGTCTCCAAGCTCTGGTTCATACGTTCCGTCTGACCATTGGTCTGAGGATGAAAAGCCGATGAGAATGACAACTGCATCCCCCGCCGTGCACAAAACGCCTTCCAGAACTTAGACACAAACTGAGACCCCCGATCAGACACCACCTCGGAGGGTACCCCGTGAAGCCTCACAATCTCCCCAATGAACACCTGCGCAAGAGTTTTAGCATTAGGGAGAGCCGGAAGAGCGATAAAATGTGCCATCTTGCTGAACCTGTCCACTACAACGAGTATGACCGTTTTACCCGAAGACGGAGGGAGGTCCGTAATAAAGTCCATAGACAGATGAGTCCAAGGACGCTCCGGGATCTTCAAAGGTAAGAGGGCCCCAGACGGACGGGTATGTGAGGTCTTAGAGCGCGCACAAACCCCACAGGACGCGACAAAAGTTACCACCTCCTTATGTAAATTAGGCCACCAAAACCGACGCGAGAGGAGATCCACAGTTGCTTTACTCCCCGGGTGTCCTGCAAAAACTGAGTTATGGTGTGCCTCGATCACCTTTTGTCGCAACTGATCTGGAACAAACAATCTCCCTGGAGGTCCAACAGGGGCGTCCCCCTGAGCCTCCAATACCTCCTCCTCCAGCTCAGAGCATACTGCCGAAACCACCACCCCCTCCTGAAGGATAGGAATCGGGTCGTCCGTATTCCCGGCCCCCGGGAAACTACGAGATAAGGCATCCGCCTTTACATTTTTTGACCCAGGACGATATGTAACGACAAAATTAAACCTGGTAAAAAACAATGACCACCTAGCTTGTCTGGGATTCAGACGTTTCGCGGACTCCAGATATAGCAGGTTCTTGTGATCGGTGATGACGGTGACCGGATGAACTGCCCCCTCCAGAAAATGGCGCCACTCCTCAAAAGCTAACTTAATGGCCAAGAGTTCCCTATTGCCGACATCGTAATTCCTCTCAGCGGACGACAATTTTTTAGAGAAAAAGGCGCACGGATGCCACTTACCAGGGGACGAACCCTGTGACAATACTGCTCCCACCCCTACCTCGGAAGCGTCTACCTCTACAATGAATGGCTGAGACGCATCAGGTTGCATGAGTATGGGTGCCGAGGCAAAACATTTTTTCAAAGAGGAGAATGCTTGAGAAGCCTTGTCAGACCACCTAGAAAAATCCGTCCCCTTTTTAGTCATGTCAGTGAGAGGCTTAACCATGGACGAGAAATTACGAATGAACTTTCGGTAATAATTAGCAAACCCCAGGAAACGTTGTAGTGCCTTAAGATTCTCTGGCCGATCCCACTCAAGAACTGCCCGCACTTTCCCAGGGTCCATACGAAAACCGGACGCTGAAACCAGGAAGCCTAAAAACTGGAGTTCCTGTATGGCGAACACACACTTTTCCCACTTGGCATACAGTTTATTATCCCGCAAGATCTGTAACACCTGCCTAACGTGCTCCTGATGAGACACCAGATCCGGCGAGTAAATTAGGATATCATCCAGATATATGACAACAAACTGTCCCACCAAGCGGCGAAAAATGTCATTAACAAAGTGTTGGAACACCGCCGGGGCATTAGTCAGACCGAATGGCATGACAAGGTTCTCATAATGCCCCTCCGGAGTGTTGAACGCCGTCTTCCACTCATCCCCCTCCTTCATCCTAATCAGATTGTACGCCCCCCTGAGATCCAACTTAGAAAACCATTTGGCGCCCACGATCTGATTAAAGAGATCGGGAATAAGTGGGAGCGGATACGGATCTCGGACCGTAATCCGATTAAGTTCACGGAAATCCAGGCAAGGGCGTAGGCCTCCATCTTTCTTCTTAACAAAGAAGAACCCCGCAGCCACCGGTGAAGATGAAGGTCTAATATGCCCCTTAGCCAGACTTTCAGAAATATAATCCTTCATGGCCTGCCTCTCAGGACCAGAAAGGTTATACAACCTAGCTTTAGGTAACTTGGCCTCAGGGAGCAGTTTTACAGAACAGTCATACACGCGATGAGGAGGTAGTTCCTGACACCCTTTCTCCGAGAATACATCCTCAAAGTCCGCCAGAAATGGAGGTAAGACCCAAGGAGTAACCGCACCAATGACCGTGTTCATGCAGTTTTTATTACAGAATTTACTCCATTGGCTTATCTCCCTGGTTTGCCAATTAATAACCGGGTTATGCTTAGCTAACCAAGGAAGGCCCAACACAATAGGAGTGGGAAGACCCTCCAACACGTAGCAAGACAACAGTTCTTTATGTATTGCCCCCACTTGAAATTTTACATCATGCACAACTTGCAAAAAACTTCCCTGCCCGAGAGGCCTGGCATCGATCGAGAATATGGGGATGGGTTTAGCCAACTCACTCAACCGCATACCTTGAACCCGGGCAAACCGAGCATCAACCAGATTAGCCCCGGCCCCACTATCCAGAAGAACAGATATCCTCTCAGTTCTCGTACCCACCACCACCTCCGCCGGTACGAGAAACTGAGACGAACCTAGGGACGAAATACCTACTCCCAGATTGCCGTCCACCACACAACCTGGGATCAACAGTTTTCCGACGACTCTTCACTCTGCAAGGGACGGGATGGACACCCCCCAATAAAATGTCCCTTTCTCCCGCAGAAGAAACACCTTCCTGCCTTATGGCGCACCACCGGTCCCCTCCCCCAAAATGATGTCCCTCCTAATTGCATAGGCTCCTCTGGACTGACCAGGGGAACCACCATATGAGGGGACCTTGTAGGAGGTGGAGTCATCACAGGGGGTAGAGTTATCCCGCACCTCTCCCGAAGCCGTCTGTCCACGCGAATAGCGAGGGCCATAGCGGCTTCCAGAGACACGGGAGAGTCATACTGTGCCAACACATCCTGTAATTTGTCAGATAAACCATGACAAAACTGGCTCCTAAGAGCCGGGTCATTCCACTGGGTGTCCGTGGCCCACCTACGGAACTCCGAACAGAATTCCTCCGCCGGACGATCTCCCTGCTGGATCCTACGTAACTTAGACTCAGCCAGGGAGATCCGATCTGGGTCATCATATACGAGTCCCAGGGCAGCGAAAAACCTATCCACTGACTGGAGAGCCGGGGAACCCGGGGGAAGAGAGAACGCCCAAGATTGTGGGTCCCCTTGTAGGAGCGAGATGACAATTCCCACCCTTTGTTCTTCACTCCCCGATGACCGAGGCCGCAGCCGAAAGTACAATTTACATGCCTCCCGGAAAACAAAAAACTTGTCCCGCCCCCCAGTGAACCTATCAGGGAGAGCTACTTTAGGTTCTGGTCCGGCTTGCTCCTGAGGATGCCAAACCTTGGACCTAACGTCCGCCAGCTCCATGGACAAACTCTGCAATTGCCGAGCTAGACCGGCTACTGGATCCATAGTAGCTGGAGAAAAACTAAGTGGGTCGGTGAAAATGTCACGCTGTCTCTGTATACTGGAGGTAGGGGGCCTAAGCTGACCCTAAGCTGGGGCCCTGACTAATCCCTCAACCTGAAGGTACTGTTAAAGGTACAGAGGTCCAGGACGCCAGCGTAACCCCTACCTCCTGAAGATCCCTGCACCTCAGTAATCTAGTCCTGAGAAGGACCCCGATCACAACCAAAGGGAACAAGAAATAATATGCCCAAACACAGTATTTAGACGAACGAGACAGTACAAGGGAAAAACCAAAACCACCTTGCATACAAACAACTACTCAACTACAACAGAGGGAAAACCAACGGGAAAGGAGATAAATGATAAAGCGAGGAAAGGGAAAAAACACTTCCAAATACACTTATCTCAGCAACTCCAAACACCACGATCCGCTCTGTCAGTCTGAATGAAATGCTTTCACCGACACCTCCCAAACAGACCAGCAGGTATATGAAG
Source organism: Phyllobates terribilis (assembly GCF_046119375.1). NCBI lineage: Eukaryota > Metazoa > Chordata > Amphibia > Anura > Dendrobatidae > Phyllobates > Phyllobates terribilis. Next base: position 557,881 of record NW_027363046.1, read on the forward strand.
GAGTCTCACTACAGAAGTATTGATTGCAGCTGGGCGAGGCTGGACCTCATCTAGCCCAGAGAGAGAGAGAGAATTAACTCCCTCACTGCCGAGAAACACAAAGCACCAACAAGTCAGCTGCGAGAAGTCAGGCTGTGTACTCGTGATGATCTTCGTGGCAACACACCCGTGACAGAGGGGACCTGGATGTCTGAGAGCAACGGGGAAATTGGCCCTGGTCAGGGTGAGGGTGTAGGCCTACCGTGCTTTCTGCGCTCCTTCTGGCTATCTCCTCGTTATAGGGTAACAGCCCACGTTTCCGAGCTTTCCGTGTATTCTCACCTGTTTGGCCTGCGACGTGGGTTCCTTTCTGCTCCCAGCCTTGTACGGCTTTACTGGTCCCTTCGGTTGTGGCAGGACCTCCAGGCTTCTTAGGCCAAGGAATATACAGTCCCTTGTGGACTGGTTATCTGCTGGAGGATGTAGAATCCTCCCAGCCTCAGACACCAAAGTCTGGTAAAGTAAGTCTTTTATCTGCCAAGACAGGCTCTCTTCGCCTCTTGTCTCTGGCTTGTGGCTCTCCTCCTGCCACACTTCCTCTTAGGTGCAATACAACTTTCTGTCCCTGCTCTGCTCTGGGACAAGTCTCAGTGCTGAGACAGGCCATCCAGTTCTCTCTAACCCTGCCCCCAGTAACAGCTTTTATAGGGGCAGCCTGCTCCCCCTACTGGCCTGAGACAGGAGGTACTGCATGCTAATGTTCCCCTGACTAAAGAACCCCCCCCCCTTGCTCTCAGACACAGCTTTAATTACACTTATGGCATCCAGGCCAGGGTGACACATATCCACCAGACTTCTGCACAACACAACTGATGGTCCCAATCCCATTTATAAGGCAAGAAATCCCACTTATTATACCTGACAGGGCACACCTGTGAAGTGAAAACCATTTCCGGTGACTATCTCTTGAAGCTCATCAAGAGAATGACAAGAGTGTGCAAAGCAGTCATCAAAGCAAAAGGTGGCTACTTTGAAGGACCTAGAATATAAGACATATTTTCAGTTGTTTCACACTTTTTTGTTAAGTATATAATTCCACATGTGTTAATTCATAGTTTTGATGTCTTCAGTGTGAATGTACAATTTTCATAGTCATGAAAATACAGAAAGATCTTTAAATGAGAAGGTGTGTCCAAACTTTTGGTCTGTACTGTATATACACAACTTTACATTATAATTAAGACCACATTATACTATATTATGAAACACACATCACAGGAGACACATATACATCACATAGGACACACAGCAACTGCTGAATATGTATCACAGATCCATAAGCACATCAGTCAGCCCCGGAAGTTAGTAGTCAGCCCCCAGCCCCATAAGTAAGCCTCCAGCCCCATAAGTAATCCCCCAGCCCCAGAGGTCAGCCCCTAGCCCCGTAAGTAAGCCCCCAGCCTCAGAGGTCAGCCCCCAGACCCATAAGTAATCCCCCAGCCCCAGAGGTCAGCCCCCAGACCCATAAGTAAGCCCCCAGCCTCAGAGGTCAGCCCCCAGACCCATAAGTAAGCCCCCAGCCTCAGAGATCAGCCCCCAGACCCATAAGTAATTCCCCAGCCCCAGAGGTCAGCCCCTAGCCCCATATGTAAGCCCCCAGCCCCAGAGGTCATCCCCCACCCCCCACCCCTGGGTACCAGAAACATGTTTTTTACTGGCTAAACAACAGCATACATCATCATGCCACTGTACTCACCCAGGTAGGAGCAGAGCTGCAGAGATCCGCTTCCTGATTCGGTACGGCACCGGGCTGCGCTGCACCAACAGCTGCAGCCGGTGTTGTAAAGGCGGGAGAGAGGATCGCGCTCTCCTCCCACAGAGAACGCTGATGTGTTCTTATATGTGACGCATGCAGCGGTTCAAATACTGAACCCTGCGTGCAGGCGCAGAGCGCCCCAATCCCGGCTGTGCCTCCAGATTTAAGGGGCCAGCGGCCAGAAAAGCGGGTCGGTGGCCGGATCAGCGGGCCGGTGGCCGGATCAGCGGGCCCCGTGGCCTACTACAATGCACACATCCGTGGACCACTGGGAAAATGCCCGGTGCGCCAGATTAGCAATTCTGGCCTGCTGTAAACTATTAATATGGGCATATAGGTTATGGACTGCAGAGGAGAGTGATGCCTGTATGCCTCATATCTTGTTAATATATGTGTCATGTTCGAGATCTGTGTTCTGCTGCTGTGATACCGCAATTTCCTCCGGGATAAAATAAAGTATATCTTATCTTATCTTATCTCTTATATCTGATGCCTTGTTGCTGATAAATCATCTTTTATCACTTTATGTAAATGACCTCTTCCTGGCTCTGGGGACGACGCTGCCTGGAAGATAACTCTGCCTCCTTATCTCACATGAAGGGGAGTTCCCAGTGTGATGTGTGATGGCCGCTCTCTGCTCTCCTGATTAGTGTTGAGCCACCCCCGTAGTGTTCGGGTTCAGTTCGGTTCGTCGAACACCGGGATGTTCGAGGAACTGTTCGTCGAACTGTTCGTCGAACACCTTAGAACACCGTCGAACACCGTTAAAACCAATGGCAGGCAAACAAAAACACATAGAAACACATAGAAAACACCTTCAAAGGTGTCCAAAAGCTGACAAACTGCTCAGAAGACGCTTTCTTTAAAAAAGCCGGCCGGCAATTCAGCAGCGGCATACACCGGTACCCGACAATTTAGACATGAAGGAATAGAGCATCACACATAGATTAGATAGATAGAAACATGTCAGTCACATATATATGAAGTACAGTGACAGTGTTGCTTACTGTACTTGTCATTTAGTGTAAAGGATTTATTAAAAAATATAATAGTGTTTTCATGCACTGTCTCTTTAAAAAAGCCGGCAGGCAATTCAGCATCTGTACCCGACAATTTATAACAGACAGAATAGAGCTTCACACATAGATTAGATAGATAGAAACATGTCAGTCACATATATATTAAGTACAGTGATAGTGTTGGTTACTGTACTTGTCATTTAGTATTAAAATAAAGGATTTATTATTAAAAAAAATTGGCGTGGGGTTCCCCTTAATTTTAGTCTCTAGCGGAGGTTAAGCAGACAGCTGGTGCAGATGTTTGAAGCCTGGGAAGGGGGTAATACCCACGGAGCTTTCCAGGCTACTAATATGAGCCCCCAGCTGAATACATAGCCTTTACTAGCTATTAAAATGGGGGACCCCCCCAAAAAAATGACGTGGGGTCCCCCCTAATTTAATAGCTAGAAAAGGCTAGGCAGACAGCTGGGGGCTGATATTAATAGCCCAGGAAGGGAGCCATGAATATTGGCCCCTCCCAGGCTAGAAACACCAGCCGTCAGCCGCCCCAGAAATGGCGCATTCATAGGATGCGCCAATTCTGGCACTTAGCCTCGCTCTTCCACGCTGCCCTGTAGCGGTGGCAGGGGGTAATAGGGCTGGGGTTGATGTCAGCTTATAATGTCAGCTGACATCAAGCCCAGGTTAGTAATGGAGAGGCGTCTATAAGACACCCCCATTACTAACCCCATAGTCAAAGTTAAAAGAAAACACAAACACCCAGAATAAAGTCCTTTAATTGAAATAAAGACACAATCCTTTATTGTTCTAAATTAAACCATACTTACCATCACGCCCATTCCAGCTGAAGCCAACGATCTCCTGCAATAAAAGAAAAATAATAAAGCAACATCATCCTTACCTTTCCATGGTTCCCACGACAGCTTCAGCTCTGCTACATTGAGATGACAGGCTGGACCGCAGCAGAACGCTGCCATCCAGCCTGTCATCCCGCAGACACTGAGAAGCGCAGGCATGCTTGCGCTCTGCAGTGTCTGGCTGTGACGGCATAAAGATGAGACGAGTTCATGTCCAATGAACTCGGCGCACCTCATGCACGTCACTGACAGCGTGGGAAAATTCTCACGCTGAAGCGCTGAGTGCAGGAGAATTCTCCCACGCTGTCAGTGACGTGCATAAGGTGAGCTCATGTCCAATGAACTCAGCTCACCTCCTGCATGTCACTGACAGCGTGGGAGAATTCTCCTGCACTCAGCGCTTCAGCGTGAGAATTCTCCCACGCTGAAGCGCTGAGTGCAGGAGAATTTTCCCACGCTGTCAGTGACGTGCATAAGGTGAGCTCATGTCCAATGAACTCAGCTCACCTCCTGCACGTCACTGACAGCGTGGGAGAATTCTCCTGCACTCAGCGCTTCAGTGTGAGAATTCTCCCACGCTGAAGCGCTGAGTGCAGGAGAATTTTCCCACGCTGTCAGTGACGTGCATGAGGTGAGCCGAGTTCATTGGACATTAACTCGGCTCATCTGGATGCCCTCACAGAGAGACACTGTGGAGCGCAAGCAAGCCTGCGCTTCTCAGTGTCTGCGGGATGACAGGCTGGATGGCAGCGTTCTGCTGCGGTCCAGCCTGTCATCTCGATGTAGCAGAGCTGAAGCTGTCCTGGGAACCATGGAAAGGTAAGGATGAGGTTGGTTTATTATTTTTCATTTATTGCAGGAGATCGTTGGCTTCAGCTGGAATGGGCGTGATGGTAAGTATGGTTTAATTTAGAACAATAAAGAATTGTGTGTTTATTTCAATTAAAGGACTTTTTTCTGGGTGTTGTTTCTTTTTTAAATACTTTACTATAAATTCATGGTGGTCATGTCTAATATTGGCGTGACCCCATGAATTTTGGGCTTAGGGCCAGCTGATAATGCCAAGCTGGCCCTAACCCCTTTATTACTCAGTGAGCCACCGCATCAGGGCCCTGGATGAGTTGGGTACAGCGCCAGAAGATGGCGCTTCTATGAACGCGCCATTTTCCGGGGTGGCTGCGGACTGCAATTTGCAGCGGGGGTGGCCCAGAAAGCTTGGGCCTCCCTGCGCTGCGGATTCCAGCCCCCAGCTGCCTAGTTGTACCTGGCTGGACACAAAAATATAGGGAAGGCCTTTTTTTCTTAATTATTTCATGAATTTCATGAAATAATTAAAAAAAATTGAAGTGGGGCTTCGCACTATATTTGTGTCCAGCCAGGTACAGCAGGCAGGAACGGGCTGCCCCCAACCACCAGCTGCCTATTTGTACCTGGCCGGACAGAACAATATAGAGAAGGTCTTTTTTTCTTAATTATTTCATGAATTTCATGAAATAATTAAAAAAAAAATACGTGGGGCTTCGCCCTATTTTTGTGTCCAGCCAGGTACAACTAGGCAGCTGGGGGCTGGAATCTGCAGCGCAGGGAGGCCCAAGCTTTCTGGCCCCCCCCCCGCTGCAAATTGCAGTCCGCAGCCACCCCGGAAAATGGCGCGTTCATAGAAGCGCCATCTTCTGGCGCTGTACCCAACTCATCCAGGGCCCTGGTGCGGTGGCTCACTGGGTAATAAAGGGGTTAGGGCCAGCTTGGTATTATCAGCTGGCCCCAAGCCCAAAATTCATGGGGTCACGCCAGTATTAGACATGACCGCCATGAATTTCTAGTAAAGTATTTAAAAAAAACACAACACCCAGAATAAAGTCCTTTAATTGAAATAAACACACAATTCTTTATTGTTCTAAATTAAACTATACTTACCATCACACCCATTCCAGCTGAAGCCAACGATCTCCTGCAATAAAAGAAAAATAATAAACCAACCTCATCCTTACCTTTCCATGGTTCCCACGACAGCTTCAGCTCTGCTACATCGAGATGACAGGCTGGACCGCAGCAGAAAGCTGCCATCCAGCCTGTCATCCTGCAGACACTGAGAAGCGCAGGCATGCTTGCGCTCCTCAGTGTCTCGCTGTGACGGCATCCAGATGAGCCGAGGTCATGTCCAATGAACTCGGCTCACCTCATGCACGTCACTGACAGCGTGGGAAAATTCTCACGCTGAAGTGCTGAGTGCAGGAGAATTCTCCCACGCTGTCAGTGACGTGCATGAGGTGAGCTCATGTCCAATGAACTCAGCTCACCTCCTGCACGTCACTGACAGCGTGGGAAAATTCTCCTGCACTCAGCGCTTCAGCGTGAGAATTCTCCCACGCTGTAAGTGACGTGCATGAGGTGAGCCGAGTTCATTGGACATGACCTCGGCTCATCTTTATGCCGTCACAGAGAGACACTGAGGAGCGCAAGCAAGCCTGCGCTTCTCAGTGTCTGCGGGTTGACAGGCTGGATGGCAGCGTTCTGCTGCGGTCCAGCCTGTCATCTCGATGTAGCAGAGCTGAAGCCGTCGTGGGAACCATGGAAAGGTAAGGATGAGGTTGCTTTATTATTTTACTTTTATTGCAGGAGATCGTTGGCTTCAGCTGGAATGGGCGTGACGGTAAGTATGGTTTAATTTAGAACAATAAAGAATTGTGTCTTTATTTCAATTAAAGGACTTTATTCTGGGTGTTTGTGTTTTTTTTAACTTTGACTATGGGGTTAGTAATGGGGGTGTCTTATAGACGCCTCTCCATTACTAACCTGGGCTTGATGTCAGCTGGCATTATAAGCTGACATCAACCCCAGCTCTATTACCCCACTGCCACCGCTACAGGGCAGTGGGAAGAGCGAGGCTAAGTGCCAGAATTGGCGCATCCTATGGATGCGCCATTTCTGGGGCGGCTGACGGCTGGTGTTTCTAGCCTGGGAGGGGGCCAATATTCATGGCTCCCTTCCTGGGCTATTAATATCAGCCCCCAGCTGTCTGCCTAGCCTTTGCTAGCTATTAAATTAGGGGGGACCCCACGTCATTTTTTGGGGGGGGTCCCCCATTTTAATAGCTAGTAAAGGCTATGTATTCAGCTGGGGGCTGATATTAGTAGCCTGGGAAGCTCCGTGGGTATTACCCCCTTCCCAGGCTTCAAACATCTGCCCCAGCTGTCTGCTTAACCTCCGCTAGAGCCTAAAATTAAGGGGAACCCCACGCCAATTTTTTTAATAATAAATCCTTTATTTTAATACTAAATGACAAGTACAGTAACCAACACTATCACTGTACTTCATATATATGTGACTGACATGTTTCTATCTATCTAATCTATGTGTGAAGCTCTATTCTGTCTGTTATAAATTGTCGGGTACCGCTGCTGAATTGCCGGCCGGCTTTCTTAAAGAGACGGTGCATGAAAACACTATTATTTCTTTTAATAAATCCTTTACACTAAATGACAAGTACAGTAAGCAACACTGTCACTGTACTTCATATATATGTGACTGACATGTTTCTATCTATCTAATCTATGTGTGAAGCTCTATTCTGTCTGTTATAAATTGTCGGGTACAGATGCTGAATTGCCGGCCGGCTTTTTTAAAGAGACGGTGCATGAAAACACTATTATTTTTTTTGATAAATCCTTTACACTAAATGACAAGTACAGTAATCAACACTGTCACTGTACTTCATATATATGTGACTGACATGTTTCTATCTATCTAATCTATGTGTGATTCTCTATTCCTTCTATTCTAAATTTTCGGGTACCGCTGCTGAATTGCCGGCCGGCTTTTTTAAAGAGACGGTGCATGAAAACACTATTATTTTTTTTGATAAATCCTTTACGCTAAATGACAAGTACAGTAAGCAGCACTTTCACTGTACTTCATATATATGTGACTGACATGTTTCTATCTATCTAATCTATGTGTGAAGCTCTATTCTTTCGGTTCTAAATTGTCGGGTACCGGTGTACGCCGCTGCTGAATTGCCGGCTTTTCATGTTTCACTGTGAGCACAGTTCCCATCGATTTGGGCAATCACTGTAATGCCACAACCACCATGGCTGTGGCATTACAGTGAGTGGCAGACAATCCCTGCATGATTGGTGCTCTAAATAGCACCAGACATGCAAGACACGCTTTTGGTGCACGAACAGTTATCGAACATAACCTCGAACAGCCGAATTTTTTGCAAATCATTCGGGTTCGTCGAACAACTCGAACACCGCCCAAAACAGCTCGAATTTGAGATTGGCGAACAGTTCTAGTCGAACACCGCTCATCTCTACTCCTGATCTCACTGCAGAGCTGTGTGCGCTTATAACTGACACGTCTGCAGCTTCCTCTCAGCTTCCATCTCACAGGCAGACAGGGCTGCAATATAGGACAACAAATGTCACTACTTACACCAGACATGATGGGGAAATTCAAAGAACCATGATTAAACTACAGCAAAACATTTCATATCGATGTAATCATCCAGAATTATGATAGAAATAAATACCTTAAATGAAAACGGCAAAAACAATAATAACAATTATAAGAATCAATCACACTCTAAATGGAGATGCCCCTAAGTGAGGGACAAACCACTTAGTAAGGAGCAAGCATTGTTCAAAACGCTGGTTTCACTGTTATCTTGACGTGTAATCAGGCTGCCAATCATTCCATAAATCAGTAAAACACTCATTCATCGGGGGAAATTATATTTTGTGCAAAACAAAAGATCATCATTCTCAGCTTGGCATCGTCCTGGATAAACAGGTCTCACACTGCCGAGAACTATGATCGATCACTCAGTTTTCATCGTTTGCTTTGGTCTGCCTGCGTAAACTGCCACTGAAACAACCATTGATACTTAGTTTATTGATCAGCGTTCATATAGTGCCACTGGCCAGTTCATGTAAACGGACCTTTAGATTGCAGAAAAGCTACAATTGGCCCTGTGTGGGGCTTCTGTGTGTCAGACCCCAATCACTCTTACATTGATGACCTATTCTAAGGGCTTGAGCAGACAACCGTATTATCAGTCCTAGTGTGATCCAACAAAACATAGGATCGCACTTAGATCATTATTATTGTATAGGGCTGTGCAAATGTCAGATTTTTTTCTCAGACAGAGCTGGTCCGAGGAAAACAATTGCAGCATGTACTAGTTTGATCCAAAATTCGGAGCGCACTTGGCAATGCAAGTCTATGAGTCGAAGGAAAATATTGGACTGCACTCAGATTACATTTGAGTGCAGTCCGATTTTCATGGACTGACATAATGGAGAAGATGGAGAAATTTTGTTCTCCATCTTCTCATCCAACAGAATCGGAACACACTATGATCATGCTCTGATAAAACTCTAATGAGAGTTTTATCAGAGTGTGATTTGTCTAATCGACCCAATTCCCTTGGATGAGACATATATGCTTGTTTGACCCTAGCCTTAGGAAAGGTTATCTGTTTTACTACAGTGTAATACATTTAGGGATATAATGGTTATGTTATATAAATTGTTTCATTATTATTATTATTATTTCATAAGTCATCTGTTGATGGAGGAAATAATCATCCTTTGTTCGCATCACTTGTCTGTGCCTTTACTACTCTATACTTTCTATACTGTACCCACAGTTCAGATTGCCATTGCATTATGATAGACACATTCATAAATTCCAATACATCACATAATATAAACAAATTTGGTTCTTCTCACAACTATACCTAAGTGTGCAATGCATGTCTGCATTTCTGCTCATTTTGCAATGATTTTGCAATATTCCCCATCCTGGCCGCTTTCTTTAATATTGTCCCCCATCTTGACCACCATCTTGTAATAATGTCCCTCTGTGGCGCCCTGCTGTGCACTGGTGCCACAGAACCCAGAAGGGTGCATGGATGGACTTCTCCACAAGAGGCCCTCACACATTCACACACCTCCACCCTACCACCTCAGACCACCAGAGGGAGTCCTTCAGGGATATATAAAGGGAGGGTGGAGCCAGGCAGCTCAGTCTAGTTAGTGAGTCTCTCAGACACAGAGAGGGACAGAGCTCAGAGTTGAGCAGAGAGCGTGCTGACGCTCAGAGAGCAGCGAAGAGGCAGCAAGCTGGCTGCTGTGCTTAGCGAGCCAAGGCCTACAGCACGTGTGAAGGCCTAGTGAAGGCCCTGAGTGTGGCCGAAGGATAGAGGAGAAGGAAGAAGTAGCCAAGGGGGCAGAGGAGCTTACCAGGCTCACCCCGAGATATATACCGGACACCGGGTCCGCGCCTACAGGGACCCTCAATACCCAGTAGGAACCACCGGAACCCCTGGAGGACTACAGGTCCCAGGTTCACCAAATACTGATTGCAGTACCAGGGCTAGGAGTCACGGAGGCCCCAGCATCCAGGGAGAGTGATCTGCAAGAGTAGGCCCTACCACCAGGTCAGCAGGTGCAAAAGAGAGACAGCAACCAAGCTAGGCCTAGCTCCAGGCAGGTCAGAAGCTTAGCGAGTAAAGCCACGGATCAGGAGGCCCTATACCCGCTCACTAGGGAGAGTCCAAAAGTGCGCCCTTGTCCGGAGTACCCTGGACCGTGCCTGCAACATCACCAGTAAAGGTACAGAAGCTTACCCCCGTGTGAGTGTCCTTCTTTCCTCCGGGACCATCCTGCCGTCTCTCCCTGCACCACCATCCATTACACCTCACGCTGCCCTGGAGCTAGCTCTACCTGTGGAGAGCCACACCATCCCTGCTGCCGTAACACCAGCTCCAGAGGACGGCTCCAGAACTTTCCAAATCCCCTATACATATTCCCCCTTTTACTGACCACCCTGGGTCACGGACCGGGCCAGCCACCGTGATATCCCCCATACCGGCATCCATAGGCCCAGCACCTGGTACCCCACGGCCCAGGGGGCGCGTTACCTCCACCTACACCTCTTCCTGGTATAATTTCCTCCATCCTTTGCCTCTTCCTATTACAACCCCTGGAAAAAATTATGGAATCACCGGGCTCGGAGGATGTTCATTCAGTTGTTTAATGTTGTTGAAAAAAAGCAGATCACAGACATGGCACAAAACTAAAGTCATTTCAAATGGCAACTTTAGGGCTTTAAGAAACACTAAAAGAAATCAAGATTAAAAATGTGGTACTCAGTAAGGGTAATTTTTTTCAGACCAAGCATAATTTTTGCCAGGGGTTGTATAATGTCCCCTGTCTTGTACTCTTTCTGGTAAAATGTCCTCCATCCTGAGCCCTTTCCAGTAATAATGTCCCCCATCCTGAGCCTCTTCCTGGTATAATGTCCCCTGTCCTTGACCCCTTATTGTAATAATGTTCCACATTCTGGTACCTTCGTGTAACAATGTCACCCATCCTGGTATAATGTCCCCCATCATGGGGGCTTCCTGGTGTAATGTCTCCTGTACTGGGCCCCTTACTGTAATATTGTACACCATCCTGACACCATCATGGACCCTTTCCTGTTATAATGTCCTCCATTGTATAACCATGTCCCAGAATTCCCAGCCCCTTCCTAGTATAATTTCTCCCATCCTGGACCCCTTCCTGGTATACTGTGCCCATTCCTGGTATAATGACCTCCATCTTGGTATAATAATCCCGATCCTTAACCCCTTCCTGGTGTAATGTCCCCCATCCTGGGCTCCTTGCTGGTATAATAACCCCCATCCTAGGCCCCTTCCTTGTATAATGTCCCCCATCCTGGGGTCCACTGTTTAATTTTTTTTTACACAGCGTAAACTGACCAGCCGTGTGTGTTTGAAATCCTCAACATGTCAATTTTCTTGTGGACATTCAGAGTTTAAAGTCAGAATTGCATTGCATTGCATAAAATGCTGAAAATCCACAGGTAAAAATTAGAGATGAGTGAGCACTAAAATGCTCAGATGCTCGTTACTCGACCTAAACAATTTCTAATGCTTGGATGCTCATTTCAAGTAACGAGTATAATGAGCGTCAATGAGAAATCAAAGCATTTTTCCAGAAGACCCTACAAGGAGGTCTGGGGGGCACTGAAAATGATGAAATGGATGGTAAAAGTGCTGAATGGAAGGAGAACAGCATGGAGAAGACCCCTGGAAGCATCTCTGACTCCCAGATCGCTACTGAGAACAAATTTCCATGTCTCAATGTTATAAAATTCTGTGAGGCATCCATGAGTTCAAAATCTCACTACACCCCTAGATGAATTCCTTAGGTAGTGGAGTTTCCAATATGGGGTCACCTGGGGGTGGGGGTTCTGCTATTTTGGCACCTCAGGGGCTAAACTAATGGAGCCCATAATCTATTCAAAAGAAATCTGCATTCTAAAAGCCAAGTAGCGCTCCTTCCCATCTGATCCCTGCCGGGTGCTCAAACAGTAGTGTATATCCACATATAGAATGCTGCCACATGCGGGAGAAATTGCAGACAAATTGTTGGGTCCAAATTTGGTGCTAAAACAGTGTTTTTGTAAAAAAAAAAAAAATTTGTTCTCACATCTAAATGTGTTATTCCTTGAGGGGGCTAGTTTCCAAAATGCTGTCACTTGTGGGGGTTTCTGCTGTTTTTCATGTCAGGGGCTCTCCAAATGTGACATGGCATCCACTCTTGATTCAGTCTTTTTTGCGTTCAAAAAGTCAAAACGGTGCTCCTTCCCATCCAAGCCTTGTTGTGTGCCCAAACAATAGTTTTCCCCCACATATGGGGAATCAACATGCTCAGTAGAAATTGCACAACAAATTTTGTGGTCCATTTTATCCTGTTACCCTTGTGAAAATAAAAAATTTGGGGCTATAGTAAAATTTTTCTGAAAAAAATTTCATTTTTGCTTCCACATTGCTTTAGTTCCTGTGAAGCACCTGAAGGGTTAATAAACTTCTTGAATGCGGTTTTGAGGACTTGGAGGGGTGCAGGTTTTAGAATGGTGTCACTTTTGGGTATTTTCTGTCATATCGGCCTCCCAAAGTCACTTCAAATGTGATATGGTCCCTATAAAAATAGTTTTGTAAATTTTGTTGGAAAAATTAGAAATCACTGGTCAACATTTAAACCTTCTAACTTCCTAACAAAAAAAAAATATGTTTTAAAAATTGTGCTGTTGTAAAGTAAACATATGGGAAATGTTATTTATTAACTATTTTGTGTGACATAACTCTCTGGTTTAAAGGCATAGGAATTAGAAGTTTGAAAATTGCAAAATTTTCAACATTTTCACCAAATTGTCGTATCAAAATTTTTTACCACTATCATGAAATACAATATGTCACTAAAAACAGTCTCAGAATCAGCGGGATCCATTGAAGCGTTCCAGAGTTATTACCACATGAAGTGACACTGGTCAGAATTCAAAAATTTGGCCTGGTCATTAATGTCCAAATTGTCTCAGTCACTAAGGGGTTAATAGACAATTTACACAGGAATACTGCGCTTCAGATACACTCTGAATGATCTGTATTAGGCGATTGTTCATTGGCTGTCATTGTTCTCAGCAGCACAAGTCTTGTGCCAAGAATGATAATGTTGTGTGCATGCCAAAAGATCATTTCACCTGACGATTGAGCAGTTTGTTTATTCGGAGGATTTCTCGCAGCCGATTTAGGCCGGTTTCACATGTCCGTATATTTCGGTATAAACCCGTACCAGAGATATCCGTGTCTCGTGTTTCCTTGTGTGTCACATGTGGCAACCATGTGCCACCCCTGAGCAGCATCAAGATCACGCGGAACGGTGCCTGGGAAATACTGTACAGTTAGCACTGTTCCAAAGCGCGGGGTGCTGAACACTGCCCTCATCATGGTTCCTAGCACCAGCAGGGGACCATGATGAGGGTAGTAGTGTCTGCTCCCGCAGTGTCCACCTGTAAAAATAAGAATAAAATAATAAAATCCTTATACTCACATGTCCTATGTGTCCCTAGCTTTAATTCTCTGATCGCTGACGCTGAGGAGCCAGGGATAATGAGCCGCACCAGCGAGCGGGCCCCGGAGCTGAGCTTAGGAGCGGTGTCCTGTCACCCAGTGAGCGCAGCTCCGGGGCCATGTGTCTATAAATTCTTAGTGGGGTTTTTCCTAAAATTGTCAGCCATTGGACTCATTGCATACCCTCTAACTGTATAGCAGACTCTCTCCATTCTAATGGGAACATGTCGTACCTTGTTACTGTGGCCCTGCTCTATGTGTCTTTAAATTCTTAATGGTGTTTTTCCCAAATTTTGGCAGCCCTTGCAGTCACAGCATGGGCATTACCACATATAGGAGACCCAATCCTTTATAATGGGAACATTTTTTTACTGAGACCCTCCTATATGTCTCTTCAAAGGGGTATTGGGTTGCGTCCAAATTTCTGGCAGCCCTTGCAGTCACTGGATACGCTATAACAGTATAGGAGACCCACTTGTTAATAATGGGAACAACAAAGCATAGCCGGCTGATGGCTCTCTAACAATAGCTAGGGCCGACTGCTGGCCTTTTAAGAATAGTAAGGGCCGTCTGATGTCCCTATAAAAATAGGCTTTATGACTTTCAGAGTCCCTCCATCATAAATAAAACAGGAAGTGTCTGATGATGTGTCACACACCACATTGCCAGCTAAGGTTGTAAAATGTTAAAATGACATTTCCCGGTGAATGCATTTGTCTTAAAAAAATACATAAAAAAAACAACAAAACAATAGGATCTTTCTTTAGTATAAAAAACAGCGTCACCAATTTAACAACAATGTAATCACATTGTTCAGCTCATGCACCGCCTCCTCCATCTCCGAAATGACCACATCAGTCACAAGCTGACAGCACTGCAGCACTGTCTTGACCAAGCGGCAACAGGCTGTGCTGAAGATAACATGCTTAATGCTTAATTGACAAACCGCCCAGCGCTGCAGAGTTGTTGAAAGCTGTAACACAGCAGTCTGATCTGTGGCTCTCACCGCTGAACATACAGCCAGGCATGGTCGTGTGTGTCAATGTCCGGAACCTGGTGACGGAGAAATGACACCCAGAATAGATATGGTATCCCTCTATGCCAGACCTTTCACCGAGCTAAATACAACTCTCAGCAAAAAAAGCTGTGGACTGGCTCCATACCGTCCCTGGCCACATTCACCTGTCCACGTGTTTGTGGTTAGGCGGTCCTTCCCAGTAAGTGCACTGGGGAGGGAACTGGTAATGTTGTGAAAGGCGGAGACGACACCGGGAGAAACAGTGGCGGCTGGGGACCGAGTATGTACACCCGGTCGCCGCAGGCATGAGGTTATGAAAAGCTTCCGCCTCAACGAGCCTAAAAGGCCACATTTCAAGTGCAAGCAGCTGTCAAAAATTTGGCAGTATAGTATTGCAGCCTGTGGGTGGGTGGGTGGCTGCCTGCATACTTGCGCTTGCATTCCTAGGAATGGGGTAGGGACAACTGAATGCTGCACTGGGACAAGGACGTGGACGGTGATTGTTGCAAGTCTGCAACGACAGGTGCATGGCGGGAGGCATCTTCGCATGCGCCAAGGATCACTTATGATGGGCACACTTTTAGGCAGTAACCTGGGAGTCAGAAATGGTTCCAGAGGTCTTCCCCATGCTGTTCCCATCTCTTTTCAGCACTGTATGCATGTGTCTGATGATGTGTCACACACCACATGGCCAGATAGGGTTGTAAAATGATAAAATTACATTTCCCAGTGAATGCATTTGTCTTTGTTGAAAGCAATGCAGAAGTGCAAAATCGCATCAAAAACTACGTGTGAACATAGCCCAAGATGTGGAGGAGTATTTTTGGTTTTGGTTATTTATTTTGCCATATACACAAGTCATTACCCTGGAAAGGATGTTCCTTAATATATTTCCCAGGAAAATCCATTTTGGTTTTGTTTTTGTATGTTTTATTGTGAGTCCGTAAAAGTGGCATAATACTCTGACAACGTTGTTGACAGCAGTGACCTGGGAGTCAGAAATGCTTCCAGGGGTCTTCCCCATGCTGTTCCCATGTCATTTGAGCACTGTTCTTATCAATTTGGGAAATTTTTAGGCCCTCTGCAGACCGCCGGGGGGAGCCGCCTGAAAAATACTCGAGTTTCCCATAGACTTACATTGGGCTCATTGCTCGGGTCGAGCACCCGAGTATTCCAATGTGCTCGACCCGAGCAATGAGTACCCAAGCATTTTAGTGCTCGCTCATCACTAATAATAATGCCTACACACTGTAGTTCACTCCCAGAAGATTTAGGTCTGAGCCGAAAATACAGCAAACAAGCGTTTTTAAATGAAAAAGAATCCTGTTGTTTCCCCGGGAAACACTCAGGTAATCCTACCTTAGGTTCTTCATAGCATTCTGCAGGGTATTTACTCATGTACTGCTGAAGATCGGCAACCTCCAGAGTCAATCCTTTCAAGCATTGAGCAAGCTCCTGGATGGTACACATACTGAAAAAAAACCAGGAAGAGGAGAGGAGGAAAAAAAAAACAACTTTTTTTTTTTTTAAACGGGGCGGGACATACTGTTATGTACTGCAACTTAGAACTAAGGAATAGGAGGGAAAAGCTGTCCCTGCACTGAGACTCAGCTTAACCCTACGCTGGAGTGGGTGCCCTATTATGAATAGCCGCACCTAAACTCCTGCACTGAACTCAAACAAAGACATGAAGGAAGGGGAAAGGGGTCCCTAAAAGATCTAAAGACTGGGAGCAAAACAGGAGACCTCCTAACAGAAAAGTTAGTTGTAGAAACGAAGATAAAAGGGAACAAAACTGGTGGAACAAGAAGTCCCAAGAAATCAATTGTCCAAAGCACAAAGAACTTAGCAAGGCTACTTAGCCAGAGCACAAGCGTAACAACACTGATGTCCAGCAGGGAATGGGAGACAGGTGCTAAGTAATAAAGAGTGAAGAGATCACGTGACCAAGACACCCAGCACCAGAGGAAAAGACTAGAAGCCAGCAAACCACAACAAGATGGCCGATAGTAAAACAACATAGATTCTAACAGCCAGACTGCCAACAGCCAAGACTTCCCTGTCCTGACAAAAAGGACGACTGTCCATGCTTTCCTCCTCCTCATCCTCCACCTTTCCACCTCTTCATTCTCCCTCTACTCACGCCATCCATGCTGACCAGGCGGTATGAATGTTGTGTGGGTAGTAACATCTGTAGCGCAGGAAACCAGCTCCTGTTCCTCCTCCTGTTCCTTCTTCTCCTCATTATCACCCAATCTGCATTGAGATGAGATGAGGCTAGGCTGTGTAGCATCAACCTGTATAGTTCCTTGCTCCATATCATGCTTCGCCTGCAATGCCTCCTCTTTAATTGTGAGCAGCAAGCGTTTCATTAGACAGAGAAGAAGGATGGTGACGTCATCGCCGCTCACCATCTTGATGGAGTCCTCAAAGTTTTGGAGGATGGCACAGATGTCAGACATTTATGCCCACTCATCAGCTCTTATGTGTGGAGGCTGACTTGATTACCGACAGGCGTATTGAAGCTGGTACTCAACGACTGCCCTCTGCTGCTCACAAATCCTCCCCAACATATGCAAGGTTGAGTTCTACTGTATGGTGACATCACACACCAGTTGATGAGCTGGAAGCTGCAAGCGCTGCTGAAGCACAGCGAGGGAGGCGGAAGCTGTAGCTGACTTTCCGAAATGGGCAGACTGACGGCGTACTTTGACAATCAGCTCCGGCAGATCCGGGTAAGTTTTGAGAAACCGCTGAATCACTAGGTTGAGCACATGGACCAGGCATGGTACTTGTGCGAGGTTGCTTCAGAGCCGCCACCAGGTTCTGGCCATTGTCACACACCACCATGCCTGGCTGTAGGTTCAGCGGTGACAGCCAGAGATTGGCCTGCTCTGTTACAGCTGTCAACAACGTCGTAGAGGTGTGCGGTTTGTCCCCTAAGCATATCAGCTTCAGCACACCCTGTTGCCACTTGGCCGAGGCAGTACTGCAGTGCTTCCAGCTTCCTACTGATGTGGTAATTTCGGAGATGGAGGCTGAAGAGGAGGAGGAGGTGCAGGAGCTGTAGAATGTAGGGGCAACCCTGATTGACCCAGGGCCCACAATCCTTGGCGTCAGGAGGATGTGTTCCGTCCGACTGGGTCCCGGCTTCCCCTATTAACCCATTGTGCCATCAGTGAGATGTATCGTCCCTGGCCACAAGCACTTGTCCATGTGTCCGTGGGTAGGTGGACCTTCCCTGTAACTGCATTGTTGAGGGCACGGCTAATGTTCTGGGACACGTGCTTGTGTAAGGCAGGGACACCACACAGGGAGATATAGTGGCAGCTGGAAACCGAGTACTGAGGGATGGCCGCCACCATGAGGTTGAAGAAAGATTCCGTCTCCACGAGCCTAAAAGACAATATTTCAAGTGCAAGCATTTTAGAAATGTGGCAGTTTAGTGCTATGGCCTGTTGGTTGTTGGCTGCATATTTGCACTTGCGTTCAAAGGACTGGGACAGGGACAAATGAACGCAGTGCTGGGACAAGAATGTGGACGTGGTTGCTGATGGTGGTGGTTGTGAGTGTCAAACTACAGGTGCAGGGTGGGAGGCATCTTCGCCTGCACCATGGACAGAGGATTGGCTTGCACGCACAACAGCGGTACAGGCGGTATTGTCACCCTTAGACACTGTTTCTGGACTCTGGCATTCGGGCCAACTAGTCGAGTGCTTTGCTGTCATGTGCCTGAGCTTGCTGGTGGTGGTCAGGCTGGTAGTTTTGCTGCTCCTGATGATGCTGGCATGGCAGATTTTGCAAATAGCCTTTTTTTGGGCTAACTGGACAGCCTTTAAAAAAGAGCCAGACTCTGGAAGACCTAACAGTTGGACTGGCAACTTTCCTCGTGTTCATGTTCCGGGGAACAATTTCCCGCCTTGTGTCTGTGGCCACCCCACTGTTTGTTCCTGCCTGTTGTGGTGTTACGCCTCCCTCCCCCTCTGTGCTGCTGTTCTTGCTATGCATGCAACTTGCCAGGCTGGGTCAGTGACTTCATCGTCTACCACCTCGTCTTCCCCGTATGCACCCTGGGCCTCCTTCTGACTCGCTGGCAATTGTGTCTCATCATCATCATCCACCTCTTGCGACAGTAATTGCACTTTTCGACCGTCGCCTTTATGTAACCATGGCTGCTCAAATATTTGGGCATAGCTACATGTGATCTCTTCTTGCCCCACTTGAAACGGGCCAGGAGAGAGGCCCAAATCTATAAATGGGAAAGTAAACAGCTCTTCTGAGCGTTCAAGCGTGGGATCAGTTGTCTCCGGGCACTCGGCATAGTGGGAGTAAGGAGGATCAGGGTGAGGAATATGTGGTACATACTCATGGCTACTGAGACTGGACAGTGTGAAAGACGGTGGTGGTGATGGCAAAGTGACTGGAATCATTATCTGCTATCCAACCAACAACCTTTTCACACTGCTCTGGCTTTAAGAGTGGGGTTCCGCTGCCCCCTACAAAGTGGGACAGGAAGATAGGGTGACCATGATGTGGGTGCTTGTTGTGCTCACTCAGCAGGCATAATTTCAGCTTGCCCATGGCATAGGCCTTTGCGTGCACCATCACCATTATGTCCACTTCACTGTCCCTTGCCAAGCGCTTTGCCCATTTTAAATGGAGTGTAATATTTGGCCCGCTCCAAAAAATGTCACGATTATAACTGCAGTAATATCGGATCACGTCTGATGACCAGGGTTTTAGGCAATGGCCTTATAGATGTGGTATTGGTCAGCGATCAAGTGTGAATAGGATGAACAACACACAACTGGCAGACTTTAAATGGAGGGTAATATGTAGCTTGCTCCAAAAAATGTCACAATTATCTCCTCAGAAATATCGGATAACGTCTGATGACTACGGTTTTAGGCAGTGGCCTTATAAATGTGGTATTGGTCAGCGACCAAGTGTGAATAGGATGAACAACACACAACTGGCAGACTTTAAATGGAGGGTAATATTTGGCACACTCCAAAAAATGTCATGATTACCGCAGTAATATCAGATAACGTCTGATGACCACGGTTTTAGGCAGTGGCCTTATAGATGTGGTATTGGTCATAGACCAAGTGTGAATATGTTGAACAACACATAACTTGCAGACTTTAAATGGAGGGTAATATTTGGCATGCTCCAAAAAATGGCATGATTATTACAGCAGTAATATCGGATAATGTCTGATGACCATGGTTTTAGGCAGTGGCCTTATAGATGTGGCATTGGTCAGCGACCAAGTGTGAATATGTTGAACAACACATAACTTGCAGACTTTAAATGGAGGGTAATATTTGGCATGCTCCAAAACATGTCACGATTATTACAGAAGTAATATCATATCATGTCTGACCACGGTTTTAAGCAGTGGCGTTATAGATATAAATAATCAGGATTAAGACAAAAAAAAATTTGGATGTGAATGTATTTTAATGCACATCTGAAACACACTTCTTTTTCGTGTAGCATCATGGGAAAGTGTAAAGAAATCAGCCAAGATATCAGGAAGAGAAATGTGGACTTTCACAAGTCGGGCTCATCCTTGGGTACAATTTCAAGATACCTGAAGGTGCCTCACTCATCTGTACAAACAATTATACATAAGTACAAACAAGATGGGAATGTCCAGTTCAGGAAGGTAATGGGTTCTGTGTCCCAGAGATGAACGTGCTTTGGTCCAACATGTGCATATAAATCCAAGGACAAAAGCAAAAGACCTTGTGAAGATGATGGCAGAAGCTGATAAGATTGTGTCAATATCCACAGTGAAACGAGTACTGTATCAACATAGGCTGAAAGTCGACGCTGCCAGGAAGAAGTCATTACTCCAAAAGAAACATAAAGAAACCAGATTAATGTTTGTAAATGTACACCTGAACAAAGTCCTTAATTTTTGGAAACATGTCCTGTGGTCTGAAGAAACTAAAATTGAACTTTTTGGGCATAATGACCATCGTTAAGTTTGGAGGAAAAAGGGAGAAGCTTGGAAGCCTAAGAATACCATCCCAACTGTGAAATACGGGGGTGGCATCATCATGCTGTGAGGTTGTTTTGCTGCAGGAGGGTCTGGTGCCCTTCACAAAATAGATGGCATCATGAGAAAAGAAGATCATGTGACAATACTGAAGCAACATCTCAAGACATCAGCCAGGAAGTTATAGCTTGGTAAGAAATGGGTCTTCCAAATGGACAATGACCTGAAACATACTGCCAAAATGCTAACAAAGTGGCTTAAGGATGACAAAGTCAATGTTTTGAAGTGGCCATTACAGAGCCCTCATCTCAATCCTATTGAAAATTTATGGGCAAAGCTGAAAAGGGAGGTGTGAGCAAGGTGACCTACAAACCTGGATCTGTTACACCAGTTTTGTCAGGAGGAATGGGCCCGAATTCCGACCAACTATTGTGAGAAGCTTGTGGAAGTCAGACCCAAGTCATTCAGTTTAAGGGCAATGGTACCAAATACTAATGAAATGTATGTAAACTTTTGACTTTGTAGTAAGTAATAAAAATGCCTTAAAACATTCTCTCTCTCTCATTATTCTGGCATTTTGGCAAATATAAAAAATTATGGTAATCCTAATTGACCTAAAATGGGAAAGGTTTATTCTGATTTCAAGTTATATATTGAGAAAAACATGCATATGTGTCTTTTTATATAGTGTATGTAAACTTCTGGTGTCAACTGTATATACAACTCCAATTTATAAGGAGGTTTTTCTCTAAAATTCTGCAGGAATCAGAGTGGAAAAGATTGCATTAATTCTAGGGGAGAAAATCAACTTAAATACAACACATAACATTCATAGTACAGCAGGTCCTATTTCACAACTTCAAACTTTTACAGTCAACTTTTTACAGACTGATGACGTCATAACAGTCATGACAAATCAAAGGCTGTCCTAGAGACTCCGGATGTAAGAGATCCGCAGGCCTCCCGTCTACCTGCCAGGTGCCACTGCCCTGGAACATGAACCGGAGTCTTGCAAATCGATCCGCTCATCTCAAATTGGGACTTGGATTTATTTTTGTCATTTTTAGTTGTATCTGAAGCGCCCCCTGGGCCGTGGGGTACTCGGTAGCCGGGTCGGTCGATGCTGGGGATGTCATGGTGGCGGTGACCCGGTCCGCGACCCAGAGCGGTCAATTAAAGAAAAAGTAAAAGGGGAATAAAGTTTGTGGAGAATAATGTTCGTGACGCCACCTGTGGTATGCGGCTATATAGGGCCACCGCGGCGGTGCAGATCCACTGGAGCTGATGGTGATGCAGCAAAGTTGGTTCAGCTCTCCACAGGCAGAGCTTAGCTCCAGGGCAGTGTAGATGGTGATTTTATGAGGTAGATGTTGTCGGTGCAGTGTAGTGCAGGGCAGTTGATGGCGCAGTAATTATTCAAGGACACAGTGAGTCTTCAGGTTTTACTCACAGTTGTTCAAGACTCCAGGTTACAGTTACCGGTGTGTAACCGCCCACATCGTCCTGTGTCCTCCGGGGTAGGGGTCCAGCAAACCCTCAGGTATCTCAGGAGCACTTACACGGGACCCCGTTCTATGTACCTTTCTCGGTCGTATCACTGCGCTGGCTCTCACCCTCCTGCCCTGCATCTCACAATCAGTGTCCCAAGCCAGTGGCCTCGGGTCTTGTCGGGCGACGTGCTCTCAGTCCCCTGGACCCTATGCGGTCACCTTTTCGGCGATGTAATTGTGGATTTTGGCTGCAACACCTTGAAAATGCTGCTGCCTCCGGTTGGCTAGCTGAGTGTGGTTGTTCTCCACTAGTTTGGGGCCGGTCCCCTTCTGCGGCCTGATCCCTCCACGTCAGCGTGAATTCGGGGTCACGGGTTGCCTCTGCACTCGCCGTGCCTCTGGGATCCCTTCTGTCTTCCTGCAGCCCTCCTCACTGCTCCTCTCTTCTTTCCTCTCTCTATCTCTCCTCCTTGCTCTCCTGAGCAGAACTCCTCCTGAGCTCTCACAGACTCCTCTCCACTCAACTCCTTCTCCTGACTCCAAGTCTGTGCTCCACTGAACTTCTTCCTCCATCCACACAAACTACATGGTTCCCCCTCTCTTGGTTCCACCCCTTACAGCCAGGGACAGGGCTCCGCAGTGAACAAGTGCATATTGCACCGCCTGCTGGTCTGGCGTGGTGTAGTGTTGGATGTAGATGTGTGGGTCCTGGGTAGTACTCCGTCCTTACCTGAGTGTGGAGTACCACACCTCTGGGTGAGATGCAGTACCTCTGTGGCAACTGGACCCGCAGGGACGCCACATTAGTCAGAACTCTTTCATTTTTACATAAGCATCACTATATGACATCTGGCTTTTTTGGTGTCTTTAAGGCCGAGTTCACACAGAGAGTAAATACTCATTATTGCATTTTCGCTGCCTTTTTTATGAATTTTCTCCCTTATTTGATGTGTTTTTGGTGCAGATGTTGAAGCTGTATTTTAAATGTGTTTTTATAATACAGGAAAGCTTTGATTCTGCACGTATTTGGCTGAGTGCAGGCGCCGGGCAGCATAATAACGCTGTTATCCTGCAGATTAACCCCATATGTGCAGGCTAATAGCGTTATTTCTGGTGACGGTTTCCCTTTAAGCTGTGTATCTAATCCTATCATGTGTAGTTCAATCAAATAATGGAGACTGCGTTCCCCTTCATCTGGTATTAACCAGAATGCCCTGGGCACATTGCCATTAGGGTGGAAAAGCTCCTTGAAAATAATAAAAACATATGAAAAAGATGACAGCACCGGGGTCTTTGAAAAATTGATACAATGTGGATTTGTTACCACCACAAAGTGCCCATATACAGATATAAATATAGGTCAAGACTACATTGATTATAGTATTTATTAGGAAAAAAGTGAATGAAGAATGAATTAATAAAGATCACAAAAAAATGATCAAACATGATTCATAATAAGGGCTGGTTCGACAGGTAGGCAGGGTAGGCACTAGCCTAGGGCGCTACCCCTTGTCTCCCCGAGGGGGCTCAGTTTAAAATAAAAATGACATTGTTTCGGCCCCTTCCTCCAGTCACAGGCATTCAGTGAGTCACTAACACCGCTCACCGCCTGTCGCTCCCTCTCTGCACTGAATTGTATTTGCCTCTTTAAGACAATCTGAGCGCTGCCCAGGACAGGAGCAAAAGAGCTGTAATCAGCTCCCTCCCCTGCCGGTAACTCCAACAAGACGCAGGCTACTTCCGGTGTGTTCTCTGTTACAGGATGGCGCCACACAGGAATACGGCACTAGAAACGCCATCAGTTTTGTTACAAGTTGCATCTGTCACATGACCTTAATTGAAACCCACGGCCTCCATTATACTAACAGCTATATTAGTTTCCATCACTATCCTTGGGTAGGACATGTAAAATATAGAATGTCAGGGATGAATAACGCTATTTGTCCCTTGTAATGTGTAATTGGTCCACAAACAATGAACGATTCTATATAGAACTTTGACATTGCGCTCCCTTTTAAGCCTCATCCCTAAAGTACGCCACATTTTTTTTACTTGTGCTGGTATTTTTTTGGTGAGAAAAGTAATAATTTGAGTGGAAGTGGTCGTCAGAGATTATTATCGGACTGATCGGAGGGAGGAGGTGCAGTATTAGGGGTCCTGTTACCTCAGTTTCTTGCCTATTCCTTTGGTGGGGGTCACCATAGGCTTCATTTGCCTAAGGCACCAAAATACCTTGTCCTTATCATGATATTAATAAAAATAACAAAAAGCAGGTCTGTATATGAGAAGAATTTAACCAAACGCACAAAAGACACTTAGATGTTTTATATATACATATATATATATTTGTGCAATAAAGTTGTTACAAATTTGCAATGATGATAAAAGAAAGTGTGTAGATACAGTGACTTTCTATAGAAAGGAGCAGATGATTCTGCTCCTCAGGCCTCGGCTTACACTTCTGCCGCTTTTGGACATCCAGGTCTGGATCACACATGAGAGAGGAGAAGAGCAGGAATGTGTGACTTGTGATCTGTATAGTTGGAGTTTTCCTGGATTCCTTCAGCATCGCGATTAGCCATATGGCCTTCTGTCTGACCATGGTCAGGAAGGTGAAGGAGCAGCCGCTTCCTTCTGTCTGACCATGGCCTGGTAGAGGAAGGAGCAGCCGCTTCCTTCTGTCTGTACATGGCCAAGTAGGAGAAGGAGCAGCCGCTTCCTTGTGTCTGTACATGGCCAAGTAGGAGAAGGAGCAGCCGCTTCCTTCTTTATGTCCATATCTTGTAGTCGTCTCCTTACCACCACATTGTAGATGAGTCGTCCAGATGGTAACTTAGCAAGTATGGCTGAAAGAAGTCCTTCAATTTCAGCCCTTAATTACTTGCTATGTTGATCCAGAGGAAGGCGAAAAATAACCCTGAGGACTCGTTGCTGGATCATCCTCATATCAAGGGAAAAAAATTCCTTCCTGACCCCAAATATGGCGATCGGAATAAATCCCTGGATGTTTGGTGCTCAAATCTACTTGGATGTTATGTGGTGGAAGCTTGGTAGGTTTGTCACAGTCCGGTAAATAAGAAAGTCCAGTGTAATTGTCTCATCCGATTAATGTAAATCTTCATTCCTGGATGTTGCTGGAATGGGGCTGATTTTTATCAGCCTAATACTCCTGCTGTAAGAAGAGAAATATACACGTCTGAGAATCAGCCCCTCACATACAGTATATACAGTACTAGGGGGATATAGCGATAAGGTGTATAGTGGGTAAGTGTGTTATTGGGTAGTGATAACACTATGGATGTCTGTATGTGTTGTACTTACATAGCAATATGGGAATGGTGGGTCGGCTCTGCCGGACTCCACATCGCTCCAGTCTATAGAATAGAAAAACGGATGCGATCTGATGGATGATGTAATGGCAGATCGGGCAGATGGAGATTTGCAGAGAAGCTAGAAAATGATAGAGACCATTAGTCATTATATTATGTATTATTACTGACAAGTTTTTACACAATGTCTATGGACTATTCCCATCTTATCTTCTATCTCTTTTAGTAATCCCCCCATCATACTTATCCATCTGATCTTACTCACCCCTTTTATGATGTCCATGGTATGACAGCAGATCCCAGGTGGAAAATAAGGGATGTCATCACGCAGAGACTGGTGGTATTCATCCATTGTGCCTTTGCAATAGAATGGCTGGTCACCTACACTCATTATATATAAGATGACGCCGAAGGAAAAGGAGTCTGCCAGATGGTTGTAGCCTTTATTGTCCATTATCTGTGGAAACATGAGATTGGAGAGGAGCTTAATATACCGGGAAGGGGATTTACACACAGAGACTATGAGGACCGGTCTGTGATTAGATATCAGCAGGATACATTGGGATCAGATTATCCCTCAATCCTACTATTGGCATCAATCACACAGAGATGTTCATTACCTCGGGCGCTATGTAACCCTTAGTGCCAACCTTGTTCTTCACTATGCCATCCTCAAATACATTCATGGCTGCTAAGCCAAAGTCGGAGATTTTGATGTGTCCGGTGTCTTGGAGGAGGATATTATCTGGCTTCAGGTCACTGCAGGGAGAAGGAGCAGACACTGATTGTGAGGACAATTCATGGAAAGAACTTTCTACAATAGATATGTAAGGAGACAACAGAGAGTCACAGGTGACAGATTTATGAAGGTGAAATGATTACCGATGTATGATGCCGCGTTCATGCAGGAACTGGAGTCCGCACACCATCTCTGCCGCAAAGAGTCTGTGGAGTAGAAAGGATGGATCAGTGGTTACATGCACAATCATACAGAGAACATGAGGAGATCACACACGTGTCCTTTTCATGTCATTATTTTCTCCTGTTGTCGTTGTCCATTGCTCTCGGACTACAGTGCGAGGGCAACGGATTATTAATATTCAGTATAAGACATTTACCTTGTTGTCCTTGTGTTAAACAGCATTGAATCTGCCATGTGGTCAAACAGGTCTCCTCCGGCCATATAGTCCATGGCTATCACATACTCCAATGGTGATTCCATAAACGCCCGCATAGTCATTAGGTAGGGGCATCCTGCTGTCATTCTCAGGACTTCTAGCTCTGTAGAGAATATGTCCTCTCTACAATAACTTCTGTCCATGATTTTAATGGCCTGAAGTCCTTCATTAACCAGATCTAATGCCAAGATGACCTGGAGAAAAATCACAACAGATCAGACCAAACTCCCATCTATTAGTGTGTAGTAGTTCACTAGTTTATCTCATATATCATTACATATGAGAATCCTGTAATGAATATGTACAATCCTCCTGTGCATCTGGTGCAGGATACATTGATGAACATGGTGGAGGATAAATTCACACTTACATTTCCGAAGCCTCCCTTTCCAAGAACTTTCTGGAAGTCAAGGCTGTCAAAGTCAATAGTATTATTAGTGTTGACCACTTCTCTCAGGGGTGAAATACAGATTCTAGCATCACCGGGGTCTTCTGCTGGCATGTCTTCTATGTCAAGGGGTATCATAAGGCCTCCATCTGCTGAGAAAATACAAGATTTATTAAACCCTTTGCGAACACATAATGGAAATGTTTGTCATGTTGTGCATAAAATGTATGAAGCGGGCTCATTAGCTGAGCATGCACCATATCAGGCAGATGCTGGCTGTATTACATAGCTGACACTTGCCTATAACTGCAGCGACTGGAGCACACTCCAATTACTGTAGTTTAACCATTTCAATGCTGACAGTGATATTTAAATGAAGCTATTGCCGATTTGAGTGCACCAGCACCTATTAACCCCCCAGGACACTATTGCAGGGGGTCAATTGTTTAAAATGACTACCTGGGCCTACTGCTGAAAGCCCCAGTCTGTCACTTTTGGCCTAGTGTTAAGACCAGCCTGGCTTAATTTCATACGAGAATGTCAATTTATCTATATACAGTTCTACCACAGTATATAGTACAAGCGATCAGAAAATCACAGGTTTAAGTCCCCCAAGGAAACTAAAAAGTGAAGTAAATAAAAAAAAATAGTTTAAAAAAGGGAAAATGTAAAAAATATTTGAATCACCAAATTGACATAATTATAATCATATTTATAAGCACATCTTGTATCCGCATAAGTCCGATTTACAAAAATATAAAATTAAATATTGCAAACAGTGAACACTAACATGATAAAAAAATGAAACATTAGAATTGCATTTTTGGGGGGCGCTGTATCCACCTAAAAAAATTGCAATAAAAAGATATCACAATGTCCTGTCTACCCAGGAAAGGTATCAATAAAAGCTACAGTTCACCACGCAAAAAATCATCAAGCCCTCACACATCTCCATCCAGCGATCACAATCACACAGTTCCAATGTCTCAGAACATGGCCACACAAAGCATTTGTTTAAATAAAATTCTTAAGTATTTTTTAGAAACCCCTATGCAAGTTCAGCAGT
Organism: Phyllobates terribilis; assembly: GCF_046119375.1. Taxonomy (NCBI): domain Eukaryota; kingdom Metazoa; phylum Chordata; class Amphibia; order Anura; family Dendrobatidae; genus Phyllobates; species Phyllobates terribilis. The sequence continues at coordinate 585,953 of NW_027363046.1, forward strand.
ATCATAGCTGTAACTGACATGGAGAATCATTTTGTCAGGTCATTTTTACCACTCAATGAACATCTAGAAAAAAACAATGTTGGAATCACTTTTTTTCCACAATTTTACCACAGATTAAATCTTTTTCCCCGTGTTCCAGAACATTGAATGGTAAAATAAATAATGTTCAAAACTACAGCTCGGCCACTAAAAAAACAAGTCCACATACAGCTACATTGCCAGAAAAATTAATAAATAAATAGTTATGGGTTTTCAAAGGAGGGGGAGAAAAAAAAAGGTTGCCTGGTCAATAAGGGGTTAACAAATGTAGCTCCAGAGAAAATATTATAATTTTAAATGGCATTATGTAAATGAGCAGGAAATGTCTAATATTTGGGCTCTCATTTATCAAAACTGTCCAATAGCAAAACTGTCCCTGTTGTCCATAGCAACGAATCACAACATAGATTCCATCTCTTAACATTCTATGGAACAATGAAAGCCGCATTGTGATTGGTTGCTATGGGCAACAAGGACAGTTTTTCTGCACTTTTGATAATTGATGCCAGTACATAATATTAGGAGTATAATCCTCCTCACCCCCAGTCTCATTACACTGAGCAGATCCATCTTACCTGGTCCATCTGTATCCAGTGATGTGTTTGGTGGAGAAACACTCAGCTGTTTGTTCTCTGGGATGGAGATGTTTTCAGCTGATGACCTCGACCTCCGTAATGCACCATTCCCATTTATAATGGATTTAGCGTAGATGAGACGTCTTCTACATTGGACAACCCAGTCTCTGCTGTTCCTGATCCTCTTCTGGGCTGCCACTCTTTGTAGTTTCGGTGCCTCCAGACTTTCAGATCTGGAGGATGTGACTTGTCTCGGTGTCTCTTGGAGAACCTCTTCCAGCTCTAACTCTGCGCTGATGTTTCTCCTCTTATTGAGGATGGCTTCTTTGTTCCTCCTCCGTATTTCAGGGACCAGATCTCCGAGTTTTTTCAAGGCGATAAGTATGGCCCTCTGAAGCTCAGCGGAGGTTGCAGAGTGAGACTCCATGAGGGTCTCCATTTTCCTTCTCTCTGTAAGGATCTCATGTCTTTTGGTCTTTCTCATTTTGTCCAGAGTTTGACGTTTGGACGCCATTTCTGAGGCGTCAGTGTCCACGTCCGGTAGTATAAAGCCTTTTCGCCCAATAGCGAACAATGGTACCTGCTCTTCATTTAATCCTCTCCTCTCACTGAGAACCCGATCTCTATGGGCTCTTCTTCTCTCTTTATCCATTTTATAATCAATTTTTGCTTCGTTCGTGACGAAAAACAAAAGGGGCTGCCTCACCCTTGGAAGTCTGTAAGGCAGTGATTTCCCTTAGGCCGGAACACAGGGATATAGAATGCGGTGATGTCATCACATCACTTGTGACATCATTTTCATTCTGATCTCACCTCACAATGAGATAGATGGATAGATAGATAGATAGATAGATAGATAGATAGATAGATAGATAGATAGATAAGAAATAAGATAAAAAACAGCACAAGCAAAAAGTTTAGGTGAAAAGCCCCCTGTTATATACCAGTCCTCTTATATAATCCAAAAATATGGAGGCAGCACACAGATGAAGTAGAAAAATTTATATTATGTAATAGCCCATGTAGCTTCAGAAAGGTGCACAATACTGGACCGAAACGTCGCCACATGGGCTATTAAATAATAAAAAAAAAAATTTCTTCAACTGTGTGCTGCCTCCATATTTTTGGATTAGATAGATAGATAGATATCAAATTTGGAGGATGCTGAACCAAACTTTTGCTTATAAATAAATAAATATATATATATATGCACTGTGTGCTCAATTTGCATTTTTGATTATTCATTTTAATATTGAACAACTCCAGTGCAGTCGGTCAATTTAAAACGTTAATAAACCTGAACCCTGAATATTTAGGAAAATAAAAGTGAGGTTTTGTCTTTCTTATGAGAATATCTATGTGTGCAGAATTATTATTGTTTTTTTTAAACTCGTTTCTTGAAGAATTCTTTATAATAAATGTTACAAACATACAGCAATAAGATAGAAATCCGAATCCTGTTATAAACATCAGTAAATATCCATTTTAAAACAATGTTGCAGGTATTGTATCACACGTTTAACAATAGATAACTGCAATACAGTAAAATATTTAATATATATAATCGTCTTATCCTGTCTGTCTGTCCAGGAAATCCCACGTCGCTGATTGGGCCAATCAGCGACGCGGGATTTCAGAAAAAGATGGCGGCCGTTAGCGGCTCATCTGCCGGACGGAAGTCAGCGGCGATGCAGCCGGGAGATGAGCGGCACTAGCTGCTCATCTCCCCGCTGCTGGCAGCACAAGTACCCCGACGGGCGGCGCCGCTGACCTCCATGCGGCTACTGTAGGGAGATCAGCAGCTTGGGCTGCTGATCTCCCGACGGCAAGTGTGAAGGGAGGGACGGCGACGCTGCCCGGTCCTCAGTAATACGGTTCGCTGATTTAAACACCGCTCTGCTGATTGGTCGCGGCCGCTACCAATCAGCGAGATTGGCGCCAAATTTAAACAACGCTCTGCTGATTGGTCGCGGCCGCCAGCAGCGAACAATCAGGGAGATTGGCGCCAAATTTAAACACCGCTCTGCTGATTGGTCGCAGTCGCCACCAATCAGCATTATTGGCGCCAAATCTAAACCCCGCTCTGCTGATTGGTCGCGACCGCTGGCCGCGACCAGTCAGCGATATTGGCGCCAAATTTAAACACCGTTTTGCTGATTGGTCTCGGTCGCGACTAATCAGCGATTTTAGCGCCAAATTTAAACAAGCTCTCCGGTCCTCACTAACACAGTTCGCTGAATGGTCGCGGCCGCCACCCGCAACCAATCACCGATATTGCCGCCAAATTTAAACACCGTTTTGCTGATTGGTCGCGGTTGCCGGCCGCGACCAATCAGCGATTTTGGCGCCAAATTTAAACAACGCTCTGCTGGATGCACCTGGTCGGCCGCGTACATATTGTAGAATACCCGATGCGTTAGAATCGGGCCACCATCTAGTATTAATATATAGGACATTGAAGTATCGGAATTATGTGAATATTACAGAGATCAAAGTATTTATTATTCAAGACAGGAGGACAGTCTTCTTGATCCATTTTATATCAGGAATCTCATCATCCCATGTATTTAGGAACCTGGAGCACATCGGGCTGCTACATATTTTTTAATTTCTTTGATTATTATTATTTATTCTTTCTGAATAACCTATTATTTTTTATTCCTTATGGTTCATTTTTCATTATTTTTCTTTATTTTTCATCTTTTATCTTTATTTTTCCCCTTTTTTCATCTTTATTTTTTTATTTTATTTTATTTTTTATTAATTTTATTTTTTCCTTTATTTTTTTTCATTTTCATTTTTATTTTATTTTTCTTTCCTCTTATTCAGTCTTTTCCTATGTTTTTTTCCCTTCCTCTACACTTTTTATCTGCTCCTAGCATGGTTTCATTTTCCACCTCTTTCTCTCTTCTGTTTTTTTATGACAATAAAACTACCCCTCCTGCTTTCCCACCCATTCCTCATGTTCTGCTCCATCCGTTAGTGGCCTGACATACAGTACAGACCAAAAGTTTGGACACACCTTCTCATTTAAAGATTTTTCTGTATTTTCATGACTATGAAAATTGTACATTCACACTGAAGGCATCAAAACTTTGAATTAACACATGTGGAATTATATACTTAACAAAAAAGTGTGAAACAACTGAAAATATGTCTTATATTCTAGGTTCTTCAAAGTAGCCACCTTTTGCTTTGATGACTGCTTTGCACACTCTTGGCATTCTCTTGATGAGCTTCAAGAGGTAGTCACCGGAAATGGTTTTCACTTCACAGGTGTGCCCTGTCAGGTTTAATAAGTGGGATTTCTTGCCTTTTAAATGGCGTTGGGACCATCAGTTGTGTTGTGCAGAAGTCTGGTGGATACACAGCTGATAGTCCTACTGAATAGACTGTTAGAATTTGTATTATGGCAAGAAAAAAGCAGCTAAGCAAAGAAAAACGAGTGGCCATCATTGCTTTAAGAAATGAAGGTCAGTCAGTGCGAAAAATTGGGAAAACTTTGAAAGTGTCCCCAAGTGCAGTTGCAAAAACCATCAAACGCTACAAAGAAACTGGCTCACATGAGGACCGCCCCAGGAAAGGAAGACCAAGAGTCTCCTCTGCTTCTGAGGATAAGTTTATCTGAGTCACCAGCCTCAGAAATCGCAGGTTAACAGCAGCTCAGATTAGAGACCAGGTCAATGCCACACAGAGTTCTAGCAGCAGACACATCTCTTCAACAACTGTTAAGAGGAGACTTTGTGCAGCAGGCCTTCATGGTAAAATAGCTGCTAGGAAACCACTGCTAAGGACAGGCAACAAGCAGAAGAGACTTGTTTGGGCTAAAGAACACAAGGAACGGACATTAGACCAGTGGAAATCTGTGCTTTGGTCTGATGAGTCCAAATTTGAGATCTTTGGTTCCAACCACCGTGTCTTTGTGCGACGCAGAAAAGGTGAACGGATGGACTCTACATGCCTGGTTCCCACCGTGAAGCATGAAGGAGGAGGTGTGATGGTGTGGGGGTGCTTTGCTGGTGACACTGTTGGGGATTTATTCAAAATTGAAGGCATACTGAACCAGCATGGCTACCACAGCATCTTGCAATGGCATGCTATTCTATCCGGTTTGCGCTTAGTTGGACAATCATTTATTTTTCAACAGGACAATGACCCCAAACACACCTCCAGGCTGTGTAAGGGCTATTTGACCAAGAAGGAGAGTGAAGGGGTGCTACGCCAGATGACCTGGCCTCCACAGTCACCAGACCTGAAAACAATCGAGATGGTTTGGGGTGAGCTGGACCGCAGAGTGAAGGCAAAAGGGCCAACAAGTGCTAAGCATCTCTGGGAACTCCTTCAAGATTGTTCTAAGACCATTTCCGGTGACTACCTCTTGAAGCTCATCAAGAGAATGCCAAGAATGTGCAAAGCAGTCATCAAAGCAAAAGGTGGCTACTTTGAAGAACCTAGAATATAAGACATATTTTCAGTGGTTTCACACTGTTTTGTTAAGTATATAATTCCACATGTGTTAATTCATAGTTTTGATGCCTTCAGTGTGAATGTAAAATACAGAAAAATCTTTCAATGAGAAGGTGTGTCCAAACTTTTGGTCTGTACTGTATATGATAAGGTTCCGCTTTGTATCTTATTTTACAGTTTGGGATAAATTAGTTCTAGATCAGGACTCTCCAGTGGACTTTGGACTTGGGGCTTCTTTGTGACCACCATTCAATCCCCCCACCTTCTATGTACCATCTGTTTCATTTTTTATAGTCCCATGTTAAGTATTGCTTATTTCTATTTTGCGTTGTACCCTGCATATTTATTTCCCCATAGAGACATAGTATCTTCTACACTATATATATTTTGGAGTTAGGGACCTGCCTACCTCCAACCCTGGTCTTCATGTATATTATTTGGTGGCTCTTACAAACTGCAATACATATATATTTTTCACCATTGCTCATAGACTTGGTGTCTGTATCTGCCAGATCTTGTGGTCCTCACTTAAGCATTACGTCATATCTATCTTTATAGTTTTATGTTCTGTATTATATTTCTGATGTTAAGTCTTTTGTTTTTTTATTTGTTGTGTGGCGCCCCTGAGGGTTCAGTCGCCACAGGGGTACTGCACGTCAGATAGAGATGTGGTATCTCCTCTCCCAGGTAAGGATGGAGCATCACTCAGAACCCCACTTCGCACTCAACACTACACCACTCCTGTCCTGTAGGGGGCCTAAATGCACCAGGGTGCTGCCCTGGCCCGGGATAGAGTAGATGGGGGGTAACCAAAGATAGGGGGAACCAAGTAGTGGGTGAGGGTGGAGGAAACACTTACAGGAAGCACTTATAGAACCATATATAATAAATGGCCATCTTTAGTTCAAGGTCTTTTGATTGTGGTCTTCTGTCAGGGTCCAGCAAGAGTCTGCAGCTGGCTGAAGATTCACGGTCCTCGTTCTCTGGCCTTGAGACGAGGAGCAGGTCAGGGTTAACCAGTTTCTCTGCCCGGTCAGGGTCCTGTTCTAAGAAGGCCTTGGAGGGGAGCAGAGGAGATAGGCTCCACAGGCAAAAGGATCCCAGGGGAATACGGACGGAGCGGAGTCGCCACCTGTATTCTTCACTCTGGCTTAGCCAGAGGGATTCCTTCTGCAAGAGGGGTGACCGGCTCCCGATATCTGACTGTGTACTTCACGTCACTGTTGGAAAAGCCCGGCGGCTTAGTGGATCCCAGGGAGGAACACAAGCGGGAGGAGAGAAAAAGGAGAGGAACACACCACGGGGGTCTTGACAGGTGCCCTTGATCTACCTGGGAAGTGCTGAACCCCCTACCCGGTGGCCGCAGTACGCCGTGTGTAGCAGAGAGAAGCTTTGCGGCTGAAAGTACATCTAAAGTGAGTAAAGACCAGGATGACTTCATCCACCGCCTCCGCTTGTTTATTCCTGCGCGGCACTGCACCCACCATACCTCCACACAGATCGTTCATTGATCACTGCCCTGAGGCCTACTCCGCCTGTGGGGAGTAGTACCAAACCGAGCTGCCATAACATCAGCCTCAGAGGACTGTTGCAGCGCTCGTGGCCTTCACCAGAAACCACAGGTGGCGAAGTCAAACAACCACTCATCCAATTGCCCATATTTTTCATGTGACAGCCCTGGGCACGGAACGGGCCAAGGCCACGACTGCATCCCCGCGACATCTGCAAGGCCCGGCTCCGAGTATCCCCCATAGCCCAGGGAGGGCGATTCAGTTACCTCTACAGTATATGTTTGACAAAGGTCTTTGATGATGGAAACGTTACATGTAATACACACTGTCCATATGGACCACTGCAATAAAAGATTCACGTTTTTCACTCTACTCACCTCAGAGTGACGGATTCTTTCTACTATTTGATTGATACGGATTGGGATCCTATCCGGGGACCTACAATTACCAGGAGTGCTGTATTTTATTGCTACTACTTAATAACATCACTGTTTTATCTGCGGCAGATCTAGCGGTTCTCTGAATGCTGAGCTCTGTATATCACCACCCACACCACTGATTGGCAGCTTCCTGTCTACACTGTGCATAGGCAGAAAGCTGCCAATCAGTGGTGGGGGCTATGTTGGATTACCTGGCAACAGGTTTACTAGTCATCTAATGATAATTTCCTGCTGATACTATTGTAAAAAACTGGCAAGTCCTTCGGTCGACAAAATGGACCAAGGAAATAGAGGTAGAAACCACTGTAGCACATTCTATTATTATTATGATGATGATTCAAACGTGAATAACTGCATTTATAATTCTGCTGGTAAGTTTTGGAAACAATCAGAAAGCTGGATGGATTGATGGCTCCCAATCAGATGAGCTCTTGTAACGCAGAAAGGTATTTTGTTATTCCTATATCAGATGAATGTACAGAGGCTGATGACATCTCATTAATGCAAATGATCAGAGTAAGCTCCGCACAGACACTGAAGTGGCAGGGAATGCTGGGGGATTTCAGCTTTACAGAAAGACTTCAGCTTTATCTACTGTCATGTAAAGCCCTTTCCTCATTAGCCTGAACACATGAGTGAACAGAGTCACAGCCTCCAGTATCCCTGAGTGCAATTTTTCTAGTCTAATTTTCTAGTCTGTTTTGCTTCAATTTCCTATAAAATGAAGGTCCTCTATGATCCTAACCCTATAAAAACAACCCCAATAAGGTCATAGGATTAGACCACATCCATTATGTTGGGATATCCCAGAGTGAATACTCATTGTTGGTCTGATGTATTGACCAAGCTCTCAATATGGCTAATTTATCCTTCACCCCTGGCGAGCGGGTTCTTCAGACCTGGGTGGTGTCAAGGTGATTTGGAGATCTACGCAGGGTGATGTGGATCCAAGGAGGCGTTTCAACCTATGGGTTTATCCTCTGCTTAGCCAACAGGTCTCTAATGGCCACTTCTTACTGGCTGTATGGGGAACTACAGCGCAACCCTGACAAATTGTTCTCATTTTGCCGCATGCACCTTGTAACCATTGATCGCCTGTTGGAGGAGCTTCATCCTGGCCTTTAGTTCCTAAACACAACAATTAGGCGCTGTATTTCGGTAGAGGAACATCTTTTTATCGCCCTCAGGTAAGTTTAAACTGTGCCATTTGATTTGATTCTAGTGGTGCTTAATTTATAAGGAGGTGCTGCCGCCCTTCCTTTGCGGAGTGCTATGGCTCCTCACAAGCTTGCCTCTGTCTTTTGGTAAAACGTTCCTGTAAGCAAACCAAGAGATTTGTGCACAATCAGCTCTGCTAGGCCACATAAGTGGAACCAGTATGGTGGGCCTTCATCTAATTTTATATATGATGGGTTCTGGCGTCCATGTCACTTGTAGATACATAAATGTGTTTTTTACATTTTAATAGCTTGTGCAAATACAGAATGATTTGACTCACATTATGAGATGTCCTTCCCCTCCTATTAATTATATACTGTGGTTACCAGGCTCCATATAATTGCCATCAGTCCACATAACAATTGTTCCACTAAACCACCCAAAAAGCAATATAATGTTCAAGCACCTTGTGATTTATAGTTGATGCCAGTGTGGCCCTAAACAGTGGTGTGATTGGAGGCAGTTGGGCCCCGGTGCAAGATTTGGATGGCCCACCATCCTGATTTTTAATATAGGTGTATATATATATACAGTATATACTGTACATATATATACAGTATAGTGAAAAGGCAACGTTTCGTTCCAAGTGTGGAACTTTCTCAAGCAGTGCAATGGTATATATTGATATATTAAATAGGTGCAGCAATGATATCAATAAATAAACATTCCAGCACATCATAAAAATTACATATATAAAGTGCTTACATAAGATCCTTCCATTTTTGTCCCAATTCCACAAAATGCTTTCACATAGGTAAATCTAATTTCTTTTTCCTAATTGTATATCGATGGTGGTTTATTCTAGTTTTAAAATCCCAAGTTGTTTTCCCCACATATAACAATTTACATGGGCATTGTAAAACATAGATAACATATTCAGTATCACATGCCATATAGAAATTAGTATTAAATATTGTTTGAGACATGAGATTGTTGGAAATTCTCACCCTTTAACATATACATGTTACACGCACGCCGCTAGGTTCAGGTAGGGGTGAAACAGGTTACATCCTGGGGGAACAGTTACTCAGGGAGACCATAGACCATGTGCTGCAGCTTCTCTCAGGCACACAGGGGTATTGACCCTCAGGCACAAACACGTAGGTTCTTTCACTTGGTGACCAGACACACTTGACAAGAGTCCTTATAAACGGTAGAACAGTAGCTTTTAATAAGAAACCGCACAGCCAGTGCAAGTTAAGTCTTATGAGCAACAGACTCCAGTAACAAACAATACAGTTTCCTTAGCAGCACAGCAGTGCACAGTCTTCCCAGTAGTGCAGAACAGCACAGTTCTAATGCAAAGGCACATTAATGAACACAGCATTCTTTACAGCAGAGGGAGATGGAGGAGGGGGGATGGGTTTGCTGAGGGAGATGATCCCTGTGACACCATTTCTTACAGTCCTTATCTGTCTGCCTGACAATACTCTGCACTGTTAGTTCAGGAACTCTCCCTGACCTGTGCTTAGCTTCACTCCTGACTTGAATCCTTTTTACTTGCAGTGGTGCTTCTGTGAAATACAGAACACACACACCACCTTTCTCTTTGGCTCCAGCCAGACAGTACACAACTTCCCCACAATCCCCCTGGGGCTCTGCTAAAACACTCCCCTTCTCCTGTGACTGTGTTAAACCCTCTAGTTGCTGGATGCTTCTGGAGCACAACACTTCCTGTCTCATGTACCTGTGTTACTTCTAATAGTTGCTGAATGCTTTTAAAGCAACAGCCCTACTTCTGCATGCCACACATTTCCCTCCTTTTTGAATGTCGTCCTCGACATTCGTCTTAATTGATCAATCTAACCAATTCTGAGACAGTGGTGAAAGTTGAATAACTTTATATGCAAATTGGCATTGTGAAATTAGTATAACGTTCATAAACATTGATAACAACCTAATCTTATAACCTTTTTCTTGTAGGATGCCTATAAGAAATAAACAATTAACACAATTAAAACACTCAGCATCTCTTCAGCTGGAGCTTTTCGTACGTCTTCAACCAGCTCTCTCTCTCTATGCTTTAACAGTTCTTTATTTCTACAAAGTCTTTTAAGGAAAATCAAAGCATGAAAACAAGTCTTTCCACCAGGCAACATCTTCAATACTGCCTCACGTTGGTGAATACCACTCAAGTGGGCTTACCTAGTCCACAGGCAGAGATACCTGTTTCCAGTCGACAGTCCTTGGCACTTGACTCGGTTCAGCAAGTGTCTCATACGTCAGCATCATGGGCTTCCTCACTTCTCGCGTCGACATCCTCCTGGTGGGTTGTTCCTCAGAGACCACGGGTTCTTCGGTCACAGAAGTTTCTTCCGCCGCACTCATTTCCCGTGCATCCTCAAATGCTCATGGAGCTGCCTCTGTAAGTTCCTGTACTTCTCCTGAGTCGCTTGTTTCCGCACAGTCTGGTAATTTTGCTCCTCCTGAGTCTCTATCGGTCTCTTCAGGAGCCAGTGTTCGATCATCAGATCTGAATTGGACTTCATCTATACTCTTTGGTACGAACTCTGGAGCCTCAGGGTTTAGTTAACTCTCCTGAGGATGGTACAGCCCTCTCCTTGCTGGTCCGAGAGATACAATGGTGTGTTCTTCTCCATCGGAACTTTCAAGGTCACTATTCACCTCCGGAGCTTCAGTCTGTGGTGGTCTTTTAGTCAATCTCGGACGATGTCAGTCTACTTCTGGGAAGTCTTGTTGTGGTGGGAGATAGTCACAGGGTAGTAGTAAATTCCGATGGACTATTCTGGTTTTCTTGTCTCCCATTTCCAATCGGATTTCATACACTGGGCTGTCATCAGCTTTTCTTCTTACGACCACATACACCTCGTCTTCCCAGTACGAACGTTTTCCTGGACCGCCTTTCTCACGTACTTTCTTGACTAGCACCTGGCTTCCTGGTGCCAATTCTGCTCCATAACATTTTCGATCATAGTACTCATTACTCTTGCTCAGTCCTTGCGTAACTACTTTGGGCGCTATATTGTATGCCCCTGCCATCCGTTCCTTCCATTTCCGAACGTACTCCTGATACAATCTGTAAGTCTCTGACACCGGAGTATGGAACATGATGTCGATTGGCAGTCTTGGCGACCGTCCATACAATAGGAAAAAGGGTGAGCAACCCGTTGGACTTTGCACAGTTATAGGCATGTACCACTTTTGACAGAGAACTCTTCCAGTCTTTCTTCTCATCAGCAGTTAAAGTGCGCAACATTGACAATAATGTTTGGTTAAAACATTCCACTTGTCCATTACCTTCTGAGTGATAGGGCGTTTTGTGGGATCTCTGAATTCTACAGTACTTTCCGAGCTTGGCAAAGAGCTGGTTCTCAAATTCTCTTTCTTGGCCGTGGCGTAACCTTGTAGTGAACCCAAACCTCACAGCAAAATCATTGAAGATCTTCTCTGCCGCTGTTCGACCCGATGTATTGGTGGTGGCATATGCTTGAGCAAATCGTGTAAAATGGTCCATCACCACCAAGATGTATTAGTAACCACCCTTGCACGTCTCGAGATGTAGAAAGTCTATTGAGACCATCTCAAACAGATATGTAGTTTGGATATTTCCCATAGGTGCCCGGGTTGATGTGTTGATGTGTTTCAGACACGCACACTCCCTGGTCACGTACCTCTCAATACCTCTCTGTATGTACGGCCAGAAGAAACGTTCATGGATCAAGTTGGTTGTCCTTTCCACTCCCAGGTGTCCCATGTTTTCATGGAGTGCTTTGAAGACCAACCTATGGAATACTCTGGGTAGTACCAACTGCCGTTTTTGTCCTCCTTTACGATACAGGATACCGTCTTCAGTGAGGTAGAGCTTCGTCCACTCTTTAATTAAAACAGATACTGCTGATGACTCATTGGCTCTCTCTCGTTTACTTGGAAACCGATTTTGGTCCACATAAAGTAGTATTCTACCAATTATCTAATCTTCCCGTTGTGCTGCCGTTTTGGTAATTGTTGAATAGACCGGGGGTGATCTTGTGCTCTCGTTTTTATGGTGTTTTCCACCATCAACGGATACCATAATTGTGTGTCTTCCTCCTGATAAGCTTGTACTGCTTGGGTACTGATCTCAATTGCTTCCAGACTGACTTCCTCCGAGCATTCTTGCATGAACTCCTCAGGCTCTAGTGGCATTCTTGACAATCCGTCAGCATCCACATTGCATTTTCTTGGCCTGTACTTGATGCTGAAATTGAAGTCAGCTAGTTCAGCAACCCATTTCTGACCCGTTGCAATCAGTTTGGCTGTAGTAAGGACATAGGTCAAAGGGTTTTTGTCAGTGCATACCTCAAACTCTTTCCTCTAGTAGAACTAATCTCTAAATCGTTCTCAGATAGCCCATTTCAATGCCAGGAACTCCAATTTTCTGGAATGTAGATGGTATTTCTTCTCGACATCTGTCAACGTTCTAGAACCGTAACCGATCACTCTCATTTTTCCATCTTGATGCTGATACAGGGCAGCTCCCAGTCCAACTTGAGAAGCGTTACAATGAAGAACAAATGGTAAATTGAAATCAGGATATCCCAAGGTTTTACCAGGTAGTCTACTAGTTTTTCCAATACCTCCTGGTGGTCGGCTGTCCAGAGAATGGGCTGATGGGATGAAACAGCGTTCTTTCTTTTAAGCCCGGTCCTACCCGCGTTCTTCTTTTTCTCCGTGAGTGTTGTTGTCTCTGTTATCCCCCCCAAGAGGAGGTATAGTACGGCGACAATCCTGGAGAAGTTCCGAACGTAAGTACGATAGTAGGAGAGGAATCCTAATATCTGCATCAACTCCCCGACGGTCGAGGGCTGCCTGTCTTTTAAGGTTAGTACAGGAGCGATTTCTGCTGGGTCCATGGTATATCCTTCTCTGGACACAATTTTCCCTAGAAAGCGGACTTGTCTTTTGAACAGTTCACACTTCTTTGGGGTCAACTTAACTCCATGTTGTTGATATCGTTGAAATACGGTCCTCACGTGTTCAACATGCTCCCGGAAGGTTTTGCTGTGTACCACATTGTCATCCAAGTACGGCTGGCAGATATCGTCCCTCAATCCTTCTAAACATGACTCCATGCTCATCTGAAATTATGCTGGAGCTGAACTGAGTCCAAACGGTATGCAGATCCACTCATATAATCTCCACGGTGTGATGAATGCTGTCAAAGGTCTACTGGACTCTTCGACAAACCTTTGGTGGTATGCCTTACTCTGATCGAGGACAGAGAACCAGGTGCTTCTTGATAGGCTATCCAGCATATCTTGGATCTTTGGTATCGGGTGTCGATCAGGTACTGACTTTCGGTTTAGCTCCCAGTAATCACAACAGAGTCTCAACGTACCATCCTTCTTCCTAACACAGAAAATTGGAGAGGAATAAGATGACTTCGACTTTTGGACCCAACCTCTCTTGATGAGATCTTGTGAATATTCTTTCACTTCACAATGTAATGGTTTTAGCACAGACATGTCACTTCTAGTTACTGGGGTCGTGTCTTTCAAATTGATTTTCAAATGCAATGACGGGATACTGCCTATATCAGAGTCATATCAGAGTCATCTTTGGAGAACACATGACACTATTCTCTCAGCATTTGTTTTGCTACCGCTAGATCTTCAGCACACAAGTATTTCAGGGGTACTGGGGAACCCAGGACCCCGAGGTGGGTTGCACAATTTCCTCCCCTGGGCAATATATGGGGCCATTATACTGTATGGAGCAATATATGGGGCCCATTATATACTATATGAGGCCCTTATACTGTTTTGAGCAATTTATGGTGCCCAGTATATACAGTATGGAGCAAAATATGTGGCACATTATACACTATATGGGGCCATTATACTGTGCAGCAATATATGGGACCATTATACTGTATGGAGCAATATATGGGGCCTATTATACTGTATGAAGCAATATATGGGACCATTATACTGTATGGAGCAATATATGGGGCCTATTATACTGTATGAAGCAATATATGGGACCATTATACTGTATGGAGCAATATATGGGGGCCTATTATACTGTATGAAGTAATATATGGGACCATTATACTGTATGGAGCAATATATGGGGCCTATTATATACTATATGGGGCCATTATACTGTATGGAGCAATATATGGGGCCCAGTATATACTGTATTGAGCAATATATGAGGCCCAGTATATACAGTATTGAGCAAAAAAAATGGCCATTTATATATTATAAGGGGCCATTATACTGTGGAGCAATATCTGGGGCTCAGTATATACTGTATGGAGCAATATATGGGGCCCATAATATACTATATGGGGCCATTATACTGTATGGAGCAATATATGGGGTCCAGTATATACTGTATGGAGCACTATGTGGGGCCTATTATATACTATATGTGGTCCAGTATATACTGTATGGAGCAATATAGGGGGCCCAGTATATACTGTATGGAGCACTATATGGGACCTATTATATACTATATGTGGTCATTATACTGTTTGGAGCACTATATGGGTCCATTATGCTGTATGGAGCAATGTATGGGGCCCATTATATACTGTATGGAGCAATATATGGGGCCCATTATATACTATATGTGGTCATTATACTGTATGGAGCAATATATGGGGCCTATTATATACTATATGTGGTCATTATACCGTATGGAACACTATATGGGGCTATTATGCTGTAAGGAGCAATATATGGGGCCCATTATATAATATATGGGGCCATTATACTGTATTTTACAATTTATGGAGCCCATTAAATACTATATGGGGCCATTATACTGTGCAGCAATATATGGGGACCAGTAAGTACTGTATGGAGCAATATATGGGGACCAGTATATACAGTATGGAGCAATATATGGGGCCAAGTATATACTGTATGGAGTAAAATATGGGACCCAGTATATACAGTATGGAGCCAAAAATGTGTCCCTTTATATATTATAAAGGGAAATTATACTGTGCAGCAATAAATGGGGCTCAGTATATACTGTATGGAGCAATATATGGGGCCCATTATATACTATGTGGAGCAATATATGGGGCCTATTATATGCTATATGGGGCCATAATACTGTATGGAGCAATATATGTCGGCCATTATATACTATATGGGGCCATTGTACTGTATGAAGCAATATATGGGACACAGTATATACTGTATGGAGCATTATATGAGGCCCATTATATACTCTATGGGGCCATTATACTTTATGGAGCAATACTGTATATGGGGCCCAGTATATACTATATGGAGCCATTATACTGTATGGAGCAATATATGGGGCCCATTATATACTATATGGAGATAATATACTGTATGGAACAATTTATGGGGCCCAGTATATACTATATGGAGCCATTATACTGTATGGAGCAATATATGGGGCCCATTATATACTATATGGAGATAATATACTGTATGGAACAATTTATGGGGCCCAGTATATACTGTATGGACCAATATTTGGGGCCCATTATATACTATATGGGGCAATTATATTGTATGGAACAATTTATTGGGCCCAGTATATACTGTGAGGAGCAATACATTGGGCCCATTATATACTACATGGGGCCTTTATATTGTTTGGAGCTATTTAGAGGACCCAGTATATACTGTGTGGAACAATATATAGGGCCCATTATATACTATATGGGGCCATTATACTGTATGGAGCAATATATGGGGCCATTATACTGTATGGAGCAATACATGGGGCCCATTATATACTATATAGGGCCCTTTATATACTATATGGGGCCAATATACTGTATGGACAAGATATAGGGCCAATTATA
This sequence comes from Phyllobates terribilis, assembly GCF_046119375.1. Classification (NCBI taxonomy): domain Eukaryota; kingdom Metazoa; phylum Chordata; class Amphibia; order Anura; family Dendrobatidae; genus Phyllobates; species Phyllobates terribilis. Next base: position 601,998 of record NW_027363046.1, read on the forward strand.
TACTGTATGGAGCAATATTAAGGGCCTATTATATACTATATGGGGCCATTATAGTGTATGGAGCAATAAATGGGGCTCAGTATATACTGTATGGAGCAATATATGGGGCCCATTATATACTGTATGGAGCAATATATGGGGCCCATTATATACTGTATGTAGCAATATATGAGGCCATTATACTGTATGGAGCAATATGTGGGGCCTATTATGTACTATAAGGGGCTATTATACTGTATGGAGAGATATATGTGGCCATTATACTGTATGGAACAATATATGGGGATCATTATATACTATATGGGGCCATTATACTTTATGGAGCAATATATGGATCCAGTATATATTGTATGGAGCACTATATGGGGTCCATTATATACTATATGGCACCATTATACTTTATGGAGCAATATATGAGGTCCAGTGTATGCTGTATGGAGCAATATATGGGGCCCATTATACTGTATGGAGCATTATATGGGGCCTATTATATACTATATGTGGTCATTATACTGTATGGAGCACTATATTGGGCCATTATACTGTATTGAGTAATTTATGGTGCCCAGGATATACAGTATGGAGCAAAATATGTGGCACATTATACACTATATGGGGCCATTACACTGTATGGAGCAATATATGGGGCCATTATTTACTATATGGGGCATTATACTGTGCAGCAATATATAGGGCTCAGTATATAATGTATGGAGCAATATATGGGGCCCATTATATACTATATGGGGCCATTATACTGTATGGAGCAATAAATGGGGCCTATTATATACTATATGTGGCCATTTTACTGTATGGAGCAATATATCGGGCCCATTATATAATATATGGAGCCATTATACTGTATGCATCAATATATGGGGCCCATTATATTCTATATGGGGCCATTATACTGTGGATTAATATCTGGGCCCAGTATATACTGTATGGAGCAATATATGGGGCCCATTATATACTGTTTGGAGCAATATATGGGGCCTATTATATACTATATGTGGTCATTATACTGTATGGAGCACTATATGTGGCCATTATGCTGTATGGAGCAATATATGGGGCCCATTATATACTGTATGGAGCAATATATGGGGCCCAATATATACTATATGTGGCCATTATACTGTATGGAGCAATATATGGGGCCTATTATATACTATATGTGGTCATTATACTATATGGAGCACTATATGGGGCCATTATGCTGTATGGAGCAATATATGGGGCCCATTATATATTATATGGGGCCATTTTACTGTATTTAGCAATTTATGGAGCCTATTATATACTATATGGGGCCATTATACTGTGCAGCAATATATGGGGCCCAGTATATACTATATGGAGCAATATATGGGGCCCATTATATACTATAAGTGGCCATTATACTATATGGAACAATATATCGGGCTTATTTTATACTATATGGGGCCATAATACTGTGCAGCAATATAAGGGGCACAGTAAGTACTGTATGGAGCAATATATGGGGCCCAGTATATACTGTATGGAGCAATATATTGGGCCCATTGTATAATATATAGGTCCATTATACTGCATGGAGCAATTTATGGAGCCCATTATATACTATATGGGGCAATTATATTGTGCAGCAGTATATGGGGCCCAGTATATACTGTATTTAGCAATATATTGGGGCCCAGTATATACAGTATTGAGCAAAAAATTTGGCCCTTTATATATTACATGGGGCCATTATACTTTGCAGCAATATATGGGGCCCAGTATATACTGTATGGAGCAATATTTGGGGCCTATTATATACTATATGTGGTCATTACACTGTATGGAGCAATATATGGGGCCTATTATATACTATATATGGCCATTACACTGTATGGAGCAATATATGGGACCTATTATATACTATATGTGACCATTATACTGTATGGAACAGTATCTAGGGCCCAGTATATACTGTATGGAGCAATATATTGGGCCCATTATATAATATATGGGGCCATTATACTGTATGGAGCAATATATGGGCCTAGTATATACTCTATGGAGCAATATATTGGGCCCATTATATAATATATGGGGCCATTATACTGTATGGAGCAATATATGGGGCCCAGTATATACTCTATGGAGCAATATATGGAGCCTATCATATACTATATGAGGGGGTTATACTGTATGGAGAAATATATGTGGCCATTATACTGTATGGAACAATATATGGGGCTCATTATATACTATATGCGGCCTTTATACTTTATAGAGCAATATATGGGGTCCAGTATATACTGTATGGAGCACTATATGGGGCCATTATACTGTATGGAGCAATATGTGGGGCCCAATTATATACTATAAGGGGCTATTATACCGTATGGAGCAATATATGGGGTCCATTATATACTATATGGGGCCATTATGCTTTATGGAGCAATATATGGGGTCCAGTATATACTGTATGGAGCAATATATGGGGCCCATTATACTGTATGGAGCACTATATGGGGCCATTATACTGTATTGAGCAATTTATGGTACCCAGTATATACAGTTTGGAGCAAAATATGTGGCACAGTATACACTATATGGGGCCATTATACTATATGGAGCAATATATGGGGCCATTATACTGTGCAGCAATATATGGGGCCCAGTAAGTACTGTATGGAGCAATATATGGGGCCCAGTATATACAGTATAGAGCAATATATGGGGCCCAGTTTGTACTGTATGGAGCAATATATGGGGCCCAGTATATACTGTATGGAGCCATTATACTGTAAGGAGCAATATATGGGGTCCAGTATGTACTGTATGGAGCCATTATACTGTATGGAGCAATATATGGGGCCCATTATATACAGTATGGAGCAAAAAATGTGGCCCTTATATATTATAAGGGGAAATTATACTGTGCAGCAATATATGGGGCTCAGTATATACTGTATGGAGCAATATATGGGGCCCTTTATATACTGTGTGGAGCAATATATGGGGCCTCTTATATGGTATATGGGGCCATGATACTGTATGGAGCAATATATGTAGGCCATTATATACTATATGGGGCCATTGTACTGTATGAAGCAATATATGGGGTCCATTATATACCGTGTGGAAGCAATATATGGGGCCTCTTATATGCTATATGGGGCCATGATACTGTATGGAGCAATATATGTAGGCCATTATATACTATATGAGGCTATTATACTGTATGGAACAATTTATGGGGCCCAGAATATTCCGCATAGAGCAAAACATGGAGCCCATTATATACTATATGGGGCAATTAAATTGTATGGAACAATTTATGGGGCCCAGTATATAATGTGTGGAGCAATACATTGGGCCCATTATATACTACATGGGGCCTTTATATTGTTTGGAGCAATTTAGAGGACCCAGTATATACTGTATAGAACAATATATAGGGCCCATTATACTGTATGGAGCAATATATGGGGCCCATTATATACTATATGAGGCCATTATACTGTATGGAGCAATACATGGGGCCAATTATATACTATATGGGGCCATTATACTGTATGGAGCAAGATATGGGGCCCATTATATACTGTATGGAGCAATATAAGGGGCCTATTATATACTATATGGGGCCATTATACTGTATAGAGCAATATATGGTGCGTATTATATACTATATGAGGCCATTATAGTGTATGGATCATTAAATGGGGCTCAGTATATACTTTATGGAGCAATATATGGGGCCCATTATATACTCTATGGAGAAATATATGGGGCCCATCATATACTGTATGTAGCAATATATGGGGCTATTATACTGTATGGAGTAATATGTGGGGCCTATTATATACTATAAGGGGCTATTATACTGTATGGAGAAATATATGTGGCCAGTATACTGTATGGAACAATATATGGGGCTCATTATATACTATATGGGGCCATTATACTTTATGTAGCAATATATGGGGTCCAGTATATACTGTATGGAGCACTATATTGGGCCATTATACTGTATGGAGCAATATGTGGGGCCCATTATATACTATATGGGGCCATTATACTTAATGGAGCATTATATGGGGTCCAGTATATACTGTGTGGAGCAATATATGGGGCCCATTCTACTGTTTGGAGCACTATATGGGGCCTATTATATACTATATGGGGCCATTATATTGTATTGAGCAATTTATGGTGCCTAGTATATACAGTATGGAGCAAAATATGTGGCAAATTATACACTATATGGGGCCATTATACTGTATGGAGCAATATATGGGGCCCATTATATGCTATATGGGGCCATTATACTGTGCAGCAATATATGGGGTTCAGTATATACTGTATGGGAGCAATATATGGGGCCCATTATATACTATATGGGGCCATTATACTGTATGGAGCAATATATGGGGCCTATTATATACTATACGTGGCCATTTTACTGTATGGAGCAATATATGGGGCTCAGTATATACTGTATGGAGCAATATATGGGGCCCATTATATTCTATATGGGGCCATTATACTGTGGATCAATATCTGGGGCCCAGTATATACTGTATGGAGCAATATATGGGGCCCAGTATATACTGTATGGAGCAATATATGGGGACCATTATACTGTATGGAACACTATATGGGGCCTATTAGATACTATATGTGGTCATTATACTGTATGGAGCACTATATGGGGCCATTATGCTGTATGGAACAATATATGGGGCCCATTATATACTATATGTGGCCATTATACTGTATGGAGCAATATATGGGGCCTATTATATACTATATGTGGTCATTATACTATATGGGGCCATTATGCTGTATGGAGCAATATATGGGGCCCCTTATATATTATATTGGGGCCATTATACTGTTTAGCAATTTATGGAGCCCATTATATACTATATGGGGCCATTATACTGTGCAGCAATATATGGGGCCCAGTATATACTGTATGGAGCAATATATAGGGCCCATTATATACTATATGTGGCCATTATACTATATGGAGCAATATATCGGGCCTATTTTATACTATATGGGGCCATTATACTGTGCAGCAATTTATGGGGCCCAGTAAGTACTGTATGGAGCAATATATGGGGCCCAGTATATACAGTATGGAGCAATATATGGGGCCAAGTGTATACTGTATGAAGCAATATATGGGGCCCAGTATATACAGTATGAAGCAAAAAATGTGGCCCTTTATATATTATAAGGGGAAATTATACTGTGCAGCAATATATGGGGCTCAGTATATACTGTATGGAGCAATATATGGGGCTCAGTATATACTGTATGGAGCAATATATGGGGCCCATTATATACAGTATGAAGCAAAAAATGTGGCCCTTTATATATTATAAGGGGAAATTATACTGTGCAGCAATATATGGGGCTCAGTATATACGGTATGGAGCAATATATGGGGTCCAGTATATACTGTATGGAGCAATATATGGGGCCTATTATTTACTATATGGGGCCATTATACTGTGCAGCAATTTATGGGGCCCAGTAAGTACTGTATGGAGCAATATATGGGGCCCAGTATGTACTGTATGAAGCAATATATGGGGCCCAGTATATACAGTATGAAGCAAAAAATGTGGCCCTTTATATATTATAAGGGGAAATTATACTGTGCAGCAATATATGGGGCTCAGTATATACTGTGTGGAGCAATATATGGGGCCTATTATATACTGTATGGAGCAATATATGGGTCCCATTATATACTGTGTGGAGCAATATATGGGGCCTATTATACACTGTGTGGAGCAATATATGGGGCCTATTATATACTGTATGGAGCAATATATGGGTCCCATTATATACTGTGTGGAGCAATATATGGGGCCTATTATATACTGTATGGAGCAATATATGGGGCCTATTATATACTATGTGGAGCAATATATGGGGCCTATTATATACTGTATGGAGCAATATATGGGGCCTATTATATACTATATGGGGCCATGATACTGTATGGAGCAATATATGTCTGCCATTATATACTATATGGGGCCATTATACTGTATGAAGCAATATATAGGGCCCAGTATATACTGTATGGAGCAATATATGGGGCCCAGTATATACAGTATGGAGCTAACGGCCGTCATCTTGTTCTGAAATCCCGCTTCGCTGATTGGTCCGGCCGGCAATTCCTGGACGGACAGACAGACGGGATAAGCCAATTATATAGTAGATGGGGCCATGATACTATATTGAGCAATATATGTCGGCCATTATATACTACAGTGGTGGCCAGAAGTACTGGCACCCCTGTAATTCTGTCAGATAATACTCAGTTTCTTCCTGAAAATGATTGCAATCACAAATTCTTTGGTATTATTATCTTCATTTAATTTGTCTTCAATGAAAAAACACAAAAAGAATTGTCCTAAAGCCAAATTGGATATAATTCCACACCAAACCTAAAAAAGGGGGTGGACAAAAGTATTGGCACTGTTTGAAAAATCATGTGATGCTTCTCTAATTCGTGTAATTAACAGCACCTGTAACTTACCTGTGGCACCTAACAGGTGTTGGCAATAACTAAATCACACTTGCAGCCAGTTAACATGGATTAAAGTTGACTCAACCTCTGTCCTGTGTCCTTGTGTGTACCACATTGAGCATGGAGAAAAGAAAGAAGACCAAAGAACTGTCTGAGGACTTGAGAAACCAAATTGTGAGGAAGCATGAGCAATCTCAAGGCTACAAGTCCATCTCCAAAGACCTGAATGTTCCTGTGTCTTCCGTGCGCAGTGTCATCAAGAAGTTTAAAGCCCATGGCACTGTGGCTAACCTCCCTAGATGTGGACGGAAAAGAAAAATTGACGAGAGATTTCAACGCAAGATTGTGCGAATGGTGAATAAAGAACCTCGACTAATATCCAAACAAGTTCAAGCTGCCCTGCAGTCCGAGGGTACAACAGTGTCAACACGTACTATCCGTCGGCGTCTGAATGAAAAGGGACTGTATGGTAGGATACCCAGGAAGACCCCACTTCTTACCCCGAGACATAAAAAAGCCAGGCTGGAGTTTGCCAAAACTTACCTGAGAAAGCCTAAAACGTTTTGGAAGAATGTTCTCTGGTCAGATGAGACAAAAGTAGAGCTTTTTGGCAAAAAGCATCAACATAGAGTGTACAGGAAAAAGAGGCATTCAAAGAAAAGAACACGGTCCCTACAGTCAAACATGGCGGAGGTTCCCTGATGTTTTGGGGTTGCTTTGCTGCCTCTGGCACTGGACTGCTTGACCGTGTGCATGTCATTATGAAGTCTGAAGACTACCAACAAATTTTGCAGCATAATGTAGCGCCCAGTGTGAGAAAGCTGGGTCTCCCTCACAGGTCATGGGTCTTCCAGCAGGACAATGACCCAAAACACACTTCCAAAAGCACTATAAAATGGTTTGAGAGAAAGCACTGGAGACTTCTAAGGTGGCCAGCAATGAGTCCAGACCTGAATCCCATAGAACACCTGTGGAGAGATCTCAAAATGGTAGTTTGGAGAAGGCACCCTTCAAATATCAGGGACCTGGAGCAGTTTGCCAAAGAAGAATGGTCTACAATTCCAGCAGAGCATTGTAAGAAACTCATTGATGGTTACCGGAAGCGGCTGTTCGCAGTTATTTTGGCTGAAGGTTGTGCAACCAAGTATTAGGCTGAGGGTGCCAATACTTTTGTCTGGCCCATTTTTGGAGTTTTGTGTGAAATGATCAATAATTTGATTTTTGCTTCATTCTCTTTTGTGTTTTTTCCTTGCAAGCAAATTAAATGAAGATAATAATACCAAGGAATTTGTGATTGCAATCATTTTCAGGAAGAAACTGAGTATTATCTGACAGAATTGCAGGGGTGCCAATACTTTTGGCCACCACTGTATAACCTGTAATATTATACTTTTCAAGAAAGGCATCCATGCCCTTCTTAAATTTTAATAGTGAATCACTCATTACAACATCATGCGGCAGAGAGTTCCATAGTCTCTCTGCTCTTACAGTAAAGAATCCGCGTCTGTGATTATTATTAAACCTTCTTTCCTCCAGACGTAGAAGATGCCCCCTTGTCCCCGTCTCTGGTCTCAGAGTAAAAAGATCAATAGAAAGGTCTTTGTACTGTCCCCTCATATACTTGTACATAGTAATAAGATCACCCCTAAGCCTTAGTTTTTCCTCAGTAAATAACCCCAAGTGTAATAACCTGTCTTGGTATAGCAGACCCCCCAGTCCTCTAATAACCTTGGTCGCTCTTCTCTGCACCCGCTCTAGTTCAGCTATGTCTTTCTTATACACCGGAGACCAGAACTGTACACAGTATTCTAAGTGTGGTCGCACTAGTGACTTGTATAGAGGTAAAATTATGTTCTCCTCATGAGCATCTATGCCTCTTTTAATGCATCCCATTATTTTATTTGCCTTTGCAGCAGCTGCCTGACACTGGCCACTAAACGTGAGCTTGTCGTCCACCAATACACCCAGGTCTTTTTCAGTTCCAGTTTTGCACAGTGTTTTTCAATTAAGCATATAATTATACAATTTATTTCCTCTGTCCCAGTGCATTACCTTACATTTATCCCCATTAAAGCTCATTTGCCATTTATCAGCCCAAGGTTCTAGTTTACACAGATCCTCCTGTAATATAAAATTACCCTCCTCTGTATTGATTACCCTGCAGAGTTTAGTGTCATCTGCAAATATTGAAATATTACTCTGTATGCCCCCTAAAAAGTCATTAATAAATATGTTAAAAAGAAGGGGGCCCAATACTGACCCCTGTGGTACCCCACTGTTAACTGAGACCCAGTCTGAGTGCATTCCATTAATAACCACCCTTTGTTTCCTATCACTGAGCCAATTCTTAACCCACTTACATATATTTTCCCCTATCCCCATTGTTCTCATTTTATGTATCAATCTTTTGTGTGGAACTGTATCAAAAGCTTTTGAAAAGTCCATATACACAACATTCACTTAATTTCCTTGGTCCAGTCCGGAACTTGCCTCCTCATAAAAACTGATCAAATTAGTTTGACAGGAACGGTCCCTCGTAAACCCATGTTGATATTGGGTCATGAAGTTATTCCTCCTCAGATACTCTAGTATAGCATCTCTTAGGAAACCCTCCAGGATTTTAGACACAGTAGAGGTTAAGCTTACTGGCCTATAACTTCCAAGTTCAGTTTTTGTCCCCTTTTTGAATATTGGCACCACATTTGCTATACGCCAGTCCTGTGGTACAGACCCTGTTATTATGGAATCTTTAAAGATTAAAAATAATGGTCTATCTATGACGTTACTTAATTCCTGCAGTTCTCGTGGGTGTATCCCATCCGGGCCCGGGGATTTGTCAACTTTAGTGATTTTTAGACGCCGCCGTACTTCCTGCTGGGTTAAGCAAGTGACATTTAATGGAGAATTTTTGTTATCACTGATCATGTTTTCTGTCATGCGATTTTCTTGTGTAAATACGGTTGAAAAAAATCATTTAGCATATTGGCTTTTTCCTCATCCTCATCCACCATTTCACCCAGACTATTTTTAAGGGGACCAACACTATCATTTTTTAGTTTTTTACTATTTGTGTAGTTAAAGAATATTTGGGGATTATTTTTACTTTATCTGGCAATGATTCTCTCTGTCTCAATCTTTGCTGCCTTGATTTGGTTTTTACAGAATTTATTTCATTTTCTATATTTATTTAATGCCTCATCACTACCTACTAGCTTTAGTTCTCTAAATGCTTTCTTTTTGTCACTTATTGCGCCCCTTACAGCTCTATTTAGCCATAGTGGTTTCCTCCTATTTCTAGCATGTTTATTCCCATAGGGTATACATTGTGCAACGGTCCTATTCAGGATGCTAATAAATGTCTCCCATTTGCTTTGTGTAGCTTTATGTCTCAGGATATCGTCCCAGTATATTGCACTAAGATCATCTCTCAACCGTTGGAAATTTGCCTTCCTGAAGTTTAGTGTCCTTGTAACTCCTCTACTACCCATCTTATTAAAGGTTACATGAAAACTTATTATTTTGTAATCACTATTACCCAAGTGACCCCCAACTCGTATATTTGATATGCGGTCTGGCTTGTTGGTAAATATTAGGTCTAGCAGTGCCCCCCTTCTTGTTTGTTCCTGAACCAGTTGTGAAAGGTAATTGTCTCTCATAGTAGTCAAAAACCTATTACCTTTGCTTGAACTACAGGTTTCTGTCCCCCAGTGTATTTCAGGGTAGTTGAAGTCCCCCATAATAATGAGTTCTCCTTGAGTCGCTACTTCATCTATTTGCTTTACAAGGATATTCTCCACTGCTTCCATTATTTTTGGAGATTATAAGAAACCCCTATCAGTAATTTATTATTTTTTCCCCTTCCCCTTATCTCCACCCACAGGGACTCTACATTTTCATTATATTCACATATATTCTCCCGCAAGATGGGTTTTAAGGATGATTTTACATATAAACACACACCCCCCTCGCTTGTTTGTACGGTCATTTCAGAACAGACTATAGCCCTGTAAGTTAACTGCCCAGTCATGGCTCTCGTCCAGCCATGTCTCAGATATCCCTACCATGTCATAATTATTTTCCAACAAAATTAATTCTAATTCCTCCATTTTGTTGGTGAGGCTTCTGGCATTAGTGTACATGCATTTTATGTATCTCTCTGTACCTCTATTCCTTCTTACTTTATTGACTGTTCTAACCCCACCCCCAATTTCTTTATTTGTGCCCAGGTCATTCTCTGCACTATCTTCCCCAGCTATAAAATGAACACCCTCCCCCCAATCCCTAGTTTAATCACTCCTCCAACCTTCTAGCCATTTTCTCCCCAGCACAGCTGCACCCTCCCCATTGAGGTGCAGCCGTTCCCTAGCGTAGTCGGCCCAGTTCTCCAGGAACCCAAATCCCTCCTTCCTACACCAGTTCTTGAGCCACTTATTTTTCTCCCTAATCTCCCGTTGCCTCTCTGGCGTGGCACATGGTACAGGTAGTATTTCCGAGAATACCACCTTGGAGGTCCTTGCTCTAAGCTTGCAGCCTAATTCCCTGAAATCATCTTTAAGGACCTTCCACCTACCTCTAACTTTGTCATTTGTGCCAATGTGCACCATGACCTCTGGGTCCTCACCAGCCCCTCCCAGTAATCTGTCAACCCGATCAGCGATGTGCCGGACTCGAGCGCCAGGTAGGCAGCACACTGTTCGACGATCCCTGTCTTTGTGACAGATTGCCCTATCTGTTCCCCTAATAATTGAGTCCCCCACTACCAGCACCTGCCTGACTTGCCCTGCTCTCCTATTTGCCCCCTTACTGGAGCTGACACTCCTCCGGCTTTCAGGGGACATGCCTTGCTGCAGCAGTGCTACCCCTGTACCGACACCCCTCTCATCTGCCTTCAGTCTTCTCTTCAATCCTGTTTAGTTGCCTTCTGTCAGATACACACCACCTCTCTCTTCGGCTTGAGCCAGACTACAATAACAAGTTCACCACAGTCCCCCTGGGGCTCTGCTAAAACACTCCCTGTCTCCTGTGACTGTGTTAAGCCCTCTAGTTGCTGGATGCTTCTGAAGCACAACACTTCCTGTCTCCTGTGCTTGTGTTATTTGTAACAGTTGCTGGATGCTTTGGAAGCAACAGCACTGCTTCTGCATGTCACAATTATCTTTCCACCATCTCATTCAACCCCTTCAGCTGACCTATCCATCAAAGTCAATGGCTACCCACTCTCCCCAGTCCTACAAACTTGACTCTGATCTCTCTTTCAAACCTGAGATCCAAGCACTTTCCACTTCCTGCCGACTCCAACTCCAAAATATCTCTCTGATCTGCACATTCCTCAACCATGAATCTGCAAAAGCACTAGTGCACGCCCTCATTATCTCCCACCTCAACTACTACAAGCTCCTGCTCTGTGGCCTCACTTCTAAAACTCTTGCACCCCTCCAATCTATCCTAAACTCTGCTGGCCGACTTATCCACCTGTCAATCCCTGTACTGGCTCCCTGTTGCCCAAAGACTCCAGTTCAAAACCCTAACTTTGGCTTACAAAGCCATCCAAAATCTGTCTCTTCCATACATCTCTGACCTAGTCTCCCAGTGCTTACCTGCACACAACCTCCGTTCCTCACAGGATCTCCTTCTCTGCTCCCCTCTTATCTCCTCTTCCCACAATCACATACAAGATTTCTCCTGTGCATCTCCGCTACTCTGGAACTCTCAACCCCAACATACATGAGACTCTCGCCTACCGTGAACACCTTCAAAAGGAACCTGAAGACTTACCTCTTCGGACAAGCGTACAACTTGCAGTAATCCTCGCTCCACCATATCACTGCACGACCATCTCTACCCTCACCTTCTGTATCCTCACCCATTCCTAGTAGATTGTTTGTGAGCCTTCGCTTGCATGGTCCGCTCTCCTCTTGTACCAGTCGGTGACTCTTTTTTTTGTTCAAGATTATTGTACTTGTTGTTTGCTATGTATAGCCCTTTTCACATGTAAAGCGCCATGGAATAAATGGCGCTGTAATAATAAATAATAATAATTATACTATTTGTACTGTGGGTCAATTGATGCCACTTTTCCTGGTGTCTGCAGCTAATTTGAGCTGTTTTGGCAGCTTTTGGGTCCCTTTGAAGGTGTTGTGTATGCTTTTGGTTTTACCTTTCATTGAATGCAATGGGATTCGGATTTGCTCGGCGAACCGTTCAGCGAACATCGGGAAGTTCGCCAAGCAGAACCGAACTTTGAAAGTTTCCTCATCTCTAGTGTCCATCTGGTGTGTTTCCTGTAGTGCAAGGGGAGTAGGTCCCCATTATACTATTTCTACTTTGGTGAAATTGATGTCACTTTGTTGGTGTCTGCCCCTATTTTTTCAAAACATGGAGACTCCAAGTTGGGTTTCCATCTGCTGGGTTTCCTGTAGTGGAAGAGGTGTCGGTCCCCATTATACTATTTTTACTCTGGTGAAATTGATGCCACTTTGGTGGTGTCTGCCTTTAATTTTTTTAAATCTGGAGACTCCTCTTTGGATCTCCTTCATGTGTGTTGCCTGTAGCGCTAGGGCTCTCAGATCGGAAGGCGTGCACTTACTTTCAGTCAACTACCTGTGTTACTATCCTTACATTTTTCTATCAATAGTAGTCTATGAAACTGATGTTTGTGCCACCTGAGTGTGGCTGACCAGAAAAGCAGGTTGAACTGTTGCATGTGGTATCAGGGCTCCCAGCACAGCAGGCCTACACCGATCCCTCACCCACCTCGTCTTAATTTGAAGTTAAATTCAAAGCTATAAATGCTGGCCCATACCCTGATACCTCATGCATGGCCCATGGCTGACTGCTGCTGTGCCATTATAAAATTTGTACTGTGGGTCAATTGATGCCACTTTTCCTGGTGTCTGCCCATAATTTGAGCTGTTTTGGCAGCTTTTCGGTCCCTTTGAACGTGTTGTGTATGCGTTTGGTTTTGCCTCCCATTGAATGCAATGGGATTCGGATATGTTCGTCGAACCGTTCGACGAACATCGGTAAGTTCGCCGAGCAGAACCAAACCAACCCTTGAAAGGTTCGCTCAATTATGATATTAATAAACATACCAACAAGCAGTTCTGTATATAAGAATAATCTAACCAGAAACACCATAGATGTTCAATATATATATTTGTGCATATAAGTTGTTAATAATATGCAAAGATGAAAAAGAAAGTCTGTAGATACAGTCACTTTCTATAGAAAGGAGCAGATGATGATTCCGCTCTTCAGGCCTTTGGTTGCACTTGAGCTGTTTTTGGACATTCAGGTCTGGATCACACATGACGGAGAGGAGAAGAGCAGGAATGTGTGATCTATGCAGTTGGAGTTTTCCTGGATTCCTACAGCACTGCGATCAACCATACGGCCTTCTGTTTCACCATGGCTAGGTAGATGAAGGAGCAGCCGCTTCTTCTCTCTGTCCACAGCCAGGTAGTAGAAGAAGCAGCCGCTTCATTCTGTTGCTACATGGCCAAGTATGAGAAGGAGCAGCCGCTTCCATCTCTCTTTACTTGGCCAATTATAAGAAGGAGCAGCCGCTTTCTTCTGTCTGTCCATATCCGGTAGGTGAAGGAGCAGCCGCTACCTTCTTTTTTTCCTGTCTGGTAGGAGAAGGAGCAGCGGCTGCCTTCTGTCTGTCCATATCTGATAGTCGTCTCCTTACCACCACATTGTAGATGAGTCGTCCAGATGGTGACATAGCAAGTATGGCTGAAAGAAGTCCTTCAATTTCAGCCTTTAATTACTTGCTATGTTGATCCAGAGGAAGGCGAAAAATAACCCTGAGGACTCGTTGTTCGATTATCCTCATATCAAGGGAAAAAAAATCCTTCCTGACCCCAAATATGGCGATCGGAATGAATCCCTGGATGTTTGGTGCTCGAATCTACGTTGATGTTATGTGGTGGAAGATCGGTAAGTTTGTCACAGTCCGGTAAATAAGAAAGTCCAGTGTAATTGTCTCATCCGATTAATGGAAAGCTTCATTCCTAGATGTTACTGGAATGGGGCTGATTTATATCAGCCTAATCCTCCTGTAAGGAGAGAAATATATTCAAAATAAAGAAAGTTAGGCGATTCTGCACTATCATAAAGTCTGAGTACAATGTTGCGAGTTGCACAATTAAGAAAGGGTTCGTGGACCACAGTAGTGCTCAGCTAAATACACCCCAGACTGGGGAAACAATTGCTGTCCAAAAATAGAGAAAAGCGTCACTCACCGTATAAAATTACTTTTTCATTAATGTGCTTTAAAACATATTGTCGGGTCTGTCTGACCAGCCACACCTGCTCCTTCTCTCTCTCCCTGCTGATATGTTTTAAAGGACATTAATAAAGAAGTAATTTGATATGGTGTGCGCCGCTATTCTCCATTTTAAGACGAGAAATATACACATCTGAGAATCGTCTCCTCACATATATAATGTATACCGGGGGGATATAATGATAAGGTGTATAGTGGATATGTGTGTTACTGGGCATTGATAACACTATGGATGTCCCTATGTGCTATACTTACATCATCGCCCCATCGGAATGGTGGGTCGGCTTCGCCGGACTCCACGTCGAACCAGTATATAGGGTAGAAGAATGGGCGCTCTCGGATGAAGGATGATATAGCATACCGGGCAGATGGAGATTTGCAAAGAAGCTGGAAAATGAGAGAGACCATTAATCATTATATTACGGATTATTACTGATACGTTATTACACAATGTCCATGGACTCTCCACATCTTATCTTATAGCTTTCCTTATAGTCCTTCATCTTCCTTCTTTCTCTGATCCTACTTACGCCTTCTAGGATGTCAAGGGCATCGTTGGGCATCCAGTCTGGAATATCTGGGACGTCCTCCTGCAGAGACCGGTGGTATTCCTCCAGTGTGCCGCTGCCATAGAACGGTTGGCTCCCCACAATCATCATGTACAGGATGACACCAAATGAAAAGGAATCTGCCAGATGATTGAAGGCTTCTCCATCCATTATCTGTGGGAACATAATATAGGAGATGAGGTGAATATACCGGGGAGGGGATTTACACACAGAGGCCATGAGGACCAGTCTGTGATTAGATATGAGCAGGATACTCAGATTAATACTCAGTCCTACTATCGCCATCAATCACACTGGGATGTTTTTACCTCAGGTGCGATGTAACCCTGAGTGCCAACTTGTTCTTCTAATAGGTCATCCTCGCCCATATTCATGACTGATAAGCCAAAGTCAGAGATTTTTATATGTCCCATGTCATCGATGAGAATGTTCTGTGGCTTCAGGTCACTGAAGGGAGAAGGAGCAGATACTGATTGTGAGGATAATTCATGAAAATAACTTTATACAATAGATATGTAAGGAGACAACAGAGATTTATGAAGATGAACTGATTACCAATGTATCACGCCGTGTTCATGGAGGAACTGGAGTCCGCAAACCATTTCTGCCGCAAAGAGTCTGTGGAGTAGAAAGTAGAGGATGGATCAGTGGTTACATACACTCTAGGACTACAATGTACGGGCAGCAGATTATTAGGATTTGGCTGTTAGAAGTTTACCTTGATGTTTCCATATCAAATGAATTAGATGGAGCCAGGTGGTGAAACAGATCTCCTCCGGCCATATACTCCATGGCTAATATATATTCTAATGGTGTTTCCATAAACCCCCGCAGAGATGTTAGGAAGCGGCAGCCAGTGGCCATACAGAGGATGTCTAATTCTGTAGAGATTGTGTCCTCATCAATACGACTCTTGTCCATCATTTTAATATCCAGCAGTTCTCCGCTGACCGGATCTGATGCCAAGAGGACCTGGAGAAAAATCAAAGGAGATCAGACCAAACTCCCATCTATTATAGGGATCTGTGTAATGGATCACTGGTTTATCCCAATCACCATTACATATGAACATCCTGTAATGAATATGTATATCCTCCTGTGTATCTGGTGCAGGATACATTGAGGAACACAGAGAAGGAGAAATTCACACTTACCTTTCCAAAGCCTCCCACTATAAGATCTTTGTGGAATTCAAGGCTGCACAGGTCAACAGGATTTTCCATTTTAACCAGTTCTCTCTGGGGTAAAAGAAGGGATCTGGCATCAGCATGTGCTGGCATGTCTGCTATGTCAGAGGGCATCATAAGGCTTCCACCTGCTGAGATGATACAAGATTTGTTAGTCTCTTTGAGAAGACATAATGGAAATGTTTGTCATGTTGTGTGGTAAGTGTATGGAGCGGGCTCAGTCGCTGAGCCTGCATTTTACCAGGCTGATACCGGCTGTATTACATAGCTGCCACGTGCCAATAAATACAGCGACTGGAGCACACTCTGATTACTGCGGTTTAACCGTTTCAATGCTGACAGTGGTATTTAAATGAAGTGATTGCCAATTTGCTACCAGCACCCATTAGCCCCCACCAGGTCATAATTGCAAGAGGTTAATTAACTGTAATGACTATCTGGACCTACTGAAAACCCATATCTTTCACTTTTGTCCTCCTGTTTAGACCAGCCTGGTTTAATTTCTTATGATAACATATAATATAGCCATATACAGCGATACAGTTCCATTACAGCACATACAGGTGCTTCTCACTAAATTAGAATATCATCAAAAAGTTAATTTATTTCAGTTCTTCAATACAAAAATAATACCTGGTTTAAAAACAACACTATCACTGTGCTTGATTGGCCAGCAAACTTGCCTGACCTTAACCCCATAGAGAATCTATAGGGTATTGTCAAGAGGAAGATAAGAGACACCAGACCCAACAATGCAGACGAGCTGAAGGCTGCTATCAAAGCCACCTGGGCTTCCATAACACCTCAGTAGTGCCACAAGCTGATCTCCTCCATGCCACGCGGCATTGATGCAGTAATTGATGCAAAAGGCGCCCCGACCAAGTATTGAGTTCATTTACTGAACATACATTTCAGATTTTAAAATCATTTTTCAAACTGGTGTTATAAAGTATTCTAATTTACTGAGATAATGACTTTTGTGTTTTCATTGGCTGTAAGCCATAATCATCAACATTAACAGAAATAAACACTTGAAATAGATCACTCTGTTTGTAATGACTATATAATATATGAGTTTCACTTTTTGTATTGAAGAACTAAAAATAAATTTACTTTTTGATGATATTCTAATTTAGTGAGAAGCACTTGTAGTACAAGCGATCAAAAAATTGCAGGTTCAAGTCTTCTAAGGAGACTAAAAAATTAAATAAATTAAAAAAAATTAATAAACCCAAAAAATTATTTAAAAATATAATTTGAATGAAACAACTTTCCTAATGAATAATAATAATAATAATAATAATAATAATAATAAAAAATGAAAAATAAGCATAACTGGGATCACGGCATTAGTATAAGTCCGTTATACAAAAATATAAAAATAATTTTCCCAAACAGTAAATACTAAAATGAGAAAAAAAAAATATCTAACAATAGCAATAAAAAGATATCGTAATGTCCTGTCTACCCAAGAAAGGATCATTAAAAGCTACAGCTTCATACACAATAAAGAAGCCTTTACACTGCGCCATTGAGGTATCACAATCACAAAGTTACAATGTCTCAGAATATGGAGACACAAATCAATGTTTTTTATTACATTTTTAATTTTCTTCCACCACTTATGTCAAAAGGAAACCCATGCATGTTCAGCATTACCACACTTGTCACTGACATGGAGAATTACTTTATGAGGTCATTTTTACCACACAATGAACACAATAGAAAAGAACAATGTCGGAATCCCTCCCCCCGTCCCACAATTTTACCACTCTTTGATTTTTTCCCCTCTTTTCTAAATAATTGAAAGACAAAATAAATAGTGTTCTTCAAAACTGCAGCTCGGTCCACTAAAAAAGCAAGCTCACATGCAAATAAAAGAAAAGTTATGGCTTTTCGAAGAAGGAAGAAAAAAAGCGAAAGTTTTTCCGGTCAAAGGGGGGTTAATAGATATAGCTCCAGCGCATATATTATAATTTTAAACAAAACTATGTAAATGAGCAGGAAATGTCTAATATTTGGTCCTTCATTTATCAAAACTCTCTAATAGCAAAACTGACCCTGTTGCCCATAGCAACGATTCACAGCACAGATTCTATTTCTCAACATTCTATAGAACACTGAAAGGTGACTGGTTGCTATGGGCAACAAGGACAGTTCTTCCATTAGTCAGCATTTATAATTGAGGCCTGTACATAATATTAGGAGTATAATCCCCCTCACCCCCAGTCTTATTATACTGAGTAAGTTTATTTCTTACCTGGTTCATCTTTATCCATTGATCTGTCTGGTGAAGAAACACTCAGATGGAACAGAAAATCCGGGATGGAGATGGTTTTGGTTGATGAGTGGGATCTCCATAGGGCACCATTCCCATTAATGATGGGTGTAGCATATCTCAGATGTCTCCTGCATTGGACAACCCAGTCTCTGCTGTTCCTCATTCTTTTCTGGGCTGCAGCTCTTTGCAGGTTCAGGGTGTCTTGGCTTTCAGCCTTGGATGAGACCTGTCTTGGAGTTTCTTGGAGAACTTCCTCCAGCTCTATCTCTGCGCTGATGTTTCTCTGCTTATTGAGGATGGCTTCTTTATTCCTCCTCCTTATTTCAGGGACCAGATCTCCGATTTTTTTCAAGGAGATAATAAAGGCCCTCTGAAGCTCAGCGGAGGCAGCAGAGTCAGACTCCATGAGGTTCGCCATGTTCCTTCTCTGTGTAAGGATCTCTTGTCTTTTGGACTTTCTCATTTTCTCTAAATGTTGTCGTTTGGACGCCATTTCTGAGGCGTCAGGGTCCATGTCCGGTAGATTAATGTCTTTTCGCCCTAAAGCGAACAACAATACCTGCTCTTCATTTATTCCTCTCCTTTCTCTCAGAACCCGATCTCTTTGGGCTCGTCTTCTCTCCATTTTAGAATAAATTTTTGCTTCGTTCGTCACGAAAAACAAAAGGTACTCCCTCACCCTTGTAAGTCTGTGAGGCAGTGATTTCCCTTGGGCTGTAACACTGGGATATAGAATGTGATGATGTCATCACATCACTGTGACTTACTGTAGATTTTACCCTGATGTCATAATGAGAGAGTGATAGGTAGATAGACAGACAGACAGGTGTGAGCCTCTCAAGTATTAACAAAGTGAACATAGTGAACCTTATATAGTATAACAATTACAAATAGTGTTAACAGTAATTATACAAATAGGAGCATATCATATAATGGAGATACGATATACAAGGAGTGAATGGCAATTCAAGTATATACAATCAAGTTAAAGTTCATTATAGTGCCTGTGCTGTGAAGATAACATACAAAATACATGAAAAGAGTCATTATTATTATTTAAGAACAGCTTTATATGATTGATCACTTGATGACTCACCCCATACAATTTGTGAAAAAAGCGCCAACATCGGCGTCCTGCTGGGTACAATGCGCATGTCAAAACAGAAAGGTAGTGGAAAACAAACACTTTGCGCATGCGCGAGCATGCTATGAAGCTTCCCAGCGTTTTCTTCGTAAGGGAAACATCTTAGAATCATCAGCGCATGCGCAAAACAGCGGTATAGCGCTATTAAATCACCGTCAAAGATGCAGGGAAAGTAGCCTAATTGCATACAGCAATCCTTCAAACTTCACCAGCTTTTTCTTCACCAGGTTTTATTTTATTTTTGCCTGTACATTTATTCTATATGCATTCTAATAAAGGACAATTCTTATTTTCTTCCAATCCTCATATATAATGCTTAACCCCTTTACAACCTAAGGTGGTTTACACATTAATGACCGGGCCAATTTTTACAAATCTGACCACTGTCACTTTATGAGGTAATTACTCTGGAACGCTTCAATGGATCCCCCTGATTCTGAGATTCTTTTTTCTTGACATATTGTACTTCATGATTGTGGTTAAACTTCTTCGATAACACTTGCGTTTATTTGTGAAAAAAAAGGAAATCTGCAAAAATTTTGAAACTTTAGCAATTTTCAAAATTTGAATTTTTATGCCCTTAAATCAGAGAGATGTCACACAAAATAGTTAATAAATAACATTTCCACATGTCTACTTTTTTTTTATTAGAGAGCTATAAGGGTTAAAATTTGACCAGCGATTTCTAATTTTTCCAACAAAATTTACAAAACCATTTTTTTAGGGACCGCATCACATTTTAGGTGACTTTAAAAGGCCTTTATGACAGAAAATACCCAAAAGTGACACCATTCTAAAAACTGCACCCCTCAAGGTACTCAAACCACATTCAAGAAGTTTATTAACCCTTCAGGTGCTTCACAGGTAGTATATAGAGGATCTGCCCGCTCTCCTGTGTGGTGTAGTATATAGAGGATCTGTCAGCTCTCCTGTGTGGTGTAGAATATAGAGGATGTGTCAGCTCTCCTGTGTGGTGTAGTATATTGAGTATCTGTCAGCTCTCCTGTGTGGGGTAGTATATAGAGGATCTGTCAGCTCTCCTGTGTGGTGTAGTATATAGTGGATCTGTCAGCTCTCCTGTGTGGTGTAGTATATAGTGGATCTGTCAGCTCTCCTGTGTGGTGTAGTATATAGAGGCTCTGTCAGCTCTCCTGTGTGGTGTAGTATATAGAGGATCTGTCAGCTCTCCTGTGTGGTGTAGTATATAGAGGATCTGTCAGCTCTCCTGTGTGGTGTAGTATATAGTGGATCTGTCAGCTCTCCTGTGTGGTGTAGTATATAGAGGCTCTGTCAGCTCTCCTGTGTGGTGTAGTATATAGAGGATCTGTCAGCTCTCCTTTGTGGTGTAGTGTATAGAGGATCTGTCAGCCCTCCTGTGTGCTGTAGTATATAGAGGATCTGTCAGCTTTCCCGTGTGGTGTAGTATATAGAGGATCTGTGGGCTCTCCTGTGTGGTGTAGTATATAGAGGATCTGTCAGCTCTCCTGTGTGGTGTAGTATATAGAGGATCTGTCAGCTCTCCTGTGTGGTGTAGTATATAGTGGATCTGTCAGCTCTACTGTGTGGTGTACTATATAGAGGATCTGTCAGCTCTCCTGTGTGGTGTAGTATATAGAGGATCTGTCAGCTCTCCTGTGTGGTGTAGTATATAGAGGATCTGTTGGCTCTCCTGTGTGGTGTAGTATATAGAGGATCTGTCAGCTCTCCTGTGTGGTGTAGTATATAGAGGATCTGTCAGCTCTCCTGTGTGGTGTAGTATATAGAGGATCTGTCAGCTCTCCTGTGTGGTGTAGTATATAGAGGATCTGTCAGCTCTCCTTTGTGGTGTAGTGTATAGAGGATCTGTCAGCCCTCCTGTGTGCTGTAGTATATAGAGGATCTGCCAGCTCTCCTCTGTGGTGTAGTATATAGAGGATCTGTCAGCTCTCCTGTGTGGTGTAGTATATAGAGGATCTGTCAGCTCTCCTGTGTGGTGTAGTATATAGAGGATCTGTCAGCTCTCCTTTGTGGTGTAGTGTATAGAGGATCTGTCAGCCCTCCTCTCTGCTGTAGTATATAGAGGATCTGTCAGCTCTCCTGTGTGGTGTAGTATATAGAGGATCTGTCAGCTCTACTGTGTGGTGTAGTATATAGAGGATCTGTCAGCTCTCCTGTGTGGTGTAGTATATAGTGGATCTGTCAGCTCTCCTGTGTGGTGTAGTATATAGAGGCTCTGTCAGCTCTCCTGTGTGGTGTAGTATATAGAGGATCTGTCAGCTCTCCTGTGTGGTGTAGTATATAGAGGATCTGTCAGCTCTCCTGTGTGGTGTAGTATATAGTGGATCTGTCAGCTCTCCTGTGTGGTGTAGTATATAGAGGCTCTGTCAGCTCTCCTGTGTGGTGTAGTATATAGAGGATCTGTCAGCTCTCCTTTGTGGTGTAGTGTATAGAGGATCTGTCAGCCCTCCTGTGTGCTGTAGTATATAGAGGATCTGTCAGCTTTCCCGTGTGGTGTAGTATATAGAGGATCTGTGGGCTCTCCTGTGTGGTGTAGTATATAGAGGATCTGTCAGCTCTCCTGTGTGGTGTAGTATATAGAGGATCTGTCAGCTCTCCTGTGTGGTTTAGTATATAGTGGATCTGTCAGCTCTACTGTGTGGTGTACTATATAGAGGATCTGTCAGCTCTCCTGTGTGGTGTAGTATATAGAGGATCTGTCAGCTCTCCTGTGTGGTGTAGTATATAGAGGATCTGTTGGCTCTCCTGTGTGGTGTAGTATATAGAGGATCTGTCAGCTCTCCTGTGTGGTGTAGTATATAGAGGATCTGTCAGCTCTCCTGTGTGGTGTAGTATATAGAGGATCTGTCAGCTCTCCTGTGTGGTGTAGTATATAGAGGATCTGTCAGCTCTCCTGTGTGGTGTAGTATATAGTGGATCTGTCAGCTCTACTGTGTGGTGTACTATATAGAGGATCTGTCAGCTCTCCTGTGTGGTGTAGTATATAGAGGATCTGTCAGCTCTCCTGTGTGGTGTAGTATATAGAGGATCTGTTGGCTCTCCTGTGTGGTGTAGTATATAGAGGATCTGTCAGCTCTCCTGTGTGGTGTAGTATATAGAGGATCTGTCAGCTCTCCTGTGTGGTGTAGTATATAGAGGATCTGTCAGCTCTCCTGTGTGGTGTAGTATATAGAGGATCTGTCAGCTCTCCTTTGTGGTGTAGTGTATAGAGGATCTGTCAGCCCTCCTGTGTGCTGTAGTATATAGAGGATCTGTCAGCTCTCCTCTGTGGTGTAGTATATAGAGGATCTGTCAGCTCTCCTGTGTGGTGTAGTATATAGAGGATCTGTCAGCTCTCCTGTGTGGTGTAGTATATAGAGGATCTGTCAGCTCTCCTTTGTGGTGTAGTGTATAGAGGATCTGTCAGCCCTCCTCTCTGCTGTAGTATATAGAGGATCTGTCAGCTCTCCTGTGTGGTGTAGTATATAGAGGATCTGTCAGCTCTACTGTGTGGTGTAGTATATAGAGGATCTGTCAGCTCTCCTGTGTGGTGTAGTATATAGTGGATCTGTCAGCTCTCCTGTGTGGTGTAGTATATAGAGGCTCTGTCAGCTCTCCTGTGTGGTGTAGTATATAGAGGATCTGTCAGCTCTCCTGTGTGGTGTAGTATATAGAGGATCTGTCAGCTCTCCTGTGTGGTGTAGTATATAGTGGATCTGTCAGCTCTCCTGTGTGGTGTAGTATATAGAGGCTCTGTCAGCTCTCCTGTGTGGTGTAGTATATAGAGGATCTGTCAGCTCTCCTTTGTGGTGTAGTGTATAGAGGATCTGTCAGCCCTCCTGTGTGCTGTAGTATATAGAGGATCTGTCAGCTTTCCCGTGTGGTGTAGTATATAGAGGATCTGTGGGCTCTCCTGTGTGGTGTAGTATATAGAGGATCTGTCAGCTCTCCTGTGTGGTGTAGTATATAGAGGATCTGTCAGCTCTCCTGTGTGGTGTAGTATATAGTGGATCTGTCAGCTCTACTGTGTGGTGTACTATATAGAGGATCTGTCAGCTCTCCTGTGTGGTGTAGTATATAGAGGATCTGTCAGCTCTCCTGTGTGGTGTAGTATATAGAGGATCTGTTGGCTCTCCTGTGTGGTGTAGTATATAGAGGATCTGTCAGCTCTCCTGTGTGGTGTAGTATATAGAGGATCTGTCAGCTCTCCTGTGTGGTGTAGTATATAGAGGATCTGTCAGCTCTCCTGTGTGGTGTAGTATATAGAGGATCTGTCAGCTCTCCTTTGTGGTGTAGTGTATAGAGGATCTGTCAGCCCTCCTGTGTGCTGTAGTATATAGAGGATCTGTCAGCTCTCCTCTGTGGTGTAGTATATAGAGGATCTGTCAGCTCTCCTGTGTGGTGTAGTATATAGAGGATCTGTCAGCTCTCCTGTGTGGTGTAGTATATAGAGGATCTGTCAGCTCTCCTTTGTGGTGTAGTGTATAGAGGATCTGTCAGCCCTCCTCTCTGCTGTAGTATATAGAGGATCTGTCCGCTCTCCTGTGTGGTGTAGTATATAGAGGATCTGTCAGCTCTACTGTGTGGTGTAGTATATAGAGGATCTGTCAGCTCTCCTGTGTGGTGTAGTATATAGAGGATCTGTCGGCTCTCCTGTGTGGTGTAGTATATAGAGGATCTGTCAGCTCTCCTGTGTGGTGTAGTATATAGAGGATCTGTCAGCTCTCCTGTGTGGTGTAGTATATAGAGGATCTGTCAGCTCTCCAGTGTGGTGTAGTATATAGAGGATCTGTCAGCTCTCCTGTGTGGTGTAGTATATAGTGGATCTGTCAGCTCTACTGTGTGGTGTAGTATATAGAGGATCTGTCAGCTCTCCTGTGTGGTGTAGTATATAGAGGATCTGTCGGCTCTCCTGTGTGTTGTAGTATATAGAGGATCTGTCAGCTCTCCTGTGTGGTGTAATATATAGAGGATCTGCCAGCTCTCCTATGTGGTGTAGTGTATAGAGGATCTGTCGGCTCTCCTGTGTGGTGTAGCATATAGAGGATCTGTCAGCTCTCTTGTGTAGTGTAGTATATAGTGGATCTGTCAGCTCTCCTGTGTGGTGTAGTTTATAGAGTATCTGTCAGCTCTCCTGTGTGGTGTAGTATATAGAGGATCTGTCAGCTCTCCTGTATGGTGTAGTATATAGAGGATCTGTCAGCTCTCCTGTGTGGTGTAGTATATATTGGATCTGTCAGCTCTCCTGTGTGGTGTAGTATATAGAGGATCTGTCAGCTCTCCTGTGTGGTGTAGTATATAGAGGATGTGTCAGCTCTCCTGTGTAGTGTAGTATATAGAGGATCTGTCAGCTCTCCTGTGTGGTGTAGTATATAGATGATCTGTCAGCTCTCCTGTGTGGTGTAGTATATAGAGGATCTGTCAGCTCTCCTGTGTGGTGTAGTATATAGTGGATCTGTCAGCTCTCCTGTGTGGTGTAGTATATAGAGGATCTGTCAGCTCTCCTGTGGGGTGTAGTATACAGATGATTTGTCAGCTCTCCTGTGTGGTGTAGTATATAGAGGATCTGTCAGCTCTCCTGTGTGGTGTAGTATATAGAGGATCTGTCAGCTCTCCTGTGTGGTGTAGTATATAGAGGATCTGTCAGCTCTCCTGTGTGGTGTAGTATATAGAGGATCTGTCAGCTGTCCTGTGTGGTGTAGTATATAGTGGCTCTGTCGGCTCTCCTGTGTGGTGTAATATATAGAGGATCTGCCAGCTCTCTTATGTGGTGTAGTGTATAGAGGATCTGTCAGCTCTCCTGTGTGGTGTAATATATAGAGGATCTGTCACCTCTCCTGTGTGGTGTAGTATATAGAGGATCTGTCAGCTCTACTGTGTGGTGTAATATATAGAGGATCTGTCAGCTCTCCTGTGTGGTGTAGTTTATAGAGTATCTGTCAGCTCTCCTGTGTGGTGTAGTATATAGAGGATCTGTCAGCTCTCCTGTGTGGTGAAGTATATAGATTATCTGTCGGCTCTCCTGTGAGGTGTAGTATATAGAGGATCTGTCAGCTCTCCTGTGTGGTGTAGTAAATAGTGGATCTGTCAGCTCTCCTGTGTGGTGTAGTATATAGAGGATCTGACGGCTCTCCTGTGTGGTGTAGTATATAGAGGATCTGTCAGCTCTCCTGTGTGGTGAAGTATATAGAGGATCTGTCAGCTCTCCTGTGTGGTGTAGTATATAGTGGATCTGTGAGCTCTCCTGTGTGGTATAGTATATAGAGGATCTGTCAGCTCTCCTGTGTGGTGTAGTATATAGAGGATCTGTCAGCTCTCCTGTGTGGTGTAGTATATAGAGGATCTGTCGGCTCTCTTGTATGGTGTAGTATATAGAGTATCTGTCGGCTCTCCTGTGTGGTGTAGTATATAGAGGATCTGTCAGCTCTCCTGTGTGGTGTAGTATATAGTGGATCTGTCAGTTCTCCTGTATTGTGTAGTATATAGAGGATCTGTCGGCTCTCCTGTGTGGTGTAGTATATAGAGGATCTGTCGGCTCTCCTGTGAGGTGTAGTATATAGAGGATCTGTCGGCTCTCCTGTGAAGTGTAGTATATAGAGGATCTGTCAGCTCTCCTGTGTGGTGTAGTAAATAGTGGATCTGTCAGCTCTCCTGTGTGGTGTAGTATATAGAGGATCCGACGGCTCTCCTGTGTGGTGTAGTATATATAGGATCTGTCAGCTCTCCTGTGTGGTGAAGTATATAGAGGATCTGTCAGCTCTCCTGTGTGGTATAGTATATAGAGGATCTGTCAGCTCTCCTGTGTGGTGTAGTATATAGAGGATCTGTCAGCTCTCCTGTGTGGTGTAGTATATAGAGGATCTCTCGGCTCTCCTGTGTGGTGTAGTATATACAGGATCTGTCAGCTCTCCTGTGTGGTGTAGTATATAGAGGATCTGTCAGCTCTCCTGTGTGGTGTAGTATATAGAGGATCTGTCGGCTCTCCTGTGTGGTGTAGTATATAGAGGATGTGTCAGCTCTCCTGTGTGGTGTAGTATATAGAGGATTTGTCAGCTCTCCTGTGTGGTGTAGTATATAGAGTATCTGTCAGCTCTCCTGTGTGGTGTAGTATAAAGAGGATATGTCAGCTCTCCTGTGTGGTGTAGTATATAGAGGATCTGTCAGCTCTCCTGTGTGGTGTAGTATATAGAGGATCTGTCAGCTCTCCTGGGTGGTGTAGTATATAGAGTATCTGTCAGCTCTCCTGTGTGGTGTAGTATATAGAGGATCTGTCAGCTCTCCTGTGTGGTGTAGTGTATAGAGGATCTGTCGGCTCTCCTGTGTGGTGTAGCATATAGAGGATCTGTCAGCTCTCCTGTGTGGTGTAGTATATAGTGGATCTGTCAGCTCTCCCGTGTGGTGTAGTTTATAGAGTATCTGTCAGCTCTCCTGTGTGGTGTAGTATATAGAGGATCTGTCAGCTCTCCTGTATGGTGTAGTATATAGAGGATCTGTCAGCTCTCCTGTGTGGTGTAGTATATATTGGATCTGTCAGCTCTCCTGTGTGGTGTAGTATATAGAGGATCTGTCAGCTCTCCTGTGTGGTGTAGTATATAGAGGACCTGTCAGCTCTCCTGTGTAGTGTAGTATATAAAGGATGTGTCAGCTCTCCTGTGTAGTGTTGTATATAGAGGATCTGTCAGCTCTCCTGTGTGGTGTAGTATATAGATGATCTGTCAGCTCTCCTGTGTGGTGTAGTATATAGAGGATCTGTCAGCTCTCCTGTGTGGTGTAGTATATAGTGGATCTGTCAGCTCTCCTGTGTGGTGTAGTATATAGAGGATCTGTCAGCTCTCCTGTGTGGTGTAGTATATAGAGGATCTGTCAGCTCTCCTGTGTGGTGTAGTGTATAGAGGATCTGTCAGCTCTCCTGTGTGGTGTAGTATAGAGAGGATCTGTCAGCTCTCCTGTGTGGTGTAGTATATAGAGGATCTGTCCTGTGTGGTGTAATATATAGAGGATCTGTCAGCTCTCCTGTATGGTGTAGTATATAGAGGATCTGTCGGCTCTCCTGTGTGGTGTAGTATATTGAGGATCTGTCAGCTCTCCTGTGTGGTGTAGTATATAGAGGATCTGTCAGCTCTCCTGTGTGGTGTAGTATATAGAGGATCTGTCCTGTGTGGTGTAATATATAGAGTATCTGTCAGCTCTCCTGTGTGGTGTAGTATATAGAGGATCTGTCGGCTCTCCTGTGTGGTGTAGTATATAGAGTATCTGTCAGCTCTCCTGTGTGGTGTAGTATATAGAGGATCTGTCAGCTCTCCTGTGTGGTGTAGTATATAGAGGATGTGTCAGCTCTCCTGTGTGGTGTAGTATAAAGAGGATCTGTCAGCTCTCCTGTGTGGTGTAGTATATAGAGGATCTGTCAGCTCTCCTGTGTGGTGTAGTATATAGAGGATCTGTCAGCTCTCCTGTGTGGTGTAGTATATAGAGTATCTGTCAGCTCTCCTGTGTGGTGTAATATATAGAGGATCTGTCAGCTCTCCTGTGTGGTGTAGTATATAGAGGATCTTTCGGCTCTCCTGTGTGGTGTAGTATATAGAGGATCTGTCAGCTCTCCTGTGTGGTGTAGTATATAGAGGATCTTTCGGCTCTCCTGTGTGGTGTAGTATATAGAGGATCTGACAGTTCTCCTTTGTGGTGTAGTATATAGTGGATCTGTCAGCTCTCCTGTGTGGTGTAGTATATAGAGGATCTGTCAGCTCTCCTGTGTGGTGTAGTATATAGAGTATCTGTTGGCTCTCCTGTGTGATGTAATATATAGATGATCTATTAGCTTTCCTGTGTGGTGTAGTGTATATAGGATCTGTCAGCTCTCCTGTGTGGTGTAGTATATAGAGGATCTGTCAGCTCTCCTGTGTGGTGTACCATATAGAGGATCTGTCAGCTGTCCTCTGTTGTGTAGTATATAGTGGCTCTGTCGGCTCTCCTGTGTGGTGTAATATATAGAGGATCTGCCAGCTCTCTTATGTGGTGTAGTGTATAGAGGTTCTGTCAGCTCTCCTGTGTGGTGTAATATATAGAGGATCTGTCAGCTCTCCTGTGTGGTGTAGTATATAGAGGATCTGTCAGCTCTACTGTGTGGTGTAATATATAGAGGATCTGTCAGCTCTCCTGTGTGGTGTAGTTTATAGAGTATCTGTCAGCTCTCCTGTGTGGTGTAGTATATAGAGGATCTGTCAGCTCTCCTGTGTGGTGTAGTAAATAGTGGATCTGTCAGCTCTCCTGTGTGGTGTAGTATATAGAGGATCTGTCGGCTCTCCTGTGAGGTGTAGTATATAGAGGATCTGTCAGCTCTCCTGTGTGGTGTAGTAAATAGTGGATCTGTCAGCTCTCCTGTGTGGTGTAGTATATAGAGGATCTGACGGCTCTCCTGTGTGGTGTAGTATATAGAGAATCTGTCAGCTCTCCTGTGTGGTGAAGTATATAGAGGATCTGTCAGCTCTCCTGTGTGGTGTAATATATAGAGGATCTGACGGCTCTCCTGTGTGGTGTAGTATATAGAGAATCTGTCAGCTCTCCTGTGTGGTGAAGTATATAGAGGATCTGTCAGCTCTCCTGTGTGGTGTAGTATATAGTGGATCTGTCAGCTTTCCTGTGTGGTATAGTATATAGAGGATCTGTCAGCTCTCCTGTGTGGTGTAGTATATAGAGTATCTGTCAGCTCTCCTGTGTGGTGTAGTATATAGAGGATCTGTCGGCTCTCCTGTGTGGTGTAGTATATAGAGGATCTGTCATCTCTCTTGTATGGTGTAGTATATAGAGTATCTGTCGGCTCTCCTGTGTGGTGTAGTATATAGAGGATCTGTCAGCTCTCCTGTGTGGTGTAGTATATAGTGGATCTGTCAGCTCTCCTGTATTGTGTAGTATATAGAGGATCTGTCGGCTCTCCTGTGTGGTGTAGTATATAGAGGATCTGTCGGCTCTCCTGTGAGGTGTAGTATATAGAGGATCTGTCAGCTCTCCTGTGTGGTGTAGTAAATAGTGGATCTGTCAGCTCTCCTGTGTGGTGTAGTATATAGAGGATCTGACAGCTCTCCTGTGTGGTGTAGTATATAGAGGATCTGTCATCTCTCTTGTATGGTGTAGTATATAGAGTATCTGTCGGCTCTCCTGTGTGGTGTAGTATATAGAGGATCTGTCAGCTCTCCTGTGTGGTGTAGTATATAGAGGATCTGTCAGCTCTCCCGTGTGGTGTAGTATATAGAGGATCTGTCAGCTCTCCTGTGTGGTGTAGTATATAGAGGATCTGTCAGCTCTCCTGTGTGGTGTAGTATATAGAGGATCTGTCGGCTCTCCTGTGTGGTGTAGTATATAGAGGATCTGTCGGTTCTCCTGTGTGGTGTAGTATATAGAGGATCTGTCGGCTCTCCTGTGTGGTGTAGTATATAGAGGATCTGTCATCTCTCTTGTATGGTGTAGTATATAGAGTATCTGTCGGCTCTCCTGTGTGATGTAATATATAGATGATCTATCAGCTCTCCTGTGTGGTGTAGTATATGGAGGATCTGTAAGCTCTCCTGTGTGGTGTAGTATATAGAGGATCTGTCAGCTCTCCTGTGTGGTGTAGTATATAGAGGATCTGTCAGCTCTCCTGGGTGGTGTAGTATATAGAGTATCTGTCAGCTCTCCTGTGTGGTGTAGTATATAGAGGATCTGTCAGCTCTCCTGTGTGGTGTAGTATATAGTGGATCTGTCAGCTCTCCTGTGTAGTGTAGTATATGGAGGATCTGTCAGCTCTCCTGTCTGGTGTAGTATAATGAGGATCTGTCAGCTCTACTGTGTGGTGTAGTATATAGAGGATCTGTCAGCTCTCCTGTGTGGTGTAGTATATAGAGGATGTGTCAGCTCTCCTGTGTGGTGTAGTATATAGAGGATGTGTCAGCTCTCCTGTGTGGTGTAGTATATGGAGGATCTGTCAGCTCTCCTGTGTGGTGTAGTATATAGAGGATGTGTCAGCTCTCCTGTGTGGTGTAGTATATAGAGGATCTGTCAGCTCTCCTGTGTGGTGTAGTATATAGAGGATCTGACAGTTCTCCTTTGTGGTGTAGTATATAGTGGATCTGTCAGCTCTCCTGTGTGGTGTAGTATATAGTGGATCTGTCAGCTCTCCTGTATTGTGTAGTATATAGAGGATGTGTCAGCTCTCCTGTGTGGTGTAGTATATAGAGGATCTGTCGGCTCTTCTGTGTGGTGTAGTATATAGAGGATCTGTCAGCTCTCCTGTATGGTGTAGTATATAGAGGATCTGTCATCTCTACTGTGTGGTGTAGTATATAGAGGATCTGTCATCTCTCCTGTGTGGTGTAGTATATAGAGGATCTGTCAGCTCTCCTGTGTGGTGTAGTATATAGAGGATCTGTCAGCTGTCCTGTGTGGTGTAGAATATAGTGGATCTGTCGGTTCTCCTGTGTGGTGTAATATATAGAGGATCTGCCAGCTCTCCTATGTGGTGTAGTGTGTAGAGGATCTGTCGGCTCTCCTGTGTGGTGTAGTATATAGAGGATCTGTCAGCTCTCCTGTGTGGTGTAGTATATAGAGTATCTCTCAGCTCTCCTGTGTGGTGTAGTATATACAGGATCTGTCGGCTCTCCTGTGTGGTGTAGTATATAGAGGTTCTGTCAGCTCTCCTGTGTGTTGTAGTATATAGTGGATCTGTCAGCTCTCCTGCGTGGTGTAGTATATAGAGGATCTGTCAGCTCTCCTGTGTGGTGTTGTATATAGTGGATCTGTCAGCTCTCCTGTGTGGTGTAATATATAGATGATCTGTCAGCTCTCCTGTGTGGTGTAGTATATTGAGTATCTGCCCGCTCTCCTGTGTGGTGTAGTATATAGAGGATCTGTCAGCTCTCCGTTGTGGTGTACTATATAGTGGATCTGTCAGCTCTCCTGTGTGGTGTAGTATATAGAGGATCTGTCAGCTCTCCTGTGTGGTGTAGTATATAGAGGATCTGTAAGCTCTCCTGTGTGGTGTATTATATAGAGGATCTGTCAGCTCTCCTGTGTGGTGTAGTATATAGAGGATCTGTCAGCTCTCCTGTGTGGTGTAGTATATACAGGATCTGTCGGCTCTCCTGTGTGGTGTAGTATATAGAGGTTCTGTCAGCTCTCCTGTGTGTTGTAGTATATAGTGGATCTGTCAGCTCTCCTGCGTAGTGTAGTATATAGAGGATCTGTCAGCTCTCCTGTGTGGTGTAATATATAGATGATCTGTCAGCTCTCCTGTGTGGTGTAGTATATAGAGTATCTGCCCGCTCTCCTGTGTGGTGTAGCATATAGAGGATCTGTCAGCTCTCCGTTGTGGTGTACTATATAGTGGATCTGTCAGCTCTCCTGTGTGGTGTAGTATATAGAGGATCTGTCAGCTCTCCTGTGTGGTGTAGTATATAGAGGATCTGTAAGCTCTCCTGTGTGGTGTAGTATATAGAGGATCTGTCAGCTCTCCTGTGTGTTGTAGTATATAGAGGATCTGTCAGCTCTCCTGTGTGGTGTAGTATATAGAGGATCTGTCAGCTCTCCTCTGTGGTGTAATATATAGAGGATCTGTCAGCTCTCCTGTGTGGTGTAGCATATAGAGGATCTGACAGTTCTCCTTTGTGGTGTAGTATATAGAGGATCTGACATTTCTCCTTTGTGGTGTAGTATATAGTGGATCTGTCAGCTCTCCTGTGTGGTGTAGTATATAGAGGATCTGTCATCTCTACTGTGTGCTGTAGTATATAGAGTATCTGTTGGCTCTCCTGTGTGATGTAATATATAGATGATCTATTAGCTCTCCTGTGTGGTGTAGTATATAGAGTATCTGCCTGCTCTCCTGTGTGGTGTAGTATATTGAGGATCTGTCAGCTCTCCTGTGTGGTGTAGTATATAGTGGATCTGTCGGCTCTCCCGTGTAATGTAGTGTATAGAGGATCTGTCAGCTCTCCTGTGTGGTGTAGTATATAGAGGATCTGTCAGCTCTCCTGTGTGGTGTAGTATATAGAGGATCTGTCAGCTCTCCTGTGTGGTGTAGTATATACAGGATCTATCAGCTCTCCTGTGTGGTGTAGTATATACAGGATCTATCAGCTCTCCTGTGTGGTTTAGTGTATAGAGGATCTGTCAGCTCTCCTGTGTGGTGTAGTATATAGAGGATCTGTCAGCTCTCTTGTGTGGTGTAGTATATACAGGATCTATCAGCTCTCCTGTGTGGTGTAGTATTTAGAGGATCTGTCAGCTTTCCTGTGTGGTGTAGTATATAGAGGATCTGTCAGCTCTGCTGTGTGGTGTAGTATATAGAGGATCTGTCAGATCTCCTGTGCGGTGTAATATATAGAGGATCTGTCAGCTCTCTTGTGTGGTGTAGTATATAGAGGATCTGTCAGCTCTCCTGTGTGGTGTAGTATATAGTGTATCTGTCGACTCTCCTGTGTGGTGCAATATATAGAGGATCTGCCAGCTCTCCTATGTGGTGTAGTGTATAGAGGATCTGTCGGCTCTACTGTGTGGTGTAATATATAGATGATCTGTCAGCTCTCCTGTGTGGTGTAGTATATAGAGGATCTGTCAGCTCTCCTGTGTGGTGTAATATATAGAGGATCTGTCAGCTCTCCTGTGTGGTGTAGTATATAGAGGATCTGTCAGCTTTCCTGTGTGGTGTAGTATATAGAGGATCTGTCAGCTCTCCTGTGTGGTGTAGTATATAGAGGATCTGTCAGCTCTCCTGTGTGGTGTAGTACATAGAGGATCTGTCAGCTCTCCTGTGTGATGTAGTATATAGAGGATCTGTCAGTTCTCCTGTGTGATGTAGTATATAGAGTATCTGCCTGCTCTCCTGTGTGGTGTAGTATATTGAGGATCTGTCAGCTCTCCTGTGTGGTGTAGTATATAGTGGATCTGTCGGCTCTCCCGTGTAATGTAGTGTATAGAGGATCTGTCAGCTCTCCTGTGTGGTGTAGTATATAGAGGATCTGTCAGCTCTCCTGTGTGGTGTAGTATATAGAGGATCTGTCAGCTCTCCTGTGTGGTGTAGTATATACAGGATCTATCAGCTCTCCTGTGTGGTGTAGTATATACAGGATCTATCAGCTCTCCTGTGTGGTTTAGTGTATAGAGGATCTGTCAGCTCTCCTGTGTGGTGTAGTATATAGAGGATCTGTCAGCTCTCTTGTGTGGTGTAGTATATACAGGATCTATCAGCTCTCCTGTGTGGTGTAGTATTTAGAGGATCTGTCAGCTTTCCTGTGTGGTGTAGTATATAGAGGATCTGTCAGCTCTGCTGTGTGGTGTAGTATATAGAGGATCTGTCAGATCTCCTGTGCGGTGTAATATATAGAGGATCTGTCAGCTCTCTTGTGTGGTGTAGTATATAGAGGATCTGTCAGCTCTCCTGTGTGGTGTAGTATATAGTGTATCTGTCGACTCTCCTGTGTGGTGCAATATATAGAGGATCTGCCAGCTCTCCTATGTGGTGTAGTGTATAGAGGATCTGTCGGCTCTACTGTGTGGTGTAATATATAGATGATCTGTCAGCTCTCCTGTGTGGTGTAGTATATAGAGGATCTGTCAGCTCTCCTGTGTGGTGTAATATATAGAGGATCTGTCAGCTCTCCTGTGTGGTGTAGTATATAGAGGATCTGTCAGCTTTCCTGTGTGGTGTAGTATATAGAGGATCTGTCAGCTCTCCTGTGTGGTGTAGTATATAGAGGATCTGTCAGCTCTCCTGTGTGGTGTAGTACATAGAGGATCTGTCAGCTCTCCTGTGTGATGTAGTATATAGAGGATCTGTCAGTTCTCCTGTGTGATGTAGTATATAGAGGATCTGTCAGCTCTCCTGTGTGTTGTAGTATATAGAGGTTCTGTCAGCTCTCCTGTGTGGTGTAGTGTATAGAGGATCTGTCAGCTCTCCTGTGTGGTGTAGTATATAGAGGATCTGTCAGCTCTCCTGTGTGGTGTAGTATATAGAGGATCTGTCACCTCTCCTGTCTGGTGTAGTATATAGAGGATCTGTCAGCTCTCCTGTGTGGTGCAGTATATAGAGGATCTGTCAGCTCTCCTGTGTGATGTAGTATATTGAGGATCTGTCAGCTCTCCTATGTGATGTAGCATATAGAGGATCTGTCAGCTTTCCTGTGTGGTGTAGTGTATAGAGGATCTGTCAGCTCTCCTGTGTGGTGTAGTATATAGAGGATCTGTCAGCTCTCCTGTGTGGTGTAGTATATAGAGGATCTGTCACCTATCCTGTCTGGTGTAGTATATAGAGGATCTGTCAGCTCTCCTGTGTGGTGTAGTATATAGAGGATCTGTCAGCTCTCCTGTGTGGTGTAGTATATAGAGGATCTGTCAGCTCTCCTGTGTGATGTAGTATATAGAGGATCTGTCAGCTCTCCTATGTGATGTAGTATATAGTGGATCTGTCAGCTTTCCTGTGTGGTGTAGTATATAGTGGATCTCTCGGCTCTCCTGTGTGGTGTAGTATATGGATGATCTGTCAGCTCTCCTGTGTGGTGTAGTATATAGTGGATCTGTCAGCTCTCCTGTGTGGTGTAGTATATAGAGGATCTCTCAGCTCTCCTGTGTGGTGTAGTATATAGTGGATCTCTCAGCTCTCCTGTGTGGTGTAGTATATAGATGATCTGTCAGCTCTCCTGTGTGGTGTAGTATATAGTGGATCTGTCAGCTCTCCTGCGTTGTGTAGTATATAGTGGATCTGTCAGCTCTCCTGTGTTGTGTAGTATATAGAGGATCTGTCAGCTCTCCTGTGTGGTGTAGTATATAGTGGATCTGTCAGCTCTCCTGTGTTGTGTAGTATATAGAGGATCTGTCAGCTCTCCTGTGTGGTGTAGTATATAGTCGATCTGTCAGCTCTCCTGTGTTGTGTAGTATATAGAGGATCTGTCAGCTCTCCTGTATGGTGTAGTATGTAGAGGATCTCTCGGCTCTCCTGTGTGGTGTAGTATATAGTGGATCTGTCAGCTCTCCTGTGTTGTGTAGTATATAGTGGATCTGTCAGCTCTCCTGTGTTGTGTAGTATATAGAGGATCTGTCAGCTCTCCTGTGTGGTGTAGTATATAGTGGATCTGTCAGCTTTCCTGTGTGGTGTAGTATATAGAGGATCTGTCAGCTCTCCTGTGTGGTGTAGTACATAGAGGATCTGTCTGCTCTCCTGTGTGGTGTAGTACATAGACGATCTGTCGGCTCTCCTGTGTGGTGTAGTATATAGAGGATCTGTCAGCTCTCCTGTGTGGTGTAGTATATAGAGGATCTGTCAGCTCTCCTGTGTAGTGTAGTATATAGAGGATCTGTCAGCTCTCCTGTGTGGTGTAGTGTATAGAGGATGTGTCCTGTGTGGTGTAGTATATAGAGGATCTGTCCTGTGTGGTGTAGTATATAGAGGATCTGTCAGCTCTCCTGTGTGGTGTAGTATATAGAGGATCTGTCAGCTCTCCTGTGTGGTGTAGTATATAGAGGATCTGTCAGCTCTCCTGTGTGGTGTAGTATATAGAGGATCTGTCAGCTCTCCTGTGTGGTGTAGTGTATAGAGGATGTGTCCTGTGTGGTGTAGTATATAGAGGATCTGTCAGCTCTCCTGTGTGGTGTAGTATATAGAGGATCTGTCAGCTCTCCTGTGTGGTGTAGTACATAGAGGATCTGTCAGCTCTCCTGTGTGGTGTAGTATATAGTGGATCTGTCAGCTCTCCTGTATTGTGTAGTATATAGAGGATGTGTCAGCTCTCCTGTGTGGTGTAGTATATAGAGGATCTGTCAGCTCTCCTGTGTGGTGTAGTATATAGTGGATCTGTCAGCTCTCCTGTATTGTGTAGTATATAGAGGATGTGTCAGCTCTCCTGTGTGGTGTAGTATATAGAGGATCTGTCGGCTCTCCTGTGTGGTGTAGTGTATAGAGGATCTGTCAGCTCTCCTGTGTGGTGTAGGATATAGTGGATCTGTCAGCTCTCCTGTGTGGTGTAGTATATAGAGGATCTGTCAGCTCTCCTGTGTGCTGTAGTATATAGAGGATCTGTCGGATCTCCTGTGTGGTATAGTATATAGAGGATCTGTCAGCCCTCCTGTGTGCTGTAGTATATAGAGGATCTGTCGGATCTCCTGTGTGGTGTAGTATATAGAGGATCTGTCAGCTCTCCTGTGTGGTGTAGTATATAGAGGATGTGTCGGCTCTCCTGTGTGGTGTGATATATAGAGGATCTGTCAGCTCTCCTGTGTGCTGTAGTATATAGAGGATCTGTCGGATCTCCTGTGTGGTATAGTATATAGAGGATCTGTCAGCCCTCCTGTGTGCTGTAGTATATAGAGGATCTGTCGGCTCTCCTGTATTGTGTAGTATATAGAGGATCTGTCAGCTCTCCTGTGTGGTGTAGTATATAGAGGATGTGTCGGCTCTCCTGTGTGGTGTGATATATAGAGGATCTGTCAGCTCTCCTGTGTGCTGTAGTATATAGAGGATCTGTCGGATCTCCTGTGTGGTATAGTATATAGAGGATCTGTCAGCCCTCCTGTGTGCTGTAGTATATAGAGGATCTGTCGGCTCTCCTGTGTGGTGTAGTATATAGAGGATGTGTCAGCTCTCCTGTGTGGTGTAGTATATAGAGGATGTGTCGGCTCTCCTGTGTGGTGTAGTATATAGAGGATCTGTCAGCTCTCCTGTGTGGTGTAGTATATAGAGGATCTGTCGGCTCTCCTGTGTGGTGTAGTATATAGAGGATCTGTCAGCTCTCCTGTATTGTGTAGTATATAGAGGATCTGTCAGCTCTCCTGTGTGGTGTAGTATATAGAGGATCTGTCAGCTCTCCTGTATTGTGTAGTATATAGAGGATGTGTCAGCTCTCCTGTATGGTGTAGTATATAGAGGATCTGTCCTGTGTGGTGTAGTATATAGAGGATCTGTCAGCTCTCCTGTGTGGTGTAGTATATAGAGGATCTGTCAGCTCTCCTGTATTGTGTAGTATATAGAGGATCTGTCAGCTCTCCTGTGTGGTGTAGTATATAGAGGATCTGTCGGCTCTCCTGTGTGGTGTAGTATGACTCGCCCAGGGGGAATATGGGTGACTCGGTACCCGGGCCTTTACCTTCTTCGGATGTCACGGGCCCGTACCCTGGGTCACTCTTTAAAAAAAAAGGGTTTGTTAACAGTTTTGTCTCGTGACGCCACCTGTGGTTCCCGGTAATGAGTACCAGCGCTGCTGCAGACCTCTGAAGCAGATGTTAGGGCAGCTGGGTTGGCATGGCTCTCCACAGGCAGAGCACAGCTCCAGGGCAGTGTAGATGCAGATGGTGATGCTGGGCGTTGTAGTGCAGGAGCGATAGCGTTGTAGAAATAACTGACAGAAACAGTGGGGTGCAGTCATCCGAGTTTACTCATAGTTCTTTAGCTTCCTCAGGTGCACTGTACAGGTGTCAGCCTCCCATGTCGCGCTGCGTTTACCAGGCAGGGGCTCAGCACTCTCCCACGTACTTCAAGAGCACTTAACGAGACCCCCTTTCTGTATGTTCCTTTCTTAGCTGACTTCCCGCGGTGGGTCTTCTCCCTCCTGCCATGCGCCCCGCCACACAAAGTGCCGATCTGTTACCTTGAGATCCCTCTGGGCAACTTGAAGTTCCCGGACCTTGCTTGGTGCCCTTCACGGCGGCTTAGGTGAGGTTGTGGCAACTGCACAATGAAAGTTTTCCAGCCGAGACCTGAAGTAACTCGGCTAGTCCAGGGACCGGTTCCCTTCTTGCAGCCTGATCCCTCTGACACCTGGCAGATTCGGGCGTACGGGTGCCGTCCTGCACTCACCGTACCCCCTGGGATCCCTTAAGTTACTGGAGCCTTCCTCCCTAGCTCCCACTCCTCTCTCCTTCTTGGGCATGACAGGCCGAGCCTGCCTGCCGAGCAGAGCTCCTGCACAGCCCCTGCTCCTCTCACTTCTCACTGAATCCACCCCTACACATGGTGATGTGACGCTCTCAGCCCTGCCCTGGGAAGATGGGGGTACTCGGAGTCGGGTCAGATGTTGAGAACGGGGGTGCAGTCGTGGCCTGGACCCGTTCCTTGCCCAGGGCCGTCACATTGAAAATGATGCTAGGGCTTTCTGGGTTGAGTGGTAATTGTCGACTACGCCACCTGTGGTGTCTGGTGATGCGCCACCAGCGCAACTACAGTCCGCTGAGGCCTGGAGTCATGGCGGCTAAAGTTCTCGCCGCTCCCTACAGGCGGAGCGTGGCCTCAGGGCCGGTAAAGCAGGATAAAGGGGGGGTAGTAGTGCGGCAGTAGGGACGCGGCGTCGCACGGAATGGCGCGTAATGAACAGTCCGGAGGCCATAGGGATGAATTTCCAAGGCTTTACTCACATTAGAGATGGCAGAAGGAAGGCGACTCCCTGCTCCCCACGGAGTCCTGCGGTCACCAGGGACCGGGGTCCGACAACCTCCGAGCAAGTCCAGCATTCAATCGGGACCCCGCACCTGAGTGTTCCTGAACTACAGACCGTATCCTCTCCTGTCTGTGTGTGTGTAGATAGGCCGGATCTCCCTCTGAACTCCTCTCAGAACAAGGGCACGGGTGGCAGCTCTGCTCCTTCCGATACCCGATGGGATCCTCTGGGCCTACTGGGCTTTACCAACCAGGACATGGAGTAGCAAGGTCGGGTGTCGGGGGCCGGTACCCCTCTTGCAGCTGGACTCCCTCTGAATATATCAGGTGGTGAGGACAGGTGGCGTACACTGCTCCGTCTGCATCCTCCCCGGGATCCATTTGCTGTGGAGCTACACTCTTTAGCTCCGGGCCTTCTTGGTCGTGGTCCTTGACCGGGTTGAGACATTCCTCGTCTGCAACCTGCCCCTCGTTCCAAGGCTGGGGTATGAGGGCTGTGTCTCCATCCACTGTAGGTTCACACAGGATCCACGTTCAGGGTGGGAGATCACAATACCTCACAGTAATTAACAGCACAAAGACCAAAACCAAAGATGGCTTTTTATTAAATATGAAATTTAAAGTGTCACTAAATTGTAACTCCTCCACCCTCACCCACTAACTGGTTCCCCTCACTCTTGGTTCCCCAGTCTCCCTGTAACCAGGAGGGCAGCACCTGGTGCATACTAGCCCCCTCTGGTGGAGAAATGTGGTGTTGGATGCAAAGGTTGGGTCCCGACCATCACGCTGTTCTTACCTCGGAGGAGGAACACTACACTCCATTACAGAAGTGCAGCATCCCTGTGGCGGTCGAATCTTCAGGGGCGCCACAGTTCTACAGTGGGATGTGCTACATAATGAAGTTTCTCTTAAGGGGCACTTGGAAGGGAAGATGTCCTTATCACCCCGGTCAGTAAAATCTTTATAGTGGTGGCAGGATGAGCCTAACCTATCTCGAGGGGTTCCCTGGGTACTTAGGGTCACTAGAACAATTACCACAGATGCGAGTCCGAGAGGGTGGGGAGCCCATCTGGGAGATATGGTAGCCCAGGGGACCTGGTCAGATATCGAAAAGGGTCTCTCCTCCAATGCAAAAGAACTTCTGGCGGTAGACAAGGCGGTGAATAATTTCTTACCTTTCCTTCAGGGCCAGAATGTAAAGATCCTCTTGGATAATCTAGTTGCGGTAGCATATGTGAACCACCAGGGGGATACATGGTCAAGATCGCTGATGAGAGTGACAGATCATCTCTTCCAGATTACAGAAAGTCACCTCCTTTCCCTGATGGCCCTCTATATAAGGGAAAAAGAAAACATGAGAGCAGATTTCCCAAGCTGCTATCCCCTGATGCAAGGGGAATGGGAACTAAATCAAGGAATTTTTACCCAAATAGCCGAAGATGGGGGGGGGCCTCCGGTCAGGTAGATCCGTTTGCCACAAAACTAAATCGGAAGACAAAGATCTTGTGTTCCCTAAATCCCCTAGCTGTGCACGCTTTCCTGATTCGTTGGTATTTCAGCCTGGCGTATGACTCCTCCCCCCCTGGTTGGCTGTTCTTCTCATGGTAATAAGAAAGATCAGGGAGGACAAGGCCAGGGTTCTGCTGATCGCACCCTTTTGGCCCAGGAGGGTGTCCATCTACGATCCTTGGGTTCTTCCAGAGATTCCATATCTCCTTCTCCGGGGTCCGATATTCCATCCTCAAGCAACTGGCCTCCACTTGACGGTGTGGAACTTGAAAGGACACTGCCAAATCAGAAAGGTTTTTCCAAAGGTCTAGTAACCATCCTGCACAGGAGAAAACCTGTTACAACCCAGATTTATGCCACAAGTTGGAGAAAGTTTTTGTCTTTCTCTGGTTCTGGGGTTCATGGGGAGGGGGTGCCAATAGGACAAATCTTTGGAGTTTTTACAAAAAAGTCTTGAACTAGGGTTATCCACCAGCACCCTTAAAGTACAGATTTCTGCCTTGGGTGCCCTATATAGCTGTGATGTAGCTTGTAACTACTGGGTTTCTCGGTTCATAAAGGCAGCTTTTAGATCTAGACTCATTATTAAAAGCAGCTTGGTTCCCTGGTATTTAAATTTGGTTCTAAAGGCCTTGACTAGCTCGCTGTTTGAGCTAATAGTCAGCAACCCTTAAATACCTCTCTCTTAAGACCGCTTTAATATCTTTAACCTCGGCCAGGAGCATTAGTGACATCCAGGCCCTGTCTATGGCCTCGCCGTTTACTCAAATTCTGGATGATAGGCAGGATCTGGTCTAAAAATCACTCTCTCTCCCTAAGGTAGCTACTCGTTTCAACAGACTTCAGGAAGTCCTCCTACCCTCCTTTTGTCCACATCCTAGTAACCAGAAAGAGGTGGAGTTACATACGTTAGAAGTGAGGAGATGTCTGGTTAGGTAACATTCAGTTACCAAAAGCTTTAGGAAAGATAACTCGTTGTTTATATCCTACCAAGGGACTAGGAACGGTCTAAGGTCACGAAGTCCACCATAGCTAGATGGAATTGGGAGGCCATTTCTCTATCATATACAGTATAGACCAAAAGTTTGGACACACCTTCGCATTTAAAGATTTTTCTGTATTTTCTTGACTATGGAAATTGTACATTCACACTGAAGGCATCAAAACTATGAATTAACACATGTGGAATTATATACTTAACAAAAAAGTGTGAAACAACTGAAAATATGTCTTATATTCTAGGTTCTTCAAAGTAGCCACCTTTTGCTTTAATGATTGCTTTGCACACTCTTGGCATTCTCTTGATGAGCTTCAAGAGGTAGTCACCGGAAATGGTCTTCCAACAATCTTGAAGGGGTTCCCAGAGATGCTTAGCACTTGTTGGCCCTTTTGCCTTCACTCTGCGGTCCAGCTCACCCCAAACCATCTCGATTGGGTTCAGGTCTGGTGACTGTGGAGGCCAGGTTATCTGGCGTAGTCCCCCATCACTCTCCTTCTTGGTCAAATAGCCCTTACACAGCCTGGAGGTGTGTTTGGGGTCATTGTCCTGTTGAAAAATAAATGATGGTCCAACTAAACGCAAAGCGGATGGAATAGCATGCTGCTGCAAGATGCTGTGGTAGCCATGCTGGTTCAGTATGCCTTCAATTTTGAATAAATCCCCAACAGTGTCACCAGCAAAGCACCCCCACACCATCACACCTCCTCCTCCATGCTTCACGGTGGGAACCAGGCATGTAGAGTCCATCCGTTCACCTTTTCTGCGTCGCACAAAGACACGGTGGTTGGAACCAAAGATCTCAAATTTGGACTCATCAGACCAAAGCACAGATTTCCACTGGTCTAATGTCCATTCCTTGTGTTCTTTACCCCAAACAAGTCTCTTCTGCTTGTTGCCTGTCCTTAGCAGTGGTTTCCTAGCAGCTATTTTACCATGAAGGCCTGCTGTACAAAGTCTCCTCTTAACAGTTGTTGAAGAGATGTGTCTGCTGCTAGAACTCTGTGTGGCATTGACCTGGTCTCTAATCTGAGCTGCTGTTAAACTGCGATTTCTGAGGCTGGTGACGCGGATAAACTTATCCTCAGAAGCAGAGGTGACTCTTGGTCTTCCTTTCCTGGGGCGGTCCTGATGTGAGCCAGTTTCTTTGTAGCGCTTGATGGTTTTTGCAACTGCACTTGGGGACACTTTCAAAGTTTTCCCAATTTTTCGGACTGACTGACCTTCATTTCTTAAAGTAATGATGGACACTCGTTTTTCTTTACTTAGCTGCTTTTTTCTTGCCATAATACACATTCTAACAGTCTGTTCAGTAGGACTATCAGCTGTGTATCCACCAGACTTCTACACAACACAACTGATGGTCCCAACCCCATTTATAAGGCAAGAAATCCCACTTATTAAACCTGACAAGACATACCTGTGAAGTGAAAACCATTTCCAGTGACTATCTCTTGAAGCTCATCAAGAGAATGCCAAGAGTGTGCAAAGCAGTCATCAAAGCAAAAGGTGGCTATTTTGAAGAACCTAGAATATAAGACATATTTTCAGCTGTTTCACACTTTTTTGTTAAGTATATAATTCCACATGTGTTAATTCATAGTTTTGATGCCTTCAGTGTGAATGTACAATTTTCATAGTCATGAAAATACAGAAAAATCTTTAAATGAGAAGGTGTGTCCAAACTTTTGGTCTGTACATCTAGCGGCGAGGAAGGGCCAGAAGGGCTGAAGGCTCATTCCACCCGGGCTGTGGCGACCTCCTGGGCTGAGAAGACAGGTGTCTCGATAGAAGACATATTTAAGGCTGCTACCTGGTCCTGTCCCTCTACATTCCATAGACACGATAGGTTAGATATAGGTGTATCGGCTGACCTCACCTTTGGGAGAAGAGTGTTCCAGGCTGTGGTCCTTCAATAGATTACTTCATCTCTGTAATTCTCTCGTGGTGCTGTCATGGTCGACCGATAAAATATTAAATTACATACCGGTAATGGGATTTTTCGGAGACCATGACAGCACCCTTATATTCCCTCCTTTCACGTTTGTGGGAACACTCCCGTTTTATTAATTATAATCTCACACTCAGTAGGTTTCGTCTGGTATGGCAATTTTGTGATTGTTTGCTGTGTTTATTAACCTGGCGGTCCTCTCAATGCTCTGTAATCCAAACTGAGGCGGGAGAGAGGTGGCGCCCTTTTAAGCCTGTATGTTTCCTCTCCTTGGTGGGCGGATCCCCTCTCTCGTGGTGCTGTCATGGTCTCTGAAAAATCCCGTTACCGGTAAGTAACTTACGACTATTCATTTGATGGAGCAATCAAAAAGTTGTACCCCAAAATGGTATTAAAAACGGTCTTAGAAAATTGGAACACAAGCCAAACAATTTGTTTGCAAAGTTTAGAATTTTTTAAAAGCAGTAAAATGTTTTTGTTTTCTTCTGCACCATTTCACTTTATTTGGAATTCATTGCCCTTTTTTTTCTATATGTTGCACAGTAAAGTGAATGGCGTCTTTCAAAAATGCTGTAATTTTGTCCCACAAAGTACACCTCAACCCTGCTGTATTGAATAGTGTCTGTGTTATTCACTATGTGATATGT
The DNA here is from genome assembly GCF_046119375.1 of Phyllobates terribilis. NCBI lineage: Eukaryota > Metazoa > Chordata > Amphibia > Anura > Dendrobatidae > Phyllobates > Phyllobates terribilis. The sequence continues at coordinate 646,468 of NW_027363046.1, forward strand.
GTTTTTTTATTGTATACTAATGTATAGTGACTAGTGATGATCGAGCGTGTTCTATGAACCCATTCAGCGAGCACGCTAACAGCCGTGACACTTGCAGGCACGGCGATCTTAAAAGAAATGCCGAGCATGCCAAAATACTCGGCGAGCACCCGAGCGTGCTTGCCGAAGGGGTTGATAGAACACGCTCGATCATCACTAATAGTGACCAGATGCCTCTAAGGAATCTTTTTTGGCCTCTGTTTTACTGGTGCTTGAAGTGCAATTTTTTGTAGCTCTAATGATTAAGCAATATGCAACTATGTGAACTGCAATTGCCAATTAACAATTTAAGGGAATCCATCAGATATACCCCTCCCTACAATTCCCATTCATGACCATGCAGGATTTGGAAAGCTAAATCCATAGACACCTCTATATCTTTTATCTGTTGCTGCATTTCTGAGTGCTCTGGGTGTAACGGAGCACTAACCAAGCCTCAGCCTTCCAAGGTTGCTTCCCTGCCCAGCACCAGCCTCTGTATCTTGATTGATAGCTCACTGTCAGTTTTTTGGGACGTCAGGCACCAAGCAAGGAAAATCAGTGAGCTAGACACTAGCACTGGGAACTTTCCCTCCGTACACGCAAAACATAAACCAAAAAAAAAGCAATTTGGCACGTTACTTAATTTATGTAGATTTATAGAATGAAATGTTGGATTTCGCATGAGCTCGATCCTTGTTTTTCACAGAACTCATATCTATTATAGTCTAGGGCTGTTCACATATTTCTGTGGACCGCGTATTTTTCACTGAAACACGTTGACCTGTCGAATTTTGATCCAAATCAAAGTTTAGAGTTTCTCGGATGCAAAACAAAGCTGATGAAAGTCTGAATGAGGCCTTACTCTATTATTTATTTTTTAAGCAGCGTTCATTCCAGGCTGCTGTACACATGAAGAGGGTTTACACACCTAAAATACATATATAAAACACAGAAACAAGCTACCATTGACAGACTAGTATGGAGGGAGACACTGCCACTACGAGCTAACAGTGTGGATTCTGGTGTCTCGCTCCTTCCCTCAGGTTGTATGCCAAAAGCCTCCTCCAATAAGCAAGTTCTGGACAAGCTGCAGGTGGAGAGGGAGTGCGGGATTACGGTGAAGGCCCTGACTGCGTCTCTGTTTTACACTTACGAGGGAAAGAAGTATCTCCTGAACCTGATCAACACTGCGGTGAGTGTGACGTTTCTTCTTGATTTGTTTCTCTGTGCTCTTGTTGCGGATGTTCAACAGGTCACGGCAGTCTCGTGACCTGTCCAATGACTAAATGACGTCATGGAAGATCCTTTCACTCCACCGCGAGCCATACAAGAGACCAGACGCAGTGGAGAAAAGACCGGGGGCCATCAGAAGGTAAGTATAATGTTATTTTCTCCAATCCCCTCCATGACAGCACACCTGGAGGTAGCATCCCCATCCTAATTAGGGACAGGAAAACAAGAGGTTAAATAGCCCCTTCCCCCAACAATCCCCAGTGTTTTCCTGTCCCTATGGGATGAAGAGGTTACCTGGAGTGCCTGCGGCCGGCAAGCAGGGCCCTATTAAATTTACCTGCCGGGCTGCAGGGAGCGATCGCCTCCGACCTTCCTTCCTTTGCAGCTCCCGTGTCTCCTTGAGAGCGGGACCCCCCACACACACACTCGCCTGCGTGTAAAGCCGAGTAGGGTTTTGGGGGCTGGGGGCCTCCTGTAGCTCCCCGGCCGGAGTCTCCTCTGTCCTCCATGGCGGCGTGCCGGAAGTCAGGCTTTTGGCCAGCGGGACGTCACTTCTGGTGCGTTCCACCGTGGAACGCATGGGGCTGCGGCGGGAAATTCAAAAGGAGAAGCCGCGGTTTGCCCTGAAAATGAGGATCCTTCACTAGATAGGTGAAAATTTGGCACTGGATCTCGGTCTCCCCTATAAAAGACCCAGATGAGAAGACTCCATTAAGGTAGGACAGAATATTCTGCTACTATGGAGGGTGCTGTTCCAAAGCCTGCGTCTGCAGAGCCCAGCGCTAACCCGGCCCCAGTAAGTACTAGGTCCTAGGTTATTCCCCACTCTCTTTTGAGCAGGATCCTAAATATATTTTAAATCTCCCCTTTTTTTATTTTTAATTTAGGGAGACAAGGATCCTGTACCGACAGTGGGAGAAAGCACTACAGTTCGCAAATGTGCCATCTGTATAAAAAAGCTAGCTTCAGGGCATAAGAAACCCCTCTGCTGGAAATGCACTGACAACATTGTGAAGGAAGAACAGCCTTCCCTTATGGAAGAAGTCAGGGGAATGGTTCGGCAGGAAATACTATCTTCCCTAGCCTCCTTCTCACAAGCCAGAGCTGAAGGTCCATCTCCCCCCAAAAGGAGAAAATATACGGTTAGGGAGACCTCTGATTCAGAATTAGGGTCTATGGAGGAACCGGAAGAAGGGGTCCTAAGTGAAGATCATGAGGAAGATAGGAAATATTACTTTTCGTCTGAGAATATGGAGGAATTGTTGTCGCAGGTGAGAGACACGATGCAGGTGGAAGAGGAGAAGGAAACCAGTACAGTTCAGGATGAAATGTTTGGCGGTCTGAAATCCAAGAAGAAGGTAGTGTTCCCTGTGCATGACAACATTTGGAGTCTTATTTTGGATGAATGGGAGTCACCTGAGAAAAGGCTTAGTATGGCAGGAGAAATGAAGGATAGATTCCCTCTAGATGAAAAGGCGGCTAAGCTATGGATGGAAGTCCCGAAGGTTGATGTACAGGTGGCAAGGGTTGCGAAGAAAACAACCCTTCCCTTTGAAGACTCGTCACAGCTCAAAGATCCTATGGATAGGAAGATGGAAAGCCTTCTAAGGAAGGCATGGGAAACATCGGCGGCTTCACTGAAGACTAATATCGCTTCAACTTGTGTAACTCGTTCCATGTTCCTCTGGCTCCAACAACTAGAGGAACATCTCTGGAAAGTTACCACTCAAGAGGACCTCCTAGCATCTCTTCCTTTTCTGCAGAAGGCCACTGGATTCCTAGCGGATGCCTTGGCGGAGTCGGTCAAGATTGCGGCAAGATTGGCAGCATTATCAAATTCTACGAGAAGAGCTTTGTGGTTGAAGATGTGGAGTGGGGACAACGCATCAAAATCTAAGCTTTGTTCCATTCCATTTAAAGGAGAGTATATGTTTGGGGCGGTCCTAGACGAGTTGTTGGAGAAAGCATCCGACAAGAAGAGCCAAAGAATCCAAAAAGTTTCAGAAAGAGACCATTTCTTCTCCCTCAACAACAACAGCAGCAAGCATTTCAGTACAGAGGCAAGGGTAAAACTGGTCGCTGGAGTTACACAAAAGGGGGAAGAGGTAGGAATATCTTTCAAGGTTCTAGGCAGGACAGACAATGACGCCAAGAAGGTAGGAGGCAGAATTGCGAGCTTCCTTCCTCAATGGCAGCTTATTGATTGGAAAAGGATTTGTCGTGGCAACAGTAGACAGGTGGAAGAGGAGAAGGAAACCAGTACAGTTCAGGATGAAATGTTTGGCGGTCTGAAATCCAAGAAGAAGGTAGTGTTCCCTGTGCATGACAACATTTGGAGTCTTATTTTGGATGAATGGGAGTCACCTGAGAAAAGGCTTAGTATGGCAGGAGAAATGAAGGATAGATTCCCTCTAGATGAAAAGGCGGCTAAGCTATGGATGGAAGTCCCGAAGGTTGATGTACAGGTGGCAAGGGTTGCGAAGAAAACAACCCTTCCCTTTGAAGACTTGTCACAGCTCAAAGATCCTATGGATAGGAAGATGGAAAGCCTTCTAAGGAAGGCATGGGAAACATCGGCGGCTTCACTGAAGACTAATATCGCTTCAACTTGTGTAGCTCGTTCCATGTTCCTCTGGCTCCAACAACTAGAGGAACATCTCTGGAAAGGTACCACTCAAGAGGACCTCCTAGCATCTCTTCCTTTTCTGCAGAAGGCCACTGGATTCCTAGCGGATGCCTTGGCGGAGTCGGTCAAGATTGCGGCAAGATTGGCAGCATTATCAAATTCTACGAGAAGAGCTTTGTGGTTGAAGATGTGGAGTGGGGACAACGCATCAAAATCTAAGCTTTGTTCCATTCCATTTAAAGGAGAGTATATGTTTGGGGCGGTCCTAGACGAGTTGTTGGAGAAAGCATCCGACAAGAAGAGCCAAAGAATCCAAAAAGTTTCAGAAAGAGACCATTTCTTCTCCCTCAACAACAACAGCAGCAAGCATTTCAGTACAGAGGCAAGGGTAAAACTGGTCGCTGGAGTTACACAAAAGGGGGAAGAGGTAGGAATATCTTTCAAGGTTCTAGGCAGGACAGACAATGACGCCAAGAAGGTAGGAGGCAGAATTGCGAGCTTCCTTCCTCAATGGCAGCTTATTGATTGGAAAAGGATTTGTCGTGGCAACAGTAGACCAGCCAGAGGCTTACTACCACGTGCCAATTCATCCGGATTACAGAAAATTTCTCAGATTTGCTGTAACTCAGAACCGAGAGGTACTTCATTTTCAATTCAATGTACTCCCCTTCGGAATTTCGTCAGCACCCCGCCTGTTTACAAAGATCATGGCAGAGGTAGTAGGTTTATCTAAGGAAACTGAATATCTGCATCGTCCCATATTTAGACAATTTTTTGGTGATGGTTCCCTCGGTTTCAAGTTTGGAAAGAGACCTCCAGATGACCCTCCAGATCCTGGAATCCTTGGGATGGTTGATAAACAACCAAAAGTCAGATCTGATTCCCTCCACCAGGAAGACCTCCTTGGGAATTCTCCTGGATTCTCAGCAACAAGCCTCTTTTCTGCCAAAAGAGAAGCAGATTCAGTTGAGGTCGAAAGTTTATGCACTAAAGAACCAGAGCGGAGTGTCATTAAGATTCGCCATGTCCGTCCTCGGGTCCATGACCTCATCTATTCAGGCGGTACCTTGGGCTCAAGCGCATTCAAGGGTCCTTCAAAACTACATCCTTTCCTGTTGGGACAGATCTCCAAGTTCCCTCTCCAACAGAATTCATCTGCCAGAGAAGGTGAAAGCATCTTTAAATTGGTGGCTCTGTCCAGGAAATCTGGAGAAAAGTTCAGCATGGATTCAACTTCCCTTGTTATCCGTCAAAACAGACGCAAGCAAAAGGGGATGGGAGCAGTAGTCTCCCACGTGGCCTTCCAAGGGGTCTGGTCGCAAGAAATAGCAGAGCAGTACTCAAACTTAAGAGAAATGAAAGTGGTGGAAGAAACCCTATGGGCAGCCACTACTGTGCTTCAGGGGTCGCATGTCAGAGTCTACTCGGACAATATGACAACTGTAGCCCACTTGAGACATCAGGAAAGTACAAGAAACAGGAGGTTACAGATGATCTCCGAAAGGATCTTCCACTGGGCGGAGCATAATCTACTATCCTTATCGGCTCTGCATCTGAGGGGCTCCGACAACTATCATGCAGATCTTCTGAGCAGAAAAGACATTCATCCAGGGGAGTGGAGCATGAACTCGAAGATATTTCAGATGATTGTTCAAAAGTGGGAATACCCAGATGTGGACCTGTTTGCGAACCAGGAAAACGCAAAAGTAAGAGCCTTTTTCTCTTTGAAACCCGAGGATTCAGCAACAGGGATAGATGCATTCGCTCACCCTTGGAAAGTTGGGCTCGCTAATGCTTTTCCCCTGATTCTGTTAATACCAAGGACTTTACAAAAAATCAGGTCGGAAGGGGTCAAGACTATCCTAATAGCTCCAATGTGGCCAAAAAGAGCATGGTTCGGAACATTGAGCAGTCTAAGAATGGATGATCCATTGATGCTTCCTCGAATCCACGATCTGCTGCATTAGGGCCAGATTTTCCATCCGGCCCCTCAGAATTTGGCTCTAGCTGCTTGGCTTCTGAGACCGCCCTCTGAAAGCCAGAGGCTTCTCAGTACAGGTGATCCAAATGTGGCGCCCTGCTGTGCATTGGTGCCACAGAACCCAGAAGGGTGAATGGATGGATTTCTCCACAAGAGGCCCTCACTACATACAAACACCTCTACCTTCCAACTCATACTAGCAGAGGGAGCCCAGATAGAGAGAGAGCCTGAGAACGTGCCGACGCTCAGATAGCGGTGAAGACGCAGCACGTCAGCTGCCTAGTAGTGAGGGCCCCGAGTGTGGCCGACGGCAAGGAGAAAAAGGGGAGTGAAACCAAGGGGGCAGAGGAGCACAATAAGCTCACCCCGTTATATCTACCGGACACCGGGTCCGCACCTACAGGGACCCTTTACACCCAGTGGGGATAACCGGAATCCCAGGAGGACTACAAGTCCCTGGCAAACCTGAAGGCTAGACACACACAGGATCAGGAACCACGAAGGCCCCGACGTCCAGGGAAAGTGGTTACCAACCAGAGGTCCTGTTTCTGAGCATCTGGTGAAGTAAAAGCAGGACACATAAGCTATGCCCAGTTGCAGGCTGGCCAGGAGCATACATAGGGACAGACACGGATCAGGAGGCCCTATACCCGCTCCCTGGGGAGAAGTCCAAAAGTGCGCCCTTCATCTGGAGTACCCTGGACCGTACCTAACAGATGTACCAGTAAAGGTAATGAAGCAAATCCCCTGTCTCTGTCCGTTACTCCTGTTGTGCCATCGCTTTCCCTGCACCACAACGCTCAGCGCAACCTGCATCATTTATACTGCCCTGAGGCCTGCTGCACCTGTGGGGAGCCGTTCCATCTCAAGCTGTCCTGACATCTGCCTCGGAGGACTGTTGCAGCGCTGGTGATCCTCACCAGACACCACAGGTGGCGTCACGACAAATTCCCTACAAATAATTCCCTTTGGCACTGACCGCCCTGGGCCAGCCACCGCGATAATCCCCGCAGGCAGTCTTAGGCCCGGCTGCCGGGTGCCCCGCGACACCCCTGGGGGCGAGTCACATACACTGCAGAAAAGCAGAAAACCAGTCACAAATTCCATCTATGGAAAAATCTAGAAAGCTTTCAAGCTATGGTATGAGCCTCGTCCATTAGATCCCTTTCGGCCTGACGTGGCCAGAATCTTGGATTTCCTACAGAACGGTCTGTCTAAAGGATTAAGACCAAGCACGCTGAAGGTCCAAGTCTCGCCTTTATGTTCCTATTTTGATGCTGATTTGGCCCAAAACAGATGGATTAAGAAGTTCATGATAGCTGCTTCTCGGATTAATCCAACAAGAGCTAAAATAGTTCCACCTTGGGATCTCAACGTAGTTCTTAGAGGTCTAACTATGCATCCTTTCGAGCCAATAGCCGAGGCACACATAGACAAATTGTCTTGGAAAGCGGCATTGCTTGTAGCTCTGACTACAGCCAGAAGAGTGAGTGAAATCCAAGCCCTGTCTATCAGAGAGACTTATTGTCGTATTTTGGAGGACAGGATCATCCTCCAGTTGGATCCTTCTTTTCTACCTAAAGTGTCGTCTAATTTTCATATGTCTCAGCCCATAATTCTTCCGTCATTCTGTCAAAATCCATCAAATAGCAAGGAAGAAGAATTCCACGCGTTGGATGTAAGAAGGACTATAATCCGCTATTTGAGGCAGACTGAAACCTGGAGGAAGGATCAGAACCTATTTGTCCAATATGGAGGCCCCAATAAAGGAAAGCAAATTGCAAAAATACGCTAGCAAATTGGATTAAGAAAGCAATTTGTGAAACATACATAGTTCAAGATTTGCCTCCTCTGGAATCCTTGAAAGCTCTTTCTACTAGTGCTATGTCGGTCTCCTGGGCGGAAAAAGCTAGTGCATCCATTGAGCAGATTTGCCGGGCAGCTACATGGTCGTCTGTCCATACCTTTGCTAAACATTATAGACTAGATGTAATATCTAAGAGAGACTTAGCATTTGGAAGGAAAGTCCTTCAGGCTGTTGTCGCTCCCTAAAATTCATTCTTTGGTATTACTCCAGGTGTGCTGTCATGGAGGGGATTGGAGAAAATAGAATTAGACTTACCAGTAATTCGGTTTCTAAGACCCTCCACAACAGCATGGGTAGTTCCCTCCATCTCTTTATTGATTGGAAAAATCCTTAGTGTTAATAAATATTTAGAGCATTCATACTGTGTGGTCCTTTGAAAACACTGGGGATTGTAGCAGGGAGGGGCTATTTAACATCTTGTTTTCCTGTCCCTAATTAGGATGGGGAGGCTACCTCTAGGTGTGCTGTCGTGGAGGGTCTTAGAAACAGAATTACCGGTAAGTCTAATTCTATTTTTCTTTTTTTACCATTTTTATTCTTTTTTTCAACTATTAACTTGGACACATTAAATAAATACATGCCGGTTGCAAGGATTTATATAGCGTGACCAAGTTGTCAAGCACTTTCCAAGTGATGCTAAAATCGCTTGGAAAGCAGTTGACAACCCGCATGCGGACATGCATGTGAAAAACGCTTCACTTACGTTTACCAGGGAGATGCAGAAACACTCAGGAAAAATCCGGAGCATTTCTGCATCGTGGGCATGTGGCGCCCCTGAGGGTTCAGTCGCCACAGAGGTATTGCACCTCACCCAGAGGTGTGGTGTCTCCCTTCACTCAGGTAAGATGGGAGTGCTGCAGAGAACCCCCCAAAACACCTGCATCCAACATTACACTGCTTCAGACCGGCTGGAAGGGCAACATGCAGAGCGCAGCTGCTGAGCCCTGTCCCTGGCTGGAGTGGGGGAAACCCAAAGGTAGGGGGAACCAGTAGTGGGTGTGGGTGGAGGAAGCAGTTAGAAGGAGCACACAGTAGGTATATAATGGGAAGCAATCTTAGGGTGGCAGTTCAGAACAGAATGGTCAGTCAGTACAGTACAGACGGTCAGTGAGGACTGTCTGGGAGCAGAGGCTCAGCAGGAGCTCTGCTCCACAAGAAGGGCCCGGGATAGAGGCCCCGGAGGGGAGCAGGGAGTAGACTCCATTCTAAAAAGGGATCCCAGGGGTACGGCGCGTGGAGGACAGCACCCGTACACCCCGCATCTGTCAGAAGACAGAGGGATCGGTTGCTGCATTCTAATCTCCAGGGGGTGAGGTTGGTCCCGGATCCGACGTATAGGAAGGACTTCAGCATACCCGAGAGATTGAGAGTGGGCAGCGCAGGGCAGCAGGGAGAAGGACCTAGTGTGAAGACGGTCAAAGTAGGAACACGAGAAAGTGGGGTTCTGCCAAGCATTCCTAAACTTCCTGAGGAAGGATTGAACCCCTGCCAGGGTGACCACGGCGCAACGTGGGAGGTCTTCACCTGTAACGTGCACTTGTGTGTTTCCTGAAGAACTGTGAATAAAAATCTTGGACGACTGCACTGAGTTGCCTCCATCTATTCCTTCACTGGTGTCATTTCCCTCCCTGCACTATAACGCCCAGCGCACCCTCCATCAATTTACACTGCCCTGAGGCCCGATCCACCTGTGGGGAGCCGTTCCATCTCTAGCTGCCCTAACATCTGCCTCAGAGGACTGTTGCAGCACTGGTGATCCTCACCAGACACCACAGGTGGCTTCACGACAAATCCTATAAATAATCCCTTTTGAACTGACCGCCCCGGGCCAGCCACCGTGATATTCCCCAAAGCAGCCATAAGGCCCGGCTGCCGTGTGCCCCGCGGCCCAGGGGGCAGCGAGTCACCACTTGGCGTCACGAACAGGATATGTGACCAGCCCGCCATCTGCGGGTAATGTGCGCCTAAAGAAGTGTTTTCTGCCTTGAATGTGGCGCCCGCCCCAGAAGAACGGGCACCATTATGTGCGTGCTAAAGAACAACAGAATGGAACCTCCCGTCGTGGGCCGAGTCCCAGAATGGCGCCAAAAGCAGGCCCTGCCCCTTGCAACAGTGACTGTCCGCATAGATGTGTCCGTCAAAGCGGGGAGGCCGACACAGGGAGTGACCGACAGCAAAGTGCCATGGGACCGCCCCCGAAAGAGGAGAGGAGGTGGAGAGAAGCTGCGTAAAGACCGGGAGGTGTCAGGCCGAGCTGACGCAGTCGCGGGAGCAGGTAGGAGTGATGTCCCTTTCCCAAATGCGGCTGGCGCTGCTTCATCCCTGGTCCCCCTGCAGCCTGAGGCTGATGACCAGGCTGGGTCAGCCTGCAGAAACCAGGGGTTCCCCCGGAGGAGGCCCCACTGTTAAACTGTTTTAGTTAACTGGACTGTACATAAGTTGCCCGGAAGGGTGCAGTTGACTTCATGTTTGCTACCCAGTTACCCGTCAGGGTACAGAGACTGACAGGCTGAGGACTGCGAGAAGCCGGACGTTGACATTGTACATAGTTTAGCACTTCTTAAAGTGCATCCTATTGGTTTTATAATTACAAATATACCTCAGAACAAAAACCCGTTTGGCGTGGCGGAAGACGAGGTCCAGGATTGGATCGTCTATGCCCTGCAGCCATGCCCAGGGCCTACGTTGAGGGTTTGTGGACGGGTCCCTCATGCTGCTACTGTTGCACCCTGGTGCTGGAACTGTCTTGAAAATTGTTTTATATGACAATGCTCTTATGATGTTTTATAATGTAACCAGTAACATTAAAAGAAATGTGCCTCCCATAAAGGGAAGAAATGTTGTTTTATGGTCTTATATGCGGATGCATCTTAAAAATTTTGCATGTCAGTTATGCCTGGTTTTGCTCTGTTCCAGCCCGCGGACGTGCTGTGTTTTACCGGGGGGGGGGAATGTGGCGCCCCTGAGTGTTCAGTCGCCACAGCGGTACTGCACCTCTCCCAGAGGTGTGGTGTCTCCCTTCACTCAGGTAAGATGGGAGTGCTGCACGGAACCCCCCAAAACACCTGCATCCAACATGCAGAGTGCAGCTGCTGAGCCCTGTCCCTGGCTGGAGTGGGGGGAACCCAAAGGTAGGGGGAACCAGTAGTGGGTGTGGGTGGAGGAAGCCGTTAGAGGGAGCACTTATACAGTAGGTATATAATGGGAAGCCATCTTAGGGTGGCAGTTCAGAACAGCATGGTCAGTCAGTCTACCATTGGGCCATATAAGACGTTCTTCATCTCCCGTTGCAGTGGGGTTTTTATTTGTCAAAAAAAAAGACTGGGGGTTGCGCCCCCGCCTTGATTTTCGCGAGTTTAATCGGATCACGGTCTGGGATGCATATCCTCTCCCTCTCATCCCCGACCTCTTTAGAAAAAAATTTGGCTCCTACGATTTGATTAAACTAGACCTCAGGGGGGCTTATAATCTCATTCACATTGAGGAGATGAGTGGAAGATGGCCTTCAATACTCCTGAGGGGCACTATGAAAAGCTTGTGATGACATTTGGGTTGACTAATGCTCGCGCTTTCTTTCAACACTGTTAGTGACATTTTTAGTCATCTGGCAGGTAGATCACAACAAACCAATCTTGATTACATATTAATTTATTTACCTCCAGTCACATCAGGTACATGTCAGGCAGGTCTTACAGATACTCAAAGATAATAAATTATTTGTCAAACCAGAGAAATGTATGTTCTCCATTCAGGGTTAGTTCTTATCATTCACCGTTTTTGCATGGATCTGGCCAAAGTCCGGACGGTACTGGATTGGTATTATATTCAAGACTTAAAGGCGTTACAAAGTTTTTTGGGTTTCGCCAGCTACTACTGTAAGTTCATCAAAAACTTTTCGGTAGTGGCCAAACCTCTGATGGACGATTTTGCCAAATAGAAAAAAAAAATAAAGATTTTATTATTTTACTTTCCATTCTTGTAGCTAAACACAATCCAGCTAAGTTTAAAATTGAAATGAAGCCCCTATACCCCCCTCTCTAGGTGCTTCTGTACCAACTCCTCCCTGGTCCAGGATGGTCTCTATATCACAGGCTCCAGCAATAACCTATTGACACATGATTGTGGCAGCCCTCACGTGCTGATATATCACACTGCCAATAGAAGTGGGAAGCGGCACAGAAATCACAAAATAAAGGCAGTGTTTGTGGTAATGCAAGAATCCAACAAGCAGAGTAATCCACACGTCATACAACAGCCCAACATGGATGATGAAAAGCTGCGTCTTCAGGCGTCTGTGTAAGAACATCACATTTTTGTTTTCCTTCCAGAATAAGCACCAAATGGAATAGCTGAATGCCAGGATACAGAGACCGGCGGGGGGCAGGGAAGCGCAGTCCGCTGGATTTTGTGCTGGTTTCACAAGCGGTCACCCTGCAGTTTTCTCCGGATAATGCTGTGGAGACTATTCACAACACATCTAATAATTGTGAACCTTCCACTCACATGTTTATTATCTTGTCCGCTGGTCAGACTGGGGGGGATGAAAGCTGGACAAGGGATGAAGAATGATCCTTATTACATATAATGGGTGCACTGAGCGATTGTGAAAAGTCGCAGAGGACTGAGAGCAGAAGGGCAGAGGGTTTCCTCTTCCTCACAGGGACCAGCACAGAAGCCGGAGCAGAAGGGCAGAGGGTTTCCTCTTCCTCACAAGGACCAGCACAGAAGCCGGAGCAGAAGGGGAGACAAGGGCTGAGCCACTTACACAGACAGAAAGCTGAGGAGAGGAGGGCATGTTATTACTCCAGGATCCGCTCCATTCATTCCCTATGTGGCATTCAAGCGCTGAGCTCGGCTTTTCCGGAGCCCCATAGAGAATGAATGGAGCTGCAGTTGATCCCTGACTTTCCACTCCTTCCCGATCAGACGATGGCTCGCAGCGGTCAGACCCCACGATCAGTAAGTGATCACCGAGCCTGTGGATAAGTGATAACTTGTTTTCTTCAGACATCCCCTTTAAGTAATGGAGCATGCCAGCAGAGAAGGTGGGAGGAGGCGCTGGTTACAGGGGAGACTTTACCTCTGGAGGCCGCATATAGGGCATGTGAGGGGCGGACACTTCCCATATTCATCATTACTGAACCCCCGCTCTGTGCGGCTCTTATCTGAGCTGCAGGAGATGCAGCAGTTACTAATCAGCCGCTCTCCGTTCACTTGCAGCCGTCCGAGCTCTGCTGTGCCTGTTAGGGGTGAAGTTAGGGTCCTTCGAGGCATCTACTATGCAGCCTGCACAGCAGATCACAGCCCGAGCACAGCGTCTCCGGGTAAATCTCCACCTTGTGAGTTGCTTCTTGTGCAGCAGCCCCATGCAAGTTGCTCTGCTCTCTTCGGCCAGCTCCTGCTGAATACTGAGCTCCTCTGCCCAATCTAGGAGCTCAATAGCCCTGATCACGTCAGTGGTAGCCCAGCGCTGCTGGATCAGATTTACAAATGGCAAACTAATCAGCCCTAGGTATTTCTAATATGTGCAGAGCAGGCGACATAAGTCTGACCGGTGTCCTCATAGACCTTTCCTCAGCCGGGGTCTAATAGGAGCAGTAAGATGGCCGTCATGGGGTCCATTGTTAGATCTCAGCTGCCATAGAAACTCATTGGCACCATGATCATGCCTCCCTCTCCTGTCTAAAGTGCCTAAATGCTGTGGAAGCCCCCTACTGTGTCATACAATGGATTAAGCTGCCAGGATCAAGGTTGGCTCCACTGTGGGCAGCTGAGGCAGGAGCAGGACTGTGTTACACAGCCACACTTCTGCCGCAGATCTTGTAAGGACCTGCCTGATGATAATGTGTCCTATAGAGCAGGTCTTGGTACCGGACTGCCCTGTACATATTTACCACTAGCTGGGAACCAGTAACTTACAAGGTCTAGTTTCGGATGTGTTTCCAGGATCTGTAGTTATCAGCATTTTATCCTTAAGGCCGAGTTATAATATCACTGTAACACTCTCGCCCTGTACCTGTATGCCTGCCCTGTGTGCTGCACAAAAGTATATAACAAAATGTGTGTACACAGATATCTATCTCCTGAATGGTATTACTGCTAGATCTCCTGTACATAGAAATATGAGGTTCTTAGCGCACATTTTGAGCAAATTGTGCGAGCCCATCTGCCAACGTCAAGGCGACCTCTTCAGATGGGTCCCTACACTAACATTACACTAACTTACTAACTGGGACTAGTTTTTTGTATTATTATTATTACCACCATTTTTACTATTTATTATTATTGCATTAATGCAATTAATTGTAACTGTTATAAAACTAATTAAAAAATGTAATTCTAATTTTTTTTTTATTAATCTTGTGATTCTAATAATGGTATTACTAAAATCCCTATGCCTAAAGCTGTTGATCCAGAAGAAGGCAAAAACCCCAGGACACCTTCAGCCAATTTGTGTCATAGGAGAAAAATTCCTTCTTGACCCCGGCAAAAGGTGATCAGTCCTAGGACCCTGGATCAAACCTAATAATGTTATTACAAGTTATATAATATTACACTAATTATTGTACTACTGGAGTTATTTTAATTTGTTTTTATAAATCTATTTGATATGGTTATTATTACATTGTGCTATCTTATTACAGTATTATTCTTCTTTCCTTTCACTACTAATACTGCCCTAAACCTACAGTGTTGATCCAGAAGAAGGCAAAAACCCCAGGACACCTTCAGCCAATTTGTGTCACAGGGGAAAAATTCCTTCTTGACCCCGGCAAAAGGCGATCAGTCCTAGGACCCTGGATCAAACCTAATAATGTTATTAGAAGTTATATAATATTACACTAATTATTGTACTACTGGAGTTATTTTAATTTGTTTTTATAAATCTATTTGATATGGTTATTATTACATTGTGCTATCTTATTACAGTATTATTCTTCTTTCCTATCACTACTAATACTGCCCTATACCTACAGTGTTGATCCAGAAGAAGGCAAAAACCCCAGGACACCTTCAGCCAATTTGTGTCACAGGGGAAAAATTCCTTCTTGACCCCGAGAAAAGGCGATCAGTCCTAGGACCCTGGATCACACTGCTATTCTACCTACTACTATTACTACTGTTATTTTATTACTTTCTTACTATTATCACTAGTATTATTACTCATATTACACTAATATGGATATACTACCACTATATTACTACCATCCCTTTCCCCCTAGGGATCTTAAGGTGCAGTTCTGTCCTCCTCCTCCTATTCTGTCCTCCTCCTCTTCCATCCTCCTCCACTTCCGTCCTCCTCCTCTTCCGTCCTCTTCCTCTTACGTCCTCCTCCTCTTCCGTCCTCCTCCTCTTCCATCCTCCTCCTCTTCCGTCCTCCTTCTCTTCCGTCCTCCTCCTCTTCTGTCCTCCGCCTCTTCCGTCCTCCGCCTCTTCTGTCCTCCGCCTCTTCCTTCCTCCGCCTTTTCTGTCCTCCGCCTCTTCCGTCCTCCTCCTCTTCCGTCCTCTTCCTCTTACGTCCTCCTCCTCTTCCGTCCTCCTCATCTTCCGTCCTCCTCCTCTTCGGTCCTCCTTCTCTTCCGTCCTCCCCCTCTTCCGTCCTCCGCCTCTTTTGTCCTCCGCCTCTTCCATCCTCCGCCTCTTCCGTCCTCCTTCTCTTCCATCCTCCTCCTCTTCCGTCCTCCTCCTTTTCCGTCCTCCTCCTCTTCTGTCCTCCTCCTCTTCCATCCTCCGCCTCTTCCGTCCTCCATCTCTTTCTTCCTCCGCCTCTTCCGTCCTCTTCCTCTTCCGTCTTCCTCCTGAGACGTAATAAATAGCATTAAAGCTGCAGTAATTGTTTATATTATATATACACACTGCTCAAAAAAATAAAGGGAACACTCAAATAACACATCCTAGATCTGAATGAATGAAATATTCTCATTGAATACTTTGTTCTGTACAAAGTTGAATGTGCTGACAGCAAAATCACACAAAAATCATCAATAGAAATCAAATGTATTAACCAATGGAGGCCTGGATTTGGAGTCACCCCCAAAATTAAAGTGGAAAAACACACTACAGGCTGATCCAATTTTGATGTAATGTCCTTAAAACAAGTCAAAATGAGGCTCAGTATTGTGTGTGGCCTCCACGTGCCTGTATAACCTCCCTACAATGCCTGGACATGCTTCTGATGAGGTTGCGGATGGTCTCCTGTGGGATCTCCTCCCAGACCTGGACTAAAGCATCCACCAACTCCTGGACAGTCTGTGGTGCAACGTGACGTTGGTGGATGGAGTGAGACATGATGTCCCAGATGTGCTCAATGGGATTCAGGTCTGGGGAACGGGCGGGCCAGTCCATAGCTTCAATGCCTTCATCTTGCAGGAACTGCTGACACTCTCCAGCCACATGAGGTCTGGCATTGGGCACAACCCCCATCTGTGGACGTCTGGCCCTCATCCCACTCTCATGGAGTCGGTTTCTAACAGTTTATGCAGACACATGCACATTTGTGGCCTGCTGTAGGTCATTTTGCATGGCTCTGGAAGTGCTCCTCCTGTTCCTCCTTGCACAAAGGCGGAGGTAGGGGTCCTGCTGCTGGGTTGTTGCCCTCCTATGGCTCCCTCCACGTCTCCTGGTGTACTGGCCTGTCTCCTGGTAGCGCCTCCAGCCTCTGGAACTACGCTGACAGACGCAGCAAACCTTCTTGCCACAGCTCGCATTGATGTGCCATCCTGGATGAGCTGCACTACCTGAGCAACTTCTGTGGGTTGTAGAGTCCGTTTCATGCTACCACGAGTGTGAAAGCACAACCAACATTCAAAAGTGACCAAAACATCAGCCAGAAAGCATTGGTACTGAGATATGGTCTGTGGTCTCCACCTGCAGAACCACTCCTTTATTGAGTGTGTCTTGATAATTGCCAATAATTTCCCTCTATTGTCTTCCATTTGCACAACAGCATGTGAAATTGATTGTCAATCAGTGTTGCTTCCTAAGTGGACAGTTTGATTTCACAGCAGTTTGATTTACTTGGAGTTATATTCTGTTGTTTAAGTGCTCCCTTTATTTTTTTGAGCAGTGTATATTTTCTCATGTCATGTATTTACTACTAAAAGTAATTTTTTACATTTAGGTTTCATTAAGTGTTTTACACCGACTATTACAGACTTATTGTTTCCCTGCACATTCAAGTTTTGTGTTTTCTTTGGGCATAGATCAGCTAATAGGCACTCAGGAAAAAAAAACAGATTAAAGATCTACAAACTCTCCCTTAAGACTAAGGAGCTCACTGATAGATTCTCAGTTAGCTAATTTTGCAGCCAGCAATAGACAGTGCAGCACAGATGCTACAGAAGGCAACATTTTTAATGAAACTCAATTACAGAAATCAATTTTAGCCCCAAATACTTGCATTAAAGTAAAAAAAATGGCCCCAAAGCTGGACAACCGCTTTAACTCCTTACCAACATCTGCCGTACATGTATGGTATAAGTCAGTAGCGGGTGTATGGAGCAGGGTCAGCTCGCCCCGTACATGGCAGATAATGGCTGTGACAAACAACCAGGACCTGCCTCTAACAGCTGCGAGTGGAGCGAAGATCTGCCCACCACTGTTAACCTGTTCAGTGCTGCTGTCAATCTCTAACAGCAGCATTAACAGCGCGCCAGCATTGGGACGCGTCGTTCCATACGCCCACCGGCGCTCCTGTGACGCGATCATAGGGCGCCGATGGACTGCTATGACATCCGGGGGTCTGCTGAAGCCTCCGTGCCTGTCATCATAAAGCTTCATTTGGGCTGTAAAGAAGACCGTGGTTTTGCTATATGGAGCATTACTGTGGTATCGCTGTATATAGCACAAGCAATCAGATGATGTATACAAATACAGTGAAAAAAAGTATATATATATTTATTAAAACCCCACACGTTCAACTCACCTTCCACTAAAAATAAAGATAATAAAAATATACACATTTTGTGGTTTGGTCTCTTTCAGAGAAATACAATCTATCAAAATATAAAAAAAAAAAACGATCAGTGAACACAGAAAAAAATTCAAAAAGACAAAATTGCATTTTTTCGTTCGCCTCAATACTGCAGAAAATCCTGTAAGAAGCGATGACCATGACATATGTGTCCCAAAATGTTATCAATAAAGTCCTCTTGCCCTTCAAAAAATAAGCCCCCACACAGCTCCATCAACCCGGAAACTGAAAATGTTTCGGGTCTCAGAAAAAATGGTGACAGCATCAAAAAAAAGTTTTTTTCTTTTGCCAAAACTATTGGAGAAGTTTGGTCTTGCTGTAATCACACTGAGGAGTAGGATCCTATTACCAGGTCATTTTTACCACACAATGTGCGCCGTTAAAACCGTTCCCAGAAAAACAATGTCAGGCTTTTTTTTTCGCACTTTTACTGCACTTGAAATGTTTTTCCCGTTTTCTAGCACTATGTGGTAAATGAATGGTGTCATTTATAAGGACAGCTCATCCTACAAAATAACAAGACCTCACACTATGTGGACAGATATCAAAAAGTTATAGCCCTTGGAAAAAGCGGAGGAAAAAACAGAAAAAAAACATAAATTGGTTATGTCGGGAAGGGGTAAAGCTGAAGAAACGCATGTAAGAGCAGAATATGGAGGAAGGTCAGATATCACAGACTGGTGGATACTACCTGCTCCATCGCTGGCAGAATACTCCACCCCCATGGTGTCCGCTGATATCTTCTCTTGTAGCAACGTCTCCAAACTCTATAAAACATCGGGAACAGTCAGCAGAGGGTTTGATGATTGGCTCATATTGGCGATATACTCAGGGGCATTACTGGGGCCAGGGAAGATTGGGAATGAATAGCGTATTGACTGTTAGAGATGTGATCTCTTCCATTAAAGGGGATGTCTAGTTGGAACAAGTTATCACTGATCTCTGGATAGGTGATGACCTGTCCCAGTGGGAGCACCCCTTTATTATGTGGTATATATGGAGGATGTGATATCATGCAGAGTTCTAGCAGTATTACACTTCGGTCCGTTCTGCGTGCATCTGGGCCATTCCCTATGGAGGAGCGGAGCTGGGGGGAAATATCAGGATCTCGTCGCTGGATCCATCCAGATGGGAGATGTAACGAGTGCGGCGCCCCCCACTGGTGTCTCAGCGTATTATGTGTTGGGGAATAATAACTTATTGTCTGGTAAATGTGCTGACTCCTGTCAGTTGTGGTCGCTGAGTGCGTGTGATGGGATGTGGCTCCGCCCGTTATATTATATCACGTCTTATACCTATAATCTCTCGCTGATCGCAGGTGTCTGTCTTCACACTCAGATGAGAAGGAACAAACTGACGATATAGGACTTTTTTTTTTTTTTTCAAAATTCAAACCGAGCAATCCTATTGGCCGAGTATGAATGCAGTTACCATGGTGACAGAAGTAGCAGCAGATTTAAAGGGACAAAACACTAATATTGTACTAAAGTGTATTTTATTATATATTTCACATAACTGACTGGGTACACCTTGGTGTGGGTGGGATGGCTTTTTTTAAATCAAAAACCATGTTTACTAAGTACCCTATATTATATATATTCACTATTGCTTTTTACTTACTTATAGCAGGGTATATGCTCATATTGTTTCTATCCTAAGTTTATCTATTTTCTAATAGAGACATGACCAGTCCTCTTTAGAATTTTATAGTGACCCCATTGAGGTCATGGACTGATATTGGGGATTGCAGAGTTGGGGCAAGGTGACAGGTGACAGTAAGTGACATCAAATGAAGGCTATGGTGCATACACAGTAAATCAGTCGTGTTATTCCACAGAAATGCTGTTCTATAAGGCTGTGTGCCCACGTAGCATTTTTCAAGCGTTTATGCTGCGGAATTTCCGCAGCGGAAACGCTTGTAAAACGCTAGGTAATCCGCCCCCCATGGTCCCCAAGGGGATTCCGCATGTTCTATGCACATGCTGCGGATTTTTCCGCAGCGTTTATGCTGCGTACAAAAATCCGCAGCATGTCATTTAATTTTGCGGAAGCGCAGCGGAATTCCCGCCATTGACTTGCATTGAGACGCACAGAAACCGCGACTGTACATTTTTACAAGCGGCTTCTATGCGTCTCTATGTGCGGATGGTACCCAGTTCTGGAGGAGAGGAGACTCTGATCCAGACCTGGGTACCATTGTACCTGTAAAAAAAAGAATCAAATAACAAATAAAGTTTATATTCACCTGTCCGGCGTCTTCTCTCTGAATGCCAGCAGCGCTGAAGGACCTTCGGTGACGTCACAGTCATGTGACCGCAGGCCCTTCACCGCTCTGTCTCGCGATATGCCGGCAGCCGGGAACCAGCCAGGAAGCAGCGCTGCAGCCACGCCGGGGCCTCGGGGGTGAGTATAGCTTTATTTGTTTTAATTTTTGCGGTTCACACTGTATAAATCCATGCTGTTTCCATGGATTTATACAGTGTGACCTAGTTGTCAAGCACTTTCCAAGTGATGCTAATCGCCTGGAAAGTGCTTGTCAATCTGCATGCGGAAATGCATGTGAATCCGCATGTGGATCCGCATGTATTTGGCAGGAAAAACGCATGCACACTCTGCATGTACAATCTGCATGCGTTTTTTTCTGCCAGGGAGATGCAGAAATGCTGCAGAAATTTTCTGCTTCATTTCTGCATCGTGGGCACATAGCCTAAAACACAAAATATCTTCATATGGTGAGGAGTTGTGTTGTGTTTTCATCATTTACATTCTAGCGTGGTGATCACATAAAATGTAAAATTCCTATTAAATAATTACTGAATGACAGTAGCCTGTATCCCTGGAGGACAAGTCATTTACCGCTTCACCAGGTTTGATGTTCTAATGCATTTAGATGTTTCAGTATTTGTATATATGTATATATATATTTTTTCCCCTCTTAAGGGGATTCAAGCGCAGACAGTGACCAACTTCTTCCTCGCCTTTGAAGCACAGCTTTCAATTATTCCTGTCGTAAACAAGGTAAAAAGCTTAGAGCCGAACACTATCAGACTCCTTCAGTCCCACAGCAGGTAAATCTGTGAACATCGCCGGCACTCCTGCTGTTCCTAGTACCGATCCCTCTATGAGCGGCTGTGCAGTAATGAAGGCAGGATTCACCCCAAACTTGCTCGTCTTTTTTTTCGATTTCCAGTTCTGGTAATTAGTTATACACATGTGTATATCCAGTGGTCAACTCACAACCTGTGTATGGAAAATGAATTGTTTGCTGTATGCATCGCATTTGTAGGATGCACACTGTTCATTTCATTATGAAGCGGAGTAGGAGGAGACTTTCATTACTGTTCCCTTTACTTCCTCCCTGCTGATAGGAAATGCCATGCTGTTTGCTTGTGTCCTGTGATTACAGCAGCCTGCAACAGTTTTCAAGCGTGCACTTCCCGGCTCAGGCATCAAGCAGTAAATGATAAAATTAAAACGCTGCTATCCCTTTGTTAGTCACTTTTTTATCTTCTTCCCCCTTCTACGAATGCTGTAGTCCGTTATTCTAGAACTGCTCTGAAAATGGTTCTCTCTGGAGTGTTGGGATTTGGGTTTAGGGTGGGTTAGGGAATTGAAGTTCAGATACTTTGTTCATGTTTTATACTATGGAATTACTATGTCATGTATGTTATTTGAAAGATGGAAAATTTGTATTTGGAGTTTTTCAATAAAAATTATTTGATTAAAAAAAAATCATGAAATTAAAATTCCTCCCGTTCTTGAGAAAGAATAGGATTTTTACTAAGAGGTAAATTGCACGTTCCTTGTTTTACAGGCACTTTACATTTTTGCTAGTTTTGTGCGATTACACAATCCCTTTTAAAGGCCAGTGCCAGTTGTACATCTCTCCCTAAACTCTTGTTCAGCACTATATTTTATGCCAGTTTTATTATATGGTTTCTAGATTTTGTCCAGCTTTGATAAATAATTAGTATTTATACTTTTGCTTTTAGGCTGCGTGCCCACGTTGCGGATTACAAGCGTTTTTGATGCGGAATTTCCGCAGCGGAAATGCTTGTAAAACGCATGGTAATCCGCACCCCATGGTCCCCAAGCTTTTATGCTGCGTTCAAAAATCCGCAGCATGTCAATT
This sequence comes from Phyllobates terribilis, assembly GCF_046119375.1. Lineage (NCBI taxonomy): Eukaryota > Metazoa > Chordata > Amphibia > Anura > Dendrobatidae > Phyllobates > Phyllobates terribilis. The sequence goes on from NW_027363046.1 coordinate 668,301, forward strand.
AATTTTGCGTTTCCGCAAGCGGAATTGCCTTGTGCGATGCATTAAAAACGCAAGACAATTCCGCATGTGGAAAACGCGAGATAAACGCATGAAAAACGCGCGATAAACGCGTGCGGAATTCCGCATGCGTTTTTCCGGGAGAGGACTTGCAGAAATGAAGCAGAAATTTTCTGCTTCATTTCTGCAACGTGGGCACATAGCCTGAGGCTGAGTTCACACGATGCGTTTTTCATGCGTTTCCGCGGCGTTTTTGCAGTTGCGGAAACGCTGCGGAAACGCATGAAAAACGCATGGTAGAAGGGCAGCAATGTTCCCCAATTGAAATCCGCATGTGCAGGTTTGCCTTGGTTAAAACTGCACAATCCTTTACTGGACTGGTCTACTAATGAGATTAAGTCTTGGAGTCCTAAGTGCTATGATAAATGTTGTAATGGTCGCATTGCGGCTGTGGAAAAAGGGGAATTATCTGTACCTATTCAGGATTTTTGGAAGGTTTTTTCAGAGGAGGAGTCGCAAGTTTTACCTCCTCATAGGGACTATGATTGCACCATTGAGTTTGTTTCTGGAGCTACTCTTCCCAAGAGTCGCTTATTAAATCTGACTATGCCTGAAAGAAAGGCCTTGGAGGAATACATACAGACGAGCTTGGCTGCTGGTCACATTAGACCTTCTAAGTCGCCTGTGGCCGTTGGATTTTTCTTTGTTAAAAAAAAAGACGGTGGTTTACGTCCATGTCTGGACTTTCATGAAATTAATAAGATTACCATACGCAATTCCTACCCATTGCCGTTAATTCCAGACTTGTTTAACCAGTTAGTGGGGACCAAGTGGTTCTATAAAATTGATCTCCGGGGGGCATACAATTTGTTACGAATGAAGGAGGGTGATGAATGGAAAACTGCTTTTAACACTCCGGTAGGTCATTTTGTGAATCTGGTGATGCCCTTCGGTCTTACCAATGCACCCGCGTTTTTTCAGAACCTTATTAATGACATCCTGAGACCTTTGATTGGCAAGAATGTGGTTGTGTATTTGGATGACATTCTGATTTATTCACCAGATCTGGATTCCCATTGGCAGAGCGTACGTGAGGTGTTGCAGTTATTGAGTGATAATTCACTTTTTGCTAAGCTGGAGAAATGTGAGTTCGCTGTGCAGAGAATTAGTTTTTTGGGCTACATTATCTCCAGCGAGGGCTTTGAGATGGACCCGGTGAAAGTTCAGGCTGTGCAGGAATGGCCTAGGCCTATTGGTTTGAAATCGATACAGAGATTTTTGGGTTTCGCCAATTATTACAGGAAATTCATTAAGAATTTTTCTATAATTGTTAAGCCACTGACTGATCTCACCAGGAAAGGTGCGAATACGGTCCAGTGGACTACTGAGGCCATTGAAGCTTTTGTGTATCTCAAGGAGAGGTTCAGTTCTGCCCCTATCCTTATGCAGCCTGATGAGACCAAGCCTTTTTTGGTCGAGGTTGATGCTTCTTCGGTGGGGGTCGGTGCAGTTTTGTCTCAGGAGAACAAGGATGGAGTACATCCCTGTGATTTTTTTTCAAAAAAATTTTCAGAAACCGAACTTAATTACGATGTTGGTAATCGGGAATTGTTGGCTATTAAACTTGCGTTTGAACATTGGCATCATTTCTTGGAAAGTGCTAAATTTCCTGTTCAGGTTTTCACAGATCATAAGAATTTGATCTATCTGGATGCTGCCAAATGCTTGAATGCCCGTCAAGCTAGGTGGGCACTTTTTTTTTCTCGGTTTAATTTTTCTGTTACCTATATCCCTGGTACTAGGAATGTTAAAGCCGATGCTTTATCTCGCAGCTTTTCCCCCATGGTTGGTACCGAGGAGGAGGAGAGCATTTTACAGGAAGGAGTTGTGGTAGCAGCATTAGACTCTGTTTTGGAAGAAGGGATTCTGAAAGCCCAAGAGGATGCCCCATCTAACACTCCTCATGGGAGATTGTTTGTGCCTAGAACCTCTAGGAGAGATTTGTTTGTGGGGTATCATGAGTCTCGGTTGGCAGGTCATCCAGGAATTTCTGGGACTAAGAGACTTATCAGTCGCAGTTTTTGGTGGCCCGGGTGGCAGAAGGAAGTCATCAAGTGGGTGCGTCAGTGTACGGTGTGTGCTAGGTCAAAGGCTTCCCATACCCCTGCTGCGGGGTTGCTTTGACCTCTGGAGGTTCCTAGTGCGCCTTGGACGCATTTGGCAATGGATTTTATTACTGACCTTCCTGTGTCCGAGGGTTTCACTGACATCTGGGTGGTCGTGGACCGTTTTAGCAAGATGTGTCATTTGGTTCCATTCATTAAGCTACCCTGCGCTAAGACACTCGCTAAGGCGTTTATTAAGGAAATTGTCAGGCACCATGGCGTTCCCACCAACATTGTTTCTGATAGGAGACCTCAGTTTGTGGCTCGCTTTTGGCGTGCTTTTTGTGACAGGTTGGGAGTCCATTTGTCATTTTCGTCTGGTTATCATCCTGAGTCTAATGGACAGACTGAAAGAAAGAACCAGGATGTGGAACAGTTTTTGCGTTGATTTGTGGCAGACAATCAAGAGGGGTGGTCTGAGTTTCTGCCACTCGCAGAATTTGCTCTTAACAACCATACATCCTCCTCTGCTGGGTGTTCTTTTTTTGTTGTACTGGGAGACATCCGTCTTTTGGTTCGTTCTCCAAATTGCGGTCGGCGGTGCCGGAGGAGTAGAATTTTTCCGGTGACTTGGAGAGAGTTTGGACTAATGTACGTTGTAACCTTCAAGAGGCTAACAAAAAGTCCAAGAAGTATTTTAACAGGAAATGTAAAGAGGTTTTGTTTACTGTGGGTGACATGGTTTGGTTGTCCTCAAAGAATCTGCGATTGAGGATTTCCTCTAAAAAATTGGGTCCGAAGTTTGTGGGGCCTTTTAAGGTGCTTCAGGTGGTTAACCAGTCTGCTGTTAGGTTGGAGGTTCCCTCCTCCTGGAAGATTAATCCTGTGTTTCATGTTTCCTTGTTGAAAAAGGCTGATGTATCGGATAGGGAGGCCACTGTCACAGTTCCTCCGGTGGTGGAAGACGGCGAATATGAAATTTCTCGTATCCTGAATTCCAGAGAGCATAGAGGGAGATTGCAGTATCTCGTCGCTTGGAAAGGTTTCGGTCCCGAGGAATAACTCCTGGGTTAAGGCGGATGATGTCTCTGCCCCTAGACTTGTCAGAGCTTTCCACAGGAGATTTCCAGATAGGCCTGGGCCTGGAGGATCCGGAGGATCCTCATAAAAGAGGGGGTACTGTTAGAACCCTCCTGTTTGTTTTTGTTTCTATCTTGTGTTTTGCGGTCACGTGACCATCTTCCTATTTATTCCAGCTCCACCCTTCTGGCCTTGCTAGACTTCAGTGTTGTTTAGACTGTCTTTCTAGCAGGGTGCTTTTGTGCCTATCTATCTCTAGTTTGCTTGGTCCTCTGGACCTCTAGTACTTTTGTCAGTTTTTCTTTTGCTCTGCAACAACTTCTGTTAGGAGGTGTCCCATTTTTGTCCCAGTCCTTAGTTCTTTTAGGGACCCCTTCCTTTCTCTATAGGTCTCCGTTCAGACTAGCCGAGGACGAAGGCGGGTCTGTTCACAAGGAACAGGTTGCCTGCTACAACGTAGGGACTCAGCTTAGTCTTACTGTGGGGACAGCTCTCCCCTTCTTTCCCTAGTTTATGTTGCAGATCATAATAATCTTGGATCTACTCATACTTAACAGACAGAACCTTCAGTGTTTCTCACTCACACACCACCTCCTCATCTCGCATCCTATCTGTCAGTGTTCCCCAAGGTTAAGTCATAGGACCCCTGCTCTTCTCCATCTACACCTTCGGCCTGGGACAGCTCATAGAGTCCCACGGCTTTCAGTATCATCGCTATGCTAACGACACACAGATTTACCTCTCTGGACCTGATATCACCTCCTTACTAACCAGAACCCCAAAATGTCTGTTCGCTATCTCATCCTTCTTCTCTGCTAGATTTCTAAAACTTAACATGGATAAAACAGAATTCTTCATCTTTCCCTCATTTCACTCAGCCTCCCCATCTGACCTATCCATCAAAATCAATGGCTGTCCACTTTCCCCAGTCCCACAAGCTCGCTGCATCAGAGTAACCCTGGACTCTAACCTCTCCTTCAAGCCACATATCAAAGCCCTTTCCTCCTCCTGCCGACTCCAACTCAAAAACATGGATCCGCATATTCCTCAACCATGAATCTGCAAAAACACTAGTGCACGCCCTCATCATCTCCCGCCTCGACTACTACAACCTCCTGCTCTGTGGCCTCCCCGCTAACACTCCCGTACCCCTCCAATCTATCCTAAACTCTGCTGCCCGACTAATCCACCTGCCTTCCGCCTACTCCCCGGCCTCTCCTCTCTGTCAAATGCTTCACTGACTCCCCATTGCCCAGAGACTCCAGTTCAAAACCCTAACCGTGGCATACCAAGCCATCCACTACCTGTCTCCTCCATACATCTGTGACCTAGTCTCCCGGTACACACCTACACGCAACCTACGATCCTCACAAGATCTCCTTCTCTACTCCCCTCTTATCGTTTCTTCTCACAATTGCATACAAGATTTCTCCCGTGCATCCCCCCTACTCTAGAACTCTCTACCCCAAAACATCAGACTCTCGCCTACCGTGGAAACCTTCTAAAGGAACCTGAAAACCCACCTCTTCCGAAAAGCCTACAACCTGCAGTAATCATTGCTCCACCACACCGCTGCATGACCAGCTCTACCCTCACCTACTGTATCCTCACCCATCCCTTGAAGATTGTGAGACATCGCAGGTAGGGTTCTCTCTCCTCCAGTACCAGTTTGCCATTGCGTTTTTGTTCAAGATTTTTGCAATTGTGTTTGCTATGTATACCCCCTTTTTCACATGTAAAGCACCATGGAATAAATGGAGCTGAGTGCCCACGTAGCGTTTTTCAAGCGTTTATGCTGCGGAATTTCCACAGCATAAACGCTTGTGAAACGCTAGGTAATCCGCACCCCAAGGGGATTCCGCATGTTCTATGCACATGCTGCGGATTTTTCCGCAGCGTTTATGCTGCGTACAAAAATCCGCAGCATGTCATTTAATTTTGTAGAAGCGCAGCGGAAGTCCCGCCATTGACTTGCATTGAGACGCATAGAAACCGCGACTGTACATTTTTACAAGCGGCTTCTATGCGTCTCTATGTGCAGATGGTACCCAGTTCTGGAGGAGAGGAGACTCTCATCCAGACCTGGGTACCATTGTACCTGTAAAAAAAGAATAAAAAAACAAATAAAGTTTATATTCACCTGTCCGGCGGCTTCTCTCTGAATGCCGGCATCGCTTGAGGACCTGCGGTGACGTCACAGTCATGTGACCGCAGACCCTTCACCGCTCTGTCTCGCGATATGCCGGCATCCAGGAACCAGACAGGAACGAGCGCTGCAGCCACGTCGGGCATCAGGGGTGAGTATAGCTTTATTTGTTTTCATTTTTACGGTTCACACTGTATAAATCCATGCTGTTTCCATGGATTTATACAGTGTAACCTAGTTGTCAAGCACTTTCCAAGTGATGCTAAAATCGCCTGGAAAGTTCTTGTCAATCTGCATGCGTTTTTTCTGCCAGGGAGATGCAGAAATGCTGCAGAAATTTTCTGCTTCATTTCTGCATCGTGGGCACATAGCCTAAATGCAAAAAGGTAAATAAAATTACCAAAATTTCCACAACAAAAGTGTAGCTCTACCTACAGCGTATTCACACCCAGACTATAAGATTATGGCCGGTCTCTGGGTGGGTGTTTTTTTACACAGTAGTCAGAACCTACAACATTGTGGTGCCGTGCATTACATGAGCTATACTAAGGGAGCGCCTGTCAGCATAGAGCGAATACGTCCATATACCGACCAGCAGAAAGTGTAAGAGAAGAACTATAGAAGGATGGACCATAGTGGAGCATTCCGGACTGGAGCAACATAAGGAGCCAGAAGGCTTCCCCCCGGTATTCCATGCTATGTGCTCCTTATAAAGTGACATCTCTCCATAGACCCCTCTGTGAAGACCACCCCCTTATCCAGATGATACATTCTCACTTCCACCATATATAATGCAGACTGGCCATTTTATTTTTTTTCAGAATATCCCCAATTTTGGGTCGTCAGCTGTAAAAGAAGAAATGCTTTACACCAGTGCTGGGAACCTAGGGCAGCGTGCAGAGGGGGCAGCAGAGCCCTCCTGGGGGGCACCATGGCCGCAGCACTAGCGCTACTGGATCGGGCCAGCGGGGAGAACTCTGAGCCGCCGAGTGCCGGCACCAGCTCCGCTACTGCAGCTAGATGTGCGATCTCTCTCGGACGGAAACACATCGAGCTGAAGTGTATTGCAGCGCACGAACTAGCCAGGCCCGTGCGCTGCAATACACGCTGCCGGCCAATCAGAGGCCAGCATGACGTCGGCCAGTCAATCAGAGGCCAGCATGAATTCGGCCGGACAATCAGAGGCTAGCGGCTTCCGGACAATCAGAAGCGGCTGCCGGCCAATCAGAGGCCAGCATGACGTCGACCGGTCAATCAGAGGCCAGCGTCTGCCGGCCAATCAGAGGCCAGAAAGACGTCAGCCGGCCAATCAGAGGCCAGCGGCTTCCTTCCAATCAGAGGCCAGCATGAATTCGGCCGGCCAATCAGAGGTCTGCAGCTTCTGGCCAATCAGAGACCAGCATGACGTTGGCCGGCCAATCAGAGGCTAGCGACTTCCGGACAATCAGAAGCGGCTGCCGGCAAATCAGAGGCCAGCATGACGTCGGCTGGCCAATCAGAGGCCAGCGGCCGCTGTCCTCTGATTGGCCGGCAGCGTGTACTGCAGCGCGCACGGGCCTGGCTAGTACGTGCGGCAATACACTTCAGCTAGATGTGCCGACTACAGGAGAGGACGGTGCGCGGGAGAAGAAGGAAGGTGAGGAGGAGGGTTTATTATGTTTTTTTTTTTTTTTTTTAATATGGGATGCACAATGGCTGGGGGGGGGGGAGAGGAGCATATATACCAGGATTGAGGGGAGGGCCAGCATATATACCAGGATTGAGGGGAGGGCCAGCATATATACCAGGATTGAGAGGAGGGCCAGCATATATACCAGGATTGAGGGGAGGGCCAGCATATATACCAGGATTGAGGGGAAGGCGAGCATATATACCAGGATTGAGGGGAGGACCAGCATATATACCAGGATTGAGGGGAGGGCCAGCATATATACCAGGATTGAGGGGAGGGCCTGCATATATACCAGGATTGAGGGGAGGGCAGCATATATACCAGGATTGAGGGGAGGGCCAGCATATATACGAGGATTGAGGGGAGGGCCAGCATATATACCAGGATTGAGGGGAGGGCCAGCATATATACCAGTATTGAGGGGAGGGCCAGCATATATACCAGGATTGAGGGGAGGGCCAGCATATATACCAGTATTGAGGGGAGGGCCAGCATATATACCAGTATTGAGGGGAGGGCCAGCATATATACCAGGATTGAGGGGAGGGCCAGCATATATACCAGTATTGAGGGGAAGGCCAGCATATATACCAGGATTGAGGGGAGGGAGAGCATATATACCAGTATTGAGGGGAGGGCCAGCATATATACCAGTATTGAGGGGAGGGCCAGCATATATACCAGGATTGAGGGGAGGGCCAGCATATATACGAGGATTGAGGGGAGGGCAGCATATATACCAGGATTGAGGGGAGGGCCAGCATATATACCAGGATTGAGGGGAGGGCCAGCATATATACCAGGATTGAGGGGAGGGCAGCATATATACCAGGATTGAGGGGAGGGCCAGCATATATACGAGGATTGAGGGGAGGGCCAGCATATATACCAGGATTGAGGGGAGGGCCAGCATATATACCAGTATTGAGGGGAGGGCCAGCATATATACCAGGATTGAGGGGAGGGCCAGCATATATACCAGGATTTAGGGGAGGGCCAGCATATATACCAGGATTGAGGGGAGGGCAGCATATATACCAGGATTGAGGGGAGGGCCAGCATTTATACCAGGATTGAGGGGAGGGCCAGCATATATACCAGGATTGAGGGGAGGGCCAGCATATATACCAGGATTGAGGGGAGGGCCAGCATATATACCAGGATTGAGGAGAGGGCCAGCATATATACCAGGATTGAAGGGAGGGCCAGCATATATACCAGGATTGAGGGGAGGGCCAGCATATATACCAGGATTGAGGGGAGGGCCAGCATATACACCAGGATTGAGGGGAGGGCCAGCATATATACCAGGATTGAGGGGAGGGCAGCATATATACCAGGATTGAGGGGAGGGCCAGCATATATACCAGGATTGAGGGGAGGGCCAGCATATATACCAGGATTGAGGGGAGGGCAGCATATATACCAGGATTGAGGGGAGGGCCAGCATTTATACCAGGATTGAGGGGAGGGCCAGCATATATACCAGGATTGAGGGGAGGGCCAGCATATATACCAGGATTAAGGAGAGGGCCAGCATATATACCAGGATTGAAGAGAGGGCCAGCATATATACCAGGATTGAAGGGAGGGCCAGCATATATACCAGGATTGAGGGGAGGGCCAGCATATATACCAGGATTGAAGGGAGGGCCAGCATATATATACCAGGATTGAGGGGAGGGCCAGCATATATACCAGGATTGAGGGGAGGGCTAGCATATATACCAGGATTGAAGGGAGGGCCAGCATATATACCAGGATTGAGGGGAGGCCCACCATATATACCAGGATTGAGGGGAGGGCCAGCATATATACCAGGATTGAGGGGGGCAGCATATATACCAGGATTGAGGGGAGGGGCAGAATATATACCAGGATTGAGGAGAGGGCCAGCATATATACCAGGATTGAAGAGAGGGCCAGCATATATACCAGGATTGAAGGGAGGGCCAGCATATATACCAGGATTGAGGGGAGGGCCAGCATATATACCAGGATTGAAGGGAGGGCCAGCATATATACCAGGATTCAGGGGAGGGCCAGCATATATACCAGGATTGAGGGGAGGGCCAGCATATATACCAGGATTGAAGGGAGGGCCAGCATATATACCAGGATTGAGGGGAGGCCCACCATATATACCAGGATTGAGGGGAGGGCCAGCATATATACCAGGATTGAGGGGGGCAGCATATATACCAGGATTGAGGGGAGGGGCAGCATATATACCAGGATTGAGGGGAGGGGCAACATATATACCAGGATTGAAGGGAGGGCCAGCATATATACCAGGATTGAGGGGAGGGCCAGCATATATACCAGGATTGAGGGGAGGGCCAGCATATACACCAGGATTGAGGGGAGGGCCAGCATATATACCAGGATTGAGGGGAGGGCAGCATATATACCAGGATTGAGGGGAGGGCCAGCATATATACCAGGATTGAGGGGAGGGCCAGCATATATACCAGGATTGAAGGGAGGGCCAGCATATATACCAGGATTGAGGGGAGGCCCACCATATATACCAGGATTGAGGGGAGGGCCAGCATATATACCAGGATTGAGGGGGGGCAGCATATATACCAGGATTGAGGGGAGGGGCAGCATATATACCAGGATTGAGGGGAGGGGCAACATATATACCAGGATTGAAGGGAGGGCCAGCATATATACCAGGATTGAGGGGAGGGCCAGCATATATACCAGGATTGAGGGGAGGGCCAGCATATACACCAGGATTGAGGGGAGGGCCAGCATATATACCAGGATTGAGGGGAGGGCAGCATATATACCAGGATTGAGGGGAGGGCCAGCATATATACCAGGATTGAGGGGAGGGCCAGCATATATACCAGGATTGAGGGGAGGGCAGCATATATACCAGGATTGAGGGGAGGGCCAGCATTTATACCAGGATTGAGGGGAGGGCCAGCATATATACCAGGATTGAGGGGAGGGCCAGCATATATACCAGGATTGAGGAGAGGGCCAGCATATATACCAGGATTGAAGAGAGGGCCAGCATATATACCAGGATTGAAGGGAGGGCCAGCATATATACCAGGATTGAGGGGAGGGCCAGCATATATACCAAGATTGAAGGGAGGGCCAGCATATATACCAGGATTCAGGGGAGTGCCAGCATATATACCAGGATTGAGGGGGGGCAGCATATATACCAGGATTGAGGGGAGGGCCAGCATATATACCAGGATTGAGGGGAGGGCCAGCATATATACCAGGATTGAGGGGAGGGCCAGCATATATACCAGGATTGAGGGGAGGGCCAGCATATATACCAGGATTGAGGGGAGGGCCAGCATATATACCAGGATTCAGGGGAGGGCCAGCATATATACCAGGATTGAGGGGAGGGCCAGCATATATACCAGGATTGAAGGGAGGGCCAGCATATATACCAGGATTGAGGGGAGGGCCAGCATATATACCAGGATTGAGGGGGGGGGCAGCATATATACCAGGATTGAGGGGAGGGCCAGCACATATACCAGGATTGAGGGGAGGGCCAGCATATATACCAGGATTGAGGGGAGGGCCAGCATATATACCAGGATGTGGGTCAGCACATTCTTTATTTCTGCAGTCTCTTACCCCTGCTCCTGTCTGTGGCTGCTCTATGCTGCCCTCGCCTGCTCTTTGTATCAGTTGTTTGTATCAGTAAAACCTCAATATTTAGGATAAATTGCCGTGTTGGCACTTGGCGATAAATAAGTGGGTTTTGGATTGCAGTTTGGGCACTCGGTCTCTAAAAGATTCGCCATCACTGTTTTAAACCAATCAATGTGCAAATATCAACATTTTTGAGAAAATACAATACATTTGATCAGATGTCAAAAAATATTCCAGAAAAAAAAAATTGTGATCAGAAATCATAAAGAAAAATTAACTCTTTAATACCATTTTTACCAAAAATACATTGTAAAAAAAAAAGAAGTGTAATTTTCTACAGTACAATATTTATTTCTATTTTTCTCAAATGAATTTTCATTTTAGGCCCCCCAAAAATTGAAAATCAATGTAAAAAGTGTATTTTAATACAATAAAAAAAATCAGGGTAATTGTTCAGTTGTATTGCCAGTTTTACAGCACGACCCGTAGCGATTTACGATCCCACAGGCCGATGAGCTACAATCTTCCTGAGAAAGGATTCATCAATGTATCAGATGCTTTCTTGCATGTTTCTACATGGAGCAATACACATATGTTCCATGTCCCTTCCTCTAAGAAACCTTCAATGAGCCCTGATAGGATCTACAGAGAATAGACAAGACGTCCTTTACAGTGTTACACACTTACTCGATACTCAGTCTAATTTCATCATTCATTTTACTTTCTGCTTATAAATGCATTCATTAAAATAATGAATATCTGCATTGAGGACAGTAGAAGAACTAGTTTGTGTTTGTTCATCAAGATGCATTATCTTGGTCTCGTCTTGGCACTGTTAACTGTTGGTAGGTAAGCAGAGTACTGGAGAGGCTGCTCCCGTCGTTCAGAGAGTTGCTCCGGTGCGGTGTTCTGTTGGTAGACTGACCGCTTTGTTGGTTTGCTATCAGGTGGTGAATCATATCGGTTATGAGATTGAGTTTATGATCCATTTGAGTTACCTACAAATATATATAAAAAAATTCAAACAAAGAAAATAGCATAGATACAGACCACACTCCATACACATTTCACGCTACCCATGAGCGCTGCCTGATATTGTAGCTTATCCCTAACCAAATCAATGGGGCACTGAGTTGCAATACCAGACACACCCCATGGACAAGAGAGGCACAGTTTTGGGGAGAAATAAAGTAGATAGATCCTTTAATGCAATATTGGTTAGCCATTTAGACATTGTTGTTTTAATTGAAAACTATAGTTGGTGCGATTCTTTTCGCAGCACTCGGTCCATCGGCCACGTCAGTAATCTTTGGATGCTGGACAGGAGACTCAAGACCTGCCTTCTACCTTCCAAGATTCCCTGCTTCTCTTCTGATTAGCTGCATCTTTATGGTTACAGCATGATGCATATGTGACATTGCATCAGGCCGGCTAATCAGTAGAACAGCTGTGGATGCCGGGATGTAGGAGGTGGTTCTCAGGGCTCCGATGCAGCCGTCACAGATTATGGATGTGGCTGATGGACTGGGTCCTGCGAATTGACTCGCACCAACTCTATTGGAAACCTTTGTCAGATTGAACTACTTAATGAACTCAGAAAGAGCTTTCTGTCCACATCCATGAAAGTAGTAGCCAACACTTAAAGGGGTTTTCTACTACTCGGACATCTCCTTCTCCATATATATATTTTTGCCCTCAGTAAAATAATAACACCTATACTCCCTTCCAGTGTTCCAGCCGTGTCGGCATTGGCTCTCCTTGGGATCACGTGACATTGTTATGTCAAGTGATCCCTGCTGCCAATCAGCGCTGGCTTCACTCTTCCTGCCTCCAGTTATAGCACATACCTGTACATCCGGAGGAAGTAAGAGCAGCAACATCTCTCACTTCCTCTGGATGTATGCAAGTTGGCCAAAGGCGGGGAGAGTAAAGTCAGCACTGATTGCCCCTAGGAATCATGAGACATAATGTCATGCTGTCACGCAAGGTGTGGGAAAGACTAAGTGCAACACAAAGGGAAAACGGAAAGGGAACCCAGACTAGGGAAAGTGGGGAGTGGAGAACTCCTAGGCTGATCTAGTGTCACCCTGTCTCCACTAATGTCCCTTTATTGGTTCTTCACCAATCGCCGCACGCATACCTCAGCCTGTCTATCCCTGGCATTAGGCTCAGGCTAGGGAACAGAAAGGATGAGCACTAGTTGATCCCCACTGAACACTAAAGACAACAAGGGGGGACAAACAAGGGAAAATCGCTTAGCTTTACTCGACTCCAGACAAATGCGCACACGTTCTCTAGCACCAGAGAGGAAGAAGTACTGCTCTTGCTCAAGCCTTCACAAGGGGCAATGAATATCGCTGGCACCTCCCTCTGGCTCACAACAGGTATTTATACATCCAGGCCAGGGTGTTAATTAGCCCGAGGAAGCTAGCCCCTGGGTCCTAGAGATACATATTCTAAGAAGTCTGTAAGGCCAAATGAAGAGATCTCCTGCAACCAACTGCAGGATGACTGTCTGTCACTTCTGACACACCCATGACACACGCAATCCCCAGGAGAGCCAGTGCAGACACCGCTGGAATAGTGCTGGCACTGGAGGTGAGTATAGGTGTTATTATTTTACTGGGGGACACACATATGGATTGAGATGTAGTTGTCTGAGTAATGGAAAACCCCTTTAAGCCTCCATACACAATAGACTAAGCTAATAGTCTAAGGGGACATCCAGACTCTTCCCTGACAGATGAGGTCAGAGGAGGTAAAATTCAAACTGCCTGACCCTTAATGCCTGACCCTTTTGTTATTCAGGTGATAAGCTGCTGCCAGAGCCGTTTGGTAGTGATTTTCATAGTTCTCCACTTTGAAAACACATGAACATTTAACCAAGCCAAACCTTCTCGTGTATGAGAGTTGGGAGAGGTAGTGGACGGCCGAACCAGCAATCAACGTTCAGTTATTGTGTGTGGCCACCTTAACTTGTGTGTGCAAGTCACAGATGACCACAGGTATTTAGACTCTCTGCAGTGTATGAGCAGCGCTGTAGAATTGGTGTCTGGATGCACCATTATGTATTTTACACTTTTTCAGAGAGTGAGAGATATTCTGTATGTAGTATGTGGTAATTGTCTGTATATCCTGTACTCCATGTGTGTATGTGTAAGTAGTAGCTGTGCATAATATAAATATATATGGTTTTATCTTATTTTCTTACCTTGTCCTCGACACGGTTCAATCTTGACCCAATTGTATTAGAGCCTCGATCTTTCACTTTATCTGGAAATAAATAAAAGTAAAAAAAAGTCATTTTTAAATTTACTATTAGAAATTAGCATTTTTTGGGTCCACTGGCATTCAACCAAATTTGTGAAACTGTTTACGATTTACAGTTCAGAGAATATAACATGAGAAACGATTTACCTATTCTTCCACAAAGCGATGAAATATGGCATCCTTATTCTGGACAACCTCTTAAAAAAAGGCTTTCCCATTGTTACAAATGACGGCATGTTGCTTGGATTTGCCATCATATGGTGTCAGATTATTACCATTACTATTGTTAATTTCTCTAAAACATAGCATTTATTCCATTTCATAGTGGTAGGAAGTGGAATCTATCCAGAAAGAAACAGTGAGGGCTTCCCCAATGACTGGTCCAGTCTGTAAGAAAGGAAAAAAATCACTGGTGTAATCAAAAAGTATTTTTATTGAAGAGAAATTCTACCCAAAACTTGCAAACTGTCTCTTCCAGTGCCACCTATTGGAAGTAGCAATCCTAAAAGTCAATATGAACCTTTTAACAAGCCTTTCCACATGATTTAGGATAAATGGGAAACTAGAATCTCAATTTACAGCCATGGTGTTTCGGGGTGTTGCCCCTCAGCAGTGCAAAGCATGAGATCTGATTTAGCTGTGTGAGAGACTTCAGAAGGAAAAACTTTACCCCTTAGATCCCAGTGAGGAGAGTGAAATGCCAGAGTAAGGAGGCTTATAAACCATGCAATGGCTCCCCGGGGAGCTTACGAGCCTCCTTACACTGGCATTTTTTAGACAAATCATCTTACTTTTCCTCTAAGGATTCAATTTTCTTCCTTTTTTTCTATTATTTTATCACTGTTGATGACTCCCACTGATTTGCTATAGCAATGAGATGTGCACATATATACATATATACAGTTGAAACCAGAAGTTTACATACACTATATAAAAAGACACATATGCATGTTTTTCTCAAAATCTGACATGAAATAAGAATAAACCTTTCCCGTTTTAGGTCAATTAGGATTACCATAATTTTTAATATTTGCCAAATGTTAGAATAATAAGAAAGATAATGTTTTAACCACTTCGCTCCAGAGCCTGTTTTTGCCTTCGTGACCGGGCCAATTTTTTCAATTCTGACCACTGTCACTTTATGAAGTAATTACTCTGGAACGCTTCAACGGATTCCCCTGATTCTGAGATTGTTTTTTTGTGACATATTGTACTTCATGATAGTGGTAAAATTTCTTTGATATCACTTGCGTTTATTTGTGAAAAAATCGGAAATTTGGCAAAAATTTTGAAAATTTTGCAATTTTCAAACTTTGAATTTTCATGCCCTTAAATCAGAGAGATATGTCACACAAAATAGTTAATAAATAACATTTCCCACATGTCTACTTTACATCAGCACAATTTTGGAACCAAAATTTTTTTTTTGTTAGGGAGCTATAAGGGTTAAAAGTTGACCAGCGATTTCTCATTTTTCCAACAAAATTTACAAAAACATTTTTTTAGGGACCATATCATATTTGAAGTCACTTTGAGGGGTCTTTATGACAGAAAATACCCAAAAGTGACACCATTCTAAAAACTGCACCCCTCAAGGTGCTCAAAACCACATTCAAGAACTTTATTAACCCTTCAGGTGCTTCACAGGAATTTTTGGAATGTGGAAGAAAAAAATTAACATTTAACTTTTTTCACAAAAATGTTACTTTAGACCTAATTTTTTTTATTTTCACAGGGGTAACAGGAAAAAATGGACCCCAAAATTTTTTGTGCAATTTCTCTTGAGCGCGCTGATACCCCATATGTGAGGGAAAACCACTGTTTGGGCGCACTGCAGGGCTCGGAAGGGAAGGAGCGCCATTAGACTTTTTGAATGTAAAATTTGTCTGAATAATTAGCAGACGCCATGTTGCGTTTGGAGAGCCCCTGATGTGCCTAAACAGTGGAAACCCCCCACAAGTGACACCATTTTGGATACTAGACCCCTTAGGGAACTTATCTAGATGTGTGGTGAGCACCTTGAACCCCAAGGTGCTTCACAGAAGTTTATAATATTGAGCTGTAAAAATAAAATTTTCACATTTTTCCCACAAAACCGTTTTTCATCCCTTAATTTTGCATTATCATAAGGGTAATAGGATAAATTGCACCATGAAATTTGTTGTGCAATTTCTCCTGAACACGCCGATACCCCATATGTGAAGGCAAATTACTGTTTGGGCGCATGGCAGGGTTTGAAAGGGAAGGAGCGCCATTTGACTTTTTGAATGGAAAATTTGTTTGAATAATTAGCAGACGCCATGTCGCATTTGGGGGGCCCCTAATGTGCCTAAACAGTGGAAACCCCCCACAAGTGCCACCATTTTGGAAACTAGACCCCTTAGGAAACTTATCTAGATGTGTGGTGAGCACCCTGCACCCCAAGTGCTTCACAGAAGTTTATAATATTGAGCCGTAAAAATACAATTTTCACATTTTTCCCACAAAAAATGTTTTTCATTCCCTAATTTTGCATTATCATAAGGGTAACAGGATAAATTGCACCATGAAATTTGTTGTGCAATTTCTCCTGAGTACGCCGATACCCCATATGTGGGGGAAAAGCACTGCTTTGGTGTACGGCAGGGTTCAGAAGAGAAAGGAGCGCTATGTTGGCTGGGATAGGTGGCAGACACCATGTCACATTTGAAGAGTCGCTGACATGCCTAAACAGCAGAAACCCCCACAAGTGACCCCATTTTGTAAACTACATCTCTCAAGGAATTCATCTAGGGAAGTAGTGAGTATTTTTTAATTTTTAAATTTATACCATTGGGCAGTGAAAAAAGCATAATTATATTTTTACCACAAAAAAATGTTTTACCCTCAGATTTTACATTTTCACACAGGGCAATGGGTAAAAATGGTGCCGAAATGTGTCACACAATTTCTACTAAAAGTGGCAATACCCCATATGTGGCTGTATTGTACCGCTCAGCCATACGGCGAGATCTGGGGGGACGGAGTGCTATTTGACAATTGGAGAACAAATTATTGTAGAATAGGCATTTGAATTTGGGAGCACAACATTTTCTGAATTTCTTTTGGGGGGCAAGGGCCATTTCGCTTTTCCAGAGCCTTTCTGCTACCAGTAACTTGGAAGTCCCTTATATTTTTAACAGATGACGGACCTGAGTGGGGACTAGCTTTTTTTGAGGACTGAGTTGAAGCTTTTATTGGGAACATTTTACGTAACATTTATCCGGCGCTCTAGGCTGAGCACTTACATCGGGGTTTCCATCTAAATTTCCAAGTGATGTAATTCAGATGAAACCCCTGCGGGATCCATTCACTATAATGAGGCAGCAGAGTTACTCTGGACTCCGTCTGGCCTCTGTTTAGCGGTGTCCTTTTTTTCAGAAGTGCACAAAACTGTGGCCAACCGCACTTTTATGCACGCCTAAAACAAATGACACCGTGGGATCCCAGGCCAGACGGCATCCACAGTGGCCTATATCTGCCTCATTAGAAGGAATCTTCCGTCATGGGTTTTGTCTGAATCACGTATTTCAGAGATTTACACGGAAACTCTTGTGTAAGCGCTCAGCGCAGAGCGCAGGATAAATGTGGGCAGAGCCTTACTGCGATCTTTGGGAGACATAATAAACAAATCAGTAGCCGGTGAAGAATTGGTTTTATTTATTTTTTACTCCTTTCCTCGTGTGATATAACTGATTAGATTACTTTATTCTTCGGGTCGGTGTGATTACAGCGATACCAGAATCATATCGGGTTTTTATGATTGACAGCTGTCACAGACTAAAAGACGCTTTTTTTTGCAAAATCTAGTTTTTGCATCACCATATTTTGAGAGCTATAATTTTTCCATATTTTGGCTGACAGAGTCATGTGATGGCTTGTTTTTTGCGGGACGAGTTGACATTTTTATTGGTACCATTTTTGGGTACGTGACATTTTTTGATCGCTTTCTATTCCGTTTTTTGGGAGGTAAAATTAACAAAAACCAACAATTCAGGAATTGTTTTTTGAGGGTTTTTTTTTATGCCGTTCTGCGTGTGGTAAAAGTGATCAGGCAGCGTTATTCTTCGGGTCAGTACATTTACAGCGATGCTACACTTACTGTATTTTTTTTATTTTTTGGCGCTTTTACACAATAAAACAATTTTATAGAAAAAAATATTTTTTTTGCATTGCTTTATTCTGAGCGCTATAACTTTTTTATTTTTCGGCTGATGGAGCTGTATGGCGGCTTTTTTTTTGCGGAACAAGATGACGTTTTCAGCGGTACCATTTTTATTTCTATTTTGCTTTTTGATCGCATTTTTTCCACTTTTTGTTTGGCGATATGATGAAAAAGCATATTTTTTTGCCCCGTTTTTTATTTATTTTTATTACGGTGTGCACAGAAGGAGTTAATTAGTGTGACACTTTTATAGCTTGGGTTGTTTCGGACGCGGTGATACCAAATATGTGTACTTTTTTTGGTTTTGTAAAAATATACGGATTTATTGGTTTAATATTTTATTTATTTTTTATTTATTTTGTGATTTTTTTTTAACAGTTTAAAAACTTTTTTTTAACTTTTTTTTACATTTTTACTTAGTCCCTGTATGGGACATTAATTTTTATTTTTCTGATCACTGATCTCATGTAATGTAATAGACATGTATTACATTACATGAGATCTTTGCTGACTGTTTCACACCGTGTCTCCTGCCAGGCTTCAGCTGCAGGCTGAGCCAGGCAGGACACCATATATGGCAGATCTGGAGGTGGTCATGTGACCTCCAGCTGCCATAGCTACCCCAGGTCCTGGAAGGTATCAGGGGTCGTCGGAGAGGTAAGTAAGACGACCCCCTCTCCTCTGTCTATCTTCTATATGCCGCGATCACTATAGATCGCGGCATATAGAACATAGCAAAGGGTTAACATCACTGGGACCTGATCCAATCAGGTCCCGATAATGTCCCCTGTCAGAGCTAACGCTCTGCACAGGAATCGCAGCGCTTGCAGGACCCTGGGGGTCCTGAGCGCTGCGAGACCACCCACCGTTTTTAAACGTCGGCGCTGCACAGAGCCCAGCAAGCGCCGACGTTTATCTACAGTGGGCGGTCGGGAACCGGTTAAATAATTTGCCTGCTCCAGTGGTTTTGGGGTTACCTTGGTTAAAATTGCACAATCCTGTACTGGACTGGTCTACCAATGAAATTAAGTCTTGGAGTCCTAAGTGTTATGATAGATGTTGTAACGGTCGCATTGCTGCTGTGGAAAGAGGGGAATTACCTGTACCTATTCAGGATTTTTGGAAGGTTTTTTCAGAGGAGGAGTTGCAAGTTTTGCCTCCTCATAGGGACTATGATTGTACTATTGAGTTTGTCCCTGGAGCAACTCTTCCCAAGAGTCGCTTATTTAATCTTACTATCCCTGAGAGAAAGGCCTTGGAGGAATACATACAGACAAGCTTGGCCGCCGGTCACATTAGACCTTCTAAGTCACCTGTGGTTGTTGGATTTTTTTTTGGAAAAAAAAAGGACGGCGGTTTACGTCCATGTCTGGACTTTCGCGAAATTAATAAAATTACAGTACGCAATTCCTACCCACTGCCATTAATTCCTGACTTGTTCAACCAGTTAGTGGGGGCCAAGTGGTTCTCGATCTCCGGGGGGCATACAATTTGTTACGTATGAAGGAAGGTGATGAGTGGAAAACTGCTTTTAACACTCCAGTGGGTCATTTTGAGAATCTGGTTATGCCCTTTGGTCTTACCAACGCACCAGCTTTTTTTCAGAACCTTATTAATGACATCCTAAGACCGTTGATCGGTAAGAATGTGGTGTTGTATTTGGATGACATTTTGATTTTTGCGCCGGATCTGGAGTCTCATTGGCAGAGCGCACGTGAGGTATTGCAATTGTTAAGCGACAATTCACTTTTTGCTAAGCTGGAGAAATGTGAGTTCGCTGTGCAGAGAATTAGTTTTTTGGGCTACATTATCTCCAGTGAGGGCTTTGAGATGGATCCGGTGAAGGTTCAGGCGGTGCAGGAATGGCCTAGGCCTATTAGTTTGAAACCAATACAGAGATTTTTGGGTTTCGCCAATTATTGCAGAAAATTCATTAAGAATTTTTCTATAATTGTTAAGCCGCTGACCGATCTCACCAGGAAAGGTGCGAATACGGTTCAGTGGACTACTGAGGCCATTGAAGCTTTTGTGTATCTCAAGGAGAGGTTCAGTTCTGCCCCCATCCTTAAGCAGCCTGATGAGACCAAGCCTTTTTTGGTCGAGGTTGATGCTTCTTCGGTGGGGGTCGGTGCTGTTTTGTCTCAGGAAAACAAGGATGGAGTACATCCCTGTGCTTTTTTTTTCAAAAAAATTTTCTGAGACCGAACTTAATTACGATGTCGGTAATCGGGAATTGCTGGCGATTAAACTCGCATTTGAACATTGGCGTCATCTCTTGGAAGGTGCTAAATTTACCATTCAGGTTTTTACTGATCGTAAGAATCTGATCTATCTTGATGCTGCCAAGCGCTTGAATGCCCGTCAAGCTAGGTGGGCACTTTTTTTTTCGCGGTTTAATTTTTCTGTTACTTACATCCCGTGTACCAAGAATGTAAAAGCTGATGCTTTATCTCGCAGTTTTTCTCCCATGGTTGGTACCGAGGAGGAGGAGAGCATTTTACAGGAAGGTGTTGTGATAGCAGCATTGGACTCCGTTTTGGAAGATGGGATTCTGAAAGCCCAGGAGGATGCCCCATCTAACACTCCCCATGGAAGGTTGTTTGTGCCTAGGAACTTTATGAGAGATTTGTTTGTGGACTGTCATAAGTCTCGGTTGGCAGGTCATCCAGGAATTTCGGAGACTAAGAGACTTGTAGGTCGCAGTTTTTGGTGGCCTGGGTGGCAGAAGGAAGTCATTAAGTGGGTGCGTCAATGTACTGTGTGTGCTAGATCTAAGTCTTCACATGCTCCTGCTGCGGGGTTGCTTTGCCCTCTGGAGGTTCCTAGTGCTCCTTGGACGCATCTTGCTATGGATTTTATTACTGACCTTCCTGCCTCTGAGGGTTTCACTGTTATCTGGGTGGTCGTGGACCGTTTTAGCAAGATGTGTCACTTGGTTCCCTTCATCAAACTGCCCTGCGCCAGGACACTCGCTAAGGCTTTTGTTAAAGAAATTGTCAGGCTCCATGGCGTTCCTTCCGACATTGTTTCCGATAGGGGACCTCAGTTCGTGGCTCGTTTTTGGCGTGCCTTTTGTGACAGGTTGGGAGTCCATTTGTCATTTTCGTCTGGTTATCATCCTGAGTCTAATGGACAGACAGAAAGAAAGAACCAGGATGTTGAACAGTTTTTGCGTTGTTTTGTGGCTGACAATCAAGAGGGGTGGTCTGAGTTTCTGCCACTGGCTGAATTTGCTCTTAACAACCATACATCCTCTTCTGCTGGGTGTTCTCCTTTTTTTTGTTGTACTGGGAGACATCCGTCGTTTGGGTCATTCTCCAAATTGGTATCGGCTGTGCAGGAGGAGGAGAATTTTTCCGATGATTTGGAGAGAGTTTGGACTGATGTACGTCGTAACCTTCAAGAGGCCAACAAAAAATCCAAGAGGTACTTTGACAGGAAACGTCAAGAGGTTTTGTTTACTGTTGGTGACATGGTTTGGTTGTCCTCTAGGAATCTGCGGTTGAGGATTCCTTCTAAGAAATTGGGCCCGAAGTTTGTAGGTCCGTTTAAGGTGCTTCAGGTAGTTAACCAATCTGCTGTTAGGTTGGAGGTTCCTACCTCCTGGAAGATTAATCCGGTGTTTCATGTTTCCTTATTGAAAAAAGCTGATGTTTCTGATAGGGACGCCACTGTCTCTGTTCCTCCGGTGGAGGAAGAAGGTGAATATGAAATTTCTCGCATTCTTAATTCTAGATGGCATCGAGGGAGATTGCAGTATCTCGTCGCTTGGAAGGGTTTCAGTCCCGAGGATAACTCCTGGGTAAGGGCGGATGATGTCTCTGCTCCTAGACTTGTCGGAGCGTTTCACAGGAGGTTTCCTGATAGACCTGGGCCTGGAGGATCCGGAGGATCCTCATTGAAGAGGGGGTACTGTTAGAACCCTCCTGTTAGTTTTTTCTATTTTGCTGGTCACATGACTTTTTGCCTATATAATCCAGCTCCGCCCTCCTGGCCTTGCAGGACTTCAGTGTTACATTTACTCTTAAGCTAGCCAGGTGCCTTGTACCTTACTCTGTAGTTTGCTTGGTCTTTTGACCACTAGTACTTCTGTTTGTTTGTTTGTCTTTGCTCTGCTACAATTTCTGCTAGGAGGTGTCCAACTATATCCCAGTCCTTAGTTCTTGTAGGGACCCCTCCCTTATATCTATAGGTCAGCGTTCGGACTAGCCGAGGACTTAGGCGGGTCTGTTCACAAGGAACAGGTCCCCCGCTGCATCGTAGGGAATCAGCTTAGTCCTATGGTAGGGACAGTTTTCCTTTCTTTCCTCAGTGTTTGTAGCAGTTCATAACAGCTCCCTGCATTCCACCGGTATGGGGCCACTCAATATTCCCACCGCGTGAAGGAGGAAGACTTAACAACCATCATGATCAATCCCCTACCTCACCACAGCTGGGCCAAGACCCAAGATAGTGACCCTGCAGTCCGCATGGTGAAAGACCTGCTGACCCGAGAAGACGTCCGTCTAGATCCGGATGCCCCAGAGGAAGCCAAGCAGCTATGGAAAGAGAAGAGCAGGCTGTTCCTCTATGAAGGTAAGCTGTGCAGAAGACTCGTCAACCACCGGACGCACGAGCTGACCTGGCAAGTCGTCCCAAGGCGAGATGCAGCTATGGTCCTGGAGGCTTACCATGACAGAGCGGGGCACTTCGGCTGGAAGAAACTGGAGTTCCTGCTAAGAGGACGGTTCTTCTGGATCAGCATGAGAGGGGCTGTAGAGAAGTGGTGCAGAGACTGTGGCCCTTGTAATCTAAGGAGGAAGGACCGCACCAGCCAGAAGACACCCTTGAGGCCCATCGTCACCAAGCAGCCTCTTGAGCTGGTAGCTCTGGACCACGTCAAATTGGCTCCAAGCCGGTCAGGATACGTTTATGCCCTGACAATCATGGACCACTATTCCCGATTTCTAGTGGTGGTCCCGGTAAAAGACTTGACAGCTCAAACGGCGGCCAGAGCCTTCCAGCAAACCTTCTGCCACCCACACGGGTATCCAGAACAGGTCCTGACAGACCAAGGTCCTGCATTCGAGGCCAAAATCTTCCAAGAGTTCTGCAACCTCTATGGCTGTAAGAAGATTCGGACAACGCCTTACCACCCACAAACCAACGGGATGTGTGAGAAAATGAACAATATAGTCATTGATCTCATGAAGACGTTGCCCCTGGAGGAATGCAGCCTGTGGCCAGAAAAACTGCCGGACCTGATAGACTTATACAACCATATCCCGGTGAATGCTACAAACTGCACCCCGGCTTACCTGATGAGAGCCAGACCAGGTAAGCTGCCCATAGACCTGGAGATGGGAGTCCTAACACCCAAGGACACCTCCCCAGATGCGGACTGGGATACGGAAAGGCGACTGCAGTACAAGAAGGTACAGGAGAGTGTGGAGAAGAGCCTGGCCCAGGCGAGACAAAAGCAAGAGAGGCTCTTCAACCAACACGTCCCTGCTTGTCCCCTGGAACCTGGTGAGCAGGTTCTGAAGCGAAAGAGAAGGCTACACAAGCTGGATGACCAGTGGGAAAGGGAACCCTACACAGTACTGCAGTCTGATCACGACAACCCGAAGGTGTGCGTGGTCACTAAGGATGGAGGAGAAACCACTAGTACCGTCTCCAGAGACCACCTAAAAATGTGCCCCGAGCAACTCCGTAGTGCAGAAGAGGATCAAAGTGACCTTGAACCCGCAGAGGACAAGGAAGAAATGATCAGCACCATTCTCGGAGAATTCCCTCAGTCCTGGACTCGAATAAACGGTGCCATAGTGGTACCCGTCCTGCATTTCCTGCAACCGGCTCAGCAACAACCTACACCAGAGCAGGAAGGTGGAGAAGAACAAGCAGTTCCAGAGGCAGAAGGGCCTGTACCAGCAGCCCAGGAGAGTCAACCCTCTGCTGACAGTGAGCCTGCCATGCCTGCGGTAAGCCAGAGGACCCGCAGACAGCTGCCTGCCCTGCCTGTAAGTTTAGCCAGTGACTGCACCCCGAGCGCTAGTGAGAAAAACCAGGTTAGACCACCACCAGACAGTGGGTTACGTAGGTCAACCTGAAGCACTAAGGGACAAATGCCAGCTCGCTGGAAGATCTAAGTGGATAATGTATGTATTTAATGTGTTATGTTGTACCCTGGTTATTAATTATGTTTTTCTAGTTTTTCTAGCTCATGGACTGACAGGTTATGGACGATGAATAACCGGAACTATCATGTAGATAGTTGCAGTTGGTGCCTCTTGCGAAGACGGCCACGGAAGAAAAACCTGTCTGGCGTGGCCCCGTGTGGTCCAAAGTAGGTAGTTTTGCCTTGCAGCCACGCCCAACGTTTGGGGTTTGCTTTGGACAGGTCCCCACATCGCTCAAAGACTTCGCCTTGTTGGGTGAAATGGACACCCGGTCGCGGAAGCGCCGTTTCCTTAAGGACAAAATGCACTTGTACATATGTTATGTTGTTGTTTATAACCTATATTTGTGTTTCCTGTTAGTCCCGGAGTACTAAGTTTTACTAGGGGGGAATGTGTCACCCTGGCCTGGATGCCACAAATGTATAATAAAGCTGTGTCTGAGAGCAAGGGGGAGGTTCTCTGGTCAGGGACCATTAGCATGCAGCACCTCCTGTCCCAAGTCAGTAGGGGGAGCAGGCTGACCCTATAAAAGCTGGAACTGGGGGCAGGGTTAGAGAGTTCTGGACGACCTGTCTCTGGAGTGAGAGGTGTCCCAGAGAAGGGAGAGCCAGTTCAGCTGAAGCTGAGGAGGTCGTGTGGCAGTAGAGGAGCCACGAGCCAGGGACGGAAGGCGAGGAGAGCCTGTCCTGGCTGAGAGAGAAACTGATCTACCGGACTTGGTGTCCGAGGCTGTTAGGAATCCAAGTCCTACAGCAAATAACCAGCCCGCAGGGGACTGTATGTTCCTTGGCCTAAGAAGCCCGGAGGTTCCGCCACAGCAGAAGGGACCAGCAAAGCTGCACCAGGCCAAGAGTAGAAAGGGACCCAAGTTGCAAGCCATACGGGCGAGAAGACACGGTGAGCTCAGGAACGTGGGCTGTTACACCACAAGGAGGGAAATAGCCAGAAAGAGCGCAGAGAGCATGGTAGGCCTTCACCCTCACCCTGACCAGGGCCAGCTTCCCACTTGTTCTCAGACATCCAGGCCCCCTCCTAGCCGGGACTGTTTTTGGGTCGTCTCACCTGTTCTAATAAAGACCCTGAACTGTTTAAGAGGCCTCCGTTTCCTGGCTATTGCGGTCAGAATCATCCCCTCCATCATCCATCTATATACTGCCCTGGGGCCACACTCCTCCCGTGGGGAGTTATACTACTTAGTGCTGCACACCTACATCTGCCCCAGCGGTCTGCACTGCAGCGGCGGTTAACCCTGACCGCAATCCATGGGTGGCGTAGTCGGACATTTAAAACCCTACAAATAGACTGCCACAACATTTGGTATGACCACCCTGAGCCATGGACCGGGTTGCCACTACTACCCCCATTATTGCCCTATTGCCGGGTTCCGGGTAACACACGGCCCAGGGGGCGAGTCATATCCATAAGATAGGGCATCAATGTATGATCGGCCGGGGTCCTGCACGCAGCACCCCTGCCGATCAGAAGTTATCGGTGCTGGCGGCGGCGGCCACCGGCCGGAAGTACTTGCCTGCGGTGTTTGGCCATCCATCTGTAGTGGCCGCCGCGGGGTACTGCACATCCGCCTCCCATTCAATTGAATGGCAGTTTGATGTGCACTAACAAGTGCCGACCACTACAACATGGCGACCAGTCACCGGAAGGTAAGCACTTCCGGCCGGCGGCCACCGCCGGCACCGATAACAGCTGATGGCGGGGGTGCTGTGTGCGGGACCCCGGGCAAACATAAATTGATGCCCTATCCTATGGATATGGCATCAATGTGAAAGTAGTGGACAACCCCTTTACAGCACAGTGGCCATGAGGTTTCTATAAAATCCCATCCACTTTGCTTGAACTGCAAAACACTCTGTTTTTGCCACAGCAAATAAATATTGTCAAAAACAAACCGAAAGCTCATTGTGGGAACATAACCCACAAGAGTACTATGGGGCCTGTGACTTCCTCCTCTATCATTCTTCCTCAGCGTCTGACGTCTCAGCACAGCGGGCCTGATGACATCACTACATGGCACCCACTGCCCTGAGATGTGCAGGCGCTTCAGAATGCTTGCTGCATAGACCGGAGCAGCGGGGAACAAGGAGGAGAGGTGAGTATTTTTTATTTTTAAATCAATGAGCACATTTTGGTAGTCATAGTAATGTATAGAGGACCATGGGGAATTCATTATACTGTATGGAGGACGATGGAGGTGCATTATACTATATGGAGGACTATGGGGAGTGTATTATACTATATGGAGGACTATGGGTAGTGCATTATACTGTATGGAGGGCTATGGGTAGTGCATTATACAATATGGAGGACTATGGAAGTGCATTATACTACATTGAGGACTATGGGGAGTGCATTACACTACGTGGAGGACTATGGGAGTGCATTATACTATGTGGAGGACTATGGGGAGTGCATTATACTATATGGCGGAATATGGGGTGCATTATACTATATAGAGGTCTATGTGGAGTGCATTATACAGTATGGAGGACTATGTGGATTGCACTATACTATATGCAGGACTATGTATGTGCGTTTTTACCTGCAGATTTTCGGCATCTAATGAAAATCTATGGGGAAAATCCACACATAAAACTCAGCATACTCACAAGAGAAATTGACATGATGTGGATTTGATACACACACCGCAGCTCAGTTTACGCTGAATAAAATTAAAGCACAGTGGCCATGAGGTTTCTATAAATCCCATCCACTTTGCTTGAATTGTAAAACACTCAGTTTTTGCCACAGAAAATAATTAGTGTCAAAAGCAAACCAAAAGCTCATTGTTGGAACATAGGCCACGCGAGTACTATGGGGCCTGTGACTTCCTACTTCGTCATTCTTCCTCAGCATCTGACGTCTCAGTACAGCGGGCCCTATGACATCATTACATGGCATCCACTGCCCTGAGATGTGCAAGCACTTCAGAATGCTTGCTGCATACACCTGAGCAGCGGAGAACATGGAGGAGAGGTGAGTATTTTTTTTTTAAATCAATGAACACATTGTGGTGGTCATAGTACTGTATAGAGGACTATGAGGAGTGCATTATACTGTATGGACTATATAGGACCATGGGGAGTGCATTATACTATATGGAGGACTATGGGGAGTGTGTTATACTATATGGAGGACTATGGGAGTGCATTATACTATATGGCGGATTATGGGGAGTGCATTATACCACATGGAGGACTATCGGCAGTGCCATATACTGTATGGAGGACTATAGGGAGTGTATTATACTATATGGAGGACTATGAGGAGTGCATCTTACTGTATGGAGCACTATGAGGAGTGCATTTTACTATATGGAGGAGTGCATTATGCTATATGGAGGACTATGGAGAGTGCATTATGCTATATGGAGAACAATGGGGAGTGCATTATACTATATGGAGGATTATGGGAAGTGCATTATAGTATATGGAGGAATATGGGGTGCATTATGCTGTATGGAGGACTATGTGGATTGCATTATACTATATGCAGGACTATGGGGAGTGCATTATACTATATGGAAGACTATGGGGAGTGCATGATACTATATGGAGGACTATAGGGTTCAGCACACTATATAAAAGATTATGATTTTGCATTATACAATATGGAGGAATATGGGGCCCATTATAGTATATAGAGGGCTATGTGGGGGCTATTATAATATTTCGAGGGCTATGTGGGAGCCTTTATACTTTGTGGAGGGCTATGTGAGGGCCAATATACTGTATGCAAGCAATTATACAGTGTGAAGGCTTGAGTGGGGACCATCATACCATGTGGAGGGCCGTGGGGGTCATTGCACTGTTTGGTTGTACTGTTTGGAGAGCTAGTGGGGGCCATTATACAGCATGGCGAGGTGTGGGGCCATTATACTGTATGATGACCTATTATACTTTATAGAGGGCTGTGTGGGGGCCAAAGCTGGGGGATCACACTGTGTCACGGTCACCATACTTTGCCGGGGGAGTTGAAGTCGAGTACAGTAGGGTCATCATTATGTGCATGTCCAGGGTACTGTGAAAGAATTCACATACTGTGTTTGTTGGGCACTTTTGTTGGTATCATACTTTAAACATGCAATGAAAGAGGAATCTGGGGCTTCAGTAGGAGGAAAATTACTTTCTAAAGGCTGGAAAGTTGTGAGATATGCTCTTCTGTGACCCCGTCGAATGTTATTTTTTTTGTTGGGTGGGGGGCAACTAGCACTTCTGCTATGGGATCCCATGATTTCTGTGTACACCCATGTCTATGGGCCTGTTTACATTCCAGTGTATTTTCACAGTCTTGGGGCTCATTCACCTGTTAGTTTCTGTGCTATTTTTTATTTTTTTCACAGGTAGCATGTGTACCTATGACAGTCTATGGGGATGCTCACATGTCCATGATTTTTCATTGAGATATGTTTTATATTGATTCAAGTGTCAGATCAAATTCATCAATGAAAGTGTCCGGGTCTGTTAAAAGATGGGCCAGAACTCGGATGAAGTTTGTCCGTTTTTGACTGACCGATGGGAAAAGTACTGATGTAATTCTGACCAACCTAAGGTAAAAATCACTGATTAAACTCGCTCCATTTTTCTCGTACATGAAAAAACCTGATGTCTGAATGAGGCCTAAGTGGTCCACACAAAATTATATACAGTATCACCAATGCAAGTCTATTAGGCCGCAAAAAATGTGGACAGCATTTGGATGTCATCTGTGTGCCAGTCATGAAATGGACTGTTGGTTATGAGAAGGGGGAGAAACATTCATCAGTTTTATTTTCAGCTGAGAAAAGCTAATGAACCCTGACCAAACTGTGATGAAACTGATAAAAAACACTCATCACACTTACACCATTTTTGTGAGTAGAAGACATATCACTGTTGTATAATTCAGCACTTTACACACTACAGGGTTAATCCAACAGATTAGCTATGTAGCATCCAGAAGGCGGGAGGAGAAGAGTTAATATAAAGCTCAGTCCCAGGTTTGCCTTTAGAGTAATTAGCTTGGAGGAGCAGAGCAGCATGGAGCAGGGTGATGGCTCCACATTCCCTCTTATCCCTCAAGGAGGAGGATAGGAATTTGTCCTGATCCTCCTCCGCTGCAGCCGGCTGTGCAGGATGGGAAAGCATGAAGATGATGGGAATGTGCACTACACGGAAGGAAGATGTGTAAGGTAACTGGAACAATGAGGCCCACAGGGGAGTTATTGCCCTGTATGGAGGGGAACGTACTATAGGTAAAACTGCCACCAATGGATAATGACCGATCAGTAAAGATGAGCAAGACTTTTGAAACTTACATTTGCAGAGTTTTCCCAGGAAATTCCATTCTCTGCAAATGTCTTCCAAAGCCTCTACTTGCCCTGAAAAACATGTATGACACCATTCCCTTTTTTCCTTAACACACTAATCCCCTTCACTGCATTGATGTCGCCCTCTCTCTCTGTCTGTTTTCTATCATGTTTCATGGCTTTCTCTCCCTATTTCTATGGCTAGGCTGTGAGCTGTGATGTACTTTTCTCTATCCAGGTTCACCACAAAATGGCTGCTTCCTTTCCTGCTTCTGCTTTTATACTTGCTATAATAGTCCTTCTTAATTGTCTGAGCTATACTATGTTAGGCCTCATTCACATGTGCAGGGTTTAAACATGTACGTGAAAAAATGGTACCGGTGTCCTCAGTTTTCGATCAGTGTTTTTCACCGATGGATAAAGAAATTACAAAGCTTCTCCTATACAATGTTAAACTTGTACAGGACACTGATGGCACACTGACCGACCCATAGACCACTATTGGACCTCCGTGTCATCTGTGCTGCCGGAAAAAAAATGGACATGGCTCTGTGTGTTCTGTATGGACACAAGGGGTGTGTAAAAACACTGGTGTGTGAATAGCACCATACATTGAGTACACGTTCTATCCATTAAAACTGCTACAACTCGTGCGTGCAATGCAGATGAGACCTAATATGATGGCAGCAAGGCATTCTGGGAAAGCCCGTCTTCTCTGACTGATGCAATCTTCTGCAATGTCTCAAAAGGTGACATTCATTTTAGGCACAAAAATTTAACATGAACTTGATTCCCGTTGAATCGATTCGCTCAGATCTAGTCATCAGAAAATGTTTAAATTAGTTTGTTTTCCGTGTGTTTTTTTAATGTTTTCATACTTTCTTCTCACAATCTTGCAGTTTTCACACTGGCCACCAGGGCTATTTTAGACATTTACTTCTGTCCTTTCTGGAAGAATTTTCAGCAAAGCTTTTTATCAGAGGCCGGATTACAATGACCGGTAACATACAGCTGATAACGCAGGTTCCACCAATCACAGTTGATGTCACACCTGACCTTACTCCCCTCCCCTTCACCCAATGATCTTTGTACAAGCTCATTGGACGCTTCAATGCAAAACAGAGGCCCTGACTTCAGACCAGTGGTGTTCATGCTAATCTTGATGAGGTCGGTGTGCTAGAGTCATGCAGAGGTCAATGAATCAGGACTATCAGAGAACTAGCGAGCGCCTTGTGTGTCTCCATGTGTGCCTTGCCAATAATCTTACTCCAGTCAGTGACTGGAGTAAGATATGTCGCACAGAGAATGCCACAGCTTATAAAATTTTGCTGGTGCCCACTTTATCAGGGCTGGGTGAAAATGGAGTGTGAACGCTAAAAAGTCACAATTTCAGCCCAGCTTCGAGTTGCGCTAAAACTTTGTGACTTTTCAAAGCTTTTTACACTAGTATTCTGGCTTTGAATGAGGCCCATAGTGTCTAAGTGAGTTTATTGCTGTTAATGTAGATTTCCTGAAAGAACAGGACATATGAACATAGAATAGCCTCAGGGGTCAGTGTAAAAAATTCTAAGATTTCTAATTTTAAATATAAATTTTGATATGGGAAAATATTGCCAACTTTTTTGAATGCATTTAAAGAAAACTTTTTTTATGATGCCTCCCCTTTAATTTTGCTTATGAAAATTTGGAGCTCTGAATCTGAAAAACTGAGCACCAACTACTATGAGGATTTACTGTTAGAAATGAATGAAAGGCAGATAAATTCAGAATAACATTTAATGTTTTATATGAATTTGACCCCTTTGCATATATGGGCGTAACTGTACGTCCGCGCTGAGGTGAACGCATGTGGAGGCGGCTCAGGAGGTGAACGCATGTGGAGGCGGCTCAGGAGCTGAACTCCTTCCACACGTGTCTGATGCAGACTGAAATAAAGGGGTTGTCCATTACTCAGACAACCCCTTCTTAATTACGGTTTCAATCATGTGAAATAGCAGCTATGCTCTCCTCTGGTGCGGGCGCCATTCCAGTGATGTCGGCGTCTGGTCTCCTGGAGCATGCATGACATATCACGGGAACCCTGCAGCCGACGCCATTCCAGTGATGTCAGCGTCTGGTCTCCTGGAGCATGCATGACATATCACGGGAACCATGCAGCCGACGCCATTCCAGTGATGTCTATGTCTGGTCTCCTGGAGCATGCATGACATATCACGGGAACCCTGCAGCCGACGCCATTCCAGTGATGTCTGTGTCTGGTCTCCTGGAGCATGCATGACATATCACGGGAACCCTGCAGCCAACGCCATTCCAGTGATGTCTGTGTCTGGTCTCCTGGGGCATGTGTAGCACCCCGAGGGTTCGGTTGCTACAGGGGTATTGCACCTCAACCAGAGGTGTGATATTCCACTCCCAGGTAAGGATGGAGTGTGGACCAGGGCTCAGTTAGCTGCACACGCACACACTCCCCATTTCCGGGGGAAAGCTCGATGGTGCTCCCATTTTTGCAGGCACAACTGACCATGTCCCTGGCTGGAGTGGGGAGGGGGTAGAGAACCCAGTGGTGTAGGAGCAGAAGGGGACGGTTTCTGGAGCATAGGAAGGAGCGCATTGGGTGCAGGTCACCTGAGCTCAGCACAGAGAAGCAGATATAAGGTGGGAGCCATCTCAAGTCTAGGAGAATAGTAGGAGTAGTAAGAGAGAGAGCTGACAGGGAGCAGCAGCTCAGCCTGAGCTCAGCTCCATGAGGCAGGCCTAGAGAGAAGGCCGGGGCCAGAGAGAAGAAGAGAAGAAGGAAGGAAGGAGAAGAGACA
The DNA here is from genome assembly GCF_046119375.1 of Phyllobates terribilis. Classification (NCBI taxonomy): domain Eukaryota; kingdom Metazoa; phylum Chordata; class Amphibia; order Anura; family Dendrobatidae; genus Phyllobates; species Phyllobates terribilis. The sequence continues at coordinate 700,663 of NW_027363046.1, forward strand.
GAGGAGTGGAAGGGCTCCAGAAACAAGAAGGCAGGAGGGATCCTAAGAGTGCAGAACGGCCAGCAACCATTGCAAACCCCATTATACCGGGTGAAAGGGTCAGGCCGTGGAAAGGTACCGGATCCCTAAGTTGGTGGAGGCGAATCTACCCTCAGCCAAGAACCGGAGGTTGTGACCATTTATTGGTGCGACCCCCTGCTAAACCTGCTAGGGAGGCACCATATAGGATAGCGGGAAGTGAAGGCCAATGCTTACCCGACACGGTCCGCGGTAGCCGGACAGAAGTCAGGACACTGGTGGGGCACGAGAGGCCAGAGAAAGGACAGAAGGGGGTCCTGTGCCATACTCCTGAATTGCCTGGGGGTTGACCGAGCTCCTCACCTGGTGGACACAGCACGGCTCGGGCAGTCCTTGCTGACAGAAGTGACTTGGATATCAACTGTGAGTAAAACACCCTGGACTGCATCATTGGACTCTGTGTCATTTATGCTGCGCCTGCACCATCACCCCCAGCATTCACTTTCACTGCCCTGAGGCTACACTTTTCCCATGGGAAGTTATCCTATCCCTGTGCTGCACACTAATACCAGCCTCAGCGGTCTGCCTCGCAGCGGCGGTTATCTCTGACCGCAATCCACGGGTGGCGTAGTTGGACATTCACAAAACTATAAATAGACTGCCACAGCATTTGGTCTGACCACCCTGAGCCACGGGATCGGGTTGCCACTACTACCCCCATCAGCACCGTACACTAGAAGGCCTAGTTCCGGGTACCCCCCGGCTCAGGGGGCGAGTCACATGCATGACTAATCATAGGATCCCTGCAGCCAATCAGTGACTGTGACTCACCCCCTGGGCCGTGGGGCACTTGGAACCGGGCTTCAGTGTGATGATGGGGGTAGTAGTGGCAACCTGATCCCGTGGCTCAGGGTGGTCAGACCAAATGTTGTGACAATCTATTTGTAGGGTTTTGAATGTCGGACTACGCCACCCGTGGATTGCGGTCAGGGAGGACCGCCGCTGCAAGGCAGACCGCTGAGGCTGATGTAGATATGCAGCACAGGGATAGGATAACTCCCCACGGGAAGAGTGTAGCCTCAGAGCAGGTAATAGGATGCTGGGGGTGATGGTGCAGGCCGCAATAATAAAGGTCCAGAGTCTACTTCAAACAGTCCAGGGTCTTTATTGTAGGTGGTACTTATGACCCAACAGGAGTACAGGGTAGGAATGGGCCTGGGTGTCTGAGAACATTCAGGCGAGCCCCACTGGTCAGGGTGAGTGGGTAGGCCTACCGTTCTCTCTGCCCTTGCTGACTATCTCCCCCTTTAGTGGTGTGATAGCCCACGTCCCTGAGCTGGCCATGTACTACACCTGTATGGCTTGCGACTCGGGCCTTAGGTACCTGTTGCTTCTCTGTGCTGTACCAGTCCCTCTGTGTGGCGGAGCCTCCAGGCTTCTCAGGCCAAGGGACCTAAAATCCCTCGCAGGTAGGTTATCTGCTGCCGGGCTTGCAACCCTGACAGCCTCGGATCCCAGTGTCCGGTTATGTAGTTCTCTCTCTCAGGGTCCCTTCTGCCTTCTTGTTTCTGGAGCCTTTCTACTCCTCTTTCTCTCCACCTTTCTTCCTTCCTTCTCCTTCTCCTCTTCTCCTTCCTGGCCCCGGCCTCTTCTCTAGGCCTGCCTCGTGGAGCTGAGCCCAAGCTGAGCCTCAGCTCCCTGTCAGCCCTCTCTGGCTGAACTTCTTCCCTCTCTGAACTAACCGACTGAACACTCTCCTAAGATGGCCCCCACCTTTTATCTGCTTCACTGTGTCTGAGCTCAGGTGACCTGCAACCAATGAGCTCCTTCCTATGCTCCAGAAACTGTCCCCTTCTGCTCCTGCATCACCGGGTTCTCTCCCCCCTCCCCACTCCAGCCAGGGACATGGTCAGTTGTGCCTGCAATAAATGGGAGCATCTGCGAACTGTCCCCCGGAAATGAGGAGTGTGTGTATGCAGCTAACTGAGCCTTGGTCCATACTCCATCCTTACCTGGGAGTGGAATATCACACCTCTGGTTAAGGTGCAATACCCCTGTAGCGACCGAACCCTCTGGGCGCTACAACTGCATCACTCTCTCATCCTTTGAACAGAACTGACAGCCAGAGAGCAGCAGCAGATTACACTTCTTTAGGGTGTCCCTTTCGTCTGAAGGAAGTGAGAGTGAAATGGCTACTGACTGCGTGATATGAGGTCACTCGAGTCCTGGGAGACTAAGCGCAGACTTGGGTAGAACAGCAACAGCACAAAAGGTGATTATAGCTGTTTTATATGTAGGAAATATTGTGATTGAGAGCTGTTTGAGTAGTGGACAACCCTTTCTATATAGCTGACATTTTATCTCTAACAGTCGCAGTCAGAGCTTCGTTTCGGCCGCAGCTGTTAACCATTTAAATGCCGCTGGCTCCCACTGGCGCTCTGGGATGAGGCCGATGAGTTAAAATGAAAGCTGGTAGCATGCTGAAGGTCCCTGTCTCGACTATATTTGAACTGATCTGAATCAGAGCTTTGAAGGAAACTGGTATTTTCACTATATAGCATAATAATGTGGTATTGCACCGTGTCATAGAAAATATTGCAATTTCTGAAGCCACTAGTAAAGGAGCATTCCTTCACCCCTCTCACCTCCTCTTTTGCAATAGGACAAAAGAGGGCAATCTAAGCAGCCCATATGCAGAATGCCCAGTTGACAAGTAGGAAAATTAGATGTAGCTGGATAGTGAACTATGGGGGAAGGCATCGGCGAGATCTTACAATATCCCACCGCTGCCACCAATTTGTCAGGGATTTGCACACACAGACTATCCTGATTACTCACTATGTAGTTACCGGCAAGCAAGCCGTGAGCGTATGGCGTACACGCCTCCGAATTTCAACGCATTGAATGTGTATATGCCCCCAAACGATCATTGCCAGCTTCACGATAACCCAATTAATAGTATTCACTGCCACCACCGATCAGTTCTAAATACAGGCCTGATCGGACTCCTGCTTTCTGGTAGCGTATGGCTTCGGGGGAGGAACGATTACAGAACAGAAGAAACAGGACTAATACATTTTATATTTAATCCAAAAGGAGGCAGGGTTTATGAAAAAATATACAAAGGATTTTACAAAGAGGGACAGTACAATACATATACAGTTACACAAAATAAAAGGTATTAATGGAAGAACTTACTAGACAGATCAGAGACTATTCAATTTACCTGGAGGAGAGGTGCTCCAATGGACTGTTATGGAGCAGGACCTGTGCTTACAAATATGTATCTCACGGCATGAGTATAGACCCATATTCAGCTGGATCTTTTATGCTGAAGGGGTGGCCCTGCCCACACACTCCCCTGTGATGACCTCACGTGGGCTCATCTCTGTCCATCATGGTTTTATGAAATCTATAATTTCTGAAATAACTTCTCACTGGTTGATCACAGAAGTTAGCAAGTGATGCCATCTTTTTTTAATGTGATTTTGCCTTGAGAAGAATATTGAAAATTTAACCCCATGTCAATCATTGTGCCCTGTTTGGCGGGATTATAGAGGTCTACAGCATACAGTTGTAACTGGACACTTCTGCAGCTAAGAAGGGAGGGGGCAGAGAGACAGCGAGTGACAAATGTGTCACAGCAGCTCTCAGCCAAGAAGCTGCCACAGCAAGACCCCCTTTGGACCCCAGCCATGCAGCATGCCCTTTGTGTCAGATACAGTATTCCCATAACTCGGTATTGAATTATAGCATGTCCTAGTTATTCATAATCTAGATTTTCGAGATCCCAAGAGAATGGGAAATGTCACGGTCATAGAAATATTGAGAATCTCTTTCTCCCCCTCCGAAATCCCACTCACTATTCCCTCCTCCCCTATCTACCATTTGTCAAAGGAGCAAGAGCTTACACTCTTCCCAATTGCCCATATGCAAATAGCGGGATCCACCAAGTGTTCAGGCTAATCACCATATAAAATGGAGACAGGAGTGATGAATTGACACCTGGGTGAAAAGGATACAGCTCCTAGAATTCCTTTGAAGCTTAGCTCATCTCCATTTGCACATGTATTCAAGCTGCAGTCTGGTAGGCACTGAAATGAAATATGGAATATCAGAGTTTCTATAACACTGATTGTGATAGGATACATATTTTTAGTGGCAGGGTTAGCTAAGGAACAATATACATATTTTTCCTTATCTGAGAACAGTACGGGTGCGCTATGATGCAAGAAGGCAGGAATGACCAACCGAAGATATGTCATGTCTAGTCTCTAAAGAAAGGTAAATTTGTAATAAGAAATGTGATATTACATGGAAACTTCTGCGATCAACCAGCGAGGAGTTATTGTGGAAGTTAGAGATCTTAATAAAACCATGAAGTGGTGCCAAGCCCACAGTGAAGTCATAACAGGGGAATGTGTGGGCAGGGCCCCTTTCAGCATAAAAGTTCCAGCTGTAGTTGAGAATATAGTCATGCCGGGAATTATATATTTTATAAGCAGAGGTCCCATTGTCTGTGTAGAACTGTACCAATCTGACCTTACACGTCCTCGAGGGGGTGCGGAATGTCATGATGGTGCAAATGACAGATCCGTACCACGTGCTCCGTCTCACGTAATTGTGACGTCAGGCAGGTGGTGGGGTGTGGATTCATCAGTTCCGACAGTGGTAGGATTCTGTGGGGTCCCTCCTGCTGCCAATTTCTTTGCATTGGTGGCAAGCGGTGGGATCAAGATAATAGTGTGTGTGTGTAACGCATACTCAGACACTTAAGATCAGCTCAGCACTAGACAGTCCGAGTGCAAATACTGTAAGGTGTGTGTGGGTGCATCAGGTGGCAGTTCGGTGTCACTGACCATAGAGGATGGCCAGTGGCACCAGGGCCAAAACCAAGGAGATGGCCAATGCACCTTATGGTGTTGAGGAGGTGGAAGACCACGTTACTCTAAGAGAAGGGGAGTCCAACTTAGGCCCCCCAGAGAGAGATTCACCAGTGGTCGGTCCCGCAGTGGGCTACCCACCACCTGACCCCCTCATACAAGTTTCCCTAGCGAGTCTCCAGGTTGGAGACAGGGCCACCTATGAGACCCTCATGGCAGAACGTCAGCGGGAGCACGAGCACCAGAAAGATGTGTTCCAGCTCCAACTGCAGGCCCCAGCCAGTCGCAAGTCCCCTGAGATCCGAGTCCCGAAGCTATGGACGAATGACTTCTCCCTTCTGCACAAAGGAGGGGGCTTGGACACTTTCTTGCTGGCATTTGAAAAAAACTGCCATCAGTACCATCTGCCTGAGGAACAGTGGGTCCGGTTCCTAACCCCTCAGCTTAGGGGTAAGGCCCTGGAAATCTTTGGGTACTTGCACAGTGAGACCACCCTGAGCTATGAGGACTTCAAGCAGGCTCTGGTCTGGCAGTACAACTTGACTCCTGAGTCATACCGGAAGAAGCTCCAGAGTATGCAGTGGTGTCCTGCAGACTGCTGGGTCGATCACATGTGGGCCCTAATGAGAGCAGTTGATCCTCGTCCCAGAATCTGTCCACTGTTTTGTGTGTGAGTGGGGGTGGTGGGAGGTCCCTTGACAACTTTCAGACTGTTACCATAGGCCACGCCAGAGCAATGGGACTGTGAGACACCGGTGCTGAGATGACCCTTGTGCGGCCCGAACTGGTGTCACCCTAGGATTTGATACCTGATAAAACTTTCGCCGGCTCCGGGATTGGAGGCATCAAGCCGGCGCTGTCCATCGCCAAGGTGTATGTGATCAATTCTGCATGCTGTATGAAGTTGTATTCAAACGTTCAAGTAAAGTTCTTTTTTATAAAATGGAGTGGAAGTTCCCTAATGTGTGTGCGGTGGTTCCTGAGGTGGAAGAACCGAAGACAGCAGAGATCTGCGACCAAAACGTGAGTGTTACACACCACATACAGAGCACAGGAGAATTGGGACATGTGTCTTTATCAGGGAGCCAGAGCGTGGGAACACAGCAGCCCCTCACCACAACTACCACCCTGAGTCCCTAACACCTCTCTCCCCATGGGGGACAAGATCAATCAAGTCAGCTGTGATGAGGCCTCAGAATGTGGCCATACGGCAGGCTGGAGAAATTTGTCCTGTGAGGTTGTTGCAGAGGGGGCAGACAAGGGGCAAACAGCTGCAGAGGGGGAGCATGCCATGGAGGGCGGGGCAGTTCCAGGAGAGATAGGGCTCCCAGGTAAGGCCGCATGGTAGGGTTCCTCCACAACCAGGATGTTAGAGGGCCAGGGTAGTCCTTTTAGACCAGATGCTTGGTCAGAAGCAGAGGAGAAACTGGCGCTACCCGTGGTCTCAGCGGCCGTAGCCACTGTTGCTTGCAGTGGCGGCACCCGGGCCCTAGTGGCCCCTCGGGAGTCCGACGGCTTCTCCCTTTCCGACCAAGTGGCTGCCGGGTCAGACAGAGGCCAGGAGATGTGGCAGGTTTGTCTATTCTGGCCATGTCCAGTCAGGGGTTTCAGGTGGCGTTAGAGACTGACAGCCTGAAGCCTCGTGAGGAGCGGGCGGCACAGCCTCCCTCGAACTCGGTCCTCCAGTGGGTGGTCTGGGACCAAGGATGGCTATACCGGGTAGCAGTCCAGCGAGGCTCACCGGAGGCGTGGCCCAGGGATCGACAGTTAGTGGTACCCTATCCGTTCAGGGTGGAGTTTGTTGCAGATGGCACACGAAATTCCGATGGCTGGACATCTAGGGATCCATAAGACCAAGGCCAGGCTAGCCCAGCATTTCTAATGGCCAAGGTTGGGGGCTGAGGTAACTGTCTACTGCCGTTCGTGTTACACCTGTCAGAGGGTGGGGAAGGTGGGGCGGTGGCCCAAAGCCCCACTGGTAACTCTGCCCATCATCGAAGAGCCTTTCAGGAGGGTGGCTGTGGATTTGGCTGGCCCGATGGCCACTCCCAGCAGCTCAAGGAAACGCTTCATACTGATGGTAGTAGACTATGCCACCCGGTACCCGGAAGCGGTAGCCTTGTCATCCATTCGGGCAGACAAGGTGGCTATCGCCTTACTGAAGATGTTCTCCCGAGTGTGTTTTCCCCAGGAAATGCTCACCGACCGGGGAACCCAGTTCATGTTGCAGCTGATGGAGACCCTCTGTAAGCAAATACAGGTGCAAAATCTGGTGACCAGCCCATACCACCCACAGACCAATGGCCTGTGCGAACTGGCACTCTGAAGCAGATGCTTAAGATGTTGGTTGACTCCTAGGGGCACGACTGGGCGCGGTACCTCCACACCTGCTCCTTGCCTACCGGGAGGTTCCACGGGCCTCAACGGGGTTCTCCCTTTTGAGCTCCTGTACGACTGGCGTGCGCGGGGCGCCTGGCTCTGGTGAAGGAGGTCTGGGAAGGGGACTTGACCTCCCCTGGAGTGTCAGTCATTGAATGTCTTACGCTTCCATGACAAAATGCAGGCCTTGGCACAGCTGGTGCACGACAATGACGCGAGCCCAGGCCGACCAGAAGTGATAGTACGACCAAAATGCTTGTGAAAGGACCTACCAGCCCTCCATGTGCTCGCCAGAGGTAGCCTGACCGCCATTAGGTACAGAGATGAGATCCTCAGACCCCTTGTGAGACCTTATGCTGGTGCCCTGGGTGAAACCTAATGCAGGACAATGCCAGACCTCATGTGGCTGGAGTGTCAGCAGTTCCTGCAAGATGAAGGCATTGAAGCTATGGACTGGCCCGCTCATTCCCCAGACCGGAATCAGATTGAGCACATCTGGGACATCATGTCTGGCTCCATCCACCAACGTCACGTTGCACCACAGACTGTCCAGGAGTTGGAGGATGCTTTAGTCCAGGTCTGGGAGGAGATCCCACAGGAGACCATCCGCAACCTCATCAGTAGCATGCCCAGGCGTTGTAGGGAGGTCATACAGGCACGTGGAGGCCACACACAATACTGAGCCTCATTTTGACTTGTTTTAAGGACATTACATCAAAGTTGGATCAGCCTGTAGTGTGTTTTTCCACTTTAATTTTGGGGGTGACTCCATATCCAGGCCTCTATTGGTTAATAAATTTGATTTCCATTGATGATTTTTGTGTGATTTTGTTGTCAGCACATTCAACTTTGTACAGAACATAGTATTCAATGAGAATATTTCATTCATTCAGATCTAGGAGGTGTTATTTGAGTGTCTCCTTTATTTTTTTGAGCAGTGTAGTATAAATATGCTCCAAGATAATTCTGCAGTATTTCACAGTCAAATCCAATGGTAGTAAAATATAAAAAATAACCTTTATTCAATATTTTAAAAAGATTTTAAGTGTCCAAAATCCGTCAAATTTCCTAAAATTATCCTAAACATAGGACTATTGTGAATGGTTTTAATTTATCTCACCGGCTAACCATTTATATATATATTGTCTTGTTGGGAGGCCAGGGATTAGTCACAATTCCTAGGGGTATCTCTTTATTTATATGTATAACTCCCTTTTCAATTTGGCCTCTGGCTATTAGAAATCATGCCATCTCATTTCTCCTCATTGAGTCTGCAGTCTGATAATGGCATTAATAATCTTCATTTTACCATGTCCTGTGCTATTCTCTTCAGAACGGCTTTATAGTGCTGCCGTCATATACCGGTGCGGTGCTTGTTTCTCCTGATCTAGGAGCTTTATATTGAGGTAGCCTGGCTAATCATCTCTTGTAGGACTTTCTATAGAAATGCTCAGCCCTACGCGTTTCATCATTCTTATATGAGACTCTCATGGTCATCAGGGGCTCACAGTCTATGATCTTTTTTGGTTTGATAGTACGATAGTTTTGTAATAAACTTATTGGCAGGGTTGCCGGCAGCGTCTGGCGGCTAAACCAGCGTGACTTTATAGGAAAGTTGGTGCCCCCTCTTGTGCGCCCCCCCTTCTGTCATCCAATCGAGTGACTCGGGTGCGTTGCAGGCGTATTATGTTGGGATCATATAATCATGCAGGGACTCGTCTCATTCTTCCAGGAGGATCTTTTTCTCACAGAGATGTCTTGGCTGCACTGCGATCTCACAGTATTAATATGTCTTTTATATCTAGGGAAGGAGACTGGTATATTGCATTGCATCTTATAATGTCGTCTCTACGAGTTTGTTGCGATATGAGTTGTTAATAGTGTTTGTTCGCAGTTTGTCATTTGTTTGGTTTACAGACAGATCTGCCTGTTTCATGTGCTACCTCGTCCCACCTACACTTAGATCGATGCAGAACTTCCTTTCATCGTGACAAATGCCATCTGGCTATGTCACTGCTTCCGCACCAGCAAACGCTTGCGGACGTCTATTTCCTCAAAGTTCATTTCATTTGATCGTATCAATATGTCCATAATAATAGACATTGGGTTGACTTTTATTCTGATTGTATCGATGTATCTGTATTATTAAGTCTTCAGATGAGTATTTTATAATCTAAAAACAAAGGAAGAAATTCTGATGAAATTTGTCCTATTGTTATTAAACTTCAATTTGTTCAAGAGGTCATTTTTAGTGTTGAGCGAGCATGCTCGACACTGCTCAGTACTCGCCCGAGCATCTCACTACTCGGGATGTTCGGCGAGCACCGAGCATTTCCGGGTTACTCGGGCGGGAGCTCGGGTCTCCACCCTGCATGTTTGGCGCTCTTTACAGAGCCAATGAACATGCAGGGATTGCCAGCCAGTCACTGTAATGCCGCAGCCATGTTGTTTGTGGGCATTACAGTGATTGGCCGCATAGCGTCACCTCGAGTATTTAAAACCGGGCGCCGCCATCTTGGAAACAGTCGCTCCGGATCAGACAGTGTAGAGACAGCGCTGCTGATTTAGGGAGAGATATAAACTGCGAAATAGTTAGTGTAGGGTCTGTAAAGGCTGCCAGATCAAACAAACAGTCCTTCTCAGGACTAATATCCATCCCAGATACCAGGCAGGCAGGCTGTATAGGAGACACAGTGGTTATACCAGCAAACGCTGCATTACAGTCCTGTGTGCTCCTGTTGCTGAAATTGCTGGACTTAGCTCCAGGTCTCAGGGGACAGGAAAAATCCTTTTTTTTTTTTTTTTTTTTCCTCCTTCACACTGTACAAATACCCATCTTATTAACCTTTTGTCCCCCCCCCCCCCCCCCCAAAAAAAAAAAAAAGCGTGTGATTTTTCAGACACAAATATATCTGTTGAAAATAGTCAGGTGTAGGCTAGAGAAACAGAAGTGTTGTTTTGCACTTCCACGGTTCAAACCTCTGTATTATCCACTTTGGCCCATTTGTATCTAAAAAAAAACATGGTTTGAGTGTGTCGCTCACTGTTCAGCCGCAATTATATCTATTTAAAAAAGTCTGGTATACCCCAGTAAACAATAACTGTGGTTTTGCCATCCCACGGTAAAAAATCTCTATTATTCAGGTTTTAGTAGTTTTTACGTAAAGAAAAACAGTAATAGTTTCTCCCTGATTGTTCAGATTGTTTAAAAGAGTCGGGTGTAGGCCAGAGAAATAGAACTGTGGTTTTCCTCTTCCACGGATCTAATCTACTTTTTATTACCCTTTTTCCATTGATAGTGTGAGTGTAAGCTATTTTACTTCCTTTACAATGGGCAAGGCGCGTGGCAAGGGACGTGGAACTGGACGTTCTGGTGATGGTTTGTGCAGAGGACGGGGCCGTGGCCAAGGTGAAAACGTGCCACAACCAACGCCACATCTTCTCGCTCCCACTTCTTGACCGAATTATTAGGGAAGCACAGAACAACACCAGTATTGAGAACTGATCAGTGTGCACAGGTTATTAATTGGATAGCAGATAATACTTCCAGTTACATGGGCACCACCACCTCCGCTCTGTCTTCCACACAGTCAGCTCTTAGTAGCCGTGAGTCTCGACCGCATACTCCTCCTCACCCTGATGCTCCTTCCTCCCACCATGCTGAGTGTCGTCAGACAGCAATTGATCCCACACTTGGACACTCTGAAGAGCTGTTCACTGGTCCATTTCCATATTTGTGCCCCTCGCCTGATACGCTTGTGGTGGAAGAGGAGATCCCATGTAGCGATGCCCAAATATTTGAACAGCCACGGCCAGAGGAAGTCGACGCTGCCAATTTGTCACAAGAGGTGGACGATGGCGAGACACAATTGCCAGGAAGTGAGGAGGAGCATCGTGGTGCGCAAGTGGAAGAGGAGGAGGTGGTGGATGATCTAGTAACTGACCCAACGTGGCAGGAGGACATGCAGAGTGAGGCCAGCAGCACACAGGGGGAGGGAGGCAGAGTACCTCAACAGGCAGGAAGAGGCAGTGTGGTGGCCGCAGACAGAAGGCGGGCATCCGTTCCCCGTAACACCAACACGAGGGACGTTGCCAGTACAAGCGGTAGGTCTTCCAGAGTCTGGAATTTTTTTAAGACTCTGCTGATAGCCCCAAAAAGGTCATATGTTCCACCTGCCATGCCAGCATCAGCAGGGGTGACAAAACTACCAGGCTGACCACCACCAGCATGATCAGGCACATGGCAGCAAAGCACCCGACTTTGTGGGGCGAAACCCAGGGTCCACGACCAGTGTCAGCGGGTGTCACCACTGCTTCTTCTACTGTTGTGCGTGCAATAGAACCCCCTGTTGTGTGTGCAAGGCAATCCCTTGTCCATACTGCATGTAAAGATTCCCCCTCCTCTCAGTCTTCACTTGTTATGGCAGTTTCTCAAGAAACAGCATCCACGTCCCACCGCAGCGTTCAGTTGTCCATATCCCAGACCTTTGAACGAAAGCGGAAATTCGCAGCTAACGCCCCACAGGCCACAGTCCTAAATTCGCACATTTCACGACTGCTTGCATTGGAAATGCTGCCTTTTAGGCTGGTGGAGATGGAATCCTTCCGCAATCTTATGGCGGTGGCCGTCCCTCGGTACTCGGTCCCCAGCCGACACTATTTTGCCCGGTGTGCCATCCCCGCACTACACAAGCACGTGTCCCAAAGCATCTGCCGTGCCCTCAACAACGCAGTTACTGGGAGAGTCCACCTGACAACAGACACATGAACAAGTGCTTGTGGCCAGGGACAGTACATCTCTCTGACGGCACACTGGGTAAACATAGTGGAAGCTGGGACCCAGTCGGACCTTGGGACGGAACACATCCTCCCCACACCGAGGATTGCGGGCCCTATGTCAGTCATAGTTGCCCCCATAGTTTATAGCTCCTCCTCCGCCTCCATCTCCTCCTCCATCTCCGCCTCCATCTCCTCCTCCTGTTCAGCCTCCTCCTCCATCTCCTCCTCCTCCATCTCCATCTCCTCCTCCTGTTCAGCCTCCTCCATCTCCATCTCCTCCTCCTGTTCAGCCTCCTCCATCTCCATCTCCTCCTCCTGTTCAGCCTCCATCTCCATCTCCTCCTCCTCCTCCATCTCCTCCTCCATCTCCTCCTCCATCTCCTCCTCCATCTCCTCCTCCTGTTCAGTCTCCTCCTCCTGTTCAGCCTCCATCTCAATCTCCATCTCCTCCTCCTGTTCAGCCTCCATCTCCATCTCCTCCTCCTGTTCAGCCTCCATCTCCATCTCCATCTCCTCCTTCTGTTCAGCCTCCATCTCCATCTCAGATATCACCACATCAGTTACAAGCTGGAAGCACTGCAGTACTGCCTCCGCCAAGTGGCAACAGGCTGTGCTGAAACTCATAAGCTCAGGTGATAAACCTCACACTGCTTGTGAGTTGTGGACAGCTGTGAAAGAGCAGGCAGATCTGTGGCTGAGACTGCTGAACCTACATCCCGGCATGGTCGTGTGTGACAATGGCCGTAACCTGGTGGCGGCTCTGAGGTGAGATCACACACGTACCATGCCTGGCTCATGTGCTTAACCTCGTGGTTCAGCGGTTTCTTAAATCATACCCCGAGTTGCCAGATCTGCTTGTGAAAGTACGCCGCCTGTCAGCTCATTTTCGCAAGTCTGCTACAGCTTCCGCCGCCCTTGCTGTGTTGCAGCAGCGTTTGCAGCTTCCAGCACACCGACTGGTGTGTGATGTCCCCACACGTTGGAACTCTACCCTCCACATGTTGCAAAGGATTTGTGAGCAGAAGAGAGCAGTTGTGGTGTACCAGATACAACAAGGCCGTCGATGTTCAGGTCAGACTCCACACATAAGACCTCAGGAGTGGACCTGGATGTCTGACATATGTACCATCCTGACAAACTTTGAGGAGGCCACCAAGATGGTGAGTGGCGATGACGCCATCATTAGTGTCAGCATCCCACTTGTCTGTCTTTTGCAACGCTCTCTGCAGAGAATTAAAGAGGAGGCATTGCAGCCAGAGTATGATGAGATGGATCAAGAAGCCGTAGTGGGCGATTACACACAGCCCAGCCTCATCTCATCCCAACGTGCATTGGGGGACAGAGGGAGAGGAGGAACAGGAGCTGCTATCAAGTGCTGTAGATGGTAGTACCTGTACAAGTGTTATACCGTCGGTTCAGCGTGGGTGGCCTGAGGACAGGGGGGAGGAGGAGAGCATGGTCAGTCGTCATCTTGGTGAGGACAAGGAAATCTTGCCCATTACCAGTCTAGCACGCATGGCTGACTTTATGTTGCGCTGCCTTAACTGTGACCCTCGCGTTGTCAAAATGTTGGGTGACAGTCATTACTGGTTGGTGACACTTGTAGACCCCCGCTACAAGGAGAACTTTCACTGTCTTATTTCTGAGGTGGAGAGGTCTACAAAAATGGGCCTGTACCAGAAGGCCCTTGCTGCAGAACTGTTAAAAAAAAATTCCCATCTGAACACGCTAGCGGCAGAGGTCACAGTTTGTTGACCAACCAAAGCGTACAAGCGAGAGAGAGGCAACTCCAATCTAGTAGAGGCAGGGGAACACTGTCAACGTTCTGGGACAGTTTTCTCAGACCCTGAGGCATGGGGTACTCTCACAAGGAGTGGAAAGTTTCAAAAGATGGTGAGGGAGTACCTTGCCGACCGTACCAGCGTCCTTCGTGCCTTTTAATTATTGGGTATCCAAGCTGGACACTTGGAATGAACTCGCTCTGTACGCCTTGGAGGTCCTGGCCTGCCCTGCCGCTAGCATGTTATTGGAGCTTGTTTTTAGTGCCGCTGGGGGAATTATAACTGATGAGCACACTCTCCTGTCAACTGACAATGCTGACAAGCTGACCCTTATCAAAATGAACAAGGGCTAGATTGGGCCAGACTTCTCATCACCACCAAATGACAGCAGAGTAACATAAAGTCAAATCCACGGTGTTATTTCGGGAGGTGTATTCCCATGCACCACTTCACACCCACACATGGGTATACGCTTCCTCATTTCGGCTGTTTTATGTTCTTCTCCTTATCCTCAGCCTCCACCACCACTATACCACCAGGGTGACCGTGGTCTGTGTTTCCATTATTGCAAGTTCCTCCGTCCTTATTTTTGTCAGCTTTTGCTTGGAAGGCATAAGCAAAGACTGTGGGAGACCCACTCCCCAATAATGGGAATACTATTTTTAAGATGCTGTACTGTCTGGCTCTTGTAAGGGGCATTAAAAGCATCTTGTTATACCACTCTAACCTCCACGTCTCTTCTGAGGGGCATTAGTAGCGTCTTGTTATACCACTCTGACCTCCACGTCTCTTGTAAGGGGCATTAAAACCGTCTTGTTAAGCTACTGGGACCTCCACGAGTCTTTGAACGGGCTCTGCATTTCCTCCTAATTTTTTGAAGCTTTTGCTTGGAAGGCATAAGCAAATACTATGGGAGACCCACTCCCCAATAATGGGACTTATGTTTGTAATATGCTGTACTGCATGGCTCTTGTAAGGGGCATTGCAAGTTCCTCATAATTTTTGGAAAGCCTTCCATTCACTGCTTAGGCTAACAGTGTACAGGAGACCCAGTTGGTATAAATAGAAAAAACTGTTTAGTTAAGGCCCTCTGACCTCCATGTCATTTCCAAGGGGCATTGGAGTGCCTCAAAATTTTTGGTAGGCATTGCACTCACTGTATGCCCTATAACTGTGTAGCCGAACTGCTCCTTTTTGTTACAGAAACATATCCTACAAGACATATGTGGTTGACTGGCCTGATATTGATGTGAATGGTCCCTGTTCCTCCTTCTCCTTTGCCACTACCTCATCCATCATTTTTCACCTGAAGCTTTGTTTTAATGGGAGTCATAGAACTGTGATAGTAGCAGGAAAACATCCAGAAATCCTCGGAGGAGGTAGGATATGCGCCAAAACGCTGACCACCTCAGGCCTAGCCGCTACTACATACATGCGCTTGCATTCCAAGAAAACAAAGCAGATGCTAACTTGTATCATCATCATCATGGTCCTCACCTTGGCACTCTCAACTCCCCTGATGGAGAAGCCAGGGCCCACCAGAGGAGTCTGGTTCTCTGGTGGTCTCGTCCAATGCTGCCCTAAAGCAGGCCGGGCTAAGAAAAGTGTGTGGGGGGAAGTTGACAGGAGAAATGGGGGCGGCTGGGGACCGTTTATGCAAGCAAGCAGTATGGTATTGCAGCCTGGGGGTGGGTGGGTGGCAGGTTGCATACTTGCGCTTGCATTGCAAGGAATGGGAGAGGTACAATTGAACACTGCCCTGGGACAAGGACTTGAACGGGTATAGTTGCAAGTCTGCAACGACAGGTGCAGGGTGGGAGGCATCTTCGCATGTACCATGAACAGGGGTTTGGCATGCACACACTACAGCGGAATAGGCTGTCCTTCCCACTAAATGCACTGGGGAGGGCACAGGTAATGTTTTGGTATACGCGCTTAATCTTATGTATAAGGCACAGAGGGACAAATAGGGGCGGCTGGGGACTGAGTTTGAATACCTCGCTGCCGAAGCAGCCATGAGGTAGTGGCCAGCTTCGGCCTCCTCCAAACTAAAAGGCCCCATTTCAAGTGCAAGCTAGCAGTATGGCATTGCAGCCTGGGGGTGGGTGGGTGGCAGGCTGCACACTTATGCTTGCATTCCAAGAAAACAAAGCAGATGCTAACTTTCATCATCATCATGCTCCTCACCTTGGCACTCTCAACTCCCCTGATGGAGAAGCCAGGGCCTACCAGAGGAGTCTGGTTCTCTGGTGGTGTCGTCCAATGCTGCCCTAAAGCAGGCTGGGCTAAGAAAAGTGTGTGGGGGGAAGTTGACAGGAGAAATAGGGGCGGCTGGGGAACGTTTATGGACACCCGGCTGCCCCCAGGCGGCTGGGGACCGTGTGTGGACACCCGGCCGCGGGGCGGCTGGGGACCCAGTGTGGATGCCCGGCTACCTGGCGGCTGGGGACCGAGTATGGATTCCAGGCCGCCAACGCAGCCATGACGTGGTGGCCAGATTTCGCCTCTATATGCCTAAAAGGCCCAATTTCAAGTGAAAGCAAGCAAGCAGTATGGTATTGCAGCCTGGGGGTGGGTGGGTGGCAGGCTGCATACTTGCGCTTGCATTGCAAGGAATGGGGGATGTACAATTGAACAATACCCTGGGACAAGAACTTGCACTGGGATAGTTGCAAGTCTGCATCTTCTGACGCGGCAAGGATCATTTCTGATGGGCACACTTTTAGGCAGTGACCTGGGTGTCAGAGATGCTTCCAGGGGTATTCCCCATGCTGTTCCCATGTATTTTCAGCACTGTATGCATGTGTCACACAGCACATGGTCAGATAAGGTTGTAAAATGTTAAAATGACATTTCCCGGTGAATGCATTTGTCACGGTTGAAAGCAATACAAAAGTGCAAAAACTTCTAAAAAAATGCTACTTGTTAACATAGCCCAAGGTGTGGAGGAGTATTTTTTTGGGGGGGTTATTTATTTTACCTTATACACAAGTCTTTACCCTGGAAAGGAAGTTCCTTAACATATTTCACAGGAAAGCAGTTTCAGTTTCATTTTTGAATGTTTTATTGTGAGCCCTTAAAAGTGGCTTAATACCTCTGACCACGTTGTTGACAGCAGTGACCTGGGCATCAGAAATGCTTCCTGGGGCGATCCCCATGCTGTCCCCATGTCATTTGAGCACTGTCACTATCGTTTTGGGCACTTGTTAGGCTTTTAAAAGACGGCCGGGAGTGCCATGCCAAAAATGTTCAGGTCTCCCATAGACTAACATTGGGCTCGTTGCTCGGGTCGAGCACCCGAGTATCACGGCGAGCTCGGCCCGAGATTTGAGCACCCGAGCATTTTAGTGCTCGATCAACACTAGCGTGCACGGCTGCTGGTCCTCAAACCGGGTGGACCAATCGAAGCCCAGCGCGCCGTACACCCACTCAGGTGCCGGAGGTGGAGGCTCCGCGAGGGAACCCAGCAGAAGGTTCCTGACTTCAGTGCCTGGGAGTGGAGGTTCCGGGAGGGCAACAAGTGGAAGGTCCTCAGTCAGTGCCCTGGGGTGGAGGTTCCGGGCTGAGCAGCTGCTCCAGGGAGGGCATGGCGGGGTATGGAGAGTGTTGGTGTAGGAAGCCCAGGAGCAGGTCGGCGCTTGCAGCGTCTGGGACAGGGGATTTCTTCCCACCTGCTCCTGTGCTGCACACGGCCTCCTGGTATTCAGCGGGTTCCGCTGGGTTGCCGCTGCTGGCATCCTGTGCTGCTCTACACCGTGCTGCAAACTTCTCCAACAGCTCGCTCCTCCACTTGGTAACTGCTGCTTGCTGGGCCCGGTCCACTTGTTGGCTCAGCTCCAGAATCTCACTCTGGAGGAACTCCGCGTCCTCCGGGGATAACTTACTGGCTTCTCCCTCCAGGGTGAGGGGGGTCGCTTGCCACGGCAGCAGGCCAGAGGCGGAGGCTTGATCCTGACTTCCGTCCATGTTGTCTGCCGGGTGCGGTCTGTCTAGACCAGGGTTCCCCAACTCCAGTCCTCAAGGCCCACCAACAGGTCATGTTTTCAGGATTTCCTTAGTATTACACAGGTGATAATTGCATCACCTGCACAGGCAATAATTCCATCACCTGTGCAATACTAAGGAAATCCTGAAAACATGACCTGTTGGTGGGCCTTGAGGACTGGAGTTGGGGAACCCTGGTCTAGACTGGTTAAGACCACACCCTGTCTCCATTCCTTCTTTCCTCCTCCTCCTCCTCCTCTTTCGGGGTCGGTCCCATGGCAATCTGCTGTCGGTCACTCCTTGTGACGGCCTCCCTGCCTTGACGGACACATCTATGCGGACAGTCACAGTTGCAAGGGGCAGGGTATGCTTTTGGCGCCATTCTGGGACCCGGCCCACGATGGGAGGTTCCATACTGTTGTCTTTGATCACGCACATAATGGCGCCCGTTCTTCTGGGGCGGGCACCACATCAGTATCATTACACAGTTCTTTAGGCACACTTCACCCACCGATAACGGGTTGGTCACTTATCTTGTTCATGACTCCAGAGCTGACGCGCCCCCTGGCAGCTGGGCCTATGGATGCCGGTATAGGGGATATCACCGTGGCTGGCCCGGTCCGTGACCCAGGGCGGTCAGTAAAAAGGGGAAGATATTGGAGGATCTGGGGAAAGTGTTTGTGACGCCACCTGTGGAAGGCAGCCAAAGGGAGCTGCCGCTGCGGAGCAGTCCTCTGGAGCTGATGTTACGGCAGCAGGGATGGTGTGGCTCTCCACAGGTAGAGCTTGCTCCTGGGCAGTGTAAGGCAGTGAAAGTTGCACTGGGCGTTGTAGTGCAGGGAGGGAAAGATGGCGCAGATAAAGAATGGACTGAGGCAGTGCGATGCAGTCATCCGAGTCTTTTCTCACAGTTCTTATGACAGTTCCATTGGTGCACTGTACAGTTGTCAGCCTCCCCACGTCACGCTGCGTTCACCAGGCAGGGGTTCAGCACTTCCTCAGGTAGATTAGGAGCACCTGACAGAACTCCACTTTCTGTGTTCCTAGCTAGACAGTCTTCACACTGGGTCTGTCTCCCTCCTGCCCTGTGCTTCCCACTCTCAATCCCATTTGGGTGCTCTGAAGCCCCTCCTGTACGTTGGAGTTCCCGGACCTGCTTGTCCCTCACGGGGATTAGAATGAGGCTTCAGCAACTGACTATATAAGCCAGAAGCCTCCCAGCCAAGACCTGGAGTTACACGGCTGGACCAGGGGTCTGTCCCCTTCCTGCGGCTTACGATCCCTGTCTTCTGACAGATGCGGGGCATACGGGTGCCGTCCTGCACTCGCCGTACCCCCTAGGATCCCTTCCTTAGATCGGAGCCTACTCCTCTGCTCCCCTCCTGGGCCTCTAGCACTGGGCCCTGCTTGTGGAGCAGAGCTCCTAAAGAGACTCTGATCCCTGACTGTTCTCCACTGACTCCTCTACCGAACTCTCCTGCCACCCTAAAATGGCTCCCCTTTATATACCTACTACTATAGTGCTCCCTTAAACTACTTCCTCCACCCACACCCACTACTGGTTCCCCCTACCTCTGGGTTCCCCCTACTCCAGCCTGGGACAGGGCTCAGCAGTTGCGCTCATGCATGTTGCCCCTCCAGCCGGCCTGGAGCAGTGTAGTGTTGAATGCGGGTGTTGGGGTTCTGGGCAGCACTCCCTCCTCACCTGAGAGAAGGAGACTCCACACCTCTGAGTGAGGTGCACTATCTCTGTGGTGACTGAACCATCAGGGGCACCACAATTACAAGTCCCATTGTTTTCTGTTTGATTAAAGTGGGCTAATATCTGGCTAATCTAGCTGCCCTAACAAATGTTCAGTTCAAATACCCGCTCCTTGTTCTCTAGGCACAAATTGCTTAGAGGCAGGCAATTACCCTCCTCCCCACAGAACACATGAGAACTCATCTGTATGTTGGGAGAGATGGCTGCTAGCCAAATAGTGTGGCATAGCTGTGGCCTGGCCATACAAGGACTTGGCTGACTCCTTTTCAGTAGAGAGGAGCGGTGTTCGACTCGAACTGTTCGCCAATCTCAACTTCGAGCTGTTTTGGGCGGTGTTCGAGCCGTTCGGCGAACACGAACAATTTGAGAAAAATTCGGCTGTTCGAGGTTATATTCGATAACTGTTCGTGCACCAAAATCATAACTGGATTTTTTCTCAGTAATGCTGAAAATTAATGTAAATACGCAGTTTGAGTGTACAGCGGGGTGGGGGGAGGGGCAGGGGATGGATCTCTGCATAAATAATGAAGATCTCCATTTTTTTTTCTCTTTCCCGCATTTACAGTAGGGAGGTGCAATCTGTCAGCCTATCAGCAGCGCACACACGGAGCGAACTGCTTTTTTTTCACACAAGCAAGGGCATGTGTCATTGGCAGTGTATGTCACATGTCCTTGCCCTATAAGACCCAGCCATTTTCCCCGTCACCACCATTTTCTCACTGCTGCAGCTGCGTGTTAGACTGCACTGCTGTTGCTGTGTGCGCTATAGTTTGTGTTAATTTCAAGCCAATTTTCGCACAAATCTACAGATAGCTTGGGAGTAGGGAATAGTTGTGATTGCAGTCCTTTTGAGGACTAGGTTACATCAGTTCCTATCACTTTTTGCCAGGCAGGTCTGTACTAGTGCTGTGCAAGTTTTTTTCACAGCATTTGGCTAAATCTAGCAAAGCAAATCCTTTTTGGCCTCTTGCAGTGTGTTAGTCAGTGGAGTAGCCTATCTGTGTTGCAAGCTACACCACCTGTGTATAGAATGCAAATTTTTTTACTGCACCTAGTGAAGGAAAACCTTTTGGGCATAGCATCATTCTATTAGTCCATCTATACTTACCTACACCAGGTTGGAAATTCAAAATAATTTTTATCTGCATCTTGCTCTGAAAAAAAAATATTTTGGCTTGTAGCAGTGTGTGGGACTTGTTCTATTAGTCCATCTATACTAACCTCCATCAGGTTGCAAATTCAAAATAATTTTTTTCTGCATCTAACCCAGCCAATACTTTTGGGCTAATACCACAGTTTGGCCACTCAGCTCTGCTCGGTTCCCATTCATTGTTTTTGTGCAAACAACTCCAGAGTTGTCAATTAGTTAACCACCAAAATGAGTGGAAAAAGGCCTGCTGCTTGTGGAAAGGGGAATAGGCATGTTGGGAAGGGAAAGAAAGGTTGTATCCATGGGGTAGGTGTTAAAGCAACAGTAACATCTGCTGAAGAAAGACAATCTTCCAGCCAAACTAAGATGTCTACTTCTTTTAGCGGACAATGTGAGAAGATCCCTTTCTTACGGCCACGCCAATCGCTACAAATTCCAGATGAGGCACAAAAACAGCATGTGCTTCAACAGATATCAAGTGCTCCTTTAAGTGGGCTCTCCTCCACCTCAACTTCAACATCACAAATACTCCAGTCCTCAGAGGTGTCACCCCAATCGCACTTGCTTCCTCACAGCTCCCAAGTCTCCAGCTGCCCGTCTTAGTATGGGGTAACACAGATGGTGGAGTCTGCAGAGCTGTTTACTCATACTATAGCCTGGGAATTAGAGGTCGGCTGCAGAGCTTCTGTGAATCCAGACGAGGAAATGATCTGCACTGATGCCCAGAATCTTTGAGTCGGATCCAGGACCAGAGGCAGAAGGTTCTGACCATAATGTAGACCCTCGTTCCCAAACTGTAACTCCTGTTGGTGGAGACAATGAGGAAGATGATGATGAGACTCATATACCTGATTGGAGCGACAACTTTAGTTTTTTGTCAGGGCAGGAAGAGGTTGGCTCTGAGGACGACGGGTGTGAGAACACACAGGGTGATGATGATGAGGTTGGAGATCCCACTTACTGTCAACCCACAGTTAGCCAGTCGATGAGGTCAGCAGAGGAGGTGGAGGAGGATGCTAGTGACGACTAGGTCAGGTTGCGCCTTCCTGGACAGACGTAGTACTGGAAGCACGTCAACAACTGCATCCTCAAACACAACTCTGCCTCTGACCACAAGTCGTGGTGGCTCTTCAGGTCGCATGGGTGCTAAGCCTTGCATAGCCTGGGCATTTTTTCAGATAGATAAGGATGACCCAACTTGTGTTATCTGTAACATTTGTCAGCAAAAGCTAAGTAGAGGCCAAAAAATACATAGTTTGAGCACTTCATGCATGAACCGGCACATGGATATGAAGCATAAATTGCAGTGGGAAGCTCACTGTGCTACAATGCGGCCTAGCCGGCCGGGCCAACCGCCGTCTGCCACATCTTGTGCATCCGCGGCCTCTTCATCCTCTGTGACTGGGGGGACAGCAGTCACACCTGTTTTGGGACGCAGACCTGCCACCTCTTTACCTGCAACAGCCAGCGTGATTGGCAGGTCATCATTTTCTTTGGAGGTGGAAACACCAGCTGGTGTTCAGCACTGTCCGACATCGATAGCACCACCTTTGGATCAAGGCAACCTAACATGTCCGCCTGCATCTTCCTCACGGACCGGCAGTTTGCCGGGGACACCCTTCTCAACCTCGTCTAAGCACAACAGCCAGCCCTCGGTCCCTCAGATGTGGACAAGTAAAAGACCATTTCCTCCTAGCCATGAGAAAGCTAAGAGGTTGAATTTCACCATCTGCAAGCTTTTGGCTACAGAAATGCTGCCTTTCCGCCTGGTGGACACAGAGGATTTTCGAGACCTTATGTCTGTCGCAGTGACCCAGTACCAGATGCCCAGTCGGCACTACTTCTCAAAGAAAGGTGTGCCTGCGCTCCTCCACCAGCATGTCGCACACAACATCACCGCTTCTTTGAGAAACTGTGTGTGACAGGGTGCATTTCACCATAGACACTTGGACGAGTAGGCATGGACAGGGGCGTTACATGTCGCTGACTGGGCTCTGGGTAACTATGGTGACAGCAGGACAAGGGGCTGCTGTCCAAGTCTTGCCGTCCCCATGAGTTGTGCGTCAATCCTCTTTATCTCGAATTTCCTCCACTGCTTCTGCCTCCTCAACCTCCTCTCGGTCCTCCACCTGCACCCAAAGCCTGTCTGGTCATTCCACAAGCTTTCTAACTGCGCAGAAGGGATCCTGCACACCTCCTTACTATGCTGGCAGCAGGGCTCAACGTCATCAGGCGGTTTTTACTTTGAAATGTCTGGGAAATGTGAGTCACACAGCTGAGGAGTTGTGGTCAGCTCTGGAGAACCAATTTCATGAATGGTTGTCTCCACTGGACCTGAAACCAGGGAAAGTCGTGTGCGACAATGCTGCAAACCTGGGTGCGGCCCTTTGCCGAGGCAATGTCACACGCGTGCCTTGTATGGCTCACATGTTGAACCTGGTTGTCGAGCAACTTTTAGCCCACTATCCCGGACTAGATGGCCTTCTGCAGAGGGCACGGTCGCTGTGTGCTCGCTTCCGCCATTCGCATCCCGCAGCTCAGTGACTTACATCTCTACAGAAGTCGTTGGGCCTGCCACTTCACCGGCTAAAATGCGATGTGCCTACCCGGTGGAATTCAACTCTGCACATGTTGCAGCGACTGTGGCAGCACCGACAAGCCCTGGTGCAATACGTTCTGACGTATAGCCTGGACCAACGAGATCCAGAGGTGGGGCAAATCACGCTGGAGGAGTGGTCTCAGATCAGGGACCTATGCACCCTTCTGCACAGTTTTGAAATGGCGAAGAATATGTTTAGTGCTGACGATGCCATTATCAGCATGACTATTCCGGTGATTTACATGCTGGAGCACATGTTAAACAGAATTCGGAGTCAGGTGGTAGCAGAAGAGGAGGTGGAGGAAGTAGAGGAGGAGGAGTTGCATGAGGAAGGGCTAACATCTGCAAGGTCCAGATGGTCGGCAGCACCAAGGCGGCAGGCATGTGAGGGTGGGGGAGATGGTTTTACCAGGGCGCATGGTAGCAGTCAAACTAGTGAGGAAGGTGCAGGAGTGGAGGACGAACTGATGGAAGACTCATCAGATGAGGGAGACCTTGATCACATTTCTGTTGTGCGAGGTTGGGGGGAGAGGGCAGAGGAAGGAAGCATGATTGTTACCTCGCCACCAACACAACAGGGACTTGGTGCTCCTGGATGCGCAAGACACATGAGTGCCTTCTTGCTGCACTACCTGCAACATGACCCTCGAATTGTGAGAATTAGAAATAATCCTGACTACTGGGTTGCCACACTCTTAGATCCCCGGTACAAAAGTAAATTTGCAGAAATTATTCCTGCCATAGAAAGAGATGCACGCATGCTGGAGTATCAGCAGAGACTGTTTCAGAATCTTACATGTGCTTTTCCACAAAACACTAGTGGTGCACGTAGTGAGTCTCACAGTTCCAACTTGCCAACCGTGGGACCGTCGAGTGTTCAGCACTCAAAACTTAACATAAACACAGTATCTGCTGGTAACATCAATTTTGCGGAATCATTTCACCACTTTTTTAGCCCATCCTTTGCAAGGCCACAGGAGACAAGAAGTCTGACATAGTCAACGCCTAGAGACGATGGTACAGGAGTATATCCAAGTAAACATTGAAGCCATGACTGTGTCACTGGACCCTTGCTCTTTTTGGGCTTCCAATCTGGATAAATAGCCGGAGCTTGCCACTTACGCCTTGGAGATCTTGTCATGCCCCGCAGCCAGCGTTCTGTCTGAACGTGTGTTCAGCGCTGCTGGTGGTGTGCTGACAGATAAGCGCACGGGGCTCTCCACTGATAATGTAGACAGACTCACGTTCATAAAGATGAACAAATCATGGATCCGAAACGACTTTTCTACCCCTGTGTCATGCTGGGGAGAGTAAAAGCTTGATGATTTGTTAAAATCACCCTACCAACCGTTATAAGCTTTCAAATTACTAATCATGTTTATCTGTATCTTGGCTGGAAAATAATTTGGGCCTTGTAGCAGTTTGCAGTACTAATTCTATTAGGCCATCTATACTAAGCTCCACCAGCTTTCAAATTACTAATAATTTTTTGCTGCATCTAGCCCGGAAAATAATTTTGGGGCTCCGAGATGCGCAAGACACATGAGTGCCTTCTTGCTGCACTACCTGCAACATGACCCTCAGATTGTCAGAATTCGAAATAATCCTGACTACTGGGTTGCCACACTCTTAGATCCCCCACACTCTACGATCAACCTTTTCATTTTAATAAAGAGCAAAAAAATGGTCATTTTTGAAATTAGAAGCATTAGCCGGTTATTACAAACTGTAATCAAACAGTTTTCAGCTCAAAACTTTATTCTAGGTGATGTTACATTTGCACATAGGACCCCTTGTTCGAAAGGAGCTTCTGAACTCTCTCGTCCATTGAATTTGTCAGGTTTTGGATGGTTTCTGCTTCAATTGTTTTGCATGAGGACAGAATACCCTCCCAGAGCTGTTGCTTAGATGTGAACTGCCTCCCGCCATCATAGACACTCCTTTTGATGATGCTCCAGAGGTTCTCAATGGGGTTGAGGTCAGGGGAGCATGGGGGTCACACCATAACTTTGTCCCCTTTTATGCCCATATCAGCCAGAGATGCAGATGTTATGTGCAGCATGAGACGGTGCATTATCATGCATGAAAATGATCTTGCTGCGGAATACACGGTTCTTCTTCTTGAACCATAGCAGGAAGTGCTGTTTGAGAAACTCCACATACATTATGGAGTTCATATTTACCCCTTCAGGGATCCTAAAGGGGCCGACAATCTCTCTCCCCATGATTCCAGCCCAAAACATTACTCCACCTCCTCCTTGTTGGTGCCGTAGCAGTGTTTGCATGGGGTGTCCATCAACCAGCCATCCTCCACTCCATCCATCTGGACCATCGAGCGTTGCACGGCACTCATCGGTGAACAAAACAGTTTTGAAGTCAGACTTCATGTATTGTTTGGCCCACTGTAGCCCTTTCTGCTTGTGTACATTAGATAGAGGAGGTCAACAGGATAACTTACGCACAGCTGCAAACCTCTGAGGACCCTGCATCTTGTTGTTCGGGGGACGTTGGAGGCACCAGCAGCTTCAAAAACTTGTCTGCTGCTATGACAAGGCTTTTTTGCCGCTGCTCTTTTAACCTGACGTAATTGCCTGTAGGAAAGAGTCCTCAATTTTCCCTTATCAGCACGCACACATGTGTACTGTGAAACAGCTTCATACTTCTTGATTATGCGATGATCAGGATGAAGTGTCTTGGCAATGTTGATTGTAGTCATGCCTTGACCTAAACAATCCACAATTTGTTGCTTCTCAGCAGCCGACACATCCTTTTTCATTCCCATTTTGGCAGAAAATGTAGGCTGCTTAATAATGTGGGACAGCCTTCTTAAGAAGTCTTGCCTTTCATTGGACACCCCTGCCAAACTAATTAGCACAGGTGTCTGCAATTGCTTACAGTGATATAAAGAGCCCTGACACACATCACCATCAATGAGTTTAACTGACAAACAAACAAATTCTTCCCTTATCACTCCTAAACACTTTTTGCATAATAATTTGGAACACAGTGTACATGTGCTTTTCCACAAAACACCAGTGGTTCACGTAGTGAATCTTACAGTTCTAACTTTCCAACCGTGGTCTGTATGGAGTTGTTCAATAAAGGGCCCAAAATTAAGATAACCTAGACGGGAGAGGTCTCTATGAATACGAATTCCTAAGTATTTGATACCCTGTGAGGGACAGGCAAAGGGAAAGTTGGACTGGATGGAATCCTGTATGGATTTGAGGAGGGAGACATCGAGGGCCTCAGACTTCGCTGCATTGATTTTAAAATTTGACCATGTAACAAAGTGATCTATTTCAGCCATAACAGCAGGGATGGATATATGTGATTGAGTGCTATATACTAGGACATCATGAGCAAATGCAGAGCACTTGTACTCTGTGCCTGCCACCTCAATCCACCTAATATTGGGGTTATGGCGAATTGATGAGAGCAGGTGCTCCATCACTAGGATGTATAAGAGAGGGGACAGAGGACATCCCTGCCTTGTCCCATTGGTGATTATGAAAGGTGATGAAAATGTTCCATTCATCTTCAGCCTAGGTGACGTATTGCGATACCGGGCTGTGATTTTGCCTATGAAAGGGTCCCCTAGATCCCTACCCCAAGCTTTTTAAGAAAATAATATATGGCGTGCCAGGAGACTCTATGGAATGCTTTCTCAGCATCCAACGAGAGTATCTAATTACAAATTTTTAACTGTATCTAGCCCAGGAAATACTTTGGACCTAGTAGCAGTGTCTGCTAGTCAGCGGATTATCCCAACTGTTAAGCAAGCTGCACCACCTGTAGTTTGGACACTTAATTTTTTCAAAGGAAATGCCTCGGGCCCCCGGGACACTCAGTGAAGAGCATCGGGGAGGCACCCCAAGGCACAGGGCCTGGGACTGGCGGTAGGACGCCTTGCGGTGGACCGCTGAGCTCGATCTTATAAAAGCTTTTTAACTGCAGCAGCTTTAGTGGACGCTACTAGAGCTGGAATTCCCGCGGCTGCTGGCATCAGACTTGCCCTCCAATAGATCCTTGTAAAAGGATTTAAAGTGTACTCATTCAAATTAGAGAGACAATTTAAATTAAAAAGCTTAGACCTGTCTCCACCGCAGGGGGGCTCGCTCGACCCACCAGCGGACAGGCACCAGTATTGGGAGAGGGTGCTAGCCGTCAGGGTCCACCGCAGCTCTGGCACAAACCCGGCGTCACGGAGGTCGCACGGGCAGGAACGGACTGGCCGTGTTAGCTTCGCATTTTTTTGGCTTTAGAAGGGCATGACATGCCTATATCTGTGTCTCCCCCTCCTTTTACTCCTCCACCTCTTTTCTTTTCGCATGACTATTTGTACTTGTCACTTTTCCATGTGTTAGTTGTGTCTACTGAGCAGTTTGTCAGCTTTTGGACACCTTTTGAAGGTGTTTTCTATGTGTTTTTGTTTGCCTGCCATTGGTTTTAACAGTGTTCGAAGGTGTTCGGCGAACATACGGGTGTTCGACGAACCGAACTCGAACACTACGGGGGTGGCTCAACACTACTTTTCAGATCCTATATGGAGAACCTAATGGTAAACCCTGGATAAATGAAGCTTGTGACCTGGTTCCTGTTCCCCACTAGGTTTCTGGCACTTCTGATAAGACAGACGAGCAGCAGTACCCCGACACTGAGAAGTTTGTTCCCTACAATCCTGCAGGTAACTTTTCCACACTTTGCTGTACCTATTGCCTGCCATTAGCCACTGGCCATTACATTTAATTTTGAGCATCAGAATCAATTCTAATACTTGCATCTGAAGCTGGATGGGGTTAGTGAATTTGTCACCAGGATTTTGCTGCCCCATCTGAGAGCAGGGTGATTTAGGGGCAGAGATCCTGATTACAGTGATGGATCGCTTGGTGCAGTTCAGAGTAAGGCTATGTTCCCATGCTGTGGAAATGAAGCAGAAATTTTCTGCTTCATTTCTGCATGTCCTCTCCCGGATAAACGCATGCGGAATTGCCATGAGTTTTTAATTGCACTGCAAAGGCAATTCCGCTTGCGGAAACGCAAAATTAATGAGCGTGCTGCGGATTTTTCCCCGCCGGAAAAACGCTGCGGAAAAAAACGCAGCATGGGCATTGAACTTGCGTAATCACATTGGGGACCATGGGGGGCGGATAACATAGCGCTAAAAAAGCCTTTACGCTGCGGAAATTCTGCAGCATATCCTCTTGAAAAACGCTTCGTGGGCACATACTGTGTCTGCTGCAGATCTAATTCTCTGAATGCTGGGCTCTGTATAACCCCACCCACACCACTGATAGGCAGAAAGCTACCAATGCACAGTGTACAGAGCTATTCATCAGTTGTGGGGACAGGGTTGGACTACATGGCAGCAGCTTTACTAGTCCTCTGGTGGCAGTCTCCTGCTGGTGGAGGATCACTTATCAAAACTACATCAGTCAGCCCAGAGAGCAACATGTCGTTGGAATTGGGGATCTTTGTCCACACGTTGTGCTGTGCTCAGATCAGGTGGCAATAAACCTAGTGACATTCCCTTTGTCAGGCAAAATGTATTTTTGTCCTAGTTTTAAAAATGTTGAAAGGACAGCCAGAGATGTCTTAAATCTCCGTCCCCTGTTCACTTGGAAGGGACCTCCATAGAACTCTACTCTTGCTTCCCCCAAACAAGGAATTTTTATAACCGCCATAAACCTCAGCCCAGGGCAAGCATACTGGTTTACACTGGATTTCCCCTCCA
The DNA here is from genome assembly GCF_046119375.1 of Phyllobates terribilis. Classification (NCBI taxonomy): domain Eukaryota; kingdom Metazoa; phylum Chordata; class Amphibia; order Anura; family Dendrobatidae; genus Phyllobates; species Phyllobates terribilis. The sequence goes on from NW_027363046.1 coordinate 729,732, forward strand.
AAGCCCTATTGTGTAACTGTACAAACTTTTAATGTCAAGTTTAATAATGCACATGACTGTCACAAACACATGGACCACATTTTTGGGATGCTCGCCTTTTTCCAGTTATGATGGTGTATCTTTCATAACTGGGAAACCACCAGAAACCTAGGAAATGGTTTCTGAGCTTCTGAATGTCATAGAAATATTATATTTGATATCAATCTCCGTCAATATTGGTGACGGCAAACTTGCCTTTGGAAGTGCATTGAGGTGAAGGGTGTATTGCTGGAAAAGGGGAAAAAACAAAACAAAACCTCTTTAAATCTCTTAATTTGCGAGTGTGAACGAGCGGAGTGTGACCAGAGCGTAAGTGTGTGACTTATTTTTCAGTGACTTGGATTCAGGAAGTTTGGAAGGCAGGACTTTGGACTGAATTGCTGTCTGTATTTCATTAATTCTTTGCTTTTCTTTTTACTTAACATTCTGTCTATTGCAATCCCCATTAGGAAATGAGCTCCATTATTGACAATGCTATCCAGTGTACATCTTGCCACATGTAGGCAATCCTGAACAGCCGGTCGTGGTTGCTTACTGCTGCGCGAGATGTGAGCACGTTGTGCGTTTGGAAGCCCAGATACTGGATCTAAATGAGCAGCTGGCAACACTGAGATCCATTGACAACATGGAAAGGAGTCTGCTGCTCACTGAGCAGCCGCTCACTGGGGTAGATGTGGGGGAGGGTGGTAGTCTGGAGCTGCAGGACAGTGAGGCCGTTAGTTGGGTGACAGTTAGAAGGGGGGGTAGAGGGAAGAGTGCAAGGGAGGCTAGTCCTGATCTGGCACACCCCAATAAGTTTGCAAAGTTGGCAGATGAGGGGAGTGATGGTACAGGGGTAGCACTGCTGCAGCAAGGCATGTATCCTGAAAGCCGGAGGAGTGTCAGCTCCAGTAAAGAGGGAAATAGGAGAGTAGGGCAGGCCAGGCAGGTGCTGGTAGTGGGCGACTCAATTATTAGGGGAACAGATAGGGCAATCTGTCACAAAGACAGGGATCATCAAACAGTGTGCTGCCTAGCTGGCGCTCAAGTCCGGCACATCGCTGATCGGGTTGACAGATTACTGGGAGGGGCTGGTGAGGACCCAGCGGTCATGGTGCACATTGGCACAAATGACAAAGTTAGAGGTAGGTGGAAGGTCCTTAAAGATGACTTCAGGGAATTAGGCTGCAAGCTGAAAGCAAGGACCTCCAAGGTGGTATTCTCTGAAATACTACCGGTACCACGTGCCACGCCAGAGAGGCAACGGGAGATTAGGGAGATAAATAAGTGGCTCAAGAACTGGTGTAGGAAGGAGGGATTTGAGTTCCTGGAGAACTGGGCCGACTTCTCAGTTGGCTACAGACTCTACGCTAGGGACCGGCTGCACCTTAATGGGGAGGGTGCAGCTGTGCTGGGGGAGAAAATGGCTAGAAGGTTGGAGGAGTGTTTAAACTAGGGATTGGGGGGGGTATTCATTTTATAGGTGGGGAAGATAGTGCAGATAGTGACCTGGGCACAAATAAATTGGGGGTGGGGTTAGAACAGCCAATAAAGTAAGAAGGAATAGAGGTACAGAGAGATACATAAAATGCATGTACACTAATGCCAGAAGCCTCACCAACAAAATGGAGGAATTAGAATTAATTTTGTTGGAAAATAATTATGACATGGTAGGAATATCTGAGACGTGGCTGGACGAGAGCCATGACTGGGCAGCTAATTTACAGGGCTATAGTCTGTTTAGAAATGACCGTACAAACAAGCGAGGGGGGGGGGGTGTTTATATGTAAAATCATCCTTAAAACCTGTCTTGCGGGAGGATATATGTGAATCTAATGAAAATGTAGAGTCCCTGTGGGTGGAGATAAGGGGAGGGGGAAAAAATAATAAATTACTGATAGGGGTTTGTTATAAGTCTCCAAAAATAATGGAAGTAGCGGAGAATATCCTCGTAAAGCAAATAGATGAAGCAGCGACTCAAGGAGAAGTCATTATTATGGGAGACTTCAACTACCCTGAAATACGTTGGGGGACAGAAACATGTAGTTCAAGCAAAGGTAATAGGTTTTGACAACTATGAGAGACAATTACCTTTCACAACTGGTTCAGGACCCAACAAGAAGGGGGGCACTGCTAGACCTAATATTAACCAATAGGCCAGACCGCATATCAAATATACGAGTTGGGGGTCACTTGGGTAATAGTGATCACAAAATAATACATTTTCATGTAACCTTTAATAAGATGTGTAGTAGAAGGGTTACAAGGACACTAAACTTCAGGAAGGCTAATTTCCAACGGTTGAGAGATGATCTTAGTGCAATAAACTGGGACGATATCCTGAGACATAAAGCTGCACAAAGCAAATGGGAGACATTTATTAACCTCCTGAATAGGACCTGTGCACAATATATACCCTTTGGGAATAAACATGCTAGAAATGGGAGGAAACCACTATGGCTAAATAGAGCTGTAAGGGGCACAATAAGTGACAAAAAGAAAGCATTTAGAGAACTAAAGCATGTAGGTAGTGATGAGGCATTAAATAAATATAGAAAATTAAATAAATTATGTAAAAAGCAAATCAAGGCGGCAAAGATTGAGGCAGAGAGAATCATTGCCAGAGAAAGTAAAAATAACCCCAAAATATTCTTTAACTACATAAATAGTAAACAACTAAAAAATAGTGTTGGCCCCCTTAAAAATAGTCTGGGTGAAATGGTGGATGAGGATGAGGAAAAAGCCAATATGCTAAATGATTTTTTTTTCAACCGTATTTACACAAGAAAATCGCATGACCGAAAACATGATTAGTGATAACAAAAATTCTCCATTAAATGTCACTTGCTTAACCCAGCAGGAAGTACGGCGGCGTCTAAAAATCACTAAAGTTGACAAATCCCCAGGCCCAGGTGGGATACACCCGCGAGTACTGCAGGAATTAAGTAACGTCATAGATAGACCATTATTTTTAATCTTTAAAGATTCAATAATAACAGGGTCCACACGACTGGCGTATAGCAAATGTGGTGCCAATATTCAAAAAGGGGACAAACTGAACTTGGAAATTTATAGGCCAGTAAGCTTAACCTCTACTGTGTGTAAAATCCTGGAGGGTTTCCTAAGAGGTGCTATAATAGAGTATCTGAAGAAGAATAACCTCATGACCCAATATCAACATGGATTTACGAGGAACCGTTCCTGTCAAACTAATCTGATCAGTTTTTATGAGGAGGCAAGTTCGGGACTGGACCAAGGAAATGCAGTGGATGTTGTGTATATGGACTTTTCAAAAGCTTTTGATACGGTTCCACACAAAAGGTTGATACATAAAATGAGAACAATGGGGATAGGGGAAAATATATGTATGTGGGTTAAGAATTGGCTCAGTGATGGGAAACAAAGGGTGGTTATTAATGGAAAACACTCAGACTGGGTCTCAGTTAACAGTGGGGTACCACAGGGGTCAGAATTGGGCCCCCTTCTTTTTAACATATTTATTAATGACCTTGTAGGGGGCATACAGAGTAATATTTCAATATTTGCAGATGACACTAAACTCTGCAGGGTAATCAATACAGAGGAGGACAATTTTATATTACAGGAGGATCTATGTAAACTAGAAGCTTGGGCTGATAAATGACAAATGAGCTTTAATGGGGATAAATGTAAGGTAATGCACTTGGGCAGAGGAAATAAAATGTATAATTATATGCTTAATTGTAAAACACTGGGCAAAACTGTAACTGAAAAAGACCTGGGTGTATTGGTGGACGACAAGCTCACGTTTAGTGGCCAGTGTCAGGCAGCTGCTGCAAAGGCAAATAAAATAATGGGATGCATTAAAAGAGGCATAGATGCTCATGAGGAGAACATAATTTTACCTCTATACAAGTCACTAGTGCGACCACACTTAGAATACTGTGTACAGTTCTGGTCTCCGGTGTATAAGAAAGACATGGCTGAACTAGAGCGGGTGCAGAGAAGAGCGACCAAGGTTATTAGAGGACTGGGGGGTCTGCAATACCAAGACAGGTTATTACACTTGGGGTTATTTACTGTGGAAAAAAGAAGGCTTAGAGGTGATCTTATTACTATGTACAAGTATATGAGGGGACAGTACAAAGACCTTTCTACTGATCTTTTTACTCTGAGGCCTGAGACGGGGACAAGGGGGCATCTTCTACGTTTGGAGGAAAGAAGGTTTAATCATAATCACAGACGGGGATTCTTTACTGTAAGAGCAGTGAGACTATGGAACTCTCTGCTGCATGATGTTGTAACGAGTGATTCACTTTTTAAATTTAAGAAGGGCATGGATGCCTTTCTTGAAAAGTATAATATTATAGGTTATAAATACTAGATTCCTTGATAGGGCGTTGATCCAGGGAACTAGTCTGATTGTCGTATGGAGTCGAAGGAATTTTTTTCCCCAATGTGGAGCTTAGTGTTTTCCACATGTTTTTTTTTTCCCTTCCTCTGGATCAACATGTTAGGCTATGGGTTGAACTAGATGGACTTAGTCTTCCTTCAACCTTAAAAAAAAAAATAAAAAAATGATGTATTCATCTTGGATGTGGGGCTCCCCCATACCAAGATATGGAAGATGAAGGATTTTTATGTCTTGTGCAGCTGGGTGGGTTCACAAAACAGAGCCCCCGCGTGAGGTAAACAACATGGGTGTGTCCTAGTGTTTTGCCTCCTTACTAAAAACCAGAATGTCCATGTTGGCTCATTCCAACCCAGGGACGTCAGATGCAAGCACTCCTTGCTGCATGGAGGAATCACACCTAATTTCCGGGGAGCTGTCCCGCCACAGAATCTGAGACCATCACCTCGTGGCGCAGGTTTTGCTATTATTTACCCCTTTTATTTTAATAACTGTTTTATGCATATATGTAAATTGTCTTTTATAAAATCTTGTATATCTTTTGTAAACACTGCCAACTTTCGGGAGTAAATTATTATTTACCAGCTTCGTTCTTCTTGTCCTATGTCGAGCAAACACGTTCCTCACCCGCTAATTCACGTTACCTAACTGGTACCCGATCCACCTGTTAAGAGATCGGTGGTGGCAGCATACGGTGTATTTATGTGATATTGTGGTTGAGGGTGGTGGGATTGAGGTATATATACGTTCCTGGACGGAACTGGTGGTATATATACGTCCTGTCACATCACGTGCCACAACAGTCGACATAAATGAGAGCAGCTGCGCCCTGTTGCTTATCCTCAGTCAATACCGTGTTTGACCAGCAGGATAAGGGGGCGCCAGAGGGCTGCAAAGTCTGACTAAGTTTTCCTGACACCCTTTAAATGCAGTTTAGGGCCATCTCTGTTGCACTCTTACTCTCTATTAGCTGCAGTGTCCCATCTGCCTAATGCTGCCACAGATCTCATGGCTGCAGTATCCAGATCTTCAGCAACTTGCTGACATCGTGTCAGTTAATCCAATGAGTGTTTGCAGTGACAGCAATGTCTGTTAGCTGGGTTTCTGATGCTGCTCAGTTGTGGAGGAGAGCAGACAGATGTCAGTGTGGTGTTCGGAGGCTCCTGAGGCCCCTGCACATGACTTCATGAGTGCCAGAGATCCAGCATGTGATCTTGTGATCTTGTGGTCTTGGGCTCCAGTATACAGGTGGGACTTTGCAGCTATTTGGGGGGGCGGGGGAGAAGGGCACAACACTGACGTGTGCAGTGAAGGTGGTTAAAGTTCATTGACGCTAGATGACTCATTTTGGTGCATTGACCCCATAGGCAAACTAGGAATGTCAAAGAACCAATCAAGAACAACCGAACAAAATTGTCAAATTATGCATAAATAGGAAATTTAAAAAACCTATAATAAATACACGGTTAAGTAAGACACCCTAGAGACAGGCACTCACACCAATGTACATACAATAGTTAAAATCGAAAAATATAGAATAGATGTATACTACCAGGAGTAGTTCTAGAACCACCCACCAGGGGTAGTTCTAGAAGCGCCCACCAGGAGCAGTATTAGAACCGCACACTAGAAGAAAGTTCTAGAACCGATCATGGCACCAGGGGTAGTTCTAGAACCGCCCTCCAAGGGTAGTTATAGGAGATCACATCGGCATCAGGGGTAGTTCTAGAACTGGACACTAGGAGTACTTCTAGAAGCGCCCACGAGGAGTACTTCTAGAAGCGCCCACGAGGGGTACTTCTAGAAGTGCCCACGAGGGGGGTAGTTGTAGAAGTGCCCACGAGGGGGGTAGTTGTAGAAGTGCCCACGAGGGGGGTAGTTGTAGAAGTGCCCACGAGGGGGGTAGTTGTAGAAGTGCCCACGAGGGGGGTAGTTGTAGAAGTGCCCACGAGGGGGGTAGTTGTAGAAGTGCCCACGAGGGGGGTAGTTGTAGAAGTGCCCACGAGGGGGGTAGTTGTAGAAGTGCCCACGAGGGGGGTAGTTGTAGAAGTGCCCACGAGGGGGGTAGTTGTAGAAGTGCCCACGAGGGGGGTAGTTGTAGAAGTGCCCACGAGGGGGGTAGTTGTAGAAGTGCCCACGAGGGGGGTAGTTGTAGAAGTGCTCACAGCACTGCGGGTAGTTCTAGAGCTGCACACTAGGAGTAGTTTTAGAAGAGCTCACCGGCACCAGGGGTATTTCTAGAACTGCTCACTAGAGTACTTCTAGAACCACCTACCAGGAGCATTATTAGAACTGGACACTAGTAGAAGTTCTAGAACCACTCACAGCACCAGGGGTAGTTTCAGAACCACCCACCAGGGGTAGTTCTAGAACCGTCCACCGGCACCAGGTGTAGATTTAAAAGCGCCCACCAGGAGCAGTATTAGAACCGCACACTAAAAGAAGTTCTAGAACTGCTCACGGCAACAGGGGTAGTTCTATAACCGCCCACCAGGTGTAGCTCTAGAACCGCCCACAGACACCAGGGGTAGTTCTAGAACTGCATATTAGCAGTAGTTCTAGAACTGCACATTAGAGGTAGTTCTAGAATCGCCCACCTGCACCGGGGGCAGTTCTAGAACCGCACACGAGGAGTACTTCTAGTAGCGCCCACCAGGGGTAGTTCTAGTAGCGCCCACCAGGGGTAGTTCTAGTAGCGCCCACCAGGGATAGTTCTAGTAGCGCCCACCAGGGGTAGTTCTAGAAGCGTCCGCCGGGGTTAGGTCTAGAAGCGCCCACCAGGAGCAGTATTAGAACCGCCCACCACGGGTAGTTCTAAAAGCGCCCACCAGGAGCAGTATTAGAACCGCCCACCAGGAGCAGTATTAGAACCGCCCTCCAGGGGTAGTTCTAGAAGCGCCCACCTGGAGTCGTTCTAGAAGTGCACTCTGGCACCAGGGATAGTTCTAGAGGCGCCCACCGGCACCAGGGGTAGTTCTAGAACTGCATACTAGGAGTACTTCTAGAACCGCCCACCAGGGTTAGTGCTAAAAGCGCCCACCAGAAGCAGTATTAGAACCGCTCACGGCGCCAGGGGTGGTTCTAGAACTGCCCGCCAGGGGTGGTTCTAGAACTGCCCACCAGCACAATGGGTAGTATTAGAACCGCAATCTAGAAGAATTTCTAGAACCGATCATGGCACCAGGGGTAGTTCTAGAAACGCACACCGGCACCAGGGGTACTTCTAGTACTGCACACTAGGAGCACTTCTAGAACCGCCCACCAAGGGTAGGTCTAAAAGCGCCCACTAGGAGCAGTATTAGAACCGCACACTAGAAGTTCTAGAACCGCTCACGGCACTGGGGGTAGTTCTAGAACGGAACACTAAGAGTACTTCTAAAAGCGCCCACCAGGGGTAGTTCTAGAAGCGCCCATCGGCACCGGGGGTAGTTCTAAAAGTGCCCACCAGGAGCAGTATTAGAACTGCACACGAAGTTCTAGAACTGCTCACGGCACTGCGGGTAGTTCTAGAACTGCACACTAGGGGTAGTTCTAGAAGCGCCCACCGGGGGTAGTTCTAGAGCTGCACACTAGGAGTGGTTCTAGAAGAGCCCACCGGGCACCAGGGTGTTTCTAGAACTGCTCACTAGAGTACTTCTAGAACCACCTACCAGGAGCATTATTAGAACTGCACACTAGTAGAAGTTCTAGAACCACTCACAGCACCAGGGGTAGTTTCAGAACCACCCACCAGGGGGTAGTTCTAGAACCGTTCACCGACACCAGGTGTAGATCTAGAACCGCCCACCGGCACCAGGGGTAGTTCTAGAACTACATACTAGGAGTACTTCTAGAACCGCCCACCAGGGGAAGTTCTAAAAGCGCCCACCAGGAGCAGTATTAGAACCGCACACTAAAAAGTTCTAGAACTGCTCACGGCACCAGGGGTAGTTCTATAACCGCCCACCAGATGTAGCTCTAGAACCGCCCACAGACACCAGGTGTAGTTCTAGAACTGCACACTAAGAGTACTTCTAAAAGCGCCCACCAGGGGTAGTTCTAGAAGCGCCCAGCGGAGGTAGCTTCAGAACCGCTCACCGGCACTAGGTGTAGTTCTAGAAGCACCCCCTAGGGGGAAGTTCTAGAACTGCACACTAGGAGTAATTCTAGAAGAGCCCACCGGCACCAGGGATGTTTCTAGAACTGCTCACTAGAGTACTTCTAGAACCACCTACCAGGAGCATTATTAGAACTGCACACTAGTAGAAGTTCTAGAACCACTCACAGCACCAGGGGTAGTTTCAGAACCACCCACCAGGGGTAGTTCCAGAAGCACCCTCCGGCACCAGGGGTAGTTCTAGAACTGCATACTAGGAGTACTTCTAGAACCGCCCACCAGGGGAAGTTCTAAAAGCGCCCACCAGGAGCAGTATTAGAACTGCACACTAGAAGAAGTTCTAGAACTGCCCACCAGGACTAGTTCTAGTACCACTCACGGCACCGGGGTAGTTCTAGAACTGCATACTAGGAGTACTTCTAGAAGCACCCACCAGGTGTAGTTCTAGTAGCGCCCACCAGGGGTAGCTCTAGAACCCCCCACGGGCACCAGGGGTAGTTCTAGAACTGCATGTTAGCAGTAGTTCGAGAACTGCACACTAGAGGTAGTACTAGAACCGCCCACCTGCACCAGGGGTAGTTCTAGAACCGCACACTGAGTACTTATAGAAGCACCCACAAGATGTAGTTCTAGAAGCGCCCACCTGGAACAGTATTAGAACCACACACTACGGGTAGTTCTAGAAGTGCCCATCGGCACCAGTAGTTTCAGAACCACCCACCAGGGGTAGTTCTAGAAGTGCCCACCAGCACAATGAGTAGTACTAGAACTGCCCACCAGTGATGGTATTAGAAGCGCAATCTAGAAGAAGTTCTACAACCGATCATGGCACCAGGGGTAGTTCTAGAAGCGCACACCGGCACCAAGGGTAGTTCTAGTACTGCACACTAGGAGTACTTCTAGAACCGCCCACCAAGGGTAGGTCTAAAAGCGCTCACCAGGAGCAGTATTAGAACCGCACACTAGAAGTGCTAGAACCGCTCACGGCACCGGGGGTAGTTCTAGAAGCGCCCATCGGCACCGGGGGTAGTTCTAGAACCATCCATCGGCACCGGGAGTAGTTCTAGAACTGCACACTAAGAGTACTTCTAGAAGCGCCCAGCGGGGGTAGTTTCAGAACCGCTCACCAGCACTAGGTGTAGTTCTAGAAGCGCCCACCGGGGGTAGTTCTAGAAGCGCCCACCGGGGGTAGTTCTAGAAGCGCCCACCGGGGGTAGTTCTAGAAGCGCCCACCGGGGGTAGTTCTAGAAGCGCCCACCGGGGGTAGTTCTAGAAGCGCCCACCGGGGGTAGTTCTAGAAGCGCCCACCGGGGGTAGTTCTAGAAGCGCCCACCGGGGGTAGTTCTAGAAGCGCCCACCGGGGGTAGTATTAGAACTGCACACTAGAAGTTCTAGAACTGCTCACGGCACTGCGGGTAGTTCTAGAACTGCACACTAGGAGTACTTCTAGAAGCGCCCGTGAGGGGTAGTTCTAGAAGCGCCCATCGGGGGGTAGTTCTAGAAGCTTCCATCGGCACCGGGAGTAGTTCTAGAACTGCACACTAAGAGGACTTCTAAAAGCGCCCACCGGGGGTAGTTCTAGAAGCGCCCACCGGGGGTAGTTCTAGAAGCGCCCACCGGGGGTAGTTCTAGAAGCGCCCACCGGGGGTAGTTCTAGAAGCGCCCACCGGGGGTAGTTCTAGAAGCGCCCACCGGGGGTAGTTCTAGAAGCGCCCACCGGGGGTAGTTCTAGAAGCGCCCACCGGGGGTAGTATTAGAACTGCACACTAGAAGTTCTAGAACTGCTCACGGCACTGCGGGTAGTTCTAGAACTGCACACTAGGAGTACTTCTAGAAGCGCCCGTGAGGGGTAGTTCTAGAAGCGCCCATCGGGGGGTAGTTCTAGAAGCTTCCATCGGCACCGGGAGTAGTTCTAGAACTGCACACTAAGAGTACTTCTAGAAGCGCCCACCGGAGGTAGTTTCAGAACCGCTCACCGGCACTAGATGTAGTTCTAGAAGCACCCACGAGGGGTAGTTCTAGAAGCACCCCCAGGGGTAGTTCTAGAGCTGCACACTAGGAGTGGTTCTAGAACCATCCACCGGCAGCAGGTGTAGATCTAGAACTGCATACTAGGAGTACTTCTAGAACCGCCCACCAGGGGAAGTTCTAAAAGCACCCACCAGGAGCAGTATTAGAACCGCACACTAAAAAGTTCTAGAACTGCTCACGGCACCAGGGGTAGTTCTATAACCGCCCACCAGATGTAGCTCTAGAACTGCCCAGACACCAGGTGTAGTTCTAGAACTGCCCACCAGGAGTAGTTCTAGTACCGCTCACGGCACCGGGAGTAGGTCTAGAACTGCCCACCAGGGGTAGTTCTAAAAGCGCCCACCAGGGGTAGTTCTAGAAGCGCCCACCAGAGGTAGCTTCAGAACCGCTCACCGGCACTAGGTGTAGTTCTCGAAGCGCCCACGAGGGAGTAGTTCTCGAAGCGCCCACGAGGGAGTAGTTCTCGAAGCGCCCACGAGGGAGTAGTTCTCGAAGCGCCCACGAGGGAGTAGTTCTCGAAGCGCCCACCGGCACCAGGGGTATTTCTAGAACTGCTCACTAGAGTACTTCTAGAACCACCTACCAGGAGCATTATTAGAACTGCACACTAGTAGAAGTTCTAGAACCACTCACGGTACCAGGGGTAGTTCTAGAACTGCATACTAGGAGTACTTCTAGAACCGCCCACCAGGGGAAGTTCTAAAAGCGCCCACCAGGGGTAGCTCTAGAACCCCCCACGGGCACCAGGGGTAGTTCTAGAACTGCATGTTAGCAGTAGTTCGAGAACTGCACACTAGAGGTAGTACTAGAACCGCCCACCTGCACCAGGGGTAGTTCTAGAACCGCACACTGAGTACATATAGAAGCACCCACAAGATGTAGTTCTAGAAGCGCCCACCTGGAACAGTATTAGAACCGCACACTACACTGCGGGTAGTTCTAGAAGCGCCCACCAGGGGTAGTTCTAGAACTGCATATTAGCAGTAGTTCTAGAACCGCCCACCTGTATCGGGGGTAGTTCTAGAACCGCACACTAAGAGTACTTCTAGAAGCGCCCAAGAGATGTAGTTCTAGAAGCGCCCACCTGGAACAGTATTAGAACCACACACTACACTGCGGGTAGTTTTAGAAGCGCCCGCCAGGGGTAGTTCTAGAAGCGCCCGCCAGGGGTAGCTTTAGAAGTGCCCACCTGGAACAGTATTAGAACCGCACACTACACTGCGGTTAGTTCTAGAAGCGCCCACCAGGGGTAGTTCTAGAAGCGCCCACCAGCACCAGAGGTAGTTGTATGACTGCCCACCAGGGGTATTTCTAGAAGAGTCCATCGGCACCAGTAGTTTCAGAACCACCCACCAGGGGTAGTTCTAGAAGTGCCCACCAGCACAATGAGTAGTACTAGAACTGCCCACCAGTGATAGTATTAGAAGCGCCCACCAGGAGCAGTATTAGAACCGCAATCTAGAAGAAGTTCTACAACCGATCATGGCACCAGGGGTAGTTCTAGAAGCGCACACCGGCACCAGGGGTAGTTCTAGTACTGCACACTAGGAGTACTTCTAGAACCGCCCACCAAGGGTAGGTCTAAAACCGCTCACCAGGAGCAGTATTAGAACCGCTCACGGCACCAGGGGTAGTTCTAGAACGGGACACTAGGAGTACTTCTAGAAGCGCCCACCAGAGGTAGCTCTAGAAGCGCTCATCGGCACCGGGAGTAGTTCTAGAACTGCACACTAAGAGTACTTCTAGAAGCGCCCAGCGGGGGTAGTTTCAGAACCGCTCACCGGCACTAGGTGTAGTTCTAGAAGCGCCCACGAGGGGTAGTTCTAGAAGCGCCCACGAGGGGTAGTTCTAGAAGCGCCCGACGGCACCGGGGGTAGTTCTAAAAGCGCCCACCAGGAGCAGTATTAGAACTGCACACTAGAAGTTCTAGAACTGCTCACGGCACTGCGGGTAGTTCTAGAACTGCACACTAGGAGTACTTCTAGAAGCGCCAGTGAGGGGTAGTTCTAGAAGCGCTCCCAGGGGCAGTTCTAGAGCTGCACACTAGGAGTGGTTCTAGAACCGTCCACCGGCACCAGGTGTAGATCTAGAACTGCCCACCAGGGGTAGTTCTAGAAGCGCCCACCGGCACCAGGGGTAGTTCTAGAACTGCATACTAGGAGTACTTCTAGAACCGCCCACCAGGGGAAGTTCTAAAAGCGCCCACCAGGAGCAGTATTAGAACCGCACACTAAAAGAAGTTCTAGAACTGCTCACGGCACCAGGTGTAGTTCTATAACCGCCCACCAGGTGTAGTTCTATAACCGCCCACCAGGTGTAGTTCTATAACCGCCCACCAGGAGTAGGTCTAGAACTGCACACTACGAGTACTTCTAGAAGCGCCCACCAGAGGTAGCTTCAGAACCGCTCACCGGCACTATGTGTAGTTCTAGAAGCGCCCACGAGGGATAGTTCTAAAGAGCCCACCGGCACCAGGGGTATTTCTAGAACTGCTCACTAGAGTACTTCTAGAACCACCTACCAGGAGCATTATTAGAACTGCACACTAGTTGAAGTTCTAGAACCACTCACGGCACCAGGGGTAGTTTCAGAACCACCCACCAGGGGTAGTTCTAGAACTGCATACTAGGAGTACTTCTAGAACCGCCCACCAGGGGAAGTTCTAAAGGCGCCCACCAGGAGCAGTATTAGAACCGCACACTAAAAGAAGTTCTAGAACTACTCACGGCACCAGGGGTAGTTCTATAACCGCCCACAGACACCAGGTGTAGTTCTAGAACTGCACACTAAGAGGACTTCTAAAAGCGCCCACCGGGGGTAGTTCTAGAAGCGCCCACCGGGGGTAGTTCTAGAAGCGCCCACCGGGGGTAGTTCTAGAAGCGCCCACCGGGGGTAGTTCTAGAAGCGCCCACCGGGGGTAGTTCTAGAAGCGCCCACCGGGGGTAGTTCTAGAAGCGCCCACCGGGGGTAGTTCTAGAAGCGCCCACCGGGGGTAGTTCTAGAAGCGCCCACCGGGGGTAGTTCTAGAAGCGCCCACCGGGGGGGGGGTAGTTCTAGAAGCGCCCACCGGGGGGGGGGGGGGTAGTTCTAGAAGCGCCCACGGGGGGGGGGGGTAGTTCTAGAAGCGCCCACGGGGGGGGGGGGTAGTTCTAGAAGCGCCCACGGGGGGGGGGTAGTTCCAGAAGCGCCCACCGGGGGGGGGGGGTAGTTCTAGAAGCGCCCACGGGGGGGGGGGGTGTAGTTCTAGAAGCGCCCACCGGGGGGGGGGGTAGTTATAGAAGCGCCCACCGGGGGGGGGGGGTAGTTCTAGAAGCGCCCACCGGGAGCAGTATTAGAACTGCACACTAGAAGTTCTAGAACTGCTCACGGCACTACGGGTAGTTATAGAACTGCACACTAGGAGTACTTCTAGAAGCGCCCACCATGTAGACGGGCCCCGATCACCTGTCCCCGGTGGGCAGACGGGCCCCGATCACCTGTCCCGGGTGGGCAGACGGGCCCCGATCACCTGTCCCGGGTGGGCAGACGGGCCCCGATCACCTGTCCCCGGTGGGCAGACGGGCCCCGATCACCTGTCCCCGGTGGGCAGACGGGCCCCGATCACCTGTCCCCGGTGGGCAGACGGGCCCCGATCACCTGTCCCCGGTGGGCAGACGGGCCCCGATCACCTGTCCCCGGTGGGCAGACGGGCCCCGATCACCTGTCCCCGGTGGGCAGACGGGCCCCGATCACCTGTCCCCGGTGGGCAGACGGGCCCCGATCACCTGTCCCCGGTGGGCAGACGGGCCCCGATCACCTGTCCCCGGTGGGCAGACGGGCCCCGATCACCTGTCCCCGGTGGGCAGACGGGCCCCGATCACCTGTCCCCGGTGGGCAGACGGGCCCCGATCACCTGTCCCCGGTGGGCAGACGGGCCCCGATCACCTGTCCCCGGTGGGCAGACGGGCCCCGATCACCTGTCCCCGGTGGGCAGACGGGCCCCGATCACCTGTCCCCGGTGGGCAGACGGGCCCCGATCACCTGTCCCCGGTGGGCAGACGGGCCCCGATCACCTGTCCCCGGTGGGCAGACGGGCCCCGATCACCTGTCCCCGGTGGGCAGACGGGCCCCGATCACCTGTCCCCGGTGGGCAGACGGGCCCCGATCACCTGTCCCCGGTGGGCAGACGGGCCCCGATCACCTGTCCCCGGTGGGCAGACGGGCCCCGATCACCTGTCCCCGGTGGGCAGACGGGCCCCGATCACCTGTCCCCGGTGGGCAGACGGGCCCCGATCACCTGTCCCCGGTGGGCAGACGGGCCCCGATCACCTGTCCCCGGTGGGCAGACGGGCCCCGATCACCTGTCCCCGGTGGGCAGACGGGCCCCGATCACCTGTCCCCGGTGGGCAGACGGGCCCCGATCACCTGTCCCCGGTGGGCAGACGGGCCCCGATCACCTGTCCCCGGTGGGCAGACGGGCCCCGATCAGATTTCAAAGGTATAAAAATTTAAAACGCGGAAGTATCATTTAATCCAATCGCCATATAAAACGTTAAATTATTGAACCCATAATATTAGCACCATAACAAGTATTTACCCCTTTAATAACCATATAACATACCCAAATAATGATTTTAAAAAAGAATCAAAATCTTCTATGTTCCCCAAACTTTTGTCAATAAAAACATGAGCTTCACTCACACAAACTAAATCCTCATTTTGCTTTACCAATAGGAAAATATTTGGCCACAGGAAATAGTGGGAAACGAGTTATTTTCTTTGTTGCAAAATGAAACAAAATAAAATGTTTTCACCACTAAGATAAAAACAAACTATACAACTATATATTTATCATAGGTCTGAAATGTGGAGAGAAACAAAATCTGTGTTGGGATGAAATAATGAGATAAAAGCAATTCCACTATTGTCTTTTAAGGATTTGTTTTTAGATTATAATATAATTCTCCAGGTCATTGAGATAACCGCAATACCAAACTCAAGGTGTTTTATCTCCCACGGTGGTTAAACAACTATGTAACAACACTAAAGAAATTGGTTTGGGTCACCATATTCTGAGACCTTTTACATTTTTTTTTCTGTTGATGGACCTTTGTGAGGGCGTGATTTTGCGTAGCTTTTATTGATACAATTTTGGGGTATATTAAAAGGTTTGCCCAGGTTTGGGGCGCCATCTGCAGTCAGACTTGTGGCTCCTTAAAGTGCACAGTGTGCGAGCGGACAGAATTTCTCTAGTACTGGCGCCGCAAGATTGCAATTTGCATACACGCTATCACGTGCCGACTGGATGTGTTCAGCCTCTCTCAATACAAGTGAATTGATCCGTTTTTGATACCTTTTTGGGTTGCATTAAATGTCATTGCTTTTGATTGTGTTTTTTTTGTGAAGAAGAGCATTTCATTTTATGTTTTGGCGGGTATTTTAACATAACGGTTGAAGTATAATTTAAACGTTCATATTTTTCAAAACTTTTTCAATTTTTACTTTATTTTTAAGTTAACTTAGTGGACTTATGTGATCATTTAACCCCTTATACTATATTTTGTAATTTTGTATTATTGCAGTATATGCATGTAGTTTAATTGACATTCTCTTGTGAAGCCAAGCTTTATAGGAGTACTAAGATGGCAGTGATTGAATCCTTCTTTAAGGCCCCTGACTGCCATGGTAAATCTTCGGCAATCACTTCTATGGGGCGATGGGAAGAGGTACATGAGTGAAGTAGCTACCAGGACACTTAAATGCCTCTGTTAGTGATTAGCCATGGTATTGACTGAACGGCAGCATTTAATGCTCCCTCCTGCATCTGACACAGCGGGCACGATGATGACACTTCATCGCACTCCATGCTGTGTCAGATAGTGTAGCTGCTGAGGTGAGTATATGCGCTGCAGAGACTGAAGCAGTGGGGGAACAAGGAGCGGTGAGTATTGTATTTTTCTTAAAAAAAAATCAGTGAGTACGTGGTGCCCATAATACTGGAAAACTGTGGGCTGCGTTTTACCCTATGGGGGGTGGGGTTGTGTTTTACCCTATGGGCGGGGGTTTGCGTTTCACCCTATGGGGGGGTTGTATTTCACCCTATGGAGGGGGGGGTTGAGTTTTATCTTATGGGCGGGGGGGGTTGAGTTTTACCCTATGGGCGGGTGCATATTACTGTGTGGAGGACCATGGGGAGTGTATTATTCTGTGAGGAGGACCATGGGGAAGTGAATTATGCTCTGTGGAGCACTACAGTGAGTATTTTATTGTATGGAGGATTATGGTGGCGTGTTATACTATGGGGGGCCATTATAATATTTGAAGGGTTGTGTGGGGCCATTATACAGTATGCAAGCAATTATACAGTGTTAAGGTTTGTGTGGGGTCCATCATGCTTGGATTGAAGTGAATATCCAGCTCCAGTAAAAAAACAAATGGATTGCTGTGACACCATTTAGCTGTAGTTGGGGGTTTGGAAGGTGTAGAAAATGTGCAACACCGAACGCGTTTCAAACACTCTGCATGTTCTTAGACTCATATTTTGTGCACCTTCCAAACCCCCAACTACACCTAAATGGTGTGTCACAACAATGCCATTGTTTCAATCGTTCTTATAAAGACTTTTTTTGTACTGGATTTGGATGCACCTTGCTTCTACATCTGGCAGAGACTGGATCCTGTGCTTCGTTATATGGAACCCACTGGGAATCCTTCAAGGGTGAGCTGAATATTACTCTGACCTATGTGGTGTCCATCATACTGTTTGGAGGGCTAGTGCAGACTATTATACAGTGTGGGGCCATTATACTGTATGTAGGCCCATTACTCTACATGGAGGGCTGTGTGGGGGTCACAGTTGGGGGATTGCTGTGTTGTGGTCACCTTACTTTGCCTTGGGAGTTGAGGGGGGGCATAGTTTGATGACCCTACTGTACATGTGGAGGCTAAGGTAGAGGAATTCACCATGGGGGGTATCATACTGTGTTTGGGGGGCACTTTTGTTGGCATCATACGTTATGGTGGCAATGAGAGGGGAATCTAGGACTTCAGCAGGGGGAAAATTACTATGTAAAGGCTGGAAAGTTGTGACACTGACAAATATAATTTTTTTAAAAATATCTTTTGAAGGGGGAGGCCTCAACTCAAACTTCTGCTATGGGCCCGATGATTTCTATGTACGCCCCTGCCCCACAGCATCAATATACGCGCACAGCACTGCTACAGCAATACACAGAATTAACAAAATGAAGGTGAGTGACCCCCTAACCTATTAGCCCCCTGTGCAGCTGCACTGGTAGCACCAATGATATCCACTTAGTCTAGTAAAATCTGTCATCCCTTATCAAAGCTGAGCAACAAACTCTCCTTGTTACCCATAGCAATCAGAGATTAAAAGGGTATTCCCATCTCCAAGATCCTATCCCAATATGTAGTAGGTGTAATAATAATATTAGAAAAAACCTCAATTAGAAATGTAGAATAGTTTTTCTGCTTCGCTGTGTCTCTTTCCTCATGTGCAGGCATTGCAGGACCTTAGGTATCCATGGTTACGACCACTAGCAACTAGATAACTGGTGGTTGTAAGCATGGATATCTAATATTATTATTATTACACCTACTACATATTGGGAGAGGATTTTGGAGATGGGAATACCCCTTTAATAAAAGCTGAGCTCTGACTGGTTGCTATGGGTAACGAGAATAGTTGTAATGCTGCTACATAATCTACATAATTTCTCACCTTTCTCATCAGTCAGGTGGATGTGACGGGGTCCTGGGTCTCCTCCTCCACTTCCATCCGCTCAGTCTCGTCATGGCTCAGTGAAGGCTAAGAAGCGGGTTATTCTGTTCTTCTTGCCTTCCTTGTGGTTTGTGAGCTCCCGTGTGTCTCCTCTCACCTGCGCTCCTGTGTATATAGGCGCCTGCCATTGTGATGTCATCGCTATGTCATAGATTCCACATTCCGGCACCTGCCATTGTGATGTCATCGCTGTCATGGATTCCACATTCCGGCACCTCCCATTGTGATGTCATCGCTATGTCATAGAATCCACATTCCGACACCTGCCATTGTGATGTCGCCATGCTTCCACATGCTGGTATGTGCCTCTGCGATATCACAGCTTTGGCCACTATGGCTGTAGTCCTGGGGCAGCATAAGTCACATGACTGGTACAAGTCGTATGGTTCAGGACATTGCAGTCCAATTGAAGAAATCATTGCTTGATTACAATCCGGTTTTCCACACAATTTACCTCACACACATTATTTACACCAGTGCATTATTAATGGCCGTACAGAACTAGGCCTCAAAAAGGCTGGGTTTATTGAGGTCCTGACAAGACCAGGTAATGAAGGGTTTATTACAGGGTTTGATATGGAGGTTGGATGTGGAACTAGGAATGTGATAGGCTGGTGGTGGAGTTATAGTGAGATTTATATAATAGGAGGGCAGCCATCTTTGGCGTGACATTCAGCGCTGGCTTCACTTTCCTCTCCTACAGACATCATTGACATCTGGAGGAAGTGGGAGAGCAGCTGCAGCGGTCAATTCCTCCAAAGTACGAGAGAGTGAAGACACCTCTGATTGGCCGCAGGGATCGCGGACCCCGGGAGAGCCAGTGCTGACACTGCTGGAATGGCACAGAGTAGAATAGTTATTATTTTACTCAGGGGAAACAGTGATTGAGAAGTTGTCTGAATAGTGGAAAAGCCTTTTAAGTTTGGGGGTGGCGCATTCTCATGAAGCCTCAGCACCTCCTGATGGTGTTTAGGTTTTCTACAATAGGGGTAAAGTTAATGTTGTGACTTCGTTGCCACCTGCTGGTCATTCGGTGCAATGCAGCGTTTACTTTTTTATTATTATTATTTTTCATTATTGCAGACTTCATCAGAGGTCGTTAATCCAGAAGATACTTTGCATCAGGTCCTCAAAATGCCCAGAGTCAGTTAGGATGGACCATTAGTGGGTTGTGGTGATGACCTCCGGTGAGACATGCCAGTTACACGCTTTCACACCTCACGTACGGTAACCTGGGTACATCTTTTAGGCCACCGGGTGTTGAAGTTGGGACCACAGTGTGAGGGGCCTGTAGCAGCATGGTCTGTTAGGGTTGATGATGCAGAAGGATGTGTTGGGACTTGGCCAGTGGCAGCAGAGACTGTTACCAAAAATAGGCTTGTCCGTCTGCAACAAAGTCTGACTTGGGAGCGTGTGTGTATGCTTTCAAGGACCATTAGGGCCTCATTTAAAAAATGGAAGTTAAAAATATTTGGAAAAGGAAAACTGCAGCTTTATCTACTTTACTGCCTCTTGAGTGTTTCGTCACTGAAATGTGGGAGCAGGGAAAAAGCATAGGGAGGTGGAGGGTGAGCAATGTAGGAGGCACTTTTGGAAATTGGCTACAGGCATTTATTATTCTCGGCAGGGTGCTAGGTGAGGAGAATCCTGAGCACTGTTCAGATCTGTTCTGTAGTGATAAGCTAACGTGCTCCGATAAGGCGTTATCCGAGTATTCTCGGGTGCTAAGAGTATCTTCGGCGTGCTTGAAAAATGTTTGCGTCACCGCGGCTGCATGTCTCACGGCTGTTAGACCGCCGCAATACATGCAGGGCTTGCCAGTTTGTGTGGAGCCGCGGCGGTGTGAACATATTATTAGAGCACGCAAAAGATAATCTGTTAGCACCCGAGCATGCTCAGATGACACCTTATCCAAGCACGTCTGCGCAACACTACTGTTCTGTTATCTTGATGCCAATTGGGAGGCTTATAGTGTGTATAATAATGATACTGGCCACTGGATGCCATACCATAATGATACTGGCCACTGGATGCCATACCATAACGATACTGGCCGCTGGATGCCATACCATAACGATACTGGCCGCTGGATGCCATACCATAATGATACTGGCCGCTGGATGCCATACCATAGCGATACTGGCCGCTGGATGCCATACCATAGCGATACTGGCCGCTGGATGCCATACCATAATGATACTGGCCGCTGGATGCCATACCATAACGATACTGGCCGCTGGATGCCATACCATAATGATACCGGCCACTGGATGAGCTTGAGAGCAGAAGTCGGTGCAGACTTCTGGACAAACCAGGTCTTCATAGGTAATTGAATAAAATGGAGGTTAATTTAGAATAAACTTACAATTAAAAAAGGTATATATAAGGCTAAGATATAAAAACACTTATACAGAAACCTCTATGAATGAGGAGTGGGTCGGCCTTCTTGCAAAAGGATGAAATATTTAAATGTAAATTTCTCTCCTGCATGGAGTTTCCACGCACGCCCAGACAATATAATGAAATGACATGGAAATCTGTATTCCAAGCAAAACATCCATATTCACAGGTGATTAGAATGAGAGAAAAATGTATTTTGAATAATAGTTACAGTTCAGAGATGGAGATGAGACATAAATTGTGTATACAGGACCCCTATGAATGAGAGAGGGACCTACTCTGTTACAGAAGAGTGCAGTATCTAAACCAAAGTTCTGGCTCACAGTAACAAAGTTTCCATGCATGTTCAGATTAAACATTACAATTCTTAGTTCTCAAGGATAAGTCTGTTGCAGGAGACCTCCAGACACCTGGTTTCTGTGAGTACATTTTATCTATAGAATAACATGGTACAGAACTTTCTAACAATATCTGCAGGCTCAGCCTCGATTTCCTTTACAGAAACAAAACATGATTTAATAAAGCTAGACTATATCAGACGTATCACAAGTAATAGAACATATTGGAATATTATGGATTATAATTACTGTATTGATTATTTTCTTTATTAGAAATATTTAAAGTAAAATATAATTAGTTCTTAAGCATAAATCTGACAAGGAGGCTTCCAGGCGGTTTGTTTCTGGAAGAATATCTGATCTATAGTGCAATGTCTTACAGAACCTTCTGACCATATCTGCAAGCTTAGCACAGAGGCAGATCTGTTTCCCGGCACCCGGAGCAGGAATTCAGTTTGGCGCCCCCCACACACACCGCTCATGCAGTTTGAATAGTAGTCATGTGACCGCTCATATACGATTTGCTTTTTGACAGTCACGTGACTAGCTACTCTTCCTAATTCTCTCAATTTCAGTCAAAAACTACAGCCCCTATTTCATAAAGAGAAGCAGGATTAAAGGCTAGTTGTCACATAACCGTAAGTATGAAAATCACATACGAGTGGTCATGTGGTGTCTGCTGGACCCAGCTAGCAGAGCTGAATCCTGACATTGAGTATATTACACGCTCTTAGGATTGGGCATGCTACAGTACTTAATTGTATAATTAAAAGGGTTGTCCAGGTTTGTGATTAAAGTCGGAAGAACTCTAGGTGACTGCAGACTTCTGAATACTCGCAGCGCATGCACTGCACACTTTCACCTTTCCTCCAGTACAGGAGAATCCTGAAAGGTCATGTGCGTGCAAGTATGAGATTTTCATACTTCTGGCCACATTCCAACTAAACATGACCAGCCTCACTCAAGTAATTTGTATAGAATGAGGCCATGCATGTCTAGTCGGCATGTGATCATGTGTATGCAATTCGCATAATTGTGGTTTCAAGACTTCCTGCTCTCACCACTAGCACCAGAGAATCCTGACCGCATGCAGTGCACATGCGCACGATGAGAATTCAGAGGTGTGCTGTCAGTGATTGCAGACTTTCATCACAAACTTGATCTAACCCTTTAATTTTCCTAAAACAAATAAAAACAGTAACTCTTCTCAGACAGCACAACACTTTATTAACATGGCCATGTATCATGTAATCTTACAAGTTATGGACTGTTCCATGTGTACAGGATCAGAACCAATAGCTGCACAAAAATACATCAATAGAACTACCAGCAGTATGCAGAAATACAGCATCACAACCCTCATCAGTACAGTACAACATCATCAGTACATGTACTGTCTCCTCTTTGGTATGCCCTCACACTGTCTCTTCATGTTACCCCTTTCTCCACATTACCCAGTCTCTATTATGTGCCCGCACAAACTTTTCTCCCCCTACTCTGTCTCCTGACACATTACCCCCCTGTTCCTTATATTTCCACACACACATTCCCCCTTGCTCCTCACCCCCGCTCACTATGCTGGGGGTAAGGAAAGGGCAGCAGTGTTTACCTGGCCTGATCTTCAAAGCCAAATGCACTACTAGGATGCAGCAGGCCCACATAAAGATAGCAGATGTGTGACGCTGGAAGCCCTACCCTGGGGGATGGGGGACTCGGAGCCGGGTCCTATGTTGTCGATGGGGTGCAGCCATGGCCCAGACCCGCTCCGTGCCCAGGGCCGGATACTGTGCACTACCCTAGTGTGAACAGCACCCTATACAAGCCTATCTTTGTGCAATTCTAATACTAGGCAGTCACCCCCTCCATGAAATTGTAGGTTGTGAGTGATTGTTTCATCAGTATTTTGCACCTGTGTATCCGCCATCTTAAAATGGGGGACCCAAAGAAAAATGACGTGGGTTCCCCCTATTTTAATAGCTAGCAAAGGCTAGGCAGACAGCTGGGGGCTGATATTAATAGCCCAGGAAGGGTGCCATGAATATTGGCCGCCTCACAGGCTAGAAACACCAGCCGTCAGCCGCCCGAGAAATGACACATCCATAGGATACGCCAATTCTGGCACTTAGCCTCGCTCTCCCACTGCCCTGTAGCGGTGGCACTGGAGTAATAGGGCTGGGGTTGATGTCAGCTTATAATGCCAGCTGACATCAAGCCCAGGTTAGTAATGAGGAGGTGTCTATAAGACGCGCCCATTACTAACCCCATAGTGAAAGTGAATAAAACACCAACACCCAGAATAAAATCTTTTAATTGAATTAAACACACAATACTTTAATATCCTAAATTAAACCATACTTACCATCACGCCCATTCCAGCTGAAGCCAATGTCTCCTGCAATAGAAGTAAAATAATTAACAAACCTCATCTTTACCTTTCCATGGTTCCTACGACAGCTCCAGCTCTGCTACATTGAGATGGCAGGCTGGATCGTAGCAGAACGCTGCCATCCAGCCTGCCATGCCGCAGACACTGAGAAGCCTATCCAGAGTAATATGGAAACTACTAAACCAATATTGACCCCTCACTGTTTTATATAGTATAAATATGCTCCAAGATAATTCTGCAGTATTTCACAGTCAAATCCAATGGGAGTAAAATATAAAAAATAACCTTTATTCAATATTTTAAAAAGGATTTTTTTTTAAGTGTCCAAAATCCGTGACAAATTTCCTAAAATTATCCTAAACATAGGACTATTGTGTATGGTTTTAATTTATCTCACCGGCTAACCATTTATATATATTGTCTTGTTGGGAGGCCAGGGATTAGTCACAATTCCTAGGGGTATCTCTTTATTTATATTTATAACTCCCTTTTCAATTTAGCCTCTGGCTATTAGAAATCATGCCATCTCATTTCTCCTCATTGTGAGTCTGCAGTCTGATAATGGCATTAATAATCTTCATTTTACCATGTCCTGTGCTATTCTCTTCAGAACGGCTTTATAGTGCTGCCGTCGTATACCGGTGCGGTGCTTGTTTCTCCTGATCTAGGAGCTTTATATTGAGGTAGCCTGGCTAATCATCTCTTGTAGGACTTTCTATAGAAATGCTCAGCCCTACGCGTTTCATCATTCTTATATGAGACTCTCATGGTCATCAGGGGCTCACAGTCTATGATCTTTTTTGGTTTGATAGTACGATAGTTTTGTAATAAACTTATCGGCAGGGTTGCCGGCAGCGTCTGGCGGCTAAACCAGCGTGACTTTATAGGAAAGTTGGTGCCACCTCTTGTGCGCCCCCCCTTCTGTCATCCAATCGAGTGACTCGGGTGCGTTGCAGGCGTATCATGTTGCGATCATATAATCATGCAGGGACTCGTCTCATTCTTCCAGTAGGATCTTTTTCTCACAGAGATGTCTTGGCTGCGCTGCGATCTCACAGTATTAATATGTCTTTTATATCTAGGGAAGGAGACTGGTATATTGCATTGCATCTTATAATGTCGTCTCTACGAGTTTGTTGCTATATGAGTTGTTAATAGTGTTTGTTCGTAGTTTGTCATTTGTTTGGTTTACAGACAGATCTGCCTGTTTCATGTGCTACCTCGTCCCACCTACACTTACATCGATGCAGAACTTCCTTTCATCGTGACAAATGCCATCTGGCTATGTCACTGCTTCCGCACCAGCAAACGCTTGCGGACGTCTATTTCCTCAAAGTTCATTTCATTTGATCGTATCAATATGTCCATAATAATAGACATTGGGATGACTTTTATTCTGATTGTATCAGTGTGTCTGATTGTATCGATGTATCTGTATTATTAAGTCTTCAGATGAGTATTTTATAATCTAAAAACAAAGGAAGAAATTCTGATGAAATTTGTCCAATTGTTATCAAAGTTCAATTTGTTGAAGAGGTCATTTTGTGATTTTAAAGTATAATAACTTTAATAGTTTTGGTCCTATATGGCGCTGATTTGATAGTTATGTGGACCAATATCCATTATGAAGAACATGGACTGGATTCTACATATTATATTTTAGAGAGTTTTTAGGTCTAGCGAGGTTCAAGAGGTTTCATAGGGGGTGAAAATGTTATTATGTGTCAATGAAACATGAGAAGGACAATGTTTCATTTATGTAGTGTGGGTTATAGGATTTCATTCTATGGATCCATCTACTTTCTTTCTGAAGCAGCAGTTGGTCCCAATTACCTCCTCTCGGGGGGGCGTACTACTTCAATGGCTTGAAAGTATAAAGAAAACGGGTCCAAGGTGTGTTTCTCAAGCATGTGTCTCGAGAGAGTTGTGTCCTCCCTACGTCTGACATAACCGATATGGTGCAATATCCGTCTCCAGAACTCTTTTGGTTTTGCCGATGTAGTTCATCGGACATTGGCAAGTTGCCATATAGATTACTCCTTGCGTCTTGCAGTTTGTGAATTCGTGATTTTGGTCTTCTAGTTTGGTTGTGGCACTGATACATTTCTTGCTTTTACAGATGTATTTGCAGGCTTTGCAGTCACCACATCTATAAGTCCCCGTGGTGTCACTGCTCAGCCACGTTGTTTTGCCCGTGTTGTCCTCCACAAAGTGGCTGCGCACAAGGTGATCTCTAAGGTTCCTGCCTCTCCTGTATGTGACCCTGGGGCTCTCAGGGACCACATCTTGCAGATCTTTATCTGATCTCAAAATTGCCCAAAGATCATAGAGTATGTTCATCACCCCCTGATTTCGGTCGTCGTAGGTTCCTATTAGATGGATCTCATTATCTTGTTGTTCTCGTGCTTTAGGGGTCAATAGAGAATTTCTGTCTCTTGTAAGGGCGTTGGCCTAGCACTTTTTTAGGACATCCCTTTTGTAGGAAGCGTTTTTGTAATTCCCTCGCTTTTATCATGTACTCATTCACCGTTGAGCAATTTCTCCTTAGGCGTATATATTGGCTTTTCGGTATTCCTCTACGTAGGGGAGCCGGATGGTAGCTCTGCCAGGATAGTAACCCACTTGTGGCTGTCAGTTTTCAGTGTTGTGGTAACCGGCCTTGGTTGGTATTTATTATTGTAATGTCAAGGAAGTTTAAATTGTGTTTTTGAATCTCCATGGTAAAATACAAGCCTAACTGGTTCTGCTCTCACTGTTGTACTTCAATACATCTACATTGGGCTGTGGAGATCTATGAATGATTACTTGAGTCAGGTAACCTAATGACTAGTAGATTCACAGCCATCTGGATAAAAAATCCTGTTATGTGACGTTGTGCTGCCACCTAGTGGCTTCCCATTCTTTTACATAACCGTCTACACCACAGGTCTCAAACATGCGGCCCGCGGGCCACATGTGCACAAAGGAAGCAGAGGGAACGGAGGACAGGTGAAAGGAATCTATTTTTTTTTTTTTTTTACTTTTTTAGGTGTGTGAAGAACAGCGCAGAGGACAATTCTACTAGATGGGGACCTGGATGGGGCATATTACTGCAAGATGGGGACCACCAGGATGGGGCATATTACTACAAGATGGGGACCACCAGGATGGGGCATATTACTACAAGATGGGGACCACCAGGATGGGGCATATTACTGCAAGATGGGGGCCACCAGGATGGGGCATATTACTACAAGATGGGGACCACCAGGATGGGGTATATTACTGCAAGATGGGGACCACCAGGATGGGGCATATTACTACAAGATGGAGACCACCAGGATGGGGCATATTACTACAAGATGGGGACCACCAGGATGGGGCACATTACTACAAGATGGGGACCACTAGGATGGGGCACATTACTACAAGGTGGGGACAAGAATGGGGCACATTACTACAAGATGGGGACCACCAGGATGGGGCATATTACTACAAGATGGGGACTACCAGGATGGGCATATTACTGCAAGATGAGGACCACCAGGATGGGCCACATTACTGCAAGATGGGGACCACCAGGATGGGCCACATTACTGCAAGATGGGGGCCACATTACTGCAAGATGGGGACCACCAGGATGGGGCACATTACTGCAAGATGGGGACCACCAGGATGGGCATATTACTGCAAGATGGGGGCCACATTACTGCAAGATGGGGACCACCAGGATGGGGCACATTACTGCAAGATGGGGACCACCAGGATGGGCATATTACTGCAAGATGGGGACTACCAGGATGGGCCACATTACTGCAAGATGGGGACCACCAGGATGGGCCACATTACTGCAAGATGGGGGCCACATTACTGCAAGATGGGGGCCACATTACTGCAAGATGGGGACCACCAGGATGGGCCACATTACTGCAAGATGGGGACCACCAGGATGGGCCACATTACTGCAAGATGGGGACCACCAGGATGGGCCACATTACTGCAAGATGGGGACCACCAGGATGGGCCACATTACTGCAAGATGGGGACCACCAGGATGGGCCACATTACTGCAAGATGGGGACCACCAGGATGGGCCACGTTACTGCAAGATGGGGACCACCAGGATGGGCCACGTTACTGCAAGATGGGGACCACCAGGATGGGCCACGTTACTGCAAGATGGGGACCACCAGGATGGGCCACGTTACTGCAAGATGGGGACCACCAGGATGGGGCACGTTACTTCAAGATGGGGACCACCAGGATGGGGCATATTACTACAAGGTGGGGACCAGGATGGGGCAAATTACTAGATGTTTGCCAGAATTACTATATATGGTGCTAATTCTGAAACTATATTACTCTGTGGCCAAAAGAGGGAAACAAAATTGTAAAAATAAAAATAAAGCATGAAAAAATATTTTGCCACTAAAAATGCTGCTTTATATATAAACTAAATATATAAACTAAAGTAAACACAAAGTGCACATTTATTATCGCCACATCCGTAACGACCCAAGCTATAAAAAAATAAAATAAACACAGCAAAAATGTTCAGACGGTGTATACAAAAAAAATGGCATCACTAAAAATGTCACTTTGACCTGCAAAGAATGCGGCCCCCCAAATTCCAATTTTTTCCATATGCGGCCCATATACCCAGCCGAGTTTGAGACCCCTGCTCTACACTGTCCGTGTGGAATGTCCATTGGACGCACACATTTTTGGATGTCGTTATATGTACAATGTGATTGGACATTTTTGCTAATATTTATAAGCTGTATGTAGAAACAGGAGGTCAGTTTTCCTTGTATGAGTCATAAGTCACTGCAAAAGTCCCTGGCAGGGGGATGAGAGCGGCTGGGTCAGGAGGGGACCCACCTAATTCTACATAGAGCAGAGAAAAGAGAATAATTAGCCCAGTAGAAAGGTATAATGAGCAGCTGTAAGTGCAGTGCTGTATAATCTGATTACAATATAGTAAGAGGATAAGCTCTGATGGGAGAGGGTCTTTAAGCCGGTCATGTATTGGGTAATGAGTTGGGGTGTCAGTCTCCATCAGTGCTGGCTGAACACTGACTATCCTGCTCAGATTACTACACATGGCGCTGCTCCTCCTCCCTGTAGTATGGGCTCCGCAGGACGGTGCCGAGGCTCCAGATTCTACCTGCACAGCAACAAGGTCCCAACACTTCTACCTCTATAACTTGCCTAATGCAGACGCAAACCTGCAGCCTTTCCACTGAGATCTTGTCGGCCTTCTACACTGCCATGGCTTTGTCTGCACAATGTAGCTTAAAGGGATTGTCCACTTCTTAAGCATCCTAGAAGTCTACAATATAAGGTCGGTATTCCTCTAACCCTCTGCCTTATTTGGCTGCCATTGAAGGCAGTCAGCGAAATGGGTTCAATTTTCTATAGAAGTGGCAGAATTTAACCCCTTCCTGACCATGTTATTTCCCGGCTCTGCATTTTTCTTATTCTTCTAAGAGCAGTAGCTTTATTTTTCTGTCAATACAGCCATATGAGGGTTTTTGTTTTTATGCCGATCACTAATCAGGTTAATTATTGTTATATTTTGATTGGATAACGCCCATATGTTTTATTTTAAAATGGGTCATAGAGGGGCAGGAGTGATTTGAATATTCAGATTAAACTTTTTCCTTTTTGTCCCCTTAGGCTGTGTGCCCACGATTCCTTTTTAAGTGTTTCCGCAGCGGCAAAAACGCTGCAGAAATGCTTAAAAAACGCATGGTAGAAGGCCTGCCATGTTCCCCAATGATGATCCGCATGTGCTGTGCACATGCTGTGGAAATTTCCGCTGCGGATTATCATTGCGGAAAAAAAACAGCACTACCAATTATTTTGCGGAAGTGCTGCGTTTTCGCCACCATTATATAGTAACATAGTTTTTAAGGTTGAAGGAAGACTAAGTCCATCTAGTTCAACCCATAGCCTAACATGTTGATCCAGAGGAAGGCAAAAAAAACCCATGTGGCAAACACCAAGCTCCACATTGGGGAAAAAAATTCCTTCCCGACTCCATACGACAATCAGACTAGTTCCCTGGATCAACGCCCTATCAAGGAATCTAGTATTTATAACCTGCAATATTGTACTTTTCAAGAAAGGCATCCATGCCCTTCTTAAATTTTAATAGTGAATCACTCATTACAACATCATGCGGCAGAGAGTTCCATAGTCTCGCTGCTCTTACAGTAAAGAATCCCCGTCTGTGATTATGATTAAACCTTCTTTCCTCCAGACGTAGAAGATGCCCCCTTGTCCCCGTCTCAGGCCTCAGAGTAAAAAGATCAGTAGAAAGGTCTTTGTACTGTCCCCTCATATACTTGTACATAGTAATAAGATCACCTCTAAGCCTTCTTTTTTCCACAGTAAATAACCCCAAGTGTAATAACTTGTCTTGGTATTGCAGACCCCCCAGTCCTCTAATAACCTTGGTCGCTCTTCTCTGCACCCGCTCTAGTTCAGCCATGTCTTTCTTATATACCGGAGACCAGTACACAGTATTCTAAGTGTGGTCGCACTAGTGACTTGTATAGAGGTAAAATTATGTTCTCCTCATGAGCATCTATGCCTCTTTTAATGCATCCCATTATTTTATTTGCCTTTGCAGCAGCTGCCTGACACTGGCCACTAAACGTGAGCTTGTCGTCCACCAATACACCCAGGTCTTTTTCAGTTCCAGTTTTGCACAGTGTTTTACAATTAAGTATATAATTATACATTTTATTTCCTCTGCCCAAGTGCATTACCTTACATTTATCCCCATTAAAGCTCATTTGCCATTTATCAGCCCAAGCTTCTAGTTTACATAGATCCTCCTGTAATATAAAATTGTCCTCCTCTGTATTGATTACCCTGCAGAGTTTAGTGTCATCTGCAAATATTGAAATATTACTCTATATGCCCCCTACAAGGTCATTAATAAATGTTAAAAAGAAGGGGGCCCAATACTGACCCCTGTGGTACCCCACTGTTAACTGAGACCCAGTCTGAGTGTTTTCCATTAATAACCACCCTTTGTTTCCTATCACTGAGCCAATTCTTAACCCACATACATATATTTTCCCCTATCCCCAATGTTCTCATTTTATGTATCAACCTTTTGTGTGGAACCGTATCAAAAGCTTTTGAAAAGTCCATATACACAACATTCACTGCATTTCCTTGGTCCAGTCCAGAACTTGCCTCCTCATAAAAACTGATCAGATTAGTTTGACAGGAACGGTCCCTCATAAACCCATGTTGATATTGGGTCATGAGGTTATTCTTCTTCAGATACTCTATCATAGCATATCTTAGGAAACCCTCCAGGATTTTACCCACAGTAGAGGTTAAGCTTACTGGCCTATCATTTCCAAGTTCAGTTTTTGTCCCCTTTTTGAATATTGGCACCACATTTGCTATACGCCATTGACTTGCATTAGAACGCATGGACTACGCATCACTGTATTTGTAGATGCGCAATCCACGTGTTCCAATGTGCGGATGGTACCCAGGTCTAGAGGAGAGAAGACTCTCCTCCAGACCCAGGTACCATAGAAACTGTGAAAAAAAGAATAAAATAAAAAATAAATATGATACTTACCTTCTGGCGGCCCCCGTTGCGCTCCTCCTCTCATGCCGGCAAATCGCGATGGACTGAAGGACCTGCGCTGACGTCATATTCTTGTGACTGGTCACGCGACGCTGACGTCGGCAGGTCCTTCAGTGCACTGTACCGCGATCTGCCGGCAGTCAGCACCGAGTGAAGCAAGACTCCGGGCGCCATCGCAAGGTAAGTATAGATTTATTTTTTATTTTTTTGACATTCTCTCGGGTCACACTCCATTTGCATGGATTTATATAGTGTGACCAAGTTGACAAGCACTTTCCAAGTGATGCTAAAATCGCTTGAAAAGCGCTTGTCAACCCGCATGCAGAAATGCATGTGAAGAACGCTTCACATCCGCATGTCCCTGGCAGGAAAAACGCATGTACTATCCGCATGTACAATCCGCATGCGTTTTGTCTGCCAGGAGAGATGCAGAAAGGCTCAGGAAAAATCCGGAGCATTTCTGCATCGTGGGCACATAGCCTTAGGGGACGTGAACATGCAATCATCTGATTTCTTGTGTTATGTACAGCAATACTGCAGTATATAGCCAGCACTCACAGATCTGTCATGACAGGCATGGGTCTTTTCAGCAGACTCCTTCCTGGCAGTGATGGCATCCCACGATCGTGTTACAGGGGCACAGTTGGGCACATGGCATGACTCCCTTCTCAGTTCGCTGTTAATGCTGCTGTCCATCTCTAACAGGTGGAGCTCTGCTCTACATGTGGCTATTAAAGGCAGATGGCTAAATATCACAGCCATCATCTTCCAGGCAAGAAGTCAGAGCTGGCATATGATGTAACTGCAAATCATGTTGGTAAGGGGTTAAAGTGCCACTTCAGTGGGGTTTTGACACGTGAAATACTTTTAGTGCAGAAATGACGTAGTCCTTTTGGGCATGAGGGTTGGGTGCTGGGATTACTAGTACACCTGACATCCAGGTGGGCATAATTCTGTTCCTTGTGTATTGGAAGACTTTTGCCTCTGCAGCTTTGGTGTTGGCAATCTTTCACTTTCATGCCCATTGATGCTCCACATGGTTGGCTCAGGAACCGTCCTCACATGATCTATATTTCCCTAAAGTAAAGTCACTTGTCAAAAGCCACCAGGACAAAGTGCGCGGTTCTGTATCATGTGGGAAAACATCAAGAAAAGCTCTAGGAAATGGCAACAAGCAAGTAATGACCCAGAAGAACGGGCAGCCTCTGAAAGGAGACCGGAAAGTGCCAAAGCCTGCGCCAATTGTTATACAGGTATAATGTATTACCGCAGCTCGGATCATACACCGCTCTTGTGTTCTCCCCTGTACTGATGTACAGACTTGTATCTACATAAAATTTGTTGTGCAATTTCCCCTGGGCACGCAGATACCCCATATGTGGGGAAAAAACACTGTTTGGGCTCACGGCAGGGCTCGGAAGGGAAGGAGCGCCATTTGACTTTTTGATTGTAAAATTTGCTTGAATAATTAGCGGACGCCATATTGTGTTTGGAGAGCCCCTGATGTGCCCAAACATTGGAGCTCCCCCACAAAGTGACCCCATTTTGGAAACTAGACCCCCCAAGGCACCTATCTAGATGCATAGTGAGCAGTTGGAACCCCCAGGTGCTTCACAAATTGATTCGTAAAAATGAAAAAGTGGAAAAAAAATACTTTTCCATTTTTATGAATCAATTTGTGAAGCACCTAAGGGTTCCAAGTGCTCACTATGCATCTAGATAGGTGCCTTGGGGGGTCTAGTTTCCAAAATGGGGTCACTTTGTGGGGGAGCTCCAATGTTTGGGCACACAGGGACTCTCCAAATGCAACATGGTGTCCGCTAACAATTTGAGCCGACAATTTGTTAGTGGACACCATGTTGCATTTGGAGGTACGACACAGAATTTGATAACATTAGGTCATCATATTGAATAAGTTGTCATTAGTCTTGAGCGCAAGTGCTCGCTACTTGAGTTTGCATCGGGTACTCAGGTATGCACCATGTACTGCGTGTGCTTGAGTGAAATGCTCGAGTCCCCGCCCGGATGTTTCACGGTTATTAGACACCCAAAAAAAAACATGCAGGGATCGCTCGTGCATGGCAGGCAATCCCCGCAAAGTTTTTTGGGCCGTGAAGCATATGGGGCGGAGACTCGAGCATGTCACTCAAATACCCACGATACTCAATGCATACCAGAACACCCGATGCAAACTCAAGTAGCGAGCACTTGCGCTCAACACTAGTCGCCATATCGTCATCTTTTTTTCTTACTTTTGAAAAAAATCCCAACCCCATCACAACCCTAACCGTAGCACAACCCTAACCGTAGCACAACCCTAACCCTAGCACAACTCGAGAGTTTATTTTTTACGCCGTTCCTCATGCGGTATAAGTGATTAGATGACCTTATTCTTCAGGTCGGTGTGATTACAGAGATACCAGAATCATATGGGGTTTTTATGACTGACAGCTGTCACACACTAAAAGACGCATTTTTTGTAAAATCTAGTTTTTGCATCGCCATATTTTGAGAGCTATAATTTTTCCAGATTTTGGCAGACAGTCATTTGACGGCTTTTTTTTTTGCGGGATGAGTTGACGTTGTTATTGGTGCCATTTTCAGGCACGTGACATTTTTTGATCGCTTTCTATTCCGATTTTTGGAGGCAGAATAAACAAAAAACAACAATTCAGGAATTGTTTTTTTTGTTTTTTTTTTATTCTGTTCCGCGTGTGGTAAAATTGATAAGGCAGCTTTATTCTTTGGGTCAGTACGTTTACAGCGGTACCACATTTATATCGTATTTCTATGTTTTGCACTTTTACATAATAAAAGCAATTTTATAGAAAAAATTATTTTTTAGCATAGCTTTATTCTGAGAGCTATAACTTTTTTATTTTTTGGCTGATGGAGCTGTATGGCAGCTTGTTTTTTGCGGGACGAGATGACTTTTTCAGCGGTACCATTTTTATTTATATTTGTCTTTTTGATCGCGTGTTATTCCATTTTTTGTTTGGCGGTATGGTGATAAAGCATTGTTTTTTGCTTCGTTTTTTATTTTTTAACGTGTTCACTGAAGGGGTTAACTAGTGGGACAGTTTTATAGGTCTGGTTGTTCCGGACGTGGCAATACCAAATGTGTACTTTTATTGTTTTTTTTTTTTTTTTTTTATATATAATAATATTCATTGATGGGTACATTATATTTTTATTTTTGGTGGATTATTTTTTTTTATTTTTTTATATATATATTTTTACAATTTTTTTTTATTTTTTTTTTCACTTTCTGATAGTTTTTATACTTTATTACTTTGTCCCACTATGGGACTTTCACTTTTTTTTCTCTGATCGCCTGCATGGCACAGGAATGCAGCACCATCCCTGTGTCATGCAGGCTGTCAGCGCTGGACAGGGAGAAGATTTTTGGAGATGCACTGCGCATGTCCAAAAAATCTTCCTGCTGTCTGGTGACCCGGATGTTGTCATGACAACATCGGGTCATCATGGCAACATCCTGGAAGCCATGGCAGACAGCGCTGGAAGCCGGAAGAGGAGGTGAGTATCTGCGATCACCTCCCCTTGCCACCGCAATGCTGCGATCGACTTCGATCGCAGCATCGCGGGGGTTAATGTGCTGGGAGCGGTGCGTGACCGCTCCCTGCACATAGTACCGGGTGTCAGCTGTGACAATCAGTTGACACCCGGCGGCGATCGCGCCCGCACAGCCTGTATGCGCGCGCGATCGCCATGACGTACTAATACGGGTCTGGCTCTTAAGTCCCAGGGCACAGACGCGTATTAGTACGTCAAATGTTAAGGGGTTAACAATGCACATGACTGTCACAAACACATGGACCACATTTTTGGGATGCTCACCTTTTTCCAGTTATGATGTATCTTTCATAACTGGGAAACCACCAGAAACCTAGGAAATGGGTTCTGAGCTTCTGAACATCATAGAAATATCAAATTTGATATCAATCTCTGTGAATATTGGTGACGGCAAACATGATGTATCCATCTTGGATGTGGGCCCCCCCATACCAAGATATGGAAGATGAAGGATTTTTATGTCTTGTGCAGCTGGGTGGGTTCACAAAACCGAGCCCCCGTGTGAGGTAAACAACATGGGTGTGTCCTAGTGTTTTGCCTCCTTACTAAAAACCAGAACGTCCATGTTGGCTCATTCCGACCCAGGGACGTCAGATGCAAGCACTCCTAGCTGCGTGGAGGAATCACACCTAATTTCCGGGGAGCCGTCCCCCCCCCACAGAATCTGAGACCATCACCTCGTGGCGCAGGTTTTGCTATTATTTACCCCTTTTATTTTAATAACTGTTTTGTGCATATATGTAAATTGTCTTTTATAATATCTTGTATATCTTTTGCAAACACTGCCAACTTTCAGGAGTAAATTATTATTTACTAGCTTCGTTCTTCTTGTCCTATGTTGAGCAAACCCGTTCCTCACCCGCTAATTCACGTTACCGAATGGGTACCTGATCCACCTGTTAAGAGATCGGTGGTGGCAGCATACGGTGTATTTATGTGATATTGTGGTTGAGGGTGGTGGGATTGAGGTATATATACGTTCCTGGACGGAACTGGTGGTATATATACATCCTGTCACATCACGTGCCGCAATAGTCGACATAAATGAGAGCAGCTGCGCCCTGTTGCTTATCCTCGGTCAATACCGTGTTTCACCAGCAGGATAAGGGGGTGCCAGAGTGCTGCAAGGTCTGACCAAGTTTTCCTGACAATTGGTGGCAAGCGGTGGGATCATAGGACATTAGTGATCTGGTTTGAGCAATCATTCCTCTCACTAAAAACTTGCACGGTTCTTACCTGGACCCTGCACAAAAGTTTTGAAGATTGAACTCAGTGTTTATTAGATCTGAGACAATACTGTATGTGCAGCAGTCACCCCTACCCTTCTTCGTTTTTTCTTTCTATTTGTATTTTGGTGATCAAGGTCATTGTTGGGGAGTTCTGGTACAGCCAGCAGAAAATGGACACTCTTATTGGAATATGTATAACCAAAGGCATGGACCCCCTCGGCAAAAACAAAGAACAAATGGCTGCTGCGCTGGCGCAACTGGAGGCAGAGCAAGCCCTTCTCCAGACCTCAGCAGGGCCAGGGGTCAGCCAAGATATGGACAGTACTGCTGCAGGGGTCCCACCTGTAGACGCATGCCGCGTCAGCGACCAGGGCAGCCTGGACCCTTATCTGCAGATGGCTCTACAGCAACTTCCTGCAGAGGATCATGAAGGACGGCTGAAAGTAATTCAGCAGCACCAGGAGGCTGACGAGCGGAGGCCCAAGCCCAGTCAGAGGCAGAGAGAGCCGAGCGAGAGGCCGAGCGGCAGGCCCAAGCTCAGAAGGCCCATGAACTGCAGATGGCCCAGCTCAGGATCATAGAATCATAGAATCATAGAATCATAGAATGGTAGAGTTGGAAGGGACCTCCTGGGTCATCTGGTCCAACCCCCTGCTCAAAGCAGGATTCACTAAATCATCTCAGACAGATGTCTGTCCAGCCTCTGTTTGAAGACGTCCATTGAAGGGGAACTCACCACCTCTCGTGGCAGCCTGTTCCACTCATTAATCACCCTAACTGTCAAAAAGTTTTTTCTAATATCTAATCTGTGTCTCCTCCCATTTAGTTTCATCCCATTGCTTCTAGTCTTTCCTTGTGCAAATGAGAATAAAGATGATCCTTCTACAATGTGACAGCCCTTGACATATTTGTAGACAGCTATTAAGTCTCCTCTCAGTCTTCTTTTTTGCAAGCTAAACATTCCCAAATCCTGCAACCGTTCCTCATAGGACATGGTTTGCAGACCAGTCACCATTCTGGTCGCTCTTCTCTGAACTTGCTCCAGTTTGTCTATGTCTTTTTTAAAATGTGGTGCCCAAAACTGTACACAGTATTCCAGATGAGGTCTGACCAAAGAGGAGTAAAGACCAATAATGACTTCACGTGATCTAGACTGTATGCTTCTGTTAATACATCCCAGAATTGTATTTGCCTTTTTTGCTGCTGCATCACACTGTTGACTCATGTTCAGTCTATGATCTATTAGTATACCTAAGTCTTTTTCACATGTACTGTTGCTTAGCTCTATTCCTCCCATTCTGTATATGCTTTTTTTCCCCTCCCCCATGACAGCACACATTGAGAGAGGATCCGCCCCACCAAGGACAGGAAACCGTCTGAAATAAAAGGGCGGTACCTCTCCCTCGCTTCAGTTGGTTTCCTGTCCTTGATGGGGAACCTGTCTGGAAGAAAGAAGACTTACCTGGGGCTGTCCCGGTGTGGAAGAGCGGGCACTGGCCTGTGCACCGGGTTCAGTATCCCAGAAGCGCCGTCCGCAGCTTCCCCTGGGGTCTCTGCGCCGAGCGGGGCGCACGCGGTGAGGCAGGCTCTGTCCTCCCGGAGACCGCGGCGCCGTCCTCCCCCTGCAGTGTGGAACGCTTCCGGGTGTGACGCGCCTGACGTCACGGCGCAGGGCACGCTGGGAGCGGCGCGCTGGGTGACGTCAGGAGGCGGCGCCGATCCAAGATGGCGGCGCCCAATGGAGCGTCCCAGGCCGGTTTTTTTCAACGGAGCTCCGGCCTGGCGAAGGGGGAGGACCCACAGACCGGAGGAGGCTGGATGGCCCTATATTTAAGGGGGGGGAGCTTTCCTGGAAGCGTGGTGCGCTTCTGAGACATGGCTGATCCAGATAGCCAGGAGCAGCAGCTTACCCCCCCACCTCAGCAACAGAAGCAGAGGGATGCATCGTATACAGACAGCCGCTCGAGTAATCGTAGTGGCAGCCGCAGGAGTAAGGCTTCGAGCGCCTCGCGACTATCCAGAATGGAATCATCAGTTCCGCGACAGCCTCCGAATCCGGTACCCGTTTGTGACCTCCGAGGGTGAGTGAGCTTCGTGAATGTCACTGGTTAGTAACGGGAAGTCTCTTATGTGCTTCCTTTTTTTAGGAGCCTAAGAAGAGTAGTGCCAAGCAAAAGCATAGGATGTGTGCCCTTTGCCAAGCTTCTCTCTCAGTAGAGTGGCAGAAACCACTTTGCCAGGGCTGTGTGACCAAAACCATAGCTGAGAATTCCCAGGATTTTGCTGCAAATTTAAAGTCCATAGTACATGCAGAAGTTCAGGGGTCCCTGAAGGGGTTCCTTAGAGGGAAGAAAAGGCCCCGTAGAGAGGTTTCCTCAGTCTCTGATTCCTCCCAGTCCGAGGAGCAGTGGGATTCATCGTCC
Source organism: Phyllobates terribilis (assembly GCF_046119375.1). Classification (NCBI taxonomy): domain Eukaryota; kingdom Metazoa; phylum Chordata; class Amphibia; order Anura; family Dendrobatidae; genus Phyllobates; species Phyllobates terribilis. The sequence continues at coordinate 768,017 of NW_027363046.1, forward strand.
TCTTCCTCATCGGGGGGCGGTAGACCCTGCTTCCCCATTGAGAATACAGACAGACTGGTTAGGGCAGTAAGATCAACCATGGGTCTGGAGGAAGAGAGAGCATCTAAATCCCGGGAGGACATCATGTTTGCGGGCTTGGGAGAGCGGAAGAGACGCTAATTTCCGGTGAACAGTAAGATTCAGGGCCTCATTGACCGGGAGTGGAGGAGACCTGAGAGATCAGGGGCTTTACCCTCCTTCTCCAAAAGAAGGTACCCCTTCGAAGAGAAGGATGCGGAACCTTGGGATAAGATCCCCAAGGTGGACGGGACTGTGGCAAGGTCATCAAAGAGATCTTCCCTGCCCTTGGAGGACTCTGGCGTCCTAAAAGATGCCCTGGATAAAAGAGCTGACTCCTTCCTGCGCCACACGTGGGAGGCGGCAGCAGGTGGCCTAAAACCAGCGGTGGCTAGCACCTGTGTGGCGAGGTCCTTGATGGTGTGGCTTCAACAGCTGGAAGACCAGCTTAAAGATAAAAAAGGTCTCCAGACAGGCAATACTTGCAGAGCTACCTTTAATTCAAACAGCATCGGCCTTCCTGGCCGACTCTTCAGCTGACTCGGTCAGACTGTCAGCTAGGGCAGCGGGACTATCCAACGCAGCCAGGCGGGCCTTGTGGCTCAAGGGTTGCCCAGGCGACCTACCTTCGAAACAGAAACTGTGCTCCCTCCCGTGTGACGGTAGACTCCTGTTTGGCCAAAAGTTAGAGGACCTGTTAGAAAAAGCAGGCGATAAAACCAAAGGGTTCCCGGGATTTTCGGGGGAACCAAGAAGATTTAGTTTTCGGAGGAGAAAATTTAACCGGGGTCGTCCTCCGGGAGACAAAAAGAAATGGGAAGCCAAGTCCAAAAAAGAATCGGGCTACATGTTTGGAGGACCATCCTCGAGTTCGAAGAGATCCTCCCAATGACGCCAGGCTGGAAGTGGGTGGAAGGCTTTCCCACTTTTTTCCAGCTTGGGACGCGATAACAACAAACCCATGGATTCTGAAAATTATCAGTGGGGGCCTGAAGATCCAGTTCAGCCAGACCCCCTGGCGGACTTTTGTGGTTACCCCCCTACGAAAGGTCCAGGAAGAACAATTAGCCCTGGAAACAGAAGTGTTAGAGTTAGTAGGAAAGCAGGTCCTTCTCGAAGTACCAGCAACACAGAGAGGGAGGGGGTTCTATTCCCCACTATTCATGATAAAAAAACCAAACGGGTCCTTAAGGACCATCATCAACCTCAGGAGTCTGAACCAAGTAGTAGAAAACCAGACTTTCAAAATGGAGTCAGTAGGCTCAGCAGTGAAGCTCTTACATCGCAACTGCTTTATGGCTGTAATAGACTTGAAGGACGCATATTATCACGTCCCAATCCATCCGGAGTATCAGAAGTATCTGAGAGTAGCCCTGTTTATTCAGGGGAAGCTGAGGCATTTTCAGTTTGCTGCCCTACCCTTTGGCCTCTCCATTGCCCCGAGAATATTTACGAAACTAATAGCAGAAGTGACAGCCTTCCTACGGATCAAGAATGTAGTGATCGTGCCATATTTAGACGACTTCTTGATAATAGGGAAAACAGAAGCCCACTGCTCCAGTCAGCTCCTAGTGGTCACGGAAGTGTTGCATCAGCTGGGGTGGTTAGTAAATTTCCAAAAATCAAGACTAACCCCCTCCAGGACTCAGACCTTTCTGGGTCTAATCCTAGACTCTCGTCGTCAAACCTGCTTCCTCCCAGAGGACAAAATCTGCAGGTTAATTGCATTAGTCTCGAAGGCCATTCAAGCTCCAGAGATGTCTCTGAGAGAGGCAATGTCCCTCCTGGGTTCTATGACGGCCTGTCTCCCAGCAGTAATGTGGGCCCAGGGGCATATGAGGCGGCTTCAGTGGGAGGTCCTGTCAGCACAGAGGTCCTGCAACGGGCGTTTAGAAGGCAGGCTCTCTCTCTCCCCAGAAGTAGTAGATTCTCTTTCGTGGTGGACAGTCAGGGGAAATCTGACCACAGGCGTTCAATGGTCCAGATCGATAGATCGGGTAGTTACGACCGACGCAAGCAGTTCCGGATGGGGGGGTCATCTGGCAGAACTCTCAATACAGGGTCACTGGGCTTACCACGAGAGGGGATCATCCTCAAACTTAAAGGAGCTTTGGGCAGTAGAAAGATCCCTCAGGGGCTTCCTCCCTCACATCCAAAATCACCATGTCCAGGTCAGGTCCGACAACCGGACCGCAGTAGCCTATGTGAATCACCAAGGAGGGACAAGGTCACGCCCTCTGATGGTGGTGGCAGACAGGATCCTTGGTCTAGCAGAGCGAAACCTCCTATCCCTCAGCGCCCTTCACATAAAGGGGATAGAAAACGTGAAGGCAGATTTTCTAAGCCGCCATACCCTAAGACAGGGGGAGTGGGGGTTGAACCCGGAGGTCTTCCATCAGATTGTCCAGTTATGGGGGCAGCCAGACATAGACCTGTTCGCCACAAGGGCAAACAGAAGGGTGCAGAGATTTTGCTCCCTAAATCCGGCAGAAAATCCCCATGCCATAGATGCCCTCCAGATTCCTTGGGGGTTCAGGAAGGCCTATGCCTTTCCGCCATTAGTGATGATTCCAGTAGTGGTGAGGAAGATCCGGGAGGAAGGCGCCAGGGTGATTTTGATAGCCCCTTTTTGGCCCAAGAGGCCTTGGTTCTCTCTGCTTCGGCTAATGTCGGTGTCAGATCCCTGGATTCTACCAGAGAGGCCGGACCTTCTCATGCAGGGACCAGTATTCCATGCCCAGGCCAGGGGATTCCATCTTTCGGCATGGAATTTGAGAGGTCGCTATTGAGTAGCAAGGGGTTTTCACCAGGCTTAGTTTCTACTTTATTGGGGAGCAGAAAACCGATTACAACTAAGATTTATAGCAGGGTTTGGGGTAAATTCCTAGAGGTTATAGATATTCCGCTATCGAGCAAACCTCCGATCAGAGGGATCCTGGAATTTCTGCAAAAGGGGCGGGACCTGGGTCTAGCTACAGGGACCCTTAAGGTTCAAGTTTCAGCTTTGGGAGCACTCTACAATTATAATCTGGCTGGGAATAGGTGGATCTCGAGGTTTATCAAGTCCTGTGCCAGAGCTGGACCGGTTAGGTCCATGGGTGTTCCTCCTTGGGACCTGAATTTAGTCTTGAACGCTCTTACTAGTGAACCATTCGAACCCCTACACAAGGTTTCTCCAAAAATTCTCACCCTTAAGACCATCCTTCTAGTGGCCTTAACATCAGCCCGTAGGGTGGGGGATCTGCAGGCCCTCTCGGTTAATCCTCCTTACACACAAATCTTTGAGGATAGGGTCACCTTGCGGCCAGATCCAGCATACCTTCCCAAGGTGGTATCTAGATTTCACCGTAGTCAGGAGATTGTGCTACCCTCGTTCTGCAGCAATCCCAAGAACCCAGGGGAAGTCAGGTTCCATAGCCTAGATGTTAGGAGGTCCCTGCTACAGTACATTCACATGACTAGTCTGTGGAGGAAAGACTGTTCTCTGTTCCTGGCCTTTCAAGGGTGTAGGAAAGGTCATGGGGTGTCCAAGGGTACCATCTCTAGGTGGCTCAGGGAGGCCATTTGCTTAGCCTATACGTCCACAGGGGTTCCAGCCCCGGACAATGTGAGGGCTCATTCCACCAGAGCCGTTGCAACCTCCTGGGCAGAGAGAGCAGACGTCTCGATCGAGCAGATATGTAGGGCTGCTACTTGGTCTACACCATCCACCTTCTTTAAGCACTATCGGTTGGATCTATCCTCTTCTGATCTCACCTTTGGGAGAAGGGTACTTCAGGCGGTGGTCCCTCCCTAGGGTGCTCATAAATTCTCCAAAATTCTCTCAAGGTGTGCTGTCATGGGGGAGGGGAAAACACCAAGGTTACTTACCGGTAGCCGGTTTTTCCTGAGCCCATGACAGCACCCGTAGTTTCCCCCCCTTATTTTTTCTATGTTTCTCACACCCTGGTGTGCACTGTGTGGGGTGGTGTGTATTTGTATATTGTGGTGTTGGTTATGTGCCTAACCTGTTTAGGGAGGTCCTCTCAATGCTCTGTAAACAACTGAAGCGAGGGAGAGGTACCGCCCTTTTATTTCAGACGGTTTCCTGTCCTTGGTGGGGCGGATCCTCTCTCAAGGTGTGCTGTCATGGGCTCAGGAAAAACCGGCTACCGGTAAGTAACCTTGGTGTTTCATTTTTATTGCCCAGATGTAGTACTTTGCATTTTTCCCTGTTAAAAACCATTCTGTTGGTTGCTGCCCACTGCTCCAGTTTATTTAGGTCTTTTTGAATCCTCTCTCTCTCTTCTCTAGTATTAGCTATCCCTCCTAGCTTTGTGTCATCAGCAAATTTAATCAGTTTACCCTCAATTCCTTCATCTAAATCATTGATAAAGATGTTGAACAATACAGGTCCCAGGACGGAGCCCTGTGGTACCCCACTTGAGACATTCATCCAGCTGGATGTGAAGCCATTTACAATCACTCTTTGAGTCCGATCACTAAGCCAGTTATGAATCCACCTAACAGTTGCCTGGTCCATTGCATACTTGGTCCTTTTTTCAATAAGGATGGTGTGAGATACTTTGTCAAATGCTTTGCTGAAGTCAAGATATACTATATCTACAGCATTTCCCTGATCCACCCAGTCAGTGATTCTGTCATAGAAGGAAATTAAGTTAGTCTGACATGACTTGTTAGTTATAAACCCATGCTGACTCTGGTTAATCACTTCATTCTTATCCAGGTACTTACATACATGTTGTTTAATAATTTGTTCAAAGATCTTTCCTGGTATAGAAGTCAGACTCACCGGCCTATAGTTCCCTGGGTCCACCTTCTTCCCCTTTTTGAAGATAGGAACAACATTTGCTCTTCTCCAGTCTTCTGGGACTTCTCCTGTTCTCCAAGAATTTTCAAAGATTATGGAGAGTGGTTCTAAAATTTCTTCTACGATCTCCTTCAGTACTCTGGGGTGTAATTCATCTGGACCTGGAGACTTGAACTCATTTATGTTAGCTAAATATTCCCTCACAATCTTTCTGTTTACAGATTTCTTGGATTCTTCTATTCCTTTAAAAGGACAGTGAAGATCAGTTGATGTTACATTTTCTTTCTGAGAGAAAACAGATGCAAAATAGGAATTAAAAAGTTTGGCCTTCTCAACATCCTCTCTTACCATTTCTCCATTTTCATCCTGTAAAAATCCTATAGCATCTTTGACTTTTCTTTTACTTTTGACATACCCCCAAAATCCTTTTTTATTGCTTTTGACATCTCTTGCAAGCCTTAATTCATTGTCAGCTTTAGCTAACCTGATACATGCCCTGCAGGATCTGCAGACTGCATTATAATCTTCTTTAGATATGCCTCCCTCTCTCCATTTAATAAACATTTCTTTCTTTCTTTTTAGCATGTGTTTAAGTTCTGTGTTCATCCATCCTGGTTTCCTTAAATGCTTCCCATTCTTCCTACTTTTCGGGATTGTTAACGATTGTGCTTTGAGAATCTCATTTTTAAAAATTTCCCATCCTTCCTGGACATTTTTGTCCTTAAGGACATCCAGCCATTGGATCCCTCCTATTCTTTCTGAGTCTCTTAAAATCTGCCTTTCTAAAATCTAACCTTGAAGTTTGAGTCTTCACATGTCTTCCTCCTCTAGTTATCCAAAATTCTATAATAGCATGATCGCTGCCTCCTAGGGTCCCAGCCACTTTTACCTCCTCAACCATTTCCTCCTTGTTTATAAGGATTAGATCCAAAGTAGCAGATCCCCTTGTTTTCTCCCCTACCTTTTGGAAGATAAAGTTGTCAGCAAGAGAGGATAAGAATTTGCTTGACCTGTTAGTTTTACTTGAGAGAGATTCCCAACAAATGTCTGGATAGTTGAAATCTCCCATGACCACTACGTCATATTTTTTTGAGAACTTGGTCATTTGATACATAAAGAGTTCATCCATATCTTCAGCTTGCCCAGGTGGCCTGTAGTAAATGCCTACAATGGTGTCCTTTCCGTTGTTCTCTCCTTGTATTCTTACCCAAACAGTTTCCACAGAACTCCCAGTCTCTGAAGCTTCAATCTCTGTGCAGATATACGCTTTTCTAACATACAATGCGACACCTCCTCCTCGTTTATCAAGTCTGTTTCTTGCAAATAAGTTGTATCCTTTTAGCCTTTTATTCCAATCATGTGTATCGTCCCACCAAGTTTCAGTGATTCCAATGACATCATATTTCTTTTCCTGCGTTAGTAGTTCTAATTCTCCTTGTTTGTTGCCCATGCTTTGTGCATTTGTATAAAAACATTTTAGTTTGTGATTGGTTTCTCTTCCTCCCATATTTTTATTATTTAAATTGTTTTGTCTTTGTTCTTCCTTTCCACTTCCAGTAGCAGAGATCTCAATAGTATTTGTCAGCTGTATGGCTTTTTCTGGCCTTTTGCTTCCCTTCCCACATTGTTCTAGTTTAAAGCTCTCCTGATGAGTGCAGCAAGGCAATTTCCAAATACATGTTTTCCAGTCTTCGTAAGGTGCACCCCATCTCTAGCAAGTAGTCCATCGTATAGGTAATTCATTCCGTGATCCAGAAATCCAAATCCTTGTTGACGGCACCATCGACGTAGCCAGTTGTTCACCTGTAGAATCTTATTCCACCTCATTGTTCCATGGCCATCCACTGGGAGGATGGATGAGAAGACTACCTGCGCTCCCAATTCTTTCACTTTCTTGCCCAAGTCTTCAAAGTCACTGCAGATGGTTTCCAGGTCCTTTCTTGCGGTGTCATTTGTCCCCACATGTATTAGCAGGAATGGGTAGTGATCTGTAGGTCTGAAGAGTCTTGATATCCTGTCAGACACATCTTTAATTTTTGCTCCTGGAAGACAGCACATTTCTCTTGAGGTTATGTCTGGTCTGCAGATAGCGGCCTCTGTTCCTCTTAACAGGGAATCCCCCATGACCACCACTCTCCGTTTTTTCTTCACAACATTCTTCTTTCTCCATCCAGGAGGATTCTGAGGGCTTACAAGGTTATTCATTGCTGGCAAAGTCTTATCTTGCTGTATTTCTTCATGGTTCTCCTGCGAGAGAGCCTGGTACTGGTTCCTGAGCAGTATAGGTGCTGACTGCCTCTCTATCCTCCTGCTTCTCTGGGTCACATGCTTCCATTCCTCTGTTTCCTCAGGTGCAGTTCGAATTTCTTCTCTTTCTGAATCATGAAGAGATAATTCTGCTCTGTCTAAGAACTCTTCACCTTCCTTAATGATTTTCAAGGTAGTTAACCTCTCTTCTAGATTTCGCAACTTTTCCTCCAACAGGGACACAAGCTTGCATTTCTGGCATGTGAAGTTTGGCTTTTCCACTGGCAAGTCTGTGAACATGTAGCAGGATATGCAGCTCACCAAATGGCTCCTGGACTCTTCCATGTTCTTACTGTTAATGTTCTGAAAACAGTGAAAAAAGCTCACGGAACGGTGAGACCAACAATGCGACCCTGTTTAAACCCCGTCCAGAGCATTTTCCTGTGATGTTAAAGGACAGCGACCTCGACACCTTTCTGAGGGGTTTTGAAAAGACTTGCAGACAGTACCAGCTGCCTGTGGACCAGTGGGCCCGGTACTTAACTGCAGGGCTGCGAGGCAAAGCTCTGGATGTGTTTGTGGCTCTTCCTCAGGGCCTAGATGGGAACTATGATGCCATTAAGCAGGCCCTAATCCAGAGGTTCCAACTGACTCCTGAGGTGTACTGTAAAAAGTTCCGGAACCTCCAACGTGGACCGCACGACAGTTACAGCGATGTGGTGCATGGGCTCAGAACCAACTTCAAGCAGTGGATCCAACGACTGTCAGCGACCACCTTTGAGCAGTTAAAGGACCTGATGGTGAAAGACCAGTTCCTGCATCTGTGTCCGACTGAGGTAATGGATCGGGAGCCACCAGATGCCAATAAAGCAGCGCAGATCGCAGACACCTACAAGGCCAACCGGAGGTGCGGAAGCCGGGCGTTGCCAGCTGGAAAGGGGGTAAGCCATCAACCGCCATCCCTGCCCCAGCATCCGACCTTCTGGAGGCCTTGTCCCCGTTACCAACGCCCGGCCTGCATCTGATGCCCGCAAGTGTTATTTCTGCAACCAGACTTGTCATTTCAGCGCCACTTGCCCAGAGAAGCAGAGGAAGAACCCCCCATCCAAGGTCCCAGGGCCTAATGCATCAATTCTTTTGGTGGGTGGGCCGGTTGGGAGGGCCTGTGAAAACTTGCAGTCTGTCACTGTGGTGGATACTGTCACTGTAGGCCTCAAGGACACTGGGGCCGAACGAACCCTCATCCGACCCGAAATGGAGTCCGCTGAAGCTTATTCCAGGAAAGACCCTGACTGTCACCGGGATTGGTGGTGTCCGATGCCCCTTGCCCAGGTTTTTATGGATTAGGGTGCGGGGAGTGGGGTGAAGGAAGTGGGAGTATCTGAAAACCTGCCTGCAAATGTTTTGTTGGGATCTGATTTGGGGAGGATATTTGCTTATTATATCCCTGACACCCCTGCCCGATCTGATACAGTTGTTAAGGTTAATGCTGATAATGTGAATGTCAAAGCTTTACCTGATGATGATGTATTTGAAGGTACAGGAGAACTCAGCCATGTCACGCTGCAGGGTGATATTGCTGAAGATCCCCTAGCAGGAGCAAGTGTCAGTGCTATGGGTAATGGAGAGAGGCACGGGGACCATGAAGCAGGTGGTGCTGTGCCAGCGACCAGTGTCACAGACTGTGATCTGGCTGATGGTAGCTGCCCCATAAGTAGCACTGCGCCTGAGGTAATGGGGGAGGATGGGGAAGTGGCACGCATAGCCGCGCAGGCTGATGGGACGGTGTTATTCCCCGGGGAGACGGCCTATATAGCCGCTGTTACCCGCAGTCAGAGTGCCCAGAACGCAAGTAACGCCCTGCCTTCTGGACCCTCCTCAGACAGAGGAATAACGGAATCAGTTAGGGACCCAGAGCCGGTCCCAGTGAGGACGTGGCCTTAACCTCACTTCTGGCTTCCTCCAGCCAGGAGTTTCAAGCAGCTCTGCACTCAGATGCTAGCCTAGAGGCGTTAAGGAGCCTCGCTGAGAAACCCACCTCCGAGTCGGATAAGGAGAGGGTATTGTGGGACCATAGGAGGTTGTACTGGGAGACAGTTCCCTGTACACCCCAACAGGAGTGGCTGAGGGGAAGACAGCTGGTCGTCCCCTACCAATTCAGGGGTGAGTTGTTGCAGATCGCCCATGAGATTCCACTTGCTGGACACTTGGGGGTCAGCAAAACCAAGGCCCGGCTGTCTCACTACTTTTATTGGCCCAAAATGAGGACAGATGTGGTGAACTACTGTCACTCCTGTACCACGTGTCAGAGTGGGAAAGTCAGGGCCGGCTCCCAATGCCCCCCCTGATATCTTTGCCAGTGATAGAGGAGCCTTTCCAGAGGATTGTTGTGGACATTGTGGGACCACTGGCCATACCCAGCAGCTCTGGAAAACGTTTCATCCTTACTGTGATAGACTATGCTACCCAGTATCCGGAGGCAGTAGCCCTGTCCTCAATTAGGGCGGATAAGGTGTCGGACGCCCTCTTGGCCATCTTTTCGCGAGTAGGCTTCCCCAGTGAGATGCTTACCGACCAGGAGACCCAGTTCATGTGTTGCTTAATGGAGGCCCTATGTAAGAAAATGCAGGTGCAGCATCTGGTATCGAGCACGTATCATCCCCAAACCAATGGTTTGTGTGAGCGATTCAACGGTACCCTCAAACGGTTCTAGGAAGTTTCGCCCCCAGCAGTTTGCCCCCAGGTACATTTCGCCCCCAGGATGTTTCGCCCCCGCACATTTCGCCCCCAGGATGTTTAGCCCCCGCACATTTCGCCCCCAGCTTTTTGCCCCCAGATGTTTTGGCCCCAAATTAGGCAGGGAATTTCGGTCTTGTGTTTTAGCCCTATGACCTCTTTCACAGTAGGCACTTTCCCAAGTGCTAAGCACTGGAAAATTGCTAAGAAGATTGCCAAGTTTGAATATATAAGTCAATGGCTGGAAAAGCGAGGTGTTGTTTCGGCCAGCTCTTTTTATTTTATTACAGGAGCTATTTTTGAGCACTTAGCGTTCATCAATAGCCTGTATCTTATGGGTCATTACCGAGAGCGCTCACAAAAGTGCTCTCAAAAATGCTAGTAAAGCACGTGCTTTGGAGTTCTAAAACAGTGGCAGCATAAGGGTGCTTTCACACTTCCACTACATATGTACTACAGGCCTCCTGTTCGCTTCTGTAATGCCGCCGTTCCGCTAACCTGCAGCGGAATGAAAAGAAGAAAATGCTTTTCTTTTTGTTCTGACACTGATAGCGGAATGCGGTATTACGAAAGCGAACGGGCGGCTGCAGATCGCGGAACCCAGCCGTTCACATCTATGGGCAATGCAAGCAGAATGCCAGCATTCTGCCAGCATTGCCCCGGGGTCAGCTGGATGTCAGATCCAGAGCGGATCGACCTCTGGCAGCCCCAAACACAAGTGTGAAACCACTCTAAAATTACAGTGTGCAAGAGGCCTAAAATCAAAACAATTTTCAACTTTTACCTGACCCAGCACAGGCCTGCTTTGTTGCAAGTTTTGTTGCAGATGTAACAAGTAGCAGGTCAGGTGTCCAGCAAGTTACATTAGACTAGCTTTTATTCCATTTGTACATCAGAATATAGCAGTGTCTGAAATCTCCACAAAGAGAGAAGTGTACTGCCACAAAAAATCAGTCCGCTTCCACAGCAATTCACTTTCTACAACTATGAATTCAGTTCTGTCCAAACGTGGAAGGAGGAAGTTGGTCCATGAGAATCACATTTACTTATTTTCCAAACGAACCGCTGATGATGTCCATTCTATCTGGGTATGTGAAAAACGGTCGACTTGCATGGGACGTGTTTGGACCAATGAAGAATCTGGCAAAGTTGTGAAAGTAGTCAATCTTCACAGTCACGCAGCACCAGCTGCAAGACCTGAAGCAATCCGACTTGTTAATGTGGCAGGACCAGGACAAGGACAACACGGGAGACACCACAACAGATTCTCACAGACGTCGTTTCAGGAGCCCATTCTAATGTTGTAGCACTTCTCCCAAGGAAAGCATCTCTGAAGAGAACAATACGATTAGCAAGGCAGTTTAGCAATATCCCAAGGTTCCCTCAAACCCTTGATCAACTTGCTATCCCCCAGGAGTTTCAGGAGATCAGTATTGATGGTGTCCAGCAGCAGTACCTTCTGCATGACTCTGGTAAGCTACTTAACTATTTAACATTGTATTAAAACAATTCCATTATGCATAATTTTTTTTTTAAACAAAAATATATCATTTTCCACTGGGACAATATATGTTGTCAAAAAGTATTGGTTGGCCCCTTTACACTAGATTTTGCTTCAGTTATGAAATCAGAAAATCTGGAGCAAAATGTGAGTTTTTAATGTGAGATATGAACAGAGGCTTCTGATTAGGATATTTTTTTTCGTGAATTCATCCCAAAATTATCTGTCTGATGCTTGTTACACTTTTTCTGTTATTTCCTCTACTAATACTTTCATTTTAAATTAGGAAATGGACACAGCCGTATGTTGATATATGGAACAAGAGACAATCTCCATCTACTGGCACAAACTAAAGAGTGGTTTGCTGATGGCATGTTTTTCACTACACCAGCCTTGTTTAAGCAGCTTTACACAATCCATGTAGTCCATAGCGGCCTTGTTGTTCCGCTAGTGTGCACCTTGCTGACAGACCAGAGCTGTTCTACATACCAGAGGTTGCTGCAAGAGCTGAAGAACTTGCAGCCTGGACGGCAGCCAGACAACCTGATGTTGGATTTTGAACTAGCTGCAATACAGGCATTTGAAAGTGAATTCCCCAACCTTGAGAAGACTGGTTGCTTTTTCCACCTATCACAGTCGGTTTGGCGTAAAGTTCAAAATGAAGGACTCAAGATGCAATACCAAGGTGACCATGAATTTGCCCGTTGGATACGCATGATACCTGCCCTGGCCTTTATACCACCACAGAATGTTGTGCAATCATTTGAAGAATTGGTGGAAGATCCTGACTTTCCACGAGAAGCAATACCTATCGCCAACTATTTTGAAGACGGCTAATATCGGTCGAATGAATCGCAGAGGACGTCAAGCACATTTGTTTCCAGTTCAACTCTGGAATGTGTATGAACGAACATTGAATGATCAACAGCGAACAAATAATGATGTCGAAGGATGGCACCGTAGCTTTCGAGAAATATGTGGTACTCTTTTCCAAAATATATACCGGTTCATTAACTGTCTGAAACATCAGCAAGAGCTCCATAGTTTTGAAATTATTCAGATAATAGCAGGAAATCCCATCGCTGCAAGAAACAAAAAGTATGCTGCAATTTCAGCAAGGGTTAAACGTATCGAGCAAGATTTCAATAATAGAAGCGTGATGGATTATCTGAGAGGCATTGCCTACAGCTTTGGATTTTAGTTCATGGTCACATATTGTATGTTTTGAGAGCAGTGTTTTTAGCTGTAAAATCATTCAAGCATTATAACCTGTAATTTGTCTTTTCTCTTTTTCTCTAATCCTTCCCCTCTATACCTTTTTATGTTTCTTGTTACAACAGTTTTGATATATACAGTTAAAGCAGAACTCTCCAAAAAACATAAGTTCTGTTATAGTACCTGTGCCCATGATATTCATTTCCAAAGGAGACCTTCCAGCAGCTTCACTTCTGTGTGAAAAGTCTCCTCCAAGTTAAAGCTCCATGTGCTGCAGGATTTCAGTGGTGGCTAAGGAGGTTGTTTCTCCTTAGTAGCAGAACTTGTGGATGGATTCTAGAGGCTGTGCCTGCACAGGAGCATGCAACTACCGTAACAATAGATTCCCTATGATGTATAAAGGGCTGCTGGTTTACAGCCTTCTGCAGAGCCCCCCCCTATGTGTTCCGTCCTGTAACGGCTTTACACAGGCGGGGGGGAGCCCTCCTCTTGTCCAGGACAGAGCACATGAGCGGAGGGTGAAGGGGAGCTTTGCAGAGGGCTGTGAACAAGCAGCCCTGAATGTATCACAGGGAGCCAGGATCCGTTCTGCTACCAAGGGGGCTCGACCTCCTTAGTAACCAATGAAATCCTACTATTTTCCTGTCTGTTTGTAAAATGACTTATCTAGAAAACAATGTTTTAGAATAAAAAAAACTCATTTGATCAGAATTCTATATCTTAGACTCATATGGTGTATTATTAGTGATAAGCGAACCTGCCAAAGTTCAGTTCAGGCAGGTCTTTCCCGTATGCGAAAGATCCAGGAGCAAATTGCTAGAGACAAAACATCCAGGGATGAAATGCTGGGGGCGAAATGTTCGGGGCGAAACATCCTGGGGGCGAACTGCTGGGGGCGAAATGTTCGGGGCGAAACATCCTGGGGGCGAACTGCTGGGGGCGAAATGTTCTGGGCGAAACATCCTGGGGGCGAACTGCTGGGGGCGAAATGTTCGGGGCGAAACATCCTGGGGGCGAACTGTGCGGGGGCGAACCATCCAATTCCCGGCCCCCACATAGTCCTCCATACAGAATTATGGGCACCACAAAGTCCTCTATAAAATGTAATGGGCCCCACATAAACCTCCATACAGTATAATGGGCCCCATAGATTGCTCCATACTGTATAATGGCCCCATAGATTGCTCCATACTGTATAATGGCACCATGGATTGCTCCATACTGTAATGGCACCATGGATTGCTCCCTACTGTACAATGCCCCCCTAGATTGCTCCATAATATAATGGCCCCATAGATTGCTCCATAATATAATGGCCCCATAGATTGCTCCATGCTGCATAATGGCCCCACATGATACTGCTGCAAACTGTATAATGGCCCCATATATAACTCCATACTGTATAATGCCCCCACATGCTGCTGCATAATGTATAATGGCCCCATATAGTGCTCCATACTGTATAATGGCCTCATATATTGCTCCATACTGTATAATGGCCCCATATATTGCTCCATACATTGCTCCATGCTGTAATGACCCTATAGATTGCTCCATGCTGTAATGGCCCTATAGATTGCTCCATGCTGTAATGGCCCTATAGATTGCTCCATGCTGTAATGGCCCTATAGATTGCTCCATAAGTATAATGGCCCTATAGATTGCTCCATGCTGTAATGGCCCTATAGATTGCTCCATAAGTATACTGGCCCCATAGATTGCTCCATCCTGTAATGGCCCCATAGATTGTTCCATACAGTAATGGCCCCATAGATTGTTCCATACAGTAATGGCCCCATAGATTACCCCATACTGTGTAATGACCCCATAGATTGCTCCCTCTTGAATAATGGCCCCATAGACTGCCCCATACTGTATAATGGCCCCATATATTGCTCCATGCTGTAATGGCCCTATAGATTGCTCCACAAGTTTCATAGTTTCATAGTTTATAAGGCCGAAAAAAGACAATCGCCCATCCAGTTCAGCCTATTTCTTGTGCACTGCAGCTATTCCTCAGCGTTGATCCAGGGGAAGGCAACAAAAAAACATGCGGTATAGGCCAATTTACATCATTGAGGAAAAATTCACTTCCCGACACCAATCTGGCAGTCAGATTAAATCCCTGGATTAATTAACTAAGCATAAGATGTAATTTTATTGTTCTCAAGAAAGGCGTCCAGGCCTCTCTTGAACAAGTATAATGGCCCCATAGATTGCTCCATGCTGTAATGGCCCCATAGACTGCTCCATACTGTATAATGGCCCCATAGATTGCTCCATGCTGTATAATGGCCCCATAGATTGCCCCATGCTGTATAATGGTCCCATAGATTTCTCCCTACTGTATAATGGCCCCATAGATTGCTTCATGCTGTATAATGGCCCCATAGATTGCTCCATGCTGTATAATGGCCCCATATATTGCTCCATGCTGTAATGGCCCCATAGATTGCTCCATAAGTATAATGGCCCCATAGATTGCTCCATAAGTATAATGGCCCTATAGATTGCCCCATGCTGTAATGGCCCTATAGATTGCTCCATAAGTATAATGGCCCTATAGATTGCTCCATAAGTATAATGGCCCTATAGATTGCTCCATAAGTATAATGGCCCTATAGATTGCTTCATGCTGTATAATGGCCCCATAGATTGCTCCATGCTGTATAATGGCCCCATATATTGCTCCATGCTGTAATGGCCCCATAGATTGCTCCATAAGTATAATGGCCCCATAGATTGCTCCATGCCGTTATGGCTCCATAGATTGCTCCATGCTGTAATGGCCCCATAGATTGCTCCATAAGTATAATGGCCCTACAGATTGCTCCATAAGTATAATGGCCCCATAGATTAGGGCCATTTCAGCATGGAGCATAGATTGCTCCATAAGTATAATGGCCCCGTAGATTGCTCCATGCTGTATAATGGCCCCGTAGATTGCCCCATGCTGTATAATGGCCCCATAGATTGCTCCCTACTGTATAATGGCCCCATAGACTGCTCCATACTGTGTAATGGCCCCATATATTGCTCCATGCTGTAATGGCCCCATAGATTGCTTCATGCTGCATAATGGCCCCAAAGATTGCTTCATGCTGCATAATGGCCCCAAAGATTGCTCCATACTGTATAATGGCCCCATAGATTGCTCCATGCTGTAATGGCCCTATAGATTGCTCCATGCTTTATAATGGCCCCATAGATTGCTCCCTGCTGTATAATGGCCCCATAGATTGCTCCCTGCTGTATAATGGCCCCATAGATTGCTCCCTGCTGTATAATGGCCCCATAGATTGCTCCCTGCTGTATAATGGCCCCATAGATTGCTGCATGCTGTAATGGCCCTATAGATTGCTCCATAAGTATAATGGCCCCATAGATTGCTCCATGCTGTAATTGCCCCATAGATTGCTCCATAAGTATAATGGCCCCATAGATTGCTCCATGCTGTAATGGCCCCATAGATTGCTCCATAAGTATAATGGCCCTATAGATTGCTCCATAAGTATAATGGCCCCATAGATTGCTCCATGCTGTAATTGCCCCATAGATTGCTCCATAAGTATAATGGCCCCATAGATTGCTCCATGCTGTAATGGCCCCATAGATTGCTCCATAAGTATAATGGCCCCATAGATTGCTCCATAAGTATAATGGCCCTATAGATTGCTCCATAAGTATAATGGCCCTATAGATTGCTCCATAAGTATAATGGCCCCATAGATGGCACCATAAGTATAATGGCACCATAGATTGCTCCATGCTGTAATGGCCCTATAGATTGCTCCATAAGGATAATGGCCCCATAGATTGCTCCATGCTGTATAATGGCCCCATAGATTGCCTCATGCTGTATAATGGCCCCATAGATTGATCCCTACTGTATAATGGCCCCATAGATTGCTACATGCTGTATAATGGCCCCATAGATTTCTCCATGCTGTAATGGCCCCAAAGATTGCTCCATAAGTATTATGGCCCCATAGATTGCTCCCTGCTGTAATGGCCCTATAGATTGCTCCATAAGTGTAATGGCCCCATAGATTGCTCCATGCTGTATAATGGCCCCATAGATTGCTCCATGCTGTATAATGGCCCCATAGATTGCTCCATGCTGTAATGGCCCCATAGATTGCTCCATAAGTATAATGGCCCCATAGATTGCACCATGCTGTAATGGCCCCATAGATTGCTCCATGCTGTATAATGGCCCCATAGATTGCTCCATGCTGTATAATGGCCCCATAGATTGCGCCATGCTGTAATGGCCCCATAGATTGCTCCATAAGTATAATGGCCCTATAGATTGCTCCATGCTGTAATGGTCCCATAGATTGCTCCATGCTGTAATGGCCCTATACATTGCTCCATGCTGTATAATGGCCCCATAGATTGCTCCATGCTGTATAATGGCCTCATAGATTGCTCCATGCTGTATAATGGCCCCATAGATTGCTCCATGCTGTATAATGGCCCCATAGATTGCTCCATAAGTATAATGGCCCTATAGATTGCTCCATACGTATAATGGCCCTATAGATTGCTCCAAAAGTATAATGGCTGCATAGATTACTCCATGCTGTAATGGCCCTATAGATTGCTCCATGCTTTATAATGGCCCCATAGATTGCTCCCTGCTGTATAATGGCCCCATAGATTGCTCCCTGCTGTATAATGGCCCCATAGATTGCTCCCTGCTGTATAATGGCCCCATAGATTGCTCCCTGCTGTATAATGGCCCCATAGATTGCTGCATGCTGTAATGGCCCTATAGATTGCTCCATAAGTATAATGGCCCCATAGATTGCTCCCTTCTGTATAATGGCCACATAGATTGCTCCCTGCTGTATAATGGCCCCATAGATTGCTCCATGCTGTAATGGCCCTATAGATTGCTCCATAAGTATAATGGCCCCATAGATTGCTCCATGCTGTAATGGCCCCATAGATTGCTCCATGCTGTATAATGGCCCCATAGATTGCTCCATGCTGTATAATGGCCCCATAGATTGCTCCATGCTGTATAATGGCCCCATAGATTGCTCCATGCTGTATAATGGCCCCATAGATTGCTCCATGCTGTATAATGGCCCCATAGATTACCCAATGCTGTATAATGGCCCCATAGATTGCTCCCTACTATATAATGGCCCCATAGATTGCTCCATGCTGTATAATGGCCCCATAGATTGCGCCATGCTGTAATGGCCCCATAGATTGCTCCATAAGTATAATGGCCCCATAGATTGCTCCATGAGTCTAATGGCCCTATAGATTGCTCCATAAGTATAATGGCCCCATAGATTGCTCCATGCGGTAATGGCCCCATAAATTGCGCCATGCTGTAATGGCCCCATAGATTGCTCCATAAGTATAATGGCTCCATAGATTGCTCCATAAGTATAATGGCCCTATAGATTGCTCCATGCTGTATAATGGCCCCATAGATTGCGCCATGCTGTAATGGCCCCATAGATTGCTCCATAAGTATAATGGCCCCATAGATTGCTCCATGCTGTAATGGCCCTATATATTGCTCCATGCTGTAATGGTCCCATAGATTGCTCCATGCTGTATAATGGCCCCATAGATTGCTCCATGCTGTATAATGGCCCCATAGATTGCGCCATGCTGTATAATGGCCCCATAGATTGCTCCATGCTGTATAATGGCCCCATAGATTGCTCCATGCTGTATAATGGCCCCATAGAGTGCTCCATAAGTATAATGGCCCCATAGAGTGCTCCATGATGTAATGGCCCTATAGATTGCTCCATACTGTATAATGGCCCCATAGATTGCTCCATAAGTATAATGGCCCTATAGATTGCTCCATAAGTATAATGGCCCCATAGATTGCTCCATGCTGTATAATGGCCCCATAGATTGCTTCATGTTGTAATGGCCCTATAGATTGCTCCATAAGTGTAATGGCCCCATAGATTGCCCCATGCTGTATAATGGCCCCATAGATTGCCCCATGCTGTATAATGGCCCCATAGATTGCTCCATGCTGTATAATGGCCCCATAGATTGCTCCACGCTGTAATGGTCCCACAGATTGCTCCATAAGTATAATGGCCCTATATATTGCTCCATGCTGTAATGGCCCTATAGATTGCTCCATGCTGCATAATGGCCCCATAGACTGCTCCATACTGCATAATGGCTCCATAGATTGCTCCATACTGTATAATGGCCCCATAGATTTCTCCATAAGTATAATGGCCCCATAGATTGCGCCATGCTGTAATGGCCCCATAGATTGCTCCATAAGTATAATGGCCCTATAGATTGCTCCATAAGTATAATGGCCCCATAGATTGCTCCATGCTGTATAATGGCCCCATAGATTGCTCCATGCTGTATAATGGCCCCATAGATTGCGCCATGCTGTAATGGCCCCATAGATTGCTCCATAAGTATAATGGCCCCATAGATTGCGCCATGCTGTAATGGCCCCATAGATTGCTCCATAAGTATAATGGCCCCATAGATTGCTCCATAAGTATAATGGCCCCATAGATTGCTCCATGCTGTAATGACCCTATAGATTGCTCCATAAGTATAATGGGCCCATAGATTGCTCCATGCTGTATAATGGCCCCATAGATTGCTCCATGCTGTATAATGGCCCCATAGATTGCTCCATGCTGTAATGGTCCCATAGATTGCTCCATAAGTATAATGGCCCCATAGATTGCTCCATGCTGAATAATGGCCCCATAGATTGCCCCATGCTGTATAATGGCCCCCTAGATTGCTCCCTGCTGTATAATGGCCCCATAGATTGTTTCATGCTGTATAATGGCCCCATAGATTGCTCCATGCTGTAATGGCCCCATAGATTGCTCCATACTGTATAATGGCCCCATAGATTGCTCCATACTGTATAATGGCCCCATAGATTGCTCCATACTGTATAATGGCCCCATAGATTGCTCCATAAGTATAATGGCCCCATAGATTGCTCCATGCTGTATAATGGCCCCATAGATTGCTCCATGCTGTATAATGGCCCCATAGATTGCTCCATGCTGTATAATGGCCCCATAGATTGCTCCATGCTGTATAATGGCCCCATAGATTGCTCCATGCTTTATAATGGCCCCATAGATTGCCCCATGCTGTATAATGGCCCCATAGATTGCCCCATGCTGTATAATGGCCCCATAGATTGCCCCATGCTGTATAATGGCCCCATAGATTGCCCCATGCTGTATAATGGCCCCATAGATTGCCCCATGCTGTATAATGGCCCCATAGATTGCTCCGTGCTGTATAATGGCCCCATAGATTGCTCCGTGCTGTATAATGGCCCCATAGATTGCTCCATGCTGTATAATGGCCCCATAGATTGCTCCACGCTGTAATGGTCCCATAGACTGCTCCATAAGTATAATGGCCCCATAGATTGCTCCATGCTGTAATGGCCCTATAGATTGCTCCATGCTGCATAATCGCCCTATAGATTGCTCCATAAGTATAATGGCCCTATAGATTGCTCCATAAGTATAATGGCCCTATAGATTGATCCATAAGTATAATGGCCGCATAGATTGCTCCATAAGTATAATGGCCGCATAGATTGCTCCATGCTGTAATGGCCCCATAGATTGCTCCATGCTGTAATGGCCCTATAGATTGCTGTATACTGGCCCCATAGATGGCTCCATAAGTATAATGGCCCCATAGATTGCTCCATGCTGTAATGGCCCTATAGATTGCTCCATGCTCCATAATGGCCCCATAGATTGCTCCATAAGTATAATGGCTCCACAGATTGCTCCATAAGTATAATGGCCCTATAGATTGCTCCATAAGTATAATGGCCCCATAGATTGCTTCATGCTGTAATGGCCCTTTAGATTGCTCCATAAGTGTAATGGCCCCATAGATTGCTCCATGCTGTATAATGGCCCCATAGATTGCTCCATGCTGTATAATGGCCCCATAGATTGCTCCATGCTGTATAATGGCCCCATAGATTGCTCCATGCTGTATAATGGCCCCATAGATTGCTCCATGCTGTATAATGGCCCCATAGATTGCTCCATAAGTATAATGGCCCCATAAATTGCTCCATAAGTATAATGGCCCCATAGATTGCTCCATAAGTATAATGGCCCCATAGATTGCTCCATAAGTATAATGGCCCCATAGATTGCTCCATAAGTATAATGGCCCCATAGATTGCTCCATGCTGTAATGGCCCTATAGATTGCTCCATGCTGCATAATGGCCCCATAGATTGCTCCATGCTGCATAATGGCCCCATAGATTGCTCCATGCTGCATAATGGCCCTATAGATTGCTCCATAAGTATAATGGCCCTATAGATTGCTCCATAAGTATAATGGCCCTATAGATTGCTCCATAAGTATAATGGCCCTATAGATTGCTCCATAAGTATAATGGCCCCATAGATTGCTCCATGCTGAATAATGGCCCCATAGATTGCCCCATGCTGTATAATGGCCCCATAGATTGCCCCATGCTGTATAATGGCCCCATAGATTGCTCCCTGCTGTATAATGGCCCCATAGATTGCTCCCTGCTGTATAATGGCCCCATAGATTGCTCCATGCTGCATAATGGCCCTATAGATTGCTCCATGCTGCATAATGGCCCCATAGATTGCTCCATGCTGCATAATGGCCCCATAGATTGCTCCATGCTGCATAATGGCCCTATAGATTGCTCCATAAGTATAATGGCCCTATAGATTGCTCCATAAGTATAATGGCCCTATAGATTGCTCCATAAGTATAATGGCCCTATAGATTGCTCCATAAGTATAATGGCCCTATAGATTGCTCCATAAGTATAATGGCCCTATAGATTGCTCCAGAAGTATAATGGCCCCATAGATTGCTCCATTCTGAATAATGGCCCCATAGATTGCCCCATGCTGTATAATGGCCCCATAGATTGCCCCATGCTGTATAATGGCCCCATAGATTGCCCCATGCTGTATAATGGCCCCATAGATTGCTCCCTGCTGTATAATGGCCCCATAGATTGCTCCCTGCTGTATAATGGCCCCATAGATTGCTGTATAATGGCCCCATAGATGGCTCCATAAGTATAATGGCCCCATAGATTGCTCCATGCTGTAATGGCCCTATAGATTGCTCCATGCTCCATAATGGACCCATAGATTGCTCCATAAGTATAATGGCTCCACAGATTGCTCCATGCTGTATAATGGCCCCATAGATTGCTGCATGCTGTAATGGCCCTATAGATTGCTTCATAAGTATAATTGCCCCATAGATTGCTCCATGCTGTATAATGGCCCCATAGATTGCTCCATGCTGTATAATGGCCCCATAGATTGCTCCACTCTGTATAATGGCCCCATAGATTGCTCCACTCTGTATAATGGCCCCATAGATTGCTCCACTCTGTATAATGGCCCCATAGATTGCTCCACGCTGTAATGGTCCCATAGATTGCTCCATAAGTATAATGGCCCCATAGATTGCTCCAAGCTGTAATGGCCCTATAGATTGCTCCATGCTGCATAATGGCTCCATAGATTGCTCCATACTGCATAATGGCTCCATAGATTGCTCCATACTGTATAATGGCCCCATAGATTTCTCCATAAGTGTAATAGCCCTATAGATTGCTCCATAAGTATAATGGCCCTATAGATAGCTCCATAAGTGTAATGGCCCTATAGATTGCTCCATGCTGTAATGGCCCCATAGATTGCTCCATGCTGTAATGGCCCCATAGATTGCTCCATGCTGTAATGGCCCCATAGATTGCTCCATAAGTATAATGGCCCCATAGATTGCCCCATGCTGAATAATGGCCCCATAGATTGCTCCCTGCTGTATAATGGCCCCATAGATTGTTCCATGCTGTATAATGGCCCCATAGATTGCTGTATAATGGCCCCATAGATGGCTCCATAAGTATAATGGCCCCATAGATTGCTCCATGCTGTAATGGCCCAATAGGTTGCTACATAAGGATCATGGCCCCATAGATTGCTCCATGCTGTATAATGGCCCCATAGATTGCTCCATGCTGTATAATGGCCCCATAGATTGCTCCATGCTGTATAATGGCCCCATAGATTACCCAATGCTGTATAATGGCCCCATAGATTGCTCCCTACTATATAATGGCCCCATAGATTGCTCCATGCTGTATAATGGCCCCATAGATTGCTCCATGCTGTAATGGCCCTATAGATTGCTCCATGCTGTAATGGTCCCATAGATTGCTCCATGCTGTATAATGGCCCAAAGATTGCTCCATGCTGTATAATGGCCCCATAGATTGCTCCATAAGTATAATGGCCCCATAGATTGCTCCATGATGTAATGGCCCTATAGATTGCTCCATACTGTATAATGGCCCCATAGATTGCTCCATACTGTATAATGGCCCTATAGATTGCTCCATAAGTATAATGGCCCCATAGATTGCTCCATGCTGTATAATGGCCCCATAGATTGCTTCATGCTGTAATGGCCCTATAGATTGCTCCATAAGTGTAATGGCCCCATAGATTGCCCCATGCTGTATAATGGCCCCATAGATTGCTCCATGCTGTATAATGGCCCCATAGATTGCTCCATGCTGTATAATGGCCCCATACATTGCTCCACGCTGTAATGGTCCCATAGATTGCTCCATAAGTATAATGGCCCTATAGATTGCTCCATGCTGTAATGGCCCTATAGATTGCTCCATTCTGCATAATGGCCCCATAGACTGCTCCATACTGCATAATGGCTCCATAGATTGCTCCATACTGTATAATGGCCCCATAGATTTCTCCATAAGTATAATGGCCCTATAGATTGCTCCATAAGTATAATGACCCATAGATTGCTCCATGAGTCTAATGGCCCTATAGATTGCTCCATAAGTATAATGGCCCCATAGATTGCTCCATGCGGTAATGGCCCCATAGATTGCGCCATGCTGTAATGGCCCCATAGATTGCTCCATAAGTATAATGGCCCCATAGTTTGCTCCATAAGTATAATGGCCCTATAGATTGCTCCATAAGTATAATGGCCCCATAGATTGCTCCATGCTGTATAATGGCCCCATAGATTGCGCCATGCTGTAATGGCCCCATAGATTGCTCCATAAGTATAATGGGCCCATAGATTGCTCCATGCTGTAATGGCCCTATACATTGCTCCATGCTGTAATGGCCCTATACATTGCTCCATGCTGTAATGGCCCCATAGATTGCTCCATACTGTATAATGGCCCCATAGATTGCTCCATACTGTATAATGGCCCCATAGATTGCTCCACACTGTATAATGGCCCTATAGATTGCTCCATAAGTATAATGGCCCCATAGATTGCTCCATGCTGTATAATGGCCCCATAGATTGCCCCATGCTGTATAATGGCCCCATAGATTGCCCCATGCTGTATAATGGTCCCATAGATTGCTCCATGCTGTATAATGGTCCCATAGATTGCTCCACGCTGTAATGGTCCCATAGATTGCTCCATAAGTATAATGGCCCTATAGATTGCTCCATGCTGTAATGGCCCTATAGATTGCTCCATGCTGCATAATGGCCCCATAGACTGCTCCATACTGCATAATGGCTCCATAGATTGCTCCATACTGTATAATGGCCCCATAGATTGCTCCATGCTGTATAATGGCCCCATAGATTGCTCCATGCTGTATAATGGCCCCATAGATTGCCCCATGCTTTATAATGGCCCCATAGATTGCCCCATGCTGTATAATGGCCCCATAGATTGCCCCATGCTGTATAATGGCCCCATAGATTGCCCCATGCTGTATAATGGCCCCATAGATTGCCCCATGCTGTATAATGGCCCCATAGATTGCCCCATGCTGTATAATGGCCCCATAGATTGCTCCATGCTCCATAATGGCCCCATAGATTGCTCCATAAGTATAATGGCTCCACAGATTGCTCCATGCTGTATAATGGCCCCATAGATTGCTGCATGCTGTAATGGCCCTATAGATTGCTTCATAAGTATAATTGCCCCATAGATTGCTCCATGCTGTATAATGGCCCCATATATTGCCCCATGCTGTATAATGGCCCCATAGATTGCTCCATGCTGTATAATGGCCCCATAGATTGCTCCACTCTGTATAATGGCCCCATAGATTGCTCCACGCTGTAATGGTCCCATAGATTGCTCCATAAGTATAATGGCCCCATAGATTGCTCCATGCTGTAATGGCCCCATAGATTGCTCCATGCTGCATAATGGCCCCATAGATTGCTCCATACTGCATAATGGCTCCATAGATTGCTCCATACTGTATAATGGCCCTATAGATTGCTCCATAAGTATAATGGCCCTATAGATTGCTCCATAAGTGTAATGGCCCTATAGATTGCTCCATGCTGTAATGGCCCCATAGATTGCTCCATGCTGTAATGGCCCCATAGATTGCTCCATGCTGTAATGGCCCCATAGATTGCTCCATGCTGTAATGGCCCCATAGATTGCTCCATAAGTATAATGGCCCCATAGATTGCTCCATGCTGAATAATGGCCCCATAGATTGCTCCCTGCTGTATAATGGCCCCCTAGATTGCTCCCTGCTGTATAATGGCCCCATAGATTGTTCCATGCTGTATAATGGCCCCATAGATGGCTCCATAAGTATAATGGCCCCATAGATTGCTCCATGCTGTAATGGCCCTATAGATTGCTCCATGCTCCATAATGGCCCCATAGATTGCTGCATGCTGTAATGGCCCTATAGATTGCTCCATAAGTATAATGACCCCATAGATTGCTCCCTACTGTATAATGGCCCCATAGATTGCTCCATGCTGTAATGGCCCTATAGATTGCTCCCTGCTGTATAATGGCCCCATAGATTGCTCCCTGCTGTATAATGGCCCCATAGATTGCTCCCTGCTGTATAATGGCCCCATAGATTGCTCCATGCTGTATAATGGCCCCATAGATTGCTCCATAAGTATAATGGCCCCATAGATTGCTCCATGCTGTAATGGCCCTATAGATTGCTCCATAAGGATAATGGCCCCATAGATTGCTCCATGCTGTATAATGGCCCTATAGATTGCTCCATAAGTATAATGGCCCCATAGATTGCTCCATGCTGCATAATGGCCCCATAGATTGCTCCATACTGCATAATGGCCCCATAGATTGCTCCATACTGTATGATGGCCCCATATATTGCTCCATAAGTATAATGGCCCCAAAGAATGCTCCATAAGTATAATGGTCCTATAGATTGCTCCATTAGTATAAAGGCCGCATAGATTGCTCCATGCTGTAATGGTCTCATAGATTGCTCCATGCTGTAATGGCCCCATAGCTTGCTCCATGCTGTAATGGCCCTATAGCTTGCTCCATGCTGTAATGGCCCCATAGATTGCTCCATGCTGTAATGGCCCTATAGATTGCTCCATAAGTATAATGGCCCCATAGATTGCTCCATACTGTAATGGCCCTATAGATTGCTCCATACTGTATAATGGCCCCATAGATTGCGCCATGCTGTAATGGCCCCATAGATTGCTCCATAAGTAGAATGGCCCCATAGATTGCTCCATAAGTAGAATGGCCCCATAGATTGCTCCATGCTGTAATGGCCCTATAGATTGCTCCATGCTGTATAATGGCCCCATAGATTGCTTCATACTGTAATGGCCCTATAGATTGCTCCATAAGTGTAATGGCCCCATAGATTGCCCCATGCTGTATAATGGCCCCATAGATTGCCCCATGCTGTATAATGGCCCCATAGATTGCCCCATGCTGTATAATGGCCCCCTAGATTGCTCCCTGCTGTATAATGGCCCCATAGATTGCTGTATAATGGCCCCATAGATTGCTCCATAAGTATAATGGCCCCATAGATTGCTCCATGCTGTAATGGCCCTATAGATTGCTCCATGCTGTAATGGCCCTATAGATTGCTCCATGCTGCATAATGGCCCTATAGATTGCTCCATGCTGCATAATGGCTCCATAGATTGCTTCATACTGTATAATGGCCCCATAGATTACTCCATAAGTATAATGGCCCTATAGATTGCTCCATAATTATAATGGCCCTATAGATTGCTCCATAAGTATAATGGCCGCATAGATTGCTCCATGCTGTAATGGCCCCATAGATTGCTCCATGCTGTAATGGCCCTATAGATTGCTCCAAAAGTATAATGGCCCCATAGATTGCTCCATGATGTAATGGCCCTATAGATTGCTCCATAAGTATAATGGCCCCATAGATTGCTCCATGCTGAATAATGGCCCCATAGATTGCCCCATGCTGTATAATGGCCCCCTAGATTGCTCCCTGCTGTATAATGGCCCCATAGATTGCTGTATAATGGCCCCATAGATTGCTCCATAAGTATAATGGCCCCATAGATTTCTCCATGCTCCATAATGGCCCCATAGATTGCTCCATAAGTATAATGGCTGCACAGATTGCTCCATGCTGTATAATGGCCCCATAGATTGCTGCATGCTGTAATGGCCCTATAGATTGCTCCATAAGTATAATGACCCCATAGATTGCTCCCTACTGTATAATGGCCCCATAGATTGCTCCATGCTGTAATGGCCCTATAGATTGCTCCCTGCTGTATAATGGCCCCATAGATTGCTCCCTGCTGTATAATGGCCCCATAGATTGCTCCCTGCTGTATAATGGCCCCATAGATTGCTCCATGCTGTATAATGGCCCCATAGATTGCTCCATAAGTATAATGGCCCCATAGATTGCTCCATGCTGTAATGGCCCTATAGATTGCTCCATAAGGATAATGGCCCTATAGATTGCTCCATGCTGTATAATGGCCCTATAGATTGCTCCATAAGTATAATGGCCCCATAGATTGCTCCATGCTGTAATGGCCCTATAGATTGCTCCATGCTGTAATGGCCCTATAGATTGCTCCATGCTGCATAATGGCCCCATAGATTGCTCCATACTGCATAATGGCCCCATAGATTGCTCCATACTGTATGATGGCCCCATATATTGCTCCATAAGTATAATGGCCCCAAAGAATGCTCCATAAGTATAATGGTCCTATAGATTGCTCCATTAGTATAAAGGCCGCATAGATTGCTCCATGCTGTAATGGTCTCATAGATTGCTCCATGCTGTAATGGCCCCATAGCTTGCTCCATGCTGTAATGGCCCTATAGCTTGCTCCATGCTGTAATGGCCCCATAGATTGCTCCATGCTGTATAATGGCCCCATAGATTGCTCCATGCTGTATAATGGCCCCATAGATTGTTCCATGCAGTATAATGGCCCCATAGATTGCTACATGCTGTAATGGCCCTATAAATTGCTCCATGCTGCATAATGGCCCCATAGATTGCTCCATGCTGCATAATGGCCCCATAGATTGCTCCATGCTGCATAATGGCCCCATAGATTGCTCCATGCTGCATAATGGCCCCATAGATTGCTCCATAAGTATAATGGCCCCATAGATTGCTCCATAAGTATAATGGCCCCATAGATTGCTCCATAAGTATAATGGCCCTATAGATTGCTCCATAAGTATAATGGCCCTATAGATTGCTCCATAAGTATAATGGCCCTATAGATTGCTCCATAAGTATAATGGCGCCATAGATTGCTCCATGCTGTATAATGGCGCCATAGATTGCTCCATGCTGTAATGGCCCTATAGATTGCTCCATAAGTATAATGGCCCCATAGATTGCTCCATACTGTAATGGCCCTATAGATTGCTCCATACTGTATAATGGCCCCATAGATTGCGCCATGCTGTAATGGCCCCATAGATTGCGCCATAAGTAGAATGGCCCCATAGATTGCTCCATAAGTAGAATGGCCCCATAGATTGCTCCATGCTGTAATGGCCCTATAGATTGCTCCATGCTGTATAATGGCCCCATAGATTGCTTCATGCTGTAATGGCCCTATAGATTGCTCCATAAGTGTAATGGCCCCATAGATTGCCCCATGCTGTATAATGGCCCCATAGATTGCCCCATGCTGTATAATGGCCCCATAGATTGCTCCATGCTGTATAATGGCCCCATAGATTGCTCCACGCTGTAATGGTCCCATAGATTGCTCCATAAGTATAATGGCCCCATAGATTGCTCCATGCTGTAATGGCCCTATAGATTGCTCCATGCTGTAATGCCCCTATAGATTGCTCCATGCTGCATAATGGCCCTATAGATTGCTCCATGCTGCATAATGGCCCCATAGATTGCTTCATACTGTATAATGGCCCCATAGATTGCTCCATAAGTATAATGGCCCTATAGATTGCTCCATAATTATAATGGCCCTATAGATTGCTCCATAAGTATAATGGCCGCATAGATTGCTCCATGCTGTAATGGCCCCATAGATTGCTCCATGCTGTAATGGCCCTATAGATTGCTCCAAAAGTATAATGGCCCCATAGATTGCTCCATGATGTAATGGCCCTATAGATTGCTCCAAAAGTATAATGGCCCCATAGATTGCTCCATGATGTAATGGCCCTATAGATTGCTCCATAAGTATAATGGCCCCATAGATTGCTCCATGCTGAATAATGGCCCCATAGATTGCCCCATGCTGTATAATGGCCCCCTAGATTGCTCCCTGCTGTATAATGGCCCCATAGATTGCTCCATGCTGTAATGGCCCTATAGATTGCTCCATGCTGTAATGGCCCTATAGATTGCTCCATGCTGCATAATGGCCCTATAGATTGCTCCATGCTGCATAATGGCTCCATAGATTGCTTCATACTGTATAATGGCCCCATAGATTACTCCATAAGTATAATGGCCCTATAGATTGCTCCATAATTATAATGGCCCTACAGATTGCTCCATAAGTATAATGGCCGCATAGATTGCTCCATGCTGTAATGGCCCCATAGATTGCTCCATGCTGTAATGGCCCTATAGATTGCTCCAAAAGTATAATGGCCCCATAGATTGCTCCATGATGTAATGGCCCTATAGATTGCTCCATGCTGAATAATGGCCCCATAGATTGCCCCATGCTGTATAATGGCCCCCTAGATTGCTCCCTGCTGTATAATGGCCCCATAGATTGCTGTATAATGGCCCCATAGATTGCTCCATAAGTATAATGGCCCCATAGATTTCTCCATGCTCCATAATGGCCCCATAGATTGCTCCATAAGTATAATGGCTCCACAGATTGCTCCATACTGTATAATGGCCCCATAGATTGCTGCATTCTGTAATGGCCCTATAGATTGCTCCATAAGTATAATGGCCCCATAGATTGCTCGCTACTGTATAATGGCCCCGTAGATTGCTCCATGCTGTAATGCCCCTATAGATTGCTCCATAAGTATAATGGCCCCATAGATTGCTCCATGCTGTAATGGCCCCATAGATTGCTCCATAAGTATAATGGCCCCATAGATTGCTCCATGCTGTATAATGGCCCCATAGATTGCTCTATGCTGTAATGGCCCTATAGATTGCTCCCTACTGTATAATGGCCCCATAGATTGCTCCATGCTGTAATGGCCCCATAGATTGCTCCATAAGTATAATGGCCCCATAGATTGCTCCATGCTGTAATGGCCCTATAGATTTCTCCATAAGGATAATGGCCCCATAGATTGCTCCATGCTGTATAATGGCCCCATAGATTGCTCCCTACTGTATAATGGCCCCATAGATTGCTCCCTACTGTATAATGGCCCCATAGATTGCTCCATAAGTATAATGGCCCCATAGATTGCTCCATAAGTATAATGGCCCCATAGATTGCTCCATAAGTATAATGGCCCCATAGATTGCTCCATAAGTATAATGGCCCTATAGATTGCTCCATAAGTATAATGGCCCTATAGATTGCTCCATAAGTATAATGGCCCTATAGATTGCTCCATAAGTATAATGGCCCTATAGATTGCTCCACGCGGTAATGGCCCCATAAATTGCTCTATGCTGTAATGGCCCTATAGAATGCTCCATGCTGTATAATGGCCCCATAGATTGCTCCATGCTGTATAATGGCCCCATAGATTGCTCCATGCTGTATAATGGCCCCATAGATTGCTCCATGCTGTATAATGGCCCCATAGATTGCTCCATGCTGTATAATGGCTCCATAGATTGCCCCATGCTGTATAATGGCCCCATAGATTGTTCCATGCTGTATAATGGCCCCATAGATTGTTCCATGCTGTATAATGGCCCCATAGATTGCTCCATAAGTATAATGGCCCCATAGATTGTTCCATGCTGTAATGGTCCCATAGATTGCTCCATAAGTATAATGGCCCCATAGATTGCTCCATAAGTATAATGGCCCCATAGATTGCTCCATAAGTATAATGGCCCCATAGATTGCTCCATAAGTATAATGGCCCCATAGATTGCTCCATAAGTATAATGGCCCCATAGATTGCTCCAAAAGTATAATGGCCCCATAGATTGCTCCATGCTGCAATGGCCCCATAGATTTCTCCATAAGTATAATGGCCACATAGATTGCTCCATGCTGTAATGGCCCTATAGATTGCTCCATAAGTATAATGGGCCCATAGATTGCTCCATGCTGTATAATGGCATCATAGATTGCTCCATGCTGTTTAATGGCATCATAGATTGCTCCATGCTGTTTAATGGCCCCATAGATTGCTCCATGCTCTAGTAGCACCATAGATTGCTCCATAAGTATAATGGCCCCATAGATTGCTCCATGCTGTAATGGCCCTATACATTGCTCCATGTCGTAATGGCCCTATAGATTGCTCCATGCTGTATAATGGCCCCATAGATTGCTCCATGCTGTAATGGCCCTATACATTGCTCCATGCTGTATAATGGCCCCATAGATTGCTCTATGCTGTATAATGGCCCCATAGATTGCTCCAGAAGTATAATGGCCCCATAGATTGCTCCTTGCTGTAATGGCCCTATAGATTCCTCCATGCTGCATAATGGCCCCATAGATTGCTCCATACTGCATAATGGTTCCATAGATTGCTCCATACTGTATAATGGCCCCATAGATTGCTCCATAAGTATAATGGCCCTATAGATTGGTCCATAAGTATAATGGCCCCATAGATTGCTCCATGGTGTATAATGGCCCCATAGATTGCTCCATGGTGTATAATGGCCCCATAGATTGCTCCATGCTGTAATGGCCCTATAGATTGCTCCATGCTGTAATGGCCCTATAGATTGCTCCACAAGTATAATGGCCCCATAGATTGCTCCATGCTGTAATGACCCCATAGATTGCTCCATGCTGTATAATGGCCCCATAGATTGCTCCATGCTGTATAATGGCCCCATAGATTGCCCCATGCTGTATAATGGCCCCATAGATTGCCCCATGCTGTATAATGGCCCCATAGACTGCTCCATACTGTATAATGGCCCCATATATTGCTCCATGCTGTAATGGCCCTATAAATTGCTCCAGGCTGCATAATGGCCCCATAGATTGCTCCATACTGTATAATGGCTCCATAGATTGCTTCATACTGTATAATGGCCCTATAGATTGCTCCATAAGTATAATGGCCTCCTAGATTGCTCCATGCGGTAATGGCCCCATAGATTGCTCCATAAGTATAATGGCCCTACAGATTGCTCCATAAGTATAATGGCCCCATAGATTGCTCCATAAGTATAATGGCCCCATAGATTGCTCCATGATGTAATGGCCCCATAGATTGCTCCATGCTGTATAATGGCCCCATAGATTGCTCCATGCTGTATAATGGCCCCATAGATTGCTCCATGCTGTAATGGCCCTATAGATTGCTCCACAAGTATAATGGCCCCATAGATTGCTCCATGCTGTAATGGCCCCATAGATTGCTCCATGCTGTATAATGGCCCCATAGATTGCCCCATGCTGTATAATGGCCCCATAGATTTCTCCCTACTGTATAATGGCCCCATAGACTGCTCCATACTGTATAATGGCCCCATATATTGCTCCATGCTGTAATGGCCCTATAGATTGCTCCATAAGTATAATGGCCCCATAGATTGCTCCATTCTGTATAATGGCCCCATAGATTGCTTCATAAGTATAATGGCCCCATAGATTGCTCCATGCTGTAATGGCCCCACAGATTGCTCCATGCTGTAATGGCCCTATAGATTGCTCCATGCTGCTTAATGGCCCCATAGATTGCTCCATACTGTATAATGGCTCCATAGATTGCTCCATGCTGTATAATGGCCCTATAGATTGCTCCATGCTGTATAATGGCCCTATAGATTGCTCCATGCTGCATAATGGCTCCATAGATTGCTCCATGCTGTAATGGCCCCATAGGTTGCTCCATACTGTATAATGACCCTATAGATTGCTCCATAAGTATAATGGCCCTATAGATTGCTTCATAAGTATAATGGCCCCATAGATTGCTCCATGCTGTATAATGGCCCCATAGATTGCTCCATGCTGTATAATGGCCCCATAGATTGCTCCATGCTGTATAATGGCCCCATAGATTGCTCCATGCTGTATAATGGCCCCATAGATTGCTCCATGCTGTATAATGGCCCCATAGATTGCTCCATGCTGTAATGGCCCTATAGATTGCTCCAGAAGTATAATAGCCCCATAGATTGCTCCAGAAGTATAATGGCCCCATAGATTGCTCCTTGCTGTAATGGCCCTATAGATTCCTCCATGCTGCATAATGGTTCCATAGATTGCTCCATACTGTATAATGGCCCCATAGATTGCTCCATAAGTATAATGGCCCTATAGATTGGTCCATAAGTATAATGTCCCCATAGATTGCTCCATAAGTATAATGGCCCCATAGATTGCTCCATGGTGTATAATGGCCCCATAGATTGCTCCATGCTGTAATGGCCCTATAGATTGCTCCATGCTGTAATGGCCCTATAGATTGCTCCACAAGTATAATGGCCCCATAGATTGCCCCATGCTGTATAATGGCCCCATAGATTGCCCCATGCTGTATAATGGCCCCATAGATTGCCCCATGCTGTATAATGGCCCCATAGATTGCCCCATGCTGTATAATGGCCCCATAGATTGCCCCATGCTGTATAATGGCCCCATAGATTTCTCCCTACTGTATAATGGCCCCATAGACTGCTCCATACTGTATAATGGCCCCATATATTGCTCCATGCTGTAATGGCCCTATAGATTGCTCCATAAGTATAATGGCCCCATAGATTGCTCCATGCTGTATAATGGCCCCATAGATTGCTTCATAAGTATAATGGCCCCATAGATTGCTCCATGCTGTAATGGCCCCACAGATTGCTCCATGCTGTAATGGCCCCACAGATTGCTCCATGCTGTAATGGCCCTATAGATTGCTCCATGCTGCTTAATGGCCCCATAGCTTGCTCCATACTGTATAATGGCTCCATAGATTGCTCCATGCTGTATAATGGCCCTATAGATTGCTCCATGCTGCATAATGGCTCCATAGATTGCTCCATGCTGTAATGGCCCCATAGGTTGCTCCATACTGTATAATGGCCCTATAAATTGCTTCATAAGTATAATGGCCCCATAGATTGCTCCATGCTGTATAATGGCCCCATAGATTGCTCCATGCTGTATAATGGCCCCATAGATTGCTCCATGCTGTAATGGCCCTATAGATTGCTCCACAAGTATAATGGCCCCATAGATTGCTCCATGCTGTAATGGCCCCATAGATTGCTCCATGCTGTATAATGGCCCCATAGATTGCCCCATGCTGTATAATGGCCCCATAGATTTCTCCCTACTGTATAATGGCCCCATAGACTGCTCCATACTGTATAATGGCCCCATATATTGCTCCATGCTGTAATGGCCCTATAGATTGCTCCATAAGTATAATGGCCCCATAGATTGCTCCATTCTGTATAATGGCCCCATAGATTGCTTCATAAGTATAATGGCCCCATAGATTGCTCCATGCTGTAATGGCCCCACAGATTGCTCCATGCTGTAATGGCCCTATAGATTGCTCCATGCTGCTTAATGGCCCCATAGATTGCTCCATACTGTATAATGGCTCCATAGATTGCTCCATGCTGTATAATGGCCCTATAGATTGCTCCATGCTGTATAATGGCCCTATAGATTGCTCCATGCTGCATAATGGCTCCATAGATTGCTCCATGCTGTAATGGCCCCATAGGTTGCTCCATACTGTATAATGACCCTATAGATTGCTCCATAAGTATAATGGCCCTATAGATTGCTTCATAAGTATAATGGCCCCATAGATTGCTCCATGCTGTATAATGGCCCCATAGATTGCTCCATGCTGTATAATGGCCCCATAGATTGCTCCATGCTGTATAATGGCCCCATAGATTGCTCCATGCTGTATAATGGCCCCATAGATTGCTCCATGCTGTATAATGGCCCCATAGATTGCTCCATGCTGTAATGGCCCTATAGATTGCTCCAGAAGTATAATGGCCCCATAGATTGCTCCTTGCTGTAATGGCCCTATAGATTCCTCCATGCTGCATAATGGCCCCATAGATTGCTCCATACTGCATAATGGTTCCATAGATTGCTCCATACTGTATAATGGCCCCATAGATTGCTCCATAAGTATAATGGCCCTATAGATTGGTCCATAAGTATAATGTCCCCATAGATTGCTCCATAAGTATAATGGCCCCATAGATTGCTCCATGGTGTATAATGGCCCCATAGATTGCTCCATGCTGTAATGGCCCTATAGATTGCTCCATGCTGTAATGGCCCTATAGATTGCTCCACAAGTATAATGGCCCCATAGATTGCCCCATGCTGTATAATGGCCCCATAGATTGCCCCATGCTGTATAATGGCCCCATAGATTGCCCCATGCTGTATAATGGCCCCATAGATTGCCCCATGCTGTATAATGGCCCCATAGATTTCTCCCTACTGTATAATGGCCCCATAGACTGCTCCATACTGTATAATGGCCCCATATATTGCTCCATGCTGTAATGGCCCTATAGATTGCTCCATAAGTATAATGGCCCCATAGATTGCTCCATGCTGTATAATGGCCCCATAGATTGCTTCATAAGTATAATGGCCCCATAGATTGCTCCATGCTGTAATGGCCCCACAGATTGCTCCATGCTGTAATGGCCCCACAGATTGCTCCATGCTGTAATGGCCCTATAGATTGCTCCATGCTGCTTAATGGCCCCATAGCTTGCTCCATACTGTATAATGGCTCCATAGATTGCTCCATGCTGTATAATGGCCCTATAGATTGCTCCATGCTGCATAATGGCTCCATAGATTGCTCCATGCTGTAATGGCCCCATAGGTTGCTCCATACTGTATAATGGCCCTATAAATTGCTTCATAAGTATAATGGCCCCATAGATTGCTCCATGCTGTATAATGGCCCCATCGATTGCTCCATGCTGTATAATGGCCCCATAGATTGCTCCATGCTGTATAATGGCCCCATAGATTGCTCCATGCTGTAATGGCCCTATAGATTGCTCCAGAAGTATAATGGCCCCATAGATTGCTCCAGAAGTATAATGGCCCCATAGATTGCTCCATGCTGCATAATGGCCCCATAGATTGCTCCATACTGCATAATGGTTCCATAGATTGCTCCATACTGTATAATGGCCCCATAGATTGCTCCATAAGTATAATGGCCCTATAGATTGGTCCATAAGTATAATGTCCCCATAGATTGCTCCATAAGTTTAATGGCCCCATAGATTGCTCCATGGTGTATAATGGCCCCATAGATTGCTCCATGCTGTAATGGCCCTATAGATTGCTCCATAAGTATAATGGCCCCATAGATTGCTCTATGCTGTAATGGCCCCATAGATTGCTCCATGCTGCATAATGGCCCCATAGATTGCTCCATGCTGCATAATGGCCCCATAGATTGCTCCGTGCTGTAATGGCCCCATAGATTGCTCCATGCTGTATAATGGCCCCATAGATTGCTCCATGCTGTAATGGCCCCACACATTGCTCCATAAGTATAATGGCCCCATAGATTGCTCCATGCTGTAATGGCCCCATAGATTGCTCCATGCTGTAATGGCCCTATAGATTGCTCCATGCTGCTTAATGGCCCCATAGATTGCTCCATACTGTATAATGGCTCCATAGATTGCTCCATGCTGTATAATGGCCCTATACATTGCTCCATGCTGCATAATGGCTCCATAGATTGCTCCATGCTGTAATGGCCCCATAGATTGTTCCATGCTGTATAATGGCCCCATAGATTGCTCCATGCGGTAATGGCCCCATAGATTGCTCCATGCTGTAATGGCCCTATAAATTGCTCCATGCTGCATAATGGCCCCATAGATTGCTCCATAAGTATAATGGCCTTATAGATTGCTCCATAAGTATAATGGCCCTATAGATTGCTCCATAAGTATAATGGCCCCATAGATTGCTCCATAAGTATAATGGCCCCATAGATTGCTCCATAAGTATAATGGCCCCATAGATTGCTCCATAAGTATAATGGCCCCATAGATTGCTCCATAAGTATAATGGCCCCATAGATTGCTCCATAAGTATAATGGCCCCATAGATTGCTCCATGCGGTAATGGCCCCATAGATTGCTCCATGCGGTAATGGCCCCATAGATTGCTCCATGCGGTAATGGCCCCATAGATTGCTCCATGCGGTAATGGCCCCATAGATTGCTCCATAAGTATAATGGCCCCATAGATTGCTCCATGCTGCAATGGCCCCATAGATTGCTCCATAAGTATAATGGGCCCATAGATTGCTCCATGCTGTATAATGGCATCATAGATTGCTCCATGCTGTTTAATGGCATCATAGATTGCTCCATGCTGTTTAATGGCCCCATAGATTGCTCCATGCTGTAATAGCACCATAGATTGCTCCATAAGTATAATGGCCCCATAGATTGCTCCATGCTGTAATGGCCCTATACATTGCTCCATGTCGTAATGGCCCTATAGATTGCTCCCTACTGTATAATGGCCCCATAGATTGCTCCATGCTGTATAATGGCCCCATAGATTGCTCCATAAGTATAATGGCCCCATAGATTGCTCCATAAGTATAATGGCCCCATAGATTGCTCCATAAGTATAATGGCCCCATAGATCGTTCCATGCTGTAATGGCCCTATAAATTGCTCCATGCTGCATAATGGCCCCATAGATTGCTCCATACTGTATAATGGCTCCATAGATTGCTTCATACTGTATAATGGCCCCATAGATTGCTCCATAAGTATAATGGCCCTATAGATTGCTCCATAAGTATAATGGCCTCATAGATTGCTCCATGCGGTAATGGCCCTACAGATTGCTCCATAAGTATAATGGCCCTACAGATTGCTCCATAAGTATAATGGCCCCATAGATTGCTCCATAAGTATAATGGCCCCATAGATTGCTCCATGGTGTATAATGGCCCCATAGATTGCTCCATGCTGTAATGGCCCTATAGATTGCTCCATAAGTATAATGGCCCCATAGATTGCTCCATGCTGTAATGGCCCTATAGATTGCTCCATAAGTATAATGGCCCCATAGATTGCTCTATGCTGTAATGGCCCCATAGATTGCTCCATGCTGCATAATGGCCCCATAGATTGCTCCATGCTGCATAATGGCTCCATAGATTGCTCCATAAGTATAATGGCCCCATAGATTGCTCCATGCTGTAATGGCCCCATAGATTGCTCCATGCTGTAATGGCCCTATAGATTGCTCCATACTGTATAATGGCTCCATAGATTGCTCCATGCTGTATAATGGCCCTATAGATTGCTCCATGCTGCATAATGGCTCCATAGATTGCTCCATGTTGTAATGGCCCCATAGATTGTTCCATGCTGTATAATGGCCCCATAGATTGCTCCATAAGTATAATGGCCCCATAGATTGCTCCATGCTGTAATGGCCCTATAAATTGCTCCATGCTGCATAATGGCTCCATAGATTGCTCCATACTGTATAATGGCCCCATAGATTGCTCCATAAGTATAATGACCCTATAGATTGCTCCATGCTGTATAATGGCCCCATAGATTGCTCCATGCTGTATAATGGCCCCATAGATTGCTCCATGCTGTATAATGGCCCCATAGATTGCTCCATGCTGTATAATGGCCCCATAGATTGCTCCATGCTGTATAATGGCCCCATAGATTGCTCTATGCTGTAATGGCCCTATAGATTGCTCCATGCTGTATAATGGCCCCATAGATTGCTCCATGCTGTAATGGCCCCATAGATTGCTCCATAAGTATAATGGCCCTATAGATTGCTCCTTGCTCCATAATGGCCCCATAGATTGCTCCATACTGCATAATGGCTCCATAGATTGCTCCATACTGTATAATGTCCCTGTAGATTGCTCCATACTGTATAATGTCCCTGTAGATTGCTCCATAAGTATAATGGCCCCATAGATTGCTCCATGCTGTATAATGGCCCCATAGAATGGCTCCATGCTGTAATGGTCCTATAGATTGCTCCATAAGTATAATGGCCCCATAGATTGCTCCATGCTGTATAATGGCCCCATAGATTGCTCCATGCTGTATAATGGCCCGATAGATTGCTCCATACTGTATAATGGCCCCATAGATTGCTGCATGCTCTAATGGTCCTATAGATTGCTCCCTACTGTATAATGGCCCCATAGATTGCTCCCTACTGTATAATGGCCCCATAGATTGCTCCATGCTGTATTATGGCCCCATAGATTACTCCATGTTGTAATGGCTCCATAGATTGCTCCATGCTGTAATGGCCCCATAGATTGCTCCATGCTGTAATGGCCCTATAGATTGCTCCATAAGGATAATGGCCCCATAGATTGCTCCATGCTGTATAAAGGTCCCATAGATTGCTCCATGCTGTATAAAGGTCCCATAGATTGCTCCATGCTGTATAATGGCCCCATAGATTGCTCCCTACTGTATAATGGCCCCATAGATTGCTCCATAAGTATAATGGCCCTATAGATTGCTCCATAAGTATAATGGCCCCATAGATTGCTCCATAAGTATAATGGCCCCATAGATTGCTCCATAAGTATAATGGCCCCATAGATTGCTCCATAAGTATAATGGCCCCATAGATTGCTCCATAAGTATAATGGCCCCATAGATTGCTCCATAAGTATAATGGCCCCATAGATTGCTCCATAAGTATAATGGCCCCATAGATTGCTCCATGCTGTAATGGCCCTATAGATTGCTCCATGCGGTAATGGCCCCATAGATTGCTCCATAAGTATAATGGCCCCATAGATTGCTCCATAAGTATAATGGCCCCATAGATTGCTCCATGCTGCAATGGCCCCATAGATTTCTCCATAAGTATAATGGCCCCATAGATTGCTCCATGCTGTAATGGCCCTATAGATTGCTCCCTACTGTATAATGGCCCCATAGATTGCTCCCTACTGTATAATGGCCCCATAGATTGCTCCTAAGTATAATGGCCCTATAGATTGCTCCATAAGTATAATGGGCCCATAGATTGCTCCATGCTGTATAATGGCATCATAGATTGCTCCATGCTGTATAATGGCATCATAGATTGCTCCATGCTGTTTAATGGCCCCATAGATTGCTCCATGCTGTAGTAGCACCATAGATTGCTCCATAAGTATAATGGCCCCATAGATTGCTCCATGCTGTAATGGCCCTATACATTGCTCCATGTCGTAATGGCCCTATAGATTGCTCCATGCTGTATAATGGCCCCATAGATTGCTCCATGCTGTAATGGCCCTATACATTGCTCCATGCTGTATAATGGCCCCATAGATTGCCCCATGCTGTATAATGGCCTCATAGATTGCTGCATGCTGTAATGGCCCTATAGATTGCTCCATTAGTCTAATGGCCCCATAGATTGCTCTATGCTGTATAATGGCCCCATAGATTGCTCCCTACTGTATAATGGCCCCATAGATTGCTCCCTACTGTATAATGGCCCCATAGATTGCTCCCTACTGTATAATGGCCCCATAGATTGCTCCCTACTGTATAATGGCCCCATAGATTGCTCCATGCTGTATAATGGCCCCATAGATTGCTCCATAAGTATAATGGCCCTATAAATTGCTCCATGCTGCATAATGGCCCCATAGATTGCTCCATACTGTATAATGGCTCCATAGATTGCTTCATACTGTATAATGGCCCTATAGATTGCTTCATACTGTATAATGGCCCTATAGATTGCTCCATAAGTATAATGGCCTCATAGATTGCTCCATAAGTATAATGGCCCTACAGATTGCTCCATAAGTATAATGGCCCCATAGATTGCTCCATGATGTAATGGCCCCATAGATTGCTCCATGCTGTA
Organism: Phyllobates terribilis; assembly: GCF_046119375.1. Lineage (NCBI taxonomy): Eukaryota > Metazoa > Chordata > Amphibia > Anura > Dendrobatidae > Phyllobates > Phyllobates terribilis. Next base: position 808,917 of record NW_027363046.1, read on the forward strand.
TAATGGCCCCATAGATTGCTCCATGCTGTATAATGGCCCCATAGATTGCTCCATGCTGTAATGGCCCTATAGATTGCTCCACAAGTATAATGGCCCCATAGATTGCTCCATGCTGTAATGGCCCTATAAATTGCTCCATGCTGCATAATGGCTCCATAGATTGCTCCATACTGTATAATGGCCCCATAGATTGCTCCATAAGTATAATGACCCTATAGATTGCTCCATAAGTATAATGGCCCCATAGATTGCTCCATGCTGTATAATGGCCCCATAGATTGCTCCATGCTGTATAATGGCCCCATAGATTGCTCCATGCTGTATAATGGCCCCATAGATTGCTCCATGCTGTATAATGGCCCCATAGATTGCTCCATGCTGTATAATGGCCCCATAGATTGCTCCATGCTGTATAATGGCCGCATAGATTGCTCTATGCTGTAATGGCCCTATAGATTGCTCCATGCTGTATAATGGCCCCATAGATTGCTCCATGCTGTAATGGCCCCATAGATTGCTCCATAAGTATAATGGCCCTATAGATTGCTCCATGCTCCATAATGGCCCCATAGATTGCTTCATACTGCATAATGGCTCCATAGATTGCTCCATACTGTATAATGTCCCTGTAGATTGCTCCATAAGTATAATGGCCCTATAGATTGCTCTATAAGTATAATGGCCCCATAGATTGCTCCATGCTGTATAATGGCCCCATAGATTGGCTCCATGCTGTATAATGGCCCCATAGATTGCTCCATACTGTATAATGGCCCCATAGATTGCTCCATGCTGTATTATGGCCCCATAGATTGCTGCATGCTGTAATGGCCCTATAGATTGCTCCATAAGTATAATGGCCCCATAGATTGCTCCCTACTGTATAATGGCCCCATAGATTGCTCCATGCTGTATTATGGCCCCATAGATTGCTCCATGTTGTAATGGCTCCATAGATTGCTCCATAAGTATAATGGCCCCATAGATTGCTCCATGCGGTAATGGCCCCATAGATTGCTCCATGCGGTAATGGCCCCATAGATTGCTCCATGCGGTAATGGCCCCATAGATTGCTCCATGCGGTAATGGCCCCATAGATTGCTCCATGCGGTAATGGCCCCATAGATTGCTCCATGCGGTAATGGCCCCATAGATTGCTCCATGCGGTAATGGCCCCATAGATTGCTCCATGCGGTAATGGCCCCATAGATTGCTCCATGCGGTAATGGCCCCATAGATTGCTCCATGCGGTAATGGCCCCATAGATTGCTCCATAAGTATAATGGCCCCATAGATTGCTCCATAAGTATAATGGCCCCATAGATTGCTCCATTAGTATAATGGCCCCATAGATTGCTCCATGCTGCAATGGCCCCATAGATTGCTCCATGCTGTAAAGGCCCTATAGATTACTCCATACTGTATAATGACCCTATAGATTGCTCCATAAGTATAATGGCCCTATAGATTGCTCCCTACTGTATAATGGCCCCATAGATTGCTCCATGCTGTATAATGGCCCCATAGATTGCTCCATGCTGTAATGGCCCCATAGATTGCTCCCTGCTGTATAATGGCCCCATAGATTGCTCCATGCTGTATAATGGCCCCATAGATTGCTCCATGCTGTATAATGGCCCCATAGATTGCTCCATGCTGTAATGGCCCCATAGATTGCTCCATGCTGTAATGGCCCCATGGATTGCTCCATGCTGTATAATGGCCCCATAGATTGCTCCATGCTGTATAATGGCCCCATAGATTGCTCCATGCTGTATAATGGCCCCATAGATTGCTCCATGCTGTATAATGGCCCCATAGATTGCTCCATGCTGTATAATGGCCCCATAGATTGCTCCATGCTGTATAATGGCCCCATAGATTGCTCCATGCTGTAATGGCCCCATAGATTGCTCCATAAGTAGAATGGACCCATAGATTGCTCCCTGCTGTAATGGCCCCATAGATTGCTCCCTGCTGTAATGGCCCCATAGATTGCTCCCTGCTGTAATGGCCCCATAGATTGCTCCATGCTGTATAATGGCCCCATAGATTGCTCCATGCTGTATAATGGCCCCATAGATTGCTCCATGCTGTAATGGCCCCACAGATTGCTCCATAAGTATAATGGCCCCATAGATTGCTCCATGCTGTATAATGGCCCCATAGATTGCTCCATAAGTATAATGGCCCCATAGATTGCTCCATGCTGTATAATGGCCCTATAGATTGCTCCATGCTGCATAATGGCTCCATAGATTGCTCCATGCTGTAATGGCCCCATAGGTTGCTCCATACTGTATAATGACCCTATAGATTGCTCCATAAGTATAATGGCCCCATAGATTGCTCCATGCTGTAATGGCCCCATAGATTGCTCCATGCTGTAATGGCCCCATGGATTGCTCCATGCTGTATAATGGCCCCATAGATTGCTCCATGCTGTATAATGGCCCCATAGATTGCTCCATGCTGTATAATGGCCCCATAGATTGCTCCATGCTGTATAATGGCCCCATAGATTGCTCCATGCTGTATAATGGCCCCATAGATTGCTCCATGCTGTATAATGGCCCCATAGATTGCTCCATGCTGTAATGGCGCCATAGATTGCTCCATGCTGTAATGGCGCCATAGATTGCTCCATGCTGTAATGGCCCCATAGATTGCTCCATGCTGTAATGGCCCCATAGATTGCTCCATGCTGTAATGGCCCCATAGATTGCTCCATGCTGTAATGGCCCCATAGATTGCTCCATGCTGTAATGGCCCCATAGATTGCTCCATGCTGTAATGGCCCCATAGATTGCTCCATGCTGTAATGGCCCCATAGATTGCTCCATGCTGTAATGGCCCCATAGATTGCTCCATGCTGTAATGGCCCCATAGATTGCTCCATGCTGTAATGGCCCCATAGATTGCTCCATAAGTGTAATGGCCCCATAGATTGCTCCATAAGTGTAATGGCCCCATAGATTGCTCCATAAGTGTAATGGCCCCATAGATTGCTCCATAAGTGTAATGGCCCCATAGATTGCTCCATAAGTGTAATGGCCCCATAGATTGCTCCATAAGTGTAATGGCCCCATAGATTGCTCCATAAGTGTAATGGCCCCATAGATTGCTCCATAAGTGTAATGGCCCCATAGATTGCTCCATAAGTGTAATGGCCCCATAGATTGCTCCATACTGTATAATGGCCCCATTGTTTGCATTATATTTATGGATTGCTAGATAAGACAGAGGGCGCACGGTAGTGACGACAGACTCCGAAGACGCTGAAGACACAGGAGTTGCTGGGAACGGGAGAGGTAAGTATTTGAGGAGGGGGCCCCGATGCCAGCGCGCAGGGTAGGACTGGCCTGGTGTGATAGCTGGAAAAATTCCCGGTGGGCCCCGATGAGAGGGTGAGAGAATTGGTAGCGGGGGCTCTTAAAAAGTGCGGGCCCTTTAAAAGCGCAGCCGAAGGAAATGTAGCGTCGCGTGCGGCGCTCATACTATTCAGTGGTGACAGCGGGTGACGCGCATAGTCACATGACTGAGGACGTGTTCTTGGTGGGCTGTGACACGCACCGCGCTCTGCTTTGCCGCTGGTGGCTGGCAGTGGTGTGTTGTCAGGTGACACGCTGACGTCGCGCTCTCCTCTCCCTGCTCCCCTGCCGGCTTTTCATACGCCGACGCCGCGCTCTGCTCTCCAGTCCCGGCTCCTGCTCCCTTGGAATTGGCCTTGTAACACCGGCTCCCGTCCGGGTATGGAACACCGCACCAGCACCGCGCACCGCCCTCTTCTCTCCTGCTCTCTTGCCTTTTAAGCCGGCTCCTGGGCTGAGTATGCGGTGACCAGCACTCTGCTCTCTCACCATAACCCTGGAAACAAGGCTGCAGGTCTGGCTACAGCTCTCCCTGCTTCAACTTCAAGTCAAGTGCAATATCCACGTTTTTCTGGGTGAGTGTTCCCAGCATTGGTCATCATCCATATATGGAGGGGTCGCAGGCTGGTCACATGGGGACATGGATGGGGACATGGGTCTGAAGGGGGGGCTGGTTGGACCCATGGGGACATGGATGGGGACATGGGTCTGAAGGGGGGGCTGGATGGACCCATGAGGACATGGATGGGGACATGGGGCTGAAGGGGGGGCTGGCTGGACCCATGGGGACATGGGGCTGAAGGGGAGGGGGCTGGCTGGGCCCATGGGAACATGGATGGGGACATGGGGCTGAAGGGGGGCTGGCTAGACCCATGGGGACATGGATGGGGATATGGGGCTGAAGGGGGGGCTGGCTGGACCCATGGGGATATGGATGGGGACATGGGGCTGAAGGGGGGGCTGGCTGGACCCATGGGGACATGGGGCTGAAGGGGGGCTGGCTGGACGCATGGGGGACATATGGATGGAGGCACGGGGCTGAAGGGGGGGCTGGCTGGACCCATGGGGAGACATATGGATGGAGGCATGGGGCTGAAAGGGGGGGGCTGGTTGGACGCATAAGGGGACACATGGTGGTGAAGGGGGCCAAGTTGGGGACCTGGATGGACACATGGAGGTGAAGGGGGGCAAGCTGGACACATTGGGACCTGGATGGACACATGGAGGTGAAGGGCAGCAAGCTGGACACATGGGGACCTGGATGGACACATGGAGGTGAAGGGCGGCAAGCTGGACACATGGGGTCCTGGATAGATATATGGGGTGGGGTGGGATGCATATATGAGTGGGACAGGATGGATATATGAAGGGGGGCAGGCTGGACACATGGAGGCCCGGATGGATATATGGGAGGGGCAGGCTGGACACATGGAGACCAGAATGAATACATGGGGGGGGGGGGGTCAGGATGGATAGATGGGGGGCCACGCTGGACAAGGGACTTTATTACTGTTTAGGGGCCAGATTGAGGAACTTTATTAGTTTATGATGGCGAGTGGGGAACATTATTACTTTAGAGTCCAATTAGGGACATTATTACTTCTGTAATATAATTTTATTTTTAGGAAACTGTTTTCCGTAAGAGGGGACAAAAGGGGGGTCCTGTTACTGTGCAGGGCGCCACTATGTCGCTTTATTTCTTCAACTGGTGTAGTGTAGAAGCCTGGGGAAAAGTGGGAATGTGCTCTAAAAGAGATCAGTTATTGATAACTGTGTGTTATTTTCTGCAGAGATGATTCCTGGCTGGAAGAAGTGATGGTGGACTGTGCCAGATGAGGAAAAGCGAAGATGAAGAACTTCACCTAGAGACATCACTGGTGAGTCAGTGTATTACTGTACACTTACACTATATAGTATATACAGAGCTCCTGTGTATGTCACTGGTGACCAGTGTATTACCTATACACTATATACAGAGCTCCTGTGTATAATGTCACTCGTGATAACTGTATTACCTGTACACTACATACAGAGCTCCTGTGTATAATGTCACCGGTGATCACTGTATTACATGTACACTGACACTATATACAGAGATCCTGTTTATATTGTCACTGGGGATCACTGTATTACCTGTACACTGACACTATATACAGAGCTCATATGTATAGTGACAGTGTTAGTATTGTGGTTTGTATTCCTGATCAGTATTGTATTATTTGGTCACTATGTGGTGGTAATATGTGGTCTGGTCATGGTGTGGTGATATTTGTCCCTTTTGTATGTGATATTATTGGTGTTGTTATAGTGGATTATGTTGTGTATGGCGGTCATTTGTTCTCGCTGAGATTACCTAGGAAAAGATTTTTTTCCATGAGGCCACGGCTTCACTATCCGTATTTGGTCAGTATTTTTTCTCAGTAGTGAGAGCCAAAAGCAGGAGTGGGTGATAAATCCAGAATTGGTGACTTGTTTCTATTCTACCTTTTCTCTGATTGTTCCTCACCTGGTTTTGGCTCCCACTCCTGAGAAAAAATCCTGACTGAATACTGATAGTGGGGCTGTGGCCTTAGAGATGAAATACTTGGAGCAGAGCGTCAGAGATGCACTCACAGGGGTTCTCCGGGGAGAACAAGTAATCCCCTCTCCACAGGATAAGTGATAACTTATTGATTGGTGGGGGTCTGACTACTGGGACCTGCAGCGATCGGCAGACTGTGGAGCTTTTCTCCCCATTACACTGGAGCTCATGTGCGACTCGACCACTGATCCATTCATTCCCTCAGAGGCTGCGAGCGCTGCTCTTTTTTGGAAGCCCCCAAGAGAACGAATGAGGCTGTGGTCAGACGTCCCACCTGTCGCTGCATTTTAAATGGGGATAAGTGTCCTGTCAGGGATAAAACTTCCCCATTCTTCCAATCAATAAGTGATCACCTATCCTGTGTAGCCCATGAATCTGTGATGACTTGTTTTAACCAAAGAAGCTCTTTCATGTAAACTACAGAAATTGTCCATCCCTGTTGTAGTCTGTGCAGAGTAGATGTGAGGAGCCGCCGGTCACTGCTCCACTATAACAGGGAGAGCAGAGAAGAGAGATCTGCATATTGCTGGAGGTGGGCCCCTAGAGTCAGTGTCCCCTGTGGGCCCCAGACACCCCAGTCCGACCCTGCTGACATCTGATTAAGGCCCCGTTCACATGTCAGGTTTTAATCAGTGTTTTTTTTCTAATTTTCATCTGATTTTGGTCAGTGTCAGTTTTTCTCCTCAGTGGGGCATATTTTTTTATATGTAAAGTAAAAAGCTAAAGGTTTCCTCGCCTCGCTTGCCCGGCCTATAGACACTGGAAAACAAGCAGTACAGGCAACATGGTTGGTTCTGGCCATTTTTCTGACAGACTCGTTGACTTCAATAGATGATCTTTATCTACAAATCGGATGAAAATCGGACCGGTCTCAGTTCTGATTTGCAGATCAATCGTCCACAATAAATAGAGCTGTAAACCTGTCCACGGTCTATAACGGAGCATATTCTACCTGCTAGAAGAATAACCAGACGTGAAAAGAGCCATGTGCTATTCTTACAGGGAAGGGGCCACGATTTTATGTTTTGTATTAATAATTATGTAATCAATTATTTTTAATACAAAATTAAATGTACCACTTTATTAGTTTTTTATTTATTTTTACATTGGCCACTAGGGGCTGCCATTTTTATTTGGGGGGGTGTGTAAGAAGCGCTCTTACACACCTCATTTACGGCAGCCCTGGCCATAAGAGACAGTAGTCTGTCACCGACCCTTTCTCTAACATTAGAGGCCGCTCCTCCTGCCTCTAGCTGTGACCTGGGCACGCCCCCTTGGCTGTTCAGGTCGCAGCCGTGGGAGGAGATTTCAGCCATCTTTGTGGAGCCTGCAGTGTAAGCTGTACATTCCCCCTGTCGTCGCACGCACTGCTCAGTCAGAGCATGCCATGACAGGAACTGCCGGGGAGGAAATGCCTAGGAGTGGACGTCCCGAGTGAGTATCTGCAGCGGCGCCGTGCGGTGATCTCAGCCTCTCAGCTGTTATCACCGCCGACATCTTCAGGCAACACAGACAAAGCGCTGCGTAAGAACGTGGAAGGTGAGTAGAAGCGTTTGTTTTGTTTTTTTTCCCTTCGCATTGAATATATGGGGGCATATACCCACCAGGATGGAGGAGGAGGCATATACCCACCAGGATGGATGGAGGGGGGGGGCATATACCCACCAGGATGGATGGAGGGGGGGGGCATATACCCACCAGGATGGATGGAGGGGGGGGCATATACCCACCAGGATGGATGGAGGGGGGGGCATATACCCACCAGGATGGATGGAGGGGGGGGGGGCATATACCCACCAGGATGGATGGAGGGGGGGGGGCATATACCCACCAGGATGGATGGAGGGGGGGGGGGCATATACCCACCAGGATGGATGGAGGGGGGGGGCATATACCCACCAGGATGGATGGAGGGGGGGGGGCATATACCCACCAGGATGGATGGAGGGGGGGGGCTATATCCACCAGGATGGATGGATGGAGGGGGGCATATACCCACCAGGATGGATGGAGGGGGGGGGGCATATATCCACCAGGATGGATGGATGGAGGGGGGCATATACCCACCAGGATGGATGGAGGGGGGGGGCATATATCCACCAGGATGGATGGATGGAGGGGGGGGGGCATATATCCACCAGGATGGATGGATGGAGGGGGGGGGGCATATATCCACCAGGATGGATGGATGGAGGGGGGGGGCATATACCCACCAGGATGGATGGATGGAGGGGGGGGGGCATATACCCACCAGGATGGATGGAGGGGGGGGGCATATACCCACCAGGATGGATGGAGGGGGGGGGGCATATACCCACCAGGATGGATGGAGGGGGGGGGCATATACCCACCAGGATGAATGGAGGGGGGGGGCATATACCCACCAGGATGAATGGAGGGGGGGGCATATACCCACCAGGATGGATGGAGGGGGGGGGGGCATATACCCACCAGGATGGATGGAGGGGGGGGGCATATACCCACCAGGATGGATGGAGGGGGGGGGGCATATACCCACCAGGATGGATGGAGGGGGGGGGCATATACCCACCAGGATGGATGGAGGGGGGGGGGCATATACCCACCAGGATGGATGGAGGGGGGGGGGCATATACCCACCAGGATGGATGGAGGGGGGGGGGCATATACCCACCAGGATGGATGGAGGGGGGGGGCATATACCCACCAGGATGGATGGAGGGGGGGGCATATACCCACCAGGATGGAGGGGGGGGGCATATACCCACCAGTATGAAGGGGAGGATATATCCACCAGGATGGATGGATGGAGGGGGGCATATACTGACCGGGATGGATGGAGGGGCATATACATCTACCCAGGATGGATGGGGGTGTGTGACGCCTAGCTGCGCTTGGTATCACAGATCCTAGCAGGGTGTATTGATGGATTCCTCCACAAGAGGCCCCCATAACCATTCACACATCTCCACCTTCCACCTCAGACCATCAGAGGGAGCCCGTTAGGGATAGGTATATAAGGGAAGGTGGAGCCAGGCAGCAGTTAGTCTAGACTGGAGTCGACAGAAAGCAAACCTGTTGAGAGAGCTCCTGCAGTGCAAAAGCCTGAGAGAGGTCAGTCTGCAGTGGAGCACGTTCTAGACTCAGTTGTAGCTCAGAGAGGTGAGCTTTAGGTGTGCCGGCGCCATAAGATCGGTGAAGCGCGGCAAGCTGCCGTTAGTGTGTATAGCCTAGTGAGGGCCCGAGTAGGCCGAAGGCGAGTGGAGAGTTAATACATAGGGGGCAGAGGAGCTTAACTAGCTCACCCCGAAGAAGCAGTTACCGGACATCGGGTCCGAAGCTTACCGGGATCTCCACGACCCAGTAAGATATAACCAGAATCCCTGGAGAACTACAAGTCCCAGTATTGCAAAAGTGCTGATACGTAATAGAGCCAGGAGACACATAGGCCCCTTAAGTCGGGAGCGTGTAATCCAAGAAAAGGCCCTACCAGAAGGTCAGCCAGCGCAGGACAGAGACAAAGTTAGGCCTTGCTCCAGGAAGGTCAGAAACTTACTACGCAGAGGCAAGAAACAGGAGGCCCAAAACCCGCTCATTGGGGAGGATCCTGACGTGCACCCTTCACCCTACAGTGCTCTGGGACGTGCCTGAATTTCCATCAGTAAAAGGTACTGAAGTGACAATCGTGTCTGTCCCTGTCCCTGTTCTTGCTCTGACCCGGCTGGGTCTCTCCGTCCTGCTTTCCCCGTCCATACGCTGCCCTGAGGCCTAGCTCCACCTGTGGGAAGCTATACCATCGAGCTGCCTTATCACCGGCCTCAGTGGACTGCGCAGCGCTGGTGATCCTCACCAGAAACCACAGGTGGCGTCACAAACTCTTTTATAAACTTCACAAATCACCAACCCTTTTAAAGGAGCGACCCCAGGGTACGGGCCCGGGAGCCGACCACCGCGACATCCCTAAAGGCCCGGGTACCGAGTCATACCCATTCCCCTGGGCTAGTCAGGGGCATATAAACCTACCCAGCATGGATGGATGGAGGGGCATTTACACCTACCCAGGATGGATGGATGGAGGGGCATTTACACCTACCCAGGATGGATGGATGAATGAAGGGGCATATACACCTACCCAGGATGGATGGATGGAGGGGGCATCTACACCTAACCAGGTTGGATGGAGGGGCATATACACCTACCAGAATAGACTACCCAGGATGGATGGATGGATGGAGGGGCATCTACACCTAACCAGGATGGATGAATGGAGGGGGCATCTACACCTAACCAGGTTGGATGGAGGGGCATATACACCTACCAGAATAGACTACCCAGGATGGATGGAGGGGCATATACACCTACCCAGGATGGCTGGAGGGGCATATACACCTACCCAGGATGGCTGGAGGGGCATATACAGCTACCCAGGATGGATGGATGGAGGGGCCGATACACCTACCCAGGATGGATGGAGGGGCATATACACCTACCCAGGATGGATGGAGGGGAATATACACCTACCCAGGATGGAAGGATGGAGGGGCATATACACCTACCCAGGATGGATGGAGGGGCAAATACTCCTACACTGGATGGATGGAGGGGGCATATACACCTACCCAGGATGGATGGATGGCTGGAGGGGCATATACAGCTACCCAGGATGGATGGAGGGGCCGATACACCTACCCAGGATGGATGGATGGAGGGGAATATACACCTACCCAGGATGGAAGGGCATATACACCTACCCAGGATGGATGGATGGAGGGGCATATACACCTACCCAGGATGGATGGAGGGGCATATACACCTACCCAGGATGGATGGATGGAGGGGCATATACACCTACCCAGGATGGATGGAGGGGCATATACACCTACCCAGGATGGATGGATGGGCATATACACCTACCCAGGATGGAGGGGCATATACACCTACCCAGGATGGATGGAGGGGCAAATACTCCTACACTGGATGGACGGAGGGGCATATACACCTACCCAGGATGGATGGATGGAGGGGCATATACACCTACCCAGGATGGATGGATGGAAGAATGGATGGAGGGGTATTCGCATCTACCATGGATGGATGGAGGGGCATCTACACCTACCCAGGATGGATTGATGGATGGAGGGGCATCTACACCTACCCAGAGTGGATGGATGGAGGGGCATTTACACCTAGCCAGGATGGATGGATGGAGGGGCATTTACACCTACCCAGGATGGATGGATGGATGAAGGGGCATATACACCTACCCAGGATGGATGGATGGATGGAGGGGCATCTACACTTAACCAGGATGGATGGATGGAGGGGCATCTACACCTAACCAGGATGGATGGAGGGGCATATACACCTAGCAGAATAGACTACCCAGGATGGATGGATGGATGGAGGGGCATCTACACCTAACCAGGATGGATGAATGGAGGGGGCATCTACACCTAACCAGGTTGGATGGAGGGGCATATACACCTACCAGAATAGACTACCCAGGATGGATGGAGGGGCATCTACACCTACCCAGAATGAATGAAGGGGCATATACACCTACCCAGGATGGCTGGAGGGGCATATACAGCTACTCAGGATGGATGGATGGATGGAGGGGCCGATACACCTACCCAGGATGGATGGAGGGGCATATACACCTACCCAGGATGGATGGATGGGCATATACACCTACCCAGGATGGATGGATGGAGGGGCATATACACCTACCCAGGATGGATGGAGGGGCAAATACTCCTACCCAGGATGGATGGAGGGGCATATACACCTACCCAGGATGGATGGAGGGGCATATACACCTACCCAGGATGGATGGATGGAAGAATGGATGGAGGGGTATTCGCATCTACCATGGATGGATGGAGGGGCATCTACACCTACCCAGAGTGGATGGATGGAGGGGCATATACACCTACCAGAATAGACTGCTCAGGATGGATGGATGGATGGAGGGGCATCTATGCTTACCCAGTATGGATGGATGGAGGTGCATATACACCTACCCAGGATGGATGGATGGAGAGGTATCTACACCTACCCAGGATGGATGGAATGAGGGGCATATACACCTACCCAGAATGGATGGATGGAGGGGCATCTACCCCTACCCACGATGGATGGAGGGGCATCTACACTTACGCAGGATGAATGGATGGATGGAAGGGCATCTACACCTACCCAGGATGGGTGGATGGATGGAGGGGCATCTAGACCTACCCAGGATGTATGGATGGATGGAGGGGCATATACACCTACCCAGAGTGGACGGCTGGAGGGGCATCTACCCCTACCCACGATGGATGGAGGGGCATATACACCTACTCAGGATGGATGGATGGAGGGGCATATACACCTACTCAGGATGGATGGATGGAGGGGCATATACACCTACCCAGGATGGATGGAGAGGCCGATACACCTACCCAGGATGGATGGAAGGGCATATTCACCTACCCAGGATGGATGGATGGAGGGGCATATACACCTACCGAGAATGGATGGATGGAGGGGCATATACACCTACCAGAATAGACTGCGCAGGATGGATGGATGGAGTGGTATCTACACCTACTATGGATGGATGGAGGGGCATCTACACCTACCCAGGATGGATTGATGGATGGAGGGGCATCTACACCTACCGATAATGGACGAATGGAGGGGCATCTACACCTACCGAGAATGGATGGATGGAGGGGCATATACACCTACCCAGGATGGATGGATAGAGGGGCATATACACCTACCAGAATAGACTGCGCAGGATGGATGGATGGAGGGGCATCTACGCCTACCCAGAATGGATGGATGGATGAAGGGTCATATACACTCACCCAGGATGGATGGATGGAGGGGGAAATACACCTACTCAGGATGGATGGAGGGGCATATACACCTACCCAGGATGGATGGAGGGGCAAATACTCCTACCCAGGATGGATGGATGGATGGATGGAGGGGCATATACACCTACCAGAATAGACTACCCAGGATGGATGGAGGTGCATCTACGCAAACCCAGAATGGATGGATGAAGGGGCATATACACCTACCCAGATTGGATGGATGGATGGATGGATGGATGGATGGATGGATGGAGGTGCATATACACCTACCCAGGATGGATGGATGGAAAGGTATCTACGCCTACCCAGGATGGATGGATGGAGGGGCATATACACCTACCCAGAATGGATGGATGGAGGGGCATCTACCCCTACCCAGGATGGATGGATGGAGGGGCATCTACACTTACCCAGGATGAATGGATGGATGGAAGGGCATCTACACCTACCCAGGATGGGTGGATGGATGGAGGGGCATCTAGACCTACCCAGGATGTATGGATGGATGGATGGAGGGGCATCTAGACCTACCCAGGATGTATGGATGGATGGATGGAGGGGCATCTAGACCTACCCAGGATGTATGGATGGATGGAGGGGCATCTACACTTACCCAGGATGAATGGATGGATGGAAGGGCATCTACACCTACCCAGGATGGGTGGATGGATGGAGGGGCATCTAGACCTACCCAGGATGTATGGATGGATGGATGGAGGGGCATCTAGACCTACCCAGGATGTATGGATGGATGGAGGGGCATCTACACCTACCCAGGATGGATGGAGTGGCATCTACACCTACCCAGGATGAATAGATGGAGGGGCATCTACGCCTACCCAGAATGGATGGATGGAGGGGCATATACACCTACCCAGGATGGATTGATGGATGGAGGGGCATATACACCTACCCAGGATGGATGGATGGGCATATACACCTACTCAGGATGGATGGATGGAGAGGCCGATACACCTACCCAGGATGGATGGAAGGGCATATTCACCTACCCAGGATGGATGGATGGAGGGGCATATACACCTACCCACTATGGATGGAGGGGCAAATACTCCTACCCAGGATGAATGGAGGGGCATATACACCTACCCAGGATGGATGGAGGGGCATAAACACCTACCCAGAATGGATGGATGGAGTGGTATCTACACCTACTATGGATGGATGGAGGGGCATCTACACCTACCCAGGATGGATTGATGGATGGAGGGGCATCTACACCTACCGAGAATGGACGAATGGAGGGGCATCTACACCTACCGAGAATGGATGGATGGAGGGGCATATACACCTACCCAGGATGGATGGATAGTGGGGCATATACACCTACCAGAATAGACTGCGCAGGATGGATGGATGGATGGAGGGGCATCTACGCCTACCCAGAATGGATGGATGGATGAAGGGTCATATACACCTACCCAGGATGGATGGAGGTGCAAATACTCCTACCCAGGATGGATGGATGGATGGAGGGGCATATACACCTACCAGAATAGACTACCCAGGATGGATGGAGGTGCATCTACGCAAACCCAGAATGGATGGATGAAGGGGCATATACACCTACCCAGATTGGATGGATTCATGGATGGATGGAGGTGCATATACACCTACCCAGGATGGATGGATGGAAAGGTATCTACGCCTACCCAGGATGGATGGATGGATGGAGGGGCATATACACCTACCCAGAATGGATGGATGGAGGGAGGGGCATATACACCTACCCAGGATGGATGGATGGAGGGGCATCTACCCCTACCCAGGATGGATGGATGGAGGGGCATCTACACTTGCCCCTCCATCCATCCATTCATCCTGGGTAAGTGTAGATGCCCCTCCATCCATCCATCCATCCTGGGTAGGTGTAGATGCCCCTCCATCCATCCATCCATTCATCCTGGGTATCTACACCTACCCAGGATGGGTGGATGGATGGAGGGGCATCTACACCTACCCAGGATGTATAGATGGATGGAGGGGCATCTACACCTACCCAGGATGGATGGATGGAGGGGCATCTACACCTACCCAGGATGGATGGATGGAGGGGCATCTACACCTTACCCGGGATGGATGGATGGAGGGGCATCTACACCTACCCAGGATGAATGGATGGAGGGTCATCTACGCCTACCCAGAATGGATGGATGGAGGGCATATACCCCTACCCAGGATGGATTGATGGATGGAGGGGCATCTACACCTACCCAGAATGGATGGATGGAGGGGCATCTACGCCTACCCAGAATGGATGGAGGGGCATATACACCTACCCAGAATGGATGAATGGAGGGGCATCTACGCCTACCCAGAATGGATGGATGGAGGGGCATATACACCTACCCAGAATGGATGAATGGAGGGGCATATACACCTACCCAGAATGGATGGATGGAGGACCATATACACCTACCCAGGATGGATGGAGGGGCATCTACTCCTACCCAGGATGGATGGATGGAGGGGCATCTACTCCTACCCAAGATGGATGGATGGCGGGGCATATACACCTACCCAGGATGGATGGAGAAGCATATACACCTACCCAGGATGGATGGAGGGGCATGTATACCTACCCAGGATGGATGGATGGAGAGGCATCTACACCTACCCAGGATGGACGGATGGGGACGCATGGATTCCACTCAGTATCAGCAGATTCTTGACAATAATGTTCAAGAATCAGTGATAAAGTTGAAGTTACGCAGGGGATGGATCTTTCAGCAAGACAATGATCCAAAACACGGCTCCAAATCTACTCAGGCATTCATACAGAGGAACAATTACAATGTTCTGGAATGGCCATCCCAGTCCCCAGACCTGAATATCATTGAACATCTGTGGGATCATTTGAAGAGGGCTGTCCATGCTCGGCGACCATCAAACTTAACTGAACTGGAATTGTTTTGTAAAGAGGAATGGTCAAAAATACCTTCATCCAGGATCCAGGAACTCATTAAAAGCTACAGGAAGCAACTAGAGGCTGTTATTTTTGCAAAAGGAGGATCTACTAAACATTAATGTCACTTTTCTGGTGAGGTGCCCATACTTATGCACCTGTCAAATTTTGTTTGAATGCAGATTGCACATTTTCTGTTAGTACAATAAACCTCATTTCAAGGCAGAAACATTACTGTGTCCAACAGTTATTACATATATCAAACTGAAATAGCTGTTGCAAAAACACCAATTTTTATAAAACATTAAGCTTAAGATTAATAGGGGTGCCCAAACTTTTTCATATAACTGTATGTTCTAATTATTTTTTTAATATGAACTATTGGCACAATAGTCAATGAATGTGACCTTTTTTCAGTCTCTATAACTATATAATGGAATCTTACTTATGGGCTATCTACTTTGTTTTAGGTTTTAAGCGCCACTTCTCTGACCGGACTTCAGGAAAAACTTCAGGACAGCAATGTGCTTCTGGATAAAATCATGAAAGGGCTGAATGCCTATCTGGAGAAGAGGCTTTTTTCCCACGGTATAGTCCTTTCACTTGTTGCAATGATTCTATATACTACTTAAAGAAATTTTTTTTTTTCTTATTTAAACGCATTGAAATCATTTTTGTAATTGGATTTCATTAATAATTTTGCACTGTTTGCCTTCTATTGGCTCTGTGTTGCGCTGGCTATTGGACTTATTTTTAATCTGTCTTTTTTCAGCTCCTCTTAGCCGATTTATGACCACAGATCACATCAAAGCTGAATGTGCAGGAAACAAAAAGCCTAACGGTGCAACATTTTTAATGAAACTGAATTGTCGCAAATACTCGCAATTAAATGGGTATTCCCATCTCCAAGATCCTATCCCAATATGTAGTAGGCGTAGTAATAATAATATTAGCAAATACCTCCAATTAGAAGTGTAGTATAGTTCTTCTGATTCGCTATGTCGCTTTCCCCATGTGCAAGGCATTGCAGTAGCTTCGGTATCCATGGTTACGACCACTCATATAGTGACAGTTATTTGCTAGTGGTCGTAACCTAAGCTACTGCAATGCCCTGCACATGGGGTAAGCGACAAAGCAAATCAGAAGAACTATACTACACTTCTAATTGGAGGTATTTGCTAATATTATTATGACGCCTACTACATATTGGGGTAGAATCCTGGAGATGGGAATACACATTTCAGTTAAATAAAAAAAGTTCCCAAAACTGGATAGCCCCTTTAAGCTAGCCATACGCATCAGATATGAGATACCCGTGGTCTGAATGGTTATTTGGCTATTTCATCTGACTCCCACATATTCTGCTGAACAGTCATGTGTTTTTAATGGGGAGAGAGGAGAAAGTCAGTACTGGACACCTCCGGCAGCGGGTTATCTCCCCTGAGAACCAAAAGACCGGGTATTGAAATCCCATCTGCCCGATCCTTCTGGCCCTGACATCCTCTATCGGGGGAGAGTCAGGAGACCCCCATACACATCAGTGGGTAGGCCGGTCCTGCTGCAATCGTCAGGTTTAAACTTTTTTAATCCAATGTGTATGGGGACTGAATCTTTACTTTAAAGCTTTGCTTTTCTATTTTCTCACATAGACACTAATACAAATGGCGCCTGACCCAATACTTTAATGACATCTTTATCATATTGTGCATTTTCGCTTTAGCTTTTTCTTCCTGTCCAACGACGAAATGCTAGAAATTCTCTCTGAGACTAAAGATCCTCTGCGGGTCCAACCACATCTAAAGAAGGGCTTTGAAGGCATCGCAAAGCTGGAGTTCCTTCCTAACCTGGACATCAAAGCCATGTACAGCACCGAGGGGGAACGCGTAGAGCTCATCCAGACCATCTCCACCTCCGAGGCTCGGGGGGCCGTGGAGAAGTGGCTCATCCAAGGGGAAGATGTCATGTTAAGGAGCGTGCATGATGTTACTGCTCGGTCACGAATGGTACGAATCTACCTACAGACCAAAAGCATTAATTGGAACTAATCTAGTACTTTTATATTTGTATAAGATTATTTGGCGGCAGTGAATGATTTGTGGATGATGTATCTCTTGCTATAGAGCCAGGTAGCAGATCTTCTACCAGCAATCGGTAGAAATGAATTTGCTGGATAATACTAGTAAGGTTGTCCCTCTCTTAAATGCTTCTGTCAACGTAATTTAACTTTGTTTTTTAAAAGGCATACCCTGAGACTGCAAGAAAAGACTGGGTGAGGGAATGGCCGGGACAGGTCGTGCTCTGTGTGTCTCAGATGTTCTGGACAAGTGAAGTGCATGAAGCTATCGGCAGTGGCCCAGAGGTACGGCATAAGCTCCTTTACTGATCAAGATTGCTTCACTAGAAACAGTCATGGCCGGAAGTGTTGGCACCCTTGAAGTATTTTTCATAAAATTATTGCAATTGCATGTGTATTTTTTGTTATACACATGTTTATTTCCTTTGTGTGTATTGGAACAACACAAAAAAAACAGAGAAAAAAAGGCAAATTGGATATAATTTCACACAAAACCCCAAAAATGGGCCGGACAAAATTGTTGGCATCTTTCCAAAATTGTGGGTAAACAATTTTGTTTCAAGCTTGTGATGCTCGTTCAAACTCACCTGTGGCAAGTAACAGGTGTGGGCAATATGAAAATCAGACCTGAAACCCGATACAAAGGGGAAAAGTTGACTCAATCTTTGCGTTGTTACGTGCCACACTAAGTAGGGAGAACAGAAAGAGGAAAAGAGAACTGTCTGAGGACTTGAGAACCAAAATTGTTGACCAATATCTTCTTTTTGTGTTGTTCCAATACACACAAATTAAATAAACATGTGAACAACAAAACATGTGTAATTGTAATAATTTTCTGGGAGAAATACATATATATACATTCATAGACAGACTTCATGTGTTCTCCTGCTAATAGACTGTCATACCCAGGGACGCAGCTTATAGGAGTTTCCAGGGGCGGATATACCATTGGTGCAACAGAGGTAAGGGGACCCACATTCACATCAAAAGATGCAAGTAGCTTCTTTCACAGCACGTTATTAGACTGCAAAGAGCCCATGTACTGTTCTTGCCCAGGGGTCTTCTCCTGGGGGTTGCAGTTGTACAGCGGCTCAATATCTTGAAGGTACTCAAAAGGCTCCATAGTATTGTTGGGATTTTGCATTGATTCATGCATCTTGTCTAGAGATGAGCAACTAAATTTGCAGGACCTTGGTCTAAGAGAGCAGGTTAGTAGTCTGTGGCTGTTGGATGGGAGCCTTGCTAACCGCCTCTTACATGCCGGCATCCCTGGCTCCTCTTTTGATTAGCCGGCCAGGCGTGATGTCATTTGTGCCTCACACCACAACTATGACATCGACATCAAAAGAGGAGCCGGAGATGCCGGTTCATGGAGCTCCGGTCCTGCGGCCGTGGAATACTGACCCGACTGTTGGACCAGAGTCCTGCAAATCCATTCGCTCATCTCTACTCTCGTCATATCTACCAATAAGGGAAGACATTGTATGGGATTTCCCATAATACCAGCATAAAATGAATCCATCTGCATTGAGTTTTCCATGCTGTTTGTGGCAGGGTTTTATAGAGGTACATCTGGGTATTTGGAGCTCTGGGTTCAATCCAGATCTCCAACTTCTATAAAGATATGTTGTAAAATTGTTGTATACATTATAAAGTGCCTGCATATTGTGGAGTTCTCAATCTAGTCTGCAGCTTATAATCTGTATAGATTTCAGCCCCCTTGCAATATGTATGTTCTATGAATGTTTCTGCAGATGATTTCACCGTTACATCCTTCTTGTAGGGCCTGAAAAACTCCTATGATAATCTGCAGCTCCAGCTAAATGATATTGTGGAGCTTGTGCGAGGAGGCAAATTGTCCCAGCAGACTCGCAGCACATTGGGGGCTCTCGTCACCATAGAGGGGCACGCTCGTGACGTGGGCATGGAAATGATCCAAACAGGTTTGTGCAAACATCATGGCTGGCACCAAACTTTCCAATACCATGTTCTATTTATTATACACTACATGGAGAAAGGTATTGTGCCCCCTCCACATTACACCTACAAGGGCTTTTATGGCCTCCTATTCTAAATCCATATACAGGATGTTAATATGGAGTCCGTCCCTCTACAGATATCACAGCTCAATATGCAGAGCACCTTCATACATTTCACCCCATTCCTATGTTCTTTCCATATCTATGTTATATTCCCCCCTCTTTTCTTTGAGTTTTCATAGGACACAATTGATCTTGTCACAGTAAAGCAATCTTGGGGTGTACTTACAATGACGTCTATGGGGCAGTAGTCATTTATGCCTATTAAGATGGTGGTCACTATACAGTTATATGAAAAAGTTTGGGCACCCCTATTAATCTTAAGCTTAATGTTTTATAAAAATTGGTGTTTTTGCAACAGCTATTTCAGTTTGATATATGTAATAACTGTTGGACACAGTAATGTTTCTGCCTTGAAATGAGGTTTATTGTACTAACAGAAAATGTGCAATCTGCATTCAAACAAAATTTGACAGGTGCATAAGTATGGGCACCTCACCAGAAAAGTGACATTAATACTTAGTAGATCCTCCTTTTGCAAAAATAACAGCCTCTAGTCGCTTCCTGTAGCTTTTAATGAGATCATGGATCCTGGATGAAGGTATTTTTGACCATTCCTCTTTACAAAACAATTCCAGTTCAGTTAAGTTTGATGGTCGCCGAGCATGGACAGCCCTCTTCAAATGATCCCACAGATGTTCAATGATATTCAGGTCTGGGGACTGGGATGGCCATTCCAGAACATTGTAATTGTTCCTCTGCATGAATGCCTGAGTAGATTTAGAGCGGTGTTTTGGATCATTGTCTTGCTGAAAGATCCATCCCCTGCGTAACTTCAACTTTGTCACTGATTCTTGAACATTATTGTCAAGAATCTGCTGATACTGAGTGGAATCCATGCGTCCTTCGACTTTAACAAGATTCCCGGTGCCGGCATTGGCCACACAGCCCCAAAGCATGATGGAACCTCCACCAAATTTTACTGTGGGTAGCAAGTGTTTTTCTTGGAATGCTGTGTTTTTTTGCCGCCATGCATAATGCCTTTTTGTATGACCAAACAACTCAATCTTGGTTTCATCAGTCCACAGGACCTTCTTCCAAAAGGAAATTGGCTTCTCCAAATGTGCTTTTGCATACCTCAGCCGACTCTGTTTGTGGCGTGCTTGCAGAAACGACTTCTTTCGCATCACTCTCCCATACAGCTTCTCCTTGTGCAAAGTGCGTTGTATAGTTGACCGATGCACAGTGACACCATCTGCAGCAAGTTGATGCTGCAGCTCTCTGGAGGTGGTTTGAGGATTGTCCTTGACTGATCTCACCATTCTTCTTCTCTGCCTTTCTGATGTTTTTCTTGGCCTGCCACTTCTGGCCTTAACAAGAACTGTCCCTGTGTTCTTCCATTTCCTTACTATGTTCCTCACAGTGGAAACTGAGAAGTTAAATCTCTGAGACCGCTTTTTGTATCCTTCACCTGAACAGCTATGTTGAATAATCTTTGTTTTCAGATCATTTGACAGTTGTTTTGAGGAGCCTATGATGCCACTCTTCAGAGGAGATTCAAACAGGAGAACAACTTGCAAGTGGCCACTTTAAGTAGCTTTTCTCATGATTGCATACACCTGGCTATAAACTTCAAAGCTCAATGAGGTTACAAAACCAAAAAAAGTGCTTTAGTAAGTCAGTAAAAAGTAGGTAGGAGTATTTAAAACAAGAAAATGATAAGGGTGCCCATACTTATGCACCTGTCAAATTTTGTTTGAATGCAGATTGCACATTTTCTGTTAGTACAATAAACCTCATTTCAAGGCAGAAACATTACTGTGTCCTACAGTTATTCCATATATCAAACTGAAATAGCTGTTGCAAAAACACCAATTTTTATAAAACAATGAGCTTAAGATTAATAGGGGTGCCCAAACTTTTTCATATAACTGTATAGGAATGTTTTTGCATCTGTAGGTGTCGGCGTCCCCTGTATATGACTCATTGCCACAATTGATATTCTTTATAGTCAGTGTTTTGGATGGCCTAGGTGCGGTTTGTAATATTTTCTATCAATGGTGTGTGTGCTCTCCTCTGTGCGGTGTCCTTCCATAACCATGGATGTACTAATAAAGGGTTTTTATGTCAATTCCTTTAATGACCTTTTGTTCGGTTTCTTTGTAGGTACTATGTAATTCTCCGAATGGTCAGCCATTCTAAGCCTGAGCAGACATATGGCAATGTAATTGATGTGTGACTGACATTGTTCTTCCCTATGTTGCGGTGACATATTTATGCTGCCATTGTGCAGTATTTTTTCTAATTAATCATCCTAAAGGAGTTTAGTGGGGTTGAGGTTGAGAACGTGTGTGAAACAGTTCTGCTCTTCTATTCCCTTAGGGTTGGAAGCTACAATTGTTTAAAATGTCTTGTGCTGAAGCATTAAGATATCTTTTCACTGGAACTAAGGGGCCTAGACCAACCCCTAAAAACAAGGCCATACCCCCACCAGCAAACTGTAGAGCGGGCACAATGCAGTTAATAGGGTAACGTTCTCCTGGCATTCACCAAATCCAGACTCGTCCATCAGATGCCAGATAGAGAAGTGTGATCCGTCACTGCACAGAACAGGTCTCCTCCAGAGTCCTGTGGTGGCGGCTTCACACCACTCCATCTGACGCTCAGCATCGTGCTTGGTGATGTAAGGCTGCATGCAGCTGCTCGGCCATGAAGCTCCTGGCGGGGGCGCAGTGTTTGTGGTGATGTTACCAATGGAGTCAGGAAAGCGTTCTGCCCTCTGCTCCTCAGCACTCAGTGACCCCGCTCTGTAATGTTCCGGGGTCTCCTGAGTTGCTGCAGTTCCTTCTACTCCTTAATAATATCACTCACATGTGATGGGGGAAGATTTAGGAGGGAAGAAATGTAATATCCAGACTTGTTACCCCGGTGGCTCCTATTACAGGACCGCGCTGGTATCAGAGAGCTCTGCACCACCAGCCGTTCTGTCATATGTTAGCAACAGCACACAGCATGGGAGGGCGGATGTTATACACCGGGGGGCGTGGGGATTGATGTTATACACTGGTGGGGGGCGAGAGTCTTAATGTTATACAAGGCCGAGGGGCCAGATGTTATACACTGGGGGTACGAGGGGCTAGATGTTATACATGTCCGAGGGCTGGATGTTATACACTGAGGGGCGAGGGGACGGATATTATACACCAGGGGCGTGGGGACGGATATTATACACCAGAGCCGAGGGGATTGATGTTATACACTGGGGGTACAAGGGGCTAGATGTTATACAAGTCCGAGGGCTGGATGTTATACACTAAGGGGCGAGGGGACGGATATTATACACCGTGGGCGAGGGGACGGATATTATACACCGTGGGCGAGGGGACGGATATTATACACCGTGGGCGAGGGGACGGATATTATACACCGTGGGCGAGGGGACGGATATTATACACCGTGGGCGAGGGGACGGATATTATACACCGTGGGCGAGGGGACGGATATTATACACCGTGGGCGAGGGGACGGATATTATACACCGTGGGCGAGGGGACGGATATTATACACCGTGGGCGAGGGGACGGATATTATACACCGTGGGCGAGGGGACGGATATTATACACCGTGGGCGAGGGGACGGATATTATACACCGTGGGCGAGGGGACGGATATTATACACCGTGGGCGAGGGGACGGATATTATACACCGTGGGCGAGGGGACGGATATTATACACCGTGGGCGAGGGGACGGATATTATACACCGTGGGCGAGGGGACGGATATTATACACCGTGGGCGAGGGGACGGATATTATACACCGTGGGCGAGGGGACGGATATTATACACCGTGGGCGAGGGGACGGATATTATACACCGTGGGCGAGGGGACGGATATTATACACCGTGGGCGAGGGGACGGATATTATACACCGTGGGCGAGGGGACGGATATTATACACCGTGGGCGAGGGGACGGATATTATACACCGGGGGCGAGGGGACGGATATTATACACCGGGGGCGAGGGGACGGATATTATACACCGGGGGCGAGGGGACGGATATTATACACCGGGGGCGAGGGGACGGATATTATACACCGGGGGCGAGGGGACGGATATTATACACCGGGGGGCGAGAGGCCGGATGTTATACACCAGGGGGAGGGAGCGAGGGTGCAGATGTTATACACCGGGGCTGGGGGCCGGATGTTATACCCTGGGGGTCGGATGTTATGCAAAGGAGAGCTTGGGGTTGGATGTTATACAGTGGGGTTGAGGGGATGGATTTTATACACTGGCGGGGGGCGAGGGGACGGATGTTATACACCAGGGGGAGGGAGCGAGGGGACGGATATTATACATCGTGGGCGAGGGGATGGTTGTTATACACTAGGAGCGAGGGGACGATATTATACACCGGGGGAGGCGAGAGGCCGGATGTTATACACCAGGGGGAGGGAGCGAGGGGACAGATGTTATACACTGGGGCTGGGGGCCAGATGTTATACCCTGGGGGCCGGATGTTATGCAATGGAGGGCTTGGGGTTGGATGTTATACAGTGGGGTTGAGGGGATGGATTTTATACACTGGCGGGGGGGGCAAGGGGACGGATGTTATACTAAACTAGGGGCAAGGGGCGGATGTTATACACCGGGGGAGGCGAGAGGCCGGATTTTATAAACTAGGGGGCTGAGAGTCCGGATGTTATACACCGTGGGCAATGGGACTAAATGAAAAAAGCAGAATTCGGTGACTAGGAGTTTTGTCCTATAATGTATGGGCATTTGCCTTCCCTTTAGAAACTCTCCCTTGTGATTCTGCAGTGTCTTAGAGGTTGACTATCTTTTCCTACATTGCTCAGGAGTTTCTCATGAAACAGACTTCCAGTGGCTTGCCCAACTCCGCTATTACTGGGAGAATGAGAATGCGAGAGTGCGAATAATCAACTGCAATGTGAAGTCCGCCTATGAGTACCTGGGCGACTCCCCACGCCTGGTCATCACTCCGCTCACTGACAGATGCTAGCGGACTCTGCTATGATGTGATGGGTTATGCTCAGAAATCTTTTTGACTTTTGTATGATGCATGAAACTTATTAGAAAGTTTATTGATATTTCATACCAGTTCTTTCATGTTTCATTGGTAGATCGGTGCTTTTTATCTAAATCTTGGTGGAGCTCCAGAAGGTCCGGCCGGCACAGGAAAAACTGAGACCACCAAAGATTTGGCCAAGGCGCTGGCCGTGCAGTGTGTGGTCTTTAACTGCTCTGATGGTTTGGACTACATAGCAATGTCAAAGGTACATACAATGTTAAGCTGCTCCATTGCAGATAATAAACTGACTCCAACCGATGTTCTGCTGACATGTTTTGATTATATAGTACAGACCAAAAGCTTGGACACACCTTCTCATTTAAAGATTTTTGTGTATTTTCATGACTATGAAAATTGTACATTCGCACTGAAGGCATCAAACTATGAATTAACACATGTGGAATTATATACTTAACAAAAAAGTGTGAAACAACTGAAAATATGTCTTATATTCTTGGTTCTTAAAAGTCGCAGGTTAACAGCAGCTCAGATTAGAGACCAGGTCAATGCCACACAGAGTTCTATCAGCAGACACATCTCTACAACAACTGTTAAGAGGAGACTTTGTGCAGCAGGCCTTCATGGTAAAATAGCTGCTAGGAAACCACTGCTAAGGACAGGCAGCAAGCAGAAGAGACTTGTTTGGGCTAAAGAACACAAGGAATGGACATTAGACCAGTGGAAATCTGTGCTTTGGTCTGATGAGTCCAAATTTGAGATCTTTGGTTCCAACCACCGTGTCTTTGTGCGACGCAGAAAAGGTGAACGGATGGACTCTACATGCCTGGTTCCCACCGTGAAGCATGGAGGAGGAGGTGTGATGGTGCTTTGCTGGTGACACTGTTTGGGATTTATTCAAAACTGAAGGCATACTGAACCAGCATGGCTACCACAGCATCTTGCAGCGGCATGCTATTCCATCCGGTCTGCGTTTAGTTGGACCATCATTTATTTTTCAAAAGGACAATGACCCCAACACACCTCCAGGCTGTGTAAGGGCTATTTGACCAAGAAGGAGAGTGATGGGGGGCTACGCAAGATGACCTGGCCTCCACAGTCACTAGACCTGAACCCAATCGAGATGGTTTGGGGTGAGCTGGACCGCAGAGTGAAGGCAAAAGGGCCAACAAGTGCTAAGCATCTCTGGGAACTCCTTCAAGATTGTTGGAAGACCATTTCCGGTGACTACCTCTTGAAGCTCATCAAGAGAATGCCAAGAGTGTGCAAAGCAGTCATCAAAGCAAAAGGTGGCTACTTTGAAGAACCTAGAATATAAGACATATTTTCAGTTGTTTCACACTTTTTTGTTAAGTATATAATTCCACATGTGTTAATTCATAGTTTGATGCCTTCAGTGTGAATGTACAATTTCCATAGTCATGAAAATACAGAAAAATCTTTAAATGAGAAGGTGTGTCCAAACTTTTGGTCTGTACTGTATATACTTTTTTTTAGTTTTTCCAAGGGCTGGCATCATCGGGAGCATGGGCGTGTTTTGATGAGTTTAACCGTATTGAGCTGGAGGTGTTGTCCGTGGTGGCCCAACAGATTCTCCGCATCCAGAGAGCCATCCAGATGAAGATGGACATGTTCAACTTCGAAGGAACAGAACTGAAGTTTAACCCAAATTGCTTCGTAGCCATTACCATGAATCCTGGCTACGCGGGACGTTCTGAGCTGCCGGATAACCTCAA
Source organism: Phyllobates terribilis (assembly GCF_046119375.1). NCBI lineage: Eukaryota > Metazoa > Chordata > Amphibia > Anura > Dendrobatidae > Phyllobates > Phyllobates terribilis. The sequence goes on from NW_027363046.1 coordinate 835,540, forward strand.
GGTAAAGAGTCCCAGTGCCTTGCATCGGGCCCTTCCACAACATTTCTATAGGATTCAGCTCAGGACTATGACTCGGCCATTCCAAAACTTTGTTTATTCAACCATTCTTTTGTAGAACGACTTGTGTCTTTGGGCCATTGTCTTGCTGCATGACCCACGTTTTCTTGAGATTCAGAACATGAACTGATATCTTGATATTTTCCTTTAGCATTTGCTGATCGATTTTAGAATTCATTGTTCCATCAATGATGGCAGCCGTCCTTGGCCAAGTGCAGCAAAACAGGCCCAAAGCATGTTACGATTACCATCTTTGTGTTTCATAGATGATAGGAGGTTCTTATGCTGTAATGCAGTATTTTCTTTCTGCAAACATATAGCTTCTCACTTAAAATCTCTATCTTGGCCTCATCCTTCCACAAAGCATTATTCCAGTTACCTATTGATGTGCCCAGGTGAGTTTTAGCAGTGACATTTTAAATCGCATTGCCTTTCTCCTTGCAATCCTGCCATGCTCGCCATTGTTGTTCATTGTCCTTCTGATGGTGGACTCATGAACAATTACATTAGCTAATCTGAGGAGAGGCCTTTAGTTGCTTAGAGGTTACCTTGAGTTCCTTTGTGACCTCACAGACTGATGTAGCTTTAAGTCAAATTTATGCAGTAATACAGAAATTTTTGAGGGGTTCACAAACTTTCAAGTAAATACTAGGTTTACAAAAGAAACATAAGATTTCATCAAAGGGATTATTCTCCCCCAAACCTATATGAGATTGTTCATTTCCTATGTATAATCACAACACCGGATGCCCTCATTTCTGCAAGCTCCTTAATATTGATGTCCCGTTCTCCTATTTTCCAAAATGGACACAGTAGAGGTGTGGAGAGAGATTTGGAAAGTGTTAAAGGAGTATTCCCATCTCCAAGATTCTATCCCAATATGTAATAGGTGTAATAATAATATTAATAGCAAATATCTCCAATTGGAAATGTAGTATAGTTCTTCTGATTAGCTATGTCGCTTAACCCATGTGCAGGGCATAGCAGTAGCTTAGGTATCCATGGTTACGACCACTAGCAAGTAACTAACTGTTACTATGAGTGCTCGTAACCATGGATACCTAAGCTACTGCAGTGTCCTGCACATGGGTTTAAGCAACATAGCTAATCAGAAGAACTATACTACATTTCTAATTGGAGATATTTGCAAACATTATTATTATTACACCTATTACATATTGGGACAGGATCTTGGAGATGGGAATACCCCTTTAACCACACTTTGACTGACTTTCCTCTGATGTGGAATAGACACATCACTTTTAGGTCTGGGGTGGAGGATAGTGTAAATGGACATAATGGGTTCCCCGGCTCTATGCCTAGTTTACAGTAATTTAGTTTCATTTGTTGACTGACCCATCTGGTTTGCACATTTCAGGCTCTTTTCCGGACTGTAGCAATGATGGTCCCCAACTATGCTCTGATTGCGGAGATCTGCCTTTATTCTTACGGTTTTCTGCACGCTAAACCTCTCTCGGTGAAGATGGTAATGACTTACCGGCTGTGCTCGGAGCCGCTCTCGTCCCAGTTCCATTATGATTATGGGATGCGTGCAGTAAAGGCTGTGCTGACCGCTGCTGGCAATCTGAAGCTGAAATTCCCCCATGAAAATGAAGAGATTCTTGTAAGTTCTGAACTGTTGGTCGCTTTACATCTCGTATAGGATAGCATTACCATCTTACCGAGAAGCATTTGGATCACAAAAATTAGATCTGTATGATTTTATAGTAGCAGACAGAGACTTGCAAATAATTTCTGCACATTACTGTTCCTGGCTTGTTAGATCTCATCTGTGCAAAAGTGTCAAAACTATAGTTGTTAAACACGTAGCTTGTTCATCTTATGGGACAGTTTTGATTTTTAACTTAAACACATGTATTTTAGGCTAAAAATCATTTTAACAATTGGGTTTTATTAAAAACGTTGCATCGCTTGGCTTTCACCGGCTTTTTGATTCCCTGCACATTCAATTTTGATAAGGTCTGTGGTCATAAATAAACTGAGAGGAGCTCAGAAAAAGACCGATAAAACATTTACAAACTCCCCGTCAGCCAGCAAAAACGAGTTCACTGACAGTATCTCACTTAACTCATTCTGCAGCCGGCAATTAACAGTGCAACACAGAGGCCACATGTATTCCCTATGGAAAAACAATTCTGCAGCATATTTTAGTGCAACTCAGCAGCGTTCCATTCCTCTTTTATCATTCCTGGAAATGTAGGAATTAATTGAAATCTGTCAATAACGAGTCCCCTACACAGTCTGACAATGTCACCACTGTTTGGGCACAGTCAGAGTGTATAGGGTTGTCCTCTATATAGATTATATATACATTATATATCATTTACACATACATTTCCAGGAGGTATAACAGAGGGACGATACAATGTAGAGTTTTAGGAAAAGAGGTTTCATCCTTATTTTTTGGAGAATACTATTCTTTACTAATACAGACATACCACAAGAACTGACGGCTCCTTTGTAATGGGGTTCCTCACTTTTAATATTGTTTCATGTCATATTGTATATGAATTATTTTATCATTTAATCCTTTTTCATTCTATTTAGCTCTTGCGGTCAATTAAGGATGTAAACGAACCCAAATTTTTGTCTCATGATATTCCTCTGTTCAATGGGATTACCAGCGACCTGTTCCCTGGCATTCAACTTCCGAAAGCCGACTATAAGGTATTAAAATATAATAGTGTCTTAAAGGGGTTTTCCAAGACTTAAAGAGGACTTGTCCCTCGCCATAAATATGTAAATGCCGCTGTTCTCCTGACTCCGGCATTGTTTTTCTTTTCTTCCTGCTCCTCTCCGTTCCTGACATCTGTCACTCTCCTCTAGCCCTTTAAGCCAACTGGGCAAGGCCTTCCTGAAGACTCCCACAGAGAGGACTTGATGACCACGCCCACTTGGCTATTAAAAATTATGAACTAGATTTCTATAAAGAGGCTATATCTCAGGAATGGAGAGGCGCAGGAGCAAAAGAAAAACAACACCGGATTCAGGAGAACAGCGGCATTTACACCAGGTAATAAAATTGCATATTAATGGCAAGTGATAGGTCCTATATAGCTGGCCAGCTATCATTTCGATGACCGTTATCTTTCCCGGCTCCCCCATATTCAGGAATGCTCGCTCCTGTTTTCTCTATGACCGAGTCGCTGCCAGAATCTTATGGCAGCTGCTAATTTCAGGGTCAGAAAATAAGGATTGGGTGATTAAATTCCAACCGCCCGATTTTTATGTCCCCCAACATAATCTGTAATGAAGCCCCCATACACAGTAGATGGTAGACCAATCCCATTGAATTCACCCGATCCTGATCCACTGCTTTGGAATTGGGTTACATGACCTTGTCACTCATCGTCCGGTCCCATTAGAGCAACCTGGGCAGCTGCACAGGGGCACCAGAGGTAAGGGGGCTCACTTACACCTCCAATGCAGGATGATCTGATGTAGAAAAAAAAATGGTTAAAACATCTGTGAGTGATTTATCACTAGTTTAGTTGTAGGTTATGGAGAATTTTTTTTTAGATGAATGAATCGATTCGCAGGAGACTAATCCAATGGCCAGGTGTCATGGGTGCGTCAGATGTGACAGACAGTCGCCCTGCAGTTGGTTGCAGGAGATCCCTTCGTTTGGCATTACAGACATCTTCTTAGCGGTCTCACTGTAGGACCCAGCGGCTACCTCCCTCCTGTTCTAACTGACAATCAGGCCTGGGTGTTTAAATACTTCCTGGTTGCTACACAGAGGTGCCAGTGATATTCACATGACCCCTTGTGAAGGCTTGGAGCAAGTGCAGTTCTTACTTCCTCTCTGGTGCTAAGAGGATGTGTGTGCCATCTCTCTGAAGTCGACTCAAGCTAAGCTACTTCCCCTGTGTCTGTCTCCCCTTGCTGTCTTTAGTTGTCAGTGGGGATCGACTAGTGCTCACCCCCCCTTCCCTATCCAGGGCCAAGCGCTAAGGAAATACAGGGATAGGTTCCTGTGCGGCAATTGGTGAGGAACCAATATAGAGTCGGTAGGGGAGACAGGGTGATTGCAGATCAGCCTAGGAGGTCTCCATTTCCCCCTTTCCCTAGTGTCTGGGCTCCCTTCCCCTCATCCCTTTGTGTCGCACTTTGTCTTTCCTACACTGTGCGTGACATCAGGTCAGTGGTGGGCACTGAATGAGACCCCAGAGAGCCACCTTATTTCTTTCTGCCCCCTGGCTCTTCTTCAGATTAGCCGGCCTGGCATGACGTTATGGTTGCAGTATGATGTACACCAGGCCATATAATCAGAAGAGGAGCCGGGGATGCCGGCAGCTAGGAGGCGGCTATCAGGGGTCCCGTCCAGCGGCCACAGAATACTGATCTGGGTCCTGAAAATGTATTCTCCCACCTCTAATTGGATCCACTGTAAACAGACTGATGAAATATTTTACCTTCCTTTTGCTCAGGATTTACTGGAATGCGCACAGGAGAGCTGTGCTGGACACAACATCCAGCCCGAGAAGGTCTTCCTGGAGAACATGATCCAGACGTATGAGATGATGATTGTCAGACACGGGTAAGCTGTAACTACAGAAGTCCATGGGACGGGGGATTTATTCTTCGCTGTTTCCATTTTATACAATGGACCATGCTGCATTTTGTTCATCCCGTACAGTTTTATGTTGGTTGGAGAGCCGTTCTCTGGAAAAACGAAGGTCCTCCACGTCCTCGCTGATACGCTGTCTCTTATGAATGAGCGAGGGTGCGAAGAAGAAAAAGTGATTTACCGGACAGTGAACCCTAAAGCCATCACCATGGGGCAGCTGTTCGGGCAGTTTGATCCAGTGTCACATGAGGTTCGTCTATGATTGGAATTATTGTTTATAATACTAATACCTTTGCTGAAAATGGGAAAATCTCCCCTTTTATGGCTTATGGACATGGTAGAAGGGGTTCCTTCAGACACATAAACCCCAGCCATACATTGCCGGGCAATCATTTTATTATGACTTACTCCCTGTTTGCACAAAAATTGGAAACTATTTTATTTTCCCCATCAGACATGGAAGCAACAAATTGTATTATTTATGCCAGAAATTAGCATAAATTTGCATACTTCCAGACACACTCTGACTAGACTGTGTCTGGCCTCACTCAATACACTTGCTTTGAGTGAGGTCACGCACTTCTAGTTGGCATGTGACCGCATATATGCAAATCACTTACTTGGGGTCTCTCCCGGTGCCGGCACGTTCACTTCAATAGGGGCCACATGTAGTCAATACATGTGTATCATCAATATCATAATCCCAGGTATTCCCTTTAATAATCCTTTCAATTGTGGGATTGTATTGGATTTTATGGGAAGAGCAATTTTATTGATGCCTCTCTTCATTTGCAGTGGACAGATGGGATAGTCGCTAATACTTTCCGGGAGTTTGCATTATCTGAGACCCTGGAAAGAAAATGGGTTATCTTTGCTGGACCTATTGATACGCTAGGGATAGAAAGTATGAACACAGTCCTAGATGATAATAAAAAGGTAACTCTCTATTTTACTTTGTGAAAACTTTTTTTTTTTTATTTAACCGCTTCCCGACCGCCCACTGTACATAAACGTCGGCGCTGCCTGGGCTCTGTGCAGCGCGGACGCTTAAAAACAGTGGGTGGTCCTGCAAGCGCTACGGGTGCGGTGCAGAGCGATAGCTCTGACAGGGAACATCATCGGGACCTGATTGGATCAGGTCCCAGTGATGTTAACCCTTTGCTGTCTTCTATATGCCGCGATCTATAGTGATCGCGGCATATAGAAGACAGCAGGAGGAGAGGGGGTCTTCTACTTACCTCTCCGACGACCCCTGATACCTTCCAGGACCTGACGTTGCTATGGCAGCTGGAGGTCACATGACCGCCTCCAGATCTGCCATATATGGTGTCCTGCCAGGCTCAGCCTGCAGCTGAAGCCTGGCAGGAGACTCTGACTGTGAAACAGTCAGCAAAGATCTCATGTAATGTAATATATGTCTATTACATTACATGAGATCAGTGATCAGAAAAATAAAAATTAATGTCCCATACAGGTACTAAGTAAAAATGTAAAAAAAAAGTAAAAAAAATGTTTTCAAACTACTAAAAAAAAATCACAAAATAAATAAATAAAATATTAAACCGATAAATCCGTATATTTATGCAAAAACAAAAAAAGTACACATATTTGGTATCGCCGCATCCGAAACAACCCGAGCTATTAAACTGTCACACTAATTAACTCCTTCTGTGCACACCGTAATAAAAATAAATAAAAAACGGAGCATGACACATGACTTTGTCGGCCGAAATATGGAAAATTATAGCTCTCAAAATATGGCGACGCAAAAACTAGATTTTAGAAAAAAAAGCGTCTTTTAGTGTGTTACAGCTGTCAGTCATAAAAACCCGATATAAATCTGGTATCTCTGTAATCGCACCGACCCGAAGAATAAAGTAATCTCATCACTTATACCGCACGAGGATCTGCGTAAAAAATAAATAAAACCAATTCTTCACCTGCTACTGATTTGTTTATTATGTCTCTCAATGTGCTCACCACACATCTAGATAAGTTCCCTAAGGGGTCTAGTTTCCAAAATGGTGTCACTTGTGGGGGGTTTCCACTGTTTAGGCACATCAGGGGCTCCCCAAATGCAACATGGCGTCCGCTAATTATTCAAGCAAATTTTACATTCAAAAAGTCTAATGGCGCTCCTTCCCTTCCGAACCCTGCAGTGCACCCAAACAGTGGTTTTCCCTCACATATGGGGTATCAGCGCGCTCAAGAGAAATTGCACAAAAAATTTTGGGGTTCATTTTTTCCTGTTACCCCTGCAAAAATAAAAAAAATTGGGTCTAAAGTAATATTTTTGTGAAAAAAGTTAAATGTTAATTTTTTTCTTCCACATTCCAAAAATTCCTGTGAAGCACCTGAAGGGTTAATAAAGTTCTTGAATGTGGTTTTGAGCACCTTGAGGTGTGCAGTTTTTAGAATGGTGTCACTTTTGGGTATTTTCTGTCATAAAGACCCCTCAAATATGATGTGGTCCCTAAAAAAATGTTTTTGTAAATTTTGTTGGAAAAATGAGAAATCACTGGTCAACTTTTAACTCTTATAGCTCCCTAACAAAAAAAAATTTTGGTTCCAAAATTGTGCTGATGTAAAGTAGACATGTGGGAAATGTTATTTATTAACTATTTTGTGTGACATATCTCTCTGATTTAAGAGCATGAAAATTCAAAGTTTGAAAATTGCAAAATTTTCGCCAAATTTCCGATTTTTTCACAAATAAACGCAAGTGATATCGAAGAAATTTTACCACTATCATGAAGTACAATATGTCATGAAAAGACATTCTCAGAATCGGGGGAATCCGTTGAAGCGTTCCAGAGTAATTACTTCATAAAGTGACAGTGGTCAGAATTGAAAAAATTGGCCCGGTCACGAAGGCAAAAACAGGCTCTGGCGCGAAGTGGTTAAACAATTCTCGACTGCCCATATGATGATGTCATGTGTTTGGAAGCTTCTAATAGGTTTTTTGGCAACATCTGAGTTAATTAGAGACACACCTGTGGATGTATTTTAATGCACACCTGAAACACACTGCTTCTTTGTGTAGCATCATGGGAAAGTGTAAATAAATCAGCCAAGATATCAGGAAGAGAATTGTGGACTTGCACAAGTCTGGCTCATCCTTGGGTACAATTTCAAGATATCTGAAGGTGCCTCGTTCATCTGTACAAACAATTATATGCAAGTACAAACAAGATTGGAATATCCAGCCATCATACCGCTCAGGAAGGAGACGGGTTCTTTGTCCCAGAGATGAACGTGCTTTGGTCCGACATGTGCATATCAACCCCAGGACAAAAGCAAAGGACCTTGTGAAGAGGATGGCAGAAGCTAGTAAGATTGTCAGCGTGACAATTCACAGTGAAACGAGTACTGTATCAACATGGGATGAAAGACCACTCTGCCAGGAAGAAGCCATTACTCCAAAAGAAACATAAAAAATCCAGATTAATGTTTGCAAATGCACACAGGAACAAAGACCTTAATTTTTGGAGACATGTCCTGTGGTCTGATGAAACTAGAATTGAACTTTTTGTGCATAATGACCATCGTTAAGTTTGGAGGAAAAAGGGAGAAGCTTAGAAGCCTAAGAACACCATCCCAACTGGGAAACACGGGGGTGGCATCATCATGTTGTGGGGTTGCTTTGCTGCAAGAGGGACTTGGTGCACATCACAAAATACGTAGATGGTTTCATGAGAAAAGAAGATTATGTGGCAATACTGAAGCAACATCTCAAGACATCAGCCAGGAAGTTAAAGCTTGAGCAGAAATAGGTCCTCCAAATGGACAATGACCCGAAGCATACTGCCAAAATGGTAACAAAGTGGCTTAACCCCTTCGTGACCAAACCAATTTTTTTTAATCTGACCAGTGTCACTTTATGTAGTAATAACTCTGGAATAACATATCCCATAGCTTTTGAGACTGTTTTTTGTAACACATGATACTTTATAATAATGGTAAATTTAGGCTGATATGGTTTGCGTTTATTTATAAAAATATCAGAAACTTGGCAAAAATGTCTTAAAAATTGCACTTTTCAAACTATGATTGATTATGCCTTTAATCCCAATAGTCATACCACACAAAAACAGTAATAAATAACATTTCCCTCATGTCTGCTTTACATCAGCACCATTTGTAAAATGTTGTTTTATTTTATTAGCATTTTAGAAGATTTAAAAATGTAGCAGTTATTTTTCATTTTTTTCAAGGAAATTTACAAAACTTATTTTTATAGGGACTTGTTCAGTTTTGAAGTGACTTTGAGGCTGCGTGCCCACTGTGCGTTTTTCAAGCGTTTTTGCTGTGGAATTTTCGAAGCGAAAACGCTTAAACGCTTGGTAATGCGTGCCCCATGGTCCTCAATGATAACCCGCATGTGCTGTGTGTTGGTATATGCAACAGTTGTGGACTTCTTTGTTTGTGTGAAGGAGGACTTTATGCTGATCTGACAGTAGATGGCGATGTTGTGTAAAGTTTCCTTGTTTACTGTATTGTAAATGAAAAAAAGTCTCTCTTGTATTTTCTATTTTGTTCTTACTTCCTGGTGCAGTACTGTGTGACTGTGCGTTTTTTCCTTTACCTCATGTTCTGAGAAGTAAAAGCTTGTTATCCCCTGTAATCTGCTCTGTGAGGTTTTATACTGCAACTGTGGGTATCCAGAAGCTGTGCAACACTGTGCACATGCTGCGGAAATTTACGCTGCGGATTATCATTGCAGAAAAATCTGAAACATATCCATTAATTTTGCGGAAACGCGGCGTAATTGCCGCCATTGACTTCCATTGAATTGCATAATATCTTAATGACTACATGGACACATGTGGATATTAAGTGATTCAATGTGCGGATGGTACCCGGGTCTGGAGAAGAGGAGACTCTCCTCCAGACCCGGGTACCATAGTACCTGTAGTTAAAAAAGAATAAAATAAAAAATAACATTATACTTACCTTCTCATGGCCCCCGGTCTCCTGTATGGTGCGTCCGGTGTCTTCGGTGGCTCGTGGTGGTGTAAAAGGACCTTCCATGACGTTGTTTAGTCATGTGACAGGTCACGTGACCGCTGATGTCGGCGGTCGCTTGACCTGTCAGAAGACTAAATGACGTCATGGAAAGTCCTTTTACACCATCGCGAGCCGCCCAAGACACCGGACGCACCGGAGAAGGAGACCGGGGGCCATCGGACGGCGAGTAGAATGTTTTTTTTGTTTACCATTTTTATTCTTTTTTTAACTATTAACTTGGTCACACTATATAAATCCATGCCGGTTGCATGGATTTATATAGTGTGACCAAGTTGTCAAGCACTTTTCCAAGTGATGCTAAAATCGCTTGGAAAAGCGCTTGATAACCTGCATGCAGAAATGCATGCAAAAACGCTTGACAAACGCTTCTACCTGGCAGGAAAAACGCATGTAAAATCCGCATGCATTTTTCCTGCCAGGGAGATACAGAAAAAATCCGGAGCATTTTTGCTTCGTGGGCACTTAGCCTGCGAGTCTTATATGTTGGAAACCACCCAAAAGTGTTACCATTTTAAACACTGCACCCCTCAACGTATTTAAAATTGCTTTCATATAGTTCATTAACCCTTCTGGTTCTTTTCAGGAAGTAATGGAAAGTGGAATGACAAGAATGAAAAAGTTTCTTGTTACCATCTAGATTTTGATAACTTCTGAACAGGCAATTATAGCCGGCATACTTTAAAGGTAGTTATTTGGCCATGAACTGCCAAGGCAAACATCAGGACCACACAATCAAGATATCAAGGTGCCGATAAAGTTAAAAAGAAGCCCCCACACTGTGTTAACTATTTAGATTCTATAATCACTATTGACAACAGAATCAAAGGGGTTAAACGTCCATGGTCTGTGCCAACACTGATCATGGCTGATGCAGCAAGTTGTCAGCTATAATGTACAGGTGACAGCTACAGGATAGTCACCTGTCGGGGAACGCTAGTCTCTTATATTGCAGATCAGTAAAAAGACGTCTATTGGTCAATAAGGGGTTAAGGATAACAAAGTCAATGTTTTGGAGCGGCCATCACAAAGCCCTGATCTTAGTCCTATTGAAAATGTATGGGCAAAGCTGAAAAGGCCGGTGCGAGCAAGACGACCTACAAACCTGGATCAGTTACACCAGTTGTGTCAGGAGAAATGGGCCCAAATTCCGACCTAAGAGTATGTGCCCACGTAGCGTTTTACAAGCGTATATGCTGCGGACTTTCCTCAGGGTAAACGCTTGTGAAACGCTAGGTAATCTGCCCCCCATGGTCCCCAAGGGGAATCCGCAAGTTCTATGCCCATGCTGCGGATTTTTCCGCAGCGTTTTTGATGCGCGCAATAATCCACAGCATGTCAATTAATTTTGCGTTTCCGCAAGTGGAATTGCCTTTGCAATGCAATAAAAAACGCAAGGCAATTCCGCATGTGGAAAACGCGCGATAAACGCAGGATAAACCCGCGTGGAATTCCGCATGTGGAAAACGCGCGATAAACGCAGGATAAACGCGCGTGGAATTCCGCATGCGTTTTTCCGGGAGAGGACATGCGGAAATGAAGCAGAAATTTTCTGCTTCATTTCCACAACGTGGGCACATAGCCTTATATTGTGAGAAGCTTGTGGGAGGAAATCCCAAATGTTTCACCCAAGTCATTCACTTTAAGGACAATGGTACCAAATACTAATGAAATGGATGGAAAGCTTTGACTTTGTTTTAAGCATTTTTATTACTTACTGCATTCTCGCTCTCTCATTATTCTGGCATTTGGCAAATATTACAAATGATGGTAATCCTAATTGACCTAAAACAGGAAAGGTTTATTCTGATTTCATGTCAGATATGGAGAGAAACATGCATATACTGTATGTCTTTTTATATAGTGTATGGAAACTTCTGGTTTCAACTGTATATGAGATATTGAAATTTAATTGGTCATATTGTAATTTATTTTGAATGAAGTAAGTGAATTCCCACATTAATTTGACATTATATAATAATGTCTTTATATTTAAATAAATCTCAAGTGATTTCAACAATACAACAGGATGTTATTTTCTTATAATAAAAAAATTAAAATAAAAAATTCTATTGTGGTGTTAATTTTGTAATATTGATTTCTTTATCTGTTTCATTTATGTCTCAGTGTTTGAAAAAGGCCTTTTGCATAAGGCTGAAACGTTACATTGAATTTTGGGATTTCTTTATGAAATAAAGAATTGCATTATCATTATGAATATTTGAGTGCCGAGTATCTATATATACACTGGCATGCCAGGCATGTCAATCTCCACAAGGAGAAAAATGACCCTTTAGATCCCAGTGAGAAGCCTCTCATACAGTCAAATCGGATCTCATGCTTTGTACTGACGAGGAGCAATACCCTGAAACACCGTGGCTGCAAATTGAGATTCTGGTTTGGCTTTTCTCCCAAGTCATGTGACAAGGCTCGTTAAAGGGTCGATATTGACTTTTAGGATTGCTACTTCCAATAGACTTGTCACTTATCTCACTTTTAGCAAATCAGAATATACCGTAGATCATATATAATAGAAATAATCATTATCCACTGTCTGTCTTTCCAAAAGTGATAATAGGAAGTGCAGCCATATCGGTTGTGACCTTTGAATTAATTTCTCAGAAACAGACAGTGAACAGTCATTTTGTCAGGATGTTATATCAATGACTAAGTCATTAGTTTCCAAGAAGCTGCTTTAAAATTGACAAACTACTTCTTCCTATTTTTGCAGCGGTGCAATATTGCCATCTTATTAGAGAAGAGCAGTTAAAGAGAATGTGTTATCAAACAATAACCAATTGTTTAAATTACCTTTTTACATGAAATTTATTTATTTTTTTCTTTTTTTTCACTATAGTAACCATCTAAACTAAAAAAACACACCCACAGATCCTGCAATTATCACCCTGGCCAAAATTAGTTTCATATTTCCTGTTGTATGCAGAAGATTTTTCAGCAGTTTTATTATCATGACTGAAAATGACAATGAAAGATGACACCTCTATATAAAGCAGATAAAGTAGCCACCATTCACAAGAAATGATAGTCACAGCTCACCTCCTCACCCTTCCTTCACAATGAGTCTATTCTTAGGACTAGTGGCCAGTGTGAAAATTGTAAGACTTCAGGATTGATTTTTTTGATTGTGATGTTAAAAAGTGAAAATCTAAAAAAATGACATTTAAAGTAAATTGAATGTAATCCCTTCTCACCATGGACAGTTTTAGTTTTTGGGCTTTTTCTTTGTTCCTCTCCTTCTTTCTCCCCTTTCGTGTGACATAGCTGTATGAGGGCTGTTTTTTTTACCCTACAATATACTGGAAAACTGGAACAAAAATTCCAAGTGAAGTTAAATGGGATTGCGTTTTTCATTGTATTTGGGTTTTGTTTCTAAGGTTTCATTGTGCAGTGAAAATGACCTGTGAACATGATTCTTCATGTCGAGCAAACTTGAAAAACCAGATATCAAACTTGTATAGTTTTATTTTGATGGTGAAAATATTTCAGCGATTCGGTCGATAGAGCTTTATGAGGGCTTGTTAATTGCTGAGGTTTTCATTAATAACATTTTTTGGGTTATATACGATGTTTCAATCCCACTTTTTCATGTACCAACATGGCAGCCATGGGGACGGTCAGCAGGCTCATGGTTGCCACTGAAATCCATAAGCAGCACTTTCACTTAGTGAAGGGGGGTGGAAGGCAACATCCCATGGGCATCCAAAATGGTGAACCTCTGGGACAATCGCACCTTAACTACCACGGTCAGGGATTTACTGCAGCATCTAAGGGGTTAACAGCAGCAACCAGAGCTGCTCTAATAGCGGCTTTTACAGACAAATACCGGCAGTATAACACAGCTGGAATCTGCAGGTGTATTGCGGGTGGAGTTGCAGAGTCCACTCCACACACTCGCACCCAACATGCACTATACATGTAGGGCAGATAGGGGTTAAACAACAGAGGACACGTTCCTTTTAAGCACTTAAGAATTTATTTATTTTTTACTTTGCAGATAGTATACTGACATATGCTCTGTACTTAAAAGGAATGTCTGCATTAGTTAATGTCTTTTTGTTAGAAGGGCCCCAATATGCTGACTAAAGGATGATCTATTGCTGGCAATCTCAGCGATAAGCCATTTGTTGAAAAATCTGGCAACAAGCATTTAATTCTCCTGCACTGCCACCAAAGGAAACAGGAGGTACTGCACAGTATCCAGTGAAATCAATAAGCTATGTAATGAATGAAGTACTGGGACCTTCAAAGTGGGAATGACTCCATGTAACTGCTCTCTAGTCTGCATAAAATGGGTTCAGGTTTACAACGGAGAATCCCCACTATTAACCTGTATAGTGCCCCAAGTATGTGCAAGTGGTTTCTAAACCAGACAACCTCATTAAGTCTCATAACACCTTTGTCAATAAACAGGTATTCTCAAGTTACTAAGTTGCTTTAATTAGTTAAACAGCATGAAAATACACAAGTTTGCCACTGACTTGCTTTTTCTATCTGCTGTCATTCTCCTGCAATGAGAGCTTTTATCTTACATAGTGTAAAGCTCATTTCCATGGAGTTCAGCCACTAGTAGACCTTGGTAGAGAGTGTGCAGTAGTAACATTCCAGGAGAAAAGTTAACTCCTAACATACCGTTATCTCTGTCCAGCCCATTCATTTCTATACATCAGTTAGCTGCTCCCTGCCTTCTCCCTTTAGGCTTTTGACGAGATGCTCTTATCCATCCTGAGCTGCTCAAGAGATCGCTTATGAAAACTCCTTTTAGGCATCAAACATTTCCTTTGTTCAAATAGAATATAGATCTACATATTTTAGAATGTGTATGAACTACATGTCTGAAATAAAAATAAATGATTCTAAATAATATATATATATATGTGTGTGTGTGTGTGTATATATATATGTATGTATGTGTGTGTATGTATATATATATATATATATATATATATACAGTACAGACCAAAAGTTTGGACACACCTCATTTAAAGATTTTTCTGTATTTTCATGACTATGAAAATTGTACATTCACACTGAAGGCATCAAAACTATGAATTAACACAGGTGGAATTATATACTTAACACAAAAAAATTGGGAAACAACAAGTTAAGGTGGCCACACACAATAACTGAAAGTTGATTGCTGGTTCGGCCGTCCACTACCTCTCCCAACTCTCATACACGAGAAGGTTTGGCTTGGTTAAATGTTCATGTGTTTCAAAGTGGAGAACTGTGAAAATCACTGCCAAACGGCTCTGGCAGCAGCTTATCACCTGAATAACAAAAGGGTCAGGCAGTTTGAATTTTACCTCCTCTCACCTCATCTGTCAGGGAAGAGTCTGGATGTCCCCTTAGACTATTAGCTTAGTCTATTGTGTATGGAGGCTTAAAGGGGTTTTCCATTACTCAGACAACTCCTTCTCAATCCATATGTGTGTCCCCCAGTAAAATAATAACACCTATACTCCCCTCCAGTGCCAGCACTATTCCAGCGGTGTCTGCACTGGCTCTCCTGGGGATTGCGTGTGTCATGGGTGTGTCAGAAGTGACAGACAGTCATCCTGCAGTTGGTTGCAGGAGATCTCTTCGTTTGGCCTTACAGACAACTTCTTAGAATATGTATCTCTAGGACCCAGCGGCTAGCTTCCTTCTGGCTAATTAACACCCTGGCCTGGATGTATAAATACCTGTTGTGAGCCAGAGGGAGGTGCCGGCGATATTCATTACCCCTTGTGAAGGCTTGAGCAAGAGCAGTACTTCTTCCTCTCCGGTGCTAGAGAACGTGTGCGCATTTGTCTGCAGTTGACTAAAGCTATGCGATTTTCCCTTGTTTGTCCCCCATTGTTGTCTTTAGTGTTCAGTGGGGATCAACTAGTGCTCATCCTTTCTGTTCCCTAGCCTGAGCCTAATGGCAGGGAAAGACAGGCCGAGGTACTCGTGCGGCGATTGGTGAAGAACCAATAAAGGGACATTAGTGGAGACAGGGTGACACTAGATCAGCCTAGGAGTTCTCCACTCCCCACTTTCCCTAGTCTGGGTTCCCTTTCCCTTTTCCCTTTGTGTTGCACTTAGTCTTTCCCACACCTTAAATGACAGCATGACATTATATCTCATGATTCCTAGGGGCAATCAGCGCTGACTTTACTCTCCCCACCTTTGGCCAACTTGCATACATCCAGAGGAAGTGAGAGCTGTTGCTGCTCTTACTTCCTCCGGATGTACAGGTATGTGCTATAACTGGAGGCAGGAAGAGTGAAGCCAGCGCTGATTGGCAGCAGGGATCACTTGACATAATGTCACGTGATCCCAAGGAGAGCCAATGCCGACACGGCTGGAACACTGGAGGGGAGTATAGGTGTTATTATTTTACTGAGGGCAAAAATATATTTATGGAAAAGGAGATGTCCGAGTAGTAGAAAACCCCTTTAACTGTTGGCTACTACTTTCATGGATGTGGACAGAAAGCTCTTTCTGAGTTAAGTAGTTCAATCTGACAAAGGTTTCCAATAGAGTTGGTGCGAGTCAATTCGCAGGACCCAGTCCATCAGCCACATCCATAATCTGTGACCGCTGCATCGGAGCCCTGAGAACCACCTCCTACATCCCGGCATCCACAGCTGTTCTACTGATTAGCCGGCCTGATGCAATGTCACATATGCATCATGCTGTAACCATAAAGATGCAGCTAATCAGAAGAGAAGCAGGGAATCTTGGAAGGTAGAAGGCAGGTCTTGAGGCTCCTGTCCAGCATCCAAAGATTACTGACGTGGCCGATGGACCGAGTGCTGCGAAACGAATCGCACCAACTCTAGTTTTCAAATAAAACAACAATGTCTAAATGGCTAACCAATATTGCATTAAAGGATCTATCTACTTTATTTCTCCCCAAAAATGTGCCTCTCTAGTCCATGGGGTGTGTCTGGTATTGCAACTCAGTGCCCCATTGATTTGGTTAGGGATAAGCTACAATATCAGGCAGCGCTCACGGGTAGTGTGAAATGGAATGTGGTCTGTATCTATGCTATTCTCTTTGTTTGAATTTTTTTTTTATACATTTGTAGGTAACTCAAATGGATCATAAACTCAATCTCATAACCGATATGATTCACCACCTGATAGCAAACCAACAAAGCGGTCAGTCTACCAACAGAACACGCACCGGAGCAACTCTCTGAACGACGGGAGCAACCTCTCCAGTACTCTGCCTACCTACCAACAGTTAACAGTGCCAAGACGAGACCAAGATAATGCATCTTGATGAACAAACACAAACTCGTTCTTCTACTGTCCTCAATGCAGATATTCATTATTTTAATGAATGCATTTATAAGCAGAAAGTAAAATGAATGATGAAATTAGACTGAGTATGGAGTAAGTGTGTAACACTGTAAAGGACGTCTTGTCTATTCTCTGTAGATCCTATCAGGGTTCATTGAAGGTTTCTTAGAGGAAGGGACATGGAACATATGTGTATTGCTCCATGTAGAAACATGCAAGAAAGCATCTGATACATTGATGAATCCTTTCTCAGGAAGATTGTAGCTCATCGGCCTGTGGGATCGTAAATCGCTACGGGTCGTGCTGTAAAACTGGCAATACAACTGAACAATTACCCTGATTTTTTTTACTGTATTAAAATACACTTTTTACATTGATTTTCAATTTTTGGGGGGAGAAAAATAGAAATAAATATTGTACTGTAGAAAATTACACTTCTTTTTTTTTACAATGTATTTTTGGTAAAAATGGTATTAAAGAGTTAATTTTTCTTTATGATTTCTGACACAATTTTTTTTTCTGGAATATTTTTTGACATCTGATCAAATGTATTGTATTTTCTCAAAAATGTTGATATTTGCACATTGATTGGTTTAAAGCAGTGATGGCGAATCTTTTAGAGACCGAGTGCCCAAACTGCAATCCAAAACCCACTTATTTATCGCCAAGTGCCAACACGGCAATTTATCCTAAATATTGAGGTTTTACTGATACAAACAACTGATACAAAGAGCAGACGAGGGCAGCATAGAGCAGCCACAGACAGGAGCAGGGGTAAGAGACTGCAGAAATAAAGAATGTGCTCACATACATCCTGGTATATATGCTGGCCCTCCCCTCAATCCTGGTATATATGCTGGCCCTCCCCTCAATCCTGGTATATATGCTGGCCCTCCCCTCAATCCTGGTATATATGCTCCCCCCCTCTCAATCCTGGTATATATGCTCCCCCCTCTCAATCCTGGTATATATGCTGGTCCTCCCCTCAATCCTGGTATATATGCTGGCCCTCCCCTCAATCCTGGTATATATGCTGGTCCTCCCCTCAATCCTGGTATATATGCTGGTCCTCCCCTCAATCCTGGTATATATGCTGGCCCTCCCCTCAATCCTGGTATATATGCTGGCCCTCCCCTCAATCCTGGTATATATGCTGGTCCTCCCCTCAATCCTGGTATATATGCTGTCCCTGCCCTTAATCCTGGTATATATGCTGGCCCTGCCCTTAATCCTGGTATATTTGCTGGCCCTGCCCTCAATCCTGGTATATATGCTGGCCCTCCCCTCAATCCTGGTATATATGCTGCCCTCCCCTCAATCCTGGTATATATGCTGGCCCTCCCCTCAATCCTGGTATATATGCTGGTCCTCCCCTCAATCCTGGTATATATGCTGGCCCTGCCCTTAATCCTGGTACATATGCTGGCCCTGCCCTCAATCCTGGTATATATGCTGGCCCTCCCCTCAATCCTGGTATATATGCTGGCCCTCCCCTCAATCCTGGTATATATGCTGGCCCTCCCTTCAATCCTGGCATATATGCTGCCCTCTCCCCAATCCTGGTATATATGCTGGTCCTCCCCTCAATCCTGGTATATATGCTGGCCCTCCCCTCAATCCTGGTATATATGCTGGCCCTCCCCTTAATCTTGGTATATATGCTGGCCCTCCCCTCAATCCTGGTATATATGATGGCCCTCCCCTCAATCCTGGTATATATGCTGGCCCTCTCCTCAATCCTGGTATATATGCTGGCCCTCCTCTCAATCCTGGTATATATGCTGGCCCTCCCCTCAATCGTGGTATATATGCCCCCCCCTCAATCCTGGTATATATTCTGGTCCTCCCCTCAATCCTGGTATATATGCTGGCCCTCCCCTCAATCCTGGTATATATGCTGGTCCTCCCCTCAATCCTGGTATATATGCTGGCCCTCCCCTCAATCCTGGTATATATGCTGGCCCTCCCCTCAATCCTGGTATATATGCTGGTCCTCCCCTCTATCCTGGTATATATGGTGGCCCTGCCCTTAATCCTGGTATATATGCTGGCCCTGCCCTCAATCCTGGTATATATGCTGGCCCTCCCCTCAATCCTGGTATATATGCTGCCCTCCCCTCAATCCTGGTATATATGCTGGCCCTCCCCTCAATCCTGGTATATATGCTGGCCCTCCCCTCAATCCTGGTATATATATGCTGGTCCTCCCCTCAATCCTGGTATATATGCTGACCCTCTCCTCAATCCTGGTATATATGCTGCCCTCCCCTCAATCCTGGTATATATGCTGGCCCTCCCCTCAATCCTGGTATATATGCTGGTACTCCCCTCAATCCTGGTATATATGCTGGCCCTGCCCTTAATCCTGGTATATATGCTGGCCCTGCCCTCAATCCTGGTATATATGCTGCCCCCCCCTCAATCCTGGTATATATGCTGCCCTCCCCTCAATCCTGGTATATATGCTGGCCCTGCCCTTAATCCTGGTATATATGCTGGCCCTGCCTTTAATCCTGGTATATTTGCTGGCCCTGCCCTCAATCCTGGTATATATGCTGGCCCTCCCCTCAATCCTGGTATATATGCTGCCCTCCCCTCAATCCTGGTATATATGCTGGCCCTCCCCTCAATCCTGGTATATATGCTGGCCCTCCCCTCAATCCTGGTATATATGCTGGTCCTCCCCTCAATCCTGGTATATATGCTGGCCCTGCCCTTAATCCTGGTACATATGCTGGCCCTGCCCTCAATCCTGGTATATATGCTGGCCCTCCCCTCAATCCTGGTATATATGCTGGCCCTCCCCTCAATCCTGGTATATATGCTGGCCCTCCCCTCAATCCTGGTATATATGCTGGCCCTCCCCTCAATCCTGGTATATATGCTGGCCCTCCCTTCAATTCTGGCATATATGCTGCCCTCCCTTCAATCCTGGTATATATGCTGGCCCTCCCCTCAATCCTGGTATATACGCTGGCCCTCCCCTCAATCCTGGTATATACGCTGGCCCTCCCCTCAATCCTGGTATATATGCTGGCCCTCCCCCCAATCCTGCTATATATGCTGGCCCTCCCCTCAATCCTGGTATATATGCTGGCCCTCCCCTCAATCTTGGTATATATGCTGGCCCTCCCCTCAATCCTGGTATATATGATGGCCCTCCCCTCAATCCTGGTATATATGATGGCCCTCCCCTCACTCCTGGTATATATGCTGGCCCTCCCCTCAATCCTGGTATATATGCTGGCCCAACCTCTCAATCCTGGTATATATGCTCTCCCTCCCCTCAATCCTGGTATATATGCTCCCCCCCTCAATCCTGGTATGTATGCTGGCCCTCCCCTCAATCCTGGTATATATGCTGGCCCTCCCTTCAATCGTGGTATATATGCTGGCCTTCCCCTCAATCCTGGTATATATGCTGGCCCTCCCCTCAATCCTGGTATATATGCTGGCCCTCCCCTCAATCCTGGTATATATGCTGGCCCAACCTCTCAATCCTGGTATATATGCTGGCCCTCCCCTCAATCCTGGTATATATGCCCCCCCCCTCAATCCTGGTATGTATGCTGGCCCTCCCCTCAATCCTGGTATATATGCTGGCCCTCCCTTCAATCGTGGTATATATGCTGGCCTTCCCCTCAATCCTGGTATATATATGCTGGCCCTCCCCTCACTCCTGGTATATATGCTGGCCCTCCCCTCAATCCTGGTATATATGCTGGCCCTCCCCTCAATCCTGGTATATATGCTACCCTCCCCTCAATCCTGGTATATATGCTGTCCCTCTCCTCAATCCTGGTATAAATGCTGGCCCTCCCCTCAATCCTGGTATATATGCTGGCCCTCCCCTCAATCCTGGTATATATGCTCCCTCCCCCCTCCCCAGCCACTGTGCATCGCATATTAAAAAAAAAAAAAAAACACATAATAAACCCTCCTCCTCACCTTCCTTCTTCTCCCGCGCAGCGTCCTCTCCTGTAGTCGGCACATCTAGCTGAAGTGTATTGCAGCGCACGTACTAACCAGGCCCGTGCGCGCTGCAGTACACGCTGCCGGCCAATCAGAGGCCAGCGGCCGCTGGCCTCTGATTGGCCAGCCGATGTCATGCTGGTCTCTGATTGGCCGGCAGCCGCTTCTGATTGTCCGGAAGCCGCTAGCCTCTAATTGTCCGGCCGAATTCATGCTGGCCCCTGATTGGACGGCAGCCGCTGGCCTCTGTTGGCCAGCCGACGTCATGCTGGCCTCTGATTGGTCGTCAGCCGCTGGCCTCTGATTGGCCGTCATGCTGGCCTCTGATTGGCCGGCAGCCGATGGCCTCTGATTGGTCGGCAGCGTGTATTGCAGCGCACAGGCCTGGCTAGTTCGTGCGCTGCAATACACTTCAGCTCGATGTGTTTCCGTCCGAGAGAGATCGCACATCTAGCTGCAGTAGCGGAGCTGGTGCCGGCACTCGGCGGCTCAGAGTTCTCCCCGCCAGCCCGATCCAGTAGCGCTAGTGCTGCGGCCATGGTGCCCCCCAGGAGGGCTCTGCTGCCCCCTCTGCACGCTGCCATAGGTTCCCAGCACTGGTGTAAAGCATTTCTTCTTCTACAGCTGACGACCCAAAATTGGTGATTTTCTGAAAAAAAAAAAAAAAAAGGCCAGTCTGCATTATATATGGTGGAAGTGAGAATGTATCATCTGGATAAGGGGGTGGTCTTCACAGAGGGGTCTATGGAGAGATGTCACTTTATAAGGAGCACATAGCATGGAATACTGGGGGGAAGCCTTCTGGCTCCTTATGTTGCTCCAGTCCGGAATGCTCCACTATGGTCCATCCTTCTATAGTTCTTCTCTTACACTTTCTGCTGGTCGGTATATGGACGTATTCGCTCTATGCTGACAGGCACTCCCTTAGTATAGCCCATGTAATGCACGGCACCACAATGTTGTAGGTTCTGACTACTGTGTAAAAAAACACCACCCAGAGACCGGCCATAATCTTATAGTCTGGCTGTGAATACGCTGTAGGTATAGCTACACTTTTGTTGTGGAAATTTGGGTAATTTTATTTACCTTTTTGCATTTACCCGAATGAGGCTTGTGAGAAATCCTTAAATATGCTGCAGATTTCTCCTGTATGATGCTGACCAATCATAAGCAAGCAGCAACACTCAAAGAAAAGAAGAACACGCCCCCACCATAGCTCAAAGCGGGTTTCTTAGGGTATAAAGCTACGTTCTCACAATGAGTTTTTAGTGAGTTTTTACGCTGCATATTTTAGAAATAATGCAAGTAACCTATCTTAATGGGTGCAGAAATTCTACAACATCAAAAACTCACCAAAAGCTCAACGTGGGAACCTAGCCTAAGATGTATAATGATGGAGAGTCCTGATCTCCTGGTCTAACCTTCTGCATGATTAGAAAGCAGAGATAACAGCTCTTAGACAAGGAAGGAGCCGCACAGCTGAGTTTCTCTGTGTCACATTACAAACCCTTTTATTGACTCTCCTGATTATGGAGTGTGCCAGTATCACACTTATGACTTCTGTGCTAAAGCAACTTGTATTCTCTCTGCAGTGATATTAGGCTGTTATTACACCTCACACAGGAGCAGTGTGTTCTGGGTTACTTCTATGGTGAAATGTAATGACAGTCTGCTCTAATCTCACTGCAGAATCAGTACAAGTTGAGCACAACGGATCTAAGTGTGATACTGACACTGTGCTCTCATTTCTGGACAGGCAGTGTGGGATAGGCGCAGTACAGCACAGGTGAGAGTGCCATAAGAGGAGGAGAGCTGTTAGAAAGGTTTGTAATGTTGCACAACTAAACTCTCTTGTGATGCCCCTTCACCCACAGAGACCTTAACTGAAAGGTATTAGTGAGTTGTGTGCTCTAATCATGCAGGAGGTTAGCCCAGGAGACCAGGTCTGTATCCTTACATCTCAGACACTGAGAAATCTGCTCTAAGCTATGGTGGGGATGTGATCATCTTTCTTTTCAGTGTTGTCATCTGCTTATAATTGGTCAGCATCATGCAGGGAGAAGAATTTCGCACCCCCAGTGAAAACTCTGATAACATCTACTTGGACTTAATTTTTTTAACTCATTAGGCGCCAAATACTTTGCTAATATCTCCGCAAATGAAAGATAAAATAGAAAAAAAAACATGAAAAATTTGGTGACAGGTCCTCTTTAGGATAAGACAACCCCTTTAAATGTAAGAATTGAATTTTAGTCGAAAAAATGTATGCAACAAAAATGCCACATGTGATTTGATCCAAAAACATGCTGCATTTCAGGATGAGAGAAGCAAGTATTTGCAAAAAAAAGTTAAAAGGGGTGTTGACTGTTATGATATTGATCACTTATACTTAGGATGGACCACCAAGATCAGATTGGTAGAGTTCCAACACTCTGCCACCCCATTGATTCCATGCTGGAGCTGGTAACAGCTGATTGGTGGTGTTAGGATTTGGACACCTATCAATCTGATACTACTGACTTATATTGATGCCTTCTCCTAATTGATAAGTGGTAGCATACCCCTTTAAAACAATACGTAGTTTTTATTTAGTTGTAAGATGAAAGTGACTCTACACATTAAGGCGTGTCATGGTCTGAGCACAAAATGATTCTAAGATTAGTTGCTGGCCTCTTGACCCGAACTTAAGAGCTTAAGGCCATGTTCATACATTCAGTAATTTGGTCAGTATTTTACCTCAGTATTAGGAAGCCAAAACCAGGAGTGGAACAATTAGAGGAAAAGTATAATAGAAAGACGTCACTGATGAAACTTACTGAACGTGTGAAGGTGCCTAATAGAGACGCTGTGGAGAAGGACAGGAGCGCACACAAAATAGGGCAATAGCGTCTGATAAGGGGTCGGGATAATTGATGGCAGCGCTCACCTAGAGGTGTTGTGTGCAGTCACCACAGCTATAATGGTGTAGAAAGCCGCTGCTGCCCTGTGGCTGGAGGAAAGGTTCTTCAAGAGGTGGAATGGCAAAAATGGAAGCTGGCACATTTAGGTGGGCTGTGCTGCGGGAGTGAAGAGCTTGTTTTTTTTATACCTTGAGAAAGGCCCTGGTCCATTGCAGAAACGCATTGATATTAATAAAAAACGTTTGGGAATCCCAAGGCTCTTCATTCCCACAGTGCAGCCCACCTAAACGTGCCAGCTTCCATTTCTGCCAATGTGGCCTAATAGACGTATATGAGGCTGTCAAAGATCGGGGCAGGAGACTCGCAAACAGCTTGTGCATCACGATCTATGACACACAGATGTGTGAATACGCCATTACTCTCATATAAGATTACCTGCATCAAGTTTCAAAGGAGCAATTGTAACCCTCTTTCAATTATTTAAAGGCATTTTCCCACAAACAAAATTCATTTTAATCAATAGATCTTGGAATAATAATAAGTTCCACAATTGGATGAGTTTAAATAAAATGTTCCTGTGCTGAGATAATCTTAGAAATATGCCCCCGCTGTGTACTGTGTAATGTCTGACCATACAGGAACATGGTGTGAACATACCTCATCTCCTGGACGGGGAGGATGCAAGAGAGTATACAGACATTACAGCAGGGGATCACAGCCGATTCTTTATGTGAGGGAAAACAAGTTTTTAAACAGGCAGGGAAATGTTTTACCTCACAGAATCAGCTGCCATCCTGTGGTGTCCTGTCTGTATACTCTTTTGCTTCATCCCATGGACAGCTGTGTTCATGGGAGGTCCATTATGCATTCATTTGCTTTTCATGGCAAAAAAGGTGCAGCATGCAGCGCTATTCCTACCATCCAAACAATGCAGACCTCGAAGACCACTCAGTGGCTTGCGTCAATGGGATCCAGGGGTGCCATATGGCAATGGATCCGCAGGGATCCAGCATTGAATTTTATTTCCCCTAATAGCTGACTTAATGATGCCCCTTCTAACACATCAGATGACTGTATGATGCCAAGAATACAAATAAAGTGAAGAGCATAATTGCTGTCCAGACACTGAACAAGCAGGCTATGCAGTAAAATTAAGAATGATCAATGTAGATGTGGCAGAGAATAAGGTATAACTCAGGGCCAGTGCAAGACAAGCAATTCTATCTAGTAACAAAGTTGCTCAATTTATTATGTAGATTATAAATGGATGTAATATAAAATTGTTTTGCGGATGAATCGCTGCTCTGAGTGTTAGGTTTTCAAAGTGGTAAAAGGGTTTATCTGCCAGTAATGATATTTACCTGGGGACATCCACCTATTGGAGACAGGCCATTAAAACTGGCCAAACTTTCTCCTTACTTTCTTGGCCACTGTGGGTCTTTTTGGACTGCAAATGGTTGATAAGTGTTGGTAAGAGTTTTTGAAGTATATATGTCATAAGTGTCTATGGTTGGAGAACCCCTTTAAAGAAAAACATTGGTCAACAATTTTAGGAATTGTAAGGAAGGTTAGAAGATGTTTGGCTACGGTCACAGTCTGGTGGTTTCACATTTTATATAATTTAGGCTTTGCATGTGTTAGTTCACTATATCGCACCTCTGATCTCTCTATTGGACCATGTAAAACATAAAAACCTATCGACAGGAGAAAGGATCTGCAGGATCGGTGATGGTAGTTACTGGAAACCCCACCAATCACTAGAGTGGGGATCCCTATCCTCTCTTATGGAGGAAATAGTATGGAGCCGTTGCCAGGCATGCGCACTGCCACACTCCATTCAGTGTCTATGGGACTGATGGGGACAGCCGAGAACATCAGCAGCCGCGTATATATATATATATATATATATATATATATATATACAGTACAGACCAAAAGTTTGGACACACCTTCTCATTTAAAGATTTTTCTGTATTTTCATGACTATGAAAATTGTACATTCACACTGAAGGCATCAAAACTATGAATTAACACATGGAATTATATACTTAACAAAAAAGTGTGAAACAACTGAAATTATGTCTTATATTATAGGTTCTTCAAAGTAACCACCTTTTGCTTTGATGACTGCTTTGCACACTCTTGGCATTCTCTTGATGAGCTTCAAGAGGTAGTCACCGGAAATGGTTTTCACTTCACAGGTGTGCTCTGTCAGGTTTAGTAAGTGGGATTTCTTGCCTTATAAATGGGGTTGGGACCATCAGTTGTGTTGTGCAGAAGTCTGGTGGATACACAGCTGATAGTCCTACTGAATAGACTGTTAGAATTTGTATTATGGCAAGAAAAAAGCAGCTAAGTAAAGAAAAACGAGTGGCCATCATTACTTTAAGAAATGAAGGTCAGTCAGTTTGAAAAATTGGGAAAACTTTGAAAGTGTCCCCAAGTGCAGTTGCAAAAACCATCAAGCGCTACAAAGAAACTAGCTCACATGAGGACCGCCCCAGGAAAGGAAGACCAAGAGTCACCTCTGCTTCTGAGGATAAGTTTATCCGAGTCACCAGCCACAGAAATTGCAGGTTAACAGCAGCTCAGATTAGAGACTAGGTCAATGCCACACAGAGTTCTAGCAGCAGACACATTTCTACAACAACTGTTAAGAGGAGACTTTGTGCAGCAGGCCTTCATGGTAAAATAGCTGCTAGGAAACCACTGCTAAGGACAGGCAACAAGCAGAAGAGACTTGTTTGGGCTAAAGAACACAAGGAATGCACATTAGACCAGTGGAAATCTGTGCTTTGGTCTGATGAGTCTAAATTTGAGTTCTTTGGTTCCAACCACCGTGTCTTTATGCGACGCAGAAAAGGTGAACGGATGGACTCAACATGCCTGGTTCCCACCGTGAAGCATGGAGGAGGAGATGTGATGGTGTGGGGGTGCTTTGCTGGTGACACTGTTGGGGATTTATTCAAAATTGAAGGCATACTGAACCAGCATGGCTTCATTAGGAGAATATTTCTGTGTGAGCACATATAAAGGAGCAGGTGTGATTAGGGTCCCAGCAATATACACTCGCTCTCTTTCTTATTTGTGAGGTATGTACAAGGACCCTTCTTCACTGATAAAGCCATGTACAATAGTTTAGTTATTATATTCTGTAACGTTCATTAACTTGTAAATAACCTGCAGTCTATAATGAGCCGTGTTAATAATATGATCCCACCAATAGTGACAATAAACTGTTGGTATTGTACTTTTTATTTTTCATCACTAGATGGCAGTGCAGCAGTGTAAATGTGTGAGAGAATGGGATGATGGCGCCGTTACTGATCACTGGCGGCATTTTCTCTGTATTGGGTAAACTGGAGATAAACCGCTCTTGTCAGCAGATAGAATATTTCAGACTTTTGCCATATTGATTAATTTGCACATAATTTTCCTGTTTACAGTTTAGGCACCAGGATGGTGGAGGCCTCCATTACACATGTGGACATCTACAAATTCCAGGACTTAAACATCATATATATCTTCTTTTTTTCACTTCAAAGTCCATTATTATCCATAAATAAGCCGGAGCCTTCACAATTTTACTTACTTAATAATAATCTATTAATCTTGAATAAATGCTCCAGATCCTGGATTTTACAATTTGGCTATTATGTTCCATTATGTAAAATCAGGAGCTGACCTTCTTTATTGGTAAATCACGATGTAATTCAGGTTAATGATTCTTATGATTTTGCTAATAAAAACACTATTGCATTGTACATGTGTCGTTGTGTGATTGATCTAGATCCCAGCAGCCTCAATTGTCCGCTATTATTGAGAAGTCTTGGCTGCTAGATATGGCAGTGTCATCAATCTCAAGAAGCCTTTTATTCTCGCATACATGATAGAATCCAATAGTAAACATCAGCATATCCCTTCCAGGAGCGGAACGACATCGGTCACAGAGGGTGCGACCGGGCCCGTGCAGGAGGGGGGTCGGCCGCCACCAGCACCTATTTCAGTTAGAGGTGCATGCAAGGACACACATTCAGCTGAAATGTATTGAGACGCAGAGACCATCTGTGTCCCTGCACCGCAATACACCCTGCCAGCCAATCAGAGGCCGGCTGTTGACGTTGGTGTGCCAGTCACAGGCGGCACATGACCGTGACGTCATGCACCATGCCAGCAAGACGAAGTTAGATGCCAGTTCCTTCAAGTGCTATAGAAGAATACGCTGCGAGTTGTGGGAGTGGAGGAAGGGAAGAAGAATAATTTATTTATTTTTAAATGTATTGGAGAAGAACAGGAAACATTATTAATGGAAGGGGCACAGGATGGGGGACATTATACCAGGAAGGGTACAATAAGAAAGCACAGCAACACACTGCAAGGGACAATACATATGCTGACACTGAGAACATAAGAGCTAAACTGCATTATTGCTAAATAAAATGTACTTACAAAAAATGAAGGCTCTTAGCGCACAAATTGGCCAATTCATGTATGCCCATCAACCACGACAAGGTAGCCTCCACATGATGGGTAACTAACCTCTTAAACATGCCTCTCTTGGGCTATAAGCCTACAATATAAATGGGCAAACATGCCTCTCTTAGGAGAGAAACCTACAAATTTAAGTGGGCAGGTAGAAACCAACACTAATTAAAAGCACCCGTGGGCTGATGGGTGCTTATACCAGGAAGGGTCCCAGGATGGAGTGCATTATACCAGGAAGGGTCCCAGGATGGGGAACATTATACCAGGAAAGGGCTCAGGATGGGGGACATTATACCAGGAATGTGCTCATGATGGGGGACATTATACCAGGAATGTGCTCAGAATGGGGTACATTATACCAGGAATGTGCTGAGAATTGGGTACATTATTCCAGGAAGATGCCCAGGATGGAGTGCATTATACCAGGAGGTGCTCATGATGTAGTGCATTATACCAGGAAGGTGCTCAGGATGGGGAACATTATACCAGGAAAGGGCGCAGAATAGAGCACATTATACAAGGAAGAGGCCCAAGATGTACAGTTGAAACCAGAAGTTTACATACAGTATATAAAAAGACACATATGCATGTTTTTCTCAATATCTGACATGAAATCAGAATAAACCTTTCCCGTTTTTTTAAATGCCTTAATACATTCTCTCTCTCCTTATTCTGGCATTTGGCAAATATTAAAAATTATGGTAATCCTAATTGACCTAAAACGGGAAAGGGCATCAGCGTTCCCATGTAACTTCCCAGGCCTATGCTCTACGTGAAAGTTGAAGTCCTGAAGAGCTAGGAACCATCTAGTTACCCTGGCATTGTTACCCCTCTTTTCCCTCAACCATCTCAACGGGGCATGGTCTGACACCAACTTAAACTTCCGGCCTAGTAGGTAGTATCTTAATGTATCTACGGCCCACTTTATGGCTAAACACTCCTTTTCTACTATTGGGTAGTTTTTCTCGCAGGAGGACAGCTTCCGGCTCAGATAGAGAATGGGATGTTCTTCCCCATTTATCCATTTATCTCTTGAGAGAGTACAGCTCCTAGACCAAGCTCTGAAGCGTCTGTCTGGACCACAAACTCTTTCTTAACCCCTTTACCCCCGAGGGTGATTTGCACGTTAATGACCAGGCCAATTTTTACAATTCTGACCACTGTCACTTTATGAGGTAATTACTCTGGAAAACTTAAATGGATCCCCCTGATTCTGAGACTCTTTTTTCGTGACATATTGTACTTCATGATTGTAGTAAAATTTCTTCGATATCACTTGCGTTTATTTGTGAAAAAAATGGAAATTTGGCGAAAATTTTGAAAATTTTGCAATTTTCAAAATTTTAATTTTTATGCCCTTAAATCAGAGAGATATGTGACACAAAAGAGTTAATAAGTAACATTTCCCACATGTCTACTTTACATCAGCACAATTTTGGAACCAAATTTTTTTTTTGTTAGGGAGCTATAAGGGTTAAAAGTTGACCAGTGATTTCTCATTTTTCCAACAAAATTTACAAAACCATTTTTTTAGGGATCACATCACATTTGAAGGTACTTTGAGAGGTCTTTATGACAGAAAATACCCAAAAGTGACACCATTCTAAAAACTGCACCCCTCAAGGTGCTCAATACCACATTCAAGAACTTTATTAACCCTTCAAGTGCTTCACAGGAATTTTTGGAATGTGGAAGAAAAAAATGAACATTTAACTTTTTTCACAAAAATGTTAGTTTAGACCCAATTTTTTTTATTTTTGCAGGGGTAACAAGAAAAAATGGACCCCAAAATTTGTTGTGCAATTTCCCCTGGGCACGCAGATACCCCATATGTGGGGAAAAAACACTGTTTAGGCGCACGGCAGGGCTTGGAAGGGAAGGAGCGCCATTTGACTTTTTGATTGGAATATTTGCTTGAATAATTAGTGGACGCCATGTCGCGTTTGGAGAGCCCCTGTGTGCCTAAACATTGGGGCTCCCCCATAAGTGAACCCATTTTGGAAACTAGACCCCACAAGGCACCTATCTAGATGCATAGTGAGCACTTGGAACACCCAGGTGCTTCACAAATTGATTCGTAAAAATGAAAAAGTGGAAAAAAAAACACTTTTTTATTTTTACGGATTAATTTGTGAAGCACCTGGGGGTTCCAAGTGCTCAATATGCATCTATATAGGTGCCTTGGGGGGTCTAGTTTCCAAAATGGGGTCACTTGTGGGGGAACTCCAATGTTTAGGCACACAGGGGCTCTCCAAACGCGACATGCTTTCAACTTGTTAGCGGACACCATGTCGCGTTTGGAGAGCGCCTGTGTGCCTAAACATTGGATCTCCCCCACAAGTGACCCCATTTTGGAAACTAGACCCCTCAGGGAACTTATCTAGATGTGTGGTGAGCACTTTGAACCCCCAAGTGTTTGGCAAAGGTTTATGACGTAGAGCCGTGAAAAAAAATATTTTTTTTTCCACAAAAATGCTCTTTTAGCCGCAATATTTGTATTTTCACAAGGGTACTAGGAGAGATTGGATCCCAAAAGTTGTTGTGCAATTTCTTCTGAGTACGCTGATACCCCACGTATTGGAGAAAACTACTGTTTGGGCGCATGTCAGGCTCGGAAGGGAAGGAGTGACGCTTTGGAATGCAGACTTTGATGGAATGGTCTGCGGGCGTCATGTCACGTTCTCAGAGCCCCTGATGTGCCTAAACAGTGGAAATGCCCAACAAGTGCCCCCTTTTTGGAAGATACCTGATTTGTCAATTTTATAATGTAGTGTTATACGCCAGTTGTGTAGGACAACCTGACAAACACTACACAACTGAAGTATGACAACCTGACGAACATTACGTCAGCTGTGTAGTGTTTGTCAGGTTGTCATACATCAGAAATTAATTCAATAGTCCATGGAAGTATGGTACCTTTTGAAGCAGTCTTTCATGCAGAGGCCAGGTTTGTCGGGGCAGGTGTCACATTGGTAAATGGTGTCCTTGCGTATTCCCCTTCGGTAACACACTCGGCACTTCTTTTGTGACTTACCTTTTTTTCCGCTGTGAGGGATCTGCCCCAGGAAATGCTGGCCAGGTACAATTCTAGGTCCTTCAGTTCCAGAAGTAGAGGGGCCCGCTCCACCACCACTGCCAAATATCAGGGCCTTGATAACTGTCTCCTGGAAGTGAAAGTACGACGTAGAAGTCTGGCCTGCACATTTTGACAGAAGGAAAGCGTTGTGCATTGCCATCTGAACAATGTGCACGGCCGACTTCTTATACCATACCTTGGCCTTTCTCAAAGCACTGTACAGCTGGAGGACTTGATCGGAGAGATCAACTCCCCCCATGTACTTGTTGTACCCCACTACACAGTCTGGTTTGGCGACCTGTGTAGTGGAGCCTCTTACAGTGCTGAGGGTGCTGCCATCACCATGTATGGTGGTCAAGAGAAGGACATCCCTCTTGTCCTTGTACTTGACCACCAACAGGTGGTCGCTACATTGGGCTCTGCTCTCACCCCTTCTGAGCAGCTGCCCACTTAGCGCCTTTGGGAGGCATTTCTGATTTTTGCGGACAGTACCGCAAGCTGCGGTATGTCGCGCAGAGAGGGACTTGAAGAGCGGGTTACTTGTATAAAAGTTATCCACGTACAGGTGATAACCTTTATCCAGCAGTGGGTGCACCAAGTCCCACACAATTTTCCCACTCACTCCCAGAACAGGGGGGCATTCAGGGGGTTCAATCCAGGAGTCCTTCCCTTCATAAACTCTAAACTTGTGAGTGTACCCTGAGGTACTCCCCCAAAGTTTATACAGCTTGATCCCGTACCTGGACCTTTTACTGGGCAGGTACTGCCGGAATCCAAGCCGCCCCTTAAAAGAAATTAAGGACTCATCCACGCAGATGTCCCTTTGGGGCACGTGCACTTCACCAAACTTGTTGAAGAGCTCGATGACCGGCCGAACTTTGAAAAGACGATCAAAGTTTGGGTCATTGCATGCAGGACACATTGCATTATCTTGGTAATGCAAGAATTTGCTGATGGCCTCAAAACGTGTCTGGGTCATGACCATTCGGAACACTGGAGTGTTATACAAAACGTCAACACTCCAGTATTGCCGAACCTCTGTTTTTTTCAGGATCCCCATATGAAGGACCAGGCCCCAAAACTTCATCATTTCTTCTGCGTCTACAGGAGACCAGTTAGAAAATGATGAAGAGGGGTTTTGTTCCAAAAATTGATGAGCATACAAATTAGTTTGGCCCACCATGAGGTTTATAAAATCCTCAGAGAAAATGACATTGAAAAAGTCTATTTCTGTGAGGCCGGTGGTGTCAAACTTGATTCCTGATTCCGCCACGAAATCAGGAATCAGTGGCTCAACATTTTCGGGGGGCGAGGTCCATATGGGGTCAGTAGTGGGGGGCGCTGGAACATCTTCTCTCCTGCGACGACTGCGGGGCGGTCCAGCAGCACCTGAGGAGGAAGAGGAGGAAGAAGAGGAGGAAGAG
This sequence comes from Phyllobates terribilis, assembly GCF_046119375.1. Lineage (NCBI taxonomy): Eukaryota > Metazoa > Chordata > Amphibia > Anura > Dendrobatidae > Phyllobates > Phyllobates terribilis. The sequence goes on from NW_027363046.1 coordinate 868,363, forward strand.
GAGGACGATGAGGCGTCGGAAAAGTAAAGAAATGTGGGATCCTCGCCCTCGCTGTCAGTCTCAGTGTCGGAGGCAACAATAGCGTATGCCTCCTCCGCTGAATAGCAAGTTTGGGATGAGCCGGACATTTTTTTTTTCTCGTGTATGTGGTGCGTGTGTGTCAGTACTTTATTTAGAGTGTGTGTGTGTCAGTGTGCTTGGTGTGAATTTTTTTTTTCTGAAAAAAAAAGAGAAAAAAAAGGAACTACCGTAGGTGGTGCAAACAGCGAGCACGAGTGCGGATCGGTGAACTATGTCACCTATCAACTCTCGGCAGCTGATGGGTGTGTGCGCGGATGTGGTGCAAAGGTGGGGGGGGGGAATTGACAGGGGCAAGAAAAAGTCCTGAAAAGCAGCGAGCACGGACGTTGATCAGTGACATAGACACTGCTCAGCGCTCGGGGGGGGGGGGGATTGGGGGTAAAAGGAGGGGGGGGGAGGAGGGGGGTAGAGGGGTGAATGAGGGGAGAACAGAGATGGATTTACCAAAGTCTTCTCTGTTCTTCTTTCAGCAGGATCAGCTGCAGGTTCTGGAAGAGGCTCTGGAGCAGGATCCGCAGCAGCTGGATAAGGAGCTGGAGACCCAGGACCCTGGAGACAGCAGCAGGACGCCGAAGCTGGAGACCCAGCAACCTGGAGACAGCAGCAGGATGCCGGAGCAGGAGATCCAGGACCCTGGAGACCGCAGCAGGATGCCGGAGCAGCAGCAGCCACTGGAGCAGGTAGGAGAAAGGTCTTGTAGTGTAACAGAAGATTCTGTGGCACTACAAGGCCCAGCACAGCGCAGATCAGATGTGACCGCTCTGTAGAAATCCTCACCAAGTGTGAGGATCTGCAGGGCGGTCACAGGGGGGTGACAGGGTGGTGACAGGCAGGTCACCGGCTGGTCACCACCCGGTCACCTCCCGGTCAGGTACTCTGATTGGTGAGATCAATGATGACATCGATCGCACCAATCAGAGATGGCAGGGGCCTGGGCAGCATCACAGGGGGTCACAAAGAGGTGACAGGCAGGTCACAAGCCGGTCATCGCCCTGTGACCGCCCTGTCACCTGTGTTCAGGTACTCTGATTGGAGCAATCGATGTCATCATCGATCGCTCCAATCAGACCTGGCTGGGGCTTATTTGACATCACAGGGGGTCATGGGGAGGTGACAGGCAGGGTTACTAGGCAACAGCATAGGATCAGTGCTCTTAGGAGCACCGATCCTAGGCTGCACATCACTGTTTCCGGCAATCTGATTGCCGGAAACAGTGAGAAATGCTGTGATTGGCTGTTCAGAATTGAACAGCCAATCACAGCGATCGTGGGTGTGAAGGGGCGGCGACACCCCCAAGATGCTGGCGCCATCTACCCTAAGGTAAGATGGCACCGGAATTTTAATGCTATCACCGCGACTTCGGTCGCGGTGCCGCATTAAAGATAGGGCGTATTAATACGTATCTGGTCCATAAGGCCCAGGGCACAGATACGTACTAATACGCCCTATGTCGTAAAGGGGTTAAAGTCTGGTGCGACCAGGACCGGTTGTTTACACAGTGCTGACTTCAATAGTTGGAACGTGGTCTCTGTTTTCTCCGTCCACTTCCCCATGGTTGACCTGGTGCCTTTTAGGAGATCCGTCAGTGGTGCAGCCATCATGGCAAAATTTGGGTTAAACTGCCGGTAATATCCCACCATTCCCAGGAATGCTCTCACTTGCTTCTTGGAGAGAAGTTGCTGGCAGGTCTGGATTGCCTCCACTTTATTAACTTGCGGCTTTATTTCGCCTCTCCCGACGACATAGCCCAAGTACTTGGCCTCCTCTTTTCCAAAGGTGCATTTTTTCAGATTTATTGCAAATCCCGCCTTCCTTAGAGCATCCAGAATGGGCTGTAGTTTAGTTCTAAAGTCTGGGCTAAAAACTACAATGTCGTCAAGGTAGGCTGCGGCATACTTCTTATGTGGGGCTATGATCCGATCCATAGCCCTCTGGAAGGTGGCTGAGGCCCCCTGTAACCCAAATGGCATCCAAGTGTATTGAAAGCACCCATCTGGGTGTAGAGAAAACCGTCTTCTCCTTGGCCACCTGGGACATGGGGATCTGCCGATAGCCCTTCGTCAGGTCGAGAGTGGTGATGTATCTCGCCGGTCCAAGCCTTTCGATGAGTTCGTCAACGCGGGGCATCGGGTACGCATCACACTTGGACACCTCATTCAGCCGGCGCTAGTCATTACAAAACCTCCACTCTCCGTTGGGTTTTGGTACGAGGACGATTGGGCTCGACCACCCACTCTTTGACTCCTCTATCACATCGAGGTCTAACCTCCTTTTCACCTCGGCCGAGATCATTTCCCGGCGTGCTTCCGGAACCTGATACGGCTTCAGATTCACTCTTACATGTGGTTCTGTTAACTCGTCATGCTCTACCACCTGAGTATGCTCCGGCAACTCTGAGAACAGCTCCCGATTCCACTGTAGTAGTTCTCGACACTCTTGCTTCTGGGCTGGCAATAGAGTCTCTGAAATAGTGACCTCTTCCACCATGCCTTCGGGAGCGGCTCCCAGGCAAGGAGTTTCCACAGGCTCCCGGTTCCGCCACAGCTTGAGCAAGTTCACATGGTATACTTTGTGCGGCTTTCTTCAGCCATGCTGGTGGACTCGGAGTTCACTTAACTGAGTTTCTCCACCATCTCATATGGGCCCTGCCACTTGGCCAGGAACTTACTTTCGACAGTGGAAATGAGAACCAGAACACTATCCCTGATCAAGGTCACCAGACTCCTGGAGTCCAACAGCCCATCACTCCATTAACGGACATGGCACACCCCTGCGGCCCCTCGCCGTGTCGACAGTCCACACTGCATGTTGGGTAAGCATAGTATGATCATCATCTGCCTAGGCTCAGCAGATGTATGACACTGGGCGGCTACGTGTCCCGGACTGCGACATCGCCAACAAATCACATCCTTCACAACAGACCTTGCAGTCTCTTCAGTGGAAATGGAATTCCATCAGTTGTAGCTCTGAATCCCTTCCATGGTGAACCTATCCCCTTTTGGGCACTCCAGTAAGGGTAGGTGGCTATGTCGGGTTTCCCCGGGGATTTTTCGACCACTTGGTATCTTTCTACCAGACCTACGAGATTGTCTGCGTCCAAGGGTCACCTTGGGCAAACCAGGTCTGCATCAGCCTGGTTAGGGAATGGATGAACCTGTCCATCACCACACGCTCAACCATCTGGGCAGGAGAGGAAGACACTGGCTGCAGCCATTTTTGTACAAGATGTAACAAGTCGAACATCTATGAGCGTGGAGATCTGTCGCCAGCATACGCCCAGTGGTGGACCCTTGGTGCTCTGACAGACATAGTCACTCCTGAGCGTGCCAATATTTTGGTTTTTAATTTGGCGTATTCCTTTGCGTCCTGTAAAGTCAGATCGTAATAAGCCTTCTGCGGCTAGAATTGGGGGCTTTGTGGGCAGTACACAATGTTAGTACTAGTATAGTTGGCTATCATACAGTGTGAGGAGTATTATACTGTGTACACAGGAGATGTGGGCCATTATAGTGTATACTAGATGGTGGCCCGATTCTAATGCATCGGGTATTCTAGAATAGGTATGCGGCCGACCGGGCGCAATCAGCAGAGCTGTGTTTAAATTTGGGGCCAAAATCGCTGATTGGTCGCGTTCGGCAACCGCGACCAATCAGCAAAGCGGTGTTTAAATTTGGCGGCAATATCGATGATTGGTTGCGGGCGGCGGCCGCGACCAATCAGCGATGCGTGTTAGTGAGGACTGGAGAGCGTGTTTAAATTTGGCACCAAAATCGCTGATTAGTCGCGACCAATCAGCAGAGCAGTGTTTAAATTTGGCGCCAATACTGCTGATTGGTCGCCGGCCGCGATCAAACAGCAGAATGTTGTTTAAATTTGATCAATCAGCAGAGCGATGCAGAGCGGGGTTTAAATTTGGCGCCAAAATCGCTGATTGGTCGCCAGCCGCGACCAAACAGCAGAGTGTTGTTTAAATTTGGCGCCAAAATCGCTGATTGGTCGAGGCCAGCGACCGCGACCAATCAGCAGAGCGTTGTTTAAATTTGGTGCCAATCTCGCTGATTGGTCGCGGATGGCGGCCGCGACCAATCAGCAGTGCGGTGTTTAAATTTGGCACCAAAATCGCTGATTAGTTGCGACCGCGACCAATCAGCAAAGAGGTGTTTAAATTTGGCGACAATAGTGCTGATTGGTCGCGGCCGGCGACCGCGACCAATCAGCAGAGCGATGCAGAGCGGGGTTTAAATTTGGCGCCAAAATCGCTGATTGGTCGCCGGCTGCGACCAATCAGCAGAGCGGTGTTTAAATTTGGCACAAAAAGCGGCCGGTGGTTGCTGACATCCAATTGGTCGCGGATGCTATTTAAAATTGCCGCACAAATCGGTGATTGGTCGCTGTCTTCGCCCGCGATTTGGATTTGGGCGCCAAAATTTAAATATCGGCCGCAACCAATCACCGATCTTGGCTCCACATTTAAACACTGCTGTGGTGATTGGTCGCGGCCGATATTTAAATTTGGCGCCCAAATCGGTGATTGGTCGCGGCCAGCGTCGGCGACCAATCAGCACAGCGGTGTTTAAGTTTTGCGCTAAGATCAGTGATTGGTCGGGTCCGAAGACCGCGACCAATCATCGAATAGTCTTGGTGAGGACCGGGGAGCGGCGCTGCCTGTGCGGCTACTTACGCTGCGAGAACCCGGGACATCGCGGGCGCTCGCAGCAGAAGTATCCCGACCCGCAGCGCCGCTCCCCGGTCCTCCCTTCCGCATGGAGGTCAGCGGCGCCGGCGGTCCTTCCGCTGATACCGGCCGCGCCGCTCATCTCCCGGCTGCATCTCCGTCCCGCAGATGGGTCCGGCGGTCGGGTTCCTTCTGCTGTTGCCGGCCGGGAGATGAGCGCCTCGCGGTGCTCATCTCCCGGCTGCATCGCCGCTCAGCTCCATCCCGCAGATGAGCCGCTAACGGCCGCCATCTTTTTTTAGAAATCCCCCGGCGCTGATTGGCCGCTGCCGGACCAATGAGCGACGCGGGATTTCCTGGACAGACAGACAGACGGGATAAGACGATTATATATATAGATATGGGAGCTATGCGGACATCCTGGTGTAGAGAGCATTATACTGAGTATTGGGGGCTTTGAGGATATTATACTGTATTAGAACTACAGTAGAGTTGTAGGAAACTATTAAAAGGTAGTTGCAAAAACAAAGAAAATATCCATCTATCCATCTATCTATTATCATCTATCTGTCTGTACTTCATGTCTGAGTGTCTATTTATCTCTCTACTAGAGATGCGTCAAACTGCTAAAATTCAGTGAGACAAATTCACTTGAATTCGGCCAGAAAATGTGATTTGCGGCAAATGTATTCAACGCAAATTGAATTACTGGTAAACTTGTGATGGGTAGATGTTACATAAGATGTTGTTAAGCATCCAGCAACTAGGGTGGTTAACAGGGTGCAGCTAAGGTGAGTGGTCAGGCCTGCCCCAGTGAGACTGGGTAGTGTCAGTTCTGAGCTGGAGAGCCAGCTTAAGGCTGTGTGCCCACGATGCATTTTTTAAGCGTTTCCGCAGCGGCAAAAACGCTGCAAAAATGCATGGTAGAAAGCCTGCCATGTTCCCCAATGGTAATCCGCATGTGCTTTGCACATGCTGCGGAAATTTCCGCTGCGGGTTATCATTGTGGGAAAAAACGCAGCACTACCAAATATTTTGCGGAAGCACAGCGTTTTTGCCGCCACTGACTTTCATTGGAACGCATGGAATCCGCATCACTACATCTGTAGATGCGGAATCCAAACGTTTCAATGTGCGGATGGTACCAGGGTCTGGAGGACAGGAGACTCTCCTCCAGACCCAGGTACCATAGAACCTGTAAAAGAAAGAATAAAATATATATTATACTTACCTTCTGATGGCCCCCGCTGCGATCGTCTTCACTTGCCGGCAGATCGCGGTGGACTGAAGGACCTGCGCTGACATCATAGTCATGTGACGGCAGGTCCTTCGGTGTAGTGTACCGCGAGCTGGGCATCATGGGCACATATCCTTAAGGATACAGACCTCTTCATTAAGCTGATGAGGATACTGGGACTCTCCCACTGTGACTGCCATTTAGTTGCTAGTGGTATCTATAGTAGAAAGTAGTGGAGAAAGGAGTTAACTGTTGTTTAGCAAAAGCAAGGATTGAACACCACATCTGAGGACTGGACTCATCCTTCCATTCTAATCGCCCCATCGTACCTCACAACACTAGAAGGTAAAGCCTGTGACACTGTGGACCGTTGACTGCTGGTGGGAGCATTGCTGTTGTGGGAGTATAGAAGTGTGCTACTAAAGAGACTTGATCTGTGCTGTACTGTACTAGTAAGAAAGACTGTTTATTAATGTGCTTTTAAGAAGAAACTATTTATTACTGGAGCCTGTTGCTCAAGGGACTTAAATTGCACTGGCCGTGCGGCTTCATTAAATGGGACTGTTCATGAGGACTCGTGTCAAATGTGTCTGGTCAGCAAGTGAATCCAGCTATATGTCTGTGCCTGAGGGTGAATGCCCCTGTATGACTGAGAGAAACTGCAGTATATAGTCACCCTGAGTAACGGTTCGCCCAGGATTCCAAAGAATTCATGAACCTGTCTCTCCGCTATCTAAACCTAGCGGTGTGCACGTAACATTGGTGGCCCGTACGGGGAGTCCTGAGCGGGAATTAGCGTATAGGAGGGAGAAGAGGCAAAGTGTCTGGAAAAACATAGCAGCAAAGCACCTCAATTCAACCCTGGTATACCAGTGAAAAGGGAAGACAGCCAGTGATGACTGGGAAGAAATAAGGAGATAAAATACAGAGAAACAGGCACCTGCAAAATGCAAGACTTGACACATGTTGTACAGTTAAAATGGTGTCTGTTTTTGTTAAAAGCACAGTGGGGAAGAAGAAGGACATCCCATCTTGTAGGAGTATATGATAAAAGAGTGCCAAACAGGGCCAAACCTCCTGCAGTGGAACAAGCTGGGGAAGGCTGGCCTCAGAGAAAAGACACCCCAACCACCAGCATGTTGGACCAATGGCCAGTGAGGTACTGTCCCAGAGGAGGAGGAGTAAGAGTGAGCTGGAGCTCTTCTGGCCAGAAGAACTCCATTCTGGTCAGGAGTGAAAAGGAGAGGAGAGTGCGAGTCATAGTGCCTGCCAGTATGTCGGAGCTAGGAAGGTGTGCTATGTCCCAGCAGCCTGCAGCAAGAAGAGAAGCAGGGGAGGACGCAGCCCTTCATCACCTCACCCACAACCGCGAGGTACCGGGCAATACCCAGCCAGGCCAGGGCACGGCCGCACCGCCTCATCAGAATCTGGAGGCAGCCCGAAGGCAGGAGTTGGGACCCCGAGGTCTGCCGTCGGACCCTGTGCCCATCCCACCACCAACTGTGGACCGTGAGCCGATGTCCGGAGCCCCGGCTGTCATCCCGCCGCAGGCCACCGCGTAATCCTGCCCAGCACCGGACCCACCTGAAGGACCGCTGCTCGTTCCAGAACGATTCCGACCAGTACCGGACTCACCGGAGGACCTGCTGCCCACAGGTACCCTGACCGTGACCTGGCCCACCGCACTGGAAGCCACCACTGGGGCCGTGACGTCCGCCCCGACCTCCGCTCTCGAGAGAGGGACGGGACTTCTGATCGGGACCAGCGTGCACAGCGGGACCGGAAGGAAGATGGCGGCGCTCTGTGTTCCTGCCGGTGAGTCACTAGCCCCCGCTCTCCAACTGATACCAGTAGTGATGATCCGCTCGGACCGCCACTCACCCCGCGCAAGGGTGAGGGAACCCCCGGCCTCATTCCATACCCATATGATGGTCACCACCAAGCAGGGACCGGTCGTAAAGCCGCCAGCGGAGGAAGAGGAGTTGGATTACTCTCTGTTATCATTACCTGGAGAGCAGTGGATGACCAAACTGCCACCTCCACGGGGTCCATTCTCACCCCCTAGGGCCTACTGTGTGAATCCCAAGTATGGGGGAGTGAGGGGATGGATCCGGGAAATACATGATATAGCCTGGATAGCCAGAGGAGGTGAAAGGATGGGGGCCTGGAGGAAACAGGAGTCATATGCATTCCCCTTGCCTATCAACACCAGGAAACCAGTACCTACCCTACCACCTACTCCACCGGGGGCACCTATCCCACCACCTGCCGATGTTGTTGCTCAGCCTGGCCAGGCTGAAAGGTCTGTTCCTGTGCCCATCATCTCCAAAGAAGAACAGGAAGAATACAACTTCCAACAACGCCTGGCTGCATGGAAAGAAAAGATCATCCAGGAGAAGAGACGGATGGAGGAGTATGCCCAGGAGTGGAGAGAGTACCCAGGAAGGGACTGCCTGGAGGATCGGATGATCAGAGGTACGGTCATAAATTTTTATCAGCTAAAGGGATTTGGCTTCGCCTGGACATATTTGTCAACAGGAGGTCGGTGGAGAGGGATTATGCCCTAGGACGGACCCGGAGTCTCTGGCCAGGAGACAAGGTCAGATTCTTAAAGATGTGGGGACCTCGGGGCTGGTACGCCATTTCAGTCTCCCGCATAGTTGAAATGGAGTAGTACCACCCCGAGGATTGGGCAGATGCAGAAGAACCAAGAGCTTCGTGTCAAATGAGAGGATTCTTCCCCATCTCTACTGGGCCCCGCTTCAGGATTCGTCCCAACTTGGAGAGCAAACCTGTCCCACAGGCCACAACCAAGGAGGGGGCCACTTCTGCTGGGGTGGCAAGAGAGGAACCCCTCCCAGCATCAGTTCAACTCCCCACTATCAATGCCGCGCAGTGTCCATTTACTGTAGACTGGTGCCAACCAAAGAATAAAAAGGACTAGGACAGTGTTGCTCTCTCTCAAAAAGAAAAAAAATCACCGAGTTGTGTTGGTTGCATGCCGTGTTCCAGTGATAGTTCCTCATCTCTGCCTAGGTAATGTGATGTGTTCTTTCCTTGAAGGCTGGTAAAACCACCAGAGACTGTGACCACAGTAGAAGGACCGCTACTGCTTCCCTGTTAAGGCCGGATAGGCCTATGGTATATTAAAAACTACGGTAGTAGCTGGACAAGTTGATATTTATTTTTGGTTTTGCCTTATTTTTTTTATTTGCACCTGTTGTGTCCTTTTCTGCTGGATATGCGGGCACCTCAAGCGAGTTGGGGAGTCTTCACTCTCAACTTATGGACTGTGCCGTATCCTGTCCAGGAACTGTTTTCCAAATTTCACTTTATGGACTGTGCCTTAGATGTTTACAAGAAACGGACATTGTTTCTGCCCCCGTTTTAAAGGACTGTCTCCCTTGCCTGTTCCAGGGTCCTTACCTAGAAGGACCGAGGACCCCGTGCCTTAAGAAACAAAGGACTGTGTTCTTAAAGTGGCACACTCTCTCAAGAAAATGGGTTGTGTTGAATATATGTGTTCTATTTCATGCCAAATATTTTACAAAGACTATGCTATATTTAACATTTTTGCACTTGAATTTGAAAAATGTTTAGTGGTAGTTAGGGAGAGCCAGTTGAAGACGAGCAAAAATCTCCAGCTGAAGAATAGTTGTTGGTTAAAATTGTGGTTAAATCTGTGTATTTCTTGCAGGAGACCGATTGACAAGAGATGTAGATAGGGTAAGTGTGCTGTATGTGTAAATTGCTTAAAGGGGTCCATAGTGCCTAACTACCAACTCACCTTTAAGTAAAGAGGCAGTATTGGGGGAACACTATCTGAGGATAGTTAGGGGAGAACTACCACAACTCCAAGAGGCTGGTTAAGGTAACCAGGTAGAAGGCAAACGTCGAGGACGACATTCAAAAAGGAGGGAAGAGTGTGACAGATAGATATTACATAAGGTGTTGATAAGCGTACCTGTCAGCAGAATTGTGCTTAGTAAACTACATACACTGTCAGGTGGGTGCCAATGATACCTTTGATTATGAAATCCGTCCAGTGGTTCTTTTATAATCTTTAGTTTCAGTTCTGCCATAATGATATGCATGTGCTCTGGTGCTCTGCTTCTGTATTCATGTATTCCTATCTCTGGCCTCTGACAAGTCTCTGTGCTTTCAATGACCTGCCTACTATTTTAAATACTGGCTGTGTAATTTCTCTGCCCATCTGAAATCTACATATCCCAAAATGTCCGCCCAACACCCACGCATGCGCTGTAGCAACTTTCGGTTGCCAAGAGATACTACTGCGCACGCACAAGCACCATTTTGCTTTTGGAAAAAGAGCGTGGGTGCAGAAATATGGCGCCGCATGTGAGCAGTAGCATCTCTCGGCAACCGAAAGATGCTACTGCGCGGGCATCGGGCGGCCATTTTGGGATATGTAAATTTCACATGGGCAGGGAAATTACACAGTCAGTATTTAAAATAGTAGGCAGGTCACTGAAAGCACAGTGACCTGTCAGAGGCCAGAAATAGGAATACATGAATACATAATGAGAGCACCAGAGCACATGCATATCATTATGGCAGAACTGAAAATAAAGATTATAAAAGAACCGCTGGACGGATTTCATCATGAAAGGTATCATTTTACTCAGTGTAATGGTGTCCACCTGTCAGTCTATGTAATTTTTTTTTTTAAACCAATTATTTTTATTTAGGTTTCAAAAAATTTTAACAGCAAACAGTTATCAATATACATATAACAATTCACATAACGTGTAATAATACAGTCAAAACCCTCTCCCCCCTCCCCCCTCCCGCCAATACTCCTTATGCCGGGCATACCTGGGAATATTGACAATCATATTACCGCCATCCATGCGGACCATATTTTCCCAAAAGTTCTCTCTCCATGCCTCCGCCTATAAATGCTTTCCTCTAAATGCATTACCGTACGTGTCTGAGCAATAAATTCCCTCCTAGTGGGGGGTTCCGAATCTGTCCATTTTCGTGCTATTAGTTTGCGTGCCACATATAGCAATCGCGCTATCGCCACTTTGTAATGTTCTGAGACAGGTATTCCATCCACCTCCCCCAAAACACACAGCACCGGGTTTCTGTCAATTATACATGTATAAGCCCTCTCAATTTTGCTGACAACGAACAACCAATAAGCCACCAACCGTGGGCATGACCATAGCATGTGTAGCAGTCCGGCCTGGTCCGTGCCACATCTAGGGCAATTGGAATCTCCCCTCAAGCCCGCCTTGTACAGGCGCAGCGGTGTTTTGTATGTCCTATGTATTATGTATAATTGGGAAATCCGTGCCTGCTCGCTTAAAGAGATCTTCGGGACATATTCTAGAATCGCCTCCCATTGTTCTGTTGTGAGGGTACCCACCTCCCTTTTCCATTTACTCTTTGCAATGAGGTGATTCCCCCCCAGATAGGAGTGCAGTAGGTCATGATATAAGCTCGATATGACTCCCCTCGTCCCTCCCTTCATACACACAAAGTCTAGTACAATGTCACCCTGAACCGTCATGTCTCCCAATCCACACTGTGCCCTCCAAGCATGTCGAAGCCTATAGTATTGAAATCCCCATACCAAAGGCAAATCAAATTCTTCTCTCAATTTCTCAAAGGTCTTCAGGTCCGTTCCACTCTGCAGCTGGCACACATATCTCACTCCTTGCGCCTTCCAATTGCCCATTTGACACAGCTTATTAAGTTCCGGCAGATGTTCATTGCCCAACACCTGTGAGTACTTAGTCAGCCCGTCCACCCCCCTGATCTTTTTAATAGTGTCCCATACCTTCTGAGTCAAGCCTAAGGTAGGATATATTGCTCCCAATTTCTTAAAGGTACCATCCTCTAACGCCTGGACCAGTGGGCGTTTCCCCGACACATGTACCAGCACCCGGCAAGCTGCCCCTCCACAATCGGGCTCTCTCCATCCCCTGACATGCTGGCCTTGTACTGCCAAGAAATAGACCCAGGGATTGGGAGCGGCCAATCCTCCCTCCTCCTTCCCATTTTGCAGCGTTCCCAATTTAATCCTTGCCTGCCTCTTGCCCCATATCAAGGATCTGAAAATAGAATCAATACCCTGAAACCGTTTTTTTGGTAGCCATATCGGTGAGTTGTGCAAAACGTACATTAGTTGTGGCATAAGGACCATCTTAATCAGGTTAGTTCTACCCGTCACCGTCAAAGCCAATTGGCACCATGCGCCTCTTTTCTTTTTAAATTTCTCTAGCAGAGGAACTAAATTCAGATCCGTGAATCGTGTCAATGGAAGCGCCACCCATATCCCAAGGTATTTAAATTGTGAAACCAGCTGGAGCTGCTTCCCCCTCTCATCTATCTCCTCCGCTTTTATTGGTCTATCTACAGCCATGACATAAGACTTGTGCCAGTTTATCTCCAGTCCCGAAATGCTCCCAAATTGTTTAATTACATCCATCGTGCACCCCAATGTCTCTCCTGCATTTTCCAGAAATAACAGGATGTCATCGGCATACAGTGATATTTTTTCTTCCAGCCTCCCAAATTTAAATCCGACCACTCCTCTCTCAGCTCTTATTTTGGCCGCCAGGGGCTCCACAGCCACCGCAAACAATAGCGGGGACAGCGGGCACCCCTGCCTTGTGCCCCTATGTAAGTCAAACATCCCGGACCGTTCACCATTCACCTTAACTACCGCCCTTGGGGATGAGTACAATAACTTCACCCAGGCCATGAATGCGGGGCCAAATCCCATTATTTCCATGATTTTCCATAAATATTCCCATTCCACGCTATCAAATGCTTTCCTAGCGTCCAATGACATCACTATTCTCCCGCCACCATTATCAGCAGGCAGCTGCATATTAAGAAATAATCTTCTCAAGTTAACAGCCGTGGAGCGGTTGGGCATAAAGCCCGACTGGTCCTCGTGAATAACAGTATGCGCAACCCCGGTGAGCCGGGTGGCCAGGATCTTAGCGAGTATTTTGACATCCGTTGTCAACAACGATATGGGCCTATACGACTCCGCATCCATGGGGTCTTTCCCCTCCTTTGGCAGAACCACTATCACCGCTTCCTCCATTGATCTCGGTAACGCCCCCTTCTCCAAAGCCTCATCAAACACAGATTTCAATTTTGGGGCTAGCAGTTCCACCAGCTCCCTGTACACCTCCCTAGGTAGACCATCAGCACCCGGTGATTTGTTATTGGGCATAGACAGAATTGCACATTCCACCTCCTCCACACTCACAGGTTCATCCAACCTTAACCTATCTTCCTCAGACAATTTAGACAGTGAGATGCCCTCCAAGAATTCCTCTACGGCCCCCTCTGTGTCCCGTACTCTTGAATTGTACAGTGCCATGTAATATTCCTTAAAGACCTCCAATATGTCCTTTGTGTCTGTCAGAGTCGTCCCCGCTTGGTCTCTCAACCTGTACACCCTGGAAGACTCCCTCTGTGCCGCAGATATCACCGCCAACAAGCGACCCACTCTCTCTCCTTCCTCAAAGAATTGGGCTTGCTGAAATGCCCTTTTCCTCTCGGCTTGCATCATGTGCAGTTTATTAACTGCCTCCTGTGCCAATTTTAGTCTATTGTGAGCTACACTCGTTGGCGCCAAAATCATGTCTGCCTCTGCCCTTGTCAAGTCATCCTTTATTTGTTGATCTGCCAATTTAGTTTTGGTCTTACACCGTGAGATCTCACTTATAAAGAGTCCCCTCGTAAATGCCTTCATAGCCTCCCACACCACTGTAGCCTCAGCACTCCCTTCATTAACTTGGAAGAAGTGCTCTAGTTCTTTGGTTATGCCACCCATATCCACCACTTTAAGCCACGTCGGGTGAAGACGCCAACCTCCCCTCTGACCCTGAGCAGATCCCACTAGAAGCGTGACAACCATAGGACTATGATCCGATAGAGTCCTCTGTAGGTATTCCACCTCCCCCACCATCCCATCCATAGCAGTATCCCCAAAAGCCAGGTCTATCCTTGACAGTGTTCCGTGTGTAGCCGAGTGACACGAGAAGGTCCTCTTACCCTCATTTCGTACTCTCCACAGATCCACCAGCCCCAGCTCCCCCACGTAGGTGCCAAATGCAGTCATTCCGTCCCGTCCAGCTTCCATACCTGCCGGACGTACTTTATCCCAGTGATCATTCATGGTGTTGTTAACATCTCCCATAATCAACATCGGAGCCTCCCCCCATCTGGCCGTCAAGTCCATTACTGCTTGAAGTTCCTTTTTAGAATAAGGTGGAGGGATATATAAAGCCACTAAAATCATTTTGTGTCCATACAATCTGCACGCAATCCATACATACTGCCCTTCACTGTCTACTTGCACTGCCAGCTCTTCATAATGAGCGTTTTTGTGTATTAGGACTGACACCCCCCTGGAGTACGAGGAATAAGTAGAATGATATGTCTTTAACATCCACCCTCTCGATAGCCAGTGCCTAGTATCTCTAGTGAGATGGGTCTCCTGTAAGCACGCAATCATAGGATCACAAGATCTGATGTGATTCAGAACTGCTGCCCTCTTAATCCTGTCAGATATACCACGTACATTCCAACTTAAAATCCGAACCGTACGGTTACTCATTGTGCATTAGAAAAAAACAATCCACCATCATCAAGTAACATCTTTCCATTTTGTTCCCCAGCATACCAGGTCAAACAGCATAAGCAACCCCATTTTCCCGCAAATCCAACCCATCCACCCCCCCCCCTCCCTCCCCCTCCCCCCACCCTTCTCTTGTCACTCTCTTCCCAACGTGAGAGTGGGAGCTCAAAGAACCTGAGCAACATCGTAGTATACCGCATATCAACATGCGCCGTGTCCTCCTCCAGCATTGGCAGTCTCTCCACCACATAATCAATAGTATGCATAGTCCCGAACCATTAATCAAACAAATTAACTATAAAACTATAAAACGTAGATCCCAGCGGGGGTTTCTCCCCCTCCTCTGCGGTTTCGCAGAGCAATGTAGAACCACAACCCTGTCCAGTAGTCAGGATAGCAGGGTCGTGTATTCACCGTGCCGAGTCCTCAGCTTCTCTCAATTTGCTCCGGTTCCGCTCCAACCACGAAGCGGCCTCTACCGGTGACGGGAAAAAATTGACCTTTCCAAAGGCTTCCACTCTTAATTTAGCAGGATAAATTGTAGAGTATTTCACATTCAAAGAGCGGAGCTGTTTCTTCACTTCACCATACCGTAGTCGCAGCTTTTGCACCTCAGCCGAGTAATCCGGGTATATTTCAATGCGTTTGCCCTCCAGGGTGAGATCTGTCAATTTTCTGGCCTTACGTAAAATAGTGTCCCGGTCTCTGCAGTTCAGGATTCTGGCTAACATCGTACGAGGGCCCTCTCCAGGCACTGGGGGTCTCATGGGCACACGATGGGCACGCTCCACAGCAAACACCCTCGACAGGATATTAGACCCAAACTTTCCCAGCAGCCAGGTTTCAACAAAGGTCGTGGGGTCAGCACCCTCAGCTCTTTCAGGGATGCCCACAATACGCAAATTGTTCCTGCGTGACCGGTTTTCCAGGTCATCGTTTTTATTAGCCACTACCGTGATCCTCTGAGTGGACTGATGTTGCGTCTTTTGCACTGAGGTTAAATGATCTTCTGTTACGCCAACTCTGCCCTCCACCTCAGTCAATCTGGCTGTAACTTTCTGCATAGAAGCCTCAATGCCTCCCATGTCGGCTTTCAGACCATTCACCTGCTTTGTCAGAGCAGTTAAAGCAGTCTTGCAGTATAAGACAGCCTGGAATACATCTCGCAGAGTCGGCTCTGCCTCATCTGAACTTTCAGCTGCCAGCACAGTGTCACCATCCCCCTCCTCCTGCTGTACATTATGTAGCACAGGCATCTCCTCACCGTCTTCCTCCTCATCTCCATGCTTCTCACTGCCTTCACTTCCTTCTTCATCTGCCTCCATGCCCCTCGCATACCTGTGCAGCCGTGCTGAAGCCTCCAGCCTCCGTGCATAGGCTGTGTTCCTCCTTCCCGCCTCTTCCTCTGTCTCGGTGCCATCTTGGGCTGAGGCACTGCTGCAGGCCCCGGCATCCTTCTGCCTTTTGCGGCCCATGTTGGTCTCTCTGAGTCTGGCAGAAGCTCGCCTCTGACTCCCGGGACCCTCAGACAGCAGTTCCTGATAAGGGATTTGGCTGATTCGGGCTCTGTGCAGGATAATTGAAGCTAATGGTGGTGGAGAGGCACTGCCACCCGACCTCTCACATCAAGAGCTAGGTCACGCCCCCCCCAGTCTATGTAATTTACTAAGCACAATCCTGCTGGCAGGTGCGCTTTAAGCATCCAGCAACTAGGGGGGTTAACAGGGTGCAGCTAAGGGGAGTGGTCAGGCCTGCCCCAGTGAGACTGGGTAGTGTCAGTTCTGAGCTGGAGAGCGAGCTTAAAGAAGTTGTCCACTACTTTCACATTGATGCCCTATCCAAAAGATAGGTCATCAATGTATGATCGGCCGTGATGCCGTACCCGGCACCCCTGCTGATCAGCTGTCATCGGTGCCGCCGCCGGCCAGAAGTGCTTACCTGCGGTGCTTGGCCGTCCATCTGTAGTGGCCGCCGCGGGATACTGCACATCCACCTCCCATTGAATTGAATAGAAGGCAGATGTGCAGTAACAAGCACTGGCCACTGTAACTTGATGGCCAGGTAAGCACTTCCTGCCGGCGGCTGCCGCCACCAATAACAGCCGATCGGCAGGGGTGTCGGGTGCAGGACCCCAGACGATCATACATTGATGCCCTATTCTACAGATAAGGCATCAATATGAAAGTAGTGGACAAACCCTTTAAAAGATACAGACCTCTTCACCAGGCTGATGAGGGTTCTGGGACTCTCCCACTGTGACTGCCTTTTAATTGCTAGTGGTGTCTACAAGAGAAAGTAGTGGAGAAAGGAGTTAACTGTTGTTTAGCAGAAGCAAGGATTGAACACCACATCTGAGGACTGGACTCATCCTTGCGTTCTAACCATCCCTCGTACCTCACTGCACTAGAGGCTAAAGCCTATGACACAGTGGACCGGGGACTGCTGGTGGGATCATTACTGTTATGGGGCATAGAAGTGTGCTGCTAAAGAGACTTGATCTGTGATGTACTGTGCTAGTAAGAAAGACTGTTTGTTAATGTGCCTTTAAGATGAAACTGTTTGTTACTAGAGCCTGTTGCTCAAGAGACTTAAATTGCACTGCCATGTGTGGCACCCCAGGGGTCCGGTTGCCACAGTGGCATTGCCTCCCTCACAAGAGGTGATGCCATGACTGGAAGTAAGTAGGGGTCCCCTAATCAGGTTTTGCTAAGCACGCAACACGTTCCTGGCTCCAGACCAGCAAGGGGAGCTCCTCCCCTTGGCAACTGGGATCTGGAGGCGGGGTTAGTGAGACTTAGTGTGAGGAGTTGAAGTCAGGACATCGAAGAGAGAGGAGCTGGGGACTGGAGCTGCGTGGCAGCTCACCCCAGAAGGACCGGCACAGAAGAACCGGACACCACAGTCCGAGGCTGTGGGGCACTGAAGGCCCAGCAGCAGAAACCGGAGGGCAGGAGATTGCAGGTCTCCTGGCCCCATCAGACGCCCGGAGGCTCAGCAGCACTACAGGGCCCAGCACCGCCACGTGGGAGCGACGCACCATCAAGGCCCGAGCTGCCTGCCATACGGGTGAGCACAGAAACGTTGCACTCAGGGACGAGGGCCACCGCACAGCTACAAGCAGCAGGGCCATAGAGTTTAGTGGAAAGGGAAGGCCTCCAACTTCACCTGGCAAGGGGGATTCTTTACTTGCTTCCAGGCTGCCCGGACTTCCACTTCTAGCCAGTACCCTAGTCCAGGCTTGTCTACTCACCATCAGTAAAGATAAGAGGAAACCGTCATTAAGTTGTGGACTGATTATTGCTGTGCCATCAACCCCTGCACTACAATGCCCAGCACCACCTATAACATCCTCACTGCCCTGGAGCTAAGCTCTACCCGTGGAGAGCCACACAATCCCTGCTGCACTAACATCAGCTCCAGAGGACCTGCTCCGCAGCGGCGGCTCCCTGTAGCCGCATACCACAGGTGGCGTCACAAACTTTATACAAACACTATAAATCCCCTATAAATAAACCCCTTTTATTGACCACCCTGGGTCACGGACCGGGTCTCCGCCACTGTGACATCCCCCAGCATCTACCGGCCCGGCACCGGGTACCCCAAGGCCCAGTGGCTTCATTAAATGCAACTGTTCAACTGTTCATGAGGACTCGTGTACTGGCCTGTACCCCCAGCTCACTATCAATGTACCAAAGGAATGTTGCAGGAGATGAAGGAGGCTGGGGTGATCAGAGATAGTTGTAGCCCCTGGGCAGCTCCATTAGTTCTCGTTAGAAAGAAGGATGGTACCATGAGGATGTGTGCTGATTACAGGCAAATTAACCGCATTACACATAATGATGCCTACCCATTACCCAGAATTGAGGAGTCATTAGCTGCACTAAGATCTGCTAATTATTTCTCCACTTTGGATCTCACCAGTGGGTACTGGCAGGTTCCTGTGGCAGAGGCAGACAAAGAAAAGACTGCGTTTACCACGCCAATGGGCCTCAGCGAGTTCAACTGCATGCCATTCGGGCTCTGCAACGCCCCAGGAACCTTCCAGCGGTTAATGGAGTTCTGCCTAGGACACAAGAACTTCGAAACTGTCCTGCTCTACCTGGACGATGTAATTGTCTACTCAAAGACATATGAAGACCACCTGGAGCACCTGGCCGAGGTGTTCGAAGCCCTATCTGGTTTTGGGCTGAAGGTAAAGCCGTCCAAATGCCACCTGTTGAAGCCCAAGGTGCAGTACCTAGGTCATGTGGTAAGCGCCGAAGGTGTAGCGCCAGACCCTGAAAAAGTCACCGTAATCAAGGACTGGCCAAGACCCTCCACTATCAAGGAAGTGCGGCAGTTTCTCAGGCTGGTAGGCTACTACAGAAGATTTATCAAGGGTTTCACCAAGATAGCAGCACCCATGCAGGACCTCCTGGTAGGCCAGTCCAAGAAGGCCAAGAACCCGAAACCTCCGTTCAAATGGGATAAACCAGAAGACGAATCTTTCACCCGACTGAAGATGGCTCTGACCAGAGATGAAGTCCTGGCCTACCCCGACTATGGCCAACCCTTTATATTTCATACCGATGCCAGCAACGTGGGATTGGGAGCGGTGCTGTCCCAGGTACAGCAAGGCAGAGAGCGAGTGATTGCATACGCCAGCAGGAAGCTCTGGCCCACGGAAACGAACCCCGACAACTACAGTTCCTTCAAGTTGGAGTTTCTCGCCATAGTCTGGGCTGTAACAGAGCGCTTCAAACACTATCTCGCCTCCTCCAGATTTACAGTCTTCACAGATAACAATCCGCTGACGCACCTGGAGACTGCGAAGCTTGGTGCCCTAGAACAACGATGGATGGCCCGACTGTCTAACTACGAGTTTACCATCAAGTATCGGGCGGGGCAAAAAAATGCAAATGCTGATGCGATGTCCAGGATGCCCAACTTGCCAGATGGGGAGAAGACCCAGAAGAGCTGGAGGAGATAGAGATACCCGCTTTCTATCGTCATGGGGTGACCCAGTGCTCCCACTGTGTGAGGGACAAGCGCCCCGCCAACAGAGAGGCCATGTTCAACACATTGCCCCACCATGAATGGGCAGAGACGCAGGATAGCGACCCGCTGTCCGCCTAGTCAAGGAGTTGCTGATGCAAGCTGACTCGCACCCTGATCCAGATGCTCCACAGGAGACCCAACAGTTGTGGAAGGAGAAGGGCAAACTGTTCATCTACGAAGGAAAGCTGTGTCGAAGAAGCATCAACTCCCAGACACATGAACTGGTCTGGCAGGTGGTAGTCCCGAGGCGGGATGCGTTAATGGTCGTAGAAGCGTACCACGATGGAGCAGGACACTTCGGGTGGAAGAAGTTGGAAGTCCTGCTACGTGAGAGATTCTACTGGGCTGGCATGAGGAAAGGAATTAAGAGATGGTGTCGAGAATGTGGTCCATGCAACCTGAGACGAAAAGACCGTGACAGCAAGAGGGCTCCCCTGCAGCCCATAATCAGCAAACAGCCACTTGAACTGGTAGCCTTGGACCACGTGAAGCTAGCCCCAAGCCGGTCAGGCTATGTCTACGCTTTCACCATAGTAGACCACTACTCCCGGTTCTTGGTAGTAGTGCCAGTGAAAGACCAGACGGCTCAGACGGAAGCCAAAGCGTTCCAACAGCACTTTTGTCGCCCGCACGGTTACCCTGAACGGGTACTTACCGACCAAGGTCCAGCCTTTGAAGCAGAACTGTTCCAGGAATTCTGTAACTTGTACGGCTGCAAGAAAATCAGAACGACGCCGTATCATCCCCAGACTAACGGGTTGTGTAAAAAGATGAACCAGGTGGTGATAGACCTGTTGAAGATGTTGCCCCTTGAAGAACGTAGCCTGTGGCCAGAGAAGTTGCCAGATTTGGTGAACCTATATAATCACATCCCGGTGAACTCCACCAACTGTACATCCGCTTACCTGATGAGAGCAAGACCTGGTAAGCTACCCATCGACTTAGACATGGGAGTCTTAACACCAGAGACGAAATCACCAGATGCGGATTGGGATACCGAGTGGCAGCAGCAATACCGCAAGGTGCAAGAGTGTGTTGAGAGAAGTTTGTTCCAGGTGAGACAGAAGCAAGAGAAAACTTATAATCAGCACGCACCTGCCGTTCCCTTGTCACCTGGAGAACAGGTACTTAAGAGAAAGAGATGACTCCACAAATTAGATGACCAGTGGGAGGTAGAGCCATACACAGTCCTACCCTCCAATTACGATAACATCAAAGTGTGCCTCATCAGTAAGGATGGAGGGGAAACTTCAGCGGCAGTCTCAAGAGATCACTTGAAGATATGTCCTGAACAGTTGAAACACACAGAAGAAGATCAAGACAACACTCAGCCCACAGAAGGAGTGGAGGAAGTGGTCCAAACAGTACTCGGAGAACTTCCCCGGTCTTGGATGCAGGTGAACAGTGCAATTATAGTACCGGTCCTTACCTTTCTCCAAGCGGCCTCACCGGAAGCTGCAGAAGTTCCAGAACAGCTGGAAGACCAGTCGGTCCCAGAGACAGAAGTTTCATCATCAGCAGACCAGGAGAATCTACCCTCTGCTAGCAGTGAACCTGTCGTACTCAGGGTGAGCCAAATAATTCGTAGGAGATTACCCAGCTTACCTGTGTTACCTCAAACTACCCGTAGGGTAGTTCACACAGAACCCACCACACCAGGGGTAGACACTAGGGACCAGGGTAGAGTAGTGACAACTAACGTACTACGTACATCGACCAGAAGTTCAAAAGGTCAGCTCCATGCCCGCTGCAGAAACTAAAGTGTAAGAGAATAAAAGTGTATGTTGTATATAGTTGTACCCGTTAAATAAAATGGAAAAGTATATTTGTTAAATTTATGGACAATTGGACCACAGGACTAGGTGTGGTCAGGACAATGTTGGATATAGTTACTAACAGGCCTAGAAAATAAACCGCAGGCGTGGCTGAAGACCAGGCCCAACGAAAGAGTGCCCCGAAGCCATGCCCAGGGACGACACACAAAGTGGGTTGATGCAGTTCCCACCAGCCAAATTACAGTTACCAGGATTGTGGCGTAAAGACTAAGCGCCGTAGTGACTGCTTTCAAATTTTGTTGGGTTTTTGTAATTTTTGACTGTTGTAACCTGATTAAATTGTTAATTGTTAATTTTAAAGGTATCCTCAGTCCAGGAGTAGTGAAGTTAACTAGGGGGGAATGTGGCACCCCAGGGGTCCGGTTGCCACAGTGGCATTGCCTCCCTCACAAGAGGTTATGCCATGCCTGGAAGTAAGCAGGGGTCCCCTAATCAGGTTTTGCTAAGCATGCAACACTTTCCTGGCTCAAGACCAGCAAGGGGAGTTCCTCCACTTGGCAACTGGGTTCTGGAGGCGGGGTTAGTGAGACTTAGTGTGAGGAGTTGAAGTCAGGACGTCGAAGAGAGAGGAGCTGGGGACTGGAGCTGCACGGCAGCTCACCCCAGAAGGACCAGCACAGAAGAACCAGACACCGGAGTCCGAGGCTGTGGGGCACTGAAGGCCCAGCAGCAGAAACCGGAGGGCAGGAGATTGTAGGTCTCCTGGCCCCATCAGACGGCCGGAGGCTCAGCAGCACTGCAGGGCCCAGCACCGCCACGTGGGAGCGACGCACCAGCAAGGCCCGAGCTGCCTGCCATACGGGTGAGCACAGAAACGTTGCACTCAGGGACGAGGGCCACCGCACAGCTACAAGCAGCAGGGCCAAAGAGTTTATTGGAAAGGGAAGGCCTCCAACTTCACCTGGCAAGGAGGATTCTTTACTTGCTTCCAGGCTGCCCGGACTTCCACTTTTAGCCAGTACCCTAGTCCCGGCTTGTCTACTCACCAGCAGTAAAGATAAGAGGAAACCGTCATTAATGTTGGAATAATACATATTAATCTGTGTGTGTATTGCAACAACTACTGTGTGCTGTTTCATATGTTGTGCATATTGTGAGGTTGTTAACAAAGTTGTGTTTTAAAAAAAAAAACTCACACAGACAGGATGCCCCTCCTTCTCTTCCTGTATTGTTGATATATGTTTTGTTTCTCCTCATGCTGCAGTAACACCAGACTCCATGCTGTGCGTATGCTGGATATGAATAAACCTACATTCTGTGTTCTAAACTCTGGATGTCACGCGGATTAATACTCTGCTAACAGGTTATGGGCCCAGATGTACCAGAGTCCCCAGAGTTCCCAGAGTCACAGATCCCCAGAACACAGAGGAAAGAAAAGAAAGAAAGACAGCAAACTGAGAAGAAGCAAAGATGGCCACCACCAGCAGCTCCATGAAATTTACAGTGCCAAGTCTCACTAACCAGAATTATCAATCCTGGAAATTCAAAGTGAAAATGCTGCTGATAAGAGAAGGTACGTGGAAATACACACAGGAGCCTATACCTGACCCTGTGCCACAGGAGTGGACAGAGATGGATCAGAAAGCACAAAGTACCATATCACTCAGTATAGATGATGACCAGATTGTGCATGTGTGTAAATGTAATACTGCAAAGGAAATGTGGGAGCAGTTGCAAAAGGTACATGAGAGGATAAATTTAAGCAATAAGCTCTATCTCATGAGAAAGCTGTACCAGTCTAAGCTACAGAAAGGCCATGATATGCAGGATTACATAAGAAGTGTTCTGGAAGTTGTAGAACGCCTGAGAGGCATTGGGGAAGATCTAAAGGACTTTCATGTGGCCGCATTACTGCTTAGTGGCCTTCCAGAGAGCTATGATACGCTTGTAACTGCACTAGATGCGCGTCCAGATGATGAGCTTACACTGGAGTATGTCAGGAGGAAGCTCATAGATGAATATAAGCGAAAGGCAGAAGGTATAAACAGTAGGATATGCAGCACAGAATCTGCTTTACAGACACAAAACCTAACTGATAACAGGAAGCACACAAAAGAAACACGTGAATGTTTTGTTTGCAAGAAATCAGGACATTTGAAAGCTGACTGCAGAGTCTGGAAAGCTAGAATGAATCAGCTGAAAAAGCAAAGCAGTCATCAAAGGGTTAAAAGTGCTGTATCTGGAGAAAATGATTCTGTGAATACTGAAACTGCATTTACTGTCAGTGCAAATACATCAAAGCATGCATGGTGTATAGACTCTGGAGCAACTAGTCACATGACTAATAACAGAGACTTCTTTTCTAAGCTTGACCAAAGTAAATCAGAGAAAGTGATTATGGTTAATGGTCAGTACATGACTTCAGAAGGCATAGGAGATGGTTATATTGATTGTCAAATCTCACCAACACAAAGCAGGAAGATCCCAGTAAAGGATGTGCTGTATGTGCCTAGTCTTGAAAGTAATCTACTATCTGTGAAGAAACTCACAAAACAAGGAAATGAAGTTACATTTAAGCATGATAACTGCATCATCTCAAAGGAAGGCCACTCACTAGCAGAGGGAAACATCACAGATGAACTTTATCAGCTGAAATGCAAAGAGTGTGTGTATACAGCGCAACAAGAAGAGCATAAAAACTGTATACATGTGTGGCATAGGCGTCTGGCACACAGAGACCCAGAAGCAATAAGAAAGTTAGTCCAAAAGCAACTAGCTGAGGATATTACAATTGATCTATGTAACCAGACAATGAAGTGTACTAGCTGCATCAAAGGGAAAATGTCTAGGAAAGCTTTTCCTAAGAGAATTAGTACAACAACAGCACAGCCACTAGATTTAATACACACAGATGTCTGTGGTCCAATGAGCACTCTGACTCCAGGGAAGAAGAGATATTTTCTCACATTTATTGATGATCATTCAAGATATACAGTTGTCCACCTGCTTCACAGCAAGAAGGAAGTTCCAGAGAAACTTGAAATATACCTAGCTGAAGTATATAATAAATTTGGAAGAATGCCAAAGATTCTACGTGCAGATAATGGGACTGAATATACAAGTAATGAGACACAGAGCATTTTAAAGAAAAATGGAATCCTATTTCAGACCACTGTACTGTACAACCCAGAGCAAAATGGTGTCGCGGAAAGAAGGAACCGAACACTATGTGAAAGTGGAAGAAGCATGTTATTTGATGCAAATCTGCCCACAGCATATTGGGGTGTAGCAATCATGACAGCTTGCTATCTTCAGAACAGACTACCAGGTAAAGCTACAGAGAAAACTCCATTTGAGCAATGGAATAGCAGAAAGCCAAAACTACATCACATAAGAATATTCGGAAGTAAAGCATTTGTACATGTTCCCAAAGAAAAGCGAACTAAGTGGGAATCTCACTCTAAGGAAGGTATCCTGGTAGGCTACAGTGAAACCCAGAAAGGTTATAGGATTCTACACCCAGAAGCAAACAAGGTCACAATAAGTAGAGATGTAGTGATTGATGAAAACTTTGTATCACCTAAGTTTTGTGACATCACGCCAGTAGTCCAGCTGAAGTCACAATTACAAGGCAGCAACAAAGAGGATGTAGAAGTCTGGCTGGATTCTTCAACTAATGAAGGAACAACAGAAAAATCAGGTGAATCTGAAATCAGGAGATCGACAAGATCAAACAAAGGTATACCAGCTAAACGTCTATCCTACATTGTCAAGACACTAACTGAATCAGAGCCGAAGTCATGGGATGAAATGCAAGCACTACCTGTCCATGAAAGAACAAAGTGGATCGATGCCGCTAATGAGGAAATCAAATCGCTTCATCAACTCCAAACTTGGAAACTCACCAAGCTACCACAGGGCAAAAAGGCAATCAAGTGCAAGTGGGTCTTCAAAACCAAATATGACTCTGAAGGTAAAGTCCACAGATTCAAAGCAAGGTTGGTCGCAAAAGGATATTCTCAAAAGTATGGCGAAGATTACGATGCTACATTTGCTTCAGTCGCTAAACAGACCACGTTCAGAGCTTTGTTAGCTGTGGCTGCTGTACAAAAGATGTATGTCAGACATTTGGATATAAAAACTGCCTTTTTAAATGGTGACATTGAGGAGGACTTATACATGACTCAACCTGAAGGTTATGTAAAAGGAGGTGAAGAGAATCTTGTTTGCAAACTACAAAAATCTCTCTATGGTCTTAAGCAATCAGCAAGAGCATGGAACACCAAGATGAATAAAGTCTTGTTGGAAGAAGGATTTAAAAGAGGTCAAGCAGATCCGTGCTTATACACAAAATATACAGATGGAAAGTGGATGTATATTCTCTTATATGTGGACGACGTGATTGTTGTTCATCAAGACGACGCAGAAATTGGAAAAATGACTGAAATTCTGAATCAGCACTTTGAAACAAAAGACCTTGGAAGTGTGACATATTATCTAGGAATCCAAATCCAGAGAGAGGAAGATGGAAGTTTTCTTCTAAACCAAAGTGCAAAAATTAATTTGATTCTGAATCAGTTTAAAATGTCAGAGGCCAAAGGTATATCAACCCCAATGGAACCATCCTACCTGAAGCTGGAAGGAGAAGATGACCTGTTGCCTAACAATGAGAAATATCGTCAGGCAGTGGGGGCACTTCTATACATATCAACTATGACTCGACCGGATATCACAACAACAGTTGGAATCCTTTGCAGATATGTGGAAAAACCGCGCCAAAGAGACTGGAATGCTGTTAAGAGACTTCTCCGATATTTGAAAGAAACGCAAGATGTAAATTTAAAACTATCTGCAGCAGGAGATCTAGAACTTACTGGCTATGTAGATGCGGATTGGGCTGGTGATTCGCGTGATCGTAAATCCACAAGTGGATACTTGTTTAAAGTTGGAGAAAGTTCAATCTCCTGGTCTAGTAGGAAACAAGTGTCTGTTGCCTTGTCATCTACAGAAGCGGAGTATGTGTCCGCAGCCTATGCAAGCCAGGAGGTTGTTTGGCTAAGACAATTGATGGACGATCTTGGCAAACCGTCAACTCAGCCGACTGTAATTTATGAGGACAACCAAGGATGCATTAAACTTGCATGCAGTGAAAAGATCAGTGCTAGAACCAAGCACATTGACGTCAGACATCATCATCTACGTGATTTGATAGATCGTGGCAAAATTCAGTTTGTCTATTGTGAAACTGATAAGATGGTAGCTGACATTATAACAAAGCCATTGCCACGAGCTAGGTTCCAAGAATTGAGAACCACAATGGGACTAAGAGGATAAGTAGTTGTTGAGTGGGGGTGTTGGAATAATACATATTAATCTGTATGTGTATTGCAACAACTACTGTGTGCTGTTTCATATGTTGTGCATATTGTGAGGTTGTTAACAAAGTTGTGTTTTAAAAAAAAAAAAAACTCACACAGACAGGATGCCCCCTCCTTCTCTTCCTGTATTGTTGTTATATGTTTTGTTTCTCCTCATGCTGCAGTAACACCAGACTCCATGCTGTGCCTATGCTGGATATGAATAAGCCTACATTCTGTGTTCTAAACTCTGGATGTCACGCGGATTAATACTCTGCTAACAATTAAGTTGTGGACTGATTATTGCTGCGCCATCAATCCCTGCACTACAACGCCCAGCACCACCTATAACATCCACACTGCCCTGGAGCTAACTCTACCTGTGCAGAGCCACACCATCCCTGCTGCACTAACATCAGCTCCAGAGGACCTGCTCCGCAGCGGCGGCTTCCTGTAGCCGCATACCACAGGTGGCGTCACAAACTTTATACAAACACTATAAATCCCCTATAAATAAACTCCTTTTATTGACCGCCCTGGGTCACGGACCGAGTCACCACCACTGTGACATCCCCCAGCATCCACCGGCCCGGCACCGGGTACCCCAAGGCCCAGGGGGCGCGTCACATGCGGCTTCATTAAATGCAACTGTTTAACTGTTCATGAGGACTCGTGTCAAATGTGTCTGGTCAGCAAGTGAATCCAGTTACATGTCTGTGCCTGAGGGCAAGTACCCCTGTATGACTGAGAGAAGCTGCAGCACATGGTCTATGGTCGCCCTGAATAAACAGTTCCCCAAGGATTCCAAAGAATTCATGAAACCTGTCTCGCCCCTATCTAAACCTAGCGGTGTGCATGTAACAAAATCTTTCTATTTCTCTCTGAGGTCTCTCCAGAATGCAGGGCACAATAAACAGACAGGTTATAAAAGAAGTACAATATACTTATGTTGCACCTCTCCTGTCTCTGCCCAGTCCTCCGCTGGCTCGCTTACTCCCTTTCTCCCATCTGACTTCACTCTTCAGAACCTCCAGTGGTCACTGGGACTTAAATGACGTCCTGTTGAGCATCACCCAGTGATGTCATGATGTCTCTTGATGCCTAATGAGCATTGAATTGCAAAAATTTGGGTTCTGGAAAATCCAATTTTTTGTGAAATTTGAAGCAGAGAGACAAAAATAAGACAGCCCCCAAAAAGGGAATGGTATTATAGTATCTAGTTTTGCATTTTGCATGAGTTCTTGTAAATACTGCTATCATAAGGCGGTATCTGCAGCCCATTCAGGTTGCACAGGTTGTCCAGTGCCTAAAGGATAACAAAGAGGTTTGCCATGTCTTTCAGTACAGTCTCCAGAGCATGGAGGAGATTCCAGGACACTGTCTGTGGCACATTATTATTATTATTATTTGGCACTTTTCATGTGAAAAAGGGGGTATACATATGTAGCACCCTGAGGACTCGGCTGCTACAGGGGTATTACACCTCAAGCCAGAGGTGTGGTATTCCACTCCCGGGTAAGGATGGAGTGTGGGACTGAGCTCAGATAGCTGCATGCACTACATACATCCCATTTCCGGGGGACAGACCGACGGTACTCCCACCAGTATATGTGCAGGTACGACAGTGTCTGTCCCTGGCTGGAGTGGGAGGGGGGTGGAACATCCCAGTAGTGTAGGGGCAGATAGGGGGAGCAGTTTGGGTAAGGCTAGGAGCTCATTGGGTGCTGGTCACCTGAGCTCACACATAGAGGGAGTATATAAGGTGGGCACCATCTTAGATCAGGGTCAGTCTTCTGTAGAGGGTCAGTCAGTCCTGAGAGAGGTCCAGGAGCGCCTGCAGAGAGAAGAGAGAGAGGAGAAGAGAAGGACCCAGAGGGGGAGAAGAAGGAACCCCAAGAACCCAGTATACAACCAGAAGGGTGAAGGGTTGGCACGCAAGGGAACCGGATCCCAAATTAGTGGAGGAGAGAAACAACCCTCAACTAAGAACCGGAGGCTGCGACATTACATGTGGAGCAGCCCCTCACCAAGTCCACTAAGAAGGCACACCGAGCATAGGGTCAGGGAAGCCAAAGAAGGTTCACCCAATAGGAGACCCGAGGGAGCCGGACATAAGTGGACCCCTGGTGGGAACGGCCAGTAGAGAGGACAGTCAGAAAGGGAGCTCAGGACCACGCTCCAGAATTGCTTGGGGGTTGGCCGAGTCCAGGACCTGGTGGACGCAGCACGGCTCGGGCGGTCACTCAAGGCCAGAGTGACCAACAGAACAGCAGTAAGTAAAAACCCTGAACTGCACAGCCCGACTCTGAGTCTTCTTACCATCCACACTGCACCACCACTACCACCATCCTCTACACCTGACCCCCTGAGGCTATACCCCTCCCGTTGGGGGTTATACTACCACAGCTGCACATATACCACCAGCCTCAGCGGACCCTGCTGCAGCGGCGGCCTTTTGACCGCAAATCAACGGGTGGCGTAGTCGACACTAAGAACAACTAATAACATCTGTAAAGACTGCCACACACTGAGTTTGACACCCTGGGCACGGACCGGGTCGCCGCCACTCGGAGACTACAACCCCCATCAGATCCGGCTCCGGGTAATCCCCAAACAGCACTGGCCCAGGGGGCGCGTCAACTTTGGCGTAGTCGGCAGGATTTCGTGCCCGCAACCACTGGGTACTGCGTGCCTGAAGAAAAGTTCAAATTTACCTCAAGAAGAAGTCTCCCGCCGGTTCCAGAGGGTCCCCGCCATGGGACGCCATCACGGATCGTTTCCCGCCGGTTGCCCGCCATCTGCAGCTTTTTCCCGCCATCCACGGAGTTTCCCGCCACTGGGAGATGATTCCCGCCATTTCCAGAAGATTTCCCGCCTTGGAAGAGCGGACGCCATTATGGGCGTGCCAGAGGGTGGCAAGAGGTCACCTCCCATCGTGGGCCAGGCCAAGGAATGGCGCCAAAAGCGGAAACCGCCCCCACCAACGGAGACTGTGATGCTAGAGATGTCCATCAGCGTGAGAGAACTGCCCCTGGAACTGACAATCACAAAGTTGCCCCGGGACCACCTTCAATGGGGACGGATACAGAACAAAACAGAGAAGATGGGAGCAGCTTGGAGGAGTCTGGAGGAGCCGTACCCGGAGATGGAGGGAGAGGCAGGCAGCACCGACCCAGTGGTCAGGAGCCTGTTGCAAGCGACAACCCCAGAAGGCCTGGTGGAGATCCTGGCACATCTCCCCCGAGACCGGGAGCGTGCACAGACCGCACTGGAGGGCTTGGCTCAGAGGATGGCCCGAGTGCAGCGGGACGTACTGGCCGCATGGAGCAGAGAGATGGCCCAGCAGGCTGGAACCCGCCAGCGAAGCACGCCACCCGAGACGAGGAGACAGACCGCCTCTGAGGATGGTGCAGGAGGAGTGAAGGCCGGAGACGGCGCCGAAGAGGGAGCTGAACAGATGGAGGCAGGTAAAGGGGACGTCACTACCCCGAGCCGAGAAACCGCGTGCCTGCCCCAGCTCCCCGTCGCAGAGCCCGAAATTCCCCCTGCCGTGCCCGTCGCTGCATCGTCACCGCTCCAGACAAGGCCTCAAGCAGAAGCCGCGGCCGCGACCCATGTGACGTCACGCGCCTCAACCCTGAGCGCGGCAAAGCAGGAAACACCACCGGCCTGGTCGCAAGGTCTAGTACCCCCGGGCGCCGCAGTACCAACAGCGCCCTCTACCTCCACTGAGCCACCGGCCTGGTCGCTGGGCCAAGTAACCCCGGGCGCCGCCGTCTTCACGGTGCCCTTTACGTTCAGGGTACCCCAGGCCTGGTCGCAAGGCCTGGCGAACCCGGGCGCCGCTTCCACCACCGCGCCCTCAACATCTAGAGTGCCGCACCTGGGTGAAGACTTGTTTGCCCAGCACACTTGCCCGGATGGGCAGCCCTTTATATGGCCACCGGAGTACTACCAACTGGAACTCCAAAAAGCAAGGCCCCTGTGCGAGCCCCTGATTCCGGCTCCGAAGCCCGTTAAGAGGACCCCGCTCCCGCTGGAAGAAGCGCAGTTCGAGTGGGACCCCACCGGAGGAGACCTCATGGGGTTCACTCAGGAAACTCGGGCAGCCGCAGCGGAGCGTGTGGAGTGCTGCCGCCAGCAGTTGGCAGTCTTCGAGCAAGAACGGAGAGAGAGGCGGGTCCGTGAGCAGCGGCTGCAGGAACAGAGCGCAGGGCAGAAGAGCAGGACCAGGAGGAACCCCCGTGCAGCTCATGGTCCCCGTGCCACCGGGACTGTGATTAAATTCCAAATGCAGCACGGGTGGGGCTTCATAAGAGATCACCACACCCCCGGCGACGTCTTTGTGACCAGAAGAGACGTGGAGTCCCATCTGCCGGAGGGACACAGAGGTCGTGACCTATATGTAGGGGACGAGGTCACGTTCACCCGGCACAAGTGTGCCAAAGGACCCTACGCCCTCCATGTACACCGGCTGACGGAGGAGGAGCTACGGTGTGAAGAGGAGCAAGAGGACCCGGACGGGTCTGAAAGAGGAGCAGGAGTACGCCGTCATTAAAGTACGGTAAAGAGACTGTACATAGTTACCCGTCAGGGTATAAGAACTGTTACTGCTGCTAGTTAAAATATAGTCCCCGTTGGGACCAGCAAATTGAACTGAAACCCGTGTTTCCCTATTCCCACTGACCGAGGACTGAGAGCGGTCATTCCTTTCCTAATACCTGGCCGAGGACTGAGAGCGGCCATATTTCCCCTTGTATATAGTTGCGTTTTTTAAGGCGCCCCCTACTGGTTTTATAGGAAAGCTGTGTTATTCTACAAGAGACTGTCGCACTTTACCCGGTCACAAGTTGCACCGTGGCCGGAGGAACAAGAAAGTTTACAAGAATGTTTATTATGAAAAAGTTTTATGCTGCAGAAATATATCTATAATGTTTTATATGTTTATGTTGTTATGAAAAAATTGTATGTTTATGGATGTTTTATTCTCTTACAGCCCGAGGACGTGCTGTGATTTACCAGGGGGGAATGTAGCACCCTGAGGACTCGGCTGCTACAGGGGTATTACACCTCAAGCCAGAGGTGTGGTATTCCACTCCCGGGTAAGGATGGAGTGTGGGACTGAGCTCAGATAGCTGCATGCACTACATACATCCCATTTCCGGGGGACAGACCGACGGTACTCCCACCAGTATATGTGCAGGTACGACAGTGTCTGTCCCTGGCTGGAGTGGGAGGGGGGTGGAACATCCCAGTAGTGTAGGGGCAGATAGGGGGAGCAGTTTGGGTAAGAGTAGGAGCTCATTGGGTGCTGGTCACCTGAGCTCACACATAGAGGGAGTATATAAGGTGGGCACCATCTTAGATCAGGGTCAGTCTTCTGTAGAGGGTCAGTCAGTCCTGAGAGAGGTCCAGGAGCGCCTGCAGAGAGAAGAGAGAGAGGAGAAGAGAAGGACCCAGAGGGGGAGAAGAAGGAACCCCAAGAACCCAGTATACAACCAGAAGGGTGAAGGGTTGGCACGCAAGGGAACCGGATCTCAAATTAGTGGAGGAGAGAAACAACCCTCAACTAAGAACCGGAGGCTGCGACATTACATGTGGAGCAGCCCCTCACCAAGTCCACTAAGAAGGCACACCGAGCATAGGGTCAGGGAAGCCAAAGAAGGTTCACCCAATAGGAGACCCGAGGGAGCCGGACATAAGTGGACCCCTGGTGGGAACGGCCAGTAGAGAGGACAGTCAGAAAGGGAGCTCAGGACCACGCTCCAGAATTGCTTGGGGGTTGGCCGAGTCCAGGACCTGGTGGACGCAGCACGGCTCGGGCGGTCACTCAAGGCCAGAGTGACCAACAGAACAGCAGTAAGTAAAAACCCTGAACTGCACAGCCCGACTCTGAGTCTTCTTACCATCCACACTGCACCACCACTACCACCATCCTCTACACCTGACCCCCTGAGGCTATACCCCTCCCGTTGGGGGTTATACTACCACAGCTGCACATATACCACCAGCCTCAGCGGACCCTGCTGCAGCGGCGGCCTTTTGACCGCAAATCAACGGGTGGCGTAGTCGACACTAAGAACAACTAATAACATCTGTAAAGACTGCCACACACTGAGTTTGACACCCTGGGCACGGACCGGGTCGCCGCCACTCGGAGACTACAACCCCCATCAGATTCGGCTCCGGGTAATCCCCAAACAGCACTGGCCCAGGGGGCGCGTCACATAGCAAACACAATTGCAAAAATCTTGAACAAAAACGCAATGGCAAACTGGTACTGGAGGAGAGAGGACCCTACCTGCGATGTCTCACAATCTTCAAGGGATGGGTGAGGATACAGTAGGTGAGGGTAGAGCTGGTCATGCAGCGGTGTGGTGGAGCAATGATTACTGCAGGTTGTAGGCTTTTCGGAAGAGGTGGGTTTTCAGGTTCCTTTAGAAGGTTTCCTCAGTAGGCAAGAGTCTGATGCTTTGGGGTAGAGAGTTCCAGAGTAGGGGGGATACACGGGAGAAATCTTGTATGCGATTGTGAGAAGAAAAGATAAGAGGGGAGTAGAGAAGGAGATCTTGTGAGGATCGTAGGTTGCGTGTAGGTGTGTACCGGGAGACTAGGTCACAGAAGTATGGAGGAGAAAGGTTGTGGATGGCTTTGTATGCCACGGTTAGGGTTTTGAACTGGAGTCTCTGGGCAATGAGGAGTCAGTGAAGCATTTGACAGAGAGGAGAGGCTGGGGAGTAGGCGGGAGGCAGGTGGATTAGTCGGGCAGCAGAGTTTAGGATAGATTGGAGGGGTACGGGAGTGTTAGCGGGGAGGCCACAGAGCAGGATTTTGTAGTAGTCGAGGCGGGAGATGATGAGGGCGTGCACTAGTGTTTTTGCAGATTCATGGTTGAGGAATATGCGGATCCGGGAGATGTTTTTGAGTTGGAGTCGGCAGGAAGAGGAAAGGGCTTTGATATGTGGTTTGAAGGAGAGGTTAGAGTCCAGGGTTACCCTGAGGCAGCGAGCTTATGGGACTGGGGAAAGTGGACAGCCATTGATTTTGATGGATATGACTCGCCCCCAGGGCCATGGGGTACTCGGCAGCCGGGCCTTATGGCTGCTTGCAGGGGGGATATCACGGTGGCTGGCCCGGTTCGTGACCCAGGGCGGTCAGTCCAAATAGGTGATATAATTGTTAGGGACATTTTGTGACGCTGACTCGCCCCCGGGGGCCTGCAGCTGATCGCAGGGTTATCACGGTGGCTGGCCCAGGGCGGTCAGTGCTCAAAGGGGTATCAATTATTAGTAGAAGTTCAGAGAGTTCGTGACGCCACCTGTGGTGTCTGGTGAAGGTCCTCTGAGACAGATGTCAAGGCAGCTAAAGATGGTACAGCTCCCCAGAGGCGGAGCGGGCCTCAGGGCAGTGTAAATAGATGAATGGTGCACTGGGCGTTGTAGTGCGGTGATGGAAAATGGCGCCGGTGAAGAAACAGACAGAGGCTGTTCGATGCAGTCGTCCAAGGTTTTACTTACAGTTCTTAGGCAATTCACAAGTGCACTTTACAGGTGAAGGCCTCCCGCGTCGCGCTGCGTTCACCAGGCAGGGGTTCAGTCCTTCCTTAAGCAGCTTAGTGCCTGGCAGAACCTCACTTTCTCGTGTTCCTACTTTGACCATCTTTACACTTGGTCCTTCTCACCGCTGCCCTACGCTGCTCACTCTCAATCCCGCTGGGGTATGCTGAAGTCCTTCCTGTACGTCGGATCCGGGACCAACCTGACCCCCTGGGGATTAGAATGAAGCAAACCGATCCCTCCTGACACCTGGCAGGAGCGGGGCATACGGGTGCCGTCCTGCACGCGCCGTACCCCCTGGGATCCTTTTTGGAGAATGGAGCCTACTCCCTGCTCCACTCCGGGGCCTCTATCCTGAGCCCTAACTTGTGGAACAGAGTTCTGACTGAGCCTCTGCTCCCAGACAGTCTTCACTAACTGACCTCAACTCCAAATATGGCTTCCTATTATATACCTACTGTATAAGTGCTTCCTGTATCTGCTTCCTCCACCCACACCCACTACTGGTTCCCCCTACCTTTGGATTCCCCCCTACTCCAGCCAGGGTCGGGGCTCAGCAGAAACTACATTGCAACTTGCTCCTCCTGCTGGCCTGGAGTGGTGTAGTGTTGGATGTGGGTGTTTGAGGTTCCGTGCAGCACACCTATCTTACCCGAGAGAAGGAAGACACCACACCTCTGGGTGAGGTGCAGTATCTCTGTGGCGACCGAACCCTCAGGGGCGCCACAATGCCACCTGTGGTACCTGGTGAGGATCACCAGCACTGCAACAGTCCTCTGAGGCAGATGTTAGGGCAGCTAGAGATGGAACGGCTCCCCACAGGTGGAGCAGGCCTCAGGGCAGTGTAAACGATGCAGGTTGCGCTGGGCGTTGTGGTGCAGGGGGAACGATGGCGCAGTAGGAGTAACGGACAGAGACAGGGAATTTGCTTTGTTACCTTTACTCATGCAATTGTTAGGTATGGTCCAGGGTACTCCATAGGATAGGTGCACTTCAGGACTTCGCCCCAGTGAGCGGGTATAAGGCGGCCTCCTGATCCGTGTTTGCCTCTGTGTATGCTCCTGGCCAGCCTGCAACTGGGCCTAGATTATGTGTTACTTCACCTGTTGCTCAGAAGTAGGACCTCCGGTTGGTAACCACTTTCCCTGGACGTCGGGGCCTTCGTGGTTCCTGGTCCTGTGTGTGTCTAGCTTTCAAGTTTTGCCAGGGACTTGTAGTCCTCCTGGGATTCCGGTTGACCCTACTGGGTGTAAAGGGTCCCTGTAGGCACGGACCCGGAGTCCGGTATGTATAACGGGGTGAGCTTACTATGCTCCTCTGCCCCCTTGGTTCCACTCTCCTTTCCTCCTCGCCGTCGGCCACACTCGGGGACGTCACTACTCGGCAGCTGACGTGCTGCGTCTTCACCGCTCTCTGAGCATCGGCACGCTCTCAGACTCTCTCTGTCTGACTGCTCTGTTCTGCTCTGAGCACTGACTAAACTCAGACTGACTCTGACTAACTAACTCTGACTAACCAACTGAGCTGCCTGGCTCCACCTTCCCTTTATATGTCCCTATCAGGGCTCCCTCTGCTGGTATGAGGTGGAAGGTGGAGGTGTGTGAATGTAGTGAGGGCCTCTTGTGGAGAAGTCCATCCATGCACCCATATGGGTCTGTGGCACCAAAGTCAGATGGGGGGGCTGAGTGAAATGGGGGAAAGATGATGAATTCTGTTTTATCCATGTTAAGTTTTAGAAATCTAGCAGAGAAGAAGGATGAGATAGCGAACAGACATTGTGGGGTTCTGGTTAGTAAGGAGGTGATACCAGGTCCAGAGAGGTACATCTGTGTGTCGTTAGCATAGAGATGATACTGAAAGCCGTGGGACTCTATGAGCTGTCCCAGGCCGAGGGTGTAGATGGAGAAGAGCAGGGGTCCTATGACTGAACCTTGGGGAACACCGACAGATAGGGTGCGAGATGAGGAGGTGGTGTGTGAGTGAGAAACACTGAAGGTTCTGTCTGTTAAGTATGACTAGATCCAAGATAGGGCCAAGTCTTTGATACCAAGAGATGAGAGAGTCTGTAGTAATAGGGAATGGTCCACTGTGTCAAGGGCAGATGACAGTTCCAGGAGGAGAAGGACAGAATAGTGTCGCTTGGATTTAGTGGTTAGTAGGTCGTTGGTGACTTTAGTCAGGGTAGTTTCAGTAGAATGGTGCGGTTGGAAGCCAGATTGTAAGCGGTCAAAGAGGGAGCAGGAGGAGAGGTGGGAGGACAGTTCAAAATGGACGTGCTGTTCCAGTAGTTTTGAGGCATAGGGGAGAAGTGATATGGGGCGATAGCTAGTCAGAGAGGATGGGTCAAGGGAGGGTTTTTTGAGGATGGGTGTGATGGAGGCATGTTTGAAACATGAGGGGAAGACACCAGTTGTTAGTGACAGGTTGAAGAGGTGGGTTAGAGTTGGGATGAAGACTGTAAGGTTAGGGATGAGGTGGAATGGGATAGGGTCAAGTTCACAGGTGGTGAGGTGTGACTTAGAGAGTAAGGAGGAAAGTTGATCTTCTGAACTGGCGGAGAAGCTGGTTTTGGAGGAGGAGGATTGAGTAGATATGAGGAGGGGCTGTGGGGACTTTAGGAAAAAGCTTTGTCTGATGGTATCAATCTTCTGCTTGAAGAATGAGGCAAAGTCCTCGGCTGAGATGAAAGTAGAGGGAGGAGGCGATGGGGGGCGGAGGAGAGAATTGAAAGTGTTGAATAGCTGTTTAGGGTTGTGTGACAGGGAAGTTATGAGAGATGAGAAGTAGGTTTGTTTTGCTGCAGTGAGTGTGGACTTGAAAGTAGTGAAGGACTGTTTGAATGCGATAGAGTGCTCGTTGGAGTGGGACTTTTCCCATTTCTGCTCAGCAACCCTGGAGGTCAGTCTCAGTTCTTTTCAGGCTGGTGTGCCAGGATTGCCTGTTGATTGTGCGAGCTTTGTTATATGTAAGGGGGGTGACCGAATTTAGAGCTGTAGCTGTTGTGGTGCTATATGAAGCAGCAGCAGCATCTGCATTGTGTAAGGAACTTATGTCTGTAAGAGGGAGAAGGGACTAAGAGAGTGAGTGTAGGTCAAGGTGTTTGAGATTTCTGCAAGGGTATGCAAGTTTGTCAAGTGGGGATTGTGCACCGGGAGAGGAGAGGGAAGAGAATGTTAGTAGGTTGTGGTCAGATAGAGGGAGAGGTGAGTTGGAGAGGTTAGATAAGGAACAGAGGCGGATGAAGATGAGGTTCAGTGTGTGGCCATCTTTTTGGGTGGCTGCGGAAGACCATTGAGGAGGAAGGAGGAAGTGAGGGATAGAAGCTTAGAGACAGATGAGTGGGAAGTGTCAATGGGGATGTTGAAGTCACCCATGATGATAGTGGGGATGTCAGCGGAAAGGAAGTGAAGCAGCCAGGTGGTGAAGTGGTCGAAGAAATTGGTGGCTGGCCCTGGAAATGACAGCCAGTTGGAGGTTGGAGGGGGAGTAGATGTGTAAATAGTGCGCCTCGAAAGAGGGGAAAGTAACAGAGGGCGACAGTGGAATTGGGGAGAAGGAGCAGTTATCTGACAGGAGGATACCAATTCCTCCGCCATGCTTGCCGCTGGAGTGTGGGAAAGATGGGATCCACCATAGGAAAGTGCAGCTGGAGAACCTGTGTCAGAGGGGGTGAGCCAGGTTTCTGTGATGCCGAGGAAGGAGAGTTTGTTAGTAATGAAAAGATCATGGATGTAGGAAAGTTTGTAGCAGACAGAGCGAGCGTCCAGAGAGCTCCTGTTAGTGGGACTGGGGAAGCGGGGGCTGGGCGGATGGGTATAAGGTTAGAGAGGTTATGGAAATTTGTGGTAGGTTGTGGGTAGGAGGTAGAAGTGACTGTGGGGATGTGGTGAGGAAGGCCAGGATTTGGAGAGATATCGCCAGCAGTGAAGAGGAGAAGAGAAAATGTTAGTAGGTGGGAGCATGAGAGAGCATGAAGTGGCTGTCTGTGTTTGGAGACAGAGGATTGAATATTAAAGAAGAATTCTGAAGAGGAGGTGAATTGAAGGGGTAGGATGGGGGGAGAGATGAACAGTTCATTACAAGGTGTAGGTATTAGGGGGGTTAGTAGAAAGTAGAGGACTATAGGGGAGAGAGTGAAAACACATAGAAACATTGCTTATTGTGAATGTGTACTATCTTTCAGTGCATAGTTAAAGAGGGTATAAAGTGTGGTTACCTGACTCCTGCAATGACTAACTGCCAAATGTAATAACTGCCCACACTTGGCGCCGATGACATTCAGCGCAAGACACGTGCATGTGACGCGCCCCCTGGGTCGTGGGGTACCCGGTGCCGGGCTGGTAGATGCTGGGGGAATATCTCAGTGGCGGTGACCCGGTCCGTGACCCAGAGCGGTCAATAAAAGGGGTTATGTATAGGGGATTTATAGAGTTTTTATAGAGTTCAACGGGAGCCGCCGCTGCAGAGCAGTCCTCTGAAGCTGATGTTACTGCAGCAGGGATGGTGTGGCTCTCCACAGGAAGAGCTAGCTCCAGGGCAGTGTAGATGATGTTGCAGGTTGTGCTGGGCGTTGAAGTGCAGGGGTTGATGGCGCAGCAAGAAACACAGAGACAAGATAGTGCAGTCCCAGGGTCTTTACTCACAGTTGTTGCAGTCCAGATTACAGGCGCCAAAGCAATCTCCCTCGTCGTGCTGCGCTTACTCAGTGAGGGGCTCAGTCCACCCTCAGATAGCTCCGGAGTACACAGCAGGACCCCCTTCTGTGTCTTCTCTCTGGCTGTCTCCCTGAACCTCATACCAAGTGTTCCAGTCTAGTACCTGCGGGCCTTGGCGGGCAACGTCTGCTCCGTCCCCTGGGTCCTATATAGCTACCTTCCTGGTGAGACTGGTATGGGATGTTGGCTACATGACATAATGTTCTGCAGCCTCCGGTTTCTAGCTGAGACGTTCAATCTTCTACTAGTTGAGGGACCGGTTCCCTGTGTGCAGCCTGACCCCTCCACCTCCCGGTAGATTCGGGCGCACGGGTGGCTTCTCGCATTGCCCGTACCCCTGGGGTCCTCTCTTCTGTTCCTGGAGCCTTTCTGCTCCATCTACTCTCTTCTCTCCTTCTCTTCAACCTTGGGCCTCACTGATTAGGCCCGTCTCTGGAGCAGAGCTCCTACAGAGCCCCTGCACCTTCCACTCTCCTCCTCTGACTGAACTGACTTTCTAAGATGGCTTCACTATTTTATATCTTTCTTCTATGTGCTCCCCTTAACTACGTCCTCCACCCACACCCACTACATGGTTCCCCCTTACTAGGCCCCCCCCCCACTCCAGCCAGGGTCCAGGGATTGTGCTCTCCTGTAGGAGCAATCTCGCCCTGCCCTCTGAAGTGTGGTGTAATGAATGCAGGTGTTAGGGTCCTGAGCTGTACTCCTTCCTTGCCTGAGGGTGAGATACCACACTTCTGGGTGAGATGCAGTACCTCTGTGGCGACCGAACCCTCAGGGGCGCTACACATGCACCCCACACGCGTGCACCCCTTAAGCAGCTTCTAAATTTATGAAGCAGAACTGTAGAAGAGCATCAACTGAACATCAGGACCAATATCTGCTCCTTTGTGTAAGTATGAACAGGAGGACTGCAAAGGCCCTACAACATAACCAGAAGCACGTTACACCCAAAATTGTCAGAAACAGACTCCATGAGGGCGGTATGAGGGCCCGACATCCTGTAATAGGACCTTACTCACAGCTCAGCACCTTGCAACTCAATTGGCATACACCTGAGAACACCAGAATTGACAGGTCCTACGTTCTCTGTACAGGTGATAGCAGGTTCACATTGAGCAAGTGATAGATGTGAAAGTCTGGAGACGCCGTGGTGAATGTTATTCAGTCTGCACCGTCACCCAGCATGATGGGCACCATGTGATAGCCAACGGCAACCTGACTGCTGTTAGGTACACGGATGAAATCCTTAGAGCCAATGTCAGACCTTACTGTGGTGCAGTGGACCGTTGGTTCCTCCTAGTGCAGGACAATACCCTTCCTCATGTGCCATACTGGGAAGGCAGTTCCTGGATGATGAAAACATTGATGAGCTCACTTTCCCCAGACCCAGGTGCAAACCTGGTACAACTTGTGTAGCTACACAGGGGTCCAAAAGGTAAGAGGGGCCACTACCACTTCCAAAACAGGTGGAATTGTCTGTGTCCACTCATGCCCAGACCTGAATCCAATTGTGAATCTTTAAATCATTATGTATCAATGCATCCAATGCCGGGGTCTGGGAGGCTGTGGTTGGTGTGACCGAAAAGGATGATTGCAACAGACTCCATGGATGGGCGGCTTATGACTGGTAGTGAACAGAAGGGCGGCTATATTAAAGGGGCCAGAGCCGTACTTATAAGCAGAGGCCCACATGACGGTGATTGGGCCAGGAGAGAAAAATAAAGTTTGAATGGGGTCTATGGGATTGGATCAATAGGGAGTGGGAGGGGATAGTAAAAGGGAGTATAAAAGGAAAAGTGTGGGAAAAGGGGCCATTCCTGTGGGGACAGCAATGGGAAAAGTCTCACCTGCACACCCTCTTTTTTCAGGGAATTTAGAGATATCTAATGGAAATATATAGTACAGACCAAAAGTTTGGACACACCTTCTCATTTAAAGATTTTACTGTATTTTCATGACGATGAAAATTGTACATTCACACTGAAGACATCAAAACTATGAAATAACACATGTGGAATTATATACTTAACAAAAAAGTGTGAAACAACTGAAAATATGTCTTATATTCTAGGTTCTTCAAAGTAGCCACCTTTTGCTTTGATGATTGCTTTGCATACTCTTGGCATTCTCTTGATGAGCTTCAAGAGGTAGTCACTGAAAATGGTTTTCACTTCACAGATGTCCCCTGTCAGGTTTAATAAGTGGGATTTCTTGCCTTATAAATGGGGTTGGGACCATCAGTTGTGTTGTGCAGAAGTCAGGTGGAGACACAGCTGATAGTCCTACTGAATAGACTGTAAGAATTTGTATTATGGCAAGAAAAAAGCAGCTAAGTAAAGAAAAACGAGTGGCCATCATTACTTTAAAAAATGAAGGTCAGTCAGTGCGAAAAATTGGGAAAACTTAGAAAGTGTCCCCAAGTGCAGTTGCAGTAACCATCAAGTGCTACAAAGAAACTGGCTCACATGAGGACCGCCCCAGGAAAGGAAGACCAAGAGTCACCTCTGCTTCTGAGGATAAGTTTATCCGAGTCACCAGCCTCAGAAATCTCCGGTTAACAGCAGCTCAGATTAGAGACCAGGTCAATGCCATACAGAGTTCTAGCAGCAGACACATCTCTACAACAACTGTTAAGAGGAGACTTTGTACAGCAGGCCTTCATGGTAAAATAGCTGCTAGGAAACCACTGCTAAGGACAGGCAACAAGCAGAAGAGACTTGTTTGGGCTAAAGAACACAAGGAATGGACATTAGACCAGTGGAAAGGTGAACGGATGGACTCTACATGCCTGGTTCCCACCGTGAAGCATGGAGGAGGAGGTGTGATGTGTGGGGGTGCTTTGTTGGTGACACTGTTGGGGATTTATTCAAAATTGAAGGCATACTGAACCAGCATGGCTACCACAGCGTCTTGCAGCGGCATGCTATTCCATCCGGTTTGCGTTTAGTTGGACCATCATTTATTTTTTAACTGGACAATGACCCCAAACACACCTCCAGGCTGTGTAAGGGCTATTTAAGCCTATAAGAAAAGCTAGTAATCACAATTAGAACATCCAAGAGAGGAGGGAGAGGAATATTATAGAAATAATACCAATATATAAAAAGAGCATCGCCCTCAATAATAAGCAGCCAAAGATATAGCTGTTGTTACAAAATACAGTATCTTTATTAGTTAAAATACAACATATAATATATAACCGTAAAGGACAAAAAGGAGTGACTAGGATGAAAGACCCCAATGGGGGTCTGCAAGAGGGAATGAGGCGCGCTATTCATTCCCTCTTGCAGACTCCCGTTACCCGGTCATCATTATGTCACAAGGTAATG
Organism: Phyllobates terribilis; assembly: GCF_046119375.1. Classification (NCBI taxonomy): domain Eukaryota; kingdom Metazoa; phylum Chordata; class Amphibia; order Anura; family Dendrobatidae; genus Phyllobates; species Phyllobates terribilis. Next base: position 910,757 of record NW_027363046.1, read on the forward strand.
TGCGGCTATTCTGATTATTACTAGCAGATCATCTCAGATACCTTATCTGCTATATTATTCTATTTAGCTCAGATTTATAGCCTAGCTGGACCCATATCACATTGCCTGACTATGTATTATACCTGGTCATTCATTATGGAGTTACATCTGCAACTGGGCTAAGGTTTCCCTCTCACTCTTATGGGGTTTTCTCCATCTTAACCCCCATTGGGGTCTTTCATCCTAGTCACTCCTTTTTGTCCTTTACGGTTATATATTATATGTTGTATTTTAACTAATAAAGATACTGTATTTTGTAACAACAGCTATATCTTTGGCTGCTTATTATTGAGGGCGATGCTCTTTTTATATATTGGTATTATTTCTATAATATTCCTCTCCCTCCTCTCTTGGATGTGTAAGGGCTATTTGACCAAGAAGGAGAGTGATGGGGTGATACGCCAGATGACCTGGCCTCCGCAGTCACCAGACCTGTACCCAATCTAGATGATTTGGGGTGAGCTGGACCGCAGAGTGAAGGCAAAAGGGTCAACAAGTGCTAAGTGTAGCGTCGGCGTCCCTGCCGCCTGCTAGGCAGGGACGCTGTTCCCCTCACCTCTCCGCTCCGTGCCCGGCGTCCTCCTCCCGCTCTGCTGGCAGCGCGCGCTGCTTCCCGGCAACTGTGCTTAGGGCGCGCGCGTTCCCCCTCTCTTAAAGGGGCCGCGCGCACCGTCCTAAGGAGTCCCCGGCCAATGGCCGGAGGACCTCACCATATATAAGGCATCTCCTCCAAAATGGAGGTGCCCGAGCAATGTTGTTGCAAAGCCTTCACTCTGCTTCAGCCCTCAGGTCCCGTTACCAGTTACCTGCCAGTCACCTGCCAGATTCCTGCTTGATACCTGCCTGATATCCGCTTACCTGCTTGCAAGCCTGCGGTCCGACGGTCTGCCTTCCGACACCTGTCAGTCTGTCTATGGACCAGCCTGCCCGCTCACCAGGGAGCGCTCACCTGCTACCTGCCTGCTAGCCTACCTGGAGGCTCTGCCGTCACTTTCCGTGACCACCTGCCAGTCCAGAGACTCTTGCCCGCTCACCTGGGAGCGCTCACCTGCTACCTGCCTGCTAGCCTACCTGGAGGCTCTGCCGTCACTTGCCGTGACCACCTGCCAGTCCAGAGACTCTTGCCCGCTCACCTGGGAGCGCTCACCTGCTACCTGCCTGCTAGCCTACCTGGAGGCTCTGCCGTCACTTGATGTGACCACCTGCCCGTCCAGAGACTCTTGCCCGCTCACCTGGGAGCGTCCACCTGCTACCTGTCTGCTAGTCTACCCTGAGACTGTCCCTGTCACTTGCTGTGACTACCTGCCCTTCTACCCAGAGACTGTCCCTGTCACTTGCCGTGACTACCTGCCCTTCTACCCAGAGACTGTCACTGCCACTTGCCGTGACTACCTGCCCGTCTTCCCTGGGAGCCACCCGCTTCCTTACAAGGACCGCCCCCTTGTATAGTTGCTCAGAGGTTCCGCCTCCCAGACCCGTTACACTAAACATCTCTGGGAACTCCTTCAAGATTGTTGGAAGACTATTTCCGGTGACTACCTCTTGAAGCTCATCAAGAGAATGCCAAGAGTGTGCAAAGCAGTCATCAAAGCAAAAGGTGGCTACTTTGAAGAACCTAGAATATAAGATATATTTTCAGTTGTTCCACACTTTTTTGTTAACTATTTAATTCCACATTTGTTAATTCATAGTTTTGATGCCTTCAGTGTGAATGTACAATTTTCACAGTCATGAAAATACAGAAAAATCTTTAAATGAGAAGGTGTGTCCAAACTTTTGGTCTGTACTGTATATTGTTATGTTTTATGGCTCGGGCTTATGATGAAGGTTATAAATTTTTACTATGAGTCACAGTGGCTGGGGCAGTAGGGGGGGTCTTTGGGGTTGGTGGAATTTTTTATGGGTGGGAATTTACAGAGATGGTTCCCTTCAGGATGGAATTACTAATTGGCTGATCTGGCACTTAGTGGGGCTCTGGACAGGGGTGTACTCTTGGAGCCAGTGGTGGTGTTTCCTTTACCACTGATTGTGGTGTGGTGCCCTTGAGCTTGGGGTTACGGCTGAGAGTAAAATAATTCTATGGAAAAATGCCTTGTTCTACATGTGCCGGATCTTGTAGCCCCAAGGACCTCCGCCAATTCTTTCATTGGTTATTGTTGTTTGTTAATAAATGGCCGATATGGCAAATTATATCCAAAAAAAAAGTCTCCTGTGTATCATTTATTATAAGTTAAGTGGTATGAGACACTGCTTGGGGAGAAAGAAAATAATTAATATGAGGGATGGTTTCAGGAGAACGATTTGTGCCATACACCGTCATGATCACAGATATATTTTTTTAAATGTCAGAAATGTATTTTTTAACATTTTGATTTCTTTGATTAACAGTTCTGCACACAGAGATATTCCCCTAAGGCCACATTCACACATTCAGTATTTGGTCAGTATTTTACATCAGTATTTGTAAGTTAAAACCAGGAGTGGGTGATAAATACAGAAGTAGTCACGTGTTTCTATTATACTTTAACTCTGATTCTTCCACTCCTGGTTTTGGCTTACAGATACTGATGCAAAATACTGACCAAATACCGAATGTGTGAATGTGGCCTAAGAAAGACAAAACCTCACTTCTATTTTTGTAAATATTCAGGTTTCGGATTTTATTAACCTTTATGATTAACCAGCAGCACTGTAGCTGTTCAATACTAAAATTAATCATTAAAAATACAAATTGTGCACTCCGTGTATATCTGTATACTGTATGTATACATCTGCAAAAGTTTGGTTCCCCATCCTTCAAATTTGATATCTATCTATCTATCATTGTGACATTAGAATAAAAATGATGTCACAAGTGATGTGATGACATCACCACATTCTATATCCCAGTGTTCCGTCCTAAGGGAAACCACTGCCTTACAGACTCCCAAGGGTGAGGCAGCCCCTTTTGTTTTTCGTGACAAACGAAGCAAAAATTGATTTTAAAATGGATAATTACAGAAGAGCCCAAAGAGATCGGGTTCTCAGAGAGAAGAGAGGAATAAATGAAGAGCAGGTACTATTGTTCGCTTTAGGGCGAAAAGACTTTATACTACCGGACGTGGACACTGACGCCTCAAAAATGGCGTCCAAACGTCAAATTCTAGACAAAATGAGAAAGACCAAAAGACATGAGATCGTTACAGAGAGAAGGAAATGGAGACCCTCACGGAGTCTCACTCTGCAGCCTCCGCTGAGCTTCAGAAGGCCATACTTATCTCCTTGAAAAAACTCGGAGATCTGGTCCCTGAACTACGGAGGAGAAACAAAGAAGCCATCCTCAATAAGAGGAGAAACATCAACGCAGAGTTAGAGCTGGAAGAGGTTCTCCAAGAGACACCGAGACAAGTCACATCCTCCAGATCTGAAAGTCTGGAGACACCGAAACTACAAAGAGCGGCAGCCCAGAAGAGGATCAGGAACAGCAGAGACTGGGTTGTCCAATGTAGAAGACGTCTCATCTACGCTAAATCCATTATAAATGGGAATGGTGCATTACGGAGGTCGAGGTCATCAGCTGAAAACATCTCCATCCCAGAGAACAAACAGCTGAGTGTTTCTCCACCAAACACATCACTGGATACAGATGGACCAGGTAAGATGGGATCTGCTCAGTGTAATAAGACTGGGGGTGAGGAGGATTATACTCCTAATATTATGTACTGGCATCAATTATCACAAGTGCAGAAAAACTGTCCTTGTTGCCCATAGCAACCAATCACAATGCGGCTTTCATTGTTCCATAGAATGTTAAGAGATGGAATCTATGCTGTGATTCGTTGCTATGGACAGCAGGGACATTTTTATTATTGGACAGTTTTGATAAATGAGAGCCCAAATATTAGACATTTCCTGCTCATTTACATAATTCTATTTAAAATTATAATATTTTCTTTTAGTTATATTTGTTAACCCCTTCTTGACCGGGTAACCTTTTGTTGTTTTTTCCTTCCTCCTTCGAAAACCCATAACTATTTATTTTTTAATTTGTCTCCCAATGTAGCTGTATGTGGACTTGATTTTTTAGTGGACGAGCTGTAGTTTTGAACATTATTTATTTTACTATTCAATGTTCTTGAAAAAGATTCAAAATGTGGTAAAATTGTGGAAAAAAGTGATTCCGCCATTGTTTTTTTTTACTGTGTTCATTGAGTGGTAAAAATGACCTGACAGAATGATTCTCCATGTCAGTTACAACTATGATAATGCTGAACAGGCATAGGGGTTATAATTCACTGAACTGGTAGAAGAAAATTAGGAATTTTATAAAAAATAAATTGGTTTGTGTCCCTATATTCTGAGACATTATATCTTTTGGATTTTGATAGCTGGATGGAGCTGTGCGAGGACTTGATTTAGTTTTTTTTGCGTGACAAGTTGTAGCTTTTATAGATAACTTTCTCGGGTAGACAAGACATTGTGATATCTTTTATTACAATTTATTAGATGTATATTGCGCCCTCACAAAAACACTATTCTGGTCTTTACATTTATTTTCTCATTTCAGTGTTTACTGTTTGGGTTAATTAATGTTCCGGATGTGGTTATACTAGATATTCAAATTATTACTATTATTATTATTATTATTATTATTATTATTAATGGGGAAGTATTTTTTTTACATTTTATTATTTTTTTTACTTTTTTTTGTTACTTCTTTTCTTTATTCTCCTTTGGGGACTTGAACCTGCGATATTCTGATTGCTTCTACTAGATACTGTGATAGAACTGTATATAGCTAAATTAAAAATCTCATATGAAAGCCAGGCTGGTCTTAACAGGAAGAGGAAAAGACAGGGGCTTTCAGCAGGCTGAGGTAGTCATTTCCAATAATGTGTTCACTAAGGGGTTCAAATTTTTTATATCATCTCAGCAGATGGAATCGATAAGACGCCCTACGACACAACGGACATACCGGCACAAAGCCTTGATGATGCCAGTTTACAGATTTCTGACCCAAGAGAACTGGTCCACACAGACCAACCTATAGACTTTTCCAATCTCGAGTTCTGGAAAGTTCTTGGAAAAGGAAACTATGGAAAAGTAAGTGTCCATTTATATTGTCCGTGTTCCCAATGTATCCTGCACCAGATACACAGGAGAGATGTACATATTCATTACAGGATGCTCATATGTAATGATAATTGGGATTAACTAGTGAACTACTACACAGTAATAGATGAGAGTTTGGTCTGATCTGTTGTGATTTTTCTCCAGGTCGTCTTGGCATCAGATCCAGTCAGTGAAGGGCTGCTGGCCATCAAAATCATGGACAAAAGTTCTTGTGAGGACTTAATCTCTACAGAGCTAGAAGTCCTTAGAATGGCTGCCGGGTGCCCCTACCTAATGACTATGCGGGCGTTTAGGGAAACACCTACGGAGTATGAAATAGCCATGGACTATATGGCTGGAGGAGACCTGTTTGGCCACATGAAAGACTCAATGATGTTTAACACAAAGACAATAAGGTAAATGTCCGGTACTGAATGTGAATAATCCGCTGCCGGCACATTGTAGTCTTAGATCAATGGACAACGACAACAGGAGAAACTAATGATGTGAAAAGGACACGTGTGTGATCTCCTCATGTTCTCTGTATGATTGTGCATGTAACCACTGATCCATCCTTTCTACTCCACAGACTCTTTGCGGCAGAGATGGTGTGCGGACTCCAGTTCCTGCATGAACGCGGCGTCATACATAGGTAATCATTTCACCTTCATAAATCTGTCACCTGTGACTCTCTGTTGTCTCCTTACATATCTATTGTAGAAAGTTCTTTCTATGAATTGTCCTCACAATCAGTGTCTGCTCCTTCTCCCTGCAGTGACCTGAAGCCAGAGAACATCCTCCTCCAAGACACCGGACACATCAAAATCTCAGACTTTGGCTTAGCAGCCATGTATGTATTTGAGGGTGACATAGTGGAATATACTGCTGGCACTAAGGGTTACATAGCGCCCGAGGTAAGGAACATCTCTGTGTGATTGATGTCGATAGTAGGATTGAGGGATAACCTGATCCCAATGTATTCTGCTCATATCTAATCACAGACCGGTCCTCATAGTCTCTGTGTGTAAATCCCCTTCCCGGTATATTCAGATTCTCTCCAATCTCATGTTCCCATAGGTAATGGACGGTGAAGGATACAACCATCTGGCAGACTCCTTTTCCTTTGGCGTAATCTTATATATGATGACTGTAGGTGACTGGCCATTCTATACCAGAGGCACAATGGACGAATACCACCAGTCTCTGTATGACGACATCCCTTCTTTTCCACCTGGGAACTGCTGTCATGCCATGGATATCATAAAACGGGTGAGTAAGATCAGATGGACAATGATAATGGGGGATTACAAGAAGATATAGAAGATAAGATATGGACAGTCCATAGACATTGTGTAATAATTTATCAGTAATAATACATAATATAATGACTAATGCTTTGTTTTCATTTTCTAGCTCCTCTGCAAAGCTCCATCTGCCCGATCTGCCATTACATCATCCATCAGATCGCATCCGTTTTTCTATTCTATAGACTGGAGCGATGTGGAGTCCGGCAGAGCCGACCCACCATTCCCATATTACTATGTAAGTACAACACATACAGACATCCAAAGTGTTATCACTACCCAGTAACACACTTACCCACTATACACCTTATCGCTATATCCCCCTAGTACTGTATATACTGTATGTGAGGGGCTGATTCTCAGACGTGTATATTTCTCTTCTTCCAGCAGGAGTATTAGGCTGATAAAAATCAGCCCCATTCCAGTAACATCCAGGAATGAAGATTTACATTAATCGGATGAGACACTTACACTGGACTTTCTTATTTACCGGACTGTGACAAACCTACCAAGCTTCCACCACATAACATCCAAGTAGATTTGAGCACCAAACATCCAGGGATTTATTCCGATCGCCATATTTGGGGTCAGGAAGGAATTTTTTTCCCTTGATATGAGGATGATGCAACAACGAGTCCTCAGGGTTATTTTTCGCCTTCCTCTGGATCAACATAGCAAGTAATTAAAGGCTGAAATTGAAGGACTTCTTTCAGCCATACTTGTTATGTCACCATCTGGACGACTCATCTACAATGTGGTGGTAAGGAGACGACTACAAGATATGGACATAAAGAAGGAAGCGGCTGCTCCTTCTCCTACTTGGCCATGTACAGACAAAGGAAGCGGCTGCTCCTTCTCCTACTTGGCCATGTACAGACAAAGAAAGCGGCTGCTCCTTCCTCTACCAGGCCATGGTCAGACAGAAGGAAGCGGCTGCTCCTTCACCTTCCTGACCATGGTCAGACAGAAGGCCATTTGGCTGATCGCGATGCTGTAGGAATCCAGGAAAACTCCAACTACACAGATCACAAGTCACACATTCCTGCTCTTCTCCTCTCTCATGTGTGATCCAGACCTGGATGTCCAAAAGCGGTAGAAGTGGCCGAGGCCTGAGGAGCGGAATCATCATCATCTGCTCCTTTCCACAGAAAGTGACTATATCTACACACTTTCTTTTTATATATTTGCATAAGATTAACAACTTTTATGCATAAAAATAAATATATAAAACATCTATGTTGTTTTTGGTTATATTACAGACATGCTTTTTGGTATTTTTATTAATATCATGATAAGGTATTTTGCTGCCTTAGGCAGATGACGCAAATGGCTTCCCCCCCAAGAAAAGGAATAGGTGAGAAACTATGGTAACTGGACCTCTAACTTCCTCGTCTGATCCATCAGGTAACAAGCTCTGATGACCACTTCCTTTACAATGTCAGACCCAAGAATAGTCATGGAAACTAATATAGCTTAATTATAATGGGGGCCGATTGGTTTTAATTAATGAGATACAATAGATGCAGCTTGTAACAAAACCGATGGTTGTTCTACTGCCGTATTCCTGTGTGGCGCCATCCTCTAACAGGGGGCAGACTGTCCATACCCTGCGTATTGCGGGAATTACCGCCAGAACATCGACCTGATTACAGCTCCTCTGCTCCTGTCCTGGGGGCAGCGTTCACATTGTCTTAAAGACACAAATGCATTTCAATGCAGAGAGGGAATGAGAACCAGGGCGCAGGTGTGGCACCCCAGGGGTCTGGTTTCCACAGTAATGTAATGTTATGTCTGAGAGCAGGTGGGAGGTCCTTTGGTCAGGGATCCTGTGCATGCCACACCTCCTGCCCAGTCTTGGGAGGGGAAGAACTTCCCCTGTATAAACCCGGGGCTGAGGCAGGGTTAGTCAGTCAAGGAGAGTAGAGACAAGAAACAGTCACAGGAAGAAACAGCAGAAGCTCAGTGGGAGCAATACTACTACAAATCAGGGGCTGGCAGCTGCAGAGCTCGCCCTGACTGAGAAGCTTTCTTACCGGACCCGGCGTCCGAGGCTGTGGGGACTAACTCTTACCCAGCAGCAGAAGCCGACCGGCAGGGGATTTCAGGTCCTCAGGCCCAGAAACCCGAAGGCACGGTCACACGCGTGGGACCAGCACCGCCATCGTGGAGCGGAAGCCATTAGAAGGCCCCGAGTCACCGGCCATACGGGTGAGCACCACACGGTACACTCAGGGACGTGGGCTACTTATATCCGCTTCCAGCAAGGTAGCCAGAAGAGTACAGTCAGTTTGGGAGGCCTACAACTCCGCCTGGCCAGGGGAGATCCCATCTGCTCAAGGACTGACCAGGCCCCGTTCGCTAGCAAGTACTCCGGGAGGGTCTATCGTTGTTACCAGTAAAGACCCTGAATTACACCGCACCGTCTCTGAGTGGTTCCTGCTACCCTCATCTTCCACGTCGGCTGCCCTGAGGCCATACCCCTCCCGTTGGGGGTTATACTATCACGCTGCACCATTCTTCCACCGGCCTCAGCGGTCTGCCCTGCAGCGGCAGCTCCATAGCTGCAAATCAACGGGTGGCGTAGTCGACACTCAAATAACATCTATCAAGACTGCCACACACTGAGTTGACTCCCTGGGCACGGACCGGGTCCCCGCCACTCGGAGACTACAACCCTCATCTGATCCGGTTCCGGGTAAGCCCCCGTGCGCGAGACGCTGCGCGACACAGCAGGCCCAGGGGCGCGTCACAGGCGTTGAGCGGTGTTAGTGACCCACTGACTCCTCTCACCTTTGTTCCTGTGTACCGGCTGTCAGCATGCTAAATGTTTGCGGCAGGAGGAAGGTGCCAGTTGACTGCAGGCGTTCAATAATGTCAATTTTTTTTCTTAAACTGCTCCCCCCTCAGAGAGGTAGCGTCCTAGGCGGGTGCCTACCCCTTGTCCCGGGCCTGCACTGGTGGTTCAGTTTGGATCCTCTTGCAGGAATAGTGCCATACACTATTGCAGTCAGTACAATGGAAATCATTGACTTGTCAAATTTAAAGGCTTTTTTGCGAAGAAGAGAAAAATGAAGACTGTTTACTGGGTTTTTTCAACCATAGCTGTGATTAAAGCAATGCTCCTTTGCTCATAGGGGAAATCAGTTTTATCAATCGCTTTGTTGGGGAGCTGTCCACTCCATTCTGGTCTTTCAGTCGTCCCACGTTACTTCTGACTCTCAGAATCCTACAGGATCTTATATGCGGTGTGGAAGACAATTTCTCTATATAATGAGCCTTGATGTGACTCTCATAGGAATGCAAAGTGAGATTCATTCACCTCTACATCACTAGTCGGAGCTGTAGACACCAGGTTAATTTAATGAAATATCAGACCACCACTTTCAGGCCATATTCACACGTTCAGTATTTGGTCAGTATTTTACCTCAGTATTTCTAAGTCCAAACCAGGTGAGGAACAATCAGAGGAAAAGTATAATAGAAACACGTCACCATTTCTGCATTTATCACCCACTCCTGGTTTTGCCTTACACATACTGATGTAAAATACTGACCAAATACTGAATGTGTGAACGTGGCATGACATTTATTGCACTAGTCCATGTGCCGTCTGTTTTTTAATAACAGTTCCGTGTCTAATCCGTGAGACTCAGAGCAGGTTCTATTCTCATTCATTTTGCAGATCAGACTCAGCCATTAAAGTCTAAGGAAATCCATGTACAACGGATGAAGCACTGAAGACTTTTCTTTTCCTTTAGTGCTCCATCAGTGTTTCATCCATTTTTAATAGATCCATTAATAGTCAATGGATAAATAAAAGTTCAGACTGTCTACCTGCTTCAGGTTTTGCAAATGTATGAGGAAAAAATATATCTATACAACACGGATATAAAATGGAGACAATGCGGAGACACATGGGAGAAAAAGGTTCTGTTTTACAAGGATATAGAAATAGACAAGGATTTGTGAATATAGCGTCCTCTGAAGAATAGGTAAAATCCATCAAGCTTAAGACAAGACAGACTGATAACTCAGGGAGGAATACAATAGAAGCTGCCTATTGAAGTCTACGGAGAGGCTCCGGACATCACTAGGTAGGCTTCATTTCTACACATGAGCTTGATGTATCATCCATTACTTTTTCTGTACATTTATTAGCATTTGTTATGTTTGTAGCATGGTATTCTACAGTTAGCATTACTAGTCGTATATGCCTTTATATATGACGCGCCCCCTGGGCCGTGTGTGTGGGAATACCCGGAGCCGGGTCTCTGTGTGATGTCAGGGGTTGTAGTCTCCGTGGCGGCGACCCGGTCCCGTGGCTCAGGGTGGTCAAACCAGTGGCGGATCTGTTTACTAGGTTTTTAATGTTGAAATGTCCGACTACGCCACCCGTGGATTGCGATCACTGAGAACCGCCGCTGCAGGGCACACCGCTGAGGCTTATGTTGTGTGCGCAGCAGGGGGTAGTATAACTCCCCACGGGAGGAGTACAGCCTCAGGGCAGCATGTGTAGATGGTGAGGGTTGTGGTGCATAGGCGCAGCAGAAATGACTCAAAGTCCATGCAGTGCAGTTCAGGGTCTTTACTGTTGGTGATGAAGGAGACCCTGCTGGGAGTACTGGCTAACATTAGAGGCCTGGTCAGTCTGTGAGCGAACAAGAATCCCCCTGGCCAGGTGGAGGTATAGGCCTTCCCGTCTAACTGCACTCTTCCTGGCTACCTTGCTGTAGTCGTGTAGTAGCCCACGTCCGTGAGTGTACCGTGTGGTGCTCACCCGTATGGCTGGTGACTTGGGGCCTTTGGTTCCTTCCGCTCCTCGATGGCGGTGCCGGTCCCTTGCATGTGACTGAGCCTCCGGGCTTTCTACGGCCAAAGGACCTGAAATCCCCTGCCAGGTGGTTTCTGCTGCTGGATGTGAATATCCTCACAGCCTCAGACTCCGGTGTCCGGTTCTCTGCGTCTTCAGCCAGGACAAGCTCTGCTGCTCCAGTCCCTGGCTCTCAGCTCCTGTCTCCTACAGGGCTGCTTGCTGCTCTATCCCTCTCTCTGGAACTAACTAGCTAACCTCGCCCCAGATCCAGTTTATAAAGGGTAGGTTCCTCCCCTCCCTGGACTGGGGCCGGAGGCGTTGCATGCAAATGTGCTCCTGACCAGGAAAACCCATGCTCGCTCTCAGACATGGTATTTCTACCACTGTGGCAACCAGACCCCCTGGGGTGCCACATTCCCCCCTAGTAAACTTTAGTACTCCGGGACTAAACACTTTTTTTTTTGAAAACACACATAACAGGGTATAAACAATAACACAACAATATATGTACAAGGAGTTCAGTCTTGATAGGTCACTGTTAGAACCTTGCTCTTAGGTTTTTTTTCCTTTACTGGTCACATGACCTTGTTGGCCTATTTAATCCTGCTTCGCCCTTCTGGCTTTGCTGGACTTCATTGTATTACTACTTTCTAGCTAGCCTGTGCTCTGTATCTAACTCTGTTAGTTTGCTTGGTCTACGGACCTCTATGTTCTATATATTTTGTTTGTTCATCTGTCTGCTACTATTTCTGTTAGGAGGTGTCCATTTTCCTCCCAGTCCTTAGTACTTGTAGGGATTCCTTCCCCACATCTATAGGTCTCCGTACAGACTAGCTTAGGACTTTAGCAGGTCTGATCGCAGGATCAGGTTCCCTGTTACATCGTAGGGATTCAGCTGAGTTCTATCGTAGGGACAGATCTCCTCTCTTTCCTTAGCTCTGGTAGCAGAACATAACAGTAAGTCCAGCCTGCAAATTCTCTTAGGAAAGATTTTTCTGTTCCATCATGGTGTCGGTTCAGGATTTGGCTCATCGCCTGCAGGGACTCTCTCTGGAGGTGGCCGAGCTCCGTCAGCACGTGAGTAACTGTCCTGGAGCACATTTCTTGGAGCCTAAGGTATGTTTGCCGGATTTATTTTTTGGTGAACACAGAGAATTTTTTTCATTTAAAAATGCTTGCTTATTGTATTTTCGTTTGAGACCCAAGTCCTCTGGGGATGAATCCCAGCGCATAGGGTTCATAATGTCACTTTTGCGCAAAGAGCCTCAGGAGTGGGCCTTTTCTTTGCAACCTAGTGATACATGCTTCAGATCAGTGGATAGTTTTTTTTCTGCTTTGGGGCTATTATATGATGATCCTGACCGTGTCGCATCAGCTGAGACTGAGTTAAGACGTTTGAGACAGGGATCAGGTAATGTGGAAAAATATTGTACTCATTTCCGTCGATGGTCTACTCAAACAGGGTGGAACGATTCTGCTCTGAAAAGTCTATTTCTTGCTGGGCTCAATGAAAGGGTTAAAGACCTGCTAATTGCTTATCCTACACCTGAAGAAAGAAAAAAAAATGGTCAGTCATGCCCGTATTGCCTGTTTAAATTCCAAGGGTGTATTTTTAGCTGCTTCCACGATTGCTCAGGAAAAATTAATGGAATTTCGGGTGTTTGTCGATTGTGGGTCTACTCTGAATGTAATTGATGGGGGATTCTTGGAAAGACTCAATTTAAAACCCGAACCTTTATCATCCCCCATTGCTGTGGTTTCTGTGGATGGTTCCCCTTTGAAGAATATTACTCTCAAGGTCTGTGAATTTCCTCTCACTATTAATGGTGTTCACCATGAGAAATTGGATTTGGTAGTGTTGAATAACTTGCCTTCTCCAGTAATATTGGGATTGCCCTGGTTAAAATTTCACAATCCTGTACTGGATTGGTCTACCAGTGAAATTAAATCCTGGAGCCATAAATGTTATGACAAGTGTTGTAACGGGCGTATTGCAGCTTTGGATAGGGGAGAATTGCCTGGTCCTATTCAGGATTTTTGGAGAGTTTTTTCTGAGAAGGAATCGCAGGTTTTGCCTCCCCATAGAGACTATGATTGTTCTATTGAATTTGTCCCTGGAGCGACTCTTCCTAAAAGTCGTTTATTTAACCTTACTATTCCTGAGAGGAAGGCTTTGGAGGAATACATACAGACAAGTTTGGCCGCCGGTCACATTAGGCCCTCTAAGTCTCCTGTGGCGGTTGGATTTTTTTTTGTAAAAAAAAAGGACAGCGGTTTACGTCCTTGTCTGGATTTTCGTGAGATTAACAAAATTACTGTACGCAATCCTTACCCACTGCCATTGATTCCTGATCTGTTTAACCAGTTAATGGGGGCCAAGTGGTTCTCTAAAATTGACCTTAAGGGGGCATACAATCTGTTGCGCATGAAGGAGGGTGACGAATGGAAGACTGCTTTTAACACTCCTGTGGGTCATTTTGAGAATCTGGTTATGCCTTTTGGTCTTACTAATGCTCCTGCATTTTTTCAGAATCTGATTAATGACATCCTTAGACCTTTGATCGGTAAAAATGTGGTTGTGTATTTGGATGACATTTTGATTTATTCGCCGGATCTGGAGTCTCATTGGCGGAGCGTGCGTGAGGTATTACAGTTATTAATGGACAATTCGCTTTTTGCTAAGCTGGAGAAATGTGAGTTCGCTGTACAGAGAATTAGTTTTTTGGGCTACATTATCTCCAGCAAAGGTTTTGAGATGGATCCGGTTAAGGTTCAGGCTGTGCAGGAATGGCCTAGGCCTATTGGTTTGAAATCGATACAGAGGTTTTTGGGTTTCGCCAATTACTACAGAAAATTCATAAAAAATTTTTCTAGTATTGTCAAACCTCTGACTGATCTCACCAGGAAAGGTGCTGATGCGGTTCAGTGGTCTTCTGAGGCCATTGAAGCTTTTGTGTATCTCAAGGAGAGGTTCACCTCTGCTCCCATCCTTATGCAGCCTGATGTTACTAGGCCGTTTTTGGTTGAGGTTGATGCTTCTTCTGTGGGGGTTGGCGCAGTATTGTCTCAGGATAACGGGGATGGATTACATCCCTGTGCCTTTTTTTCAAAAAAATTTTCGGAGACTGAACTGAATTACGATATTGGTAATCGGGAATTATTGGCTATTAAACTCGCATTTGAACACTGGCGCCACTTCTTGGAAGGTGCGGAATTTCCCGTTCAGGTTCTTACGGATCATAAAAATCTGATATATCTTGATGCTGCCAAGCGCCTGAATGCCCGTCAGGCTAGGTGGGCACTGTTTTTCTCGCGGTTTAATTTCTCCGTTACTTACATCCCTGGTACTAAGAATGTTAAGGCGGATGCCTTGTCTCGCAGTTTTTCTCCCATAGTCGGTGCTGAGAAAGAGGAGAACATTTTACAAGAAGGTGTTGTGATAGCTGCTTTGGACTCCGTTTTGGAAAATGAGATTCTTAAAGCACAGGAGAATGCCCCTTCTAACACTCCTCATGGGAGGTTGTTTGTGCCTGGGACCTTTAGGAGAGATTTGTTTGTTGAGTGTCACGAATCTCGGTTGGCAGGTCATCCCGGAATCTCTGAGACCAAGAGACTGGTGGGTCGCAGTTTTTGGTGGCCTGGATGGCAGAAGGAAGTCATTAAGTGGGTGCGTCAGTGTACTATATGTGCTAGATCTAAGTCCTCACATACTCCTGCTGCGGGGTTGCTTTGTCCTTTGGAGGTTCCCAGTGCTCCTTGGACACATTTGGCTATGGACTTTATAACTGACCTTCCCCCCTCTGAGGGTTTTACTGTCATCTGGGTGGTCGTGGACCGTTTTAGCAAGATGTGTCACTTGGTTCCTTTCGTCAAACTGCCCTGCGCTAAAACTCTCGCTAAGGCCTTTGTCAAGGAAATTGTCAGACTTCATGGCGTTCCTACTGACATTGTTTCTGATAGGGGTCCTCAGTTCGTGGCTCGTTTTTGGCGTGCCTTTTGTGATAGGTTGGGAGTTCATTTGTCGTTCTCGTCCGGATATCATCCTGAATCTAATGGCCAGACAGAAAGGAAAAACCAGGATGTTGAGCAGTTCTTGCGTTGTTTTGTGGCAGACAATCAAGAGGGGTGGTCTGAGTTTCTGCCACTTGCTGAATTTGCTCTGAACAATCATACATCTTCTTCTGCGGGTTGTTCGCCTTTTTTTTGTTGTTCTGGGAGACATCCGTCGTTTGGGTCGTTCTCCAAGTTGGGATCTGCCGTGCCTGAGGAGGAGAATTTTTCCGGTGATTTGGAGAGAGTTTGGACGGATGTGCGTGGTAATCTTCAGGAGGCCAACAGAAAATCTAAAGACTACTTTGATAGGAAACGACAGGAGGTTTTGTTCGCTGTTGGTGACATGGTTTGGTTGTCCTCTAGGAATCTGCGGTTGAGGATTCCTTCAAAGAAATTGGGTCCCAAGTTTGTAGGGCCCTTTAAGGTGCTTCAGGTTGTCAACCAATCTGCTGTTAGGTTGGAGGTTCCTACCTCCTGGAGAATTAATCCGGTATTTCATGTCTCTCTGTTGAAAAAAGCTGTTGTATCGGATTGTGACGCCTCTGCCTCTGTTCCTCCGGTGGTGGAGGACGGGGAATATGAAATTTCTCGCATCCTTAACTCTAGACGGTATAGAGGTAGTTTGCAGTATCTTGTGGCCTGGAAAGGTTTCGGTCCCGAGGATAACTCTTGGGTGAGGTCGGATGATGTTTCCGCGTCCAGACTTATCAGAGCGTTTCACAGGAGATTTCCTGATAAGCCTGGTCCTAGGGGATCCGGAGGATCCTCTTAGAAGGGGGGGTACTGTTAGAACCTTGCCTCTTAGGTTTTTTTTCCTTTACTGGTCACATGACCTTGTTGGCCTATTTAATCCTGCTCCGCCCTTCTGGCTTTGCTGGACTTCATTGTATTACTACTTTCTAGCTAGCCTGTGCTCTGTATCTAACTCTGTTAGTTTGCTTGGTCTACGGACCTCTATGTTCTATATATTTTGTTTGTTCGTCTGTCTGCTACTATTTCTGTTAGGAGGTGTCCATTTTCCTCCCAGTCCTTAGTACTTGTAGGGATTCCTTCCCCACATCTATAGGTCTCTGTACAGACTAGCTTAGGACTTTAGCAGGTCTGATCGCAGGATCAGGTTCCCTGTTACATCGTAGGGATTCAGCTGAGTTCTATCGTAGGGACAGATCTCCTCTCTTTCCTTAGCTCTGGTAGCAGAACATAACAGTCACGGCGCTTCCGTAACCAGGTGTCCGTGTCACCCATGATGCATTTTGAGGGACCCGTCCCAAACCCTCCACGTAGGCCCTGGGGTGGCTACAGGGCATCGATGATCCAGCGTTGGACCACGTCTTCAGCCACCTCCATGGGTTTTTGTTCTGTGGTCTGGCCCAAAAGGGGCACTTAACAGGTGCAACTATTTACAAGGTACAGTTCCGGTTATTCATTGTCCATAACCTGTCCGTCCATAGACCCTGTCGGGTAACTTGAGAAACATAATCAGTATTGAGGTAACAAACATAAAACATTACAACATTTGCAATATACGGGTATATATCATTTCTCCTAGATTCTCCAGCGAGCGGGCTTCTGACCTCTAGTGCTCCTTGTTGACCTACGTAACACACTATCTGATGGTGTTCTTTCTGGGTCCCCTGTTTCCACCCCTTGTGTAGTGGGCTCGCTAGTGTCTGCACTACAGGTGTTTGGAGATGTTAATAGGTCGGTTGGGCAGCTTTCTGCGTACTCTTTGGCTTACCACGGGCACGGCAGGCTCACTACTAGCAGAGGGTTGATTCTCCTGGGCTGCTAGTATGGAATCCTCTGCCTCCAGGGCCGGTTGCTCTTCCAATACTACTTGCTCTTCTGTAGGCCCTTGAGGGGCTGGCTGGAGAAAGGTAAGGACGGGTACCACAATAGCGTTGTTAATTTGTGTCCAGGACCGGGGAAATTCTCCGAGTACTGTACTGACCATTTCTTCCCTTTCCTCTGCGGGTTGAGGGCTATCTTGGTCTTCATCAATGCTTTGCAGCTGCTCGGGACACTTCTTCAGGTGGTCTCTAGAGACAGTGGCTGTGGTCTCGCCTCCATCCTTACTGATAACGCATACTTTCGGGTTTTCATGACTTGAGGGCAGTACTGTGTACGGGTCTTTCTCCCACTGGTCATCCAACTTATGGAGCCGCCTCTTCCTCTTCAAGACCTGCTCTCCAGGTGCCAGGGGAACAGCGGGAGCATGCTGGTTGTAAGTCCTCTCTTGCCTTTCTCTTGCTTGAGACAAACTTCTCTCAACACTCTCCTGCACTTTCCGGTACTGCTGCTGCCGTTCTGTATCCCAGTCTGCCTCTGGCGAGGTATCCTCGGGTGTCAGGACTCCCATATCCAGGTCAATAAGCAGCTTACCAGGTCTTGCTCTCATTAGGTAAGCCGGGGTGCAGTTGGTGGAATTTACTGGGATGTGGTTATACAAGTCCACCAGATCAGGCAGTTTTTCAGGACACAGACTGCGTTCTTCCAGGGGCAACGTTTTCAGCAAGTCTATCACCACCTGGTTCATCTTCTCACACAATTCGTTGGTTTGGGGGTGATAGGGCGTTGTCCTTATCTTCTTGCAGCCATAGAGGTTGCAGAACTCCTGGAAGACCTCCGCTTCGAAGGCTGGACCTTGGTCTGTCAACACTTGCTCTGGATACCCGTGTGGATGGCAGAAGTGCTGCTGGAAGGCTCTAGCTGCTGTCTGAGCTGTTAAGTCCTTGACAGGGACAACCACCAGGAACTGGGAGTAGTGGTCTACGATGGTGAGAGCGTAGACGTACCCGGACCTACTTGGAGCCAGCTTCACATGGTCCAGGGCTACCAGTTCTAGTGGCTCATTGGTGATGATGGGCTGCAGGGGAGTCTTCTGGCTGGCACGGTCCTTTCTTCTCAGGTTGCACGGGCCGCAGTCTCTGCACCATCTCTCAATGGCCCCTCTCATGCCTACCCAGAAGAACCGTTCACGCAACAGGAACTCCAACTTCTTCCATCCAAGGTGTCCTGCTCCGTCGTGGTATGCCTCCAGGACCATAGCCGCGTCTCGTCTCGGGACCACTACCTGCCAGGTCAGTTCATGTGTCCGGGAGTTAACAATTCTCCGGCACAGCTTCCCCTTGTAGAGAAGCAGTTTACTCTTCTCCTTCCACAGCTGTTTGGTCTCTTCCGGAGCGTCTGGGTCAAGGCGGGCATCAGCCTGTGTCAGCATCTCTTTTAACAGGCGGACGGCTGGGTCACTGTATTGCGTCTCCGCCCAGCTGTAGTGGGGTAAGGGATTGAACGTGGCAGAGTGTTTGTCCCTTACACAGTGGGAACACTGGGTAATCTCATGACGGTGGAACGCAGGGAGTTCAATCTCTTCCAGTTCTTCTGGATCTTCCCCTCCGTCCGGCTAGTTCGGCATCCTGGACAGGGCGTCTGCGTTGGCATTTGTGCGTCCCGCCTGGTATTTGATTGTAAATTCATAGTTGGATAGGCGGGCCATCCATCTCTGCTCCAGGGCACCAAGTTTCGCAGTGTCCAGGTGTGTCAACGGGTTGTTGTCCGTGTACACGGTGAACTTGGAAGAGGCAAGGTAATGCTTAAAGCGTTCTGTAACTGCCCACACCACTGCCAGGAACTCTAGCTTGAAGGAGCTATAATTTTCGGGGTTTCTCTCTGTAGCCCGGAGCTTCCTGCCGGCATAAGCAATTACCCGTTCTCTGCCCTGTTGGATCTGGGACAGCACCGCCGCTAGCCCGATGTTGCTCGCGTCCGTGTGGTGGATGAAAGGCTGGCCGTAATCAGGGTAAGCCAGGACCTCATCCCCCGTGAGGGCCATCTTCAGCTGGCCGAAAGACTCATCCTCCAGCTTGTCCCATTTGAAGGGTGGCTTCTGATTCTTGGTCTTTGACTGACCCAACAGGAGGTTTTGCATAGGGGCTGCCATTTTGGTGAACCCGGGGATGAATCTTCGGTAGTAGCCTACCAACCCGAGGAACTGCCGCACTTCCTTTATGCTGGAGGGTCTTGGCCAGTCCTTAATCACTGTAATTTTATCAGGGTCTGGAGCTACTCCGTCAGCACTCACCATGTGTCCCAGGTACTGTACTTTTGGTTTCAGTAGATGACACTTGGAGGGTTTCACCTTTAGGCCGTAGCCTGCCAGGGCGTCAAACACCTCTGCCAGGTGTTTCAGATGGTCCTCATATGTTTTGGAATACACGATGACATCGTCCAGGTATAGCAGGACCGTCTCGAAATTCCTGTGCCCCAGGCAGCGCTCCATCAACCGCTGGAAGGTTCCTGGTGCATTGCAGAGCCCGAATGGCATACAGTTGAATTCGCTGAGAACCATCGGGGTGGTGAACGCGGTCTTCTCCTTGTCTGCCTCTGCTACAGGAACCTGCCAGTACCCGCTAGTAAGATCCAAAGTGGAGAAGAAGTTAGCAGACTTTAATGCAGCTAAAGATTCCTCTATCCTAGGTAACGGGTACGCATCTTTGTGTGTGATACGGTTGACCTTTCTGTAATCTACACACATTCTCATGGTGCCATCTTTCTTTTTCACAAGAACTAGTGGAGCTGCCCAGGGGCTACAGCTGTCCCTGATTACCCCAGCCTCCTTCATGTCTCGCAACATCCCCTTGGTATTCTGATAGTGTGCAGGGGGTACAGGTCGGTATCTTTCCTTTATGGGTGGATGGTCTCCTGTGGGGATGTGGTGTTCTACCCCCTTTACTTGCCCAAAGTCTAGCGGGTGTTTGCTAAAGACTCTTTCATACTCCTGCACCACCCGGTAGACTCCCTGTTTTTGGTGTGAGGGAGTGGAGTCGGTGCCCACATGCAGCTTCTGACACCAGTCCTCCATTCGTTTCTTGGAGCCGTTACCCTCCTCTAGTTGAGATGGAGGCAAGGGTTCCATGGCCTTTATGGAGTTTTGGTTAACGGTGAACAATTTGGCTAGAGTGGCATACTGGGGCAAGTATACTTCTCTTTCCCCAATGTTTAGGATGCGGACGGGTACCCTCCCATGGCATACATTGACCACCCCCCGTGCCGTCAAAATGGTGGGCCTACTGTCTGAGTAGACGGGTTCTACCATGGCTTGGTAGTCCCTTCCTCTTAACCCGATTGCAGTCCGGCACCAGATCATCATCTCACTCTTTGGGGGCATGGCGATAGGGAACGGGTCACTCATCCTTACACTACCAATCTCACCACCAGACAGTTCTACCTGCTGCCTTTTCATCAGGGCTCTGATCACTTTTTGTGGGACATGCTACTGGCTGGAGCTGGCGTTCACCGCAACCTGCTGTAATATGACAATTATCTCTGCAAGACAATTTTCAATAACATTAGTACCCAAGGTTATCTTAGGGTGGCTTTCACGACGGTCAATGTCCACAATAATCAGTCCTTGCGCTGGCAGTTCAACTTTACCAATCTTTATAGTCACCTCCTTGAATCCCACCTGCGGCACGGGCTGACCATGGCTTGCGATGATGCTCAAATCGTCATCTGGGTAGCGGGTAATATCTGAGTCATTCCAGTACCGCTTAAAGAGCACATAGGGGATGGTGGTTACCTGTGACCCGGTGTTCAGTAGTGCACTCATAGGAATGCCATCCAGCACCACAGGCAAGACCGGTCGTCCCCCTACGTACTTATCATGCCAGCTCGATGGGCCTTATGATCTTATGCCTGGGGGTCGGTCCTCTGCCCCAGGTCGGGCCCATTTAAATGACAGTACCTTGCCATATGTCCTGGTTGGTTGCAGTGGCGGCAGATGGGTTGTCCGTCCTGGTCATAGCGGTCGCTGGGCCTTCCTCTGAACGATGGGATCCTCCTCCGTTGGCTCCAAGGGACGTCCTCCGGACTGGAAGCCAGCTGGATCTTTCCTGGGGAAGACACCTGTAAAGACTGCACAGTTCTTGTTAGCGCGGCAACGCTTTTGGTCAGATCTTGGACCTGATGGTGCAGGTCTACAGCCGGGGCTTTGTCCAAAGCCTGTGCATCAGCTCCCACAGGCTCTGCAGGCAAGGGTGCCGCCTCCTGGTGATAGGTGATAGCAGGGCGCCTGTGGGTTACAGCGCCACCTGGTGCCGGTTCTCGGAGCACCCGGATGGCCTTGTCTTTAAACTGCGCAAAGTCCAAATCAAGGTTCTGCAAGGACATTACACGCAACTGGGTTCGGTGGGCGCTGGACAGTAGACCCTCAATGAACTGTTCAGTCAACAGCTTATCCTCATTCCGCACGCTGTCAGGGTCTGCCTACTTAATGGCTCTCAGGGCCTCCTGCAAATTCAAAGCATAGTACCGTATACTGTCTTGTGCCCGCTGCTTGCATCCATAAAATTTTAGCTTGATCTCTGCTGAGGTGCGGTATCAAAAGTGCCAGTATTTCCTTTACAGTCCCCTTTTCCCTGGCTGACCAGGACTTCACTTCTCTTTGGGCTGCTCCAATTAACTGACCTATCAGGATGCTCACTTTATGTTCCTCGGACAGGGGGTATACTTTGAATGGGCTATACAGTCTTTCTTTAAAGTTGCTCAGGGTATGCGACTCCCCTGAGTACTGGGGTAACCATGCCGCTCCAGGGATATACGGCATCGTGAACGGCATCACTGCGGCACTGCCGCGCTGGCGGTAGGAGCTCCCTCCATTCCTGGTGTCTTCCTCCCCCCTAGTTAACCGTGGCCTACCTTCCATTGCTTCTTCTCGTAGGCCGCGGCTCCGCAGGCGATCGTCGGGGTCGAGGACCTTGCGTCGCGCGCTGGTGACGTCGGCGTCCGCTAGGCTCCTTCCAGGTCCTTGCGCAGTGTCAGTACGTAAGGCGGGGCTTCAGCTCTTGCGCGCTTTTGGCGTCCACGCCCCTCTTCTTCCCGCGCGGCGTCCCAAAAATGGCGCCCAATAGCGGGAAAATGGCTGCGAATGGTGGGAAAACGTTTGCGGATGGCGGGAAACTTCACCACGGTAAGTATCACAGTCTTTCTTCAGGCACGCAGTACCCGGTGGTTGCGGGCACGAGATCCTGCCGACTACGCCAAAGTTGATGCGCCCCCTGGGCCGTGTGTGTGGGAATACCCGGAGCCGGTTCTCTGTGTGATGTCAGGGGTTGTAGTCTCCGTGGCGGCGACCCGGTCCCGTGGCTCAGGGTGGTCAAACCAGTGGCGGATCTGTTTACTAGGTTTTTAATGTTGAAATGTCCGACTACGCCACCCGTGGATTGCGGTCTCTGAGAACCGCCGCTTCGGGGCAGACCGCTGAGGCTGATGTTGTGTGCGCAGCAGGGGGTAGTATAACTCCCCACGGGAGGAGTACAGCCTCAGGGCAGCATGTGTAGATGGTGAGGGTTGTGGTGCATAGGCGCAGCAGAAATGACTCAAAGTCCGTGCAGTGTAGTTCAGGGTCTTTACTGTTGGTGATGAAGGAGACCCTGCTGGGAGTACTGGCTAGCATTAGAGGCCTGGTCAGTCTGTGAGCGAACAAGAATCCCCCTGGCCAGGTGGAGGTGTAGGCCTTCCCGTCTGACTGCACTCTTCCTGGCTACCTTGCTCTAGTCGTGTAGTAGCCCACGTCCCTGAGTGTACCGTGTGGTGCTCACCCGTATGGCTGGTGACTTGGGGCCTTTGGTTCCTTCCGCTCCTCTATGGCGGTGCCGGTCCCTTGCGTGTGACTGAGCCTCCAGGCTTTCTACGGCCAGAGGACCTGAAATCCCCTGCCAGGTGGTTTCTGCTGCTGGATGTGAATATCCTCACAGCCTCGGACTCCGGTGTCCGGTTTTCTGCGTCATCTGCCAGGACGAGCTCTGCTGCTCCAGTCCCTGGCTCTCAGCTCCTGTCTCCTACAGGGCTCCTTGCTGCTCTGTCCCTCTCTCTGGAACTAACTAACTAACCCCGCCCCAGATCCAGTTTATAAATGGCAGGTTCCTCCCCTCCCTGGACTGGGGCAGGAAGCGTTGCATGCAAATGTGCTCCTGACCAGGAAAACCCATGCTCGCTCTCAGATATGGTATTTCTACCACTGTGGCAACCAGACCCCCTGGGGTGCCACATATACATATATTTTCACACTTTTTGAATGGGCTATGTATGGACTAGCTTTGGTTGTACTCAGGGCCTGTTTTAGAGATAGTGGGGCCCCAAATGCTCACATATTGCACCATCACACAGAAATATTTTGGTTGTATTTACATGCGCTGAGTTCAGGCCATTAAACGAGCGCGATCGACAATATTGAAGTCATTCGACGCTTGTTTCCCGGGTTCTTTACACCGGCTGAGGAAGAATGATGGGGACAGAACAGTCACTAGTAGATCAATCTGTCCCCTTACAGTATCATTTTATTAGCAGTATATCTGCAGATTACACCAAACGATGTGCTGCTGAGAACAATGAGCTTTGTTTTGGCATAAACAATCCAATCACTCGATGAATAGGCAGCATTGTGCTCCTTAAGTACAATATGCCCCATAGTCCTCCATATAGTATAATGTGCCCCATAATCCTCCATACAGTATAATGTACTCTCCATAGTTCTCAATACTGTATAATGCAGCCCTCATATAGTACAATGCACTCCCCATAGTCCTCAATACAGTACAATGCGGCCCCCATAGAGTATAATGCTGCCCCATAGAGTACATATACTATAATGCACCCCCCATAGCCCTCCAGCCTTGTGACCACCATGTTCTCAATGATGTAAAAAAATAAATACAATACTCACCTCTCCCCATTCCCCCACTGCTCCGGTCTGTGCAGCATGTCTGCTTGGCATCAGCTGCTCCACTGCCTGGCACACAATTAAGTGACATAAATGACGCGCCCCCTGGGCCGTGGGGAGACCCGGAGCCGGGCCTGTAGATGCTGGGGGTTGTAGTCACTGTGGCAGCGACCCGGTCCGTGACCCAGGGCGGTCAAACCAGGGTAATCTATGTGTCTCAGTTATTGATAGTCTGACTATGTCACCTGTGGATTGCGGTTATTGGTAACCGCCGCTGCAGGGCAGTCCGCTGAAGCTGGTGGTATGCGCAGCAAGGTAGTGTAACTCCTCACAGGAAGAGTGTAGCTTCAGGGCAGCGTGTATGGATGATGGTGGTGATAGTGCCTGGATCAGTAATAATAACACGGAGTCTTTGCAGTGCAGTCCTAGGGTCTTTACTGGTGGTAATTATATAGGCCCCAACGGGAGTACTTGCCAGGGATGAGGGCCTGGTCAGTCTGGGAGCAATCCTAGAATCCCCTGGCCAAGTGGAGTTGTAGGCCTGTCGTTCCGACTGTACTCTTTTGGCTATCCCGCTTATAGTCGTGTTGTAGCCCACGTCCCTGAGTGTAACGTGCTGTTCACCCGTATGGCTGGCGACTCGGATCCCGTGTATTCCTCGCTCCTCTGTGGTGGTACTGGTCCTTTCGTGTGGCTGAGCCTCCGGGCTTCTGTCAGCCAGGAGACCTGCAATCTCCTGCCTTGCGGTTTCTGCTGCTGGATATACAATCCTCACAGCCTCGGACTCCGGTGTCAGGTCTTCTGTATCCACTGGCCAGGACGAGCTCTGCACACTCCAGTCCTCAGCTCCTTGCTCCTTAGTCCTAACTGACTCCTGACACTGAACTAGACTCTCACTAGACTGACTAACCCCGCCTCCAGATCCAGTTATATAGGGCAGGATCCTCCCCTTTTCTGGTCTGGAGCAGGAGGTGTTGCATGTAGTGTGTTCCCTGACCAGGAAACTCCTGTTTTGCTCCCAGACATGGTATTACTACCACTGTGGCAACCAGACCCTCTGGGGTGCCACATTCCACCCTAGTAAATTTCAGTACTCCAGGACTGAACATATTTTGCAAACATACAACAGGTAACAATACATTAACATATTTACAACCATTAGAGTCTTTAAAGGTCACGGTATCATCCGCAACCAGGTGTCCATTTCACTGAAACAAGGTGCAATCAGAGGGACCTGTCCCAAACCCTCAACGTAGGCCCTAGGGTGGCTACAGGGCATTGATGATCCGGAGTTGGACCACATCTTCAGCCACCTCCACGGGTTTTTGTTCTGTGGTCTGGCACCAAAGGGGCACTTTACAGGTGCACTATTTACAGGCAGAGTTTTTGGTTATTCATTGTCCATAACCTGAAAGTCTCTTTGGACCCTGTAGGGTAACTGGAAAAACATATTCAATACACACACAAAACAATTCAACATTACAGTTATAGTTACATTTAAATTTTCCAACGAGCAGGAATTTGACCTCTGGTGATTCTGGTGGACCTGCGTAACACACTGTCTGTCTGTGTTCCACTCTGGTCCCTTTTCCCTACCCCTGGTGTGGTGGGCACTGTGTGACCTGCACTACTGGTATTTTGAGGTGTCACTGGTAGGTTGGGCAGCTTCCTACGGATCCTTTGGCTTACCGTGGGTACGACAGGCTCGCTACTAGCAGAGGGTAGATTCTCCTGGTCTGCTGATGAGGAATCTTCTGTCTCCGGGGCCATTGGTTCTTCCAACTCTACTGAGACTTCTGTAGGTGCTTGAGGTGCTGGTTGGAGAAATGTAAGGACAGGCACAACAATGGCATTATTCACTTGTGTCCATGACCGGGGAAATTCTCCGAGTACCGTGCTGACCATTTCTTACACTTCCTCTGCGGGTTGAGGGATATCTTGGCCTTCTTCAGCATGCTGTAGCTGCTCGGGACATTTCTTCAGGTGGTCTCTGGAAACTGGAAACTGTTGCTGTTGTCTCACCTCCGTCCTTACTTATGAGGCACACCTTGGTATTATCATGACTTGATGGTAGAATGGTGTACGGCTCTTTTTCCCACTGGTCATCCAACTTGTGGAGTCGCCTCTTCCTCTTTAGGACTTGCTCTCCAGGTGACAAGGGGGCAGCAGGTGCATGTTGATTGTAAGTCCTCTCTTGCCTTTCTCTTGCTTGGAACAGACTTCTTTCAACACTTTCCTGTACCTTGCGGTATTGCTGTTGCCACTCAGTGTCCCAATCTGCGTCTGGTGAGGCGTCCTCTGGTGTCAGAACTCCCATATCCAGATCGATGGGCAGCTTACCAGGTCTCGCTCTCATCAGGTAAGCTGGTGTGCAGTTGGTGGAATTCACTGGGATATGATTGTAGAGGTCCACTAGGTCTAGCAACTTTTCTGGCCACAGACTGCGTTCCTCCAGGGGCAATGTCTTCAGTAGGTCTATCACCACCTGGTTCATCTTTTCACACATCCTGTTGGTCTGGGGGTGATAAGGCGTTGTCCTGATCTTCTTGCAGCCGTACAGGTTGCAGAACTCTTGGAATACCTCCGCTTCAAAGGCCGGACCTTGGTCAGTTAGCATAGGTTCTGGGTAATCATGCGGGCGGCAGAAGTGCTGTTGGAAAGCTCTGGCTGCTGTCTGAGCTGTTTGGTCCTTGACTGGCACTACTACCAGAAACCGGGAGTAGTGGTCTACGATGGTGAGAGCGTAGACATAGCCTGACCTGCTTGGGGACAGCTTCACATGGTCTAGGGCTACCAGTTCGAGCGGCTGCTTGGTGATGATGGGCTGCAGGGGAGCCCTCTGACTGTCACGGTCTTTCCTTCTCAGGTTGCACGGTCCGCAGTCTCGACACCACCTCTCGATTGCTCCTCTCATGCCGACCCAATAGAACCGTTCACGCAGCAGGACTTCCAGCTTTTTCCATCCGAAGTGTCCTGCTCCATCGTGGTACACTTCCAAGACCATAGACGCGTCCCGCCTCGGGACTACCACCTGCCAGACCAGCTCATGCGCCTGGGAGTTGACAGTTCTTCGACACAGCTTCCCTTCATAGATGAACAGCTTACTCTTCTCTTTCCACAGCTGTTTGGTCTCCTCTGGAGCATCTGGGTCAGGGTATGAGTCGGCTCGTGTCAGCAACTCTTTGACTAGGTGGACGGCCGGGTCACTGTCTTGTGTTTCTGCCCAGCCGTGGTGGGGCAAGGGATTGAACGTGGCCTCTTTGGTGGAAGAGTACCTGTCTTTCACACAGTGGGAGCACTGAGTTATCCCATGACGGTGGAAAGCGGGGATTTCTATCTCTTCCAGTTCTTCTGGGTCTTCTCCCCCATCTGGCAAGTTAGGCATCCTGGACAGTGCATCTGCATTGGCATTCTTGCGCCCAGCCCGGTACTTGATGGTGAACTCATAATTGGAGAGTCGGGCCATCCATCTCTGCTCCAGGGCACCAAGTTTCGCAGTGTCCAGGTGTGTCAGCGGGTTTTTGTCTGTGAATACGGTGAACTTGGAAGAGGCGAGGTAATGTTTAAAGCGCTTTGTCACTGCCCATACCACTGCGAGGAAGTCTAGCTTGAAGGAGCTGTAATTTTCAGGGTTCCTTTCTGAGGGCCGGAGCTTCCTGCTGGCATAAGTGATTACCCGTTCTCTGCCCTGCTGGATCTGGGACAGCACCGCTCCCAGTCCCACGTTGCTCGCGTCCGTGTGGAGGATGAAGGGCTGGCCATAATCAGGGTAAGCCAGGATCTCGTCCCCCGTGAGGGCCATTTTCAGCTGGTGGAAGGACTCATCTTCCAGCTTGTCCCATTTGAATGGCGGCTTCTGGTTTTTGGCCTTCCTGTTCTGGCCTATCAGGAGGTCCAGCATGGGTGCTGCCATCTTGGTGAGGCCTGGAATAAATCTTCGGTAGTAGCCTACCAACCCGAGGAACTGCCGCACTTCCTTTACGGTGGAGGGTCTTGGCCAGTCCTTGATTACTGTGATTTTATCGGGATCTGGAGCTACACTGTCAGCGCTCACCCCGTGCCTCAGGTACTGTACCTTGGGCTTCAGCAGATGACATTTTGAGGGCTTCACCTTTAGACCAAAGCCAGCCAGTGAGTCAAACACTTCCTCCAGGTGCTTCAGATGGTTCTCATACGTCTGGGAGTATACAATGACGTCATCCAGGTACAGCAGGACTGTCTCGAAATTCTTATGTCCCAGATAGCACTCCATCAACCGCTGGAAGGTTCCTGGGGCGTTGCAGAGCCAGAATGGCATGCAGTTGAACTCGCTGAGGCCCATCAGGGAGGTGAATGCGGTCTTTTCCTTATCCACCTCTGCTACAGGAACCTGCCAATACCCACTAGTAAGAGCCAAAGTGGAGAAATAGTTAGCAGACTTTAATGAAGCTAGTGATTCCTCTATTCTGGGTAACGGGTATGCATCTTTGTGTGTTATGCGGTTGATTTTCCTGTAGTCTACACACATTCTCATAGCGCCATCCTTTTTCTTTACAAGAACTAATGGAGCTGCCCAGGGGCTACAACTGTCTCTTATTACCCCAGCCTCCTTCATTTCTCGCAACATCCCTTAGGCATTTTGGTAGTGTGCAGGGGGTACAGGCCGGTACCTTTCTTTAATGGGTGGATGGTCTCCCGTGGGGATATGGTGTTGAACCCCTTTTACCTGCCCGAAGTCAAGTGGATGTTTACGGAAGACCCTTTCGTATTCCTGTACCACCCGGTACACTCCTTGTTTTCAGTGTGGAGAGGTGGAGTCAGTGCCCACATGCAGCTTCTGGCACCAGTCCTCCATTTATTCCTTGGAGCCGTTATCCTCTGCCTGTTGGGATGGAGGCAAGGGTTCCACTGTCTTTATAGAATTCTGGTTGACAGTGAACTGTTTGGCTAGAGTGGCATACCGGGGCAAATGGACTTCTCTCTCCCCAATGTTTAGGATGCGGACGGGTACCCTCCCATGGCGGACATCAACCACCCCCCGGGCTGTCAAAATGGTGGGCCTACTGTCAGAGTAGACGGGCTCTACCATGGCCTGGTAATCTCTACCCCTTAGACCAATAGCTGCCCGGCACCATATCATAATTTCACTTCTTAGGGGCATGGCAATAGGGAATGGGTCACTCATCCTGACACTGCCAATTTCACCACCAGACAGTTCTACCTGTTGTCTTTTCATCAGGGCTCTGATCTCTCTTTGTAGAACCGGCTGCTGGCTGGATCTGGCGGTCTCCGCAACCTGCTGTAACAAGACAATTATCTCTGCAAGACAATTTTCAATGACATTAGTGCCCATGGTTATCATGGGATGACTTTCTCGGCGATCAATGTCGACAATAATCAGTCCTTGTGCTGGCAGTTCCACTTTGCCAACTTTATGGTCACTTCTTTGAACCCCACCTGAGGTACGGGTTGACCATTGCTGGCATAAATGCCAAATGTTCATCTGGATGGCGTGTGATATCAGAGTCAGTACAGTAAAGAATGTAGCGGATGTTGGTCACTTGGGATCCAGTGTCCAGCAACGCGCTCATTGGAAAGCCGTCCAGCACGACAGGTAGGACCGGTCGTCCTCCCACATATTTGTCTCGCCAGCTTGATGGGCCTGGTGGTCTTATGCCTGGGGGTTGGCCCTCTGCCCCAGGTTTTGCTCGCTTAAATGACAGTACCTTGCATAATGTCCTTGCTGGTTGCAGCGGCGGCAGATGGGTTGTCCGTCCTGGTCGTAGCGGTCGCTGTTCCTTCCTCTGGATGGTGGAATCCTCTTCTGTTGGCGCCATGGGTTGTCCTCCGGACTGGAAGCCAGCTGGATCTTTCCTTTGGGATACACCTGCAAGGACTGTACAGTTTTGGTTAGTGCTGCTACACTTTTAGTTAGCTCTTGGACCTGATGGTGCACTGTCCAGAGTTTGCGCATCAGCTCCTACAGGCTTCGGGGAAAAGGGTGCCACCTCCTGGTGGTAGGTGATATCTGGGCGGCGGTGAGCTGTAGCGCCACCTGGTGCTGGTTCTCGTAGCACCCAGATGGCCCTGTCCTTAAACTTAGCAAAGTCTAAGTCAGGGTTTTGCAGAGCCACTATGCGCAGCTGGGTTCGGTGGGCGCTGGACAGTAAACCCTCAATAAACTGCTCAGTTAACAGTCTGTTTTCATCACACACACTGTCAGGGTCTACCTGTTTGATGGCCCTCAGCGCCTCCTGCAGGTTTAAAGCATAGTTCCATACACTGTCCTGTGCCCGTTGTCAGACCATGCCCCGTTGAGATGGTTGAGGGAAAAGAGAGGTAACAATGCCAGGGTAACTAGATGGTTCCTAGCTTTTCAGGACTTCAACTTTCATGTAGAGCATAGGCCTGGGAAGTTACATGGGAACGCTGATGACCTTTCCCGTTTTAGGTCAATTAGGATTACCATAATTTTTAATATTTGCCAAATGCCAGAATAAGGAGAGAGAGAATGTATTAAGGCATTTAAAAAAACGGGAAAGGTTTATTCTGATTTCATGTCAGATATTGAGAAAAACATGCATATGTGTCTTTTTATATAGTGTATGTAAACTTCTGGTTTCAACTGTACATCTTGGGCCTCTTCCTTGTATAATGTGCTCTATTCTGCGCCCTTTCCTGGTATAATGTTCCCCATCCTGAGCACCTTCCTGGTATAATGCACTACATCATGAGCACCTTCCTGGTATAATGCACTACATCCTTGGCACCTTCCTGGTATAATGTTACCCTTCCTGAGCACCTCCTGGTATAATGCACTACATCCTAAGCACCTTCCTGGTATAATGCACTACATCCTTGGCACCTTTCTGGTATAATGTTACCCTTCTTGAGCACCTCCTGGTATAATGCACTCCATCCTGGGCATCTTCCTGATATAATGTACCCCATTCTGAGCACATTCCTGGTATAATGTACCCCATTCTGAGCACATTCCTGGTATAATGTCCCCCATCCTGAGCACAATCCTGGTATAATGTCCCCCATCCTGGGCCCTTTCCTGGTATAATGTTCCCCATCCTGGGACCCTTCTTGGTATAATGCACTCCATCCTGGGACTCTTCCTGGTATAATGCACTCCATCCTGGGACCCTTCCTGGTATAATGCACTCCATCCTGGGACCCTTCCTGGTATAATGCACTCCATCCTGGAACCCTTCCTGGTATAAGCACCCATCAGCCCAAGGGTGCTTTTAATTAGTGTTGGATTCTACCTGCCCACTTAAATTTGTAGGTTTCTATCTCAAGAGAGGCATGTTTGCCCATTTATATTGTAGGCTTATAGCCCAAGAGAGGAATGTTTAAGAGGTTAGTTAACCATCATGCGGAGGCTACCTTGTTGTGGTTGATGGGCATACATGAATTGGCCAATTTGTGCGCTAAGAGCCTTCATTTTTTGTAAGTACATTTTATTTAGCAATAATGCAGTTTAGCTCTTATGTTCTCAGTGTCTGCATATGTATTGTCCCTTGCAGTGTGTTGCTGAGCTTTCTTATTGTACCCTTCCTGGTATAATGTCCCCCATCCTGTGCCCCTTCCATTAATAATGTTTGCTGTTCATCTCCAATACATTTAAAAATAAATAAATTCTTCTTCTTCCCTTCCTCCACTCCCACAACTCGCAGCGTATTCTTCTATAGCACTTGAAGGAACTGGCATCTAACTTCGTCTTGCTGGCATGGTGCATGACGTTACGGTCATGTGCCGCCTGTGACTGGCACACCAACGTCAACAGCCGGCCTCTGATTGGCTGGCAGGGTGTATTGCGGTGCAGGGACACAGATGGTCTCTGCATCTCAATACATTTCAGCTGAATGTGTGTCCTTGCATGCACCTCTAACTGAAATAGGTGCTGGTGGCGGCCGACCCCCCTCCTGCACGGGCCCGGTCGCACCCTCTGTGACCGATGTCGTTCCGCTCCTGGAAGGGATATGCTGATGTTTACTATTGGATTCTATCATGTATGTGAGAATAAAAGGCTTCTTGAGATTGATGACACTGCCATATCTAGCAGCCAAGACTTCTCAATAATAGCGGACAATTGAGGCTGCTGGGATCTAGATCAATCACACAACGACACGTGTACAATGCAATAGTGTTTTTATTAGCAAAATCATAAGAATCATTAACCTGAATTACATCGTAATTTACTAATAAAGAAGGTCAGCTCCTGATTTTACATAATGATCAGTAATGGCGCCATCATCCCATTCTCTCACACATTTACACTGCTGCACTGCCATCTAGTGATGAAAAATAAAAAGTACAATACCAACACAGTTTATTGTCAAATTGGCCATACAGAGTCACTATTGGTGGGATCATATTATTAACACGG
The DNA here is from genome assembly GCF_046119375.1 of Phyllobates terribilis. Classification (NCBI taxonomy): domain Eukaryota; kingdom Metazoa; phylum Chordata; class Amphibia; order Anura; family Dendrobatidae; genus Phyllobates; species Phyllobates terribilis. Next base: position 943,153 of record NW_027363046.1, read on the forward strand.
CTCATTATAGACTGCAGGTTATTAACAAGTTAATGACACGGTGGTTGGAACAAAAGATCTCAAATTTCGACTCATCAGACCAAAGCACAGATTTCCACTGGTCTAATGTCCATTCCTTGTGTTCTTTAGCCCAAACAAGTCTCTGCTGCTTGTTGCCTGTCCTTAGCAGTGGTTTCCTAGCAGCTATTTTACCATGAAGGCCTGCTGCACAAAGTCTCCTCTTAACAGTTGTTGAAGAGATGTGTCTGCTGCTAGAACTCTGTGTGGCATTGACCTGGTCTCTGATCTGAGTTGATGTTAACCTGCGATTTCTGCGGCTGGTGACTCGGATAAACTTATCCTCAGAAGCAGAGGTGACTCTTGGTCTTCCTTTCCTGGGGCGGTCCTCATGTGAGCCAGTTTCTTTGTAGCACTTCATGGTTTTTGCAACTGCACTTGGGGACACTTTCAAAGTTTTCCCAATTTTTCGCACTGACTGACCTTCATTTCTTAAAGTAATGATGGCCACTCGTTTTTCTTTACTTAGCTGCTTTTTTCTTGCCATAATACAAATTCTAACAGTCTTTTCAGTAGGACTATCAGCTATGTATCCACCAGACTTCTGCACAACACAACTGATGGTCCCACATTTATAAGGCAAGAAATCCCGCTTATTAAACCTGACAGGGCACACCTGTGAAGTGAAAACCATTTCCGGTGACTACCTCTTGAAGCTCATCAAGAGAATGCCAAGAGTGTGCAAAGCAGTCATCAAAGCAAAAGGTGGTTACTTTGAAAAACCTATAATATAAGACATAATTTCAGTTGTTTCACCATTTTTGTTAAGTATATAATTCCACATGTGTTAATTCATAGTTTTGATGCCTTCAGTGTGAATGTGCAATTTTCATAGTCATTAAAATACAGAAAAATCTTTAAATGAGAAGGTGTGTCCAAACTTTTGGTATGTACTGTGTATATATATATATATATATATATATATATATATATACGCGGCTGCTGATGTTGTCGGCTGTCCCCATCAGTCCCATAGACACTGAATGGAGTGTGGCAGTGCGCATGCCTGGCAACGGCTCCATACTATTTCCTCCATAAGAGAGGATAGGGATCCCCACTCTAGTGATTGGTGGGGTTCCCAGCAACTACCATCACCGATCCTGCAGATCCTTTCTTCTGTCATTAGGTTTTTTATGTTTTACATGGTCCAATAGAGAGATCAGAGGTGCGATATAGTGAACTAACACATGCAAAGCCTAAATTATATAAAATGTGAAACCACCAGACTGTGACCGTAGCCAAACATCTTCTAACCTTCCTTACAATTCCTAAAGTTGTTGACCAATGTTTTTCTTTAAAGGGGTTCTCCAACCATAGACACTTATGACATATACTAGATGGTGGCCCGATTCGAACGCATCGGGTATTCTAGAATAGGTAAGCGGCCGACGGGGCGCAATTAGCAGAGAGGCGTTTAAATTTGGTGCCCAAATCGCTGATTGGTCGCGTTAGGCAACCGCGACCAATCAGCAAAGCGGTGTTTAAATTTGGCAGCAATATAGGTGATTGGTCGCGGACGGCGGCCGCGACCAATCTGCGAACCGTGTTAGTGAGGACTGGAGAGCGTGTTTAAATTTAAATTAGTCGCGTCCAATCAGCAGAGCGGTGTTTAAATTTGGCGCCAATACTGCTGATTGGTCGCGGCCGCCGACCGCGACCAATCAGCAGAGCGATACAGAGCGGGGTTTAAATTTGCACCAAAATCGCTGATTGGTCGCGACCGGGACCAATCATCAGAGCGGTGTTTAAATTCGGCGCCAAAATCGCTGATTAGTCGCGGCTGACGGCTGCGACCAATCAGCAGAGCGTTGTTTAAATTTTGCGCCAATACTGCTGATTGATCTCGGCCAGCGACCGTGATCAATCAGCAGAGCGTTGTTTAAATTTGGCGCCAATCTCGCTGATTGGACGCGTCTGGTGTCCGCTACCAATCAGCAGAGCGTTGTTTAAATCTGGCGCCAAGCTCGCTGATTGGTCGCGGCTGGCGTCCGCGACCAATTAGAACAGCAGTGTTTAAATGTGGCGGCAAGATCAGTGATTGGTCGCGGCCGCTATTTAAATGTGGCGCCCAAATCGGTGATTGGTCGCGGGCAGCGGCCGCGACCTATCAGCAGAGCGGTGTTTAACTTTAGCGCCAAGATCACTGATTGGTCGCGTGCGGAGAGCGCGACCAATCAGCGAATCGTATTGGTGAGGAGCAGGGAGCGGAATCGTATTAGTGAGGACCGGGGAGCGCCGCTGCCTGTGCGGCTACTTCCGCTGCGAGAACCCGGGACATGAGCGACTGCTCGCAGGAGAAGTATCCCGACCCGCAGCACCCCGCTCCCCAGTCTTCCCTTCACACCCTAGCCACTGATCTCCCCACAGTATCCGCATGGTGTTACAAAGGTCCGGACATTTGTGTTAAAAATCGTTGATTGGTCGCTGGCGCTGCCCGCGACCAATCACCGATTTGGACGCCACATTTAAATAGCGGCTGCGACCAATCAGTACAGCGGTGTTTAAATGTGGAGCCAAGATCGGTGATTGGTCGTGGCCGATATTTAAATTTGGCGCCCAAATCGGTGATTGGTCGCGGGCACCGCCAGCGACCAATCAGCGATTTTTAACACAAATGTCCGGATCTTTGTAACACCATGCGGATACTGTGGGGACATCAGCGGCTAGGGTGTAAAGGGAGGACCGGGGAGCGGCGCTGCTCGTCGGGATACTTCTGCTGCGAGCGCCCGCTCATGTCCCGGGTTCTCGCAGCGGAAGTATCCGCACAGGCAGCGTCGCTGACATCCATGCGGCAAGGGTGTGAAGGGAGGACCGGGGAGCGGCGCTGACATCCAATTGGTCGCGGCCGCTATTTAAATGTGCCGCACAAATCGGTGATTGGTCGCGGTCTTGACCCGCGACCAATCACTGATCTTGCGGCTAAAGTTAACCACTACTGTGCTGATTGGTCGCGGCCGATATTTAAATTTGACGCCCAAATCGGTGATTGGTCGCGGGCAGCGTCCGCGACCAATCAGCACAGCGGTATTTAACTTTTGCGCTAAGATCAGTGATTGGTCGGGTCCGAAGACCGCGACCAATCATCGAATCGTCTTGGTGAGGACCGGGCAGCGGCGCTGCCTGTGCGGCTACTTCCGCTGCGAGAACCCGGGACATGAGCGGGCGCTCGCAGCAGAAGTATCCCGACCCGCAGCGGCGCTCCCCGGTCCTCCCTTCCGCATGGATGTCAGCGACGCCGGCGGTCCTTCCGCTGCTGCCGGCCAGGACATGAGCGCCTCGCGCCAATCATCTCCCGGCTGCATCTCTGTCCCGCAGATGGGTCCGGCGGTCGGGGTCCTCCTGCTGGTACCGGCCGGGAGATGAGCGCCTCGTGGCGCTCATCTCCCGGCTGCAACGCCGCTGAGCTCCGTCCCGCAGAAGAGCCGCTAACGGCCGCCATCTTTTTTCTGAAATCCCGCGGCGCTGATTGGCCGCTGCCGGACCAATGAGCGACGCGGGATTTCCTGGACAGACAGACAGACAGACAGATAGACAGACAGACAGACGGGATAAGACAATTATATAGTAGATACTTCGAAAACTCTTACCAACACTTATCAACCATTTGCAGTCCAAAAAGCCCCTCAATGGCCAAGAAAGTAAGGAGAAAGTTTGGCCAGTTTTAATGGCCTGTCTCCAATAGGTGGATGTCCCCAGGTAAATATCATTACTGGCAGATAAACCCTTTTACCACTTTGAAAATCTAACACTCAGAGCAGCGATTCATCCGCAAAACAATTTTATATTACATCCATTTATAATCTACATAATACATTAACCGACTTTGTTACTAGATAGAATTGCTTGTTTTGCACTGGCCCTGAGTTATACCTTATTCTCTTCCACATCTACATTGATCATTCTTAATTTTACTGCATAGCCTGCTTGTTCAGTGTCTGGACAGCAATTATGCTCTTTACTTTATTTGTATTCTTGGCATCATACAGTCATCTGATGTGTTAGAAGGGGCATCATTAAGTCAGTTATTAGTGGAAAAAAAATTCAATGCTGGATCCCTGCGGATCCATTGCCATATGGCACCCCTGGATCCCATTGACGCAAGCCGCTGAGTGGTCTTCGAGGTCTGCATTGTATGGATGGTAGGAATAGCGCTGCATGCTGCACCTTTTTTGCCATGAAAAGCAAATGAATGCATAATGGACCTACAGACGGAGGGCCGGAGCACAGGACAGGACCCTACAAAAAGCAGTACAGCAGAACTAAGCTGTAGCTAATCATGTGTCATCCCACACCTTTACATTCAGTAGTAATTCAGTGTGAATGCAGCTTTGAGCTATGATACAAGTACAGAATCATTTTTTACAAACTTATGCTACATTTGAAGACGTTCTGAAGATTGATGATCTGGGTAAACGGGTGAAATGGTGTATAAAGGTGAACCTATGCGTTACATGGATCAACAGCTGCAGCTCAATAACTAGCATCTATCTCTAGGCGGACATCTTCAGTTTCACATTGGACTTCCACACTACACTGGGCCTTACTATAATAGCTTTGTACCTGACATCATTACTGATGACTGCACTTTTACTGTGTCGTGTCATAAACAGACTCCCACTGGAGCGAACATGGTCTGCACATAACACAGCTGGCCATGGGAGGAAGCGAAAGAGTATACAGACAGGACAGCACAGGATGGCAGCTGATTCTGTGAGGTAAAACATTTCCCTGCCTGTTTAAAAACTTGTTTTACCTCACATAAAGAATCGGCTGTGATCCCCGGCTGTAATGTCTGTATACTCTCTTGCATCCTCCCCGTCCAGGAGATGTGGTATGTTCAGACCATGTTCCTGTATGGTCAGACATTACACAGTACACAGCAGGGGCATATTTCTAAGATTATCTCAGCACAGGAACATTTTATTTAAACACATCCAATTGTGGAACTTATTATTATTCCAAGATCTATTGATTAAAATGAATTTAGTTTGTGGGAAAATGCCTTTAAATAATTGAAAGAGGGTTACAATTGCTCCTTTGAAACTTGATGCAGGTAATCTTATATGAGAGTAATGGCGTATTCACACATCTGTGTGTCATAGATCGTGATGCACAAGCTGTTTGCGAGTCTCCTGCCCCGAACTTTGACAGCCTCATATACGTCTATTAGGCCACATTGGCAGAAATGGAAGCTGGCACGTTTAGGTGGGCTGCACTGTGGGAATGAAGAGCCTTGGGATTCCCAAACGTTTTTTATTAATATCAATGCGTTTCTGCAATGGACCAGGGCCTTTCTCAAGGTATAAAAAAAAAACAAGCTCTTCACTCCCGCAGCACAGCCCACCTAAATGTGCCAGCTTCCATTTTTGCCATTCCACCTCTTGAAGAACCTTTCCTCCAGCCACAGGGCAGCAGCGGCTTTCTACACCATTATAGCTGTGGTGACTGCACACAACACCTCTAGGTGAGCGCTGCCATCAATTATCCCGACCCCTTATCAGACGCTATTGCCCTATTTTGTGTGCGCTCCTGTCCTTCTCCACAGCGTCTCTATTAGGCACCTTCACACGTTCAGTAAGTTTCATCAGTGACGTGTTTCTATTATACTTTTCCTCTAATTGTTCCACTCCTGGTTTTGGCTTCCTAATACTGAGGTAAAATACTGACCAAATTACTGAATGTATGAACATGGCCTTAAGCTCTTAAGTTCGGGTCAAGAGGCCAGCAACTAATCTTTGAATCATTTTGTGCTCAGACCATGACACGCCTTAATGTGTAGAGTCACTTTCATCTTACAACTAAATAAAAACTACGTATTGTTTTAAAGGGGTATGCTACCACTTATCAATTAGGAGAAGGCATCAATATAAGTCAGTAGTATCAGATTGATAGGTGTCCAAATCCTAACACCACCAATCAGCTGTTACCAGCTCCAGCATGGAATCAATGGGGTGGCAGAGTGTTGGAACTCTACCAATCTGATCTTGGTGGTCCATCCTAAGTATAAGTGATCAATATCATAACAGTGAACACCCCTTTTAACTTTTTTTTGCAAATACTTGCTTCTCTCATCCTGAAATGCAGCATGTTTTTGGATCAAATCACATGTGGCATTTTTGTTGCATACATTTTTTCGACTAAAATTCAATTCTTACACTTAAAGGGGTTGTCTTATCCTAAAGAGGACCTGTCACCAAATTTCATGTTTTTTTTTCTATTTTATCTTTCATTTGCGGAGATATTAGCAATGAAAGTATTTGGCGCCTAATGAGTTAAAAAAATTAAGTCCAAGTAGATGTTATCAGAGTTTTCACTGGGGGTGCGAAATTCTTCTCCCTGCATGATGCTGACCAATTATAAGCAGACGACAGCACTGAAAAGAAAGATGATCACATCCCCACCATAGCTTAGAGCAGATTTCTCAGTGTCTAAGATGTAAGGATACAGACCTGGTCTCCTGGGCTAACCTCCTTCATGATTAGAGCACACAACTGACTAATACCTTCCAGTTAAGGTCTCTGTGGGTGAAGGGGCAGCACAAGAGAGTTTAGTTGTGCAACATTACAAACCTTTCTAACAGCTCTCCTCCTCTTATGGTACTCTCACCTCTGCTGTACTGCGCCTATCCCACACCGCCTGTCCAGAAATGAGAGCACAGCATCAGTATCACACTTAGATCCGTTGTGCTCAACTTGTACTGATTCTGCAGTGAGATTAGAGGAGACTGTCATTACATTTCACCATGGAAGTAACCCAGAACACACTGCTCCTGTGTGAGGTGTAATAACAGCCTAATATCACTGCAGAGAGAATACAAGTTGCTTTAGCACAGAAGACATAAGTGTGATACTGGCACACTCCATAATCAGGAGAGTCAATAAAAGGGTTTGTAATGTGACACAGAGAAACTCAGCTGTGCGGCTCCTTCCTTGTCTTAGAGCTGTTACCTCTGCTTTCTAATCATGCAGAAGGTTAGACCAGGAGATCAGGACTCTCCATCATTATACATCTTAGGCTAGGTTCCCACGATGAGCTTTTGGTGAGTTTTTGATGTTGTAGAATTTCTGCACCCATTAAGATAGGTTACTTGCATTATTTCTAAAATATGCAGTGTAAAAACTCACTAAAAACTCATTGTGAGAACGTAGCTTTATACCCTAAGAAACCCGCTTTGAGCTATGGTGGGGGCGTGTTCTTCTATTCTTTGAGCGTTGCTGCTTGCTTATGATTGGTCAGCATCATACAGGAGAAATCTGCAGCATATTTAAGGATTTCTCACAAGCCTCATTTGGGTAAATGCAAGAAGGTAAATAAAATTACCAAAATCTCCACAACAAAAGTGTAGCTCTACCTACAGCGTATTCACACCCAGACTATAAGATTATGGCCGGTCTCTGGGTGGGTGTTTTTTTACACAGTAGTCAGAACCTACAACATTGTGGTGCTGTGCATTACATGGGCTATACTAAGGGAGCGCCTGTCAGCATAGAGCAAATACGTCCATATACCGACCAGCAGAAAGTGTAAGAGAAGAACTATAGAAGGATCGACCATAGTGGAGCATTCCGGACTGGTGCAACATAAGGAGCCAGAAGGCTTCCCCCCGGTATTCCATGCTATGTGCTCCTTATAGAGTGACATCTCTCCATAGACCCCTCTGTGAAGACCACCCCCTTATCCAGATGATACATTCTCACTTCCACCATATATAATGCAGACTGGCCTTTTTTTTTTTTTTTTCAGAAAATCACCAATTTTGGGTCCTCAGCTGTAAAAGAAGAAATGCTTTACACCAGTGCTGGGAACCTATGGCAGCGTGCAGAGAGGGCAGGAAGAGCGGCTGACGGCCAATCAGAGGCCAGCATGACTTCGGCCGGCCAATCAGCGGCTGCCGGCCAATCAGAGGCCAGCATGACTTCGGCCGGCCAATTAGAGGCCAGCGTCTGCTGGCCAATCAACGGGGCATATGATGTTGGCTGGCAGCGTGTACTGCAGCGCGCTCGGGCCTGGCTAGTACGTGCGCTGCAATACACTTCAGCTAGATGTGCCGACTACAGGAGAGGACGCTGCGCGGGAGAAGAAGGAAGGTGAGGAGGAGGGTTTATTATGTGTTTTTTTTTTTTTTTTAATATGTGATGCACAGTGACTGGGGGGGGGGGAGAGGGAGCATATATACCAGGATTGAGGGGAGGGCCAGCATATATACCAGGATTGAGGGGAGGGCCAGCATATATACCAGGATTGAGGGGAGGACCAGCATATATACCAGGATTGAGGGGAGGGCCAGCATATACACCAGGATTGAGGGGAAGGCCACCATATATACCAGGATTGAGGGGAGGGCCAGCATATATACCAGGATTGAGGGGAAGGCCAGCATATATACCAGGATTGAGGGGAGGGCCACCATATATACCAGGATTGAAGGGAGGGCCAGCATATATAGCAGGATTGAGGGGAGGGCCAGCATATATACCAGGATTGAGGGGAGGGCCAGCATATATACCAAGATTGAGGGGAGGGCCAGCAAATATACCAGGATTGAAGGGAGGGCCAGCATATATACTAGGATTGAGGGGAGGGCCAGCATATATACCAGGATTGAGGGGAAGGCCAGCATATATACCAGGATTGAGGGGAGGGCCACCATATATACCAGGATTGAAGGGAGGGCCAGCATATATACCAGGATTGAGGGGAGGGCCAGCATATATACCAAGATTGAGGGGAGGGCCAGCATATATGCCAGGATTGAGGGGAGGGCCAGCATATATACCAGGATTGAGGGGAGGGCCAGCATATATACCAGGATTGAGGGGAAGGCCACTATATATACCAGGATTGAGGGGAGGGCCAGCATATATACCAGGATTGAGGGGAGGGCCAGCATATATACCAGGATTGAGGGAAGGGCCAGCATATATACCAGGATTGAGGGGAGGGCCAGCATATATACCAGGATTGAGGGGAGGGCCAGCATATATACCAGGATTGAGGGGAGGGCCAGCATATATACCAGGATTGAGGGGAGGGCCAGCATATTTACCAGGATTGAGGGGAGGGCCAGCATATATACCAGGATTGAGGAGAGGGCCAGCATATATACCAGGATTGAGGAGAGGGCCAGCATATATACCAGGATTGAGGAGAGGGCCAGCATATATACCAGGATTGAGGGGAGGGCCAGCATATATACCAGGATTGAGGGGAGGGCCAGCATATATACCAGGATTGAGGACAGGGCCAGCATATATACCAGGATTGAGGGGAGGGCCAGCATATATACCAGGATTGAGGGGAGGGCCAGCATATATACCAGGATTGAGGGGAGGGCCAGCATATATACCAGGATTGAGGGGAGGGCCAGCATATATACCAGGATTGAGGAGAGGGCCAGCATATATACCAGGATTGAGGGGAGGGCCAGCATATATACCAGGATTGACGGGAGGACCAGCATATATACCAGGATTGAGGAGAGGGTTATTGTGTGTGGCCACCTTAACTTGTGTGTGCAAGTCACAGATGACCACAGGTATTTAGACTCTTTGCAGTGTATGAGCAGCACTGTAGAATTGGTGTCTGGATGCACCATTATGTATTTTACACTTTTTCAGAGAGTGAGAAATATTCTGTATGTAGTATGTGGTAATTGTCTGTATATCCTGTACTCCATGTGTGTATGTGTAAGTAGTAGCTGTGCATAATATAAATATATATGGTTTTATCTTTATTAAAGGCTATGGAGTCCCACATTTCTTCCATGGTATGCATCGCCTTCTCCAGGGAAAACTCCTAATAAGAAAACACAGAAACTTTTCACTAGTAGCAGATTCCTCTTTGTTCCGACAAAGATGGGGGAGCAGCACATATACAAGGATGGGGGAGCAGCATATATACAAGGATGGGGGAGCAGCATATATACAAGGATGGGGGAGCAGAATATATACAAGGATGGGGGAGCAACATATATACAAGGATTTGGGGGAGCACATACAAGGATGGGGGAGAAGCATATATACAAGGATGGGGAAGCAGGATATATACAAGGATGGGGGAGCAGCATATAAACAAGGATGGGGAGCAGGATATATACAAGGATGGGGGGTAGCACATACAAGGATGGGGGAGAAGCATATATACAAGGATGGGCAAACATATACCAGGATGGAAGGGGGAGCATATTTTTTCTATCTGCAGTCTCATGCCCCTGCTGCTGTTTGTGGCTGCTTTTGGTTCCCCTCGCCTGCTCTATGTATGAGTTGTTTTTCTAAACTAAAACCTCAGCATTCTGGTTAAATGACCGTGTTGGCACTATGGGATAAATCAGTGGGTTTTTGGTTGCAGTTTGGGCTATCGGTCTGTAAAAGGTTCGCCATCACCGACCTAGGATATTTTGGAGATATTATCACTGCAGTATTCAGGTGTCACCATCTAGAGGTCGAAATGCAAATTACTACATGGATTCTTAAATTAAGAAATAGGGAGTCACATAGCAAGAGTGATTTGTATCATACTATCAAAAAATACTGCATCTTTTTGTAAAAGCATCTCATATACAGTACTGTGCAAAAGTTTTAGGCAGGTGTGGAAAATATGCCGCAGAGTAAAAAGCTTTAAAAATAGAAGTGATAATAGTTTATTTTTAAGAACAGTTATTAGGCTATGTTCACATGCTGCGTTTTTTCAACCCTTTGCATAACTAATAATCTTTATAATAATAATAATCTTTTTATTTATATAGCGCCAACATATTCTGCAGCTCTTTACAATTCAGACAATTTACAGACATTCTGGGCGCTGTCCCCATTAGGGCTCACAATCTACATTCCCTATCAGTATGTCTGATACAAATGGAAGCAAGGGGACCCTCTGGGTTCTGTTATAGGACGGAAAATAATACTCCAATATTTTCAGTGGGTTTTTCTGCTGCAATTACTGAACATGTGCACATACCCTTATGACGTTTCTTTATATTTTAGTGGTTAAAAAAAAATTCAGACCCTTAAATTGTTTGTTTCTCCATATTCTGAGACCTGCATCTTTTCGCTCATGGAGCTGAGTGAGGTCTTGGTTATTTTTCGCTGGGAGCTGATGCTTTTAACCCCTTCACCACCTTGGGTTTTTCCATTTTTGCGTTTTCGTTTTTTGCTCCCCTTCTTCCCAGAGCCATAACTTTTTTTTTCCTTCTTCATGTTTAACATATTGTCTGAATAATTTAATATTTCGATAGATCGGACTTTTTAGTCATGACTAGTGTTGAGCATTCCGATACTGAAATATCGGGTATCGGCCGATATTCGCGGTATCGGAATTCCGATACTTAATTCCGATACTTTTACAATATCGAATACCGGAATCGGAAGTTCCCATAATGCCTGAGCTCTGCAGTGTCTGTGAAGGATGACAAGTTGGATGGCAGCGCGATCCAGCCTGTCATCAGAATGCCATCCCAGCGGGGGAGAATTCTCCTGATTGTTTAAAAGCCGGCGCGCGGTAAAAAGCCGCCGGCCTTTAAACAATCACACAGCCCCATACTGCTTCCCCGCAGCCTCCCACCCCGATCCTCCGCTCCCCTCGCCACCTCCCATCCCAATCGTAAATTAGGACCGGGCGGGGAGCGCAGCACCAAGGAGCGAAGGACCCGGGCGGGGAAGCCGGCAGTGAAAAGACTTCACCGCCGGCTTTCCCGTTCTGTGCTGCGCTTTCCCGCCGGTTATTTCAAATGAACAGCTGAGGTATCAGGTGATGCTGATCAGCTGTTCATTTGAAGTCGCCGCGGTGCCCTCAGAGGGTTCATGTGAGTTCATGCTTGACTGCATTGCATGAACTCACATGAACTTTCCCACGGCCGCACAGGTCAGCCTCACCTCCCAGACCATCAGACCGGTCATGATTAGTGTGTGTGCGGGTGTCTGTGCGTGTGTGTGCGGGGTGTGTGTGCGATGTCTGCGTGTGTGTGCGGGGTGTCTGTGCGATGTTTGTGCGGGTGTGCGCGGTGTCTGTGCGTGCAGGCAGACATAGGCCGATGTGACACTACTACTCCCATCGGCCTATGTCTGTCCCTGGTCCACTCGTGCTAGCAGGATCAGCTCGATGGGAGCAGTAGTTCCCATCAGCCTGATCCTGCTATTTAAATTGCCCTACTGTGTCCCCAATAAATTTTAAATACATGTCATTGGTGGCCAGTGGTTACCTACAATAAATTAGTTCATACATTACCTGTCCCCGCCGATCGCCACCTAAAATAAAGTAAAAAATAAAAAACTACACCTATACTCACCTAGACACCTAATTCCCCGAAGCCATCGATCTCCTGTAATAAAATATAAAATAATAAACCACAACCTTATCCTTACCCCTCCGTAGTAGTCCACGAGTGTCCCACGAAGATCTCCAGTTTAGAGCAGCCACATAGAATGTGACCGCTCTGAACCGCCGCCGCCGCTAGAATGACGGGGCCGTAAGGGTTCACCGGAGTTCAGGCAGCGCTGCTCCGGTTAGCTCCTTTACGGCCCTGCTGTATCGTGAGAAATTCCCACGGTACAGCACTGCCGTAAAGGAGGTCTCCGGAGCAGCGCTGACTGAATGCACTCCGGTGACCTCAGTCAGGGGCTCCCACTGCCGGGAGCGGACGTGTTCGCGGCAGCGTGAGCTTACAGCAGCCATGCACAGCTGTCACCATCTCCAGATGTGACAGCTGTGCATGGGAGATCAGCGCAGGAACGTGGACAGGTAACTATTATTTTTAGTAAACTAAGAATTAAATAAAATGGTCTGTTTTATTTCAAATAAATTATTTTTTTCTGGGTGTAGTGTGTGTTTTCTTTTTAACACTTTGTAGGTTAGTAATGGGGGTGTCTTATAGACGCCCATCATTACTAACCTGGGCTTCATGGCAGCTGGCGCTGACATGAACCCTATTACCCCCTGCCACCGCACCAGGGCAGCGTGGAAGAGCGAGGCTAAGTGCCAGAATTGGCGCATCATATGGATGCGCCATTTCTGGGGCGGCTGACGGCTGGTGTTTCTAGCCTGGGAGGGGGCCAATATTCATGGCACCCTTCCTGGGCTATTAATATCAGCCCCCAGCTGTCTGCCTAGCCTTTGCTAGCTATTAAAATAGGGGGAACCCCACGTCATTTTTTTGGGGGGGGTCCCCCATTTTAATAGCTAGTAAAGGCTAGGTATTCAGCTGGGGGCTGATATTAGTAGCCTGGGAAGCTCCGTGGGTTTTACCCCCTTCCCAGGCTTCAAACATCTGCCCCAGCCGTCTGCTTAACCTCCGCTAGAGACTAAAATTATGGGGGATCCCACGCCATTTTTTTTTTAAATAAATCCTTTATTTTAACACTAAATGACATTTGAGGAGTTAATAAAGATGCAGTCCCTAAATTATTATTTATTTTTTAATTAATTTTTCCTAAAACTTTTGACGTGGGCTTCGCCATATTTTTGTATGCCAGCCAGGTACAGCATCCAGCTTCTATGAACGCGCCATTTTCCGGGGCGGCTGCAGACTGCAATTTTCAGCGGGGGGGGGCAGAAAGCTTGGGCCTCCCTGCGCTGCAGATTCCATCCCCCAGCTGCCTAGTTGTACCTGGCTGGACACAAAAATAGGGAGAAGCTCCACGGTTTTTTTTTTTTAATTATTTCATGAAATTCATGGAATAATTAAGAAAAAAAGGGCTTCCCTATATTGTTGTGTCCAACCAGGTACAAATAGGCAGCTGGTGGTTGGGGGCAGCCCGTTCCTGCCTGCTGTACCTGGCTGGACACAAATATAGTGCAAAGCCCCACGTCAATTTTTTTTTAATTATTTCAGGAAATTCATGAAATAATTAAAAAAAATTTATGTGGGGCTTCACCCTATATTTGTGTCCAGCCAGGTACAGCAGGCAGGAACGGGCTGCCCCCAACCACCAGCTGCCTATTTGTACCTGGCCGGACACAACAATATAGGGAAGCCCTTTTTTTTCTTAATTATTCCATGAATTTCATGAAATAATTTAAAAAAAAAATACGTGGGGCTTCGCCATATTTTTGTGTCCAGCCAGGTACAACTAGGCAGCTGGGGGCTGGAATCTGCAGCGCAGGGAGGCCTAAGCTTTCTGGGCCCCACCCGCTGCAAATTGCAGTCCGCAGCCGCCCCGGAAAATGGCGCGTTCATAGAAGCGCCATCTTCTGGCGCTGTACCCAACTCATCCAGGGCCCTGGTGCGGTGTCTCACTGGGTAATAAAGGGGTTAAGGCCAGCTTGGCATTATCAGCTGGCCCTAAGCCCGAAATTCGTGGGGTCACGCCAATATTAGACATGACCGCCATGAATTTCTAGTAAAGTATTTAAAAAAAACACAAACACCCAGAAAAAAGTCCTTTAATTGAAATAAAGACACAATTCTTTATTGTTCTAAATTAAACCATACTTACCGTCACGCCCATTCCAGCTGAAGCCAACGATCTCCTGCAATAAAAGAAAAATAATAAAGCAACATCATCCTTACCTTTCCATGGTTCCCACGACAGCTTCAGCTCTGCTACATCGAGATGACAGGCTGGACCGCAGCAGAACGCTGCCATCCAGCCTGTCATCCCGCAGACACTGAGAAGCGCAGGGATGCTTGCGCTCCTCAGTGTCAGGCTGTGACGGCATAAAGATGAGCCGAGGTCATGTCCAATGAACTCAGCTCACCTCATGCACGTCACTGACACCGTGGGAAAATTCTCCTGCACTCAGCGCTTCAGCGTGAGAATTCTCCCACGCTGTCAGTGACATACATGAGGTGAGGTCATGTCCAATGAACTCAGCTCACCTCATGCACGTCACTGACAGCGTGGGAAAATTCTCCTGCACTCAGCGCTTCAGCGTGAGAATTCTCCCACGCTGTCAGTGACGTACATGAAGTGAGCTGAGTTCATTGGACATGACCTCGGCTCATCTGGATGCCGTCACAGCCAGACACTGAGGAGCGCAAGCATGCCTGCGCTTCTCAGTGTCTGCGGGATGACAGGCTGGATGGCAGCGTTCTGCTGCGGTCCAGCCTGTCATCTCGATGTAGCAGAGCTGAAGCTGTCGTGGGAGCCATGGAAAGGTAAGGATGATGTTGCTTTATTATTTTACTTTTATTGCAGGAGATCGTTGGCTTCAGCTGGAATGGGCGTGACTGTAAGTATGGTTTAATTTAGAACAATAAAGAATTGTGTGTTTATTTCAATTAAAGGACTTTTTTCTGGGTGTTTGTGTTTTTTTTAAATACTTTACTAGAAATTCATGGTGGTCATGTCTAATATTGGCGTGACCCCATGAATTTCGGGCTTAGGGCCAGCTGATAATGCCAAGCTGGCCTTAACCCCTTTATTACCCAGTGAGCCACCGCACCAGGGCCCTGGATGAGTTGGGTACAGCGCCAGAAGATGGCGCTTCTATGAACGCGCCATTTTCCGGGGCGGCTGCGGACTGCAATTTGCAGCGGGTGGGGCCCAGAAAGCTTGGGCCTCCCTGCGCTGCAGATTCCAGCCCCCAGCTGCCTAGTTGTACCTGGCTGGACACAAAAATAGGGCGAAGCTCCACGTATTTTTTTTTTAAATTCATGAAATTCATGGAATAATTAAGAAAAAAAGGGCTTCCCTATATTGTTGTGTCCGGCCAGGTACAAATAGGCTGCTGGTGGTTGGGCGCAGCCCGTTCCTGCCTGCTGTACCTGACTGGACACAAATATAGGGCGAAGCCCCACATCAATTTTTTTTAATTATTTCATGAATTTCCTGAAATAATTTAAAAAAAATTGACGTGGGGCTTCGCATTATATTTGTGTCCAGCCAGGTACAGAAGGCAGGAACGGGCTGCCCCCAACCACCAGCTGCCTATTTGTACCTGGTTGGACACAACAATATAGGGAAGCCCTTTTTTTCTTAATTATTTCATGAATTTCATGAAATAATTAAAAAAAAAAAATACGTGAAGCTTCTCCCTATTTTTGTGTCCAGCCAGGTAAAACTAGGCAGCTGGGGGATGGAATCTGCAGCGCAGGGAGGCCCAAGCTTTCTGCCCCCCCCCCCCCCGCTGAAAATTGCAGTCCGCAGCCACCCCGGAAAATGACGCGTTCATAGAAGCTGGATGCTGTACCTGGCTGGCATACAAAAATATGGCGAAGCCCACGTCAAAAGTTTTGGGAAAAATAAATTAAAAAATAAATAATAATTTAGGGATTGCATCTTTATTAACTCCTCAAATGTCATTTAGTGTTAAAATAAAGGATTTATTTTAAAAAAAATTGATGTGGGGCTTCGCCCTATATTTGTGTCCAGCCAGGTACAGCAGGCAGGAACGGGCTGCCCCCAACCACCAGCTGCCTATTTGTACCTGGTTGGACACAACAATATAGGGAAGCCCTTTTTTTCTTAATTATTCCATGAATTTCATGAAATAATTAAAAAAAAAAATGCGTGGGGCTTCGCCCTATTTTTGTGCCCAGCCAGGTACAACTAGGCAGCTGGGGGCTGGAATCCGCAGCGCAGGGAGACCCAAGCTTTCTGGGCCCCCCCCGCTGCAAATTGCAGTCCGCAGCCGCCCCAGAAAATGTCTCGTTCATAGAAGCGCCATCTTCTGGCGCTGTACCCAACTCATCCAGGGCCCTGGTGCGGTGGCTCACTGGGTAATAAAGGGGTTAAGGCCAGCTTGGCATTATCAGCTGGCCCTAAGCCCGAAATTCATGGGGTCACGCCAATATAAAAACACAACACCCAGAAAAAAGTCCTTTAATTGAAATAAACACACAATTCTTTATTGTTCTAAATTAAACCATACTTACAGTCACGCCCATTCCAGCTGAAGCCAACGATCTCCTGCAATAAAAGAAAAATAATAAAGCAACCTCATCCTTACCTTTCCATGGTTCCCACGACAGCTTTAGCTCTGCTACATCGAGATGACAGGCTGGACCGCAGCAGAACGCTGCCATCCAGCCTGTCATCCCGCGGACACTGAGAAGCGCAGGCATGCTTGCGCTCCACAGTGTCTCTCTGTGAGGGCATCCAGATGAGCCGAGGTCATGTCCAATGAACTCAGCTCACCTCATGCACGTCACTGACAGCGTGGGAAAATTCTCCTGCACTCAGCGCTTCAGCGTGATAATTTTCCCACGCTGTCAGTGACGTGCATGAGGTGAGCCGAGTTCATTGGACATGACCTCGGCTCATCTTTATGCCGTCACAGCCAGACACTAAGGAGCGCAAGCATGCCTGCGCTTCTCAGTGTCTGGGGGATGACAGGCTGGTTGGCAGCGTTCTGCTGCGGTCCAGCCTGTCATCTCGATGTAGCAGAGCTGAAGCTGTCGTGGGAACCATGGAAAGGTAAGGATGAGGTTGCTTTATTATTTTTCTTTTATTACAATAAAGAATTGTGTGTTTATTTCAATTAAAGGAATTTATTCTGAGTGTTTGTGTTTTTCTTTAACTTTGACTATGGGGTTAGTAATGGGGGTGTCTTATAGATGCCTCTCCATTACTAATCTGGGCTTGATGTCAGCTGGCATTATAAGCTGACATCAACCCCAGCCCTATTACCCCACTGCCACCGCTACAGGGCAGTGGGAAGAGCGAGGCTAAGTGCCAGAATTGGCGCATCCTATGGATGCGCCATTTCTGGGGCGGCTGACGGCTGGTGTTTCTAGCCTGGGAGGGGGCCAATATTCATGGCACCCTTCCTGGGCTATTAAAATCAGCCCCCAGCTGTCTGCCGAGCCTTTGCTAGCTATTAAATTAGGGGGGACCCCACGTTATTTTCTTGGGGGGGTTCCCCCATTTTAATAGCTAGTAAAGGCTAGGTATTCAGCTGGGGGCTGATATTAGTAGCCTGGGAAGCTCCGTGGGTATTACCACCTTCCCAGGCTTCAAACATCCGCCCCAGCCGTCTGCTTAACCTCCGCTAGAGACTAAAATTAAGGGGAACCCCACGAGAATTTTTTTTTAATTAAATCCTTTATTTTAACACTAAATGACAAGTACAGTAATCAACACTGTCACTGTACTTCATATATATGTGACTGACATGTTTCTATCTATCTAATCTATGTGTGATTCTCTATTCCTTCTATTCTAAATTGTCGGGTACCGCTGCTGAATTGCCGGCCGGCTTTTTTAAAGAGACGGTGCATGAAAACACTAATATTTTTTTAAATAAATCCTTTACACTAAATGACAAGTTCTGTAAGCAACACTGTCACTGTACTTCATATATATGTGACTGACATGGTTCTATCTATCTAATCTATGTGTGATGCTCTATTCTTTCTGTTGTAAATTGTCGGGTACCGGTGAATGCCGCTGATGAATTGCCGGCTTTTCGCATAATACATTCTACATTATTCTTAGTTGTTTTACTTCATGTAGAATTAACCTACAAGGAAAGGGTTTATTTTCATTCTGATATTTGTGTCCCATTGACTTGCATTGGTTTCCGGTATCGGAATCGGCGATATCCGATACTTTTTGGGTATCGGCCGATCCAATCCGATACGATATTTCCTGATATCGGAAGGTATCGCTCAACACTAGTCATGACAATATCAATTTTTTTTTCCATTTTTCCATTTTTGAATGGGGACAAAGGAGGTGCAGTTTTTTATACAGTTTTATTTTTTAAATGGAACCTATGATGTGAAAAAACGCTATCAACCTGCAGATGTGGGGTTACTCTGAACTTGCTCGGCGCCCGCACTTTGAGCCCCGCTGCCAGGAGGAAGCTTTATTCCTCCCGGCATTGGTGTAACCACACCCCCCGGCATTGATTGACAGCAGCTCAGCAGTATGACCGGACGACAGTCAGTGCTGGAGGCGCCACCCTCTATGTACAGAGCAGTGACTGAACCCGCGCCACCGCACCTATGACTGGAAGCTGACCGCTGCCAGGAGGAATACACATAATTTCCTCCCGGCAGCGGGGCTCTAAGTGCCAGGGCCAGACAGGTTCAGAACGCTATTAACCTGCAGATTAACCCTGTTTTTTCACGTGACAGGTTCCCATTTTTTTATTTCTACTTTTTTTGTACCACTAGGGGATCTCAACCTGCAATTGTTCGATTGCTTACACTATACTTACTGGCTGCCATGGTAATGTGGCCACAGAGGTACTGCATCTCACCCAGAGGTGTGGTACTCCACACTCAAGTAAGGACGGAGTACTACCCGGGACCCACACACCCACATCCAATATTCTTCACTACAGTAGGGAAGGGCGAGATTGATCCTAAGGGAGAGCAGTCCCTGGTCCCTAGTTGGAGGTGGAACTAGGTACAGGAGGTGGGTGGAGGAAGAAGTTCAGGGGAGCACAGACAGAAAGAGTATAAAAGACAAGGGAAACCATCTAGAAGCGGACAGTACAGTGAGGAGCTCAGTTGGGAGTGGGAGCTCAGGAGAGCAAGGAAGGAGAGAGAGGAGTCGGACCTAGTAAGAGAAGCCCAGGAGGAGAGTGAGAGAAGACGGGAGCAGCGAGAGAAAGGCTCCAGAGACAGAGGGGATCCCAGGGGCACGGTGAGCGCAGGAAGCCACCCGTGCGCCCGAATTCATGCTGACGTGGAGGGATCAGGCCGCAGAGGGGTACCGGCCCCAGACTAGTGGAGAACAACCAGGCTCAGCTAGCCAACCGGAGGCTGCAGCATTTGCAAGGTGTTGCAGCCAATATTCACAATTATATCGCTGAAAAGGTGGCCACATAGGGTACAGGAGATTGCAAGTTGCCCGACAAGGCCCGAGGCCACTGGCTTGGGACACTAATTGTGAGGCACAGGGTAGGAGGGTGAGAACCAGCGCTGTGAGACGACCAGGAAAGGTACATTGAACGGGGTCCCGTCCAAGTGCTCCTGAGGTACCTTAGAGTTTGCTGGATCACTACCCCGGAGGACACAGGGCGACATGGGAAGTTGCACACTGGTGACTGTAACCTGAGGAACTTAACAACTGTGAGTAAAACCTGAAGACTGCACCCCACTGTGTCCTTGAATAATTGCTGCGTCATCACCTGCATTACACCGCACCAACAACATCTACCTTCAAAATTAATCTTATTCTGCCCTGGGGCTAAGCTCTGCCTGTGGAGAGCTGAACCAACTCTGCTGTGTCACCTTCAGCTCCAGTGGATCTGCACCACAGCGGCGGCCCCATATAGCCGCATACCACAGGTGGCGTCACAAACATTATCTCTAAAAAACTTTATTCCCCTTTTACTTTTCCTTTAATTTGACCACCCGGGGCCACGGACCGGGTCACTGCCACCGTGACATCCCCAGCACCAACCGGCCCAGCTACCGAGTACCCCACAGCCCCAGGGGGCGCGTCAGTAACCCATCAGCTCCCTGCAATCGCCATTCAGTGATTGACAAAGGCATTTAGATGGATAAACCTCAGCGATCGGAGCGAGCTCCGGTTGCTGCAGTTACAGGCAGTTTTTGGCTGTGTAGCACAGCCGGCATCTGCTACATATGATGTGAGCTCTACTACTGAGTTGGTTTCATACAGGCCTTAGAGACCTGGGACAAAACTACGTCATGGGTTAAAGGGAACCTGTCATGTAAAATAACACTATTAACCTGCAGATATGGGATATGGGGTAAATCTGCAAGTAATAGCATTGTGACACTGTGCGGTGCCTGCACTGAGAGCCCCGCTGCCAGGGGGAAATTAACTTTATGTCACCCAGCAGCCTCTCTCTGTCAGTCACAGGGGCGGCGCCTGTGCGGTTTCAATCACCGCTCTGTGTATAGTGAGCGGCAGCTGTAGAAAACCCAATATCCAAATGCCATTTTATGGGAATCTGAAGTTCTGTTTTCTCATCCATTAGTCAGAATGAAAACGACCACCAAACAGCGTCTCCTGCCCTGGAGGACCCAACACTTCCATGATTTCCAGGTACAGCCCAGTGATTACAGAGAATCATGTGTAATACTTCATTTCTCCTTTGGAGGTGCTGTAGGGAAATTCAGCACCTGCTGCCGGGTACTCGCTTACTGCAGAAGGGATCAGTTTGGTCTTTATCCGCAGCACATTGGGGTTTCACCTCTGACCCATATGGAGAAACCTTACATGAGACCGTACGACCCCATCAAGACTCAGGGGCGAAACCCACATTCACTACATGGACGACCGATGGAATAAAGACAAGAACAACGATGTAGGGGGTAAACGAAAGATTTTATTTATAGATGGGGTTATTATATGTTATAGTATCATGTATATGTGTAAATTATTCTTCTATCAGAATAATCCTATTTATGGGCCGCGTTGATCCAGAGGAAGGCGAAAACCCCCTGTTAGGAATAAGCCAATTGTCCTCATATCAGGGGGAAAAATTCCTTCCTGACCCCAAATATGGCGATCAGAATAAATCCCAGGATCAAGGGCTGAGACCGAAAATAAATTAATTTCTAAAAAATGTATTAGACTATTTATCTTTTCCTTATTTAAGTTCAGAGCTACGGTATATATTATACATTATCTGAAAATCTGCCTATACTTTAAAATGTTTTTATGTATTTATAATAAGCCATTAATATGTGAATTACTTATATAACTGTCAGTTTATATCTATTTAAGGCCGTGTTGATCCAGAAGAAGGTGAAAAATTCCTTCCTGATCCCAAATATGACGATCGGGATGAATCCCAGGATCAAGGGCTCATAGCTAATGTGTGATACATAAGTGTACATTTTTTATTTAAATATTTAATTATTTTCAATTTTTGGACTAATTTATTTTTATATTTATATTAAATAATTTTTCTTAAACCAAAAAATAAATTATTTTTTTAGATATTTTTTCATTATAAATATAAGAACCTACTTATTTCTTCTATTTTATTAAACCTATCTATGGGCCGTGTTGATCCAGAGGAAGGCGAAAACCCCACGTGAGAAATGGGCCAATTATTCTCATGACGGGGGAAAAATTCCTTCCTGACCCCAAATATGGCGATCAGATTAAATCCCAGGATCAAAGGCTCGTACCTCCCTGTGTGTAGTGGAAGTGAGATTTTTAAAATATATATTTACATTTTTTAATTTAGACTAAAAATGTTTTTGGTTTGTGTAAAATAAACTATTTTTGAATTTTATTTTTTTAAACTTATTTTTTTGCACTACTTATGTGTGAATCTACTTATTGATATATTACTAAACCTATTTAAGGCCGTGTAGATCCAGAGGAAGGCAAAAAACCCCTATGAGGAATGGGCCAATTATCCTCATATTAGGGGGGAAAATTCCTTCCTGACCCCAAATATGGCGATCAGATTAAATCCCAGGATCAAAAGCCGAAATCTCTATCTACGTCCTATGTGTCTATGTGTGTGTGCCTATACCTGTAGTGTAGTGTAGGGTCTACACCTATCATGTACTGTGGATGTGACGGATGATGGGTGCAGTACTTACCCGGCCTGCGCTGAGGTAAGTTCAGGGATAATGGCCTATATTATACTATTGTTCCTGAACTCACCAGATGGAAACTTAGCACAGGCCGCTCCTGGGGCGCAGAAGACCTTCGGGCTGGAGGGATCTCAGATGCTAGCCATGGATTGGAGGAGGCCAAGTCAAGGGCCTGGTGTTAGAACCTTGCTCTTAGGTTTTTTCCTTTGCTGGTCACATGACCTTGTTGGCCTATTTAATCCTGCTCCGCCCTTCTGGCTTTGCTGGACTTCATTGTATAACTACTTTCTAGCTAGCCTGTGCTCTGGATCTACTCTGTTAGTTTGCTTGGTCTACGGACCTCTGTGTTCTTTATATTTTGTTTGTTCTTCTGTCTGCTACTATTTCTGTTAGGAGGTGTCCCATTTTCCTCCCAGTCCTTAGTACTTGTAGGGATTCCTTCCCCACATCTATAGGTCTCCGTACAGACTAGCTTAGGACTTTAGCAGGTCTGATCGCAGGATCAGGTCCCCTGTTACATCGTAGGGATCAAGCTGAGTTCTATCGTAGGGACAGATCTCCTCTCTTTCCTTAGCTCTGGTAGCAGAACATAACAGTAAGTCCAGCCTGCAAATTCTCTAAGGAAAGATTTTTCTGTTCCATCATGGTGTCGGTTCAGGATTTGGCTCATCGCCTGCAGGGACTCTCTCTGGAGGTGGCCGAGCTCCGTCAGCACGTGAGTAACTGTCCTGGAGCACATTTCTTGGAGCCTAAGGTATGTTTGCCGGATTTATTTTTTGGTGAACACCGAGAATTTTTTTCATTTAAAAATGCTTGCTTATTGTATTTTCGTTTGAGACCCAAGTCCTCTGGGGATGAATCCCAGCGCATAGGGTTCATAATGTCACTTTTGCGCAAAGAGCCTCAGGAGTGGGCCTTTTCTTTGCAACCTAGTGATACATGCTTCAGATCAGTGGATAGTTTTTTTTCTGCTTTGGGGCTATTATATGATGATCCTGACCGTGTCGCATCAGCTGAGACTGAGTTAAGACGTTTGAGACAGGGATCAGGTAATGTGGAAAAATATTGTACTCATTTCCGTCGTTGGTCTACTCAAACAGGGTGGAACGATTCTGCTCTGAAAAGTCTATTTCTTGCTGGGCTCAATGAAAGGGTTAAAGACCTGCTAATTGCTTATCCTACACCTGAATATTTGCAACAGGCTATGCAATTAGCTATACGGGTGGATAGGAGACTGCGTGCAAGGGTTAATGAGAGCAAATCCTCTGCTATGTCAGTTTCTGGTTATGAGAATGTGTGTACTAACAGTGGTGAACCGATGGAGATTGGATCGGTGGCACCTCGCTCTCAAGAAAAAGACCGTCGATTTTCTGAAGGCTTGTGTTTCTATTGCGGAAAATCTGGTCATTTGATTAAAGGCTGTGAGCTTCGTATGAAGAAAGAAAAAAAAATGGTCAGTCATGCCCGTATTGCCTGTTTAAATTCCAAGGGTATATTTTTAGCTGCTTCCACGATTGCTCAGGAAAAATTAATGGAATTTCGGGTGTTTGTTGATTGTGGGTCTACTCTGAATGTAATTGATGGGGGATTCTTGGAAAGACTCAATTTAAAACCCGAACCTTTATCATCCCCCATTGCTGTGGTTTCTGTGGATGGTTCCCCTTTGAAGAATATTACTCTCAAGGTGTGTGAATTTCCTCTCACTATTAATGGTGTTAACCATGAGAAATTGGATTTGGTAGTTTTGAATAACTTGCCTTCTCCAGTAATATTGGGATTGCCCTGGTTAAAATTTCACAATCCTGTACTGGATTGGTCTACCAGTGAAATTAAATCCTGGAGCCATAAATGTTATGACAAGTGTTGTAACGGGCGTATTGCAGCTTTGGATAGGGGAGAATTGCCTGTTCCTATTCAGGATTTTTGGAGAGTTTTTTCTGAGAAGGAATCGCAGGTTTTGCCTCCCCATAGAGACTATGATTGTTCTATTGAATTTGTCCCTGGAGCGACTCTTCCTAAAAGTCGTTTATTTAACCTTACTATTCCTGAGAGGAAGGCTTTGGAGGAATACATACAGACAAGTTTGGCCGCCGGTCACATTAGGCCCTCTAAGTCTCCTGTGGCGGTTGGATTTTTTTTTGTAAAAAAAAAGGACGGCGGTTTACGTCCTTGTCTGGATTTTCGTGAGATTAACAAAATTACTGTACGCAATCCTTACCCACTGCCATTGATTCCTGATCTGTTTAACCAGTTAATGGGGGCCAAGTGGTTCTCTAAAATTGACCTTAAGGGGGCATACAATCTGTTGCGCATGAAGGAGGGTGACGAATGGAAGACTGCTTTTAACACTCCTGTGGGTCATTTTGAGAATCTGGTTATGCCTTTTGGTCTTACTAATGCTCCTGCATTTTTTCAGAATCTTATTAATGACATCCTTAGACCTTTGATCGGCAAAAATGTGGTTGTGTATTTGGATGACATTTTGATTTATTCGCCGGATCTGGAGTCTCATTGGCGGAGCGTACGTGAGGTATTACAGTTATTAATGGACAATTCGCTTTTTGCTAAGCTGGAGAAATGTGAGTTCGCTGTACAGAGAATTAGTTTTTTGGGTTACATTATCTCCAGCGAAGGTTTTGAGATGGACCCGGTTAAAGTTCAAGCTGTACAGGAATGGCCTAGGCCTATTGGTTTGAAATCGGTACAGAGGTTTTTAGGTTTCGCCAATTATTACAGAAAATTCATAAAAAATTTTTCTAGTATTGTCAAACCTCTGACCGATCTCACCAGGAAAGGTGCTGATGCGGTTCAGTGGTCTTCTGAGGCCATTGAAGCTTTTGTGTATCTCAAGGAGAGGTTCACCTCTGCTCCCATCCTTATGCAGCCTGATGTGACTAAGCCGTTTTTGGTTGAGGTTGATGCTTCCTCTGTGGGGGTTGGCGCAGTATTGTCTCAGGATAACGGGGATGGATTACATCCCTGTGCCTTTTTTTCAAAAAATTTTTCGGAGACTGAACTGAATTACGATATTGGTAATCGGGAATTATTGGCTATTAAACTCGCATTTGAACACTGGCGCCACTTCTTGGAAGGTGCGGAATTTCCCGTTCAGGTTCTTACGGATCATAAAAATCTGATATATCTTGATGCTGCCAAGCGCCTGAATGCCCGTCAGGCTAGGTGGGCACTGTTTTTCTCGCGGTTTAATTTCTCCGTTACTTACATCCCTGGTACTAAGAATGTTAAGGCGGATGCCTTGTCTCGCAGTTTTTCTCCCATAGTCGGTGCTGAGAAAGAGGAGAACATTTTACAAGAAGGTGTTGTGATAGCTGCTTTGGACTCCGTTTTGGAAGATGAGATTCTTAAAGCACAGGAGAATGCCCCATCTAACACTCCTCATGGGAGGTTGTTTGTGTGAGAGATTTGTTTGTTGAGTGTCACGAATCTCAGTTGGCAGGTCATCCCGGAATCTCTGAGACCAAGAGACTGGTGGGTCGCAGTTTTTGGTGGCCTGGATGGCAGAAGGAAGTCATTAAGTGGGTGCGTCAATGTACTATATGTGCTAGATCTAAGTCCTCACATACTCCTGCTGCGGGGTTGCTTTGTCCTTTGGAGGTTCCCAGTGCTCCTTGGACACATTTGGCTATGGACTTTATAACTGACCTTCCCCCCTCTGAGGGTTTTACTGTCATCTGGGTGGTCGTGGACCGTTTTAGCAAGATGTGTCACTTGGTTCCCTTCGTCAAACTGCCCTGCGCTAAAACTTTCGCTAAGGCCTTTGTCAAGGAAATTGTCAGACTTCATGGCGTTCCTACTGACATTGTTTCTGATAGGGGTCCTCAGTTCGTGGCTCGTTTTTGGCGTACCTTTTGTGACAGGTTGGGAGTTCATTTGTCGTTCTCGTCCGGATATCATCCTGAATCTAATGGCCAGACAGAAAGGAAAAACCAGGATGTTGAGCAGTTCTTGCGTTGTTTTGTGGCAGACAATCAAGAGGGGTGGTCTGAGTTTCTGCCACTTGCTGAATTTGCTCTTAACAACCATACATCTTCTTCTGCTGGTTGTTCGCCTTTTTTTTGTTGTTCTGGGAGACATCCGTCGTTTGGGTCGTTCTCCAAGTTGGGATCTGCCGTGCCTGAGGAGGAGAATTTTTCCGGTGATTTAGAGAGAGTTTGGACGGATGTGCGTTGTAATCTTCAGGAGGCCAACAGAAAATCTAAAGACTACTTTGATAGGAAACGACAGGAGGTTTTGTTCGCTGTTGGTGACATAGTTTGGTTGTCCTCTAGGAATCTGCGGTTGAGGATTCCTTCTAAGAAATTGGGTCCCAAGTTTGTAGGGCCCTTTAAGGTGCTTCAGGTTGTCAACCAATCTGCTGTTAGGTTGGAGGTTCCTACCTCCTGGAGAATTATTCCGGTATTTCATGTCTCTCTGTTGAAAAAAGCGGTTGTATCGGATTGTGACGCCTCTGCCTCTGTTCCTCCGGTGGTGGAGGACGGGGAATATGAAATTTCTCGCATCCTTAACTCTAGACGGTATAGAGGTAGTTTGCAGTATCTTGTGGCCTGGAAAGGTTTCGGACCCGAGGATAACTCTTGGGTGAGGTCGGATGATGTTTCCGCGTCCAGACTTATCAGAGCGTTTCACAGGAGATTTCCTGATAAGCCTGGTCCTAGGGGATCCGGAGGATCCTCTTAGAAGGGGGGGTACTGTTAGAACCTTGCTCTTAGGTTTTTCCTTTGCTGGTCACATGACCTTGTTGGCCTATTTAATCCTGCTCCGCCCTTCTGGCTTTGCTGGACTTCATTGTATAACTACTTTCTAGCTAGCCTGTGCTCTGTATCTACTCTGTTAGTTTGCTTGGTCTACGGACCTCTGTGTTCTTTATATTTTGTTT
Source organism: Phyllobates terribilis (assembly GCF_046119375.1). NCBI lineage: Eukaryota > Metazoa > Chordata > Amphibia > Anura > Dendrobatidae > Phyllobates > Phyllobates terribilis. Next base: position 970,521 of record NW_027363046.1, read on the forward strand.
GTTCGTCTGTCTGCTACTATTTCTGTTAGGAGGTGTCCCATTTTCCTCCCAGTCCTTAGTACTTGTAGGGATTCCTTCCCCACATCTATAGGTCTCCGTACAGACTAGCTTAGGACTTTAGCAGGTCTGATCGCAGGATCAGGTCCCCTGTTACATCGTAGGGATCAAGCTGAGTTCTATCGTAGGGACAGATCTCCTCTCTTTCCTTAGCTCTGGTAGCAGAACATAACACCTGGTGCAGCGACACGATGGCAGTGGTCCGACATAAAGGTGTTAATGAGAGACATGATGTTCTAGGGCAGCCGAGGTGACAAACAGCAGCAGAGATGTGAGGTACGGGTCAGGAGGCAAGAAGTTCTGGGCAGTTGGCACGGGTTCATCCTGCAAGACATAAGGAGGAAGACATTTCAATAACTTCTATCTTCAGGATCTTCTGTTATCTTAGAGGAATGGTCATTATAATGAACCATTCCCCTTATCGCTGTGTAAGCCATTTTGCTGACGGAGCCAGTGTAAAATGGGGAGCGTCCTGTTGCCATCTTGGACACCACAATCCCCAGGCTCCACCAATCCACTGCTGTGCCATATCCTTTTTTGAGAAGCACCTCAGGGGCCATGAAGTGGAAAGTGCCCGTCACTCCAGAGATGTTATTGGAGGAGGTGACCCCATCTTGGGCGAGCCCCAGGTCAACTACACGGATGTGGCCATCGGCATCCAACATGATGTTTACTGGCTTAATATCTCTGCAATGAAATAAGAAAACATAATAAGAAATCTGCCCCATGATACAGGAGATGGAAAATGGGTCACTGCAAGATCAGGTGGACTAGGCAGACTGGAGCCCAGGAAAGTTGGGGGCAATTTTTTGAGCATGTAGAGGGGACAGAGAGAAGGAGGAAAGTTGTGCTTACCGGTGGACGATGTTGTGTCCGTGGAGGAACTGGAGACCACATACAATCTCTGCTGTGTAGAATCTGATGGAGAGAACAGAGTGTAGTATCAATGTCATCACTGATACCTCCTTCCCTCCTGGGCTACATGACCTGCCAGTCCTCTCCCAGCTACATTTCCACCTCTGCTTTTATTTTCACCCCTCTGCTTTCTTTTTGGTATATCTTCCTCATACTCACCTTACGCTGTCGATGTTCAGGCAGCCGCACATGTCAATCAAAGCCTCGAGGCTGCCGCCGGACAGATACTCCGTGATGAAATACGCCAGCTTCCGAGACTGCTGTGCGGCATAGAGGTGACATAAGAATGGGCAGTCTCGGGCCGCCAGGAGTATCCGCCGCTCTCTCATAAGGATGTTTTCCTTCACCTTCTTTTTCTTGATCATTTTTACAGCCATAAAGATGTTTCGGCTGGGGACTGATGTCAGGACCACCTGAAGAAAGAAATAGGGAATGCTTAGAAAATGTGTATGGGAGGTGAACAGCTGGTTTATCACTGCACAAGAAACGGGTGGGCTGAGTGGTGTGTGAGTCTGATGGTAATGGGGCGCCCCTGAGGGTTCTGTCGCCACAGGGGTACTGCATCTCTTTAATGAGGTGTGGTATCTCCTCTCCGAGGTAAGGATGGAGCACCTGTCAGGAACCCACCTCTGCATTCAACACTACACCTCTCCCACCTGTAGGGTTCTTATATGCACCAGGGTGCTGCCCCAGCCAGGATAAGAGGAGATGGGGAGAACCAAAGATAGGGGGAACCTAGTAGTGGGTGAGGATGGAGGACACACCAGGAGGTTACACTTGCTAATACATATTTAATAAACGGCCATCTTAGGTTCAAGGTCTTTTGATTGAGATCTTCATCGCTGAACTTGGCTTTCTGCTAGAACCTGCAGCTGTTGAAGATACACGGTCCTCGTACTCTGGCCTTGAGGCGAGGAGCGGGTTAGAGTTAACGGCTAAGAAGATAAAAGTATATATCAGTGGCGCTCTTGGGAATGAAACCGAGAGTTCTGCAGCGAATTTAAACAAAACCACAGTTGTCCAAAAAATGAAAATTAAATAAATATAAAATTCGCGCTGAGCTGTCGGAGAAGAAGGAGGGAGAGAGATTAAATTATTAATAGAATGAATTTATTATAAATAGGTTAAAAGGTCTAAATAGCAATTCCAAAAAAAAAAAAAATAAAATATAATAATATGAATGTGCCCTCAAAGGTGGGTAGATAAAAGTCCAATTGATAGTAGCCAGTCAGGGTATCAGAGGGACCATAGGTTTAACAATGATACCTAGAAGGGAAAGAGAGGGGAGGTGTATCAGTAGGGCATGTTTTGGTTCTTATTGTAGAGGTTGATGAAGAGAGATAGTTACCTTCCTTGTATAAGAATATTCTTATGTTGCGTATTCTCACCGGGGGTGATATCCAAGTGGCTAGAATATATAGGTGCCTATTTGTGCAAGAGATTTATAAAGAAATATTAGTTAAAAAGTCTTACAATCGTGCTTTTTTATGGTTTTAAAATCGTACTCTTTATGATTTTTTCGTTCAAATTTAACAAATTTCAGGCGTTTGTAGGTATCAAACAATTTATGAGGAAATTGGCTATAAAGAAACACTTTTTGAAAAAACAGCCTCCGTTACTGAACTATCATATTTCAAATTCTCCCTCCACATCTTACATCCATACTGACCTCAAGAATAAATCCAATTTTAATCCATTGAATGAATACTCCAAAGCTTCCAAAGGAATGTCACTAATGACATTCGCCTTGTCAGTGACAAGAAATGCCGTAAGTTTAAGGACAACTTAACTCTACTGGAAAGAAAAGCTATTAAACAACTCCAAACCAATCAGGCCATTGTTATTCGTCCTGCTGACAAGGAGGGAGGGATAGTTATTCTGGACCAAGATCAATACCAACATGAAGCCCACAGACTATTAAGTGATTCCCGTACATATAAATTAGTCAAAGAAGACCCTACCCCATTATACAAGAAAGAGATGAAAACCCTTACTACAAAGAGACTACACCTTGGGTTTATTAACAGACAAGAATTTGACTATATCAATATCCCCCACCCAAGAATGGCTGTCTTTTATTATCTTCCAAAAATCCACAAATCCCTCATAAATCCCCCTGGCAGACCTATCATCTCTGGGATTCAATGTCTTACATCCAATCTCTCTAGATTCATTGATCTCCATCTGCAGCATCTGGTCCCTCAACTCCCAGCCTTTATTAAAGATAGTAAGCACATTTTAACCATGCTTAATAAGATTACCTGGAAAGACAACTATATCCTAGGAACTCTTGACATATCATCACTATATACAGTAATACAACCTAAAAAAGGCTGTGAAGCTGCTACTTACTTTCTCAACAAATTGAGCAATACCCCTCCAGAACAAATCACATTCATTACAGAATGTATGGAATTCATTTTGTCCCACAATTATTTTCAATATGGGACGAACTACTATACCCAGGAATGGGGTACTGCCATGGGGACCAGATTCGCGCCCAGTTATGCCAATTTATATGTAGGCAGATGAGAAGATCTTTACATTTACCCAGGTGGGGCTCTACACGCAAATCTGGTCCTCTGGCAACGTTTTATTGATGATATTCTTTTTATCTGGTCCGGAGACCAGAAGTCACTTGATGAATTTCTATTGGAAATTAATGTTAATGTATTTTTCCTCGAATTTTCCTCTAACGTCAGTAAACAACAAGTGAATTTTCTAGACATTGACATCTATATTGAACGAAATCATCTTTTTACACGTACTTACTCCAAACCCACTGATGTGAATGGCTATATACCCTTAGACAGTTGTCATCTAACGAATTGGCTATTAAACATCCCAAGAAGCCAATATATGAGAATCTATAGGAACTGCTCAAGGGAAACTGATTTTGAGGTGGAAGCGCAAATACTTACTAAAAAAAATTTCTGGACAAAGGTTACAAAAAGGACTTTTTGTTAGCTACCCATAAAACTATCTCAGAATCACAGCGTGAAAATCTACTAACTGATAAAGCCAAACATGATGGAATGAATCAGGACAATAGGAATCAAGAAACCTTGGCAGACATCCCCATCATTACCCAATTCAATGCTAATACAAAGATTTTAAAAAAAATTGTCCGAAAACACTGGAACATCCTGAAGGAGGACAAAATCATTGGGGATTTAATACCCCCACATCCTAAATTTGTCTTTAAAAGAGCTAACAATCTAGGGAACATAATTGCTCCAACAGTAAAAAATCCAATGATAAATAACTACCATAATATGGAAGGCCCCCACCCAAATAATCACACAGGCTTCTATCCATGTCATAAATGTTCTGTTTGCAAACGCCTATCATTGAAAAAACAAAAAACTATTAAAAATCATAACATTGAATTTCCAATTAATGATTTTATTACATGCTGCACAAAGGGAGTGATTTATGGGTTAAAGTGCCCATGTGACAAGCTATACATTGGTCGCACCAAACGCCCTCTGTATGTAAGGATCAATGAGCACCTTAGAAATATTAAAAATAAATTTGTAGGTCACCCTCTCTCCAGACACTACACTATGAAACATGGGGGGAGGATTATTGGTACCCAAGTGACCGGTATTCAAACTGTCCCCAAACACTGGCGACAAGGGGACTACATTAAGTGTATGTCAAGAATTGAGAGTCAGTGGATTTTTAATATGGACACTCTGAGACCTAAGGGTCTCAACAGCGAGATTGAATTATTTGCGTTCAATAATTGAATGACCTCCTACCTGGAATGAAGGACTTCCCACAATGGCCGCCTACAAAGTATATAAACAGCAGGTACACCTTTGAGAGCCATCCCTGAGGAAGGAAACCGTTCGTTTCCGAAACGCGTCGGAATTGGAATTGGCTCTCTCAGCGCTCCGTAGCCTGAGGAATCACATGACCATCACGTGTCAGTGACGTCACGCAAGGTCCTACTTGCCTTGCCGGCTCCACCTGAATCTGCGCGCCAACGAGGTTACATTGACGGAAGCACATAGCCACCGGCCGGGGCTCTGCTTCCTCCTGCCGCTCTACTTAACCACCCACGAGGTAAACCAGATACCATCCATATACTAAAGGACAACAGCAGTACCCGCAATGCACCTTTAAGCTTGCACTCCTACCGCCCCTTGCAATCATCTATACCGAAGATGAGGTAAGATTCTCATTGCCATAGACTTTCATAGGACTAATATTGACGTCCGCTAGAGGTACTGACCACTTTCGATAGTACTATACACTCTACCTAATAGTGCACTTACTGGACACATATTAACGTTGGGTACAATATAAACCACACGTTGGACACTAGTATCGGGTCCTCCTCCCGCTACTACCATCTATTGGGGAGACCTATACAGTGACGCATGTATTTTGAGTTAGTTACCATTTTCTATTTCTTTCTAGGGTAACTAGGGTAACTAGTGCTCTGCTCTACCTCCCACAAGATTTTTTATTCATAATCAACATCATAGGATTATACACAGAACTGCGATACCAGGTATCCTGCGTGTTTTTAAAAAAATCATTTTAAAAAAATCATTTTAAAAAATCATAAAGAGTACGATTTTAAAACCATAAAAAAGCACGATTGTAAGACTTTTTAACTAATATTTCTTTATAAATCTCTTGCACAAATAGGCACCTATATATTCTAGCCACTTGGATATCACCCCCGGTGAGAATACGCAACATAAGAATATTCTTATACAAGGAAGGTAACTATCTCTCTTCATCAACCTCTACAATAAGAACCAAAACATGCCCTACTGATACACCTCCCCTCTCTCTCCCTTCTAGGTATCATTGTTAAACCTATGGTCCCTCTGATACCCTGACTGGCTACTATCAATTGGACTTTTATCTACCCACCTTTGAGGGCACATTCATATTATTACATTTTTTTTTTGGAATTGCTATTTAGACCTTTTAACCTATTTATAATAAATTCATTTTATTAATAATTTAATCTCTCTCCCTCCTTCTTCTCCGACAGCTCAGCGCGAATTTTATATTTATTTAATTTTCATTTTTTGGACAACTGTGGTTTTGTTTAAATTCGCTGCAGAACTCTCGGTTTCATTCCCAAGAGCGCCACTGATATATACTTTTATCTTCTTAGTTTTTATCCTACCACACTCAGAGGCAGCCCACGGGACCTAACCACTTACTTATTATTCAGACTATTATTCAGATTTCCATTTTTTAAAAAAAATGGGGGACTTATGGATGGATAGGAGGGAACGTATTGAAAAAATCCAAAAGTTTTTTAACCTAGGCCACCACCAGACCGCACCACTACCAAATGTTGAGAACATCGACCATATAAAAGAATCACTTAAAACAGTGGAACAGCATCTTCTAAAGGAAATGCGCGATTTATGGGAAATAGCCACCTTAGAAAGGTATCTTGCCTTTGACACTATCCCAGCTGGACTGGTGGTCTCCAAACCGCTATCGGGTGACATTGGGGACCCAAACACCCTTTTAGAGTGGGAAACTATGTTTAAGTCTTTTTCAAGACAGGCTGTTCAATTTATAATAGATAAAAGGAAAAAACATTTAATTGAATCCAAAGCAGAAATATCCAAACTATATACGGAAATTAAACCATATCAGAAACATCCGGAGATTATTAATCTATCTAACAGTATCAGGAATAGGATACAACAAAAGGAAAAGGAAATCATTTTAAAAAAACAAAAGAAATTTGGTAGAGATACCATCCCTGAGGGTAGAACTCGCCCACAAAGGAGGGTTAGCATCATCTTTGAAACAATTGATCAGATTGATGCTACACCCTCAGATGGCACACCATCAGACGATCGGTTCTCAGTATATCCTACTTCGGAGAGAGACCCTCAAACATCCTACCAACACGTAACGCAATCTCCTCAACTACCAGATAGAACCCATTCATCTGCTACTACTCCCCCTCACCCTCACAACACTCCAAACACACAATACACTCCGGTAACTACACGAAACAGATACCATGCTTTGGAAAGCAGTGCTGTTTCCCCACAGCCAGATAACGGAGACCCAATCAACACGACTACACCATTACAGAATGAAACAACACTCAACCGCCCACAGGTTCGCAAAAGAATAAGTAACTCGGATTTTTTTCAGATGGTACCAAGAAAAAACGGAAAAGGGGCGTCAGGGGGGGGAAACTCACCAAAAAGAAGAAAAAACACTAACAGGAGATAAAAACACATGATCTCAACATTTTTAATATTAGCCACTATCCTCTTAAAAATAACGAAATATCCTTACTCAATAAAGGCCTGAAATATGCACCTTCGTCCAAATTTAACAAATTTCAGGCGTTTGTAGGTATCAAACAATTTATGAGGAAATTGGCTATAAAGAAACACTTTTTGAAAAAACAGCCTCCGTTACTGAACTATCATATTTCAAATTCTCCCTCCACATCTTACATCCATACTGACCTCAAGAATAAATCCAATTTTAATCCATTGAATGAATACTCTGAGTCCTTCCAAAGCTTCCAAAGGAATGTCACTAATGACATTCGCCTTGTCAGTGACAAGAAATGCCGTAAGTTTAAGGACAACTTAACTCTACTGGAAAGAAAAGCTATTAAACAACTCCAAACCAATCAGGCCATTGTTATTCGTCCTGCTGACAAGGGGGGGGGGATAGTTATTCTGGACCAAGATCAATACCAACATGAAGCCCACAGACTATTAAGTGATTCCCGTACATATAAATTAGTCAAAGAAGACCCTACCCCATTATACAAGAAAGAGATGAAAACCCTTACTACAAAGGGACTACACCTTGGGTTTATTAACAGACAAGAATTTGACTATATCAATATCCCCCACCCAAGAATGGCTGTCTTTTATTATCTTCCAAAAATCCACAAATCCCTCATAAATCCCCCTGGCAGACCTATCATCTCCGGGATTCAATGTCTTACATCCAATCTCTCTAGATTCATTGATCTCCATCTGCAGCATCTGGTCCCTCAACTCCCAGCCTTTATTAAAGATAGTAAGCACATTTTAACCATGCTTAATAAGATTACCTGGAAAGACAACTATATCCTAGGAACTCTTGACATATCATCACTATATACAGTAATACAACCTAAAAAAGGCTGTGAAGCTGCTACTTACTTTCTCAACAAATTGAGCAATACCCCTCCAGAACAAATCACATTCATTACAGAATGTATGGAATTCATTTTGTCCCACAATTATTTTCAATATGGGACGAACTACTATACCCAGGAATGGGGTACTGCCATGGGGACCAGATTCGCGCCCAGTTATGCCAATTTATATGTAGGCAGATGGGAAGATCTTTACATTTACCCAGGTGGGGCTCTACACGCAAATCTGGTCCTCTGGCAACGTTTTATTGATGATATTCTTTTTATCTGGTCCGGAGACCAGAAGTCACTTGATGAATTTCTATTGGAAATTAATGTTAATGAATTTTTCCTCGAATTTTCCTCTAACGTCAGTAAACAACAAGTGAATTTTCTAGACATTGACATCTATATTGAACGAAATCATCTTTTTACACGTACTTACTCCAAACCCACTGATGTGAATGGCTATATACCCTTAGACAGTTGTCATCTACCGAATTGGCTATTAAACATCCCAAGAAGCCAATATATGAGAATCTATAGGAACTGCTCAAGGGAAACTGATTTTGAGGTGGAAGCGCAAATACTTACTAAAAAATTTCTGGACAAAGGTTACAAAAAGGACTTTTTGTTAGCTACCCATAAAACTATCTCAGAATCACAACGTGAAAATCTACTAACTGATAAAGCCAAACATGATGGAATGAATCAGGACAATAGGAATCAAGAAACCTTGGCAGACATCCCCATCATTACCCAATTCAATGCTAATACAAAGATTTTAAAAAAAAATTGTCCGAAAACACTGGAACATCCTGAAGGAGGACAAAATCATTGGGGATTTAATACCCCCACATCCTAAATTTGTCTTTAAAAGAGCTAACAATCTAGGGAACATAATTGCTCCAACAGTAAAAAATCCAATGATAAATAACTACCATAATATGGAAGGCCCCCACCCAAATAATCACACAGGCTTCTATCCATGTCATAAATGTTCTGTTTGCAAACGCCTATCATTGAAAAAACAAAAAACTATTAAAAATCATAACATTGAATTTCCAATTAATGATTTTATTACATGCTGCACAAAGGGAGTGATTTATGGGTTAAAGTGCCCATGTGACAAGCTATACATTGGTCGCACCAAACGCCCTCTGTATGTAAGGATCAATGAGCACCTTAGAAATATTAAAAATAAATTTGTAGGTCACCCTCTCTCCAGACACTACACTATGAAACATGGGGGGAGGATTATTGGTACCCAAGTGACCGGTATTCAAACTGTCCCCAAACACTGGCGACAAGGGGACTACATTAAGTGTATGTCAAGAATTGAGAGTCAGTGGATTTTTAATATGGACACTCTGAGACCTAAGGGTCTCAACAGCGAGATTGAATTATTTGCGTTCAATAATTGAAGGACCTCCTACCTGGAATGAAGGACTTCCCACAATGGCCGCCTACAAAGTATATAAACAGCAGGTACACCTTTGAGAGCCATCCCTGAGGAAGGAAACCGTTCGTTTCCGAAACGCGTCGGAATTGGAATTGGCTCTCTCAGCGCTCCGTAGCCTGAGGAATCACATGACCATCACGTGTCAGTGACGTCACGCAAGGTCCTACTTGCCTTGCCGGCTCCACCTGAATCTGCGCGCCAACGAGGTTACATTGACGGAAGCACATAGCCACCGGCCGGGGCTCTGCTTCCTCCTGCCGCTCTACTTAACCACCCACGAGGTAAACCAGATACCATCCATATACTAAAGGACAACAGCAGTACCCGCAATGCACCTTTAAGCTTGCACTCCTACCGCCCCTTGCAATCATCTATACCGAAGATGAGGTAAGATTCTCATTGCCATAGACTTTCATAGGACTAATATTGACGTCCGCTAGAGGTACTGACCACTTTCGATAGTACTATACACTCTACCTAATAGTGCACTTACTGGACACATATTAACGTTGGGTACAATATAAACCACACGTTGGACACTAGTATCGGGTCCTCCTCCCGCTACTACCATCTATTGGGGAGACCTATACAGTGACGCATGTATTTTGAGTTAGTTACCATTTTCTATTTCTTTCTAGGGTAACTAGGGTAACTAGTGCTCTGCTCTACCTCCCACAAGATTTTTTATTCATAATCAACATCATAGGATTATACACAGAACTGCGATACCAGGTATCCTGCGTGTTTTTAAAAAAATCATTTTAAAAAAATCATTTTAAAAAATCATAAAGAGTACGATTTTAAAACCATAAAAAAGCACGATTGTAAGACTTAACTAATATTTCTTTATAAATCTCTTGCACAAATAGGCACCTATATATTCTAGCCACTTGGATATCACCCCCGGTGAGAATACGCAACATAAGAATATTCTTATACAAGGAAGGTAACTATCTCTCTTCATCAACCTCTACAATAAGAACCAAAACATGCCCTACTGATACACCTCCCCTCTCTCTCCCTTCTAGGTATCATTGTTAAACCTATGGTCCCTCTGATACCCTGACTGGCTACTATCAATTGGACTTTTATCTACCCACCTTTGAGGGCACATTCATATTATTATATTTTATTTATTTATTTTTTTTTGGAATTGCTATTTAGACCTTTTAACCTATTTATAATAAATTCATTTTATTAATAATTTAATCTCTCTCCCTCCTTCTTCTCCGACAGCTCAGCGCGAATTTTATATTTATTTAGAGTTAACGGCTGTCTCTACCCGGTCAAGGTCCCTACCTAAGAAGGCCTGGAGGGGAGCGGAGGAGTAAAGCTCCACAGGCAAAAGGATCCCAGGGAATTCGGACGGAGCGGTTTACGCCACCTGTACTCTTCATTCTGGCCTAGTCAGAGGGACTCCTGCTGCAAGAGGGGACCGGCACCCGTTATCTGACTTTGTTACTTCACGTCCTAGTCAGAAAAGCTCCGGAGGCTTGGTGGATCCCACCAGGTAACAGACGGAGCGGAGTCGCCACCCGTACCCTTGTTCTGTGAGTAACCAGAGGGAGACCCAGCCTTACTACACGCACCACACACGAACAGGAGAGGACCTAGTGGAAGTTTCTAGGAACACTCTGGTGCTGGGGTTCCTGATTGATGCACCCGAACTACCCGGAGAGTGCCGAACCCCCTTTCCTGGTGGCCGCAGCGCGCCGTGAGGAGCAAGGAGAAGCCTTGCAGCTGACCATTGACAACGTGAGTAAAGCTTGGAAGACTGCATCCATTGCCTCCAGTCCTTTATTCTAGCGCGACACCACACCACAACATACAACCCACTACTACTCTCCTGATCCCTCTTCGCTGCCCTGAGGCCCTGCTCCGCCTGTGGGGAGTAGTACCATCTGCTGCTGCCACGACATCCTGCCTCAGAGGACTGCTGCAGCGCTGTTGGCAATCACCAGACACCACAGGTGGCGTAGTCGAGTACCTTTCCATCATCCCTCCTAGCCCGTATTTTTATGTGACGGGCCTAGGTCACAACTGCAACCACCCTACACGGAGGCCCGGCTCCGAGTACCCCAACTCTCAGGGTGGGCTAGCGAGCAAGTCCCCGTGAGGGGAGGCGTCACAGTAACCTGGACCTTATAGCTGAGCAAAGCTAATCTATCGGCATAATGCATTATCTGCTCCATGAATGCTCTATGGAGAGGTCTTAAAGGGTATTCCATTATCACCATATGGGAACAAATAGGACAAACACTGGATGGCACTTTGAGCTGGTTGGAGTCAGTATTGGTCTTATATCAATGTGCAACTGATTTAAAGTTTACTGAAACATAGAGGGCAATGTACATATTGTATCCTGATAGGAGCATATATGTGTGGCGCCCCATAGGTACTGCATCTCACCCAGAGGTGTGGTATCCCACTCTCAGGTAAGGATGGAGTACTGCCCGGGACCCACACACTTGCATCCATTAGACTCCACTTCAGAGGGAAGGGCGAGATTGCTCCTAAGGGAGAGCACAGTCCCTGGTCTCTAGCTGGAGGGTGGAACCATGTAGTGGGTGTGGGTGGAAGAAGTAGTTTAGGGGAGCACTTCAGTAGGTGTATAAAAAGGGGAGCCATCTTGAGAGAGTGTGGTCAGTCTGAGAGAGAGATAGTTGGGAGCAGGAGCTCTGGAGGAACTCTGCTCAGGAGGAGAGGAGGAAGGAGCGGGTCTAGTCTGGGAGGCCCAGGAGAACAGACTGAGAGAGAGGATGGGAGCAGAGGGAAGGCTCCAAGAGGAACAGGGGGGATCCCAGGGGCACGGGAAGTGCAGATGCCACCCGTGCGCGCGAATTTACCAGGAAGTGGAGGGATCAGGCCGCAGCGGGGACCGGCCCCTAACTAGTGGAGAACTACAAATCTCAGCTAGAAACCAGAGGCTGCTGTACTTGCAAGGTGCAGCTGCCAACCACCACAATTACATCGCCAAAAAGGTGGTCACAGAAGGTCCAGGGGACTGCAGGTCGCCCGACAAGCACCGAGGCTACCGGCTTGGGGCACTGATTGTGAGGCGCAGGGCAGGAGGGTGAGAGCCAGTGCAGGAAGACGACCAAGGAAGGCACATAGAACGGGGTCCCGTTTAAGTACTCCGTTTAAGTACTCCTGAAAAAGGAAGGCACATAGAACGGGGTCCCGTTTTAGTACTTCGTTTAAGTACTCCTGAAAGAGGGATTGCTGAACCCCTTCCTTGGTGAACGCAGGGCGACGTGGGTGGTTATAAGCTGGCAGTTGTAACCAGGAGCAGCGTGATAACTGAGTAAAATCTGAAGACTGCACCCCACTGTGTCCTTGAATAACCATCACCAGCCCTGCACTACACAGCACCAGCAACATCTACCTCATAAAATCACTATATCCTGCCCTGGAGCATAGCTCTACCTGTGGAGAGCTGAACCAACTCTGCTGCATCACCATTAGCTCCAAGGGATCTGCACCGCAGCGGCGGCTCCATATAGCCGCATACCACAGGTTGCGTCATGAACATTAAACTATAAAAACTATAATCCCCTTTTATTGACCGGCCTGGGTCACAGACCGGGTCACTGCCACTGTGACATCCCCTGCACCGACCGGCCCGGCACCGTGCACCCCACGGCCCAGGGGGCGCGTCATATGGACCAGGGCATGGACGGAAATAAACCTTGTCCCCCCAACTCCCCACAGATGTGATCCCAGAGATCAGCTCTTCAATGAATCAGAATACCCATTTATAGAATAGATGAGCTAATATGTGAAATAATCATGAGCTCAGGGGAGCGTCTGGATGTTTTTTCAGTCATCCCATAGAAGAGCACTTCAATGAATATATATCTACAGAACAGGGCCAACCCAAGGTTTCCATGAGCACCGGGTGAAAAAGTCTAAGTGGGCCCCTTTAACAAATACCACCATTCATGATGCACAGATACGGTAGAGAAATATAGGTATAGTACAATGCCAAAGATTTCACTTACATGAGTGATATCTATTGTAAATTCTACAATAACTCAGAAACCGGCGAATCCTCGCAACGCACAGTGCAGACCGGACAGTATAGAAATCCATACAGTATTATACGCACCACATAGTCCTTCATACAGTATTATCGAACCAACATAGTCCTCCATACAGTATTATGGGCACCACGTAGTCCTCCATACAGTATTATAGGCACCACATAGTCCTCCACACAGTATAATGGCCCCACATAGTCCTCCATACAGTATTATGGGCACCACATTGTCCTCCATACAGAATAATGGGCCCCACGTAGTCCTCCATACAGTATTATAGGCACCACATAGTCCTCCATACAGTATAATGGCCTCACATAGTCCTCCATACAGTATTATGGGCACCACATTGTCCTCCATACAGAATAATGGGCCCCACGTAGTCCTCCATACAGTATTATAGGCACCACATAGTCCTCCATACAGTATAATGGCCTCACATAGTCCTCCATACAGTATTATGGGCACCAGATAGTCCTCCATACAGTATTATGGGCACCACATAGTCCTCCATACAGAATGATGGGCCCCATATAATGCTCCATACAGAATAATGGGTACCATATATTGCTCCACACAGTATGGGCCCAATATAATACTCCATATAGAATGGGCACCATGTAATGCTCCATACATAATGGGCCCCATATTTTGCTCCATACATAAAAAAAATCAAATACTCACCTCTCCTCGCTGGCCGCTGCTCTGCTTCGGACTCCTCAGTGTTAGCGTCTTCTGGCTCTGAGCACTTCTCAGTACAGAGGGTGCTTCTGTAGTGACGTCATCGCTCCCTCTGTCCTATGACAATGTGGCGCCCCTGAGGGTTCGACTGCCACAGGGATACTGCACTTCTTTAATGGAGTGTAGTGTTCCTCCTCTGAGGTAAGAACAGTGTGATGGTCAGGACCCCACCTCCACATCCAACACCACACTTCTCCCACCAGAGGGGGCTAGAATGCACTAGGTGCTTCCCTCTTGGGTACTCGAGAGACTGGGGAACCAAGAGATAGGGGAACCATTTAGTGGGTGAGGGTGGAGGACTCACATTTTAGTGACAATAATTCATATTTAATACACAGCCATCTTGGTCATTGGTCGTCGTCTTTTGGCAGTCTGTCCTTTGCAATGGTTCTTTGACTGTCCTCTACTGTGATCTCCCACCCTGAGCGTGGATCCTGTGTGGACCTGCAGCTGATGGAGACACAGCTCCCGTACCTTGGCCTTGGGTCGAGGGGCAGGTTGCAGATAATGTATGTCTCAACCCGGTCAAGGACCATGACCAAGAAGGCCCGGAGCTTAAGAGTGTAGCTCCACCGCAAATGGATCCCAGGGAGGATGCAGACGGAGCGGTGTACGCCACCTGTCCTCGCTATGCTGATCTATTCAGAGGGATTCCGGCTGCAAGAGGGGTACCGACACCCGACCTTGCTACTCCACGTCCTGGTCGGGAAAGCCCCGTAGGCCCGGAGGATCCCACCGGGTAATGGAAGGAGCGAAGCTGCCACCCGTACCCTGTTTCTGAGAGGAGTTCAGAGGGAGACCTGGCTTATCTACACACGCAGACAGGAATGGACCCAGTCTGAAGTCTAGGAACACTCTGGTGTGGGGTCCTGATTAAACACTTGTATTACTCGGAGGTGGTTGGACCCTCGTTCCTGGTGACCGCAGAACTCCGCGAGGAGCAGGGAGAAGCATTGCAGCTGTACTCTTCAATGTGAGTAAAAACCCTGGAAGTTAACCCCTATGGCCTCCGGACTCTTTATTCGGCACTACTCCGCACTACACGGCACAAGAACTCCTAGACTACTACCCCCTCCATCCTGTCTCTCTGCCCTGAGGCCCTGCTCCGCCTGTGGGGAGTAGTAACAACGACGGCTGCCGTAACATCCCGCCTCAGAGGACTGCAGCAGCGCTGGTGGCCTTCACCAGGTGCCACAGGTGGCGTAGTGGAGATCAGCCACTCAACCTGGATAAGCCCATACCATCCCTTTTTAATGTGACGGACCTGAGCACGGAGCGGGTCCGGGCCACGGCTGCACCCCATCTACAACATAGGACCCGGCTCCGAGTCCCCCATCTCCCAGGGTAGGGCTTTCGTGAGGCGTCACAACATCACAGAGTCAGAAGACGCCGAAGACACCGGAGCTGTGGTGGAACAGGGAGAGGTAAGTATTTCAAGTACCGGTGCCCTGAGCAAGCGGGGGGGCCCCTCTCACGGGCTTTGGCACCAAACTCCGCTTACTCACAGGCAGGAGTGGGCTGGGCCTGGGGGAAGAGGGGCAAATGCCCCCCGGGCCAGTTCCCCAGCAGAGGCTTTGATCCGTCGGCTGCCAAGAAGACAGCAGCCAGCACTTTAATTGTATATAAGTGCTGGTCCGGCCATCCCTGTATTGCCGGCTGTGTGACCCTATCTCTTGAACTCAGTAGCATGCCGGCCTGCTGGGTCTTCACCGGAGAGAGGTCAGCAGGGGCCAGGGCAGGAGGTCAGGGCTGGATCCTGAGTGTCTTGTGTCAGCGATGCTCTGAGGTCTCATGAGTTATTACTGCAGCTTCATCAGGTCGCGCTGTCTGTAGCCAGATCTGCAGGAAAGTCCCAGAGCCACTGCAGACTGTATACATACTCCAACACTGACTGCTCCTGAGCCTGGATCCAGGACATCATACATTATATATAATGCTATACATGATAATATGTGATGTTCTGTAGCCAGGTCCAGGTGTAATCAGTAAGGGTGTATTCACACTGCGTTCTGGCGCTCGTTCATTGGTCCCGCTGGGGCCTACTTCCGAATCCCCAGCAAAACGGTATATAATATATATACAGCTGTCATATACTATCCTGTATATACCATCAGATGTCTGTACACATAGTATAATATACAGCAGTCACATACTATCCTGTATATACCATCAGATGTCTGTACACATAGTATAATATGTAGCAGTCACATACTATCCTGTATATACCATCAGATGTCTGTACACATAGTATAATATACAGCAGTCACATACTATCTTGTATATACCTTCAGATGTCTGTACACATAGTATAATATACAGCAGTCACATATTATCCTGTACATACCATCAGATGTCTGTACACATAGTATAATATACAGCAGTCACATACTATCCTGTATATACCATCAGATGTCTGTACACATGGTATAATATACAGCAGTCACATACTATCCTGTATATACCATCAGATGTCTGTACACATAGTATAATATACAGCAGTCACATACTATCCTGTATATACCATCAGATGTCTGTACACATAGTATAATATACAGCAGTCACATATTATCCTGTATATACCATCAGATGTCTGTACACATAGTATAATATACAGCGGTCACATACTATCCTGTATATACCATCTGATGTCTGTACACATAGTATAAAAACAACAGTCACATATTATCCTGTATATACCATCAAATGTCTGTACACATAGTATAATATACAGCAGTCACATACTATCCTGTATATACCATCAGATGTCTGTACACATAGTATAATATACAGCAGTCAGTCACATACTATCCTGTATATACCATCAGATGTCTGTACACATAGTATAATACACAGCAGTCACATACTATCCTGTATATACCATCAGATGTCTGTACACATAGTATAATACACAGCAGTCACATACTATCCTGTATATACCATCTGATGTCTGTACACATAGTATAATATACAGCAGTCACATACTATCCTGTATATACCATCAGATGTCTGTACACATAGTATAATATACAGCAGTCACATACTATCCTGTATATACCATCTGATGTCTGTACACATAGTATAATATACAGCAGTCACATATTATCCTGTATATACCATCTGATGTCTGTACACATAGTATAATATACAGTAGTCAGTCACATACTATCCTGTATATACCATCAGATGTCTGTACACATAGTATAATATACAGCAGTCACATACTATCCTGTTTATACCATCTGATGTCTGTACACATAGTATAATATACAGCAGTCACATACTATCCTGTATATACCATCAGATGTCTGTACACATAGTATAATATACAGCAGTCACATATTATCCTGTATATACCATCAGATGTCTGTACACATAGTATAATATACAGCAGTCACATACTATCCTGTATATACCATCTGATGTCTGTACACATAGTATAATATACAGCAGTCACATATTATCCTGTATATACCATCAGATGTCTGTACACATAGTATAATATACAGCAGTCACATACTATCCTGTATATACCATCAGATGTCTGTACACATAGTATAATATACAGCCGTCACATATTATCCTGTATATACCATCAGATGTCTGTACACATAGTATAATATACAGCAGTCACATACTATCCTGTATATACCATCTGATGTCTGTACACATAGTATAATATACAGCAGTCACATATTATCCTGTATATACCATCTGATGTCTGTACACATAGTATAATATACAGTAGTCAGTCACATACTATCCTGTATATACCATCAGATGTCTGTACACATAGTATAATATACAGCAGTCACATACTATCCTGTTTATACCATCTGATGTCTGTACACATAGTATAATATACAGCAGTCACATACTATCCTGTATATACCATCAGATGTATGTACACATAGTATAATATACAGCAGTCACATATTATCCTGTATATACCATCAGATGTCTGTACACATAGTATAATATACAGCAGTCACATACTATCCTGTATATACCATCTGATGTCTGTACACATAGTATAATATACAGCAGTCACATATTATCCTGTATATACCATCAGATGTCTGTAAACATAGTATAATATAGAGCAGTCACATACTATCCTGTATATACCATCAGATGTCTGTACACATAGTATAATATACAGCCGTCACATATTATCCTGTATATACCATCAGATGTCTGTACACATAGTATAATATACAGCAGTCACATACTATCCTGTATATACCATCAGATGTCTGTACACATAGTATAATATACAGCAGTCACATTTTATCCTGTATATACCATCTGATGTCTGTACACATAGTATAATATACAGCAGTCACATACTATCCTGTATATACCATCTGATGTCTGTACACATAGTATAATATACAGCAGTCACATATTATCCTGTACATACCATCAGATGTCTGTACACATAGTATAATATACAGCAGTCACATACTATCCTGTATATACCATCAGATGTCTGTACACATGGTATAATATACAGCAGTCACATACTATCCTGTATATACCATCAGATGTCTGTACACATGGTATAATATACAGCAGTCACATACTATCCTGTATATACCATCAGATGTCTGTACACATAGTATAATATACAGCAGTCACATATTATCCTGTATATACCATCAGATGTCTGTACACATAGTATAATATACAGCAGTCACATACTATCCTGTATATACCATCTGATGTCTGTACACATAGTATAAAAACAAAAGTCACATATTATCCTGTATATACCATCAGATGTCTGTACACATAGTATAATATACAGCAGTCACATACTATCCTGTATATACCATCAGATGTCTGTACACATAGTATAATATACAGCAGTCAGTCACATACTATCCTGTATATACCATCAGATGTCTGTACACATAGTATAATACACAGCAGTCACATACTATCCTGTATATACCATCAGATGTCTGTACACATAGTATAATACACAGCAGTCACATACTATCCTGTATATACCATCAGATGTCTGTACACATAGTATAATACACAGCAGTCACATACTATCCTGTATATACCATCAGATGTCTGTACACATAGTATAATATACAGCAGTCACATACTATCCTGTATATACCATCGAATGTCTGTACACATAGTTTAATATACAGCAGTCACATATTATCCTGTATATACCATCTGATGTCTGTACACATAGTATAATATACAGCAGTCACATACTATCCTGTATATACCATCTGATGTCTGTACACATAGTATAATATACAGCAGTCACATATTATCCTGTACATACCATCAGATGTCTGTACACATAGTATAATATACAGCAGTCACATACTATCCTGTATATACCATCAGATGTCTGTACACATGGTATAATATACAGCAGTCACATACTATCCTGTATATACCATCAGATGTCTGTACACATGGTATAATATACAGCAGTCACATACTATCCTGTATATACCATCAGATGTCTGTACACATAGTATAATATACAGCAGTCACATATTATCCTGTATATACCATCAGATGTCTGTACACATAGTATAATATACAGCAGTCACATACTATCCTGTATATACCATCTGATGTCTGTACACATAGTATAAAAACAACAGTCACATATTATCCTGTATATACCATCAGATGTCTGTACACATAGTATAATATACAGCAGTCACATACTATCCTGTATATACCATCAGATGTCTGTACACATAGTATAATATACAGCAGTCAGTCACATACTATCCTGTATATACCATCAGATGTCTGTACACATAGTATAATACACAGCAGTCACATACTATCCTGTATATACCATCAGATGTCTGTACACATAGTATAATACACAGCAGTCACATACTATCCTGTATATACCATCAGATGTCTGTACACATAGTATAATACACAGCAGTCACATACTATCCTGTATATACCATCAGATGTCTGTACACATAGTATAATATACAGCAGTCACATACTATCCTGTATATACCATCAGATGTCTGTACACATAGTATAATATACAGCAGTCACATATTATCCTGTATATACCATCAGATGTCTGTGCACATAGTATAATATACAGCAGTCACATATTATCCTGTATATACCATCAGATGTCTGTACACATAGTATAATATACAGCAGTTACATACTATCCTGTATATACCATCAGATGTCTGTACACATAGTATAATATACAGCAGTCACATACTATCCTGTATATACCATCAGATGTCTGTGCACATAGTATAATATACAGCAGTCACATACTATCCTGTGTATACCATCAGATGTCTGTACACATAGTATAATATACAGCAGTTAAATACTATCCTGTATATACCATCAGATGTCTGTACACATAGTATAATATACAGCAGTCACATACTATCCTGTATATACCATCAGATGTCTGTACACATAGTATAATATACAGTAGTCAGTCACATACTATCCTGTATATACCATCAGATGTCTGTACACATAGTATAATATACAGCAGTCACATACTATCCTGTATATACCATCTGATGTCTGTACACATAGTATAATATACAGCAGTCACATACTATCCTGTATATACCATCAGATGTCTGTACACATAGTATAATATACAGCAGTCACATATTATCCTGTATATACCATCAGATGTCTGTACACATAGTATAATATACAGCAGTCACATACTATCCTGTATATACCATCAGATGTCTGTACACATAGTATCATATACAGCAGTCACATACTATCCTGTATATACCATCAGATGTCTGTACACATAGTATAATATACAGCAGTCACATACTATCCTGTATATACCATCTGATGTCTGTACACATAGTATAATATACAGCAGTCACATATTATCCTGTATATACCATCTGATGTCTGTACACATAGTATAATACACAGTAGTCAGTCACATACTATCCTGTATATACCATCAGATGTCTGTACACATAGTATAATATACAGCAGTCACATACTATCCTGTTTATACCATCTGATGTCTGTACACATAGTATAATGTACAGCAGTCACATACTATCCTGTATATACCATCAGATGTCTGTACACATAGTATAATATACAGCAGTCACATATTATCCTGTATATACCATCAGATGTCTGTACACATAGTATAATATACAGCAGTCACATACTATCCTGTATATACCATCTGATGTCTGTACACATAGTATAAGATACAGCAGTCACATATTATCCTGTATATACCATCAGATGTCTGTACACATAGTATAATATACAGCAGTCACATACTATCCTGTATATACCATCAGATGTCTGTACACATAGTATAATATACAGCCGTCACATATTATCCTGTATATACCATCAGATGTCTGTACACATAGTATAATATACAGCAGTCACATACTATCCTGTATATACCATCAGATGTCTGTGCACACAGTATAATATACAGCCGTCACATACTATCATGTATATACCATCAGATGTCTGTACACATAGTATAATATACAGCAGTCACATACTATCCTGTATATACCATCAGATGTCTGTACACATAGTATAATATACAGTAGTCAGTCACATACTATCCTGTATATACCATCAGATGTCTGTACACATAGTATAATATACAGCAGTCACATACTATCCTGTATATACCATCTGATGTCTGTACACATAGTATAATATACAGCAGTCACATACTATCCTGTATATACCATCAGATGTCTGTACACATAGTATAATATACAGCAGTCACATATTATCCTGTATATACCATCAGATGTCTGTACACATAGTATAATATACAGCAGTCACATACTATCCTGTATATACCATCAGATGTCTGTACACATAGTATCATATACAGCAGTCACATACTATCCTGTATATACCATCAGATGTCTGTACACATAGTATAATATACAGCAGTCACATACTATCCTGTATATACCATCTGATGTCTGTACACATAGTATAATATACAGCAGTCACATATTATCCTGTATATACCATCTGATGTCTGTACACATAGTATAATATACAGTAGTCAGTCACATACTATCCTGTATATACCATCAGATGTCTGTACACATAGTATAATATACAGCAGTCACATACTATCCTGTTTATACCATCTGATGTCTGTACACATAGTATAATGTACAGCAGTCACATACTATCCTGTATATACCATCAGATGTCTGTACACATAGTATAATATACAGCAGTCACATATTATCCTGTATATACCATCAGATGTCTGTACACATAGTATAATATACAGCAGTCACATACTATCCTGTATATACCATCTGATGTCTGTACACATAGTATAAGATACAGCAGTCACATATTATCCTGTATATACCATCAGATGTCTGTACACATAGTATAATATACAGCAGTCACATACTATCCTGTATATACCATCAGATGTCTGTACACATAGTATAATATACAGCCGTCACATATTATCCTGTATATACCATCAGATGTCTGTACACATAGTATAATATACAGCAGTCACATACTATCCTGTATATACCATCAGATGTCTGTGCACATAGTATAATATACAGCCGTCACATACTATCATGTATATACCATCAGATGTCTGTACACATAGTATAATATACAGCAGTCACATACTATCCTGTATATACCATCAGATGTCTGTACACATAGTATGATATACAGCAGTCACATACTATCCTGTATATACCATCAGATGTCTGTACACATAGTATAATATACAGCAGTCACATATTATCCTGTATATACCATCAGATGTCTGTACACATAGTATAATATGCAGCAGTCACATACTATCCTGTACATACCATCAGATGTCTGTACACATAGTATAATATAGAGCAGTCACATATTATCCTGCATATACCATCAGATGTCTGTACACATAGTATAATATACAGCAGTCACATACTATCCTGTATATACCATCAGATGTCTGTACACATAGTATAATATACAGCAGTCACATACTATCCTGTATATACCATCAGATGTCTGTACACATAGTATAATATACAGCAGTCACATATTATCCTGTATATACCATCAGATGTCTGTACACATAGTATAATATGCAGCAGTCACATACTATCCTGTATATACCATCAGATGTCTGTACACATAGTATAATATACAGCAGTCACATACTATCCTGTACATACCATCAGATGTCTGTACACATAGTATAATATAGAGCAGTCACATATTATCCTGTATATACCATCAGATGTCTGTACACATAGTATAATATAGAGCAGTCACATACTATCCTGTATATACCATCAGATGTCTGTACACATAGTATAATATACAGCAGTCACATACTATCCTGTATATACCATCAGATGTCTGTACACATAGTATAATATACAGCAGTCACATACTATCCTGTATATACCATCAGATGTCTGTACACATAGTATAATATACAGCAGTCACATACTATCCTGTATATACCATCAGATGTCTGTACACATAGTATAATATACAGCAGTCACATATTATCCTGTATATACCATCTGATGTCTGTACACATAGTATAATATACAGCAGTCACATATTATCCTGTATAGGTGGACGGTTTTGTCTATTTTACAATAGAGGCAAGAATATATTAATCCTTTCCTCATAGATTGTAAGCTTGCGAGCAGGGTCCTCTCTTCTCCTGGTATCTGTTGATTTATGTGATCATCGTTATTCTGTAATGTCTTTTATTTTCTGAACAAGTCCCCTCTAAAATGTAAAGTGCTGCGGAATATGTTGGTGCTATAAAATTAAAAAATATTATTATTATATTTTTAATCAATTCTGAAGACATGATGCAATTTACCAGCCGCATACTTTTGTTTCTAACACACTTTTCAGAGCTCATCTTCCTGTAGTCCCTCTGTCACTGCAGATTGCTGAATCGTGATAGAGCGCTGTGCACACACTGTCACGATTCCTTCGTATTTCCAGCGTAGTGATCGCAAGTATGAGTTTGCATAGTTAAGGTCGCATGCCGATTAGTCTCAGACACCTCTCTGAGCAGCTCCCTGATAGAAGTGGATGAGAATCTAGTCGGCATTTGACCACAACTATCCCATCATTACCCCGGCTTTATGTTTTTAAAGTCTTGTACCTTCTGCTCCCTTTATGAAATAGCCATAGGTAAATGCAAAAAAGATGGGCCGCTGCTCATGAGCCGCTGCTGTGTGCTTGCCCCCTAGGCCAAAATTTGCCATCCAGCCCCACAGGTCCCACAAAGTGCCAGTGCCCTAACGGTGAGTGTGCCCCCCCACTTCCTCAGGGCCCTGGCGCTTTCCCGGGTGTGCCGGCTGGTGATGCCGACCCTGCTGCAGAAGACAACGGATGGAGATAACACGGCAAGTATAGGTGATAAAGAAAAATATATAGAAACTTACTTGGCCAAAACTGCCCCTACCCAAGATATCATGGATGGTAAAATTGCTGATGTTAAGCCTGGGGTAGGGGCTGGATGTTCCGGGGTCCCTGCTGCATCCAGGTGTTGGCTGTTCATCCTCCAGTCCATTGCCTTTGGCCTCTCTCCTCTTCTTTGTGATATTCTTGAATCCAGAAGTATCACTGTCCTCTTCTCTCTTCCTCTTGTCTTCTCTCGTCTTCTCGCTTTCTCTGTGTCCAGTAGACGCCATTTGCAGTAATATCTTCCAGTCTGTAGACTTCCGTCCGATCTCTTCAGCCGACAGTTGAAAGTAAACGGCAGTTGGTCGTGTGCAGGCAGCGGCTCATGGCCCGCTCTGCCCGATACACTGATGTGGGCATCATGGGTGACAGTTTAGGGTCCAGAGGAACGGCACAGAACTTCATGGCGGCTTCTAGTGCTGTTTTTTTTCACTTCATAATACATTCTTTTTATTCACATTATACAGACAGATAATAATAAGTCAAAAATACATTAAAAAACCTAACATACTATAAAATACCAGCTCTTCCCATTACCAATGTAATTCTAGGGTTTCCATATATTTAAAAAAATCATTACTTTTATCTTCATGTTATAATACTATTTCTCATATATCATGGTTACTAGGGATGATATTTTTAAAATATTTAGAAACCCATGTATCATTTCCATTACACTTCACAAATACTTGGCACTTTGTGTTGTTGTATCACATAAAATACATTTAAGTTTGTGGATGTAACATGGAAAAATATGGAAAAGTTCACAGGGTATGAATACTTTATCAAAGCCATTTTCTGCAATTTAATAATTTTTTTCATTCCATATTTCCTCTGTTACATTGAGTCTTTTCTACTTATTGAGTATTTTTTACTATCCTTGTATGTTTCCTGGGAACCCCTGCTCTTATTTGGAGTATGGGGGGGGTTGTCCTTTCCGTCCATGACTTGGGACATGGATTGGTCATTTTGCACACGTTGATGTGTTTTTTAGATTTTTGTGATCTGTGGATTTGTTCTGCTTTTCTCTTGATAGCGTTGACAATAAAGATATCCTATTATATATTTGGATGTCCGATCCTTTGTTTTTCTTGTTGACAATATTGTAACTGTGCATTTTTGGCTGCCACTCTGGTCTTTATTTAGGTTGCACCCTCCCAAGAACCAACAAAAATACAACCAATTAACTTAAAGTGAATGTGTCACTGGGTTTTTGCTGCCCCATCTGAGAGCAGCATGATGTAGGGGCTGAGACTCTGATTCCAGTGATATATCACTTAATGGGCTTCTTGCTGCAGTTTTTATGAAATCACAGTTTTCCCTGCAGCAGATCTAGCAGATCTAAAAATGCAGAGCTCTGTATAACCCTGCCCACATCACTGATTGGCACATTTCTGTGTACACTGTGCATAGGCAGAAAGCTGCCAATCAGTGATGGGGGGCGAGGTTATATAGAGCTCATGAATATGGAGGACTACCTGGCAGCAGGATTAGTAGTCGTCTAGTGATAATTTCCTGTTGAAAAAACAGTGATTTTATCAAAACTACAGCAAGCAGCCCAATAAGTGACACATCACTGCAATCAGAGCCTCTACATTATGCTGCTCTCAGATTCAGTAACAAAAACCTGGTGACAGATTCCCTTTAACCTATTAATAAAAAAAGACTAGACAAGGTTAGTTTGGATAAAGAATAGGTTACTTAAAACATAAATTAATAAGTCAATAAATATTAAAAACCATGGAATAAATTAATCAGTCAGTAATCAAATAAATAATCAACTGTGACTATCAAAAATGGACCTAGTCCTCCCAGCCTTAGCCAACTGATAGGCATCGCAACAAAAAGAGGGTGGGTGGCCAACGCTGGTGACTTGCTGTGCATGGACTACCCCGGACTTTGGTGAAACTGGGCCTTTTATGCAGAAATATTCCCGCGCTAGCATTAGTTCTCCCATCAGGATAAAGATGCATCTTCCTGCGCAAACAACAGAATCTTCTAGAACTTGCTGGTAGAGGATCACAGCTGAGACAACAGTGACTCTGAAATGATAAGTACCATTGCCGAAAAGAGTAGGAGGAGAAAGAAGAACGGAAAGGGGAGCACAAATACAGCCAAAGTATAGCCAAAATTCTTACCTCCAGAACAAATATTCTACTGGGCCTGTAAAACTATGTGTTCCCCCCGCTAACCTCTCTGGGGGCCCTGCCCTGACATTAGTGTCTTACCAGATATTGCTCCTTATCTGAATAATCTGTTCACACTATGTTTTTGCCTATTTGACACTACAGACAAAGGACCACCTATTACCAGGTCCTAGAGGGTCCTGTCCCAACTTCTACTACCTCATCTGAAAGAATCCACTTAATGAGCTGGATTTATACTACTTAAGAAGTTGTCCACTACTTTTACATTGATGCCCTATCCTACAAAACTAGTGGACAACCCCTTTAAATATAAGGACTTCTATATGTGCCTTTTTAATGGATATTAACCCCTTTACGACATAGGGCGTATTAGTACGTATCTGTGCCCTGGGACTTATGGACCAGATACTTATTAATACGCCCTGACGATTTCGCCCGTACACAGGCTGTGCGGGCGCGATCGCCGCCGGGTGTCAGCTGATTGTCACAGCTGACACCCGGGGCTATGTGCAGGGAGCGGTCCCGGTCCAGCTCTGAGGTGGCTACGATAGAGGAGAGCATGGCTTCTCTATCCTCATCTCAGTTGCCTCTGGAACCATGTCTTACCCTGCTTCAACATCTGACCTAGTGAATAATATTGGCCTCACTATGTGTGCACCTGATATGCCCAAACAAATCCATCACAGCTGTGCCAGGTGCTGTCTAATCCTAGTGTACATGGTATGAGCTGATCAGTCAACTGATTGGCTGCAGCAGTCACATGTGGTACGGTCATGACGCAGTGGCATACCGCTAACAGCAGATAAACATATGGCTGCTATGAGGCCCATGAATCTGAGGGATCTTGGGTAATCATACTGTTTGTGGGCCATCATACTATTTGGAGGGCTATGTGGGGGCCATCATACTATTTGGAGGGCTATGTGGGGACCATCATACTATTTGGAGGGCTATGTGGGGACCATCATACTATTTGGAGGGCTAGGTGGGGGCCATCATACTATTTGGAGGGCTAGGTGGGGGCCATCATACTATTTGGAGGGCTATGTGGGGACCATCATACTATTTGGAGGGCTATATGGGGGCCGACATACTATTTGGAGGGCTATGTGGGGGCGGTCATACTATCTGGAGGGCTATGCGGGGGCCGTCATACTATTTGAAGGCCATCATGCTATTTGGAATGCTATGTAGAGGCCATCATACAATTTGGAGGACTATCCGTCTCATTTCAGCGACTTTTTGATTATCAATCTACATCATGTGTTGGATTATATATATCTTACTCTAATGTTCTCTTTATTACTAATCTATATCATGTGTTGGATCAGTCCTAGAGTACTTTGTCTTTTTGTCCACCACTAATGTATCTGCGCCATTATGGTTTATATGTAAGTCATTTTTTTAAGTTTGGATAATAATAAACTTTGTATTTTTAATATTACTATGTTCTTGTACGTCATTCTCTTTATATGAATCATTATTTGAGACGTTGAACAGACTCTGTTTTTCTAAAATGTGACCTATATGGTCAAATTACTTTGCCTCATAAAGACTACAAGGTAGACAGACACGGGGGAAAGTAGCTTAGCTTTAGCCGACTTCGTAGAGATAACTCCAGGAGTCCTCCTACCACCACAGAGGAAGTTAGCAGTCTGAGAGCTCCAAGCATTCACAAGGAAACGTGACTATCACCGGACCCTCCCTGCTGCAAAGTGAAACTATTTAAACACCCAGGCCAGGGTGTCAATTAGCTGGTGGGAGGTAGCCGATGGGTCCCAGAGGGAAACAGCTAAGAAGGTGTCTGTATTGCCAAATGAAGAGATCTTCTGCAACCAACTGCAGGGCAACTGTCTGTTACATTTGACATACCCATGACACTAGCGCCACCTATTGTAAGTATTAATTTCAAAAGTCAATATCGATTCTTTAAAGGGTATTGTCACATGACTTAGGATAAAAAGGCCAAACCAGAAACTCCATTTTCAGGACACGTGTTTAAGGATGTTTGTCCCTCATCAGTGCAAGACAGGAGAGAACTTGCTTGTATGGGTGAGTGACCTCTGACAGGGGATCCAAGGGATACATTTTCTCTTTGTGGAGAAGTTACCTACTTTGCTAAGTTAGCTACTTGGCAACCCCTTTTGAATTCCTATGTTTACACTCAGTTAAAATAACAAAACTTATACTTACCACCGGCGCCGTTCCTACGGTGTCCCTTCCAGTGCTCCCTGCGATCCCTTCGGCCAATCAGCGGTGGCTTCACTTTCCTCTGCTATGGATAGAATTGACATCCAGGGGAAGTGAAAGAGCCGCAGCAACTCTCACTTACTCCGAATGTCTTGATTTGTATGAAGGAGGGAAAAGTGAAGCCAGCGCTGATTGGCTGCAGGGATTGCGTGATATAACAATGTCACACAAGCCCGGGAGAACCAGTGCCTACACCGCTGGAACAGCGCCGGCACTGGAAGTGAGTGTTATTATTTTACTGGGGGACACATAGGGATTGAGAAGAGGTTGTC
The DNA here is from genome assembly GCF_046119375.1 of Phyllobates terribilis. Taxonomy (NCBI): domain Eukaryota; kingdom Metazoa; phylum Chordata; class Amphibia; order Anura; family Dendrobatidae; genus Phyllobates; species Phyllobates terribilis. The sequence goes on from NW_027363046.1 coordinate 1,000,031, forward strand.
CGAGTAGTGGACAACCCCTTTAAATTCCCAGTGGAGATCTGCATGTGACTTATATTTTTTAATTGCAGCAGTAAAACCCTTTAAGAAGATTATGATTTTACACTGTAAGTTTTCTAATAATTCAGAATGATTCCTAAAATATCTTATGTCCTGGGCGCTGGGTACTATCCATCTGCTGAGCCTTTGTGCTATGACCTAGGACCGTGCTGGCGAACCTATGACACGCGCGCCAGAGAGGGCACGCAGAGTGCTCCCTAAAGGGCACGCGCGCCATCGCCTCAGCACTAGGACCGGGCCTGGCGGGTGATTACTTGGAGCCCCCCGACTTCAGCTAGATGTGCGTTCTCTGACACACATCTAGCTGAAGTGTATTGCAGCGCACGAACTTGCCAAACCCGTGCGCGGCCATACACTCTGCCAGCAGGCGGCGTCAGCGTACAAGCGACTGGGCGCATGGCAGTGACGTCATGCCGGCTACAGGAGAGGACGCTGAAATCAGCTGCCGGCTACAGGAGAGGACGTGGCGCGGGAGAGGAAGGAAGGTGAGTAGGAGGGTTTATAATGTTTGTCTGTTTTTACTATGCGATGAACAGCAGCGCAAATACAAGGATGGGGGAGCATATTCATGGGTGGGCATGTACCAGGATGAAGGAAGGGAGACGACAACATATCTACAAGGATGGGGGAGCAGCATATATACAAGGATGGTTGAGCAGAATATATACAAGGATGGGGGAGCAGCATATATACAAGGATGGGGGAGCAGCATATATACAAGGATAGGGGAGCAGGATATATACAAGAATGGGGGAGCAGCATATATACCAAGATGGGGGAGCAACATATATACAAGGATGGGGGAGAAACATATATACAAGGATGGGGGAGCAGGATATATACAAGGATGGGGGAGCAGCATATATACAAGAATGGGGGAGCAACATATATACAAGGATGAGGGAGCAGCACATATACAAGGATGGGGGAGCATATTCATGGGTGGGCATGTACCAGGATGAAGGATGGGAGACGACAACATATCTACAAGGATGGGGGAGCAACATATCTACAAGGATGGGGGAGCAGAATATATACAAGGATGGGGGAGCAACATATATACAAGGATGGGGGAGCAGCACATATACAAGGATGGGGGAGCATATTCATGGGTGGGCATGTACCAGGATGAAGGATGGGAGACGACAACATATCTACAAGGATGGGGGAGCAACATATCTACAAGGATGGGGGAGCAGAATATATACAAGGATGGGGGAGCAACATATATACAAGGATGGGGGAGCAGCACATATACAAGGATGGGGGAGCATATTCATGGGTGGGCATGTACCAGGATGAAGGATGGGAGACGACAACATATCTACAAGGATGGGGGGCAGCATATCTACAAGGATGGGGGAGCAGCATATCTACAAGGATGGGGGGGCAGCATATATACAAGGATGGGGGAGCAACATATATACCAGGATGGGGGAGCAGCATATATACTAGGATGGGGGAGCAACATATATACAAGGATGAGGGAGCAGCATATATACAATGATGGGGGAGCAACATATATACAAGAATGGGGGAGAAGCATATATACAAGGATGGGGGAGCAGCATATCTACACGAATGGGGGAGCAGCATATATACAAGAATGGGGGAGAAGCATATATACAAGGATGGGGGAGCAGCATATATACAAGGATGAGGGAGCAGCATATATACAAGAATGGGGGAGCAACATATATACAAGGATGATATACAAGGATGGGGGAGCAGCACATATACAAGGATGGGGGAGCATATTCATGGGTGGGCATGTACCAGGATGAAGGATGGGACACGACAGCATATCTACAAGGAAGGGGGGCAGCATATCTACAAGGATGGGGGGCAGCATATATACAAGGATGGTGGAGCAGCATATATACCAGGATGGGGGAGCAGCATATATACAAGGATGGGGGAGCAGCATATCTACAAGGATGAGGGAGCTACATATATACAAGGATGGGGGAACAGCATACATACAAGAATGGGGGAGCAGCATATCTACAAGGATAGGGGAGCAGCATATATACAATGATGGGGGAGCAGCATATATACCAGGATGGGGGAGCAGCATATATACAAGGATAGGGGAGCAGCATATATACAATGATGGGGGAGCAGCATATATACCAGGATGGGGGAGCAGCATATCTACAAGGATGGGGGAGAAACATATATACAAGGATGGGGGAGCAGCATATATACTCGAATGGGGGAGCAGAATATATACAAGAATGGGGGAGCAGCATATATACAAGGATGGGGGAGCAGCATGTCTACAAGGATGGAGGAGAAACATATACAGGGTGGTCCAAAAGTAGGTGGACAGAAAGTGTAATAAGGTTATGAAGGGGGAGATTTATCATACACTAAACTGCAGCCGCCTGTCTGGATCATCCTCCAATAAACCATGAATTAGACGTGGACGATAAGCTTTCCACCCAATAGATTTCAGGATTCGCATGATAGAAGCTCGTGAAATTCCCAATTCCAAAGAGGCTCTTCTGGTGGACTTTTTTGGACTTTTAACAAATGTTTCAGCAACAAGTTGTTTATTATCTTCTGTACAGACTGTTTTGGGTCGACCAGCTTTTGGAGCATTAAGGATTGAGCCAGTGATATTGAATTTGTCACGAATGCGGTAAATGGTTTGTCTCTTTGGGGCTTGAGTACCAAATGTTTCAACCTAATTTGCTCTAACGGTTTCAGCATTTTGAGATTTCCAATACTCTGTTAAAATACATTTTCTTTAATCTGTATTTAAATTATTTGCCATTATGTGTTATCTGAATTATCTAAAAAGAAAACAGATTTAGGGGAGATCTATCTGTGAAAACTAGATCTGTGAAACTGGCTCAGTTGCCCTTAGCAACCAATCAGATTCCACCTTTCATTTTCCCAAGAGTTTATTATGAATGAAAAGTGGAATCTGATTGATTGCTAAGGGCAATTGAGCCAGTTTCACTTTACACCATGTTTGATAAATCTCCCCCTTCATAACCTTATTACACTTTCTGTCCACCTACTTTTGGACCACCCTGTATACAATAATGGGGGAGAAGCATATCTACAAGGATGGGGGAGCAGCATATATACAAGGATGGGGGAGCAGCATATATACAAGGATAGGCTCTGTCCTGGGACCTGTATTGTTCAACATCTTCATCAATGATTTAGATGAAGGAATTGAGGGTAAACTGATTAAATTTGCTGATGACACAAAGCTAGGAGGGATAGCTAATACTAGAGAAGAGAGAGAGAGGATTCAAAAAGACCTAAATAAACTGGAGCAGTGGGCAGCAACCAACAGAATGGTTTTTAACAGGGAAAAATGCAAAGCACTACATCTGGGCAATAAAAATGAAAAAAGCATATACAGAATGGGAGGAATAGAGCTAAGCAACAGTACATGTGAAAAAGACTTAGGTATACTAATAGATCATAGACTGAACATGAGTCAACAGTGTGATGCAGCAGCAAAAAAGGCAAATACAATTCTGGGATGTATTAACAGAAGCATACAGTATAGATCACGTGAAGTCATTATCGGTCTTTACTCCTCTTTGGTCAGACCTCATCTGGAATACTGTGTACAGTTTTGGGCACCACATTTTAAAAAAGACATAGACAAACTGGAACAAGTTCAGAGAAGAGCGACCAGAATGGTGACTGGTCTGCAAACCATGTCCTATGAGGAACGGTTGCAGGATTTGGGAATGTTTAGCTTGCAAAAAAGAAGACTGAGAGGAGACTTAATAGCTGTCTACAAATATGTCAAGGGCTGTCACATTGTAGAAGGATCATCTTTATTCTCATTTGCACAGGGAAAGACTAGAAGCAACGGGATGAAACTAAATGGGAGGAGACACAGATTAGATATTAGAAAAAACTTTTTGACAGTTAGGGTGATTAATGAGTGGAACAGGCTGCCACGAGAGGTGGTGAGTTCCCCTTCAATGGACGTCTTCAAACAGAGGCTGAACAGACATCTGTCTGAGATGATTTAGTGAATCCTGCTTTGAGCAGGGGGTTGGACCAGATGACCCAGGAGGTCCCTTCCAACTCTACCATTCTATGATTCTATGATTCTATGATTCTATGATATACTAGGATGGGGGAGCAGCATATATACAAGGATGGGGGAGCAGCATATATACAAGGATGGGGGAGCAGGATATATACAAGAATGGGGGAGCAGCATATATATCAAGATGGGGGAGCAACATACAGTGCCTACAAGTAGTATTCAACCCCCTGCAGATTTAGCTGGTTGACACATGCGGAATTAACTTGGCATTGTGACATTTGTACTGTAGATCAGCCTGGAAGTGGGAAATGCACTGCAGCAAATTTTGTTTTTGTTTTTTTTTTTTGCTTTTTTTTAAAACGTTAAAAGTTAATTCAGAGTGTCATTTATTATTCAACCCCTCAAACCACAAGAATTCTGTTTGGTCCCCCTAAAGTATTAAGAAGTAATTCAGGCACCAAGAATAATGAGCTTCACATGTGTGGATTAAAGATCTCTTTTGCCAGCCTTTTCTGACTATTTAAGACCCTCCCCAAACTTGTGAACAGCACTCAGACATGGTCAACATGGGAAAGACAAAGGAGCATTCCAAGGCCATCAGAGACAAGATCGTGGAGGGTCACAAGGCTGGCAAGGGGTACAAAACCCTTTACAAGGAGTTGGGCCTACCTGTCTCCACTGTTGGGAGCATCATCCGTAAGTGGAAGGCTTATGGAACTACTGTTAGCCTTCCACGGCCAGGACAGCCTTTGAAAGTGTCCTCCCGTGCCGAGGCCAGGCTTGTCCGAAGAGTCAGGGCTAACCCAAGGACAACAAGGAAGGAGCTCCGGGAAGATCTCATGGCAGTGGGGACATTGGTTTCAGTCAATACCATAAGTAACGTACTCCACCGCAATGGTCTCCGTTCCAGACGAGCCCGTAAGGTACCTTTACTTTCAAAACGTCATGTCAAGGCTCGTCTACAGTTTGCTCATGATCACTTGGAGGACTCTGAGACAGACTGGTTCAAGGTTCTATGGTCTGATGAGACCAAGATCGAGATCTTTGGTGCCAACCACACACGTGACGTTTGGAGACTGGATGGCACTGCATACGACCCCAAGAATACCATCCCTACAGTCAAGCATGGTGGTGGCAGCATCATGCTGTGGGGCTGTTTCTCTGCCAAGGGTCCTGGCCATCTGGTCCGCATCCATGGGAAGATGGATAGCACAGCCTACCTGGAGATTTTGGCCAAGAACCTCCGCTCCTCCATCAAGGATCTTAAGATGGGTCGTAATTTCATCTTCCAACAAGACAACAACCCAAAGCACACAGCCAAGAAAACCAAGGCCTGGTTCAATAGGGAAAAAGTCAAGGTGTTGGAGTGGCCTAGTCAGTCTCCTGACCTTAACCCAATTGAAAACTTGTGGAAGGAGCTCAAGAATAAAGTCCACATGAGACACCCAAAGAACCTAGATAACTTGGAGAAGATCTGCATGGAGGAGTGGGCCAAGATAACTCCACAGACCTGTGCCGGCCTGATCAGGTCTTATAAAAGACGATTATTAGCTGTAATTGCAAACAAGGGTTATTCCACAAAATATTAAACATAGGGGTTGAATAATAATTGACCCACACTTTTATGTTTAAAATTTAATAAAATTTAACTGAGCAACATAACTTTTTGGTTTGTAAGATTTATGCTTCTGTTCATAAAACCTACTCTCATTTGCAGTTTGAAGGCTCTAACTTATTTGCATCTTATCAAACCAGCTAAATCTGCAGGGGGTTGAATACTACTTGTAGGCACTGTATATACAAGGATGGGGGAGAAACATATATACAAGGATGGGGGAGCAGGATATATACAAGGATGGGGGAGCAGGACATATACAAGAATGGGGGAGCAGAATATATACAAGGATGGGGGAGCAGCATATATACAAGAATGGGGGAGCAACATATATACAAGTATGAGGGAGCAGCACATATACAAGGATGGGGGAGCAGAATATATACAAGGATGGGGGAGCAACATATATACAAGGATGGGGGAGCAGCACATATACAAGGATGGGGGAGCATATTCATGGGTGGGCATGTACCAGGATGAAGGATGGGAGACGACAACATATCTACAAGGATGGGGGGCAGCATATCTACAAGGATGGGGGAGCAGCATATCTACAAGGATGGGGGGCAGCATATATACAAGGATGGGGGAGCAACATATATACCAGGATGGGGGAGCAGCATATATGCCAGGATGGGGGAGCAACATATATACAAGGATGAGGGAGCAGCATATATACAATGATGGGGGAGCAGCATATATACAAGAATGGGGGAGAAGCATATATACAAGGATGGGGGAGCAGCATATATACAAGAATGGGGGAGAAGCATATATACAAGGATGGGGGAGCAGCATATATACAAGGATGGGGGAGCAGCATATATACAAGGATGAGGGAGCAGCATATATACAAGAATGGGGGAGCAACATATATACAAGGATGATATACAAAGATGGGGGAGCAGCACATATACAAGGATGGGAGAGCATATTTATGGGTGGGCATGTACCAGGGTGAAGGATGGGAGACGACAGCATATCTACAAGGATGGGGGGCAGCATATCTACAAGGATGGGGGGCAGCATATATACAAGGATGGTGGAGCAGCATATATACCAGGATGGGGGAGCAGCATATATACAAGGATGGGGGAGCAGCATATCTACAAGGATGAGGGAGCTACATATATACAAGGATGGGGGAACAGCATACATACAAGAATGGGGGCGCAGCATATATACAAGGATGGGGGAGCAGCATATATACAAGGATAGGGGAGCAGCATATATACAATGATGGGGGAGCAGCATATATACCAGGATGTGGGAGCAGCATATCTACAAGGATGGGGGAGAAACATATATACAAGGATGGGGGAGCAGCATATATACACGAATGGGGGAGCAGAATATATACAAGAATGGGGGAGCAGCATATATACAAGGATGGGGGAGCAGCATGTCTACAAGAATGGGGGAGAAACATATACAGGGTGGTCCAAAAGTAGGTGGACAGAAAGTGTAATAAGGTTATGAAGGGGGAGATTTATCATACACTAAACTGCAGCCGCCTGTCTGGATCATCCTCCAATAAACCATGAATTAGACGTGGACGATAAGCTTACCGCCCAATAGATTTCAGGATTCGCATGATAGAAGCTCGTGAAATTCCAATTCCAAAGAGGCTCTTCTGGTGGACTTTTTTGGACTCTTAACAAATGTTTCAGCAACAAGTTGTTTATTATCTTCTGTACAGACTGTTTTGGGTCGACCAGCTTTTGGAGCATTAAGGATTGAGCCAGTGATATTGAATTTGTCACGAATGCGGTAAATGGTTTGTCTCTTTGGGGCTTGAGTACCAAATGTTTCAACCTAATTTGCTCTAACGGTTTCAGCATTTTGAGATTTCCAATACTCTGTTAAAATACATTTTCTTTAATCTGTATTTAAATTATTTGCCATTATGTGTTATCTGAATTATCTAAAAAGAAAACAGATTTAGGGGAGATCTATCTGTGAAAACTAGATCTGTGAAACTGGCTCAGTTGCCCTTAGCAACCAATCAGATTCCACCTTTCATTTTCCCAAGAGTTTATTATGAATGAAAAGTGGAATCTGATTGATTGCTAAGGGCAATTGAGCCAATTTCACTTTACACCATGTTTGATAAATCTCCTCCTTCATAACCTTATTACACTTTCTGTCCACCTACTTTTGGACCACCCTGTATACAATAATGGGGGAGAAGCATATCTACAAGGATGGGGGAGCAGCATATATACAAGGATGGGGGAGCAGCATATATACAAGGATAGGGGAGCAAAATATATACTAGGATGGGGGAGCAGCATATATACAAGGATGGGGGAGCAGCATATATACAAGGATGGGGGAGCAGGATATATACAAGAATGGGGGAGCAGCATATATAACAAGATGGGGGAGCAACATATATACAAGGATGGGGGAGAAACATATATACAAGGATGGGGGAGCAGGATATATACAAGGATGGGGGAGCAGGACATATACAAGAATGGGGGAGTAGAATATATACAAGGATGGGGGAGCAGCATATATACAAGAATGGGGGAGCAACATATATACAAGTATGATGGAGCAGCACATATACAAGGATGGGGGAGCAGAATATATACAAGGATGGGGGAGCAACATACATACAAGGATGGGGGAGCAGCACATATACAAGGATGGGGGAGCATATTCATGGGTGGGCATGTACCAGGATGAAGGATGGGAGACGACAACATATCTACAAGGATGGGGGGCAGCATATCTACAAGGATGGGGGAGCAGCATAACTACAAGGATGGGGGGCAGCATATATACAAGGATGGGGGAGCAACATATATACAAGTATGGGGGAGCAACATATATACAAGGATGGGGGGCAGCATATATACAAGGATGGGGAAGCAATATATATACAAGGATGGGGGAGCAGCATACATACAAGGATGGAGGAGCAGCATATATACAAGTATGGGGGAGCAACATATATACAAGGATGGGGGAGCAGCATATATACAAGGATGGGGGAGCAATATATATACAAGGATGGGGGAGGAGCATATATACAAGGATGGGGGAGCAGCATATATACAAGGATGGGGGAGCAACATATATACAAGGATGGGGAAGCAACATATATAAAGGATAGAGAGCAACATATTTACAAGGATGGAGAGCAACATATATACAAGGATGGGGGAGCAACATATATACAAGGATAGGGGAGCAGCATATATACCAGGATGGGGGAGAAACATATATACAAGAATGGTGGAGGAGCATATATAAAAGGATGGGGGAGAAGCATATATACAAGGATGGGGGAGCAGCATATATACAAGGATGGGGGAGCAGCATATATACAAGGATGGGGGAGCAGCATATATACAAGGATGGGGAGCAGCATATATACAAGAATGGGGGAGCAGCATATCTACAAGGATGGGGGAACAACATATCTACAAGGATGGGGAAGCAGCATATATACAAGGATGGGGGAGCAACATATATACAAGGATGGGGGAGCAGCATATATACAAGAATGGGGGAGCAGCATATATACAAGGATGGGGGAGCAGCATATATACAAGGATGGGGGAGCAGCATATATACAAGGATGGGGGAGCAGCATATCTACAACGATGGGGGAGCAAAATATCTACAAGAATGGGGGATCTGCATATATACAAGGATGGGGGAGCAGAATATATACAAGGATGGGTGAGAAACATATATACAAGGATAGGGGAGTATATTCATGGGTGGGCATGTACCAGTATGAAGGATGGGAGATGACAACATATCTACAAGAATGGGGGAGCAACATATCTACAAGAATGGGGGAGCAGCAAATATACAAGAATGGGGGAGCAACATATATACAAGGATGGGGGAGCAGCATATAATCAAGGATGGGGGAGCAGAATATATACAAGGATGGAGGAGCAGCATATCTACAAGGATGGGGGAGAAATATATATACAAGAATGGGGGAGCAGCATATATACAAGGATTGGGGAGCAACATATATACAAGAATAGGGGAGCAGAATATATACAAGGATGGGGGAGCAGCATATATACAAGGGTGGGGGAGCAGAATATATACAAGGATGGGGGAGAAACATATATACAAGGATGGGGGAGCAGAATATATACAAGGATGGGGGAGCAACATATCTACAAGAATGGGGGAGCAGCATATATACAAGGATGGGGGAGCAGCATATGTACAAGGATGGTGGAGCAACATATATACAAGGATGGGGGAGCAACATATATACAAGGATGGGGGAGCAACATATATACAAGGATGGAGGAGCAGCATATATACAAGGATGGGGGAGCAGCATATATACATGGATGGGGGAGCAAAATACATACAAGGATGGGGAGCAGCATATATACAAGGATGGGGGAGCAACATATATACAAGGATGGGGGAGCAGCATATATACAAGGATGGGGGAGCAGCATATATGCAAGAATGGGGGAGCAGAATATATACAAGGATGTGGGAGAAACATATACAAGGATGGGGGAGCAGCATATATACAAGAATGGTGGAGCAGAATATATACAAGGATGGGGGATCAGCATATATACAAGAATGGGGGTGCAGCATATATACAAGGATAGGGGAGCAACATATCTACAAGAATGGGTGAACAACATATATACAAGGATGGGGGAGCATATTCATGGTTGGGCATGTACCAGGATGAAGGATGGGAGACGACAACATATCTACAAGGATGGGCGAGCAGCATATCTACAAGAATGGGGGAGCAGAATATAAAGAAGGATGGGGGAGCAGCATATATACAAGGATGGGGGTGCAACATATATACAAGGATGAGGGAGCAGAATATATACAAGGATGGGGGAGTAGAATATATACAAGGATGGGGGAGCAGCATATATACAAGGATGGAGAGCAACATATATACACGGATGGAGAGCAGCATATATACAAGGATGGGGGAGCAGAATATATACAAGGATGGGGGAGCAGCATATATACAAGGATAGGGGAGCAGCATATATACAATGATGGGGGAGCAGCATATATACCAGGATGGGGGAGCAGCATATCTACAAGAATGGGGGAGAAACATATATACAAGGATGAGGGAGCAGCATATATACACGAATGGGGGAGCAGAATATATACAAGAATGGAGGAGCAGCATATATACAAGGATGGGGGAGCAGCATATATACAAGGATGGGGGAGCAGCATGTCTACAAGGATGGGGGAGAAACATACAGGGTGGTCCAAAAGTAGGTGGACAGAAAGTGTAATAAGGTTATGAAGGGGGAGATTTATCATACACTAAACTGCAGCCGCCTGTCTGGATCATCCTCCAATAAACCATGAGTTAGACGTGGACGATAAGCTTTCCACCCAATAGATTTCAGGATTCGCATGATAGAAGCTCGTGAAATTCCCAATTCCAAAGAGGCTCTTCTGGTTTATTTTTTTGGACTCTTAACAAATGTTTCAGCAACAAGTTGTTTATTATCTTCTGTACAGACTGTTTTGGGTCGACCAGTTTTTGGAGCATTAAGGATTGAGCCAGTGATATTGAATTTGTCACGAATGCGGTAAATGGTTTGTCTCTTTGGGGCTTGAGTACCAAATGTTTCAACCCAATTTGCTCTAACGGTTTCAGCATTTTGAGATTTCCAATACTCTGTTAAAATACATTTTCTTTAATCTGTATTTAAATTATTTGCCATTATGTGTTATCTGAATTATCTAAAAAGAAAACAGATTTAGGGGAGATCTATCTGTGAAAACTAGATCTGTGAAACTGGCTCAGTTTCCCTTAGCAACCAATCAGATTCCACCTTTCATTTTCCAAAGAGTTTATGATGAATGAAAAGTGGAATCTGATTGATTGCTAAGGGCAATTGAGCCAGTTTCACTTTACACCATGTTTGATAAATCTCCCCCTTCATAACCTTATTACACTTTCTGTCCACCTACTTTTGGACCACCCTGTATACAATAATGGGGGAGAAGCATATCTACAAGGATGGGGGAGCAGCATATATACAAGGATGGGGGAGCAGCATATATACAAGGATAGGGGAGCAAAATATATACTAGGATGGGGGAGCAGCATATATACAAGGATGGGGGAGCAGAATATATACAAGGATGGGGAAGCAGGATATATACAAGGATGGGGGAGCAGAATATATACATGGATGGGGGAGCAGCGTATATACAAGGATGGGGAGCAGAATATATACAAGGATGGGGGAGAAACATATATACAAGGATGGGGGAGAAACATATATACAAGGATGGGGGAGCAGCATATATACGAGGATGGAGAGCACCATATATACAAGGATGGGGGAGCAGCATATATACAAGAATGGGGGAGCAGCATATATACAAGGATGGGAGAGCAGCATATATAGAAGGATGGGGGAGCAGCATATATACAAGGATGGGGGAGCAGCATATCTACAAGAATGGGGGAGCAGAATATATACAAGGATGGGGGAGCAGCATATATACAAAGATGGGGAAGCAACATATATACAAGGATGGGGGAGCAGCATACATACAAGGATGGAGGAGCAGCATATATATAAGTATGTGTGAGCAACATATATACAAGGATGGGGGAGCAATATATATACAAGGATGGGGGAGCAACATATATACAAGGATGGAGAGCAACATATTTACAAGGATGGGGGAGCAACATATATACAAGGATGGGGGAGCAACATATATACAAGGATGGGGGATCAAAATATATACAAGGATGGATAGCAACATATTTACAAGGATGGAGAGCAACATATATACAAGGATGGGGGAGCAACATATATACAAGGATAGGGGAGCAGCATATATACCAGGATGGGGGAGAAACATATATACAAGAATGGGGGAGCAGCATATATACAAGGATGGGGGAGCAGAATATAAAGAAGGATGGGGGAGCAGCATATATACAAGGATGGGGGAGCAACATATATACAAGGATGGGGGAGCAGAATATATACAAGGATGGGGGAGCAGAATATATACAAGGATGGGGGAGTAGAATATATACGAGGATGGGGGAGCAGCATATATACAAGGATGGAGAGCAACATATATACACGGATGGAGAGCAGCATATATACAAGGATGGGGGAGCAGAATATATACAAGGATGGGGGAGCAGCATATATACAAGGATGGGGGAGCAGCATATATACAAGGATGGGGGAGCAGCATATATACAAGGATGGAGAGCAACATATATACACGGATGGAGAGCAGCATATATACAAGGTGTAGCGACGGCGTCCCTGCCCTCTGCTAGTCAGGGACGCTCTTCCCCTCACCTCTCTGCTCCGTGCCCGGCGTCCTCCTCCCGCTCTCCTGGCAGCGCGCGCTCCTACCCGGCCACTGTGCTTAGGGCGCGCGCGCTCTCCCTCCCTCTTAAAGGGGCCGCGTGCGCCGTCCTAAAGAGTCCCCGGCCAATGGCTGGATGACTTCACCATATATAAGGCACCTCCTCCAAAATGGAGGTGCCCGAGCAATGTTGTTGCACTGTTCACTACTCTGCTTCAGCCCTCAGGTCCCGTTGCCAGTTACCTGCCAGATACCTGCCAGATTCCTGCCAGCTTGCTGTCTTATTCCTGCCTGATATTCTGCTACCTGCCTGCTAGCCTGAGGTCCGAAGGTCTGCCTTGCAACTCCTGTCAGTCTGTCTAAGGACCAGCTTGCCCGCTCACCTGGGAGCGCACATCAGCTACCTGCCTGCTTGCCTGAGGTCCGACGGTGCCTTCCAACTCCTGTCAGTCTGTCTATGGACCAGCTTGCCCGCTCACCTGGGAGCGCACATCTGCTACCTGCCTGCTAGCCTACCTGGAGGCTCCGCCGTCACGTGCTGTGACCACCTGCCTGTCCAGTGACTCCTGCCCGCTCACCTGGGAGCGCTCATCCGCTGCCTGTCTGCTAGCCTACCTGGAGGCTCTGCCGTCACGTGCTGTGACCACCCGCCTGTCCAGAGACTTCTGCCCGCTCACCTGGGAGCGCTCATCTGCCGCCTGTCTGTTGGTCTTCCTGGAGGCTCCGCCGTCACATGCTGTGACCACCCGTTTATCCAGAGACTCTCGCCTGCTCACCTGGGAGCTCACGTCTACCATCAGCCGCCACAGGTCGTACCACCCCTTTACCCAGATACTGCCCCGGTCACTTGCCGTGACCTCCTGCCCGTTCATCCAGAGACTGACCCGGTCACTTGCCGTGACCTCCTGCCCGTTCATCCAGAGACTGCCCCGGTCACTTGCCGTGACCTCCTGCCCGTTCATCCAGAGACTGCCCCGGTCACTTGCCGTGACCTCCTGCCCGTTCATCCAGAGACTGCCCCGGTCACTTGCCGTGACTCCCAGCCCGTTCACTCAGAGACTGTCCCGGTCACCTGCTGTGACTGCGTGCCCGTCTTCCCTGGTCGCCACCCGCTCCCTTACAAGGACCGCCCCCTTGTATAGTAGCTCAGAGGTTCCGCCTCCCAGACCCGTTACACAAGGATGGGGGAGCAGCATATATACAAGGATGGGAGAGCAGCATATCTACAAGGATGGGGGAGCAGCATATCTACAAGGATGGGGGAGCAGCATATCTACAACGATGGGGGAGCAACATATATACAAGAATGGGGGAGCAGCATATATACAAGGATGGGAGAGCAGCATATATACAAGGATGGGGGAGCAGAATATATACAAGGATGGGGAAGCAGCATATCTACAACGATGGGGGGAGCAACATATAAACAAGAATGGGAGAGCAAAATATATACAAGGAAGGGGGAGCAGCATATATACAAGGATGGGGGAGCAGCATATATACAAGGATGGGGGAGAAACATATATACAAGGATGGTGGAGCATATTCATGGGTGGGCATGTACCAGGATGAAGGATGGGAGATGACAACATATCTACAAGGATGGGGGAGCAGCATATATACAAGTATGGGGGAGCAACATATCTACAAGAATTGGGGAGCAGCATATATACAAGGATTGGGGAGCAGAATATATATAAGGATGGGGGAGCAGCATATCTACAAGGATGGGGGAGCAACATATATACAAGGATGGGGGAGCAACATATATACAAGGATGGGGAGCAACATATATACAAGGATGGGGGAGCAACATATATACAAGGATGGAGAGCAACATATTTACAAGGATGGAGCGCAACATATATACAAGGATGGGGCAGCAGCATATATACAAGGATTGGGGAGAAACATATATACAAGAATGAGGGAGCAGCATATATACAAGGATGGGGGAGCAGCATATATACAAGGATGGGGAGGAGCATATATACTAGGATGGGGGAGCAACATATATTCAAGGATGGGGGAGCAGCATATATACAAGAAAGGGGGAGCAGAATATATACAAGGATGAGGGAGCAGCATATATACAAGGATGGGGGAGCAGCATATATACAAGGATGGGGGAGCAGCAGATCTACAAGGATGGGGGAGCAACAAATCTACAAGAATGGGGGAGCAGCATATATACAAGAATGGGGGAGCAGCATATATACAAGGATGGGAGAGCAGAATATACACAAGGATGGGGGAGAAACATATATACAAGGATGGGGGAGTATATTCATGGGTGGGCATGTACCAGGATGAAGGATGGGAGACGACAACATATCTACAAGAATGGGGGAGCAACATATCTACAATGATGGGGGAGCAGCATATATTCAATGATGGGGGAGCAGAATATATACAAGGATGGGGGAGCAGCATATCTACAAGGATGGGGGAGAAATATATATACAAGGATGGGGGAGCAGCATATATACAAGGATGGGGGAGCAGCATATATACAAGGATGGGGGACCAACACATATACAAGGATGGGGGAGAAACATATATACAAGGATGGGGGAGCAACTTATCTACAAGAATGGGTGAGCAGCATATATACAAGGATGGGGGAGCAGCATATATACAAGGATGGGGGAGCAGCATATATACAAGGATGGGGGAGCAACATATATACAAGGATGGGGGAGCAGCATGTATACAAGGATGGGGAGCAGCATATATACAAGGATGGGGGAGCAGAATATATACAATTATGGGGGAGAAACATAAACAAGGATGGGGGAGCAGCATATCTACAAAAATGGGGGAGCAACATATATACAAGGATGGGGGAGCAGCATATATACAAGGACGGGGGAGCAGCATATATACAAGGATGGGGGAGCAGCATGTATACAAGGATAGGGGAGCAACATATATAAAAGGATGGGGGAGCAGAATATATACAAGGATGGGGGAGCAGCATATATACAAGGATGGAGAGCAACATATATACAAGGATGGAGAACAACATATATACAAGGATGGTGGAGCAGCATATATACAAGGATGGGGAAGCAACATATATACAAGGATGGTGGAGCAGAATATATACAAGGATGGGGGAGCAACATATATGCAAGGATGTGGGAGCAACATATATACAAGGATGGGGGCGCAGCATATATACAAGGATCGGGGAGAAGGATATATACAAGGATGGGGGAGCAGGATATATACTAGAATGGGGAGCAGAATATATACAAGGATGGGGGAGCAGCATATATACAAGAATGGGGGAGCAACATATATACAAGGATGGGGGAGCAGCACATATACAAGGATGAGGGAGCAGCACATAAACAAGAATGGGGGAGCATATTCATGGGTGAGCATGTACCAGGATGAAGTATGGGAGACGACAACATATCTACAAGGATGGGGGGCAGCATATCTACAAGGATGGGGGAGCAGCATATCTACAAGGATGGGGGAGCAACATATATGCAAGGATGGGGGAGCAGCACATATACAAGGATGAGGGAGCAGCACATATACAAGGATGGCGGAGCATATTCATGGGTGGGCATGTACCAGGATGAAGGATGGGAGACGACAACATATCTACAAGGATGGGGGGCAGCATATCTACAAGGATGGGGGAGCAGCATATCTACAAGGATGGGGGAGCAGCATATCTACAAGTATGGGGGGCAGCATATATACAAGGATGGGCGAGCAACATATATACAAGGATGGTGGAGCAGCATATGTACCAGGATGGGGGAGCAGCATATATACAAGGATGGGGGAGCAACATATATACAAGGATGAGGGAGCAGCATATATACAAGGATGGGGGAGCAGCTTATATACAAGAATGGGGGAGCAGCATATATACAAGTGTTATAGCAGAAGATGAGGCCCCTCAAATACAAAGACCCCATCTATGCTATATAAGTCTGAAAGTTACTTTAGGTCAAAATAACACCAGCCGTGAATGTTCCTTCTTGAATCAATAATGCGTCCTTGCTAGTCATCAGAATGTATCTGATTAAATGTGTCTAATTTAATGTGTCCGATTGAATGTTTCAACACAAGCATAGACAGCATAAGAATAGAAACTAGTCTTTGTGTGCTAAAATTGTATAATCAAACCATATAAGGTAAATTCGTTTCCTGCCTTCAGAGTGGATATAAAGCCATGCTTTGTAATAAAGTTTAGAGCTTGTTTGACACACATCTTGTCCTGTGTCTCAGTCTCTCCGAGCTCGTAATCCAAAGGATAGAAGACTCAGAATGCAGTGACCACAGCTGGCGCCTCGAACAGGGACCTTGAGTTAATCTACCCAGGGGTGCTCGACCGGTCCGAGACGTGGGACTAGTGAAGCTCTCTGTTGGTGATATATACAGCGCTGAGGTAAGAATAACTGTTATATTCTACCTAATTATATCACTGCATAGAAGAGACTCCCTCACCCCCGAGCGGTCGGCTCCCCAGGTAATTCACAGATTGTTGTCTGGCTCAGGTCCCTTTGAACCAGTAGAATTCCCTCAGATAAATTGACAGTCCTGCCTTCTATCCTTTGGAAAAACTTAAGAATGAAAGTATGGATCCGATGATTGTGTTGTGGGTGTGTCTCGGGATTGGTGTTTTTGGTCTGTTTTTCTGGTTGGCGTATAAGTCCTGGAAGGCTAGTAGTGGAATGGTTCAGAAACCTTTGTGGCCCATTGTCTAAGTGACCATTGTCTAAGTGACTGAGGAGTCTACTCTAAGTGAGGAGAACCGAAAAAAAATGGGGAACCAAAATGCCAAGGAAGGCATTATAGCCAAAGACTTAGTGGTACGCTGAGAAGGGAAACAGGCACTGATTGGAATTGACAAAATATTGTGTAAAGCGGGAATGAATGAGAATGGAGAGATGAACGGAGAGAAATGGAAATCCTTCTTTAACTGCTATCATGGATGGCTGAAAGATAAGGGTCTGTTGGAGACAGTGGATGTATGGATGAATGCATGCGCTCATTTTAAAGGAAAAATTGAAGAATTAGGAGACGGACGTTACAGACTGACAAAAACCGGAATGACAGATTTTTCTCCCTGTCCGCTCCCGACGTCACCCAGCTCACCCTCACCCCAGTACCAGAATTCTCAGGAACCCAATTGTTGGGTTTGCCCCAGATGTGGACAGCAGAACCCCTTGACAGTAGACATCTGTGTGGCATGTGGAGGATCGAGACCCCACCCAGCTAGTCTATTCCCAATGAGGACGGTAGTTGTGCCATGAGCACCGGGAGCAGCAGCGGCAGCAGCAGGGGGGGATGCAGTTGTTCCAGGTCAGGAAGCTCGCACAATGTTAATGTATAGACCATGGAGTCCTTCAGAGCAGTTGGCATTGATCTCCCAGATGCCAGACCCATCCCAGTCCCCTATGGGTTTCGCTAGAATGATCACCACCATACAGGATACGTACCATGCCACTAGAATAGATCTGCAAGGGGTAATTAAAGGGAAATTGGCAGATGAAGCTCGGTATGACAGACTGACAGACGAAACTTATAAACAATATGACAGTAGAACGGGCCCTGATGTAGCGGAGGCTAATGATGCAGCAGCCGGGGTTCTGTACGTAAAAGCGTTGGTAAAAGCATGTAAAGATAGGCAAGCAGAAAACCAAGTTACACTAGAAGATAGAGTGCAGGGGAAGGAGGAAGATCCTAAGGATTATTTCTATGCATTAAAGAAAACCTGGTCAGAAATGGGGTTCAACCCCGGAAATAAGACTAGTGAGAGGGTATTAGCAAGTGCTTTCATGAATGGACTAAAGAAGGAGATTGCAGAGAAGATAAAAGCAAGTAGACCGGACTAGAGATCAGTGAAGGCAGAAGATTTAGCTAGAATAGCTCAGGGGGCACAGCATGACATAGCGCAGGCAAAAAGAGCTGCCAGAATACACATAGTAGAGACGACCCCCAGAAACAACAGAGGCAGAGGACGGACTGCAGGAGGAGGACAGAAACTGTGTTACGGATGTAGAAAGCCAGGACATTTTAGAAAGGACTGTAGGACCAACCCGTATCCAAATGCTCAGAGTACGGGTCCTCCAGCTGACCAAACAACGCCCCCATAGGATGAGGGTAGCTTGCACATGAACCCCCTCATCTCCTTACCCCCAACTCCCAGTTGTATAGTGCAGGTGAACATACCAGGGGGACATGAAATCGATTTCCAAGTAGATACGGGAGCCGACAATTCAGTAATTACGCAAGGTGATTGGCCATACACTGACACTGATTTTTCACATCATGTCATTGCCACCCCCTTCAATTCCCTGTCTGTCCTGCTCCCTGTCACTAAAAGAATTCCCCTGCAAATTCAAGGAGATACTGTACATAGCCAGCTCATGGTATCGCCCCGAGGCCAATGTAATCTATTGGGAAATGATGTGTTGTCCCAATTACAAGCACATATTGAGTATCATCCCGATGGCACTGTCACCATGACCCCAGGTTTAAAACCAAGTACCCTTTGCAAAATTATGTCACTAGATATTGCCAGCATAGAAGAGAAAAATGAGTTTCCCCCGATATTGGAGCATGCTGTACCACATGATTTTTGGGTCTCAGACAAAACAGATGTTGGTAGGTTAAGAGTTCAACCAGTAATGGTAAAATTAAAACCAGGAGCAATTTTGCCTCAACAGAAGCAGTATCCCCTTAGCTCGGCTCAGGAGAATGCCATAGCCCAGCAAGTCCAAAAATTACTACACAGGGGAGTCCTAGTCAAAACCCAGTCCCCTTGCAACACTCCCCTGTTCCCAGTAAAGAAAAAGAGCGTGCCAGGACAACCAGACGCATATAGAATGGTCCATGACCTCCGGTTGGTTAACAAAGCCACAGAACTTCTAACACCAGTTGTGCCCAACCCGCATACTCTTCTGTCACAGATACCTTCTAACTCTCTTTGTTTTTCAGTGGTCGATTTGGCAAATGCATTTTTCAGTGTACCATTACATCCTGACTGCCAGTACTTGTTTGCTTTCACGTTCCAGGGCAGTCAATATACATGGACGGTGTTGTCACAGGGTGCCCAGAATTCACCCACAATGTAAACTGCAAGTCTGCACGAAATACTGGAGGGATGGTCTGAACCACATATCGTTGTTTTGCAATATGTCGATGACCTGCTCATTTGTGCCCCTTCTAGGAAACAATGTCATAGTGCAACTATATCGCTTATGTTGTTTCTTTATCACGCTGGCTGCAAGGCATCGAAAGATAAGCTTCAGTTTTGTAAATCTTCAGTCACCTTTTTGGGACATTGCATTACACCAGGAGCCCGCCATTTAACAAATGCACGTAAACAAGCAGTACAGGCATTCACCGTCCCCATTAATGTTGCAGCCCTCAGAACTTTTCTTGGACTTGTTTCCTATTGCAGACAGTGGATTCATGCCGTCTCTATTTAGATGCAGCCCCTCTATGACTGTCTTACCCCAACACCTTTTGTACTAACACCAGAGGCAATAGACTGTTTTTATTCTCTCAAAAACCGTATTTTGGCTGCTCCAGCTTTGGGTACCCCTAATTATGAGCTCCCATTTACTCTGTACCTTCATGAACAAGCCGGACATGCAGCAGGAGTTTTAACTCAAACACACGGTGATAATCAGAGACCTGTTGCCTATTTTAGTGGCAGATTAGACGCGGTAGCCAGAGGTGCACCATCCTGTGTACGTGCTCTGCATGCTGTTGGACTATTACTCCATAAATCCGCAGACATTGTTCTTGACCACCTGCTCACCGTTCTAACACCTCATGATGTTTACACTATATTGAATCAAGTGCAACCCTCTCACCTCTCAGCAGCACGTCATCTTAGGTTACAATGTGCACTGTTAATGCCTCCCAATGTTTCTTTACAGAGGTGTACTACCCTGAATCCAGCAACTTTGTTACCTCTCTCGGATCTGAAGGAGGGGTCAGGTACTGTGCTTTTTAAGGAAGATCCAAGAGAGGAAGTTCCTCATGACTGTGTACGAATGATGGCACAAGAAACGGCAGGTTTGCCTACTGTATTTGAACATGAATTACAAAATGCAGATTTTGAATTTTTTGTAGATGGATCCCGTCATCAGGACGATTCCGGTACTTTCCATACTGGATATGCAGTTGTCTCCCTCAATGCAGTAATCAAGGCAAAACCAATGCTCCCACACCAATCGGCTCAAGAGGCTGAACTTAGGGTCCTAACCGAGGCCTGTAAACTAGCGGAAGGTAGTAATGTTAACATTTACACAGATTATAGGTACGCATTCGGTATATCGCATGATTTTGGTCCCATATGGAAGTCAAGAGGTTTCCTGACGGCAGCAGGACACCCCATTAAGAATGCTGATGCGGTCCAGCAGTTAATTGATGCACTACAACTACCCAAAAAGGTAGCTGTCATAAAGGTAAGAGCACATACCAGACGCACCGACCAGGTAAGCAGAGGTAACGTGATGGCAGATGCAGCGGCAAAAACAGCAGCCTGTAAGCCGCAACAAGGGTCAACAGTACGTCAGTTAAGTGCCCCTAAAAACCCCTTTGTGTCGGAGGACATCTTATCCCAAATGCAGGCTCAGGCTCAAAAGGAGGAGGTTGATAAGTGGTTAAAGGAAGGTGCATGCCTGAATGAAGCAAATGGGGTATGGGGGAAAGGGACACGACGATGCCTTCCAAGGGCACTGTACCCAGCAGCTGCCCAGATGCTACATGGGCCGACACACCAATCTAAAACGGCTGTGATGAGTGTGATGCAGAAACATTGGGTGGCACCAGGATTCTCCACCTGTATTGAAAACCTGGTACAAGGGTGCATGATATGTGCTACACATAATCAGGGTAGAGTAGTTAAAACACCACCCAAACACACCCCCCGGCCCCTGTATCCATTCCAGAGACTGCAAATTGATTATATTCAGCTGCCAAAGTCAGGATCATGGGAATATGTGTTGGTCTGTATTGATTTATTCTCAGGATGGCCAGAGGCTTTCCCGATTGCCAAAGCCACGGCTGCGGCAACCGCAAAGAAACTGCTTGCGGAGGTGGTCTGCAGGTATGGGGTACCAGAGGTAATTGAGAGTGACAGAGGTACACACTTCACAAGTGAAATAATGAATGAAGTCATGTCAGCTCTAGGAATTCAACAAGCATTCCACACCCCATATCACCCGCAAAGTAGTGGTAAAGTGGAAAGACTGAATGGGACATTGAAATTAAAAATTCAGAAAGCCATGGCTGAGACAGGAAAACCATGGCCAGACTGTTTACCGCTTGCTCTGTTTTCAGTAAGATACACGCCTAATAGAAAGAATGGACTCTCTCCATATGAGATATTGTTTGGCAGCGTACCCAGCCTAGGGTGTTTCTATCCGCAAGCATTAGAAATGAATAACCATGTGCTAAGTTCCTACGTGAGGGCTTTACACAAAAAGATTAAGCAAGTACATGATAATTAGTGTTGAGCCACCCCCGTAGTGTTCGAGTTCGGTTCGGTTCGTCGAACACCCGTGTGTTCGCCGAACTGTTCGTCGAACTGTTCGTCGAACACCTTCGAACACCGTTAAAACCAATGGCAGGCAAACAAAAACACATAGAAACACATAGAAAACACCTTCAAAGGTGTCCAAAAGCTGACAAACTGCTCAGAAGACACAACTAACACATGGAAAAGTGACAAGTACATATAGTCATGCGAAAAGAAAAGAGGTGGAGAAGTAAAAGGAGGGGGAGACACAGATATAGGCATGTCATGCCCTTCTAAAATCCAAAAAGTGAGAAGCCGAGACGGCCAGTCCGCTCCTGCCCGTGCCACCTCCGTGTCGCCGGGTTTGTGCCAGAGCCGCGGTGAACCCTGACGGCCAGCCCCCCACTCCCAATACTGGTGCCTGTCCGCTGGTGGGTCGAGAGAGCCCCCCTGTGGTGGAGGCAGCTCTAAGCTTTTTAATTTAAATTGTCCCTCTAATTTGAATGAATACACTTTAAATCCATTTACAAGGATCTATTGGAGGGCAAGTCTCATGCCAGCAGCCGCGTAATTCCAGCTCCAGTAGCGTCCACTAAAGCTGCTGCAGTTAACAAGCTTTTATAAGGATCGAGCTCGGCTGTCCACCGCAAGGCATCCTAGTGCCAGTCCCAGCCCCTATGCCTTGGGGTGCCTCCTGATGCTCTTCACTAAGTATCCCGTGGTCCCGAAGCATTTCCTTTGAAAAAATTAAGTGTCCAAACTACAGGTGGTGTAGCTTGCTTAACAGCCGGGATAATCCGCTGACTAGCAGACACTGCTACTAGGCACAAAATATTTCCTGGGCTAGATGCAGTTAAAAATTTGTAAGTAGATACTCTCGTTGGATGCTGAGAAAGCATTCCATAGAGTCTCCTGGCACGCCATATAGGATTCTCTTAAAAAGCTTGGGGTAGGGGTCTAGGGGACCCTTTTATAGCCAAAATCACGGCCCTGTATCACAATACGTCACCTAGGCTGAAGATAAATGGAACTGTAGCACCGAGGGCTCGGTTGCTACAGACGTATTGCACCTCACCCAGAGGTGTGATATCTCACTCTCAGATAAGGATGGAGTGTGGATCAGGACCCGACACCTGCATGCATTACACCACATTGCCGTGGGGCAGGGCGACCAATATGCCCCTGAGATGGGCACGACAGTCCCTGTCCCTGGCTGGAGTGGGGGGAGGGAACACTGAGGAAGGGGAACCCTGCAGTGCAGGAGCAGGGAGGAAGCAGTTCCTGGGTGCATTGAGAAGGGAGTATAAAAGGTGGGCACCATCTTAGTTCAGTGCAGAGAAGTCTGAGCAGAAGTGGCAGGGAGCAGGGGCTCTGCATGAGCTCTACTCCGGAGGCGGGCCTAGTAACAGAGGCCCAGGCCTGCAAGAGGGAGAAGGAAGGAAGAGGAGCGGAGAAGGCTCCAGGAACGAGGAATGAAGGGATCCCAGGGGTGCGGACGGGCGAGTCGCCACCGCATGCCCGAATCCACCTGCGTGGAGGGGTCAGGCCAAAGGGGGAGACCGGTCCCCGAACTAGTGGAGGCAGGAAACGACCCTCAGCTAGAAACCGGAGGCTCTGACATTTTATGTGGCGCAGCCCCTTGCTCCACCCGCTAGGAAGGCACCACATAGGGTCAGGGAAACTGGCGCCAAGTTTACCAAGAGGAGGCCCGAGGCAGCCGGACAGAAGTGTTGGTAAGAAAGGCCAGACAAACGACACACAAAGGGGGTCCTGTGAAGCGCTCCAAAGTTATCTGGGAGTTGTCTGAGCCCCTCACCTGGTGAGCACAGTACGACGTGGGCAGCCGTTACCTGCAGACGTGGTCTGGATAATAAGAACTGTGAGTAAAGGCCCTGAACTGCATCACTGACTCCGTGTCGTTACTGCTGCTGCCCTGCACCATCACCCCCATCCTCCGCATACACTGCCCTGAGGCTATACTCCTCCCGTGGGGAGTTATGCTACGCTCTGCTGCACCCACAACACCAGCCTTAACGGTCTGCCCTGTAGCGGCGGTTCACTCTGACCGCAATCCACGGGTGGCGTAGTCGGACATTTAAACATCAAAACCACATAAATAGTTCCGCCACCGGTTTGACCGCCCTGAGCCACGGAACCGGATCGCCGCCACGAAGACTACAACCACCAGCATCCACCAAAAAGGGTCCGGCTCCGGGTGTCCCAAGGCCCAGGGGGTGCGTCAGAACATTTTCATCACCTTTCACAATCACCAATGGGACAAGGCAGGGATGTCCTCTGTCCCCTCTCTTATACATCCTAGTGACGGAGCACCTGCTCTCATCAATTCGCCATAACCCCAATATTAGGTGGATTGAGGTGGGAGGCACCGAGTACAAGTGCTCTCTATTTGCTGATGATGTCCTAGTATATATCACTCAATCACATATATCCATCCCTGCTGTTATGGCTGAAATAGATCACTTTGTTACATGGTAAAATTTTAAAATCAATGCAGCGAAGTCTGAGGCCCTCGATGTCTCCCTCCCTAAATCCATATAGGATTCCATCCAGTCCAACTTTCCCTTTGCCTGGCCCTCACAGGGTATCAAATACTTAGGAATTCCTATTCATAGAGACCTCTCCCATCTATGTTATCTTAATTTTGGGCCCTTTATTGAACAATTCCATACAGACCACGGTTGGCAAGTTGGAACTGTGAGATTCACTACGTGCACCACTGGTATTTTGTGGAAAAGCACATGTAAGATTCTGCAACAGTCTCTGCTGATACTCCTGCATGCGTGCATCCCTTTCTATGGCAGGAATAATTTCTGCAAATTTACTTTTGTACCGGGGATCTAACAGTGTGGCAACCCAGTAGTCAAGATTATTTCTAATTCTCACAATTCGAGGGTCATGTTGCAGGTAGTGCAGCAAGAAGGCACTCATGTGTGTTGCGCATTCAGTCCCTGTTGTGTTGGTGGCGAGGTAACAATCATGCTTCCTTCCTCTGTCCTCTCCCCCCAACCTCGCACAACAGAAATGTGATCAAGGTCTCCCTCATCTGATGAGTCTTCCATCAGTTCGTCCTCCACTTCTTCCTGGGCTCCTGCACCTTCCTCACTAGTTTGGCTGCTACCATGCGCCCTGGTAAAATCATCTCCCCCACCCTCACATGCCTGCCGCCCTGGTGCTGCCGACCGTCTGGACCTTGCAGATGTTAGCCCTTCCGCATACAACTCCTCCTCCTCTACTTCCTCCACCTCCTCTTGTGCCACCACCTGACTCCGAATTCTGTTTAACATGTGCTCCAGCATGTAAATCACCGGAATAGTCATGCTGATAATGGCATCGTCAGCACTAAACATCTTCGTCGCCATTTCAAAACTGTGCAGAAGGGTGCATAGGTCCCTGATCTGAGACCACTCCTCCAGCGTGATTTGCCCCACCTCTGAATCTCGTTGGCCCAGGCTATACGTCAGAACGTATTGCACCAGGGCTTGTCGGTGCTGCCACAGTCGCTGCAACATGTGCAGAGTTGAATTCCACCGGGTAGGCACATCGCATTTTAGCCGGTGAAGTGGCAGGCCCAACGACTTCTGTAGAGATGTAAGTCGCTGAGCTGCGGGATGCGAACGGCGGAAGTGAGCACACAGCGACCGTGCCCTCTGCAGAAGGCCATCTAGTCTGGGATAGTGGGCTAAAAATTGCTGGACAACCAGGTTCAACACGTGAGCCATACAAGGCACGTGTGTGACATTGCCCCGGCGAAGGGCCGCACCCAGGTTTGCAGCATTGTCGCACACGGCCTTCCCTGGTTTCAGGTCCAGTGGAGACAACCATTCATGAAATTGGTTCTCCAGAGCTGACCACAACTCCTCAGCTGTGTGACTCACATTTCCCAGACATTTCAATGTAAAAACCGCCTGATGACGTTGAGCCCTACTGCCAGCATAGTAAGGAGGTGTGCAGGATCCCTTCTGCGCAGTTAGAAAGCTTGTGGCATGACCAGACAGGCTTTGGGTGCAGGTGGAAGACCGAGAGGAGGTTGAGGAGGCAGAAGCAGTGGAGGAAAAATGACATAAAGAGGATTGACGCACAACTCGTGGGGACGGCAAGACTTGGACAGCAGCCCCTTGTCCTGCTGTCACCATAGTTACCCAGTGCCCAGTCAGCGACATGTAACGCCCCTGTCCATGCCTACTCGTCCAAGTGTCTGTGGTGAAATGCACCCTGTCACACACAGAGTTTCTCAAAGAAGCGGTGATGTTGTGTGCGACATGCTGGTGGAGCGCAGGCACACCTTTCTTTGAGAAGTAGTGCCGACTGGGCATCTGGTACTGGGGCACTGCGACGGACATAAGGTCTCGAAAATCCTCTGTGTCCACCAGGCGGAAAGGCAGCATTTCTGTAGCCAAGAGCTTGCAGATGGTGAAATTCAACCTCTTAGCTTTCTCATGGCTAGGAGGAAATGGTCTTTTACTTGTCCATATCTGAGGGACCGAGGGCTGGCTATTGTGCTTAGACGGGGTTGATAAGGGTGTCCCCGGCAAACTGCCGGTCTGTGAGGAAGATGCAGGCGGACATGTTAGGTTGCCTTGATCCAAAGGTGGTGCTATCGATGTCGGACAGCGCTCAAGACCAGCTGGTGTTACCACCTCCAAAGAAAATGATGACCTGCCAATCACGCTGGCTGTTGCGGGTAAAGAGGTGGCAGGTCTGCGCCCCAAAACAGGTGTGACTGCTGTCCCCCCAGTCACAGAGGATGAAGAGGCCGCGGATGCACAAGATATGGCAGACGGTGGTTGGCCCGGCCGGCTAGACCGCATTGTAGCACACTGAGCTTCCCACTGCAACTTATGCTTCATGTCCATGTGCCGGTTCATGCATGAAGTACTCAAACTATGTATTTTTTGGCCTCTACTTAGCTTTTGCTGACAAATGTTACAGATAACACGAGTTGGGTCATCTTTATCGATCTGAAAAAATGCCCAGGCTATGCAAGGCTTAGCACCCATGCGACCTGAAGAGCCACCACGACTTGTGGTGAGAGGCAGAGTTGTGTTTGAGGATGCAGTTGTTGACGTGCTTCCAGTACTACGTCTCTGTCCAGGAAGGCGCAACCTGACCTCGTCGTCACTAGCATCTTCCTCCACCTCCTCTGCTGACCTCATCTCTTGGCTGACTGTGGGTTGACAGTAAGTGGGATCTCCGACCTCATCATCATCACCCTGTGCGTTATCACACCCGTCGTCCTCAGAGCCAACCTGTTCCTGCCCTGACAAAAAACTAAAGTTGTCGCTCCAATCAGGTATTTGAGTCTTATCATCGTCTTCCTCATTGTCTCCACCAACAGGAGTTACAGTTTGGGAATGAGGGTCTACATTATGGTCAGAACCTTCTGCGTCTGGTCCTGGATCCGACTCATAAAGATTCTGGGCATCAGTGCAGATCATTTCCTCGTCTGGATTCACAGAAGCGCTGGAGTCGACC
Organism: Phyllobates terribilis; assembly: GCF_046119375.1. Taxonomy (NCBI): domain Eukaryota; kingdom Metazoa; phylum Chordata; class Amphibia; order Anura; family Dendrobatidae; genus Phyllobates; species Phyllobates terribilis. Next base: position 1,028,075 of record NW_027363046.1, read on the forward strand.
TCTGATTCCCAGGCTATAGTATGAGTAAACAGCTCTGCAGACTCAACCTGTTCTACCTCATACTCAGACGGGCAGCTGGAGATTTGGGAGCTGTGAGGAAGCAAGTGCGATTTGGGTGACACCTTTGAGGACTGGAGTATTTGTGATGTTGAAGTTGATGTGGAGGAGAGCCCACTTAAAGGAGCACTTGATATCCGTTGAAGCACCTGCTGTTTTTGTGCCTCATCTGGAATTTGTAGCGATTGGCGTGGCCGTAAGAAAGGGATCTTATCACATTGTCCGCTAAAAGAAGTAGACATTTTAGTTTGGCTGGAAGATGGTCTTTCTTCTGCACCTACCCCACGGACACAACCTTTTTTCCCCTTCCCAACACGCCTATTCCCCTTTCCACCAGCAGCAGGCCTTTTTCCACTCATTTTGGTGGTTAACTAATTCACAACTCTGGAGTTGTTTGCACAAAAAAACAATGGATGGTAACCGAGCAGAGCTGAGTGGCCAAACTGTGGTATTAGGCCAAAACTATTGGCTGGGTTAGATGCAGAAAAAAATTATTTTTAATTTGCAACCTGATGGAGGTCAGTATAGATGGACTAATAGACCAAGTCCCACACACCGCTAGAAGCCCAAATATTTTTTCAGAGCTAGATGCAGAAAATTTTTTTATTCAATTTGCAACCTGATGGAGGTCAGTATAGATGGACTAATAGACCAAGTCCCACACACTGCTAGAAGCCCAAATATTTTTTCAGAGCTAGATGCAGAAAAAAATTATTTTTAATTTGCAACCTGATGGAGGTCAGTATAGATGGACTAATAGACCAAGTCCCACACACCGCTAGAAGCCCAAATATTTTTTCAGAGCTAGATGCAGAAAAAAATTATATTCAATTTGCAACCTGCTGGAGGTCAGTATAGAAGGACTAATAGAACAAGTCCCACACACTGCTAGAAGCCCAAATATTTTTTCAGAGCTAAATGAAGAAAAAAATTATTTTTAATTTGCAACCTGATGGAGGTCAGTATAGATGGACTAATAGACCAAGTCCCACACACTGCTAGAAGCCCAAATATTTTTTCAGAGCTAGATGCAGAAAAAAATTATATTCAGTTTGCAACCTGATGGAGGTCAGTATAGATGGACTAATAGAATGATGCTATGCCCAAAAGATTTTACTTCACTAGGTGCAGTAAAAAAATTGGTATTCTATACACAGGTGGTATATCTTGCAACACAGATAGGCTACTCCACTGACTAACACACTCTGCAATAGGCCAAAAAGGATTAGCTTTGCTAGATTCAGCCAAATGCTGTGAAAAAAACTTGCACAGCACTGGCACAGACCTGCCTGGCAAAAACTGATAGGAACTCATGTAACCTAGTCCTGAAAAGGACTCCAATTACAATTAGTCTTTACTCCCACAATCTATCATACACTGCCAATCACACATGCCCTTGCTTGTGTGAAAAAAAGCACTTCGCTCCGTGTGTGCGCTGCTGATAGGCTGACAGATTGCACCTCCCCACTGCAAATGCGGGAAAGAGAAAAAAAAATGGAGATCTTCATTGTTCCTGCAGAGATCCATCCCCTGCCCCTCCCCCCGCCCCGCTGTACACTCAAACTGCGTATTAACATTAATTTTCATCATTACTGAGAAAAAATCCAGTTATGATTTTGGTGCACGAACAGTTATCGAACATAACCTCGAACAGCCGAATTTTTCTCAAATTGTTCGTGTTCGCCGACCGGCTCGAACACCGCCCAAAACAGCTCGAATTTGAGATTGGCGAACAGTTCGAGTAGAACAACGCTCATCTCTAATGATAATGTCTTCAGTTCTCTTCCAGATCCAGATCAAGACTCTAGCAGCCATATGCTGCAACCTGGAGACTGGGTGGTTATAAAAAGACACGTGAGGAAAAGCCTAGATCCACGGTTTGACGGACCCTTTCAAGTTCTGCTGACCACAAGCACAGCCGTTAAGCTAGAGAGAAAAGAGACCTGGATCCACGCGTCCCATTGCAAAAAGATACTAGGAGAACCAGCGGACAAAGAATGAAGACATTGTTTATACTTACCTGCATCCTTGCGACCACAGGTGCATGGACTAGGTTGAGCACCACAGATGGAGACGACAATAGATTCATTAAACACCATCTTGCTCTAATCGATTGACTAAAGGAGCAAAACCAGACCATTGCTAATTGTTGGATATGTACACATGCCCCTGTGACATCCACTAGCATACCCTTTCTCGCTGTCCCAGTCTCATGGGAAGAGATAAACTTTTGGGTGAACTGTTCAGATACTTGGGCCAATAATGCCACACAGAGACTGTTGGGATACCACTGTTGGGATTCCCGTAGTAGGATGGACAAAATTTCCCTGGTGGCAAGGGAACCTGACGGGTCAAATAATTCCCAGGTTGTATATAGCATTTAAAGGAGGGGAGTGGGTACCTCGTAACAAAGCAAAAATTACTGATCTAGGGAAAATACCTGAACAAGGATTGAAAATAAGTTTTAATGCCACTTCAGGAAGCAGTGATGCCTTTAAACCTTCCCTGTTGGAAAGATATCTACACACTTCTAATTGGGTGAATAATGTTTATTTTAAAAACGGGACAAGTGATACCTGTGCCAAAATACCTGGCAATCTACAGTGTAATGAAAGCTCAAGTTATCAGAGAGGTGCACCTACGTGTGGCAATCCTGATGCTGGCTATTATTCCCCTATAGGTCAAGTGCCTGGGTGGTGTATGATGTCAAATGTTTCTAAGTTTGTTGATTTAGTTCACCATCTAATACTGCAACATTCAGCATTATGGAATCTCCCCTTATCCATGTATTGGGTATGTGGAGACAAGGCTTTCAAGTGGCTCCCAGTAGGAGTAACAGGAACTTGTACTTTAGCCAGATTGACACCCGCAACTTATATTGTTACTCCAGACCAGCTAGATCCTTTGTCTATCCCAAAACATACACTGCATAAGCGATCAGCAGACAATAAAGAAAGACCAAGTGGGAGACCCCATATAGTTCAAATGGGAGGGGTAAACAAATTTTTCAGTGCATTATTTATATATCCTATGTTGACACAAATGTGGTATAAATTAGTAGAAGCTACGGACTATCTTGATGATCAGATTTGGGATATTTTAGAAGAAGTTAATGGATCTCTTGCAGTACAGAATCAATTGATTATTGTCACGAACCAACATACCCTTTTACTAGATTATTTAACAGCAGCACAAGGAGGGATGTGCCAGATAATAGGGCCCGCATGCTGTCATTATATAGACAATTCTAGTGTATTGACGCTGAAACATAAGTTAGAGGACGTTGTAAAACTAAGGAAGCTTTATGATGAGGCCAACCTCAAGAATCAGGATTCCTGGTGGGCAAACACCTTTTCCTTTCTAAATCCTGCTAATTGGTTTAAAGGTATCGGTGGGTGGTTGGCTGGTATAGTGCAAGCTATTTTACAGGTTTTGCTAATGTGTCTTGCGGTTTATTTGGTTTTTGAGCTTTTTCTAATGTGTATTCAGCGGTGTACTAAAAGAAAATATAGAGAAACATATTGATAAATGAAGGAACAAAAGGATGGAATGTTAGAGCAGAAGATGAGGCCCTCAAGTTTAAAGACCCCATCTATGCTATATAAGTCTGAAAGTTACATTAGGTCAAAATAACACCAGCTGTGAATGTTCCTTCTTGAATCAATAATGCGTCCTTGCTAGTCATCAGAATGTATCTGATTAAATGTGTCTAAATAAATGTGTCCGAATAAATGTTTCAACGCAAGCATAGACATCACAAGAATAGAAACTAGTCTTTGTGTGCTAAAATTGTATAATCAAACCATATATGGTAAATCCGTTTCCTGCCTTCAGAGTGGATATAAACCCATGCTTTGTAATAAAGTTTAGAGCTTGTTTGACACACATCTTGTCCTGTGTCTCAGTCTCTCCGAGCTCGTAATCCAAAGGATAGAAGACTCAGAATGCAGTGACCACAGTGCCAATAAGACAAGCACCCCCTGTAGGACTGTGGGTTTCGGTAACTGCGGAGGGCTCGCGGCCTTGCAACTTTTTTTTTCATGGGTACCTTCTGCTACCTATCCGGGTTCCAGTACCGTCAGCTGGTTCTCAGCAGTGCCTTTGGCTTAGGTGCCTCCTTCTCGGTATCCAAGTTCCACCAACGTCTGCTGGTCCTTGGTAGTGCTCTCTGGCACAGGTACCTCCTGCTTAGCAACCGAGTTCCAGTACCGTCAGCTGGTCCTCGGTAGTTCCATTGGCTCTTGTACCTTCTGCTACCCATCCGGGTTCCAGTACCGTCAGCTGGTTCTCGGCAGTGTCTTTGGCATGGGTACTCCCTCCTGCCCAGCCTGGTTCCAGCATGACAGCTGTTTCCGGGTGGTGTCACCGTCACTTTGCCTCCAATGCGTTGTCCTGTCGTGTTGCGGTCGGGTTAGCCGACTCTATGGTGCCTGCAGTTTAGGTGACTCCTATGTGGGCTGCGGGATCTGGCAATGAAGGCTGATTCCATAGTGCCAATAAGACAAGCACCCCCTGTAGGACTGTGGGTTTCGGTAACTGCGGCCGGCTCGCGGCCTTGCAACTTTTTTTTTATGGGTACCTTCTGCTACCCATCCGGGTTCCAGTACCGTCAGCTGGTTCTCGGCAGTGCCTTTGGCTTAGGTGCCTCCTTCTCGGTATCCAAGTTCCACCAATGTCGGCTGGTCCATGGTAGTGCTTTCTGGCACAGGTACCTCCTGCTTAGTAACCGAGTTCCAGTACCATCAGCTGGTCCTCGGTAGTTCCATTGGCTCTTGTACCTTCTGCTACCTATCCGGGTTCCAGTACCGTCAGCTGGTCCTCGGTAGTTCCAATTGCTCTTATACCTTCTGCTACCCATCCGGGTTCCAGTACCATCAGCTGGTTCTCGGCAGTGCCTTTGGCTTAGGTGCCTCCTTCTCAGTATCCAAGTTCCACCAACGTCTGCTGGTCCTTGGTAGTGCTTTCTGGCACAGGTACCTCCTGCTTAGTAACCGAGTTCCAGTACCGTCAGCTGGTCCTCGGTAGTTCCATTAGCTCTTGTACCTTCTGCTACCCATCCGGGTTCCAGTACCGTCAGCTGGTTCTGGCAGTGTCTTTGGCATGGGTACTCCCTCCTGCCCAGCCTGGTTCCAGCACGACAGCTGTTTCCAAGTAGTGTCAACGTCACTTTGGCTCCAATGCGTTGTCCTGTCGTGTTGCGGTAGGGTTAGCCGACTCTATGGTGCCTGCAGTTTAGGTGACTCCTATGTGGGCTGCGGGATCTGGCAATGAAGGCTGATTCCATAGTGCCAATAAGACAAGCACCCCCTGTAGGACTGTGGGTTTCGGTAACTGCGGCCGGCTCGCGGCCTTGCAACTTTTTTTTTCATGGGTACCTTCTGCTACCCATCCGGGTTCCAGTACCGTCAGCTGGTTCTCGGCAGTGCCTTTGGCTTAGGTGCCTCCTTATCGGTATCCAAGTTCCACCAACGTCTGCTGGTCCTTGGTAGTGCTTTCTGGCACAGGTACCTCCTGCTTAGTAACTGAGTTCCAGTACCGTCAGCTGGTCCTCGGTAGTTCCATTGGCTCTTGTACCTTCTGCTACCCATCTGGGTTCCAGTACCATCAGCTGGTTCTCGGCAGTTCCTCAGCCTTCTTGTACCTTCTGCTACATTTCCAAGTTCAAGCTTTTTGAAATGGTTCTTGGTAATCACTCTGGATCTCCCTGACGAGGACCCTAAAGACGAGGACCCTGAAGACCACCCCGAAGAAGACGAGAACCCCGAAGACGAGGACCCTGAAGACGAGGACCCTGAAGACCACCCCGAAGAAGACGAGGACCCAGAAGACGATGACCCTGAAGACGACGACCCTGAAGACCACCCCGAAGAAGATGAGTACCCCGAAGACGAGGACCCTGAAGACGAGGACCCTGAAGACCACCCCGAAGAGGAGGACCCCGACGACGATGACCCTGAAGACAACGACCCTGAAGACCACCCCGAAGAAGACGAGGACCCCGAAGACGATGACCCTGAAGACAAGTATCCTGAAGACGAGGACCCTGAAGACCACCCCGAAGAAGACGAGGACCCCGAAGATGACGACCCTGAAGACGAGGACCCTGAAGACCACCCCGAAGAAGACGAGGACCCCGAAGACGACGACCCTGAAGACGACAACCCTGAAGACCACCCGGAAGAAAACCAAGAAGATGACCCTGAAGAAGATGACCAAGAGGACAAAGAACAAGAAGACAACCACCAAGATACAGAAGAACAAGAGACAGAAAACCAAGAAGCAGAAGTACAAGAAGCTTCAGAACAAAAAGCGGAAGAACATTAAGCATAAGACTAAAAATCAGAGCAAAAGATATTATCTAAATTATAAGCAGAAGATGACTAAGCAGTGTATGGGTGTGAGTCCGTTCCTCCTCGTGGTGCCCCCGGAAAAGACCTGCTGCTGCAGGGCAAACTGAACGCGGACAAATCCTGTTGTAAATCTTTTGTGATGGGCAGAACGAAAGGTGTAATGTTCAAACTTTTATAGATAACAACTACAGGAATGCCTGTCACAAATAAGAATATGATGAAGAAGAAGAATATGAAGAAGATGAAGAAGTAGAATATGAAGAAGAATAATAGTTGAATAAGAAGAATATGAAGAATGTAAAAAAAAAGAATAATATGAAGAAGGTGAAGAAGAAGGTGAAGAAGAAGTTGATGAAAAAGATGCTGATGCTGAGGATGATGAAGGAGAAAGTGTGGGAGAAGTAAAAAAGAAGGTGAAGAGCATGGAAGTAGTGAAACATAAATATCTGACAAAATATAAAAAACTTAACAGTCAATATTTCCGTAACTCAGAACGTCTTAAAAAAAATATTAATTCCTGCTATTCCATTTGATTGGGCTAAACCTCTATGCCTTTATTGTCTCCCCCACCTCCCCCAATACATTCTACATTATTCTTAGTTGTTTTCCTTCATGTAGAATTAACCTACAAGGAAAGAAAGGGTTTATTTTTATTCCGATATTTGTGTCCCATTGACTTGCATTGGGTTCCGGTATCGGAATCGGCGATATCCGATACTTTTTGGGTATCGGTCCAATCCAATCCGATCCGATATTTCCCGATATCGGAAGGTATCGCTCAACACTAGTGTGGAGGTATGGTGGGTGTAGTGCCGCGCAGGAATAAACAAGCGGAGGCGGTGGATAAAGTCATCCTGGTCTTTACTCACTTTAGATGTACTTTTAGCCGCAAAGCTTCTCTCTGCTACACACGGCGCACTGCGGCCACCGGGTAGGGGGTTCAGCACTTCTCAGGTAGATCAAGAGCACCTGTCAAGACCCCGCTGGTGTGTTCCTCTCCTTTTTCTCTCCTCCCGCTTGTGTTCCTCCCTGGGATCCACTAAGCCGCCGGGCTTTTCCAACAGTGACGTGAAGTACACAGTCAGATATCGGGGGCCGGTCACCCCTCTTGCAGCAGGAATCCCTCTGGCTAAGCCAGAGTGAAGAATACAGGTGGCGACTCCGCTCCGTCCGTATTCCCCTGGGATCCTTTTGCCTGTGGAGCCTATCTCCTCTGCACCCCTCCAAGGCCTTCTTAGAACAGGACCCTGACCGGGCAGAGACACTGGTTAACTCTGACCCGCTCCTCGTCTCAAGGCCAGAGAAAAAGGACCGTGAATCTTCAGCCAGCTGCAGACTCTTGCTGGACCCTGACAGAAGACCACAATCAAAAGACTTTGAACTAAAGATGGCCGTTTATTATATATGGTTCTATAAGTGCTTCCTGTAAGTGTTTCCTCCACCCTCACCCACTACTTCGTTCCCCCTGTCTTTGGTTCCCCCCCATCTCCTCTATCCCGGGCCAGGGCAGCACCCTGGTGCATTTAGGCCCCCTACAGGACATTTGTGGTGAAGTGTTGAGTGCGAAGTGGGGTTCTGAGTGATGCTCCATCCTTACCTGGGAGAGGAGATACCACATCTCTATCTGAGGTGCAGTACCCCTGTGGCGACTGAACCCTCAGGGGCGCCACACAACAAATAAAAAAACAAAAGACGTAACATGACAAATATAATACAGAACATCTATCTATATAATTGTCTTATCCCGCCTGTCTGTCTGTCTTTCTGTCTGTCTGTCTGTCCTGTAAATCCCGGGTCGCTGATTGGTCCGGCCGCAGCCAATCAGCGACGCGGCATTTCAGAAAAACATGGCGGCCGTTAGCGGCTCATGTGTGGCACGGAGGTCAGCGGCGATGCAGCCGGGAGATGCAGCCAGCTGCTCGCAGCATAAGTCCCCCGACCGCAGGCGCCGCTGACCTACATGCGGCTATCGTCGGAAGATCAGCGGCTACGGCCGCTTATCTCCCAAGGACAAGTGTGACGCCCCTCCCCTCCTCTCCCCTCCACTCCTTTCCCCTCCTCTCCCCTCCCCTGTCCTCCCGTCCCTCCCCCCGCTCGATCAGGACCCCGGCACCCGGCGTCATACTTACCCCTCCCCTCCCCTCCTCTCCCCTCCCCTCTCCTCTCCTCCTGTCCCTCCCCCCGCTCGATCAGGACCCCGGCACCCGGCGTCATACTTACCCCTCCCCGTGCCTGCGCAGCAGTTCCTGTGTCTTCCGCTGCAGCTCTGTGACGTCTCAGGTCAGAGGGCGCGGTGAAGTCTTTACACCGCGCTCTCTCCTGACCGGTCACAGCGCACAGCGTGAAGATGCCGGCTACGCTGGAGTCCAGAGAAGCAGTGAGGTGAGTATTGGATTTTTTTTTTTTTTGTACGGGGCCATAGGGGACCTGCATGGGGCACTATGGGGGGATGGGACATCCTGCATGGGGTATTATATAGGGGGGATGTGACAGCCTGCATGGGGTATTATATGGGGGGAGAGGTGACATCCTGCATGGGGTATTATATAGGGGGGGATGTGACAGCCTGCATGGGGCATTATATGGGGGGAGAGGTGACATCCTACATGGGGCATTATATGGGGGAGAGGTGACATCCTGCATGGGGTATTATATAGGGGGATGTGACATCCTGCATGGGGCACTATAGTGGGATGTCACTTCCTGCATGGGGCATTATATAGGGGGGATGTGACATCCTGCATGGGGTATTATATAGGGGGGATGTGACATCCTGCATGGGGTATTATATGGGGGGAGAGGTGACATCCTGCATGGGGTATTATATAGGGGGGATGTGACAGCCTGCATGGGGCATTATATGGGGGGAGAGGTGACATCCTACATGGGGCATTATATGGGGGAGAGGTGGAATCCTGCATGGGGTATTATATAGGGGGGATGTGACATCCTGCATGGGGTATTATATAGGGGGGATGTGACATCCTGCATGGGGTATTATATGCATGGGGTATTATATACGGGGGGATGTGACTTCCTGCATGGGGCATTATAAAGGAGGGTCGGGAGACATATGCTAGAATACCCGATGCGTTAGATGGGCCACCATCTAGTAAAACTATAAAGATAGATATGACGTAATGCTTAAGTGAGGACCACAAGATCTGGCAGATACAGACACCAAGTCTATGAGCAATGGTGAAAAATATATATTGCAGTTTGTAACAGCCACAAAATAATATACATGAAGACCAGAGTTGGAGGTAGGCAGTTCCCTAACTCCAAAATATATATAGTGTAGAAGATACTATGTCTCTATGGGGAAATAAATATGCAGGCTACAACGCAAAATAGAAATAAGCAATACTTAACATGGGACTATAAAAAATGAAACAGATGGTGCATAGAAGGTGGGGGGATTGAATGGTGGTCACAAAGAAGCCCCAAGTCCAAAGTCCACTGGAAAGTCCTGATATAGAACTAATTTATCCCAAACTGTAAAATAAGATACAAAGCGGAACCTTATCATATATGTCAGGCCACTAACGGATGGAGCAGAACATGAGGAATGGGTGGGAAAGCAGGAGGGGTAGTTTTATTGTCATAAAAAAACAGAAGAGAGAAAGAGGTGGAAAATGAAACCATGCTAGGAGCAGATAAAAAGTGTAGAGGAAGGGAAAAAAACATAGGAAAAGACTGAATAAGAGGAAAGAAAAATAAAATAAAAATGAAGATGAAAAAAAAATAAAGGAAAAAATAAAATTAATAAAAAATAAAATAAAAAAATAAAGATGAAAAAAGGGGAAAAATAAAGATAAAAGATGAAAAATAAAGAAAAATAATGAAAAATGAACCATAAGGAATAAAAAATAATAGCTTATTCAGAAAGAATAAATAATAATAATCAAAGAAATTAAAAAATATGTAGCAGCCCGATGTGCTCCAGGTTCCTAAATACATGGGATGATGAGATTCCTGATATAAAACGGATCAAGAAGACTGTCCTCCTGTCTTGAATAATAAATACTTTGATCTCTGCAATATTCACATAATTCCGATACTTCAATGTCCTATATATTAATATATTTTACTGTATTGCAGTTACCTATTGTTAAATGTGTGATACAATACCTGCAACATTGTTTTAAAATGGATATTTACTGATGTTTATAACAGGATTCGGATTTATATCTTATTGCTGTATGTTTGTAACATTTATTATAAAGAATTCTTCAAGAAACGAGTTTAAAAAAAACAATAATAATTCTGCACACATAGATATTCTCATAAGAAAGACAAAACCTCACTTTTATTTTCCTAAATATTCAGGGTTCAGGTTTATTAACGTTTTAAATTGACCGACTGCACTGGAGTTGTTCAATATTAAAATGAATAATCAAAAATACAAATTCAGCACACAGTGCATATATATGTATGTATATATATATATATATATATATATATATATATATAAAATATATATTTATTTATTTATAAGCAAAAGTTTGGTTCATCATCCTCCAAATTTGATATCTATCTATCTAATCCAAAAATATGGAGGCAGCACACAGTTGAAGAAATTTTTTTTTTATTATTTAATAGCCCATGTGGCGACGTTTCGGTCCAGTATTGTGCACCTTTCTGAAGCTACATGGGCTATTACATAATATAAATTTTTCTAATTCATCTGTGTGCTGCCTACATATTTTTGGATTATATTAGAGGACTGGTATGTAACAAGGGGGCTTCTCACCTAAACTTTTTGCTTGTGCTGTTTTTTATCTTATTTCATATCTATCTTATCTATCTATCTTATCTATCTATCTATCTATCTATCCATCTATCTCATTGTGAGGTGAGATCAGAATAAAAATGATGTCACAAGTGATGTGATGACATCATCGCATTCTATATCCCTGTGTTCCGGCCTAAGGGAAATCACTGCCTTACAGACTCCCAAGGGTGAGGCAGCCCCTTTTGTTTTTCATCACGAACGAAGCAAAAATTGATTATAAAATGGATAAAGAGAGAAGAAGAGCCCATAGAGATCGGGTTCTCAGTGAGAGGAGAGGATTAAATGAAGAGCAAGTACCATTGTTCGCTATTGGGCGAAAAGACTTTATACTACCGGACGTGGACACTGACGCCTCAGAAATGGCGTCCAAACGTCAAACTCTGGACAAAATGAGAAAGACCAAAAGATACGAGATCCTTACAGAGAGAAGGAAAATGGAGACCCTCACGGAGTCTCACTCTGCAACCTCCGCTGAGCTTCAGAGGGCCATACTTATCTCCTTGAAAAAACTCGGAGATCTGGTGTCACGGGTGTGTTGCCACGAAGATCGTCACGAGTACACAGCCTGACTTCTCGCAGCTGACTTGTTGGTGCTTTGTGTTTTTTCGGCAGTGAAGGAGTTAATTCTCTCTCTCTGGGCTAGCTGAGGTCCAGCCTCGCCCAGCTGCAATCAATGCTTCTTTAGTGAGACTCCTTCATATTCCTGCAGGTCTGTTTGGGAGGTGTCGGTGAAAGCTTTTCATTCAGACTTACAGAGCGGATCGTGGTGTTTGGAGTTGCTGAGATAAGTGTATTTGGAAGTGTTTTTTCCCTTTCCTCGCTTTATCATTTATCTCCTTTCCCGTTGGTGTTCCCTCTGTTGTAGTTGTGTAGAAGTTGTATGCAAGGTGGTTTTGGTTTTTCCCTTGTACTGTCTCGTTCGTCTAAATACTGTGTGTGGGCATATTATTTCTGGTTCCCAATTGTTGTGATCGGGGTCCTTCTCAGGACTAGATTACTGAGGTGCAGGGATCCTCAGGAGGTAGGGGTTACGCTGGCGGCCTGGACCTCTGTACCTTTAACAGTACCTCCAGGTTGAGGGATTAGTCAGGGCCCCAGCTTAGGGTCAGCTTAGGCCCCCTACCTCCAGTATTCTGTGACAGTGTGACATTTTCACCGACCAACTTAGTTTTTCTCCAGCTACCATGGATCCAGTAGCCGGTCTAGCTCGGCAGTTGCAGAGTTTGTCCATGGGGCTGGCGGACGTTAGGTCCAAGGTTTTGCATCCTCTGGAGCAAGCCGGACCAGAACCTAAAGTAGCTCTCCCTGACAGGTTCACTGGGGGGCGGGACAAGTTTTTTGTTTTCCGGGAGGCATGCAAATTGTACTTTCGGCTGCGGCCTCGGTTATCGGGCAGCGAAGAACAAAGGGTGGGAATTGTCATCTCGCTCCTACAAGGGGACCCACAATCTTGGGCGTTCTCTCTTCCCCCAAGCTCCCCGGTTCTCCAGTCAGTGGATAGGTTTTTCGCTGCTCTGGGACTCGTATATGATGACCCAGATCGGATCTCCCTTGCTGAGTCTAAGTTACGTAGGATTCAGCAGGGAGATCGTCCGGCGGAGGAATTCTGTTCGGAGTTCCGTAGGTGGGCCACGGACACCCAGTGGAATGACCCGGCTCTTAGGAGCCAGTTTTGTCATGGTTTATCCGACAAATTACAGGATGTGTTGGCACAGTATGACTCTCCCGCGTCACTGGAAGCCGCTATGGCCCTTGCCATTCGCGTTGACAGACGGCTTCGGGAGAGGTGCGGGATAACTCTACCCCCTGTAATGTCTCCACCTCCTACAAGGTCCCCTCATATGGTGGTTCCCCTGGTCAGTCCGGAGGAGTCTATTCAATTAGGAGGGACATCATTTCGGGGAAGGGGACCGGTGGAGCGCCATAAGACAGGAAGGTGTTTCCTCTGCGGGAAAAAGGGACATTTTATTGGGGGGTGTCCATCCCGTCCCTTGCAGAGTAAAGAGTCGTCGAAAAAACTGTTGATCCCAGGTTGTGTGGTGGACGGCAATCTGGGAGTAGGTATTTCGTCCCTAGGTTCGTCTCAGTTTCTCGTACCGGCGGAGGTGGTGGTGGGTGCGAGAACTGAGAGGATATCTGTTCTTCTGGATAGTGGGGCCGGGGCTAATCTGGTTGATGCTCGGTTTGCCCGGGTTCAAGGTATGCGATTGAGTGAGTTGGCTAAACCCATCCCCATATTCTCGATCGATGCCAGGCCTCTCGGTCAGGGAAGTTTTTTGCAAGCTGTGCATGGCGTAAAACTTCAAGTGGGGGCAATACATAAAGAACTGTTGTCTTGCTACGTGTTGGAGGGTCTTCCCACTCCTATAGTGTTGGGCCTTCCTTGGTTAGCTAAGCATAACCCGGTTATTAATTGGCAAACCAGAGAGATAAGCCAATGGAGTAAATTCTGTAATAAAAACTGCATGAACACGGTCATCGGTGCGGTTACTCCTTGGGTCTTACCTCCATTTCTGGCGGACTTTGAGGATGTATTCTCGGAGAATGGGTATCAGGAACTACCTCCTCATCGCGAGTATGACTGTTCTGTAAAACTGCTCCCTGAGGCCAAGTTACCTAAAGCTAGGTTGTATAACCTTTCTGGTCCTGAGAGGCAGGCCATGAAGGATTATATTTCTGAAAGTCTGGCTAAGGGGCATATTAGACCTTCATCTTCACCGGTGGCCGCGGGGTTCTTCTTTGTTAAGAAGAAAGATGGAGGCCTACGCCCTTGCCTGGATTTCTGTGAACTTAATCGGATTACGGTCCGAGATCCGTATCCGCTCCCACTTATTCCCGATCTCTTTAATCAGATCGTGGGCGCCAAATGGTTCTCTAAGTTGGATCTCAGGGGGGCGTACAATCTGATTAGGATGAAGGAGGGGGATGAGTGGAAGACGGCTTTTAACACTCCGGAGGGGCATTATGAGAACCTTGTCATGCCATTCGGTCTGACTAATGCCCCGGCGGTGTTTCAACACTTTGTTAATGATATTTTTCGCCACCTGGTGGGACAGTTTGTTGTCATATATCTGGATGATATCTTAATTTACTCGCCGGATCTGGTGTCTCATCAGGAGCACGTTAGACAGGTGTTACAGATCTTGCGGGATAATAAACTGTATGCCAAGTGGGAAAAGTGTGTGTTCGCCGTACAGGAACTCCAGTTTTTAGGCTTCCTGGTTTCAGCGTCCGGTTTTCGTATGGACCCTGGGAAAGTGCGGGCAGTTCTTGAGTGGGATCGGCCGGAGAATCTTAAGGCACTACAACGTTTCCTGGGGTTTGCTAACTATTACCGGAAGTTCATTCGTAATTTCTCGTCCATGGTTAAGCCTCTCACAGACATGACTAAAAAGGGGACGGATTTTTCTAGGTGGTCTGACAAGGCTTGTCAAGCATTCTCCTCCTTGAAAAAATGTTTTGCCTCGGCACCCATACTCATTCAACCTGATGCGTCTCAGCCATTCTTTGTAGAGGTAGACGCTTCCGAGGTAGGGGTGGGAGCAGTATTGTCACAGGGTTCGTCCCCTGGTAAGTGGCATCCGTGCGCCTTTTTCTCTAAAAAATTGTCGTCCGCTGAGAGGAATTACGATGTCGGCAATAGGGAACTCTTGGCCATTAAGTTAGCTTTTGAGGAGTGGCGCCATTTTTTGGAGGGGGCAGTTCATCCGGTCACCGTCATCACCGATCACAAGAACCTGCTATATCTGGAGTCCGCTAAACGTCTGAATCCCAGACAAGCTAGGTGGTCATTGTTTTTTACCAGGTTTAATTTCGTCGTTACATATCGTCCTGGGTCTAAAAATGTAAAGGCGGATGCCTTATCTCGTAGTTTCCCTGGGGCCGGGAATACGGACGACCCGATTCCTATTCTTCAGGAGGGGGTGGTGGTTTCGGCAGTATGCTCTGAGCTGGAGGAGGAGATATTGGAGGCTCAGGGGGACGCCCCTGTTGGACCTCCGGGGAGACTGTTCGTTCCAGATCAGTTGCGACAAAAGGTGATCGAGGCACACCATAACTCAGTTTTTGCAGGACACCCGGGGAGTAAAGCAACTGTGGATCTCCTCTCGCGTCGGTTTTGGTGGCCTAACTTGCATAAAGAGGTGGTAACTTTTGTCGCGTCCTGTGGGGTTTGTGCGCGCTCTAAGACCTCACATACCCGTCCGTCTGGGGCCCTTTTACCTTTGAAGATCCCGGAGCGTCCTTGGACTCATCTGTCTATGGACTTTATTACGGACCTCCCTCCGTCTTCGGGTAAAACGGTCATACTCGTTGTAGTGGACAGGTTCAGCAAGATGGCACATTTTATCGCTCTTCCGGCTCTCCCTAATGCTAAAACTCTTGCGCAGGTGTTCATTGGGGAGATTGTGAGGCTTCACGGGGTACCCTCCGAGGTGGTGTCTGATCGGGGGTCTCAGTTTGTGTCCAAGTTCTGGAAGGCGTTTTGTGCATGGCGGGGGATGCATTTGTCATTCTCGTCGGCTTTTCATCCTCAGACCAATGGTCAGACGGAACGTATGAACCAGAGCTTGGAGACATATCTTCGGTGTTTTGTGTCAGAGAACCAGGAGGACTGGGCTTCTTTCCTACCTCTGGCAGAGTTTGCTCTCAATAATAGGCGGAGCGAGTCCACTGGTAAGTCCCCGTTTTTTGGGGCATATGGTTTTCACCCCCAGTTTTGTACTTTCAGTAGGGGGGGCTCTTCGGGGGTTCCGGAGGAGGAACGATTTTCCTCATCTCTCGCTTCAGTATGGAGAGGGGTGCTGAAGAATCTGAATACTATGGGGAACCGATACAAACGTATGGCTGATAGGAGGAGAGTGTCTGGTCCGGACCTAAGTGTGAACGATCAGGTATGGTTGTCTACCAGGAATATTAAACTTAAGGTTCCCTCCTGGAAACTGGGTCCCAGGTTCATCGGGCCGTACAGAATCAGTTCTATTATTAATCCGGTGGCATTCCGTCTTGACCTCCCCCCTACGTTTAAAATTCACAACGTGTTTCACAGATCATTGCTTAAGAGGTATGTGGCGCCGGTGGTACCGTCACTTTTACCTCCCCCTCCTGTGGTTGTCAATGGTAACTTGGAGTTCCAGGTATCGAGGGTCATTGATTCACGCTTTAATCGCCGGTCCCTTCAGTACTTGGTTCATTGGAAGGGGTATGGTCCTGAGGAGAGGATGTGGGTTCCTGCGTCGGATATTAACGCAGACCGATTAGTTCGGGCCTTCCACACGACTCACCCGAATAAACCTGGCCCTGAGGGTCCGGAGGCCCCTCGTAGAAGGGGGGGTACTGTCACGGGTGTGTTGCCACGAAGATCGTCACGAGTACACAGCCTGACTTCTCGCAGCTGACTTGTTGGTGCTTTGTGTTTTTTCGGCAGTGAAGGAGTTAATTCTCTCTCTCTGGGCTAGCTGAGGTCCAGCCTCGCCCAGCTGCAATCAATGCTTCTTTAGTGAGACTCCTTCATATTCCTGCAGGTCTGTTTGGGAGGTGTCGGTGAAAGCTTTTCATTCAGACTTACAGAGCGGATCGTGGTGTTTGGAGTTGCTGAGATAAGTGTATTTGGAAGTGTTTTTTCCCTTTCCTCGCTTTATCATTTATCTCCTTTCCCGTTGGTGTTCCCTCTGTTGTAGTTGTGTAGAAGTTGTATGCAAGGTGGTTTTGGTTTTTCCCTTGTACTGTCTCGTTCGTCTAAATACTGTGTGTGGGCATATTATTTCTGGTTCCCAATTGTTGTGATCGGGGTCCTTCTCAGGACTAGATTACTGAGGTGCAGGGATCCTCAGGAGGTAGGGGTTACGCTGGCGGCCTGGACCTCTGTACCTTTAACAGTACCTCCAGGTTGAGGGATTAGTCAGGGCCCCAGCTTAGGGTCAGCTTAGGCCCCCTACCTCCAGTATTCTGTGACAGTGTGACATTTGGTCCCTGAAATACGGAGGAGGAACAAAGATGCCATCCTCAATAAGAGGAGAAACATCAGCGCAGAGTTAGAGCTGGAAGAGGTTCTCCAAGAGACACCGAGACAAGTGACATCCTCCAGATCTGAAAGTCTGGAGGCACCGAAACTACAAAGAGTGGCAGCCCAGAAGAGGATCAGGAACAGCAGAGACTGGGTTGTCCAATGTAGAAGACGTCTCATCTATGCCAACCCCATTATAAATGGGAATGGTGCATTACGGAGGTCGAGGTCATCAGCTGAAAACATCTCCATCCCAGAGAACAAACAGCTGAGTGTTTCTCCACCAAACACATCACTGGATACAGATGGACCAGGTAAGATGGATCTGCTCACTGTAATAAGACTGGGGGTGAGGAGGATTATACTCCTAATATTATGTACTGGCATCAATTATCACAAGTGCAGAAAAACTGTCCTTGTTGCCCATAGCAACCAATCACAATGCGGCTTTCATTGTTCCATAGAATGTTAAGAGATGGAATCTATGTTGTGATTCGTTGCTATGGACAACAAGGACAGTTTTGCTATTGGACAGTTTTGATAAATGAGAGCCCAAATATTAGACATTTCCTGCTCATTTACATAATGCCATTTAAAATTATAAAATTTTCTCTGGAGCTACATTTGTTAACCCCTTATTGACCAGGCAACCTTTTTTTTCTCTCCCTCCTTTGAAAACCCATAACTATTTATTTATTAATTTTTCTGGCAATGTAGCTGTATGTGGACTTGTTTTTTCAGTGGCCGAGCTGTAGTTTTGAACATTATTTATTTTACCATTCAATGTTCTGGAGCACGGGGAAAAAGATTTAATCTGTGGTAAAATTGTGGAAAAAAAGTGATTCCAACATTGTTTTTTTCTAGATGTTCATTGAGTGGTAAAAATGACCTGACAAAATGATTCTCCATGTCAGTTACAGCTATGATACTGCTGAACTTGCATAGGGGTTTCTAAAAAATACTTAAGAATTTTATTTAAACAAATGCTTTGTGTGGCCATGTTCTGAGACATTGGAACTGTGTGATTGTGATCGCTGGATGGAGATGTGTGAGGGCTTGATGATTTTTTGCGTGGTGAACTGTAGCTTTTATTGATACCTTTCCTGGGTAGACAGGACATTGTGATATCTTTTTATTGCAATTTTTTAGGTGAATACAGCGCCCCCCAAAAATGCAATTCTAATGTTTAATTTTTTTATCATGTTAGTGTTCACTGTTTGCAATATTTAATTTTATATTTTTGCAAAATCTGACTTATGCGGATACAAGATGTGCTTATAAATATGATTATAATTATGTCAATTTGGTGATTCAAATATTTTTTACATTTTCCCTCTTTTTTAAACTATTTTTTTTTATTTACTTCACTTTTTAGTTTCCTTGGGGACTTAAACCTGTGATTTTCTGATCGCTTGTACTATATACTGTGGTAGAACTGTATATAGATAAATTGACATTCTCGTATGAAATTAAGCCAGGCTGGTCTTAACACTAGGCCAAAAGTGACAGACTGGGGCTTTCAGCAGTAGGCCCAGGTAGTAATTTTAAACAATTGACCCCCTGCAATAGTGTCCTGGGGGGTTAATAGGTGCTGGTGCACTCAAATCAGCAATAGCTTCATTTAAATATCACTGTCAGCATTGAAATGGTTAAACTACAGTAATTGGAGTGTGCTCCAGTCGCTGCAGTTAAAGGCAAGTGTGAGCTATGTAATACAGCCAGCATCTGCCTGATATGGTGCATGCTCAGCTAATGAGCCCGCTTCATACATTTTATACACAACATGACAAACATTTCCATTATGTGTTCGCAAAGGGTTTAATAAATCTTGTATTTTCTCAGCAGATGGAGGCCTTATGATACCCCCTGACATAGCAGACATGCCAGAAGAAGACCCCGGTGATGCTAGAATCTGTATTTCACCCCTGAGAGAAGTCGTCAACACTAATAATACTATTGACTTTGACAGCCTTGACTTCCAGAAAGTTCTTGGAAAGGGAGGCTTCGGAAATGTAAGTGTGAATTTATCCTCCACCATGTTCATCAATGTATCCTGCACCAGATGCACAGGAGGGTTGTATATATTCATTACAGGATTCTCATATGTAATGATATATGAGATAAACTAGTGAACTACTACACACTAATAGATGGGAGTTTGGTCTGATCTGTTGTGATTTTTCTCCAGGTCATCTTGGCATTAGATCTGGTCAATGAAGGACTTCAGGCCATTAAAGTCATGGACAGAAGTTATTGTAGAGAGGACATATTCTCTACAGAGCTAGAAGTCCTGAGAATGGCTGCCGGATGCCCCTACCTAATGACTATGCGGGCGTTTATGGAATCACCATTGGAGTATGTGATAGCCATGGACTATATGGCCGGAGGAGACCTGTTTGACCATATGGCAGATTCAATGCTGTTTAACACAAGGACAACAAGGTAAATGTCTTATACTGAATATTAATAATCCGTTGCCCTCGCACTGTAGTCCTAGAGCAATGGACAACGACAACAGGAGAAAATAATGACATGAAAAGCACACGTGTGTGATCTCCTCATGTTCTCTGTATGATTGTGCATGTAACCACTGATCCATCCTTTCTACTCCACAGACTCTTTGCGGCAGAGATGGTGTGCGGACTCCAGTTCCTGCATGAACGCGGCGTCATACACCGGTAATCATTTCACCTTCATAAATCTGTCACCTGTGACTCTCTGTTGTCTCCTTACATATCTATTGTAGAAAGTTCTTTCCATGAATTGTCCTCACAATCAGTATCTGCTCCTTCTCCCTGCAGTGACCTGAAGCCAGATAATATCCTCCTCCAAGACACCGGACACATCAAAATCTCCGACTTTGGCTTAGCAGCCATGAATGTATTTGAGGATGGCATAGTGAAGAACAAGGTTGGCACTAAGGGTTACATAGCGCCCGAGGTAAGGAACATCTCTGTGTGATTGATGCCAATAGTAGGATTGAGGGATAATCTGATCCCAATGTATCCTGCTGATATCTAATCACAGACCGGTCCTCATAGTCTCTGTGTGTAAATCCCCTTCCCGGTATATTAAGCTCCTCTCCAATCTCATGTTTCCACAGATAATGGACAGTAAAGGCTACAACCATCTGGCAGACTCCTTTTCCTTCGGCGTCATCTTATATATAATGAGTGTAGGTGACCAGCCATTCTATTGCAAAGGCACAATGGATGAATACCACCAGTCTCTGCGTGATGACATCCCTTATTTTCCACCTGGGATCTGCTGTCATACCATGGACATCATAAAAGGGGTGAGTAAGATCAGATGGATAAGTATGATGGGGGGATTACTAAAAGAGATAGAAGATAAGATGGGAATAGTCCATAGACATTGTGTAAAAACTTGTCAGTAATAATACATAATATAATGACTAATGGTCTCTATCATTTTCTAGCTTCTCTGCAAATCTCCATCTGCCCGATCTGCCATTACATCATCCATCAGATCGCATCCGTTTTTCTATTCTATAGACTGGAGCGATGTGGAGTCCGGCAGAGCCGACCCACCATTCCCATATTGCTATGTAAGTACAACACATACAGACATCCATAGTGTTATCACTACCCAGTAACACACTTACCCACTATACACCTTATCGCTATATCCCCCTAGTACTGTATATACTGTATGTGAGGGGCTGATTCTCAGACGTGTATATTTCTCTTCTTACAGCAGGAGTATTAGGCTGATAAAAATCAGCCCCATTCCAGTAACATCCAGGAATGAAGATTTACATTAATCGGATGAGACAATTACACTGGACTTTCTTATTTACCGGACTGTGACAAACCTACCAAGCTTCCACCACATAACATCCAAGTAGATTTGAGCACCAAACATCCAGGGATTTATTCCGATCGCCATATTTGGGGTCAGGAAGGAATTTTTTTCCCTTGATATGAGGATGATCCAACAACGAGTCCTCAGGGTTATTTTTCGCCTTCCTCTGGATCAACATAGCAAGTAATTAAAGGCTGAAATTGAAGGACTTCTTTCAGCCATACTTGCTATGTTACCATCTGGACGACTCATCTACAATGTGGTGGTAAGGAGACGACTACAAGATATGGACATAAAGAAGGAAGCGGCTGCTCCTTCTCGTACTTGGCCTTGTACAGACAGAAGGAAGCGGCTGCTCCTTCTCCTACTTGGCCATGTACAGACAGAAGGAAGCGGCTGCTCCTTCTCCTACTTGGCCATGTACAGACAGAAGGCAGCGGCTGCTCCTTCCTCTACCAGGCCATGGTCAGACAGAAGGAAGCGGCTGCTCCTTCACCTTCCTGACCATGGTCAGACAGAAGGCCATATGGCTGATCGCGATGCTGAAGGAATCCAGGAAAACTCCAACTATACAGATCACAAGTCACACATTCCTGCTCTTCTCCTCTCTCATGTGTGATCCAGACCTGGATGTCCAAAAGCGGCAAAAGTGTAAGCCGAGGCCTGAGGAGCAGAATCATCTGCTCCTTTCTATAGAAAGTCACTGTATCTACACACTTTCTTTTATCATCATTGCAAATTTGTAACAACTTTATTGCACAAATATATATATATGTATATATAAAACATCTAAGTGTCTTTTGTGCGTTTGGTTAAATTCTTCTCATATACAGACCTGCTTTTTGTTATTTTTATTAATATCATGATAAGGACAAGGTATTTTGGTGCCTTAGGCAAATGAAGCCTATGGTGACCCCCACCAAAGGAATAAGCAAGAAACTGAGGTAACAGGACCCCTAACGCTGCACCTCCCCCCTCCGATCAGCCCGATAATAATCTCTGATGACCACTTCCACTCAAATTATTACTTTTCTCACCAAAAAAATACCAGCACAAGTAAAAAAAATGTGGCGTACTTTAGGGATGAGGCTTAAAAGGGAGCGCAATGTCAAAGTTCTATATAGAATCGTTCATTGTTTGTGGACCAATTACACATTACAAGGGACAAATAGCGTTATTCATCCCTGATATTCTATATTTTACATGTCCTACCCAAGGATAGTGATGGAAACTAATATAGCTGTTAGTATAATGGAGGCCGTGGGTTTCAGTTAAGGTCATGTGACAGATGCAACTTGTAACAAAACTGATGGCGCTTCTAGTGCCGTATTCCTGTGTGGCGCCATCCTGTAACAGAGAACACACCGGAAGTAGCCTGCGTCTTGTTGGAGTTACCGGCAGGGGAGGGAGCTGATTACAGCTCTTTTGCTCCTGTCCTGGGCAGCGCTCAGATTGTCTTAAAGAGGCAAATACAATTCAGTGCAGAGAGGGAGCGACAGGCGGTGAGCGGTGTTAGTGACTCACTGAATGCCTGTGACTGGAGGAAGGGGCCGAAACAATGTCATTTTTATTTTTAAACTGAGCCCCCTCGGGGAGACAAGGGGTAGCGCCCTAGGCTAGTGCCTACCCTGCCTACCTGTCGAACCAGACCTTATTATGAATCATGTTTGATAATTTTTTTGTGATCTTTATTAATTCATTCTTCGTTCACTTTTTTCCTAATAAATACTATAATCAATGTAGTCTTGACCTATATTTATATCTGTATATGGGCACTTTGTGGTGGTAACAAATCCACATTGTATCAATTTTTCAAAGACCCCGGTGCTGTCATCTTTTTCATATGTTTTTATTATTTTCAAGGAGCTTTTCCACCCTAATGGCAATGTGCCCAGGGCATTCTGGTTAATACCAGATGAAGGGGAACGCAGTCTCCATTATTTGATTGGACTACACATGATAGGATGAGATACACAGCTCAGCAGACTGTATTATTTGATTGAACTACACATGATAGGATTAGATACACAGCTTAAAGGGAAACCGTCACCAGAAATAACGCTATTAGCCTGCACATATGGGGTTAATCTGCAGGATAACAGCGTTATTATGCTGCCCGGCGCCTGCACTCAGCCAAATACGTGCAGAATCAAAGCTTTCCTGTATTATAAAAACACATTTAAAATACAGCTTCAACATCTGCACCAAAAACACATCAAATAAGGGAGAAAATTCATAAAAAAGGCAGCGAAAATGCAATAATGAGTATTTACTCTCTGTGTGAACTCGGCCTTAAAGACACCAAAAAAGCCAGATGTCATATAGTGATGCTTATGTAAAAATGAAAGAGTTCTGACTAATGTGGCGTCCCTGCAGGTCCAGTTGCCACAGAGGTACTGCATCTCACCCAGAGGTGTGGTACCCCACTCTTAGGTAAGGATGGAGTACTACCCAGGACCCACACATCTACATCCAACACTACACCACGCCAGACCAGCAGGCGGTGCAATATGCACTTGTTCACTGCGGAGCCCTGTCCCTGGCTGGAAGGGGGGGAACCAAGAGAGGGGGAACCATGTAGTTTGTGTGGATGGAGGAAGAAGTTCAGTAGAGCACAGACTTGGAGTCAGGAGAAAGAGTTGAGTGGAGAGGAGTCTGTGAGAGCTCAGGAGGAGCTCTGCTCAGGAGAGCAAGGAGGAGAGAGAGAGAGAGGAAAGAAGAGAGGAGCAGTGACGAGGGCTCCAGGAAGACAGAAGGGATCCCAGAGGCACGGCGAGTGCAGAGGCAACCCGTGACCCCGAATTCACGCTGACGTGGAGGGATCAGGCTGCAGAAGGGGACCGGCCCCAAACTAGTTGAGAACAACCACTCTCAGCTAGCCAACCGGAGGCAGCAGCATTTTCAAGGTGTTGCAGCCAAAATCCACAATTACATCGCCGAAAAGGTGGCCGCATAGGGTCCAGGGGACTGAGAGCACGTCGCCCGACAAGACCCGAGGCCACTAGCTTGGGACACTGATTGTGAGGTGCAGGGCAGGAGGGTGAGAGCCAGCGCAGTGAGACGACCGAAAAAGGTACATAGAACGGGGTCCCGTGTAAGTGCTCCTGAGATACCTGAGGGTTTGCTGGACCCCTACCCCGGAGGACACAGGACAATGTTACACACCGGTAACTGTAACCTGGAGTCTTGAACAACTGTGAGTAAAACCTGAAGACCCACTGTGTCCTTGAATAATTGATGCGCCATCAACTGCCCTGCACTACACTGCACCGACAACATCTACCTCATAAAATCACCATCTACACTGCCCTGGAGCTAAGCTCTGCCTGTGGAGAACTGAACCAACTTTGCTGCGTCACCATCGGCTCCAGTGGATCTGCACCGCCGCGGTGGCCCTATATAGCCGCATACCACAGGTGGCGTCACAAAATATTATTCTCCAAAAACTTTATTCCCGTTTTACTTTTACTTTAATTGACCGCTCTGGGTCGCGGACCGGGTCACCGCCACCATGACATCCCCAGCATCGACCGACCCGGCTACCAAGTACCCCACGGCCCAGGGGGCGCTTCAGATACAACTAAAAATGACAAAAATAAATCCAAGTCCCAATTTGAGATGAGCGGATCGATTTGCAAGACTCCGGTTCATGTTCCAGGACAGTGGCACCTGGCAGGTAGACGGGAGGCCTGCGGATCTCTTACATCCGGAGTCTCTAGGACAGCCTTTGATTTGTCATGACTGTTATGACATCATCAGTCTGTAAAAAGTTGACTGTAAAAGTTTGAAGTTGTGAAATAGGACCTGCTGTACTATGAATGTTATGTGTTGTATTTAAGTTGATTTTCTCCCCTAGAATTAATGCAATCTTTTCCACTCTGATTCCTGCAGAATTTTAGAGAAAAACCTCCTTATAAATTGGAGTTGTATATACAGTTGACACCAGAAGTTTACATACACTATATAAAAAGACACATATGCATGTTTTTCTCAATATATAACTTGAAATCAGAATAAACCTTTCCCATTTTAGGTCAATTAGGATTACCATAATTTTTAATATTTGCCAAAATGCCAGAATAATGAGAGAGAGAGAATGTTTTAAGGCATTTTTATTACTTACTACAAAGTCAAAAGTTTACATACATTTCATTAGTATTTGGTGCCATTGCCCTTAAACTGAATGACTTGGGTCTGACTTCCACAAGCTTCTCACAATAGTTGGTCGGAATTCGGGCCCATTCCTCCTGACAAAACTGGTGTAACTGATCCAGGTTTGTAGGTCGCCTTGCTCACACCTGCCTTTTCAGCTTTGCCCATAAATTTTCAATAGGATTGAGATGAGGGTTCTGTAATGGCCACTTCAAAACATTGACTTTGTTATCCTTAAGCCACTTTGTTAGCATTTTGGCAGTATGTTTCTGTAACATACCTGGCGGCGTCCTTGCATAGTGGTCCATTTCCCACTGTGCAAGAGTGCGCACTTGATCTCCAGTCCAGTCTGCTAGCCTGGCTTCCCTCCATGCTGTTTGCTTGCCTCTGTGTCTGCTGCTTAAGGGCGGCGCCCGATCACTTCCTGTTTCTTGTACCTGCTGCAGGCACACCCCTTGTGTGTTCTCAGCCTATTGTTGTCTGTCATCTGCTATTTAACCCAGCTGCTCCAATGAATCCCTGCCTGAGCATTGTGTTTCATTCAGTGTGGTCTTTCACTCTGATTGTGCCAGGTCCCCTTCTGTGTTCTCTTGTCTGCCTATCCTGGAGGCTGTATTTCCAGGCCTGTCTGAACACGCTCCTTGCCTGTTCGTCTCGCCTTCTAGGGGCCGCATACCTAGACCCGCTCCTGTATCTTGTCTGTCCTGTCTGAACACGCTCCTGGCCTGTTCCTCCCACCTTCTAGGGGCTGCATTCCTAGACCCGCTCCTGTATCTTGCTACTGTGTCTGTTCTTGTCTGTATACTCTTCTAGCCTGTTTTCCCATGTTTCTCTACGTCCGTACCTTTCCTTTTTCTGCACAGTCTGAACTCGTACCTAACTCCTGCTCGTTGTCACTGTACTCCCGGTTGTGAGTTTGTGGTCCACTCGCTACTTCACTGCAAGTACCCTGTGGGTATCTGGTTCTGCCTTTCCCTTCCTGTCTGTTCCGTGTGAACAGAGCCCTGTTCTAGCCTGCTCTGCCTTTGCTCACTGCTCCGGCGGTTCTAGCCTGCTCTGCCTTTGCTCATCGCTCCGGCGGTTCTAGCCTGCTCTGCCTTTGCTCACCGCTCCGGCGGTTCTAGCCTGCTCTGCCTTTGCTCACTGCTCTGGCGGTTCTAGCCTGCTCTGCCTTTGCTCACCGCTCCGGCGGTTCTAGCCTGCTCTGCCTTTGCTCACCGCTCCGGCGGTTCTAGCCTGCTCTGCCTTTGCTCACCGCTCCAGCGGTTCTAGCCTGCTCTGCCTTTGCTCACCGCTCCGGCGGTTTTAGCCTGCTCTGCCTTTGCTCACCGCTTCGGCGGTTCTAGTCTGCTCTGCCTTTGCTCACCGCTCTGGCGGTTCTAGCCTGCTCTGCCTTTGCTCACCGCTCTGGCGGTTCTAGCCTGCTCTGCCTTTGCTCACCGCTCCGGCGGTTCTAGCCTGCTCTGCCTTTGCTCACCGCTCCGACGGTTCTAGCCTGCTCTGCCTTTGCTCACCGCTCCGGCGGTTCTAGCCTGCTCTGCCTTTGCTCACCGCTCTGGCGGTTCTAGCCTGCTCTGCTCTTGCTCACCGCTCCGGCGGTTCTAGCCTGCTCTGCTCTTGCTCGCCGCTCCTGGCGGTTCTAGCCTACTCTGCTCTTGCTCGCCGCTCCAGGCGGCCTTGTCCTGCTCTGCTCTTGCTCCGAGCGGCCTTGTCTTGCTCTGCTCTTGCTCGCCGCTCCGGGCGGCCTTGTCTTGCTCTGTTCTTGCTCGCCGCTCCAGGCGGCCTCGTCCTGCTCTGCTCTTGCTCACCGCTCCGGGCGGCCTCGTCCTGCTCTGCTCTTGCTCCGGGCGGCCTTGTCCTGCTCTGCTCTTGCTCGCTGCTCCGGGCGGCCTTGTCCTGCTCTGCTCTTGCTCGCCGCTCCAGGCGGCCTCGTCCTGCTCTGCTCTTGCTCACCGCTCCGGGCGGCCTCGTCCTGCTCTGCTCTTGCTCCGGGCGGCCTTGTCCTGCTCTGCTCTTGCTCGCTGCTCCGGGCGGCCTTGTCCTGCTCTGCTCTTGCTCGCCGCTCCGGGCGGCCTCGTCCTGCTCTGCTCTCGCTCGCCGCTTTAGGCGGTCTCGTCCTGCCCTGCTCTCGCTCGCCTCTCTGGGCGGCCTCACTCTGCTGTGTTTGTCCGCCACATCTGTGGTTCTGTTCCTGAGTCCCACTGTGTACTGGGTCCTATCCCGCCTGTGTTCCTACCTGCTAGCGCCTCCCTGTCTGCACTCTAGCCGTGCTTGCCTCTACCCCCCTGCCTGCATACCCGCCTGCCTGCATACCAGTCGTGCCTGCCTATACCCACCAGTCTGTGTGCCAGCCTAACCTGTCTGTTCCTGTATTCCCCTGTGTGGGTCAACAGCTGTGTCCGGGGTCTGTCCTGGAGTAGCACCTGGTCCCTCTGCTCGGTTCCTCCTTGGTGCACTGGCGTCGTATGCCGTCGTGCGACCCTGGTCGGATCGGGTGAATACCTAGTTACGCCCCTCCAGGCATTCACTCTCCGGCATGGTCCAGTGGAATCGCACGCACACGCCGCTCAGCCCGGGCGTGTGCATTACAGTTTCAGGTTATTGTCCATTTGGAAGACCCATTTCTTACCAAGCTTTAACTTCCTGGCTGATGTCTTGAGATGTTGCTTCAGTATTGTCACATGATCTTCTTTTCTCATGATGCCATCTATTTTGTGAAGGGCACCAGACCCTCCTGCAGCAAAACAACCCCACAACATGATGATGCCACCCCCGTATTTCACAGTTGGGATGGTATTCTTAGGCTTCCAAGCTTCTCCCTTTTTCCTCCAAACTTAACGATGGTCATTATGCCCAAAAAGTTCAATTTTAGTTTCTTCAGACCACAGGACAAGTTTCCAAAAATTAAGGTCTTTGTTCCTGTGTACATTTACAAACATTAATCTGGTTTCTTTATGTTTCTTTTGGAGTAATGACTTCTTCCTGGCAGCATGGACTTTCAGCCTATGTTGATACAGTACTCGTTTCACTGTGGATATTGACACAATCTTATCAGCTTCTGCCATCATCTTCACAAGGTCTTTTGCTTTTGTCCTTGGATTTATATTCACATGTTGGACCAAAGCACGTTCATCTCTGGGACACAGAACCCATTACCTTCCTGAGCAGTATGAATGCTGGACATTCCCATCTTGTTTGTACTTATGTATAATTGTTTGTACAGATGAGCGAGGCACCTTCAGGTATCTTGAAATTGTACCCAAGGATGAGCCAGACTTGTGAAAGTCCACATTTCTCTTCCTGATATCTTGGCTGATTTCTTTACACTTTCCCATGATGCTACACAAAAAAGAAGTGTGTTTCAGGTGTGCATTAAAATTCATTCACATCCAAATTGTTTTTGCTCTTAATCCTGATTATTTATATCTATAACGCCACTGCTTAAAACCGTGGTCAGACGTGATATGATATTACTTCTGTAATAATCGTGACATTTTTTGGAGCGTGCCAAATATTACCCTCCATTTAAAGTCTGTCAGTTGTGTGTTGTTCATCCTATTCACACTTGATCGCTGACCAATACCACATCTATAAGGCCACTGCCTAAAACCGTTGTCATCAGACGTCATCTGATATTACTGCAGTAATCATGACATTTTTTGGAGCGTGCCAAATATTACCCTCCATTTAAAGTCTGCCAGTTGTGTGTTGTTCATCCTATTCACACTTCATCGCTGACCAATACCACATTTATAAGGCCACTGCCTAAAACCGTAATCATCAGACGTTATCCGATATTACTGAGGAGATAATCGTGACATTTTTTGGAGCAAGCTACATATTACCCTCCATTTAAAGTCTGCCAGTTGTGTGTTGTTCATCCTATTCACACTTGATCGCTGACCAATACCACATCTATAAGGCCATTGCCTAAAATCCTGGTCATCAGACGTGATCCGATATTACTGCAGTTATAATCGTGACATTTTTTGGAGCGGGCCAAAAATTACACTCCATTTAAAATGGGCAAAACGCTTGGCAAGGGACAGTGAAGTGGACGTAATGGTGATGGTGCACGCCAAGGCCTATGCCGTGGGCAAGCTGAAATTATGTCTGCTGAGTGAGCACAACAAGCACCCACATGATGGTCACCCTATCTTCCTGTCCCACTTTGTAGGGGGCAGCGGAACCCCACTCTTAAAGCCAGAGCAGTGTGAAAAGGTTGTTGGTTGGATAGCATATAATGCTTCCAGTCACTTTGCCACCACCACCACCGTCTTTCACACTGTCCAGTCTCAGTAGCCATGAGTATGGACCACATATTCCTCACCCTGATCCTCCTTACTCCCACTATGCCGAGTGCCCAGAGACAACTGATCCCACACTTGAACGCGCAGAAGAGCTGTTTACTTTCCCATTTATAGATTTGGGCCTCTCTCCTGGCCCGTTTCAAGTGGGGCAAGAAGAGATCACATGTAGCTATGCCAAAATATTTGAGCAGCCATGGTTACATAAAGGCGACGGTCGAAAAGTGCAATTACTGTCGCAAGAGGTGGATGATGATGATGAGACACAATTGCCAGCGAGTCAGAAGGAGGCCCAGGGTGCATACGGGGAAGACGAGGTGGGACATTAACACGAGGAAAGTTGCCAGTCCAACTGTTAGGTCTTCCAGAGTCTGGCTCTTTTTTAAAAACTGTCCAGTTAACCCAAAAAAAGGCTATTTGCAAAATCTGCCATGCCAGCATCATCAGGGGCAGCAAAACTACCAGCCTGACCACCACCAGCAAGCTCAGGCACATGACAGCAAAGCACCCGACTAGTAATGCCAGAGTCCAGAAACAGTGTCTAAGGGTGACAATACTGCCTGTACCGCTGTTGTGCGTGCACGCCAATCCTCTGTCCATGGTGCAGGCGAAGATGCCTCCCGCCCTGCACCTGTAGTTTGACACTCACAACCACCACCATCAGCAACCACGTGCACATCCTTGTCCCAGGGCTGCATTCATTTGTCCCTGCCCCAGTCCTTTGAACGCAAGCGCAAATATGCAGCCAACCACCCACAGGCCATAGCACTAAACTGCCACATTTCTAAAATGCTTGCACTTTAAATATTGTCTTTTAGGCTCGTGGAGACGCAATCTTTCTTCAACCTCATGGTGGCGGCCATCCCTCAGTACTCGGTTTCCAGCTGCCACTATTTCTCCCTGTGTGGTGTCCCTGCCTTACACAAGCACGTGTCCCAGATCATTAGCCGTGCCCTCAACAATGCAGTTACAGGGAAGGTCCACCTAACCACGGAGACATGGACAAGTGCTTGTGGCCAGGGACGATACATCTCGCTGATGGCACACTGGGTTAATAGGGGAAGCCGGGACCCAGTCGGACGGAACACATCCTCCTGACGCCAAGGATTGTGGGCCCTGGGTCAATCAGGGTTGCCCCTACATTATAAAGCTCCTGCACCTCCTCCTCCTCTTCAGCCTCCATCTCCGAAATTACCACATCAGTAGGAAGCTGGAAGCACTGCAGTACTGCATCGGCCAAGTGGCAACAGGCTGTGCTGAAGCTGATATGCTTATGGGACAAACCGCACACCTCTATGGTGTTGTTGACAGCTTTAACAGAGCAGGCAGAACTCTGGCTGTCACCGCTGCACCTACAGCCAGGCATGGTGGTGTGTGACAATGGCCAGAACCTGGTGGTGGCTCTGAAGCTTGGCAACCTCGCACAAGTACCATTCCTGTTCCATGTGCTCAACCTAGTGATTCAGCGGTTTTTCAAAACTTACCCGGATCTGCCGGAGCTGGTTGTCAAAGCAACCCCACAACATGATGATGCCACCCCCGTATTTCACAGTTGGGATGGTATTCTTAGGCTTCCAATTTTCTCCCTTTTTCCTCCAAACTTAACGATGGTCATTATGCCCAAAAAGTTCAATTTTAGTTTCTTCAGACCACAGGACAAGTTTCCAAAAATTAAGGTCTTTGTTCCTGTGTACATTTACAAACATTAATCTGGTTTCTTTATGTTTCTTTTGGAGTAATGACTTCTTCCTGGCAGCATGGACTTTCAGCCTATGTTGATACAGTACTCGTTTCACTGTGGATATTGACACAATCTTATCAGCTTCTGCCATCATCTTCACAAGGTCTTTTGCTTTTGTCCTTGGATTTATATGCACATGTTGGACCAAAGCACGTTCATGTCTGGGACACAGAACCCATTACCTTCCTGAGCAGTATGAATGCTGGACATTCCCATCTTGTTTGTACTTATGTATAATTGTTTGTACAGATGAGCGAGGCACCTTCAGGTATCTTGAAATTGTACCCAAGGATGAGCCAGACTTGTGAAAGTCCACATTTCTCTTCCTGATATCTTGGCTGATTTCTTTACACTTTCCCATGATGCTACACAAAAAACAAGTGTGTTTCAGATGTGCATTAAAATACATTCACATCCAAATTTTTTTTTGCTCTTAATCCTGATTATTTATATCTATAACGCCACTGCTTAAAACCGTGGTCAGACGTGATATGATATTACTTCTGTAATAATCGTGACATGTTTTGGAGCATGCCAAATATTACCCTCCATTTAAAGTCTGCAAGTTATGTGTTGTTCAACATATTCACAATTGGTCGCTGACCAATGCCACATCTATAAGGCCACTGCCTAAAACCATGGTCATCAGACATTATCCGATATTACTGCTGTAATAATCATGACATTTTTTGGAGCATGCCAAATTTTACCCTCCATTTAAAGTCTGCCAGCTGTGTGTTATTCATGCTATTCACACTTGGTTTATGACCAATACCACATCTATAAGGCCTAAAACCGTGGTCATCAGACGTTATCTGATATTACTGCGGTAATCATGACATTTTTTGGAGCGTGCCAAATATTACCCTCCATTTAAAGTCTGCCAGTTGTGTGTTGTTCATCCTATTCACACTTCGTCGCTGACCAATACCACATTTATAAGGCCACTGCCTAAAACCGTAGTCATCAGACGTTATCCGATATTACTGAGGAGATAATCGTGACATTTTTTGGAGCAAGCTACATATTACCCTCCATTTAAAGTCTGCCAGTTGTGTGTTGTTCATCCTATTCACACTTGATCGCTGACCAATACCACATCTATAAGGCCATTGCCTAAAACCCTGGTCATCAGACGTGATCCGATATTACTGCAGTTATAATCGTGACATTTTTTGGAGCGGGCCAAAAATTACACTCCATTTAAAATGGGCAAAACGCTTGGCAAGGGACAGTGAAGTGGACGTAATGGTGATGGTGCACGCAAAGGCCTATGCCGTGGGCAAGCTGAAATTATGTCTGCTGAGTGAGCACAACAAGCACCCACATCATGGTCACCCTATCTTCCTGTCCCACTTTGTAGGGGGCAGCGGAACCCCACTCTTAAAGCCAGAGCAGTGTGAAAAGGTTGTTGGTTGGATAGCATATAATGCTTCCAGTCACTTTGCCACCACCACCACCGTCTTTCACACTGTCCAGTCTCAGTAGCCATGAGTATGGACCACATATTCCTCACCCTGATCCTCCTTACTCCCACTATGCCGAGTGCCCAGAGACAGCTGATCCCACACTTGAACGCTCAGAAGAGCTGTTTACTTTCCCATTTATAGATTTGGGCCTCTCTCCTGGCCCGTTTCAAGTGGGGCAAGAAGAGATCACATGTAGCTATGCCCAAATATTTGAGCAGCCATGGTTACATAAAGGCGACGGTCGAAAAGTGCAATTACTGTCGCAAGAGGTGGATGATGATGATGAGACACAATTGCCAGCGAGTCAGAAGGAGGCCCAGGGTGCATACGGGGAAGACGAGGTGGGACATTAACACGAGGAAAGTTGCCAGTCCAACTGTTAGGTCTTCCAGAGTCTGGCTCTTTTTTAAAAACTGTCCAGTTAACCCAAAAAAAGGCTATTTGCAAAATCTGCCATGCCAGCATCATCAGGGGCAGCAAAACTACCAGCCTGACCAGCACCAGCAAGCTCAGGCACATGACAGCAAAGCACCCGACTAGTAATGCCAGAGTCCAGAAACAGTGTCTAAGGGTGACAATACTGCCTGTACCGCTGTTGTGCGTGCACGCCAATCCTCTGTCCATGGTGCAGGCGAAGATGCCTCCCGCCCTGCACCTGTAGTTTGACACTCACAACCACCACCATCAGCAACCACGTGCACATCCTTGTCCCAGGGCTGCATTCATTTGTCCCTGCCCCAGTCCTTTGAACGCAAGCGCAAATATGCAGCCAACCACCCACAGGCCATAGCACTAAACTGCCACATTTCTAAAATGCTTGCACTTTAAATATTGTCTTTTAGGCTCGTGGAGACGCAATCTTTCTTCAACCTCATGGTGGCGGCCATCCCTCAGTACTCGGTTTCCAGCTGCCACTATTTCTCCCTGTGTGGTGTCCCTGCCTTACACAAGCACGTGTCCCAGATCATTAGCCGTGCCCTCAACAATGCAGTTACAGGGAAGGTCCACCTAACCACGGACACATGGACAAGTGCTTGTGGCCAGGGACGATACATCTCGCTGATGGCACACTTGGTTAATAGGGGAAGCCGGGACCCAGTCGGACGGGACACATCCTCCTGACGCCAAGGATTGTGGGCCCTGGGTCAATCAGGGTTGCCCCTACATTATAAAGCTCCTGCACCTCCTCCTCCTCTTCAGCCTCCATCTCCGAAATTACCACATCAGTAGGAAGCTGGAAGCACTGCAGTACTGCCTCGGCCAAGTGGCAACAGGCTGTGCTGAAGCTGATATGCTTATGGGACAAACCGCACACCTCTATGGTGTTGTTGACAGCTTTAACAGAGCAGGCAGAACTCTGGCTGTCACCGCTGCACCTACAGCCAGGCATGGTGGTATGTGACAATGGCCAGAACCTGGTGGTGGCTCTGAAGCTTGGCAACCTCGCACAAGTACCATGCCTGGTCCATGTGCTCAACCTAGTGATTCAGCGGTTTTCCAAAACTTACCCGGATCTGCCGGAGCTGGTTGTCAAAGTACGCCATCAGTCTGCCCATTTCGGAAAGTCAGCTACAGCTTCCACCACCCTCGCTGTGCTTCAGCAGCGCTTGCAGCTTCCAGCTCATCAACTGGTGTGTGATATCACCATACAGTAGAACTCAACCTTGCATATGTTGGGGAGGATTTGTGAGCATCAGAGGGCAGTCGTTGAGTACCAGCTTCAATACGCCTGTCGGTATTCAAGTCAGCCTCCACACATAAGAGCTGATGAGTGGGCATAAATGTCTGACATCTGTGCCATCCTCCAAAACTTTGAGGACTCCATCAAGATGGTGAGCGGCGCTGACGTGACCATCCTTCTTCTCTGTCTAATGAAACGCTTGTTGCTCACAATTAAAGAGGAGGCATTGCAGGCGGAGCATGATATGGAGCAAGGAACTATACAGGTTGATGCTACACAGCCTAGCCTCATCTCATCTCAATGCAGGTTGGGTGATAATGAGGAGAAGGAGGAACAGGAGGAGGAACAGGAGCTGGTTTCATGCGCTACAGATGTTACTACCCACACAACATTCATACCGCCTGGTCAGCGTGGATGGCGTGAGGAGAGGGAGAATGAAGAGGTGGAAAGGTGGAGGATGAGGAGGAGGAAAGCATGGACAGTCGTCCTCTTTGTCAGGAAAGGGAAGTCTTGGCTGTTGGCATTCTGGCTGTTAGAATCTATGTTGTTTTACTATCGGCCATCTTGTTGTGGTTTGCTGGCTTCTAGTCTTTTCCTCTGGTGCTGGGTGTCTTGGTCACGTGATCTCTTCACTCTTTATTACTTAGCACCTGTCTCCCATTCCATGCTGCACATCAGTGTTGTTACGCTTGTGCTCTGGCTAAGTAGCCTTGTTAAGTTCTTTGTGCTTTGGACAATTGATTGCTTGGGACTTCTTGTTCCACCAGTTTTGTTCCCTTTTATCTTCGTTTCTGCAACTAACTTTTCTGTTAGGAGGTCTCCAGTTTTGCTCCCAGTCCTTAGATCTTTTAGGGACCCCTTTTCCCCTTCCTTCATGTCTTCGTTTGAGTTCAGTGCAGGAGTTTAGGTGCGGCTATTCATAATAGGGCACCCACTCCAGCGTAGGGTTAAGCTGAGTCTCAGTGAAGGGACAGCTTTTCCCTCCTATTCCTTAGTTCTAAGTTGCAGTACATAACAGTATGTCCAGCCCTGTTTAAAAAAAAAAAAAGTTTGTTTTTTTTTCTCCTCTCCTCTTCCTGGGTTATCTTCAGTATGTGTACCATCCAGGAGCTTGCTCAATGCTTGAAAGGATTGACTCTGGAGGTTGCCGATCTTCAGCAGTACATGAGTAAATACCCTGCAGAATGCTATGAAGAACTTAAGGTAGGATTACCTGAGTGTTTCTCGGGTAAATAACAGAATTTTTTTTCATTTAAAAACGCTTGTTTGTTGTATTTTCGGCTCAGACCTAAATCTTCTGGGAGTGAACTACAGTGTGTAGGCATTATTATTAGTGATGAGCGAGCACTAAAATGCTTGGGTACTCGTTGCTCGGGTCGAGCACATTGTAATACTCGGGTGCTCGACCCGAGCAACGAGCCCAATGTAAGTCTATGGGAAACTCGAGCATTTTTCAGGCGGCTCCACCCGGCGGTCTGCAGAGGGCCTAAAAATTTCCCAAATCGATGGGAACAGTGCCCAAATGAGATGGGAACAGCATGGGGAAGACCCCTGGAAGCATTTCTGACTCCCAAGTCACTGCTGTCAACAACGTTGTCAGAGTATTACGCCACTTTTACGGACTCACAATAAAACATACAAAAACAAAACCAAAATGGATTTTCCTGGGAAATATATTAAGGAACATCCTTTCCAGGGTAATGACTTGTATATATGGCAAAATAAATAACCAAAACCAAAAATACTCCTCCACACCTTGGGCTATGTTCACACGTAGTTTTTGATGCGATATTGCACTTCTGCATTGCTTTCAGCAAAGACAAATGCATACACTGGGAAATGTCATTTTAACATTTTACAACCTTATCTGGCCATGTGGTGTGTGACACATCATCAGACACATGCATACAGTGCTGAAAAGACATGGGACCAGCATGGGGAAGACCTCTGGAACCATTTCTGACTCCCAGGTCACTGCCTAAAAGTGTGCCCATCATAAGTGATTCTTGGCGCATGCGAAGATGCCTCCCGCCATGCACCTGTCGTTGCAGACATCACCGTCCACGTCCTTGTCCCAGTGCAGCATTCAGTTTTCCCTACCCCATTCCTTGGAATGCAAGCGCAAGTATGCAGGCAGCCACCCACCCACAGGCTGCAATACTATACTGCCAAATTTTTGACAGCTGCTTGCACTTGAAATGTGGCCTTTTAGGCTCGTGGAGGCGGAAGCTTTTCATAACCTCATGCCTGCGGCGGCCGGGTGTCCATACTCGGTCCCCAGCCGCCACTGTTTCTCCCGGTGTCGTCTCCGCCTTCCACAAGCATGGGTCCCACAACATTACCAGTGCCCTCCCCAGTGCACTTACTGGGAAGGACCGCCTAACCACAAACACGTGGACAGGTGAATGTGGCCAGGGACGGTATGGAGCCACTCCACAGCTTTTTTTGCTGAGAGTTGTATTTAGCTCGGCGAAAGGTCTGGCATAGAGGGAAACCATATCTATTCTGGGTGTCATTTCTCCGTCACCAGGTTCCGGACATTGACACACACGACCATGCCTGGCTGTATGTTCAGCGGTGAGAGCCACAGATCAGACTGCTGTGTTACAGCTTTCAACAACTCTGCAGCGCTGGGCGGTTTGTTAATTAAGTATTAAGCATGTTATCTTCAGCACAGCCTGTTGCTGCTTGGCCAAGACAGTGCTGCAGTGCTGTCAGCTTGTGACTGATGTGGTCATTTCGGAGATGGAGGAGGAGGTGCATGAGCTGAACAATGTGATTACATTGTTGCTAAATTGGTGACGCTGTTTTTTATACTAAAGAAAGATCCTATTTTTTTGGTTTTTTTTATGTATTTTTTTAAGACAAATGCATTCACCGGGAAATGTCATTTTAACATTTTACAACCTTAGCTGGTAATGTGGTGTGTGACACATCATCAGACACTTCCTGTTTTATTTATGATGGAGGGACTCTGAAAGTCATAAAGCCTATTTTTATAGGGACATCAGACGGCCCTTACTATTCTTAAAAGGCCAGCAGTCGGCCCTAGCTATTGTTAGAGAGCCATCAGCCGGCTATGCTTTGTTGTTCCCATTATTAACAAGTGGGTCTCCTATACTGTTATAGCTTATCCAGTGACTGCAAGGGCTGCCAGAAATTTGGATGCAACCCAATACCCCTTTGAAGAGACATAGAGGAGGGTCTCAGTAAAAAAATGTTCCCATTATAAAGGATCGGGTCTCCTATAAGTGGTAATGCCCATGCTGTGACTGCAAGGGCTGCCAAAATTTGGGAAAAACCCCATTAAGAATTTAAAGACACATAGAGCAGGGCCACAGTAACAAGGTACGACATGTTCCCAATAGAAAGGAGAGGGTCTGCTATACAGTTATAGGGTATGCAATGAGTCCAATGGCTGACAATTTTAGGAAAAAACCCACTAAGAATTTAAAGACACACAGAGCAGGGCCACAGTAACAAGGTACGACTTGTTCCCATTAGAAAGGAGAGAGTCTGCTATACAGTTATAGGGTATGCAGTGAGTCCAACAGCTGA
Organism: Phyllobates terribilis; assembly: GCF_046119375.1. NCBI lineage: Eukaryota > Metazoa > Chordata > Amphibia > Anura > Dendrobatidae > Phyllobates > Phyllobates terribilis. The sequence continues at coordinate 1,066,014 of NW_027363046.1, forward strand.
CAATTTTAGGAAAAACCCCACTAAGAATTTAAAGACACATGGAGCAGGGCCACAGTAACAAGTACGACATGTTCCCATTAGAAAGGAGAGAGTCTGCTATACAGTTATAGGGTATGCAGTGAGTCCAACGGCTGACAATTTTAGGAAAAACCCCACTAAGAATTTATAGACACATGGCCCCAGAGCTGGGCTCACTGAGTGACAGGACACCGCTCCTGAGCTCAGCTCCGGGGCCCGCTCGCTGGTGCGGCTCATTATCCCTGGCTCCTCAGCATCAGCGGTCAGAGAATTAAAGCTAGGGACACATAGGACATGTGAGTATAAGGATTTTATTATTTTATTCTTATTTTTACAGGTGGACACTGCGGGAGCAGACACTACTACCCTCATCATTGTCTCCTGCTGGTGCTGATCGCAGCACCGGTAGGAACCATGATGAGGGCAGTGTTCAGCACCCCGCGCATGGGAACAGTGCTAACTGTACAGTGATTCCCAGGCACCGTTCCGTGTGATCTTGATGCTGCTCAGGGGTGGCACATGGTTGCCACATGTGACACACAGGGAAACATGAGACACGGATATCTCTGGTACCGGTTTATACCGAAATATACGGACATGTGAAACCGGCCTAAATCGGCTGCGAAAAATCCTCCGAATAAACAAACTGCTCAATCGTCAGGTGAAATGATCTTTTGGGATGCACACAACATTATCATTCTTGGCACAAGACTTGTGCTGCCGAGAACAATGACAGCCAATGAACAATCGTCTAATATAGATCATTCAGAGTGTATCTGAAGCGCAGTATTCCTGTGTAAATTGTCTATTAACCCCTTAGTGACTGAGACAATTTGGACATTAATGACCAGGCCAAATTTTTGAATTCTGACCAGTGTCACTTCATGTGGTAATAACTCTGGAACACTTCAATGGATCCCGCTGATTCTGAGACTGTTTTTAGTGACATATTGTATTTCATGATAGTGGTAAAAAATTTTGATACGACAATTTGGTGAAAATGTTGAAAATTTTGCAATTTTCAAACTTCTAATTCCTATGCCTTTAAACCAGAGAGTTATGTCACACAAAATAGTTAATAAATAACATTTCCCATATGTTTACTTTACAACAGCACAATTTTTAAAACATATTTTTTTTTGTTAGGAAGTTAGAAGGTTTAAATGTTGACCAGTGATTTCTAATTTTTCCAACAAAATTTACAAAACTATTTTTATAGGGACCATATCACATTTGAAGTGACTTTGGGAGGCCGATATGACAGAAAATACCCAAAAGTGACACCATTCTAAAACCTGCACCCCTCCAAGTCCTCAAAACCGCATTCAAGAAGTTTATTAACCCTTCAGGTGCTTCACAGGAACTAAAGCAATGTGGAAGCAAAAATGAAAATTTTTTCATAAAATTTTACTATAGCCCCAAATTTTTTATTTTCACAAGGGTAACAGGATAAAATGGACCACAAAATTTGTTGTGCAATTTCTACTGAGCACGTTGATTCCCCATATGTGGGGGAAAACTATTGTTTGGGCACACAACAAGGCTTGGAAGGGAAGGAGCACCGTTTTGACTTTTTGAACGCAAAAAAGACTGAATCAAGAGTGGATGCCATGTCACATTTGGAGAGCCCCTGACATGAAAAACAGCAGAAACCCCCACAAGTGACAGCATTTTGGAAACTAGCCCCCTCAAGGAATAACACATTTAGATGTGAGAACAAATTTTTTTTTTTTTTTTAAAAAACACTGTTTTAGCACCAAATTTGGACCCAACAATTTGTTCTGCAATTTCTCCCGCATGTGGCAGCATTCTATATGTGGATATACACTACTGTTTGAGCACCCGGCAGGGATCAGATGGGAAGGAGCGCTACTTGGCTTTTAGAACGCAGATTTCTTTTGAATAGATTATGGGCTCCATTAGTTTAGCCCCTGAGGTGCCAAAACAGCAGAACCCCCACCCCCAGGTCACCCCATATTGGAAACTCCACTACCTAAGGAATTCATCTAGGGGTGTAGTGAGATTTTGAACCCATGGATGCCTCACAGAATTTTATAACATTGAGACCTGGAAATTTGTTCTCAGTAGCGATCTGGGAGTCAGAGATGCTTCCAGGGTTCTTCTCCATGCTGTTCTCCTTCCATTCAGCACTTTTACCATCCATTTCATCATTTTCAGTGCCCCCCAGACCTCCTTGTAGGGTCTTCTGGAAAAATGCTTTGATTTCTCATTGACGCTCATTATACTCGTTACTTGAAATGAGCATCCAAGCATTAGAAATTGTTTAGGTCGAGTAACGAGCATCTGAGCATTTTAGTGCTCACTCATCTCTAATTTTTACCTGTGGATTTTCAGCATTGTATGCAATGCAATGCAATTCTGACTTTAAACTCTGAATGTCCACAAGAAAATTGACATGTTGAGGATTTCAAACACACACGGCTGGTCAGTTTACGCTATGTAAAAAAAAATTAAACAGTGGACCCCAGGATGGGGGACATTATACAAGGAAGGGGCCTAGGATGGGGGTTATTATACCAGCAAGGAGCCCAGGATGGGGGACATTACACCAGGAAGGGGTTAAGGATCGGGATTATTATACCAAGATGGAGGTCATTATACCAGGAATGGGCACAGTATACCAGGAAGGGGTCCAGGATGGGAGAAATTATACTAGGAAGGGGCTGGGAATTCTGGGACATGGTTATACAATGGAGGACATTATAACAGGAAAGGGTCCATGATGGTGTCAGGATGGTGTACAATATTACAGTAAGGGGCCCAGTACAGGAGACATTACACCAGGAAGCCCCCATGATGGGGGACATTATACCAGGATGGGTGACTTTGTTACATGAAGGTACCAGAATGTGGAACATTATTACAATAAGGGGTCAAGGACAGGGGACATTATACCAGGAAGAGGCTCAGGATGGGGGACATTATTACTGGAAAGGGCTCAGGATGGAGGACATTTTACCAGAAAGAGTACAGGACAGGTGACATTATACAACCCCTGGCAAAAATTATGCTTGGTCTGAAAAAAATTACCCTTACTGAGTACCACATTTTTAATCTTGATTTCTTTTAGTGTTTCTTAAAGCCCTAAAGTTGCCATTTGAAATGACTTTAGTTTTGTGCCATGTCTGTGATCTGCTTTTTTTCAACAACATTAAACAACTGAATGAACATCCTCCGAGCCCGGTGATTCCATAATTTTTTCCAGGGGTTGTAATAGGAAGAGGCAAAGGATGGAGGAAATTATACCAGGAAGAGGTGTAGGTGGAGGTGACGCGCCCCCTGGGCCGTGGGGTACCAGGTGCTGGGCCTATGGATGCCGGTATGGGGGATATCACGGTGGCTGGCCCGGTCCGTGACCCAGGGTGGTCAGTAAAAGGGGGAATATGTATAGGGGATTTGGAAAGTTCTGGAGCCGTCCTCTGGAGCTGGTGTTACGGCAGCAGGGATGGTGTGGCTCTCCACAGGTAGAGCTAGCTCCAGGGCAGCGTGAGGTGTAATGGATGGTGGTGCAGGGAGAGACAGCAGGATGGTCCCGGAGGAAAGAAGGACACTCACACGGGGGTAAGCTTCTGTACCTTTACTGGTGATGTTGCAGGCACGGTCCAGGGTACTCCGGACAAGGGCGCACTTTTGGACTCTCCCTAGTGAGCGGGTATAGGGCCTCCTGATCCGTGGCTTTACTCGCTAAGCTTCTGACCTGCCTGGAGCTAGGCCTAGCTTGGTTGCTGTCTCTCTTTTGCACCTGCTGACCTGGTGGTAGGGCCTACTCTTGCAGATCACTCTCCCTGGATGCTGGGGCCTCCGTGACTCCTAGCCCTGGTACTGCAATCAGTATTTGGTGAACCTGGGACCTGCAGTCCTCCAGGGGTTCCGGTGGTTCCTACTGGGTATTGAGGGTCCCTGTAGGCGCGGACCCGGTGTCCGGTATATATCTCGGGGTGAGCCTGGTAAGCTCCTCTGCCCCCTTGGCTACTTCTTCCTTCTCCTCTATCCTTCGGCCACACTCAGGGCCCTCACTAGGCCTTCACACGTGCTGTAGGCCTTGACTCGCTAAGCACAGCAGCCAGCTTGCTGCCTCTTCGCTGCTCTCTGAGCATCAGCACGCTCTCTGCTCAACTCTGAGCTCTGTCCCTCTCTGTGTCTGAGAGACTCACTAACTAGACTGAGCTGCCTGGCTCCACCCTCCCTTTATATATCCCTGAAGGACTCCCTCTGGTGGTCTGAGGTGGTAGGGTGGAGGTGTGTGAATGTGTGAGGGCCTCTTGTGGAGAAGTCCATCCATGCACCCTTCTGGGTTCTGTGGCACCAGTGCACAGCAGGGCGCCACAGAGGGACATTATTACAGGATGGTGGTCAAGATGGGGGACAATATTAAAGAAAGCGGCCAGGATGGGAAATATTGCAAAATCATTGCAAAATGAGCAGAAATGCAGACATGCATTGCACACTTAGGTATAGTTGTGAGAAGAACCAAATTTGTTTATATTATGTGATGTATTGGAATTTATGAATGTGTCTATCATAATGCAATGGCAATCTGAACTGTGGGTACAGTATAGAAAGTATAGAGTAGTAAAGGCACAGACAAGTGATGCGAACAAAGGATGATTATTTCCTCCATCAACAGATGACTTATGAAATAATAATAATAATAATGAAACAATTTATATAACATAACCATTATATCCCTAAATGTATTACACTGTAGTAAAACAGATAACCTTTCCTAAGGCTAGGGTCAAACAAGCATATATGTCTCATCCAAGGGAATTGGGTCGATTAGACAAATCACACTCTGATAAAACTCTAATTAGAGTTTTATCAGAGCATGATCATAGTGTGTTCCGATTCTGTTGGATGAGAAGATGGAGAACAAAATTTCTCCATCTTCTCCATTATGTCAGTCCATGAAAATCGGACTGCACTCAAATGTAATCTGAGTGCAGTCCAATATTTTCCTTCGACTCATAGACTTGCATTGCCAAGTGCGCTCCGAATTTTGGATCAAACTAGTACATGCTGTAATTGTTTTCCTCGGACCAGCTCTGTCTGAGAAAAAAATCTGACATTTGCACAGCCCTATACAATAATAATGATCTAAGTGCGATCCTATGTTTTGTTGGATCACACTAGGACTGATAATACGGTTGTCTGCTCAAGCCCTTAGAATAGGTCATCAATGTAAGAGTGATTGGGGTCTGACACACAGAAGCCCCACACAGGGCCAATTGTAGCTTTTCTGCAATCTAAAGGTCCGTTTACATGAACTGGCCAGTGGCACTATATGACCGCTGATCAATAAACTAAGTATCAATGGTTGTTTCAGTGGCAGTTTACGCAGGCAGACCAAAGCAAACGATGAAAACTGAGTGATCGATCATAGTTCTCGGCAGTGTGAGACCTGTTTATCCAGGACGATGCCAAGCTGAGAATGATGATCTTTTGTTTTGCACAAAATATAATTTCCCCCGATGAATGAGTGTTTTACTGATTTATGGAATGATTGGCAGCCTGATTACACGTCAAGATAACAGTGAAACCAGCGTTTTGAACAATGCTTGCTCCTTACTAAGTGGTTTGTCCCTCACTTAGGGGCATCTCCATTTAGAGTGTGATTGATTCTTATAATTGTTATTATTGTTTTTGCCGTTTTCATTTAAGGTATTTATTTCTATCATAATTCTGGATGATTACATCGATATGAAATGTTTTGCTGTAGTTTAATCATGGTTCTTTGAATTTCCCCATCATGTCTGGTGTAAGTAGTGACATTTGTTGTCCTATATTGCAGCCCTGTCTGCCTGTGAGATGGAAGCTGAGAGGAAGCTGCAGACGTGTCAGTTCTAAGCGCACACAGCTCTGCAGTGAGATCAGGAGAGCAGAGAGCGGCCATCACACATCACACTGGGAACTCCCCTTCATGTGAGATAAGGAGGCATAGTTATCTTCCAGGCAGCGTCGTCCCCAGAGCCAGGAAGAGGTCATTTACATAAAGTGATAAAAGATGATTTATCAACAACAAGGCATCAGATATGAGGCATACAGGCATCACTCTCCTCTGCAGTCCATAACCTATATGCCCATATTAATAGCTTACAGCAGGCCAGAATTGCTAATCTGGCGCACCGGGCATTTTCCCAGTGGTCCACGGATGTGTGCATTGTAGTAGGCCACGGGGCCCACTGATCCGGCCACCGGCCTGCTGATCCGGCCACCGACCCGCTTTTCTGGCCGCTGGCCCCTTAAATCTGGAGGCACAGCCGGGATTGGGGCGCTCTGCGCCTGCACGCAGGGTTCAGTATTTGAACCGCTGCATGCGTCACATATAAGAACACATCAGCGTTCTCTGTGGGAGGAGAGCGCGATCCTCTCTCCCGCCTTTACAACACCGGCTGCAGCTGTTGGTGCAGCGCAGCCCGGTGCCGTACCGAATCAGGAAGCGGATCTCTGCAGCTCTGCTCCTACCTGGGTGAGTACAGTGGCATGATGATGTATGCTGTTGCTTAGCCAGTAAAAAACATGTTTCTGGTACCCAGGGGTGGGGGATGGGGGATGACCTCTGGGGCTGGGGGCTTACATATGGGGCTAGGGGCTGACCTCTGGGGCTGGGGGATTACTTATGGGTCTGGGGGCTGACCTCTGAGGCTGGGGGCTTACTTATGGGGCTAGGGGCTGACCTATGGGGCTGGGGGATTACTTATGGGGCTGGAGGCTTACTTATGGGGCTGGGGGCTGACTACTAACTTCCGGGGCTGACTGATGTGTTTATGGATCTGTGATACATATTCAGCAGTTGCTGTGTGTCCTATGTGATGTATATGTGTCTCCTGTGATGTGTGTTTCATAATATAGTATAATGTGGTCTTAATTATAATGTAAAGTTGTGTATATACAGTACAGACCAAAAGTTTGGACACACCTTCTCATTTAAAGATCTTTCTGTATTTTCATGACTATGAAAATTGTACATTCACACTGAAGACATCAAAACTATGAATTAACACATGTGGAATTATATACTTAACAAAAAAGTGTGAAACAACTGAAAATATGTCTTATATTATAGGTTCTTCAAAGTAACCACCTTTTGCTTTGATGACTGCTTTGCACACTCTTGTCATTCTCTTGATGAGCTTCAAGAGGTAGTCACCGGAAATGGTTTTCACTTCACAGGTGTGCCCTGTCAGGTTTAATAAGTGGGATTTCTTGCCTTATAAATGGGATTGGGACCATCAGTTGTGTTGTGCAGAAGTCTGGTGGATATGTGTCACCCTGGCCTGGATGCCACAAGTGTAATTAAAGCTGTGTCTGAGAGCAAGGGGGAGGTTCTTTAGTCAGGGGAACATTAGCATGCAGTACCTCCTGTCTCAGGCCAGTAGGGGGAGCAGGCTGCCCCTATAAAAGCTGTTACTGGGGGCAGGGTTAGAGAGAACTGGATGGCCTGTCTCAGCACTGAGACTTGTCCCAGAGCAGAGCAGGGACAGAAAGTTGTATTGCACCTAAGAGGAAGTGTGGCAGGAGGAGAGCCACAAGCCAGAGACAAGAGGCGAAGAGAGCCTGTCTTGGCAGATAAAAGACTTACTTTACCAGACTTTGGTGTCTGAGGCTGGGAGGATTCTACATCCTCCAGCAGATAACCAGTCCGCAAGGGACTGTATATTCCTTGGCCTAAGAAGCCTGGAGGCCCTGCCACAACCAAAGGGACCAGTAAAGCCGTACAAGGCTGGGAGCAGAAAGGAACCCACGTCGCAGGCCAAACAGGTGAGAATGCACGGAAAGCTCGGAAATGTGGGCTGTTACCCTATAACGAGGAGATAGCCAGAAGGAGCGCAGAAAGCACGGTAGGCCTACACCCTCACCCTGACCAGGGCCAATTTCCCCGTTGCTCTCAGACATCCAGGTCCCCTCCTAGCTGGGACTGTTTATGAGTCAGTTTACCTGTTTCAGTAAAGACCCTGGACTGCAACCTATTGTCTGTGTGCTCCTTCGCGCCTCCAGCACTACCAGTACTGGGACTCTCACCACCATCACTCCCACCATCCACTACACTGCCCTGGGCCGCACTCTTCCCGTGGGGAGTCACACTATCCCAGCTGCACACATCATCAGCCCCAGCGGTCTGCCTTGCAGCGGCGGTTCCTAATGACCGCAAATCCACGGGTGGCGTAGTCGGACATAATCAACAACACATAACGGACTACCACTGGCCTGACCACCCTGAGCCACGGAACCGGGTTGCCACTACTACTCCCATCGTTCCCCCTCTTGCCCGGATCCGAGTGCCCCACGGCCCAGGGGGCAAGTCAGATACACAGCTGATAGTCCTACTGAATAGACTGTTAGAATTTGTATTATGGCAAGAAAAAAGCAGCTAAGTAAAGAAAAACGAGTGGCCATCATTACTTTAAGAAATGAAGGTCAGTCAGTCCGAAAAATTGGGAAAACTTTGAAAGTGTCCCCAAGTGCAGTTGCAAAAAACATCAAGCGCTACAAAGAAACTGGTTCATATGAGGACCGCCCCAGGAAAGGAAGACCAAGAGTCACCTCTGCTTCTGAGGATAAGTTTATCCGAGTCACCAGCCTCAGAAATCGCAGGTTAACAGCAGCTCAGATTAGAGACCAGTTCAATGCCACACAGAGTTCTAGCAGCAGACACATCTCTTCAACAACTGTTAAGAGGAGACTTTGTGCAGCAGGCCTTCATGGTAAAATAGCTGCTAGGAAACCACTGCTAATGACAGGCAACAAGCAGAATAGACTTGTTTGGGCTAAAGAACACAAGGAATGGACATTAGACCAGTGGAAATCTGTGCTTTGGTCTGATGAGTCCAAATTTGAGATCTTTGGTTCCAACCACCGTGTCTTTGTGCGACGCAGAAAAGGTGAACGGATGGACTCTACATGCCTGGTTCCCACCGTGAAGCATGGAGGAGGAGGTGTGATGGTGTGGGGGTGCTTTGCTGGTGACACTGTTGGGGATTTATTCAAAATTGAAGGCATACTGAACCAGCATGGCTACCACAGCATCTTGCAGCGGCATGCTATCCCATCCGGTTTGCGTTTAGTTGGACCATCATTTATTTTTCAACAGGGCAATGACCCCAACACACCTCCAGGCTGTGTAAGGGCTATTTGACCAAGAAGGAGAGTGATGGGGTGCTACGCCAGATGACCTGGCCTCCACAGTCACCAGACCTGAACCCAATCGAGATGGTTTGGGGTGAGCTGGACCGCAGAGTGAAGGCAAAAGGGCCAACAAGTGCTAAGCATCTCTGGGAACTCCTTCAAGATTGTTGGAAGACCATTTCCGGTGACTACCTCTTGAAGCTCATCAAGAGAATGCCAAGAGTGTGCAAAGCAGACATCAAAGCAAAAGATGGCTACTTTGAAGAACCTAGAATATAAAACATATTTTCAGTTGTTTCACACTTTTTTGTTAAGTATATAATTCCACATGTGTTAGTTCATAGTTTTGATGCCTTCAGTGTGAATGTACAATTTTCATAGTCATGAAAATACAGAAAAATCTTTAAATGAGGTGTGTCCAAACTTTTGGTCTGTACTGTATAGTGTAGAGATGTTTATATGGTATGGTGCTGTGTACATAGTCTAGTATATAGTTTGGAATCCACACTATATACACAGGCACATCCCTACACTATATAATATATATAGTATATAAACAGCTCGACTCTATATTCTTTTGCACAGTATATAGTGTGGAGCTGGGTATATAATTGATTGTAGAATATATTGTGGAGCTGTGTATGATTTGTATACTTCCCCTGCCCTGTATACATGGTGTCATTCTCAGTATCTGCTCTTATTATGTTTGCGTGTGTGTGTACATACATACACGCATAATATAATAATATGTATATCTCAACAATCTGATTAATTGTCAAAAAAATGGAGGACTCTTCTTTATTAGCCCATGTGGTTATGTTTCGGATTCATGTTCTGTTATGGAACTGAATTGTCATCATAGAGGCTGGCGTCTGCAGGGTACAAATGTATATATACAATGCACAGTACCACTCATCCTGTCCTGTATATATACAATGCACAGTACCACTCCTCCTGTCCTGTATATATACACTGCACAGTACCACTCCTCCTGTCCTGTATATATACACTGCACAGCACCACTCCTCCTGTCCTGTATATATACACTGCACAGTACCACTCCTCCTGTCCTGTATATATACACTGCACAGTACCACTCCTCCTGTCCTGTATATATACAATGCACAGCACCACTCCTCCTGTCCTGTATATATACACTGCACAGCACCACTCCTCCTGTCCTGTATATATACACTGCACAGTACCACTCCTCCTGTCCTGTACATATACACTGCACAGTACCACTTCTCCTGTCCTGTATATATACACTGCACAGTACTACTTCTCCTGTCCTGTATATATACACTGCACAGTACCACTCCTCCTGTCCTGTACATATACACTGCACAGTACCACTCCTCCTGTCCTGTATATATACACTGCACAGTACCACGCCTCCTGTCCTGTATATATACAGTGCACAGTACCACTCCTCCTGTCCTGTATATATACACAGCACAGCACCACTCCTCCTGTCCTGTATATATACACTGCACAGTACTACTCCTCCTGTCCTCTATATATACACTGCACAGTACCGCTCCTCCTGTCCTGTATATATACACTGCACAGCACCACTCCTCCTGTCCTGTATATATATGACGCGCCCCTGGGCCTGAGTCGCGCAGCGTTGCGCACGCGGGAGCCTACCCGGAGCCGGATCTGATAGGGGTAGTAGTCTCGTGGCGGTGACCCGGTCCGTGCCCAGGGAGTCAAACTGAGTGGCAGTATTTAGCAGTAGATGTTAGAATGTTCGACTACGCCACCCGTTGAATGCGGCTATGAGGCCGCCGCTGCAGGGCAGACCGCTGAGGCCGGTGGTACGATTGTGCAGCGTAGATGGTATAACCCCCAACGGGAGGGGTATGGCCTCAGGGCAGCCGACGTGTTTGAAGGGGGTAGCAGAATAGCATGCAGGTAGCAGGAACCACTCAGAGACGGTGCGGTGTAGTTCAGGGTCTTTACTGATGACAAAGGTAGACCCTCCCGGAGTACTGGCTAGCGATCGGGGCCTGGTCAGTCCGTGAGCAGATGGGATCTCCCCTGGCCAGGCGGAGTTGTAGGCCTCCCCAACTAATTGTATTCTTCTGGCTACCTTGCTAGAGGCGGGTAAAAGTAGCCCACGTCCCTCAGTGTACCGTGTGGTGCTCACCCGTATGGCCGGTGACTCGGGGCCTTCTGGTAGCTTCCGCTCCACGACGGCGGTGCTGGTCCCTTGCGTGTGACCGTGCCTTCGGGTTTCTTGGCCAGAGGACCTGAAATCCCCTGCCGGTCGGTTTCTGCTGCTGGGTAAGGATTAGTCCCCACAGCCTCGGACTCCGGGTCCGGTGAGAACTCTTCAATCAGGGCAAGCTCTACAGCTTCCAGCCCCTGACTCCTTTTAGCACTGCTCCCACTGAGCTCCTGATCTTTCTTTCCTATAGCTGCTCCTCTCCAGACCAGACTATGTCTCTGTCTGGGACTCCTCTTCTCCTCTTTCTCTCTAACCCTGCCTCAGCCCCAGTCTTATATAGGGGAAGTTCTTCCCCTCCCAGGACTGGGCAGGAGGTGTGGCATGCATAGGATTCCTGGCCAGGAGACCTCCCACCTGCTCTCAGACGTAATATTGCTATTACTGTGGAAACCAGACCCCTGGGGTGCCACATTCCCCCCTAGTGAAATTTAGTACTCCGGGACTAAACATACTTTTGTAAACATAACAAGTTATAAACAGAAACAGTACAATAAAGGAAAACACATTAGGATGGTCACGGCGTGTCCGCAACCGGGTGCAGTTTTTTGAAGAAAACAAGGGTGTCAATTCCACCAAAGAACAGGGAGCCGTAACCAGGTAGGGGTCTGTCCTGCCCCGAGTCTTTAACAGTCTTTAGTCCGTTCCTGGGTTACGCTCCAAACATATGTACAAAGGATTCCGGATAATCCATAAACGACACCTATAAAATAACTAGAAATACACAATTATTCACAAGCAACAATAAACAAGTACATACAAATAAAACAGTTTGAGCACTTTAAATCCTCCAACGTACGGGAAACTGGCCTCTAGTGACCCTAGTAGACCTACGGAGCTGACTGACTGGTCCTGAGCTACAGGGTGTAGGGGCTGTCAAAGGTAAACTGGGCAGCTGTCTACGAGCTCTTTGGCTCACTAGGGGCACGGCAGGCTTACTATAAGCAGAGGGTTGATCCTCCTGGTCTGCTTGTGTGGGGTCTTCTGCCTCCTGGACCGGCTGCTCTTCCAGCTCTACCTGTTTCTCCGTAGGTACTTGAGATGCTGGTTGGAGGAAGGTGAGGACGGGTACCACAACAGCGCCATTGACTTGAGTCCAAGACCGAGGGAAGTCTCCGAGCACAGTACTGACCATATCTTCCCTTTCCTCTGCGGGTCGAGGGTCTTCCTGTTCTTCTTCAGGGTTCCGTAGCTGTTCGGGACACTTCTTCAGGTGATCTCGGGATACAATGGCTGTGGTTTCTCCTCCATCCTTACTGATTGTGCAGACTTTCGGGTTCTCATGGCTTGAGGGCAGTACGGTGTACGGGTCCTTCTCCCACTGGTCGTCCAACTTGTGGAGCCGTCTCTTCCTCTTCAAGACCTGCTCTCCAGGTACCAGGGGAACAGCGGGAGCATACTGGTTGTAAGTCTTCTCCTGTCTTTCTCTAGCTTGACAGAGACTTCGCTCCACGCTCTCCTGTACTTTCCGGTACTGCTGCTGCCTCTCTGTGTCCCAGTCTGCTTCTGGTGAAGTGTCCTCGGGTGTCAGGACTCCCATATCCAGGTCAACAGGCAGCTTACCAGGTCTTGCTCTCATTAGGTAAGCCGGGGTACAGTTGGTAGAACCTACAGGGATGTGGTTGTATAGGTCCACCAGATCAGGCAGTTTCTCAGGCCACAGACTGCGTTCTTCCAGGGGCAATGTTTTCAAAAGGTCTATCACCACCTGGTTCATTTTCTCGCAGAGTCCATTGGTTTGTGGATGATAGGGTGTTGTTCTTATCTTCCGGCAGCCATACAGAGTGCAGAACTCCTGGAAGACCTCCGCTTCAAAGGCAGGTCCCTGGTCCGTCAGCACCTGCTCTGGGTATCCGTGTGGACGGCAGAAGTGCTGCTGGAAGGCTCTAGCTGCTGTTTGAGCCGTTAAGTCCTTGACGGGGACGACAACCAAGAACCGGGAGTAGTGATCCACGATGGTTAACGCATAGACGTAGCCACTTCTGCTGGGGGTCAGTTTTACATGATCCAAGGCTACCAGTTCCAACGGCTGCTTGGTGACGATGGACTGCAGGGGAGTCTTCTGGCTAGCACGGTCCTTCCTTCTTAGGTTGCATGGGCCACAGTCTCTGCACCACCTCTCGATGGTTCCTCTCATGCCTACCCAATGGAACCGCCCGCGCAGCAGGAACTCCAGCTTCTTCCATCCGAAGTGCCCAGCTCCGTCGTGGTATGCCTCCAGTACCATAGCCGCGTCTCTTCTTGGCACCACTACTTGCCAGATTAGTTCATGCGTCCGGGAGTTAACCATTCTTCGGCACAACTTCCCCTTGTAAAGGAACAGTCGACTCTTCTCAACCCACAGTTGCTTGGCCTCCTCCGGAGCGTCTGGGTCAAGGCGGGCATCTGGCTGAGTCAGCATCTCCTTCACCAGTCGGACGGCGGGGTCACTGTCTTGCGTTTCCGCCCAGTTGTAATGAGGTAAGGGGTTGAACGTAGCAGATTGCTTACCCCTTACACGGTGGGAATACTGGATAGTCCCATGATGGTGGAACGCTGGGAGTTCAACTTCTTCCAGTTCCTCTGGATCTTCCCCTACGTCCGGTAGGTTTGGCATTCTGGACAAGGCATCCGCGTTGGTATTGGAGCGTCCTGCCCGGTATTTGATCGTGAACTCATAGTTGGACAGGCGGGCCATCCATCTCTGCTCCAGGGCACCGAGTCTTGCCGTATCCAGGTGTGTCAACGGGTTGTTATCCGTGTACACGGTGAACCGGGAAGAGGCGAGGTAGTGCCTAAAGCGTTCGGTGACTGCCCACACCACTGCCAGGAACTCTAGCTTGAATTAGCTGTAATTCTCAGGGTTTCTTTCGGTGGGTCGCAGTTTTCGGCTGGCGTAAGCAATTACCCGTTCTTTCCCCTGCTGGTCGGTTTCTAGCCCGACGTTACTTGCGTCGGTGTAGAGGATAAAGGGCTGGCTGTAATCAGGGTACGCCAGGGTTTCATTCCCCGTGAGGGCCATCTTCAGCTGGCGGAAGGACTCTTCTTCCAGCTTCTCCCATCTGAAGGGTGACTTCTGGTTCTTGGCCTTCCTGGACTGGCCTATCAGGAGGTCCTGCATAGGAGCTGCCTTTTTGGTGAAACCGGGAATGAATCTTCGGTAGTAGCCTACCAACCCGAGGAACTGCCGCACTTCCTTTACGCTGGAGGGGCTTGGCCATTCCTTAATTGCGGTGATCTTATCAGGGTCGGGAGCCACTCCGTCAGCACTCACCACGTGTCCCAGGTACTGCACCTTTGGTTTCAGGAGGTGACACTTGGAGGGTTTCACCTTTAGGCCGTAGTTTGCCAGGGCTTCGAACACTTCTGCCAGGTGTTTCAGGTGGTCCTCGTAGGTCTTGGAGTAGACGATGACATCGTCCAGGTATAACAGGACCGTCTCGAAGTTTCGGTGTCCCAGACAGCATTCCATCAATCGTTGGAAGGTTCCTGGTGCGTTGCAGAGTCCGAACGGCATGCAGGTAAACTCACTAAGTCCCATCGGGGTGGTGAATGCGGTCTTCTCCCGGTCCGCCTCTGCTACAGGAACCTGCCAGTACCCGCTAGTGAGATCCAAAGTGGAGAAGAAGTTAGCAGATTTTAAAGCAGCCAAAGACTCCTCTATCCTTGGTAAGGGGTACGCATCTTTGTGTGTGATACGGTTGATTTTCCGGTAATCTACACACATTCTCATGGTGTTGTCCTTCTTTTTAACCAAGACTAGTGGAGCTGCCCAGGGGCTACAGCTATCCCTGATTACTCCAGCCTCCTTCATGTCTCTAAGCATCCCCTTGGCGTGTTGGTAGTGTGCAGGGGGTACGGGTCGGTATCTCTCCTTTATGGGAGGATGGTCTCCCGTGGGGATGTGGTGTTCTACCCCCTTTACTCGCCCGAAGTCTAACGGGTGTTTACTAAACACTCTCTCGTACTCTTGAACCACCCGATAGACTCCTTGTTTCTGGTGTGAGGGAGTGGAGTCAGTACCCAGATGTAGTTGCTGACACCAGTCCTCCATTGGTTTCTTAGAGCCGTTACCTTCCTCTGGGTGAGATGGAGGCAAGGGTTCCACTGACTGTACAGAATTTTGGTCGATGGTATACAATTTGGCTAGCGTGGCATACCGGGGCAGGTATACTTCCCTCTTCCCGATATTTATTATGCAAACGGGCACCCTCCCATGGCGTACATCAACCACCCCCCGTGTGTCAAAATGGTGGGCCTACTGTCTGAGTAGACTGGTTCTACCATTGCCTGGTAATCTCTACCTCTCAGACCAATAGCTGCCCGGCACCAAATCATCATTTCACTTTTCGGGGGCATGGCAATAGGGAAAGGGTCACACATTCTCACGCTTCCTATCTCACCACCGGAGAGTTCCACCTGTTGCCACCGCATCAGTGCCCGGATCTCTTTTTGGAGCACTCGCTGCTGGCCGGAGCTGGCGTTCTTGGCAACCTGCTGTAAAATGAAAATCACCTCTGCAAGACAATTTTCAATCACATTAGTTCCTAGAGTTATCTTTGGGTGACTCTCGCGCTTGTCAATGTCTACAATGATCAGTCCCTGTGCTGCCAGTTCGACTCTACCGATTTTAATGGTCATCTCTTTAAATCCGATCTGTGGCACGGGCTGACCATTGCTGGCAATGATACTCAAGTCGTCGTCAGGGTAGCGGGTTATATCCGAGTCATTCCAGTACTGCTTGAAGAGCACGTACGGGATGGTGGTGACCTGTGACCCGGTGTCAAGTAGGGCACTCATAGGAATGCCATCCAGTACCACAGGCAAGACTGGACGTCCTCCCACGTATTTGTCACGCCAGTTCGATGGGCCTGGTGATCTTATTCCTAGGGGTTGGCCCTCTACCCCAGGTTGTGCCAGTTTAAAGGACAGTACCTTGTCATATGTCCGGGTTGATTGCAGCGGCGGCAGATGGGTTGTCCGTCCTCGTTGTATCGGTCGCTGGGTCTTCCTCTGGCCGGTGGGGTCCTCCTTGGTCGACGCCACGGGATGTCCTCCGGTCCGGATGCCAGCTGGATCTTCCCTGGAGCAGAAACCTGTAAAGACTGCACAGTTCGGGTTAGCGCAGCAACGCTTTTAGCTAGCTCTTGGACCTGATGGTGCAGGTCTGGAGCCGGGTCATTGTTCAAAGCCTGCGCGTCAGCTCCCACAGGCCCTGCCGACAAGGGCGCCGCCTCCCGGTGGTAAGCGGTAGTAGGGCGCCTGTGGGTCACCACGCCACCCGGTGCCGGTTCTCGGAGCACCCGGATGGCTCTGTCCTTGAACTGTGCAAATTCCAGATGAGGATCCTGTAAGGCCATTGCCCGCAACTGGGTTCGGTGGGCATTGCAATATAGTCCCTCTATAAATTGTTCGGTCAACAGCCTGTCCTCGTTTCCCACGCCATCAGGGTCGGTCTGCTTAATGGCTCTCAGGGCCTCTTGTAGGTTTAGTGCATAGTCCCTTATATTCTCATGTGCTCGCTGTTTGCACCCGTAGAATTTAAGCTTAATCTCGGCTGAGGTGCGGGTATCAAAGGTGTCCTTCAGCCGGGTTAATATCCCTGCGACAGTCCTCCTCCTAGGTGGCCAGGACTTTACCTCCCTTTGGGCTGCCCCGGTTAGTTGGGCCACCAGGATGCTCACTTTTTGCTCTTCTGTGAGGGGGTACACCTGGAAGAGGCTATCCAGCTTTTCTCTAAAGTCATCCAGGGTATGTGACTCCCCTGAGTACTGGGGTAGCCAGGCTGCCCCCGGGATATAGGGCATGGTGAAAGGCATGACCGCAGCAGCGGCGGCGCTGGCGGTGGCTGTGGCAGTGAAGCTCTCCTCCGTATCCGACATCCTCCTCCCCCCTAGTGGACCGTGGCCTACCTTGCGATGATCCTCTTCCGTAGGCCGCGGTTCCGCAGTGGATCGTCAGGGTTGAGGACATTCCGTCGCGCTCCTGTGACGTCGGCGTCTGCTGGGCTCCTTCCAGGACCTTACGCAACGTCCTGACGTGAGGCGGGGCTTCAGTTCTCGCGCGCTTTCAGAGTCCACGCCCCTCTTCTTCCCGCGCGGCGTCTTCAAGATGGCGTCCAACGGCGGGAAAACTCCACGGATGGCGGGAAGAAGGCAGAAGATGGCGCCGGATGGCGGGAAAACTTCACGGATGGCGGGAAGAAGGCAGAAGATGGCGCCGGATGGCGGGAATCTTCACCACAGGTAAGTTTAACAGTCTTCTTTCAGGCACGCAGTACCCGGTGGTTGCGGGCACGGAATCCTGCCGACTACGCCAAAAGTTGACGCGCCCCTGGGCCTGAGTCGCGCAGCGTTGCGCACGCGGGAGCCTACCCGGAGCCGGATCTGATAGGGGTAGTAGTCTCGTGGCGGTGACCCGGTCCGTGCCCAGGGAGTCAAACTGAGTGGCAGTATTTAGCAGTAGATGTTAGAATGTTCGACTACGCCAACCGTTGAATGCGGCTATGAGGCCGCCGCTGCAGGGCAGACCGCTGAGGCTGGTGGTACGATTGTGCAGCGTAGATGGTATAACCCCCAACGGGAGGGGTATGGCCTCAGGGCAGCCGACGTGTTTGAAGGGGGTAACAGAATAGCATGCAGGTAGCAGGAACCACTCAGAGACGGTGCGGTGTAGTTCAGGGTCTTTACTGATGACAAAGGTAGACCCTCCCGGAGTACTGGCTAGCGATCGGGGCCTGGTCAGTCCGTGAGCAGATGGGATCTCCCCTGGCCAGGCGGAGTTGTAGGCCTCCCCAACTAATTGTATTCTTCTGGCTACCTTGCTAGAGGCGGGTAAAAGTAGCCCACGTCCCTGAGTGTACCGTGTGGTGCTCACCCGTATGGCCGGTGACTCGGGGCCTTCTGGTAGCTTCCGCTCCACGACGGCGGTGCTGGTCCCTTGCGTGTGACCGTGCCTTCGGGTTTCTTGGCCAGAGGACCTGAAATCCCCTGCCGGTCGGTTTCTGCTGCTGGGTAAGGATTAGTCCCCACAGCCTCGGACTCCGGGTCCGGTGAGAACTCTTCAATCAGGGCGAGCTCTACAGCTTCCAGCCCCTGACTCCTTTTAGCACTGCTCCCACTGAGCTCCTGATCTTTCTTTCCTATAGCTGCTCCTCTCCAGACCAGACTATGTCTCTGTCTGGGACTCCTCTTCTCCTCTTTCTCTCTAACCCTGCCTCAGCCCCAGTCTTATATAGGGGAAGTTCTTCCCCTCCCAGGACTGGGCAGGAGGTGTGGCATGCATAGGATTCCTGGCCAGGAGACCTCCCACCTGCTCTCAGACGTAATATTGCTATTACTGTGGAAACCAGACCCCTGGGGTGCCACATATACACTGCACAGTACCACTCCTCCTGTCCTGTATATATACACTGCACAGTACTACTCCTCCTGTCCTCTATATATACACTGCACAGTACCGCTCCTCCTGTCCTGTATATATACACTGCACAGCACCACTCCTCCTGTCCTGTATATATACACTGCACAGCACCACTCCTCCTGTCCTGTATATATACACTGCACAGCACCACTCCTCCTGTCCTGTATATATACACTGCACAGTACCACTCCTCCTGTCCTGTACATATACACTGCACAGTACCGCTCCTCCTGTCCTGTATATATACACTGCACAGCACCACTCCTCCTGTCATGTATATATACACTGCACAGTACCACTTCTCCTGTCCTGTATATATACACTGCACAGCACCACTCCTCCTGTCCTGTATATATACACTGCACAGCACCATTTCTCCTGTCCTGTATATATACACTGCACAGTACCACTTCTCCTGTCCTGTATATATACACTGCACAGAACCACTCCTCCTGTCCTGTATTTATACACTGCACAGTACCACTCCTCCTGTCCTGTACATATACACTGCACAGTACCACTCCTCCTGTCCTGTATATATACAGTGCACAGTACCACTCCTCCTGTCCTGTATATATACACTGCACAGCACCACTCCTCCTGTCCTGTATATACACTGCACAGTACCACTCCTCCTGTCCTGTATATATACACTGCACAGCACCACTCCTCCTGTACTGTATATATACACTGCACAGCACCACTCCTCCTGTCCTGTATATATACACTGCACAGCACCACTCCTCCTGTCCTGTATATATACACTGCACAGTACCACTCCTCCTGTCCTGTATATATACACTGCACAGCACCACTCCTCCTGTCCTGTATATATACACTGCACAGCACCACTCCTCCTGTCCTGTATATATACACTGCACAGCACCACTCCTCCTGTCCTGTATATATACACTGCACAGCACCACTCCTCCTGTCCTGTATATATACACTGCACAGCACCACTCCTCCTGTCCTGTATATATACACTGCACAGCACCACTCCTCCTGTCCTGTATATATACACTGCACAGCACCACTCCTCCTGTCCTGTGCATATACACTGCACAGCACCACTTCTCCTGTCCTGTATATATACACTGCAGGTCTTTTTTTTATTGATAGAATAAGTACAGTACATGACAGAACAATAATACATTACAGGACACCAAACATATGAACAAAACAAGACGACAAATTACAGAAAATAGAAACAAAATAAATCCCCCCAGGAATATATACATATACAAGAAATAACTATTATAAAACCTATAAAACCTCCGGCCCAGCTTCATTCATACTACTATATACAATTCCACACAACGCTCACACTGTCCTATATACACATAAAACACCATCCTATATACAAGATTATATACAATAAAACGCTAGAAACACAAAACACTAAACCTAATATAACGTATATACAACCGGAAACTAACACTAACCTACTGGTCCCACTGCCTGACCTTACAGTCACACCCTTACCGCACCTCATTCACACCACAGAAAACCAAAAATAACAATATATACAATAGTGACATGAACAATTTTAAACCTTTTTTTTTTTGTATATTTTTTTTTTTTGTATTTTTTTTTTTATGTTTTTTTTGTAATTTTTTAATATATATATAAAACACACACCTACACTAACTATCCCGCCACCCCTGATCCAGCTCTGGCCACAAAGTTCAGGATTACTCCGAGCTAGGATCAGACCCCAAAGTTTTTCCCCAGGCGGGGCCTGGACCAGGCCAGATCAGTCCTCTTATCACCGCTGATGAAGAACTTCCCCAAATCCCCCACCCAACCTAACTAAAACCCCCTATTATACATTATATACAATATATATGTGACACCCCAGGGGTCTGGTTGCCACAGTGATAGAGATATTATGTCTGAGAGCAGGTGGGAGGTCCTTTGGTCAGGGATCCTGTGCATGCCACACCTCCTGCCCAGTCTTGGGAGGGGAAGAACTTCCCCTGTATAAACCCGGGGCTGAGGCAGGGAGAGTCAGACAAGGAGAGTGGAGACAAGAAGCAGCATAGGAAACAGCAGAGTTACAAGGAGTCAGGGGCTGGCAGCTGCAGAGCTCGCCCTGACTAAGAAGATTCTTTACCGGACCCGGAGTCCGAGGCTGTGGGGACTAACTCCTACCCAGCAGCAGAATCCGTCAGGCAGGGGATTTCAGGTCCTCTGGCCCAGAAGCCCGAAGGCACGGTCACACGCGTGGGACCAGCACCGCCATCGTGGAGCGGAAGCCATTAGAAGGCCCCGAGTCACCGGCCATACGGGTGAGCACCACACGGTACACTCAGGGACGTGGGCTACTTACATCAGCTTCTAGCAAGGTAGCCAGAAGAGTACAGTCAGTTTGGGAGGCCTACAACTACGCCTGGCCAGGGGAGATCCCATCTGCTCAAAGACTGACCAGGCCCCGTTTGCTAGCAAGTACTCCGGGAGGGTCTGTCGTTGTTACCAGTAAAGACCCTGAACTACACCGTACCGTCTCTGAGTGGTTCCTGCTACCCCCATCATCCACGTCGGCTGCCCTGAGGCCATACCCCTCCCGTTGGGGGTTATACTATCACGCTGCACAATCCTACCACCGGCCTCAGCGGTCTGCCCTGCAGCAGCAGCTTCCTGACTGCACTCAACGGGTGGCGTCGTCATCAACTATTTACTACTAATAGACTGCCGTCTAGTTTGACTCCCTGGGCACGGACCGGGTCACCGCCACGAGACTACAACCCTCCACTGATCCGGCTCCGGGTAGGCTCCCGCGTGCGCAACGCAGCGCGACACAGGCCCAGGGGCGCGTCAACTTTGGCGTAGTCGGCAGGATTTCGTGCCCGCAACCACCGGGTACTGCGTGCCTGAAAAGCAAAGACTGTTCAAACTTACCAGTGGTGAAGGTTTCCCGCCATCCGGCGCCATCTTCTACCTTCTTCCCGCCATCCGCGAAGTTTTCCCGCCATCCGGCGCCATCTTCGACCTTCTTCCCGCCATCCGTGGAGTTTTCCCGCCATTGGACGCCATCTTGAGGACGCCGCGCGGGAAGAAGAGGGGCGTGGACTCCGAAAGCGCGCGAGAACTGAAGCCCCGCCTCACGTCCGGACGTTGCGTAAGGTCCTGGAAGGAGCCCAGCAGACGCCGACGTCACAGGAGCGCGACGGAAGGTCCTCAACCCTGACGATCCACTGCGGAGCCGCGGCCTACGGAAGAGGATCATCGCAAGGTAGGCCACGGTCCACTAGGGGGGAGGAAGATGTCGGATACGGAGGAGAGCTTCACTGCCTCAACCCCCGCCAGCGCTACCGCTGCTGCAGTTATGCCCTTCACCATGCCCTATATCCCGGGAGCAGCTTGGCTACCCCAGTACTCAGGGGAGTCACATACCCTGCATGACTTTAGAGAAAAGCTGGATAGCCTCTTCCAGGTGTACCCCCTCACAGAAGAGCAAAAAGTGAGCATCCTGGTGGCCCAACTAACCGGGGCAGCCAAAAGGGAAGTAAAATCCTGGCCACCTGGGAGGAAGACTGTCGCAGGGATACTAACCCGGCTGAAGGACACCTTTGATACCCGCACCTCAGCCGAGATTAAGCTTAGATTCTACGGGTGCAAGCAGCGAGCGCATGAGAGTATAAGGGACTATGCACTAAACCTACAAGAGGCCCTGAGGGCCATAAAGCAGACCGACCCTGATGGGGTGGGAAACGAGGACAGGCTATTGACTGAACAATTTATAGAGGGTTTATATTGCAATGCCCACCGAACCCAGTTGCGGGCAATGGCCTTACAGGATCCCCATCTGGACTTTGCACAGTTCAAGGATAGAGCTATCCGGGTGCTCCGAGAACCAGCACCGGGTGGCGTTGTTACCCACAGGCGCCCAGCTATCACTTACCACCAGGAGGCGGCGCCCTTGTCGGCAGGGCCTGTGGGAGCTGATGTGCAGGCTTTGGACAATGACCCGGCTCCAGACCTACACCATCAGGTCCAAGAGCTAGCTAAGAGCGTTGCTGCGCTAACCCGAACTGTGCAGTCTTTACAGGTTTCCACCCCAGGGAAGATCCAGCTGGCATCCGGACCGGAGGACATCCCGTGGCGTCGACCAAGGAGGACCCCACCGGCCAGAGGAAGACCCAGTGACCGATACAGCGAGGACGGACGACCCATCTGCCGCCGCTGCAATCAACCCGGACATATGGAAAGGTACTGTTCTTTAAACGGGCACAACCTGGGGTAGAGGGCCAACCCCCAGGAAAAAGATCACCAGGCCCATCGAACTGGCGCGACAGATATGTGGGAGGACGTCCAGTCTTGCCTGTGGTACTGGATGGCATTCCCATGAGTGCCCTACTGGATACCGGGTCACAGGTCACCACCATCCCGTACGTGCTCTTCAAGCAGTACTGGAATGACTCGGATATTACCCGCTACCCTGACGACGACTTGAGTATCATCGCCAGCAATGGCCAGCCCGTGCCACAGATCGGATTTAAAGAGGTGACCCTCAAAATCGGTAGAGTCGAACGGGCCGCACAGGGACTGATCATTGTAGATATTGATAAACATGAGAGTCACCCAAAAATAACTCTAGGAACTAACGTAATTGAAAATTGTCTTGCAGAGGTGATTTTCCTTTTACAGCAGGTTGCCAAGAACGCCAGCTCCGGCGAGCAGCGGGTGCTCCAGAAAGAGATCCGGGCACTGATGCAACGGCAACAAGTGGAACTCTCCGGCGGTGAGATTGGTAGCGTAAGAATGTGTGACCCTTTTCCTATTGCCATGCCCCCAAAAAGTGAAATGATGATTTGGTGCCGGGCAGCTATTGGTCTGAGAGGTAGAGATTACCAGGCAATGGTAGAACCAGTTTACTCAGACAGTAGGCCCACCATTTTGACAGCACGGGGGGTGGTCAATGTACGCCATGGGAGGGTGCCCATTCGCATAATAAATATCGGGGAGAGGGAAGTGTACCTGCCCCGGTATGCCACGCTAGCCAAATTATATACCACTAATCAAAATTCTATACAATCTGTGGAACCCTTGCCTCCATCTCACCCGGAGGAAGGTAACGGCTCTAAGAAAGACATGGAGGACTGGTGTCAGCAACTACATTTGGGTACTGATTCCACTCCCTCACATCAGAAACAAGGAGTCTATCGGGTGGTTCAAGAGTATGAGAGAGTGTTTAGTAAACACCCGTTAGACTTCGGGCGAGTCAAGGGGGTAGAACACCGCATCCCCACGGGAGATCATCCTCCCATAAAAGAGAGGTATCGACCCGTACCCCCTGCACATTACCAACACGCCAAGGGGATGCTTAGAGACATGAAGGAGGCTGGGGTAATCCGGGATAGCTGTAGCCCCTGGGCAGCCCCACTAGTTTTAGTCAAAAAGAAAGACAACACCATGAGGATGTGTGTAGATTACCGGAAAATCAACCGTATCACACACAAGGATGCGTACCCCTTACCAAGGATAGAGGAGTCATTGGCTGCTTTAAGATCTGCTAACTTCTTCTCTACCTTGGATCTCACTAGCGGGTACTGGCAGGTTCCTGTAGCAGAGGCGGACCGGGAGAAGACCGCATTCACCACCCCGATGGGACTTAGCGAGTTCACCTGCATGCCGTTCGGACTCTGCAACGCCCCAGGAACCTTCCAACGATTAATGGAGTGCTGTCTGGGCCACAGAAACTTCGAGACGGTCCTGTTGTACCTGGACGATGTCATCGTATACTCCAAAACTTATGAGGACCACCTGAAACACCTGGCGGAGGTGTTCGAAGCTCTGGCGAGTTAC
Source organism: Phyllobates terribilis (assembly GCF_046119375.1). NCBI lineage: Eukaryota > Metazoa > Chordata > Amphibia > Anura > Dendrobatidae > Phyllobates > Phyllobates terribilis. The sequence goes on from NW_027363046.1 coordinate 1,090,618, forward strand.
GGCCTAAAGGTGAAACCCTCCAAGTGTCACCTCCTGAAACCAAAGGTGCAATACCTGGGACACGTGGTGAGCGCTGACGGAGTGGCTCCCGACCCCGATAAGATCACCGCAATTAAGGGATGGCCAAGCCCCTCCAGCGTAAAAGAAGTGCGGCAGTTCCTAGGGTTGGTAGGCTACTACCGAAGGTTTATTCCCGGTTTCACCAAAAAGGCAGCGCCTATGCAGGACCTCCTGATAGGCCAGTCCCGAAAGGCCAAGAACCAGAAGCCGCCCTTCAAATGGGAAGAGCTAGAAGAAGAGTCCTTCCGCCAGCTGAAGATGGCCCTCACGGGGGATGAAATCTTGGCGTACCCGGACTATAGCCAGCCCTTCATCCTCTACACCGACGCCAGTAACATCGGGCTAGGAGCCGTACTGTCCCAGATTCAGCAGGGGAGAGAACGAGTAATCTCCTATGCCAGCCGAAAACTGCGACCCACCGAAAGGAACCCCGAGAATTACAGCTCATTTAAGCTAGAGTTCCTGGCCGTGGTATGGGCAGTCACCGAGCGCTTTAGGCATTACCTCGCTTCTTCCCGGTTCACCGTATACACGGATAACAACCCGTTGACACACCTGGACACGGCAAGACTCGGTGCCCTGGAGCAGAGGTGGATGGCCCGTCTGTCCAACTACGAGTTCACAATCAAATACCGGGCAGGACGCTCCAATACTAACGCGGATGCCCTGTCCAGGATGCCCAACCTGCCGGACGAAGGAGAAGATCCGGAGGGACTGGAAGAAGTTGAACTCCCTGCGTTCCACCGTCATGGGACTATCCAGTATTCCCACCGGGTAAGGGGTAAGCAGGCTGCTACGTTGAACCCCTTACCCCACTACAACTGGGCGGAAACGCAAGACAGCGACCCTGCCGTCCGACTGGTGAAGGAGATGCTGACTCGGCCGGAGGCTCGCCTTGAACCAGACGCTCCGGAGGAAGCCAAACAACTATGGGCGGAGAAGAGTCGACTATTCCTTTACAAGGGGAAGTTGTGCCGCAGAATGGTCAACTCCCGGACGCATGAATTACTCTGGCAAGTAGTGGTGCCACGAAGAGACGCAGCCATGGTGATGGAGGCATACCACGACGGAGCTGGACACTTTGGGTGGAAAAAGCTGGAGTTCCTGCTGCGCGAGTGGTTCCACTGGGTAGGCATGAGGGGAACCATCGAGAAGTGGTGCAGAGATTGTGGCCCGTGCAACCTGAGAAGGAAGGACCGAGCCAGCCAGAAGACTCCCCTGCAGTCCATCGTCACCCGGCAACCGTTGGAACTGGTAGCCTTGGATCATGTAAAACTGACCCCAAGCAGAAGTGGCTACGTCTACGCGTTAACCATCGTGGATCATTACTCCCGGTTCTTGGTTGTCGTCCCCGTCAAGGACTTAACGGCTCAAACAGCAGCTAGAGCCTTCCAGCAGCACTTCTGCCGTCCACACGGGTACCCGGACCAAGTGCTGACGGACCAGGGACCTGCCTTTGAAGCGGAGGTCTTCCAGGAATTCTGCAATCTGTATGGCTGCCGGAAGATAAGGACGACACCCTACCATCCGCAAACTAATGGACTTTGTGAAAAAATGAACCAGGTGGTAATGGATCTTCTAAAAACATTGCCCCTGGAAGAACGCAGTCTGTGGCCTGAGAAGTTGCCCGATCTGGTGGACCTATACAACCACATCCCGGTAGGTTCCACCAACTGTACCCCGGCTTACCTAATGAGGGCGAGACCTGGTAAGTTACCTGTTGACCTGGAAATGGGAGTCCTGACACCTGAGGACACTTCACCAGAAACAGACTGGGACACAGAGAGGCAGCAGCAGTACCTGAGAGTACAAGAGAGCGTGGAGCGAAGTCTCTGTCAGGCTAGGGAAAGACAAGAGAAGACTTACAACCAGTATGCTCCCGCTGTTCCCCTGGTACCCGGAGAGCAGGTCTTGAAGAGGAAAAGACGGCTCCACAAGTTGGATGACCAGTGGGAGAAGGACCCGTACACCGTACTGCCCTCAAGCCACGAGAACCCGAAGGTCTGTACCATCAGTAAAGACGGAGGGGAAACCACAGCCATTGTATCCCGGGACCACCTGAAGAAGTGTCCCGAACAACTGAGGAACCCTGAAGAGGAACAAGAAGACCATCGACCCGTGGGAGAAAGGGAAGATATGGTTAGTACCGTGCTCGGGGACTTCCCTCGGTCTTGGACTCAAGTCAATGGTGCAGTTGTGGTACCCGTACTCACCTTCCTCCAACCATCATCCCAAGAACCTACGGAGCAACGGGTAGAGCTGGAAGAACAGCCGGTCCAGGAGGCAGAAGACTCCACACGAGTAGAACAGGAGAATCAACCCTCTGCTTATAGTGAGCCTGCCGTACCCCTAGTGAGACAAAGAGCCGGTAGACAGCTGCCCAGTTTACCCTTGACAGCTCCTACACCCTGTAGTTCAGGGCCAGACAGTCAGCTCCGTAGGTCCACTCGGGCCACTAGAGGCCAGTTACCCGCACGCTGGAGAATTTAAAGTGTATAAATTGTTTTATTTATGTTTTTCTGTGTCTTGTTGCTTGTGTATAATTTTGTGTTTCTAGTTATTTTTAGGAAACCTTGGTGGATTTACCGGGAATCCTTCTATATAGTTGGAGCGTAACCCAGGATGGACTAGAGACTGTTAAGGACTCGGGGTAGGACAGACCCCTACCTGGTTACGTCTCCCTGTGTTGGTGAAATGGACACCTTTGCTTTTCTTCAAAGACTGCATCCGGTTGCGGACACGCCGTAACCATCTTATGTGTTTTTCTTATAGTATTGTTATTGTTATACTTTGTTATGTTTTTCTAAATGTGTTTAGTCCCGGAGTACTAAATTTCACTAGGGGGGAATGTGACACCCCAGGGGTCTGGTTGCCACAGTGATAGAGATATTATGTCTGAGAGCAGGTGGGAGGTCCTTTGGTCAGGGATCCTGTGCATGCCACACCTCCTGCCCAGTCTTGGGAGGGGAAAAACTTCCCCTGTATAAACCCGGGGCTGAGGCAGGGAGAGTCAGACAAGGAGAGTGGAGACAAGAAGCAGCATAGGAAACAGCAGAGTTACAAGGAGTCAGGGGCTGGCAGCTGCAGAGCTCGCCCTGACTAAGAAGATTCTTTACCGGACCCGGAGTCCGAGGCTGTGGGGACTAACTCCTACCCAGCAGCAGAATCCGTCAGGCAGGGGATTTCAGGTCCTCTGGCCCAGAAGCCCGAAGGCACGGTCACACGCGTGGGACCAGCACCGTCATCGTGGAGCGGAAGCCATTAGAAGGCCCCGAGTCACCGGCCATACGGGTGAGCACCACACGGTACACTCAGGGACGTGGGCTACTTACATCAGCTTCTAGCAAGGTAGCCAGAAGAGTACAGTCAGTTTGGGAGGCCTACAACTACGCCTGGCCAGGGGAGATCCCATCTGCTCAAAGACTGACCAGGCCCCGTTTGCTAGCAAGTACTCCGGGAGGGTCTGTCGTTGTTACCAGTAAAGACCCTGAACTACACCGTACCGTCTCTGAGTGGTTCCTGCTACCCCCATCATCCACGTCGGCTGCCCTGAGGCCATACCCCTCCCGTTGGGGGTTATACTATCACGCTGCACAATCCTACCACCGGCCTCAGCGGTCTGCCCTGCAGCAGCAGCTTCCTGGCTGCACTCAACGGGTGGCGTCGTCATCAACTATTTACTACTAATAGACTGCCGTCTAGTTTGACTCCCTGGGCACGGACCGGGTCACCGCCACGAGACTACAACCCTCCACTGATCCGGCTCCGGGTAGGCTCCCGCGTGCGCAACGCAGCGCGACACAGGCCCAGGGGCGCGTCATATACAGAACACAACCTACACACTCACCATCCAAGGCTCAAGTTCGATGCCGGCAAACCTTCTATTCAGGAGACAGAAATACAAAACAAAAATCTAGGGTGGAAAGACATCAGCCCACCACCAGGATATAGGAGTACTACCGGACTAAGGCACCCTGAAGGAAAAGCCCCTCCAGAGACGGGCCGCCCTCCGGGCACCCAGTCTTTCATACTCCAGAGAATGTACCTTCACCAGGTCACCTAGGATGTTCCTACAGACTTCATCTACATGGAGGATTTTACTCTGCGTCGAAACTAAAACTCGTGCGTTCCACGTGAAATACCTGACCACTGCGCTGACTATGAATAAAGTGTCTCGGTCCCTTCTCCCAAGGTCTCCGAACGCTCCATAGGCCCACCCGGGGTACGACAGAGTAGCCAGCCGCAGCCAACCAATGGAAGTCCCCACCCTGTTGTACACCTCTGCATTAAAGGGACAATGAAGCAGGAAGTGCTCCATGCTTTCCAGCACGTTAGCACAAGCCTCACGGGGGCAATTCCTGTCCTCGGAGCTCCTGTACTTCAAATTGTCCCTCACATACAGCTTACCATGGAAGTCCCAGTACTTCTCGGGGATCCTGCTAGAATTTAACAAACTCAACCCAACCTCCAGATCCCGACTTGGGCAGTCTTTGAGGGCCAATGGACTCTGAAAATGAGAAACCAAGACCCTCATATCGAGGAGTTTCCTCGGGAGGGACCTCACCTCCCACATTCCCAGACCCCATCGGCGGATTATTGTCAGAACCGGGGTAACATAAGCCGGGAGATGCCCGTGTGGTGTGCGAAGATCCTTCAATCTTCCCCCTGTCTCCCATTCCTGGAAGAAAGGCTGAAACCATCCCTTGCAGGAGAATACCCACGGAGGAGCCCTCTCTTTCCAGAGGTTTGACACGTTCACTTTCAAGAAGGTGTTCACTAGGAACACCACGGGGTTCACCATATTCAAACCCCCTAGTCTCCTCGTGTGGTAAGTGACCTCCCGCTTGACTAGGTTCAGTCTGTTACCCCATAACATCTGGAAGAACAGACTGTAGACCCGTGTCCAGAGAGGCTCTGGCAAGACACAGACGCTGCCCAGGTAGATTAGCAAGGGGAGCAGGAAAGCTTTGCACAGGCCAACCCTTTCCCTCAGGGTCAAAGAACATCCCCTCCATTGGTCCACTCTTTGGGCGACACCTTTGATTCTGCCTTCCCAGTTTTTCGTGGAGTAATCACCCTGGCCGAATTCAATGCCCAGGACTTTGGCATGTTCTTGGGGTTCGGGGAGGGTGTCCGGAAGATCAAACCCGGGATCTCCGCCTCCCAGCCAGAGACTATCACACTTATCCTGGTTGACCTTGGACCCGGATGCTCCAAGTAGCGCTCCACTCGCTGCCTCCCCTTGCGAAGAAACAAATACGGTGACATCGTCCGCGTAGGCCACCACCCTCAGGATAGCCTCCGGTGCCGCCCCGCCCATCCGCACCCCCGCCAACGGTCCACAATCGATCCTTCTGAGGAAGGGATCGATTGCAAACGCGTAAAGCAAAGGGCTAAGAGGACAGCCCTGACGGACACCGGATCCTACCCCGAAAGGTCGTCCAATCCACCCATTCACCAGAGGGAAAGTCTCAGCCCCTGCATATAAGGTCTTAAGCCTGTCCACAAACCCTCCAGGCAGACCATACCTCAAAAGAGTGGACCAGAGGTACTCGTGGTTAACCCGATCAAAGGCTTTTGCCTGATCCAAGGTCAGCAAGAACCCCTTCCAGAGGCCCGCCCTGCCTTGCTCCACGGCCTCTCGGACACCTAGAACAGCACTAAAAGTGCTACGGCCAGGAATGCAACAGTGCTGAACCTCCGAAAGGAGCCGGGGTGCAAACTTCACCAGCCTGTTGAAAAGTATCTTAGCCAAAATCTTCCTGTCCACATTGAGAAGTGCTATGGGACGCCAGTTCTCAATGCGTGACGGATCCTTACCCTTTGACAAAATGATCAAAGCTGACCTCCTTAACGATCTCGGCAGAGTGCCCGAGGAGAGACACTCGTTAAGCACCTGAGTCAAGAGGGGGACCAAAGAGTCCCTAAAGGTCCTAAAGAACTCGGATGTTAAGCCATCCGGACCTGGCGACTTTTTGGGCCTAAGCCCATCGATCGCCAGTCTCACTTCCTCTTCTTTGATCGCTTCTGCCAAATCGCCCAGCGAGAGGTCAGCCCCTGGCTCAGGAACAGATTCAGTCAGGTAAGCCGACATCCCGTCACGATCAAGCTCCCTCTTTCCCAAGAGGTGCGAGTAGTGTGAACTGACGACCTCCAAGATCACTGACCTGGACCTTCTCAGGGACCCCGTACTCTCCACCAGCCCCGTCACTATCTTACTATTCACTGACATCTTACAGTTTCTGTAAGGGTCGGGCGAGCAGTACTCCCCGTAGTCCCTCTCGAAAACCATAGATGCGTGCCTATCGTACTGACACCTCTTCAGCAAGGACTTCATACTGGAGATCTCCTCGCGGCTACCTCCAGTCAAGACAAGATGCTCGAGTTTCCTCCTCAGGCTCTGATACAGGCGATCCCTGTTCAGGCTTCTGAAGTTCGAGAGCTGCCGGAAGAATCTCGCCACCCGATTTTTGAACATCTCCCACCACTCTGACTTAGTGTTACTTAGGCCCAGCAATGGTACCTGGCTCTGAAATAATTCCTCAAAAGAACGTCTTACAGCTTCTTCCTCAAGGAGTGACGAATTCAGCTTCCAATAACCTCTTCCCATCCGAGGAGTCTCTGTAACGTTCAGAGAAAACATAATCAAACAGTGATCGGAGAACTCCACCTCCACAACCAACAACGGTGAAGAGACGGCCTCCTCCTTCAAATAAAACCTGTCTAGCCTAGACCTGCACTGACTACCTCTAGAAAAGGTGAATCCCGTGTTGCCCGGGTTGTGCCGGATGTGGACATCCACCAGGTGAGCCTCACTCACTATCCTGTTTAACGCGACCCAGTCATAAGACAGCCGGTCTCCGGAACCTCCTCTATCACAGGATCTCGTGACATTGTTGAAATCCCCTCCGAAGACCACCTGCCGACTCGAAAATAAAAAAGGTTTGATCTTCAGGAAGAGACATTTGCGGTCCCACTTGGACTGGGGACCATAGATGTTAATGAGCCGAAGCTCTTGTCCCCCCATGGAGACATCTAGGATCAAGCATCTCCCCATTTCTAATTCGATCACTCGTCTGCATTCAACCGCTGCGGTCTTAAAAAGGACCGCCACCCCGCTATACGGCTCGGCCGCAAGAGACCAGTAGGAGGGCCCATGCCTCCACTCCCGCCTTGCTTTATGCAAGGTTGATATATCGGTCAACCTGGTCTCCTGCAAAAATAAAATGTCGGCGTCAAGTTGGCCGAGAAAATGAAAGGCCGTGTACCTTGCCGCATCTGACTTTATGCTGCAAACATTAATAGTTGCCAACGTCAACAGGGTGGGTGCCGCCATCATGAATGGTTGAATTAGATAGCCTTTTTCTTCCCACCACTGACAGTCCCAACCTCTTCCTCCGATAATGACGGGTTTTTAGTGCGCTTAAGACAAACAGACTCGTCCATTCTCTCCTTACATACATTCTTGCCCCCGTCTGGTGGTCCTGGGTTAGTCGTCCCCCCAGAGGGCTTTGTATTTGCCCCCGAGAGGAAGACCCAGCCATCTCCTGAGCCCCAACCAACTTGACCTCCGGCCCCGGGTCCCCATTTCCCCCCTGCAGAGGGAGGTCCTGGAGAGCCCCGAACCGGTTGGAGAGATCCACCAGAGGGGGGGCGGCTGAACCCTCCAATGGCGCTTGGATCACGGCCAGAGAGTCAGAGGGGTCGCACTCCAAAGAGGCAGCTCGAGACCTGGTCCCCCTCCTACCTCTGGCCGTTTTCCTGTTACCCTTTTTCTTTTTTTGTGACCACTCCCCCTCTCCCTCATCTAGACTGTCACCAGAAGAGGGTTCCTGGGAAGACGTGGCGTCCTCTCGCTCTTCCCTTTCAAGTCTCTTGACCTCCTCGCTCAATTCACTGTCTTTAGGATCCTCAGCTGCAAGTGAAGTACCTGGGTCAGAGTTTAGGGACATTACTCCCTGCCCCCTGTCCCCACAGCGCTGCTCCTGCCGCATGATGGTGGATGGCGGCAGCTTGCTCCTCACCGGTTCCCTGCCTCCCCGCCTCTACTGGTCCCTTCACCGGCAAGATTAGTCCTGGCTTTCGCCTGTCCCGCACTCGCCGCTTTCAGGACAGCATTGGCGAAGGAACGTGGAGAGCGACTGAACGGGTGACCGAGGTCACCACACAAGTTACACCTAATCCTGCGACAGGCAGCAGCAAGATGACCAAGGTCCCCACACAGTGCGCATTTCTGGGTGGTACACTGCGCACTGAAGTGTGTGGGGCTACCGCACCTGTGACAGACCTTAGGCTGCCCCCGGTAGAAAATCAAGATCCTATCCCTCCCCAAAAAGGTTGAGGAGGGGATATGGGTAATAGTGTTTCCCGAAACCTTCAATCTCACCATGAAGGTCCAGGCTCCTGACCAGATACTATGGCCATTCAGATTCTTTTCGGGAATATTGGTGACCTCTCCGTATCGACTCACCCAGGTCGTAATGTCCATACAGGAAAGCGACTCGTTACTAGTCAAAACGGTCACTTTCCTGACTGAATCTTGGCGGGTTATTGCCAGGGGAAAGAGACCATGCCATTCGGGGCGACTCCGAGCCAGCTCATGGCGAGACCAGAAAAGCTCAAGGCCCTCCGGTCTCACGAAGCTGACATCGAAGTAGGAGGTCCCGTAGGGATGGATCAAGGCAAAGATGTCATATGCCGCAAAGCCCATCCCCAGCAGGAGCTCAACCACCTTCCACCTATCAGGACAGGCATCCTTGCTTACCCACTGGAGACGGACCACGTTCCTATGGTTACTCCTCTGCCCCGTTGTCGACAGAGACCAGACAGTCTCTGCCCCTCTATCTTGGAAGGCTGAAAGACCATGTCTCTCTATCCAGAAAGACAGATCAACCTCCCTCCCCTCCATAGTGATGGAGCTCTCCCCTCTCCTCAGGGCGTCCAGGAGCTGCTGTTGCAAGTCACCATCCCCAGGGCCACCAGACGAGGGCGCACTACTACCCCCAGCACTGACAGCTCCTGAATAGCTTTGGGCTGAAGCCCCCGCCAATGCTGGGGGGGGCAGCGGGACCAGCACCTACTTTCCCCCCACCAACACCAGTGCTGCTCCCACCATTCACTTCACTACTACTCCCACCATTCGCAGGACCATTACTCCCATCATTCACTCCACTACTTCTCCCACCATTTGCTGCATCACTACTCCCACCATTCATTCCACCACTACCCCCACCATTTGCTACACCACTACTCCCACCATTCCCACTACTCCCAGCATTCATTCCACCACTACCCCCACCATTTGCTACACCACTACTCCCACCATTCCCACTACTCCCACCATTCACTCCACCACTACTCCCACCATCTGCTCCACCATTACTCCCACCATCTGCTCCACCACTACTCCCATCATTCACTACACCACTACTTCCATTCCCTTTACTTGTCACCCCATTACCTCTGCTGTTCTCTGCACCTTCCACAGTCACCTCCATTCCTTCCTCCCTTGTGTCTGGTGTCTCTGCACTCACACCTGCTGGGCCGGGGGAGGGGAGCACTTCCAGAGACTCCTTTCCCTGCAGCACCACACCCTTTTCCCTTTGGTTGCTGCTGGCTTTCTGCAGGTCGTCTCCTGGAGCGCCCTGCCCCCCTACTGCAGCATTTTGGTCCTTGTGCTGGGCAGACTGTTTGTTGGGCACCGCTGCCCGCCCTGCACCCACAGACTTTGGGGTCTTAGTGTCCTTTTTGGGCGCTGGGGCACACTGCCCCCCTGTCGCAGCAGTGTGCCCAGTGTTCCTCGCAGATGTGTTTTTCACATCCCTCCCGGCCCCCCCAGCCCCGGTGATAACTGGCTTAGCCGCAGAGGGCAGGGAGGGAAACTCCACAGAACTTCCTATGTCCGGCGCTGTGAGTACCTCCACAGCCTCGCCCTCTGCACTGTTCCCTGCACAGATGGCAGCATCGCCGGACATCCTTCTCCTCTCCCCACCTTGCCTCTGCCTCGAGCCCACTGCAGAGCCCGTGTCTTTAGGTTTGGTGGGGTTTAAACAGAAGGTGGCAGGCACAACATCAGACATTGGTACATACTTGTAACTCACCACCTCCTGTGCGGCTCCTCCGGTCTTCCTCTTCCTCCTCTTGGTCTCCTCCACTGGTTTGTTCTCACCGAAGGAAAACCGCGTCAGGTCCACTGGAAACTCCAGCAGTCGGATCTCCCTCAGCAATCCTCCTTCCTCCTCCTCCCCCAACACTCCAGCCTCTGCTGTCGGAGTCCTCTGCCCCGCAGGGAGACCACTTGGGCTCCGGCTCTGCCCCTCACTGGCTCCAGCAACTGAAACTCCAGTCACCTCTTCATCCTCCTCCTCCTCTTCACTAAGGACGCCGGTTGGCGGTTCTCCTGAGGTGTTTAACCCCTTCATTTCTGAGAGCCACCGCTGGTTCTTAAACCTTTCCAGGAAGGGACCTGTGCTTTTCTCAATCCCCTCCCGGAGGAGCACTAACCTGACCACCTCGTCTCTGAGGGCTTTAAACCTCTGGGAGGTCGCGGGTCTTTCCTTGTTGGACGCCCGGGTGTTCAGGACCCAGGCCTCCCTCAGCTCCTCTTTCAGCTGGGTTAGTGCTTTGCCAGCGTCTTCGTACTCTCGCAACGTGGCGACCACTCGGGAGGAGAAGGAACTTGTGGACTTGCAAGAGCTCATCTCCCCCCAGGATCTTGCTGGGCTCTTGTTCCTGGGGCCTGGGGTGCCCCGGTCTCCCTCTCTGGGCGGGCGGTGAACAGTCTCGGGGTTGGAGTAGGTGGATGTACTCTTCCTCACCCTTCCCGATCTCCTCACTCCCTTCTGGGCCGGTTGTTGAGGCTCCTTCTCCCCCGCCGGCATAGACCGGGGGATAGGAGGCTGGGAAGCCATGCCGGCCTCCCAGTAGGCCTGCCTCTCCCTAGGGAGAAGAGAGGCAGACGACGACCCTCCTCCTGGAAGTGCTTGAGCTCAGGAGGCAGGTGCTACTCTCAGCACCACTCCTCCTGTCCTGTGTACTGCATATATACACTGCAAAGTACCAATTCTCCTGTATACAGTATATACACTGCACAGTACCTGTATATATACATATATACAGTATATATACAGTCCTGTATATATACAGTCCTGTATATATACCTGTATATATACAGTATATATAGACTGTATATATACAGTCCTGAATACAGTCCTGTATATATACACTGTACATATACACTACATATATACACAGTCCTGTATATATACACTGCACAGTCCCATTTCTCCTTTCCTGTATATACTGTATACTGCACAGTACCACTTCTCCTGTCCTATGTATATATGACTCGCCCCCTGGGCCGTGGGGCACTCAGAACCGGGCAATAGGGAGACGATGGGGGTAGTAGTGGCGACCCGGTCCCGTGGCTCAGGGTGGTCAGACCAGTGGCAGTCTTTTAGATGTTTTAGATAATGTCCGACTACGCCACCCGTGGATTGCGGTTATTAGGAACCGCCGCTGCAGGGCAGACCGCTGGGGCCGATGATGTATGCAGCTGGGATGGTGTGACTCCCCACGGGAAGAGTGCGGCCCCAGGGCAGTGTAGTGGATGGTGGGAGTGATGGTGGTGAGAGTCCCAGTACCGGTAATGCCGGAGGAGTGAAAAAGCACACAGACAACGTACTGCAGTCCAGGGTCTTTACTCACGGTTAATATCCAAGTCACTTCTGCGGGGAATGACTGCCCGAGCCGTGCTGCGTCCACCAGGTGAGGGGCTCGGTCAACCCCCAGACAGCTCAGGAGTATGGCTCAAGACCCCCTTTTGTCCTTTCTCTGGCCTGCCTCACCAGTGACCCACTTTTGTCCAGCTACCGCGGACTTGTGCGGTTAAACGTGGGCCCCGTCCTCCGCTGTCCTATATGGTGCCTTCCTAGCAGGTTTGATGAGGTGTCGCACCAATAAATGATCACGACCTCCGGTCTTTGGCTGAGGGTTGTTTCTCCTCCACCAACTTGGGATCTGGTACCCTTAATCTGCCTGACCCTGCACCCTGGATTCTCGTGGGTTCTTAGGGTCCCTTCCACCTTCTTGTTCCTGAGCCCTTCTGTTTCTCTCTCTCTCTCTTCTTCTCCTTTTCTGTTCCTTTCTCGTGGAGCTGGGATGAGACGTAATCTCAGCTCCACTTCACCTCCTCTCTCTCTCTCTCCACTCTCCTCCTCGGCCTCTCACTAGGCCCACTCTGGAGTAGAGCTCCTACAGAGCCTCTACTCCCTGTCTTCTCTTCTCTGGACAGAACCTAGATCTAAGATGGTGCCCACCTTTTATACCTCCCTCTAGCCATGAGCCCAGGGGACCAGCAACCAATGAGCTCCTATCTACGCTCAGGAACCAACCCTATCTGCCCCTACAGCACTGGGTGTTCCACCCCCCTCCCCACTCCAGACATGGACATAGTTGGTCGTGCCTGCACTTCTGTCTAGTGGGAGCACCGCTGAGCTGTCCCTCGGAAATGGGGTGTGTGTGCTGTATGCAGCTAACTGAGCCCTGGTCCATACTCCATCCTTACCCGGGAGTGGAATATCACACCTCTGGTCTGAGGTGCAATACCCCTGTAGCGGCCGAACCCTCGGGGCGCTACATATACACTGCACAGTACCAATTCTCCTGTATATATACACTGCACAGTACCACTTCTCCTGTATATATACACTGCACAGTCCCACTTCTCCTGTCCTGTATATATATACTGCACAGTACCACTTCTCCTGTCGTGTAAATATACACTGCACAGTACCACTTCTTGTTTCCTGTATATATACACTGCACAGCACCACTCCTCCTGTCCTGTATATATACACTGCACAGTACCACTTCTCCTTTCCTGTATATATATACTGCACAGTACCACTTCTCCTGTCCTGTGTATATACACTGCACAGTACCACTTCTCCTGTATATATACACTGCACAGTCCCACTTCTCCTTTCCTGTATATATATACTGCACAGTACCACTTCTCCTGTCGTGTAAATATACACTGCACAGTACCACTTCTTGTTTCCTGTATATATACACTGCACAGCACCACTCCTCCTGTCCTGTATATATATACACTGCACAGTACCACTTCTCCTGTCGTGTATATATACACTGCACAGTACCACTTCTTGTTTCCTGTATATACATATACACTGCACAGTACCACTTCTCCTGTTTATATACACTGCACAGTCACACTTCTCCTTTCCTGTATATATATATACTGCACAGTACCACTTCTCCTGTATATATACACTGCACAGTCCCACTTCTCCTTTCCTGTATATATATACACTGCACAGTACCACTTCTCCTGTCGTGTATATATACACTGCACAGTACCACTTCTTGTTTCCTGTATATACATATACACTGCACAGTACCACTTCTCCTGTTTATATACACTGCACAGTCCCACTTCTCCTTTCCTGTATATATATACACTGCACAGTACCACTTTTTGTGTCCTGTTGTCGTGAGGCAACATTAGACTTTGGTTGGGTTAATATTGGTTTATTATTTTCAATATTCCTATGATAAAATAAGAATAAATATTGGAAAACTAATTTAAACATCCCAAGTATCCCCTATCCTGAGAACTTTCCAATCACTGGGGGTCCGTCCACTGAGACCCCCATAATCCCGAGATCCAGAGCTCTGAAGAGCACCATGTTAGTGGGGCTATGGTGGATCATACACACTGCTGCACTATTCACATGTGGCTCATCAAATAACTCCTTAAAGGGAGTGATGAGGGGCACGACTAAGTAAAGCCAAATTTACTGATCTGGGGTAATGAGTGTTACAGTATGTGGGCTGGTGGGGTTTGTCTTGCAGGGCTGCTTTTTTGTCCCAGTCTGGCCCTGGTTTACAGAGATCAAATGGAGTTTTTTAAATTAATTTTCTCATTGTAATATTAATAGAATTCATATGAAATGAAGTGAAATATGTTGCAAAAGTTATTTTTATTATTGAAAAAAATATAAGATACTGATATTCAACTGTGAACTGGATACAAGGCACAAGATAAATGCATGAATACAGTGCAGGTTGGATTACTTTGCCTTATTTCGGCTTTGTGGAATTAAGTTCATAAAATAAGCACCTAAAAGAAGAAATCACACTAACAAACATGTGATGGGGCATCTCCTTAATGTCCAAAAGTGATCTGGTTTCCCAATAGTATATATTTTCAACCAGTTTATTTTTTAGAGAAAGAACTAATGCCTGATCCTTCTTCTGGAGGGATTGAAATGCCAGATCCTTCATTTTGATCAATTATTGTGTGCCAGATCCTTCTTCTGGAGGGATTGAAATGCCAGATTCTTCATTTTGATCAATTATTTTGTGCCAGATCCTTCTTCTGGAGGGATGACAATACCAGATCTTTCATCTTGACCGATTATAGTGCCAGATCCTTCTTCTGGAGTGATGATTATGCCAGATCCTTCATCTTGACCAATTGTTGCACCAGATCCTTCTTCTGGAGTGATGACAATGCCAGATCCTTCATCTTGACCAACTATTGCGCCAGATCCTTCTTCTGGAGTGATGACAATGCCAGATCCTTCATCTTGACTGATTATTGTGCCAGATCCTTCTTCTGGAGTGATGATAATGCCAGATCCTTCATCTTGACCGATTATGTCGCCAGATCCTTCTTCTGGAGTGATCACAATGCCAGATCCCTCATCTTGACCGATTATAGCGCCAGATCCTTCTTCTGGAGTGATGATAATGCCAGATCCTTCATCTTGACCGATTACAGAGCCAGATCCTTATTCTGGAGTGATGACAATGCCAGATCCCTGATCTTGACCGATTACAGAGCCAGATCCTTCTGGAGTGATGACAATGCCAGATCCTTCATCTTGACCGATTATTGTGACAAATTCCTCGCCAGATCCTAATCCAGATCCTTCAAAAACTAAAAAATTCAATAGTTAGCAGCCATCAATTTCATAATTAGTTACTAAACAGCAAAAAAATATTAAAACTACAAAAGAACAAGCAGATTAGTATTCAAGAGCAACTTTGTGTGTTAAGGAACACAACGCGCTGGGGTTTATTCACGTGGGAAGAATTAGATTATAAAACAGCTCAATTGGGGATATTTATTAAAATTATCAGAGAGAGGGCATGAATTTACTAGTCTTTAAAAATGTCACTAATTGCAGCAAATGTATCACATTGGTGTATGTGCAACCATGGTAGAAATGCAAAAATTCAGCCATTTTGTTCCTTATGCCACTTCATAGATAGTGTGCACATGAACAGGGCCGGCTCCAGGTTTTTCTGGGCCCCGGGCGAAAGAGTCTCAGTGGGCCCCTTTAACACATACCACGATTCATGATGCAGAGATACAGCGGAGAAATATATATATATATATATATATATATATATATATATATATATATATATATATATATATATATATATAGTACAATGCAAAGATTTCACTTCTTACATTACATGAGTGATATCTATTGTAAATTCCACAATAGCTCAGAAACCGGTGAATCGCTCCACACAGAATACTGGCCCCCATATAAGGCTCCATACGGAATACTGGCCCTCATATAACGCTTCATACAGGATACTGGCCCCCATATAAAGCTCCACACAGAATACTGGCCCCCATATAACGCTCCATACAGGATACTGGTCCCCTTATAAAGCTCCATACAGGATACTGGCCCCCATATAACGCTCCATACAGGATACTGGTCCCCTTATAAAACTCCATACAGGATACTGGCCCCCATATAACGCTCCATACAGGATACCGGTCCCCTTATAACGCTCCATACAGGATACCGGTCCCCTTATAACTCTCCATACAGGATACTGGCCCCCATATAATGCTGCATGCAGGCTGTTACCCCCCACATAATGCCCCATACAGGCTGTCCCCCCCTTATAATGCTCCATGCAGGCTGTTACCCCCCACATAATGCCCCATACAGGTCCCCCCCTTTTAATGCTCCATGCAGACTGTTACCCCCCACATAATGCCCCATACAGGCCCCCCCCTTTTAATGCTCCATGCAGGCTGTTACCCCCCACATAATGCCCCATACAGGCTGCCCCCCCCTTATAATGCTCCATGCAGGCTGTTCCCCCCCACATAATGCACTATGCAGGCTGCCCCCCTTTATAATGCCCCATGCAGGATGTCCCCCCCCCCTTTATAATGCCCCATGCAGGATGCCCCCCCCCTTCTCTTTATAATGCCCCATGCAGGCTGTTCCCCCCCCCTCCTCTATATAATGCCCCATGCAGGATGTCCCCCCCCTTTATAATGCCCCATGCAGGCTGTCCCCCCCCCTCTATATAATGCCCCATGCAGGCTGCCCCCCCCTCTATATAATGCCCCATGCAGGCTGCCCCCCCCTCTTTATACTGCCCCATGCCTCCATACATTAAAAAAAAAAAAAACAAATACTCACCTCCCTTCTCCTCACCTGCTGCCGCTGCCCGCTGCCCGCTGCTCGCTGCTCAGCTCCGAACTCCAGCGTTGTCTGCGTCTTCCCGCTCAGCGCTCCCTGTGACGGCTCAGGGGAGGGCGCGGTGAAAAGACGTCACCGCGCCCTCTGACCTGAGACGTCACAGGGAGCGCAGAGCAGGAAGACAGCTGATCTGCGGAGGCACGGGGAGAGGTAAGTATCCGGCTGCCGGGGCCCTGAGCAAGCGGCGGAGAAGGGCGGGCGCTGACACCGCTCTCCTCCGCCCATAGCCCAGCGGGGTGCGCGACCGCCAGTGGGCCCCTCTGCCTGCTCAGGGCCCCGGCATTTGCCCGGGTGCGCCGGGTGCTGACGCCGGCCCTGCACATGAACATCAAGTTAATATATATCACATTATAAATTTGTAATTACTTGTTAAATTATTACATTTGTTCTTAGCAGTAAACTATAATATATACAGTAATTATGTTTAGAATACTCTAAATATTATAATATATACTATTACGATTACAATACAGTTATATGAAAAAGTTTGGGCACCCCTGTTAATCTTAAGCTTAATGTTTTATAAAAATTTGTGTTTTTGCAACTGCTATTTCAGTTTGATATATGTAATAACTGTTGGACACAGTAATGTTTCTGCCTTGAAATGAGGTTTATTGTACTAACAGAAAATGTGCAATCTGCATTCAAACAAAATTTGACAGGTGCATAAGTATGGGCACCCTTATCATTTTCTTGTTTTAAATACTCCTACCTACATTTTACTGACTTACTAAAGCACTTTTTTTGGTTTTGTAACCTCATTGAGCTTTGAACTTCAAAGCCAGGTGTATGCAATCATGAGAAAAGCTACTTAAAGTGGCCACTTGCAAGTTGTTCTCCTGTTTGAATCTCCTCTGAAGAGTGGCATC
This sequence comes from Phyllobates terribilis, assembly GCF_046119375.1. NCBI lineage: Eukaryota > Metazoa > Chordata > Amphibia > Anura > Dendrobatidae > Phyllobates > Phyllobates terribilis. The sequence goes on from NW_027363046.1 coordinate 1,108,094, forward strand.
ATAGGCTCCTCAAAACAACTGTCAAATGATCTGAAAACAAAGATTATTCAACATAGTTGTTCAGGGGAAGGATACAAAAAGCAGTCTCTGAGATTTAACCTGTCAGTTTCCACTGTGAGGAACATAGTAAGGAAATGGAAGAACACAGGGACAGTTCTTGTTAAGGCCAGAAGTGGAAGGCCAAGAAAAACATCAGAAAGGCAGAGAAGAAGAATGGTGAGATCAGTCAAGGACAATCCTCAGACCACCTCCAGAGAGCTGCAGCATCAACTTGCTGCAGATGGTGTCACTGTGCATCGGTCAACTATACAACGCACTTTGCACAAGGAGAAGCTGTATGGGAGAGTGATGCGAAAGAAGCCGTTTCTGCAAGCACGCCACAAACAGAGTCGGCTGAGGTATGCAAAAGCACATTTGGAGAAGCCAATTTCTTTTTGGAAGAAGGTCCTGTGGACCGATGAAACCAAGATTGAGTTGTTTGGTCATACAAAAAGGCGTTATGCATGGCGGCAAAAAAACACAGCATTCCAAGAAAAACACTTGCTACCCACAGTAAAATTTGGTGGAGGTTCCATCATGTTCATTGAACATCTGTGGGATCATTTGAAGGGGGCTGTCCATGCTCGGCGACCATCAAACTTAACTGAACTGGAAATGTTTTGTAAAGAGGAATGGTCAAAAATACCTTCATCCAGGATCCAGGAACTCATTAAAAGCTACAGGAAGCGACTAGAAGCTGTTATTTTTGCAAAAGGAGGATCTACTAAATATTAATGTCACTTTTCTGGTGAGGTGCCCATACTTATGCACATGTCAAATTTTGTTTGAATGCAGATTGCACATTTTCTGTTAGTACAATAAACCTCATTTCAAGGCAGAAACATTACTGTGTCCAACAGTTATTCCATATATCAAACTGAAATAGCTGTTGCAAAAACATCAATTTTTATAAAACAATAAGCTTAAGATTAATAGGGGTGCCCAAACTTTTTCATATAACTGTATATACTATTACTATTACCTATGGTAATGACCAATAGAATTATTGGAAAATAAGTTACACAATGTAAACTATCTACATTATGTGGAGGGCGACAATCGCAGAAGCCGTTCTTGTAGCAAGATTCATCAACAGATAGAAATATCTAACTGCTTGGTGTGTCCAAGAATGCTATCACACATAAAGACACATAATGCCGCCTAAGCTGTGCCCAAAGTAAGGTCTACCCAGGGATTCCCCATAGAAGAGTCTGTAATTAATAGTGGAATTAAATGAACACATTGATGTTGGATTTATATTCTTACAGGATTACAACAATAGAGCATAAGATATTACCATACAAATATTACATATAATAAGAAGCAGTAAGAAGTCAGACAATAGATACATATAATGGAACATTGTGCATTTGAGTGTTTAATTAATTGAAGACATTGATGTTGGATTTAGATTCTTACAGGATTAAACCACTAGAGCATAAGATATTATGATATAACTATTACATATACTAAGAAGCTGTAAGAAATCAGACAATAGATAAAGGAACTGGACTTACGAGGTGCAGAAAATATGGGGGTCACGCAGCAGAGGAGGAGAAGGTAAGTGGCCTGCATGGTGGTCCTCGCTTCTGTATGACTACAGGTAAGAAGTGAGGAGCAGATGGAAGAGGCCTCTTTATATAGGACTGGGACACTACATTTGGGGGAGGGGTCAGTGGTAATAGCTCCGCCCCCTTGTATCTAATGTAAATGACACTAATGGTTACATAGTAACATCAGATCTGGTGGTTACACTTCACATTACACATCGTCATAGATTATTTTATTTAAGTAGTAATTTATATTATTTATATTGTTGGTGACTTTTGTAAGTTTCTTCTGTTTTCTTCTGAATATACGGAGATGTATTGTGTAGCTCCAGCAATGTAATGATCTGTATAATTTGATTACTTTAACAAATATATATATTAGACTAAAAAGCATCAGGGCCCCTGCACACTATAGTATTACAGATCTGTACAATACAGCGACGTCCATAGAAAGTAATAACCAATCCTGAATCTGAAGCCTCATTCCTATATTACTATACACTGCAAAATACAATCCTATAACACTACAATCCTATACACTCCATAATGGATAATGTCTACTGTATATATCCCCTAAGACAGACAGATTTCCCCACTATGTATAACAATGCGGATAAGGCGAACGATACAAAATCCATGGAAAATAACAATCTTTATTAGAGCATAAAAATATATAGATATACAATTGGAAGTGATACTGCACAAAGATTAGGAGGAGGAGGAGGATTGCAGCCCAGTTATAGTATAACAGAAGTAATGTGCATTTTATCCATAGTGGGCATAAACCAAAGTGGGACTAAGTAACCAAAATCATAAGTGCCCACTAGGTACATGTGACACCCCAGGGGTCTGGTTGCCACAGTGATAGAGATATTACGTCTGAGAGCAGGTGGGAGGTCCTTTGGTCAGGGATCCTGTGCATGCCACACCTCCTGCCCAGTCTTGGGAGGGGAAGGACTTCCCCTATATAAACCCGGGGCTGAGGCAGAGTGAGTGAGAAAGAAGACAGAACAAGAGTAGAGAAGAGAAGCAGCATAGCAAGAAACATCAGGAGCTCTGTGGGGAGCAGTGTTACAACGAGTCAGGGGCTGGCAGCTGCAGAGCTCGCCCTGACTGAGAAGATTTCTAACCGGACCCGGAGTCCGAGGCTGTGGGGACTAACTCCTACCCAGCAGCAGAAACCGTCCGGCAGAGGATTTCAGGTCCTCTGGCCCAGAAGCCCGAAGGCACGGTCACACGCGTGGGACCAGCACCGCCATCGTGGAGCGGAAGCCATTAGAAGGCCCCGAGTCACCGGCCATACGGGTGAGCACCACACGGTACACTCAGGGACGTGGGCTACTTATTCCCGCCTCTAGCAAGGTAGCCAGAAGAGTACAGTTAGTTGGGAAGGCCTACAACTCCGCCTGGCCAGGGGAAATCCCATCTGCTCAAGGACTGACCAGGCCCCTATCACTAGCAAGTACTCCGGGAGGGTCTTTCTTTGTCACCAGTAAAGACCCTGAACTACACCGCACCGTCTCTGAGTGGTTCCTGCTACCCCCATCATCCACGTCGGCTGCCCTGAGGCCATACCCCTCCCGTTGGGGGTTATACCATCCACGCTGCACCATCCTTCCACCGGCCTCAGCGGTCTGCCCTGCAGCGGCAGCTCCATAGCTGCATTCAACGGGTGGCGTAGTCACCAACCATCTACTGCTAGTACATCGCCGCTCAGTTTGACTCCCTGGGCACGGACCGGGTCACCGCCACGAGACTACAACCCTCAAGAGATCCGGCTCCGGGTAAGCTCCCGCGTGCGCATCGCAGCGCGACACAGGCCCAGGGGCGCGTCAACTTTGGCGTAGTCGGCAGGATTTCGTGCCCGCAACCACCGGGTACTGCGTGCCTGAAAAGCAAAGACTGTTCAAACTTACCAGTGGTGAAGATTCCCGCTATCCGTGGAGGTTTCCCGCCATCCGGCGCCATCTTCGACCTTCTTCCCGCCATCCGTGGAGTTTTCCCGCCATTGGACGCCATCTTGAGGACGCCGCGCGGGAAGAAGAGGGGCGTGGACTCCGAAAGCGCGCGAGAACTGAAGCCCCGCCTCACGTCCGGACGTTGCGTAAGGTCCTGGAAGGAGCCCAGCAGACGCCGACGTCACCGGAGCGCGACGGAAGGTCCTCAACCCTGACGATCCACTGCGGAGCCGCGGCCTACGGAACAGGATCATCGCAAGGTAGGCTACGGTCCACTAGGGGGGAGGAAGATGTCGGATACGGAGGAGAGCTTCACTGCCTCAACCCCCGCCAGCGCCACCGCTGCTGCAGTTATGCCCTTCACCATGCCCTATATCCCGGGAGCAGCTTGGCTACCCCAGTACTCAGGGGAGTCACATACCCTGCATGACTTTAGAGAAAAGCTGGATAGCCTCTTCCAGGTGTACCCCCTCACAGAAGAGCAAAAAGTGAGCATCCTGGTGGCCCAACTAACCGGGGCAGCCAAAAGGGAAGTAAAATACTGGCCACCTGGGAGGAAGACTGTCGTAGGGATACTAACCCGGCTGAAGGACACCTTTGATACCCGCACCTCAGCCGAGATTAAGCTTAGATTCTACGGGTGCAAGCAGCGAGCGCATGAGAGTATAAGGGACTATGCACTAAACCTACAAGAGGCCCTGAGGGCCATAAAGCAGACCGACCCTGATGGGGTGGGAAACGAGGACAGGCTGTTGACTGAACAATTTATAGAGGGTTTATATTGCAATGCCCACCGAACCCAGTTGCGGGCAATGGCCTTACAGGATCCCCATCTGGACTTTGCACAGTTCAAGGACAGAGCCATCCGGGTGCTCCGAGAACCGGCACCGGGTGGCGTTGTGACCCACAGGCGCCCAGCTATCACTTACCACCAGGAGGCGGCGCCCTTGTCGGCAGGGCCTGTGGGAGCTGATGCGCAGGCTTTGGACAATGACCCGGCTCCAGACCTACGCCATCAGGTCCAAGAGCTAGCTAAGAGCGTTGCTGCGCTAACCCGAACTGTGCAGTCTTTACAGGTTTCCACCCCAGGGAAGATCCAGCTGGCATCCGGACCGGAGGACATCCCGTGGCGTCGACCAAGGAGGACCCCACCGGCCAGAGGAAGACCCAGTGACCGATACAGCGAGGACGGACGACCCATCTGCCGCCGCTGCAATCAACCCGGACATATGGAAAGGTACTGTTCTTTAAACGGGCACAACCTGGGGTAGAGGGCCAACCCCCAGGAAAAAGATCACCAGGCCCATCGAACTGGCGCGACAGATATGTGGGAGGACGTCCAGTCTTGCCTGTGGTACTGGATGGCATTCCCATGAGTGCCCTACTGGACACCGGGTCACAGGTCACCACTATCCCGTACGTGCTCTTTAAGCAGTACTGGAATGACTCGGATATTACCCGCTACCCTGAAGACGACTTGAGTATCATCGCCAGCAATGGCCAGCCCGTGCCACAGATCGGATTTAAAGAGGTGACCATCAAAATCGGTAGAGTCGAACTGGCAGCACAGGGACTGATCATTGTAGACATTGACAAACATGAGAGCCACCCAAAAATAACTCTAGGAACTAATGTAATTGAGAATTGTCTTGCAGAGGTGATTTTCCTTCTACAGCAGGTTGCCAAGAACGCCAGCTCCGGCGAGCAGCGAGTGCTCCAGAAAGAGATCCGGGCACTGATGCGACGGCAACAGGTGGAACTCTCCGGCGGTGAGATTGGTAGCGTAAGAATGTGTGACCCTTTCCCTATTGCCATGCCCCCAAAAAGCGAAATGATGATTTGGTGCCGGGCAGCTATTGGTCTGAGAGGTAGAGATTACCAGGCAATGGTAGAACCAGTTTACTCAGACAGTAGGCCCACCATTTTGACAGCACGGGGGGTGGTCAATGTACGCCATGGGAGGGTGCCCGTTCGCATAATCAATATCGGGGAGAGGGAAGTGTACCTGCCCCGGTATGCCACGCTAGCAAAATTATATACCATCAACCAAAACTCTATACAGTCTGTGGAACCCTTGCCTCCATCTCACCCGGAGGAAGGTATCGGCTCTAAGAAAGTAATGGAGGATTGGTGTCAGCAACTACACTTGGGAACTGACTCCACTCCCTCCCACCAGAAACAGGGAGTCTACCGGGTGGTTCAAGAGTATGAGAGAGTGTTTAGTAAACACCCGTTAGACTTCGGGCGAGTCAAGGGGGTATAACACCGCATCCCCACGGGAGATCATCCTCCCATAAAAGAGAGGTATCGACCCGTACCCCCTGCACATTACCAACACGCCAAGGGGATGCTTAGAGACATGAAGGAGGCTGGGGTAATCCGGGATAGCTGTAGCCCCTGGGCAGCCCCGCTAGTTTTAGTCAAAAAGAAAGACAACACCATGAGGATGTGTGTAGATTACCGGAAAATCAACCGTATCACACACAAGGATGCGTACCCCTTACCAAGGATAGAGGAGTCATTGGCTGCTTTAAGATCTGCTAACTTCTTCTCTACCTTGGATCTCACTAGCGGGTACTGGCAGGTTCCTGTAGCAGAGGCGGACCGGGAGAAGACCGCATTCACCACCCCGATGGGACTTAGTGAGTTCACCTGCATGCCGTTCGGACTCTGCAACGCCCCAGGAACCTTCCAACGATTAATGGAGTGCTGTCTGGGCCACAGAAACTTCGAGACGGTCCTGTTGTACCTGGACGATGTCATCGTATACTCCAAAACTTATGAGGACCACCTGAAACACCTGGCGGAGGTGTTCGAAGCTCTGGCGAGTTACAGCCTAAAGGTGAAACCCTCCAAGTGTCACCTCCTGAAACCAAAGGTGCAGTACCTGGGACACGTGGTGAGCGCTGACGGAGTGGCTCCCGACCCCGATAAGATCACCGCAATTAAGGGATGGCCAAGCCCCTCCAGCGTAAAAGAAGTGCGGCAGTTCCTCGGGTTGGTAGGCTACTACCGAAGGTTTATTCCCGGTTTCACCAAAAAGGCAGCGCCTATGCAGGACCTCCTGATAGGCCAGTCCCGGAAGGCCAAGAACCAGAAGCCGCCCTTCAAATGGGAAGAGCTAGAAGAAGAGTCCTTCCGCCAGCTGAAGATGGCCCTCACGGGGGATGAAATCTTGGCGTACCCGGATTATAGCCAGCCCTTCATCCTCTACACCGACGCCAGTAACATCGGGCTAGGAGCCGTACTGTCCCAGATCCAGCAGGGGAAAGAACGAGTGATCGCCTACGCCAGCCGAAAACTGCGACCCACCGAAAGGAACCCCGAGAATTATAGCTCATTTAAGCTAGAGTTCCTGGCCGTGGTATGGGCAGTCACTGAGCGCTTTAAGCATTACCTTGCTTCTTCCCGGTTCACCGTGTACACAGATAACAACCCGTTGACACACCTGGACACGGCAAGACTCGGTGCCCTGGAGCAGAGGTGGATGGCCCGTCTGTCCAACTACGAGTTCATAATCAAATACCGGGCAGGGCGCTCCAATACTAACGCGGACGCCCTGTCCAGGATGCCCAACCTGCCGGACGAAGGAGAAGATCCGGAGGGACTGGAAGAAATTGAACTCCCTGCGTTCCACCGTCATGGGACTATCCAGTATTCCCACCGGGTAAGGAGTAAGCAGGCTGCTACGTTGAACCCCTTACCTCACTACAACTGGGCGGAAACGCAAGACAGCGACCCTGCCGTCCGACTGGTGAAGGAGATGCTGACTCGGCCGGAGGCTCGCCTTGAACCAGACGCTCCGGCGGAAGCCAAACAACTATGGGCAGAGAAGAGTCGACTGTTCCTTTACAAAGGGAAGTTGTGCCGCAGAATGGTTAACTCCCGGACGCATGAATTACTCTGGCAAGTAGTGGTGCCACGAAGAGACGCAGCCATGGTGATGGAGGCATACCACGACGGAGCTGGACACTTCGGGTGGAAGAAGCTGGAGTTCCTGCTGCGCGAGCGATTCCACTGGGTAGGCATGAGGGGAACCATTGAGAAGTGGTGCAGAGACTGTGGCCCGTGCAACCTGAGAAGGAAGGACCGCGCCAGCCAGAAGACTCCCCTGCAGTCCATCGTCACCCGGCAACCGTTGGAACTGGTAGCCTTGGATCATGTAAAACTGACCCCAAGCAGAAGTGGCTACGTCTACGCGTTAACCATCGTGGATCATTACTCCCGGTTTCTGGTTGTCGTCCCCGTCAAGGACTTAACGGCTCAAACAGCAGCTAGAGCCTTCCAGCAGCACTTTTGCCGTCCACACGGGTACCCGGACCAAGTGCTGACGGACCAGGGACCTGCCTTTGAAGCGGAGGTCTTCCAGGAATTCTGCAATCTGTATGGCTGCCGGAAGATAAGGACGACACCCTACCATCCGCAGACTAATGGACTTTGTGAAAAAATGAACCAGGTGGTGATGGATCTTCTAAAAACGTTGCCCCTGGAAGAATGCAGTCTGTGGCCTGAAAAGTTGCCCGATCTGGTGGACCTATACAACCACATCCCGGTAGGTTCCACCAACTGTACCCCGGCTTATCTAATGAGGGCAAGACCTGGTAAGTTACCTGTTGACCTGGAAATGGGAGTCCTGACACCCGAGGACACTTCACCAGAAACAGACTGGGACACAGAGAGGCAGCAGCAGTACCGGAGAGTACAGGAGAGCGTGGAGCGAAGTCTCTGTCAGGCTAGGGAAAGACAAGAGAAAACTTACAACCAGTATGCTCCCGCTGTTCCCCTGGTACCCGGAGAGCAGGTCTTGAAGAGGAAGAGACGGCTCCACAAGTTGGACGACCAGCGGGAGAAGGACCCGTACACCGTACTGCCCTCAAGCCACGAAAACCCGAAGGTCTGTACCATCAGTAAAGACGGAGGGGAAACCACAGCCATTGTATCCCGGGACCACCTGAAGAAGTGTCCCGAACAACTGAGGAACCCTGAAGAGGAACAAGAAGACCATCGACCCGTAGAGGAAAGGGAAGATATGGTTAGTACCGTGCTCGGGGACTTCCCTCGGTCTTGGACTCAAGTCAATGGTGCAGTTGTGGTACCCGTACTCACCTTCCTCCAACCATCATCCCAAGAACCTACGGAGCAACCGGTAGAGCTGGAAGAACAGCCGGTCCAGGAGGCAGAAGACTCTACACAAGCAGACCCGGAAAATCAACCCTCTGCTTATAGTGAGCCTGCCATACCCCTAGTGAGCCAGAGGGCCCATAGACAGCTGCCCAGTTTACCCTTGACAGTTCCTACACCCTGTAGTTCAGGGCCAGACAGTCAGCTCCGTAGGTCCACTAGGGCCACTAGAGGCCAGCTACCCGCACGTTGGAGGATCTAAATGTTTAAGCTATCTTATATGTTTACTTGTTTATAGTTGCTTGTGTATAATTTTGTGTTTCTAGTTCTTTTTAGGAGTCCTTGGTGGATTTACCGGGAATCCTTGTACATAGTTGGAGCGTAACCCAGGATGGACTAAAGACTGTTAAGGACTCGGGGCAGGACAGGCCCCTACCTGGTTACGTCTCCCTGTTTTGGTGAAATGGACACCTTGCTTTTCAAAACTGCACCCGGTTGCGGACACGCCGTAACCATCTTATGTGTTTTTCTTATTGTATTGTTATTGTTATACCTTGTTATGTTTTTCTAAAAAAAAAAAAAAAATATGTTTAGTCCCGGAGTACTAAATTTCACTAGGGGGGAATGTGACACCCCAGGGGTCTGGTTGCCACAGTGATAGAGATATTACGTCTGAGAGCAGGTGGGAGGTCCTTTGGTCAGGGATCCTGTGCATGCCACACCTCCTGCCCAGTCTTGGGAGGGGAAGGACTTCCCCTATATAAACCCGGGGCTGAGGCAGAGTGAGTGAGAAAGAAGACAGAACAAGAGTAGAGAAGAGAAGCAGCATAGCAAGAAACATCAGGAGCTCTGTGGGGAGCAGTGTTACAACGAGTCAGGGGCTGGCAGCTGCAGAGCTCGCCCTGACTGAGAAGATTTCTAACCGGACCCGGAGTCCGAGGCTGTGGGGACTAACTCCTACCCAGCAGCAGAAACCGTCCGGCAGAGGATTTCAGGTCCTCTGGCCCAGAAGCCCGAAGGCACGGTCACACGCGTGGGACCAGCACCGCCATCGTGGAGCGGAAGCCATTAGAAGGCCCCGAGTCACCAGCCATACGGGTGAGCACCACACGGTACACTCAGGGACGTGGGCTACTTATTCCCGCCTCTAGCAAGGTAGCCAGAAGAGTACAGTTAGTTGGGAAGGCCTACAACTCCGCCTGGCCAGGGGAAATCCCATCTGCTCAAGGACTGACCAGGCCCCTATCACTAGCAAGTACTCCGGGAGGGTCTTTCTTTGTCACCAGTAAAGACCCTGAACTACACCGCACCGTCTCTGAGTGGTTCCTGCTACCCCCATCATCCACGTCGGCTGCCCTGAGGCCATACCCCTCCCGTTGGGGGTTATACCATCCACGCTGCACCATCCTTCCACCGGCCTCAGCGGTCTGCCCTGCAGCGGCAGCTCCATAGCTGCATTCAACGGGTGGCGTAGTCACCAACCATCTACTGCTAGTACATCGCCGCTCAGTTTGACTCCCTGGGCACGGACCGGGTCGCCGCCACGAGACTACAACCCTCAAGAGATCCGGCTCCGGGTAAGCTCCCGCGTGCGCATCGCAGCGCGACACAGGCCCAGGGGCGCGTCATACACAATGAGAAAGATCAATCAAATGTGATCAAGTGGAAATGATGGAGATCGGGCAGCCACCCACAGCTTGATGCGTGTTTCACCTATCGCTTCCTCAGGGGGGCGTTGTCATATACTGCAAAACAAAAGCCCAATAATTGCAAAATATCCTACTAATACTTCCATTCTATTAGTCCAAAAAGTAAAAAGCCTATTTGGTACAATACTTCTATTCAACAAACACTCAATCAGGTCAAAGAAGTATAGATGCACAAGTTTGATAAAAAGATTTGGAACTTTTATTGAATTATTTAAAAGAAATTTATAAAACACACATAAAGGGGAAGTGAACCAATGAAGGTGCCTGCAGTGCTAGTAACAAGGGTAGTCAATCATTTATTCTGTTTAACAAGACTTACAAAAGGAGATCATATCAATGAACCCAGTGATAAATACATGAAGAATTAAATAAATAAATAAGTAAAAGGATCAGTATCCAAAATTCATTCATCTAGTAAGTATTAGTGGATAACAAGTACATACCTTAAAGTATCCAGCATAGATAAATGTAGTCAAAATGCCATGAAAGTATATATCTATAAATATGTCAATAGGTCATATAGAGAGAAGCCATAAAACCCACAAGTGGTAGACAAGTGTCAATATAGGGCAAAGTCAATCATGGCCCACAAAATACAGATGGTATCACCAAGCATAGAAATAAACAGATGGAATCATCAGGCATAGAGATAAACAGATGGAATCATCAGGCATAGAAATAAACAGAATGTAAATAAAGACAATACAGCTGTCCTTACCTGCAGTTGAAAGGTTGTATTGTCTTTATTTACATTCTGTTTATCTCTATGCCTGATGATTCCATCTGTTTATTTCTATGCTTGGTGATACCATCTGTATTTTGTGGGCCATGATTGACTTTGCCCTATATTGACACTTGTCTACCACTTGTGGGCTTTATGGCTTCTCTCTATATGACCTATTGACATATTTATAGATATATACTTTCATGGCATTTTGACTACATTTATCTATGCTGGATACTTTAAGGTATGTACTTGTTATCCACTAATGCTTACTAGATGAATGAATTTTGGATACTGATCCTTTTACTTATTTATTTATTTAATTCTTCATGTATTTATCACTGGGTTCATTGATATGATCTCCTTTTGTAAGTCTTGTTAAACAGAATAAATGATTGACTACCCTTGTTACTAGCACTGCAGGCACCTTCATTGGTTCACTTCCCCTTTATGTGTGTTTTATAAATTTCTTTTAAATAATTCAATAAAAGTTCCAAATCTTTTTATCAAACTTGTGCATCTATACTTCTTTGACCTGATTGAGTGTTACTCCCATTCTAGTAGCCACAATAACAACGTACAACTGAAGCAATAAAAAAATGCCTTTATTAAAAATAAATATAAAAATATAACAAAAGTAATTTCTAAAAATACCCATTAAATACCATGGGAAACAATTGAACTCCACAACAATAAATAAAGCTCATAGGATATGATGAAGGAGTCTATATATCATCTGATGTCTATACACATAGTATAGCACCTGCAGTATACAGGATAATATATGACTGGTATATGGTATACAGTGATTACAGAAGTCAGATATCATATACAGGATAATATGTGACTGTTATCTATTGTATAATTCCCAAATTTAACAGAAAGGAAAAAGGGACAAATTATTTGGCTTGCATAGTAGCAGAGTGCTTTGTGGAAAATTAATGACCATGCCTCGAACCATTTATTTCTATACAGATAAATGTACAAGGATGACCTGCATCTTCTAAAGCAGCAGAAGCCAAGGCATCCCGAAACAACTGCTGGGGTATCGGCCTGGGGGACATCCGTATACATAGCTAGTGTGACTGTGGATTAATTGATCTGTGATATACTGCAGTAACTGCACCTTAATCACAACATTTATTTAATCATCACACACTGGAATTACAAACCATGAGGGCTATGTCCTCATTAAAGAATACTGACACCTCGGATTGTTGTTGTTTTTTTTTTTTGTTGTTTAATACAAATCACAAATCTACAGAATCCAGAAATGTAAAATCAACTATCTACCTAAGACTAGCATCCTCTGTAATCAAAACCTTCTACCCCCATCTTCAGAACTTCTCTTGTGCTGCAGCAGTTCTCTGGAATGCACTATCCCACAGAATATGGTTAATCTAACTATGCCCTGTTCTCCCTTCCTTAATTTTCTCCAGAATCTGGTCCCTTCACTCATCTGTATCCACAGCCTCCATGCACTCTACAGCTCCTTGTATCTGTACTTATACAGATTCTGGCTGATGACTGGTTCATGTAATGGTATTTGAATTCCCCTGTTTATAATAATCAAGGCCGGACCATACATGACAAGCACCTTTTTATCTTTTGTGTCACTCCTATATCTTCATAGACTGTAAGCTTGTTAGCAGGGCCTTCACTCCTCTTAGTATGTCATGAATTATGTGATAATCTGTATTGTCTTATTCAGTTTGTACATGTCTCTACTAAATATAGAAATTAAATAAAAAATATTATTATATATAACTCTCTTTGGCCCCCTGTAGTACAATGTCTCTCTTTTTGGTCCTCATTTAGAATAAAGTCCTCTTCTTTGGCCACCATTTATCATAATGTTCCCCTTTTGCTCCCATGGTATGATGCCCCCCTTTTTAGACAAAATTTACAATAATGTCCCCTCTTGGGGCCCCCATTTAAAATAATGTCCCCCTCCTTGGACCCCAATTAAAATAGTGTCTCCCTCTGTGGCCCCTACTTAGGACAATGCCCCCTTCTTTGGCCTTTGGCTCCCATTAGGTGTCAAGTATTATACATATATATATATATATATATATATATATATATATATATATATATATATATATAAGTATGTAGACCACTCTTCTTTTGCAAACTGTCCCAGGTCTCCCATATGTGAAGTGTGTCTCCTCCCAAGAGCAATTTTGAGAGCAATTTAGATCCGGACTAAGCAATGAGTCCGGATCTAAATCCACAGGTGTTCAAAAGGATTTAGGTCCGGACTCATTGCTGCCACTTCAGAACTCTCCAGCACTTTGTTCCCATCCATTTCTTGGTGCTTCTTGAAATATGTTTGGGGTAATTGTCCTGCTCGAAGTCCCATGACCTAGGACGCAAACCCAGCTTTCTGACAATAGACACTACATTGTGACCCAAAATCCTTTGGTAATCTTCAGATTTCATGATGCTTTGCATGCAGTCAAAGCAATGAGTGCCAGAGGCAACAAAACAACCCCAAAACATCTTTGAACCTCCACCATATATGACTGTAGGTACTGTGTTCTTTTCTTTGCAGTCCTCATTCCATTTTTGGTAAACAGTAGAATGATGTGCTTCACCAAAAAGCTCTATCTTGGTTTCATCTGTCCACAAGATGATTTCCCAAAAGGATTTAGGCTTACTCACGCACATATTGGTAAATTGTAGTCTAGCTTTTTTATGTATCTATGTCAGCAGTGGGGTCCTCCTGGGTCTCCTGCCATGGTGATTCATTTCATTCAAAAGACTACATATAGTTCACGCTGACACTGATGCACCCTGAGCATGCAGGACAGCTTGAATATCTTTGGAACTTGATTGGGGTTGCTTATCCACCATTTGGACTGTCCTGCATTGCAACTTTTCATCAATTTTTCTCGGCTGTCCACATCCAGAGAGATTAGCTACAGTGCCATGGGTTGTAAACTTCTTGATAATGTTGCGCACCATGGACAAAGGAACATCAAGATCTCTGGAGATTAATTTGTAACCTTGAGATTGTTGATATTTTTCAACAATTTTGGTTCTCAACTCCTCAAACAGTTCTCTTCTCCTCTTTGTGTTCTCCATGCTTAGTTTGGCACACACAGTCATACTGTTAGAACCTTGCTCTTAGGTTTTTTCCTTTGCTGGTCTCATGACCTCGTTGGCTTATTTAATCCTGCTCCGCCCTTCTGGCTTTGCTGGACTTCATTGTATAACTACTTTCTAGCTAGCCTGTGCTCTGTATCTAACTCTGTTAGTTTGCTTGGTCTACGGACCTCAGTGTTCTATATATTTTGTTTGTTTGTCTGTCTGCTACTATTTCTGTTAGGAGGTGTCCCATTTTCCTCCCAGTCCTTAGTACTTGTAGGGATTCCTTCCCCACATCTATAGGTCTCCGTACAGACTAGCTTAGGACTTTAGCAGGTCTGATCGCAGGATCAGGTTCCCTGTTACATCGTAGGGATTCAGCTGAGTTCTATCGTAGGGACAGATTTCCTCTCTTTCCTTAGCTCTGGTAGCAGAACATAACAGTAAGTCCAGCCTGCAAATTCTCTAAGGATAGATTTTTCTGTTCCATCATGGTGTCGGTTCAGGATTTGGCTCATCGCCTGCAGGGACTCTCTCTGGAGGTGACCGAGCTCCGTCAGCACGTGAGTAACTGTCCTGGAGCACATTTCTTGGAGCCTAAGGTATGTTTGCCGGATTTATTTTTTGGTGAACACCGAGAATTTTTTTCATTTAAAAATGCTTGCTTATTGTATTTTCGTTTGAGACCCAAGTCCTCTGGGGATGAATCCCAGCGCATAGGGTTCATAATGTCACTTTTGCGCAAAGAGCCTCAGGAGTGGGCCTTTTCTTTGCAACCTAGTGATACATGCTTCAGATCAGTGGATAGTTTTTTTTCTGCTTTGGGACTATTATATGATGATCCTGACCGTGTCGCATCAGCTGAGACTGAGTTAAGACGTTTGAGACAGGGATCAGGTAATGTGGAAAAATATTGTACTCATTTCCGTCGTTGGTCTACTCAAACAGGGTGGAACGATTCTGCTCTGAAAAGTCTATTTCTTGCTGGGCTCAATGAAAGGGTTAAAGACCTGCTAATTGCTTATCCTACACCTGAAGATTTGCAACAGGCTATGCAATTAGCTATACGGGTGGATAGGAGACTGCGTGCAAGGGTTAATGAGAACAAATCCTCTGCTATGTCAGTTTCTGGTTATGAGAATGTGTGTACTAACAGTGGTGAATCGATGGAGATTGGATCGGTGGCACCTCGCTCTCAAGAAAAAGACCGTCGATTTTCTGAAGGCTTGTGTTTCTATTGCGGAAAATCTGGTCATTTGATTAAAAGCTGTGAGCTTCGTATGAAGAAAGAAAAAAAAATGGTCAGTCATGCCCGTATTGCCTGTTTAAATTCCAAGGGTGTATTTTTAGCTGCTTCCACGATTGCTCAGGAAAAATTAATGGAATTTCGGGTGTTTGTTGATTGTGGATCTACTCTGAATGTAATTGATGGGGGATTCTTGGAAAGACTCAATTTAAAACCCGAACCTTTATCATCCCCCATTGCTGTGGTTTCTGTGGATGGTTCCCCTTTGAAGAATATTACTCTCAAGGTCTGTGAATTTCCTCTCACTATTAATGGTGTTCACCATGAGAAATTGGATTTGGTAGTTTTGAATAACTTGCCTTCTCCAGTAATATTGGGATTGCCCTGGTTAAAATTTCACAATCCTGTACTGGATTGGTCTACCAATAAAATTAAATCCTGGAGCCATAAATGTTATGACAAGTGTTGTAACGGGCGTATTGCAGCTTTGGATAGGGGAGAATTGCCTGTTCCTATTCAGGATTTTTGGAGAGTTTTTTCTGAGAAGGAATCGCAGGTTTTGCCTCCCCATAGAGACTATGATTGTTCTATTGAATTTGTCCCTGGAGCGACTCTTCCTAAAAGTCGTTTATTTAACCTTACTATTCCTGAGAGGAAGGCTTTGGATGAATATATACAGACAAGTTTGGCCGCCGGTCACATTAGGCCCTCTAAGTCTCCTGTGGTGGTTGGATTTTTTTTTGTAAAAAAAAAGGACGGCGGTTTATGTCCTTGTCTGGATTTTCGTGAGATTAACAAAATTACTGTACGCAATCCTTACCCACTGCCATTGATTCCTGATCTGTTTAACCAGTTAATGGGGGCCAAGTGGTTCTCTAAAATTGACCTTAAGGGGGCATACAATCTGTTGCGCATGAAGGAGGGTGACGAATGGAAGACTGCTTTTAACACTCCTGTGGGTCATTTTGAGAATCTGGTTATGCCTTTTGGTCTTACTAATGCTCCTGCATTTTTTCAGAATCTTATTAATGACATCCTTAGACCTTTGATCGGCAAAAATGTGGTTGTGTATTTGGATGACATTTTGATTTATTCGCCGGATCTGGAGTCTCATTGGCGGAGCGTACGTGAGGTATTACAATTGTTAATGGACAATTCGCTTTTTGCTAAGCTGGAGAAATGTGAGTTCGCTGTACAGAGAATTAGTTTTTTGGGCTACATTATCTCCAGCGAAGGTTTTGAGATGGACCCGCTTAAAGTTCAAGCTGTACAGGAATGGCCTAGGCCTATTGATTTGAAATCGATACAGAGGTTTTTAGGTTTCGCCAATTATTACAGAAAATTCATAAAAAATTTTTCTAGTATTGTCAAACCTCTTACCGATCTCACCAGGAAAGGTGCTGATGCGGTTCAGTGGTCTTCTGAGGCCATTGAAGCTTTTGTGTATCTCAAGGAGAGGTTCACCTCTGCTCCCATCCTTATGCAGCCTGATGTGACTAAGCCGTTTTTGGTTGAGGTTGATGCTTCTTCGGTGGGGGTTGGCGCAGTATTGTCTCAGGATAACGGGGATGGATTACATCCCTGTGCCTTTTTTTCAAAAAAATTTTCGGAGACTGAACTGAATTACGATATTGGTAATCGGGAATTATTGGCTATTAAACTCGCATTTGAACACTGGCGCCACTTCTTGGAAGGTGCGGAATTTCCCGTTCAGGTTCTTACGGATCATAAAAATCTGATATATCTTGATGCTGCCAAGCGCCTGAATGCCTGTCAGGCTAGGTGGGCACTGTTTTTCTCGCGGTTTAATTTCTCCGTTACTTACATCCCTGGTACTAAGAATGTTAAGGCGGATGCCTTGTCTCGCAGTTTTTCTCCCATAGTCGGTGCTGAGAAAGAGGAGAACATTTTACAAGAAGGTGTTGTGATAGCTGCTTTGAACTCCGTTTTGGAAGATGAGATTCTTAAAGCACAGGAGAATGCCCCATCTAACACTCCTCATGGGAGGTTGTTTGTGCCTGGGACCTTTAGGAGAGATTTGTTTGTTGAGTGTCACGAATCTCGGTTGGCAGGTCATCCCGGAATCTCTGAGACCAAGAGACTGGTGGGTCGCAGTTTTTGGTGGCCTGGATGGCAGAAGGAAGTCATTAAGTGGGTGCGTCAATGTACTATATGTGCTAGATCTAAGTCCTCACATACTCCTGCTGCGGGGTTGCTTTGTCCTTTGGAGGTTCCCAGTGCTCCTTGGACACATTTGGCTATGGACTTTATAACTGACCTTCCCCCCTCTGAGGGTTTTACTGTCATCTGGGTGGTCGTGGACCGTTTTAGCAAGATGTGTCACTTGGTTCCCTTCGTCAAACTGCCCTGCGCTAAAACTCTCGCTAAGGCCTTTGTCAAGGAAATTGTCAGACTTCATGGCGTTCCTACTGACATTGTTTCTGATAGGGGTCCTCAGTTCGTGGCTCGTTTTTGGCGTGCCTTTTGTGACAGGTTGGGAGTTCATCTGTCGTTCTCGTCCGGATATCATCCTGAATCTAATGGCCAGACAGAAAGGAAAAACCAGGATGTTGAGCAGTTCTTGCGTTGTTTTGTGGCAGACAATCAAGAGGGGTGGTCTGAGTTTCTGCCACTTGCTGAATTTGCTCTGAACAATCATACATCTTCTTCTGCTGGTTGCTCGCCTTTTTTTTTTTGTTCTGGGAGACATCCGTCGTTTGGGTCGTTCTCCAAGTTGGGATCTGCCGTGCCTGAGGAGGAGAATTTTTCCGGTGATTTGGAGAGAGTTTGGACGGATGTGCGTGGTAATCTTCAGGAGGCCAACAGAAAATCTAAAGACTACTTTGATAGGAAACGACAGGAGGTTTTGTTCGCTGTTGGTGACATGGTTTGGTTGTCCTCTAGGAATCTGCGGTTGAGGATTCCTTCTAAGAAATTGGGTCCCAAGTTTGTAGGGCCCTTTAAGGTGCTTCAGGTTGTCAACCAATCTGCTGTTAGGTTGGAGGTTCCTACCTCCTGGAGAATTAATCCGGTATTTCATGTCTCTCTATTAAAAAAAGCTGTTGTGTCGGATGGTGACGCCTCTGCCTCTGTTCCTCCGGTGGTGGAGGACGGGGAATATGAAATTTCTCGCATCCTTAACTCTAGACGGTATAGAGGTAGTTTGCAGTATCTGGTGGCCTGGAAAGGTTTCGGACCCGAGGATAACTCTTGGGTGAGGTCAGATGATGTTTCCGCGTCCAGACTTATCAGAGCGTTTCACAGGAGATTTCCTGATAAGCCTGGTCCTAGGGGATCCGGAGGATCCTCTTAGAAGGGGGGGTACTGTTAGAACCTTGCTCTTAGGTTTTTTCCTTTGCTGGTCTCATGACCTCGTTGGCCTATTTAATCCTGCTCCGCCCTTCTGGCTTTGCTGGACTTCATTGTATAACTACTTTCTAGCTAGCCTGTGCTCTGTATCTAACTCTGTTAGTTTGCTTGGTCTACGGACCTCAGTGTTCTATATATTTTGTTTGTTTGTCTGTCTGCTACTATTTCTGTTAGGAGGTGTCCCATTTTCCTCCCAGTCCTTAGTACTTGTAGGGATTCCTTCCCCACATCTATAGGTCTCCGTACAGACTAGCTTAGGACTTTAGCAGGTCTGATCGCAGGATCAGGTTCCCTGTTACATCGTAGGGATTCAGCTGAGTTCTATCGTAGGGACAGATTTCCTCTCTTTCCTTAGCTCTGGTAGCAGAACATAACACATACAATGCAAAGAATATGTAAATTTCTCACCTTTTTATCTGGCTTCAGGTATGATTTCATATTGCTCAAACCTGTTACTTGCCACAGGTGAGTTTGAATGAGCATCATATGCTTGAAACAAAGTTGTTTACCTACAACTTTGGAAAAGTGCCAACATTTTGGTTTGGCCCATTTTGGGAGTTTTGTGTGAAATTATGTCCAATTTGCCTTTTTTGTTTGTTTTTTTGTGTTGTTCCATTACATACAAATGAAATAAACATATCTATACCAACACATGTGTAATTACATTAATTTTCCAGGAGCAATACTTCATTTTCTGGAACAAATTCAAGGGTGAAAAACACTATGAAAAAAGCTTGAAATCTATGATGCTTTTTAACAATGGATAAAAGATGTTAAGTGTGTAAAGTGAGGGATCCTTTAAGCTTGGCCATGGACCCCCCGGGGCTCCCCGGAGCCCCGGGGCCCCGGGCGGTAGCCCAGATTGCCCTCATTATAATCTGCCTATGGTCCTAAGTGTTCCCCGGATAGTGGCCCCGGAGCTGCGCTCACTGAGTGACAGGACACCGCTCCTGAGCTCAGCTTCGGGGCCCGCTCGCCGGAGCGGCTCATTCTCCTCGGCTCCTCAGCGTCAGCGGTCAGAGAATTACAGCTAGGGACACATATGACATGTGAGTATAAGGATTTTATTATTTTCTTCTTATTTTACAATGGATCCCACTGATTCTGAGATTGTGTTTAGTGACATATTGTACTTCATGATAGTGGTAACCAATTTTGATACGACAATTTGGTGAAAATTTTGATAATTTTGCAATTTTCAAACTTTTAATTCCAGAGAGTTATGTCACACAAAATAGTTAATAAATAACATTTCTCATATGTTTACTTTACATCAGCACAATTTTTAAAACATTTTTTTTGTTAGGAAGTTAGAAGGTTTAAAAGTTGACCAGCGATTTCTAATTTTTCCAACAAAATTTACAAAACCATTTTTTTAGGGACCACATCACATTTGAAGTGACTTTGAGGGGCCTTTATGACAGAAAATACCCAAAAGGAACTAAAGCAATGTGGAAAGAAAAATGAACATTTTACTTTTTTTCACAAAAATTTTACTATAGCCCCAATTTTTTTATTTTCACAAGGATAACAAGATAAAATGAACCACAAAATTTGTTGTGTAATTTCTACTGAGCATGTTGATACCCCATATGTGGGGGAAAACTATTGTTTGGGCACATGACAGGGCTCGGAAGGGAAGGAGCACCGTTTCGACTTTTTGAACGCAAAAAAGACTGAATGCCATATCACCATATCAAAATGAATGCCGTAATGCCATTATGAAAACAAAATGCCATATGAAAAAAGTGGATGCCATATCACATTTGGAGAGCCCCTGACATGCGAAAACAGCAGAAACCCCCCACAAGTGATAGCGTGACGTCTCTTACTCGAAAAAGCCCTTTTCTTTACCCTGGGAGATGGGGGACTCGGAGTCGGGTCCTGTGATGGAGAGATGGGGTGCAGCCGTGGCCCGGACCCGACCCGTGCTCAGGGCCGTCACATTAAAAGAGATGGTGTGGGCTTATCCGGGTTGAGTGGCTGATTTACGACTACGCCACCTGTGGCACCTGGGGAAGGCCACCAGCGCCGCTGCAGTCCGCTGAGGCATAGTGTTACGGCGACCAGAGTTATTACTACTCCCCACAGGCGGAGCAAGGCCTCAGGGCAGAGAGACAGGAAGGATGGAGGGGGTAGTAGTGGAGGAAGAACGGATGCCACGTCGCGCGGTGTAGCGCAGAATAAACAGTCCGGAGGCCATAGGGGTGAACTTCCAAGGCTTTACTCACATTAGAGATGGCAGAAGGAAGGCGACTCCCTGATCCCCACGGAGTCCTGCAGTCACCAGGGATGGGGGTCCGACAACCTCCGAGCAAGTCCAGAATTCAATCGGGACCCCGCACCAGAGTGTTCCTGAACTACAGACCGTATCCTCTCCTGTCTGTGTGTGTAGATAGGCTGGGTCTCCCTCTGAACTCCTCTCAGAACAAGGGCACAGGTGGCAGCTCCGCTCCTTCCGATACCCGATGGGATCCTCTGGGCCTACCAGGCTTTACCAACCAGAACATGGAGAAGCAAGGTCGGGTGTCGGGGCCGGTACCCCTCTTGCAGCCGGACTCCCTCTGAATATATCAGATGGTGAGGACAGGTGGCGTACACTGCTCCGTCTGCATCCTCCCCGGGATCCATTAGCTGTGGAGCTACACTCTTAAGCTCCGGGCCTTCTTGGTCGTGGTCCTTGACCGGGTTGAGACATTCCTCGTCTGCAACCTGCCCCCCGTCCCAAGGCTGGGGTATGAGGGCTGTGTCTCCATCCACTGCAGGTCCACACAGGATCCACGTTCAGGGTGGGAGATCACAATACCTCACAGTAATTAACAGCACAAAGACCAAAACCAAAGATGGCTTTTTATTAAATAAGAAATTTAAAGTGTCACTAAATTGTAAGTCCTCAACCCTCACCCACTAACTGGTTCCCCTCACTCTTGGTTCCCCAGTCTCCCTGTAACCAGGAGGGTAGCACCTGGTGCATACTAGCCCCCCTGGTGGAGAAATGTGGTGTTGGATGCAAAGGTTGGGTCCCGACCATCACGCTGTTCTTACCTCGGAGGAGGAACACTACACTCCATTACAGAAGTGCAGCATCCCTGTGGCAGTCGAACCTTCAGGGGCGCCACAGTTCTACAGTGGGATGTGCTACATAATGAAGTTTCTCTTAAGGGGCACTTGGAAGATGTCCTTATCACCCCGGTCAGTAAAATCTTTATAGTGGTGGCAGGATGAGCCTAACCTATCTCGAGGGGTTCCCTGGGTACTTAGGGTCACTAGAACAATTACCACAGATGCGAGTCCGAGAGGGTGGGGAGCCCATCTAGGAGATATGGTAGCCCAGGGGACCTGGTCAGATATTGAAAAGGGTCTCTCCTCCAATTCAAAAGAACTTCTGGCGGTAGACAAGGCGGTGAATAATTTCTTACCTTTCCTTCAGGGCCAGAATGTAAAGATCCTCTTGGATAATCTAGTTGCGGTAGCATATGTGAACCACCAGGGGGATACATGGTCAAGATCGCTGATGAGAGTGACAGATCATCTCTTCCAGATTACAGAAAGTCACCTCCTTTCCCTGATGGCCCTCCATATAATGGAAAAAGAAAACATGAGAGCAGATTTCCTAAGCTGCTATCCTCTGATGCAAGGGGAATGGGAACTAAATCAAGGAATTTTTACCCAAATAGCCGAAGATGGGGGGGCCTCCGGTCAGGTAGATCCGTTTGCCACAAAACTAAATCGGAAGACAAAGATCTTGTGTTCCCTAAATCCTCTAGCTGTGGACGCTTTCCTGATACGTTGGTATTTCAGCCTGGCGTATGACTCCTCCCCCCCTGGTTGGCTGTTCTTCTCATGGTAATAAGAAAGATCAGGGAGGAGAAGGCCAGGGTTCTGCTGATCGCACCCTTTTGGCCCAGGAGGCCCTGGTTCTCATGCCTGAGGAACATGTCCATCTCTGATCCTTGGGTTCTTCCAGAGATTCCATATCTCCTTCTCCGGGGTCCGATATTCCATCCTCAAGCAACTGGCCTCCACTTGACGGTGTGGAACTTGAAAGGACACTGCCAAATCAGAAAGGTTTTTCCAAAGGTCTAGTAACCATCCTGCACAGCAGAAAACCTGTTACAACCCAGATTTATGCCACAAGTTGGAGAAAGTTTTTGTCTTTCTCTGGTTCTGGGGTTGATGGGGAAGGGGTGCCAATAGGACAAATCTTTGGAGTTTTTACAAAAAGGTCTTGAACTAGGGTTATCCACCAGCACCCTTAAAGTACAGATTTATGCCTTGGGTGCCCTATATAGCTGTGATGTAGCTTGTAGCTACTGGGTTTCTCGGTTCATTAAGGCAGCTTTTAGATCTAGACTCATTATTAAAAGCAGCTTGGGTCCCTGGGATTTAAATTTGGTTCTAAAGGCCTTGACTAGCTCGCCGTTTGAGCTAATAGTCAGCAACCCTTAAATCCCTCTCTCTTAAGACCGCTTTAATATCTTTAACCTCGGCCAGGAGCATTAGTGACATCCAGACCCTGTCTATGGCCTCGCCGTTTACTCAAATTCTGGATGATAGGCAGGATCTGGTCTAAAAATCACTCTCTCTCCCTAAGGTAGCTACTCGTTTCCACAGACTTCAGGAAGTCCTCCTACCCTCCTTTTGTCCACATCCTAGTAACCAGAAAGAGGTGGAGTTACATACGTTAGAAGTGAGGAGATGTGTGGTTAGGTACCATTCAGTTACCAAAAGCTTTAGGAAAGATAACTCGTTGTTTATATCCTACCAAGGGGCTAGGAACGGTCTAAGGTCACGAAGTCCACCATAGCTAGATGGAATTAGGAGGCCATTTCTCTATCATATACAGTATAGACCAAAAGTTTGGACACACCTTCGCATTTAAAGATTTTTCTGTATTTTCTTGACTATGGAAATTGTACATTCACACTGAAGGCATCAAAACTATGAATTAACACATGTGGAATTATATATTTAACAAAAAAGTGTGAAACAACTGGGTTCAGGTCTGGTGACTGTGAAGGCCAGGTTATCTGGCGTAGCACCCCATCACTCTCCTTCTTGGTCAAATAGCCCTTACACAGCCTGGAGGTGTGTTTGGGGTCATTGTCCTGTTGAAAAATAAATGATGGTCCAACTAAACGCAAACCGGATGGAATAGCATGCCGCTGCAAGATGCTGTGGTAGCCATGCTGGTTCAGAATGCCTTCAATTTTGAATAAATCCCCAACCGTGTCACCAGCAAAGCACCCCCACACCATCACACCTCCTCCTCCATGCTTCACGGTGGGAACCAGGCATGTAGAGTCCATCCGTTCACCTTTTCTGCGTCGCACAAAGACACGGTGGTTGGAACCAAAGATCTCAAATTTGGACTCATCAGACCAAAGCACAGATTTCCACTGGTCTAATGTCCATTCCTTGTGTTCTTTAGCCCAAACAAGTCTCTTCTGCTTGTTGCCCGTCCTTAGCAGTGGTTTCCTAGCAGCTATTTTACCATGAAGGCCTGCTGTACAAAGTCTCCTCTTAACAGTTGTTGAAGAGATGTGTCTGCTGCTAGAACTCTGTGTGGCATTGAACTGGTCTCTAATCTGAGCTGCTGTTAAACTGCGATTTCTGAAGCTGGTGACTCGGATAAACTTATCCTCTGAAGCAGAGGTGACTCTTGGTCTTCCTTTCCTGGGGCGGTCCTCATGTGAGCCAGTTTCTTTGTAGCGCTTGATGGTTTTTGCAACTGCACTTGGGGACACTTTCAAAGTTTTCCCAATTTTTCGGACTGACTGACCTTCATTTCTTAAAGTAATGATGGCCACTCGTTTTTCTTTACTTAGCTGCTTTTTTCTTGCCATAATACAAATTCTAACAGTCTGTTCAGTAGGACTATCAGCTGTGTATCCACCAGACTTCTGCACAACACAACTGATGGTCCCAACCCCATTTATAAGGCAAGAAATCCCACTTATTAAACCTGACAAGGCATACCTGTGAAGTGAAAACAATTTCCGGTGACTACCTCTTGAAGCTCATCAAGAGAATGCTAAGAGTGTGCAAAGCAGTCATCAAAGCAAAAGGTGGCTACTTTGAAGAACCTAGAATATAAGACATATTTTCAGCTGTTTCACACTTTTTTGTTAAGTATATAATTCCACATGTGTTAATTCATAGTTTTGATGTCTTCAGTGTGAATGTACAATTTTCATAGTCATGAAAATACAGAAGAATCTTTAAATGAGAAGATGTGTCCAAACTTTTGGTCTGTACATCTAGCGGCGAGGAAGTGCCAGAAGGGCTGAAGGCTCATTCCACCCCTCCCCTCCTGGGCTGAGAAGACAGGTGTCTCGATAGAAGACATATTTAAGGCTGCTACCTGGTCCTGTCCCTCTACATTCCATAGACACGATAGGTTAGATATGGGTGTATCGGCTGACCTCACCTTTGGGAGAAGAGTGTTCCAGGCTGTGGTCCTTCAATAGATTACTTCATCTCTGTAATTCTCTCGTGGTGCTGTCATGGTCGACCGATAAAATCTTAAATTACATACCGGTAATGGAATTTTTCGGAGACCATGACAGCACCCTTATATTTCCTCCTTTCACGTTTGTGGGAACACTCCCCTTTTATTAATTATAATATCACACTCAATAGGTGTCGTCTGGTATGGCAATTTTGTGATTGTTTGCTGTGCTTATTAACCTGGCAGTCCTCTCAATGCTCTGTAATCCCAACTGAGGCGGGAGAGAGGTGGCGCCCTTTTAAGCCTGTAGGTTTCCTCTCCTTGGTGGGCGGATCCCCTCTCTCGTGGTGCTGTCTCTGAAAAATCCCGTTACCGGTAAGTAACTTACGACTATACATTTGATGGAGCAATCAAAAAGTTGTACCCCAAAATGGTATTAAAAACGGTCTTAGAAAATTGAAACACAAGCCAAACAATTTGTTTGCAAAGTTTAGAATTTTTTAAAAGCAGTAAAATGTTTTCGTTTTCTTCTGCACCATTTCACTTTATTTGGAATTCATTGCCTTTTTTTTTCTATATGTTGCACAGTAAAGTGAATGGCGTCTTTCAAAAATGCTGTAATTTTGTCCCACAAAGTACACCTCAACCCTGCTGTATTGAATAGTGTCTGTGTTATTCACTATGTGATATGTGTTTTTTTATTGTATACTAATGTATAGTGACTAGTGATGATTGAGCGTGTTCTATGAACCCATTCAGCAAGCACGCTAACAGCCGTGACACTTGCAGGCACGGCGACCTTAAAAGAAATGCCGAGCATGCCAAAATACTCGGCGAGCACCTGAGCGTGCTCGCCGAAGGGGTTGATAGAACACGCTCGATCATCACTAATAGTGACCAGATGCCTCTAAGGAATCTTTTTTGGCCTCTGTTTTACTGGTGCTTGAAGTGCAAATTTTTGTAGCTCTAATGATTAAGTAATATGCAACTATGTGAACTGCAATTGCCAATTAACAATTTAAGGGTATCCATCAGATATACCCCTCCCTCCAATTCCCATTCATGACCATGCAGGATTTGGAAAGCTAAATCCATAGACACCTCTATATCTTTTATCTGTTGCTGCATTTCTGAGTGCTCTGGGTGTAACGGAGCACTAACCAAGCCTCAGCCTTCCAAGGTTGCTTCCCTGCCCAGCACCAGCCTCTTTATCTTGATTGATAGCTCACTGTCAGTTTTTTGGGACGTCAGGCACCAAGCAAGGAAAATCAGTGAGCTAGACACTAGCACTGGGAACTTTCCCTCCGTACATAAACAAAACATAAACCAAAAAAAAAGCAATTTGGCACGTTACTTAATTTATGTAGATTTATAGAATGAAATGTTGGATTTCGTACGAGCTCGATCCATGTTTTTCACAGAGCTCATATCTATTATAGTCTAGGGCTGTTCACATATTTCTGTGGACCGCGTATTTTTCACCGAAACACGTTGACCTGTCGGACTTTGATCCAAATCAAAGTTTAGAGCTTCTCGGATGCAAAACAAAGCTGATGAAAGTCTGAATGAGGCCTTACTCTATTATTTATTTTTTAAGCAGCGTTCATTCCAGGCTGCTGTACACATGAAGAGGGTTTACACACCTAAAATACATATATAAAACACAGAAACAAGCTACCATTGACAGACTAGTATGGAGGGAGACACTGCCACTACGATCTAACAGTGTGGATTCTGGTGTCTCGCTCCTTCCCTCAGGTTGTATGCCAAAAGCCTCCTCCAATAAGCAAGTTCTGGACAAGCTGCAGGTGGAGAGGGAGTGCGGGATTACGGTGAAGGCCCTGACTGCGTCTCTGTTTTACACTTACGAGGGAAAGAAGTATCTCCTGAACCTGATCAACACTCCGGTGAGTGTGACGTTTCTTCTTGATTTGTTTCTCTGTGGTCTTGTTGCGGATGTTCAACTGGTCACGGCGGTCGCGTGACCTGTCACATAACTAAATGATGTCATGGAAGGTCCTTTCACACCAACGCGAGCCGTACAAGAGACCGGACGCAGTGGAGAAAAGACCGGGGGCCATCAGAAGGTAAGTATAATGTTATTTTCTCCAATCCCCTCCATGACAGCACACCTGGAGGTAGCCTCCCCATCCTAATTAGGGACAGGAAAACAAGAGGTTAAATAGCCCCTTCCCGCTACAATCCCCAGTGTTTTCCTGTCCCTATGGGATGAAGAGGTTACCTGGGGTGCCTGCAGCCGGCAAGCAGGGCCCTATTAAATTTACCTGCCGGGCTGCAGCTCCCGTGTCTCCTTGAGAGCGGGACCCCCCACACACACACTCGCCTGCGTGTAAAGCCGAGTAGGGTTTTGGGGGCTGGGGGCCTCCTGTAGCTCCCCGGCCGGAGTCTCCTCTGTCCTCCATGGCGGCGTGCCGGAAGTCAGGCTTTTGGCCAGCGGGACGTCACTTCTGGTGCGTTCCACCGTGGAACGCATGGGGCCGCGGCGGGAAATTCAAAAGGAGAAGCCGCGGTTTGCCCTGAAAATGAGGATCCTTCACCAGATAGGTGAAAATTTGGCACTGGATCTCGGTCTCCCCTATAAAAGACCCAGATGAGAATACTCCATTAAGGTAGGACAGAATATTCTGCTACTATGGAGGGTGCTGTTCCAAAGCCTGCGTCTGCAGAGCCCAGCGCTAACCCGGCCCCAGTAAGTACTAGGTCCTAGGTTATTCCCCACTCTCTTTTGAGCAGGATCCTAAATATATTTTAAATCTCCCCTTTTTTTATTTTTAATTTAGGGAGACAAGGATCCGGCACCGACAGTGGGAGAAAGCACTACAGTTCGCAAATGTGCCATCTGTATAAAAAAGCTGGCTTCAGGGCATAAGAAACCCCTATGCTGGAAATGCACTGACAACATTGTGAAGGAAGAACAGCCTTCCCTTATGGAAGAAGTCAGGGGAATGGTTCGGCAGGAAATACAATCTTCCCTAGCCTCCTTCTCACAAGCCAGAGCTGAAGGTCCATCTCCCCCCAAAAGGAGAAAATATACGGTTAGGGAGACCTCTGATTCAGAATTAGGGTCTATGGAGGAACCGGAAGAAGGGGTCCTAAGTGAAGATCATGAGGAAGATAGGAAATATTACTTTTCGTCTGAGAATATGGAGGAATTGTTGTCGCAGGTGAGAGACACGATGCAGGTGGAAGAGGAGAAGGAAACCCGTACAGTTCAGGATGAAATGTTTGGCGGTCTGAAATCCAAGAAGAAGGTAGTGTTCCCTGTGCATGACAACATTTGGAGTCTTATTTTGGATGAATGGGAGTCACCTGAGAAAAGGCTTAGTATGGCAGGAGAAATGAAGGATAGATTCCCTCTAGATGAAAAGGCGGCTAAGCTATGGATGGAAGTCCCGAAGGTTGATGTACAGGTGGCAAGGGTTGCGAAGAAAACAACCCTTCCCTTTGAAGACTCGTCACAGCTCAAAAATCCTATGGATGGGAAGATGGACAGCCTTCTAAGGAAGGCATGGGAAACATCGGCGGCTTCACTGAAGACTAATATCGCTTCAACTTGTGTAGCTCGTTCCATGTTCCTCTGGCTCCAACAACTAGAGGAACATCTCTGGAAAGGTACCACTCAAGAGGACCTCCTAGCATCTCTTCCTTTTCTGCAGAAGGCCACTGGATTCCTAGCGGATGCCTTGGCGGAGTCGGTCAAGATTGCGGCAAGATCGGCAGCATTATCAAATTCTATGAGAAGAGCTCTGTGGTTGAAGATGTGGAGTGGGGACAACGCATCAAAATCTAAGCTTTGTTCCATTCCATTTAAAGGAGAGTATATGTTTGGGGCGGTGCTAGACGAGTTGTTGGAGAAAGCATCCGACAAGAAGAAGTCTCTGCCAGAGCCAAAGAATCCAAAAAGTTTCAGAAAGAGACCATTTCTTCTCCCTCAACAACAACAGCAGCAAGCATTTCAGTACAGAGGCAAGGGTAAAACTGGTCGCTGGAGTTACACAAAAGGGGGAAGAGGTAGGAATATCTTTCAAGGTTCTAGGCAGGACAGACAATGACGCCAAGAAGGTAGGAGGCAGAATTGCGAGCTTCCTTCCTCAATGGCAGCTTATTGATTGGAAAAGGATTTGTCGTGGCAACAGTAGACCAGCCAGAGGCTTACTACCACGTGCCAATTCATCAGGATTACAGAAAATTTCTCAGATTTGCTGTAACTCAGAACCGAGAGATACTTCATTTTCAATTCAATGTACTCCCCTTCGGCATTTCGTCAGCACCCCGCCTGTTTACAAAGATCATGGCAGAGGTAGTAGGTTTATCTAAGGAAACTGAATATCTGCATCGTCCCATATTTAGACAATTTTTTGGTGATGGTTCCCTCGGTTTCAAGTTTGGAAAGAGACCTCCAGATGACCCTCCAGATCCTGGAATCCTTGGGATGGTTGATAAACTACCAAAAGTCAGATCTGATTCCCTCCACCAGGAAGACCTCCTTGGGAATTCTCCTGGATTCTCAGCAACAAGCCTCTTTTCTGCCAAAAGAGAAGCAGATTCAGTTGAGGTCGAAAGTTTATGCACTAAAGAACCAGAGAGGAGTGTCATTAAGATTCGCCATGTCCGTCCTCGGGTCCATGACCTCATTTATTTAGGCGGTACCTTGGGCTCAAGCGCATTCAAGGGTCCTTCAAAACTACATCCTTTCCTGTTGGGACAGATCTCCAAGTTCCCTCTCCAACAGAATTCATCTGCCAGAGAAGGTGAAAGCATCTTTAAATTGGTGGCTCTGTCCAGGAAATCTGGAGAAAAGTTCAGCATGGATTCAACTTCCCTTGTTATCCGTCAAAACAGACGCAAGCAAAAGAGGATGGGGAGCAGTAGTCTCCCACGTGGCCTTCCAAGGGGTCTGGTCGCAAGAAATAGTAGAGCAGTACTCAAACTTAAGAGAAATGAAAGTGGTGGAAGAAACCCTATGGGCAGCCACTACTGTGCTTCAGGGGTCGAATGTCAGAGTCTACTCGGACAATATGACAACTATAGCCCACTTGAGACATCAGGGAAGTACAAGAAACAGGAGGTTACAGATGATCTCCGAAAGGATCTTCCACTGGGCGGAGCATAATCTACTATCCTTATCGGCTCTGCATCTGAGGGGCTCCGACAACTATCATGCAGATCTTCTGAGCAGAAAATACATTCATCCAGGGGAGTGGAGCATGAACTCGAAGATATTTCAGATGATTGTTCAAAAGTGGGAATACCCAGATGTGGACCTGTTTGCGAACCAGGAAAACGCAAAAGTAAGAGCCTTTTTCTCTTTGAAACCCGAGGATTCAGCAACAGGGATAGATGCATTCGCTCACCCTTGGAAAGTTGGGCTCGCTAATGCTTTTCCCCTGATTCTGTTAATACCAAGGACTTTACAAAAAATCAGGTCGGAAGGGCTCAAGACTATCCTAATAGCTCCAATGTGGCCAAAAAGAGCATGGTTCGGAACATTGAGCAGTCTAAGAATGGATGATCCATTGATGCTTCCTTGAATCCACGATCTGCTGCATTAGGGCCAGATTTTCCATCCGGCCCCTCAGAATTTGGCTCTAGCAGCTTGGCTTCTGAGACCACCCTCTGAAAAGCCAGAGGCTTCTCAGTACAGGTGATCCAAATGTGGCGCCCTGCTGTGCATTGGTGCCACAGAACCCAGAAGGGTGCATGGATGGATTTCTCCACAAGAGGCCCTCACTAGATACAAACACCTCTACCTTCCAACTCATACCAGCAGAGGGAGCCCAGATAGGGATATATATAGGGAAGGTGGAGCCAGGCAGCTCAGTTGATTAGTGAGTGCTCAGAGTCAGAGCAGAGCAGGCAGGCTGAGAGAGAGCCTGAGAGCGTGCCGACACTCAGATAGCGGTGAAGACGCAGCACGTCAGCTGCCTAGTAGTGAGGGCCCCGAGTGTGGCCGACGGCAAGGAGAAAAAGGGGAGTGAAACCAAGGGGGCAGAGGAGCACAATAAGCTCACCCCATTATATCTACCGGACACCGGATCCGCGCCTACAGGGACCCTTTACACCCAGTGGGGATAACCGGAATCCCAGGAGGACTACAAGTCCCTGACAAACCTGAAGGCTAGACACACACAGGATCAGGAACCACGAAGGCCCCGACGTCCAGGGAAAGTGGTTACCAACCAGAGGTCCTATTTCTGAGCATCTGGTGAAGTAAAAGCAGGACACATAAGCTAGGCTCAGTTACAGGCTGGCCAGGAGCATACATAGGGACAGACACGGATCAGGAGGCCCTATACCTGCTCCCTGGGGAGAAGTCCAAAAGTGCGCCCTTCATCTGGAGTACCCTGGACCGTACCTAACAGCTGTACCAGTAAAGGAAATGAAGCAAATCCCCTGTCTCTGTCCGTTACTCCTGCTGTGCCATCGCTTTCCCTGCACCACAATGCTCAGCGCAACCTGCATCATTTATACTGCCCTGAGGCCTGCTCCACCTGTGGGGAGCCGTTCCATCTCAAGCTGTCCTGACATCTGCCTCAGAGGACTGTTGCAGCGCTGGTGATCCTCACCAGACACCACAGGTGGCGTCACAACAAATTCCCTACAAATAATTCCTTTTGGCACTGACCGCCCTGGGCCAGCCACCGCGATAATCCCCGCAGGCAGTCTTAGGCCCGGCTGCCGGGTGCCCCACGACACCCCTGGGGGCGAGTCACATACACAGCAGAAAAGCAGAAAACCAGTCACAATTTCCATCTATGGAAAAATCTAGAAAGCTTTCAAGCTATGGTATGAGCCTCGTCCATTAGATCCCTTTCGGCCTGACGTGGCCAGAATCTTGGATTTCCTACAGAACGGTCTGTCTAAAGGATTAAGACCAAGCACGCTGAAGGCCCAAGTCTCGCCTTTAAGTTCCTATTTTGATGCTGATTTGGCCCAAAACAGATGGATTAAGAGGTTCATGATAGCTGCTTCTTGGATTAATCCAACAAGAGCTAAAATAGTTCCACCTTGGGATCTCAACGTAGTTCTTAGAGGCCTAACTATGCATCCTTTCGAGCCAATAGCCGAGGCACACATAGACAAATTGTCTTGGAAAGCGGCATTGCTTATAGCTCTGACTACAGCCAGAAGAGTGAGTGAAATCCAAGCCCTGTCTATCAGAGAGACTTATTGTCGTATTTTGGAGGACAGGATCATCCTCCAGTTGGATCCTTCTTTTCTACCTAAAGTGTCGTCTAATTTTCATATGTCTCAGCCAATAATTCTTCCGTCATTCTGTCAAAATCCATCAAATAGCAAGGAAGAAGAATTCCACGCGTTGGATGTAAGAAGGACTATAATCCGCTATTTGAGGCAGACTGAAACCTGGAGGAAGGATCAGAACCTATTTGTCCAATATGGAAGCCCCAATAAAGGAAAGAAAATTGCAAAAATATGCTAGCAAATTGGATTAAGAAAGCAATTTGTGAAACATACATAGTTCAAGATTTGCCTCCTCTGAAATCTTTGAAAGCTCTTTCTACTAGAGCTATGTGGGTCTCCTGGGCGGAAAAAGCTAGTGCATCCATTGAGCAGATTTGCAGGGCAGCTACATGGTCGTCTGTCCATACCTTTGCTAAACATTATAGACTAGATGTAATATCTAATAGAGACTTAGCATTTGGAAGGAAAGTCCTTCAGGCTGTTGTCGCTCCCTAAAATTCATTCTTTGGTATTACTCCAGGTGTGCTGTCATGGAGGGGATTGGAGAAAATAGAATTAGACTTACCAGTAATTCGGTTTCTAAGACCCTCCACAACAGCATGGGTAGTTCCCTCCATTTCTTTATTGATTGGAAAAATCCTTAGTGTTAATAAATATTTAGAGCATTCATACTGTGTGGTCCTTTGAAAACACTGGGGATTGTAGCAGGGAGGGGCTATTTAACATCTTGTTTTCCTGTCCCTAATTAGGATGGGGAGGCTACCTCCAGGTGTGCTGTCGTGGAGGGTCTTAGAAACAGAATTACCGGTAAGTCTAATTCTATTTTTTTTTTTTTACCATTTTTATTCTTTTTTTCAACTATTAACTTGTTCACACTATATAAATACATGCCGGTTGCAAGGATTTATATAGTGTGACCAAGTTGTCAAGCACTTTCCAAGTGATGCTAAAATCGCTTGGAAAGCGGTTGACAACCCGCATGCGGACATGCATGTGAAAAATGCTTCACTTACGTTTGTCCCTGGCAGGAAAAACGCATGTAAAATCTGCATGCGTTTTTTCTGCCAGGGAGATGCAGAAACACTCAGGAAAAATCCGGAGCATTTCTGCATCGTGGGCATGTGGCGCCCCTGAGGGTTCAGTCGCCACAGAGGTACTGCACCTCACCCAGAGGTGTGGTGTCTCCCTTCACTCAGGTAAGATGGGAGTGCTGCAGAGAACCCCCCAAAACACCTGCATCCAACATTACACTGCTTCAGACCGGCTGGAAGGGCAACATGCAGAGCGCAGCTGCTGAGCCCTGTCCCTGGCTGGAGTGGGGGAAACCCAAAGGTAGGGGGAACCAGTAGTGGGTGTGGGTGGAGGAAGCAGTTAGAAGGAGCACACAGTAGGTATATAATGGGAAGCAATCTTAGGGTGGCAGTTCAGAACAGAATGGTCAGTTAGTACAGTACAGACGGTCAGTGAGGACTGTCTGGGAGCAGAGGCTCAGCAGGAGCTCTGCTCCACAAGAAGGGCCCGGGATAGAGGCCCCGGAGGGGAGAAGGGAGTAGGCTCCATTCTAAGAAGAGATCCCAGGGGTACGGCGCGTGCAGGACAGCACCCATACGCCCCGCATCTGTCAGAAGACAGAGGGATCGGTTGCCCCATTCTAATCTCCAGGGGGTCAGGTTGGTCCCGGATCCGACGTACAGGAAGGACTTCAGCATACCCGAGCGGGATTGAGAGTGGGCAGCGCAGGGCAGCAGGGAGAAGGACCTAGTGTGAAGACGGTCAAAGTAGGAACACGAGAAAGTGGGGTTCTGCCAAGCATTCCTAAACTTCCTGAGGAAGGATTGAACCCCTGCCAGGGTGAACACGGCGCAACGTGGGAGGCCTTCACCTGTAACTTGCACTTTTGTGTTTCCTGAAGAACTGTGAATTAAAATCTTGGACGACTGCACTGAGTTGCCTCCGTCTATTCCTTCACTGGTGCCATTTCCCTCCCTGCACTACAATGCCCAGCGCACCCTCCATCTATTTACACTGCCCTGAGGCCCGCGCCACCTGTGGGGAGCCGTTCCATCTCTAGCTGCCCTAACATCTGCCTCAGAGGACTGTTGCAGCGCTGGTGATCCTCACCAGACACCACAGGTGGCTTCACGACAAATCCTATAAATAATCCCTTTTGCGCTGACCGCCCCGGGCCAGCCACCGTGATATTCCCCAAAGCAGCCATACGGCCCGGCTGCCGTGTGCCCCGCGGCCCAGGGGGCAGCGAGTCACCACTTGGCGTCACGAACAGGATACGTGACCAGCCTGCCATCTGCGGGTAATGTGCGCCTAAAGAAGTGTTTTCTGCCTTGAATGTGGCGCCTGCCCCAGAAGAACGGGCGCCATTATGTGCGTGCTAAAGAACAACAGAATGGAACCTCCCGTCGTGGGCCGGGTCCCAGAATGGCTCCAAAAGCAGGCCCTGCCCCTTGCAACAGTGACTGTCCGCATAGATGTGTCCGTCAAAGCGGGGAGGCCGACACAGGGAGTGACCGACAGCAAAGTGCCATGGGACCGCCCCCGAAAGAGGAGAGGCGGTGGAGAGAAGCTGCGTAAAGACCGGGAGGTGTCAGGCCGAGCTGACGCAGTCGCGGGAGCAGGTCGGAGTGATGTCCCTGTCCCAAATGCGGCTGGCGCTGCTCCATCCCTGGTCCCCCTGCAGCCTGAGGCTGATGACCAGGCTGGGTCAGCCTGCAGAAACCAGGGGTTCCCCCGGAGGGGGCCCCACTGTTAAACTGTTTTAGTTAACTGGACTGTACATAAGTTGCCCGGAAGGGTGCAGTTGACTTCATGTTTGCTACCCAGTTACCCGTCAGGGTACAGAGACTGACAGGCTGAGGACTGTGAGAAGCCGGACGTTGACATTGTACATAGTTTAGCACTTCTTAAAGTGCATCCTATTGGTTTTATAATTACAAATATACCTCAGAACAAAAACCCGTTTGGCGTGGCGGAAGACGAGGTCCAGGATTGGATCGTCTATGCCCTGCAGCCATGCCCAGGGCCTACGTTGAGGGTTTGTGGACGGGTCCCTCATGCTGCTACTGTTGCACCCTGGTGCTGGAACTGTCTTGAAAATTGTTTTATATGACAATACTCTTATGATGTTTTATAATGTAACCAGTAACGTTAAAAGAAATGTGCCTCCCATAAAGGGAAGAAATGTTGTTTTATGCTCAAATATGCTGATGCATCTTAAAAATTTTGCATGTCAGTTATGCCTGGTTTTGATCTGTTCCAGCCCGCGGACGTGCTGTGTTTTACCGGGGGGGGGAATGTGGCGCCCCTGAGTGTTCAGTCGCCACAGTGGTACTGCACCTCACCCAGAGGTGTGGTGTCTCCCTTCACTCAGGTAAGATGGGAGTGCTGCACAGAACCCCCCAAAACACCTGCATCCAACATGCAGAGTGCAGATGCTGAGCCCTGTCCCTGGCTGGAGTGGGGGGAACCCAAAGGTAGGGGGAACCAGTAGTGGGTGTGGGTGGAGGAAGCCGTTAGAGGGAGCACTTATACAGTAGGTATATAATGGGAAGCCATCTTAGGGTGGCAGTTCAGAACAGAATGGTCAGTCAGTCTACCATTGGGCCCTATAAGACGTTCTTCATCTCCCGTTGCAGTGGGGTTTTTATTTGTCAAAAAAAAAGACTGGGGGTTGCGCCCCCGCCTTGATTTTCGCGAGTTTAATCGGATCACGGTCTGGGATGCATATCCTCTCCCTCTCATCCCCGACCTCTTTAGAAAAAAATTTGGCTCCTACGATTTGATTAAACTAGACCTCAGGGGGGCTTATAATCTCATTCACATTGAGGAGATGAGTGGAAGATGGCCTTCAATACTCCTGAGGGGCACTATGAAAAGCTTGTGATGGCATTTGGGTTGACTAATGCTCCCGCTTTCTTTCAACACTGTTAGTGACATTTTTAGTCATCTGGCAGGTAGATCACAACAAACCAATCTTGATGACATATTAATTTACTTACCTCCAGTCACATCAGGTACATATCAGGCAGGTCTTACAGATACTCAAAGATAATAAATTATTTGTCAAACCAGAGAAATGTATGTTCTCCATTCAGGGTTAGTTCTTATCATTCACCGTTTTTGCATGGATCTGGCCAAAGTCCGGACGGTACTGGATTGGTATTATATTCAAGACTTAAAGGCATTACAAAGTTTTTTGGGTTTCGCCAGCTACTACTGTAAGTTCATCAAAAACTTTTCGGCAGTGGCCAAACCTCTGATGGACGATTTTGCCAAATAGAAAAAAAAAATTAAGATTTTATTATTTTACTTTCCATTCTTGTAGCTAAACACAATCCAGCTAAGTTTAAAATTGAAATGAAGCCCCTGTACCCCCCTCTCTAGGTGCTTCTGTACCAAGTCTTCCCTGGTCCAGGATGGTCTCTATATCACAGGCTCCAGCAATAACCTATTGACACATGATTGTGGCAGCCCTCACGTGCTGATATATCACAGTGCCAATAGAAGTGGGAAGCGGCACAGAAATCACAAAATAAAGGCAGTGTTTGTGGTAATGCAAGAATCCAGCAAGCAGAGTAATCCACACGTCATACAACAGCCCAACATGGATGATGAAAAGCTGCGTCTTCAGGCGTCTGTGTAAGAACATCATATTTTTGTTTTCCTTCCAGAATAAGCACCAAATGGAATAGCTGAATGCCAGGATACGGAGACCGGCGGGGGACAGGGAAGCGCTGTCCGCTGGATTTTGTGCTGGTTTCACAAGCGGTCACCCTGCAGTTTTCTCCGGATAATGCTGTGGAGACTTTTCACAACACATCTAATAATTGTGAACCTTCCACTCACATGTTTATTATCTTGTCCGCTGGTCAGACTGGGGGGGATGAAAGCTGGACAAGGGATGAAGAATGATCCTTATTACATATAATGGGTGCACTGAGCGATTGTGAAAAGTCGCAAAGGACTGAGAGCAGAAGGGCAGAGGGTTTCCTCTTCCTCACAGGGACCAGCACAGAAGCCGGAGCAGAAGGGCAGAGGGTTTCCTCTTCCTCACAAGGACCAGCACAGAAGCCGGAGCAGAAGGGGAGACAAGGGCTGAGCCACTTACACAGACAGAAAGCTGAGGAGAGGAGGGCATGTTATTACTCCAGGATCCGCTCCATTCATTCCCTATGTGGCATTCAAGCGCTGAGCTCGGCTTTTCCGGAGCCCCATAGAGAATGAATGGAGCAGCAGTTGATCCCTGACTTTCCACTCCTTCCCGATCAGACGATGGCTCGCAGCGGTCAGACCCCACGATCAGTAAGTGATCACCGAGCCTGTGGATAAGTGATAACTTGTTTTCTACAGACATCCCCTTTAAGTAATGGAGCATGCCAGCAGAGAAGGTGGGAGGAGGCGCTGGTTACAGGGGAAACTTTACCTCTGGAGGCCGCATTTAGGGCATGTGAGGGGCGGACACTTCCCATATTCATCATTACTGAACCCCCGCTCTGTGCGGCTCTTATCTGAGCTGCAGGAGACGCAGCAGTTACTAATCAGCCGCTCTCTGTTCACTTGCAGCCGTCCGAGCTCTGCTGTGCCTGTCAGGGGTGAAGTTCGGGTCCTTCGAGGCATCTACTATGCAGCCTGCACAGCAGATCACAGCCCGAGCACAGCGTCTCCGGGTAAATCTCCACCTTGTGAGTTACTTCTTGTGCAGCAGCCCCATGCAAGTTGCTCTGCTCTCCTCGGCCAGCTCCTGCTGAATACTGAGCTCCTCTGCCCAATCTAGGAGCTCAATAGCCCTGATCACGTAAGTGGTAGCCCAGCGCTGCTGGATCAGATTTACAAGTGGCAAACTAATCAGCCCTAGGTATTTCTAATATGTGCAGAGCAGGCGACATAAGTCTGACCGGTGTCCTCATAGACCTTTCCTCAGCCGGGGTCTAATAGGAGCAGTAAAATGGCCGTCATGGGGTCCATTGTTAGATCTCAGCTGCCATAGAAACTCATTGGCACCATGATCATGCCTCCCTCTCCTGTCTAAAGTGCCTAAATGCTGTGGAAGCCCCCTACTGTGTCATACAATGGATTAAGCTGCCAGGATCAAGGTTGGCTCCACTGTGGGCAGCTGAGGCAGGAGCAGGACTGTGTTACACAGCCACACTTCTGCCGCAGATCTTGTAAGGACCTGCCTGATGATAATGTGTCCTATAGAGCAGGTCTTGGTACCGGACTGCCCTGTACATATTTACCACTAGCTGGGAACCAGTTACTTACAAGGTCTAGTTTCGAATGTGTTTCCAGGATCTGTAGTTATCAGCATTTTATCCTTAAGGCCGAGTTATAATATCACTGTAACACTCTCGCCCTGTACCTGTATACCTGCCCTGTGTGCTGCACAAAAGTATATAACAAAATGTGTGTACACAGATATCTCCTGAATGGTATTACTGCTAGATCTCCTGTACATAGAAATATGAGGTTCTTAGCGCACATTTTGAGCAAATTGTGCGAGCCCATCTGCCAACGTCAAGGCGACCTCTTCAGATGGGTCCCTACACTAACATTACACTAACTTACTAACTGGGACTAGTTTTTTGTATTATTATTATTACCACCATTTTTACTATTTATTATTATTGCATTAATGCAATTAATTGTAACTGTTATAAAACGAATTAAAAAAATGTAATTCTAATTTTTTTTTATTAATCTTGTGATTCTAATAATGGTATTACTAAAATCCCTATGCCTAAAGCTGTTGATCCAGAAGAAGGCAAAAACCCCAGGACACCTTCAGCCAATTTGTGTCACAGGGGAAAAATTCCTTCTTGACCCCGGGAAAAGGCGATCAGTCCTAGGACCCTGGATCAAACCTAATAATGTTATTACAAGTTATATAATATTACACTAATTATTGTACTACTGGAGTTATTTTAATTTGTTTTTATAAATCTATTTGATATGGTTATTATTACATTGTGCTATCTTATTACAGTATTATTCTTCTTTCCTATCACTACTAATACTGCAATATACCTACAGTGTTGATCCAGAAGAAGGCTAAAACCCCAGGACACCTTCAGCCAATTTGTGTCACAGGGGAAAAATTCCTTCTTGACCCCGGGAAAAGGCGATCAGTCCTAGGACCCTGGATCAAACCTATTAATGTTATTACAAGTTATATAATATTACACTAATTATTGTACTACTGGAGTTATTTTAATTTGTTTTTATAAATCTATTTGATATGGTTATTATTACATTGTGCTATCTTATTACAGTATTATTCTTCTTTCCTATCACTACTAATACTGCCCTATACCTACAGTGTTGATCCAGAAGAAGGCAAAAACCCCAGGACACCTTCAGCCAATTTGTGTCACAGGGGAAAAATTCCTTCTTGACCCCGAGAAAAGGCGATCAGTCCTAGGACCCTGGATCACACTGCTATTCTACCTACTACTATTACTACTGTTATTTTATTACTTCTTACTATTATCACTAGTATTATTACTCATATTACACTAATACGGATATACTACCACTATATTACTACCATCCCTTTCCCCCTAGGGATCTTAAGGTGCAGTTCTGTCCTCCTCCTCCTATTCTGTCCTCCTCCTCTTCCATCCTCCTCCACTTTCGTCCTCCTCCTCTTCCGTCCTCTTCCTCTTCCGTCCTCCTCCTCTTCTGTCCTCCTCCTCTTCCGTCCTCCTCCTCTTCCGTCCTCCTTCTCTTCCGTCCTCCTCCTCTTCTGTCCTCCGCCTCTTCCGTCCTCCGCCTCTTCTGTCCTCCGCCTCTTCCGTCCTCCGCCTTTTCTGTCCTCCGCCTCTTTCGTCCTCTTCCTCTTCCGTCCTCTTCCTCTTACGTCCTCCTCCTCTTCGGTCCTCCTCATCTTCCGTCCTCCTCCTCTTCCGTCCTCCTTCTCTTCCATCCTCCGCCTCTTCCGTCCTCCGCCTCTTCTGTCCTCTGCCTCTTCCATCCTCCGCCTCTTCCGTCCTCCGCCTCTTCCGTCCTCCTTCTCTTCCATCCTCCTCCTCTTCCGTCCTCCTCCTTTTCCGTCCTCCTCCTCTTCTGTCCTCCTCCTCTTCCGTCCTCCGCCTCTTCCGTCCTCTATCTCTTCCGTCCTCCGCCTCTTCCGTCCTCTTCCTCTTCCGTCCTCCTCCTGAGACATAATAAATAGCATTAAAGCTGCAGTAATTATTTATATTATATATACACACTGCTCAAAAAAATAAAGGGAACACTCAAATAACACATCCTAGATCTGAATGAATGAAATATTCTCATTGAATACTTTGTTCTGTACAAAGTTGAATGTGTTGACAACAAAATCACACAAAAATCATCAATGGAAATCAAATTTATTAACCAATGGAGGCCTGGATTCGGAGTCACCCCCAAAATTAAAGTGGAAAAACACACTACAGGCTGATCCAACTTTGATGTAATGTCCTTAAAACAAGTTAAAATGAGGCTCAGTATTGTGTGTGGCCTCCACGTGCCTGTATAACCTCCCTACAACGCCTGGACATGCTCCTGATGAGGTTGCGGATGGTCTCCTGTGGGATCTCCTCCCAGACCTGGACTAAAGCATCCACCAACTCCTGGACAGTCTGTGGTGCTACGTGACGTTGGTGGATGGAGTGAGACATGATGTCCCAGATGTGCTCAATGGGATTCAGGTCTGGGGAACGGGCGGGCTAGTCCATAGCTTCAATGCCTTCATCTTGCAGGAACTGCTGACACACTCCAGCCACATGAGGTCTGGCATTGGGCACAACCCCCATCTGTGGACGTCTGGCCCTCATCCCACTCTCATGGAGTCGGTTTCTAACCGTTTATGCAGACACATGCACATTTGTGGCCTGCTGGAGGTCATTTTGCATGGCTCTGGAAGTGCTCCTCCTGTTCCTCCTTGCACAAAGGCAGAGGTAGGGGTCCTGCTGCTGGGTTGTTGCCCTGCTATGGCCCCCTCCACGTCTCCTGGTGTACTGGAATGTCTCCTGGTAGCGCCTCCAGCCTCTGGACACTACGCTGACAGACGCAGCAAACCTTCTTGCCACAGCTCGCAATGATGTGCCATCCTGGATGAGCTGCACTACCTGAGCAACTTCTGTGGGTTGTAGAGTCCGTCTCATGCTACCACGAGTGTGAAAGCACAACCAACATTCAAAAGTGACCAAAACATCAGCCAGAAAGAATTGGTACTGAGATGTGGTCTGTGGTCTCCACCTGCAGAACCACTCCTTTATTGAGTGTGTCTTGATAATTGCCAATAATTTCCATCTATTGTCTTCCATTTGCACAACAGCATGTGAAATTGATTGTCAATCAGTGTTGCTTCCTAAGTGGACAGTTTGATTTCACAGAAGTTTGATTTACTTGGAGTTATATTCTGTTGTTTAAGTGTTCCCTTTATTTTTTTGAGCAGTGTATATTTTCTCATGTCATGTATTTACTACTAAAAGTAATTTTTTACATTTAGGTTTCATTAAGTGTTTTACACCGACTATTACAGACTTATTGTTTCCCTGCACATTCAAGTTTTGTGTTTTCTTTGGGCATAGATCAGCTAATAGGCACTCAGGAAAAAAAAACAGATTAAAGATCTACAAACTCTCCCTTAAGACTAAGGAGCTCACTGATAGATTCTCAGTTAGCTAATTTTGCAGCCAGCAATAGACAGTGCAGCACAGATGCTACAGAAGGCAACATTTTTAATGAAACTCAATTACAGAAATCGATTTTAGCCCCAAATACTTGCATTAAAGTAAAAAAAATGGCCCCAAAGCTGGACAACCGCTTTAACTCCTTACCAACATCTGCCGTACATGTATGGTATAAGTCAGTAGCGGGTGTATGGAGCAGGGTCAGCTCGCCCCGTACATGGCAGATAATGGCTGTGACAAACAACCAGGACCTGCCTCTAACAGCTGCGAGTGGAGCGAAGATCTGCCCACCACTGTTAACCTGTTCAGTGCTGCTGTCAATCTCTAACAGCAGCATTAACAGCGCGCCAGCATTGGGACGCGTCGTTCCATACGCCCACCGGCGCTCCTGTGACGCGATCATAGGGCGCCAATGGACTGCTATGACATCCGGGGGTCTGCTGAAGCCTCCGTGCCTGTCATCATAACGCTTCATTTGGGCTGTAAAGAAGACCGTGGTTTTGCTATATGGAGCATTACTGTGGTATCGCTGTATATAGCACAAGCAATCAGATGATGTATACAAATACAGTGAAAAAAAGTATATATATATTTATTAAAACCCCACACGTTCAACTCACCTCCCACTAAAAATAAAGATAATAAAAATATACACATTTTGTGGTATGGTCTCTTTCAGAGAAATACAATCTATCAAAATATAAAAAAAAAAACGATCAGTGAACACAGAAAAAAATTCAAAAAGACAAAATTGCATTTTTTCGTTCGCCTCAATACTGCAGAAAATCCTGTAAGAAGCGATGACCATGACATATGTGTCCCAAAATGTTATCAATAAAGTCCTCTTGCCCTTCAAAAAATAAGCCCCCACTCAGCTCCATCAACCCGGAAACTGAAAATGTTTCGGGTCTCAGAAAAAATGGTAACAGCATCAAAAAAAAGTTTTTTTCTTTTGCCAAAACTATTGGAGAAGTTTGGTCTTGCTGTAATCACACTGAGGAGTAGGATCCTATTACCAGGTCATTTTTACCACACAATGTGCGCCGTTAAAACCGTTCCCAGAAAAACAATGTCAGGCTTTTTTTTTCGCACTTTTACTGCACTTGAAATGTTTTTCCCGTTTTCTAGCACTATGTGGTAAATGAATGGTGTCATTTATAAGGACAGCTCATCCTACAAAATAACAAGACCTCACACTATGTGGACAGATATCAAAAAGTTAGAAAAGTTGGAAAAAGCGGAGGAAAAAACAGAAAAAAAACATAAATTGGTTATGTCGGGAAGGGGTAAAGCTGAAGAATCGCATGTAAGAGCAGAATATGGAGGAAGGTCAGATATCACAGACTGGTGGATACTACCTGCTCCATCGCTGGCAGAATACTCCACCCCCATGGTGTCCGCTGATATCTTCTCTTGTAGCAACGTCTCCAAACTCTATAAAACATCGGGAACAGTCAGCAGAGGGTTTGATGATTGGCTCATATTGGCGATATACTCAGGGGCATTACTGGGGCCAGGGAAGATTGGGAATGAATAGCGTATTGACTGTTAGAGATGTGATCTCTTCCATTAAAGGGGATGTCTAGTTGGAACAAGTTATCACTGATCTCTGGATAGGTGATGACCTGTCCCAGTGGGAGCACCCCTTTATTATGTGGTATATATGGAGGATGTGATATCATGCAGAGTTCTAGCAGTATTACACTTCGGTCCGTTCTGCGTGCATCTGGGCCATTCCCTATGGAGGAGCGGAGCTGGGGGTAAATATCAGGATCTCGTCGCTGGATCCATCCAGATGGGAGATGTAACGAGTGCGGCGCCCCCCACTGGTGTCTCAGCGTATTATGTGTTGGGGAATAATAACTTATTGTCTGGTAAATGTGCTGACTCCTGTCAGTTGTGGTCGCTGAGTGCGTGTGATGGGATGTGGCTCCGTCCGTTATATTATATCACGTCTTATACCTATAATCTCTCGCTGATCGCAGGTGTCTGTCTTCACACTCAGATGAGAAGGAACAAACTGACGATATAGGACTTTTTTTTTTTTTTCCAAATTCAAACCGAGCAATCCTATTGGCCGAGTATGAATGCAGTTACCATGGTGACAGAAGTAGCAGCAGATTTAAAGGGACAAAACACTAATATTGTACTAAAGTGTATTTTATTATATATTTCACATAACTGACTGGGTACACCTTGGTGTGGGTGGGATGGCTTTTTTTAAATCAAAAACCATGTTTACTAAGAACCCTATATTATATATATTCACTATTGCTTTTTACTTACTTATAGCAGGGTATATGCTCATATTGTTTCTATCCTAAGTTTATCTATTTTCTAATAGAGACATGACCAGTCCTCTTTAGAATTTTATAGTGACCCCATTGAGGTCATGGACTGATATTGGGGATTGCAGAGTTGGGGCAAGGTGACAGGTGACAGTAAGTGACATCAAATGAAGGCTATGGTGCATACACAGTAAATCAGTCGTGTTATTCCACAGAAATGCTGTTCTATAAGGTTGTGTGCCCACGTAGCATTTTTCAAGCGTTTATGCTGCGGAATTTCCGC
Organism: Phyllobates terribilis; assembly: GCF_046119375.1. Taxonomy (NCBI): domain Eukaryota; kingdom Metazoa; phylum Chordata; class Amphibia; order Anura; family Dendrobatidae; genus Phyllobates; species Phyllobates terribilis. The sequence goes on from NW_027363046.1 coordinate 1,152,820, forward strand.
AGCGGAAACGCTTGTAAAACGCTAGGTAATCCGCACCCCATGGTCCCCAAGGGGATTCCGCATGTTCTATGCACATGCTGCGGATTTTTCCGCAGCGTTTATGCTGCGTACAAAAATCCGCAGCATGTCATTTAATTTTGCGGAAGTGCAGCGGAACTCCCGCCATTGACTTGCATTGAGACGCACAGAAACCGCGACTGTACATTTTTACAATTGGCTTCTATGCGTCTCTATGTGCGGATGGTACCCAGTTCTGGAGGAGAGGAGACTCTGATCCAGACCTGGGTACCATTGTACCTGTAAAAAAAAGAATAAAATAACAAATAAAGTTTATATTCACCTGTCCGGCGTCTTCTCTCTGAATGCCAGCAGCGCTGAAGGACCTTCGGTGACGTCACAGTCATGTGACCGCAGGCCCTTCACCGCTCTGTCTCGCGATATACCGGCAGCCGGGAACCAGCCAGGAAGCAGCGCTGCAGCCACGCCGGGGCCTCGGGGGTGAGTATAGCTTTATTTGTTTTAATTTTTACGGTTCACACTGTATAAATCCATGCTGTTTCCATGGATTTATACAGTGTGACCTAGTTGTCAAGCACTTTCCAAGTGATGCTAATCGCCTGGAAAGTGCTTGTCAATCTGCATGCGGAAATGCATGTGAATCCGCATGTGGATCCGCATGTATTCTGCAGGAAAAACGCATGCACAATCTGCATGTACAATCTGCATGCGTTTTTTTCTGCCAGGGAGATGCAGAAATGCTGCAGAAATTTTCTGCTTCATTTCTGCATCGTGGGCACATAGCCTAAAACACAAAATATCTTCATATGGTGAGGAGTTGTGTTGTGTTTTCATCATTTACATTCTAGCGTGGTGATCACATAAAATGTAAAATTCCTATTAAATAATTACTGAATGACAGTAGCCTGTATCCCTGGAGGACAAGTCATTTACCGCTTCACCAGGTTTGATGTTCTAATGCATTTAGATGTTTCAGTATTTGTATATATGTATATATATATTTTTTCCCCTCTTAAGGGTATTCAAGCGCAGACAGTGACCAACTTCTTCCTCGCCTTTGAAGCACAGCTTTCAATTATTCCTGTCGTAAACAAGGTAAAAAGCTTAGAGCCGAACACTATCAGACTCCTTCAGTCCCGCAGCAGGTAAATCTGTGAACATCGCTGGCACTCCTGCTGTTCCTAGTACCGATCCCTCTATGAGCGGCTGTGCAGTAATGAAGGCAGGATTCACCCCAAACTTGCTCGTCGTTTTTTTCGATTTCCAGTTCTGGTAATTAGTTATACACATGTGTATATCCAGTGGTCAACTCACAACCTGTGTATGAATTGTTTGCTGTATGCATCGCATTTGTAGCATGCACACTATTCATTTCATTATGGAGCGGAGTAGGAGGAGACTTTCATTACTGTTCCCTTTACTTCCTCCCTGCTGATAGGAAATGCCATGCTGTTTGCTTGTGTCCTGTGATTACAGCAGCCTGCAACAGTTTTCAAGCGTGCACTTCCCGGCTCAGGCATCAAGCAGTAAATGATAACATTAAAACGCTGCTATCCCTTTGTTAGTCACTTTTTTATCTTCTTCCCCCTTCTACGAATGCTGTAGTCCGTTATTCTAGAACTGCTCTGAAAATGGTTCTCTCTAGAGTGTTGGGATTTGGGTTTAGGGTGGGTTAGGGAATTGAAGTTCAGATACTTTGTTCATGTTTTATACTATGGAATTACTATGTCATGTATGTTATTTGAAAGATGGAAAATTTGTATTTGGAGTTTTTCAATAAAAATTATTTGATTAAAAAAAAATCATGAAATTAAAATTCCTCCCGTTCTTGAGAAAGAATAGGATTTTTACTAAGAGGTAAATTGCACGTTCCTTGTTTTACAGGCACTTTACATTTTTGCTAGTTTTGTGCGATTACACAATTCCTTTTAAAGGCCAGTGCCAGTTGTACATCTCTCCCTAAACTCTTGTTCAGCACTATATTTTATGCCAGTTTTATTATATGGTTTCTAGATTTTGTCGAGCTTTGATAAATAATTAGTATTTATACTTTTGCTTTTAGGCTGCGTGCCCACATTGCGGATTACAAGCGTTTTTGATGCGGAATTTCCGCAGCGGAAATACTTGTAAAACGCATGGTAATCCGCACCCCATGGTCCCCAAGGGGATTCCGCAAGTTCTATGCACATGCTGCGGATTTTTCCGCAGCTTTTATGCTGCGTTCAAAAATCCGCAGCATGTCAATTAATTTTGCGTTTCCGCAAGTGGAATTGCCTTGTGCAATGCATTAAAAACGCAAGGCAATTCCGCATGTGGAATACGCGAGATAAACGCACGAAAAACGCGCGATAAATGCGTGCGGAATTCCGCATGCGTTTTTCCGGGAGAGGACTTGCAGAAATGAAGCAGAAATTTTCTGCTTCATTTCTGCAACGTGGGCACATAGCCTGAGGCGGAGTTCACACGATGCGTTTTTCATGCGTTTCCGCGGCATTTTTGCAGTTGCGTAAACGCCGCGGAAACGCATGAAAAACGCATGGTAGAAGGGCAGCAATGTTCCCCAATTGAAATCCGCATGTGCAGGTTTGCCTTGGTTAAAACTGCACAATCCTTTACTGGACTGGTCTACTAATGAGATTAAGTCTTGGAGTCCTAAGTGCTATGATAAATGTTGCAATGGTCGCATTGCGGCTGTGGAAAAAGGGGAATTATCTGTACCTATTCAGGATTTTTGGAAGGTTTTTTCAGAGGAGGAGTCGCAAGTTTTACCTCCTCATAGGGACTATGATTGCACCATTGAGTTTGTTTCTAGAGCTACTCTTCCCAAGAGTCGCTTATTAAATCTGACTATCCCTGAAAGAAAGGCCTTGGAGGAATACATACAGACGAGCTTGGCTGCTGGTCACATTAGACCTTCTAAGTCGCCTGTGGCCGTTGGATTTTTCTTTGTTAAAAAAAAAGACGGTGGTTTACGTCCATGTCTGGACTTTCGTGAAATTAATAAGATTACCGTACGCAATTCCTACCCATTGCCGTTAATTCCAGACTTGTTTAACCAGTTAGTGGGGACCAAGTGGTTCTATAAAATTGATCTCCGGGGGGCATACAATTTGTTACGAATGAAGGAGGGTGATGAATGGAAAACTGCTTTTAACACTCCGGTAGGTCATTTTGTGAATCTGGTGATGCCCTTCGGTCTTACCAATGCACCCGCGTTTTTTCAGAACCTTATTAATGACATCCTGAGACCTTTGATTGGCAAGAATGTGGTTGTGTATTTGGATGACATTCATTGGCAGAGCGTACGTGAGGTGTTGCAGTTATTGAGTGATAATTCACTTTTTGCTAAGCTGGAGAAATGTGAGTTCGCTGTGCAGAGAATTAGTTTTTTGGGCTACATTATCTCCAGCGAGGGCTTTGAGATGGACCCGGTGAAAGTTCAGGCTGTGCAGGAATGGCCTAGGCCTATTGGTTTGAAATCGATACAGAGATTTTTGGGTTTCGCCAATTATTACAGGAAATTCATTAAGAATTTTTCTATAATTGTTAAGCCACTGACTGATCTCACCAGGAAAGGTGCGAATACGGTCCAGTGGACTACTGAGGCCATTGAAGCTTTTGTGTATCTCAAGGAGAGGTTCAGTTCTGCCCCTATCCTTATGCAGCCTGATGAGACCAAGCCTTTTTTGGTCGAGGTTGATGCTTCTTCGGTGGGGGTCGGTGCAGTTTTGTCTCAGGAGAACAAGGATGGAGTACATCCCTGTGATTTTTTTTCAAAAAAATTTTCAGAAACCGAACTTAATTACGATGTTGGTAATCGGGAATTGTTGGCTATTAAACTTGCGTTTGAACATTGGCATCATTTCTTGGAAAGTGCTAAATTTCCTGTTCAGGTTTTCACAGATCATAAGAATTTGATCTATCTGGATGCTGCCAAACGCTTGAATGCCCGTCAAGCTAGGTGGGCACTTTTTTTTTCTCGGTTTAATTTTTCTGTTACCTATATCCCTGGTACTAGGAATGTTAAAGCCGATGCTTTATCTCGCAGCTTTTCCCCCATGGTTGGTACCGAGGAGGAGGAGAGCATTTTACAGGAAGGAGTTGTGGTAGCAGCATTAGACTCTGTTTTGGAAGAAGGGATTCTGAAAGCCCAAGAGGATGCCCCATCTAACACTCCTCATGGGAGATTGTTTGTGCCTAGAACCTCTAGGAGAGATTTGTTTGTGGGGTATCATGAGTCTCGGTTGGCAGGTCATCCAGGAATTTCTGGGACTAAGAGACTTATCAGTCGCAGTTTTTGGTGGCCCGGGTGGCAGAAGGAAGTCATCAAGTGGGTGCGTCAGTGTACGGTGTGTGCTAGGTCAAAGGCTTCCCATACCCCTGCTGCGGGGTTGCTTTGACCTCTGGAGGTTCCTAGTGCGCCTTGGACGCATTTGGCAATGGATTTTATTACTGACCTTCCTGTGTCCGAGGGTTTCACTGACATCTGGGTGGTCATGGACCGTTTTAGCAAGATGTGTCATTTGGTTCCATTCATTAAGCTACCCTGCGCTAAGACACTCGCTAAGGCGTTTGTTAAGGAAATTGTCAGGCACCATGGCGTTCCCACCGACATTGTTTCTGATAGGAGACCTCAGTTTGTGGCTCGCTTTTGGCGTGCTTTTTATGACAGGTTGGGAGTCCATTTGTCATTTTCGTCTGGTTATCATCCTGAGTCTAATGGACAGACTGAAAGAAAGAACCAGGATGTGGAACAGTTTTTGCGTTGATTTGTGGCAGACAATCAAGAGAGGTGGTCTGAGTTTCTGCCACTCGCAGAATTTGCTCTTAACAACCATACATCCTCCTCTGCTGGGTGTTCTTTTTTTGTTGTACTGGGAGACATCCGTCTTTTGGTTCGTTCTCCAAATTGCGGTCGGCGGTGCCGGAGGAGGAGAATTTTTCCGGTGATTTGGAGAGAGTTTGGACTAATGTACGTTGTAACCTTCAAGAGGCTAACAAAAAGTCCAAGAAGTATTTTAACAGGAAATGTAAAGAGGTTTTGTTTACTGTGGGTGACATGGTTTGGTTGTCCTCAAAGAATCTGCGATTGAGGATTTCCTCTAAAAAATTGGGTCCGAAGTTTGTGGGGCCTTTTAAGGTGCTTCAGGTGGTTAACCAGTCTGCTGTTAGGTTGGAGGTTCCCTCCTCCTGGAAGATTAATCCTGTGTTTCATGTTTCCTTGTTGAAAAAGGCTGATGTATCAGATAGGGAGGCCACTGTCACAGTTCCTCCGGTGGTGGAAGACGGCGAATATGAAATTTCTCGTATCCTGAATTCCAGAGAGCATAGAGGGAGATTGCAGTATCTCGTCGCTTGGAAAGGTTTCAGTCCCGAGGAATAACTCCTGGGTTAAGGTGGATGATGTCTCTGCCCCTAGACGTGTCAGAGCTTTCCACAGGAGATTTCCAGATAGGCCTGGGCCTGGAGGATCCGGAGGATCCTCATAAAAGAGGGGGTACTGTTAGAACCCTCCTGTTTGTTTTTGTTTCTATCTTGTGTTTTGCGGTCACGTGACCATCTTCCTATTTATTCCAGCTCCGCCCTTCTGGCCTTGCTAGACTTCAGTGTTGTTTAGACTGTCTTTCTAGCCAGGTGCTTTTGTGCCTATCTATCTCTAGTTTGCTTGGTCCTCTGGACCTCTAGTACTTTTGTCAGTTTTTCTTTTGCTCTGCAACAACTTCTGTTAGGAGGTGTCCCATTTTTGTCCCAGTCCTTAGTTCTTTTAGGGACCCCTTCCTTTCTCTATAGGTCTCCGTTCAGACTAGCCGAGGACGAAGGCGGGTCTGTTCACAAGGAACAGGTTGCCTGCTACAACGTAGGGACTCAGCTTAGTCTTACTGTGGGGACAGCTCTCCCCTTCTTTCCCTAGTTTATGTTGCAGATCATAATAATCTTGGATCTACTCATACTTAACAGACAGAACCTTCAGTGTTTCTCACTCACACACCACCTCCTCATCTCGCATCCTATCTGTCAGTGTTCCCCAAGGTTAAGTCATAGGACCCCTGCTCTTCTCCATCTACACCTTCGGCCTGGGACAGCTCATAGAGTCCCACGGCTTTCAGTATCATCTCTATGCTAACGACACACAGATTTACCTCTCTGGACCTGATATCACCTCCTTACTAACCAGAACCCCAAAATGTCTGTTCGCTATCTCATCCTTCTTCTCTGCTAGATTTCTAAAACTTAACATGGATAAAACAGAATTCATCATCTTTCCCCCATTTCACTCAGCCTCCCCATCTGACCTATCCATCAAAATCAATGGCTGTCCACTTTCCCCAGTCCCACAAGCTCGCTGCATCAGAGTAACCCTGGACTCTAACCTCTCCTTCAAGCCACATATCAAAGCCCTTTCCTCCTCCTGCCGACTTCAACTCAAAAACATGAATCCGCATATTCCTCAACCATGAATCTGCAAAAACACTAGTGCACGCCCTCATCATCTCCCGCCTCGACTACTACAACCTCCTGCTCTGTGGCCTCCCCGCTAACACTCCCGTACCCCTCCAATCTATACTAAACTCTGCTGCCCGACTAATCCAACTGCCTTCCGCCTACTCCCCGGCCTCTCCTCTCTGTCAAATGGTTCACCGACTCCCCATTGCCCATAGACTCCAGTTCAAAACCCTAACCGTGGCATACCAAGCCATCCACTACCTGTCTCCTCCATACATCTGTGACCTAGTCTCCCGGTACACACCTACACGCAACCTACGATCCTCACAAGATCTCCTTCTCTACTCCCCTCTTATCGTTTCTTCTCACAATTGCATACAAGATTTCTCCCGTGCATCCCCCCTACTCTAGAACTCTCTACCCCAAAACATCAGACTCTCGCCTACCGTGGAAACCTTCTAAAGGAACCTGAAAACCCACCTCTTCCGAAAAGCCTACAACCTGCAGTAATCATTGCTCCACCACACCGCTGCATGACCAGCTCTACCCTCACCTACTGTATCCTCACCCATCCCTTGAAGATTGTGAGACATCGCAGGTAGGGTTCTCTCTCCTCCAGTACCAGTTTGCCATTGCGTTTTTGTTCAAGATTTTTGCAATTGTGTTTGCTATGTATACCCCCTTTTTCACATGTAAAGCACCATGGAATAAATGGAGCTAGAATAATAAATAATAATAATAATAATAATAATAATAAAGTGCCACACACAGTGTCCTGGTATCTCATCCATGCTCTTTCTATTTTATCTTTCATTTGCAGAGATATTAGCAATGAAAGTATTTGGCACCTAATGAGTTAAAAAAAATTAAGTCCAAGTAGATGTTATCAGAGTTTTCACTGGGGGTGCGAAATTCTTCTCCCTGCATGATGCTGACCAATTATAAGCAGACGACAACACTGAAAAGAAAGATGATCACATCCCCACCATAGCTTAGAGCAGATTTCTCAGTGTCTAAGATGTAAGGATACAGACCTGGTCTCCTGGGCTAACCTCCTGCATGATTAGAGCACACAACTGACTAATACCTTTCAGTTAAGGTCTCTGTGGGTGAAGGGGCAGCACAAGAGAGTTTAGTTGTGCAACATTACAAACCTTTCTAACAGCTTTCCTCCTCTTATGGCACTCTCACCTCTGCTGTTCTGCGCCTATCCCAAACTGCCTGTCCAGAAATGAGAGCACAGTGTCAGTATCACACTTAGATCCGTTGTGCTCAACTTGTACTCATTCTGCAGTGAGATTAGAGCAGACTGTCATTGCATTTCACCATAGAAGTAACCCAGAACACACTGCTCCTGTGTGAGGTGTAATAACAGCCTAATATCACTGCAGAAAGAATACAAGTTGCTTGAGCACAGAAGACATAAGTGTGATACTGGCACACTCCATAATCAGGAGAGTCAATAAAAGGGTTTGTAATGTGACACAGAGAAACTCAGCTGTGCGGCTCCTTCCTTGTCTAAGAGCTGTTACCTCTGCTTTCTAATCATGCAGAAGGTTAGACCAGGAGATCAGGACTCTCCATCATTACACATCTTAGGCTAGGTTCCCACGATGAGCTTTTGGTGAGTTTTTGATGTTGCAGAATTTCTGCACCCATTAAGATAGGTTACTTGCATTATTTCTAAAATATGCAGCGTAAAAACTCACTAAAAACTCATAGTGAGAACGTAGCTTTATACCCTAAGAAACCCGCTTTGAGCTATGGTGGGGGCGTGTTCTTCTTTTCTTTGAGTGTTGCTGCTTGCTTATGATTGGTCAGCATCATACAGGAGAAATCTGCAGCATATTTAAGGATTTCTCACAAGCCTCATTCGGGTAAGGCTGAGTGCCCACGTAGCGTTTTTCAAGCGTTTATGCTGCGGAATTTCCGCAGCATAAACGCTTGTGAAACGCTAGGTAATCCGCACCCCATGGTCCCCAAGGGGATTCCGCATGTTCTATGCACATGCTGCGGATTTTTCCGCAGTGTTTATGCTGCGTACAAAAATCCGCAGCATGTCATTTAATTTTGCAGAAGCGCAGCGGAACTCCCGCCATTGACTTGCATTGAGACGCATAGAAACCGCGACTGTACATTTTTACAAGCGGCTTCTATGCGTCTCTATGTGCGGATGGTACCCAGTTCTGGAGGAGAGGAGACTCTCATCCAGACCTGGGTACCATTGTACCTGTAAAAAAAGAATAAAAAAACAAATAAAGTTTATATTCACCTGTCCGGCGTCTTCTCTCTGAATGCCGGCATCGCTTGAGGACCTGCGGTGACGTCACAGTCATGTGACCGCAGGCCCTTCACCGCTCTGTCTCGCGATATGCCGGCATCCAGGAACCAGACAGGAAGCAGCGCTGCAGCCACGCCGGGGCCTCGGGTGTGAGTATAGCTTTATTTGTTTTCATTTTTACGGTTCACACTATATAAATCCATGCTGTTTGCATGGATTTATACAGTGTGACCTAGTTGTCAAGCACTTTCCAAGTGATGCTAAAATCGCCTGGAAAGCGCTTGTCAATCTGCATGCGGAAACGCATGTGAATCCGCATGTGGATCCGCATGTATTCTGCAGGAAAAACGCATGCACAATCTGCATGCGTTTTTTCTGCCAGGGAGATGCAGAAATTTTCTGCTTCATTTCTGCATCGTGGGCACATAGCCTAAATGCAAAAAGGTAAATAAAATTACCAAAATTTCCACAACAAAAGTGTAGCTATACCTACAGCGTATTCACACCCAGACTATAAGATTATGGCCGGTCTCTGGGTGGTGTTTTTTTACACAGTAGTCAGAACCTACAACATTGTGGTGCCGTGCATTACATGGGCTATACTAAGGGAGCGCCTGTCAGCATAGAGCGAATACGTCCATATACCGAGCAGCAGAAAGTGTAAGAGAAGAACTATAGAAGGATGGACCATAGTGGAGCATTCCGGACTGGTGCAACATAAGGAGCCAGAAGGCTTCCCCCAGTATTCCATGCTATGTGCTCCTTATAAAGTGACATCTCTCCATAGACCCCTCTGTGAAGACCACCCCCTTATCCAGATGATACATTCTCACTTCCACCATATATAATGCAGACTGGCCATTTTTTTTTTTTTTCAGAAAATCCCCAATTTTGGGTCGTCAGCTGTAAAAGAAGAAATGCTTTACACCAGTGCTGGGAACCTATGGCAGCGTGCAGAGGGGGCAGCAGAGCCCTCCTGGGGGGCACCATGGCCGCAGCACTAGCGCTACTGGATCGGGCCGGCGGGGAGAACTCTGAGCCGCCGAGTGCCGGCACCAGCTCCGCTACTGCAGCTAGATGTGCGATCTCTCTCGGACGGAAACACATCGAGCTGAAGTGTATTGCAGCGCACGAACTAGCCAGGCCCGTGCGCTGCAATACACGCTGCCGGCCAATCAGAGGCCATCGGCTGCCGGCCAATCAGAGGCCAGCATGACGTCGACCGGTCAATCAGAGGCCAGCGTCTGCCGGCCAATCAGAGGCCAGCATGACGTCGGCCGGCCAATCAGAGGCCAGCGGCTTCCGGCCAATCAGAGGCCAGTATGACGTCGGTTGGCCAAAAGAGGCCAGCGGCTGCCGTCCAATCAGAGGCCAGCATGAACTCGGCCGGCCAATCAGAGGCTAGCGGCTTCCGGACAATCAGAAGCGGCAGCCGGCAAATCAGAGGCCAGCATGACGTCGGCTGGCCAATCAGAGGCCAGCGCCCGCGGACCTGGCTAGTACTTGCGCTGCAATACATTTCAGCTAGATGTGCCGACTACAGGAGAGGACGCAGCGCGGGAGAAGAAGGAAGGTGAAGAGGAGGGTTTATTATGTGTTTTTTTTTTTTTAATATGCGATGCACAGTGACTGGGGGGGAGAGGGAGCATGTATACCAGGATTGAGGGGAGGGCCAGCATATACACCAGGATTGAGGGGGTCCAGCATATATACCAGGATTGAGGGGAGGGCCAGCATATATACCAGGATTGAGGGGAGGGCCAGCATATATACCAGGATTGAGGGGAGGGCCAGCATATATACCAGGATTGAGGGGAGGGCCAGCATATATACCAGGATAGAGGGGAGGGACAGCATATATACCAAGATTGAGGGGAGGGCCAGCATATATACCAGGATTGTGGGGAAGGCCAGCATATATACCAGGATTGAGGGGAGGGCCAGCATATATACCAGGATTGAGGGGAGGGCCAGCATATATACCAGGGTTGAGAGGAGGGCCAGCATATATACCAGGATTGAGGGGGGGGGCATATATACCAGGATTGAGGGGAGGGCCAGCATATATACCAGGATTGAGGGGAGGGCCAGCATATATACCAGGATTGAGGGGAGGGCCAGCATATATACCAGGATTGAGGGGAGGGACAGCATATATACCAGGATTGAGGGGAGGGCCAGCATATATACCAGGATTGTGGGGAGGGCCAGCATATATACCAGGATTGAGGGGAGGGCCAGCATATATACCAGGATTGAGGGGAGGGCCAGCATATATACCAGGGTTGAGAGGAGGGCCAGCATATATACCAGGATTGAGGGGGGGCATATATACCAGGATTGAGGGGAGGGCCAGCATATATACCAGGATTGAGGGGGGGGCATATATACCAGGATTGAGGGGGGGCATATATACCAGGATTGAGGGGAGGGCCAGCATATATACCAGGATTGAGGGGAGGGCCAGCATATATACCAGGATTGAGGGGAGGGCCAGCATATATACCAGGATTGAGGGGAGGGCCAGCATATATACCAGGATTGAGGGGAGGGACAGCATATGTAGCACCCTGAGGACTCGGCTGCTACAGGGGTATTACGCCTCAAGCCAGAGGTGTGGTATTCCACTCCCGGGTATGGATGGAGTGTGGAACTGAGCTCAGTTAGCTGCATGCACTACACACATCCCATTTCCAGGGAAAAGACCGATGGTACTCCCACTAGAGAAATGTGCAGGTACGACAGTGTCTGTTCCTGGCTGGAGTGGGAGGGGGGGTGGAACATCCCGGTAGTGTAGGGGCAGATAGGGGGAGCAGCCTGGGTAAAGCTAGGAGCTCATTGGGTGCTGGTCACCTGAGCTCACACATAGAGGGAGTATATAAGGTGGGCACCATCTTAGATCAGGGTCAGTCAGTCAGTTGTCAGTCAGTTGTCAGTCAGCCAGTCAGACAGTCTGTCTGAGAGCCTGAGAAGCAGAGCAGAGGAGAAGGAAGAGAGACCCAGAGGCGCAGAGGGGACCCCAAGATCCCAGAATAAGGACAAAAGGGTGAAGGGTCGGCAAAAGGGTACCGGATCCCAAGCTGGCAGAGGCTACAGCACACCTTAGCCAGGAACCGGAGGTCGTGGGCAGGATCTGCCACGACCCTCACCAAATCCACTAGAAAGGCATACCAAGCATAGGGTCAGGGAGCCCAGAGGAGGCTTGACCACCAAGAGACCCGAGGGAGCCGGCCAAAAGTGGATCCCTGGTGGGAACGGCCAGAAGAAGGGAGAGTCAGAAAGGAGCTCAGGACCATACTCAAGAATTGCCCGGGAGTTGACCGAGTCCAGGACCTGGTGGACGCAGCACGGCTTGGGTGGTCACTGCTGTACACAGTGACCCGAGCAACACCAGTAAGTAAAACCCTGGAACTGCATTTTATGCCTCTGAGTCTCCTTGCTGCACCTTCACAACCACCATCCTCCACGGCTGACCCCCTGAGGCTATACCCCTCCCGTTGGGGGTTATACTACCAAAGCTGCACACATACCAACAGCCTCAGCGGACCCTGCTGCAGCGGCGGCCTTTTGACCGCAAATCAACGGGTGGCATAGTCGACATAAAAGAACATCTAGTAACATCTATAAGGACTGCCACACACTGAGCTTGACACCCTGGGCACGGACCAGGTCACCGCCACTCGGAGACTACAACCCCCATCTGATCCGGCTCCGGGTATCCCCCAAACAACACTGGCCCAGGGGGCGCGTCAACTTTGGCGTAGTCGGCAGGATTACGTGCCCGCAACAACCGGGTACTGCGTGCCTGAAGAAAAGTTCACCGTTACCTCAAAAAGAAGTCTCCCGCCGGTTCCGGAGGGTCCCCGCCAACGGACCCCATCACAGGTCGTTTCCCGCCGGTTGTCCGCCATTTGCAGCTTTTTCCCGCCATCCATGGAGTTTCCCACCACTGGGAGACGATTCCCGCCATTTCCAAAGATTTCCCGCCTTGGAAGAGCGGACGCCATTATGGGCGTGCCAGAGGGTGGCAAGAGGCCACCTCCCATCGTGGGCCAGGTCGAAGAATGGCGCCAAAAGCGGAAACCGCGCCCACCAACAGAGACTGTGATGCTGGAAGTGTCCATCAGCGTAAGAGAACTGCCCCTGGAACTGACAATCACAAAGTTGCCCCGGGACCAACCTCAATGTGGGCGGAGACAGAACAAGAGAGCAAAGATGGGTGTCACCTGGAGCAGTCTGGAGAGAGCGCACCCGGAGACAAGATGTCTGGAAGAGAGTCCAGAGAGAGCCTACCCGGAGATGGAGGGAGAGTCAGGCAGCACGACCCAGTGGTCAGGAGCCTGTTGCAGGTCGCCACTCCAGAAGGCCTGCTGGAGATCCTAGCACAGCTCCCCCGAGACCGGGAGTGTGCACAGACCGCGCTGGAGGGCCTCGCACGGAGGATGGCCCGGGTGCAGCGGGAGACGTTGGCGGAGTGGAGCCGAGAGATGGCCCAGCAGACCGAAACCCGTCAGCGGAGCACGCCACCCGAGACGAGGAGACAGACCGCCTCTGAGGATGGTGCAGGAGGACTGAAGGCCGGAGACGGCGCCGAGAAGGGAGCTGGACAACTGGAGGCAGGTAAAGGGGACGTCTCTACCCCGAGCCGGGAAACCGCGTGCCTGCCCCAGCTCCCCGTCGCAGAGCCCGAAGTTCCCCCTGCCGTGCCCGTCGCTGCATCGTCACCGCCACCGACTAGGCCTCAACCGGAAACCGCGGCCGCGACCCCTGTGACGTCACGCGCCTCAACCCTGAGCGTGGCCAAGCAGGAAATACCACCGGCCTGGTCGCAAGGCCTAGTACCCCCGGGCGCCGCAATTCCAACAGCGCCCCCTACCTCCGCGGAGCCACCGGCCTGGTCGCAGGGCCGAATAACCCAGGGCGCCGCCGTTCTTACGGTGTGCCCCAGGCCTGGTCGCAAGGCCTGGTTAACCCGGGCGCCGCTACCATCAACGCGCCCTCAACATCTAGAGTGCCGCACCTGGGTGAAAATCTATTTGCCCAGCATACGTGCCCGGATGGGCAGCCCTTCATATGGCCCCAGGAGTACATTCAGCTGGAACTCCAGAGAGCAAGGCCCATGTGCGAGCCCCTGATTCCGGTTCCGAAGCCCGTAAAGAGGACCTCGCCCCCGCTGGAGGAGGCACAGTTCGAGTGGGACCCCACTGGAGAAGACCTCATGGGGTTCACTCAGGAGACTCGGGCGGCCGCAGCGGAGCGTGCAGAGTGCTGCCGCCAGCAGCTCGAAGTCTTCGAGAGGGAGCGGAGAGAGAGGCGGGTCCGGGAACAGCAGATGCAGATAAGAAGCGCGGAGCAGAAGAGCCGGACCAGGAGGAAACCCCGTGCAGCTCATGGTCCCCGTGCCACCGGGACTGTGATAAAATTCAATATGCAGCACGGATGGGGCTTTATCAGAGACCATCATACCCCCGGCGACGTCTTTGTCACCCGCAGAGACGTAGAAAGCCATCTGCCGGAGGGACACAGAGGTCGTGACCTGTATGTAGGGGACGAGGTCACCTTCACCCGGCACAAGTGTGCCAAAGGACCCTACGCCCTCCATGTGCATCGCCTGACGGAGGAGGAGCTGCGGTGTGAGGAGGAGCAAGAGGACCCGAACGGGTCTGAAGAATCTAAAGAAGGAGCAGGAGGACGCCGTCGTTGAAGTACGGTAGAGAGAGACTGTACATAGTTACCCGTCAGGGTATAAGAACTGTTCTAGTTAAAATATAGTCCCCGTTGGGACCAGCCGATTGAACTGAAACCCGTGTGTCCCTATTCCCACTGACCGAGGACTGAGAGCGGTCATTCCTCCCTAATACCTGGCCGAGGACTGAGAGCGGCCATATTTCCTACCGGTTTTATAGGAAACTGTTTTCTTCTAAGAGAGACTGTCGCACTTTACCCGGTCACAAGTTGCACCGTGACCGGAGGAACCAGAAACAAGAATGTTATTTATGAAAAAGTTTATGCTGATATATATACTGTTTTATATGTTTATGTTTTATGAAAAAAAATTGTATGTTTTGGATGATTGTTCTCTTACAGCCCGAGGACGTGCTGTGATTTACCAGAGGGGAATGTAGCACCCTGAGGACTCGGCTGCTACAGGGGTATTACGCCTCAAGCCAGAGGTGTGGTATTCCACTCCCGGGTAAGGATGGAGTGTGGAACTGAGCTCAGTTAGCTGCATGCACTACACACATCCCATTTCCGGGGAACAGACCGATGGTACTCCCACTAGAGAAATGTGCAGGTACGACAGTGTCTGTTCCTGGCTGGAGTGGGAGGGGGGTGAAACATCCCAGTAGTGTAGGGGCAGATAGGGGGAGCAGCCTGGGTAAAGCTAGGAGCTCATTGGGTGCTGGTCACCTGAGCTCACACATAGAGGGAGTATATAAGGTGGGCACCATCTTAGATCAGGGTCAGTCAGTCAGTTGTCAGTCAGTTGTCAGTCAGCCAGTCAGACAGTCTGTCTGAGAGCCTGAGAAGCAGAGCAGAGGAGAAGGAAGAGAGACCCAGAGGCGCAGAGGGGACCCCAAGATCCCAGAATAAGGACAAAAGGGTGAAGGGTCGGCAAAAGGGTACCGGATCCCAAGCTGGCAGAGGCTACAGCACACCTTAGCCAGGAACCGGAGGTCGTGGGCAGGATCTGCCACGACCCTCACCAAATCCACTAGAAAGGCATACCAAGCATAGGGTCAGGGAGCCCAGAGGAGGCTTGACCACCAAGAGACCCGAGGGAGCCGGCCAAAAGTGGATCCCTGGTGGGAACGGCCAGAAGAAGGGAGAGTCAGAAAGGAGCTCAGGACCATACTCAAGAATTGCCCGGGAGTTGACCGAGTCCAGGACCTGGTGGACGCAGCACGGCTTGGGTGGTCACTGCTGTACACAGTGACCCGAGCAACACCAGTAAGTAAAACCCTGGAACTGCATTTTATGCCTCTGAGTCTCCTTGCTGCACCTTCACAACCACCATCCTCCACGGCTGACCCCCTGAGGCTATACCCCTCCCGTTGGGGGTTATACTACCAAAGCTGCACACATACCAACAGGCTCAGCGGACCCTGCTGCAGCGGCGGCCTTTTGATCGCAAATCAACGGGTGGCGTAGTCGACATAAAAGAACATCTAGTAACATCTATAAGGACTGCCACACACTGAGCTTGACACCCTGGGCACGGACCGGGTCACCGCCACTCGGAGACTACAACCCCCATCTGATCCGGCTCCGGGTATCCCCCAAACAACACTGGCCCAGGGGGCGCGTCACATATATACCAGGATTGAGGGGAGGGCCAGCATATATACCAGGATTGAGGGGAGGGCCAGCATATATACCAGGATTGAGGGGAGGGCCAGCATATATACCAGGGTTGAGAGGAGGGCCAGCATATATACCAGGATTGAGGGGGGGGCATATATACCAGGATTGAGGGGAGGGCCAGCATATGGGGAGAGAGGAGAAATGGGGAGAGAGGAGAAAGTCGGTACTGGACACCTCCGGCAGCGGGTTATCTCCCCTGAGAACCAAAAGACCGGGTATTGAAATCCCATCTGCCCGATCCTTCTGGCCCTGACATCCTCTATCGGGGGAGAGTCAGGAGACCCCCATACACATCAGTGGGTAGGCCGGTCCTGCTGCAATCGTCAGGTTTAAACTATTTTAATCCAATGTGTATGGGGACTGAATCTTTACTTTAAAGCTTTGCTTTTCTATTTTCTCACATAGACACTAATACAAATGGCGCCTGACCCAATACTTTAATGACATTTTTATCATATTGTGCATTTTCGCTTTAGCTTTTTCTTCCTGTCCAACGATGAAATGCTAGAAATTCTCTCTGAGACTAAAGATCCTCTGCGGGAACAACCACATCTAAAGAAGGGCTTTGAAGGCATCGCAAAGCTGGAGTTCCTTCCTAACCTGGACATCAAAGCCATGTACAGCACCGAGGGGGAACGCGTAGAGCTCATCCAGACCATCTCCACCTCCGAGGCTCGGGGGGCCGTGGAGAAGTGGCTCATCCAAGGGGAAGATGTCATGTTAAGGAGCGTGCATGATGTTATTGCTCGGTCACGAATGGTACGGATCTACCAACAGACCAAAAGCATTAATTGGAACTAATCTAGTACTTTTATATTTGTATAAGATTATTTGGCGGCAGTGAATGATTTGTGGATGATGTATCTCTTGCAATAGAGCCAGGTAGCAGATCTTCTACCTGCAATCGGTAGAAATGAATTTGCTAGATAATACTAGTAAGGTTGTCCCTCTCTAAAATGCTTCTGTCAACGTAATTTAACTTTGTTTTTTAAAAGGCATACCCTGAGACTGCAAGAAAAGACTGGGTGAGAGAATGGCCGGGACAGGTCGTGCTCTGTGTGTCTCAGATGTTCTGGACAAGTGAAGTGCATGAAGCTATCGGCAGTGGCCCAGAGGTACGGCATAAGCTCCTTTACTGATCAAGGTTGCTTCACTAGAAACAGTCATGGCCGGAAGTGTTGGCACCCTTGAAGTTGTTCTAGAAAATGAAGTATTTTTCCATAAAATTATTGCAATTGCATGTGTATTTTTTGTTATACACATGTTTATTTCCTTTGTGTGTATTGGAACAACACAAAAAAAAACCAGAGAAAAAAAGGCAAATTGGATATACAGTAATTTCACACAAAACCCCAAAAATGGGCCGGACTAAATTGTTGGCATCTTTCCAAAATTTTGGGTAAACAATTTTGTTTCAAGCATGTGATGCTCGTTCAAACTCACCTGTGGCAAGTAACAGGTGTGGGCAATATGAAAATCATACCTGAAACCCGATACAAAGGGGAAAAGTTGACTCAATCTTTGCATTGTTACATGCCACACTAAGTAGGGAGAACAGAAAGAGGAAAAGAGAACTGTCTGAGGACTTGAGAACCAAAATTGTTGACCAATATCTTCTTTTTGTGTTGTTCCAATACACACAAATTAAATAAACATGTGAACAACAAAACATGTGTAATTGTAATAATTTTCTGGGAGAAATACATGTATATACATTCATAGACGGACTTCATGTGTTCTCCTGCTAATAGACTGTCATACCCAGGGATGCAGCTTATAGGAGTTTCCAGGGGCGGATATACCATTGGTGCAACAGAGGTAAGGGGACCCACATTCACATCAAAAGATGCAAGTAGCTTCTTTCACAGTACGTTATTAGACTGCAAAGAGCCCATGTACTGTTCTTGCCCAGGGGTCTTCTCCTGGGGGTTGCAGTTGTACAGCGGCTCAATATCTTGAAGGTACCCAAAAGGCTCCATAGTATTGTTGGGATTTTGCATTGATTCATGCATCTTGTCTAGAGATGAGCAACTAAATTTGCAGGACCTTGGTCTAAGAGAGCAGGTTAGTAGTCTGTGGCTGTTGGATGGGAGCCTTGCTAACCGCCTCTTACATGCCGGCATCCCTGGCTCCTCTTTTGATTAGCCGGCCAGGCGTGATGTCATTTGTGCCTCACACCACAACTATGACATCGACATCAAAAGAGGAGCCGGAGATGCCGGTTCATGGAGCTCCGGTCCTGCGGCCGTGGAATACTGACCCGACTGTTGGACCAGAGTCCTGCAAATCCATTCGCTCATCTCTACTCTCGTCATATCTACCAATAAGGGAAGACATTGTATGGGATTTCCCATAATACCAGCATAAAATGAATCCATCTGCATTGAGTTTTCCATGCTGTTTGTGGCAGGGTTTTATAGAGGTACATCTGGGTATTTGGAGCTCTGGGTTCAATCCAGATCTCCAACTTCTATAAAGATATGTTGTAAAATTGTTGTATACATTATAAAGTGCCTGCATATTGTGGAGTTCTCAATCTAGTCTGCAGCTTATAATCTGTATAGATTTCAGCCCCCTTGCAATATGTATGTTCTATGAATGTTTCTGCAGATGATTTCACCGTTACATCCTTCTTGTAGGGCCTGAAAAACTCCTATGATAATCTGCAGCTCCAGCTAAATGATATTGTGGAGCTTGTGCGAGGAGGCAAATTGTCCCAGCAGACTCGCAGCACATTGGGGGCTCTCGTCACCATAGAGGGGCACGCTCGTGACGTGGGCATGGAAATGATCCAAACAGGTTTGTGCAAACATCATGGCTGGCACTAAACTTTCCAATACCATGTTCTATTTATCATACACTACATGGAGAAAGGCATTGTGCCCCCTCCACATTACACCTACAGGGGCTTTTATGGCCTCCTATTCTAAATCCATATACAGGATGTTAATATGGAGTCAGTCCCTCTACAGATATCACAGCTCAATATGCAGAGCACCTTCATACATTTCACCCCATTCCTATGTTCTTTCCATATCTATGTTATATCCCCCCCTCTTTTCTTTGAGTTTTCATAGGACACAATTGATCTTGTCACAGTAAAGCAATCTTGGGGTGTACTTACAATGACGTCTATGGGGCAGTAGTCATTTCTGCATATTGAGATGGTGGTCCCTATATAGGAATGTTTTTGCATCTGTATGTGTCGGCATCCCTGTATATGACTCATTGCCACAATTGATATTCTTTATAGTCAGTGTTTTGGATGGCCTAGGTGCGGTGTGTAATATTTTCTATCAATGGTGTGTGTGCCCTCCTCTGTGCAGTGTCCTTCCATAACCATGGATGTACTAATAAAGGGTTTTTATTTCCATTCCTTTAATGACCTTTTGTTCGGCTTCTTTGTAGGTATTATGTAATTCTCTGAATGGTCAGCCATTCTAAGCCTGAGCAGACATATGGCAATGTAATTGATGTGTGACTGACATTGTTCTTCCCTATGTTGCGGTGACATATTTATGCTGCCATTGTGCAGTATTTTTTCTAATTAATCATCCTAAAGGAGTTTAGTGGGGTTGAGGTTGAGAACGTGTGTGAAACAGTTCTGCTCTTCTATTCCCTTAGGGTTGGAAGCTACAATTGTTTAAAATGTCTTGTGCTGAAGCATTAAGATATCTTTTCACTGGAACTAAGGGGCCTAGACCAACCCCTAAAAACAAGGCCATACCCCCACCAGCAAACTGTACAGCGGGCACAATGCAGTTAATAGGGTAACGTTCTCCTGGCATTCACCAAATCCAGACTCGTCCATCAGATGCCAGATAGAGAAGTGTGATCCGTCACTGCACAGAACAGGTCTCCTCCAGAGTCCTGTGGTGGCGGCTTCACACCACTCCATCTGACGCTCAGCATTGTGCTTGGTGATGTAAGGCTGCATGCAGCTGCTCGGCCATAAAGCTCCTGGCGGGGACGCAGTGTTTGTGGTGATGTTGTTACCAATGGAGTCAGAAAAGCGTTCTGCCCTCTGCTCCTCAGCACTCAGTGACCCCGCTCTGTAATGTTCCGGGGTCTCCTGAGTTGCTGCAGTTCCTTCTACTCCTTAATAATATCACTCACATGTGATGGGGGAAGATTTAGGAGGGGAGAAATTTAATATCCAGACTTGTTACCCCGGTGGCTCCTATTACAGGACCGCGCTGGTATCAGAGAGCTCTGCACCACCAGCCGTTCTGTCATATGTTAGTAACCGCACACAGCATGGGAGGGCGGATGTTATACACCGGGGGGCGTGGGGATTGATGTTATACACTGGTGGGGGGCGAGAGTCTTAATGTTATACAAGGCCGAGGGGCCAGATGTTATACCCTAGGGGTACGAGGGGCTAGATGTTATACATGTCCGAGGGCTGGATGTTATACACTGAGGGGCAAGGGGACGGATATTATACACCAGGGGCGGGGGGGCGGATATTATACACCAGGGGCGAGGGGGCGGATATTATACACCAGGGGCGAGGGGGCGGATATTATACACTAGGGGCGAGGGGACGGATATTATACACCAGGGGCGAGGGGATTGATGTTATACACTGGTGGGGGGCGAGGGACGGATATTATACACCGGGGGGCGTGGGGATTGATGTTATACACTGGTGGGGGGCGAGAGTCTTAATGTTATACAACAAGGCCGAGGGGCTAGATGTTATACACTGGGGGTTCAAGGGGCTAGATGTTATACAAGTCCGAGGGCTGGATGTTATACACTGAGGGGCAAGGGGACGGATATTATACACCAGGGGCGAGGGGACGGATATTATACACCAGGGGCGAGGGGATTGATGTTATACACTGGTGGGGGGCGAGAGTCTTAATGTTATACAACAAGGCCGAGGGGCCAGATGTTATACACTGGGGGTACAAGGGGCTAGATGTTATACAAGTCCGAGGGCTGGATGTTATACACTGAGGGGCGAGGGGACGGATATTATACACCGGGGTGAGGGGATGGATATTATACACCAGGGGCGAGGGGACGGATATTATACACCGGGGCGAGGGGACGGATATTATACACCAGGGGCGAGGGGACGGATATTATACACCGTGGGCAAGGGGATGGTTGTTATACACTGGGAGCGAGGGGATGGATATTATACACCGGGGGGGCGAGAGGCCGGATGTTATACACTGAGGGGCGAGGGGACGGATATTATACACCGGGGTGAGGGGACGGATATTATACACCAGGGGCGAGGGGACGGATATTATACACCGGGGCGAGGGGACGGATATTATACACCAGGAGCGAGGGGACGGATATTATACACCGTGGGCGAGGGGATGGTTGTTATACACTGGGAGCGAGGGGACGGATATTATACACCGGGGGGGCGAGAGGCCGGATGTTATACACCAGGGGGAGGGAGCGAGGGTACAGATGTTATACACCGGGGCTGGGGGCCCGATGTTATACCCTGGGGGCCGGATGTTATGCAAAGGAGGGCTTGGGGTTGGATGTTATACAGTGGGGTTGAGGGGATGGATTTTATACACTGGCGGGGGGGGGCGAGGGGACGGATGTTATACTAAACTAGGGGCGAGGGGCGGATGTTATACATCGGGGGAGGCGAGAGGCCGGATTTTATAAACTGGGGGCTGAGAGTCCGGATGTTATACACCGTGGGCAATAGGACTAAATGAAAAAAGCAGAATTCGGTGACTAAGCGTTTTGTCCTATAATGTATGTGCATTTGCCTTCCCTTTAGAAACTCTCCCTTGTGATTCTGCAGTGTCTTAGAGGTTGACTATCTTTTCCTACATTGCTCAGGAGTTTCTCATGAAACAGACTTCCAGTGGCTTGCCCAACTCCGCTATTACTGGGAGAATGAGAATGCGAGAGTGCGAATCATTAACTGCAATGTGAAGTCCGCCTATGAGTACCTGGGCAACTCCCCACGCCTGGTCATCACTCCGCTCACTGACAGATGCTAGCGGACTCTGCTATGATGTGATGGGTTATGCTCCGAAATCTTTTTGACTTTTGTATGATGCATGAAACTTATTAGAAAGTTTATTGATATTTCATACCAGTTCTTTCATGTTTCATTGGTAGATCGGTGCTTTTTATCTAAATCTTGGTGGAGCTCCAGAAGGTCCGGCCGGCACAGGAAAAACTGAGACCACCAAAGATTTGGCCAAGGCGCTGGCCATGCAGTGTGTGGTCTTTAACTGCTCTGATGGTTTGGACTACATAGCAATGTCAAAGGTACATACAATGTTAAGCTGCTCCATTGCAGATAATAAACTGACTCCAACCGATGCTCTGCTGACATGTTTTGATTATATAGTACAGAACAAAAGTTTGGACACACCTTCTCATTTAAAGATTTTTCCGTATTTTCATGACTAAGAAAATTGTACATTCGCACTGAAGGCATCAAAGCTATGAATTAACACATGTGGAATTATATACTTAACAAAAAAGTGTGAAACAACAGAAAATATGTCTTATATTCTTGGTTCTTAAAAGTCGCAGGTTAACAGCAGCTCAGATTAGAGACCAGGTCAATGCCACACAGAGTTCTAGCAGCAGACACATCTCTACAACAACTGTTAAGAGGAGACTTTGTGCAGCAGGCCTTCATGGTAAAATAGCTGCTAGGAAACCACTGCTAAGGACAGGCAACAAGCAGAAGACACTTGTTTGGGCTAAAGAACACAAGGAATGGACATTAGATCAGTGGAAATCTGTGCTTTGGTCTGATGAGTCCAAATTTGAATCTTTGGTTCCAGCCACCGTGTCTTTGTGCGACGCAGAAAAGGTGAACGGATGGACTCTACATGCCTGGTTCCCACCGTGAAGCATGGAGGAGGAGGTGTGATGGTGTGGGGATGCTTTGCTGGTGACACTGTTTGGGATTTATTCAATATTGAAGGCATACTGAACCAGCATGGCTACCACAGCATCTTGCAGCGGCATGCTATTCCATCCGGTTTGCGTTTAGTTGGACCATCATTTATTTTTCAACAGGACAATGACCCCAAACACACCTCCAGGCTGTGTAAGGGCTATTTGACCAAGAAGGAGAGTGATGGGGGGCTACGCCAGATGACCTGGCCTCCACAGTCACCAGACCTGAACCCAATCGAGATGGTTTGGGGTGAGCTGGACCGCAGAGTGAAGGCAAAAGGGCCAACAAGTGCTAAGCATCTCTGGGAACTCCTTCAAGATTGTTGGAAGACCATTTTCGGTGACTACCTCTTGAAACTCATCAAGAGAATGCCAAGAGTGTGCAAAGCGGTCATCAAAGCAAAAGGTGGCTACTTTGAAGAACCTAGAATATATTTTCAGTTGTTTCACACTTTTTTGTTAAGTATATATTTTTCCACATTTGTTAATTCATAGTTTGATGCCTTCAGTGTGAATGTACAATTTTCATAGTCATGAAAATACAGAAAATCTTTAAATGAGAAGGTGTGTCCAAACTTTTGGTCTGTACTGTATATACTTTTTTTTAGTTTTTCCAAGGGCTGGCATCATCGGGAGCATGGGCGTGTTTTGAGGAGTTTAACCGTATTGAGCTGGAGGTGTTGTCCGTGGTGGCCCAACAGATTCTCCGCATCCAGAGAGCCATCCAGACGAAGATGGACATGTTCAACTTCGAAGGAACAGAACTGAAGCTTAACCCAAATTGCTTCGTAGCCATTACCATGAATCCTGGCTACGCGGGACGTTCTGAGCTGCCGGATAACCTCAAGGTAAAGAGTCCCAGTGCCTTGCATCGGGTCCTTCCACAACATTTCTATAGGATTAAGCTCAGGACTATGACTCGGCCATTCCAAAACTTTATGTTTATTCAACCATTCTTTTGTAGAACGACTTGTGTCTTTGGGCCATTGTCTTGCTGCATGACCCACGTTTTCTTGAGATTCAGTACATGAACTGATATCCTGATATTTTCCTTTAGCATTTGCTGATAGATTTTAGAATTCATTGTTCCATCAATGATGGCAGCCGTCCTTGGCCAAGTGCAGCAAAACAGGCCCAAAGCATGTTACGATTACCATCTTTGTGTTTCATAGATGATAGGAGGTTCTTATGCTGTAATGCAGTATTTTCTTTCTGCAAACATATAGCTTCTCACTTAAAATCTCTATCTTGGCCTCATCCTTCCACAAAGCATTATTCCAGTTACCTATTGATGTGCCCAGGTGAGTTTTAGCAGTGACATTTTAAATCGCATTGCCTTTCTCCTTGCAATCCTGCCATGCTCGCCATTGTTGTTCATTGTCCTTCTGATGGTGGACTCATGAACAATTACATTAGCTAATGTGAGGAGAGGCCTTTAGTTGCTTAGAGGTTACCTTGAGTTCCTTTGTGACCTCACAGACTGATGTAGCTTTAAGTCAAATTTATGTAGTAATACAGAAATTTTTGAGGGGTTCACAAACTTTCAAGTAAATACTAGGTTTACAAAAGAAACATAAGATTTCATCAAAGGGATTATTCTCCCCCGAACCTATATGCGATTGTACATTTCCTATGTATAATCACAACACCTGATGCCCTCATTTCTGCAAGCTCCTTAATATTGATGTCCCATTCTCCTATTTTCCAAAATGGACACAGTAGAGGTGTGGAGAGAGATTTGGAAAGTGTTAAAGGAGCATTCCCATCTCCAAGATCCTATCCCAATATGTAATAGGTGTAATAATAATATTAATAGCAAATACCTCCAATTGGAAATGTAGTATAGTTCTTCTGATTAGTTATGTTGCTTAACCCATGTGCAGGGCATAGCAGTAGCTTAGGTATCCATGGTTACGACCACTATCAAGTAACTAACTGTTACTATGAGTGGTCGTAACCATGGATACCTAAGCTACGGCAATGTCCTGCACATGGGGGTAAGAAACTTACAGTTATATGAAAAAGTTTGGGCACCCCTATTAATCTTAAGCTTAATGTTTTATAAAAATTGGTGTTTTTGCAACAGCTAT
Source organism: Phyllobates terribilis (assembly GCF_046119375.1). Lineage (NCBI taxonomy): Eukaryota > Metazoa > Chordata > Amphibia > Anura > Dendrobatidae > Phyllobates > Phyllobates terribilis. The sequence continues at coordinate 1,177,927 of NW_027363046.1, forward strand.
TTCAGTTTGATATATGTAATAACTGTTGGACACAGTAATGTTTCTGCCTTGAAATGAGGTTTATTGTACTAACAGAAAATGTGCAATCTGCATTCAAACAAAATTTGACAGGTGCATAAGTATGGGCACCCTTATCATTTTCTTGTTTTAAATACTCCTACCTCCTTTTTACTGACTTACTAAAGCACTTTTTTTGGTTTTGTAACCTCATTGAGCTTTGAACTTCATAGTCAGGTGTATGCAATCATGAGAAAAGCTACTTAAAGTGGCCACTTGCAAGTTGTTCTCCTGTTTGAATCTCCTCTGAAGAGTGGCATCATGGGCTCCTCAAAACAACTGTCAAATGATCTGAAAACAAAGATTATTCAACATAGTTGTTCAGGGGAAGGATACAAAAAGCTGTCTCAGAGATTTAACCTGTCAGTTTCCACTGTGAGGAACATAGTAAGGAAATGGAAGAACACAGGGACAGTTCTTGTTAAGGCCAGAAGTGGCAGGCCAAGAAAAACATCAGAAAGGCAGAGAAGAAGAATGGTGAGATCAGTCAAGGACAATCCTCAGACCACCTCCAGAGAGCTGCAGCATCAACTTGCTTCAGATGGTGTCACTGTGCATCGGTCAACTATACAACGCACTTTGCACAAGGAGAAGCTGTATGGGAGAGTGATGCGAAAAAAACGTTTCTGCAAGCACGCCACAAACCGAGTCGGCTGAGGTATGCAAAAGCACATTTGGAGAAGCCAATTTCTTTTTGGAAGAAGGTCCTGTGGACTGATGAAACCAAGATTGAGTTGTTTAGTCATACAAAAAGGCGTTATGCATGGCGGCGAAAAAACACAGCATTCCAAGAAAAACACTTGCTACCCACAGTAAAATTTGGTGGAGGTTCCATCATGCTTTGGGGCTGTGTGGAGGGACGCATGGATTCCACTCAGTATCAGCAGATTCTTGACAATAATGTTCAAGAATCAGTGATAAAGTTGAAGTTACGCAGGGGATGGATCTTTCAGCAAGACAATGATCCTAAACACCGCTCCAAATCCACTCAGGCATTCATGCAGAGGAACAATTACAATGTTCTGGAATGGCCATCCCAGTCCCCAGACCTGAATATCATTGAACATCTGTGGGATCATTTGAAGAGGGCTGTCCATGCTCGGCGACCATCAAACTTAACTGAACTGGAATTGTTTTGTAAAGAGGAATGGTCAAAAATACCTTCATCCAGGATCCAGGAACTCATTAAAAGCTACAGGAAGCGACTAGAGGCTGTTATTTTTGCAAAAGGAGGATCTACTAAATATTAATGTCACTTTTCTGGTGAGGTGCCCATACTTATGCACCTGTCAAATTTTGTTTGAATGCAGATTGCACATTTTCTGTTAGTACAATAAACCTCATTTCAAGGCAGAAACATTACTGTGTCCAACAGTTATTACATATATCAAACTGAAATAGCTGTTGCAAAAACACCAATTTTTATAAAACATTAAGCTTAAGATTAATAGGGGTGCCCAAACTTTTTCATATAACTGTAGCTAATCAGAAAAACTATACTACATTTCAAATTGGAGATATTTGCAAACATTATTATTATTATACCTATTACATATTGGGACAGGATCTTGGAGATGGGAATACCCCTTTAACCACACTTTGACTGACTTTCCTCTGATGTGGAATAGACACATCACTTTTAGGTCTGGGGTGGAGGATAGTGTAAATGGACATAATGGGTTCCCCGGCTCTATGCCTAGTTTACAGTAATTTAGTTTCATTTGTTGACTGACCCATCTGGTTTGCGCATTTCAGGTTCTTTTCTAGACTGTAGCAATGATGGTCCCCAACTATGCTCTGATTGTGGAGATCTGCCTTTATTCTTACGGTTTTCTGCACGCTAAACCTCTAAACATTTACAAACTCCCCGTCAGCCAGCAAAAACGAGTTCACTGACAGTATCTCACTTAACTCATTCTGCAGCCGGCAATTAACAGTGCAACACAGAGGCCACATGTATTCCCTATGGATAAACAATTCTGCAGCATATTTTAGTGCAACTCAGCAGCGTTCCATTCCTCTTTTATCATTCCTGGAAATGTAGGAATTAATTGAAATCTGTCAATAACGAGTACCCTACACAGACTGACAATGTCACCACTGTTTGGGCACAGTCAGAGTGTATAGGGTTGTCCCCTATATAGATTATATATACATTATATATCATTTACACATACATTTCCAGGAGGTATAACAGAGGGACGATACAATGTAGAGTTTTAGGAAAAGAGGTTTCATCCTTATTTTTTGGAGAATACTATTCTTTACTAATACAGACATACCACAAGAACTGACTGCTCCTTTGTAATGGGGTTCTTCACTTTTAATATTGTTTCATGTCATATTGTATATGAATTATTTTATCATTTAATCCTTTTTCATTCTATTTAGCTCTTGCCGTCAATTAAGGATATAAACGAACCCAATTTTTTGTCTCATGATATTCCTCTGTTCAATGGGATTACCAGCGACCTGTTCCCTGGCATTCAACTTCCGAAAGCCGACTATAAGGTATTAAAATATAATAGTGTCTTAAAGGGGTTTTCCAAGACTTAAAGAGGACTTGTCCATCGCCATAAATATGTAAATGCCGCTGTTCTCCTGACTCCGGCATTGTTTTTCTTTTCTTCCTGCTCCTCTCCGTTCCTGACATCTGTCACTCTCCTCTAGCCCTTTAAGCCAACTGGGCAAGGCCTTCCTGAAGACTCCCACAGAGAGGACTTGATGACCACGCCCACTTGGCTATTAAAAATTATGAACTAGATTTCTATAAAGAGGCTATATGTCAGGAATGGAGAGGCGCAGGAGCAAAAGAAAAACAACACCGGATTCAGGAGAACAGCGGCATTTCCACCAGGTAATAAAATTGCATATTAATGGCAAGTGATAGGTCCTATATAGCTGGCCAGCTATCATTTGGATGACCGTTATCTTTCCTGGCTCCCCCATATTCAGGAATGCTCCCTCCTCTGTTCTCTATGACAGAGTCGCTGCCAGAATCTTATGGCAGCTGCTAATTTCAGGGTCAGAAAGTAAGGATCGGGTGATTAAATTCCAACTGCCCGATTTTTATGTCCCCCAACATAATCTGAGGCCCCCATACACAGTAGATGGTAGACCAATCCCATTGAATTCACCCGATCCTGATCCACTGCTTTGGAATTGGGTTACATGACCTTGTCACTCATCGTCCGGTCCCATTAGTGCCACCTGGGCAGCTGCACAGGGGCACCAGAGGTAAGGTGGCTCACTTACACCTCCAATGCAGGATGATCTGATGTAGAAAAAAAATAGTTAAAACATCTGTGAGTGATTTATCGCTAGTTGTAGGTTATGGAGACATTTTTTAAGATGAATGAATCGATTTGCAGGAGACTGATCCAATGGCCAGGTGTCATGGGTGCGTCAGATGTGACAGACAGTCGCCCTGCAGTTGGTTGCAGGAGATCCCTTCGTTTGGCATTACAGACATCTTCTTAGCGGTCTCACTGTAGGACCCAGCGGCTCCCTCCCTCCTGTTCTAATTGACAATCAGGCCTGGGTGTTTAAATACTTCCTGGTTGCTACACAGAGGTGCCAGTGATATTCACATGACCCCTTGTGAAGGCTTGGAGCAAGTGTAGTTCTTACTTCCTCTCTGGTGCTAAGAGGATGTGTGTGCCATCTCTCTGAAGTCGACTCAAGCTAAGCTACTTCCCCTGTGTCTGTCTCCCCTTGCTGTCTTTAGTTGTCAGTGGGGATTGACTAGTGCTCACCCCCCTTCCCTATCCAGGGTCAAGCGCTAAGGAAATACAGGGATAGGTTCCTGTGCGGCAATTGGTGAGGAACCAATATAGAGTGGGTAGGGGAGACAGGGTGATTGCAGATCAGCCTAGGAGGTCTCCATTTCCCCCTTTCCCTAATATCTGGGCTCCCTTCCCCTCCTCCCTTTGTGTCGCACTTTGTCTTTCCTACACTGTGCGTGACATCAGGTCAGTGGTGGGCACTGAATGAGACCCCTGAGAGCCACCTTATTTCTTCCTGCCCCCCGGCTCTTCTTCAGATTAGCCGGCCTGGCATGACGTTATGGTTGCAGCATGATGTACACCAGGCCATATAATCAGAAGAGGAGCCGGGGATGCCAGCAGCTAAGAGGCGGCTCTCAGGGGTCCTGTCCAGCGGCCACAGAATACTGATCTGGGTCCTGAAAATGTATTCTCCCACCTCTAATTGGATCCACTGTAAACAGACTGATGAAATATTTTACCTTCCTTTTGCTCAGGATTTACTGGAATGCACACAGGAGAGCTGTGCTGGACACAACATCCAGCCCGAGAAGGTCTTCCTGGAGGACATGATCCAGACGTATGAGATGATGATTGTCAGACACGGGTAAGCTGTAACTACAGAAGTCCATGGGACGGGGATTTATTCTTCGCTGTTTCCATTTTATACAATGGACCATGCTGCATTTTGTTTATCCCGTACAGTTTTATGTTGGTTGGAGAGCCGTTCTCTGGAAAAACGAAGGTCCTCCACGTCCTCGCTGATACGCTGTCTCTTATGAATGAGCGAGGGTGCGAAGAAGAAAAAGTGATTTACCGGACAGTGAACCCTAAAGCCATCACCATGGGGCAGCTGTTCGGGCAGTTTGATCCAGTGTCACATGAGGTTCGTCTATGATTGGAATTATTGTTTACTAGATGGTGGCCCGATTCTAACGCATCGGGTATTCTAGAATATGTATGCGGCCGACCGGGCGCAATTAGCAGAGCGGTGTTTAAATTTGGCGCCAAAATGGCTGATTGGTCGCGGCCTGCAAACGCGACCAATCAGCAGAGGGGTGTTTAAATTTGGCACAAAAATCGCTGATTGGTCGCGACCGCGAACAATCAGCAGAGCGGGGTTTAAATTTGGCGCCAATAATGCTGATTGGTTGCGGTCGGCGGTCGCGACCAATCAGCAGAGCGGTGTTTAAATTTGGGGCCAAAATCGCTGATTGGTCGTGGCTGCTGGCCGCGACCAATCAGCAGAGCGGTGTTTAAATTGACCAATCAGTAGAGCGGCGTTTAAATTTACCGCCCATATCGCTGATTGGTCACGCCCGGCCATCGCGACCAATCAGCAGAGCGGGGTTTAAATGTGGCGCCAATGATTCTGATTGGTCGCGGCCAGCCACCGCGACCAAGTAGCAGAGCGGCGTTTCAATTTTCCTTTCATATCACTGATTGGTCGTGGGCGTCGACCGCGACCAATCAGCGTCGTATTAGTGAGGACCTTGGAGCGGCGCTGCTTGTGCTGCTACTTCCGCTGCGAGAAGCCGGGAGATGCGCGGCTGCTCGCAGCAGAAGCATCCCGACCGGCGGCGCCGCTCCCCGGTCCTCCGTTCAGCTAGCGGCCGGGAGATGAGCGCCTCGCGCCGGTCATCTCCCTGCTGCATCGCCGCTGACCTCCGTCCTGCAGATGAGCCGCTAACGGCCGCCATCTTTTTCTCAAATCCCCCGTCGCTGATTGGCCGCGGCCGGACCAATCAGCGATGCGGGATTTCCTGGACAGACAGACGGGATAAGACGATTATATATATAGATAATTCTAATATCTTTGCTGAAAATGGGAAAAAGCCCTTTTATGGCTTATGGACATGGTAGAAGGGGTTCCTTCAGAGACATAGACCCCAGCCATACATTGCCGGGCAATCATTTTATTATGACTTACTCCCTGTTTGCACAAAAATTGGAAACTGTTTTATTTTCCCCATCAGACATGGAAACAACAAATTGTATTATTTATGCCAGAAATTAGCATAAGTTTGCATACTTCCAGCCACATTCTGACTAGACTGTGTCTGGCCTCACTCAATACACTTGCTTTGAGTGAGGTCACGCACTTCTAGTTGGCATGTGACCGCATATATGCAAATCACTTACTTGCGGTCTCTCCCGGTGCCGGCACGTTCACTTCAATAGGGGCCACGTGTAGTCAATACATGTGTATCATCAATATCATAATCCAAGGCGTTCCCTTTAATAATCCTTTCAATTGTGGGATTGTATTGGATTTTATGGGAAGAGCAATTTTATTGATGCCTCTCTTCATTTGCAGTGGACCGATGGGATAGTCGCTAATACTTTCCGGGAGTTTGCGTTATCTGAGACCCCGGAAAGAAAATGGGTTATCTTTGATGGACCTATTGATACGCTAGGGATAGAAAGTATGAACACAGTCCTAGATGATAACAAAAAGGTAACTCTCTATTTTACTTTGTGAAAACTTTTTTTTATTTAACCGCTTCCCGACCGCCCACTGTAGATAAACGTCTGCGCAGCCTGGGCTCTGTGCAGCGCGGACGCTTAAAAACGGTGGGTGGTCCCGCAGCGCTCAGGACCCCGAGGGTCCTGCAAGTGCTGCGGGTGCGGTGCAGAGCGATAGCTCTGACAGGGAACATCATCGGGACCTGATTGGATCAGGTCCCAGTGATGTTAACCCTTTGCTGTCTTCTATATGCCGCGATCTATAGTGATCGCGGCATATAGAAGACAGCAGGAGGAGAGGGGGTCGTCTACTTACCTCTCCGACGACCCCTGATACCTTCCAGGACCTGGCGTTGCTATGGCAGCTGGAGGCCACATGACCGCCTCCAGATCTGCCATATACGGTGTTCTGCCAGGCTCAGCCTGCAGCTGAAACCTGGCAGGAGACACTGACTGTGAAAGTCAGCAAAGATCTCATGTAATGTAATATATGTCTATTACATTACATGAGATCAGTGATCAGAAAAATAAAAATTAATGTACCATACAGGGACTAAGTAAAAATGTAAAAAAAATGTTTTCAAACTACTAAAAAAAAAATCACAAAATAAATAAAAATAAATAAATAAAATATTAAACCGATAAATCCATATATTTATGCAAAAACAAAAAAAGTACACATATTTGGTATCGCCGCATCCGAAACAACTGTGCACACCGTAATAAAAATAAATAAAAAACGGAGCAAAAAACTATGCTTTTTCCTCATATCGCCAAACAAAAAGTAGAAAAAAATGCGATCAAAAAGCAAAATGGAAATAAACATGGTACCGCTGAAAACGTCATCTTGTTCCGCAAAAAACAAGCCGCCATAGAGCTCCATCAGCCGAAAAATAAAAAAGTTATAGCTCTCAGAATAAAGCAATGAAAAAAATATATTTTTTCTATAAAATTGTTTTATTGTGTAAAAGCGCCAAAACATAAAAAAATATACAGTAAGTGAAGTGTAGTATCACTGTAAACATACTGACCTGAAGAATAATGCTGCCTTATCACTTTTACCACACGCAGAACGGCATAAAAAAAAACCTCAAAAAACAATTCCTGAATTGTTGTTTTTTGTTAATTTTACCTCCCAAAAAACGGAATAGAAAGCGATCAAAAAATGTCACGTACCCAAAAATGGTACCAATAAAAATGTCAACTCGTCCCGCAAAAAACAAGCCATCACATGACTCTGTCGGCCGAAATATGGAAAAATTTTAGCTCTCAAAATATGGCGATGCAAAAACTAGATTTTGCAAAACAAAGCGTCTCTTAGTGTGTGACAGCTGTCAATCATAAAAACCCGATATAAATCTGGTATCTCTGTAATCGCACCGACTCAAAGAATAAAGTCATCTCATCACTTATACCGCAGGAGAAACGGCGTAAAAAATAAATAAAACCAATTCTTCACCTGCTACTGATTTGTTTATTTTGTCTCCCAATGTGCTCACCACACATCTAGATAAGTTCCCTAAGGGGTCTAGTTTCCAAAATGGTGTCACTTGTGGGGGGTTTCCACTGTTTAGGCACATCAGGGGCCCCCCAAATGCAACATGGCGTCCGCTAATTATGCAAGCAAATTTTACATTCAAAAAGTCAAATGGCGCTCCTTCCCTTCCAAACCCTGTCGTGCGCCCAAACAGTGGTTTTCCCCCACATATGGGGTATCGGCGTGTTCAGGAGAAATTGCACAACAAATTTCATGGTGCAATTTATTCTATTACCCTTATAATAATGCAAAATTAGGGAATGAAAAACATTTTTGTAGGAAAAATGTGAAAATTTTATTTTTACAGCTCAATATTATAAACTTCTGTGAAGCACCTTGGGGTTCAAGGTGCTCAACACACATCTAGATAAGTTCCCTAAGGGGTCTAGTTTCCAAAATGGTGTCACTTGTGGGGGGCTTCCACTGTTTAGGCACATCAGGAGTTCTCCAAACACAACATGGTGTCTGCTAATTATTCAAACAAATTTTGCATTCAAAAAGTCTAATGGCGCTCCTTCCCTTCCGAACCTTGCAGTGCGCCCAGTGGTTTTCCCTCACATATGGGGTATCAGCGCGCTCAAGAGAAATTGCACAAAATATTTTGGGGTTCATTTTTTCCTGTTACCCCTGTGAAAATAAAAAAATTGGGTCTAAAGTAACATTTTTGTGAGAAAAGTTAAATGTTAATTTTTTTCTTCCCCATTCCAAAAATTCCTGTGAAGCACTTGAAGGGTTAATAAAGTTCTTGAATGTGGTTTTGAGCACCTTGAGGGGTGCAGTTTTTAGAATGGTGTCACTTTTGGGTATTTTCTGTCATAAAGACCCCTCAAAGTGACTTCAAATGTGATGTGGTCCCTAAAAAAATGTTTTTGTAAATTTTGTTGGAAAAATGAGAAATCGCTGGTCAACTTTTAACCCTTATAGCTCCCTAACAAAAAAAAATTTTGGTTCCAAAATTGTGCTGATGTAAAGTAAACATGTGGGAAATGTTATTTATTAACTATTTTGTGTGACATATCTCTCTGATTTAAGGGCATGAAAATTCAAAGTTTGAAAATTGCAAAATTTTCAAAATTTTCGCCAAATTTCCGATTTTTTTGACAAATAAACGCAAGTGATATCGAAGAAATTTTACCACTATCATGAATTCAATATGTCACGAAAAAAGAATCTCAGAATCAGCGGGATCCGTTGAAGCGTTCCAGAGTAATTACTTCATAAATTGACAGTGGTCAGAATTGGAAAAATTGACCCGGTCACGAAGGCAAAACCAGGCTCTGGTGCGAAGTGGTTAAACAATTCTCAACTGCCCATATGATGATGCCATGTGTTTGGAAGTTTCTAATAGTTTTTTGGGCAACATCTGAGTTAATTAGAGACACACCTGTGGATGTATTTTAATGCACACCTGAAACACACTGCTTCTTTGTGTAGCATCATGGGAAAGTGTAAATAAATCAGCCAAGATATCAGGAAGAGAATTGTGGACTTGCACAAGTCTGGCTCATCCTTGGGTACAATTTCAAGATATCTGAAGGTGCCTCGTTCATCTGTTCAAACAATGATATGCAAGTACAAACAAGATTGGAATGTCCAGCCATCATACCACTCAGGAAGGAGACGGGTTCTGTGTCCCAGAGATGAACGTGCTTTGGTCCGACATGTGCATATCAACCCCAGGACAAAAGCAAAAGACCTTGTGAAGAGGATGGCAGAAGCTAGTAAGATTGTCAGAGTGACAATTCACAGTGAAACGAGTACTGTATCAACATGGGCTGAAAGACCACTCTGCCAGGAAGAAGCCATTACTCCAAAAGAAACATAAAAAATCCAGATTAATGTTTGCAAATGCACACAGGAACAAAGACCTTAATTTTTGGAGACATATCCTGTGGTCTGATGAAACTAGAATTGAACTTTTTGTGCATAATGACCATCGTTAAGTTTGGAGGAAAAAGGGAGAAGCTTAGAAGCCTAAGAACACCATCCCAACTGTGAAACACGGGGGTGGCAGCATCATGTTGTGGGGTTGCTTTGCTGCAAGAGGGACTTGGTGCACATCACAAAATACGTAGATGGCTTCATGAGAAAAGAAGATTATGTGGCAATACTGAAGCAACATCTCAAGACATCAGCCAGGAAGTTAAAGCTTGAGCAGAAATGGGTCCTCCAAATGAGCAATGACCTGAAGCATACTGCCAAAATGGTAACAAAGTGGCTTAACCCCTTCGTGACCAAACCAATTTTTTTAAATCTGACCAGTGTCACTTTATGTAGTAATAACTCTGGAATAACATATCCCATAGCTTTTGAGACTGTTTTTTGTGACACATGATACTTCATTCATAATAATGGTAAATTTAGGCTGATATGGTTTGCGTTTATTTATAAAAATATCAGAAACTTGGCAAAAATGTCTTAAAAATTGCACTTTTCAAACTATGATTGATTATGCCTTTAATCCCAATAGTCATACCACACAAAAACAGTAATAAATAACATTTCCCTCATGTCTGCTTTACATCAGCACCATTTGTAAAACGTTGTTTTATTTTATTAGCATTTTAGAAGATTTAAAAATGTAGCAGTTATTTTTAATTTTTTTCAAGGAAATTTACAAAACTTATTTTTATAGGGACCTGTTCAGTTTTGAAGTGACTTTGAGGCTGCGTGCCCACTGTGCGTTTTTCAAGCGTTTTTGCTGCGGAATTTTAGGAGCGAAAACGCTTAAACGCTTGGTAATGCGTGCCCCATGGTCCTCAATGATAACCCGCATGTGCTGTGTGTTGGTATATGCAACAGTTCTGGACTTCTTTGTTTGTGTGAAGGAGGACTTTATGCTGATCTGACAGTAGATGGCGATGTTGTGTAAAGTTTCCTTGTTTGCTGTATTGTAAAAGAAAAAAAGTCTCTCTTGTATTTTCTATTCTGTTCTTACTTCCTGATGCAGTACTGTGTGACTGTGCGTTTTTTCCTTTACCTCATGTTCTGAGAAGTAAAAGCTTGTCATCCCCAGTAATCTGCTCTGTGAAGTTTTATACTGCAACTGTGGGTATCCAGAAGCTGTGCAACACTGTGCACATGCTGCGGAAATTTACGCTGCAGATTGTCATTGCGGAAAAATCTGAAGCATATCCATTAATTTTGCGGAAACGCGGCGTAATTGCCGCCATTGACTTCCATTGAATTGCATAATATCTTAATGACTACATGTACACATGTGGATATTAAGTGATTCAATGTGCGGATGGTACCCAGGTCTGGAGAAGAGGAGACTCTCCTCCAGACCCGGGTACCATAGTACCTGTAGTTAAAAAATAATAAAATAAAAAATAACATTATACTTACCTTCTCATGGCCCCCGGTCTCTTGTATGGTGCGTCCGGTGTCTTCGGCAGCTCGTGGTGGTGTAAAAGGACCTTCCATGACGTCATTTAGTCATGTGACAGGTCACGTGACCGTTGATGTCGGCGGTCGCTTGACCTGTCACATGACTAAATGACGTCATGGAAAGTCCTTTTACACCATCGCGAGCCGCCCAAGACACCGGACGCACCGGAGAAGGAGACTGGGGGCTATCGGAAAGCGAGTAGAATGTTCTTTTTGTTTACCATTTTTATTCTTTTTTTAACTATTAACTTGGTCACACTATATAAATCCATGCCGGTTGCATGGATTTATATAGTGTGACCAAGTTGTCAAGCACTTTTCCAAGTGATGCTAAAATCGCTTGGAAAAGCGCTTGACAACCCGCATGCAAAAATGCATGCAAAAACGCTTGACAAACGCTTCTACCTGGCGGGAAAAACGCATGTAAAATCCGCATGCATTTTTCCTGCCAGGGAGATACAGAAAAAATCCGGAGCATTTTTGCTTCGTGGGCACTTAGCCTGCGAGTCTTATATGTTGGAAACCACCCAAAAGTGTTACCATTTTAACCCCTTTAAAGCCCATGATGTACTAATACGCGTCTGTGCCCTGGGCTTTAAGAGCCTGACCCGTATTAGTACGTCATCGCGATCGCGCGCGCACACAGGCTGTGCGGGCGTGATGGCCGCCGGGTGTCAGCTGATTGTCACAGCTGACACCCGGTACTATGTGCAGGGAGCGGTCCCGCACCGCTCCCAACACATTAACCCTCGCAATGCTGCGATCGAAGTCGATCACAGCATTGCGGAGGCAAGGGGAGGTGATCGGTATACTCACCTCCTCTTCCGGCCTCCAGCGCTGTCTGCCGCGGCTTCCCGGGTGTTGCCATGACTACCCGATGTCGTCATGACAACATCCGGGTCACCAGACAGCAGTAAGATAGTTTGGAGATGCACTGCGCATGTCCAAACAATCTTCTCCCTGTCCAGCGCTGACAGCCTGCATGGCACAGGGATGGTGCTCCATCCCTATGCTGTGCAGGCGATCAGAATAAAAAAGTGAAAGTCCCACAGTGGGACAAAGTAAAAAAGTGTAAAAACTCCCAGAAAGTGAAAAAAAAAAAAAAAAAAATTGTAAAACAATAAAAAAAAAATAAAAAAAATAATCCACTAAAAATAAAAATATAATGTACCCATCAATAAATATTATTCTGAAAAAACAAACAATAAAAGTACACATATTTGGTATCGCCGCGTCCGTAACGACCTGGACTATAAAATGATTCCACTAGTTAACCCCTTCAGTGAACACAGTAAAAAATAAAAATAAAAAACAAAGCAAAAAACAATGCTTTATCATCATACCGCCAAACAAAAAATGGAATAACACGCGATCAAACAGACGAATATAAATAAAAATTGTACCGCTGAAAACGTCATCTCGTCCCGCAAAAAACAAGCTGCTATACAGCTCCATCATCCGAAAAATCAAAAAGTTACAGCTCTCAGAATAAAGCAATGCAAAAAAATAATTTTTTCTATAAAATAGCTTTTATTGTGTAAAAGCGCCAAAACATAAAAAATTATATAAATGTGGTACCACTGTAAATGTACTAACCCAAAGAATAAAGCTACCTTATCAATTTTACCACACCCGGAGCAGAATAAAACAAACAAAAAAAAAAAAAACAATTCCTGAATTGTTGGCTTTTATTTATTCTGTCTCCCAAAAGCTGGAATAGAAAGCGATCAAAAAATGTCACGTGTCTGAAAATCGCAACAATAACAACGTCAACTCATCCCGCAAAAAACAAGCCATCACATGACTCTGTCGGCCAAAATATGGCAATGCAAAAACTAGATTTTACAAAATATGTGTCTTTTAGTGTGTGACAGCTGTCAATCATAAAAACCCCATATGATTCTGGTATCGCTGTAATCGCACCGACCCGAAGAATAAAGTAATCTCATCACTTATACCGCACGAGGAACGGCGTAAAAAATAAACGCTAGGGCTGGGGTTGGGGTTGTGCTAATGTTATGGTTGGGGTTGTTTTTTTTTTCAAAAGTAAAGAAAAAAAAAAAAAAGATGACGATATGGCAACTAGTGTTGAGCGCAAGAGCTCGCTACTTGAGTTTGCATCGGGTGCTCGGGTATGCATTGAGTATCGTGTGTGCTCGAGTCTCCGGTCTCCGCCCCATTTGCTTCGCGGCCAAAAAAACCTCGCGGGGATTGCCTGCCATGCACGAGAGATCCCCGCATGTTTTTTTTGGGGTGTCTAATAACCGTGAAACATGCGGGCGGGGACTCGAGCATTTCACTTGAGCACCCGTGATACATGGTGCATACCTGAGTACCCGATGCAAACTCAAGTAGCGAGCACTTGCGCTCAAGACTAATGACAACTTATTCAATATGATGACCTAATGTTATCAAATTCTGTGTCGTTCAAAATGTTCACTATAGCCCTTAATAAAATCCTTGAGGGGTATAGTTTCCAAAATGGGGTCACTTTTGGGGGAGCTCCAATGTTTAGGCACACAGGGGCTCTCCAAACGCAACATGGTGTCCGCTAACAATTTGAGCCGATTTTCCATTCAATTTGTTAGCGGACACCATGTTGTGTTTGGAGAGCCCCTGATGTGCCTAAACAGTGGAGCTCCCCCTCAAGTGACCCCATTTTGGAAACTAGACCCCCCAAGGCACCTATCTAGATGCATAGTGAGCACTTGGAACCCTCAGGTGCTTCACAAATTGATTCGTAAAAATGAAAAAGTGGGAAAAAAAATACTTTTTCATCTTTACGAATCAATTTGTGAAGCACCTAGGGGTTCCAAGTTCTCACTATGCATCTAGATAGGTGCCTTGGGGGGTCTAGTTTCCAAAATGGGGTCACTTGTGGGGGAGCTCCACTGTTTAGGCACATCAGGGGCTCTCCAAATGCAACATGGCGTCCGCTAATTATTCAAGCAAATTTTACAATCAAAAAGTCAAATGGCGCTCCTTCCCTTCCGAGCCCTGCCGTGCGCCAAAACAGTGTTTTTTCCCCACATATGGGGTATCTGCGTGCCCAGGGGAAATTGCACAACAAATTTTGGGGTCCATTTTTTCCTGTAACCCCTGCAACAATAAAAAAAATTGGGTCTAAACTAACAATTTTGTGAAAAAAGTTAAATGTTCATTTTTTTCTTACACATTCCAAAAATTCCTGTGAAGCACCTGAAGGGTTAATAAAGTTCTTGAATGTGGTTTTGAGCACCTTGAGGGATGCAGTTTTTAGAATGGTGTCACTTTTGGGTATTTTCTGTCATAAAGACCCCTCAAAGTGACTTCAAATGTGATGTGGTCCCTAAAAAAATGGTTTTGTAAATTTTGTTGGAAAAATGAGAAATCGCTGGTCAACTTTTAACCCTTATAGCTCCCTAACAAAAAAAAATTTTGGTTCCAAAATTGTGCTGATGTAAAGTAAACATGTGGGAAATGTTATTTATTAACTATTTTGTGTGACATATCTCTCTGATTTAAGGGCATGAAAATTCAAAGTTTGAAAATTGCAAAATTTTCAACATTTTCGCCAAATTTCCATTTTTTTCACAAATAAACGCAAGTGATATCGAAGAAATTTTACCACAATCATGAAGTACAATATGTCACGAAAAAACAATCTCAGAATCAGGGGGATCCGTTGAAGCGTTCCAGAGTAATTACCTCATAAAGTGACAGTGGTCAGAATTGTAAAAATTGGCCCGGTCATTAACGTTCAAACCACCTTGGGTTGTAGAGGGGTTAAACACTGCACCCCTCAACGTATTTAAAATTGCTTTCATATAGTTCATTAACCCTTCTGGTTCTTTTCAGGAAGTAATGGAAAGTGGAATGACAAGAATGAAAAAGTTTATTTTTACAATCTAGATTTTGATAACTTCTGAACAGGCAATTATAGCCGGCATACTTTAAAGGTAGTTATTTGGCCATGAACTGCCAAGGCAAACATCAGGACCACACAATCAAGATATCAAGGTGCCGATAAAGTTAAAAGGAAGCCCCCACACTGTGTTAACTATTTAGATTCTATAATCACTATTGACAACAGAATCAGAGGGGTTAAACGTCCATGGTCTGTGCCAACACTGATCATGGCTGATGCAGCAAGTTGTCAGCTATAATGTACAGGTGACAGCTACAGGATAGTCACCTGTCGGGGAACGCTAGTCTCTTATATTGCAGATCAGTAAAAAGACGTCTATTGGTCAATAAGGGGTTAAGGATAACAAAGTCAATGTTTTGGAGCGGCCATCACAAAGCCCTGATCTTAGTCCTATTGAAAATGTATGGGCAAAGCTGAAAAGGCTGCGAGCAAGACGACCTACAAACCTGGATCAGTTACACCAGTTGTGTCAGGAGAAATGGGCCCAAATTCCGACCTAAGAGTATGTGCCCACGTAGCGTTTTACAAGCGTATATGCTGCGGACTTTCCTCAGGGTAAACGCTTGTGAAACGCTAGGTAATCTGCCCCCCATGGTCCCCAAGGGGAATCCGCAAGTTCTATGCCCATGCTGCGGATTTTTCCGCAGCGTTTTTGATGCGCGCAATAATCCACAGCATGTCAATTAATTTTGCGTTTCCGCAAGCGGAATTGCCTTTGCAATGCAATAAAAAACGCAAGGCAATTCCACATGTGGAAAACGCGCGATAAACGCAGGATAAACGCGCGTGGAATTCCGCATGTGGAAAACGCGCGATAAACGCAGGATAAACGCGCGTGGAATTCCGCATGTGGAAAATGCGCGATAAACGCAGGATAAACGCGCGTGGAATTCCGCATGCGTTTTTCCGGGAGAGGACATGCGGAAATGAAGCAGAAATTTTCTTCTTCATTTCCGCAACGTGGGCACATAGCCTTATATTGTGAGAAGCTTGTGGGAGGAAATCCCAAATGTTTCACCCAAGTCATTCACTTTAAGGACAATGGTACCAAATACTAATGAAATGGATGGAAAGCTTTGACTTTGTTTTAAGCATTTTTATTACTTACTGCATTCTCGCTCCCTCATTATTCTGGCATTTGGCAAATATTACAAATGATGGTAATCCTAATTGACCTAAAACAGGAAAGGTTTATTCTGATTTCATGTCAGATATGGAGAGAAACATGCAGATACTGTATGTCTTTTTATATAGTGTATGGAAACTTCTGGTTTCAACTGTATATGAGATATTGAAATTTAATTGGTCATATTGTAATTTATTTTGAATGAAGTAAGTGAATTCCCACATTAATTTGACATTATATAATAATGTCTTTATATTTAAATAAATCTCAGTGATTTCAACAATACAACAGGATGTTATTTTCTTATAATAAAAAAATTAAAATAAAAAATTCTATTGTGGTGTTAATTTTGTAATATTGCTTTCTTTATCTGTTTCATTTATGTCTCAGTGTTTGAAAAAGGCCTTTTGCATAAGGCTGAAACGTTACATTGAATTTTGGGATTTCTTTATGAAATAAAGAATTGCATTATCATTATGAATATTTGAGTGCCGAGTATCTATATATACACTGGCATGCCAGGCATGTCAATCTCCACAAGGAGAAAAATGACCCTTTAGATCCCAGTGAGAAGCCTCTCATACAGTCAAATCGGATCTCATGCTTTGTACTGACGAGGAGCAATACCCTGAAACACCGTGGCTGCAAATTGAGATTCTGGTTTGGCTTTTCTCCCAAGTCATGTGACAAGGCTCGTTAAAGGGTCGATATTGACTTTTAGGATTGCTACTTCCAATAGACTTGTCACTTATCTCACTTTTAGCAAATCAGAATATACCGTAGATCATATATAATAGAAATAATCATTATCCACTGTCTGTCTTTCCAAAAGTGATAATAGGAAGTGCAGCCATATCGGTTGTGAGCTTTGAATTAATTTCTCAGAAACAGACAGTGAACAGTCATTTTGTCAGGATGTTATATCAATGACTAAGTCATTAGTTTCCAAGAAGCTGCTTTAAAATTGACAAACTACTTCTTCCTATTTTTGCAGCGGTGCAATATTGCCATCTTATTAGAGAAGAGCAGTTAAAGAGAATGTGTTATCAAAAAATAACCAATTGTTTCAATTACCTTTTTACATGAAATTTATTTTTTATTTTTTTACTTTTTTTTCACTATAGTAACCATCTAAACTAAAAAAACACACCCACAGATCCTGCAATTATCACCCTGGCCAAAATTAGTTTCATATTTCCTGTTGTATGCAGAAGATTTTTCAGCAGTTTTATTATCATGACTGAAAATGACAATGAAAGATGACACCTCTATATAAAGCAGATAAAGTAGTCACCATTCACAAGAAATGATAGTCACAGCTCACCTCCTCACCCTTCCTTCACAATGAGTCTATTCTTAGGACTAGTGGCCAGTGTGAAAATTGTAAGACTTCAGGATTGTTTTTTTTTATTGTGATGTTAAAAAGTGAAAAGCTAAAAAAAATGACATTTAAAGTAAATTTAATGTAATCCCTTCTCATCATGGACAGTTTTAGTTTTTGCGCTTTTTCTTTGTTCCTCTCCTTCTTTCTCCCCTTTCGTGTGACATAGCTGTATGAGGGCTGTTTTTTTTACCCTACAATATACTGGAAAACTGGAACAAAAATTCAAAGTGAAGTTAAATGGGATTGCGTTTTTCATTGTATTTGGGTTTTGTTTCTAAGGTTTCATTGTGCAGTGAAAATGACCTGTGAACATGATTCTTCATGTCGAGCAAACTTGAAAAACCAGATATCAAACTTGTAGTTTTATTTTGATGGTGAAAATATTTCAGCGATTCGGTCGATAGAGCTTTATGAGGGCTTGTTAATTGCTGAGGTTTTCATTAATAACATTTTTTGGGTTATATACGATGTTTCAATCCCACTTTTTCATGTACCAACATGGCAGCCATGGGGACGGTCAGCAGGCTCATGGTTGCCACTGAAATCCATAAGCAGCACTTTCACTTAGTGAAGGGGAGTGGAAGGCAACATCCCATGGGCATCCAAAATGGTGAACCTCTGGGACATCGCACCTTAACTACCACGGTCAGGGATTTACTGCAGCATCTAAGGGGTTAACAGCAGCAACCAGAGCTGCTCTAATAGCGGCTTTTACAGACAAATACCGGCAGTATAACACAGCTGGAATCTGCAGGTATATTGCGGGTGGAGTTGCAGAGTCCACTCCACACACTTGCACCCAACATGCACTATACATGTAGGGCAGATAGGGGTTAAACAACAGAGGACACGTTCCTTTTAAGCACTTAAGAATTTATTTATTTTTTACTTTGCAGATAGTATACTGGCATATCCTTTGTACTTAAAGGGAATGTCTGCATTAGTTAATGTCTTTTTGTTAGAAGGGCCCCAATATGCTGACTAAAGGATGATCTGTTGCTGGCAATCTCAGCAATACGCCATTTGTTGAAAAATCTGGCAACAAGCATTTAATTCTCCTGCACTGCCACCAAAGGAAACAGGAGGTACTGCACAGTATCCAGTGAAATCAATAAGCTGACTATGTAATGAATGAAGTACTGGGACCTTCAAAGTGGGAATGACTCCATGTAACTGCTCTCTAGTCTGCATAAAATGGATTCAGGTTTGCAACGGAGAATCCCCACTATTAACCTGTATAGTGCCCCAAGTATGTGCAAGTGGTTTCTAAACCAGACAACCTCATTAAGTCTCATAACACCTTTGTCAATAAACAGGTATTCTCAAATTACTAAGTTGCTTTAATTAGTTAAACAGCATGAAAATACGCAAGTTTGCCACTGACTTGCTTTTTCTATCTGCTGTCATTCTCCTGCAATGAGAGCTTTTATCTTACATAGTGTAAAGCTCATTTCCATGGAGTTCAGCCACTAGTAGACCTTGGTAGAGAGTGTGCAGTAGTCACATTCCAGGAGAAAAGTTAACTCCTAACATACCGTTATCTCTGTCCAAGCCCATTCATTTCTATACATCAGTTAGCTGCTCCCTTTAGGCTTTTGACGAGATGCTCTTATCCATCCTGTAGAATCACAATTCCTGCACCCAGTATCTAGGCTCTCATTGTCTGTGGCTGTGTGCTTGCTCAAATACCCTGTTGTCTCTATGTGTAAAAATAGTGATAGTGATAGAGTACATTCCAGAACCAACCACTGATGGCTGAATGTGTTACAGCAGAACTTGTGCTGAGCTTTATAGTTCTAATAATACTACAGCTCTGCTGCTCATCAGAGCTCTCACTCAGGGAGAAGAGCCCGTCCTGCCAGAAATCAGGAAGTAAGGAGACTGCATAGCTCTGAGCTACTCAAGAGATCACTTATGAAAACTCCTTTTATTCATCAACCATTTCCTTTGTTCAAATAGAAAGAATATAGATCTACATATTTTAGAATGTGTATGAACTACATGTCTGAAATAAAAATAAATTATTCTAAATAATATATATATATATATATATATATATATATATATATATATATATATATATATAGTACAGACCAAAAGTTTGAACACACCTTCTCATTTAAAGATTTTTCTGTATTTTCATGACTATGAAAATTGTACATTCACACTGAAGGCATCAAAACTATGAATTAACACAGGTGGAATTATATACTTAACACAAAAAATTTGGGAAACAACAAGTTAAGGTGGCCACACACAATAACTGAAAGTT
This sequence comes from Phyllobates terribilis, assembly GCF_046119375.1. Lineage (NCBI taxonomy): Eukaryota > Metazoa > Chordata > Amphibia > Anura > Dendrobatidae > Phyllobates > Phyllobates terribilis. Next base: position 1,197,830 of record NW_027363046.1, read on the forward strand.
GATTGCTGGTTCGGCCGTCCACTACCTCTCCCAACTCTCATACACGAGAAGGTTTGGCTTGGTTAAATGTTCATGTGTTTTCAAAGTGGAGAACTGTGAAAATCACTGCCAAACGGCTCCGGCAGTAGCTTATCACCTGAATAACAAAAGGGTCAGGCATTAAGGGTCAGGCAGTTTGAATTTTACCTCCTCTGACCTCATCTGTCAGGGAAGAGTCTGGATGTCCCCTTAGACTATTAGCTTAGTCTATTATATGGAGGCTTAAAGGGGTTTTCCGTTACTCAGACAACTCCTTCTCAATCCATATGTGTGTCCCCCAGTAAAATAATAACACCTATACTCACCTCCAGTGCCAGCACTATTCCAGCGGTGTCTGCACTGGCTCTCCTGGGGATTGCGTGTGTCATGGGTGTGTCAGAAGTGACAGACAGTCATCCTGCAGTTGGTTGCAGGAGATCTCTTCATTTGGCCTTACAGACAACTTCTTAGAATATGTATCTCTAGGACGCAGCGGCTAGCTTCCTCGGGCTAATTAACACCCTGGCCTGGATGTATAAATACCTGTTGTGAGCCAGAGGGAGGTGCCGGCGGTATTCATTACCCCTTGTGAAGGCTTGAGCAAGAGCAGTACTTCTTCCTCTCCGGTGCTAGAGAACGTGTGCGCATTTGTTTGGAGTCGACTAAAGCTAAGCGATTTTCCCTTGTTTGTCCCCCCTTGTTGTCTTTAGTGTTCAGTGGGGATCAACTAGTGCTCATCCTTTCTGTTCCTTAGCCTGAGCCTAATGGCAGGGAAAGACAGGCCGAGGTACGCGTGCGGCGATTGGTGAAGAACCAATAAAGGGACATTAGTGGAGACAGGGTGACACTAGATCAGCCTAGGAGTTCTCCACTCCCCACTTTCCCTAGTCTGGGTTCCCTTTCCCTTTTCCCTTTGTGTTGCACTTAGTCTTTCCCACACCTTACGTGACAGTATGACATTATATCTCATGATTCCTAGGGGCAATCAGCGCTGACTTTACTCTCCCCACCTTTGGCCAACTTGCATACATCCAGAGGAAGTGAGAGCTGTTGCTGCTCTTACTTCCTCCAGATGTACAGGTATGTGCTATAACTGGAGGCAGGAAGAGTGAAGCCAGCGCTGATTGGCAGCAGGGATCACTTGACATAACAATGTCACGTGATCCCAAGGAGAGCCAATGCCGACACGGCTGGAACACTGGAGGGGAGTATAGGTGTTATTATTTTACTGAGGGCAAAATTATATTTATGGAGAAGGAGATGTCCGAGTAGTAGAAAACCCCTTTAAGTGTTGGCTACTACTTTCATGGATGTGGACAGAAAGCTCTTTCTGAGTTCATTAAGTAGTTCAATCTGACAAAGGTTTCCAATAGAGTTGGTGCGAGTCAATTCGCAGGACCCAGTCCATCAGCCACATCCATAATCTGTGACCGCTGCATCGGAGCCCTGAGAACCACCTCCTACATCCCGGCATCCACAGCTGTTCTACTGATTAGCCGGCCTGATGCAATGTCACATATGCATCATGCTGTAACCATAAAGATGCCGCTAATCAGAAGAGAAGCAGGGAATCTTGGAAGGTAGAAGGCAGGTCTTGAGGCTCCTGTCCAGCATCCAAAGATTACTGACGTGGCCGATGGACCGAGTTTTCAAATAAAACAACAATGTCTAAATAGCTAACCAATATTGCATTAAAGGATCTATCTACTTTATTTCTCCCCAAAACTGTGCCTCTCTTGTCCATGGCGTGTGTCTGGTATTGCAACTCAGCGCCCCATTGATTTGGTTAGGGATAAGCTACAATATCAGGCAGCGCTCATAGGTAGTGTGAAATGTGTATGGAGTGTGGTCTGTATCTATGCTATTCTCTTTGTTTGAATTTTTTTTTATACATTTGTAGGTAACTCAAATGGATCATAAACTCAATCTCATAACCGATATGATTCACCACCTGATAGCAAACCAACAAAGCGGTCAGTCTACCAACAGAACACCGCACCGGAGCAACTCTCTGAACGACGGGAGCAGCCTCTCCAGTACTCTGCCTACCTACCAACAGTTACAGTGCCAAGACGAGACAAAGATAATGCATCTTGATGAACAAACACAAACTCGTTCTTCTACTGTCCTCAATGCAGATATTCATTATTTTAATGAATGCATTTATAAGCAGAAAGTAAAATGAATGATGAAATTAGACTGAGTATCGAGTAAGGCTATGTGCCCACGTTGCATTTATGCAGCAGAAAATTTCTGCTGCATAAATGCAAGTCCTCTCCCGGAAAAACGCATGCGGAATTCCGCACGCGTTTATCGCGCATTTTTCGCGCGTTTATCACGCGTTTTCCACATGCGGAATTGCCTTTCGTTTTTTATGCATTGGACAAAGGCAATTCCGCTTGCGGAAACGCAAAAATTAAATGACATGCTGCGGATTTTTAAACGCGGCATAAACGCTGCGGAAAAATCCGCAGCATGTGCATAGAACTTGCGGAATCCCATTGGGGAACATGGGGTGCGGATATACATGCGTTTTTCAAGCGTTTACGCTGCGGAAATTCCGCAGCATATACGCTTGAAAAATGCTACGTGGGCACACAGCCTAAGTAGCATTTTTCAAGCATATATGCTGCGGAATTTCCGCAGCGTAAACGCTTGAAAAACGCATGTATATCCGCACCCCATGGTCCCCAATGGGATTCCGCAAGTTCTATGCACATGCTGCGGATTTTTCCGCAGCGTTTATGCCGCGTTCAAAAATCCGCAGCATGTCATTTAATTTTGCGTTTCCGCAAGCGGAATTGCCTTTGTCCAATGCATAAAAAACGAAAGGCAATTCCGCATGTAGAAAACGCGTGATAAACGCGCGAAAAATGCGCGATAAACGCGTGCGGAATTCCGCATGCGTTTTTCCGGGAGAGGACTTGCATTTATGCAGCAGAAATTTTCTGCTTCATAAATGCAACGTGGGCACATAGCCTAAGTGTGTAACACTGTAAAGGACGTCTTGTCTATTCTCTGTAGATCCTATCAGGGTTCATTGAAGGTTTCTTAGAGGAAGGGACATGGAACATATGTGTATTGCTCCATGTAGAAACATGCAAGAAAGCATCTGATACATTGATGAATCCTTTCTCAGGAAGATTGTAGCACATCGGCCTGTGGGATCGTAAATCGCTACGGGTCGTGCTATAAAACTGGCAATACAACGGAACAATTACCCTGATTTATTTTATTGTATTAAAATACACTTTTTACATTGATTTTCAATTGTTGGGGGGCCTAAAATGAAAATTCTTTTGAGAAAAATAGAAATAAATATTGTACTGTAGAAAATTACACTTCTTTTTTTTTTACAATGTATTTTTGGTAAAAATGGTATTAAAGAGTTAATTTTTCTTTATGATTTCTGATCACAATTTTTTTTTTATGGAATATTTTTTGACATCTGATCAAATGTATTGTATCTTCTCAAAAATGTTGATATTTGCACATTGATTGGTTTAAAGCAGTGATGGCGAATCTTTTAGAGACCGAGTGCCCAAACTGCAATCCAAAACCCACTTATTTATCGCCAAGTGCCAACACGGCAATTTATCCTAAATATTGAGGTTTTACTGATACAAACAACTGATACAAAAAGCAGACGAGGGCAGCATAGAGCAGCCACAAACAGGAGCAGGGGTAAGAGACTGCAGAAATAAAGAATTTGCTCACCCACATCCTGGTATATATGCTGGCCCTCCCCTCCATCCTGGTATATATGCTGGCCCTCCCCTCAATCCTGGTACATATGCTGGCCTTCCCCTCCATCCTGGTATATATGCTGGCCCTCCCCTCAATCCTGGTATATATGCTGGCCCTCCCCTCAATCCTGGTATATATGCTGGCCCTCCCCTCAATCCTGGTATATATGCTGGCCCTCCCCTCAATCCTGGTATATATGCTGGCCCTCCCCTCAATCCTGGTATATATGCTGGCCCTCCCCTCAATCCTGGTATATATGCTGGCCCTCCCTTCAATCCTGGTATATATGCTGGCCCTCCCCTCAATCCTGGTATATATGCTGGCCCTCCCCTCAATCCTGGTATATATGCTGGCCCTCCCCTCAATCCTGGTATATATGCTGACCCTCCCCTCAATCCTGGTATATATGCTGGCCCTCCCCTCAATCCTGGTATATATGCTGGCCCTCCCTTCAATCCTGGTATATATGCTGGCCCTCCCCTCAATCCTGGTATATATGCTGGCCCTCCCTTCAATCCTGGTATATATGCTGGCCCTCCCCTCAATCCTGGTATATATGCTGGCCCTCCCCTCAATCCTGGAATATATGCTGTCCCTCCCCTCAATCCTGGTATATATGCTGGCCCTCCCCTCAATCCTGGTATATATGCTGGCCCTCCCTTCAATCCTGGTATATATGCTGGCCCTCCCCTCAATCCTGGTATATATGCTGGCCCTCCCTTCAATCCTGGTATATATGCTGGCCCTCCCCTCAATCCTGGTATATATGCTGGCCCTCCCCTCAATCCTGGTATATATGCTGGCCCTCCCCTCAATCCTGGTATATATGCTGGCCCTCCCCTCAATCCTGGTATATATGCTGGCCCTCCCTTCAATCCTGGTATATATGCTGGCCCTCCCCTCAATCCTGGTATATATGCTGCCCCCCCCTCAATCCTGGTATATATGCTGGCACTCCCCTCAATCCTGGTATATATGCTGGCCCTCCCTTCAATCCTGGTATATATGCTGGCCCTCCCCTCAATCCTGGTATATATGGTGGCCCTCCCCTCAATCCTGGTATATATGCTGGCCCTCCCCTCAATCTTGGTATATATGCTGGCCCTCCCCTCAATCCTTGTATATATGCTGTCCTTCCCCTCAATCCTGGTATATAAGCTGGCCTTCCCCTCAATCCTGGTATATATGCTGGCCCTCCCCTCAATCCTGGTATATATGCTGGCCCTCCCCTCAATCCTGGTATATATGCTGGCCCTTCCTTCAATCCTGGTATATATGCTGGCCCTCCCCTCAATCCTGGTATATATGCTGGCCCTCCCCTCAATCCTGGTATATATGCTGGCCCTCCCCTCAATCCTGGTATATATGCTGGCCCTCCCCTCAATCCTGGTATATATGCTGGCCCTCCCTTCAATCCTGGTATATATGCTGGCCCTCCCCTCAATCCTGGTATATATGCTGGCCCTCCCTTCAATCCTGGTATATATGCTGGCCCTCCCCTCAATCCTGGTATATATGTTGGCCCTCCCCTCAATCCTGGTATATATGCTGGCCCTCCCCTCAATCCTGGTATATATGCTGGCCCTCCCCTCAATCCTGGTATATATGCTGACCCTCCCCTCAATCCTGGTATATATGCTGGCCCTCCCCTCAATCCTGGTATATATGCTGGCCCTCCCTTCAATCCTGGTATATATGCTGGCCCTCCCCTCAATCCTGGTATATATGCTGGCCCTCCCTTCAATCCTGGGATATATGCTGGCCCTCCCCTCAATCCTGGTATATATGCTGGTCCTCCCCTCAATCCTGGTATATATGCTGTCCCTCCCCTCAATCCTGGTATATATGCTGGCCCTCCCCTCAATCCTGGTATATATGCTGGCCCTCCCTTCAATCCTGGTATATATGCTGGCCCTCCCCTCAATCCTGGTATATATGCTGGCCCTCCCTTCAATCCTGGTATATATGCTGGCCCTCCCCTCAATCCTGGTATATATGCTGGCCCTCCCCTCAATCCTGGTATATATGCTGGCCCTCCCCTCAATCCTGGTATATATGCTGGCCCTCCCCTCAATCCTGGTATATATGCTGGCCCTCCCTTCAATCCTGGTATATATGCTGGCCCTCCCCTCAATCCTGGTATATATGCTGCCCCCCCCTCAATCCTGGTATATATGCTGGCCCTCCCCTCAATCCTGGTATATATGCTGGCCCTCCCTTCAATCCTGGTATATATGCTGGCCCTCCCCTCAATCCTGGTATATATGGTGGCCCTCCCCTCAATCCTGGTATATATGGTGGCCCTCCCCTCAATCTTGGTATATATGCTGGCCCTCCCCTCAATCCTGGTATATATGCTGTCCCTCCCCTCAATCCTGGTATATATGCTGGCCTTCCCCTCAATCCTGGTATATATGCTGGCCCTCCCCTCAATCCTGGTATATATGCTGGCCCTCCCCTCAATCCTGGTATATATGCTGGCCCTCCCTTCAATCCTGGTATATATGCTGGCCCTCCCCTCAATCCTGGTATATATGCTGGCCCTCCCCTCAATCCTGGTATATATGCTGGCCCTCCCCTCAATCCTGGTATATATGCTGGCCCTCCCCTCAATCCTGGTATATATGCTGGCCCTCCCTTCAATCCTGGTATATATGCTGGCCCTCCCCTCAATCCTGGTATATATGCTGGCCCTCCCTTCAATCCTGGTATATATGCTGGCCCTCCCCTCAATCCTGGTATATATGTTGGCCCTCCCCTCAATCCTGGTATATATGCTGCCCCCCCCTCAATCCTGGTATATATGCTGGCACTCCCCTCAATCCTGGTATATATGCTGGCCCTCCCTTCAATCCTGGTATATATGCTGGCCCTCCCCTCAATCCTGGTATATATGGTGGCCCTCCCCTCAATCCTGGTATATATGCTGGCCCTCCCCTCAATCTTGGTATATATGCTGGCCCTCCCCTCAATCCTTGTATATATGCTGGCCCTCCCCTCAATCCTGGTATATAAGCTGGCCTTCCCCTCAATCCTGGTATATATGCTGGCCCTCCCCTCAATCCTGGTATATATGCTGGCCCTCCCCTCAATCCTGGTATATATGCTGGCCCTTCCTTCAATCCTGGTATATATGCTGGCCCTCCCCTCAATCCTGGTATATATGCTGGCCCTCCCCTCAATCCTGGTATATATGCTGGCCCTCCCCTCAATCCTGGTATATATGCTGGCCCTCCCCTCAATCCTGGTATATATGCTGGCCCTCCCTTCAATCCTGGTATATATGCTGGCCCTCCCCTCAATCCTGGTATATATGCTGGCCCTCCCTTCAATCCTGGTATATATGCTGGCCCTCCCCTCAATCCTGGTATATATGTTGGCCCTCCCCTCAATCCTGGTATATATGCTGGCCCTCCCCTCAATCCTGGTATATATGCTGGCCCTCCCCTCAATCCTGGTATATATGCTGACCCTCCCCTCAATCCTGGTATATATGCTGGCCCTCCCCTCAATCCTGGTATATATGCTGGCCCTCCCTTCAATCCTGGTATATATGCTGGCCCTCCCCTCAATCCTGGTATATATGCTGGCCCTCCCTTCAATCCTGGGATATATGCTGGCCCTCCCCTCAATCCTGGTATATATGCTGGTCCTCCCCTCAATCCTGGTATATATGCTGTCCCTCCCCTCAATCCTGGTATATATGCTGGCCCTCCCCTCAATCCTGGTATATATGCTGGCCCTCCCTTCAATCCTGGTATATATGCTGGCCCTCCCCTCAATCCTGGTATATATGCTGGCCCTCCCTTCAATCCTGGTATATATGCTGGCCCTCCCCTCAATCCTGGTATATATGCTGGCCCTCCCCTCAATCCTGGTATATATGCTGGCCCTCCCCTCAATCCTGGTATATATGCTGGCCCTCCCCTCAATCCTGGTATATATGCTGGCCCTCCCTTCAATCCTGGTATATATGCTGGCCCTCCCCTCAATCCTGGTATATATGCTGCCCCCCCCTCAATCCTGGTATATATGCTGGCCCTCCCCTCAATCCTGGTATATATGCTGGCCCTCCCTTCAATCCTGGTATATATGCTGGCCCTCCCCTCAATCCTGGTATATATGGTGGCCCTCCCCTCAATCCTGGTATATATGGTGGCCCTCCCCTCAATCTTGGTATATATGCTGGCCCTCCCCTCAATCCTGGTATATATGCTGTCCCTCCCCTCAATCCTGGTATATATGCTGGCCTTCCCCTCAATCCTGGTATATATGCTGGCCCTCCCCTCAATCCTGGTATATATGCTGGCCCTCCCCTCAATCCTGGTATATATGCTGGCCCTCCCTTCAATCCTGGTATATATGCTGGCCCTCCCCTCAATCCTGGTATATATGCTGGCCCTCCCCTCAATCCTGGTATATATGCTGGCCCTCCCCTCAATCCTGGTATATATGCTGGCCCTCCCCTCAATCCTGGTATATATGCTGGCCCTCCCTTCAATCCTGGTATATATGCTGGCCCTCCCCTCAATCCTGGTATATATGCTGGCCCTCCCTTCAATCCTGGTATATATGCTGGCCCTCCCCTCAATCCTGGTATATATGTTGGCCCTCCCCTCAATCCTGGTATATATGCTGGCCCTCCCCTCAATCCTGGTATATATGCTGGCCCTCCCCTCAATCCTGGTATATATGCTGGCCCTCCCCTCAATCCTGGTATATATGCTGGCCCTCCCCTCAATCCTGGTATATATGCTGGCCCTCCCCTCAATCCTGGTATATATGCTGGCCCTCCCTTCAATCCTGGTATATATGCTGGCCCTCCCCTCAATCCTGGTATATATGATGCCCCCCCCCTCAATCCTGGTATATATGCTGGCCCTCCCTTCAATCCTGGTATATATGCTGGCCCTCCCCTCAATCCTGGTATATATGCTGGCCCCCCCCTCAATCCTGGTATATATGCTGGCCCTCCCTTCAATCCTGGTATATATGCTGGCCCTCCCTTCAATCCTGGTATATATGCTGGCCCTCCCCTCAATCCTGGTATATATGATGGCCTTCCCCTCAATCCTGGTATATATGCTGTCCCTCCCCTCAATCCTGGTATATATGCTGTCCCTCCCCTCAATCCTGGTATATATGCTGTCCCTCCCCTCAATCCTGGTATATATGCTGGCCCTCCCTTCAATCCTGGTATATATGCTGGCCCTCCCCTCAATCCTGGTATATATGCTGGCCCTCCCCTCAATCCTGGTATATATGCTGGCCCTCCCCTCAATCCTGGTATATATGCTGGCCCTCCCCTCAATCCTGGTATATATGTTGGCCCTCCCCTCAATCCTGGTATATATGCTGGCCCTCCCCTCAATCCTGGTATATATGCTGGCCCTCCCCTCAATCCTGGTATATATGCTGGCCCTCCCCTCAATCCTGGTATATATGCTGGCCCTCCCCTCAATCCTGGTATATATGCTGGCCCTCCCCTCAATCCTGGTATATATGCTGGCCCTCCCTTCAATCCTGGTATATATGCTGGCCCTCCCCTCAATCCTGGTATATATGATGCCCCCCCCTCAATCCTGGTATATATGCTGGCCCTCCCTTCAATCCAGGTATATATGCTGGCCCTCCCCTCAATCCTGGTATATATGGTGGCCCTCCCCTCAATCCTGGTATATATGCTGTCCCTCCCCTCAATCCTGGTATATATGCTGTCCCTCCCCTCAATCCTGGTATATATGCTGTCCCTCCCCTCAATCCTGGTATATATGCTGGCCCTCCCTTCAATCCTGGTATATATGCTGGCCCTCCCCTCAATCCTGGTATATATGCTGGCCCTCCCCTCAATCCTGGTATATATGCTGGCCCTCCCCTCAATCCTGGTATATATGCTGGCCCTCCTCTCAATCCTGGTATATATGCTGGCCCTCCCCTCAATCCTGGTATATATGCTGGCCCCCCCCTCAATCCTGGTATATATGCTGGCCCTCCCCTCAATCCTGGTATATATGCTGGCCCTCCCTTCAATCCTGGTATATATGCTGGCCCTCCCCTCAATCCTGGTATATATGCTGGCCCTCCCTTCAATCCTGGTATATATGCTGGCCCTCCCCTCAATCCTGGTATATATGCTGGCCCTCCCCTCAATCCTGGTATATATGCTGGCCCTCCCCTCAATCCTGGTATATATGCTGGCCCTCCCCTCAATCCTGGTATATATGCTGGCCCTCCCCTCAATCCTGGTATATATGTAGCACCCCGAGGACTCGGCTGCTACAGGGGTATTGCACCTCAGTCCAGAGGTGTGATATTCCACTCCCGGGTAAGGATGGAGTGTGGACCGGGGCTCAGTAGGCTGCATGCACCACACACACCCCATTTCCGAGGAATAGACCAACGGTGCTCCCACTAGACAGAGTGCAGGCACGACAGCTTCTGTTCCTGGCTGGAGTGGGGAGGGGGAGGAAAACCCAGTGGTGTAGGAGCAGATAGGGGTGGGTCTCTGGGCATAGGTAGGAGCCCATTGGTTGCTAGTCACCTGGGCTCACACATAGAGGGAGGTATATAAGGTGGGCACCATCTTAGATCAGGGTTCAGTTCAGAGAGGAGGAGAAGAAGAGAGGAGCTCAGCCAGAGAGGGCTGACAGGGAGCTGTGGCTCAGTCTGGGCCCAGCTCGAGAGGCAGGCCTGGAGTGGAGGCCAGAAACAGCAGAAAGAGAAAGGAGAAGGAACAGGAAGGAAAGTGAGAAAGGAACTGAAACGGAGGAGAAAGGAGGCAAGGAACACAAAGAAAGGCCCAGAGACACGAAGGCAGAAGGAACCCCATATTCCCAGAGGAGATACTGGGTGAAGGGTTGGCAGAGCAGGGTACCGGAACCCAAATTGGTGGAGACGACTAATCCTCAGCCAAAACCGGAGGTCGTGACCACATCTTGGTGCGACCCCTCACTACATCCACCAGAAAGGCATACCGCATAGGGTCAGGGAGACCGGAGAAAGGTTTCACCAACAGAAGGCCCGAGGAAGCTGGACAAACGTGGGTCACTGGTGGGGACGGCCAGTAGAAAGGAAGAGAGGGGAGCTTTCAGCCACACTCTGGAATTGCTTGGGAGTTGACCGAGTCCCTCACCTGGTGGACGCAGCACGGCTCGGGCGGTCACTGCTGGCCGAAGTGACCGGAGCAACAACTGTGAGTAAAGCTTTGGAAACTGCACCACACGTCTCTGTGATTCCTTGCCGCTCCAGCACCACTAGCACTGGGACCCTCACACCATCACTACCACCATCATCCACATTAGCAGCCCTGAGGCAATACTTCTCCCGTGGGGAGTCATCCCATACTCAGCTGCGCAAACAACATCAGCCTCAGCGGTCTGCAGCGCAGCGGCGGTCCCCACTGACCGCAATCCACGGGTGGCGTAGTCGGACACTTATTACCATACAAATAGACTGCCACTGGTTTGACCACCCTGGGCACGGACCGGGTCACCGCCACGGAGAACTACAACCCCCAGCGATCCGGCTCCGGGTATTCCCCCTGCACAGCAGCAGCAGCACGGGCCCAGGGGGCGCGTCAACTTTGGCGTAGTCGGCAGGATCTCGTGCCCGCAACCACCGGGTACTGCGTGCCTGAAGAAAAGTGCATATATACCTCAAAAAGGAGTCTCCCGCCAATTCCAGAGGGTACCCGCCATCGGACGCCATCTGGGGTCGTTTCCCGCCGTTTGCCCGCCATCTGCAGCCTTTGCCCGCCATCTGCGGAGTTTCCCGCCAACAGTGGACGATTCCCGCCATCTTGGACAGTTTCCCGCCCTGGCAGAGCGGACGCCATTGTGGGCGTGCCAGAGGGTGGCAAGAGACCACCTCCCATCGTGGGCATGGTCCCAGAGTGGCGCCAAAGGAAGAGACCGCCCCCACTAGCCGAGAGTACAATAATGGAGATGTCCATCAGAGTGGGGGGGCTGCCCCTGAAACTGACAGTCACCAAGTTGCCCCGGGACCACTCCCAATGGGGGCGGATAGAGATCAAAACGGAGAGGATGGGTGCGGCCTGGAGGAGTCTGGATGGATCGCACCCGGGAATGGAGGAAGCGCCCAGCAATGCCAGCACCTCGGGCCGGGGCCTGCTGCAGGCCGCAACGCCAGACAGCCTAGTGGAGATCCTGGCACAGCTCCCCAGAGATCCGGAGCGTGCACAGGCTGCGCTGGAGGACTTGGACCGGAGGATGGCCCGGGCACAGCAGGATGCGTTGGCCGAGTGGAGAAGGGAGATGGCCCGGCAGGCTGGAATTCGCCAGCAGGAGGCGCCACCCGCAACGAGGAGCATGTCCGCCTCTGAGGATGGTGCAGGAGGGACGAAGGCCGGAGACGACGCCGCGGAGGGAGCTGCAAGGATGGAAGCAGGTAATGGGGACGTCACTACCCCGAGCCCAGTAGCCGCAAGCCTGCCCCAGCTCCCCGTCGCAGAGCCCGAAGTCCTACTCACCACGCCCGTTGCCGCACCGCCACTACTCCCAACTAGGCCTCAAGCGGCAGGAGCCGCGGTCACGCCCTCTTCCGCGCCACGCCCCTTGACCCTGAGCGCGGCGAAACAGGAAGTGCCACCGGCCTGGTCGCAAGGCCTAGTGAACCAGGGCGCCGCTGCCCCAACAGCGCCCTCTACCTCTAAAGCGCCCCCGGCCTGGTCGCAAGGCCGAGTACCTCCGGGCGCCGCGGTCTCCACAGTGCCTTCTGCCCCGAAAGTGCCATTCCTAGACCCGAATAGGATGCCTCCGGCCTGGACGCAAGGCCGAATACCCCCGGGCGCCGCGGCCCCCACCGCGCACTCTGCTTCCACAGTGCCACCCCTGGGAGCAGATCTATTCGCACAGCATACTTGCCCGGAAGGGCTGCCCTTCGTGTGGCCACCGGAGTACATCAACCCCCGACTCCGGAGGGAACGGCCCCTGTGTGAGCCTCTGATCCCGGCCCCGGCGCCCGCCAAAATTGCTCCGCTCCCGTTAGAGGACGCCCAATTTGAATGGGATCCGACCGGTGAGAACCTCATGGGGTTCACCCAGGAGACCCGGGCGGACGCAGCCCGGCGTGAGGAGTGCTGCCGTCAACAGCTGGAGGTCTTTGGAAGAGAACGGCGAGAGAGGCGGATCCGCGAGGAACAGCTGCAGGCCCGAAGCGCGGAACAGAAGCGTAGGGCCCGACAAAACCCCCATACGGCCCACGGTCCCCGCGCCAACGTAATAAAGTTCCAGCTAGAGCATGGCTGGGGCTTTATCCGGGACCATCGAACCCCCGGCGACGTCTTTGTCACCCGCAGGGACGTCGAGAGCCACCTGCCGGAGGGACACCGTGGACGTGATCTCTACCCGGGTGATGTGGTCACCTTCACCCGGCACAAGGGTGCCAAGGGACCGTACGCCCTCCACGTTCACCGGCTCACGGAGGAGGAACTACAGTACCGCCCAGAAACAGAGTACACCGAGGGTCCGGACGGACCTGAAGACTACCCGGAAGAGCAAGGAGGACACCATTATTAGAGAATGGTAAAGTGGAACTGTATATAGTTACCCGTCGGGGTACAAGAACTCTTGCTGATTGAAGTGTGGTCCCCGTTGGGACTAGTATGGAACTGTTAAAGAACTGTTACCTGTGTGCCCCTAATCCCTAACCAGGCTGAGGACTGTGAGCAGCCATTCCCCTATTCCCACTGGCCGAGGACTGAGAGCGGCCATACCCTTGTACATAGTTGGGCTTCTTAAAGCGCCCCCTACTGGTTTTATACAAGAACCGCAATGTCTACCTGAAGGCGGATTAAAATGGACTGTTGCACTTTTACCTGGTCGCAAGTTGCACAGCGGCCAGAGCTCAAGAATATGTTTTGAAAATGTTTATGTGAAAATGTCTTATAATGGAAAGTTTAATATGCTGCTAAAATAATAATGCCAAAAGTTTTATATGGTGTTTTGCAAAAAGAGTTCCAGTGGCATTAGTAGAATGTTTTATAAAAATGTTTTATACCAGTAACGTTAAAAAGAGAAGAGTACCTCCCATAAAGGGATGAGTGAAAAGTTAATGTCTTATATATGAGTGCACTTTAAAAATTTGTATGTTTTAAATTGTCTTTGCTCTTTTCCAGCCCGAGGAGGTGCTGTGATTTACCAGGGGGGAATGTAGCACCCCGAGGACTCGGCTGCTACAGGGGTAGCAGTCCAGAGGTGTGATATTCCACTCCCGGGTAAGGATGGAGTGTGGACCGGGGCTCAGTAGGCTGCATGCACCACACACACCCCATTTCCGAGGAACAGACCAACGGTGCTCCCACTAGACAGAGTGCAGGCACGACAGCTTCTGTTCCTGGCTGGAGTGGGGAGGGGGAGGAAAACCCAGTGGTGTAGGAGCAGATAGGGGTGGGTCTCTGGGCATAGGTAGGAGCCCATTGGTTGCTAGTCACCTGGGCTCACACATAGAGGGAGGTATATAAGGTGGGCACCATCTTAGATCAGGGTTCAGTTCAGAGAGGAGGAGAAGAAGAGAGGAGCTCAGCCAGAGAGGGCTGACAGGGAGCTGTGGCTCAGTCTGGGCCCAGCTCGAGAGGCAGGCCTGGAGTGGAGGCCAGAAACAGCAGAAAGAGAAAGGAGAAGGAACAGGAAGGAAAGTGAGAAAGGAACTGAAACGGAGGAGAAAGGAGGCAAGGAACACAAAGAAAGGCCCAGAGACACGAAGGCAGAAGGAACCCCATATTCCCAGAGGAGATACTGGGTGAAGGGTTGGCAGAGCAGGGTACCGGAACCCGAATTGGTGGAGGCGACTAATCCTCAGCCAAAACCGGAGGTCGTGACCACATCTTGGTGCGACCCCTCACTACATCCACCAGAAAGGCATACCGCATAGGGTCAGGGAGACCGGAGAAAGGTTTCACCAACAGAAGGCCCGAGGAAGCTGGACAAAGGTGGGTCACTGGTGGGGACGGCCAGTAGAAAGGAAGAGAGGGGAGCTTTTAGCCACACTCTGGAATTGCTTGGGAGTTGACCGAGTCCCTCACCTGGTGGACGCAGCACGGCTCGGGCGGTCACTGCTGGCCGAAGTGACCGGAGCAACAACTGTGAGTAAAGCTTTGGAAACTGCACCACACGTCTCTGTGATTCCTTGCCGCTCCAGCACCACTAGCACTGGGACCCTCACACCATCACTACCACCATCATCCACATTAGCTGCCCTGAGGCAATACTTCTCCCGTGGGGAGTCATCCCATACTCAGCTGCGCAAACAACATCAGCCTCAGCGGTCTGCAGCACAGTGGCGCAATCCACGGGTGGCGTAGTCGGACACTTATTACCATACAAATAGACTGCCACTGGTTTGACCACCCTGGGCACGGACCGGGTCACCGCCACGGAGAACTACAACCCCCAGCGATCCGGCTCCGGGTATTCCCCCTGCACAGCAGCAGCAGCACGGGCCCAGGGGGCACGTCATATATGCTGGCCCTCCCCTCAATCCTGGTATATATGCTGGCCCTCCCCTCAATCCTGGTATATATGCTGGCCCTCCCCTCAATCCTGGTATATATGCTGGCCCTCCCCTTAATCCTGGTATATATGCTGGCCCCCCCCTCAATCCTGGTATATATGCTGGCCCTCCCCTCAATCCTGGTATATATGCTGGCCCTCCCCTCAATCCTGGTATATATGCTGGCCCCCCCTCAATCCTGGTATATATGCTGGCCCCCCCTCAATCCTGGTATATATGCTGGCCCTCCCCTCAATCCTGGTATATATGCTGCCCCCCCCCCTCAATCCTGGTATACATGCTGGCCCTCCCCTCAATCCTGGTATATATGCTGGCCCTCCCCTCAATCCTGGTATATATGCTCCCTTCCCCCCCCCCCCAGTCACTGTGCATCACATATTAAAAAAAAAAAAAAACACATAATAAACCCTCCTCCTCACCTTCCTTCTTCTCCCGCGCAGCGTCCTCTCCTGTAGTCGGCACATCTAGCTGAAGTGTATTGCAGCGCACATACTAGCCAGGCCCGTGAGCGCTGCAGTACACGCTGCCGGCCAATCAGAGGCCAGCGCCGCTTGCCTCTGATTGGCCAGCCGACGTCATGCTGGCCTCTGATTGGCCGGCAGCCGCTTCTGATTGTCCGGAAGCAGTTAGCCTGTGATTGGCCGGCCAACGTCATGCTGGTCACTGATAGGCCAGACGCCGCAGGCCTCTGATTTTCCGGCCGAATTCATGTTGTCCTCTGATTGGACGGCAGCCGCTGGCCTCTGTTGGCTGGCCGACGTCATGCTGGCCTCTGATTGGCCGTCAGCCGCTGGCCTCTGATTGGCCGGCGACGTCATGCTGGCCTCAGATTGGCCGGAAACTGCTGGTCTCTGAATGACCGGCCGACGTCATGCTGGCCTCTGATTGCCGGAAGCCGCTGGCCTCTCATTGGCTGGCCGAGGTCATGCTGGCCTCTGATTGGCCGGATGCCTCTGGCTTCTGATTGGCCGGCCGACGTCATGCTGGCCTCTAATTGGCCGGCAGACGCTGGCCTCTGATTGACCGGCCGACGTCATGCTGGCTTCTGATTGGTGGAAAAGCCGCTGGCCTCTGATTGGCCGGCCGAGGTCATGCTGGCCTTTGATTGGCCGGATGCCGCTGGCCTCTGTTTGGTCGGCCGACGTCATGCTGGCCTCTGATTGGCCGGCAGACGCTGGCCTCTGATTGACCGGCTAACGTCATACTGGCTTCTGATTGGCGGAAGCCGCTGGCCTCTGATTGGCCTGCTGAGGTCATGCTGGCCTCTGATTGGCCGGATGCCGTTGGCCTCTGATTGGCCGGCCGACGTCATGCTTGCCTCTGATTGGCCGGCAGGCGCTGGCCTCTGATTGACCGGCCGACGTCATGCTGGCCTCTGATTGGCCGGCAGCGTGTATTGCAGCGCACGGGCCTGGCTAGTTCGTGCGCTGCAATACACTTCAGCGCGATGTGTTTCCGTCCGAGAGAGATCGCACATCTAGCTGCAGTAGCGGAGCTGGTGCCGGCACTCGGCGGCTCAGAGTTCTCCCCGCCGGCCCGATCCAGTAGCGCTAGTGCTGCGGCCATGGTGCCCCCCAGGAGGGCTCTGCTGCCCCCTCTGCACGCTGCCATAGGTTCCCAGCACTGGTGTAAAGCATTTCTTCATTTACAGCTGATGACCCAAAATTGGGGATTTTCTGAAAAAAAAAAAAAAAAGGCCAGTCTGCATTATATATGGTGGAAGTGAGAATGTATCATCTGGATAAGGGGGTGGTCTTCACAGAGGGGTCTATGGAGAGATGTCACTTTATAAGGAGCACATAGCATGGAATACCGGGGGGAAGCCTTCTGGCTCCTTATGTTGCTCCAGTCCGGAATGCTCCACTATGGTCCATCCTTCTATAGTTCTTCTCTTACACTTTCTGCTGGTCGGTATATGGACGTATTCGCTCTATGCTGACAGGCACTCCCTTAGTATAGCTCATGTAATGCACGGCACCACAATGTTGTAGGTTCTGACTACTGTGTAAAAAAACACCCACCCAGAGACCGGCCATAATCTTATAGTCTGGGTGTGAATACGCTGTAGGTAGAGCTACACTTTTGTTGTGGAAATTTTGGTAATTTTATTTACCTTTTTGCATTTACCCGAATGAGGCTTGTGGGAAATCCTTAAATATGCTGCAGATTTCTCCTGTATGATGCTGACCAATCATAAGCAAGCAGCAACACTCAAAGAAAAGAAGAACACGCCCCCACCATAGCTCAAAGCGGGTTTCTTAGGGTATAAAGCTGCGTTCTCACAATGAGTTTTTAGTGAGTTTTTTCGCTGCATATTTTAGAAATAATGCAAGTAACCTATCTTAATGGGTGCAGAAATTGTGCAACATCAAAAACTCACCAAAAGCTCATCGTGGGAACCTAGCCTAAGATGTATAATGATGGAGAGTCCTGATCTCCTGGTCTAACCTTCTGCATGATTAGAAAGCAGAGATAACAACTCTTAGACAAGGAAGGAGCCGCACAGCTGAGTTTCTCTGTGTCACATTACAAACCCTTTTATTGACTCTCCTGATTATGGAGTGTGCCAGTATCACACTTATGACTTCTGTGCTCAAGCAACTTGTATTCTCTCTGCAGTGATATTAGGCTGTTATTACACCTCACACAGGAGCAGTGTGTTCTGGGTTACTTCTATGGTGAAATGTAATGACAGTCTGCTCTAATCTCACTGCAGAATGAGTACAAGTTGAGCACAATGGATCTAAGTGTGATACTGACACTGTGCTCTCATTTCTGGACAGGTAGTATGGGATAGGCGCAGTACAGCAGAGGTGAGAGTGCCATAAGAGGAGGAAAGCTGTTAGAAAGGTTTGTAATGTTGCACAACTAAACTCTCTTGTGCTGCCCCTTCACCCACAGAGACCTTAACTGAAAGGTATTAGTCAATTGTGTGCTCTAATCATGCAGGAGGTTAGCCCAGGAGACCAGGTCTGTATCCTTACATCTTAGACACTGAGAAATCTGCTCTAAGCTATGGTGGGGATGTGATCATCTTTCTTTTCAGTGCTGTTGTCTGCTTATAATTGGTCAGCATCATGCAGGGAGAAGAATTTCGCACCCCCAGTGAAAACTCTGATAACATCTACTTGGACTTAATTTTTTTAACTCATTAGGCGCCAAATACTTTCATTGCTAATATCTCCGCAAATGAAAGATAAAATAGAAAAAAAAAAACATGAAAAATTTGGTGACAGGTCCTCTTTAGGATAAGACAACCCCTTTAAATGTAAGAATTGAATTTTAGTCAAAAAAATGTATGCAAAAAAAAATGCCACATTTGATTTGATCCAAAAACATGCTGCATTTCAGGATGAGAGAAGCAAGTATTTGCAAAAAAAAGTTAAAAGGGGTGTTCACTGTTATGATATTGATCACTTATACTTAGGATGGACCACCAAGATCAGATTGGTAGAGTTCCAACACTCTGCCACCCCATTGATTCCATCCTGGAGCTGGTAACAGCTGATTGGTGGTGTTAGGATTTGGACACCTATCAATCTGATACTACTGACTTATATTGATGCCTTCTCCTAATTGATAAGTGGTAGCATACCCCTTTAAAACAATACGTAGTTTTTATTTAGTTGTAAGATGAAAGTGACTCTACACATTAAGGCGTGTCATGGTCTGAGCACAAAATGATTCTAAGATTAGTTGCTGGCCTCTTGACCCGAACTTACGAGCTTAAGGCCATGTTCATACATTCAGTAATTTGGTCAGTATTTTACCTCAGTATTAGGAAGCCAAAACCAGGAGTGGAACAATTAGAGGAAAAGTATAATAGAAGCACGTCACTGATGAAACTTACTGAACGTGTGAAGGTGCCTAATAGAGACGCTGTGGAGAAGGACAGGAGCGCACACAAAATAGGGCAATAGCGTCTGATAAGGGGTCGGGATAATTGATGGCAGCGCTCACCTAGAGGTGTTGTGTGCAGTCACCACAGCTATAATGGTGTAGAAAGCCGCTGCTGCCCTGTGGCTGGAGGAAAGGTTCTTCAAGAGGTGGAATGGCAAAAATGGAAGCTGGCACATTTAGGTGGGCTGTGCTGCGGGAGTGAAGAGCTTGTTTTTTTTTATACCTTGAGAAAGGCCCTGGTCCATTGCAGAAACGCATTGATATTAATAAAAAACGTTTGGGAATCCCAAGGCTCTTCATTCCCACAGTGCAGCCCACCTAAACGTGCCAGCTTCCATTTCTGCCAATGTGGCCTAATAGACGTATATGAGGCTGTCAAAGATCGGAGCAGGAGACTCGCAAACAGCTTGTGCATCACGATCTATGACACACAGATGTGTGAATACGCCATTACTCTCATATAAGATTACCTGCATCAAGTTTCAAAGGAGCAATTGTAACCCTCTTTCAATTATTTAAAGGCATTTTCCCACAAACAAAATTCATTTTAATCAATAGATCTTGGAATAATAATAAGTTCCACAATTGGATGTGTTTAAATAAAATGTTCCTGTGCTGAGATAATCTTAGAAATATGCCCCTGCTGTGTACTGTGTAATGTCTGACCATACAGGAACATGGTCTGAACATACCTCATCTCCTGGACGAGGAGGATGCAAGAGAGTATACAGACATTACAGCCGGGGATCACAGCCGATTCTTTATGTGAGGTAAAACAAGTTTTTAAACAGGCAGGGAAATGTTTTACCTCACAGAATCAGCTGCCATCCTGTGGTGTCCTGTCTGTATACTCTTTTGCTTCCTCCCATGGCCAGCTGTGTTCATGGGAGGTCCATTATGCATTCATTTGCTTTTCATGGCAAAAAAGGTGCAGCATGCAGCGCTATTCCTTACCATCCAAACAATGCAGACCTCGAAGACCACTCAGCGGCTTGCGTCAATGGGATCCAGGGGTGCCATATGGCAATGGATCCGCAGGGATCCAGCATTGAATTTTATTTCCCCTAATAACTGACTTAATGATGCCCCTTCAAACACATCAGATGACTGTATGATGCCAAGAATACAAATAAAGTAAAGAGCATAATTGCTGTCCAGACACTGAACAAGCAGGCTATGCAGTAAAATTAAGAATGATCAATGTAGATGTGGAAGAGAATAAGGTATAACTCAGGGCCAGGGCAAGACAAGCAATTCTATCTAGTAACAAAGTTGCTCGATTTATTATGTAGATTATAAATGGATGTAATATAAAATTGTTTTGCGGATGAATCGCTGCTCTGAGTGTTAGATTTTCAAAGTGGTAAAAGGGTTTATCTGCCAGTAATGATATTTACCTGGGGACATCCACCTATTGGAGACAGGCCATTAAAACTGGCCAAACTTTCTCCTTACTTTCTTGGCCACTGAGGGGCTTTTTGGACTGCAAATGGCTGATAAGTGTTGGTAAGAGTTTTTGAAGTATATATGTCATAAGTGTCTATGGTTGGAGAACCCCTTTAAAGAAAAACATTGGTCAACAATTTTAGGAATTGTAAGGAAGGTTAGAAGATGTTTGGCTACGGTCACAGTCTGGTGGTTTCACATTTTATATAATTTAGGCTTTGCATGTGTTAGTTCACTATATCGCACCTCTGATCTCTCTATTGGACCATGTAAAACATAAAAAACCTATCGACAGGAGAAAGGATCTGCAGGATCGGTGATGGTAGTTACTGGGAACCCCACCAATCACTAGAGTGGGGATCCCTATCCTCTCTTATGGAGGAAATAGTATGGAGCCGTTGCCAGGCATGCTCACTGCCACACTCCATTCAGTGTCTATGGGACTGATGGGGACAGCCGAGAACATCAGCAGCCGCGTATATATATATATATATATATATATATATATATATATATATATATATATATATACGCGGCTGCTGATATATATACAGTACAGACCAAAAGTTTAGACACACCTTCTCATTTAAAGATTTTTCTGTATTTTCATGACTATGAAAATTGTACATTCACACTGAAGGCATCAAAACTATGAATTAACACATGGAATTATATACTTAACAAAAAAGTGGGAAACAACTGAAATTATGTCTTATATTATAGGTTTTTCATAGTAACCACCTTTTGCTTTGATGACTGCTTTGCACACTCTTGGCATTCTCTTGATGAGCTTCAAGAGGTAGTCACCGGAAATGGTTTTCACTTGACAGGTGTGCCCTGTCAGGTTTAGTAAGTGGGATTTCTTGCCTTATAAATGGGGTTGGGACCATCAGTTGTGTTGTGCAGAAGTCTGGTGGATACACAGCTGATAGTCCTACTGAATAGACTGTTAGAATTTGTATTATGGCAAGAAAAAAGCAGCTAAGTAAAGAAAAACGAGTGGCCATCATTACTTTAAGAAATGAAGGTCAGTCAGTTTGAAAAATTGGGAAAACTTTGAAAGTGTCCCCAAGTGCAGTTGCAAAAACCATCAAGTGCTACAAAGAAACTGGCTCACATGAGGACCGCCCCAGGAAAGGAAGACCAAGAGTCACCTCTGCTTCTGAGGATAAGTTTATCCGAGTCACCAGCCACAGAAATTGCAGGTTAACAGCAGCTCAGATTAGAGACTAGGTCAATGCCACACAGAGTTCTAGCAGCAGACACATCTCTACAACAACTGTTAAGAGGAGACTTTGTGCAGCAGGCCTTCATGGTAAAATAGATGCTAGGAAACCACTGCTAAGGACAGGCAACAAGCAGAAGAGACTTGTTTGGGCTAAAGAACACAAGGAATGCACATTAGACCAGTGGAAATCTGTGCTTTGGTCTGATGAGTCTAAATTTGAGATCTTTGGTTCCAACCACCGTGTCTTTATGCGACGCAGAAAAGGTGAACGGATGGACTCTACATGCCTGGTTACCACCGTGAAGCATGGAGGAGGAGGTGTGATGGTGTGGGGATGCTTTGCTGGTGACACTGTTGGGGATTTATTCAAAATTGAAGGCATACTGAACCAGCATGGCTTCATTAGGAGAATATTTCTGTGTGAGCACATATAAAGGAGCAGGTGTGATTAGGGTCCCAGCACTATACACTCGCTCTCTTTCTTATTTGTGAGGTATGTACAAGGACCCTTCTTCACTGATAAAGCCATGTACAATAGTTTAGTTATTATATTCTGTAACGTTCATTAACTTGTAAATAACCTGCAGTCTATAATGAGCCGTGTTAATAATATGATCCCACCAATAGTGACAATAAACTGTGTTGGTATAGTACTTTTTTTTTTCATCACTAGATGGCAGTGCAGCAGTGTAAATGTGTGAGAGAATGGGATGATGGCGCCATTACTGATCACTGGCGGCATTTTCTCTGTACTGGGTAAACTGGAGATAAACCGCTCTTGTCAGCAGATAGAATATTTCAGACTTTTGCCATATTGATTAATTTGCACATAATTTTCCTGTTTACAGTTTAGGCACCTGGATGGTGGAGGCCTCCATTACACATGTGGACATCTCCGAATTCCAGGACTTAAACATCATATATATCTTGTTTTTTCACTTCAAAGTCCATTATTATCCGTAAATAAGCCGGAGCCTTCACAATTTTACTTACTTAATAATAATCTATTAATCTTGAATAAATGCTCCAGATCCTGGATTTTACAATTTGGCTATTATGTTCCATTATGTAAAATCAGGAGCTGACCTTCTTTATTGGTAAATCACGATGTAATTCAGGTTAATGATTCTTATGATTTTGCTAATAAAAACACTATTGCATTGTACACGTGTCGTTGTGTGATTGATCTAGATCCCAGCAGCCTCAATTGTCCGCTATTATTGAGAAGTCTTGGCTGCTAGATATGGCAGTGTCATCAATCTCAAGAAGCCTTTTATTCTCACATACATGATAGAATCCAATAGTAAACATCAGCATATCCCTTCCAGGAGCGAACGACATCGGTCACAGAGGGTGCGACCGGGCCCGTGCAGGAGGGGGGTCGGCCGCCACCAGCACCTATTTCAGTTAGAGGTGCATGCAAGGACACACATTCAGCTGAAATGTATTGAGACGCAGAGACCATCTGTGTCCCTGCACCGCAATACACCCTGCCAGCCAATCAGAGGCCGGCTGTTGACGTTGGTGTGCCAGACACAGGCGGCACATGACCGTAACGTCATGCACCATGCCAGCAAGACGAAGTTAGATGCCAGTTCCTTCAAGTGCTATAGAAGAATACGCTGCGAGTTGTGGGAGTGGAGGAAGGGAAGAAGAATAATTTATTTATTTTTAAATGTATTGGAGAAGAACAGCAAACATTATTAATGGAAGGGGCACAGGATGGGGGACATTATACCAGGAAGGGTACAATAAGAAAGCACAGCAACACACTGCAAGGGACAATACATATGCTGACACTGAGAACATAAGAGCTAAACTGCATTATTGCTAAATAAAATGTACTTACAAAAAAATGAAGGCTCTTAGTGCACAAATTGGCCAATTCATGTATGCCCATCAACCACGACAAGGTAGCCTCCGCATGATGGTTAACTAACCTCTTAAACATGCCTCTCTTGGGCTATAAGCCTACAATATAAATGGGCAAACATGCCTCTTTTAGGAGAGAAACCTACAAATTTAAGTGGGCAGGTAGAAACCAACACTAATTAAAAGCACCCGTGGGCTGATGGGTGCTTATACCAGGAAGGGTCCCAGGATGGAGTGCATTATACCAGGAAGGGTCCCAGGATGGGGAACATTATACCAGGAAAGGGCTGAGGATGGGGGACATTATACCAGGAATGTGCTCATGATGGGGGACATTATACCAGGAATGTGCTCAGAATGGGGTACATTATACCAGGAATGTGCTGAGAATTGGGTACATTATTCCAGGAAGATGCCCAGGATGGAGTGCATTATACCAGGAGTTGCTCATGATGTAGTGCATTATACCAGGAAGGTGCTCAGGATGGGGAACATTATACCAGGAAAGGGCGCAGAATAGAGCACATTATACAAGGAAGAGGCCCAAGATGTACAGTTGAAACCAGAAGTTTACATACAGTATATAAAAAGACACATATGCATGTTTCTCTCAATATCTGACATGAAATCAGAATAAACCTTTCCCGTTTTTTTAAATGCCTTAATACATTCTCTCTCTCCTTATTCTGGCATTTGGCAAATATTAAAAATTATGGTAATCCTAATTGACCTAAAACGGGAAAGGGCATCAGCGTTCCCATGTAACTTCCCAGGCCTATGCTCTACGTGAAAGTTGAAGTCCTGAAGAGCTAGGAGCCATCTAGTTACCCTGGCATTGTTACCCCTCTTTTCCCTCAACCATCTAAACGGGGCATGGTCTGACACCAACTTAAACTTCCGGCCTAGTAGGTAGTATCTTAATGTATCTACGGCCCACTTTATGGCTAAACACTCCTTTTCTACTATTGCGTAGTTTTTCTCGCAGGAGGACAGCTTCCGGCTCAGATAGAGAATGGGATGTTCTTCCCCATTTATCCATTTATCTCTTGAGAGAGTACAGCTCCTAGACCAAGCTCTGAAGCGTCTGTCTGGACCACAAACTCTTTCTTAACCCCTTTACCTCCGAGGGTGATTTGCACGTTAATGACCAGGCCAATTTTTACAATTCTGACCACTGTCACTTTATGAGGTAATTACTCTGGAAAACTTAAATGGATCCCCCTGATTCTGAGACTCTTTTTTCGTGACATATTGTACTTCATGATTGTAGTAAAATTTCTTCGATATCACTTGCGTTTATTTGTGAAAAAAATGGAAATTTGGCGAAAATTTTGAAAATTTTGCAATTTTCAAAATTTTAATTTTTATGCCCTTAAATCAGAGAGATGTGTCACACAAAATAGTTAATAAGTAACATTTCCCACATGTCTACTTTACATCAGCACAATTTTGGAACCAAATTTTTTTTTTGTTAGGGAGCTATAAGGGTTAAAAGTTGACCAGTGATTTCTCATTTTTCCAACAAAATTTACAAAACCATTTTTTTAGGGACCACATCACATTTGAAGTCACTTTGAGAGGTCTTTATGACAGGAAATACCGAAAAGTGACACTATTCTAAAAACTGCACCCCTCAAGGTGCTCAATACCACATTCAAGAACTTTATTAACCCTTCAAGTGCTTCACAGGAATTTTTGGAATGTGGAAGAAAAAAATGAACATTTAACTTTTTTCACAAAAATGTTAGTTTAGACCCAATTTTTTTTATTTTTGCAGGGGTAACAAGAAAAAATGGACCCCAAAATTTGTTGTGCAATTTCCCCTGGGCACGCAGATACCCCATATGTGGGGAAAAAACACTGTTTGGGCGCACGGCAGGGCTTGGAAGGGAAGGAGCGCCATTTGACTTTTTGATTGAAATATTTGCTTGAATAATTAGTGGACGCCATGTCGCGTTTGGAGAGCCCCTGTGTGCCTAAACATTGGGGCTCCCCCATAAGTGAACCCATTTTGGAAACTAGACCCCACAAGGCACCTATCTAGATGCATAGTGAGCACTTGGAACACCCAGGTGCTTCACAAATTGATTCGTAAAAATGAAAAAGTGGAAAAAAAAACACTTTTTTATTTTTACGGATTAATTTGTGAAGCACCTGGGGGTTCCAAGTGCTCAATATGCATCTAGATAGGTGCCTTGGGGGTCTAGTTTCCAAAATGGGGTCACTTGTGGGGGAACTCCAATGTTTAGGCACACAGGGGCTCTCCAAACGCGACATGGTTTCAACTTGTTAGCGGACACCATGTCGCGTTTGGAGAGCCCCTGTGTGCCTAAACATTGGATCTCCCCCACAAGTGACCCCATTTTGGAAACTAGCCCCTCAGGGAACTTATCTAGATGTGTGGTGAGCACTTTGAACCCCCAAGTGTTTGGCAAAGGTTTATGACGTAGAGCCGTGAAAAAAAATATTTTTTTTTTCCACAAAAATGCTCTTTTAGCCGCAATATTTTTATTTTCACAAGGGTACTAGGAGAGATTGGATCCCAAAAGTTGTTGTGCAATTTCTTCTGAGTACGCTGATACCCCATGTATTGGAGAAAACTACTGTTTGGGCACATGTCAGGGCTCGGAAGGGAAGGAGTGACGCTTTGGAATGCAGACTTTGATGGAATGGTCTGCGGGCGTCATGTCACGTTCTCAGAGCCCCTGATGTGCCTAAACAGTGGAAATGCCCAACAAGTGCCCCCTTTTTGGAAGATACCTGATTTGTCACTTTTATAATGTAGTGTTATACGCCAGTTGTGTAGGACAACCTGACAAACACTACACAACTGAAGTATGACAACCTGACGAACATTACGTCAGCTGTGTAGTGTTTGTCAGGTTGTCATACATCAGAAATTAATTCAATAGTCCATGGAAGTATGGTACCTTTTGAAGCAGTCTTTCATGCAGAGGCCAGGTTTGTCGGGGCAGGTGTCACATTGGTAAATGGTGTCCTTGCGTATTCCCCTTCGGTAACACACTCTGCACTTCTTTTGTGACTTACCTTTTTTTCCGCTGTGAGGGATCTGCCCCAGGAAATGCTGGCCAGGTACAATTCTAGGTCCTTCAGTTCCAGAAGTAGAGGGGCCCGCTCCACCACCACTGCCAAATATCAGGGCCTTGATAACTGTCTCCTGGAAGTGAAGGTACGACGTAGAAGTCTGGCCTGCACATTTTGACAGAAGGAAAGCGTTGTGCATTGCCATCTGAACAATGTGCACGGCCGGCTTCTTATACCATACCTTGGCCTTTCTCAAAGCACTGTACGGCTGGAGGACTTGATCGGAGAGATCAACTCCCCCCATGTACTTGTTGTACCCCACTACACAGTCTGGTTTGGCGACCTGTGTAGTGGAGCCTCTTACAGTGCTGAGGGTGCTGCCATCACCATGTATGGTGGTCAAGAGAAGGACATCCCTCTTGTCCTTGTACTTGACCACCAACAGGTGGTCGCTACATTGGGCTCTGCTCTCACCCCTTCTGAGCAGCTGCCCACTTAGCGCCTTTGGGAGGCCTTTCTGATTTTTGCGGACAGTACCGCAAGCTGCGGTATGTCGCGCAGAGAGGGACTTGAAGAGCGGGTTACTTGTATAAAAGTTATCCACGTACAGGTGATAACCTTTATCCAGCAGTGGGTGCACCAAGTCCCACACAATTTTCCCACTCACTCCCAGAACAGGGGGGCATTCAGGGGGTTCAATCCAGGAGTCCTTCCCTTCATAAACTCTAAACTTGTGAGTGTACCCTGAGGTACTCCCCCAAAGTTTATACAGCTTGATCCCGTACCTGGACCTTTTACTGGGCAGGTACTGCCGGAATCCAAGCCGCCCCTTAAAAGAAATTAAGGACTCATCCACGCAGATGTCCCTTTGGGGCACGTGCACTTCACCAAACTTGTTGAAGTGCTCGATGACCGGCTGAACTTTGAAAAGACGATCAAAGTTTGGGTCATCGCATGCAGGACACATTGCATTATCTTGGTAATGCAAGAACTTGCGGATGGCCTCAAAACGTGTCTGGGTCATGACCATTCGGAACACTGGAGTGTTATACAAAACGTCAACACTCCAGTATTGCCGAACCTCTGTTTTTTTCAGGATCCCCATATGAAGGACCAGGCCCCAAAACTTCATCATTTCTTCTGCGTCTACAGGAGACCAGTTAGAAAATGATGAAGAGGGGTTTTGTTCCAAAAATTGATGAGCATACAAATTAGTTTGGCCCACCATGAGGTTTATAAAATCCTCAGAGAAAAAGACTTTGAAAAAGTCTATTTCTGTGAGGCCGGTGGTGTCAAACTTGATTCCTGATTCCGCCACGAAATCAGGAATCAGTGGCTCAACATTTTCAGGGGGCGAGGTCCATATGGGGTCAGTAGTGGGGGGCGCTGGAACATCTTCTCTCCTGCGACGACTGCGGGGCGGTCCAGCAGCACCTGAGGAGGAAGAGGAGGAAGAAGAGGAGGAAGAGAAGGACGATGAGGCGTCGGAAAAGTAAAGAAATGTGGGATCCTCGCCCTCGCTGTCAGTCTCAGTGTCGGAGGCAACAATAGCGTATGCCTCCTCCGCTGAATAGCAAGTTTGGGCTGAGCCAGACATTTTTTTTTTCTCGTGTATGTGGTGCGTGTGTGTCAGTACTTTATTTAGAGTGTGTGTGTGTCAGTGTGCTTGGTGTGAATTTTTTTTCTCTGAAAAAAAAAAGAGAAAAAAAGGAACTACCGTAGGTGGTGCAAACAGCGAGCACGAGTGCGGATCGGTGAACTATGTCACCTATCAACTCTCGGCAGCTGATGGGTGTGTGCGCGGATGTGGTGCAAAGGTGGGGGGGGAGAATTGACAGGGGCAAGAAAAAGTCCTGAAAAGCAGCGAGCACGGACGTTGATCAGTGACATAGACACTGCTCAGCGCTCGGCCGCTGCAGGACGCACGTAAAAAAAAAAACTGGGGGGGAGGAGGATTGGGGTAAAAGGAGGGGGGGGGGGGAGGGGGGGAGAGGGGTGAATGAGGGGAGAACAGAGATGGACTTACCAAAGTCTTCTCTGTTCTTCTTTCAGCAGGATCAGCTGCAGGTTCTGGAAGAGGCTCTGGAGCAGGATCCGCAGCAGCTGGATAAGGAGCTGGAGACCCAGGACCCTGGAGACAGCAGCAGGACGCCGAAGCTAGAGACCCAGCAACCTGGAGACAGCAGCAGGATGCCGGAGCAGGAGATCCAGGACCCTGGAGACCGCAGCAGGATGCCGGAGCAGCAGCAGTGACTGGAGCAGGTAGGAGAAAGGTCTTGTAGTGTAACAGAAGATTCTGTGGCACTACAAGGCCCAGCACAGCTCAGATCAGACGTGACCGCTCTGTAGAAATCCTCACCAAGTGTGAGGATCTGCAGGGCGGTCACAGGGGGGTGACAGGGTGGTGACAGGCAGGTCACCGGCTGGTCACCACCCGGTCACCTCCCGGTCAGGTACTCTGATTGGTGCGATCGATGATGACATCGATCGCACCAATCAGAGTTGGCAGGGGCCTGGGCAGCATCACAAGGGGTCACAAAGAGGTGACAGGCAGGTCACAAGCCGGTCATCGCCCTGTGACCGCCCTGTCACCTGTGTTCAGGTACTCTGATTGGAGCGATCGATGTCATCATCGATCGCTCCAATCAGACCTGGCTGGGGCTTATTTGACATCACAGGGGGTCATGGGGAGGTGACAGGCAGGGTTACTAGGCAACAGCCTAGGATCAGTGCTCTTAGGAGCACCGATCCTAGGCTGCACATCACTGTTTCCGGCAATCTGATTGCCGGAAACAGTGAGAAATGCTGTGATTGGCTGTTCAGAATTGAACAGCCAATCACAGCGATCGTGGGTGTGAAGGGGCGGCGACACCCCCAAGATGCTGGCGCCATCTACCCTAAGGTAAGATGGCACCGGAATTTTAATGCTATCACCGCGACTTCGGTCGCGGTGCCGCATTAAAGATAGGGCGTATTAATACGTATCTGGTCCATAAGGCCCAGGGCACAGATACGTACTAATACGCCCTATGTCGTAAAGGGGTTAAAGTCTGGTGCGACCAGGACCGGTTGTTTACACAGTGCTGACTTCAATAGTTGGAACGTGGTCTCTGTTTTCTCCGTCCATTTCCCCATGGTTGACCTGGTGTCTTTTAGGAGATCCGTCAGTGGTGCAGCCATCATGGCAAAATTTGGGTTAAACTGCCGGTAATATCCCACCATTCCCAGGAATGCTCTCACTTGCTTCTTGGAGAGCAGTTGCGGGCAGGTCTGGATTGCCTCCACTTTATTAACTTGCGGCTTTATTTCGCCTCTCCCGACGACATAGCCCAAGTACTTGGCCTCCTCTTTTCCAAAGGTGCATTTTTTCAGATTTATTGCAAATCCCGCCTTCCTTAGAGCATCCAGAATGGGCTGTAGTTTAGTTCTAAAGTCTGGGCTAAAAACTACAATTTCGTCAAGGTAGGCTGCGGCATACTTCTTATGTGGGGCTATGATCCGATCCATAGCCCTCTGGAAGGTGGCTGAGGCCCCCTGTAACCCAAATGGCATCCAAGTGTATTGAAAGCACCCATCTGGGTGTAGAGAAAACCGTCTTCTCCTTGGCCACCTGGGACATGGGGATCTGCCGATAGCCCTTCGTCAGGTCGAGAGTGGTGATGTATCTCGCCGGTCCAAGCCTTTCGATGAGTTCGTCAACGCGGGGCATCGGGTATGCATCACACTTGGACACCTCATTCAGCCGGCGCTAGTCATTACAAAACCTCCACTCTGGGTTTTGGTACGAGGACGATTGGGCTCGACCACCCACTCTTTGACTCCTCTATCACATCGAGGTCTAACCTCGGCCGAGATCATTTCCCGGCGTGCTTCCGGAACCTGATACGGCTTCAGATTCACTCTTACATGTGGTTCTGTTAACTCGTCATGCTCTACCATCTGAGTATGCTCCGTCAACTCTGAGAACAGCTCCCGATTCCACTATAGTAGTTCTCGACACTCTTGCTTCTGGGCTGGCAATAGAGTCTCTGAAATAGTGACCTCTTCCACCTTGCCTTCGGGAGCGGCTCCCAGGCAAGGAGTTTCCACAGGCTCCCGGTTCCGCCACAGCTTGAGCAAGTTCACATGGTATACTTGGTGCGGCTTTCTTCAGCCATGCTGGTGGACTCGGAGTTCACTTAACTGAGTTTCTCCACCACCTCATATGGGCCCTGCCACTTGGCCAGGAACTTACTTTCGACAGTGGAAATGAGAACCAGAACACTATCCCTGATCAAGGTCACCAGACTCCTGAAGTCCAACAGCCCATCACTCCATTAACGGACATGGCACACCCCTGCGGCCCCTCGCCGTGTCGACAGTCCACACTGCATGTTGGGTAAGCATAGTATGAACATCATCTGCCTAGGCTCAGCAGATGTATGACACTGGGCGGCTACGTGTCCCGGACTGCGACATCGCCAACAAATCACATCCTTCACAACAGACCTTGCAGTCTCTTCAGTGGAAATGGAATGCCATCAGTTGTAGCTCTGAATCCCTTCCATGGTGAACCTATCCCCTTTTGGGCACTCCAGTAAGGGTAGGTGGCTATGTCGGGTTTCCCCAGGGATTTTTCGACCACTTGGTATCTTTCTACCAGACCTACGAGATTGTCTGCGTCCGGGGGTCACCTTGGGCAAACCAGGTCTGCATCGGCCTGATTAGGGAATGGATGAACCTGTCCATCACCACACGCTCAACCATCTGGGCAGGAGAGGAAGACACTGGCTGCAGCCATTTTTGTACAAGATGTAACAAGTCGAACATCTATGAGCGTGGAGATCTGTCGCCAGCATACGCCCAGTGGTGGACCCTTTGTGCTCTGACAGACATAGTCACTCCTGAGCGTGCCAATATTTTGGTTTTTAATTTGGCGTATTCCTTTGCGTCCTGTAAAGTCAGATCGTAATAAGCCTTCTGCGGCTAGAATTGGGGGCTTTGTGGGCAGTACACAATGTTAGTACTAGTATAGTTGGCTATCATACAGTGTGAGGAGTATTATACTGTGTACACAGGAGATGTGGGCCATTATAGTGTATACTAGATGGTGGCCCGATTCTAATGCATCGGGTATTCTAGAATAGGTATGCGGCCGACCGGGCGCAATCAGCAGAGCTGTGTTTAAATTTGGGGCCAAAATCGCTGATTGGTCGCGTTCGGCAACCGCGACCAATCAGCAAAGCGGTGTTTAAATTTGGCGGCAATATCGATGATTGGTTGCGGGCGGCGGCCGCGACCAATCAGCGATGCGTGTTAGTGAGGACTGGAGAGCGTGTTTAAATTTGGCACCAAAATCGCTGATTAGTCACGACCAATCAGCAGAGCAGTGTTTAAATTTGGCGCCAATACTGCTGATTGGTCGCCGGCCGCGATCAAACAGCAGAATGTTGTTTAAATTTGATCAATCAGCAGAGCGATGCAGAGCGGGGTTTAAATTTGGCGCCAAAATCGCTGATTGGTCGCCAGCCGCGACCAAACAGCAGAGTGTTGTTTAAATTTGGCGCCAAAATCGCTGATTGGTCGAGGCCAGCGACCGCGACCAATCAGCAGAGCGTTGTTTAAATTTGGTGCCAATCTCGCTGATTGGTCGCGGATGGCGGCCGCGACCAATCAGCAGTGCGGTGTTTAAATTTGGCACCAAAATCGCTGATTAGTTGCGACCGCGACCAATCAGCAAAGAGGTGTTTAAATTTGGCGACAATAGTGCTGATTGGTCGCGGCCGGCGACCGCGACCAATCAGCAGAGCGATGCAGAGCGGGGTTTAAATTTGGCGCCAAAATCGCTGATTGGTCGCCGGCTGCGACCAATCAGCAGAGCGGTGTTTAAATTTGGCACAAAAAGCGGCCGGTGGTTGCTGACATCCAATTGGTCGCGGATGCTATTTAAAATTGCCGCACAAATCGGTGATTGGTCGCTGTCTTCGCCCGCGATTTGGATTTGGGCGCCAAAATTTAAATATCGGCCGCAACCAATCACCGATCTTGGCTCCACATTTAAACACTGCTGTGGTGATTGGTCGCGGCCGATATTTAAATTTGGCGCCCAAATCGGTGATTGGTCGCGGCCAGCGTCGGCGACCAATCAGCACAGCGGTGTTTAAGTTTTGCGCTAAGATCAGTGATTGGTCGGGTCCGAAGACCGCGACCAATCATCGAATAGTCTTGGTGAGGACCGGGGAGCGGCGCTGCCTGTGCGGCTACTTACGCTGCGAGAACCCGGGACATCGCGGGCGCTCGCAGCAGAAGTATCCCGACCCGCAGCGCCGCTCCCCGGTCCTCCCTTCCGCATGGAGGTCAGCGGCGCCGGCGGTCCTTCCGCTGATACCGGCCGCGCCGCTCATCTCCCGGCTGCATCTCCGTCCCGCAGATGGGTCCGGCGGTCGGGTTCCTTCTGCTGTTGCCGGCCGGGAGATGAGCGCCTCGCGGTGCTCATCTCCCGGCTGCATCGCCGCTCAGCTCCATCCCGCAGATGAGCCGCTAACGGCCGCCATCTTTTTTTAGAAATCCCCCGGCGCTGATTGGCCGCTGCCGGACCAATGAGCGACGCGGGATTTCCTGGACAGACAGACAGACGGGATAAGACGATTATATATATAGATATGGGAGCTATGCGGACATCCTGGTGTAGAGAGCATTATACTGAGTATTGGGGGCTTTGAGGATATTATACTGTATTAGAACTACAGTAGAGTTGTAGGAAACTATTAAAAGGTAGTTGCAAAAACAAAGAAAATATCCATCTATCCATCTATCTATTATCATCTATCTGTCTGTACTTCATGTCTGAGTGTCTATTTATCTCTCTACTAGAGATGCGTCAAACTGCTAAAATTCAGTGAGACAAATTCACTTGAATTCGGCCAGAAAATGTGATTTGCGGCAAATGTATTCAACGCAAATTGAATTACTGGTAAACTTGTGATGGGTAGATGTTACATAAGATGTTGTTAAGCATCCAGCAACTAGGGTGGTTAACAGGGTGCAGCTAAGGTGAGTGGTCAGGCCTGCCCCAGTGAGACTGGGTAGTGTCAGTTCTGAGCTGGAGAGCCAGCTTAAGGCTGTGTGCCCACGATGCATTTTTTAAGCGTTTCCGCAGCGGCAAAAACGCTGCAAAAATGCATGGTAGAAAGCCTGCCATGTTCCCCAATGGTAATCCGCATGTGCTTTGCACATGCTGCGGAAATTTCCGCTGCGGGTTATCATTGTGGGAAAAAACGCAGCACTACCAAATATTTTGCGGAAGCACAGCGTTTTTGCCGCCACTGACTTTCATTGGAACGCATGGAATCCGCATCACTACATCTGTAGATGCGGAATCCAAACGTTTCAATGTGCGGATGGTACCAGGGTCTGGAGGACAGGAGACTCTCCTCCAGACCCAGGTACCATAGAACCTGTAAAAGAAAGAATAAAATATATATTATACTTACCTTCTGATGGCCCCCGCTGCGATCGTCTTCACTTGCCGGCAGATCGCGGTGGACTGAAGGACCTGCGCTGACATCATAGTCATGTGACGGCAGGTCCTTCGGTGTAGTGTACCGCGAGCTGGGCATCATGGGCACATATCCTTAAGGATACAGACCTCTTCATTAAGCTGATGAGGATACTGGGACTCTCCCACTGTGACTGCCATTTAGTTGCTAGTGGTATCTATAGTAGAAAGTAGTGGAGAAAGGAGTTAACTGTTGTTTAGCAAAAGCAAGGATTGAACACCACATCTGAGGACTGGACTCATCCTTCCATTCTAATCGCCCCATCGTACCTCACAACACTAGAAGGTAAAGCCTGTGACACTGTGGACCGTGGACTGCTGGTGGGAGCATTGCTGTTGTGGGAGTATAGAAGTGTGCTACTAAAGAGACTTGATCTGTGCTGTACTGTACTAGTAAGAAAGACTGTTTATTAATGTGCTTTTAAGAAGAAACTATTTGTTACTGGAGCCTGTTGCTCAAGGGACTTAAATTGCACTGGCCGTGCGGCTTCATTAAATGCGACTGTTCATGAGGACTCGTGTCAAATGTGTCTGGTCAGCAAGTGAATCCAGCTATATGTCTGTGCCTGAGGGTCAATGCCCCTGTATGACTGAGAGAAACTGCAGTATATGGTCACCCTGAGTAACGGTTCGCCCAGGATTCGAAAGAATTCATGAACCTGTCTCTCCGCTATCTAAATCTAGCGGTGTGCACGTAACATTGGTGGCCCGTACGGGGATTCCTAAGCGGGAATTAGCGTATAGGAGGGAGAAGAGGCAAAGTGTCTGGAAAAACATAGCAGCAAAGCACCTCAATTCAACCCTGGTATACCAGTGAAAAGGGAAGATAGCCAGTGATGACTGGGAAGAAATAAGGAGATAAAATACAGAGAAACAGGCACCTGCAAAATGCAAGACTTGACACATGTTGTACAGTTAAAATGGTGTCTGTTTTTGTTAAAAGCACAGTGGGGAAGAAGAAGGACATCCCATCTTGTAGGAGTATATGATAAA
The DNA here is from genome assembly GCF_046119375.1 of Phyllobates terribilis. Classification (NCBI taxonomy): domain Eukaryota; kingdom Metazoa; phylum Chordata; class Amphibia; order Anura; family Dendrobatidae; genus Phyllobates; species Phyllobates terribilis. Next base: position 1,233,145 of record NW_027363046.1, read on the forward strand.
AGAGCGCCAAACAGGGCCAAACCTCCTGCAGTGGAACAAGCTGGGGAAGGCTGGCCTCAGAGAAAAGACACCCCAACCACCAGCATGTTGGACCAATGGCCAGTGAGGTACTGTCCCAGAGGAGGAGGAGTAAGAGTGAGCTGGAGCTCTTCTGGCCAGAAGAACTCCATTCTGGTCAGGAGTGAAAAGGAGAGGAGAGTGCGAGTCATAGTGCCTGCCAGTATGTCGGAGCTAGGAAGGTGTGCTATGTCCCAGCAGTCTGCAGCAAGAAGAGAAGCAGGGGAGGACGCAGCCCTTCATCACCTCACCCACAACCGCGAGGTACCGGGCAATACCCAGCCAGGCCAGGGCACGGCTGCACCGCCTCATCAGAATCCGGAGGCAGCCCGAAGGCAGGAGTTGGGACCCCGAGGTCTGCCGTCGGACCCTGTGCCCATCCCACCACCAACTGTGGACCGTGAGCCGATGTCCGGAGCCCCGGCTGTCATCCCGCCGCAGGCCACCGCGTAATCCTGCCCAGCACCGGACCCACCTGAAGGACCGCTGCTCGTTCCAGAACCATTCCGACCAGTACCGGACTCACCGGAGGACCTGCTGCCCACAGGTACCCTGACCGTGACCCGGCCCACCGCACTGGAAGCCACCACTGGGGCCGTGACGTCCGCCCCGACCTCCGCTCTCGAGAGAGGGACGGGACTTCTGGTCGGGACCAGCGTGCACAGCGGGACCGGAAGGAAGATGGCGGCGCTCTGTGTTCCTGCCGGTGAGCCACTAGCCCCCGCTCTCCAACTGATACCAGTAGTGATGATCCGCTCGGACCGCCACTCACCCAGCGCAAGGGTGAGGGAACCCCCGGCCTCATTCCATACCCATATGATGGTCACCACCAAGCAGGGACCGGTCGTAAAGCCGCCAGCGGAGGAAGAGGAGTTGGATTACTCTCTGTTATCATTACCTGGAGAGCAGTGGATGACCAAACTGCCACCTCCACGGGGTCCATTCTTACCCCCTAGGGCCTACTGTGTGAATCCCAAGTATGGGGGAGTGAGGGGATGGATCCGGGAAATACATGATATAGCCTGGATAGCCAGAGGAGGTGAAAGGATGGGGGCCTGGAGGAAACAGGAGTCATATGCGTTCCCCTTGCCTATCAACACCAGGAAACCAGTACCTACCCTACCACCTACTCCACCGGGGGCACCTATCCCACCACCTGCCGATGTTGTTGCTCAGCCTGGCCAGGCTGAAAGGTCTGTTCCTGTGCCCATCATCTCCAAAGAAGAACAGGAAGAATACAACTTCCAACAACGCCTGGCTGCATGGAAAGAAAAGATCATCCAGGAGAAGAGACGGATGGAGGAGTGTGCCCAGGAGTGGAGAAAGTACCCGGGAAGGGACTGCCTGGAGGATCTGATGATCAGAGGTACGGTCATAAATTTTTATCAGCTAAAGGGATTTGGCTTCGCCTGGACATATTTGTCAACAGGAGGTCGGTGGAGAGGGATTATGCCCTAGGACGGACCCGGAGTCTCTGGCCAGGAGACAAGGTCAGATTCTTAAAGATGTGGGGACCTCGGGGCTGGTACGCCATTTCAGTCTCCCGCATAGTTGAAATGGAGTAGTACCACCCCGAGGATTGGGCAGATGCAGAAGAACCAAGAGCTTCGTGTCAAATGAGAGGATTCTTCCCCATCTCTACTGGGCCCCGCTTCAGGATTCGTCCCAACTGGGAGAGCAAACCTGTCCCACAGGCCACAACCAAGGAGGGGGCCACTTCTGCTGGGGTGGCAAGAGAGGAACCCCTCCCAGCATCAGTTCAACTCCCCACTATCAATGCAGCGCAGTGTCCATTTACTGTGGACTGGTGCCAACCAAAGAATAAAAAGGACTAGGACAGTGTTGCTCTCTCTCAAAAAGAAAAAAAATCACCGAGTTGTGTTGGTTGCACGCCGTGTTCCAGTGATAGTTCCTCATCTCTGCCTAGGTAATGTGACGTGTTCTTTCCTTGAAGGCTGGTAAAGCCACCAGAGACTGTGACCACAGTAGAAGGACCGCTACTGCTTCCCTGTTAAGGCCGGATAGGCCTATGGTATATTAAAAACTACGGTAGTAGCTGGACAAGTTGATATTTATTTTTGGTTTTGCCTTATTTTTTTTATTTGCACCTGTTGTGTCCTTTTCTGCTGGATATGCGGGCACCTCAAGCGAGTTGGGGAGTCTTCACTCTCAACTTATGGACTGTGCCGTATCCTGTCCAGGAACTGTTTTCCAAATTTCACTTTATGGACTGTGCCTTAGATGTTTACAAGAAACGGACATTGTTTCTGCCCCCGTTTTAAAGGACTGTCTCCCTTGCCTGTTCCAGGGTCCTTACCTAGAAGGACCGAGGACCCCGTGCCTTAAGAAACAAAGGACTGTGTTCTTAAAGTGGCACACTCTCTCAAGAAAATGGGTTGTGTTGAATATATGTGTTCTATTTCATGCCAAATATTTTACAAAGACTATGCTATATTTAACATTTTTGCACTTGAATTTGAAAAATGTTTAGTGGTAGTTAGGGAGAGCCGGTTGAAGACGAGCAAAAAGCTCCAGCTGAAGAATAGTTGTTGGTTAAAATTGTGGTTAAATCTGTGTATTTCTTGCAGGAGACCGATTGACAAGAGATGTAGATAGGGTAAGTGTGCTGTATGTGTAAATTGCTTAAAGGGGTCCATAGTGCCTAACTACCAACTCACCTTTAAGTAAAGAGGCCGTATTGGGGGAACACTATCTGAGGATAGTTAGGGGAGAACTACCACAACTCCAAGAGGCTGGTTAAGGTAACCAGGTAGAAGGCAAACGTCGAGGACGACATTCAAAAAGGAGGGAAGAGTGTGACAGGTAGATATTACATAAGGTGTTGATAAGCGTACCTGTCAGCAGAATTGTGCTTAGTAAACTACATACACTGTCAGGTGGGTGCCAATGATACCTTTGATTATGAAATCCGTCCAGTGGTTCTTTTATAATCTTTAGTTTCAGTTCTGCCATAATGATATGCATGTGCTCTGGTGCTCTGCTTCTGTATTCATGTATTCCTATCTCTGGCCTCTGACAAGTCTCTGTGCTTTCAATGACCTGCCTACTATTTTAAATACTGGCTGTGTAATTTCTCTGCCCATGTGAAATCTACATATCCCAAAATGTCCGCCCAACACCCACGCATGCGCTGTAGCAACTTTCGGTTGCCAAGAGATACTACTGCGCACGCACAAGCACCATTTTGCTTTTGGAAAAAGAGCGTGGGTGCAGAAATATGGCGCCGCATGTGCGCAGTAGCATCTCTCGGCAACCGAAAGATGCTACTGCGCGGGCATCGGGCGGCCATTTTGGGATATGTAAATTTCACATGGGCAGGGAAATTACACAGTCAGTATTTAAAATAGTAGGCAGGTCACTGAAAGCACAGTGACCTGTCAGAGGCCAGAGATAGGAATATATGAATACATAATGAGAGCACCAGAGCACATGCATATCATTATGGCAGAACTGAAAATAAAGATTATAAAAGAACCGCTGGACGGATTTCATCATGAAAGGTATCATTTTACTCAGTGTAACGGTGTCCACCTGTCAGTCTATGTAATTTACTAAGCACAATCCTGCTGGCAGGTGCGCTTTAAGCATCCAGCAACTAGGGGGGTTAACAGGGTGCAGCTAAGGGGAGTGGTCAGGCCTGCCCCAGTGAGACTGGGTAGTGTCAGTTCTGAGCTGGAGAGCGAGCTTAAAGAAGTTGTCCACTACTTTCACATTGATGCCCTATCCAAAAGATAGGTCATCAATGTATGATCGGCCGTGATGCCGTACCCGGCACCCCTGCTGATCAGCTGTCATCGGTGCCGCCGCCGGCCAGAAGTGCTTACCTGCGGTGCTTGGCCGTCCATCTGTAGTGGCCGCCGCGGGATACTGCACATCCACCTCCCATTGAATTGAATAGAAGGCAGATGTGCAGTAACAAGCACTGGCCACTGTAACTTGATGGCCAGGTAAGCACTTCCTGCCGGCGGCTGCCGCCACCAATAACAGCCGATCGGCAGGGGTGTCGGGTGCAGGACCCCAGACGATCATACATTGATGCCCTATTCTACAGATAAGGCATCAATATGAAAGTAGTGGACAAACCCTTTAAAAGATACAGACCTCTTCACCAGGCTGATGAGGGTTCTGGGACTCTCCCACTGTGACTGCCTTTTAATTGCTAGTGGTATCTACAAGAGAAAGTAGTGGAGAAAGGAGTTAACTGTTGTTTAGCAGAAGCAAGGATTGAACACCACATCTGAGGACTGGACTCATCCTTGCGTTCTAACCATCCCTCGTACCTCACTGCACTAGAGGCTAAAGTCTATGACACAGTGGACCGGGGACTGCTGGTGGGATCATTACTGTTATGGGGCATAGAAGTGTGCTGCTAAAGAGACTTGATCTGTGATGTACTGTGCTAGTAAGAAAGACTGTTTGTTAATGTGCCTTTAAGATGAAACTGTTTGTTACTGGAGCCTGTTGCTCAAGAGACTTAAATTGCACTGGCCATGTGTGGCACCCCAGGGGTCCGGTTGCCACAGTGGCATTGCCTCCCTCACAAGAGGTGATGCCATGCCTGGAAGTAAGTAGGGGTCCCCTAATCAGGTTTTGCTAAGCACGCAACACGTTCCTGGCTCCAGACCAGCAAGGGGAGCTCCTCCCCTTGGCAACTGGGATCTGGAGGCGGGGTTAGTGAGACTTAGTGTGAGGAGTTGAAGTCAGGACATCGAAGAGAGAGGAGCTGGGGACTGGAGCTGCGCGGCAGCTCACCCCAGAAGGACCGGCACAGAAGAACCGGACACCACAGTCCGAGGCTGTGGGGCACTGAAGGCCCAGCAGCAAAAACCGGAGGGCAGGAGATTGCAGGTCTCCTGGCCCCATCAGACGCCCGGAGGCTCAGCAGCACTACAGGGCCCAGCACCGCCACGTGGGAGCGACGCACCATCAAGGCCCGAGCTGCCTGCCATACGGGTGAGCACAGAACCGTTGCACTCAGGGACGAGGGCCACCGCACAGCTACAAGCAGCAGGGCCATAGAGTTTAGTGGAAAGGGAAGGCCTCCAACTTCACCTGGAAAGGAGGATTCTTTACTTGCTTCCAGGCTGCCCGGACTTCCACTTCTAGCCAGTACCCTAGTCCAGGCTTGTCTACTCACCATCAGTAAAGATAAGAGGAAACCGTCATTAAGTTGTGGACTGATTATTGCTGTGCCATCAACCCCTGCACTACAATGCCCAGCACCACCTATAACATCCTCACTGCCCTGGAGCTAAGCTCTACCCGTGGAGAGCCACACAATCCCTGCTGCACTAACATCAGCTCCAGAGGACCTGCTCCGCAGCGGCGGCTCCCTGTAGCCGCATACCACAGGTGGCGTCACAAACTTTATACAAACACTATAAATCCCCTATAAATAAACCCCTTTTATTGACCACCCTGGGTCACGGACCGGGTCTCCGCCACTGTGACATCCCCCAGCATCTACCGGCCCGGCACCGGGTACCCCAAGGCCCAGTGGGCGCGTCACATGTGGCTTCATTAAATGCAACTGTTCAACTGTTCATGAGGACTCGTGTACTGGCCTGTACCCCCAGCTCACTATCAATGTGCCAAAGGAATGTTGCAGGAGATGAAGGAGGCTGGGGTGATCAGAGATAGTTGTAGCCCCTGGGCAGCTCCATTAGTTCTCGTTAGAAAGAAGGATGGTACCATGAGGATGTGTGCTGATTACAGGCAAATTAACCGCATTACACATAATGATGCCTACCCATTACCCAGAATTGAGGAGTCATTAGCTGCACTAAGATCTGCTAATTATTTCTCCACTTTGGATCTCACCAGTGGGTACTGGCAGGTTCCTGTGGCAGAGGCGGACAAAGAAAAGACTGCGTTTACCACGCCAATGGGCCTCAGCGAGTTCAACTGCATGCCATTCGGGCTCTGCAACGCCCCAGGAACCTTCCAGCGGATAATGGAGTTCTGCCTAGGACACAAGAACTTCGAAACTGTCCTGCTCTACCTGGACGACGTAATTGTCTACTCAAAGACATATGAAGACCACCTGGAGCACCTGGCCGAGGTGTTCGAAGCCCTATCTGGTTTTGGGCTGAAGGTAAAGCCGTCCAAATGCCACCTGTTGAAGCCCAAGGTGCAGTACCTAGGTCATGTGGTAAGCGCCGAAGGTGTAGCGCCAGACCCTGAAAAAGTCACCGTAATCAAGGACTGGCCAAGACCCTCCACTATCAAGGAAGTGCGGCAGTTTCTCGGGCTGGTAGGCTACTACAGAAGATTTAGCAAGGGTTTCACCAAGATAGCAGCACCCATGCAGGACCTCCTGGTAGGCCAGTCCAAGAAGGCCAAGAACCCGAAACCTCCGTTCAAATGGGATAAACCAGAAGACGAATCTTTCACCCGACTGAAGATGGCTCTGACCGGAGATGAAGTCCTGGCCTACCCCGACTATGGCCAACCCTTTATATTTCATACCGATGCCAGCAACGTGGGATTGGGAGCGGTGCTGTCCCAGGTACAGCAAGGCAGAGAGCGAGTGATTGCATACGCCAGCAGGAAGCTCTGGCCCACGGAAAGGAACCCCGACAACTACAGTTCCTTCAAGTTGGAGTTTCTCACCATAGTCTGGGCTGTAACAGAGCGCTTCAAACACTATCTCGCCTCCTCCAGATTTACAGTCTTCACAGATAACAACCCGCTGACGCACCTGGAGACTGCGAAGCTTGGTGCCCTAGAACAACGATGGATGGCCCGACTGTCTAACTACGAGTTTAACATCAAGTATCGGGCGGGGCAAAAAAATGCAAATGCTGATGCGATGTCCAGGATGCCCAACTTGCCAGATGGGGGAGAAGACCCAGAAGAGCTGGAGGAGATAGAGATACCCGCTTTCTATCGTCATGGGGTGACCCAGTGCTCCCACTGTGTGAGGGACAAGCGCCCCGCCAACAGAGAGGCTATGTTCAACCCATTGCCCCACCATGAATGGGCAGAGACGCAGGATAGCGACCCGCTGTCCGCCTAGTCACGGAGTTGCTGATGCAAGCTGACTCGCACCCTGATCCAGATGCTCCACAGGAGACCCAACAGTTGTGGAAGGAGAAGGGCAAACTGTTCATCTACGAAGGAAAGCTGTGTCGAAGAAGCATCAACTCCCAGACACATGAACTGGTCTGGCAGGTGGTAGTCCCGAGGCGGGATGCATTAATGGTCGTAGAAGCGTACCACGATGGAGCAGGACACTTCGGGTGGAAGAAGTTGGAAGTCCTGCTACGTGAGAGATTCTACTGGGCTGGCATGAGGAAAGGAATTAAGAGATGGTGTCGAGAATGTGGTCCATGCAACCTGAGACGAAAAGACCGTGACAGCAAGAGGGCTCCCCTGCAGCCCATAATCAGCAAACAGCCACTTGAACTGGTAGCCTTGGACCACGTGAAGCTAGCCCCAAGCCGGTCAGGCTATGTCTACGCTTTCACCATAGTAGACCACTACTCCCGGTTCTTGGTAGTAGAGCCAGTGATAGACCAGACGGCTCAGACGGAAGCCAAAGCGTTCCAACAGCACTTTTGTCGCCCGCACGGTTACCCTGAACGGGTACTTACCGACCAAGGTCCAGCCTTTGAAGCAGAAGTGTTCCAGGAATTCTGTAACTTGTATGGCTGCAAGAAAATCAGAACGACGCCGTATCATCCCCAGACTAACGGGTTGTGTAAAAAGATGAACCAGGTGGTGATAGACCTGTTGAAGATGTTGCCCCTTGAAGAACGTAGCCTGTGGCCAGAGAAGTTGCCAGATTTGGTGGACCTATATAATCACATCCCGGTGAACTCCACCAACTGTACATCTGCTTACCTGATGAGAGCAAGACCTGGTAAGCTACCCATCGACTTAGACATGGGAGTCTTAACACCAGAGACGACATCAACAGATGCGGATTGGGATACCGAGTGGCAGCAGCAATACCGCAAGGTGCAAGAGTGTGTTGAGAGAAGTTTGTTCCAGGTGAGACAGAAGCAAGAGAAAACTTATAATCAGCACGCACCTGCCGTTCCCTTGTCACCTGGAGAACAGGTACTTAAGAGAAAGAGATGACTCCACAAATTAGATGACCAGTGGGAGGTAGAGCCATACACAGTCCTACCCTCCAATTACGATAACATCAAAGTGTGCCTCATCAGTAAGGATGGAGGGGAAACTTCAGCGGCAGTCTCAAGAGATCACTTGAAGATATGTCCTGAACAGTTGAAACACACAGAAGAAGATCAAGACAACACTCAGCCCACAGAAGGAGTGGAGGAAGTGGTCCAAACAGTACTCGGAGAACTTCCCCGGTCTTGGATGCAGGTGAACAGTGCAATTATAGTACCGGTCCTTACCTTTCTCCAAGCGGCCTCACCGGAAGCTGCAGAAGTTCCAGAACAGCTGGAAGACCAGTCGGTCCCAGAGACAGAAGTTTCATCATCAGCAGACCAGGAGAATCTACCCTCTGCTAGCAGTGAACCTGTCGTACCCAGGGTGAGCCAAAGAATTCGTAGGAGATTACCCAGCTTACCTGTGTTACCTCAAACTACCCGTAGGGTAGTTCACACAGAACCCACCACACCAGGGGTAGACACTAGGGACCAGGGTAGAGTAGTGACAACTAACGTACTACGTACATCGACCAGAAGTTCAAAAGGTCAGCTCCATGCCCGCTGCAGAAACTAAAGTGTAAGAGAATAAAAGTTTATGTTGTATATAGTTGTACCCGTTAAATAAAATGGAAAAGTATATTTGTTAAATTTATGGACAATTGGACCACAGGACTAGGTGTGGTCAGGACAATGTTGGATATAGTTACTAACAGGCCTAGAAAATAAACCGCAGGCGTGGCTGAAGACCAGGCCCAACGAAAGAGTGCCCCGAAGCCATGCCCAGGGACGACACACAAAGTGGGTTGATGCAGTTCCCACCAGCCAAATTACAGTTACCAGGATTGTGGCGTAAAGACTAAGCGCCGTAGTGACTGCTTTCAAATTTTGTTGGGTTTTTGTAATTTTTGACTGTTGTAACCTGTTTAAATTGTTAATTGTTAATTTTAAAGGTATCCTCAGTCCAGGAGTAGTGAAGTTAACTAGGGGGGAATGTGGCACCCCAGGGGTCCGGTTGCCACAGTGGCATTGCCTCCCTCACAAGAGGTTATGCCATGCCTGGAAGTAAGCAGGGGTCCCCTAATCAGGTTTTGCTAAGCATGCAACACTTTCCTGGCTCAAGACCAGCAAGGGGAGTTCCTCCACTTGGCAACTGGGATCTGGAGGCGGGGTTAGTGAGACTTAGTGTGAGGAGTTGAAGTCAGGACGTCGAAGAGAGAGGAGCTAGGGACTGGAGCTGCACGGCAGCTCACCCCAGAAGGACCAGCACAGAAGAACCGGACACCGGAGTCCGAGGCTGTGGGGCACTGAAGGCCCAGCAGCAGAAACCGGAGGGCAGGAGATTGTAGGTCTCCTGGCCCCATCAGACGGCCGGAGGCTCAGCAGCACTGCAGGGCCCAGCACCGCCACGTGGGAGCGACGCACCAGCAAGGCCCGAGCTGCCTGCCATACGGGTGAGCACAGAACCGTTGCACTCAGGGACGAGGGCCACCGCACAGCTACAAGTAGCAGGGCCAAAGAGTTTATTGGAAAGGGAAGGCCTCCAACTTCACCTAGCAAGGAGGATTCTTTACTTGCTTCCAGGCTGCCCGGACTTCCACTTTTAGCCAGTACCCTAGTCCCGGCTTGTCTACTCACCAGCAGTAAAGATAAGAGGAAACCGTCATTAATGTTGGAATAATACATATTAATCTGTATGTGTATTGCAACAACTACTGTGTGCTGTTTCATATGTTGTGCATATTGTGAGGTTGTTAACAAAGTTGTGTTTTAAAAAAAAAAAAACTCACACAGACAGGATGCCCCCTCCTTCTCTTCCTGTATTGTTGATATATGTTTTGTTTCTCCTCATCTGCAGTAACACCAGACTCCATGCTGTGCCTATGCTGGATATGAATAAACCTACATTCTGTGTTCTAAACTCTGGATGTCACGCGGATTAATACTCTGCTAACAGGTTATGGGCCCAGATGTACCAGATGTACCAGAGTTCCCAGAGTCACAGATCCCCAGAACACAGAGGAAAGAAAAGAAAGAAAGACAGCAAACTGAGAAGAAGCAAAGATGGCCACCAGCAGCAGCTCCATGAAATTTACAGTGCCAAGTCTCACTAACCAGAATTATCAATCCTGGAAATTCAAAGTGAAAATGCTGCTGATAAGAGAAGGTACGTGGAAATACACACAGGAGCCTATACCTGACCCAGTGCCACAGGAGTGGACAGAGATGGATCAGAAAGCACAAAGTACCATATCACTCAGTATAGATGATGACCAGATTGTGCATGTGTGTAAATGTAATACTGCAAAGGAAATGTGGGAGCAGTTGCAAAAGGTACATGAGAGGATAAATTTAAGCAATAAGCTCTATCTCATGAGAAAGCTGTACCAGTCTAAGTTACAGAAAGGCCATGATATGCAGGATTACATAAGAAGTGTTCTGGAAGTTGTAGAACGCCTGAGAGGCATTGGGGAAGATCTAAAGGACTTTCATGTGGCTGCATTACTGCTTAGTGGCCTTCCAGAGAGCTATGATACGCTTGTAACCGCACTAGATGCGCGTCCAGATGATGAGCTTACACTGGAGTATGTCAGGAGGAAGCTCATAGATGAATATAAGCGAAAGGCAGAAGGTATAAACAGTAGGATATGCAGCACAGAATCTGCTTTACAGACACAAAACCTAACTGATAACAGGAAGCACACAAAAGAAACACGTGAATGTTTTGTTTGCAAGAAATCAGGACATTTGAAAGCTGACTGCAGAGTCTGGAAAGCTAGAATGAATCAGCTGAAAAAGCAAAGCAGTCATCAAAGGGTTAAAAGTGCTGTATCTGGAGAAAATGATTCTGTGAATACTGAAACTGCATTTACTGTCAGTGCAAATACATCAAAGCATGCATGGTGTATAGACTCTGGAGCAACTAGTCACATGACTAATAACAGAGACTTCTTTTCTAAGCTTGACCAAAGTAAATCAGAGAAAGTGATTATGGCTAATGGTCAGTACATGACTTCAGAAGGCATAGGAGATGGTTATATTGATTGTCAAATCTCACCAACACAAAGCAGGAAGATCCCAGTAAAGGATGTGCTGTATGTGCCTAGTCTTGAAAGTAATCTACTATCTGTGAAGAAACTCACAAAACAAGGAAATGAAGTTACGTTTAAGCATGATAACTGCATCATCTCAAAGGAAGGCCACTCACTAGCAGAGGGAAACATCACAGATGAACTTTATCAGCTGAAATGCAAAGAGTGTGTGTATACAACGCAACAAGAAGAGCATAAAAACTGTATACATGTGTGGCATAGGCGTCTGGCACACAGAGACCCAGAAGCAATAAGAAAGTTAGTCCAAAAGCAACTAGCTGAGGATATTACAATTGATCTATGTAACCAGACAATGAAGTGTACTAGCTGCATCAAAGGGAAAATGTCTAGGAAAGCTTTTCCTAAGAGAATTAGTACAACAACAGCACAGCCACTAGATTTATTACACACAGATGTCTGTGGTCCAATGAGCACTCTGACTCCAGGGAAGAAGAGATATTTTCTCACATTTATTGATGATCATTCAAGATATACAGTTGTCCACCTGCTTCACAGCAAGAAGGAAGTTCCAGAGAAACTTGAAATATACCTAGCTGAAGTATATATTAAATTTGGAAGAATGCCAAAGATTCTACATGCAGATAATGGGACTGAATATACAAGTAATGAGACACAGAGCATTTTCAAGAAAAATGGAATCCTATTTCAGACCACTGTACTGTACAACCCAGAGCAAAATGGTGTCGCGGAAAGAAGGAACCGAACACTATGTGAAAGTGGAAGAAGCATGTTATTTGATGCAAATCTGCCCACAGCATATTGGGGGGAAGCAATCATGACAGCTTGCTATCTTCAGAACAGACTACCAGGTAAAACTACAGAGAAAACTCCATTTGAGCAATGGAATAGCAGAAAGCCAAAACTACATCACATAAGAATATTCAGAAGTAAAGCATTTGTACATGTTCCCAAAGAAAAGCGAACTAAGTGGGAATCTCACGCTAAGGAAGGTATCCTGGTAGGCTACAGCGAAACCCAGAAAGGTTATAGGATTCTACACCCAGAAACAAACAAGGTCACAATAAGTAGAGATGTAGTGATTGATGAAAACTTTGTATCACCTAAGTTTTGTGACATCACGCCAGTAGTCCAGCTGAAGTCACAATTACAAGACAGCAACAAAGAGGATGTAGAGGTCTGGCTGGATTCTTCAACTAATGAAGGAACAACAGAAAAATCAGGTGAATCTGAAATCAGGAGATCGTCAAGATCAAACAAAGGTATACCAGCTAAACGTCTATCCTACATTGTCAAGACACTACCTGAATCAGAGCCGCAGTCATGGGATGAAATGCAAGCACTACCTGTCCATGAAAGAACAAAGTGGATCGATGCCGCTAATGAGGAAATCAAATCGCTTCATCAACTCCAAACTTGGAAACTCACCAAGCTACCACAGGGCAAAAAGGCAATCAAGTGCAAGTGGGTCTTCAAAACCAAATATGACTCTGAAGGTAAAGTCCACAGATCCAAAGCAAGGTTGGTCGCAAAAGGATATTCTCAAAAGTATGGCGAAGATTACGATGCTACATTTGCTCCAGTCACTAAACAGACCACGTTCAGAGCTTTGTTAGCTGTAGCTGCTGTACAAAAGATGTATGTCAGACATTTGGATATAAAAACTGCCTTTTTAAATGGTGACATTGAGGAGGACTTATACATGACTCAACCTGAAGGTTGTGTAAAAGGAGGCGAAGAGAATCTTGTTTGCAAACTACAAAAATCTCTCTATGGTCTTAAGCAATCAGCAAGAGCATGGAACACCAAGATGAATTAAGTCTTGTTGGAAGAAGGATTTAAAAGAGGTCAAGCAGATCCGTGCTTATACACAAAATATACAGATGGAAAGTGGATGTATATTCTCTTATATGTGGATGACGTGATTGTTGTTCATCAAGACGACGCAGAAATTGGAAAAATGACTGAAATTCTGAATCAGCACTTTGAAACAAAAGACCTTGGAAGTGTGACATATTATCCAGGAATCCAAATCCAGAGAGAGGAAGATGGAAGTTTTCTTCTAAACCAAAGTGCAAAAATTAATTTGATTCTGAATCAGTTTAAAATGTCAGAGGCCAAAGGTATATCAACCCCAATGGAACCATCCTACCTGAAGCTGGAAGGAGAAGATGACCTGTTGCCTAACAATGAGAAATATCGTCAGGCAGTGGGGGCACTTCTATACATATCAACTATGACTCGACCGGATATCACAACAACAGTTGGAATCCTTTGCAGATATGTGGAAAAACCGCGCCAAAGAGACTGGAATGCTGTTAAGAGACTTCTCCGATATTTGAAAGAAACGCAAGATGTAAATTTAAAACTATCTGCAGCAGGAGATCTAGAACTTACCGGCTATGTAGATGCGGATTGGGCTGGTGATTCGCGTGATCGTAAATCCACAAGTGGATACTTGTTTAAAGTTGGAGAAAGTTCAATCTCCTGGTCTAGTAGGAAACAAGTGTCTGTTGCCTTGTCATCTACAGAAGCGGAGTATGTGTCCGCAGCCTATGCAAGCCAGGAGGTTGTTTGGCTAAGACAATTGATGGACGATCTTGGCAAACCGTCAACTCAGCCGACTGTAATTTGTGAGGACAACCAAGGATGCATTAAACTTGCATGCAGTGAAAAGATCAGTGCTAGAACCAAGCACATTGACGTCAGACATCATCAGCTACGTGATTTGATAGATCGTGGCATAATTCAGTTTGTCTATTGTGAAACTGATAAGATGGTAGCTGACATTATGACAAAGCCATTGCCACGAGCTAGGTTCCAAGAATTGAGAACCACAATGGGACTAAGAGGATAAGTAGTTGTTGAGTGGGGGTGTTGGAATAATACATATTAATCTGTATGTGTATTGCAACAACTACTGTGTGCTGTTTCATATGTTGTGCATATTGTGAGGTTGTTAACAAAGTTGTGTTTTAAAAAAAAAAAAACTCACACAGACAGGATGCCCCTCCTTCTCTTCCTGTATTGTTGTTATATGTTTTGTTTCTCCTCATGCTGCAGTAACACCAGACTCCATGCTGTGCCTATGCTGGATATGAATAAGCCTACATTCTGTGTTCTAAACTCTGGATGTCACGCGGATTAATACTCTGATAACAATTAAGTTGTGGACTGATTATTGCTGCGCCATCAATCCCTGCACTACAACGCCCAGCACCACCTATAACATCCACACTGCCCTGGAGCTAGCTCTACCTGTGCAGAGCCACACCATCCCTGCTGCACTAACATCAGCTCCAGAGGACCTGCTCCGCAGCGGCGGCTTCCTGTAGCCGCATACCACAGGTGGCGTCACAAACTTTATACAAACACTATAAATCCCCTATAAATAAACCCCTTTTATTGACCGCCCTGGGTCACGGACCGAGTCACCACCACTGTGACATCCCCCAGCATCTACCGGCCCGGCACCGGGTACCCCAAGGCCCAGGGGGCGCGTCACATGCGGCTTCATTAAATGCAACTGTTTAACTGTTCATGAGAACTCGTGTCAAATGTGTCTGGTCAGCAAGTGAATCCAGTTACATGTCTGTGCCTGAGGGCAAGTACCCCTGTATGACTGAGAGAAGCTGCAGCACATGGTCTATGGTCGCCCTGAATAAACAGTTCCCCAAGGATTCCAAAGAATTCATGAAACCTGTCTCGCCCCTATCTAAACCTAACGGTGTGCATGTAACAAAATCTTTCTATTTCTCTCTGAGGTCTCTCCAGAATGCAGGGCACAATAAACAGACAGGTTATAAAAGAAGTACAATATACTTATGTTGCACCTCTCCTGTCTCTGCCCAGTCCTCCGCTGGCTCGCTTACTCCCTTTCTCCCATCTGACTTCACTCTTCAGAACCTCCAGTGGTCACTGGGACTTAAATGACGTCCTGTTGAGCATCACCCAGTGATGTCATGATGTCTCTTGATGCCTAATGAGCATTGAATTGCAAAAATTTGGGTTCTGGAAAATCCAATTTTTTGTGAAATTTGAAGCAGAGAGACAAAAATAAGACAGCCCCCAAAAAGGGAATGGTATTATAGTATCTAGTTTTGCATTTTGCATGAGTTCTTGTATACTGCTATCATAAGGCGGTATCTGCAGCCCATTCAGGTTGCACAGGTTGTCCAGTGCCTAAAGGATAACAAAGAGGTTTGCCATGTCTTTCAGCACAGTCTCCAGAGCATGGAGGAGATTCCAGGACACTGTCTGTGGCACATTATTATTATTATTATTTGGCACTTTTCATGTGAAAAAGGGGGTATACGTAGCAAACACAATTGCAAAAATCTTGAACAAAAACCCAATGGCAAACTGGTACTGGAGGAGAGAGGACCCTACCTGCGATGTCTCACAATCTTCAAGGGATGGGTGAGGATACAGTAGGTGAGGGTAGAGCTGGTCATGCAGCGGTGTGGTGGAGCAATGATTACTGCAGGTTGTAGGCTTTTCGGAAGAGGTGGGTTTTCAGGTTCCTTTAGAAGGTTTCCTCAGTAGGCAAGAGTCTGATGCTTTGGGGTAGAGAGT
Source organism: Phyllobates terribilis (assembly GCF_046119375.1). NCBI lineage: Eukaryota > Metazoa > Chordata > Amphibia > Anura > Dendrobatidae > Phyllobates > Phyllobates terribilis. The sequence continues at coordinate 1,248,992 of NW_027363046.1, forward strand.
TCCAGAGTAGGGGGGATACACGGGAGAAATCTTGTATGCGATTGTGAGAAGAAAAGATAAGAGGGGAGTAGAGAAGGAGATCTTGTGAGGATCGTAGGTTGCGTGTAGGTGTGTACCGGGAGACTAGGTCACAGAAGTATGGAGGAGAAAGGTTGTGGATGGCTTTGTATGCCACGGTTAGGGTTTTGAACTGGAGTCTCTGGGCAATGAGGAGTCAGTGAAGCATTTGACAGAGAGGAGAGTCTGGGGAGTAGGCGGGAGGCAGGTGGATTAGTCGGGCAGCAGAGTTTAGGATAGATTGGAGGGGTACGGGAGTGTTAGCGGGGAGGCCACAGAGCAGGATTTTGTAGTAGTCGAGGCGGGAGATGATGAGGGCGTGCACTAGTGTTTTGCAGATTCATGGTTGAGGAATATGCAGATCCGGGAGATGTTTTTGAGTTGGAGTCGGCAGGAAGAGGAAAGGGCTTTGATATGTGGTTTGAAGGAGAGGTTAGAGTCCAGGGTTACCCTGAGGCAGCGAGCTTATGGGACTGGGGAAAGTGGACAGCCATTGATTTTGATGGATATGACTCGCCCCTAGGGCCATGGGGTACTCGGCAGCCGGGCCTTATGGCTGCTTGCAGGGGGGATATCACGGTGGCTGGCCCGGTTCGTGACCCAGGGCGGTCAGTGCAAAAAGGGGATATAATTGTTAGGGACATTTTGTGACGCTGACTTGCCCCCGGGGGCCTGCAGCTGATCGCCAGGGTTATCACGGTGGCTGGCCCAGGGCGGTCAGTGCTCAAAGGGGTATCAATTATTAGTAGAAGTTCAGAGAGTTCGTGACGCCACCTGTGGTGTCTGGTGAAGGTCCTCTGAGACAGATGTCAAGGCAGCTAAAGATGGTACAGCTCCCCAGAGGCGGAGCGGGCCTCAGGGCAGTGTAAATAGATGAATGGTGCACTGGGCGTTGTAGTGCGGTGATGGAAAATGGCGCCGGTGAAGAAACAGACAGAGGCTGTTCGATGCAGTCGTCCAAGGTTTTACTTACAGTTCTTAGGCAATTCACAAGTGCACTTTACAGGTGAAGGCCTCCCGCGTCGCGCTGCGTTCACCAGGCAGGGGTTCAGTCCTTCCTTAAGCAGCTTAGTGCCTGGCAGAACCCCACTTTTCGTGTTCCTACTTTGACCATCTTTACACTTGGTCCTTCTCACCGCTGCCCTACACTGCCCACTCTCAATCCCGCTGGGATATGCTGAAGTCCTTCCTGTACGTCGGATCCGGGACCAACCTGACCCCCTGGGGATTAGAATGAAGCAAACCGATCCCTCCTGACACCTGGCAGGAGCGGGGCGTACGGGTGCCGTCCTGCACGCGCCGTACCCCCTGGGATCCTTTTTGGAGAATGGAGCCTACTCCCTGCTCCACTCCGGGGCCTCTATCCTGAGCCCTAACTTGCGGAACAGAGTTCTGACTGAGCCTCTGCTCCCAGACAGTCTTCACTAACTGACCTCAACTCCAAATATGGCTTCCTATTATATACCTACTGTATAAGTGCTTCCTGTATCTGCTTCCTCCACCCACACCCACTACTGGTTCCCCCTACCTTTGGATTCCCCCCTACTCCAGCCAGGGTCGGGGCTCAGCAGAAACTACATTGCAACTTGCTCCTCCTGCTGGCCTGGAGTGGTGTAGTGTTGGATGTGGGTGTTTGGGGTTCCGTGCAGCACACCTATCTTACCCGAGAGAAGGAAGACACCACACCTCTGGGTGAGGTGCAGTATCTCTGTGGCGACCGAACCCTCAGGGGCGCCACAATGCCACCTGTGGTACCTGGTGAGGATCACCAGCACTGCAACAGTCCTCTGAGGCAGATGTTAGGGCAGCTAGAGATGGAACGGCTCCCCACAGGTGGAGCAGGCCTCAGGGTAGTGTAAACGATGCAGGTTGCGCTGGGCGTTGTGGTGCAGGGGGAACGATGGCGCAGTAGGAGTAACGGACAGAGACAGGGAATTTGCTTTGTTACCTTTACTCATGCAATTGTTAGGTATGGTCCAGGGTACTCCATAGGATAGGTACACTTCAGGACTTCGCCCCAGTGAGCGGGTATAAGGCGGCCTCCTGATCCGTGTTTGCCTCTGTGTATGCTCCTGGCCAGCCTGCAACTGGGCCTAGATTGTGTGTTACTTCACCTGTTGCTCAGAAGTAGGACCTCCGGTTGGTAACCACTTTCCCTGGACGTCGGGGCCTTCGTGGTTCCTGGTCTTGTGTGTGTCTAGCTTTCAAGTTTTGCCAGGGACTTGTAGTCCTCCTGGGATTCCGGTTGACCCTACTGGGTGTAAAGGGTCCCTGTAGGCACGGACCCAGAGTCCGGTATGTATAACGGGGTGAGCTTACTATGCTCCTCTGCCCCCTTGGTTCGACTCTCCTTTCCTCCTCGCCGTCGGCCACACTCGGGGACGTCACTACTCGGCAGCTGACGTGCTGCGTCTTCACTGCTCTCTGAGCATCGGCACGCTCTCAGACTCTCTCTGTCTGACTGCTCTGTTCTGCTCTGAGCACTGACTAAACTCAGACTGACTCTGACTAACTAACTCTGACTAACCAACTGAGCTGCCTGGCTCCACCTTCCCTTTATATGTCTCTATCAGGGCTCCATCTGCTGGTATGAGGTGGAAGGTGGAGGTGTGTGAATGTAGTGAGGGCCTCTTGTGGAGAAGTCCATCCATGCACCCATATGGGTCTGTGGCACCAAAGTCAGATGGGGGGGCTGAGTGAAATGGGGGAAAGATGATGAATTCTGTTTTATCCATGTTAAGTTTTAGAAATCTAGCAGAGAAGAAGGATGAGATAGCGAACAGACATTGTGGGGTTCTGGTTAGTAAGGAGGTGATACCAGGTCCAGAGAGGTACATCTGTGTGTCGTTAGCATAGAGATGATACTGAAAGCCGTGGGACTCTATGAGCTGTCCCAGGCCGAGGGTGTAGATGGAGAAGAGCAGGGGTCCTATGACTGAACCTTGGGGAACACCGACAGATAGGGTGCGAGATGAGGAGGTGGTGTGTGAGTGAGAAACACTGAAGGTTCTGTCTGTTAAGTATGACTAGATCCAAGATAGGGCCAAGTCTTTGATACCAAGAGATGAGAGAGTCTGTAGTAATAGGGAATGGTCCACTGTGTCAAGGGCAGATGACAGTTCCAGGAGGAGAAGGACAGAATAGTGTCGCTTGGATTTGGCGGTTAGTAGGTCGTTGGTGACTTTAGTCAGGGTAGTTTCAGTAGAATGGTGCGGTTGGAAGCCAGATTGTAAGCGGTCAAAGAGGGAGCAGGAGGAGAGGTGGGAGGACAGTTCAAAATGGACGTGCTGTTCCAGTAGTTTTGAGGCATAGGGGAGAAGTGATATGGGGCGATAGCTAGTCAGAGAGGATGGGTGTGAAGGAGGCATGTTTGAAACATGAGGGGAAGACACCAGTTGTTAGTGACAGGTTGAAGAGGTGGGTTAGAGTTGGGATGAAGACTGTAAGGTTAGGGATGAGGTGGAATGGGATAGGGTCAAGTTCACAGGTGGTGAGGTGTGACTTAGAGAGTAAGGAGGAAAGTTGATCTTCCGAACTGGCGGAGAAGCTGGTTTTGGAGGAGGAGGATTGAGTAGATATGAGGAGGGGCTGTGGGGACTTTAGGAAAAAGCTTTGTCTGATGGTATCAATCTTCTGCTTGAAGAATGAGGCAAAGTCCTCGGCTGAGATGAAAGTAGAGGGAGGAGGCGATGGGGGGCGGAGGAGAGAATTGAAAGTGTTGAATAGCTGTTTAGGGTTGTGTGACAGGGAAGTTATGAGAGATGAGAAGTAGGTTTGTTTTGCTGCAGTGAGTGTGGACTTGAAAGTAGTGAAGGACTGTTTGAATGCGATAGAGTGCTCGTTGGAGTGGGACTTTTCCCATTTCTGCTCAGCAACCCTGGAGGTCAGTCTCAGTTCTTTTCAGGCTGGTGTGCCAGGATTGCCTGTTGATTGTGCGAGCTTTGTTATATGTAAGGGGGGTGACCGAATTTAGAGCTGTAGCTGTTGTGGTGCTATATGAAGCAGCAGCAGCATCTGCATTGTGTAAGGAACTTATGTCTGTAAGAGGGAGAAGGGATTAAGAGAGTGAGTGTAGGTCAAGGTGTTTGAGATTTCTGCAAGGGTATGCAAGTTTGTCAAGTGGGGATTGTGCACCGGGAGAGGAGAGGGAAGAGAATGTTAGTAGGTTGTGGTCAGATAGAGGGAGAGGTGAGTTGGAGAGGTTAGATAAGGAACAGAGGCGGATGAAGATGAGGTTCAGTGTGTGGCCATCTTTTTGGGTGGCTGCGGAAGACCATTGAGGAGGAAGGAGGAAGTGAGGGATAGAAGCTTAGAGACAGATGAGTGGGAAGTGTCAATGGGGATGTTGAAGTCACCCATGATGATAGTGGGGATGTCAGCGGAAAGGAAGTGAAGCAGCCAGGTGGTGAAGTGGTCGAAGAAATTGGTGCCTTCAGTGTGAATGTACAATTTTCACAGTCATGAAAATACAGAAAAATCTTTAAATGAGAAGGTGTGTCCAAACTTTTGGTCTGTACTGTATATTGTTATGTTTTATGGCTCGGGCTTATGATGAAGGTTATACATTTTTACTGTGAGTCACAGTGGCTGGGGCAGTAGGGGGGGTCTTTGGGGTTGGTGGAATTTTTTATGGGTGGGAATTTACAGAGATGGTTCCCTTCAGGATGGAATTACTAATTGGCTGATCTGGCACTTAGTGGGGCTCTGGACAGGGGTGTACTCTTGGAGCCAGTGGTGGCGTTTCCTTTACCACTGATTGTGGTGTGGTGCCCTTGAGCTTGGGGTTACGGCTGAGAGTAAAATAATTCTATGGAAAAATGCCTTGTTCTACATGTGCCGGATCTTGTAGCCCCAAGGACCTCCGCCAATTCTTTCATTGGTTATTGTTGTTTGTTAATAAATGGCCGATATGGCAAATTATATCCAAAAAAAAAGTCTCCTGTGTATCATTTATTATAAGTTAAGTGGTATGAGACACTGCTTGGGGAGAAAGAAAATAATTAATATGAGGGATGGTTTCAGGAGAACGATTTGTGCCATACACCGTCATGATCACAGATATATTTTTTTAAATGTCAGAAATGTATTTTTAACATTTTGATTTCTTTGATTAACAGTTCTGCACACAGAGATATTCCCCTAAGGCCACATTCACACATTCAGTATTTGGTCAGTATTTTACATCAGTATTTGTAAGTTAAAACCAGGAGTGGGTGATAAATACAGAAGTAGTCACGTGTTTCTATTATACTTTAACTCTGATTCTTCCACTCCTGGTTTTGGCTTACAGATACTGATGCAAAATACTGACCAAATACCGAATGTGTGAATGTGGCCTAAGAAAGACAAAACCTCACTTCTATTTTTGTAAATATTCAGGTTTCGGATTTTATTAACCTTTATGATTAACCAGCAGCACTGTAGTTGTTCAATACTAAAATTAATCATTAAAAATACAAATTGTGCACTCCGTGTATATCTGTATACTGTATGTATACATCTGCAAAAGTTTGGTTCCCCATCCTTCAAATTTGATATCTATCTATTTATCATTGTGACATTAGAATAAAAATGATGTCACAAGTGATGTGATGACATCACCACATTCTATATCCCAGTGTTCCGTCCTAAGGGAAACCACTGCCTTACAGACTCCCAAGGGTGAGGCAGCCCCTTTTGTTTTTCGTGACAAACGAAGCAAAAATTGATTTTAAAATGGATAATTACAGAAGAGCCCAAAGAGATCGGGTTCTCAGAGAGAAGAGAGGAATAAATGAAGAGCAGGTACCATTGTTCGCTTTAGGGCGAAAAGACTTTATACTACCGGACATTGACACTGACGCCTCAAAAATGGCGCCCAAACGTCAAATTCTAGACAAAATGAGAAAGACCAAAAGACATGAGATCGTTACAGAGAGAAGGAAAATGGAGACCCTCACGGAGTCTCACTCTGCAGCCTCCGCTGAGCTTCAGAAGGCCATTCTTATCTCCTTGAGAAAACTCGGAGATCTGGTCCCTGAAATACGGAGGAGAAACAAAGAAGCCATCCTCAATAAGAGGAGAAACATCAACGCAGAGTTAGAGCTGGAAGAGGTTCTCCAAGAGACACCGAGACAAGTCATATCCTCCAGATCTGAAAGTCTGGAGGCACCGAAACTACAAAGAGCGGCAGCCCAGAAGAGGATCAGGAACAGCAGAGACTGGGTTGTCCAATGTAGAAGACGTCTCATCTATGCCATCCCCATTATAAATGGGAATGGTGCATTACGGAGGTCGAGGTCATCAGCTGAAAACATCTCCATCCCAGAGAACAAACAGCTGAGTGTTTCTCCACCAAACACATCACTGGATACAGATGGACCAGGTAAGATGGAAACTGCTCAGTGTAATAAGACTGGGGGTGAGGAGGATTATACTCCTAATATTATGTACTGGCATCAATTATCAAAAGTGCAGAAAAACTGTCCTTGTTGCCCATAGCAACCAATCACAATGCGGCTTTCATTGTTCCATAGAATGTTAAGAGATGGAATCTATGCTGTGATTCGTTGCTATGGACAGCAGGGACATTTTTATTATTGGACAGTTTTGATAAATGAGAGCCCAAATATTAGACATTTCCTGCTCATTTACATAATTCTATTTAAAATTATAATATTTTCTTTTAGCTATATTTGTTAACCCCTTCTTGTCCGGGTAACCTTTCGTTGTTTTTTCCTTCCTCCTTCGAAAACCCATAACTATTTATTTTTTAATTTGTCTCCCAATGTAGCTGTATGCGGACTTGATTTTTTAGTGGACGAGCTGTAGTTTTGAACATTATTTATTTTACTATTCAATGTTCTTGAAAAAGAATCAAAATGTGGTAAAATTGTGGAAAAAAGTGATTCCGCCATTGTTTTTTTTTACTGTGTTCATTGAGTGGTAAAAATGACCTGACAGAATGATTCTCCATGTCAGTTACAACTATGATAATGCTGAACAGACATAGGGGTTATAATTCACTGAACTGGTAGAAGAAAATTAGGAATTTTATAAAAAATAAATTGGTTTGTGTCCCTATATTCTGAGACATTATATCTTTTGGATTTTGATCGCTGGATGGAGCTGTGCGAGGACTTGATTTAGTTTTTTTTGCGTGACAAGTTGTAGCTTTTATAGATAACTTTCTCGGGTAGACAAGACATTGTGATATCTTTTATTACAATTTATTAGATGTATACTGCGCCCTCACAAAAACACTATTCTGGTCTTTACATTTATTTTCTCATTTCAGTATTTACTGTTTGGGTTAATTAATGTTCCGGATGTGGTTATACTAGATATTCAAATTATTACTATTATTATTATTATTATTATTATTATTAATGGGGAAGTATTTTTTTTACATTTTATTATTTTTTTAACTTTTTTTTGTTACTTCTTTTCTTTAGTCTCCTTTGGGGACTTGAACCTGCGATTTTCTGATCGCTTCTACTAGATACTGTGATAGAACTGTATATAGCGAAATTAAAAATCTCATATGAAAGCCAGGCTGGTCTTAACAGGAAGAGGAAAAGACAGGGGCTTTCAACAGGCTGAGGTAGTCATTTCCAATAATGTGTTCACTAAGGGGTTCAAATTTTTTATATCATCTCAGCAGATGGAATCGATAAGACGCCCTACGACACAATGGACATACCGGCACAAAGCCTTGATGATGCCAGTTTACAGATTTCTGACCCAAGAGAACTGGTCCACACAGACCAACCTATAGACTTTTCCAATCTCGAGTTCTGGAAAGTTCTTGGAAAAGGAAACTATGGAAAAGTAAGTGTCAATTTATATTGTCCGTGTTCCCCAATGTTTCCTGCACCAGATACACAGGAGAGATGTACATATTCATTACAGGATGCTCATATGTAATGATAATTGGGATTAACTAGTGAACTACTACACAGTAATAGATGAGAGTTTGGTCTGATCTGTTGTGATTTTTCTCCAGGTCGTCTTGGCATCAGATCCAGTCAGTGAAGGACTGCTGGCCATCAAAATCATGGACAAAAGTTCTTGTGAGGACTTAATCTCTACAGAGCTAAAAGTCCTGAGAATGGCTGCCGGGTGCCCCTACCTAATGACTATGCGGGCGTTTAGGGAAACACCTACGGAGTATGAAATAGCCATGGACTATATGGCCGGAGGAGACCTGCTTGGCCACATGAAAGATTCAATGATGTTTAACACAAAGACAATAAGGTAAATGTCCGGTACTGAATGTGAATAATCCGCTGCCGGCACATTGTAGTCTTAGATCAATGGACAACGACAACTGGAGAAACTAATGATGTGAAAAGGACACGTGTGTGATCTCCTCATGTTCTCTGTATGATTGTGCATGTAACCACTGATCCATCCTTTCTACTCCACAGACTCTTTGCGGCAGAGATGGTGTGCGGACTCCAGTTCCTGCATGAACGCGGCGTCATACATAGGTAATCATTTCTCCTTCATAAATCTGTCACCTGTGACTCTCTGTTGTCTCCTTACATATCTATTGTAGAAAGTTCTTTCCATGAATTGTCCTCACAATCAGTATCTGATCCTTCTCCCTGCAGTGACCTGAAGCCAGAGAACATCCTCCTTCAAGACACCGGACACATCAAAATCTCAGACTTTGGCTTAGCAGCCACGAATGTGTTTGAGGGTGACATAGTGGAATATACTACTGGCACTAAGGGTTACATAGCGCCCGAGGTAAGGAACATCTCTGTGTGATTGATGTCAATAGTAGGATTGAGGGATAATCTGATCCCAATGTATTCTGCTCATATCTAATCACAGACCGGTCCTCATAGTCTCTGTGTGTAAATCCCCTTCCCGGTATATTCAGATCTCTCCAATCTCATGTTCCCATAGGTAATGGACGGTGAAGGATACAACCATCTGGCAGACTCCTTTTCCTTTGGCGTCATCTTATATATGATGACTGTAGGTGACTGGCCATTCTATACCAGAGGCACAATGGACGAATACCACCAGTCTCTGTATGACGACATCCCTTCTTTTCCACCTGGGATCTGCTGTCATACCATGGATATCATAAAACGGGTGAGTAAGATCAGATGGACAATGATAATGGGGGATTACAAGAAGATATAGAAGATAAGATATGGACAGTCCATAGACATTGTGTAATAATTTATCAGTAATAATACATAATATAATGACTAATGCTTTGTTTTCATTTTCTAGCTCCTCTGCAAAACTCCATCTGCCCGATCTGCCATTACATCATCCATCAGATCGCATCCGTTTTTCTATTCTATAGACTGGAGCGATGTGGAGTCCGGCAGAGCCGACCCACCATTCCCATATTACTATGTAAGTACAGCACATACAGACATCCATAGTGTTATCACTACCCAGTAACACACTTACCCACTATACACCTTATCACTATATCCCCCTAGTACTGTATATACTGTATGTGAGGGGCTGATTCTCAGACGTGTATATTTCTCTTCTTCCAGCAGGAGTATTAGGCTAATAAAAATCAGCCCCATTCCAGTAACATCCAGGAATGAAGATTTACATTAATCGGATGAGACAATTACACTGGACTTTCTTATTTACCGGACTGTGACCAACCTACCGAGCTTCCACCACATAACATCCAAGTAGATTTGAGCACCAAACATCCAGGGATTTATTCCGATCGCCATATTTGGGGTCAGGAAGGAATTTTTTTCCCTTGATATGAGGATGATGCAACAACGAGTCCTCAGGGTTATTTTTCGCCTTCCTCTGGATCAACATAGCAAGTAATTAAAGGCTGAAATTGAAGGACTTCTTTCAGCCATACTTGTTATGTCACCATCTGGATGACTCATCTACAATGTGGTGGTAAGGAGACGACTACAAGATATGGACATAAAGAAGGAAGCGGCTGCTCCTTCTCCTACTTGGCCATGTACAGACAGAAGGAAGCGGCTGCTCCTTCTCCTACTTGGCCATGTACAGACAAAGGAAGCGGCTGCTCCTTCCTCTACCAGGCCATGGTCAGACAGAAGGAAGCGGCTGCTCCTTCCTCTACCAGGCCATGGTCAGACAGAAGGAAGCGGCTGCTCCTTCCTCTACCAGGCCATGGTCAGACAGAAGGAAGCGGCTGCTCCTTCACCTTCCTGACCATGGTCAGACAGAAGGCCATTTGGCTGATCGCGATGCTGTAGGAATCCAGGAAAACTCCAGCTACACAGATCACAAGTCACACATTCCTGCTCTTCTCCTCTCTCATGTGTGATCCAGACCTGGATGTCCAAAAGCGATAGAAGTGGCCGAGGCCTGAGGAGCGGAATCATCATCATCTGCTCCTTTCCACAGAAAGTGACTATATCTACACACTTTCTTTTTATATATTTGCATAATATTAACAACTTTTATGCATAAAAATAAATATATAAAACATCTATGTTGCTTTTGGTTATATTACTGACATGCTTTTTGGTATTTTTATTAATATCATGATAAGGTATTTTGCTGCCTTAGGCACATGACGCAAATGGCTTCCCCACCAAGAAAAGGAATAGGTGAGACTCTATGGTAACTGGACCTCTAACTTCCTCGTCTGATCCATCAGGTAACAAGCTCTGATGAGCACTTCCTTTACAATGTCAGACCCAAGAATAGTCATGGAAACTAATATAGCTTAATTATAATGGGGGCCGTTTGGTTTCAATTAATGAGATACAATAGATGCAGCTTGTAACAAAACCGATGGTTGTTCTACTGCCGTATTCCTGTGTGGCGCCATCCTCTAACAGGGGGCAGACTGTCCATACCCTGCGTATTGCGGGAATTACCGCCAGAACATCGACCTGATTACAGCTCCTCAGCTCCTGTCCTGGGGGCAGCGTTCACATTGTCTTAAAGACACAAATGCATTTCAATGCAGAGAGGGAATGAGAACCAGGGCGCAAGCGTTGAGCGGTGTTAGTGACCCACTGACTCCGCTCACCTTTGTTCCTGTGTACCGGCTGTCAGCATGCTGAATGTTTGCGGCAGGAGGAAGGTGCCAGTTGACTGCAGGCGTTCAATAATGTCAATTTTTTTTCTTAAACTGCTCCCCCCTCAGAGAGGTAGCGTCCTAGGCAGGTGCCTACCCCTTGTCCCGGGCCTGCACTGGTGGTTCAGTTTGGATCCTCTTGCAGGAATAGTGCCATACACTATTGCAGTCAGTACAATGGAAATCATTGACTTGTCAAATTTAAAGGCTTTTTTGCGAAGAAGAGAAAAATGAAGACTGTTTACTGGGTTTTTTCAACCATAGCTGTGATTAAAGCAATGCTCCTTTGCTCATAGGGGAAATCAGTTTTATCAATCGCTTTGTTGGGGAGCTGTCCACTCCATTCTGGTCTTTCGGTCGTCCCACGTTACTTCTGACTCTCAGAATCCTACAGGATCTTATACGCGATGTGGAAGACAATTTCTCTATATAATGAGCCTTAATGTGACTCTCACAAGAATGCAAAGTGAGATTCATTCACCTCTACATCACTAGTCAGAGCTGTAGACACCAGGTTAATTTAATGAAATATCAGACCACCACTTTCAGGCCATATTCACACGTTCAGTATTTGGTCAGTATTTTACCTCAGTATTTCTAAGCCCAAACCAGGTGAGGAACAATCAGAGGAAAAGTATAATAGAAACACGTCACCATTTCTGCAGTTATCACCCACTCCTGGTTTTGCCTTACACATACTGATGTAAAATACTGACCAAATACTGAATGTGTGAACGTGGCATGACATTTATTGCACTAGTCCATGTGCCGTCTGTTTTTAATAACAGTTCCGTGTCTAATCCGTGAGACTCAGAGCAGGTTCTATTCTCATTCATTTTGCAGATCAGACTCAGCCATTAAAGTCTAAGGAAATCCATGTACAACGGATGAAGCACTGAAGACTTTTCTTTTCCTTTAGTGCTCCATCAGTGTTTCATCCATTTTTAATAGATCCATTAATAGTCAATGGATAAATAAAAGTTCAGACTGTCTACCTGCTTCAGTTTTTACAAATGTATGAGGAAAAAATATATCTATACAACACGGATATAAAATGGAGACAATGCGGAGACACATGGGAGAAAAAGGTTCTGTTTTAAAAGGATATAGAAATAGACAAGGATTTGTGAATGTAGCGTCCTCTGAAGAATAGGTAAAATCCATCAAGCTAAAGACAAGACAGACTGATAACTCAGTGAGGAATACAATAGAAGCTGCCTATTGAAGTCTATGGAGAGGCTCCGGACATCACTAGGTAGGCTTCATTTCTACACATGAGCTTGATGCATCATCCATTACTTTTTCTGTACATTTATTAGCATTTGTTATGTTTGTAGCATGGTATTCTACAGTTAGCATTACTAGTCGTATATGCCTTTATATATGACGCGCCCCCTGGGCCGTGTGTGTGGGAATACCCGGAGCCGGGTCTCTGTGTGATGTCAGGGGTTGTAGTCTCCGTGGCGGCGACCCGGTCCCGTGGCTCAGGGTGGTCAAACCAGTGGCGGATCTGTTTACTTGGTTTTTAATGTTGAAATGTCCGACTACGCCACCCGTGGATTGCGGTCACTGAGAACCGCCGCTGCGGGGCAGACCGCTGAGGCTGATATTGTGTGCGCAGCAGGGGGTAGTATAACTCCCCACGGGAGGAGTATAGCCTCAGGGCAGCATGTGTAGATGGTGAGGGTTGTGGTGCATAGGCGCAGCAGAAATGACTCAAAGTCCATGCAGTGCAGTTCAGGGTCTTTACTGTTGGTGATGAAGGAGACCCTGCTGGGAGTACTGGCTAACATTAGAGGTCTGGTCAGTCTGTGAGCGAACAAGAATCCCCCTGGCCAGGTGGAGGTGTAGGCCTTCCCATCTGACTGCACTCTTCCTGGCTACCTTGCTGTAGTCGTGTAGTAGCCCACATCCCTGAGTGTACCGTGTGGTGCTCACCCGTATGGCTGGTGACTTGCGGCCTTTGGTTCCTTCCGCTCCTCGATGGCGGTGCCGGTCCCTTGCGTGTGACTGAGCCTCCGGGCTTTCTACGGCCAGAGGACCTGAAATCCCCTGCCAGGTGGTTACTGCTGCTGGATGTGAATATCCTCACAGCCTCGGACTCCGGTGTCAGGTTCTCTGCGTCTTCTGCCAGGACGAGCTCTGCTGCTCCAGTCCCTGGCTCTCAGCTCCAGTCTCCTACAGGGCTCCTTGCTGCTCTATCCCTCTCTCTGGAACTAACTAACTAACCTCGCCCCAGATCCAGTTTATAAAGGGCAGGTTCCTCCCCTCCCTGGACTGGGGCAGGAGGCGTTGCATGCAAATGTGCTCCTGACCAGGAAAACCCATGATCGCTCTCAGACATGGTATTTCTACCACTGTGGCAACCAGACCCCCTGGGGTGCCACATTCCCCCCTAGTAAACTTTAGTACTCCGGGACTAAACACCTTTTTTTTTTTGAAAACACAAATAACAGGGTATAAACAATAACACAACAATATATGTACAAGGAGTTCAGTCTTGATAGGTCACGGCGCTTCCGTAACCAGGTGTCCATGTCACCCAAGATGCATTTTGAGGGACCCGTCCCAAACCCTCCACGTAGGCCCTGGGGTGGCTACAGGGCATCGATGATCCGGTGTTGGACCACGTCTTCAGCCACCTCCACGGGTTTTTGTTCTGTGGTCTGGCACAAAAGGGGCACTTAACAGGTGCAACTATTTACAAGGTACAGTTCCGGTTATTCATTGTCCATAACCTGTCCGTCCATAGACCCTGTCGGGTAACTTGAGAAACATAATCAGTATTCAGGTAACAAACATAAAACATTACAACATTTGCAATATACAGGTATATATCATTTCTCCTAGATTCTCCAGCGAGCTGGCTTCTGACCTCTAGTGCTCCTTGTGGACCTACGTAACACACTATCTGGTGGTGTTCTTTCTGGGTCCCCTGTTTCCACCCCTTATGTAGTGGGCTCGCTAGTGTCTGCAGTACAGGTGTTTGGAGATGTTAGGGTCGGTTGGGCAGCTTTCTGCGTACTCTTTGGCTTACCACGGGCACGGCAGGCTCACTACTAGCAGAGGGTTGATTCTCCTGGGCTGCTGGTATGGAATCCTCTGCCTCCGGGGCCGGTTGCTCTTCCAACACTACTTGCTCTTCTGTAGGCCCTTGAGGGGCTGGCTGGAGAAAGGTAAGGACGGGTACCACAATAGCGTTGTTAATTTGTGTCCAGTACCGGGGAAATTCTCCGAGTACTGTACTGACCATTTCTTCCCTTTCCTCTGCGGGTTGAGGGCTATCTTAGTCTTATTCAGTGCTTTGCAGCTGCTCGGGACACTTCTTCAGGTGGTCTCTAGAGACAGTGGCTGTGTTCTCTCCTCCATCCTTACTGATAACGCATACTTTCGGGTTTTCATGACTTGAGGGCAGTACTGTGTACGGGTCTTTCTCCCACTGGTCATCCAACTTATGGAGCCGCCTCTTCCTCTTCAAGACCTGCTCTCCAGGTGCCAGGGGAACAGAGGGAGCATGCTGGTTGTAAGTCCTCTCTTGCCTTTCTCTTGCTTGAGACAAACTTCTCTCAACACTCTCCTGCACTTTCCGGTACTGCTGCTGCCATTCTGTATCCCAGTCTGCCTCTGGCGAGGTGTCCTCGGGTCTCAGAACTCCCATATCCAGGTCAATAGGCAGCTTACCAGGTCTTGCTCTCATTAGGTAAGCCGGGGTGCAGTTGGTGGAATTTACTGGGATGTGGTTATACAAGTCCACCAGATCAGGCAGTTTTTCAGGCCACAGACTGCGTTCTTCCAGGGGCAACATTTTCAGCAAGTCTATCACCACCTGGTTCATCTTCTCGCACAATTCGTTGGTTTGGGGGTGATAGGGCATTGTCCTTATCTTCTTGCAGCCATAGAGGTTGCAGAACTCCTGGAAGACCTCCGCTTCGAAGGCTGGACCTTGGTCAGTCAACACTTGCTCCGGATACCCGTGTGGATGGCAGAAGTGCTGCTGGAAGGCTCTAGCTGCTGTCTGAGCTGTTAAGTCCTTGACAGGGACCACCACCAGGAACTGGGAGTAGTGGTCTACGATGGTGAGGGCGTAGACGTACCCGGACCTACTTGGAGCCAGCTTCACATGGTCCAGGGCTACCAGTTCTAGTGGCTGCTTGGTGATGATGGGCTGCAGGGGAGTCTTCTGGCTGGCACGGTCCTTTCTTCTCAGGTTGCACGGGCCGCAGTCTCTGCACCATCTCTCAATGGCCCCTCTCATGCCTACCCAGAAGAACCGTTCACGCAACAGGAACTCCAACTTCTTCCATCCAAAGTGCCCTGCTCCGTCGTGGTATGCCTCCAGGACCATAGCCGCGTCTCGTCTCGGGACCCCTACCTGCCAGGTCAGCTCATGTGTCTGGGAGTTAACAATTCTCCAGCACAGCTTCCCCTTGTTGAGAAACAGTTTACTCTTCTCCTTCCACAGCTGTTTGGTCTCTTCCGGAGCGTCTGGGTCAAGGCGGGCATCAGCCTGTGTCAGCATCTCTTTTACCAGGCGGACGGCTGGGTCACTGTCTTGCGTCTCCGCCCAGCTGTAGTGGGGTAAGGGATTGAACAGAGTGCTTGTCCCTTACACAGTGGGAACACTGGGTAATCTCGTGACGGTGGAACGCAGGGAGTTCAATCTCTTCCAGTTCTTCTGGATCTTCCCCCCCGTCCGGCAAGTTCGGCATCCTGGACAGGGTGTCTGCGTTGGCATTTGTGCGTCCCGCCTGGTATTTGATGGTAAATTCATAGTTGGATAGGCGGGCCATCCATCTCTGCTCCAGGGCACCAAGTTTCGCAGTATCCAGGTGTGTCAACGGGTTGTTGTCGGTGTACACGGTGAACTTGGAAGAGGCAAGGTAATGTTTAAAGCGTTCTGTAACTGCCCACACCACTGCCAGGAACTCTAGCTTGAAGGAGCTATAATTTTGGGGTTTCTCTCTGTTGGCCGGAGTTTCCTGCTGGCATAAGCGATTACCCGTTCTCTGCCCTGTTGGATCTGGGACAGCACCGCCCCTAGCCCGATGTTGCTCGTGTCCGTGTGGAGGATGAAAGGCTGGCCGTAATCAGGGTAAGCCAGGACCTCATCCCCCGTGAGGGCCATCTTCAGCTGGCGGAAAGACTCATCCTCCAGCTTGTCCCATTTGAAGGGTGGCTTCTGATTCTTGGTCTTTGACTGACCCAACAAGAGGTTTTGCATAGGGGCTGCCATTTTGGTGAACCCGGGGATGAATCTTCGGTAGTAGCCTACCAACCCGAGGAACTGCCGCACTTCCTTTATGCTGGAGGGTCTTGGCCAGTCCTTAATCACTGTAATTTTATCAGGTTCTGGAGCTACTCCGTCAGCACTCACCACGTGTCCCAGGTACTGTACTTTTGGTTTCAGTAGATGACACATGGAGGGTTTCACCTTTAGGCCGTAGCCTGCCAGGGCGTCAAACACCTCTGCCAGGTGTTTCAGATGGTCCTCATATGTTTTGGAATACACGATGACATCGTCCAGGTATAGCAGGACCGTCTCGAAATTCCTGTGCCCCAGGCAGCACTCCATCAACCGCTGGAAGGTTCCTGGTGCGTTGCAGAGCCCGAACGGCATACAGTTGAATTCGCTGAGAACCATCGGGGTGGTGAACGCGGTCTTCTCCTTGTCTGCCTCTGCTACAAGAACCTGCCAGTACCCGCTAGTAAGATCCAAAGTGGAGAAGAAGTTAGCAGACTTTAATGCAGCTAAAGATTCCTCTATCCTAGGTAACGGGTACGCATCTTTGTGTGTGATACGGTTGACCTTTCTGTAATCTACACAAATTCTCATGGTGCCATCTTTCTTTTTCACAAGAACTAGTGGAGCTGCCCAGGGGCTACAGCTGTCCCTGATTACCCCAGCCTCCTTCATGTCTCGCAACATCCCCTTGGCATTCTGATAGTGTGCAGGGGGTACAGGTCGGTATCTTTCCTTTATGGGTGGATGGTCTCCTGTGGGGATGTGGTGTTCTACCCCCCTTTACTTGCCCAAAGTCTAGCGGGTGTTTGCTAAAGACTCTTTCGTACTCCTGCACCACCCGGTAGATTCCCTGTTTTTGGTGTGAGGGAGTGGAGTCGGTGCCCACATGCAGCTTCTGACACCAGTCCTCCATTCGTTTCTTGGAGCCGTTACCCTCCTCTAGTTGAGATGGAGGCAAGGGTTTCACGGCCTTTATGGAGTTTTGGTTAACGGTGAACAATTTGGCTAGAGTGGCATACCGGGGCAAGTATACTTCTCTTTCCCCAATGTTTAGGATGCGGATGGGTACCCTCCCATGGCGTACATCGACCACCCCCCGTGCCGTCAAAATGGTGGGCCTACTGTCTGAGTAGACGGGTTCTACCATGGCTTGGTAGTCCCTTCCTCTTAACCCGATTGCAGTCCGGCACCAGATCATCATCTCACTCTTTGGGGGCATGGCGATAGGGAACAGGTCACTCATCCTTACACTACCAATCTCACCACCAGACAGTTCTACCTGCTGCCTTTTCATCAGGGCTCTGATCTCTTTTTGTGGGACACGCTACTGGCTGGAGCTGGCGTTCACCGCAACCTGCTGTAATATGAGAATTATCTCTGCAAGACAATTTTCAATAACATTAGTACCCAAGGTTATCTTAGGGTGGCTTTCACGACGGTCAATGTCCACAATAATCAGTCCTTGCGCTGGCAGTTCAACTTTACCAATCTTTATGGTCACCTCCTTGAATCCCACCTGCGGCACGGGCTGACCATGGCTGGCGATGATGCTCAAATCGTCATCTGGGTAGCGGGTAATATCTGAGTCATTCCAGTACCGCTTAAAGAGCACATAGGGGATGGTGGTTACCTGTGACCCGGTGTCCAGTAGTGCACTCATAGGAATGCCATCCAGCACCACAGGCAAGACCGGTCATCCCCCTATGTACTTATCATGCCAGCTCGATGGGCCTGATGATCTTATGCCTGGGGGTCGGCCCTCTGCCCCAGGTCGGGCCCATTTAAATGACAGTACCTTGCCATATGTCCTGGTTGGTTGCAGTGGCGGCAGATGGGTTGTCAGTCCTGGTCATAGCGGTCGCTGGGCCTTCCTCTGGACGATGGGATCCTCCTCCGTTGGCTCCAAGGGACGTCCTCCGGACTGGAAGCCAGCTGGATCTTTCCTGGGGAAGACACCTGTAAAGACTGCACAGTTCTGGTTAGCGCGGCAACGCTTTTGGTCAGTTCTTGGACCTAATGGTGCAGGTCTACAGCCGGGGCTTTGTCCAAAGCCTGTGCATCAGCTCCCACAGGCTCTGCAGGCAAGGGCGCCGCCTCCTGGTGATAGGTGATAGCAGGGCGCCTGTGGGTTACAGCGCAAAGTCCAAATCAAGGTTCTGCAAGGCCATTACACGCAACTGGGTTCGGTGGGCGCTGGACAGTAGACCCTCAATGAACTGTTCAGTCAACAGCTTATCCTCATTGCGCACGCTGTCAGGGTCTGCCTACTTAATGGCTCTCAGGGCCTCCTGCAAATTCATAGCATAGTCCCGTATACTGTCTTGTGCCCGCTGTTTGCATCCATAAAATTTTAGCTTGATCTCTGCTGAGGTGCGGGTATCAAAAGTGTCCTTTAGACGGGCCAGTATTTCCTTTACAGTCCCCTTTTCCCTGGCTGACCAGGACTTCACTTCTCTTTGGGCTGCTCCAATTAACTGACCTATCAGGATGCTCACTTTATGTTCCTCGGACAGGGGGGTATACTTTGAATAGGCTATACAGTCTTTCTTTAAAGTTGCTCAGGGTATGCGACTCCCCTGAGTACTGGGGTAACCATGACGCTCCAGGGATATACGGCATCGTGAACGGCATCACTGCGGCAGCAGCCGCGCTGGCGGTGGGAGCTCCCTCCATTCCTGGTGTCTTCCTCCCCCCTAGTTAACCGTGGCCTACCTTCCATTGCTTCTTCTCATAGGCTGCGGCTCCGCAGGCAATCGTCGGGGTCGAGGACCTTGCGTCGCGCGTTGGTGACGTCGGCGTCCGCTGGGCTCCTTCCAGGACCTTGCGCAGTGTCAGGACGTAAGGCGGGGCTTCAGCTCTTTCGCGCTTTTGGCGTCCACGCCCCTCTTCTTCCCACGCGGCGTCCCAAAAATGGCGCCCAATAGCGGGAAAATGGCTGCGGATGGCGGGAAAACATCTGCGGATGGCGGGAAACTTCACCACGGTAAGTATCACAGTCTTTCTTCAGGCACGCAGTACCCGGTGGTTGCGGGCACGAGATCCTGCCGACTACGCCAAAGTTGATGCGCCCCCTGGGCCGTGTGTGTGGGAATACCCAGAGCCGGGTTTCTGTGTGATGTCAGGGGTTGTAGTCTCCATGGCGGCGAGCCGGTACCGTGGCTCAGGGTGGTCAAACCAGTGGTGGATCTGTTTACTTGGTTTTTAATGTTGAAATGTCCGACTACGCCACCCGTGGATTGCGGTCACTGAGAACCGCCGCTGCGGGGCAGACCGCTGAGGCTGATGTTGTGTGCGCAGCAGGGGGTAGTATATCTCCCCACGGGAGGAGTATAGCCTCAGGGCAGCGTGTGTAGATGGTGAGGGTTGTGGTGCATAGGCGCAGCAGAAATGACTCAAAGTCCGTGCAGTGTAGTTCAGGGTCTTTACTGTTGGTGATGAAGGAGACCCTGCTGGGAGTACTGGCTAACATTAGAGGCCTGGTCAGTCTGTGAGCGAACAAGAATCCCCCTGGCCAGTTGGAGGTGTAGGCCTTCCCATCTGACTGCACTCTTCCTGGCTACCTTGCTGTAGTCGTGTAGTAGCCCACGTCCCTGAGTGTACCGTGTGGTGCTCACCAGTATGGCTGGTGACTTGGGGCCTTTGGTTTCTTCCGCTCCTCGATGGCGGTGCCGGTCCCTTGCGTGTGACTGAGCCTCCGGACTTTCTACGGCTAGAGGACCTGAAATCCCCTGCCAGGTGGTTTCTGCTGCTGGATGTGAATATCCTCACAGCCTCGGACTCCGGTGTCCGGTTCTCTGCGTCTTCTGCCAGGACGAGCTCTGCTGTTCCAGTCCCTGGCTCTCGGCTCCTGTCTCCTACAGGGCTCCTTGCTGCTCTGTCCCTCTCTCTGGAACTAACTAACTAACCCCGCCCCAGTTCCAGTTTATAAATGGCAGGTTCCTCCCCTCCCTGGACTGGGGCAGGAAGCGTTGCATGCAAATGTGCTCCTGACCAGGAAAACCCATGCTCGCTCTCAGATATGGTATTTCCACTGTAGTAACCAGACCCCCTGGGGTGCCACATATACATATATTTTCACACTTTTTGAATGGGCTATGTATGGACTAGCTTTAGTTGTACTCAGGGCCTGTTTTAGAGATAGTGGGGCCCCAAATGCTAACATATTGCACCATCACACAGAAATATTTTGGTTGTATTTACATGCGCTGAGTTCAGGCCATTAAACGTCCGCGATCGACAATATTGAAGTCATTCGACGCTTGTTTCCCGGCTTCTTTACACCGGCTGAGGAAGAATGATGGGGACAGAACAGTCACTAGTAGATCAATCTGTCCCCCTACAGCAGGGGTCTCAACCTCGGCTGGGTATATGGGCCGCACATGGAAAAAATTTGAATTTGGGGGGCCGCATTCTTTGTTCAATGTGACATTTTTAGTGATACCATTTTTTTTGTATACACCTTTTGAACATTTTTGCCGTGTTTATTTTTTTATGGCTTGGGTTGTTACGGATGTGGCGATAATAAACGTGCACTTTTTTGTGTTTACTTTAGTTTACATATAAAACAGCATTTTTAGTGCCCAATATTTTTTAATGCTTTATTTTATTTTTTATTTTTTTACAATTTTATTTCCCCCAATTGGCCACATACAGTAATATTGTCTTACAATTAGCATCATATAGTAATAATGGAAAACATCTTGTAGTAATGTTCCCCATCCAAGTCCCCATCTTGTACTAATGTGCCCCATCCAGGTCCCCATCCTGTGGCAACGTTCCCCATCCTGGCGCCCATCTTGTACTAATGTGCCTCATCCAGGTCCCCATCTTGGGGCTATGTGCCCCATCCAGGTCCCCATCCTGTGGCAATGTTCCCCATCCAGGTCCCCATCTTGTGGCTCTGGTCCCCATCTTGTGGCTCTGTGCCCCATCCAGGTCCCCATCTTGTGGCTCTGTGCCCCATCCAGGTCCCCATCTTGTGGCTATGTGCCCCATCCAGGTCCCCATCCTGTGGCAA
The DNA here is from genome assembly GCF_046119375.1 of Phyllobates terribilis. Taxonomy (NCBI): domain Eukaryota; kingdom Metazoa; phylum Chordata; class Amphibia; order Anura; family Dendrobatidae; genus Phyllobates; species Phyllobates terribilis. The sequence continues at coordinate 1,270,349 of NW_027363046.1, forward strand.
CGTTCCCCATCCTGGCGCCCATCTTGTACTAATGTGCCTCATCCAGGTCCCCATCTTAGGCCTATGTGCCCCATCCAGGTCCCCATCCTGTGGCAATGTTCCCCATCCAGGTCCCCATCTTGTGGCTCTGGTCCCCATCTTGTGGCTCTGTGCCCCATCCAGGTCCCCATCTTGTGGCTCTGTGCCCCATCCAGGTCCCCATCTTGTGGCTATGTGCCCCATCCAGGTCCCCATCCTGTGGCAACGTTCCCCATCCTGGCGCCCATCTTGTACTAATGTGCCTCATCCAGGTCCCCATCTTGGGGCTATGTGCCCCATCCAGGTCCCCATCCTGTGGCAATGTTCCCCATCCAGGTCCCCATCTTGTGGCTCTGGTCCCCATCTTGTGGCTCTGGTCCCCATCTTGTGGCTCTGTGCCCCATCCAGGTCCCCATTATGTGCCCCATCCAGGTCCACATCTTGAGGCTATGTGCCCCATCCAGGTCCCCATCCTGTGGCTATGTGCCCCATCCAGGTCCCCTCTTGTGGCTATGTGCCCCACCCAGGTCCCCTCTTGTGGCTCTGTGCCCCATCCCGGTCCCCATGTTGTGGCTCTGTGCCCCCTGTGCTGTTCTTCACACATATAAAATAGAAAAAAAAAAAGATGATTCTCACCTGTCCTCCGTTCCCTCGGCGGCCTTCCTGCAGATGTGGCCCGCAGGCACCACAGAGTCCGACCCCTTGACGATCCCGACCTGGTCCAGGAGGAGCCGCCGACAGCAGCGCTGCATTGCCGCACAGAGACTGTCTCCCAGCACAGCATTTTCAATGTCAGCCGCCGGCCAATCAGAGGCCAGCAGCTGACATCTGCATATGGCAATGACATCATACTCGCTGCGCCGACACGCAGATATCAGCTGCTGGCCTCTGATTGGCCAGCGGCTGGCATTGGAAATGCAGTGCTGGGAAACAGTCTCTGTGTGGCAATTCAGCGCTGCTGTCGGCGGCTCCTCCTGGACCAGGTCGGGATCATCAAGGGGTCTGTGCCTGCGGGCCGCATAAAGCAGCCTCAGGGGCCACATGCGGCCCGCGGGCCGCGTGTTTGAGACCCCTGCCCTACAGTATCATTTTATTAGCAGTACATCTGCAGTTTTCACTGGGCGATGTGCTGCTGAGAACAATGAGCTTTGTTTTGGCATAAACAATCCAATCACTCGATGAATAGGCAGCATTGTGCTCCTTAAGTACAATATGCCCCATAGTCCTCCATATAGTATAATGTGCCCCATAATCCTCCATAGAGTATAATGTACTCTCCATAGTTCTCAATACTGTATAATGCAGCCCTCATATAGTACAATGCACTCCCCATAGTCCTCAATACAGTACAATGCAGCCCCCATAGAGTATAATGCTGCCCCATAGAGTACATATACTATAATGCACCCCCCATAGCCCTCCAGCCTTGTGACCACCATGTTCTCAATGATGTAAAAAAATAAATACAATACTCACCTCTCCACGTTCCCCCACTGCTCCGATCTGTGCAGCATGTCTGCTTGGCCTCAGCAGCTCCACTGCCTGGCACACAATTAAGTGACATAAATGACGCGCCCCCTGGGCCGTGGGGAGACCCGGAGCCGGGCCTGTAGATGCTGGGGGTTGTAGTCACTGTGGCAGCGACCCGGTCCGTGACCCAGGGCGGTCAAACCAGGGTAGTCTATGTGTCTCAGTTATTGATAGTCTGACTATGCCACCTGTGGATTGCGGTTATTGGTAACTGCCGCTGCAGGGCAGTCCGCTGAAGCTGGTGGTATGCGCAGCAAGGTAGTGTAACTCCTCACAGGAAGAGTGTAGCTTCAGGGCAGCGTGTATGGATGATGGTGGTAATAGTGCCTGGATCAGTAATAATAACACGGAGTCTTTGCAGTGCAGTCCTAGGGTCTTTACTGGTGGTAATTATATAGGCCCCAACGGGAGTACTTGCTAGGGATGAGGGCCTGGTCAGTCTGGGAGCAATCCTAGAATCCCCTGGCCAGGTGGAGTTGTAGGCCTGCCGTTCCGACTGTACTCTTTTGGCTATCCCGCTTATAGTCGTGTTGTAGCCCACGTCCCTGAGTGTAACGTGCTGCTCACCCGTATGGCTGGCGACTCGGATCCCGTGTATTCCTTGCTCCTCTGTGGCGGTACTGGTCCTTTCGTGTGGCTGAGCCTCCGGGCTTCTGTGAGCCAGGAGACCTGCAATCTCCTGCCTTGCGGTTTCTGCTGCTGGATATACAATCCTCACAGCCTCGGACTCCGGTGTCAGGTCTTCTGTATCCACTGGCCAGGACGAGCTCTGCACAGCTCCAGTCCTCAGCTCCTTGCTCCTTAGTCCTAACTGACTCCTGACACTGAACTAGACTCTCACTAGACTGACTAACCCCGCCTCCAGATCCAGTTATATAGGGCAGGATCCTCCCCTTTTCTGGTCTGGAGCAGGAGGTGTTGCTTGTCGTGTGTTCCCTGACCAGGAATTTCCTGTTTTGCTCCCAGACATGGTATTACTACCACTGTGGCAACCAGACCCTCTGGGGTGCCACATTCCACCCTAGTAAATTTCAGTACTCCGGGACTGAACATATTTTGCAAAAATACAACAAGTAACAATACATTAACATATTTACAACCATTAGAGTCTTTAAAGGTCACGGTATCATCCGCAACCAGGTGTCCATTTCACTGAAACAAGGTGCAATCTGAGGGACCCGTCCCAAACCCTCAACGTAGGCCCTAGGGTGGCTACAGGGCATTGATGATCCGGAGTTGGACCACATCTTCAGCCACCTCCACGGGTTTTTGTTCTGTGGTCTGGCACAAAAGGGGCACTTTACAGGTGCAACTATTTACAGGCAGAGTTTTTGGTTATTCATTGTCCATAACCAGAAAGTCTTTTTGGACCCTGTAGGGTAACTGGAAAAACATATTCATTACACACACAAAACAATTCAACATTACAGTTATAGTTACATTTAAATTTTCCAACGAGCAGGAATTTGACCTCTGGTGATTCTGGTGGACCTGCGTAACACACTGTCTGTCTGTGTTCCACTCTGGTCCCCTTTCCCTACCCCTGGTGTGGTGGGCACTGTTTGACCTGCACTACTGGTATTTTGAGGTGTCACTGGTAGGTTGGGCAGCTTCCTACGGATCCTTTGGCTTACTGTGGGTACGACAGGCTCGCTACTAGCAGAGGGTAGATTCTCCTGGTCTGCTGATGAGGAATCTTCTGTCTCCGGGGCCAATGGTTCTTCCAACTCTACTGAGACTTCTGTAGGTGCTTGAGGGGCTGGTTGGAGAAATGTAAGGACAGGCACAACAATGGCATTATTCACTTGTGTCCATGACCGGGGAAATTCTCCGAGTACCGTGCTGACCAATTCTTCCACTTCCTCTGCGGGTTGAGGGATATCTTGGACTTCTTCGGCGTGCTGTAGCTGCTCGGGACATTTCTTCAGGTGGTCTCTGGAAACTGTTGCTGTTGTCTCACCTCCGTCCTTACTTATGAGGCACACCTTGGTGTTATCATGACTTGATGGTAGAATGGTGTACGGCTCTTTTTCCCACTGGTCATCCAACTTGTGGAGTCGCCTCTTCCTCTTTAGGAATTGCTCTCCAGGTGACAAGGGGGCAACAGGTGCATGTTGATTGTAAGTCCTCTCTTGCCTTTCTCTTGCTTGGAACAGACTTCTTTCAACACTTTCCTGTACCTTGCGGTATTGCTGTTGCCGCTCAGTGTCCCAATCTGTGTCTGGTGAGGCGTCCTCTGGTGTCAGAACTCCCATATCCAGATCTATGGGCAGCTTACCAGGTCTCGCTCTCATCAGGTAAGCTGGTGTGCAGTTGGTGGAATTCACTGGGATATGATTGTAGAGGTCCACTAGGTCTGGCAACTTTTCTGGCCACAGACTGCGTTCCTCCAGGGGAAATGTCTTCAGTAGGTCTATCACCACCTGGTTCATCTTTTCACACATCCTGTTGGTCTGGGGGTGATAAGGCGTTGTCCTGATCTTCTTGCCGTACAGGTTGCAGAACTCCTGGAATACCTCCGCTTCGAAGGCCGGACCTTGGTCAGTTAGCACACGTTCTGGGTAACCATGCGGGTGGCAGAAGTGCTGTTGGAAAGCTCTGGCTGCTGTCTGAGCTGTTTGGTCCTTGACTGGCACTACTACCAGAAACCGGGAGTAGTGGTCTACGATGGTGAGAGCGTAGACATAGCCTGACCTGCTTGGGGACAGCTTCACATGGTCTAGGGCTACCAGTTTGAGCGGCTGCTTGGTGATAATGGGCTGCAGGGGAGCCCTCTGGCTGTCACGGTCTTTCCTTCTCAGGTTGCACGGTCCGCAGTCTCGACACCACCTCTCCATTGCTCCTCTCATGCCGACCCAATAGAACCGTTCACGCAGCAGGACTTCCAGCTTTTTCCATCCGAAGTGTCCTGCTCCATCGTGGTACGCTTCCAAGACCATAGACGCGTCCCGCCTCGGGACTACCACCTACCAGACCAGCTCATGCGTCCGGGAGTTGACAGTTCTTCGACACAGCTTCCCTTCATAGATGAACAGCTTACTCTTCTCTTTCCACAGCTGTTTGGTCTCCTCTGGAGCATCTGGGTCAGGGTATGAGTCAGCTCGTGTCAGCAACTCTTTGACTAGGTGGACGGCCGGGTCACTGTCTTGTGTTTCTGCCCAGCCTTGGTGGGGCAAGGGATTGAACGTGGCCTATTTGGTGGAAGAGTACCTGTCTTTCACACAGTGGGAGCACTGAGTTATCCCATGACGGTGGAAAGCGGGGATTTCTATCTCTTCCAGTTCTTCTGGGTCTTCTCCCCCATCTGGCAAGTTAGGCATCCTGGACAGTACATCTGCATTGGCATTCTTGCGCCCAGCCCGGTACTTGATGGTGAACTCATAATTGGAGAGTCGGGCCATCCATCTCTGCTCCAGGGCACCAAGTTTCGCAGTGTCCAGGTGTGTCAGAATGTTTTTGTCTGTGAATACAGTGAACTTGAAGAGGCGAGGTAATGTTTAAAGCGCTTTGTCACTGCCCATACCACTGCGAGGAACTCTAGCTTGAAGGAGCTGTAATTTTCAGGGTTCCTTTCTGTGGGCCGGAGCTTCCTGCTGGCATAAGCGATTACCCGTTCTCTGCCCTGCTGGATCTGGGACAGCACCGCTCCCAGTCCCACGTTGCCCGCGTCCGTGTGGAGGATGAAGGGCTGGCCATAATCAGGGTAAGCCAGGATCTCGTCCCCCGTGAGGGCCATTTTCAGCTGGTGGAAGGACTCATCTTCCAGCTTGTCCCATTTGAATGGCGGCTTCTGGTTTTTGGCCTTCCTGGACTGGCCTATCAGGAGGTCCAGCATGGGTGCCGCCATCTTGGTGAGGCCTGGAATAAATCTTCGGTAGTAGCCTACCAACCCGAGGAACTACCGCACTTCCTTTACGGTGGAGGGTCTTGGCCAGTCCTTGATTACTGTGATTTTATCGGGATCTGGAGCTACACCGTCAGCGCTCACCCCGTGCCTCAGGTACTGTACCTTGGGCTTCAGCAGATGACATTTTGAGGGCTTCACCTTTAGACCAAAGCCAGCCAGGGAGTCAAACACTTCCGCCAGGTGCTTCAGATGGTCCTCATACGTCTGGGAGTATACAATGACGTCATCCAGGTACAGCAGGACTGTCTCGAAATTCTTATGTCCCAGACAGCACTCCATCAACCGCTGGAAGGTTCCTGGGGCGTTGCAGAGCCAGAATGGCATGCAGTTGAACTCGCTGAGGCCCATCAGGGAGGTGAATGCGGTCTTTTCCTTATCCGCCTCTGCTACAGGAACCTGCCAATACCCACTAGTAAGATCCAAAGTGGAGAAATAGTTAGCAGACTTTAATGCAGCTAGTGATTCCTCTATTCTGGGTAACGGGTATGCATCTTTGTGTATTATGCGGTTGATTTTACTGTAGTCTACACACATTCTCATAGTGCCATCCTTTTTCTTTACAAGAACTAATGGAGCTGCCCAGGGGCTACAACTGTCTCTTATTACCCCAGCCTCCTTCATTTCTCGCAACATCCCTTTGGCATTTTGGTAGTGTGCAGGGGGTACAGGCCAGTACCTTTCTTTAATGGATGGATGGTCTCCCGTGGGGATATGGTGTTGAACCCCTTTTACCTGCCCGAAGTCAAGTGGATGTTTACTGAAGACCCTTTCGTATTCCAGTACCACCCGGTACACTCCTTGTTTTCGGTGTGGAGAGGTGGAGTCAGTGCCCACATGCAGCTTCTGGCACCAGTCCTCCATTTGTTCCTTGGAGCCGTTATCCTCTGCCTGTTGGGATGGAGACAAGGGTTCCACTGTCTTTATAGAATTCTGGTTGACAGTGAACTGTTTGGCTAGAGTGGCATACCGGGGCAAATGGACTTCTCTCTCCCCAATGTTTAGGATGCGGACGGGTACCCTCCCATGGCGGACATCAACCACCCTCTGGGCTGTCAAAATGGTGGGCCTACTGTCAGAGTAGACGGGCTCTACCATGGCCTGGTAATCTCTACCCCTTAGACCAATAGCTGCCCGGCACCATATCATAATTTCACTTCTTGGGGGCATGGCAATAGGAAATGGGTCACTCATCCTGACACTGCCAATTTCACCACCAGACAGTTCTACCTGTTGTCTTTTCATCAGGGCTCTGATCTCTCTTTGTAGAACCGGCTGCTGGCTGGATCTGGCGGTCTCCGCAACCTGCTGTAACAAGACAATTATCTCTGCAAGACAATTTTCAATGACATTAGTGCCCAAGGTTATCATGGGATGACTTTCTCAGCGATCAATGTCGACAATAATCAGTCCTTGTGCTGGCAGTTCCACTTTGCCAACTTTATGGTCACTTCTTTGAACCCCACCTGAGGTACTGGTTGACCATTGCTGGCATAAATACTCAAATGTTCATCTGGATGGCGGGTAATATCAGAGTCAGTCCAGTACCGTTTGAAAAGAATGTAGGGGATGGTGGTCACTTGGGATCCAGTGTACAGCAACGCGCTCATTGGAAAGCCGTCCAGCACGACAGGTAGGACCGGTCGTCCTCCCACATATTTGTCTCGCCAGCTTGATGGGCCTGGTGGTCTTATGCCTGGGGGTTGGCCCTCTGCCCCAGGTTTTGCTTGTTTAAATGACAGTACCTTGCATAATGTCCTGGCTGATTGCAGCGGCGGCAGATGGGTTGTCCGTCCTGGTCGTAGCGATCGCTGTTCCTCCCTCTGGATGGTGGAATCCTCTTCTGTTGGCGCCACGGGATGTCCTCCGGACTGGAAGCCAGCTGGATCTTTCCTTTGGGATACACCTGCAAGGACTGTACAGTTTTGGTTAGTGCTGCTACACTTTTAGTTAGCTCTTGGACCTGATGGTGCAGGTCTGTTGACGGGGCACTGTCCAGAGTTTGCGCATCAGCTCCTACAGGCTTCGGGGAAAAGGGTGCCACCTCCTGGTGGTAGGTGATATCTGGGCGGCGGTGAGCTGTAGCGCCACCTGGTGCTGGTTCTCGTAGCACCCGGATGGCCCTGTCCTTAAACTTAGCAAAGTCTAAGTCAGGGTTTTGCAGAGCCACTATGCGCAGCTGGGTTCGGTGGGCGCTGGACAGTAAACCCTCAATAAACTGCTCAGTTAACAGTCTGTTTTCATCACGCACACTGTCAGGGTCTACCTGTTTGATGGCCCTCAGCGCCTCCTGCAGGTTTAAAGCATAGTTCCGTACACTGTCCTGTGCCCGTTGTCAGACCATGCCCCGTTGAGATGGTTGAGGGAAAAGAGGGGTAACAATGCCAGGGTAACTAGATGGTTCCTAGCTCTTCAGGACTTCAACTTTCACGTAGAGCATAGGCCTGGGAAGTTACATGGGAACGCTGATGCCCTTTCCCGTTTTAGGTCAATTAGGATTACCATAATTTTTAATATCTGCCAAATGCCAGAATAAGGAGAGAGAGAATGTATTAAGGCATTTAAAAAAACGGGAAAGGTTTATTCTGATTTCATGTCAGATATTGAGAAAAACATGCATATGTGTCTTTTTATATAGTGTATGTAAACTTCTGGTTTCAACTGTACATCTTGGGCCTCTTCCTTGTATAATGTGCTCTATTCTGTGCCCTTTCCTGGTATTACAGTTATATGAAAAAGTTTGGGCACCCCTATTAATCTTAAGCTTAATGTTTTCTTAAAATTGGTGTTTTTGCAACAGCTATTTCAGTTTGATATATGTAATAACTGTTGGACACAGTAATGTTTCTGCCTTGAAATGAGGTTTATTGTACCAACAGAAAATGTGCAATCTGCATTCAAACAAAATTTGACAGGTGCATAAGTATGGGACCCTTATCATTTTCTTGTTTTAAATACTCCTACCTACTTTTTACTGACTTACTAAAGCACTTTTTTTGGTTTTGTAACCTCATTGAGCTTTGAACTTCATAGCCAGGTGTATGCAATCATGAGAAAAGCTACTTAAAGTGGCCACTTGCAAGTTGTTCTCCTGTTTGAATCTCCTCTGAAGAGTGGCATCATGGGCTCCTCAAAACCACTGTCAAATGATCTGAAAACAAAGATTATTCAACATAGTTGTTCAGGGGAAGGATACAAAAAGCTGTCTCAGAGATTTAACCTGTCAGTTTCCACTGTGAGGAACATAGTAAGGAAATGGAAGAACACAGGGACAGTTCTTGTTAAGGCCAGAAGTGGCAGGCCAGAAAGGCAGAGAAGAAGAATGGTTAGATCAGTCAAGGACAATCCTCAGACCACCTCCAGAGAGCTGCAGCATCAACTTGCTGCAGATGGTGACACTGTGCATCGGTCAACTATACAAAGCACTTTGCACAAGGAGAAGCTGTATGGGAGAGTGATGCGAAAGAAGCCGTTTCTGCAAGCACGCCACAAACAGAGTCAGCTGAGGTATGCAAAAGCACATTTGGAGAAGCCAATTTCTTTTTGGAAGAAGGTCTTGTGGACTGAGGAAACCAAGATTGAGTTGTTTGGTCATACAAAAAGGCGTTATGCATGGCGGCAAAAAAACACAGCATTCCAAGAAAAACACTTGCTACCCACAGTAAAATTTGGTGGAGGTTCCATCTTGCTTTGGGGCTGTGTGGCCAATGCCGGCACCGGGAATCTTGTTAAAGTTGAGGGACGCATGGATTCCACTCAGTATCAGCAGATTCTTGACAATAATGTTCAAGAATCAGTGATAAAGTTGAAGTTACGCAGGGGATGGATCTTTCAGCAAGACAATGATCCTAAACACCGCTCCAAATCCACTCAGGCATTCATGCAGAGGAACAATTACAATGTTCTGGAATGGCCATCCCAGTCCCCAGACCTGAATATCATTGAACATCTGTGGGATCATTTGAAGAGGGCTGTCCATGCTCAGCGACCATCAAACTTAACTGAACTGGAAATGTTTTGTAAAGAGGAATGGTCAAAAATACCTTCATCCAGGATCCATGAACTCATTAAAAGCTACAGGAAGCGACTAGAGGCTGTTATTTTTGCAAAAGGAGGATCTACTAAATATTAATGTCACTTTTCTGGTGAGGTGCCCATACTTATGCACCTGTCAAATTTTGTTTGAATGCAGATTGCACATTTTCTGTTAGTACAATAAACCTCATTTCAAGGCAGAAACATTACTGTGTCCAACAGTTATTACATATATCAAACTGAAATAGCTGTTGCAAAAACACCAATTTTTATAAAACATTAAGCTTAAGATTAATAGGGGTTCCCCAAACTTTTTCATATAACTGTATGTTCCCCATCCTGAGCACCTTCCTGGTATAATACACTACATCCTGAGCACCTTCCTGGTATAATGCACTACATCCTGGGCATCATCCTGGTATAATGTACCCCATTCTGAGCACATTCCTGGTATATTGTACCCCATTCTGAGCACATTCCTGGTATAATGTCCCCCATCCTGAGCACATTCCTGGTATAATGTCCCTCATCCTGAGCCCTTTCCTGGTATAATGCACTCCATCCTGGGCATCATCCTGGTATAATGTACCCCATTCTGAGCACATTCCTGGTATATTGTACCCCATTCTGAGCACATTCCTGGTATAATGTCCCCCATCCTGAGCACATTACTGGTATAATGTCCCTCATCCTGAGCCCTTTCCTGGTATAATGCACTCCATCCTGGGCATCATCCTGGTATAATGTACCCCATTCTGAGCACATTCCTGGTATAATGTACCCCATTCTGAGCACATTCCTGGTATAATGTCCCTCATCCTGAGCCCTTTCCTGGTATAATGTTCCCCATCCTGGGACCCTTCTTGGTATAATGCACTCCATCCTGGGACCCTTCCTGGTATAATGCACTCCATCCTGGGACCCTTCCTGGTATAATGCACTCCATCCTTGGACCCTTCCTGGTATAAGCACCCATCAGCCCAAGGGTGCTTTTAATTAGTGTTGGTTTCTACCTGCCCACTTAAATTTGTAGGTTTCTATCCCAAGAGAGGCATGTTTGCCCATTTATATTGTAGCCTTATAGCCCAAGAGCGGCATGTTTAAGAGGTTAGTTAACCATCATGCGGAGGCTACCTTGTCGTGGTTGATGGGCATACATGAATTGGCCAATTTGTGCGCTAAGAGCCTTCATTTTTTGTAAGTACATTTTATTTAGCAATAATGCAGTTTAGCTCTTATGTTCTCAGTGTCTCCATATGTATTGTCCCTTGCAGTGTGTTGCTGTGCTTTCTTATTGTACCCTTCCTGGTATAATGTCCCCCATCCTGTGCCCCTTCCATTAATAATGTTTGCTGTTCTTCTCCAATACATTTAAAAATAAATAAATTATTCTTCTTCCCTTCCTCCACTCCCACAACTCGCAGCGTATTCTTTTATAGCACTTGAAGGAACTGGCATCTAACTTCGTCTTGCTGGCATGGTGCATGACGTCACAGTCATGTGCGACCTGTGACTGGCACACCAACGTCAACAGCCGGCCTCTGATTGGCTGGCAGGGTGTATTGCGGTGCAGGGACACAGATGGTCTCTGCGTCTCAATACATTTCAGCTGAATGTGTGTCCTTGCATGCACCTCTAACTGAAATAGGTGCTGGTGGCGGCCGACCCCCCTCCTGCACGGGCCCGGTCGCACCCTCTGTGACCGATGTCGTTCCGCTCCTGGAAGGGATATGCTGATGTTTACTATTGGATTCTATCATGTATGTGAGAATAAAAGGCTTCTTGAGATTGATGACACTGCCATATCTAGCAGCCAAGACTTCTCAATAATAGCGGACAATTGAGGCTGCTGGGATCTAGATCAATCACACAACGACACGTGTACAATGCAATAGTGTTTTTATTAGCAAAATCATAAGAATCATTAACCTGAATTACATCGTGATTTACCAATAAAGAAGGTCAGCTCCTGATTTTACATAATGATCAGTAATGGCGCCATCATCCCATTCTCTCACACATTTACACTGCTGCACTGCCATCTAGTGATGAAAAATAAAAAGTACAATACCAACACAGTTTATTGTCAAATTGGCCATACAGAGTCACTATTGGTGGGATCATATTATTAACATGGCTCATTATAGACTTCAGGTTATTTACAAGTTAATGACACGGTGGTTGGAACCAAAGATCTCAAATTTCGACTCATCAGACCAAAGCACAGATTTCCACTGGTCTAATGTCCATTCCTTGTGTTCTTTAGCCCAAACAAGTTTCTTCTGCTTGTTGCCTGTCCTTAGCAGTGGTTTCCTAGCAGCTATTTTACCATGAAGGCCTGCTGCACAAAGTCTCCTCTTAACAGTTGTTGAAGAGATGTGTCTGCTGCTAGAACTCTGCGTGGCATTGACCTGGTCTCTAATCTGAGTTGATGTTAACCTGTGATTTCTGGGGCTGGTGACTCGGATAAACTTATCCTCAGAAGCAGAGGTGACTCTTGGTCTTCCTTTCCTGGGGCGGTCCTCATGTGAGCCAGTTTCTTTGTAGCACTTGATGGTTTTTGCAACTGCACTTGGGGACACTTTCAAAGTTTTCCCAATTTTTCGGACTGACTGACCTTCATTTCTTAAAGTAATGATGGCCACTCGTTTTTCTTTACTTAGCTGCTTTTTTCTTGCCATAATACAAATTCTAACAGCCTATTCAGTAGGACTATCAGCTATGTATCCACCAGACTTCTGCACAACACAACTGATGGTCCCAACCCCATTTATAAGGCAAGAAATCCCACTTATTAAACCTGACAGGGCACACCTGTGAAGTGAAAACCATTTCCGGTGACTACCTCTTGAAGCTCATCAAGAGAATGCCAAGAGTATGCAAAGCAGTCATCAAAGCAAAAGGTGGTTACTTTGAAAAACCTATAATATAAGACATAATTTCAGTTGTTTCACACTTTTTTGTTAAGTATATAATTCCACATGTGTTAATTCATAGTTTTGATGCCTTCAGTGTGAATGTACAATTTTCATAGTCATGAAAATACAGAAAAATCTTTAAATGAGAAGGTGTGTCCAAACTTTTGGTCTGTACTGTGTATGTATATATATATATATATATATATATATATATATATATACACATACGCGGCTGCTGATGTTCTCGGCTGTCCCCATCAGTCCCATAGACACTGAATGGAGTGTGGCAGTGCGCATGCCTGGCAACGGCTCCATACTATTTCCTCCATAAGAGAGGATAGGGATCCCCACTCTAGTGATTGGTGGGGTTCCCAGTAACTACCATCACCGATCCTGCAGATCCTTTCTCCTGTCGATAGGTTTTTTATGTTTTACATGGTCCAATAGAGAGATCAGAGGTGCGATATAGTGAACTAACACATGCAAAGCCTAAATTATATAAAATGTGAAACCACCAGACTGTGACCGTAGCCAAACATCTTCTAACCTTCCTTACAATTCCTAAAATTGTTGACCAATGTTTTTCTTTAAAGGGGTTCTCCAGCCATAGACACTTATGACATATATACTTCAAAAACTCTTACCAACACTTATCAACCATTTGCAGTCCAAAAAGCCCCTCAGTGGCCAAGAAAGTAAGGAGAAAGTTTGGCCAGTTTTAATGGCCTGTCTCCAATAGGTGGATGTCCCCAGGTAAATATCATTACAGGCAGATAAACCCTTTTACCGCTTTGAAAATCTAACACTCAGAGCAGCGATTCATCCGCAAAACAATTTTATATTACATCCATTTATAATCTACATAATAAATTGAGCAACTTTGTTACTAGATAGAATTGCTTGTCTTGCACTGGCCCTGAGTTATACCTTATTCTCTGCCACATCTACATTGATCATTCTTAATTTTACTGCATAGCCTGCTTGTTCAGTGTCTGGACAGCAATTATGCTCTTCACTTTATTTGTATTCTTGGCATCATACAGTCATCTGATGTGTTAGAAGGGGCATCATTAAGTCAGCTATTAGGGGAAATAAAATTCAATGCTGGATCCCTGCGGATCCATTGCCATATGGCACCCCTGGATCCCATTGACGCAAGCCGCTGAGTGGTCTTCGAGGTCTGCATTGTTTGGATGGTAAGGAATAGCGCTGCATGCTGCACCTTTTTTGCCATGAAAAGCAAATGAATGCATAATGGAGCTACAGACGGAGGGCCGGAGCACAGGACAGGACCCTACAAAAAGCAGTACAGCAGAACTAAGCTGTAGCTAATCATGTGTCATCCCACACCTTTACATTCAGTAGTAATTCAGTGTGAATGCAGCTTTGAGCTATGATACAAGTACAGAATCATTTTTTACAAACTTATGCTACATTTGAAGACGTTCTGAAGATTGATGATCTGGGTAAACGGGTGAAATGGTGTATAAAGGTGAACCTATGCGTTACATGGATCACCAGCTGCAGCTCAATAACTAGCATCTATCTCTAGGCGGACATCTTCAGTGTCACATTGGACCTCCACACTACACTGGGCCTTACTATAATAGCTTTGTACCTGACATCATTACTGATGACTGCACTTTTACTGTGTCGTGTCATAAACAGACTCCCACTGGAGCGAACATGGTCTGCACATAACACAGCTGGCCATGGGAGGAAGCGAAAGAGTATACAGACAGGACAGCACAGGATGGCAGCTGATTCTGTGAGGTAAAACATTTCCCTGCCTGTTTAAAAACTTGTTTTACCTCACATAAAGAATCGGCTGTGATCCCCGGCTGTAATGTCTGTATACTCTCTTGCATCCTCCCCGTCCAGGAGATGTGGTATGTTCAGACCATGTTCCTGTATGGTCAGACATTACACAGTACACAGCAGGGGCATATTTCTAAGATTATCTCAGCACCGGAACATTTTATTTAAACACATCCAATTGTGGAACTTATTATTATTCCAAGATCTATTGATTAAAATGAATTTTGTTTGTGGGAAAATGCCTTTAAATAATTGAAAGAGGGTTACAATTGCTCCTTTGAAACTTGATGCAGGTAATCTTATATGAGAGTAATGGCGTATTCACACATCTGTGTGTCATAGATCGTGATGCACAAGCTGTTTGCGAGTCTCCTGCCCCGATCTTTGACAGCCTCATATACGTCTATTAGGCCACATTGGCAGAAATGGAAGCTGGCACGTTTAGGTGGGCTACACTGTGGGAATGAAGAGCCTTGGGATTCCCAAACGTTTTTTATTAATATCAATGCGTTTCTGCAATGGACCAGGGCCTTTCTCAAGGTATAAAAAAAAACAAGCTCTTCACTCCCGCAGCACAGCCCACCTAAATGTGCCAGCTTCCATTTTTGCCATTCCACCTCTTGAAGAACCTTTCCTCCAGCCACAGGGCAGCAGCGGCTTTCTACACCATTATAGCTGTGGTGACTGCACACAACACCTCTAGGTGAGCGCTGCCATCAATTATCCCGACCCCTTATCAGACGCTATTGCCCTATTTTGTGTGCGCTCCTGTCCTTCTCCACAGCGTCTCTATTAGGCACCTTCACACGTTCAGTAAGTTTCATCAGTGACGTGTTTCTATTATACTTTTCCTCTAATTGTTCCACTCCTGGTTTTGGCTTCCTAATACTGAGGTAAAATACTGACCAAATTACTGAATGTATGAACATGGCCTTAAGCTCTTAAGTTCGGGTCAAGAGGCCAGCAACTAATCTTTGAATCATTTTGTGCTCAGACCATGACACGCCTTAATGTGTAGAGTCACTTTCATCTTACAACTAAATAAAAACTACGTATTGTTTTAAAGGGGTATGCTACCACTTATCAATTAGGAGAAGGCATCAATATAAGTCAGTAGTATCAGATTGATAGGTGTCCAAATCCTAACACCACCAATCAGCTGTTACCAGCTCCAGCATGGAATCAATGGGGTGGCAGAGTGTTGGAACTCTACCAACCTGATCTTGGTGGTCCATCCTAAGTATAAGTGATCAATATCATAACAGTGAACACCCCTTTTAACTTTTTTTTGCAAATACTTGCTTCTCTTATCCTGAAATGCAGCATGTTTTTGGATCAAATCACATGTGGCATTTTTGTTGCATACATTTTTTCGACTAAAATTAAATTCTTACATTTAAAGGGGTTGTCTCATCCTAAAGAGGACCTGTCACCAAATTTTTCAAGTTTTTTTTTTCTATTTTATCTTTCATTTGTGGAGATATTAGCAATGAAAGTATTTGGCGCCTAATGAGTTAAAAAAAATTAAGTCCAAGTAGATGTTATCAGAGTTTTCACTGGGGGTGCGAAATTCTTCTCCCTACATGATGCTGACCAATTATAAGCAGACGACAACACTGAAAAGAAAGATGATCACATCCCCACCATAGCTTAGAGCAGATTTCTCAGTGTCTAAGATGTAAGGATACAGACCTGGTCTCCTGGGCTAACCTCCTGCATGATTAGAGCACACAACTGACTAATACCTTTCAGTTAAGGTCTCTGTGGGTGAAGGGGCAGCACAAGAGAGTTTAGTTGTGCAACATTACAAACCTTTCTAACAGCTTTCCTCCTCTTATGGCACTCTCACCTCTGCTGTACTGCGCCTATCCCAAACTGCCTGTCCAGAAATGAGAGCACAGTGTCAGTATCACACTTAGATCCGTTGTGCTCAACTTGTACTCATTCTGCAGTGAGATTAGAGCAGACTGTCATTACATTTCACCATAGAAGTAACCCAGAACACACTGCTCCTGTGTGAGGTGTAATAACAGCCTAATATCACTGCAGAAAGAATACAAGTTGCTTTAGCACAGAAGTCATAAGTGTGATACTGGCACACTCCATAATCAGGAGTCAATAAAAGGGTTTGTAATGTGACACAGAGAAACTCAGCTGTGCGGCTCCTTCCTTGTCTAAGAGCTGTTATCTCTGCTTTCTAATCATGCAGAAGGTTAGACCAGGAGATCAGGACTCTCCATCATTATACATCTTAGGCTAGGTTCCCACGATGAGCTTTTGGTGAGTTTTTGATGTTGCAGAATTTCTGCACCCATTAAGATAGGTTACTTGCATTATTTCTAAAATATGCAGCGTAAAAACTCACTAAAAACTCATTGTGAGAACGTAGCTTTATACCCTAAGAAACCCGCTTTGAGCTATGGTGGGGGCGTGTTCTTCTTTTCTTTGAGTGTTGCTGCTTGCTTATGATTGGTCAGCATCATACAGGGGAAATCTGCAGCATATTTAAGGATTTCTCACAAGCCTCATTTGGGTAAATGCAAAAAGGTAAATAAAATGACCAAAATTTCCATAACAAAAGTGTAGCTATACCTGCAGCGTATTCACACCCAGGCTATAAGATTATGGCCGGTCTCTGGGTGGTTGTTTTTTTTACACAGTAGTCAGAACCTACAACATTGTGGTGCCGTGCATTACATGGGCTATACTAAGGGAGTGCCTGTCAGCATAGAGCGAATACGTCCATATACCGACCAGCAGAAAGTGTAAGAGAAGAACTATAGAAGGATGGACCATAGTGGAGCATTCCGGACTGGAGCAACATAAGGAGCCAAAAGGCTTCCCCCCGGTATTCCATGCTATGTGCTCCTTATAAAGTGACATCTCTCCATAGACCCCTCTGTGAAGACCACCCCCTTATCCAGATGATAGATTCTCACTTCCACCATATATAATGCATACTGGCCATTTTTTTTTTTTTTTTTTCAGAAAATCACCAATTTTGGGTCGTCAGCTGTAAAAGAAGAAATGCTTTACACCAGTGCTGGGAACCTATGGCAGCGTGCAGAGGGGGCAGCAGAGCCCTCCTGGTGGGCACCATGGCCGCAGCACTAGCGCTACTGGATCGGGCCGGCGGGGGAGAACTCTGAGCCGCCGAGTGCCGGCACCAGCTCCGCTACTGCAGCTAGATGTGCGATCTCTCTCGGACGGAAACGCATCTAGCTGAAGTGTATTGCAGCGCACGAACTTGCCAGGCCCGTGAGCTGCAATACACGCTGCCGGCCAATCAGAGGCCAGCGGCTGCCGGCCAATCAGAGGCCAGCATGACGTCGGCCGGTCAATCAGAGGCCAGCGGCTTCCGGTCAGAGGCCAGCATGAATTCGGCCGGACAATCAGAGGCTAGCGGCTTCCGGACAATCAGAAGCGGCTGCCGGCCAATCAGAGGCCAGCATGACATCGGCTGGCCAATCAGAGGCCAGCGGCCGCTGGCCTCTGATTGGCCGGCAGCGTGTACTGCAGCGCGCACGGGCCTGGCTAGTACGTGCGCTGCAATACACTTCAGCTAGATGTGCCGACTACAGGAGAGGACGCTGCGCTGGAGAAGAAGGAAGGTGAGGAGGAGGGTTTATTATGTGTTTTTTTTTATTTTTTTTATATGGGATGCACAGTGGCTGGGGGGGGGGGGGGAGCATGTATACCAGGATTGAGGGGAGGGCAACATATATACCAGGGTTGAGGGGAGGGCCAGCATATATACCAGGATTGAGGGGAGGGCCAGCATATATACCAGGATTGCGGGGAGGGCCAGCATATAAACCAGGATTGAGGGGAGGGCCAGCATATAAACCAGGATTGAGGGGAGGGCCAGCATATATACCAGGATTGAGGGGGGGGCCAGCATATATACCAGGATTGAGGGGAGGGCCAGCATATATACCAGGATTGAGGGGAGGGCCAGCATATATACCCGGATTGAGGGGAGGGCCAGCATATATACCAGGATTGAGGGGGGGGCCAGCATATATACCAGGATTGAGGGGAGGGCCAGCATATATACCAGGATTGAGAGGAGGGCCAGCATATATGCCAGGATTGAGGGGAGGGCCAGCATATATACCAGGATTGAGGGGAGGGCCAGCATATATACCATGATTGACGGGAGGGCCAGCATATATACCATGATTGAGGGGAGGGCCAGCATATATACCAGGATTGAGGGGAGGGCCAGCATATATACCAGGATTGAGGGGAGGGCAGCATATATACCAGGATTGAGGGGAGTGCCAGCATATATACCAGGATTGAGGGGAGGGCCTGCATATATACCAGGATTGAGGGGAGGGCCAGCATATATACCAGGATTGAGGGGAGGGCCAGCATATATACCAGGATTGAGGGGAGGGCCAGCATATATACCAGGATTGAGGGGAGGGCCAGCATATATACCAGGCTTGAGGGGAGAGCCAGCATATATACCAGGATTGAGCGTAGGGCCAGCATATATACCAGGATGTGGGTGAGCACATTCTTTATTTCTGCAGTCTCTTACCCCTGCTCCTGTCTGTGGCTGCTCTATGCTGCCCACGTCTGCTCTTTGTATCAGTTGTTTGTATCAGTAAAACCTCAATATTTAGGATAAATTGCCGTGTTGGCACTTGGTGATAAATTAGTGGGTTTTGGATTGCAGTTTGGGCACTCGGTCTCTAAAAGATTCGCCATCACTGCTTTAAACCAATCAATGTGCAAATATCAACATTTTTGAGAAAATACAATACATTTGATCAGATGTCAAAAAATATTCCAGAAAAAAAAAAATTGTGATCAGAAATCATAAAGAAAAATTAACTCTTTAATACCATTTTTACCAAAAATACATTGTAAAAAAAAAGAAGTGTAATTTTCTACAGTACAATATTTATTTCTATTTTTCTCAAAAGAATTTTCATTTTAGTCCCCCCAAAAATTGAAAATCAATGTAAAAAGTGTATTTTAATACAATAAAAAAAATCAGGGTAATTGTTCAGTTGTATTGCCAGTTTTACAGCACGACCCGTAGCGATTTACGATCCCACAGGCCGATGAGCTACAATCTTCCTGAGAAAGGATTCATCAATGTATCAGATGCTTTCTTGCATGTTTCTACATGGAGCAATACACATATGTTCCATGTCCCTTCCTCTAAGAAACCTTCAATGAACCCTGATAGGATCTACAGAGAATAGACAAGACGTCCTTTACAGTGTTACACACTTACTCGATACTCAGTCTAATTTCATCATTCATTTTACTTTCTGCTTATAAATGCATTCATTAAAATAATGAATATCTGCATTGAGGACAGTAGAAGAACTAGTTTGTGTTTGTTCATCAAGATGCATTATCTTGGTTTCGTCTTGGCACTGTTAACTGTTGGTAGGTAGGCAGAGTACTGGAGAGGTTGCTCCCGTCGTTCAGAGAGTTGCTCCGGTGCGGTGTTCTGTTGGTAGACTGACCGCTTTGTTGGTTTGCTATCAGGTGGTGAATCATATCGGTTATGAGATTGAGTTTATGATCCATTTGAGTTACCTACAAATATATAAAAAAAAATTCAAACAAAGAGAATAGCATAGATACAGACCACACTCCATACACATTTCACGCTACCCGTGAGCGCTGCCTGATATTGTAGCTTATCCCTAACCAAATCAATGGGGCGCTGAGTTGCAATACCAGACACACCCCATGGACAAGAGAGGCACAGTTTTGGGGAGAAATAAAGTAGATAGATCCCTTAATGCAATATTGGTTAGCCATTTAGACATTGTTGTTTTAATTGAAATCTATAGTTGGTGCGATTCGTTTCGCAGCACTCGGTCCATCGGCCACGTCAGTAATCTTTGGATGCTGGACAGGAGCCTCAAGACCTGCCTTCTACCTTCCAAGATTCCCTGCTTCTCTTCTGATTAGCTGCATCTTTATGGTTACAGCATGATGCATATGTGACATTGCATCAGGCCGGCTAATCAGTAGAACAGCTGTGGATGCCGGGATGTAGGAGGTGGTTCTCAGGGCTCCGATGCAGCGGTCACAGATTATGGATGTGGCTGATGGACTGGGTCCTGCGAATTGACTCGCACCAACTCTATTGGAAACCTTTGTCAGATTGAACTACTTAATGAACTCAGAAAGAGCTTTCTGTCCACATCCATGAAAGTAGTAGCCAACACTTAAAGGGGTTTTCTACTACTCGGACATTTCCTTCTCCATATATATATTTTTGCCCTCAGTAAAATAATAACACCTATACTCCCCTCCAGTGTTCCAGCCGTGTCGGCATTGGCTCTCCTTGGGATCACGTGACACTTATGTCAAGTGATCCCTGCTGCCAATCAGCGCTGGCTTCACTCTTCCTGCCTCCAGTTATAGCACATACCTGTACATCCGGAGGAAGTAAGACCAGCAACATCTCTCACTTCCTCTGGATGTATGCAAGTTGGCCAAAGGCGGGGAGAGTAAAGTCAGCACTGATTGTCCCTAGGAATCATGAGACATAATGTCATGCTGTCACGTAAGGTGTGGGAAAGACTAAGTGCAACACAAAGGTAAAACGGAAAGGGAACCCAGACTAGGGAAAGTGGGGAGTGGAGAACTCCTAGGCTGATCTAGTGTCACCCTGTCTCCACTAATGTCCCTTTATTGGTTCTTCACCAATCGCCGCACGCGTACCTCAGCCTGTCTATCCCTGGCATTAGGCTCAGGCTAGGGAACAGAAAGGATGAGCACTAGTTGATCCCCACTGAACACTAAAGACAACAATGGGGGACAAACAAGGGAAAATCGCTTAGCTTTACTCGACTCCAGACAAATGCGCACACGTTCTCTAGCACCAGAGAGGAAGAAGTACTGCTCTTGCTCAAGCCTTCACAAGGGGCAATGAATATCGCTGGCACCTCCCTCTGGCTCACAACAGGTATTTATACATCCAGGCCAGGGTGTTAATTAGCCAGAGGAAGCTAGCCCCTGGGTCCTAGAGATACATATTCTAAGAAGTTGTCTGTAAGGCCAAATGAAGAGATCTCCTGCAACCAACTGCAGGATGACTGTCTGTCACTTCTGACACACCCATGACACATGCAATCCCCAGGAGAGCCAGTGCAGACACCGCTGGAATAGTGCTGGCACTGGAGGTGAGTATAGGTGTTATTATTTTACTGGGGGACACACATATGGATTGAGAAGGAGTTGTCTGAGTAATGGAAAACCCCTTTAAGCCTCCATACACAATAGACTAAGCTAATAGTCTAAGGGGACATCCAGACTCTTCCCTGACAGATGAGGTCAGAGGAGGTAAAATTCAAACTGCCTGACCCTTAATGCCTGACCCTTTTGTTATTCAGGTGATAAGCTGCTGCCAGAGCCGTTTGGCAGTGATTTTCACAGTTCTCCACTTTGAAAACACATGAACATTTAACCAAGCCAAACCTTCTCGTGTATGAGAGTTGGGAGAGGTAGTGGACGGCCGAACCAGCAATCAACGTTCAGTTATTGTGTGTGGCCACCTTAACTTGTATGTGCAAGTCACAGATGACCACAGGTATTTAGACTCTCTGCAGTGTATGAGCAGCGCTGTAGAATTGGTGTCTGGATGCACCATTATGTATTTTACACTTTTTCAGAGAGTGAGGAATATTCTGTATGTAGTATGTGGTAATTGTCTGTATATCCTGTACTCCATGTGTGTATGTGTAAGTAGTAGCTGTGCATAATATAAATATATATGGTTTTATCTTATTTTCTTACCTTGTCCTCGACACGGTTCAATCTTGACCCAATTGTATTAATGCCTCGATCTTTCACTTTATCTGGAAATAAATAAAAGTAAAAAAAAGTCATTTTTAAATTTACTATTAGAAATTAGCATTTTTTTGGGTCCACTGGCATTCAACCAAATTTGTGAAACTGTTTACGATTTACAGTTCAGAGAATATAACATGAGAAACGATTTACCTATTTTTCCACAAAGCGATGAAATATGGCATCCTTATTCTGGACAACCTCTTAAAAAAAGGCTTTCCCATTGTTACAAATGACGGCATGTTGCTTGGATTTGCTATCATATGGTGTCAGATTACTACCATTACTATTGTTAATTTCTCTAAAACATAGCATTTATTCCATTTCATAGTGGTAGGAAGTGGAATCTATCCAGAAAGAAACAGTGAGGGCTTCCCCAATGACTGGTCCAGTCTGTAAGAAAGGGAAAAAAAACACTGGTGTAATCAAAAAGTATTTTTATTGAAGAGAAATTCCACCTAAAACTTGCAAACTGTCTCTTCCAGTGCAACCTATTAGAAGTAGCAATCCTAAAAGTCAATATCAACCTTTTAACAAGCCTTGCCACATGATTTAGGATAAATGGCAAACTAGAATCTCAATTTGCAGCCATGGTGTTTCGGGGGTGTTGCCCCTCAGCAGTGCAAAGCATGAGATCTGATTTAGCTGTGTGAGAGACTTCAGAAGGAAAAACTTTACCCCTTAGATCCCAGTGAGGAGAGTGAAATGCCAGAGTAAGGAGGCTTATAAACCATGCAATGGCTCCCCGGGGAGCTTACAAGCCTCCTTACACTGGCATTTTTTAGACAAATTATCTTACTTTTCCTATAAGGATTCAATTTTCTTCCTTTTTTCTATTACTTTATCACTGTTGATGACTCCCACTGATTTGCTATAGCAATGAGATGTGCACATATATACATATATACAGTTGAAACCAGAAGTTTACATACACTATATAAAAAGACACATATGCATGTTTTTCTCAATATCTGACATGAAATAAGTATAAACCTTTCCCGTTTTAGGTCAATTAGGATTACCATCATTTTTAATATTTGCCAAATGCCAGAATAATGAGAGAGATAATGTTTTAAGGCATTTTTATTACTTACTGCAAAGTCAAAAGTTTACATACACTAAGATTACTATGTATTTAAACAATTCTGGACTGCCCATATTATGATGCCATGTGTTTGGAAGCTTCTAATAGTTTTTTGGGCAACATCTGAGTCAATTAGAGACACACCTGTGGATGTATTTTAATGCACACCTGAAACACACTGCTTCTATGTGTAGCATCATGGGAAAGGGTAAAGAAATCAGCCAAGATATCAGGAAGAGAATTGTAGACTTGCACAAGTCTGGCTCATCCTTAGGTACAATTTCAAGATATCTGAAGGTGCCTCGTTCATCTGTACAAACAATTATATGCAAGTACAAACAAGATTGGAATGTCCAGCCATCATACCACTCAGGAAAGAGACGGGTTCTGTGTCCCAGAGATGAACGTGCTTTGGTCCGACATGTGCATATCAACCCCAGGACAAAAGCAAAAGACCTTGTGAAGAGGATGGCAGAAGCTAGTAAGATTGTCAGAGTGTCAGAGTGACAATTCACAGTGAAACGAGTACTGTATCAACATGGGCTGAAAGACCACTCTGCCAAGAAGAAGCCATTAATCCAAAAGAAACATAAAAAAGCCAGATTAATGTTTGCAAATGCACACAGGAACTCAGACCTTAATTTTTGGAGACATGTCCTGTGGTCTGATGAAACTAGAATTTAACTTTTTGTGCATAATGACCATCGTTAAGTTTAGAGGAAAAAGGGAGAAGCTTAGAAGCCTAAGAACACCATTCCAACTGTGAAACACGGGGGCGGCAGCATCATGTTGTGGGGTTGCTTTGCTGCAAGAGGGACTTGGTGCACATCACAAAATAGATGGCTTCATGAGAAAAGAAGATTATGTGGCAATACTGAAGGAACATCTCAAGATATCAGCCAGGAAGTTAAAGCTTGAGCAGAAATAGGTCCTCCAAATGGACAATGACCCGAAGCATACTGCCAAAATGGTAACAAAGTGGCTTAACCCCTTCATGACAAAATCAATTTTTTTTAAATCTGACCAGTGTCACTTTATATAGTAATAACTCTGGAATGCTTCAACATATCCCATAGCTTTCGAGACTATTATAAAGTATCATGCATCACAAAAAACAATGGTAAATTTAGGCTGATATGGTGTGCGTTTATTTATAAAAATATCAGAAACTTGGCAAAAATGTTTTAAAAATTGCACTTTTCAAACTTTGATTATGCCTTTAATCCCAATAGTCATACCACACAAAAACAGTACTAAATAACATTTCCCTCATGTCTGCTTTACATCAGCACCATTTGTAAAATGTTGTTTTATTTTGTTAGCATTTTAGAAGATTTAAAAATGTAGCAGTTATTTTTCATTTTTTTCAAGGAAATTTACAAAACTTATTTTTATAGGGACCTGTTCAGTTTTGAAGTGACTTTGAGGCTGCGTGCCCACTGTGCGTTTTTCAAGCGTTTTTGCTGCGGAATTTTCGAAGCGAAAACGCTTAAACGCTTGGTAATGCGTGCCCCATGGTCCTCACTGATAACCCGCATGTGCTGTGTGTTGGTATATGCAACAGTTGTGGACTTCTTTGTTTGTGTGAAGGAGGACTTTATGCTGATCTGACAGTAGATGGCGATGTTGTGTAAAGTTTCCTTGTTTACTGTATTGTGAAAGAAAAAAAGTCTCTCTTGTATTTTCTATTTTGTTCTTACTTCCTGATGCAGTACTGTGTGACTGTGCGTTTTTTCCTTTACCTCATGTTCTGAGAAGTAAAAGCTTGTTATCCCATGTAATCTGCTTTGTGAAGTTTTATACTGCAACTGTGGGTATCCAGAAGCTGTGCAACACTGTGCACATGCTGCGGAAATTTACGCTGTGGATTATCATTGCGGAAAAATCTGAAGCATACCCATTAATTTTGGATAAATTTTGGACTGAAGGCATCAAATTATTAATTAACACATGTGGAATTATATACTTAACAAAAAAGTGTGAAACAACTGAAAATATGTCTTATATTCTAGGTTCTTCAAAGTAGCCACCTTTTGCTTTGATGACTGCTTTGCACACTCTTGGCATTCTCTTGATGAGCTTTAAGAAGTAGTCACCGGAAATGGTTTTCACTTCACAGGTGTGCCCTGTCAGGTTTAATAAGTGGGATTTCTTGCCTTATAAATTAGGTTGGGAGCATCAGTTGTGCAGAAGTCAGGTGGATACACAGCTGAGAGTCCTACTGAATAGACTGTTAGAATTTGTATTATGGAAAGAAAAAAGCAGCTAATTAAAGAAAAACGAGTGGCCATCATTACTTTAAGAAATAAATGTCAGTCAGTCCGAAAAATTGGGCAAACTTTGAAAGTGTCCCCAAGTGAAGTTGCAAAAACCATCAAGCGCTACAAAGAAACTGGCTCACATGAGGACCGCCCCAAGAAAGGAAGACCAAGAGTCACCTCTGCTTCTGAGGAGAAGTTTATCCGAGTCACCAGCCTCAGAAATCGCAGGTTAACAGCAGCTCAGATTAGAGACCAGGTCAATGCCACACAGAGTTCTAGCAGAAAGAGAGGAGGACATTGAGTTTAGCGATAAAAAACATAATTTTTATTAATTCAATTTCTTAAAAACTTGCATACATAATTTAACATACAGTTTAAGATGTAAAGATGGGTACCCAGTGAGGGCTGAAGTGCCCAGTCACACAGCACATACACAGGTCGCAGAGATCAGCTGCATTTATTGGACAAAAATGGGGCAGTACTTATACCAGGCACTTTGCAGAGAGAAAAAAAAGGGGAAGGGGGGGGGTTAAACATATATTGGTAGTCCATACAATATTACGTGCAGAGGTCCATGTAATAATCTCCCCAATGAATCATAAAGTGCAGGTGTCTTGCGCAAAGAAAAATAAATAATAATAGTAGTAATCCATTCAATGTTCCATGCAAAAGCTCTATGCAATAGATTACCCAGTAGATTGTATAATCACAGTCCCTGCAATAATGTGCCACTAATGACAGGTGAGATACCTATACATGGGAGCCCTCAGTAAAGAATGTATTAGGCATGCCATAAAAGCATGAATATAAGAGGAGCTTCCTCAAAAAGTAGAGAGTCAGAGAAACAGTCAGAAACAATGCATACCCATGTGTGTGCAGCCCGCACCAGGTCGTCAGCCTATCCCCGAACCCACGCTCTCGCCGTATGGCTTCCTCAGAGTTCTAGCAGCAGAAACATCTCTTCAACAACTGTTAAGAGGAGACTTTGTGCAGCAGGCCTTCATGGTAAAATAGCTGCTAGGAAACCACTGCTAAGGACAGGCAACAAGCAGAAGAGACTTGTTTGGGCTAAAGAACACAAGGAATGGACATTAGACCAGGGGAAATCTGTGCTTTGGTCTGATGAGTCCAAATTTGAGATCTTTGGTTCCAACCACCGTGTCTTTGTGCGACGCAGAAAAGGTGAACGGATGGACTCTACATGCCTGGTTCCCACCGTGAAGCATGGAGGAGAAGGTGTGATGGTGTGGGGGTGCTTTGCTGGTGACACTGTTGGGGATTTATTCAAAACTGAAGGCATACTGAACCAGCATGGCTACCACAGCATCTTGCAGCGGCATGCTATTCCATCCGGTTTGCGTTCAGTTGGACCATCATTTATTTTTGAACAAGACAATGACCCCAAACACACCTCCAGGCTGTGTAAGGGCTATTTGACCAAACTGAGAGTGATGGGGTGCTACGCCAGATGACCTGGCCTCCACAGTCAGCAGACCTGAACCCAATCGAGATGGTTTGGGGTGAGCTGGACTGCAGAGTGAAGGCAAAAGGGCCAACAAGTGCTAAGCATCTCTTGGAACTCCTTCAAGATTGTTGGAAGACCATTTCCAGTGACTACCTCTTGAAGCTCATCAAGAGAATGCCAAAAGTGTGCAAATCAGTTATCAAAGCTAAAGGTGGCTACTTTGAAGAACCTAGAATATAAGACATATTTTCAGTTGTTTCCCAATTTTGTGTTAAGTATATAATTCCACCTGTGTTAATTCATCGTTTTGATGCCTTCAGTGTGAATGTACAATTTTCATAGTCATGAAAATACAGAACAATCTTTAAATGAGAAGGTGTGTCCAAACTTTTGGTCTGTACTGTAGATATATATATATATATATTATTTAGAATCATTTATTTTTATTTCAGACATGTAGTTCATACACATTCTAAAATATGTAGATCTATATTCTTTCTATTTGAACAAAGGAAATGTTTGATGCCTAAAAGGAGTTTTCATAAGTGATCTCTTGAGCAGCTCACAGCTGTGCAGTCTCCTTACTTCCTGATTTCTGGCAGGACGGGCTCTTCTCCCAGAGTGATAGCTCTGATGAGCAAGCACACAGCCACAGACAGTGAGAGCCTAGATACTGGGTGCAGGAATTGTGATTCTACAGGATGGATAAGAGCATCTCGTCAAAAGCCTAAAGGGAGAAGGCAGGGAGCAGCTAACTGGTGTATAGAAATGAATGGGCTGGACAGAGATAACGGTATGTTAGGAATTAACTTTTCTCCTGGAATGTGACTACTGCACACTCTCTACCAAGGTCTACTAGTGGCTGAACTCCAAGGAAATGAGCTTTACACTATGTAAGATAAAAGCTCTCATTGCAGGAGAATGACAGCAGATAGAAAAAGCAAGTCAGTGGCAAACTTGCGTATTTTCATGCTGTTTAACTAATTAAAGCAACTTAGTAACTTGAGAATACCTGTTTATTGACAAAGGTGTTATGAGACTTAATGAGGTTGTCTGGTTTAGAAACCACTTGCACATACTTGGGGCACTATACAGGTTAATAGTGGGGATTCTCCGTTGTAAACCTGAACCCATTTTATGCAGACTAGAGAGCAGTTACATGGAGTCATTCCCACTTTGAAGGTCCCAGGACTTCATTCATTACATAGTCAGCTTATTGATTTCACTGGATACTGTGCAGTACCTCCTGTTTCCTTTGGTGGCAGTGCAGGAGAATTAAATGCTTGTTGCCAGATTTTTCAACAAATGGCTTATCGCTGAGATTGCCAGCAACAGATCATCCTTTAGTCAGCATATTGGGGCCCTTCTAACAAAAAGACATTAACTAATGCAGACATTCCTTTTAAGTACAGAGCATATGCCAGTATACTATCTGCAAAGTAAAAAATAAATAAATTCTTAAGTGCTTAAAAGGAACGTGTCCTCTGTTGTTTAACCCCTATCTGCCCTACATGTATAGTGCATGTTGGGTGCGAGTGTGTGGAGTGGACTCTGCAACTCAACCCGCAATATACCTGCAGATTCCAGCTGTGTTATACTGCCGGTATTTGTCTGTAAAAGCCGCTATTAGAGCAGCTCTGGTTGCTGCTGTTAACCCCTTAGATGCTGCAGTAAATCCCTGACCGTGGTAGTTAAGGTGCGATGTCCCAGAGGTTCACCATTTTGGATGCCCATGGGATGTTGCTTCCACCCCCCTTCACTAAGTGAAAGTGCTGCTTATGGATTTCAGTGGCAACCATGAGCCTGCTGACCGTCCCCATGGCTGCCATGTTGGTACATGAAAAAGTGGGATTGAAACATCGTATATAACCCAAAAATGTTATTAATGAAAACCTCAGCAATTAACAAGCCCTCATAAAGCTCTATCGACCGAATCGCTGAAATATTTTCACCATCAAAATAAAACTATACAAGTTTGATATCTGTTTATTCAAGTTTGCTCGACATGAAGAATCATGTTCACAGGTCATTTTCACTGCACAATGAAACCTTAGAAACAAAACCCAAATACAATGAAAAACGCAATCCCATTTAACTTCGCTTGGAATTTTTGTTCCAGTTTTCCAGTATATTGTAGGGTAAAAAAACAGCCCTCATACAGCTATGTCACACGAAAGGGGAGAAAGAAGGCGAGGAACAAAGAAAAAGCCCAAAAACTAAAACTGTCCATGGTGAGAAGGGATTACATTAAATTTACTTTAAATGTCATTTTTTTAGATTTTCACTTTTTAACATCACAATCAAAAAAATCAATCCTGAAGTCTTACAATTTTCACACTGGCCACTAGTCCTAAGAATAGACTCATTGTGAAGGAAGGGTGAGGAGGTGAGCTGTGACTATCATTTCTTGTGAATGGTGGCTACTTTATCTGCTTTATATAGAGGTGTCATCTTTCATTGTCATTTTCAGTCATGATAATAAAACTGCTGAAAAATCTTCTGCATGCAACAGGAAATATGAAACTAATTTTGGCCAGGGTGATAATTGCAGGATCTGTGGGTGTGTTTTTTTAGTTTAGATGGTTACTATAGTGAAAAAAAAGTAAAAAAAAATAATACATTTCATGTAAA
This sequence comes from Phyllobates terribilis, assembly GCF_046119375.1. Classification (NCBI taxonomy): domain Eukaryota; kingdom Metazoa; phylum Chordata; class Amphibia; order Anura; family Dendrobatidae; genus Phyllobates; species Phyllobates terribilis. Next base: position 1,299,846 of record NW_027363046.1, read on the forward strand.
AAGGTAATTTAAACAATTGGTTATTGTTTGATAACACATTCTCTTTAACTGCTCTTCTCTAATAAGATGGCAATATTGCACCGCTGCAAAAATAGGAAGAAGTAGTTTGTCAATTTTAAAGCAGCTTCTTGGAAACTAATGACTTAGTCATTGATATAACATCCTGACAAAATGACTGTTCACTGTCTGTTTCTGAGAAATTAATTCAAAGGTCACAACCGATATGGCTGCACTTCCTATTATCACTTTTGGAAAGACAGACAGTGGATAATGATTATTTCTATTATATATGATCTACGGTATATTCTGATTTGTTAAAAGTGAGATAAGTGACAAGTCTATTGGAAGTAGCAATCCTAAAAGTCAATATCGACCCTTTAACGAGCCTTGTCACATGACTTGGGAGAAAAGCCAAACCAGAATCTCAATTTGCAGCCACGGTGTTTCAGGGTATTGCTCCTCGTCAGTACAAAGCATGAGATCCGATTTGACTGTATGAGAGGCTTCTCACTGGGATCTAAAGGGTCATTTTTCTCCTTGTGGAGATTGACATGCCTGGCATGCCAGTGTATATATAGATACTCGGCACTCAAATATTCATAATGATAATGCAATTCTTTATTTCATAAAGAAATCCCAAAATTCAATGTAACGTTTCAGCCTTATGCAAAAGGCCTTTTTTCAAACACTGAGACATAAATGAAACACATAAAGAAATCAATATTACAAAATTAACACCACAATAGAATTTTTAATTTTAATTTTTTTATTATAAGAAAATAACATCCTGTTGTATTGTTGAAATCACTTGAGATTTATTTAAATATAAAGACATTATTATATAATGTCAAATTAATGTGGGAATTCACTTACTTCATTCAAAATAAATTACAATATGACCAATTAAATTTCAATATCTCATATACAGTTGAAACCAGAAGTTTCCATACACTATATAAAAAGACACACAGTATATGCATGTTTCTCTCAATATCTGACATGAAAGCAGAATAAACCTTTCCTGTTTTAGGTCAATTAGGATTACCATCTAGTTTTTAATATTTGCCAAATGCCAGAATAATGAGAGAGCGAGAATGCAGTAAGTAATAAAAATGCTTAAAACAAAGTCAAAGCTTTCCATCCATTTCATTAGTATTTGGTACCATTGTCCTTAAAGCGAATGACTTGGGTGAAACATTTGGGATTTCCTCCCACAAGCTTCTCACAATATAAGGCTATGTGCCCACGGTGCGGAAATGAAGCAGAAAATTTCTGCTTCATTTCCGCATGTCCTCTCCCGGAAAAACGCATGCGGAATTCCACGCTCGTTTATCCTGCGTTTATCGCGCGTTTTCCACATGCGGAATTCCACGCGCGTTTATCCTGCGTTTTCCACATGCGGAATTCCACGCGCGTTTATCCTGCGTTTATCCTGCGTTTATCGCGCGTTTTCCACATGCGGAATTCCACGCGCGTTTATCCTGCGTTTATCCTGCGTTTTCCACGCGCGTTTATCCTGCGTTTTTTATTGCATTGCAAAGGCAATTCCGCTTGCGGAAACGCAAAATTAATTGACATGCTGTGGATTATTGCGCGCATCAAAAACGCTGCAGAAAAATCCGCAGCATGGGCATAGAACTTGCGGATTCCCCTTGGGGACCATGGGGGGCAGATTACCTAGCGTTTCACAAGCGTTTACCCTGAGGAAAGTCCGCAGCATATACGCTTGTAAAACGCTACGTGGGCACATACTCTTAGGTCGGAATTTGGGCCCATTTCTCCTGACACAACTGGTGTAACTGATCCAGGTTTGTAGGTCGTCTTGCTCGCAGCCTTTTCAGCTTTGCCCATACATTTTCAATAGGACTAAGATCAGGGCTTGGTGATGGCCGCTCCAAAACATTGACTTTGTTATCCTTAACCCCTTATTGACCAATAGACGTCTTTTTACTGATCTGCAATATAAGAGACTAGCGTTCCCCGACAGGTGACTATCCTGTAGCGGTCACCTGTACATTATAGCTGACAACTTGCTGCATCAGCCATGATCAGTGTTGGCACAGACCATGGACGTTTAACCCCTTTGATTCTGTTGTCAATAGTGATTATAGAATCTAAATAGTTAACACAGTGTGGGGGCTTCCTTTTAACTTTATCGGCACCTTGATATCTTGATTGTGTGGTCCTGATGTTTGCCTTGGCAGCTCATGGCCAAATAACTACCTTTAAAGTATGCCGGCTATAATTGCCTGTTCAGAAGTTATCAAAATCTAGATTGTAAAAATAAACTTTTTCATTCTTGTCATTCCACTTTCCATTACTTCCTGAAAAGAACCAGAAGGGTTAATGAACTATATGAAAGCAATTTTAAATACGTTGAGGGGTGCAGTGTTTAAAATGGTAACACTTTTGGGTGGTTTCCAACATATAAGACTCGCAGGCTAAGTGCCCACGAAGCAAAAATGCTCCGGATTTTTTCTGTATCTCCCTGGCAGGAAAAATGCATGCGGATTTTACATGCGTTTTTCCTGCCAGATAAAAGCTTTTGTCAAGCGTTTTTGCATGCATTTTTGCATGCGGGTTGTCAAGCGCTTTTCCAAGCGATTTTAGCATCACTTGGAAAAGTGCTTGACAACTTGGTCACACTATATAAATCCATGCAACCGGCATGGATTTATATAGTGTGACCAAGTTAATAGTTAAAAAAAGAATAAAAATGGTAAACAAAAAACACATTCTACTCGCCTTCCGATGGCCCCCGGTCTCCTTCTCCGGTGCGTCCGGTGTCTTGGGCGGCTCGCGATGGTGTAAAAGGACTTTCCATGACGTCATTTAGTCTTGTGACAGGTCAAGCGACCGCCGACATCAGCGGTCACGTGACCTGTCACATGACTAAATGACAATAATTAATAAAGACCAAGCTCAACTATTGAAAAAGAAGGGTGCCAGGAATACAACACATGCATCCATGTAGATAAAGATTCCGGCACACCAAATAATATAGAAAAGTCTCATATAGGTGATAAAATAGTAGATGCTTTATTTCTCCAATATCAACTGGTTCAAATCGTGGTCAGTATACAGTTGCCCAACGTTTCAACCCCAACAGGGTTTTCCTCAGGGGCATCAGAAGAGCTTAAAAACCAGAGCATAAGCATAAATAAAGACATAAGTGAGATACAATATAGTAGATAATACAATGAGTAATATATACAAAAATAGGTACATGTTGATGGAACAAGACGAGGGGGAAAAAAGGGGGGGGGGGAAAGGGGGGGGGGCTAGGGGGAGGAAAAGGAGGGGAAGGGAGAAAAAAGGGAAAGTATTAGGGAGAACAACGGGAGTAAAGAGAAAAGGGAGCGTATACACTCAAAACAAAAGGAGCGGACCGTTGTAAAGTGAAAGAATTTCAAGATACCTAGTTGCTATGTACTGCTTAATATCTGGGAATCTATCCACGTTACTGCAGAGAAGCTCAGGATAAATTACAATAAAGAGAACCAGTCGTTGTTGTCGTAAGGGAAAAATGTCAGCCGGCAATAGTAGCTGTGGATAGACAGCAAAGGGAAAATGAGTCACCAGTATCCAGATATAACCTGTATCAAGCCACGAAAATACTTGCCTTAAGCAATAATAGTGGTAATGGCCGAGGAGGTATGCCTACGGGGTATGGTAAGTGGACCTAAGACCAGAAAAAGTGGGTAAATACCGAAGTCTACATGGGGTCATGATGATCAGCCCAGAAGGCTCTTACCTATGTGCCTCTTGGAAAGTGTATCCTGCCGGTGGTGGTGTGGTGTCAGGAGCGGTGACGGTGTTTAAATAGCGCTGTGTGACTTGCTGCTTCCGGAGTGCGATGACGCAACATCAGGTCTCGTGGAACGCAACTTCCGGTTGCGTGGAACGCATGACAGCGCATGCGCGCGACACAATGGATGAGATATAAATAGAGGGAAAAAAACAACAACAGCGCGTGCGCAGGATGCGTACTGTGGAGCTGAGTGAACCTAAAGAAAGCCATTAGGAGCTCAGGGAGCGGTAGCTAAAAATGGATAAGGGTAATATAGATGAAGGGGAGGACCATGTTGGGGAAATGTTAATGTATGCCTGGGAGAAGGAAAAAATGAATAAACATATACATAAGAGGAGAAAGGCTGGGGAAACATATACAGATAGTATATGATGGTACATGCAGGGAGAAGGGGAAAGACAGGGGGGTGACTGATAAATAGACACACATACATATCCATGTGAGAGGGGAGAGGCAGGGGAAATATATATTATATAGAGTACATGTAATATAGCATCCGCAAAACATTATAAGCAATACAGTGTAACATAGAAAATATTATATAGGGTGACAAAAAGGATATATCCGGTTCATATATGTAGGATCTGTGAAAAAAGTAAAAACATAATATAAGAAATACAGAACAAAGCAATAATAATGGGCAATATGTCATGGTATGTAATAAAAGACCTCTGAACCTTAGGGACAGACTGGTACAGGCCGACATTGGGAGTTTTAACCCAAGGACACACCAGACGACATTATCTACACCACGATTAGGCAATTTCCCGTGCCTAGGCTGCCGCCAATGTTCAAACATCCACAGGTGTGTCTCTAATTAACTCAGATGTTGCCAAAAAAACTATTAGAAGCTTCCAAACACATGGCATCATCATATGGGCAGTCGAGAATTGTTTAACCACTTTGCTCTAGAGCCTGTTTTTGCTTTCGTGACCAGGCCAATTTTTTCAATTCTGACCACTGTCACTTTATGAAGTAATTACTCTAGAACGCTTCAACGGATCCCGCTGATTCTGCGAATGTTTTTTCTTGACATATTGTACTTCATGATAGTGGTAAAATTTCTTCGATTTTATTTGTGAAAAAATCGGAAATTTGGCGAAAATTTTGCAATTTTCAAACTTTGAATTTTCATGCCCTTAAATCAGAGAGATCCAGTACAGACCAAAAGTTTGGACACACCTCATTTAAAGATTTTTCTGTATTTTCATGACTATGAAAACTGTACATTCACACTGAAGGCATCAAAACTATGAATTAACACATGTGGAATTATATACTTAACAAAAAAGTGTGAAACAGCTGAAAATATGTCTTATATTCTAGGTACTTCAAAGTAGTTACCTTTTGCATTGATGACTGCTTTGCACACTCTTGGCATTCTGTTAATGAGCTTCAAGAGGTAGTCACCGGAAATGGTCTTCCAACAATCTTGAAGGAGTTCCCAGAGATGCTTAGCACTTGTTGGCCCTTTTGCCTTCACTCTGCGGTCCAGCTCACCCCAAACCATCTTGATTGGGTTCAGGTCTGGTGACTGTGGAGGCCAGGTCATCTGAAATAGCACCCCATCACTCTCCTTCTTAGTCAAATAGCCCTTACACAGCCTGGAGGTGTGTTTGGGGTCATTGTCCTGTTGAAAACTAAATGATGGTCCAATTAAATGCAAACCGGATGGAATAGTATGCTGCTGCAAGATGCTGTGGTATCCATGCTGGTTCAGTATGCCTTTAATTTTGAATAAATCCGCAACAGTGTCATCAGCAAAGCACCCCCACACCATCACACCTCCTCCTCCATGCTTCACGGTGGGAACCAGGCATGTAGAGTCCATCCGTTCACCTCTTCTGCGTCGCACAAAGACACGGTGGTTGGAACCAAAGATCTCAAATTTGGACTCATCAGACCAAAGCACAGATTTCCACTGGTCTAATGTCCATTCCTTGTGTTCTTTAGCCCAAACAAGTCTCTTCTGCTTGTTGCCTGTCCTTAGCAGTGGTTTCCTAGCAGCTATTTTACCATGAAGGCCTGCAGCACAAAGTCTCCTCTTAACAGTTGTTGTAGATATGTGTCTGCTGCTAGAACTCTGTGTGGCATTGACCTGGTCTCTAATCTGAGCTGCTGTTAACCTGCGATTTCTGAGGCTGGTGACTCGGATAAACTTATCCTCAGAAGCAGAGGTGACTCTTGGTCTTCCTTTCCTGGGGCAGTCCTCATGTGAGCCCGTTTCTTTGTAGCGCTTGATGGTTTTTGCAACTGCACTTGGGGACACTTTCAAAGTTTGCCCAATTTTTCGGACTGACTGACCTTCATTTCTTAAAGTAATGATGGCCACTTGCTTTTCTTTACTTAGCTGCTTTTTTCTTGCCATAATACAAATTCTAACAGTCTATTTAGAAGGACTATCAGTTGTGTATCCACCTGACTTCTGCACAACACAACTGATGGTCCCAACTCCATTTATAAGGCAAGAAATCCCATTTATTAAACCTGACAGGGCACACCTGTGAAGTGAAAACCATTTCCGGTGACTACCTCTTGAAGCTCATCAAGAGAATGCCAAGAGTGTGCAAAGCAGTCATCAAAGCAAAAGGTGGCTACTTTGAAGAACCTAGAATATAAGACATATTTTCAGTTGTTTCACACTTTTTTCTTAAGAATATAATTCCACATGTGTTAATTCATAGTTTTGATGCCTTCAGTGTGAATGTAAAATTTTCAAAGTCATGAAAGTATAGAAAAATCTTTAAATGAGAAGGTGTGTCCAAACTTTTGGTCTGTACTGTATGTCACACAAAATAGTTAATAAATAACATTTCCCACATGTCTACTTTACATCAGCACAATTTTGGAACCAAAATTTTTTTTTGTTAGGGAGCTATAAGGGTTAAAAGTTGACCAGCGATTTCTCATTTTTCTAACAAAATTTACAAAAACATTTTTTTAGGGACCACATCATATTTGAAGTCACTTTGAGGGGTCTTTATGACAGAAAATACCCAAAAGTGACACCATTCTAAAAACTGCACCCCTCAAGGTGCTCAAAACCACATTCAAGAACTTTATTAACCCTTCAGGTGCTTCACAGGAATTTTTGGAATGTGGAAGAAAAAAATGAACATTTAACTTTTTTCACAAAAATGTTACTTTAGACCCATTTTTTTTTATTTTCGTAGGGGTAACAGGAAAAATTGAACCCCAAAATTTTTTGTGCAATTTCTCTTGAGCGCGCTGATACCCCATGTGTGAGGGAAAACCACTATTTGGGCGCACTGCAGTGTTCGGAAGGGAAGGAGCGCCATTAGACTTTTTGAATGTAAAATTTGTTTGAATAATTAGCAGACGCCATGTTGCGTTTGGGGAGCTCCTGATGTGCCTAAGCAGTGGAAATCCCCCACAAGTGACACCATTTTGGAAACTAGACCCCTTAGGGAACTTATCTAGATGTGTGGTGAGCACCTTGAACCCCAAGGTGCTTCACAGACGTTTATAATATTGAGCTGTAAAAATAAAATTTTCACATTTTTCCCACAAAAATATTTTTCATCCCCTAATTTTGCATTATCATAAGGGTAATAGGATAAATTGCACCATGAAATTTGTTGTGCAATTTCTCCTGAACACGCCGATACCCCATATGTGGGGCAAAACCACTGTTTGGGCGCAGGGAAGGAGCGCCATTTGACTTTTTGAATGTAAAATTTGCTTGAATAATTAGTGGACGCCATGTTGCATATGGGGAGCCCCTGATGTGCCTAAACAGTGGAAACACCCCACAAGTGACACCATTTTGTAAACTAGACCCCTTAGGGAACTTATCTAGATGTGTGGTGAGCACATTGGGAGACATAATAAACAAATCAGTAGCAGGTGAAGAATTGGTTTTATTTATTTTTTACGCCGTTCCTCGTGCAGTATAAGTGATGAGATTACTTTATTCTTTGGGTCGGTGCGATTACAGAGATACCAGATTCATATTGAGTTTTTATGATTGACAGCTGTCACACACTAAAAGACGCTTTTTTTGTAAAATCTAGTTTTTGTGTCGCCATATTTTGAGAGCTATAATTTTTCCATATTTCGGCCAACAGAGTCTTGTGACGGCTTGTTGTTTGCGGGACGAGTTGACATTTTTATTCATACCATTTTTGGGTACGTGAAATTTTTTGATCGCTTTCTATTACGTTTTTTGGGAGGTAAAATTAACAAAAACCAACAATTCAGGAATTGTTTTGAGGTTTTTTTTATGCCGTTCTGCGTGTGGTAAAAGTGATGAGGCAGCATTATTCTTCGGGTCAGTACGTTTACAGCGATACTACACTTACTGTATATTTTTTTATGTTTTGGCGCTTTACACAATAAAACTATTTTATAGAAAAAATATTTTTTTTTGCATTGCTTTATTCTGAGAGTTATAACTTTTTTATTTTTCGGCTGATGGAGCTCTATGGTGGCTTGTTTTTTGCGGAATAACATGACGTTTTCAGCTGTAGCATTTTTATTTCCATTTTGCTTTTTGATCGCATTTTTTTCCACTTTTTGTTTGGCGATATGAGGAAAAAGCATAGTTTTTTGCTCCGTTTTTTATTTATTTTTATTACGGTGTGCACAGAAGGAGTTAATTAGTGTGACAGTTTTATAGCTCGGGTTGTTTCGGATGCGGCGATACCAAATATGTGTACTTTTTTTGTTTTTGCATAAGTATATACGGATTTATCGGTTTAATATTTTATTTATTTATTTTTATTTATTTTGTGATTTTTTTTAGTAGTTTGAAAAAAATTTTTTTACTTTTTTTTACATTTTTACTTAGTCCCTGTATGGGACAGTAATTTTTATTTTTCTGATCACTGATCTCATGTAATGTAATAGACATGTATTACATTACATGAGATCTTTGCTGACTGTTTCACAGTCAGTGTCTCCTGCCAGGCTTCAGCTTCAGGCTGAGCCTGGCAGGACACCATATATGGCAGATCTGGAGGCGGTCATGTGACCTCCAGCTGCCATAGCAACGCCAGGTCCTGGAAGGTATCAGGGGTCGACGGAGAGGTAAGTAGACGACCCCCTCTCCTCCTGCTGTCTTCTATATGCCGCGATCACTATAGATCGTGGCATATAGAAGACAGCAAAGGGTTAACATCACTGGGACCTGATTCAATCAGGTCCCGATGATGTTCCCTGTCAGAGCTATCGCTCTGCACCGCACCCGCAGCGCTTGCAGGACCCTCGGGGTCCTGAGTGCTGCGGGACCACCCACCGTTTTTAAGCGTCCGCGCTGCACAGAGCCCAGGCTGCGCGGACTTTTATCTACAGTGGGCGGTCGGGAAGTGGTTAAATTAAAAAAAAAAGTTACACAAAGTAAAATAGAGAGTTACCTTTTTATTATCATCTAGGACTGTGTTCATACTTTCTATCCCTAGCGTATCAATAGGTCCATCAAAGATAACCCATTTTCTTTCCGGAGTCTCAGATAACGCAAACTCCCGGAAAGTATTAGCGACTATCCCATCGGTCCACTGCAAATGAAGAGAGGCATAAATAAAATTGCTCTTCCCATAAAATCCAATACAATCCAACAATTGAAAGGATTATTAAAGGGAACGCCTTGGATTATGATATTGATGATACACATGTATTGACTACACGTGGCCCCTATTGATGTGAACGTGACGGCACCGGGAGAGACCGCAAGTAAGTGATTTGCATATATGCGGTCACATGCCAACTAGAAGTGCGTGACCTCACTCAAAGCAAGTGTATTGAGTGAGGCCAGACACAGTCTAGTCAGAATGTATCTGGAAGTATGCAAACTTATGCTAATTTCTGCCATAAATAATACAATTTGTTGTTTCCATGTCTGATGGGGAAAATAAAACAGTTTCCAATTTTTGTGCAAACAGGGAGTAAGTCATAATAAAATGATTGTCCGGCAATGTATGGCTGGGGTCTATGTCTCTGAAGGAACCCCTTCTACCATGTCCATAAGCCATAAAAGGGGAGATTTTCCCATTTTCAGCAAAGATATTAGTATTTTAAACAATAATTCCAATCATAGACGAACCTCATGTGACACTGGATCAAACTGCCCGAACAGCTGCCCCATGGTGATGGCTTTAGGGTTCACTGTCCGGTAAATCACTTTTTCTTCTTCGCACCCTCGCTCATTCATAAGAGACAGCGTATCAGCGAGGACGTGGAGGACCTTCGTTTTTCCAGAGAACGGCTCTCCAACCAACATAAAACTGTACGGGATAAACAAAATGCAGCATGGTCCATTGTATAAAATGGAAACAGCGAAGAATAAATCCCCCGTCCCATGGACTTCTGTAGTTCCAGCTTACCCGTGTCTGACAATCATCATCTCATACGTCTGGATCATGTTCTCCAGGAAGACCTTCTCGGGCTGGATGTTGTGTCCAGCACAGCTCTCCTGTGCGCATTCCAGTAAATCCTGAGCAAAAGGAAGGTAAAATATTTCATCAGTCTGTTTACAGTGGATCCAATTAGAGGTGGGAGAATACATTTTCAGGACCCAGATCAGTATTCTGTGCCCGCTGGACAGGACCCCTGAGAGCCGCCTCTTAGCTGCCGGCATCCCCGGCTCCTCTTCTGATTATATGGTGTACATCATGCTGCAACCATAATGTCATGGCAGGCCGGCTAATCTGAAGAAGAGCCGGGGGGCAGGAAGAAATAAGATGGCTCTCAGGGGTCTCATTCAGTGCCCACCACTGACCTGATGTCACGCACAGTGTAGGAATACAAAGTACGACACAAAGGGATGAGGGGAAGGGAGCCCAGACACTAGGGAAAGGGGGAAATGGAGACCTCCTAGGCTGATCTGCAATCACCCTGTCTCCCCTACCGACTCTATATTGGTTCCTCACCAATTGCCGCACAGGAACCTATCCCTGTATTTCCTTAGCGCTTGGCCCTGGATAGGGAAGGGGGGGTGAGCACTAGTCGATCCCCACTGACAACTAAAGACAGCAAGGGGAGACAGACACAGGGGAAGTAGCTTAGCTTGAGTCGACTTCAGAGAGATGGCACACACATCCTCTTAGCACCAGAGAGGAAGTAAGAGCTGCACTTGCTCCAAGCCTTCACAAGGGGACATGTGAATATCACTGGCACCTCTGTGTAGCAACCAGGAAGTATTTAAACACCCAGGCCTGATTGTCAATTAGAGCAGGAGGGAGGTAGCCGTTGGGTCCTACAGTGAGACCGCTAAGAAGATGTCTGTAATGCCAAACGAAGGGATCTCCTGCAACCAACTGCAGCGCGACTGTCTGTCACATCTGACGCACCCATGACACCTGGCCATTGAATCAGGCTCCTGCAAATCGATTCATTCATCTAAAAAAAAAATGTCTCCATAACCTACAACTAAACTAGCGATAAATCACTAACAGATGTTTTAACCATTTGTTTTCTACATCAGATCATCTTGCATTGGAGGTATAAGTGAGCCCCCTTACCTCTGGTGCCCCTGTGCAGCTGCCCAGGTTGCACTAATGGGACCGGACGATGAGTGACAAGGTCATGTAACCCAATTCCAAAGCAGTGGATCAGGATCGGGTGATTTCAATGGGATTGGTCCACCATCTACTGTGTATGGGGGCCTCATGACAGATTATGTTGGGGGACATAAAAATCGGGCGGTTGGAATTTAATCACCCAATCCTTACTTTCTGACCCTGAAATTAGCAGCTGCCATAAGATTCTGGCAGCGACTCTGTCAGAGAAAACAGGAGCGAGCATTCCTGAATATGACGGAGCCGGTAAAGATAACGGTCATCCAAATGATAGCTGGCCAGCTATATAGGACCTATCACTTGCCATTAATATGCAATTTTATTACCTGGTGTAAATGCCGCCATTCTCCTGAATCCGGTGTTTTTCTTTTGCTCCTGCGCCTCTCCATTCCTGAGATATAGCCTCTTTATAGAAATCTAGTTCATAATTTTTAATAGCCAAGTGGGCGTGGTCATCAAGTCATCTCTGTGGGAGTCTTCAGGAAGGCCTTGCCCAGTTGGCTTAAAGGGCTAGAGGAGAGCGACAGATGTCAGGAACGGAGAGGAGCAGGAAGAAAAGAAAAACAATGCCGGAGTCAGGAGAACAGCGGCATTTACATATTTATGGCGAGGGACAAGTCCTCTTTAAGTCTTGGAAAACCCCTTTAAGACACTATTATATTTTAATACCTTATAGTCGGCTTTCGGAAGTTGAATGCCAGGGAACAGGTCGCTGGTAATCCCATTGAACAGAGGAATATCATGAGACAAAAATTTGGGTTCGTTTACATCCTTAATTGACGGCAAGAGCTAAATAGAATGAAAAAGGATTAAATGATAAAATAATTCATATACAATATGACATGAAACAATATTAAAAGTGAAGAACCCCATTACAAAGGAGCCGTCAGTTCTTGTGGTATGTCTGTATTAGTAAAGAATAGTATTCTCCAAAAAATAAGGATGAAACCTCTTTTCCTAAAACTCTACATTGTATCGTCCCTCTGTTATACCTCCTGGAAATGTATGTGTAAATGATATATAATGTATATATAATCTATATAGGGGACAACCCTATACAATCTGACTGTGCCCAAACAGTGGTGACATTGTCAGACTGTGTAGGGGACTCGTTATTGACAGATTTCAATTAATTCCTACATTTCCAGGAATGATAAAAGAGGAATGGAACGCTGCTGAGTTGCACTAAAATATGCTGCAGAATTGTTTTTCCATAGGGAATACATGTGGCCTCTGTGTTGCACTGTTAATTGCCGGCTGCAGAATGAGTTAAGTGAGATACTGTCAGTGAACTCGTTTTTGCTGGCTGACGGGGAGTTTCTAAATGTTTTATCTGTCTTTTTCTGAGCTCCTCTCAGTTTATTTATGACCACAGACCTTATCAAAATTGAATGTGCAGGGAATCAAAAAGCCGGTGAAAGCCAAGCGATGCAACATTTTTAATAAAACCCAATTGTTAAAATGATTTTTAGCCTAAAATACATGCGTTTAAGTTAAAAATCAAAACTGTCCCATAAGATGAACAAGCTACGTTTTTAACAACTATAGATTTGACACTTTTGCACAGATGAGATCTAACAAGCCAGGAACAGTAATGTGCAGAAATTATTTGTAGGTCTCTGTCTGCTACTATAAAATCATACAGATCTAATTTTTGTGATCCAAATGCTTCTCGGTAAGATGGTAATGCTATCCTATACGAGATGTAAAGCGACCAACAGTTCAGAACTTACAAGAATATCTTCATTTTCATGGGGGAATTTCAGCTTCAGATTGCCAGCAGCGGTCAGCACAGCCTTTACTGCACGCATCCCATAATCATAATGGAACTGGGACGAGAGCGGCTCCGAGCACAGCCGGTAAGTCATTACCATCTTCACCGAGAGAGGTTTAGCGTGCAGAAAACCGTAAGAATAAAGGCAGATCTCCGCAATCAGAGCATAGTTGGGGACCATCATTGCTACAGTCCGGAAAAGAACCTGAAATGCGCAAACCAGATGGGTCAGTCAACAAATTAAACTAAATTACTGTAAACTAGGCATAGAGCCGGGGAACCCATTATGTCCATTTACACTATCCTCCACCCCAGACCTAAAAGTGATGTGTGTATTCCACATCAGAGGAAAGTCAGTCAAAGTGTGGTTAAAGGGGTATTCCCATCTCCAAGATCCTGTCCCAATATGTAATAGGTGTAATAATAATAATGTTTGCAAATATCTCCAATTAGAAATGTAGTATAGTTATTCTGATTAGCTATGTTGCTTACCGCCATGTGCAGGACATTGCAGTAGCTTAGGTATCCATGGTTACGACCACTCATAGTAACAGTTAGTTACTTGCTAGTGGTCGTAACCATGGATACCTAAGCTACTGCTATGCCCTGCACATGGGTTAAGCGACATAGCTAATCAGAAGAACTATACTACATTTCCAATTGGAGGTATTTGCTATTAATATTATTATTACACCTATTACATATTGGGATAGAATCTTGGAGATGGGAATACTCCTTTAACACTTTCCAAATCTCTCTCCACACCTCTACTGTGTCCATTTTGGAAAATAGGAGAATGGGACATCAATATTAAGGAGCTTGCAGAAATGAGGGCATCCGGTGTTGTGATTATACATAGGAAATGTACAATCTCATATAGGTTTGGGGGAGAATAATCCCTTTGATGAAATCTTATGTTTCTTTTGTAAACCTAGTATTTACTTGAAAGTTTGTGAACCCCTCAAAAATTTCTGTATTACTGCATAAATTTGACTTAAAGCTACATCAGTCTGTGAGGTCACAAAGGAACTCAAGGTAACCTCTAAGCAACTAAAGGCCTCTCCTCACATTAGCTAATGTAATTGTTCATGAGTCCACCATCAGAAGGACAATGAACAACAATGGCGAGCATGGCAGGATTGCAAGGAGAAAGGCAATGCGATTTAAAATGTCACTGCTAAAACTCACCTGGGCACATCAATAGGTAACTGGAATAATGCTTTGTGGAAGGATCAGGCCAAGATAGAGATTTTAAGTGAGAAGCTATATGTTTGCAGAAAGAAACTACTGCATTACAGCATAAGAACCTCCTATCATCTATGAAACACAAAGATGGTAATCGTAACATGCTTTGGGCCTGTTTTGCTGCACTTGGCCAAGGACGGCTGCCATCATTGATGGAACAATGAATTCTAAAATCTATCAGCAAATGCTAAAGGAAAATATCAGGATATCAGTTCATGTACTGAATCTCAAGAAAACGTGGGTCATGCAGCAAGACAATGGCCCAAAGACACAAGTCGTTCTACAAAAGAATAGTTGAATAAACATAAAGTTTTGGAATGGCCGAGTCTTAGTCCTGAGCTTAATCCTATAGAAATGTTGTGGAAGGACCCGATGCAAGGCACTGGGACTCTTTACCTTGAGGTTATCCGGCAGCTCAGAACGTCCCGCGGAGCCAGGATTCATGGTAATGGCTACGAAGCAATTTGGGTTAAACTTCAGTTCTGTTCCTTCGAAGTTGAACATGTCCATCTTCATCTGGATGGCTCTCTGGATGCGGAGAATCTGTTGGGCCACCACGGACAACACCTCCAGCTCAATACGGTTACACTCATCAAAACACGCCCATGCTCCCGATGATGCCAGCCCTTGGAAAAACTAAAAAAAAAGTATATACAGTACAGACCAAAAGTTTGGACACACCTTCTCATTTAAAGATTTTCTGTATTTTCATGACTATGAAAATTGTACATTCACACTGAAGGCATCAAATTATTAATTAACACATGTGGAATTATATACTTAACAAAAAAGTGTGAAACAACTGAAAATATGTCTTATATTCTAGGTTCTTCAAAGTAGCCACCTTTTGCTTTGATGACTGATTTGCACACTCTTGGCATTCTCTTGATGAGCTTCAAGAGGTAGTCACCGGAAATGGTCTTCCAACAATCTTGAAGGAGTTCCCAGAGATGCTTAGCACTTGTTGGCCCTTTTGCCTTCACACTGCGGTCCAGCTCACCCCAAACCATCTCGATTGGGTTCAGGTCTGGTGACTGTGGAGGCCAGGTCATCTGGCGTAGCACCCCATCACTCTCCTTCTTGGTCAAATAGCCCTTACACAGCATGGAGGTGTGTTTGGGGTCATTGTCCTGTTGAAAAATAAATGATGGTCCAACTAAATGCAAACCGGATGGAATAGCATGCCGCTGCAAGATGCTGTGGTAGCCATGCTGGTTCAGTATGCCTTCAAATTTGAATACATCCCCAACAGTGTCACCAGCAAAGCACCCCCACACCATCACACCTCCTCCTCCATGCTTCACGGTGGGAACCAGGCATGTAGAGTCCATCCGTTCACCTTTTCTGCATCGCACAAAGACACGGTGGCTGGAACCAAAGATCTCAGATTTGGACTCATCAGACCAAAGCACAGATTTCCACTGGTCTAATGTCCATTCCTTGTGTTCTTTAGCCCAAACAAGTCTCTTCTGCTTGTTGCCTGTTCTTAGCAGTGGTTTCCTAGCAGCTATTTTACCATGAAGGCCTGCTGCACAAAGTCTCCTCTTAACAGTTGTTGTAGAGATGTGTCTGCTGCTAGAACTCTGTGTGGCATTGACCTGGTCTCTAATCTGAGCTGCTGTTAACCTGCGACTTTTAAGAACCAAGAATATAAGACATATTTTCAGTTGTTTCACACTTTTTTGTTAAGTATATAATTCCACATGTGTTAATTCATAGTTTTGATGCCTTCAGTGCGAATGTACAATTTTCATAGTCATGAAAATACAGAAAAATCTTTAAATGAGAAGGTGTGTCCAAACTTTTGGTCTGTACTATATAATCAAAAGATGTCAGCAGAACATCGGTTGGAGTCAGTTTATTATCTGCAATGGAGCAGCTTAACATTGTATGTACCTTTCACATTGCTATGTAGTCCAAACCATCAGAGCAGTTAAAGACCACACACTGCACGGCCAGCGCCTTGGCCAAATCTTTGGTGGTCTCAGTTTTTCCTGTGCCGGCCGGACCTTCTGGAGCTCCACCAAGATTTAGATAAAAAGCACCGATCTACCAATGAAACATGAAAGAACTGGTATGAAATATCAATAAACTTTCTAAGAAGTTTCATGCATCATACAAAAGTCAAAAAGATTTCTGAGCATAACCCATCACATCATAGCAGAGTCCGCTAGCATCTGTCAGTGAGCGGAGTGATGACCAGGCGTGGGGAGTCGCCCAGGTACTCATAGGCGGACTTCACATTGCAGTTGATGATTCGCACTCTCGCATTCTCATTCTCCCAGTAATAGCGGAGTTGGGCAAGCCACTGGAAGTCTGTTTCATGAGAAACTCCTGAGCAATGTAGGAAAAGATAGTCAACCTCTAAGACACTGCAGAATCACAAGGGAGAGTTTCTAAAGGGAAGGCAAATGCACATACATTATAGGACAAAACTCCTAGTCACCGAATTCTGCTTTTTTCATTTAGTCCCATTGCCCACGGTGTATAACATCCGGACTCTCAGCCCCCAGTTTATAAAATCCGGCCTCTCGCCTCCCCCGGTGTATAACATCCGCCCCTTGCCCCTAGTTTAGTATAACATCCGTCACCTTGCCCCCCCCGCCAGTGTATAAAATCCATCCCCTCAACCCCACTGTATAACATCCAACCCCAAGCCCTCCATTGCATAACATCCGGCCCCCAGGGTATAACATCTGGCCCCCAGCCCCGGTGTATAACATCTGTCCCCTCACTCCCTCCCCCTGGTGTATAACATCCGGCCTCTCGCCTCCCCCGGTGTATAATATCCGTCCCCTCGCTCCCAGTGTATAACAACCATCCCCTCGCCCACGATGTATAATATCCGTCCCCTCGCTCCCTCCCCCTGGTGTATAACATCCGTCCCCTCGCCCCCCCGCCAGTGTATAAAATCCATCCCCTCAACCCCACTGTATAACATCCAACCCCAAGCCCTCCTTTGCATAACATCCGACCCCCAGGGTATAACATCCGGCCCCCAGCCCCGGTGTATAACATCTGAACCCTCGCTCCCTCCCCCTGGTGTATAACATCCGGCCCCTCGCCCCCCGGTGTATAATATCCGTCCCCTCGCCCCCGGTGTATAATATCCGTCCCCTCGCCCACGGTGTATAATATCCGTCCCCTCGCCCACGGTGTATAATATCCGTCCCCTCGCCCACGGTGTATAATATCCGTCCCCTCGCCCACGGTGTATAATATCCGTCCCCTCGCCCACGGTGTATAATATCCGTCCCCTCGCCCACGGTGTAGAATATCCGTCCCCTGACCCCTGGTGTATAATATCCGTCCCCTCGCCCCTGGTGTATAATATCCGTCCCCTCGCCCCTGGTGTATAATATCCGTCCCCTCGCCCCTGGTGTATAATATCCATCCCCTCGCCCCTGGTGTATAATATCCGTCCCCTCGCCCCTGGTGTATAATATCCGTCCCCTCGCCCCTGGTGTATAATATCCGTCCCCTCGCCCCTGGTGTATAATATCCGTCCCCTCGCCCCTGGTGTATAATATCCATCCCCTCGCCCCTGGTGTAGAATATCCGTCCCCTCACCCCGGTGTATAATATCCGTCCTCTCGCCCCTCAGTGTATAACATCTAGCCCCTCGTACCCCTAGGGTATAACATCTGGCCCCTCGGCCTTGTATAACTTTAAGACTCTGGCCCCCCACCAGTGTATAACATCAATCCCCACGCCCCCCGGTGTATAACATCCGCCCTCCCATGCTGTGTGCTGTTACTAACATATGACAGAACGGCTGGTGGTGCAGAGCTCTCTGATACCAGCGCGGTCCTGTAATAGGAGCCACCGGGGTAACAAGTCTGGATATTACATTTCTTCCCTCCTAAATCTCCCTCCATCACATGTGAGTGATATTATTAAGGAGTAGAAGGAACTGCAGCAACTCAGGAGACCCCGGAACATTACAGAGCGGGGTCACTGAGTGCTGAGGAGCAGAGGGCAGAACGCTTTCCTGACTCCATTGGTAACAACATCACCACAAACACTGCGCCCCCGCCAGGAGCTTCATGGCCGAGCAGCTGCATGCAGCCTTACATCACCAAGCACGATGCCGAGCGTCAGATGGAGTGGTGTGAAGCCACCACCACAGGACTCTGGAGGAGACCTGTTCTGTGCAGTGACGGATCACACTTCTCTATCTGGCATCTGATGGACGAGTCTGGATTTGGTGAATGCCAGGAGAACGTTACCCTATTAACTGCATTGTGCCCGCTGTACAGTTTGCTGGTGGAGGTATGGCCTTGTTTTTAGGGGTTGGTCTAGGCCCCTTAGCTCCAGTGAAAAGATATCTTAATGCTTCAGCACAAGACATTTTAAACAATTGTAGCTTCCAACCCTAAGGGAATAGAAGAGCAGAACTGTTTCACACACGTTCTCAACCTCAACCCCACTAAACACCTTTAGGATGATTAATTAGAACAAATACTGCACAATGGCAGCATAAATATGTCACCGCAACATAGGGAAGAACAATGTCAGTCACACATCAATTACATTGCCATATGTCTGCTCAGGCTTAGAATGGCTGACCATTCGGAGAATTACATAATACCTACAAAGAAGCCGAACAAAAGGTCATTAAAGGAATTGACATAAAAACCCTTTATTAGTACATCCATGGTTATGGAAGGACACCGCACAGAGGAGGGCACACACACCATTGATAGAAAATATTACAAACCGCACCTAGGCCATCCAAAACACTGACTATAAAGAATATCAATTGTGGCAATGAGTCATATACAGGGGATGCCGACACATACAGATGCAAAAACATTCCTATACAGTTATATGAAAAAGTTTGGGCACCCCTATTAATCTTAAGCTTATTGTTTTATAAAAATTGGTGTTTTTGCAACAGCTATTTCAGTTTGATATATGTAATAACTGTTGGACACAGTAATGTTTCTGCCTTGAAATGAGGTTTATTGTACTAACAGAAAATGTGCAATCTGCATTCAAACAAAATTTGACAGGTGCATAAGTATGGGCACCCTTATCATTTTCTTGTTTTAAATCCTCCTACCTACTTTTTACTGACTTACTAAAGCACTTTTTTTGGTTTTGTAACCTCATTGAGCTTTGAAGTTTATAGCCAGGTGTATGCAATCATGAGAAAAGCTACTTAAAGTGGCCACTTGCAAGTTGTTCTCCTGTTTGAATCTCCTCTGAAGAGTGGCATCATGGGCTCCTCAAAACAACTGTCAAATGATCTGAAAACAAAGATTATTCAACATAGCTGTTCAGGGGAAGGATACAAAAAGCTGTCTCAGAGATTTAACCTGTCAGTTTCCACTGTGAGGAACATAGTAAGGAAATGGAAGAACACAGGGACAGTTCTTGTTAAGGCCAGAAGTGGCAGGCCAAGAAAAACATCAGAAAGGCAGAGAAGAAGAATGGTGAGATCAGTCAAGGACAATCCTCAGACCACCTCCAGAGAGCTGCAGCATCAACTTGCTGCAGATGGTGTCACTGTGCATCGGTCAACTATACAATGCACTTTGCACAAGGAGAAGCTGTATGGGAGAGTGATGCGAAAGAAGTCGTTTCTGCAAGCACGCCACAAACAGAGTCGGCTGAGGTGGAGGTTCCATCGTGCTTTGGGGCTGTGTGGCCAATGCTGGCACCGGGAATCTTGTTAAAGTCGAAGGACGCATGGATTCCACTCAGTATCAGCAGATTCTTGACAATAATGTTCAAGAATCAGTGACAAAGTTGAAGTTACGCAGGGGATGGATCTTTCAGCAAGACAATGATCCAAAACACCGCTCCAAATCTACTCAGGCATTCATGCAGAGGAACAATTACAATGTTCTGGAATGGCCATCCCAGTCCCCAGACCTGAATATCATTGAACATCTGTGGGATCATTTGAAGAGGGCTGTCCATGCTCAGCGACCATCAAACTTAACTGATCTGGAATTGTTTTGTAAAGAGGAATGGTCAAAAATACCTTCATCCAGGATCCAGGAACTCATTAAAAGCTACAGGAAGCGACTAGAGGCTGTTATTTTTGCAAAAGGAGGATCTACTAAGTATTAATGTCACTTTTCTGGTGAGGTGCCCATACTTATGCACCTGTCAAATTTTGTTTGAATGCAGATTGCACATTTTCTGTTAGTACAATAAACCTCATTTCAAGGCAGAAACATTACTGTGTCCAACAGTTATTACATATATCAAACTGAAATAGCTGTTGCAAAAACACCAATTTTTATAAAACATTAAACTTAAGATTAATAGGGGTGCCCAAACTTTTTCATATAACTGTATAGTGACCACCATCTCAATATGCAGAAATGACTACTGCCCCATAGACGTCATTGTAAGTACACCCCAAGATTGCTTTACTGTGACAAGATCAATTGTGTCCTATGAAAACTCAAAGAAAAGAGGGGGGAATATAACATCGATATGGAAAGAACATAGGAATGGGGTGAAATGTATGAAGGTGCTCGGCATATTGAGCTGTGATATCTGTAGAGGGACGGACTCCATATTAACATCCTGTATATGGATTTAGAATAGGAGGCCATAAAAGCCCCTGTAGGTGTAATGTGGAGGGGGCACAATACCTTTCTCCATGTAGTGTATGATAAATAGAACATGGTATTGGAAAGTTTGGCGCCAGCCATGATGTTTGCACAAACCTGTTTGGATCATTTCCATGACCACGTCACGAGCGTGCCCCTCTATGGTGACGAGAGCCCCCAATGTGCTGCGAGTCTGCTGGGACAATTTGCCTCCTCGCACAAGCTCCACAATATCATTTAGCTGGAGCTGCAGAAATCTATACAGATTATAAGCTGCAGACTAGATTGAGAACTCCACAATATGCAGGCACTTTTTAATGTACACAACAATTTTACAACATATCTTTATAGAAGTTGGAGATCTGGATTGAACCCAGAGCTCCAAATACCCAGATGTACCTCTACAAAACCCTGCCACAAACAGCATGGAAAACTCAATGCAGATGGATTAATTTGATGCTGGTATTATGGGAAATCCCATACAATGTCTTCCCTTATTGGTAGATATGACGAGAGTAGAGATGAGCGAATGGATTTGCAGGACTCTGGTCCAACAGTCGGGTCAGTATTCCACGGCCGCTGGACCGGAGCTCCATGAACCGGCATCTCCGGCTCCTCTTTTGATGTCGATCTCATAGTTGTGGTGTGAGGCACAAATGACATCACGCC
Organism: Phyllobates terribilis; assembly: GCF_046119375.1. Taxonomy (NCBI): domain Eukaryota; kingdom Metazoa; phylum Chordata; class Amphibia; order Anura; family Dendrobatidae; genus Phyllobates; species Phyllobates terribilis. Next base: position 1,321,452 of record NW_027363046.1, read on the forward strand.
TGGCCGGCTAATCAAAAGAGGAGCCAGGGATGCCGGCATGTAAGAGGCGTTTAGCAAGGCTCCCATCCAACAGCCACAGACTACTAACCTGCTCTCTTAGACCAAGGTCCTGCAAATTTAGTTGCTCATCTCTAGACAAGATGCATGAATCAATGCAAAATCCCAACTATCAAATACTATGGAGCCTTTTGGGTACCTTCAAGATATTGAGCAGCTGTACAACTGCAACCCCCAGGAGAAGACCCCTGGGCAAGAACAGTACATGGGCTCTTTGCAGTCTAATAACGTACTGTGAAATAAGCTACTTGCATCTTTTGATGTGAATGTGGGTCCCCTTACCTCTGTTGCACCAATGGTATATCCGCCCCTGGAAACTCCTATAAGCTGCGTCCCTGGGTATGACAGTCTATTAGCAGGAGAACACATGAAGTCTGTCTATGAATGTATATATATGTATTTCTCCCAGAAAATTATTACAATTACACATGTTAAGTTGTTCACATGTTTATTTAATTTGTGTGTATTGGAACAACACAAAAAGAAGATATTGGTCAACAATTTTGGTTCTCAAGTCCTCAGACAGTTCTCTTTTCCTCTTTCTGTTCTCCCTACTTAGTGTGGCACGTAACAACGCAAAGATTGAGTCAACTTTTCCCCTTTGTATCGGGTTTCAGGTGTGATTTTCATATTGCCCACACCTTTTACTTGCCACAGGTGAGTTTAAACGAGCATCACATGCTTGAAACAAAATTGTTTACCCACAATTTTGGAAAGATGCCAACAATTTTGTCCGGCCCATTTTTGGGGTTTTGTGTGAAATTATATCCAATTTGCCTTTTTTTCTCTGTTTTTTTTGTGCTGTTCCAATACACACAAAGGAAATAAACATGTGTATAACAAAAAATACACATGCAATTGCAATAATTTTATGGAAAAATACTTCAAGGGTGCCAACACTTCCAGCCATGACTGTTTCTAGTGAAGCAACCTTGATCAGTAAAGGAGCTTATGCCGTACCTCTGGGCCACTGCCGATAGCTTCATGCACTTCACTTGTCCAGAACATCTGAGACACACAGAGCACGACCTGTCCCGGCCATTCCCTCACCCAGTCTTTTCTTGCAGTCTCAGGGTACGCCTTTTAAAAAACAAAGTTAAATTACGTTGACAGAAGCATTTAAGAGAGGGACAACCTTACTAGTATTATCCAGCAAATTCATTTCTACCGATTGCAGGTAGAAGATCTGCTACCTGGCTCTATAGCAAGAGATACATCATCCACAAATCATTCACTGCTGCCAAATAATCTTATACAAATATAAAAGTACTAGATTAGTTCCAATTAATGCTTTTGGTCTGTAGGTAGATCCGTACCATTCGTGACCGAGCAATAACATCATGCACGCTCCTTAACATGACATCTTCCCCTTGGATGAGCCACTTCTCCACGGCCCCCCGAGCCTCGGAGGTGGAGATGGTCTGGATGAGCTCTACGCGTTCCCCCTCGGTGCTGTACATGGCTTTGATGTCCAGGTTAGGAAGGAACTCCAGCTTTGCGATGCCTTCAAAGCCCTTCTTTAGATGTGGTTGGACCCGCAGAGGATCTTTAGTCTCAGAGAGAATTTCTAGCATTTCGTCGTTGGACAGGAAGAAAAAGCTAAAGCGAAAATGCACAATATGATAAAGATGTCATTAAAGTATTGGGTCAGGAGCCATTTGTATCAGTGTCTATGTGAGAAAATAGAAAAGCAAAGCTTTAAAGTAAAGATTCAGTCCCCATACACATTGGATTAAAATAGTTTAAACCTGACGATTGCAGCAGGACCGGCCTACCCACTGATGTGTATGGGGGTCTCCTGACTCTCCCCCGATAGAGGATGTCAGGGCCAGAAGGATCGGGCAGATGGGATTTCAATACCCGGTCTTTTGGTTCTCAGGGGAGATAACCCGCTGCCGGAGGTGTCCAGTACCGACTTTCTCCTCTCTCCACATTAAAAACACATGACTGTTCAGCAGAATATGTGGGAGTCAGAAGAAATAGCCAAATAACCATTCAGACCACGGGTATCTCATATCTCATGCGTATGGCTAGCTTAAAGGGGCTATCCAACTTTGGGAACTTTTTTTATTTAACTGAAATGGGTATTCCCATCTCCAGGATTCTACCCCAATATGTAGTAGGTGTAATAATAATAATATTAGCAAATACCTCCAATTAGAAGTGTAGTATAGTTCTTCTGATTTGCTTTGTCGCTTACCCCATGTGCAGGGCATTGCAGTAGCTTAGGTTACGACCACTAGCAAATAACTGTCACTATATGAGTGGTCGTAACCATGGATACCGAAGCTACTGCAATGCCTTGCACATGGGGAAAGCGACATAGCGAATCAGAAGAACTATACTACACTTCTAATTGGAGGTATTTGCTAATATTATTATTACTACGCCTACTACATATTGGGATAGGATCTTGGAGATGGGAATACCCATTTAACTGCGAGAATTTGCGACAATTCAGTTTCATTAAAAATGTTGCACCGTTCGGCTTTTTGTTTCCTGCACATTCAGCTTTGATGTGATCTGTGGTCATAAATCGGCTAAGAGGAGCTGAAAAAAGACAGATTAAAAATAAGTCCAATAGCCAGCGCAACACAGAGCCAATAGAAGGCAAACAGTGCAAAATTATTAATGAAATCCAATTACAAAAATGATTTCAATGCGTTTAAATAAAAAAAAAAAAAATTTCTTTAAGTAGTATATAGAATCATTGCAACAAGTGAAAGGACTATACCGTGGGAAAAAAAGCCTCTTCTTCTCCAGATAGGCATTCAGCCCTTTCATGATTTTATCCAGAAGCACATTGCTGTCCTGAAGTTTTTCCAGAAGTCCGGTCAGAGAAGTGGCGCTTAAAACCTAAAACAAAGTAGATAGCCCATAAGTAAGATTCCATTATATAGTTATAGAGACTGAAAAAAGGTCACATTCATTGACTATTGTGCCAATAGTTCATATTAAAAAAATAATTAGAACATACAGTTATATGAAAAAGTTTGGGCACCCCTATTAATCTTAAGCTTAATGTTTTATAAAAATTGGTGTTTTTGCAACAGCTATTTCAGTTTGATATATGTAATAACTGTTGGACACAGTAATGTTTCTGCCTTGAAATGAGGTTTATTGTACTAACAGAAAATGTGCAATCTGCATTCAAACAAAATTTGACAGGTGCATAAGTATGGGCACCTCACCAGAAAAGTGACATTAATATTTAGTAGATCCTCCTTTTGCAAAAATAACAGCCTCTAATCGCTTCCTGTAGCTTTTAATGATTTCCTGGATCCTGGATGAAGGCATTTTTGACCATTCCTCTTTACAAAACAATTCCAGTTCAGTTAAGTTTGATGGTCGCCGAGCATGGACAGCCCTCTTCAAATGATCCCACAGATGTTCAATGATATTCAGGTCTGGGGACTGGGATGGCCATTCCAGAACATTGTAATTGTTCCTCTGCATGAATGCCTGAGTAGATTTGGAGCCGTGTTTTGGATCATTGTCTTGCTGAAAGATCCATCCCCTGCGTAACTTCAACTTTATCACTGATTCTTGAACATTATTGTCAAGAATCTGCTGATACTGAGTGGAATCCATGCGTCCCCATCCATCGATCCTGGGTAGGTGTATATGCCCCGCCATCCATCCATCCTGGGTAGGTGTATATGCTTCTCCATCCATCCTGGGTAGGTGTATATGCCGCGCCATCCATCCATCTTGGGTAGGAGTAGATGCCCCGCCATCCATCCATCTTGGGTAGGAGTAGATGCCCCTCCATCCATCCATCCTGGGTAGGTGTAGATGCCCCTCCATCCATCCATCCTGGGTAGGTGTATATGGTCCTCCATCCATCCATTCTGGGTAGGTGTATATGCCCCTCCATTCATCCATTCTGGGTAGGTGTATATGCCCCTCCATCCATCCATTCTGGGTAGGCGTAGATGCCCCTCCATCCATCCATTCTGGGTAGGTGTATATGCCCCTCCATTCATCCATTCTGGGTAGGTGTATATGCCCCTCCATCCATTCTGGGTAGGCGTAGATGCCCCTCCATCCATCCATTCTGGGTAGGTGTAGATGCCCCTCCATCCATCAATCCATCCTGGGTAGGGGTATATGCCCTCCATCCATCCATTCTGGGTAGGCGTAGATGACCCTCCATCCATTCATCCTGGGTAGGTGTAGATGCCCCTCCATCCATCCATCCCGGGTAAGGTGTAGATGCCCCTCCATCCATCCATACATCCTGGGTAGGTGTAGATGCCCCTCCATCCATCCATACATCCTGGGTAGGTGTAGATGCCCCTCCATCCATCCACCCATCCTGGGTAGGTGTAGATACCCAGGATGAATGGATGGATGGAGGGGCATCTACACCTACCCAGGATGGATGGATGGAGGGGCATCTACACCTACCCAGGATGAATGGATGGATGGAGGGGCAAGTGTAGATGCCCCTCCATCCATCCATCCTGGGTAGGTGTAGATGCCCCTCCATCCATCCATCCTGGGTAGGTGTATATGCCCCTCCATCCATCCATTCTGGGTAGGTGTATATGCCCCTCCATCCATCCATCCTGGGTAGGCGTAGATACCTTTCCATCCATCCATCCTGGGTAGGTGTATATGCACCTCCATCCATCCATCCATCCATGCATCCATCCATGCATCCAATCTGGGTAGGTGTATATGCCCCTTCATCCATCCATTCTGGGTTTGCGTAGATGCACCTCCATCCATCCTGGGTAGTCTATTCTGGTAGGTGTATATGCCCCTCCATCCATCCATCCTGGGTAGGAGTATTTGCACCTCCATCCATCCTGGGTAGGTGTATATGCCCCTCCATCCATCCTGGGTAGGTGTATATGACCCTTCATCCATCCATCCTGCGCAGTCTATTCTGGTAGGTGTATATGCCCCTCTATCAATCCATCATGGGTAGGTGTAGATGCCCCTCCATTCGTCCATTCTCGGTAGGTGTAGATGCCCCTCCATTCGTCCATTCTCGGTAGGTGTAGATGCCCCTCCATCCATCAATCCATTCTGGATAGGTGTATATGCCCCTCCATGCATCCTGGGTAGGTGTATATGCCCCTCCATTCATCCTGGGTAGGAGAATTTGCCCCTCCATCCATAGTGGGTAGGTGTATATGCCCCTCCATCCATCCATCCTGGGTAGGTGAATATGCCCTTCCATCCATCCTGGGTAGGTGTATCGGCCTCTCCATCCATCCTGGGTAGCTGTATATGCCCCTCCATCCATCCATCCATCCAGAGTAGGTGTATATGCCCCTCCATCTATCCATCCTGAGTAGGTGTATATGCCCATCCATCCATCCTGGGTAGGTGTATATGCCCCTCCATCCATCAATCCATCCTGGGTAGGTGTATATGCCCCTCCATCCATCCATTCTGGGTAGGCGTAGATGCCCCTCCATCCATCCATCCATCCTGGGTAGGTGTAGATGCCCCTCCATCCATCCATACATCCTGGGTAGGTGTAGATGCCCTTCCATCCATCCATTCATCCTGGGTAAGTGTAGATGCCCCTCCATCCATCCATCCTGGGTAGGGGTAGATGCCCCTCCATCCATCCATTCTGGGTAGGTGTATATGCCCCTCCATCCATCCATTCTGGGTAGGTGTATATGCCCCTCCATCCATCCATCCTGGGTAGGCGTAGATACCTTTCCATCCATCCATCCTGGGTAGGTGTATATGCACCTCCATCCATCCATCCAATCTGGGTAGGTGTATATGCCCCTTCATCCATCCATTCTGGGTTTGAGTAGATGCACCTCCATCCATCCTGGGTAGTCTATTCTGGTAGGTGTATATGCCCCTCCATCCATCCATCCATCCTGGGTAGGAGTATTTGCCCCTCCATCCATCCTGGGTAGGTGTATATGCCCCTCCATCCATCCTGAGTAGGTGTATTTCCCCCTCCATCCATCCATCCTGGGTGAGTGTATATGACCCTTCATCCATCCATCCATCCATCCATTCTGGGTAGGCGTAGATGCCCCTCCATCCATCCATCCTGCGCAGTCTATTCTGGTAGGTGTATATGCCCCTCTATCCATCCATCCTGGGTAGGTGTATATGCCCCTCCATCCATCCATCCATCCATCCATCCATCCATCCATCCATCCATTCTCGGTAGGTGTAGATGCCCCTCCATTCGTCCATTCTCGGTAGGTGTAGATGCCCCTCCATCCATCAATCCATCCTGGGTAGGTGTAGATGCCCCTCCATCCATCCATAGTAGGTGTAGATACCACTCCATCCATCCTTCCATCCATCCATCCTGCGCAGTCTATTCTGGTAGGTGTATATGCCCCTCCATCCATCCATCCATTCTCGGTAGGTGTATATGCCCCTCCATCCATCCATCCTGGGTAGGTGAATATGCCCTTCCATCCATCCTGGGTAGGTGTATCGGCCTCTCCATCCATCCTGGGTAGGTGTATATGCCCCTCCATCCATCCATCCTGAGTAGGTGTATATGCCCCTCCATCCATCCATCCTGAGTAGGTGTATATGCCCCTCCATCCATCCATCCTGAGTAGGTGTATATGCCCATCCATCCATCCTGGTAGGTGTATACGCCCCTTCATCCATTCTGGGTAGGTGTAGATGCCCCTCCATCCATCCTGGGTAGTCTATTCTGGTAGGTGTATATGCCCCTCCATCCAACCTGGTTAGGTGTAGATGCCCCCTCCATTCATCCATCCTGGTTAGGTGTAGATGCCCCTCCATACATCCTGGGTAATCTATTCTGCTAGGTGTATATGCCCCTCCATCCATCCTGGTTAAGTGTAGATGCCCCTCCATCCATCCATCCATCCTGGGTAGGTGTATATGCCCCTTCATCCATCCATCCATCCTGGGTAGGTGTAAATGCCCCTCCATCCATCCATCCATCCTGGGTAGGTGTAAATGCCCCTCCACTCTGGGTAGGTGTAGATGCCCCTCCATCCATCAATCCATCCTGGGTAGGTGTAGTTGCCCCTCCATCCATCCATGGTAGATGCGAATACCCCTCCATCCATTCTTCCATCCATCCATCCTGGGTAGGTGTATATGCCCCTCCATCCATCCATCCATCCTGGGTAGGTGTATATGCCCCTCCGTCCATCCAGTGTAGGAGTATTTGCCCCTCCATCCATCCTGGGTAGGTGTATATGCCCCTCCATCCATCCATCCTGGGTAGGTGTATATGCCCTTCCATCCTGGGTAGGTGTATATTCCCCTCCATCCACCCATCCTGGGTAGGTGTATAGGCCCCTCCATCCATCCTGGGTAGCTGTATATGCCCCTCCAGCCATCCTGGGTAGGTGTATATGCCCCTCCAGCCATCCATCCATCCTGGGTAGGTGTATATGCCCCCTCCATCCATCCAGTGTAGGAGTATTTGCCCCTCCATCCATCCATCCATCCTGGGTAGGTGTATATGCCCCTCCATCCATCCATCCTGGGTAGGTGTATATGCCCTTCCATCCTGGGTAGGTGTATATTCCCCTCCATCCATCCTGGGTAGGTGTATATGCCCCTCCATCCATCCTGGGTAGGTGTATCGGCCCCTCCATCCATCCATCCTGGGTAGCTGTATATGCCCCTCCATCCATCCATCCTGGGTAGCTGTATATGCCCCTCCAGCCATCCTGGGTAGGTGTATATGCCCCTTCATCCATTCTGGGTAGGTGTAGATGCCCCTCCATCCATCCTGGGTAGTCTATTCTGGTAGGTGTATATGCCCCTCCATCCAACCTGGTTAGGTGTAGATGCCCCCTCCATTCATCCATCCTGGTTAGGTGTAGATGCCCCTCCATCCATCCTGGGTAGTCTATTCTGGTAGGTGTATATGCCCCTCCATCCAACCTGGTTAGGTGTAGATAACCAGGATGGATGGATAGAGGGGGCATCTACACCTAACCAGGTTGGATGGAGGGGCATATACACCTACCAGAATAGACTACCCAGGATGGATGGAGGGGCATCTACACCTAACCAGGATGGATGAATGGAGGGGGCATCTACACCTAACCAGGTTGGATGGAGGGGCATATACACCTACCCAGGATGGATGGATGAAGGGGCATATACACCTACCCAGGATGGATGGATGGAGGGGCATCTACACTTAACCAGGATGGATGGATGGAGGGGGCAAGTGTAGATGCCCCTCCATCCATCCATCCTGGGTAGGTGTATATGCCCCTTCATCCATCCATCCTGGGTAGGTGTAAATGCCCTTCCATCCATCCATCCTGGGTAGGTGTAAATGCCCCTCCATCCATCCATGCTGGGTAGGTTTATATGCCCCTGACTAGCCCAGGGGAATGGGTATGACTCGGTACCCGGGCCTTTAGGGATGTCGCGGTGGTCGGCTAACGGGCCCGTACCCTGGGGTCGCTCCTTTAAAAGGGTTGGCGAGTTGTGAAGTTTATAAAAGAGTTTGTGACGCCACCTGTGGTTTCTGGTGAGGATCACCAGCGCTGCGCAGTCCACTGAGGCCGGTGATAAGGCAGCTCGATGGTATAGCTTCCCACAGGTGGAGCTAGGCCTCAGGGCAGCGTATGGACGGGGAAAGCAGGACGGAGAGACCCAGCCGGGTCAGAGCAAGAACAGGGACAGACACGATTGTCACTTCAGTACCTTTTTCTGATGGAAATTCAGGCACGTCCCAGAGCACTATAGGGTGAAGGGTGCACGTCAGGATCCTCCCCAATGAGCGGGTTTTGGGCCTCCTGTTTCTTGCCTCTGCGTAGTAAGTTTCTGACCTTCCTGGAGCAAGGCCTAACTTTGTCTCTGTCCTGCGCTGGCTGACCTTGTGGTAGGGCCTTTTCTTGGATTACACGCTCCCGACTTAAGGGGCCTATGTGTCTCCTGGCTCTATTACGTATCAGCACTTTTGCGATACTGGGACTTGTAGTTCTCCAGGGATTCTGGTTATATCTTACTGGGTCGTGGAGATCCCGGTAAGCTTCGGACCCGATGTCCGGTAACTGCTTCTTCGGGGTGAGCTAGTTAAGCTCCTCTGCCCCCTATGTATTAACTCTCCACTCGCCTTCGGCCTACTCGGGCCCTCACTAGGCTATACACACTAACGGCAGCTTGCCGCGCTTCACCGATCTTATGGCGCCGGCACACCTAAAGCTCACCTCTCTGAGCTACAACTGAGTCTAGAACGTGCTCCACTGCAGACTGACCTCTCAGGCTTTTGCACTGCAGGAACTCTCTCAACAGGTTTGCTTTCTGTCGACTCCAGTCTAGACTAACTGCTGCCTGGCTCCACCTTCCCTTATATATCTATCCCTAACGGGCTCCCTCTGATGGTCTGAGGTGGAAGGTGGAGATGTGTGAATGGTTATGGGGGCCTCTTGTGGAGGAATCCATCAATACACCCTGCTAGGATCTGTGATACCAAGCGCAGCTAGGCGTCACACACCCCCATCCATCCTGGGTAGATGTATATGACGCGCCCCTGGGCCTGTGTCGCGCTGCGTTGCGCACGCGGGAGCTTATCCGGAGCCGGATCAGATGGGGGTAGTAGTCTCGTGGCGGTGACCCGGTCCGTGCCCAGGGAGTCAAACTAAGTGGCGAGTCTATTAGCAGTAGATGTTGGATGACTACGCCACCCGTTGAATGCAGCTTTGGAGCTGCCGCTGCAGGGCAGACCGCTGAGGCCGGTGGAAGGATGGTGCAGCGGGGATGGTATAACCCCCAACGGGAGGGGTATGGCCTCAGGGCAGCCGACGTGGATGATGCGGGTAGCAGGAACCACTCAGAGACGATGCGTGTAGTTCAGGGTCTTTACTGGTGACAAAGATAGACCCTCCCGGAGTACTTGCTAGCGATCGGGGCCTGGTCAGTCCTTGAGCAGATGGAATCTCCCCTGGCCAGGCGGAGTTGTAGGCCTTCCCAGCTAACTGTACTCTTCTGGCTACCTTGCTAGAGGCGGGTAAAAGTAGCCCACGTCCCTGAGTGTACCGTGTGGTGCTCACCCGTATGGCCGGTGACTCGGGGCCTTCTATTGGCTTCCGCTCGACGATGGCGGTGCTGGTCCCACGCGTGTGACCGTGCCTTCGGATTTCTGGGCCAGAGGACCTGCAATCCCCTGCCGGTCGGTTTCTGCTGCTGGGTAAGGATTAGTCCCCACAGCCTCGGACTCCGGGTCCGGTGATAACTTCTCAGTCAGGGCGAGCTCTGCAGCTGCCAGCCCCTGACTCCTTGTAGCACTGCTCCCACAGAGCTCCTGATGTTCTTTTCCTATATCTGCTTCTCTGTCTCTACTTCTTCTCTACTCCTGGCATGGCCCAGGAGCTGGGCCCAGCCGGAGCCACAGCTCCCTGTCAGCCCTCCTGGCTGAACTCTCCCTCTCAACTGTCTAACCCTGCCTCAGCCCCAGGTTTATATAGGGGAAGTTCTTCCCCTCCCAGGACTGGGCAGGAGGTGTGGCATGCATAGGATTCCTGACCAAGAGACCTCCCACCTGCTCTCAGACATAACACTGCCGTTACTGTGGAAACCAGACCCCTGGGGTGCCACATATATGCCCCTCCATCCATCCATTCTGGGTAAATGCATATGCCCCTTCATCCATCCATCCATCCATCCATCCTGGTTAGGTGTAAATGCCCCTCCATCCATCCCGGTCAGTATATGCCCCCCTCCATCCATCCATCCTGGTGGATATATCCTCCCCTTCATACTGGTGGGTATATGCCCCCCCCTCCATCCATCCTGGTGGGTATATGCCCCCCCCTCCATCCATCCTGGTGGGTATATGCCCCCCCCTCCATCCATCCTGGTGGGTATATGCCCCCCCCTCCATCCATCCTGGTGGGTATATGCCCCCCCTCCATCCATCCTGGTGGGTATATGCCCCCCCCTCCATCCATCCTGGTGGGTATATGCCCCCCCCTCCATCCATCCTGGTGGGTATATGCCCCCCCCTCCATCCATCCTGGTGGGTATATGCCCCCCCCTCCATCCATCCTGGTGGGTATATGCCCCCCCCTCCATCCATCCTGGTGGGTATATGCCCCCCCTCCATCCATCCTGGTGGGTATATGCCCCCCCCTCCATCCATCCTGGTGGGTATATGCCCCCCCCTCCATCCATCCTGGTGGGTATATGCCCCCCCTCCATCCATCCTGGTGGGTATATGCCCCCCCCTCCATCCATCCTGGTGGGTATATGCCCCCCCCCTCCATCCATCCTGGTGGGTATATGCCCCCCCTCCATCCATCCTGGTGGGTATATGCCCCCCCTCCATCCATCCTGGTGGGTATATGCCCCCCCCCTCCATCCATCCTGGTGGGTATATGCCTCCTCCTCCATCCTGGTGGGTATATGCCCCCATATATTCAATGCGAAGGGAAAAAAACCGAAACAAACGCTTCTACTCACCTTCCACGTTCCCACGCAGCGCTGTGTCTGTGTTAGCTGAAGATGTGGGCGGTGATAACAGCTGAGAGGCTGAGATCACCGCACGGCGCCACTGCAGATACTCACTCGGGACGTCCACTCCTAGGCATTTCCTCCCCGGCAGTTCCTGTCATGGCATGCTCTGACTGAGCAGTGCGTGCGACGACAAGGGGAATGTACAGCTTACACTGCAGGCTCCACAAAGATGGCTGCAATCTCCTCCCACGGCTGCGACCTGAACAGCCAAGGGGGCGTGCCCAGGTCACAGCTAGAGGCAGGAGGAGCGGCCTCTAATGTTAGAGAAAGGGTCGGTGACAGACTACTGTCTCTTATGGCCAGGGCTGCCGTAAATGAGGTGTGTAAGATCGCTTCTTACACACCCCCCAAATAAAAATGGCAGCCCCTAGTGGCCAATGTAAAAATAAATAAAAAACTAATAAAGTGGTACATTTAATTTTGTATTAAAAATAATTGATTACATAATTATTAATACAAAACATAAAATCGTGGCCCCTTCCCTGTAAGAATAGCACATGGCTCTTTTCACGTCTGGTTATTCTTCTAGCAGGTAGAATATGCTCCGTTATAGACCGTGGACAGGTTTACAGCTCTATTTATTGTGGACGATTGATCTGCAAATCAGAACTGAGACCGGTCCGATTTTCATCCGATTTGTAGATAAAGATCATCTATTGAAGTCAACGAGTCTGTCAGAAAAAATGCCCAGAACCAACCATGTTGCCTGTACTGCTTGTTCTGCAGTGTCTATAGGCCGGGCAAGCGAGGCGAGGAAACCTTTAGCTTTTTACTTTACATATAAAAAAATATGCCCCACTGAGGAGAAAAACTGACACACTGACCAAAATCAGATGAAAATTAGAAAAAAAACACTGATTAAAACCTGACATGTGAACGGGGCCTTAGGCCTTAATCAGATGTCAGCAGGGTCGGACTGGGGTGTCTGGGGCCCACAGGGGACACTGACTCTAGGGGCCCACCTCCAGCAATATGCAGATCTCTCTTCTCTGCTCTCCCTGTTATAGTGGAGCAGTGACCGGCGGCTCCTCACATCTACTCTGCACAGACTACAACAGGGATGGACAATTTCTGTAGTTTGCATGAAAGGGTTTCTTTGGTTAAAACAAGTCATCACAGATTCATGGGCTACACAGGATAGGTGATCACTTATTGATTGGAAGAATGGGGAAGTTTTATCCCTGACAGGACACTTATCCCCATTTTAAAATGCAGCGACAGGTGGGACGTCTGACCACAGCCTCATTCTTTCTCTTGGGGGCTTCCAAAAAAGAGCAGCGCTCACAGCCCCTGAGGGAATGAATGGATCAGTGGTCGAGTCGCACATGAGCTCCAGTGTAATGGGGAGAAAAGCTCCACAGTCTGCCGATCGCTGCAGGTCCCAGTAGTCAGACCCCCACCAATCAATAAGTTATCACTTATCCTGTGGAGAGGGGATTACTTGTTCTCCCCGGAGAACCCCTGTGAGTGCATCTCTGACGCTCTGCTCCAAGTATTTCATCTCTAAGGCCACAGCCCCACTATCAGTATTCAGTCAGGATTTTTTCTCAGGAGTGGGAGCCAAAACCAGGTGAGGAACAATCAGAGAAAAGGTAGAATAGAAACAAGTCACCAATTCTGTATTTATCACCCACTCCTGCTTTTGGCTCTCACTACTGAGAAAAAATACTGACCAAATACTGATCGTGAAGCCGTGGCCTCATGGAAAAAAATCTTTTCCTAGTTAATCTCAGCGAGAACAAATGACCGCCATACACAACATAATCCACTATAACAACACCAATAATATCACATACAAAAGGGACAAATATCACCACACCATGACCAGACCACATATTACCACCACATAGTGACCAAATAATACAATACTGATCAGGAATACAAACCACAATACTAACACTGTCACTATACATATGAGCTCTGTATATAGTGTCAGTGTGCAGGTAATACAGTGATCCCCAGTGACATTATAAACAGGATCTCTGTATATAGTGTCAGTGTACATGTAATACAGTGATCACCGGTGACATTATACACAGGAGCTCTGTATGTAGTGTACAGGTAATACAGTTATCACGAGTGACATTATACACAGGAGCTCTGTATATAGTGTATAGGTAATACACTGGTCACCAGTGACATACACAGGAGCTCTGTATATACTATATAGTGTAAGTGTACAGTAATACACTGACTCACCAGTGATGTCTCTAGGTGAAGTTCTTCATCTTCGCTTTTCCTCATCTGGCACAGTCCACCATCACTTCTTCCAGCCAGGAATCATCTCTGCAGAAAATAACACACAGTTATCAATAACTGATCTCTTTTAGAGCACATTCCCACTTTTCCCCAGGCTTCTACACTACACCAGTTGAAGAAATAAAGCGACATAGTGGCGCCCTGCACAGTAACAGGACCCCCCTTTTGTCCCCTCTTACGGAAAACAGTTTCCTAAAAATAAAATTATATTACAGAAGTAATAATGTCCCTAATTGGACTCTAAAGTAATAATGTTCCCCACTCGCCATCATAAACTAATAAAGTTCCTCAATCTGGCTCCTAAACAGTAATAAAGTCCCTTGTCCAGAGTGGCCCCCCATCTATCCATCCTGACCCCCCCCCATATATCCATTCTGGTCTCCATGTGTCCAGCCTGCCCCTCCCATATATCCATCCGGGCCTCCATGTGTCCAGCCTGCCCCCCTTCATATATCCATCCTGTCCCACTCATATGCATCCCACCCCACCCCATATATCTATCCAGGACCCCATGTGTCCAGCTTGCCGCCCTTCACCTCCATGCGTCCATCCAGGTCCCCATGTGTCCAGCTTGCTGCCCTTCACCTATATGTGTCCATCCAGGTCCCAATGTGTCCAGTTTGCCCCCCTTCACCTCCATGTGTCCATCCAGGTCCCCAACTTGGCCCCCTTCACCACCATGTGTCCCCTTATGCGTCCATCCAGCCCCCCCCCCCCCCTTCAGCCCCGTGCCTCCATCCATATGTCTCCCCATGCGTCCAACCAGCCCCCCCCCTTTCAGCCCCATGCCTCCATCCATATGTCTCCCCATGGGTCCAGCCAGCCCCCCCTTCAGCCCCATGTCCCCATCCATGTCTCCATGGGTCCAGCCAGCCCCCCCTTCAGCCCCGTGCCTCCATCCATATGTCCCCCATGCGTCCAGCCAGCCCCCCCTTCAGCCCCATGTCCCCATGGGTCCAGGCAGCCCCCCCTTCAGCCCCATGTACCCATCCATGTCCCCATGGGTCCAGCCAGCCCCCCCTTCAGCCCCATGTCCCCATCCATGTCCCCAAGGGTCCAGCCAGCCAGCCCCATGTCCCCATGGGTCCATCCAGCCCCCCCCCTTCAGCCCCATGTCCCCATGGGTCTAGCCAGCCCCCCCTTCAGCCCCATGTCCCCATCCATGTTCCCATGGGCCCAGCCAGCCCCCTCCCCTTCAGCCCCATGTCCCCATGGGTCCAGCCAGCCCCCCCTTCAGCCCCATGTCCCCATCCATGTCCTCATGGGTCCAACCAGCCCCCCCTTCAGACCCATGTCCCCATCCATGTCCCCATGGGTCCAACCAGCCCCCCCTTCAGCCCCATGTCCCCATCCATGTCCCCATGTGACCAGCCTGCGACCCCTCCATATATGGATGATGACCAATGCTGGGAACACTCACCCAGAAAAATGTGGATATTGCACTTGACTTGAAGTTGAAGCAGGGAGAGCTGTAGCCAGACCTGCAGCCTTGTTTCCAGGGTTATGGTGAGAGAGCAGAGTGCTGGTCACCGCATACTCAGCCCAGGAGCCGGCTTAAAAGGCAAGAGAGCAGGAGAGAAGAGGGCGGTGCGCGGTGCTGGTGCGGTGTTCCATACCCGGACGGGAGCCGGTGTTACAAGGCCAATTCCAAGGGAGCAGGAGCCGGGACTGGAGAGCAGAGCGCGGCGTCGGCGTATCAAAAGCCGGCAGGGGAGCAGGGAGAGGAGAGCGCGACGTCAGCGTGTCACCTGACAACACACCACTACCAGCCACCAGCGGCAAAGCAGAGCGCGGTGCGTGTCACCGCCCACCAAGAACACGTCCTCAGTCATGTGACTATGCGCGTCACCCGCTGTCACCACTGAATAGAATGAGCGCCGCACGCGACGCCACAATTACTTCGGCTGCGCTTTTAAAGGGCCCGCACTTTTTAAGAGCCCCCGCTACCAATTCTCTCACTCTCTCATCGGGGCCCACCGGGAATTTTTCCAGCTATCACACCAGGCCAGTCCTACCCTGCGTGCTGGCATCGGGGCCCCCTCCTCAAATACTTACCTCTCCCGTTCCCAGCAACTCCTGTGTCTTCAGCGTCTTCGGAGTCTGTCGTCACTACCGTGCTCCCTCTGTCTTATCTAGCAATCCATAAGTATAATGCAAACTATGGGGCCATTCTACAGCATGGAGCAATCTATGGGGCCATTCTACAGCATGGAGCAATCTATGGGGCCATTCTACAGCATGGAGCAATCTATGGGGCCATTCTACAGCATGGAGCAATCTATGGGGCCATTCTACAGCATGGAGCAATCTATGGGGCCATTCTACAGCATGGAGCAATCTATGGGGCCATTCTACAGCATGGAGCAATCTATGGGGCCATTCTACAGCATGGAGCAATCTATGGGGCCATTCTACGGCATGGAGCAATCTATGGGGCCATGATACAGCATGGAGCAATCTATGGGGCCATGATACAGCATGGAGCAATCTATGGGGCCATGATACAGCATGGAGCAATCTATGGGGCCATGATACAGCATGGAGCAATCTATGGGGCCATGATACAGCATGGAGCAATCTATGGGGCCATGATACAGCATGGAGCAATCTATGGGGCCATGATACAGCATGGAGCAATCTATGGGGCCATGATACAGCATGGAGCAATCTATGGGGCCATGATACAGCATGGAGCAATCTATGGGGCCATGATACAGCATGGAGCAATCTATGGGGCCATGATACAGCATGGCGCAATCTATGGGGCCATTATACTTATGGCGCAATCTATGGGGCCATTATACTTATGGCGCAATCTATGGGGCCATTATACTTATGGCGCAATCTATGGGGCCATTATACTTATGGCGCAATCTATGGGGCCATTATACTTATGGCGCAATCTATGGGGCCATTATACTTATGGCGCAATCTATGGGGCCATTATACTTATGGCGCAATCTATGTGGCCATTACAGCATGGAGCAATCTATGGGGCCATTACAGCAGGGAGCAATCTATGGGGCCATTACAGCAGGGAGCAATCTATGGGGCTATTACAGCAGGGAGCAATCTATGGGGCCATTACAGCATGGAGCAATCTATGGGGCCATTATACAGCATGGAGCAATCTATGGGGCCATTATACAGCATGGAGCAATCTATGGGGCCATTATACAGCATGGAGCAATCTATGGGGCCATTATACAGCATGGAGCAATCTATGGGGCCATTATACAGCATGGAGCAATCTATGGGGCCATTATACAGCATGGAGCAATCTATGGGGCCATTATACAGCATGGAGCAATCTATGGGGCCATTATACAGCATGGAGCAATCTATGGGGCCATTATACAGCATGGAGCAATCTATGGGGCCATTATACAGCATGGAGCAATCTATGGGGCCATTAAAGCATGGAGCAATCTATGGGGCCATTAAAGCATGGAGCAATCTATGGGGCCATTACAGCATGGAGCAATCTATGGCGCCATTACAGCAGGGAGCAATCTATGGCGCCATTACAGCAGGGAGCAATCTATGGCGCCATTACAGCAGGGAGCAATCTATGGGGCCATTACAGCATGGAGCAATCTATGGGGCCATTATACAGCATGGAGCAATCTATGGGGCCATTATACAGCATGGAGCAATCTATGGGGCCATTAAAGCATGGAGCAATCTATGGGGCCATTACAGCATGGAGCAATCTATGGGGCCATTACAGCATGGAGCAATCTATGGGGCCATTACAGCATGGTGCAATCTATGGGGCCATTCTACTTATGGAGCAATCTATGGGGCCATTACAGCATGGAGCAATCTATGGGGCCATTATACAGCATGGAGCAATCTATGGGGCCATTATACAGCATGGAGCAATCTATAGGGTCATTACAGCATGGAGCAATCTATAGGGCCATTATACTTATGAAGCAATCTATAGGGCCATTATACTTATGGAGCAATCTATAGGGCCATTACAGCATGGAGCAATCTATGGAGCCATTATGCAGCATGGAGCAATCTATAGGGCCATTATACAGCATGGAGCAATCTATGGAGCCATTATACAGTATGGAGCAATCTATGGGGCCATTATACAGCATGGAGCAATCTATGGGGCCATTACGCAGCATGGAGCAATCTATGGGGCCATTACGCAGCATGGAGCAATCTATGGGGCCATTACGCAGCATGGAGCAATCTATGGGGCCATTACAGCATGGAGCAATCTATGGGGCCATTACAGCATGGAGCAATCTATGGGGCCATTACAGCATGGAGCAATCTATGGGGCCATTCTACTTATGGAGCAATCTATGGGGCCATTACAGCATGGAACAATCTATGGGGCCATTATACAGCATGGAGAAATCTATGGGACCATTATACAGCATGGAGCAATCTATAGGGCCATTATACTTATGGAGCAATTTATAGGGCCATTATACTTATGGAGCAATCTATGGGGCCATTATACAGCATGGAGTAATCTCTGGGGCCACTATACAGCATGGAGCAATCTATAGGGCCATTATACTCATGGAGCAATCTATGGGGCCATTATACAGTATGGAGCAATCTATGGGGCCATTCTACAGTATGGAGCAATCTATGGGGCCATGATACAGTATGGAGCAATCTATAGGGCCTTTATAGCATGGAGCAATCTATGGAGCCATTATGCAGCATGGAGCAATCTATAGGGCCATTATACAGCATGGAGCAATCTATGGAGCCATTATGCTGTATGGAGCAATCTATGGGGCCATTAAGCAGCATGGAGCAATCCATGGGGCCATTAAAGCATGGAGCAATCTATGGGGCCATTAAAGCATGGAGCAATCTATGGGGCCATTACAGCATGGAGCAATCTATGGGGCCATTACAGCATGGAGCAATCTGTGGGGCCATTACAGCATGGAGCAATCTGTGGGGCCATTATACAGCATGGAGCAATCTATGGGGCCATTACAGCACGGAGCAATCTATGGGGCCATTACAGCACGGAGCAATCTATGGGGCCATTACAGCACGGAGCAATCTATGGGGCCATTATGCAGCATGGAGCAATCTATGGGGCCATTATGCAGCATAGAGCAATCTATGGGGCCATTACAGCATAGAGCAATCTATGGGGCCATTATACTTATGGAGCAATCTATAGGGCCATTACAGCATGGAGCAATCTATGGGGCCATTATACTTATGGAGCAATCTATAGGGCCATTACAGCATGGAGCAATCTATGGGGCCATTATACACCATGGAGCAATCTATGGGGCCATTATACACCATGGAGCAATCTATGGGGCCATTATACACCATGGAGCAATCTATGGGGCCATTATACACCATGGAGCAATCTATGGGGCCATTATACACCATGGAGCAATCTATGGGGCCATTATACACCATGGAGCAATCTATAGGGCCATTATACTTATGGAGCAATCTATGGGGCCATTATACAGTATGGAGCAATCTATGGGGCCATTATACAGTATGGAGCAATCTATGGAACCATTATGCAGTATGGAGCAATCTATGGAACCATTATGCAGTATGGAGCAATCTATGGAACCATTATGCAGTATGGAGCAATCTATGGGGCCATTATGCACCATGGAGCAATCTTTAGGGCCATTACAGCAAGGAGCAATCTATGGGGCCATTATACTTATGGAGCAATCTATGGGGCGATTATACAGCATGGAACAATCGATGGGGCCATTATACAGCATGGAGCAATCTATGGGGCCATTATACAGCATGGAGCAATCTGTGGGGCCATTACAGCATGGAGCAATCTATGGGGCCATTATACAGCATGGAGCAATCTATGGGGCCATTATGCAGCATGGAGCAATCTATGGGGCCATTATGCAGCATAGAGCAATCTATGGGGCCATTACAGCATAGAGCAATCTATGGGGCCATTATACTTATGGAGCAATCTATAGGGCCATTACAGCATGGAGCAATCTATGGGGCCATTATACTTATGGAGCAATCTATAGGGCCATTACAGCATGGAGCAATCTATGGGGCCATTATACACCATGGAGCAATCTATGGGGCCATTATACACCATGGAGCAATCTATGGGGCCATTATACACCATGGAGCAATCTATGGGGCCATTATACACCATGGAGCAATCTATGGGGCCATTATACACCATGGAGCAATCTATAGGGCCATTATACTTATGGAGCAATCTATGGGGCCATTATACAGTATGGAGCAATCTATGGGGCCATTATACAGTATGGAGCAATCTATGGGGCCATTATACAGTATGGAGCAATCTATGGAACCATTATGCAGTATGGAGCTTTCTATGGGGCCATTATGCACCATGGAGCAATCTTTAGGGCCATTACAGCAAGGAGCAATCTATGGGGCCATTATACTTATGGAGCAATCTATGGGGCGATTATACAGCATGGAACAATCGATGGGGCCATTATACAGCATGGAGCAATTTATGGGGCCATTACAGCATGGAACAATCGATGGGGCCATTATACAGCATGGAGCAATTTATGGGGCCATTACAGCATGGAGCAATCTATGGGGCCATTATACAGCATGGAGCAATCTATGGGGCCATTATACAGCATGGAGCAATTTATGGGGCCATTACAGCATGGAGCAATCTATGGGGCCATTATACAGCATGGAGCAATCTATGGGGCCATTATACAGCATGGAGCAATCTATGGGGCCATTATACAGCATGGAGCAATCTATGGGGCCATTACAGCATGGAGCAATCTATGGGGCCATTACAGCATGGAGCAATCTATGGGGCCATTACAGCATGGAGCAATCTATGGGGCCATTACAGCATGGAGCAATCTATGGGGCCATTACAGCATGGAGCAATCTATGGGGCCATTACAGCATGGAGCAATCTATGGGGCCATTATAGCATGGAGCAATCTATGGGGCCATTATACTTATGGAGCAATGTATAGGGCCATTATACTTATGGAGCAATCTATGGGGCCATTATTCAGTAGGGAGCAATCTATGGGACCATTATACAGCATGGGGCAATCAATGGGGCCATTATACAGCATGGAGCAATCTATGGGACCTTTATACTTATGGAGCAATCTATAGGGCCATTACAGCATGGAGCAATCTATGGGGCCATTATACAGCATCGAGCAATCTATGGGGCCATTATACAGCATGGAGCAATCTATGGGGCCATTATCCTTATGGAGCAATCTATAGGGCCATTACAGCATGCAGCAATCTATGGGGCCATTATACAGTATGGAGCAATCTATGGGGCCATTATACAGCATGGAGCAATCTATGGGGCCATTATACAGCATGGAGCAATCTATGGGGCCATTATACTTATGGAGCAATCTATAGGACCATTACAGCATGGAGCCAATCTATGGGGCCATTATACAGCATGGAGCAATCTATGGGGCCATTATACTTATGGAGCAATCTATAGGGCCATTAAACTTATGGAGCAATCTATAGGGACATTATACAGTATGGAGCAATCTATGGAGCCATTATGCAGTATGGAGCAATCTATGGGGCCATTATGGAGCATGGAGCAATCTATAGGGCCATTATACTTATGGAGCAATCTATGGGGCCATTACAGCATGGAGCAATCTATGGGGCCATTATACTTATGGAGCAATCTATAGGGCCATTACAGCATAGAGCAATCTATGGGGCCATTACAGCATGGAGCAATCTATGGGGCCATTATACTTATGGAGCAATCTATGGGGCCATTACAGCATAGAGCAATCTATGGGGCCATTATACAGCATGGAGCAATCTATGGGGCCATTATACAGCATGGAGCAATCTATGGGGCCATTACAGCATGGATCAATCTATGGGGCCATTATACTTATGGAGCAATCTATAGGGCCATTATACTTATGGAGCAATCTATAGGGTCATTATACTTATGGAGCAATCTATGGGGCCATTATACAGCATGGAGCAATCTATGGGGCCATTATGCAGCATGGAGCAATCTATGGGGCCATTATGCAGCATGGAGCAATTTATAGGGCCATTACAGCATGGAGCAATTTATAGGGCCATTACAGCATGGAGCAATCTATGGGGCCATTATACTTATGGAGCAATCTATAGGGCCATTATACTTATGGAGCAATCTATAGGGACATTATACAGTAGGGAGCAATCTATGGAGCCATTATGCAGTATGGAGCAATCTATGGGGCCATTATGCAGCATGGAGCAATCTATGGGGCCATTATGCAGCATGGAGCAATTTATAGGGCCATTACAGCATGGAGCAATTTATAGGGCCATTACAGCATGGAGCAATCTATGGGGCCATTATACT
Source organism: Phyllobates terribilis (assembly GCF_046119375.1). Taxonomy (NCBI): domain Eukaryota; kingdom Metazoa; phylum Chordata; class Amphibia; order Anura; family Dendrobatidae; genus Phyllobates; species Phyllobates terribilis. The sequence goes on from NW_027363046.1 coordinate 1,343,605, forward strand.
TATGGAGCAATCTATAGGGCCATTATACTTATGGAGCAATCTATAGGGACATTATACAGTAGGGAGCAATCTATGGAGCCATTATGCAGTATGGAGCAATCTATGGGGCCATTATGGAGCATGGAGCAATCTATAGGGCCATTATACTTATGGACCAATCTATGGGGCCATTATACAGTAGGGAGCAATCTATGGGGCCATTATACAGCAGGGAGCAATCTATGGGGGCATTATCCTTATGGAGCAATCTATAGGGCCATTACAGCATGTAGCAATCTATGGGGCCATTATACAGTAGCGAGCAATCTATGGGGCCATTATACTTATGGAGCAATCTATAGGGCCATTACAGCATGCAGCAATCTATGGGGCCATTATACAGCATGGAGCAATCTGTGGAGCCATTATACTTATGGAGCAATCTATGGGGCCATTATGGAGCAATCTATGGGGCCATTATGGAGCAATCTATGGGGCCATTATGGAGCAATCTATAGGGCCATTACAGCATGGAGCAATCTTCATCCATTCTGGGTAGGTGTATATGCCCCTCCATCCAACCTGGTTAGGTGTAGATGCCCCCTCCATTCATCCATCCTGGTTAGGTGTAGATGCCCCTCCATCCATCCATCCATCCTGGGTAGTCTATTCTGGTAGGTGTATATGCCCCTCCATCCAACCTGGTTAGGTGTAGATGCCCCCTCCCTCCATCCATCCTGGTTAAGTGTAGATGCCCCTCCATCCATCCATCCTGGGTAGGTGTATATGCCCCTTCATCCATCCATCCTGGGTAGGTGTAAATGCCCCTCCATCCATCCTGGGTAGGTGTAAATGCCCCTCCATCCATCCATGCTGGGTAGGTTTATATGCCCCTGACTAGCCCAGGGGAATGGGTATGACTCGGTACCCGGGCCTTTAGGGATGTCGCGGTGGTCGGCTAACGGGCCCGTACCCTGGGGTCGCTCCTTTAAAAGGGTTGGTGAGTTGTGAAGTTTATAAAAGAGTTTGTGACGCCACCTGTGGTTTCTGGTGAGGATCACCAGCGCTGCGCAGTCCACTGAGGCCGGTGATAAGGCAGCTCGATGGTATAGCTTCCCACAGGTGGAGCTAGGCCTCAGGGCAGCGTATGGACGGGGAAAGCAGGACGGAGAGACCCAGCCGGGTCAGAGCAAGAACAGGGACAGACACGATTGTCACTTCAGTACCTTTTACTGATGGAAATTCAGGCACGTCCTAGAGCACTGTAGGGTGAAGGGTGCACGTCAGGATCCTCCCCAATGAGCGGGTTTTGGGCCTCCTGTTTCTTGCCTCTGCGTAGTAAGTTTCTGACCTTCCTGGAGCAAGGCCTAACTTTGTCTCTGTCCTGCGCTGGCTGACCTTCTGGTAGGGCCTTTTCTTGGATTACACGCTCCCGACTAAAGGGGCCTATGTGTCTCCTGGCTCTATTACGTATCAGCACTTTTGCAATACTGGGACTTGTAGTTCTCCAGGGATTCTGGTTATATCTTACTGGGTCGTGGAGATCCCGGTAAGCTTCGGACCCGATGTCCGGTAACTGCTTCTTCGGGGTGAGCTAGTTAAGCTCCTCTGCCCCCTATGTATTAACTCTCCACTCGCCTTCGGCCTACTCGGGCCCTCACTAGGCTATACACACTAACTGCAGCTTGCCGCGCTTCACCAATCTTATGGCGCCGGCACACCTAAAGCTCACCTCTCTGAGCTACAACTGAGTCTAGAACGTGCTCCACTGCAGACTGACCTCTCTCAGGCTTTTGCACTGCAGGAACTCTCTCAACAGGTTTGCTTTCTGTCGACTCCAGTCTAGACTAACTGCTGCCTGGCTCCACCTTCCCTTATATATCTATCCCTAACGGGCTCCCTCTGATGGTCTGAGGTGGAAAGTGGAGATGTGTGAATGGTTATGGGGGCCTCTTGTGGAGGAATCCATCAATACACCCTGCTAGGATCTGTGATACCAAGCGCAGCTAGGCGTCACACACCCCCATCCATCCTGGGTAGATGTATATGCCCCTCCATCCATCCATTCTGGGTAAATGCATATGCCCCTTCATCCATCCATCCATCCATCCATCCTGGTTAGGTGTAAATGCCCCTCCATCCATCCCGGTCAGTATATGCCCCCCTCCATCCATCCATCCTGGTGGATATATCCTCCCCTTCATACTGGTGGGTATATGCCCCCCTCCATCCATCCTGGTGGGTATATGCCCCACCTCCATCCATCCTGGTGGGTATATGCCCCCCCCTCCATCCATCCTGGTGGGTATATGCCCCCCCCTCCATCCATCCTGGTGGGTATATGCCCCCCCCCTCCATCCATCCTGGTGGGTATATGCCCCCCCTCCATCCATCCTGGTGGGTATATGCCCCCCCTCCATCCATCCTGGTGGGTATATGCCCCCCCCTCCATCCATCCTGGTGGGTATATGACCCCCCTCCATCCATCCTGGTGGGTATATGCCCCCCCCCTCCATCCGTCCTGGTGGGTATATGCCTCCTCCTCCATCCTGGTGGGTATATGCCCCCATATATTCAATGCGAAGGGAAAAAAACCGAAACAAACGCTTCTACTCACCTTCCACGTTCCCACGCAGCGCTGTGTCTGTGTTAGCTGAAGATGTGGGCGGTGATAACAGCTGAGAGGCTGAGATCACCGCACGGCGCCACTGCAGATACTCACTCGGGACGTCCACTCCTAGGCATTTCCTCCCCGGCAGTTCCTGTCATGGCATGCTCTGACTGAGCAGTGCGTGCGACGACAAGGGGAATGTACAGCTTACACTGCAGGCTCCACAAAGATGGCTGCAATCTCCTCCCACGGCTGCGACCTGAACAGCCAAGGGGGCGTGCCCAGGTCACAGCTAGAGGCAGGAGGAGCGGCCTCTAATGTTAGAGAAAGGGTCGGTGACAGACTACTGTCTCTTATGGCCAGGGCTGCCGTAAATGAGGTGTGTAAGATCGCTTCTTACACACCCCCCAAATAAAAATGGCAGCCCCTAGTGGCCAATGTAAAAATAAATAAAAAACTAATAAAGTGGTACATTTAATTTTGTATTAAAAATAATTGATTACATAATTATTAATACAAAACATAAAATCGTGGCCCCTTCCCTGTAAGAATAGCACATGGCTCTTTTCACGTCTGGTTATTTCTCTAGCAGGTAGAATATGCTCCGTTATAGACCGTGGACAGGTTTACAGCTCTATTTATTGTGGACGATTGATCTGCAAATCAGAACTGAGACCGGTCCGATTTTCATCCGATTTGTAGATAAAGATCATCTATTGAAGTCAACGAGTCTGTCAGAAAAATGCCCAGAACCAACCATGTTGCCTGTACTGCTTGTTCTGCAGTGTCTATAGGCCGGGCAAGCGAGGCGAGGAAACCTTTAGCTTTTTACTTTACATATAAAAAAATATGCCCCACTGAGGAGAAAAACTGACACTGACCAAAATCAGATGAAAATTAGAAAAAAAACACTGATTAAAACCTGACATGTGAACGGGGCCTTAGGCCTTAATCAGATGTCAGCAGGGTCGGACTGGGGTGTCTGGGGCCCACAGGGGACACTGACTCTAGGGGCCACCTCCAGCAATATGCAGATCTCTCTTCTCTGCTCTCCCTGTTATAGTGGAGCAGTGACCGGCGGCTCCTCACATCTACTCTGCACAGACTACAACAGGGATGGACAATTTCTGTAGTTTACATGAAAGGGCTTCTTTGGTTAAAACAAGTCATCACAGATTCATGGGCTACACAGGATAGGTGATCACTTATTGATTGGAAGAATGGGGAAGTTTTATCCCTGACAGGACACTTATCCCCATTTTAAAATGCAGCGACAGGTGGGACGTCTGACCACAGCCTCATTCTTTCTCTTGGGGGCTTCCAAAAAAGAGCAGCGCTCACAGCCCCTGAGGGAATGAATGGATCAGTGGTCGAGTCGCACATGAGCTCCAGTGTAATGGGGAGAAAAGCTCCACAGTCTGCCGATCGCTGCAGGTCCCAGTAGTCAGACCCCCACCAATCAATAAGTTATCACTTATCCTGTGGAGAGGGGATTACTTGTTCTCCCCGGAGAACCCCTGTGAGTGCATCTCTGACGCTCTGCTCCAAGTATTTCATCTCTAAGGCCACAGCCCCACTATCAGTATTCAGTCAGGATTTTTTCTCAGGAGTGGGAGCCAAAACCAGGTGAGGAACAATCAGAGAAAAGGTAGAATAGAAACAAGTCACCAATTCTGTATTTATCACCCACTCCTGCTTTTGGCTCTCACTACTGAGAAAAAATACTGACCAAATACTGATAGTGAAGCCGTGGCCTCATGGAAAAAAATCTTTTCCTAGTTAATCTCAGCGAGAACAAATGACCGCCATACACAACATAATCCACTATAACAACACCAATAATATCACATACAAAAGGGACAAATATCACCACACCATGACCAGACCACATATTACCACCACATAGTGACCAAATAATACAATACTGATCAGGAATACAAACCACAATACTAACACTGTCACTATACATATGAGCTCTGTATATAGTGTCAGTGTGCAGGTAATACAGTGATCCCCAGTGACATTATAAACAGGATCTCTGTATATAGTGTTAGTGTACATGTAATACAGTGATCACCGGTGACATTATACACAGGAGCTCTGTATGTAGTGTACAGGTAATACAGTTATCACGAGTGACATTATACACAGGAGCTCTGTATATAGTGTATAGGTAATACACTGGTCACCAGTGACATACACAGGAGCTCTGTATATACTATATAGTGTAAGTGTACAGTAATACACTGACTCACCAGTGATGTCTCTAGGTGAAGTTCTTCATCTTCGCTTTTCCTCATCTGGCACAGTCCACCATCACTTCTTCCAGCCAGGAATCATCTCTGCAGAAAATAACACACAGTTATCAATAACTGATCTCTTTTAGAGCACATTCCCACTTTTCCCCAGGCTTCTACACTACACCAGTTGAAGAAATAAAGCGACATAGTGGCGCCCTGCACAGTAACAGGACCCCCCTTTTGTCCCCTCTTACGGAAAACAGTTTCCTAAAAATAAAATTATATTACAGAAGTAATAATGTCCCTAATTGGACTCTAAAGTAATAATGTTCCCCACTCGCCATCATAAACTAATAAAGTTCCTCAATCTGGCTCCTAAACAGTAATAAAGTCCCTTGTCCAGAGTGGCCCCCCATCTATCCATCCTGACCCCCCCCCCATATATCCATTCTGGTCTCCATGTGTCCAGCCTGCCCCTCCCATATATCCATCCAGGCCTCCATGTGTCCAGCCTGCCCCCCTTCATATATCCATCCTGTCCCACTCATATATGCATCCCACCCCACCCCATATATCTATCCAGGACCCCATGTGTCCAGCTTGCCGCCCTTCACCTCCATGCGTCCATCCAGGTCCCCATGTGTCCAGCTTGCTGCCCTTCACCTATGTGTCCATCCAGGTCCCAATGTGTCCAGTTTGCCCCCCTTCACCTCCATGTGTCCATCCAGGTCCCCAACTTGGCCCCCTTCACCACCATGTGTCCCCTTATGCGTCCATCCAGCCCCCCCCCCTTCAGCCCCGTGCCTCCATCCATATGTCTCCCCATGCGTCCAACCAGCCCCCCCCTTTCAGCCCCATGCCTCCATCCATGTGTCTCCCCATGGGTCCAGCCAGCCCCCCCTTCAGCCCCATGTCCTCATCCATGTCTCCATGGGTCCATCCAGCCCCCCCTTCAGCCCCGTGCCTAAATCCATATGTCCCCCATGCGTCCAGCCAGCCCCCCCTTCAGCCCCATGTACCCATCCATGTCCCCATGGGTCCAGCCAGCCCCCCCTTCAGCCCCATGTCCCCATCCATGTCCCCAAGGGTCCAGCCAGCCAGCCCCATGTCCCCATGGGTCCAGCCAGCCCCCCCCCCTTCAGCCCCATGTCTCCATGGGTCTAGCCAGCCCCCCCTTCAGCCCCATGTCCCCATCCATGTTCCCATGGGCCCAGCCAGCCCCCTCCCCTTCAGCCCCATGTCCCCATGGGTCCAGCCAGCCCCCCCTTCAGCCCCATGTCCCCATCCATGTCCTCATGGGTCCATCCAGCCCCCCCTTCAGACCCATGTCCCCATCCATGTCCCCATGGGTCCAACCAGCCCCCCCTTCAGCCCCATGTCCCCATCCATGTCCCCATGTGACCAGCCTGCGACCCCTCCATATATGGATGATGACCAATGCTGGGAACACTCACCCAGAAAAACGTGGATATTGCACTTGACTTGAAGTTGAAGCAGGGAGAGCTGTAGCCAGACCTGCAGCCTTGTTTCCAGGGTTATGGTGAGAGAGCAGAGTGCTGGTCACCGCATACTCAGCCCAGGAGCCGGCTTAAAAGGCAAGAGAGCAGGAGAGAAGAGGGCGGTGCGCGGTGCTGGTGCGGTGTTCCATACCCGGACGGGAGCCGGTGTTACAAGGCCAATTCCAAGGGAGCAGGAGCCGGGACTGGAGAGCAGAGCGCGGCGTCGGCGTATCAAAAGCCGGCAGGGGAGCAGGGAGAGGAGAGCGCGACGTCAGCGTGTCACCTGACAACACACCACTGCCAGCCACCAGTGGCAAAGCAGAGCGCGGTGCGTGTCACCGCCCACCAAGAACACGTCCTCAGTCATGTGACTATGCGCGTCACCCGCTGTCACCACTGAATAGTATGAGCGCCGCACGCGACGCTACATTTTCTTCGGCTGCGCTTTTAAAGGGCCCGCACTTTTTAAGAGCCCCCGCTACCAATTCTCTCACTCTCTCATCGGGGCCCACCGGGAATTTTTCCAGCTATCACACCAGGCCAGTCCTACCCTGCGCGCTGGCATCGGGGCCCCCTCCTCAAATACTTACCTCTCCCGTTCCCAGCAACTCCTGTGTCTTCAGCGTCTTCGGAGTCTGTCGTCACTACCGTGCTCCCTCTGTCTTATCTAGAAATCCATAAGTATAATGCAAACTATGGGGCCATTATACAGTATGGAGCAATCTATAGGGCCATTATACAGCATGGAGCAATCTATGGGGCCATTATACAGTATGGAGCAATCTATGGGGCCATTACAGCATGGAGCAATCTATGGGGCCATTATACAGCAGGGAGCAATCTATGGGGCCATTCTACAGCAGGGAGCAATCTATGGGGCCATTCTACAGCATGGAGCAATGTATGGGGCCATTACAGCATGGAGCAATCTATGGGGCCATTCTACAGCAGGGAGCAATCTATGGGGCCATTCTACAGCAGGGAGCAATCTATGGGGCCATTCTACAGCATGGAGCAATCTATGGGGCCATTACACTTATGGAGCAATCTATGGGGCCATTACACTTATGGAGCAATCTATGGGGCCATTACACTTATGGAGCAATCTATGGGGCCATTACACTTATGGAGCAATCTATGGGGCCATTACACTTATGGAGCAATCTATGGGGCCATTACACTTATGGAGCAATCTATGGGGCCATTACACTTATGGAGCAATCTATGGGGCCATTACACTTATGGAGCAATCTATGGGGCCATTACACTTATGGAGCAATCTATGGGGCCATTACACAGCATGGAGCAATCTATGGGGCCATTACACAGCATGGAGCAATCTATGGGGCCATTACACAGCATGGAGCAATCTATGGGGCCATTATACAGCATGGAGCAATCTATGGGGCCATTATACAGCATGGAGCAATCTATGGGGCCATTATACAGCATGGAGCAATCTATGGGGCCATTATACAGCATGGAGCAATCTATGGGGCCATTATACAGCATGGAGCAATCTATGGGGCCATTATACAGCATGGAGCAATCTATGGGGCCATTATACAGCATGGAGCAATCTATGGGGCCATTATACAGCATGGAGCAATCTATGGGGCCATTATACAGCATGGAGCAATCTATGGGGCCATTATACAGCATGGAGCAATCTATGGGGCCATTATACAGCATGGAGCAATCTATGGGGCCATTATACAGCATGGAGCAATCTATGGGGCCATTATACAGCATGGAGCAATCTATGGGGCCATTATACAGCATGGAGCAATCTATGGGGCCATTATACAGCATGGAGCAATCTATGGGGCCATTATACAGCATGGAGCAATCTATGGGGCCATTATACAGCATGGAGCAATCTATGGGGCCATTATACAGCATGGAGCAATCTATGGGGCCATTATACAGCATGGAGCAATCTATGGGGCCATTATACAGCATGGAGCAATCTATGGGGCCATTATACAGCATGGAGCAATCTATGGGGCCATTATACAGCATGGAGCAATCTATGGGGCCATTATACAGCATGGAGCAATCTATGGGGCCATTATACAGCATGGAGCAATCTATGGGGCCATTATACAGCATGGAGCAATCTATGGGGCCATTACAGCATGGAGCAATCTATGGGGCCATTACAGCATGGAGCAATCTATGGGGCCATTACAGCATGGAGCAATCTATGGGGCCATTATACAGCATGGAGCAATCTATAGGGCCATTATACAGTAGGGAGCAATCTATGGGGCCATTCTACTTATGAAGCAATCTATAGGGCCATTATACTTGTGGAGCAATCTATAGGGTCATTATACAGTATGGAGCAATCTATGGGGCCATTACAGCATGGAGCAATCTATGGAGCCATTTTGCAGCATGGAGCAATCTATAGGGCCATTATACAGCATGGAGCAATCTATGGAGCCATTATACAGTATGGAGCAATCTTTGGGGCCATTATACAGCATGGAGCAATCTATGGAGCCATTATGCAGCATGGAGGAATCTATAGGGCCATTACAGCATGGAGCAATCTATGGGGCCATTATACAGCATGGAGCAATCTATGGGGCCATTACGCAGCATGGAGCAATCTATGGGGCCATTACAGCATAGAGAAATCTATGGGGCCATTATACTTATGGAGCAATCTATAGGGCCATTACAGCATGGAGCAATCTATGGGGCCATTATACTTATGGAGCAATCTATAGGGCCATTACAGCATGGAGCAATCTATGGGGCCATTATACACCATGGATCAATCTATGGGGCCATTATACTTATGGAGCAATCTATAGGGCCATTATACTTATGGAGCAATCTATGGGGCCATTATGCAGTATGGAGCAATCTATGGAACCATTATGCAGTATGGAGCAATCTATGGAACCATTATGCAGTATGGAGCAATCTATGGAACCATTATGCAGTATGGAGCAATCTATGGGGCCATTATGCAGCATGGAGCAATCTATAGGGCCATTACAGCAAGGAGCAATCTATGGGGCCATTATACTTATGGAGCAATCTATGGGGCGATTATACAGCATTGGGCAATCTATGGTGCCATTATACAACATGGAGCAATCTATGGGGCCATTATACAGCATGGAGCAATCTTTGGGGCCATTATACAGCATGGAGCAATCTATGGGGCCATTACAGCATAGAGCAATCTATGGGGCCATTACAGCATGGAGCAATCTATGGGGCCATTATACTTATGAAGCAATCTATAGGGCCATAATACAGCATGGAGCAATCTATAGGGCCATTACAGCATGGAGCAATCTATGGGGGCCATTATACAGCATGGAGCAATCTATGGGGCCATTACAGCATGGAGCAATCTATGGGGCCATTACAGCATGGAGCAATCTATGGGGCCATTACAGCATGGAGCAATCTATGGGGCTATTACAGCATGGAGCAATCTATGGGGCCATTACAGCATGGAGCAATCTATGGGACCATTACAGCATGGAGCAACCTATGGGGCCATTACAGCATGGAGCAATCTATGGGGCCATTATACAGCATGGAGCAATCTATGGGGCCATTATACAGCATGGAGCAATATATGGGGCCATTTTGCAGTATGAAGCAAACTATGGGGCCATTACAGCATGGCGCAATCTATAGGGCCATTACAGCATGCAGCAATATATGGGGCCATTATACAGTAGGGAGCAATCTATGGGGCCATTATACAGCATGGGGCAATCTATGGGGCCATTATACAGCATGGAGCAATCTATGGTGCCATTGCAGCATGGAGCAATTCTATGGGGCCATTATACAGCATGGAGCAATCTATGGGGCCATTATACAGCATGGAGCAATCTATGGGGCCATTATACAGCATGGAGCAATCTATGGGGCCATTATACTTATGAAGCAATCTATAGGGCCATAATACAGCATGGAGCAATCTATAGGGCCATTACAGCATGGAGCAATCTATGGGGGCCATTATACAGCATGGAGCAATCTATGGGGCCATTACAGCAGGGAGCAATCTATGGGGCCATTACAGCATGGAGCAATCTATGGGGCCATTACAGCATGGAGCAATCTATGGGGCCATTACAGCATGGAGCAATCTATGGGGCCATTATACAGCATGGAGCAATCTATGGGGCCATTATACAGCATGGAGCAATCTATGGGGCCATTATACAGCATGGAGCAATCTATGGGGCCATTATACAGCATGGAGCAATCTATGGGGCCATTATACAGTAGGGAGCAATCTATGGGGCCATTATACAGCATGGGGCAATCTATGGGGCCATTATACAGCATGGAGCAATCTATGGGGCCATTACAGGATGGAGCAATCTATGGGGCCATTATACTTATGGAGCAATCTATAGGGCCATTACAGCATGGAGCAATATATGAGGCCATTATACACTATGGAGCAGTCTATGGGGCCATTATACAGTAGGGAGCAATCTATGGAGCCATTATGCAGTATGGAGCAATCTATGGGGCCATTATGCAGCATGGAGCAATTTATAGGGCCATTACAGCATGGAACAATCTATGGGGCCATTATACAGCATGGAGCAATCTATGGGGCCATTATACAGCATGGAGCAATCTATGGGGCCATTATACAGCATGGAGCAATCTATGGGGCCATTACACAGCATGGAGCAATCTATGGGGCCATTATACAGTAGGGAGCAATCTATGGGGCCATTATACAGTAGGGAGCAATCTATGGGGCCATTATACAGTAGGGAGCAATCTATGATGCCATTATACAGCATGGAGCAATCTATGGGCCCATTATACTTATGGAGCAATCTATAGGGCCATTACAGCAAGGAGCAATCTATGGGGCCATTATACTTATGGAGCAATCTATGGGGCCATTATACAGCATGGAGCAATCTATGGGGCCATTATACAGCATGGAGCAATCTATGGGGCCATTATACAGCATGGAGCAATCTATGGGGCCATTATACAGCATGGAGCAATCTATGGGGCCATTATACAGTAGGGAGCAATCTATGGGGCCATTATACAGCATGGGGCAATCTATGGGGCCATTATACAGCATGGAGCAATCTATGGGGCCATTACAGGATGGAGCAATCTATGGGGCCATTATACTTATGGAGCAATCTATAGGGCCATTACAGCATGGAGCAATATATGAGGCCATTATACACTATGGAGCAGTCTATGGGGCCATTATACAGTAGGGAGCAATCTATGGAGCCATTATGCAGTATGGAGCAATCTATGGGGCCATTATGCAGCATGGAGCAATTTATAGGGCCATTACAGCATGGAACAATCTATGGGGCCATTATACAGCATGGAGCAATCTATGGGGCCATTATACAGCATGGAGCAATCTATGGGGCCATTATACAGCATGGAGCAATCTATGGGGCCATTACACAGCATGGAGCAATCTATGGGGCCATTATACAGTAGGGAGCAATCTATGGGGCCATTATACAGTAGGGAGCAATCTATGGGGCCATTATACAGTAGGGAGCAATCTATGATGCCATTATACAGCATGGAGCAATCTATGGGCCCATTATACTTATGGAGCAATCTATAGGGCCATTACAGCAAGGAGCAATCTATGGGGCCATTATACTTATGGAGCAATCTATGGGGCCATTATACTTATGGAGCAATCTATGGGGCCATTATACTTATGGAGCAATCTATGGGGCCATTATACTTATGGAGCAATCTATAGGGCCATTATACAGTAGGGAGCAATCTATGGGACCATTATACAGCATGGGGCAATCAATGGGGCCATTATACAGCATGGAGCAATCTATGGGACCTTTATACTTATGGAGCAATCTATAGGGCCATTACAGCATGGAGCAATCTATGGGGCCATTATACAGCATCGAGCAATCTATGGGTCCATTATACAGCATGGAGCAATCTATGGGGCCATTATCCTTATGGAGCAATCTATAGGGCCATTACAGCATGGAGCAATCTATAGGGCCATTATACTTATGGAGCAATCTATGGAGCCATTACAACATGGAGCAATCTATGGGGCCATAATACAGCATGGAGCGATCTATGGGGCAATTACAGCATGGAGCACTCTATGGGGCCATTATACTTATGGAGCAATCTATAGGGCCATTATACTTATGGAGCAATCTATAGGGACATTATACAGTATGGAGCAATCTATGGAGCCATTATGCAATATGGAGCAATCTATGGGGCCATCATGGAGCAATCTATAGGGCCATTATACTTATTGAGCAATCTATGGGGCCATTACAGCATGGAGCAATCTATGGGGCCATTATACAGCATGGAGCAATCTATAGGGCCATTACAGCATAGAGCAATCTATGGGGCCCTTATACAGCATGGAGCAATCTATGGGGCCATTATACTTATGGAGCAATCTATGGGGCCATTACAGCATGGATCAATCTATGGGGCCATTATACTTATGGAGCAATCTATAGGGCCATTATACTTATGGAGCAATCTATAGGGTCATTATACTTATGGAGCAATCTATGGGGCCATTATACAGTATGGAGCAATCTATGGAGCCATTATGCAGCGTGGAGCAATCTATGGGGCCATTATGCAGCATGGAGCAATTCATAGGGCCATTACAGCATGGAGCAATCTATGGGGCCATTATACTTATGGAGCAATCTATGGGGCCATTATACAGCATGGAACAATCTATGGGGCCATTATACAGCAGGGGTCAATCTATGGAGCCATTATACAGCATGGGGAAATCTATGGGGCCATTATACTTATGGAGCAATCTATAGGGCCATTACAGCATGGAGCAATCTATGAGGCCATTACAGCATGGAGCAATCTATGCGGCCATTATACTAATGGAGCAATCTATAGGGCCATTATACTTATGGAGCAATCTATGGGGCCATTATACTTATGGAGAAATCTATGGGGCCATCATACAGTATGGAGCAATCTATGGAGCCATTATGCAATATGGAGCAATCTATGGGGCCATTATGCAGCATGGAGCAATCTATAGGGCCATTATACAGTAGGGAGCAATCTATGGGGCCATTATACAGTAGGGAGCAATCTATGGGGCCATTATACAGCATGGAGCAATCTATGGGGCCATTAGACTAATGGAGCAATCTATAGGGCCATTACAGCATGGAGCAATCTATGGGGCCATTATACAGCATGGAGCAATCTATGGGGCCATTACGACATGGAGCAATGTATAGGGCCATTACAGCATGGAGCAATCTATGGGGCCATTATACTTATGGAGAAATCTATGGGGCCATTGCAGCATGGAGCAATCTATGGGGCCATTATACTTATGGAGCAATCTATGGGGCCATTACAGCATGGAGCAATCTATGGGGCCATTACCGCATGGAGCAATCTATGGGGCCATTACCGCATGGAGCAATCTATGGGGCCATTATACTTATGGAGCAATCTATAGGGCCATTATACTTATGGAGCAATCTATAGGGCCATTATACTTATGGAGCAATCTATAGGGCCATTATACTTATGGAGAAATCTATGGGGCCATTATACTTATGGAGAAATCTATGGGGCCATTGCAGCATGGAGCAATCTATGGGGCCATTATACTTATGAAGCAATCTATAGGGCCATAATACAGCATGGAGCAATCTATAGGGCCATTACAGCATGGAGCAATCTATGGGGGCCATTATACAGCATGGAGCAATCTATGGGGCCATTACAGTATGGAGCAATCTATGGGGCCATTACAGCATGGAGCAATCTATGGGGCCATTACAGCATGGAGCAATCTATGGGGCCATTACAGCATGGAGCAATCTATGGGGCCATTACAGCATGGAGCAATCTATGGGGCCATTATACAGCATGAAGCAATCTATGGGGCCATTATACAGCATGGAGCAATCTATGGGGCCATTTTGCAGTATGAAGCAAACTATGGGGCCATTACAGCATGCAGCAATATATGGGGCCATTATACAGTATGGAGCAGTCTATGGGGCCATTATACAGTAGGGAGCAATCTATGGGGCCATTATACAGCATGGGGCAATCTATGGGGCCATTATACAGCATGGAGCAATCTATGGGGCCATTACAGGATGGAGCAATCTATGGGGCCATTATACTTATGGAGCAATCTATAGGGCCATTACAGCATGGAGCAATATATGAGGCCATTATACACTATGGAGCAGTCTATGGGGCCATTATACAGTAGGGAGCAATCTATGGAGCCATTATGCAGTATGGAGCAATCTATGGGGCCATTATGCAGCATGGAGCAATTTATAGGGCCATTACAGCATGGAACAATCTATGGGGCCATTATACAGCATGGAGCAATCTATGGGGCCATTATACAGCATGGATCAATCTATGGGGCCATTATACAGCATGGAGCAATTTATGGGGCCATTACACAGCATGGAGCAATCTATGGGGCCATTATACAGTAGGGAGCAATCTATGGGGCCATTATACAGTAGGGAGCAATCTATGATGCCATTATACAGCATGGAGCAATCTATGGGCCCATTATACTTATGGAGCAATCTATAGGGCCATTACAGCAAGGAGCAATCTATGGGGCCATTATACTTATGGAGCAATCTATGGGGCCATTATACTTATGGAGCAATCTATGGGGCCATTATACTTATGGAGCAATCTATGGGGCCATTACGACATGGAGCAATGTATAGGGCCATTACAGCATGGAGCAATCTATGGGGCCATTATACTTATGGAGAAATCTATGGGGCCATTGCAGCATGGAGCAATCTATGGGGCCATTATACTTATGGAGCAATCTATGGGGCCATTACAGCATGGAGCAATCTATGGGGCCATTACCGCATGGAGCAATCTATGGGGCCATTATACTTATGGAGCAATCTATGGGGCCATTATACTTATGGAGCAATCTATAGGGCCATTATACTTATGGAGCAATCTATAGGGCCATTATACTTATGGAGCAATCTATAGGGCCATTATACTTATGGAGCAATCTATGGGGCCATTATACTTATGGAGAAATCTATGGGGCCATTGCAGCATGGAGCAATCTATGGGGCCATTATACTTATGAAGCAATCTATAGGGCCATAATACAGCATGGAGCAATCTATAGGGCCATTACAGCATGGAGCAATCTATGGGGGCCATTATACAGCATGGAGCAATCTATGGGGCCATTACAGCATGGAGCAATCTATGGGGCCATTACAGCATGGAGCAATCTATGGGGCCATTACAGCATGGAGCAATCTATGGGGCCATTACAGCATGGAGCAATCTATGGGGCCATTACAGCATGGAGCAATCTATGGGGCCATTATACAGCATGGAGCAATCTATGGGGCCATTATACAGCATGGAGCAATCTATGGGGCCATTTTGCAGTATGAAGCAAACTATGGGGCCATTACAGCATGCAGCAATATATGGGGCCATTATACAGTATGGAGCAGTCTATGGGGCCATTATACAGTAGGGAGCAATCTATGGGACCATTATACAGCATGGGGCAATCTATGGGGCCATTATACAGCATGGAGCAATCTATGGGGCCATTACAGGATGGAGCAATCTATGGGGCCATTATACTTATGGAGCAATCTATAGGGCCATTACAGCATGGAGCAATATATGAGGCCATTATACACTATGGAGCAGTCTATGGGGCCATTATACAGTAGGGAGCAATCTATGGAGCCATTATGCAGTATGGAGCAATCTATGGGGCCATTTTGCAGCATGGAGCAATTTATAGGGCCATTACAGCATGGAACAATCTATGGGGCCATTATACAGCATGGAGCAATCTATGGGGCCATTATACAGCATGGAGCAATCTATGGGGCCATTATACAGCATGGAGCAATCTATGGGGCCATTACACAGCATGGAGCAATCTATGGGGCCATTATACAGTAGGGAGCAATCTATGGGGCCATTATACAGTAGGGAGCAATCTATGGGGCCATTATACAGTAGGGAGCAATCTATGATGCCATTATAGAGCATGGAGCAATCTATGGGCCCATTATACTTATGGAGCAATCTATAGGGCCATTACAGCAAGGAGCAATCTATGGGGCCATTATACTTATGGAGCAATCTATGGGGCCATTATACTTATGGAGCAATCTATGGGGCCATTATACTTATGGAGCAATCTATGGGGCCATTATACTTATGGAGCAATCTATGGGGCCATTATACTTATGGAGCAATCTATGGGGCCATTATACTTATGGAGCAATCTATAGGGCCATTATACAGTAGGGAGCAATCTATGGGACCATTATACAGCATGGGGCAATCAATGGGGCCATTATACAGCATGGAGCAATCTATGGGACCTTTATACTTATGGAGCAATCTATAGGGCCATTACAGCATGGAGCAATCTATGGGGCCATTATACAGCATCGAGCAATCTATGGGTCCATTATACAGCATGGAGCAATCTATGGGGCCATTATCCTTATGGAGCAATCTATAGGGCCATTACAGCATGGAGCAATCTATAGGGCCATTATACTTATGGAGCAATCTATGGAGCCATTACAACATGGAGCAATCTATGGGACCATAATACAGCATGGAGCGATCTATGGGGCAATTACAGCATGGAGCAATCTATGGGGCAATTATACTTATGGAGCAATCTATAGGGCCATTATACTTATGGAGCAATCTATAGGGACATTATACAGTATGGAGCAATCTATGGAGCCATTATGCAATATGGAGCAATCTATGGGGCCATCATGGAGCAATCTATAGGGCCATTATACTTATTGAGCAATCTATGGGGCCATTACAGCATGGAGCAATCTATGGGGCCATTATACAGCATGGAGCAATCTATAGGGCCATTACAGCATAGAGCAATCTATGGGGCCCTTATACAGCATGGAGCAATCTATGGGGCCATTATACTTATGGAGCAATCTATGGGGCCATTACAGCATGGATCAATCTATGGGGCCATTATACTTATGGAGCAATCTATAGGGCCATTATACTTATGGAGCAATCTATAGGGCCATTATACTTATGGAGCAATCTATGGGGCCATTATACAGTATGGAGCAATCTATGGAGCCATTATGCAGCATGGAGCAATCTATGGGGCCATTATGCAGCATGGAGCAATTCATAGGGCCATTACAGCATGGAGCAATCTATGGGGCCATTATACTTATGGAGCAATCTATGGGGCCATTATACAGCATGGAACAATCTATGGGGCCATTATACAGCAGGGGTAAATCTATGGAGCCATTATACAGCATGGGGAAATCTATGGGGCCATTATACTTATGGAGCAATCTATAGGGCCATTACAGCATGGAGCAATCTATGAGGCCATTACAGCATGGAGCAATCTATGAGGCCATTATACTAATGGAGCAATCTATAGGGCCATTATACTTATGGAGCTATCTATGGGGCCATTATACTTATGGAGAAATCTATGGGGCCATCATACAGTATGGAGCAATCTATGGAGCCATTATGCAATATGGAGCAATCTATGGGGCCATTATGCAGCATGGAGCAATCTATAGGGCCATTATACAGTAGGGAGCAATCTATGGGGCCATTATACAGTAGGGAGCAATCTATGGGGCCATTATACAGCATGGAGCAATCTATGGGGCCATTAGACTAATGGAGCAATCTATAGGGCCATTACAGCATGGAGCAATCTATGGGGCCATTATACAGCATGGAGCAATCTATAGGGCCATTACAGCATGGAGCAATGTAAAGGGCCATTACAGCATGGAGCAATCTATGGGGCCATTATACGGCATGGAGCAATCTATAGGGCCATTACGACATGGAGCAATGTATAGGGCCATTACAGCATGGAGCAATCTATGGGGCCATTATACTTATGGAGCAATCTATGGGGCCATTACAGCATGGAGCAATCTATGGGGCCATTATACTTATGGAGAAATCTATGGGGCCATTATACTTATGGAGCAATCTATGGGGCCATTACAGCATGGAGCAATCTATGGGGCCATTACCGCATGGAGCAATCTATGGGGCCATTACCGCATGGAGCAATCTATGGGGCCATTATACTTATGGAGCAATCTATGGGGCCATTATACTTATGGAGCAATCTATAGGGCCATTATACTTATGGAGCAATCTATAGGGCCATTATACTTATGGAGCAATCTATAGGGCCATTATACTTATGGAGCAATCTATGGGGCCATTATACTTATGGAGAAATCTATGGGGCCATTGCAGCATGGAGCAATCTATGGGGCCATTATACTTATGGAGAAATCTATGGGGCCATTGCAGCATGGAGCAATCTATGGGGCCATTATACTTATGGAGCAATCTATGGGGCCATTACAGCATGGAGCAATCTATGGGGCCATTACCGCATGGAGCAATCTATGGGGCCATTATACTTATGGAGCAATCTATGGGGCCATTATACTTATGGAGCAATCTATAGGGCCATTATACTTATGGAGCAATCTATAGGGCCATTACAGCATGGAGCAATCTATGGGGCCATTATACAGCATCGAGCAATCTATGGGTCCATTATACAGCATGGAGCAATCTATGGGTCCATTATACAGCATGGAGCAATCTATAGGGCCATTACAGCATGGAGCAATCTATGGGGCCATTATCCTTATGGAGCAATCTATAGGGCCATTACAACATGGAGCAATCTATAGGGCCATTACAACATGTAGCAATCTATGGGGCCATTATACAGCATGGAGCAATCTATGGGGCCATTATACTTATGGAGCAATCTATGGGGCCATTACAGCATGGATCAATCTGTGGGGCCATTATACTTATGGAGCAATCTATAGGGCCATTATACTTATGGAGCAATCTATAGGGTCATTATACTTATGGAGCAATCTATGGGGCCATTATACAGAATGGAGCAATCTATGGAGCCATTATGCAGCATGGAGCAATCTATGGGGCCATTATGCAGCATGGAGCAATTCATAGGGCCATTACAGCATGGAACAATCTATGGGGCCATTATACAGCAGGGGTCAATCTATGGGGCCATTATACAGCATGGAGCCATTATACAGCATGGAGCAATCTATGGGGCCATTATACTTATGGAGCAATCTATAGGGCCATTACATCATGGAGCAATCTATGGGGCCATTATACTTATGGAGCAATCTATAGGGCCATTACAGCATGGAGCAATCTATGAGGCCATTACAGCATGGAGCAATCTATGCGGCCATTATACTAATGGAGCAATCTATAGGGCCATTATACTTATGGAGCAATCTATGGGGCCATTATACTTATGGAGCAATCTATGGGGCCATCATACAGTATGGAGCAATCTATGGAGCCATTATGCAGTATGGAGCAATCTATGGGGCCATTATGCAGCATGGAGCAATCTATAGGGCCATTACAGCATGGAGCAATCTATGGGGCCATTATATTTATGGAGCAATCCATGGGACCATTACAGCATGGAGCAATCTATGGGGCCATTATACAGCATGGAACAATCTATGGGGCCATTATACAGCATGGAGCAATCTATGGGGCCATTATACAGCATGGGGCAATCTATGGGGCCATTATACAGCATGGGGCAATCTATGGGGCCATTACAGCATGGAGAAATCTATGTGGCCATTATACAGTATGGAGCAATCTATGCAGCCATTATGCAGTATGGAGCAATCTATTTGGCCATTATGCGGCATGGAGCAATCTATAGGGCCATTACAGCATGGAGCAATCTATGGGGCCATTACAGCATGGAGCAATCTATGGGGCCATTATACAGCATAGAGCAATCTATGGGGCCATTATACAGCATGGAGCAATCTATGGGGCCATTATACAGCATGGAGCATTCTATAGGGCCATTACAGCATAGAGCAATTTATGGGGCCATTACCGCGTGGAGCAATCTATGGGGCCATTATACTTATGGAGCAATCTATAGGGCCATTATACTTATGGAGCAATCTATAGGGCCATTATACTTATGGAGCAATCTATAGGGCCATTATACAGTAGGGAGCAATCTATGGGGCCATTATACAGTAGGGAGCAATCTATGGGGCCATTATCCTTATGGAGCAATCTATAGGGCCATTACAGCATGGAGCAATCTATGGGGCCATTATACTTATGGAGCAATCTATGGGGCCATTACAGCATGGAGCAATCTATGGGGCCATTATACAGTAGGGAGCAATCTATGGGGCCATTATACTTATGGAGCAATCTATAGGGCCATTACAGCATGGAGCAATCTACGGGGCCATTATACAGTAGCGAGCAATCTATGGGGCCATTACAGCATGGAGCAATCTATAGGGCCATTACAGCATGGAGAAATCTATGGGGCCATTATACAGTATGGAGCAATCTATGGGGCCATTATGGAGCATGGAGCAATCTATAGGGCCATTACAGCATGGAGCAATCTATGGGGCCATTATACTTATGGAGCAATCTATAGGGCCATTACATCATGGAGCAATCTATGGGGCCATTATACTTATGGAGCAATCGATAGGGCCATTACAGCATGGCGCAATCTATGGGGCCATTATACTTATGGAGCAATCTATAGGGCCATTATACTTATGGAGCAATCTATAGGGCCATTATACTTATGGAGCAATCTATAGGGCCATTATACTTATGGAGCAATCTATGGGGCCATTATACAGCATGGATCAATCTATGGGGCCATTATACAGCATGGATCAATCTATGGGGCCATTATCCTTATGGAGCAATCTACAGGGCCATTACAGCATGGAGCAATCTATGGGGCCATTATACTTATGGAGCAATCTATGGGGCCATTATACAGCAGGGAGCAATCTATGGGGCCATTATACAGCAGGGAGCAATCTATGGGGCCATTATACAGCAGGGAGCAATCTATGGGGCCATTATACAGCAGGGAGCAATCTATGGGGCCATTATACAGCAGGGAGCAATCTATGGGGCCATTATACAGCAGGGAGCAATCTATAGGGCCATTACAGCATGGAGCAATCTATGGGTCCATTATACAGTAGGGAGCAATCTATGGGGCCATTATACTTATGGAGCAATCTATAGGGCCATTACAGCATGCAGCAATCTATGGGGCCATTATACAGCATGGAGCAATCTGTGGAGCCATTATACTTATGGAGCAATCTATGGGGCCATTATGGAGCATGGAGTAATCTATGGGGCCATTATGGAGCATGGAGCAATCTATGGGGCCATTATACTTATGGAGCCATCTATGGGGCCATTATACAGCAATCTATGGGGCCATTATACAGCATGTGACAATCTATGGGGCCATTATACAGCAGGGAGCAATCTAGGGGGCCATTATACAGCATGGGGCAATCTATGGGGCCATTATTCAGCATGGAGCAATCTATTGGGCCATTATACTTATGGAGCAATCTATAGGGCCATTACCGCATGGAGCAATCTATCGGGCCATTACAGCATGGAGCAATCTATGGGGCCATTACAGCATGGAGCAATCTATGCGGCCATTATACTTATGGAGCAATCTATAGGGCCATTACACTTATGGAGCAATCTATAGGGCCATTACACTTATGGAGCAATCTATGGGGCCATTATGGAGCATGGAGCAATCTATGGGGCCATTATACTTATGGAGCCATCTATGGGGACAGTATACAGCAATCTATGGGGCCATTATACAGCATGGAACAATCTATGAGGCCATTATACAGCAGGGAGCAATCTAGGGGGCCATTATACAGCAGGGAGCAATCTATGGGGCCATTATTCAGCATGGAGCAATCTATGGGGCCATTATACTTATGGAGCAATCTATAGGGCCATTACAGCATGGAGCAATCTATGGGGCCATTACAGCATGGAGCAATCTATGAGGCCATTACAGCATGGAGCAATCTATGCGGCCATTATACTTATGGAGCAATCTATAGGGCCATTATACTTATGGAGCAATCTATAGGGCCATTATACTTATGGAGCAATCTATGGGGCCATTATACAGTATGGAGCAATCTATGGGGCCATTATGCAGCATGGAGCAATCTATAGGGCCATTACAGCATGGAGCAATCTATGGGGCCATTATACTTATGGAGCAATCTATGGGACCATTACAGCGTGGAGCAATCTATGGGGCCATTATACAGCATGCAGCAATCTATGGGGCCATTATACAGCATGGAGCAATCTGTGGAGCCATTATACAGCATGGAGCAATCTGTGGAGCCATTATACAGCATGGAGCAATCTATGGGGCCATTATACAGCATGGAGCTATCTATGGGGCTATTATACTTATGGAGCCATCTATGGGGCCATTATACAGCAGGGAGCAATCTATGGGGCCATTATACAGCATGGAGCAATCTAGGGGGCCATTATTCAGCATGGAGCAATCTATGGGGCCATTATTCAGCATGGAGCAATCTATGGGGCCATTATTCAGCATGGAGCAATCTATGGGGCCATTATACTTATGGAGCAATCTATAGGGCCATTATACTTATGGAGCAATCTATAGGGCCATTATACTTATGGAGCAATCTATAGGGCCATTATACTTATGGAGCAATCTATAGGGCCATTATACTTATGGAGCAATCTATAGGGCCATTATACTTATGGAGAAATCTATGGGACCATTATACAGTATGAAGCAATCTATGGAGCCATTATGCAGTATGGAGCGATCTATGGGGCCATTATGCAGCATGGAGCAATCTATAGGGCCATTACAGCATGGAGCAATCTATGGGGCCATTATACTTATGGAGCAATCTATGGGACCATTACAGCGTGGAGCAATCTATGGGGCCATTATACAGCATGGAGCAATCTATGGGGCCATTATACAGCATGGGGCAATCTATGGGACCATTACACTTATGGAGCAATCTATGGGGCCATTATACAGTATGGAGCAATCTATGGAGCCATTATGCAGTATGGAGCAATCTATGGGGCCATTATGCAGCATGGAGCAATCTATAGGGCCATTATACTTATGGAGCAATCTATGGGACCATTACAGCGTGGAGCAATCTATGGGGCCATTATACAGCATGCAGCAATCTATGGGGCCATTATACAGCATGGAGCAATCTGTGGAGCCATTATACTTATGGAGCAATCTATGGGCCATTATACAGCATGGAGCTATCTATGGGGCCATTATACTTATGGAGCCATCTATGGGGCCATTATACAGCAATCTATGGGGACATTATACAGCATGGAACAATCTATGAGGCCATTATACAGCAGGGAGCAATCTAGGGGGCCATTATACAGCATGGGGCAATCTATGGGGCCATTATTCAGCATGGAGCAATCTATGGGGCCATTATACTTATGGAGCAATCTATAGGGCCATTACAGCATGGAGCAATCTATGGGGCCATTACAGCATGGAGCAATCTATGAGGCCATTACAGCATGGAGCAATCTATGCGGCCATTATACTTATGGAGCAATCTATAGGGCCATTATACTTATGGAGCAATCTATAGGGCCATTATACAGTATGAAGCAATCTATGGGGCCATTATACAGTATGAAGCAATCTATGGGGCCATTATGCAGCATGGAGCAATCTATGGGGCCATTACAGCATGGAGCAATCTATGGGGCCATTATACTTATGGAGCAATCTATGGGACCATTACAGCGTGGAGCAATCTATGGGGCCATTATACAGCATGGAGCAATCTATGGGGCCATTATACAGCATGGGTCAATCTATGGGGCCATTATACAGCATGGGTCAATCTATGGGGCCATTATACAGCATGGGGCAATCTATGGGGCCATTATACAGCATGGGGCAATCTATGGGGCCATTATACTTATGGAGCAATCTATGGGGCCATTATACAGTATGGAGCAATCTATGGGGCCATTATACAGTATGGAGCAATCTATGGGGCCATTATACAGTATGGAGCAATCTATGGGGCCATTATACAGTATGGAGCAATCTATGGGGCCATTATACAGTATGGAGCAATCTATGGGGCCATTATACAGTATGGTGCAATCTATGGGGCCATTATACTTATGGAGCAATCTATGGGACAATTACAGCATGGAGCAATCTATGGGACAATTACAGCATGGAGCAATCTATGGGGCCATTATACAGCATGGAGCAATCTATGGGGCCATTATACGGCATGGAGCAATCTATGGGCCCATTATACTTATGGAGCAATCTATAGGGTCATTACAGCATGGAGCAATCTATGGGGCCATTATACTTTATGGAGCAATCTATGGGGCCATTACAGCATGGCGCAATCTATGGGGCCATTATACAGCATGGCGCAATCTATAGGGCCATTATACTTATGGAGCAATCTATAGGGCCATTATACTTATGGAGCAATCTATGGGGCCATTATACTTATGGAGCAATCTATGGGGCCATTATACAGCATGGAACAATCTATGGGGCCATTATACTTATGGAGCTATCTATAGGGCCATTATACTTATGAAGCAATCTATGGGGCCATTATACTTATGGAGCAATCTATAGGGCCATTACAGCATGGCGCAATCTATGGGGCCCATTACCGCATGGAGCAATCTATGGGGCCATTATACTTATGGAGCAATCTATAGGGCCATTAGACTCATGGAGCAATCTATAGGGTCATTATACTTATGGAGAAATCTATGGGGCCATTATACAGTATGGAGCAATCTGTGGGGTCATTATGCAGCATGGAGCAATCTATGGGGCCATTATACTTATGGAGCAATCTATGGAGCCATTACAGCATGGAGCACTCTATGGGGCCATTACATCATGGAGCAATCTATGGAGCCATTATACAGCATGGAGCAATCTATAGGGCCATTACATCATGGAGCAATCTATGGGGCCATTATACTTATGGAGCAATCTATGGGGCCATTACAGCATGGAGCACTCTATGGGGCCATTATACAGCATGGAGCAATCTATGGGGCCATTATACAGCATGGCGCAATCTATGGGGCCATTATACAGGATGGAGCAATCTTTGAGCCATTATACAGCATGGAGCAATCTATGGGACCATTACAGCATGGAGCAATCTATAGGGCCATTACAGCATGGAGCAATCTATGGGGCCATTATACTTATGGAGCAATCTATAGGGCCATTGCAGCATGGAGCAATCTATGGGGCCATTATACTTATGGAGAAATCTATGGGGCCATTGCAGCATGGAGCAATCTATGGGGCCATTATACTTATGGAGCAATCTATGGGGCCATTATACTTATGGAGCAATCTATGGGGCCATTACAGCATGGAGCAATCTATGGGGCCATTACCGCATGGAGCAATCTATGGGGCCATTACCGCATGGAGCAATCTATGGGGCCATTACCGCATGGAGCAATCTATGGGGCCATTATACTTATGGAGCAATCTATGGGGCCATTATACTTATGGAGCAATCTATAGGGCCATTATACTTATGGAGCAATCTATGGGGCCATTATACTTATGGAGCCATCTATGGGGCCATTATACAGCATGGAACAATCTATGGGGCCATTATACAGCAGGGAGCAATCTATGGGGGCCATTACAGCATGGAGCAATCTAGGGGGCCATTATTCAGCATGGAGCAATCTATGGGGCCATTATTCAGCATGGAGCAATCTATGGGGCCATTATTCTTATGGAGCAATCTATGGGGCCATTATACAGCATGGAGCAATCTATAGGGCCATTACAGCATGGAGCAATGTAAAGGGCCATTACAGCATGGAGCAATCTAAGGGGCCATTATACGGCATGGAGCAATCTATAGGGCCATTACGACATGGAGCAATGTATAGGGCCATTACAGCATGGAGCAATCTATGGGGCCATTATACTTATGGAGAAATCTATGGGGCCATTGCAGCATGGAGCAATCTATGGGGCCATTATACTTATGGAGCAATCTATGGGGCCATTACAGCATGGAGCAATCTATGGGGCCATTACCGCATGGAGCAATCTATGGGGCCATTACCGCATGGAGCAATCTATGGGGCCATTATACTTATGGAGCAATCTATGGGGCCATTATACTTATGGAGCAATCTATAGGGCCATTATACTTATGGAGCAATCTATAGGGCCATTATACTTATGGAGCAATCTATGGGGCCATTATACTTATGGAGAAATCTATGGGGCCATTGCAGCATGGAGCAATCTATGGGGCCATTATACTTATGAAGCAATCTATAGGGCCATAATACAGCATGGAGCAATCTATAGGGCCATTACAGCATGGAGCAATCTATGGGGGCCATTATACAGCATGGAGCAATCTATGGGGCCATTACAGCATGGAGCAATCTATGGGGCCATTACAGCATGGAGCAATCTATGGGGCCATTACAGCATGGAGCAATCTATGGGGCCATTACAGCATGGAGCAATCTATGGGGCCATTACAGCATGGAGCAATCTATGGGGCCATTACAGCATGGAGCAATCTATGGGGCCATTATACAGCATGGAGCAATCTATGGGGCCATTATACAGCATGGAGCAATCTATGGGGCCATTTTGCAGTATGAAGCAAACTATGGGGCCATTACAGCATGCAGCAATATATGGGGCCATTATACAGTATGGAGCAGTCTATGGGGCCATTATACAGTAGGGAGCAATCTATGGGGCCATTATACAGCATGGGGCAATCTATGGGGCCATTATACAGCATGGAGCAATCTATGGGGCCATTACAGGATGGAGCAATCTATGGGGCCATTATACTTATGGAGCAATCTATAGGGCCATTATACAGCATGGAACAATCTATGGGGCCATTATACAGCAGGGAGCAATCTATGGGGCCATTATACAGCATGGAGCAATCTAGGGGGCCATTATTCAGCATGGAGCAATCTATGGGGCCATTATTCAGCATGGAGCAATCTATGGGGCCATTATTCTTATGGAGCAATCTATGGGGCCATTATACAGCATGGAGCAATCTATAGGGCCATTACAGCATGGAGCAATCTATGGGGCCATTATACGGCATGGAGCAATCTATAGGGCCATTACGACATGGAGCAATGTATAGGGCCATTACAGCATGGAGCAATCTATGGGGCCATTATACTTATGGAGAAATCTATGGGGCCATTGCAGCATGGAGCAATCTATGGGGCCATTATACTTATGGAGCAATCTATGGGGCCATAATACAGCATGGAGCAATCTATAGGGCCATTACAGCATGGAGCAATCTATGGGGGCCATTATACAGCATGGAGCAATCTATGGGGCCATTACAGCATGGAGCAATCTATGGGGCCATTACAGCATGGAGCAATCTATGGGGCCATTACAGCATGGAGCAATCTATGGGGCCATTACAGCATGGAGCAATCTATGGGGCCATTACAGCATGGAGCAATCTATGGGGCCATTACAGCATGGAGCAATCTATGGGGCCATTACAGCATGGAGCAATCTATGGGGCCATTATACAGCATGGAGCAATCTATGGGGCCATTACAGCATGGAGCAATCTATGGGGCCATTATACAGCATGGAGCAATCTATGGGGCCATTATACAGCATGGAGCAATCTATGGGGCCATTTTGCAGTATGAAGCAAACTATGGGGCCATTACAGCATGCAGCAATATATGGGGCCATTATACAGTATGGAGCAGTCTATGGGGCCATTATACAGTAGGGAGCAATCTATGGGGCCATTATACAGCATGGGGCAATCTATGGGGCCATTATACAGCATGGAGCAATCTATGGGGCCATTACAGGATGGAGCAATCTATGGGGCCATTATACTTATGGAGCAATCTATAGGGCCATTACAGCATGGAGCAATATATGAGGCCATTATACACTATGGAGCAGTCTATGGGGCCATTATACAGTAGGGAGCAATCTATGGAGCCATTATGCAGTATGGAGCAATCTATGGAGCCATTATGCAGCATGGAGCAATTTATAGGGCCATTACAGCATGGAACAATCTATGGGGCCATTATACAGCATGGAGCAATCTATGGGGCCATTATACAGCATGGAGCAATCTATGGGGCCATTATACAGCATGGAGCAATCTATGGGGCCATTACACAGCATGGAGCAATCTATGGGGCCATTACACAGCATGGAGCAATCTATGGGGCCATTATACAGTAGGGAGCAATCTATGGGGCCATTATACAGTAGGGAGCAATCTATGGGGCCATTATACAGTAGGGAGCAATCTATGATGCCATTATAGAGCATGGAGCAATCTATGGGCCCATTATACTTATGGAGCAATCTATGGGGCCATTATACTTATGGAGCAATCTATGGGGTCATTATACTTATGGAGCAATCTATGGGGCCATTATACTTATGGAGCAATCTATGGGGCCATTATACTTATGGAGCAATCTATAGGGCCATTATACAGTAGGGAGCAATCTATGGGACCATTATACAGCATGGGGCAATCAATGGGGCCATTATACAGCATGGAGCAATCTATGGGACCTTTATACTTATGGAGCAATCTATAGGGCCATTACAGCATGGAGCAATCTATGGGGCCATTATACAGCATCGAGCAATCTATGGGTCCATTATACAGCATGGAGCAATCTATGGGGCCATTATCCTTATGGAGCAATCTATAGGGCCATTACAGCATGGAGCAATCTATAGGGCCATTATACTTATGGAGCAATCTATGGAGCCATTACAACATGGAGCAATCTATGGGACCATAATACAGCATGGAGCGATCTATGGGGCAATTACAGCATGGAGCAATCTATGGGGCAATTATACTTATGGAGCAATCTATAGGGCCATTATACTTATGGAGCAATCTATAGGGACATTATACAGTATGGAGCAATCTATGGAGCCATTATGCAATATGGAGCAATCTATGGGGCCATCATGGAGCAATCTATAGGGCCATTATACTTATTGAGCAATCTATGGGGCCATTACAGCATGGAGCAATCTATGGGGCCATTATACAGCATGGAGCAATCTATAGGGCCATTGCAGCATGGAGCAATCTATGGGGCCATTATACTTATGGAGCAATCTATGGGGCCATTACAGCATGGAGCAATCTATGGGGCCATTACCGCATGGAGCAATCTATGGGGCCATTATACTTATGGAGCAATCTATGGGGCCATTACAGCATGGATCAATCTATGGGGCCATTATACTTATGGAGCAATCTATAGGGCCATTATACTTATGGAGCAATCTATAGGGTCATTATACTTATGGAGCAATCTATGGGGCCATTATACAGTATGGAGCAATCTATGGAGCCATTATGCAGCATGGAGCAATCTATGGGGCCATTATGCAGCATGGAGCAATTCATAGGGCCATTACAGCATGGAGCAATCTATGGGGCCATTATACTTATGGAGCAATCTATGGGGCCATTATACAGCATGGAACAATCTATGGGGCCATTATACAGCAGGGGTAAATCTATGGAGCCATTATACAGCATGGGGAAATCTATGGGGCCATTATACTTATGGAGCAATCTATAGGGCCATTACAGCATGGAGCAATCTATGAGGCCATTATACTAATGGAGCAATCTATAGGGCCATTATACTTATGGAGCAATCTATGGGGCCATTATACTTATGGAGAAATCTATGGGGCCATCATACAGTATGGAGCAATCTATGGAGCCATTATGCAATATGGAGCAATCTATGGGGCCATTATGCAGCATGGAGCAATCTATAGGGCCATTATACAGTAGGGAGCAATCTATGGGGCCATTATACAGTAGGGAGCAATCTATGGGGCCATTATACAGCATGGAGCAATCTATGGGGCCATTAGACTAATGGAGCAATCTATAGGGCCATTACAGCATGGAGCAATCTATGGGGCCATTATACAGCATGGAGCAATCTATAGGGCCATTACAGCATGGAGCAATGTAAAGGGCCATTACAGCATGGAGCAATCTATGGGGCCATTATACGGCATGGAGCAATCTATAGGGCCATTACGACATGGAGCAATGTATAGGGCCATTACAGCATGGAGCAATCTATGGGGCCATTATACTTATGGAGCAATCTATGGGGCCATTACAGCATGGAGCAATCTATGGGGCCATTATACTTATGGAGAAATCTATGGGGCCATTGCAGCATGGAGCAATCTATGGGGCCATTATACTTATGGAGCAATCTATGGGGCCATTACAGCATGGAGCAATCTATGGGGCCATTACCGCATGGAGCAATCTATGGGGCCATTACCGCATGGAGCAATCTATGGGGCCATTATACTTATGGAGCAATCTATGGGGCCATTATACTTATGGAGCAATCTATAGGGCCATTATACTTATGGAGCAATCTATAGGGCCATTATACTTATGGAGCAATCTATAGGGCCATTATACTTATGGAGCAATCTATGGGGCCATTATACTTATGGAGAAATCTATGGGGCCATTGCAGCATGGAGCAATCTATGGGGCCATTATACTTATGGAGAAATCTATGGGGCCATTGCAGCATGGAGCAATCTATGGGGCCATTATACTTATGGAGCAATCTATGGGGTCATTACAGCATGGAGCAATCTATGGGGCCATTACCGCATGGAGCAATCTATGGGGCCATTATACTTATGGAGCAATCTATGGGGCCATTATACTTATGGAGCAATCTATAGGGCCATTATACTTATGGAGCAATCTATAGGGCCATTACAGCATGGAGCAATCTATGGGGCCATTATACAGCATCGAGCAATCTATGGGTCCATTATACAGCATGGAGCAATCTATGGGTCCATTATACAGCATGGAGCAATCTATAGGGCCATTACAGCTTGGAGCAATCTATGGGGCCATTATCCTTATGGAGCAATCTATAGGGCCATTACAACATGGAGCAATCTATAGGGCCATTACAACATGGAGCAATCTATGGGGCCATTATACAGCATGGAGCAATCTATGGGGCCATTATACTTATGGAGCAATCTATGGGGCCATTACAGCATGGATCAATCTATGGGGCCATTATACTTATGGAGCAATCTATAGGGCCATTATACTTATGGAGCAATCTATAGGGTCATTATACTTATGGAGCAATCTATGGGGCCATTATACAGAATGGAGCAATCTATGGGGCCATTATGCAGCATGGAGCAATTCATAGGGCCATTACAGCATGGAACAATCTATGGGGCCATTATACAGCAGGGGTCAATCTATGGGGCCATTATACAGCATGGAGCCATTATACAGCATGGAGCAATCTATGGGGCCATTATACTTATGGAGCAATCTATAGGGCCATTACATCATGGAGCAATCTATGGGGCCATTATACTTATGGAGCAATCTATAGGGCCATTACAGCATGGAGCAATCTATGAGGCCATTACAGCATGGAGCAATCTATGCGGCCATTATACTAATGGAGCAATCTATGGGGCCATTATACTTATGGAGCAATCTATGGGGCCATTATACTTATGGAGCAATCTATGGGGCCATCATACAGTATGGAGCAATCTATGGAGCCATTATGCAGTATGGAGCAATCTATGGGGCCATTATGCAGCATGGAGCAATCTATAGGGCCATTACAGCATGGAGCAATCTATGGGGCCATTATATTTATTGAGCAATCCATCGGACCATTACAGCATGGAGCAATCTATGGGGCCATTATACAGCATGGAGCAATCTATGGGGCCATTATACAGCATGGAGCAATCTATGGGGCCATTATACAGCATGGGGCAATCTATGGGGCCATTATACAGCATGGGGCAATCTATGGGGCCATTACAGCATGGAGAAATCTATGTGGCCATTATACAGTATGGAGCAATCTATGCAGCCATTATGCAGTATGGAGCAATCTATTTGGCCATTATGCGGCATGGAGCAATCTATAGGGCCATTACAGCATGGAGCAATCTATGGGGCCATTACAGCATGGAGCAATCTATGGGGCCATTATACAGCATAGAGCAATCTATGGGGCCATTATACAGCATGGAGCAATCTATGGGGCCATTATACAGCATGGAGCATTCTATAGGGCCATTACAGCATAGAGCAATTTATGGGGCCATTACCGCGTGGAGCAATCTATGGGGCCATTATACTTATGGAGCAATCTATAGGGCCATTATACTTATGGAGCAATCTATAGGGCCATTATACTTATGGAGCAATCTATAGGGCCATTATACAGTAGGGAGCAATCTATGGGGCCATTATACAGTAGGGAGCAATCTATGGGGCCATTATCCTTATGGAGCAATCTATAGGGCCATTACAGCATGGAGCAATCTATGGGGCCATTATACTTATGGAGCAATCTATGGGGCCATTACAGCATAGAGCAATTTATGGGGCCATTACCGCGTGGAGCAATCTATGGGGCCATTATACTTATGGAGCAATCTATAGGGCCATTATACTTATGGAGCAATCTATAGGGCCATTATACAGTAGGGAGCAATCTATGGGGCCATTATACAGTAGGGAGCAATCTATGGGGCCATTGTCCTTATGGAGCAATCTATGGGGCCATTACAGCATGGAGCAATCTATGGGGCCATTATACTTATGGAGCAATCTATGGGGCCATTACAGCATGGAGCAATCTATGGGGCCATTATACAGTAGGGAGCAATCTATGGGGCCATTATACTTATGGAGCAATCTATAGGGCCATTACAGCATGGAGCAATCTACGGGGCCATTATACAGTAGCGAGCAATCTATGGGGCCATTATACTTATGGAGCAATCTATAGGGCCATTACAGCATGGAGCAATCTATGGGGCCATTATACAGTATGGAGCAATCTATGGGGCCATTATGGAGCATGGAGCAATCTATAGGGCCATTACAGCATGGAGCAATCTATGGGGCCATTATACTTATGGAGCAATCTATAGGGCCATTACATCATGGAGCAATCTATGGGGCCATTATACTTATGGAGCAATCGATAGGGCCATTACAGCATGGCGCAATCTATGGGGCCATTATACTTATGGAGCAATCTATAGGGCCATTATACTTATGGAGCAATCTATAGGGCCATTATACTTATGGAGCAATCTATAGGGCCATTACAGCATGGCGCAATCTATGGGGCCATTATACAGCATGGAACAATCTATGGGGTCATTATACAGCAGGGAGCAATCTATGGGGCCATTATACAGCATGGATCAATCTATGGGGCCATTATCCTTATGGAGCAATCTACAGGGCCATTACAGCATGGAGCAATCTATGGGGCCATTATACTTATGGAGCAATCTATGGGGCCATTACACAGCATGGAGCAATCTATGGGGCCATTATACAGCAGGGAGCAATCTATGGGGCCATTATACAGCAGGGAGCAATCTATGGGGCCATTATACAGCAGGGAGCAATCTATGGGGCCATTATACAGCAGGGAGCAATCTATGGGGCCATTACAGCATGGAGCAATCTATGGGTCCATTATACAGTAGGGAGCAATCTATGGGGCCATTATACTTATGGAGCAATCTATAGGGCCATTACAGCATGCAGCAATCTATGGGGCCATTATACAGCATGGAGCAATCTGTGGAGCCATTATACTTATGGAGCAATCTATGGGGCCATTATGGAGCATGGAGCAATCTATGGGGCCATTATGGAGCATGGAGCAATCTATGGGGCCATTATACTTATGGAGCCATCTATGGGGCCATTATACAGCAATCTATGGGGCCATTATACAGCAGGGAGCAATCTAGGGGGCCATTATACAGCATGGGGCAATCTATGGGGCCATTATTCAGCATGGAGCAATCTATGGGGCCATTATACTTATGGAGCAATCTATAGGGCCATTACAGCATGGAGCAATCTATGGGGCCATTACAGCATGGAGCAATCTATGGGGCCATTACGGCATGGAGCAATCTATGCGGCCATTATACTTATGGAGCAATCTATAGGGCCATTACACTTATGGAGCAATCTATAGGGCCATTACACTTATGGAGCAATCTATGGGGCCATTATGGAGCATGGAGCAATCTATGGGGCCATTATACTTATGGAGCCATCTATGGGGCCAGTATACAGCAATCTATGGGGCCATTATACAGCATGGAACAATCTATGAGGCCATTATACAGCAGGGAGCAATCTAGGGGGCCATTATACAGCAGGGAGCAATCTATGGGGCCATTATTCAGCATGGAGCAATCTATGGGGCCATTATACTTATGGAGCAATCTATAGGGCCATTACAGCATGGAGCAATCTATGGGGCCATTACAGCATGGAGCAATCTATGAGGCCATTACAGCATGGAGCAATCTATGCGGCCATTATACTTATGGAGCAATCTATAGGGCCATTATACTTATGGAGCAATCTATAGGGCCATTATACTTATGGAGAAATCTATGGGGCCATTATACAGTATGGAGCAATCTATGGGGCCATTATGCAGCATGGAGCAATCTATAGGGCCATTACAGCATGGAGCAATCTATGGGGCCATTATACTTATGGAGCAATCTATGGGACCATTACAGCGTGGAGCAATCTATGGGGCCATTATACAGCATGCAGCAATCTATGGGGCCATTATACAGCATGCAGCAATCTATGGGGCCATTATACAGCATGGAGCAATCTGTGGAGCCATTATACAGCATGGAGCAATCTGTGGAGCCATTATACAGCATGGAGCAATCTATGGGGCCATTATACTTATGGAGCCATCTATGGGGCCATTATACAGCAGGGAGCAATCTATGGGGCCATTATACAGGATGGAGCAATCTAGGGGGCCATTATACAGGATGGAGCAATCTAGGGGGCCATTATTCAGCATGGAGCAATCTATGGGGCCATTATTCAGCATGGAGCAATCTATGGGGCCATTATACTTATGGAGCAATCTATAGGGCCATTATACTTATGGAGCAATCTATAGGGCCATTATACTTATGGAGCAATCTATAGGGCCATTATACTTATGGAGCAATCTATAGGGCCATTATACTTATGGAGCAATCTATAGGGCCATTATACTTATGGAGCAATCTATAGGGCCATTACAGCATGGAGAAATCTATGGGGCCATTACAGCATGGAGCAATCTATGAGGCCATTACAGCATGGGGCAATCTATGGGACCATTACACTTATGGAGCAATCTAAAGGGCCATTACAGCATGATGCAATCTATGGGGCCATTATACAGCATGGAGCAATCTATGGGGCCATTATACTTATGGAGCAATCTATAGGGCCATGATACTTATGGAGCAATCTATAGGGCCATTACAGCATGGAGAAATCTATGGGGCCATTACAGCATGGAGCAATCTATGAGGCCATTACAGCATGGAGCAATCTATGAGGCCATTATACTTATGGAGCAATCTATAGGGCCATTATACTTATGGAGCAATCTATGGGACCATTATACAGTATGGAGCAATCTATGGAGCCATTATGCAGTATGGAGCAATCTATGGGGCCATTATGCAGCATGGAGCAATCTATAGGGCCATTATACTTATGGAGCAATCTATGGGACCATTACAGCGTGGAGCAATCTATGGGGCCATTATACAGCATGCAGCAATCTATGGGGCCATTATACAGCATGGAGCAATCTGTGGAGCCATTATACTTATGGAGCAATCTATGGGCCATTATACAGCATGGAGCAATCTGTGGAGCCATTATACTTATGGAGCAATCTATGGGGCCATTATACAGCATGGAGCTATCTATGGGGCCATTATACTTATGGAGCCATCTATGGGGCCATTATACAGCAATCTATGGGGACATTGTACAGCATGGAACAATCTATGAGGCCATTATACAGCAGGGAGCAATCTAGGGGGCCATTATACAGCATGGGGCAATCTATGGGGACATTATTCAGCATGGAGCAATCTATGGGGCCATTATACTTATGGAGCAATCTATAGGGCCATTACAGCATGGAGCAATCTATGGGGCCATTACAGCATGGAGCAATCTATGAGGCCATTACAGCATGGAGCAATCTATGCGGCCATTATACTTATGGAGCAATCTATAGGGCCATTATACTTATGGAGCAATCTATAGGGCCATTATACAGTATGAAGCAATCTATGGGGCCATTATACAGTATGAAGCAATCTATGGGGCCATTATGCAGCATGGAGCAATCTATAGGGCCATTACAGCATGGAGCAATCTATGGGGCCATTATACAGCATGGAGCAATCTATGGGGCCATTATACAGCATGGAGCAATCTATGGGCCCATTATACGGCATGGAGCAATCTATGGGACCATTACAGCGTGGAGCAATCTATGGGGCCATTATACAGCATGGAGCAATCTATGGGGCCATTATACAGCATGGGTCAATCTATGGGGCCATTATACAGCATGGGTCAATCTATGGGGCCATTATACAGCATGGGTCAATCTATGGGGCCATTATACAGCATGGGGCAATCTATGGGGCCATTATACAGCATGGGGCAATCTATGGGGCCATTATACAGTATGGAGCAATCTATGGGGCCATTATACAGTATGGAGCAATCTATGGGGCCATTATACAGTATGGAGCAATCTATGGGGCCATTATACAGTATGGAGCAATCTATGGGACAATTACAGCATGGAGCAATCTATGGGGCCATTATACAGCATGGAGCAATCTATGGGGCCATTATACGGCATGGAGCAATCTATGGGCCCATTATACGGCATGGAGCAATCTATAGGGTCATTACAGCATGGAGCATTCTATGGGGCCATGATACTTTATGGAGCAATCTATGGGGCCATTACAGCATGGCGCAATCTATGGGGCCATTATACAGCATGGCGCAATCTATAGGGCCATTATACTTATGGAGCAATCTATAGGGCCATTATACTTATGGAGCAATCTATGGGGCCATTATACTTATGGAGCAATCTATGGGGCCATTATACAGCATGGAACAATCTATGGGGCCATTATACTTATGGAGCTATCTATAGGGCCATTATACTTATGAAGCAATCTATGGGGCCATTATACTTATGGAGCAATCTATAGGGCCATTACAGCATGGCGCAATCTATGGGGCCCATTACCGCATGGAGCAATCTATGGGGCCATTATACTTATGGAGCAATCTATAGGGCCATTAGACTCATGGAGCAATCTATAGGGTCATTATACTTATGGAGAAATCTATGGGGCCATTATACAGTATGGAGCAATCTATGGAGCCATTATGCAGTATGGAGCAATCTATGGGGCCATTATACTTATGGAGCAATCTATGGGACCATTACAGCGT
Source organism: Phyllobates terribilis (assembly GCF_046119375.1). Classification (NCBI taxonomy): domain Eukaryota; kingdom Metazoa; phylum Chordata; class Amphibia; order Anura; family Dendrobatidae; genus Phyllobates; species Phyllobates terribilis. The sequence goes on from NW_027363046.1 coordinate 1,381,439, forward strand.
GGAGCAATCTATGGGGCCATTATACAGCATGGAGCAATCTATGGGGCCATTATACTTATGGAGCAATCTATGGGGCCATTATACAGCATGGAGCAATCTATAGGGCCATTACATCATGGAGCAATCTATGGGGCCATTATACTTATGGAGCAATCTATGGGGCCATTACAGCATGGAGCACTCTATGGGGCCATTATACAGCATGGAGCACTCTATGGGGCCATTATACAGCATGGCGCAATCTATGGGGCCATTATACAGGATGGAGCAATCTTTGAGCCATTATACAGCATGGAGCAATCTATGGGACCATTACAGCATGGAGCAATCTATAGGGCCATTACAGCATGGAGCAATCTATGGGGCCATTATACTTATGGAGCAATCTATAGGGCCATTACAGCATGGCTCAATCTATGGGGCCATTATACAGCATGGAGCAATCTATGGGGCCATTACAGCATGGCTCAATCTATGGGGCCATTATACAGCATGGAGCAATCTATGGGGCCATTATACTTATGGAGCAATCTATAGGGCCATTATACTTATGGAGCAATCTATGGGGCCATTATACTTATGGAGCAATCTATGGGGCCATTATACTTATGGAGCAATCTATGGGGCCATTATACTTATGGAGCAATCTATGGGGCCATTACAGCATGGCGCAATTTATGGGGCCATTAGACTCATGGAGCAATCTATAGGGCCATTATACTTATGGAGCAATCTATGGGGCCATTACAGCATGGCGCAATCTATGGGGCCATTATACAGCATGGAGCAATCTATGGGGCCATTATACAGCATGGAGCAATCTATGGGGCCATTATACAGCATGGGGTAATCTATGGGGCCATTATACAGCATGGAGCAATCTATGGGGCCATTATCCTTATGGAGCAATCTATTGGGCCATTACAGCATGGAGCAATCTATGGGGCCATTATACTTATGGAGCAATCTATAGGGCGATTACAGCATGGAGCAATCTATCGGGCCATTATACAGAAGGGAGCAATCTATGGGGCCATTATACTTATGGAGCAATCTATAGGGCCATTACAGCATGCAGCAATCTATGGGGCCATTATACAGCAGGGAGCAATCTATGGGGCCATTATACAGCAGGGAGCAATCTATGGGGCCATTATACAGCATGGAGCAATCTATAGGGCCATTACAGCATGGAGTAATCTATGCAGCCATTATACTTATGGAGAAATCTATGGGGCCATTATACAGCATGGGTTAATCTATGGGGCCATTATACTTATGGAGCAATCTATAGGGCCATTAGACTCATGGAGCAATCTATAGGGCCATTATACTTATGGAGCAATCTATAGGGCCATTATACTTATGGAGAAATCTATGGGGCCATTATACAGTATGGAGCAATCTATGGAGCCATTATGCAGTATGGAGCAATCTATGGCGCCATTATGCAGCATGGAGCAATCTATAGGGCCATTACAGCATGGAGCAATCTATGGGGCCATTATACAGCATGGAGCTATCTATAGGGCCATTACAGCATGGAGCAATGTGTGGGGCCATTATACAGCATGGAGCAATCTATGGGGCCATTATACAGTAGGGAGCAATCTATGGGGCCATTATACTTATGGAGCAATCTATGGGGCCATTACAGCATGCAGCAATCTATGGGGCCATTATACAGCATGGAACAATCTATGGAGCCATTATACAGTATGGAGCAATCTCTGGGGCCATTATACAGCATGGAGCAATCTATGGGGCCATTATACAGCATGGAGCAATCTATGGGGCCATTATACAGCATGGGGCAATCTATGGGGCCATTATACAGCATGGGGCAATCTATAGGGCCATTATACTTATGGAGCAATCTATAGGGCCATTATACTTATGGAGCAATCTATGGGGCCATTATACTTATGGAGCAATCTATGGGGCCATTATACAGCATGGAACAATCTATGGGGCCATTATACTTATGGAGCAATCTATAGGGCCATTATACTTATGGAGCAATCTATGGGGCCATTACAGCATGGCGCAATCTATGGGGCCATTACCGCATGGAGCAATCTATGGGGCCATTACCGCATGGAGCAATCTATGGGAACATTATACTTATGGAGCAATCTATAGGGTCATTAGACTCATGGAGCAATCTATAGGGTCATTATACTTATGGAGAAATCTATGGGGCCATTATACAGTATGGAGCAATCTGTGGAGCCATTATGCAGTATGGAGCAATCTGTGGGGTCATTATGCAGCATGGAGCAATCTATAGGGCCATTACATCATGGAGCAATCTATGGGGCCATTATACAGTATGGAGCAATCTATGGGGCCATTATACTTATGGAGCAATCTATGGGACCATTATACTTATGGAGCAATCTATGGGGCCATTATACAGCATGGCGCAATCTATGGGGCCATTATACAGCATGGCGCAATCTATGGGGCCATTATACAGGATGGAGCAATCTTTGGGCCATTATACAGCATGGAGCAATCTATGGGACCATTACAGCATGGAGCAATCTATGGGGCCATTATACTTATGGAGCAATCTATGGGGCCATTACAGCATGGCGCAAGTTATGGGGCCATTACCGCATGGAGCAATCTATGGGGCCATTATACTTATGGAGCAATCTATAGGGACATTAGACTCATGGAGCAATCTATAGGGCCATTATACTTATGGAGCACTCTATGGGGCCATTACAGCATGGCGCAATCTATGGGGCCATTATACAGCATGGAGCAATCTATGGGGCCATTATACAGCATGGGGTAATCTATGGGGCCATTATACAGCATGGAGCAATCTATGGGGCAATTATACTTATGGAGCAATCTATGGGGCCATTATACTTATGGAGCAATCTATAGGACCATTACAGCATGGAGCAATCTATGGGGCCATTATACAGAAGGGAGCAATCTATGGGGCCATTATACTTATGGAGCAATCTATAGGGCCATTACAGCATGCAGCAATCTATGGGGCCATTATACAGCAGGGAGCAATCTATGGGGCCATTATACAGCAGGGAGCAATCTATGGGGCCATTATACAGCAGGGAGCAATCTATGGGGCCATTATACAGCAGGGAGCAATCTATGGGGCCATTATACAGCATGGAACAATCTATGGAGCCATTATACAGCATGGGGCAATCTATGGGGCCATTATAAAGCATGGAGCAATCTATAGGGCCATTACAGCATGGAGTAATCTATGCAGCCATTATACTTATGGAGCAATCTATGGGACAATTACAGCATGGAGCAATCTATGGGACAATTACAGCATGGAGCAATCTATGGGGCCATTATACAGCATGGAGCAATCTATGGGGCCATTATACAGCATGGAGCAATCTATAGGGCCATTACAGCATGGAGCAATCTATGGTGCCATTATACTTATGGTGCCATCTATAGGGCCATTACAGCATGGAGCAATCTATGGGGCCATTATACTTATGGAGCAATCTATGGATCCATTATACTTATGGAGCAATCTATGGGGCCATTATACTTATGGAGCAATCTATGGGGCCATTATACTTATGGAGCAATCTATGGGGCCATTATACTTATGGAGCAATCTATAGGGCCATTACAGCATGGAGCAATCTATGGGGCAATTATACTTATGGAGCAATCTATGGGGCAATTACAGCATGGAGCAATCTATGGGGCCATTATACAGTATGGAGCAATCTTTGGGGCCATTATGCAGCATGAAGCAATCTATGGGGCCATTACAGCATGGAGCAATATATGGGGCCATTACACAGTATGGAGCAGTCTATGGGGCCATTATACAGTAGGGATCAATCTATGGGGCCATTATACAGCATGGAGCAATCTATGGTGCCATTATACTTATGGAGCAATCTATAGGGCCATTACAGCATGGAGCAATCTATGGGGCCATTATACTTATGGAGCAATCTATAGGGCCATTATACTTATGGAGCAATCTATAGGGCCATTATACTTATGGAGCAATCTATGGGGCCATTACAGCATGGAGCAATCTATGGAGCCATTACGGCATGGAGCAATCTATGGGGCCATTATACTTATGGAGCAATCTATGGGGCCATTACAGCATGGAGCAATATATGGGGCCATTATACAGCATGGAGCAATCTATGGGGCCATTATACAGTAGGGAGAAATCTATGGGACCATTATACAGCATGGGGCAATCTATGGGGCCATTATACAGCATGGAGCAATCTATGGGGCCATTATACAGTATGGAGCAGTCTATGGGGCCATTACAGCATGGAGCAATCTATGGGGCCATTATACTTGTGTAGCAATCTATAGGGCCATTACAGCATGGAGCAATATATGGGGCCATTATACAGTATGGAGCAGTCTATGGGGCTATTATACAAGAGGGAGCAATCTATGGGGTCATTACACAGTATGGGGTAATCTATGGGGCCATTACAGTATGGAACAATCTATGGGGCCATTACAGGATGGAGCAATCTATGGGGCCAGTATACTTATGGAGCAATCTATAGGGCCATTACAGCATGGAGCAATCTATAGGGCCATTATACTTATGGAGCAATCTATAGGGCCATTACAGCATGGAGCAATCTATAGGGCCATTACAGCATTGAGCAATGTATGGAGCCACTATACAGTATGGAGCAATATATGGGGCCATTATACAGTATGGAGCAATATATGAGGCCATTATACAGTATGGAGCAATATATGAGGCCATTATACAGTATGGAGCACTATATGGGGCCATTATACATTATGCAGCAGCATGTGGGGGCATTATACAGTATGGAGTTATATATGGGGCCATTATACAGTTTGCAGCAGCATCATGTGGGGCCATTATGCAGCATGGAGCAATCTATGGGGCCATTACAGTATGGAGCAATCTATGGGGTCATTATGCAGCATGGAGCAATATATGGGGCCATTATATTATGGAGCAATCTAGGGGGGCATTGTACAGTAGGGAGCAATCTATGGTGCCATTACAGTATGGAGCAATCCATGGGGCCATTATGCAGCATGGAGCAATCTATGAGGCAATTAATGTATGGAGCAATCTATTGGGCCATTATGCAGCATGGAGCAATCTAGGGGGCCATTATACTTATGGAGCAGTCTATGGGGCCATTACTGCATGGAGCAAGCTATAGGGCCATTACAGCATGGAGCAAGCTATAGGGCCATTACAGCATGGAGCAAGCTATAGGGCCATTACGCAGCATGGAACAATCTATGGGGCCATTATACAGTATGGAGCAATCTATGGGGCCATTATACAGTATGGAGCAATCTATGGGGCCATTATACAGTATGGAGCAATCTATGGGGCCATTATACAGTATGGAGCAATCTATGGGGCCATTATACTTATGGAGCAATCTATGGGGCCATCACAGCATGGAGCAATCTATGGGGCCATCACAGCATGGAGCAATCTATGGGGCCATCACAGCATGGAGCAATCTATGGGGCCATCACAGCATGGAGCAATCTATGGGGCCATTATACAGTATGGGGTAATCTATGGGGCCATTACAGTATGGAACCATCTATGGGGCCATTACAGCATGGAACAATCTATGGGGCCATTACAGCATGGAACAATCTATGGGGCCATTACAGCATGGAACAATCTATGGGGCCATTATACTTATGGAGCAATCTATAGGGCCATTACAGTATGGAGCAATCTATGGGGCCATTATACTTACGGAGCAATCTATGGGGCCATTACAGCATGGAGCAATCTATGGGGCCATTACAGCATGGAGCAATCTATGGGGCCATCACAGCATGGAGCAATCTATGGGGCCATCACAGCATGGAGCAATCTATGGGGCCATCACAGCATGGAGCAATCTATGGGGCCATCACAGCATGGAGCAATCTATGGGGCCATCACAGCATGGAACAATCTATGGGGCCATTACAGTATGGAGCAATCTATGGGGCCATTACAGCATGGAGCAATCTATGGGGCCATTATACTTATGGAGCAGTCTATAGGGCCATTACAGCATGGAGCAATCTATGGGGCCATTACAGCATGGAGCAATCTATGGGGCCATTACAGCATGGAGCAATCTATGGGGCCATTACAGCATGGAGCAATCTATGGGGCCATTACAGCATGGAGCAATCTATGGGGCCATTACAGCATGGAGCAATCTATGGGGCCATTACAGCATGGCTCAATCTATGGGGCCATTATACAGCATGGAGCAATCTATGGGGCCATTATACAGCATGGAGCAATCTATGGGGCCATTATACTTATGGAGCAATCTATGGGGCCATTATACTTATGGAGCAATCTATGGGGCCATTATACTTATGGAGCAATCTATGGGGCCATTATACTTATAGAGCAATCTATGGGGCCATTATACTTATGGAGCAATCTATGGGGCCATTACAGCATGGCGCAATTTATGGGGCCATTACAGCATGGAGCAATCTATGGGGCCATTATACTTATGGAGCAATCTATAGGGCCATTAGACTCATGGAGCAATCTATAGGGCCATTATACTTATGGAGCAATCTATGGGGCCATTACAGCATGGCGCAATCTATGGGGCCATTATACAGCATGGAGCAATCTATGGGGCCATTATACAGCATGGAGCAATCTATGGGGCCATTATACAGCATGGGGTAATCTATGGGGCCATTATACAGCATGGAGCAATCTATGGGGCCATTATCCTTATGGAGCAATCTATTGGGCCATTACAGCATGGAGCAATCTATGGGGCCATTATACAGAAGGGAGCAATCTATGGGGCCATTATACTTATGGAGCAATCTATAGGGCCATTACAGCATGCAGCAATCTATGGGGCCATTATACAGCAGGGAGCAATCTATGGGGCCATTATACAGCAGGGAGCAATCTATGGGGCCATTATACAGCATGGAGCAATCTATAGGGCCATTACAGCATGGAGTAATCTATGCAGCCATTATACTTATGGAGAAATCTATGGGGCCATTATACAGCATGGGTTAATCTATGGGGCCATTATACTTATGGAGCAATCTATAGGGCCATTAGACTCATGGAGCAATCTATAGGGCCATTATACTTATGGAGCAATCTATAGGGCCATTATACTTATGGAGAAATCTATGGGGCCATTATAAATTATGGAGCAATCTATGGAGCCATTATGCAGTATGGAGCAATCTATGGCGCCATTATGCAGCATGGAGCAATCTATAGGGCCATTACAGCATGGAGCAATCTATGGGGCCATTATACAGCATGGAGCTATCTATGGGGCCATTATACAGCATGGAGCTATCTATAGGGCCATTACAGCATGGAGCAATGTGTGGGGCCATTATACAGCATGGAGCAATCTATGGGGCCATTATACAGCATGGAGCAATCTATGGGCCCATTATACTTATGGAGCAATCTATAGGGCCATTACAGCATGGAGCAATCTATGGGGCCATTATACTTATGGAGCAATCTATGGGGCCATTACAGAATGACGCAATCTATGGGGCCATTGTACAGCATGGAGCAATCTATGGGGCCATTATACTTATGGAGCAATTTATGGGGCCATTACAGCATGGCGCAATCTATGGGGCCATTATACAGCATGGAGCAATCTATAGGGCCATTATACAGTAGGGAGCAATCTATAGGGCCATTATACCGCATGGGTTAATCTATGGGGCCATTATGCTTATGGAGCAATCTATAGGGCCATTACAGCATGGAGCAATCTATGGGGCCATTATACTTATGGAGCAATCTATAGGGCCATTACAGCATGGAGCAATCTATGGGGCCATTATACAGTAGGGAGCAATCTATGGGGCCATTATACTTATGGAGCAATCTATGGGGCCATTACAGCATGCAGCAATCTATGGGGCCATTATACAGCATGGAACAATCTATGGAGCCATTATACAGTATGGAGCAATCTCTGGGGCCATTATACAGCATGGAGCAATCTATGGGGCCATTATACAGCATGGAGCAATCTATGGGGCCATTATACAGCATGGGGCAATCTATGGGGCCATTATACAGCATGGGGCAATCTATAGGGCCATTATACTTATGGAGCAATCTATAGGGCCATTATACTTATGGAGCAATCTATAGGGCCATTATACTTATGGAGCAATCTATGGGGCCATTATACAGCATGGAACAATCTATGGGGCCATTATACTTATGGAGCAATCTATAGGGCCATTATACTTATGGAGCAATCTATGGGGCCATTACAGCATGGCGCAATCTATGGGGCCATTACCGCATGGAGCAATCTATGGGGCCATTACCGCATGGAGCAATCTATGGGGCCATTATACTTATGGAGCAATCTATAGGGTCATTAGACTCATGGAGCAATCTATAGGGTCATTATACTTATGGAGAAATCTATGGGGCCATTATACAGTATGGAGCAATCTGTGGAGCCATTATGCAGTATGAAGCAATCTGTGGGGTCATTATGCAGCATGGAGCAATCTATAGGGCCATTACATCATGGAGCAATCTATGGGGCCATTATACAGTATGGAGCAATCTATGGGGCCATTATACTTATGGAGCAATCTATGGGACCATTATACTTATGGAGCAATCTATGGGGCCATTATACAGCATGGCGCAATCTATGGGGCCATTATACAGCATGGCGCAATCTATGGGGCCATTATACAGGATGGAGCAATCTTTGGGCCATTATACAGCATGGAGCAATCTATGGGACCATTACAGCATGGAGCAATCTATAGGGCCATTACAGCATGGAGCAATCTATGGGGCCATTATACTTATGGAGCAATCTATGGGGCCATTACAGCATGGCGCAATTTATGGGGCCATTATACTTATGGAGCAATCTATGGGGCCATTATACTTATGGAGCAATCTATAGGGCCATTAGACTCATGGAGCAATCTATAGGGCCATTATACTTATGGAGCAATCTATGGGGCCATTACAGCATGGCGCAATCTATGGGGCCATTATACAGCATGGAGCAATCTATGGGGCCATTATACAGCATGGGGTAATCTATGGGGCCATTATACAGCATGGAGCAATCTATTGGGCCATTACAGCATGGAGCAATCTATGGGGCCATTATACTTATGGAGCAATCTATAGGACCATTACAGCATGGAGCAATCTATGGGGCCATTATACAGAAGGGAGCAATCTATGGGGCCATTATACTTATGGAGCAATCTATAGGGCCATTACAGCATGCAGAAATCTATGGGGCCATTATACAGCAGGGAGCAATCTATGGGGCCATTATACAGCAGGGAGCAATCTATGGGGCCATTATACAGCAGGGAGCAATCTATGGGGCCATTATACAGCAGGGAGCAATCTATGGGGCCATTATACAGCATGGAACAATCTATGGAGCCATTATACAGCATGGGGCAATCTATGGGGCCATTATAAAGCATGGAGCAATCTATAGGGCCATTACAGCATGGAGTAATCTATGCAGCCATTATACTTATGGAGCAATCTATGGGACAATTACAGCATGGAGCAATCTATGGGACAATTACAGCATGGAGCAATCTATGGGGCCATTATACAGCATGGAGCAATCTATGGGGCCATTATACAGCATGGAGCAATCTATAGGGCCATTACAGCATGGAGCAATCTATGGTGCCATTATACTTATGGTGCCATCTATAGGGCCATTACAGCATGGAGCAATCTATGGGGCCATTATACTTATGGAGCAATCTATGGGTCCATTATACTTATGGAGCAATCTATGGGGCCATTATACTTATGGAGCAATCTATGGGGCCATTATACTTATGCAGCAATCTATAGGGCCATTACAGCATGGAGCAATCTATGGGGCCATTATACTTATGGAGCAATCTATGGGGCAATTACAGCATGGAGCAATCTATGGGGCCATTATACAGTATGGAGCAATCTTTGGGGCCATTATGCAGCATGAAGCAATCTATGGGGCCATTACAGCATGGAGCAATATATGGGGCCATTACACAGTATGGAGCAGTCTATGGGGCCATTATACAGTAGGGATCAATCTATGGGGCCATTATACAGCATGGAGCAATCTATGGTGCCATTATACTTATGGAGCAATCTATAGGGCCATTACAGCATGGAGCAATCTATGGGGCCATTATACTTATGGAGCAATCTATAGGGCCATTATACTTATGGAGCAATCTATAGGGCCATTATACTTATGGAGCAATCTATAGGGCCATTACAGCATGGAGCAATCTATGGAGCCATTACGGCATGGAGCAATCTATGGGGCCATTATACTTATGGAGCAATCTATGGGGCCATTACAGCATGGAGCAATATATGGGGCCATTATACAGCATGGAGCAATCTATGGGGCCATTATACAGTAGGGAGAAATCTATGGGACCATTATACAGCATGGGGCAATCTATGGGGCCATTATACAGCATGGAGCAATCTATGGGGCCATTATACAGTATGGAGCAGTCTATGGGGCCATTACAGCATGGAGCAATCTATGGGGCCATTATACTTGTGTAGCAATCTATAGGGCCATTACAGCATGGAGCAATATATGGGGCCATTATACAGTATGGAGCAGTCTATGGGGCTATTATACAAGAGGGAGCAATCTATGGGGTCATTACAGTATGGAACAATCTATGGGGCCATTACACTTATGGAGCAATCTATAGGGCCATTACAGCATGGAGCAATCTATAGGGCCATTATACTTATGGAGCAATCTATAGGGCCATTACAGCATGGAGCAATCTATAGGGCCATTACAGCATTGAGCAATGTATGGAGCCACTATACAGTATGGAGCAATATATGGGGCCATTATACAGTATGGAGCAATATATGAGGCCATTATACAGTATGGAGCACTATATGAGGCCATTATACAGTATGGAGCACTATATGGGGCCATTATACATTATGCAGCAGCATGTGGGGGCATTATACAGTATGGAGTTATATATGGGGCCATTATACAGTTTGCAGCAGCATCATGTGGGGCCATTATGCAGCATGGAGCAATCTATGGGGCCATTACAGTATGGAGCAATGTATGGGGTCATTATGCAGCATGGAGCAATATATGGGGCCATTATATTATGGAGCAATCTAGGGGGGCATTGTACAGTAGGGAGCAATCTATGGTGCCATTACAGTATGGAGCAATCCATGGGGCCATTATGCAGCATGGAGCAATCTATGAGGCAATTAATGTATGGAGCAATCTATTGGGCCATTATGCAGCATGGAGCAATCTAGGGGGCCATTATACTTATGGAGCAGTCTATGGGGCCATTACTGCATGGAGCAAGCTATAGGGCCATTACAGCATGGAGCAAGCTATAGGGCCATTACAGCATGGAGCAAGCTATAGGGCCATTACGCAGCATGGAACAATCTATGGGGCCATTATACAGTATGGAGCAATCTATGGGGCCATTATACAGTATGGAGCAATCTATGGGGCCATTATACAGTATGGAGCAATCTATGGGGCCATTATACTTATGGAGCAATCTATGGGGCCATCACAGCATGGAGCAATCTATGGGGCCATCACAGCATGGAGCAATCTATGGGGCCATCACAGCATGGAGCAATCTATGGGGCCATTATACAGTATGGGGTAATCTATGGGGCCATTACAGTATGGAACCATCTATGGGGCCATTACAGCATGGAACAATCTATGGGGCCATTACAGCATGGAACAATCTATGGGGCCATTACAGCATGGAACAATCTATGGGGCCATTACAGCATGGAACAATCTATGGGGCCATTATACTTATGGAGCAATCTATAGGGCCATTACAGTATGGAGCAATCTATGGGGCCATTACAGCATGGAGCAATCTATGGGGCCATTATACTTATGGAGCAATCTATGGGGCCATTACAGCATGGAGCAATCTATGGGGCCATTACAGCATGGAGCAATCTATGGGGCCATCACAGCATGGAGCAATCTATGGGGCCATCACAGCATGGAGCAATCTATGGGGCCATCACAGCATGGAGCAATCTATGGGGCCATCACAGCATGGAACAATCTATGGGGCCATTACAGTATGGAGCAATCTATGGGGCCATTACAGCATGGAGCAATCTATGGGGCCATTATACTTATGGAGCAGTCTATAGGGCCATTACAGCATGGAGCAATCTATGGGGCCATTACAGCATGGAGCAATCTATGGGGCCATTACAGCATGGAGCAATCTATGGGGCCATTACAGCATGGAGCAATCTATGGGGCCATTACAGCATGGAGCAATCTATGGGGCCATTACAGCATGGAGCAATCTATGGGGCCATTACAGCATGGAGCAATCTATGGGGCCATTACACTTATGGAGCAATCTATAGGGCCATTACAGCATGGAGCAATCTATAGGGCCATTACAGCATGGAGCAATCTATGGGGCCATTACAGCATGGAGCAATCTATGGGGCCATCACAGCATGGAGCAATCTATGGGGCCATCACAGCATGGAGCAATCTATGGGGCCATCACAGCATGGAGCAATCTATGGGGCCATCACAGCATGGAGCAATCTATGGGGCCATCACAGCATGGAGCAATCTATGGGGCCATCACAGCATGGAGCAATCTATGGGGCCATCACAGCATGGAGCAATCTATGGGGCCATCACAGCATGGAGCAATCTATGGGGCCATCACAGCATGGAGCAATCTATGGGGCCATCACAGCATGGAGCAATCTATGGGGCCATCACAGCATGGAGCAATCTATGGGGCCATTATACAGTATGGGGTAATCTATGGGGCCATTACAGTATGGAACCATCTATGGGGCCATTACAGGATGGAGCAATCTATGGGGCCATTACAGCATGGAACAATCTATGGGGCCATTACAGCATGGAACAATCTATGGGGCCATTACAGCATGGAACAATCTATGGGGCCATTATACTTATGGAGCAATCTATAGGGCCATTACAGTATGGAGCAATCTATGGGGCCATTACAGCATGGAACAATCTATGGGGCCATTATACTTATGGAGCAATCTATAGGGCCATTACAGTATGGAGCAATCTATGGGGCCATTACAGCATGGAGCAATCTATGGGGCCATTATACTTATGGAGCAATCTATGGGGCCATTACAGCATGGAGCAATCTATGGGGCAATTAATGTATGGAGCAATCTATGGGGCCATTACAGTATGGAGCAATCTAGGGGCTATTATACAATATGGAGCAATCTATGGGGCCATTTCAGTATGGAACAATCTATGGGGCCCATTATACTGTATGGAGGTTTATGTGGGGCCCATTATTCTGTATCGAGGACTATGTAGGGCCCATTACATTTTATAGAGGACTTTGTGGTGCCCATAATTCTGTATGGAGGACTATGTGGGGGCCGGGAATTGGATGTTTCGCCCCCAGCAGTTCGTCCCCAGCAATTCGCCCCCGGGTACATTTTGCCCCCGAACATTTCGCCCCCAGCAGTTCGCCCCCAGGATGTTTCGCCCCGAACATTTCGCCCCCAGGATGTTTCGCCCCGAACATTTCACCCCCAGGATGTTTCGCCCCGAACATTTCACCCCCAGCAGTTCGCCCCCAGGATGTTTCGCCCCGAACATTTCGCCCCCAGGATGTTTCGCCCCGAACATTTCACCCCCAGCAGTTCGCCCCCAGGATGTTTCGCTCCGAACATTTCACCCCCAGCAGTTCGCCCCCAGGATGTTTCGCTCCGAACATTTCGCCCCCAGCAGTTCGCCCCCAGGATGTTTTGTCTCCAGCAATTTGCTCCTGGATCTTTCGCAAACGGGAAAGACCTGCCTGAACTGAACTTTGGCAGGTTCGCTTATCACTAATAATACACCATATGAGTCTAAGATATAGAATTCTGATCAAATGAGTTTTTTTTATTCTAAAACATTGTTTTCTAGATAAGTCATTTTACAAACAGACAGGAAAATAGTAGGATTTCATTGGTTACTAAGGAGGTCATGCCCCCTTGGTAGCAGAACGGATCCTGGCTCCCTGTGATACATTCAGGGCTGCTTGTTCACAGCCCTCTGCAAAGCTCCCCTTCACCCTCCGCTCATGTGCTCTGTCCTGGACAAGAGGAGGGCTCCCCCCCGCCTGTGTAAAGCCGTTACAGGACGGAACACATAGGGGGGGGCTCTGCAGAAGGCTGTAAACCAGCAGCCCTTTATACATCATAGGGAATCTATTGTTACAGTAGTTGCATGCTCCTGTGCAGGCACAGCCTCTAGAATCCATCCACAAGTTCTGCTACTAAGGAGAAACAACCTCCTTAGCCACCACTGAAATCCTGCAGCACATGGAGCTTTAACTTGGAGGAGACTTTTCACACAGAAGTGAAGCTGCTGGAAGGTCTCCTTTGGAAATGAATATCATGGGCACAGGTACTATAACAGAACTTATGTTTTTTGGAGAGTTCTGCTTTAACTGTATATATCAAAACTGTTGTAACAAGAAACATAAAAAGGTATAGAGGGGAAGGATTAGAGAAAAAGAGAAAAGACAAATTACAGGTTATAATGCTTGAATGATTTTACAGCTAAAAACACTGCTCTCAAAACATACAATATGTGACCATGAACTAAAATCCAAAGCTGTAGGCAATGCCTCTCAGATAATCCATCACGCTTCTATTATTGAAATCTTGCTCGATACGTTTAACCCTTGCTGAAATTGCAGCATACTTTTTGTTTCTTGCAGCGATGGGATTTCCTGCTATTATCTGAATAATTTCAAAACTATGGAGCTCTTGCTGATGTTTCAGACAGTTAATGAACCGGTATATATTTTGGAAAAGAGTACCACATGTTTCTGGAAAGCTACGGTGCCATCCTTCGACATCATTATTTGTTCGCTGTTGATCATTCAGTGTTCGTTCATACACATTCCAGAGTTGAACTGGAAACAAAGGTGCTTGACGTCCTCTGCGATTCATTCGACCGATATAGCTGTCTTCAAAATAGTTGGCGATAGGTATTGCTTCTTGTGGAAAGTCAGGATCTTCCACCAATTCTTCAAATGATTGCACAACATTCTGTGGTGGTATAAAGGCCAGGGCAGGTATCATGCGTATCCAACGGGCAAATTCATGGTCACCTTGGTATTGCATCTTGAGTCCTTCATTTTGAACTTTACGCCAAACCGACTGTGATAGGTGGAAAAAGCAACCAGTCTTCTCAAGGTTGGGGAATTCACTTTCAAATGCCTGTATTGCAGCTAGTTCAAAATCCAACATCAGGTTGTGTGGCTGCCGTCCAGGCTGCAAGTTCTTCAGCTCTTGCAGCAACCTCTGGTATGTAGAACAGCTCTTGTCTGTCAGCAAGGTGCACACTAGCGGAACAACAAGGCCGCTATGGACTACATGGATTGTGTAAAGCTGCTTAAACAAGGCTGGTGTAGTGAAAAACATGCCATCAGCAAACCACTCTTTAGTTTGTGCCAGTAGATGGAGATTGTCTCTTGTTCCAAATATCAACATACGGCTGTGTCCATTTCCTAATTTAAAATGAAAGTATTAGTAGAGGAAATAACAGAAAAAGTGTAACAAGCATCAAACAGATAATTTTGGGATGAATTCACAAAAAAAAATATCCTAATCAGAAGCCTCTGTTCATATCTCACATTAAAAACTCACATTTTGCTCCAGATTTTCTGATTTCATAACTGAAGCAAAATCTAGTGTAAAGGGGCCAACCAATACTTTTTGACAACATATATTGTCCCAGTGGAAAATGATATATTTTTGTTTAAAAAAAAAAATTATGCATAATGGAATTGTTTTAATACAATGTTAAATAGTTAAGTAGCTTACCAGAGTCATGCAGAAGGTACTGCTGCTGGACACCATCAATACTGATCTCCTGAAACTCCTGGGGGATAGCAAGTTGATCAAGGGTTTGAGGGAACCTTGGGATATTGCTAAGCTGCCTTGCTAATCGTATTGTTCTCTTCAGTGATGCTTTCCTTGGGAGAAGTGCTACAACATTAGAATGGGCTCCTGAAACGACGTCTGTGAGAATCTGTTGTGGTGTCTCCTGTGTTGTCCTTGCCCTGGTGACTGCCACATTAACAAGTCGGATTGCTTCAGGTCTTGCAGCTGGTGCTGCGTGACTGTGAAGATTGACTACTTTCACAACTTTGCCAGATTCTTCATTGGTCCAAACACGTCCCATGCAAGTCGACCGTTTTTCACATACCCAGATGGAATGGACATCATCAGCGGTTCGTTTGGAAAATAAGTAAATGTGATTCTCATGGACCAACTTCCTCCTTCCACGTTTGGACAGAACTGAATTCATAGTTGTAGAAAGTGAATTGCTGTGGAAGCGGACTGATTTTTTGTGGCAGTACACTTCTCTCTTTGTGGAGATTTCAGACACTGCTATATTCTGATGTACAAATGGAATAAAAGCTAGTCTAATGTAACTTGCTGGACACCTGACCTGCTACTTGTTACATCTGCAACAAAACTTGCAACAAAGCAGGCCTGTGCTGGGTCAGGTAAAAGTTGAAAATTATTTTGATTTTAGGCCTCTTGCACACTGTAATTTTAGAGTGGTTTCACACTTGTGTTTGGGGCCGCCAGAGGTCGATCCGCTCTGGATCTGACATCCAGCTGACCCCGGGGCAATGCTGGCAGAATGCTGGCTTTCTGCTTGCATTGCCCATAGATGTGAACGGCTGGGTTCCGCGATCTGCAGCCGCCCGTTCGCTTTCGTAATACCGCATTCCGCTATCAGTGTCAGAACAAAAAGAAAAGCATTTTCTTCTTTTCATTCCGCTGCAGGTTAGCGGAACGGCGGCATTACAGAAGCGAACGGGAGGCCTGTAGTACATATGTAGTGGAAGTGTGAAAGCACCCTTATGCTGCCACTGTTTTAGAACTCCAAAGCACGTGCTTTACTAGCATTTTTGAGAGCACTTTTGTGAGCGCTCTCGGTAATGACCCATAAGATACAGGCTATTGATGAACGCTAAGTGCTCAAAAATAGCTCCTGTAATAAAATAAAAAGAGCTAGCCGAAACACCTCGCTTTTCCAGCCATTGACTTATATATTCAAAATTGGCAATCTTCTTAGCAATTTTCCAGTGCTTAGCACTTGGGAAAGTGCCTACTGTGAAAGAGGTCATAGGGCTAAAACACAAGGCCGAAATTCCCTGCCTAATTTGGGGCCAAAACATCTGGGGGCAAAAAGCTGGGGGCGAAATGTTCGGGGGCGAAACATCCTGGGGGCGAAATGTACCTGGGGGCGAAACTTCCTAGAACCGTTTGAGGGTACCGTTGAATCGCTCATACAAACCATTGGTTTGGGGATGATACGTGCTCGATACCAGATGCTGCACCTTCATTTTCTTACATAGGGCCTCCATTAAGCAACACATGAACTGGGTCCCCTGGTCGGTAAGCATCTCACTGGGGAAGCCTACTCGCGAAAAGATGGCCAAGAGGGCGTCCGACACCTTATCCGCCCTAATTGAGGACAGGGCTACTGCCTCCGGATACTGGGTAGCATAGTCTATCACAGTAAGGATGAAACGTTTTCCAGAGCTGCTGGGTATGGCCAGTGGTTCCACAATGTCCACAACAATCCTCTGGAAAGGCTCCTCTATCACTGGCAAAGATATCAGGGGGGGCATTGGGAGCCGGCCCTGACTTTCCCACTCTTTGACACGTGGTACAGGAGTGACAGTAGTTCACCACATCTGTCCTCATTTTGGGCCAATAAAAGTAGTGAGACAGCCGGGCCTTGGTTTTGCTGACCCCCAAGTGTCCAGCAAGTGGAATCTCATGGGCGATCTGCAACAACTCACCCCTGAATTGGTAGGGGACGACCAGCTGTCTTCCCCTCAGCCACTCCTGTTGGGGTGTACAGGGAACTGTCTCCCAGTACAACCTCCTATGGTCCCACAATACCCTCTCCTTATCCGACTCGGAGGTGGGTTTCTCAGCGAGGCTCCTTAACGCCTCTAGGCTAGCATCTGAGTGCAGAGCTGCTTGAAACTCCTGGCTGGAGGAAGCCAGAAGTGAGGTTAAGGCCACGTCCTCACTGGGACCGGCTCTGGGTCCCTAACTGATTCCGTTATTCCTCTGTCCGAGGAGGGTCCAGAAGGTAGGGCGTTACTTGCATTCTGGGCACTCTGACTGCGGGTAACAGCGGCTATATAGGCCGTCTCCCCGGGGAATAACACCGTCCCATCAGCCTGCGCGGCTATGCGTGCCACTTCCCCATCCTCCCCCATTACCTCAGGCGCAGTGCTACTTATGGGGCAGCTACCATCAGCCAGATCACCGTCTGTTGTGACACTGGTCGCTGGCACAGCACCACCTGCTTCATGGTCCCCGTGCGTCTCTCCATTACCCATAGCACTGACACTTGCTCCTGCTAGGGGATCTTCAGCAATATCACCCTGCAGCGTGACATGGCCGAGTTCTCCTGTACCTTCAAATACATCATCATCAGGTAAAGCTTTGACATTCACATTATCAGCATTAACCGTAACAACTGTATCAGATCGGGCAGGGGTGTCAGGGATATAATAAGCAAATATCCTCCCCAAATCAGATCCCAACAAAACATTTGCAGGCAGGTTTTCAGATACTCCCACTTCCTTCACCCCACTCCCCGCACCCTAATCAATAAAAACCTGGGCAAGGGGCATCGGACACCACCAATCCCGGTGACAGTCAGGGTCTTTCCTGGAATAAGCTCTTCAGCGGACTCCATTTCGGGTCGGATGAGGGTTCGTTCGGCCCCAGTGTCCTTGAGGCCTACAGTGACAGTATCCACCACAGTGACAGACTGCAAGTTTTCACAGGCCCTCCCAACCTGCCCACCCACCAAAAGAATTGATGCATTAGGCCCTGGGACCTTGGATGGGGGGTTCTTCCTCTGCTTCTCTGGGCAAGTGGCACTGAGATGACAAGTCTGGTTGCAGAAATAACACTTGCGGGCATCAGATGCAGGCCGGGCGTTGGTAACGGGGACAAGGCCTCCAGAAGGTCGGATGCTGGGGCAGGGATGGCGGTTGATGGCTTACCCCCTTTCCAGCTGGCAACGCCCGGCTTCCGCACCTCCGGTTGGCCTTGTAGGTGTCTGCGATCTGCGCTGCTTTATTGGCATCTGGTGGCTCCCGATCCATTACCTCAGTCGGACACAGATGCAGGAACTGGTCTTTCACCATCAGGTCCTTTAACTGCTCAAAGGTGGTCGCTGACAGTCCTTGGATCCACTGCTTGAAGTTGGTTCTGAGCCCATGCACCACATCGCTGTAACTGTCGTGCGGTCCACGTTGGAGGTTCCGGAACTTTTTACAGTACACCTCAGGAGTCAGTTGGAACCTCTGGATTAGGGCCTGCTTAATGGCATCATAGTTCCCATCTAGGCCCTGAGGAAGAGCCACAAACACATCCAGAGCTTTGCCTCGCAGCCCTGCAGTTAAGTACCAGGCCCACTGGTCCACAGGCAGCTGGTACTGTCTGCAAGTCTTTTCAAAACCCCTCAGAAAGGTGTCGAGGTCGCTGTCCTTTAACATCACAGGAAAATGCTCTGGACGGGGTTTAAACAGCCGTGAGGTGGATGGTGAGATCCTGAGCTGGGCCATCTGCAGTTCATGGGCCTTCTGAGCTTGGGCCTGCCGCTCGGCTCTCTCTGCCTCTCACTGGGCTTGGGCCTCCGCTCGTCAGCCTCCTGGTGCTGCTGAATTACTTTCAGCCGTCCTTCATGATCCTCTGCAGGAAGTTGCTGTAGAGCCATCTGCAGATAAGGGTCCAGGCTGCCCTGGTCGCTGACGCGGCATGCGTCTACAGGTGGGACCCCTGCAGCAGTACTGTCCATATCTTGGCTGACCCCTGGCCCTGCTGAGGTCTGGAGAAGGGCTTGCTCTGCCTCCAGTTGCGCCAGCGCAGCAGCCATTTGTTCTTTGTTTTTGCCGAGGGGGTCCATGCCTTTGGTTATACATATTTCAATAAGAGTGTCCATTTTCTGCTGGCTGTACCAGAACTCCCCAACAATGACCTTGATCACCAAAATACAAATAGAAAGAAAAAACGAAGAAGGGTAGGGGTGACTGCTGCACATACAGTATTGTCTCAGATCTAATAAACACTGAGTTCAATCTTCAAAACTTTTGTGCAGGGTCCAGGTAAGAACCGTGCAAGTTTTTAGTGAGAGGAATGATTGCTCAAACCAGATCACTAATGTCCTATGATCCCACCGCTTGCCACCAATTGTCAGGAAAACTTGGTCAGACCTTGCAGCACTCTGGCACCCCCTTATCCTGCTGGTGAAACACGGTATTGACCGAGGATAAGCAACAGGGCGCAGCTGCTCTCATTTATGTCGACTATTGCGGCACGTGATGTGACAGGATGTATATATACCTCAATCCCACCACCCTCAACCACAATATCACATAAATACACCGTATGCTGCCACCACCGATCTCTTAACAGGTGGATTGGGTACCCGTTAGGTAACGTGAATTAGCGGGTGAGGACCGGGTTTGCTCAACATAGGACAAAAAGAACGAAGCTAGTAAATAATAATTTACTCCTGAAAGTTGGCAGTGTTTGCAAAAGATATACAAGATATTATAAAAGACAATTTACATATATGCACAAAACAGTTATTAAAATAAAAGGGGTAAATAATAGCAAAACCTGCGCCACGAGGTGATGGTCTCAGATTCTGTGGGGGGGGGACGGCTCCCCGGAAATTAGGTGTGATTCCTCCACGCAGCTAGGAGTGCTTGCATCTGACGTCCCTGGGTTGGAATGAGCCAACATGGATGTTCTGGTTTTTAGTAAGGAGGCAAAACACTAGGACACACCCATGTTGTTTACCTCACACGGGGGCTCGGTTTTGTGAACCCACCCAGCTGCACAAGACATAAAAATCCTTCATCTTCCATATCTTGGTATGGGGGGGCCCACATCCAAGATGGATACATAATGTTTGCCGTCACCAATATTCACGGAGATTGATATCAAATTTGATATTTCTATGATGTTCAGAAGCTCAGAACCCATTTCCTAGGTTTCTGGTGGTTTCCCAGTTATGAAAGATACAACATCATAACTGGAAAAAGGTGAGCATCCCAAAAATGTGGTCCATGTGTTTGTGACAGTCTTGTGCATTGTTAACCCCTTAACATTTGACGTACTAATACGCGTCTGTGCCCTGGGACTTAAGAGCCAGACCCGTATTAGTACGTCATGGCGATCGCGCGCGCACACAGGCTGTGCGGGCGCGATCGCCGCCGGGTGTCAACTGATTGTCACAGCTGACACCCGGTACTATGTGCAGGGAGCGGTCACGCACCGCTCCCAGCACATTAACCCCCGCGATGCTGCGATCGAAGTCGATCGCAGCATTGCGGTGGCAAGGGGAGGTGATCGCAGATACTCACCTCCTCTTCCGGCTTCCAGCGCTGTCTGCCGTGGCTTCCAGGATGTTGCCATGATGACCCGATGTTGTCATGACAACATCCGGGTCACCAGACAGCAGGAAGATTTTTTGGACATGCGCAGTGCATCTCCAAAAATCTTCTCCCTGTCCAGCGCTGACAGCCTGCATGACACAGGGATGGTGCTGCATTCCTGTGCCATGCAGGTGATCAGAGAAAAAAAAGTGAAAGTCCCATAGTGGGACAAAGTAATAAAGTATAAAAACTATCAGAAAGTGAAAAAAAAAAAAATAAATTGTAAAAATATATATAAAAAAATAAAATAAAAAAAAATAATCCACCAAAAATAAAAATATAATGTACCCATCAATGAATATCATTATATAAAAAAAAAAAACACAACAATAAAAGTACACATATTTGGTATCGCCACGTCCGGAACAACCTGACCTATAAAACTGTCCCACTAGTTAATCCCTTCAGTGAACACGTTAAAAAATAAAAATAAAAAACGAAGCAAAAAACAATGCTTTATCACCATACCGCCCAACAAAAAATGGAATAACACGCGATCAAAAAGACAAATATAAATAAAAATGGTACCGCTGAAAAAGTCATCTCGTCCCGCAAAAAAGAAGCTGCCATGCAGCTCCATCAGCCAAAAAATAAAAAAGTTATAGCTCCCAGAATAAAGCTATGCTAAAAAATAATTTTTTCTATAAAATTGCTTTTATTATGTAAAAGTGCAAAACATAGAAATACGATATAAATGCGGTACCGCTGTAAACGTACTGACCCGAAGAATAAAGCTGCCTTATCAATTTTACCACACGCGGAACAGAATAAAAAAAAAAAAAAAAAAAACAATTCATGAATTGTTGGTTTTCGTTTATTCTGCCTCCCAAAAATCAGAATAGAAAGCGATCAAAAAATGTCACGTGCCTGAAAATGGCACCAATAACAACGTCAACTCATCCCGCAAAAAAAAAGCCGTCAAATGACTGTCTGCCAAAATCTGGAAAAATTATAGCTCTCAAAATATGGCGATGCAAAAACTAGATTTTACTAAAAATGCGTCTTAGTGTGTGACAGCTGTCAGTCATAAAAACCCCATATGATTCTGGTATCTCTGTAATCACACCGACCTGAAGAATAAGGTCATCTAATCACTTATACCGCATGAGGAACGGCATAAAAAATAAACTCTCGAGTTGTGCTAGGGTTAGGGTTGTGCTACGGTTAGGGTTGTGCTACGTTTAGGGTTAGGGTTGTGATGGGGTTGGGATTTTTTTCAAAAGTAAGAAAAAAAGATGACGATATGGCGACTAGTGTTGAGCGCAAGTGCTCGCTACTTGAGTTTGCATCGGGTGTTCTGGTATGCATTGAGTATCGTGGGTATTTGAGTGACATGCTCGAGTCTCCGCCCCATATGCTTCACGGCCCAAAA
This sequence comes from Phyllobates terribilis, assembly GCF_046119375.1. Lineage (NCBI taxonomy): Eukaryota > Metazoa > Chordata > Amphibia > Anura > Dendrobatidae > Phyllobates > Phyllobates terribilis. The sequence goes on from NW_027363046.1 coordinate 1,404,420, forward strand.
AACTTTGCGTGGATTGCCTGCCATGCACGAGCGATCCCTGCATGTTTTTTTTTGGGTGTCTAATAACCGTGAAACATCCGGGCGGGGACTCGAGCATTTCACTCGAGCACACGCAGTACATGGTGCATACCTGAGTACCCGATGCAAACTCAAGTAGCGAGCACTTGCGCTCAAGACTAATGACAACTTATTCAATATGATGACCTAATGTTATCAAATTCTGTGTCGTACCTCCAAATGCAACATGGTGTCCACTAACAAATTGTCGGCTCAAATTGTTAGCGGACACCATGTTGCATTTGGAGAGTCCCTGTGTGCCCAAACATTGGAGCTCCCCCACAAGTGACCCCATTTTGGAAACTAGACCCCCCAAGGCACCTATCTAGATGCATAGTGAGCACTTGGAACCCTTAGGTGCTTCACAAATTGATTCGTAAAAATGGAAAAGTATTTTTTTTCCACTTTTTCATTTTTACGAATCAATTTGTGAAGCACCTGGGGGTTCCAACTGCTCACTATGCATCTAGATAGGTGCCTTGGGGGGTCTAGTTTCCAAAATGGGGTCACTTTGTGGGGGAGCTCCAATGTTTGGGCACATCAGGGGCTCTCCAAACACAACATGGCGTCCGCTAATTATTCAAGCAAAGTTTACAATCAAAAAGTCAAATGGCGCTCCTTCCCTTCCGAGCCCTGCCGTGAGCCCAAACAGTGTTTTTTCCCCACATATGGGGTATCTGCGTGCCCAGGGGAAATTGCACAACAAATTTTATGTAGATACAAGTCTGTACATCAGTACAGGGGAGAACACAAGAGCGGTGTATGATCCGAGCTGCGGTAATACATTATACCTGTATAACAATTGGCGCAGGCTTTGGCACTTTCCGGTCTCCTTTCAGAGGCTGCCCGTTCTTCTGGGTCATTACTTGCTTGTTGCCATTTCCTAGAGCTTTTCTTGATGTTTTCCCACATGATACAGAACCGCGCACTTTGTCCTGGTGGCTTTTGACAAGTGACTTTACTTTAGGGAAATATAGATCATGTGAGGACGGTTCCTGAGCCAACCATGTGGAGCATCAATGGGCATGAAAGTGAAAGATTGCCAACACCAAAGCTGCAGAGGCAAAAGTCTTCCAATACACAAGGAACAGAATTATGCCCACCTGGATGTCAGGTGTACTAGTAATCCCAGCACCCAACCCTCATGCCCAAAAGGACTACGTCATTTTTGCACTAAAAGTATTTCACGTGTCAAAACCCCACTGAAGTGGCACTTTAACCCCTTACCAACATGATTTGCAGTTACATCATATGCCAGCTCTGACTTCTTGCCTGGAAGATGATGGCTGTGATATTTAGCCATCATCTGCCTTTAATAGCCACATGTAGAGCAGAGCTCCACCTGTTAGAGATGGACAGCAGCATTAACAGCGAACTGAGAAGGGAGTCATGCCATGTGCCCAACTGTGCCCCTGTAACACGATCGTGGGATGCCATCACTGCCAGGAAGGAGTCTGCTGAAAAGACCCATGCCTGTCATGACAGATCTGTGAATGCTGGCTATATACTGCAGTATTGCTGTACATAACACAAGAAACCAGATGATTGCATGTTCACGTCCCCTAAGGCTATGTGCCCACGATGCAGAAATGCTCCGGATTTTTCCTGAGCCTTTCTGCATCTCTCCTGGCAGACAAAACGCATGCAGATTGTACATGCGGATTGTACATGCGTTTTTCCTGCCAGGGATATGCGGATGTGAAGCGTTCTTCACATGCATTTCTGCATGCGGGTTGACAAGCGCTTTTCAAGCGATTTTAGCATCACTTGGAAAGTGCTTGTCAACTTGGTCACACTATATAAATCCATGCAAATGGAGTGTGACCCGAGAGAATGTCAAAAAAATAAAAAATAAATCTATACTTACCTTGCGATGGCCCCCGGAGTCTTGCTTCACTCGGTGCTGACTGCCGGCAGATCGCGGTACAGTGCACTGAAGGACCTGCCGACGTCAGCGCAGGTCACAAGAATATGACGTCAGTGCAGGTCCTTCAGTCCATCGCGATTTGCCGGCATGAGAGGAGGAGCGCAACGGGGGCCGCCAGAAGGTAAGTATCATATTTATTTTTTATTTTATTCTTTTTTTCACAGTTTCTATGGTACCTGGGTCTGGAGGAGAGTCTCCTCTCCTCTAGACCTGGGTACCATCCGCACATTGGAACACGTGGATTGCGCATCTACAAATACAGTGATGCGTAGTCCATGCGTTCTAATGCCAGTCAATGGCGTATAGCAAATGTGGTGCCAATATTCAAAAAGGGGACAAAAACTGAACTTGGAAATTATAGGCCAGTAAGCTTAACCTCTACTGTGGGTAAAATCCTGGAGGGTCTCCTAAGATATGCTATGATAGAGTATCTGAAGAAAAATAACCTCATGACCCAATATCAACATGGGTTTATGAGGGACCGTTCCTGTCAAACTAATCTGATCAGTTTTTATGAGGAGGCAAGTTCTGGACTGGACCAAGGAAATGCAGTGAATGTTGTGTATATGGACTTTTCAAAAGCTTTTGATACGGTTCCACACAAAAGGTTGATACATAAAATGAGAACATTGGGGATAGGGGAAAATATATGTATGTGGGTTAAGAATTGGCTCAGTGATAGGAAACAAAGGGTGGTTATTAATGGAAAACACTCAGACTGGGTCTCAGTTAACAGTGGGGTACCACAGGGGTCAGTATTGGGCCCCCTTCTTTTTAACATTTATTAATGACCTTGTAGGGGGCATATAGAGTAATATTTCAATATTTGCAGATGACACTAAACTCTGCAGGGTAATCAATACAGAGGAGGACAATTTTATATTACAGGAGGATCTATGAAAACTAGAAGCTTGGGCTGATAAATGGCAAATGAGCTTTAATGGGGATAAATGTAAGGTAATGCACTTGGGCAGAGGAAATAAAATGTATAATTATATGCTTAATTGTAAAACACTGTGCAAAACTGGAACTGAAAAAGACCTGGGTGTATTGGTGGACGACAAGCTCACGTTTAGTGGCCAGTGTCAGGCAGCTGCTGCAAAGGCAAATAAAATAATGGGCTGCATTAAAAGAGGCATAGATGCTCATGAGGAGAACATAATTTTACCTCTATACAAGTCACTAGTGCGACCACACTTAGAATACTGTGTACAGTTCTGGTCTCCGGTATATAACAAAGACATGGCTGAACTAGAGCGGGTGCAGAGAAGAGCGACCAAGGTTATTAGAGGACTGGGGGGTCTGCAATACCAAGACAGGTTATTACACTTGGGGTTATTTACTGTGGAAAAAAGAAGGCTTAGAGGTGATCTTATTACTATGTACAAGTATATGAGGGGACAGTACAAAGACCTTTCTACTGATCTTTTTACTCTGAGGCCTGAGACGGGGACAAGGGGGCATCTTCTACGTCTGGAAGAAAGAAGGTTTAATCATAATCACAGACGGGGATTCTTTACTGTAAGAGCAGTGAGACTATGGAGCTCTCTGCCGCATGATATTGTAATGAGGGATTCACTGTTAAAATTTAAGAAGGGCATGGATGCCTTTCTTGAAAAGTATAATATTGCAGGTTATAAATACTAGATTCCTTGATAGGGCGTTGATCCAGGGAACTAGTCTGATTGTCGTATGGAGTCGGGAAGGAATTTTTTTCCCCAATGTGGAGCTTGGTGTTTGCCACATGGGTTTTTTTTGCCTTCCTCTGGATCAAGATGTTAGGCTATGGGTTGAACTAGATGGACTTGGTCTTCCTTCAACCTTAAAAACTATGTTACTATATAATGGTGGCGAAAACGCAGCACTTCCGCAAAATAATTGGTAGTGCTGTTTTTTTTCCGCAATGATAATCCGCAGCGGAAATTTCCACAGCATGTGCACAGCACATGCGGATCATCATTGGGGAACATGGCAGGCCTTCTACCATGCGTTAAGCATTTCTGCAGCGTTTTTGCCGCTGCGGAAACACTTAAAAAGGAATCGTGGGCACACAGCCTAAGGGGACAAAAAGGAAAAAGTTTAATCTGAACATTCAAATCACTCCTGCCCCTCTATGACCCATTTTAAAATAAAACATATGGGCGTTATCCAATCAAAATATAACAATAATTAACCTGATTAGTGATCGGCATAAAAACAAAAACCCTCATATGGCTGTATTGACAGAAAAATAAAGCTACTGCTCTTAGAAGAATAAGAAAAATGCAGAGCCGGGAAATAACATGGTCAGGAAGGGGTTAAATTCTGCCACTTCTATAGAAAATTGAACCCATTTCGCTGACTGCCTTCAATGGCAGCCAAATAAGGCAGAGGGTTAGAGGAATACCGACCTTATATTGTAGACTTCTAGGATGCTTAAGAAGTGGACAATCCCTTTAAGCTACATTGTGCAGACAAAGCCATGGCAGTGTAGAAGGCCGACAAGATCTCAGTGGAAAGGCTGCAGGTTTGCGTCTGCATTAGGCAAGTTATAGAGGTAGAAGTGTTGGGACCTTGTTGCTGTGCAGGTAGAATCTGGAGCCTCGGCACCGTCCTGCGGAGCCCATACTACAGGGAGGAGGAGCAGCGCCATGTGTAGTAATCTGAGCAGGATAGTCAGTGTTCAGCCAGCACTGATGGAGACTGACACCCCAACTCATTACCCAATACATGACCGGCTTAAAGAACCTCTCCCATCAGAGCTTATCCTCTTACTATATTGTAATCAGATTATACAGCACTGCACTTACAGCTGCTCATTATACCTTTCTACTGGGCTAATTATTCTCTTTTCTCTGCTCTATGTAGAATTAGCTGGGTCCCCTCCTGACCCAGCCGCTCTCATCCCCCTGCCAGGGACTTTTGCAGGGACTTATGACTCATACAAGGAAAACTGACCTCCTGTTTCTACATACAGCTTATAAATATTAGCAAAAATGTCCAATCACATTGTAAATATAACGACATCCAAAAATGTGTGCGTCCAATGGACATTCCACACGGACAGTGTAGAGCAGGGGTCTCAAACTCGGCTGGGTATATGGGCCGCATATGGAAAAAATTAGAATTTGGGGGGCCTCATTCTTTGCAGGTCAAAGTGACATTTTTAGTGATGCCATTTTTTTTGTATACACCGTCTGAACATTTTTGCTGTGTTTATTTTATTTTTTTGTAGCTTGGGTCGTTACGGATGTGGCGATAATAAATGTGCACTTTTTGTGTTTACTTTAGTTTATATATAAAACAGCATTTTTAGTGGCAAAATATTTTTTCATGCTTTATTTTTATTTTTACAATTTTGTTTCCCTCTTTTGGCCACATAGAGTAATATAGTTTCAGAATTAGCACCATATATAGTAATTCTGGCAAACATCTAGTAATATGCCCCATCCTGGTGGTCCCCATCTTGAAGTAACGTGCCCCATCCTGGTGGTCCCCATCTTGCAGTAATGTGGCCCATCCTGGTGGCCCCCGTCTTGCAGTAATATGCCCCATCCTGGTGGTCCCCATCTTGCAGTAATATGCCCCATCCAGGTCCCCATCTAGTAGAATTGTCCTCTGCGTTGTTCTTCACACACACAAAAAAGTAAAAAAAAAAAAGATTCCTTTCACCTGTCCTCCGTTCCCTCTGCTTCCTTTGTGCACATGTGGCCCGCGGGCCGCATGTTTGAGACCTGTGGTGTAGACGGTTATGTAAAAGAATGGGAAGCCACTAGGTGGCAGCACAACGTCACATAACAGGATTTTTTATCCAGATGGCTGTGAATCTACTAGTCATTAGGTTACCTGACTCAAGTAATCATTCATAGATCTCCACAGCCAAATGTAGATGTATTGAAGTAGAACAGTGAGAGCAGAACCAGTTAGGCTTGTATTTTACCAGTGAGATTCAGAAACACAATTTAAACTTCCTTGACATTACAATAATAAATACCAACCAAGGCCGGTTACCACAACACTGAAAACTGACAGCCACAAGTGGGTTACTATCCTGGCAGAGCTACCATCCGGCTCCCCTACATAGAGGAATACCGAAAAGCCAATATATACGCCTAAGGAGAAATTGGTCAACGGTGAATGAGTACATGATAAAATCGAGGGAATTACAAAAACGCTTCCTACAAAAGGGATATCCTAAAAAAGTGCTAGGCCAACACCCTTACAAGAGACAGAAATTCTCTATTGACCCCTAAAGCACGAGAACAACAAGATAATGAGATCCATCTAATAGGAACCTACGACGACCGAAATCAGGGGGTGATGAACATACTCCATGATCTTTGGGCAATTTTGAGATCAGATAAAGATCTGCAAGATGTGGTCCCTGAGAGCCCCAGGGTCACATACAGGAGAGGCAGGAACCTTAGAGATCACCTTGTGCGCAGCCACTTTGTGGAGGACAACACGGGCAAAACAACGTGGCTGAGCAGTGACACCACGGGGACTTATAGATGTGGTGGCTGCAAAGCCTGCAAATACATCTGTAAAAGCAAGAAATGTATCAGTGCCACAACCAAACTAGAAGACCAAAATCACGAATTCACAAACTGCAAGACGCAAGGAGTAATCTATATGGCAACTCGCCAATGTCCGATGAACTACATCGGCAAAACCAAAAGAGTTCCGGAGACGGATATTGCACCATATCGGTTATGTCAGACGTAGGGAGGACACAACTCTCTCGAGACACATGCTTGAGAAACACACCTTGGACCCGTTTTCTTTATACTTTCAAGCCATCGAAGTAGTACGCCCCCCGAGAGGAGGTAATTGGGACCAACTGCTGCTTCAGAAAGAAAGTAGATGGATCCATAGAATGAAATCCTATAACCCACACTACACAAATGAAACATTGTCCTTCTCATGTTTCATTGACACATAATAACATTTTCACCCCCTATGAAACCTCTTGAACCTCGCTAGACCTAAAAACTCTAAAATATAATATGTAGAATCCAGTCCATGTTCTTCATAATGGATATTGGTCCACATAACTATCAAATCAGCGCCTTATAGGACCAAAACTATTAAAGTTATTATACTTTAAAATAACAAAATGACCTCTTGAACAAATTGAACTTTAATAACAATTGGACAAATTTCATCAGAATTTCTTCCTTTGTTTTTATATTATAAAATACTCATCTGAAGACTTAATAATACAGATACATCGATACAATCAGACACACTGATACAATCAGAATAAAAGTCATCCCAATGTCTATTATTATGGACATATTGATACGATCAAATGAAATGAACTTTGAGGAAATAGACGTCCGCAAGCGTTTGCTGGTGCGGAAGCAGTGACATAGCCAGATGGCATTTGTCACGATGAAAGGAAGTTCTGCATCGATCTAAGTGTAGGTGGGACGAGGTAGCACATGAAACAGGCAGATCTGTCTGTAAACAAATGACAAACTACGAACAAACACTATTAACAACTCATATCGCAACAAACTCGTAGAGACTACATTATAAGATGCAATGCAATATACCAGTCTCCTTCCCTAGATATAAAAGACATATTAATACTGTGAGATCGCAGTGCAGCCAAGACATCTCTGTGAGAAAAAGATCCTACTGGAAGAATGAGACGAGTCCCTGCATGATTATATGATCGCAACATGATACGCCTGCAACGCACCCGAGTCACTCGATTGGATGACAGAAGGGGGGGCGCACAAGAGGGGGCACCAACTTTCCTATAAAGTCACGCTGGTTTAGCTGCCAGACGCTGCCGGCAACCCTGCCAATAAGTTTATTACAAAACTATCGTACTATCAAACCAAAAAAGATCATAGACTGTGAGCCCCTGATGACCATGAGAGTCTCATATAAGAATGATGAAACGCGTAGGGCTGAGCATTTCTATAGAAAGTACTACAAGAGATGATTAGCCAGGCTACCTCAATATAAAGCTCCTAGATCAGGAGAAACAAGCACCGCACCGGTATATGACTAGAAGATCTGGCCAGGAAAACACTGCTGCCCTTTCCTTACCCCCAGCATAGTGAGCGGGGGTGAGGAGCAAGGGGGAATGGGTGTGTGGAAATAATATAAGGAACAGGGAGGGATGTGTCAGGAGACAGAGTAGGGGGAGAAAAGTTTGTGCGGGCACATAATAGAGACTGGGTAATGTGGGGAAAGGGGTAACATGAAGAGACAGTGTGAGGGCATACCAAAGAGGAGACAGTACATGTACTGATGATGTTGTACTGTACTGATGAGGGTTGTGATGCTGTATTTCTGCATACTGCTGGTAGTTCTATTGATGTCTTTTTGTGCAGTTATTGGTTCTGATCCTGTACACATGGAACAGTCCATAACTTGTAAGATTACATGATACATGGCCATGTTAATAAAGTGTTGTGCTGTCTGAGAAGAGTTACTGTTTTTATTTGTTTTAGGAAAATTAAAGGGTTTGTTCAAGTTTGTGATGAAAGTCTGCAATCACTGACAGCACACCTCTGAATTCTCATCGTGCGCATGTGCACTGCATGCGGTCAGGATTCTCTGGTGCTAGTGGTGAGAGCAGGAAGTCTTGAAACCACAATTATGCGAATTGCATACACATGATCACATGCCGACTAGACATGCGTGGCCTCATTCTATACAAACTACTTGAGTGAGGCTGGTCACGTTTAGTTGGAATGTGGCCAGAAGTATGAAAATCTCATACTTGCACGCACATGACCTTTCAGGATTCTCCTGTACTGGAGGAAAGGTGAAAGTGTGCAGTGCATGCGCTGCGAGTATTCAGAAGTCTGCAGTCACCTAGAGTTCTTCCGACTTTAATCACAAACCTGGACAACCCTTTTAATTATACAATTAAGTACTGTAGCATGCCCAATCCTAAGAGCGTGTAATATACTCAATGTCAGGATTCAGCTCTGCTAGCTGGGTCCAGCAGACACCACATGACCACTCGTATGTGATTTTCATACTTACGGTTATGTGACAACTAGCCTTTAATCCTGCTTCTCTTCATGAAATAGGGGCTGTAGTTTTTGACTGAAATTGAGAGAATTAGGAAGAGCAGCTAGTCACGTGACTGTCAAAAAGCAAATCGTATATGAGCGGTCACATGACTACTATTCAAACTGCATGAGCGGTGTGTGTGGGGGGCGCCAAACTGAATTCCTGCTCCGGGTGCCGGAAAACAGATCTGCCTCTGTGCTAAGCTTGCAGATATGGTCAGAAGGTTCTGTAAGACATTGCTCTATAGATCAGATATTCTTCCAGAAACAAACCGCCTGGAAGCCTCCTTGTCAGATTTATGCTTAAGAACTAATTATATTTTACTTTAAATATTTCTAATAAAGAAAATAATCAATACAGTAATTATAATCCATAATATTCCAATATGTTCTATTACTTGTGATACGTCTGATATAGTCTAGCTTTATTAAATCATGTTTTGTTTCTGTAAAGGAAATCGAGGCTGAGCCTGCAGATATTGTTAGAAAGTTCTGTACCATGTTATTCTATAGATAAAATGTACTCACAGAAACCAGGCGTCTGGAGGTCTCCTGCAACAGACTTATCCTTGAGAACTAAGAATTGTAATGTTTAATCTGAACATGCATGGAAACTTTGTTACTGTGAGCCAGAACTTTGGTTTAGATACTGCACTCTTCTGTAACAGAGTAGGTCCCTCTCTCATTCATAGGGGTCCTGTATACACAATTTATGTCTCATCTCCATCTCTGAACTGTAACTATTATTCAAAATACATTTTTCTCTCATTCTAATCACCTGTGAATATGGATGTTTTGCTTGGAATACAGATTTCCATGTCATTTCATTATATTGTCTGGGCGTGCGTGGAAACTCCATGCATGAGAGAAATTTACATTTATATACTTCACCCTTTTGCAAGAAGGCCGACCCACTCCTCATTCCTAGAGGTTTCTGTAGAAGTGTTTTTATATCTTAGCCTTATCTATACCTTTTTTAATTGTAAGTTTATTCTAAATTAACCTCCATTTTATTCAATTACCTATGAAGACCTGGTTTGTCCAGAAGTCTGCACCGACTTCTGCTCTCAAGCTCATCCAGTGGCCGGTATCATTATGGTATGGCATCCAGTGGCCAGTATCATTATGGTATGGCATCCAGCGGCCAGTATCGTTATGGTATGGCATCCAGCGGCCAGTATCATTATGGTATGGCATCCAGCGGCCAGTATCATTATGGTATGGCATCCAGTGGCCAGTATCATTATGGTATGGCATCCATTGGCCAGTATCATTATGGTATGGCATCCATTGGCCAGTATCATTATGGTATGGCATCCAGCGGCCAGTATCATTATGGTATGGCATCCATTGGCCGGTATCATTATGGTATGGCATCCAGCGGCCGGTATCATTATGGTATGGCATCCAGTGGCCAGTATCATTATGGTATGGCATCCAGTGGCCAGTATCATTATGGTATGGCATCCATTGGCCAGTATCATTATGGTATGGCATCCATTGGCCAGTATCATTATGGTATGGCATCCATTGGCCAGTATCATTATGGTATGGCATCCAGCGGCCAGTATCATTATGGTATGGCATCCAGCGGCCAGTATCATTATGGTATGGCATCCAGTGGCCAGTATCATTATGGTATGGCATCCAGTGGCCAGTATCATTATGGTATGGCATCCAGTGGCCAGTATCATTATGGTATGGCATCCAGCGGCCAGTATCATTATGGTATGGCATCCAACGGCCAGTATCATTATGGTACGGCATCCAGTGGCCAGTATCATTATGGTATGGCATCCAGTAGCCAGTATCATTATTATACACACTATAAGCCTCCCAATTGGCATCAAGATAACAGAACAGTAGTGTTGCGCAGACGTGCTTGGATAAGGTGTCATCTGAGCATGCTCGGGTGCTAACAGATTATCTTTTGCGTGCTCTAATAATATGTTCACACCGCCGCGGCTCCACACAAACTGGCAAGCCCTGCATGTATTGCGGCGGTCTAACAGCCGTGAGACATGCAGCCGCGGTGACGCAAACATATTTTTCAAGCACGCCGAAGATACTCTTAGCACCCGAGAATACTCGGATAACGCCTTATCGGAGCACGTTAGCTTATCACTACAGAACAGATCTGAACAGTGCTCAGGATTCTCCTCACCTAGCACCCTGCCGAGAATAATAAATGCCTGTAGCCAATTTCCAAAAGTCCCTCCTACATTGCTCACCCTCCACCTCCCTATGCTTTTTCCCTGCTCCCACATTTCAGTGACGAAACACTCAAGAGGCAGTAAAGTAGATATAGCTGCAGTTTTCCTTTTCCAAATATTTTTAAACTTCCATTTTTTAAATGAGGCCCTAATGGTCCTTGAAAGCATACACACACGCTCCCAAGTCAGACTTTGTTGCAGACGGACAAGCCTATTTTTGGTAACAGTCTCTGCTGCCACTGGCCAAGTCCCAACACATCCTTCTGCATCATCAACCCTAACAGACCATGCTGCTACAGGCCCCTCACACTGTGGTCCCAACTGCAACACCCGGTGGCCTAAAAGATGTACCCAGGTCACCGTACGTGAGGTGTGAAAGCGTGTAACTGGCATGTCTCACCGGAGGTCATCACCACAACCCACTAATGGTCCATCCTAACTGACTCTGGGCACTCTGAGGACCTGATGCAAAGTATCTTCTGGATTAACGACCTCTGATGAAGTCTGCAATAATGAAAAATAATAATAATAAAAAAGTAAACGCTGCATTGCACCGAATGACCAGCAGGTGGCAACGAAGTCACAACATTAACTAGCCCCCTATTGTAGAAAACCTAAACACCATCAGGAGGTGCTGAGACTTCATGAGAACGCGCCACCCCCAAACTTAAAAGGCTTTTCCACTATTCAGACAACTTCTCAATCACTGTTTCCCCTGAGTAAAATAATAACTATTCTACTCTGTGCCATTCCAGCAGTGTCAGCACTGGCTCTCCCGGGGTCCGCGATCCCTGCGGCCAATCAGAGGTGTCTTCACTCTCTCGTACTTTGGAGGAATTGACCGCTGCAGCTGCTCTCCCACTTCCTCCAGATGTCAATGATGTCTGTAGGAGAGGAAAGTGAAGCCAGCGCTGAATGTCACGCCAAAGATGGCTGCCCTCCTATTATATAAATCTCACTAGAACTCCACCACCAGCCTATCACATTCCTAGTTCCACATCCAACCTCCATATCAAACCCTGTAATAAACCCTTCATTACCTGGTCTTGTCAGGACCTCAATAAACCCAGCCTTTTTGAGGCCTAGTTCTGTACGGCCATTAATAATGCACTGGTGTAAATAATGTGTGTGAGGTAAATTGTGTGGAAAACCGGATTGTAATCAAGCAATGATTTCTTCAATTGGACTGCAATGTCCTGAACCATACGACTTGTACCAGTCATGTGACTTATTGGCCAAAGCTGTGATATCACAGAGGCACATACCAGCATGTGGAAGCATGGCGACATAGCGATGACATCACAATGGCAGGTGCCGGAATGTGGAATCCATGACAGCGATGACATCACAATGGCAGGTGCCGGAATGTGGAATCTATGACATAGCGATGACATCACAGGAGCGCAGGTGAGAGGAGACACACGGGAGCTCACAAACCACAAGGAAGACAAGAAGCATCGATTGGAGAATAGGGACAGGAGAAGCCAAGAAGAACAGAATAACCCGCTTCTTAGCCTTCACTGAGCCATGACAAGACTGAGCGGATGGAAGCGGAGGAGGAGACCCAGGACCCCGTCACATCCACCTGACTGATGAGAAAGGTGAGAAATTATGTAGATTATGTAGCAGCATTACAACTATTCTCGTTACCCATAGCAACCAGTCAGAGCTCAGCTTTTATTAAAGGGGTATTCCCATCTCCAAGATCCTATCCCAATATGTAGTAGGTGTAATAATAATAATATTAGATATCCATGCTTACAACCACCAGTTATCTAGTTGCTAGTGGTCGTAACCATGGATACCTAAGGTCCTGCAATGCCTGCACATGAGGGAAGAGACAGCGAAGCAGAAAAACTATTCTACATTTCTAATTGAGGTTTTTTCTAATATTATTATTACACCTACTACATATTGGGATAGGATCTTGGAGATGGGAATACCCTTTTAATCTCTGATTGCTATGGGTAACTAGGAGAGTTTGTTGCTCAGCTTTGATGAGGGATGACAGATTTTACTAGACTAAGTGGATATCATTGGTGCAACCAGTGCAGCTGCACAGGGGGCTAATAGGTTAGGGGGTCACTCACCTTCATTTTGTTGATTCTGTGTATTGCTGTAGCAGTGCTGTGCGCGTATATTGATGCCGTGGGGCAGGGGCGTACATAGAAATCATCGGGGCCCATAGCAGAAGTTTGAGTTGAGGTCTCTCCCTTCAAAAGAAATTAATAAAAAAATTATATTTGTTGGTGTCACAGAAGAGCAGATCTCACAACTTTCCAGCCTTTACATAGTAATTTTCCTCCTGCTGAAGTCCTAGATTCCCCTCTCATTGCCACCATAACGTATGATGCCAACAAAAGTAATAATAATAATAATAATCTTTATTTTTATATAGCGCTAACACATTCCGCAGCGCTTTACATACATTATCGTCGCTGTCCCCATCGGGCTCACAATCTAATTTCCCTATCAGTATGTCTTTGGAGTGTGGGAGGAAACCGGAGAACCCGGAGTAAACCCACGCAAACACAGGGAGAACATACAAACTCCTTGCAGATGTTGTCCTTGGTGGGATTTGAACCCAGGACCCCAGCGCTGCAAGGCTGCAGTGCTAACCGCTGAGCCACCGTGTCCCCCAAACACAGTATGATACCCCCCATGGTGAATTCCTCTACCTTAACCTCCACATGTACAGTAGGGTCATCAAACTATGCCCCCACCTCAACTCCCAAGGCAAAGTAAGGTGACCACAACACAGTAATCCCCCCAACTGTGACCCCCACACAGCCCTCCATGCAGTGTAATGGGCCTACATACAGTATAATGGCCCCACACTGTATAATAGTCTGCACTAGCCCTCCAAACAGTATGATACCCCCCATGGTGACTTCCTCTACCTTAACCTCCACATGTACAGTAGGGTCATCAAACTATGCCCCCCCACCTCAACTCCCAAGGCAAAGTAAGGTGACAACAACACAGTAATCCCCCAACTGTGACCCCCACACAGCCCTCCATGTACTGTAATGGGCCTACATACAGTATAATGGCCCCACACTGTACAATAGTCTGCACTAGCCCTCCAAACAGTATGATGGACACCACATAGGTCAGAGTAATATTCAGCTCACCCTTGAAGGATTCCCAGCGGGTTCCATTTAACGAAGCACAGGATCCAGACTCCGCCAGATGTAGAAGCAAGGTGCATCCAAATCCAGTACAAAAAGTCTTTATAAGAACGATGGAAACAATGGCATTGTTTGACACACCATTTAGGTGTAGTTGGGGGTTTGGAAGGTGCAGAAAATATATGAGTCTAAGAACATGCAGAGTGTTCGAAACGCGTTCGGTGTTGCACATTTTCTGCACCTTCCAAACCCCCAACTACAGCTAAATGGTGTCACAACAATCCATTTGTTTTTTTACTGGAGCTGGATATTCACTTCAATCCATGCATGATGGACCCCACACAAACCTTAACACTGTATAATTGCTTGCATACTGTATAATGGCCCCGCACATAACCCTTCAAATATTATAATGGCCCCCACATAACCCTTCACATATTATAATGGCCCCATATAGTGTAACACGCCACCATAATCCTCCATACAATAAAATACTCACTATAGTCCTCCACAGAGCATAAGTCACTTCCCCATGGTTCTCCTCACAGTATAATACACTCCCCATGGTCCTCCACACAGTAATATGCACCCGCCCATAGGGTAAAACGCAACCCCACCCCTCCATAGGGTAAAACGCAACCCCACCCCTCCATAGGGTAAAACGCAACCCCCACCCCTCCATAGGGTAAAACGCAACCCCCACCCCTCCATAGGGTAAAACGCAACCCCCACCCCTCCATAGGGTAAAACGCAACCCCCACCCCTCCATAGGGTGAAACACAACCCCATCTCCCCATAGGGTGAAACACAACCCCACCCCCCATAGGGTAAAAAACAACCCCACCCCCCATAGGGTAAAAAACAACCCCACCCCCCATAGGGTAAAAAACAACCCCACCCCCCATAGGGTAAAAAACAACCCCACCCCCCATAGGGTAAAAAACAACCCCACCCCCCATAGGGTAAAAAACAACCCCACCCACCATAGGGTAAAAAACAACCCACAGTTTTCCAGTATTATGAGCACCACGTACTCACTGATTTTTTTTTAAGAAAAATACAATACTCACCGCTCCTTGTTCCCCCACTGCTTCAGTCTCTGCAGCGCATATACTCACCTCAGCAGCTACACTATCTGACACAGCATGGAGTGCGGTGAAGTGTCGTCATCGTGCCCGCTGTGTCAGATGCAGGAGGGAGGGAGCATTAAATGCTGCCGTTCAGTCAATACCATGGTTAATCACTAACAGGGGCATTTAAGTGTCCTGGTAGCTACTTCACTCATGTACCTCTTCCCATCGCCCCATAGAAGTGGTTGCCGAAGATTTACCATGGCAGTCAGGGGCCTTAAAGAAGGATTCAATCACTGCCATCTTAGTACTCCTATAAAGCTCGGCTTCACAAGAGAATGTCAATTAAACTACATGCATATACTGCAATAATACAAAATTACAAAATATAGTATAAGGGGTTAAATGATCACATAAGTCCACTAAGTTAACTTAAAAATAAAGAAAAAATTGAAAAAGTTTTGAAAAATATGAAAGTTTAAATTATACTTCAACCGTTATGTTAAAATACCCCCCAAAACAAAAAATGAAATGCTCTTCTTCACAAAAAACACAAATCAAAAGCAATGACATTTAATGCAACCCAAAAAGGTATCAAAAACGGGTCAATTCACTTGTATTGAGAGAGGCCGAACACATCCAGTCGGCACGTGATAGAGTGTATGCAAATTGCAATCTTGCGGCGCCAGTACTAGAGAAATTCTGTCCGCTCGCACACTGTGCACTTTAAGGAGCCACAAGTCTGACTGCAGATGGCGCCCCAAACCTGGGCAAACCTTTCAATATACCCCAAAATTGTATCAATAAAAGCTACGCAAAATCACGCCCTCACAAAGGTCCATCAACAGAAAAAAAAATGTAAAGGTCTCAGAATATGGTGACCCAAACCAATTTCTTTAGTGTTGTTACATAGTTGTTTAACCACCATGGGAGATAAAACACCTTGAATTTGGTATTGCAGTTATCTCAATGACCTGGAGAATTATATTATATTCTAAAAACAAAAGCAATTCCACTATTGTCTTTTAAAGATGTATCTCATTATTTCATCCCAACACAGATTTTGTTTCTCTCCACATTTCAGACATATGATAAATATATAGTTGTATAGTTTGTTTTTATCTTAGTGGTGAAAACATCATTTTGCAACAAAGAGAATAACTCGTTTCCCACTATTTTCTGTGGCCAAATATTTTCCTATTGGTAAAGCAAAATGAGGATTTAGTTTGTGTGAGTGAAGCTCATGTTTTTATTCACAAAAGTTTGGAGAACAAAGAAGATTTTGATTCTTTTTTAAAATCATTATTTGGGTATGTTATATGGTTATTAAAGGGGTAAATACTTGTTATGGTGCTAATATTATGGGTTCAATAATTTAACATTTTTATATGGCGAATTGATTAAATGATACTTCCGCGTCTTAAATTTTTATACTTTTGAAATCTGATCGGGGCCCGCCTCATGCCCGGCCAACCGGGAGGGGACCAGGTGATCGGGGCCCGCCTCATGCCCGGCCAACCGGGAGGGGACCAGGTGATCGGGGCCCGCCTCATGCCCGGCCAACCGGGAGGGGACCAGGTGATCGGGGCCCGCCTCATGCCCGGCCAACCGGGAGGGGACCAGGTGATCGGGGCCCGCCTCATGCCCGGCCAACCGGGAGGGGACCAGGTGATCGGGGCCCGCCTCATGCCCGGCCAACCGGGAGGGGACCAGGTGATCGGGGCCCGCCTCATGCCCGGCCAACCGGGAGGGGACCAGGTGATCGGGGCCCGCCTCATGCCCGGCCAACCGGGAGGGGACCAGGTGATCGGGGCCCGCCTCATGCCCGGCCAACCGGGAGGGGACCAGGTGATCGGGGCCCGCCTCATGCCCGGCCAACCGGGAGGGGACCAGGTGATCGGGGCCCGCCTCATGCCCGGCCAACCGGGAGGGGACCAGGTGATCGGGGCCCGCCTCATGCCCGGCCAACCGGGAGGGGACCAGGTGATCGGGGCCCGCCTCATGCCCGGCCAACCGGGAGGGGACCAGGTGATCGGGGCCCGCCTCATGCCCGGCCAACCGGGAGGGGACCAGGTGATCGGGGCCCGCCTCATGCCCGGCCAACCGGGAGGGGACCAGGTGATCGGGGCCCGCCTCATGCCCGGCCAACCGGGAGGGGACCAGGTGATCGGGGCCCGCCTCATGCCCGGCCAACCGGGAGGGGACCAGGTGATCGGGGCCCGCCTCATGCCCGGCCAACCGGGAGGGGACCAGGTGATCGGGGCCCGCCTCATGCCCGGCCAACCGGGAGGGGACCAGGTGATCGGGGCCCGCCTCATGCCCGGCCAACCGGGAGGGGACCAGGTGATCGGGGCCCGCCTCATGCCCGGCCAACCGGGAGGGGACCAGGTGATCGGGGCCCGCCTCATGCCCGGCCAACCGGGAGGGGACCAGGTGATCGGGGCCCGCCTCATGCCCGGCCAACCGGGAGGGGACCAGGTGATCGGGGCCCGCCTCATGCCCGGCCAACCGGGAGGGGACCAGGTGATCGGGGCCCGCCTCATGCCCGGCCAACCGGGAGGGGACCAGGTGATCGGGGCCCGCCTCATGCCCGGCCAACCGGGAGGGGACCAGGTGATCGGGGCCCGCCTCATGCCCGGCCAACCGGGAGGGGACCAGGTGATCGGGGCCCGCCTCATGCCCGGCCAACCGGGAGGGGACCAGGTGATCGGGGCCCGCCTCATGCCCGGCCAACCGGGAGGGGACCAGGTGATCGGGGCCCGCCTCATGCCCGGCCAACCGGGAGGGGACCAGGTGATCGGGGCCCGCCTCATGCCCGGCCAACCGGGAGGGGACCAGGTGATCGGGGCCCGCCTCATGCCCGGCCAACCGGGAGGGGACCAGGTGATCGGGGCCCGCCTCATGCCCGGCCAACCGGGAGGGGACCAGGTGATCGGGGCCCGCCTCATGCCCGGCCAACCGGGAGGGGACCAGGTGATCGGGGCCCGCCTCATGCCCGGCCAACCGGGAGGGGACCAGGTGATCGGGGCCCGCCTCATGCCCGGCCAACCGGGAGGGGACCAGGTGATCGGGGCCCGCCTCATGCCCGGCCAACCGGGAGGGGACCAGGTGATCGGGGCCCGCCTCATGCCCGGCCAACCGGGAGGGGACCAGGTGATCGGGGCCCGCCTCATGCCCGGCCAACCGGGAGGGGACCAGGTGATCGGGGCCCGCCTCATGCCCGGCCAACCGGGAGGGGACCAGGTGATCGGGGCCCGCCTCATGCCCGGCCAACCGGGAGGGGACCAGGTGATCGGGGCCCGCCTCATGCCCGGCCAACCGGGAGGGGACCAGGTGATCGGGGCCCGCCTCATGCCCGGCCAACCGGGAGGGGACCAGGTGATCGGGGCCCGCCTCATGCCCGGCCAACCGGGAGGGGACCAGGTGATCGGGGCCCGCCTCATGCCCGGCCAACCGGGAGGGGACCAGGTGATCGGGGCCCGCCTCATGCCCGGCCAACCGGGAGGGGACCAGGTGATCGGGGCCCGCCTCATGCCCGGCCAACCGGGAGGGGACCAGGTGATCGGGGCCCGCCTCATGCCCGGCCAACCGGGAGGGGACCAGGTGATCGGGGCCCGCCTCATGCCCGGCCAACCGGGAGGGGACCAGGTGATCGGGGCCCGCCTCATGCCCGGCCAACCGGGAGGGGACCAGGTGATCGGGGCCCGCCTCATGCCCGGCCAACCGGGAGGGGACCAGGTGATCGGGGCCCGCCTCATGCCCGGCCAACCGGGAGGGGACCAGGTGATCGGGGCCCGCCTCATGCCCGACCAACCGGGAGGGGACCAGGTGATCGGGGCCCGCCTCATGCCCGACCAACCGGGAGGGGACCAGGTGATCGGGGCCCGCCTCATGCCCGACCAACCGGGAGGGGACCAGGTGATCGGGGCCCGCCTCATGCCCGACCAACCGGGAGGGGACCAGGTGATCGGGGCCCGCCTCATGCCCGACCAACCGGGAGGGGACCAGGTGATCGGGGCCCGCCTCATGCCCGACCAACCGGGAGGGGACCAGGTGATCGGGGCCCGCCTCATGCCCGACCAACCGGGAGGGGACCAGGTGATCGGGGCCCGCCTCATGCCCGACCAACCGGGAGGGGACCAGGTGATCGGGGCCCGCCTCATGCCCGACCAACCGGGAGGGGACCAGGTGATCGGGGCCCGCCTCATGCCCGACCAACCGGGAGGGGACCAGGTGATCGGGGCCCGCCTCATGCCCGACCAACCGGGAGGGGACCAGGTGATCGGGGCCCGCCTCATGCCCGACCAACCGGGAGGGGACCAGGTGATCGGGGCCCGCCTCATGCCCGACCAACCGGGAGGGGACCAGGTGATCGGGGCCCGCCTCATGCCCGACCAACCGGGAGGGGACCAGGTGATCGGGGCCCGCCTCATGCCCGACCAACCGGGAGGGGACCAGGTGATCGGGGCCCGCCTCATGCCCGACCAACCGGGAGGGGACCAGGTGATCGGGGCCCGCCTCATGCCCGACCAACCGGGAGGGGACCAGGTGATCGGGGCCCGCCTCATGCCCGACCAACCGGGAGGGGACCAGGTGATCGGGGCCCGCCTCATGCCCGACCAACCGGGAGGGGACCAGGTGATCGGGGCCCGCCTCATGCCCGACCAACCGGGAGGGGACCAGGTGATCGGGGCCCGCCTCATGCCCGACCAACCGGGAGGGGACCAGGTGATCGGGGCCCGCCTCATGCCCGACCAACCGGGAGGGGACCAGGTGATCGGGGCCCGCCTCATGCCCGACCAACCGGGAGGGGACCAGGTGATCGGGGCCCGCCTCATGCCCGACCAACCGGGAGGGGACCAGGTGATCGGGGCCCGCCTCATGCCCGACCAACCGGGAGGGGACCAGGTGATCGGGGCCCGCCTCATGCCCGACCAACCGGGAGGGGACCAGGTGATCGGGGCCCGCCTCATGCCCGACCAACCGGGAGGGGACCAGGTGATCGGGGCCCGCCTCATGCCCGACCAACCGGGAGGGGACCAGGTGATCGGGGCCCGCCTCATGCCCGACCAACCGGGAGGGGACCAGGTGATCGGGGCCCGCCTCATGCCCGACCAACCGGGAGGGGACCAGGTGATCGGGGCCCGCCTCATGCCCGACCAACCGGGAGGGGACCAGGTGATCGGGGCCCGCCTCATGCCCGACCAACCGGGAGGGGACCAGGTGATCGGGGCCCGCCTCATGCCCGACCAACCGGGAGGGGACCAGGTGATCGGGGCCCGCCTCATGCCCGACCAACCGGGAGGGGACCAGGTGATCGGGGCCCGCCTCATGCCCGACCAACCGGGAGGGGACCAGGTGATCGGGGCCCGCCTCATGCCCGACCAACCGGGAGGGGACCAGGTGATCGGGGCCCGCCTCATGCCCGACCAACCGGGAGGGGACCAGGTGATCGGGGCCCGCCTCATGCCCGACCAACCGGGAGGGGACCAGGTGATCGGGGCCCGCCTCATGCCCGACCAACCGGGAGGGGACCAGGTGATCGGGGCCCGCCTCATGCCCGACCAACCGGGAGGGGACCAGGTGATCGGGGCCCGCCTCATGCCCGACCAACCGGGAGGGGACCAGGTGATCGGGGCCCGCCTCATGCCCGACCAACCGGGAGGGGACCAGGTGATCGGGGCCCGCCTCATGCCCGACCAACCGGGAGGGGACCAGGTGATCGGGGCCCGCCTCATGCCCGACCAACCGGGAGGGGACCAGGTGATCGGGGCCCGCCTCATGCCCGACCAACCGGGAGGGGACCAGGTGATCGGGGCCCGCCTCATGCCCGACCAACCGGGAGGGGACCAGGTGATCGGGGCCCGCCTCATGCCCGACCAACCGGGAGGGGACCAGGTGATCGGGGCCCGCCTCATGCCCGACCAACCGGGAGGGGACCAGGTGATCGGGGCCCGCCTCATGCCCGACCAACCGGGAGGGGACCAGGTGATCGGGGCCCGCCTCATGCCCGACCAACCGGGAGGGGACCAGGTGATCGGGGCCCGCCTCATGCCCGACCAACCGGGAGGGGACCAGGTGATCGGGGCCCGCCTCATGCCCGACCAACCGGGAGGGGACCAGGTGATCGGGGCCCGCCTCATGCCCGACCAACCGGGAGGGGACCAGGTGATCGGGGCCCGCCTCATGCCCGACCAACCGGGAGGGGACCAGGTGATCGGGGCCCGCCTCATGCCCGACCAACCGGGAGGGGACCAGGTGATCGGGGCCCGCCTCATGCCCGACCAACCGGGAGGGGACCAGGTGATCGGGGCCCGCCTCATGCCCGACCAACCGGGAGGGGACCAGGTGATCGGGGCCCGCCTCATGCCCGACCAACCGGGAGGGGACCAGGTGATCGGGGCCCGCCTCATGCCCGACCAACCGGGAGGGGACCAGGTGATCGGGGCCCGCCTCATGCCCGACCAACCGGGAGGGGACCAGGTGATCGGGGCCCGCCTCATGCCCGACCAACCGGGAGGGGACCAGGTGATCGGGGCCCGCCTCATGCCCGACCAACCGGGAGGGGACCAGGTGATCGGGGCCCGCCTCATGCCCGACCAACCGGGAGGGGACCAGGTGATCGGGGCCCGCCTCATGCCCGACCAACCGGGAGGGGACCAGGTGATCGGGGCCCGCCTCATGCCCGACCAACCGGGAGGGGACCAGGTGATCGGGGCCCGCCTCATGCCCGACCAACCGGGAGGGGACCAGGTGATCGGGGCCCGCCTCATGCCCGACCAACCGGGAGGGGACCAGGTGATCGGGGCCCGCCTCATGCCCGACCAACCGGGAGGGGACCAGGTGATCGGGGCCCGCCTCATGCCCGACCAACCGGGAGGGGACCAGGTGATCGGGGCCCGCCTCATGCCCGACCAACCGGGAGGGGACCAGGTGATCGGGGCCCGCCTCATGCCCGACCAACCGGGAGGGGACCAGGTGATCGGGGCCCGCCTCATGCCCGACCAACCGGGAGGGGACCAGGTGATCGGGGCCCGCCTCATGCCCGACCAACCGGGAGGGGACCAGGTGATCGGGGCCCGCCTCATGCCCGACCAACCGGGAGGGGACCAGGTGATCGGGGCCCGCCTCATGCCCGACCAACCGGGAGGGGACCAGGTGATCGGGGCCCGCCTCATGCCCGACCAACCGGGAGGGGACCAGGTGATCGGGGCCCGCCTCATGCCCGACCAACCGGGAGGGGACCAGGTGATCGGGGCCCGCCTCATGCCCGACCAACCGGGAGGGGACCAGGTGATCGGGGCCCGCCTCATGCCCGACCAACCGGGAGGGGACCAGGTGATCGGGGCCCGCCTCATGCCCGACCAACCGGGAGGGGACCAGGTGATCGGGGCCCGCCTCATGCCCGACCAACCGGGAGGGGACCAGGTGATCGGGGCCCGCCTCATGCCCGACCAACCGGGAGGGGACCAGGTGATCGGGGCCCGCCTCATGCCCGACCAACCGGGAGGGGACCAGGTGATCGGGGCCCGCCTCATGCCCGACCAACCGGGAGGGGACCAGGTGATCGGGGCCCGCCTCATGCCCGACCAACCGGGAGGGGACCAGGTGATCGGGGCCCGCCTCATGCCCGACCAACCGGGAGGGGACCAGGTGATCGGGGCCCGCCTCATGCCCGACCAACCGGGAGGCGACCAGGTGATCGGGGCCCGCCTCATGCCCGACCAACCGGGAGGCGACCAGGTGATCGGGGCCCGCCTCATGCCCGACCAACCGGGAGGCGACCAGGTGATCGGGGCCCGCCTCATGCCCGACCAACCGGGAGGCGACCAGGTGATCGGGGCCCGCCTCATGCCCGACCAACCGGGAGGCGACCAGGTGATCGGGGCCCGCCTCATGCCCGACCAACCGGGAGGGGACCAGGTGATCGGGGCCCGCCTCATGCCCGACCAACCGGGAGGGGACCAGGTGATCGGGGCCCGCCTCATGCCCGACCAACCGGGAGGGGACCAGGTGATCGGGGCCCGCCTCATGCCCGACCAACCGGGAGGGGACCAGGTGATCGGGGCCCGCCTCATGCCCGACCAACCGGGAGGGGACCAGGTGATCGGGGCCCGCCTCATGCCCGACCAACCGGGAGGGGACCAGGTGATCGGGGCCCGCCTCATGCCCGACCAACCGGGAGGGGACCAGGTGATCGGGGCCCGCCTCATGCCCGACCAACCGGGAGGGGACCAGGTGATCGGGGCCCGCCTCATGCCCGACCAACCGGGAGGGGACCAGGTGATCGGGGCCCGCCTCATGCCCGACCAACCGGGAGGGGACCAGGTGATCGGGGCCCGCCTCATGCCCGACCAACCGGGAGGGGACCAGGTGATCGGGGCCCGCCTCATGCCCGACCAACCGGGAGGGGACCAGGTGATCGGGGCCCGCCTCATGCCCGACCAACCGGGAGGGGACCAGGTGATCGGGGCCCGCCTCATGCCCGACCAACCGGGAGGGGACCAGGTGATCGGGGCCCGCCTCATGCCCGACCAACCGGGAGGGGACCAGGTGATCGGGGCCCGCCTCATGCCCGACCAACCGGGAGGGGACCAGGTGATCGGGGCCCGCCTCATGCCCGACCAACCGGGAGGGGACCAGGTGATCGGGGCCCGCCTCATGCCCGACCAACCGGGAGGGGACCAGGTGATCGGGGCCCGCCTCATGCCCGACCAACCGGGAGGGGACCAGGTGATCGGGGCCCGCCTCATGCCCGACCAACCGGGAGGGGACCAGGTGATCGGGGCCCGCCTCATGCCCGACCAACCGGGAGGGGACCAGGTGATCGGGGCCCGCCTCATGCCCGACCAACCGGGAGGGGACCAGGTGATCGGGGCCCGCCTCATGCCCGACCAACCGGGAGGGGACCAGGTGATCGGGGCCCGCCTCATGCCCGACCAACCGGGAGGGGACCAGGTGATCGGGGCCCGCCTCATGCCCGACCAACCGGGAGGGGACCAGGTGATCGGGGCCCGCCTCATGCCCGACCAACCGGGAGGGGACCAGGTGATCGGGGCCCGCCTCATGCCCGACCAACCGGGAGGGGACCAGGTGATCGGGGCCCGCCTCATGCCCGACCAACCGGGAGGGGACCAGGTGATCGGGGCCCGCCTCATGCCCGACCAACCGGGAGGGGACCAGGTGATCGGGGCCCGCCTCATGCCCGACCAACCGGGAGGGGACCAGGTGATCGGGGCCCGCCTCATGCCCGACCAACCGGGAGGGGACCAGGTGATCGGGGCCCGCCTCATGCCCGACCAACCGGGAGGGGACCAGGTGATCGCCTGCCCGCCCGACCCCCCCCCCCGTCTGCCCACCGGGACAGGTGATCGGGGCCCGTCAACACGGTGGCAGCTTCTGAAAGTACTCTTAGTGTGCGGTTTTACAACTACTCCTGGTGCTGGTGGGTGCTTCTAGAACTCCCCCCCCCCCCCCCCGGTGGGCGCTTCTAGAACTCCCCCCCCTCCCCCGTGGGCGCTTCTAGAACTACCCCCCCGGTGGGCGCTTCCAGAACCACAACCCCCCCCCCCCCCCCCCGGTGCGCTTCTAGAACTACCCCCAGTGCCGTGAGCGGTTCTAGAACTTCTAGTGTGCAGTTCTAATACTGCTTCTGGTCGGCGCTTTTAGAAATACCCGTGGTGGGCGCTTATATAACTACGCCCGATGCCAGTGGGCGCTTATAGAAATACTCCAAGTGTACGGTTCTAGAACTACTGCTGGTATGCATTTCTAGATCTACCCCTTGTGCCCATGGGGCTTCTAGAACTACACCACCCCCCCCCGTGGGCTTCTAGAACTACCCGCGGTGCCGTGAGCGCTTCTAGAACTACCCCCAGTGCCGTGAGCGGTTCTAGAACTTCTAGTGTGCGGTTCTAATACTGCTCCTGGTGGGCGCTTTTAGAACTTCCCCTGGTGGGCGGCTCTAGAAGTACTTTTAGTATGCAGTTCTAGAACTATCCCTGGTGCCGGTGGGCGCTTCTAGAACTACCCCTTGTAGGCGGTTCTAGATCTACACCTGGTGCCGGTGGACGGTTCTAGAACTACCCCTGGTGCCGTGAATGTTTCTAGAACTTCTACTAGTGTGCAGTTCTAATAATGCTCCTGGTGGGCGGTTCTAGAACTACCCCCTGATGGGCGCTTCTAGAACTACATCTTGTGGGCGCTTCTAGAACTACCTCTAATGTGCCGTTCTAAAACTACTTCTAATATGCAAAACCTACAAAAGGCAAAAAATATATCTCATACCCTACCATCATTATATATAAATGTAAAGCAAAGTTGCATATGACATATAGGGTACTTAGTACCCTATATGTCATATACAACTTTGCTTTACATTTATATATAATGATGGTAGGGTATGAGATATTTGTCTTTTGTAGGTTTTGCTTCTTTTTGCTAGTGTGAACATGCTCCTATTTCTTGCATGTCTACCATCTTAGACCTCAGTTCACATTGCTTGGTTTTTTGTCTTGTTTGCATTCTGTGCAAATTAAGGGTGTGGCATCCCCCTTGTTGAGCTCGTTAGTATATATGTCGCTTACCATGGGCCTAGGTGGTCTGATATTGGGACCCGGTTCTACTTGTCTACCCTTTTATATGCATTACTTCAACTTTGATATACAGTAAGGTTTTTAATATAGACAGTGTAGGACCGTCCTAATTTAGGGTCACCTTGTCGCTGGTGGGACGGCTTGTATACTTTTTTTGATCAAAAATAGTTCACCAAGTACCCTATATGTCATATGCAACTTTGCTTTACATTTATATATAATGATGGTAGGGTATGAGATATATTTGTCTTTTGTAGGTTTTGCTTCTTTTTGCTAGTGTGAACATGCTCCTATTTCTTGAATGTGTACCATCTTAGACCTCAGTTCACATTGCTTGGTTTCTAATATGCAGTTTTAGAACTACCCCTGGGGGTTCTAGAACTAACCATTGTGAGCGCTTCTAGAAGTACTCTTAGTGTGCAGTTCTATAACTACCCCGGTGCCGTGAGCGGTACTAGAACTACACCTGGTGTCTGTGGGCGGTTCTAGAGCTACACCTGGTGCCGTGAGCAGTTCTAGAACTTTTAGTGTGCGGTTCTAACACTGCTCCTGGTGGGTGCTTTTAGAACTTCCCCTGGTGTCGGTGAGCACTTCTAGAACTACCCCTGGTGGGTGGTTCTGAAACTACCCCTGGTGCCGTGAGTGGTTCTAGAACTTCTACTAGTGTGCAGTTCTAATAATGCTCCTGGTAGGTGGTTCTAGAAGTGCTCTAGTGAGCAGTTCTAGAACTACCCCTGGTGCCAGTGGGCTCTTCTAGAACCACTCCTAGTGTGCAGCTCTAGAGCTACCCCCTGGGGGTGCTTCTAGAACTGCACCTAGTGCCGGTGGGCAGTTCTGAAACTACCCCCGGTGGGCACTTCTAGAAGTACTCTTAGTGTGCAGTTCTAGAACCGCCCACCATGAGCAGTATTAGAACTGCACACTAGTAGAAGTTCTAGAACCACTCACGGCACCAGGGGTAGTTTCAGAACCACCCACCAGGGGTAGTTCTAGAATCGCCCACCGGCACCAGGGGAAGTTCTAAAAGCACCCACCAGGAGCAGTGTTAGAACCCCACACTAAAAGAAGTTCTAGAACTGCTCACGGCACCAGGTGTAGCTCTAGAACCGCCCACAGACACCAGGGGTAGTTCTAGAACCGCCCACCGTGAGCAGTATTAGAACTACCCCTGGTGGGCGCTACTAGAAGTACTCCTAGTGTCCAGTTCTAGAACTACCCCCAGTGCCGTGAGTGGTTCTAGAACTTCTAGTGTGCGGTTCTAATACTGCTCCTGGTGGGCGCTTTAAGACCTACCCTTGGTGGGCGGTTCTAGAAGTACTACTAGTGTGCAGTACTAGAACTACCCCTGGTGCCGGTGTGCGCTTCTAGAACTACCCCTGGTGGGCGGTTCTAGAACTACCCCCCTGGTGCCATAATCGGTTCTAGAACTTCTAGTTTGCGGTTCTAATACTGCTCCTGGTGGGCGCTTCTAGAACTACCCCTGGTGGGCAGTCCTAGTACTACCCATTGTGCTGGTGGGCACTTCTAGAACTACCACTGGTGTGCGCTTGTAGAACAACCCTTGGTGTGCAGTTCTAATACTACTCCGATGGGCGGTTCTAGAATTACCCCTGGGAACGGTGGGCGGTTCTAGAACTACACCTGGTGGGCGCTTCTAGAACCACCCCTGGTTGTCATGGTGTGCTTCTAGACCTACATCTGGCGGGCGCTTCTAGACCTACATCTGGCGGGCGCTTCTAGAACTACTCTTAGTGTGCAGTTCTAGAACTACTCTTAGTGTGCAGTTCTAGAACTACTCCAGTGCCGTGAGCGATACTAGAACTACTCCTGGTGGGCATTTCTAGAACTACACCTGGTCTGTGGGTGGTTATAGAGCTACACCTGGTGGGCGGTTATAGAACTACCCCTGGTGCATGTGAGCGGTTCTAGAGCTACCCCTGGTGGGCGCTTCTAGAACTACCCCTGGTGGGCGCTTCTACAAGTACTCCTAGTGTTCAGTTCTAGAACAACCCCTGGTGCCGTGAGCGGTTCTAGAACTTCTAGTGTGCAGTTCTAATAACGCTCCTGGTGGGCGCTTCTAGAACTACTCCTTGTGTTCGGTTGCAGTTCTAGAACTACCCCTGTTGCCGGTGGATGCTTCTAGTACTACCCATTTTGGGTGCTTCTAGAGCTACTCCTAGTGTGCAGTTCTAGAACTACTCCTGGTGCCAGTGGGCAGCTCTAGAGCTACCCATGGTGGGCGGTTCCAGTACTACCCCTGGGGGGCGGTTCTAGAACTACCCCTGTTGCCGGTGGGCGGTTCTAAAACTACCCCTTGTGGGCGGTTCTATAACTACTCCTGGTAGTTTACATCTATTCTATATTTTTCTATTTTAACTATTGTATGTACATTGGTGTGAGTGCCTGTCTCTACGGTGTCACTCTTACTTAACCGTGTATTATAGGTTTTTTAATTTCCTATTTATGCATAATTTGACAATTTTGTTTGGTTGTTCTTGATTGGTTCTTTGACATTCCTAGTTTGCCTATGGGGTCAATGCACCAAAATGAGTCATCTAGCGTCAATGAACTTTAACCACCTTCACTGCACACGTCAGTGTTGTGCTCTTCTCCCTCGCCGCCCCCCCCCCCCCCCAATAGCTGCAAAGTCCCACCTGTATACTGGGGCCCAAGACCACAAGATCATACTCT
This sequence comes from Phyllobates terribilis, assembly GCF_046119375.1. Taxonomy (NCBI): domain Eukaryota; kingdom Metazoa; phylum Chordata; class Amphibia; order Anura; family Dendrobatidae; genus Phyllobates; species Phyllobates terribilis. The sequence goes on from NW_027363046.1 coordinate 1,433,123, forward strand.
GGATCTCTAGCACTCCTGATGTCACGTGCAGGGGCCTCAGGAGCCTCCGAACACCACACTGACATCTGTCTGCTCTCCTCCACAACTGAGCAGCATCAGAAACCCAGCTAACAGACATTGCTGTCACTGCAAACACTCATTGGATTAACTGACACGATGTCAGCGAGTTGCTGAAGATCTGGATACTGCAGCCATGAGATCTGTGGCAGCATTAGGCAGATGGGACACTGCAGCTAATAGAGAGTAAGAGTGCAACAGAGATGGCCCTAAACTGCATTTAAAGGGTGTCAGGAAAACTTAGTCAGACTTTGCAGCCCTCTGGCGCTCCCTTATCCTGCTGGTCAAACACGGTATTGACCGAGGATAAGCAACAGGGAACAGCTGCTCTCATTTATGTCGACTATTGTGGCACGTGATGTGACAGGACGTATATATACCACCAGTTCAGTCTAGGAACATATATATACCTCAATCCCACCACCCTCAACCACCATATCACATAAATACACCGTATGCTGCCACCACCGATCTCTTAACAGGTGGATCGGGTACCCGTTAGGTAACATGAATTAGCAGTTGAGGAACGCATTTGCTCGACATAGGACAAGAAGAACGAAGCTGGTAAATAATAATAATTTACTTCCGAAAGTTGGCAGTGTTTACAAAACAAACAAGATATTATAAAAGACAATTTACATATATGCATAAAACAGTTATTAAAATAAAAGGGGTAAATAATAGCAAAACCTGCACCACGAGGTGATGGTCTCAGATTCTGTGGGGGGGGCGGCTCCCCGGAAATTAGGCGATTCCTCCACGCAGCGAGGAGTGCTTGCATCTGATGTCCCTGGGTTGGAATGAGCCAACATGGACGTTCTGGTTTTTAGTTAGTAGGCAAAACACTAGGACACACCCATGTTTACCTCACACGGGGGCTCTGTTTTGTGAACCCACCCAGCTGCACAAGACATAAAAATCCTTCATCTTCCATATCTTGGTATGGGGGGGGGGGCCCACATCCAAGATGGATACATCATGTTTGCCGTCACCAATATTCACAGAGATTGATATCAAATATGATATTTATATGACGTTCAGAAGCCCAGAAACCATTTCCTAGGTTTCTGGTGGTTTCCCAGTTATGAAAGATACACCATCATAACTGGAAAAAGGTGAGCATCCCAAAAATGTGGTCCATGTGTTTGTGACAGTCATGTGCATTATTAAACTCGACATTAAAAGTTTGTACAGTTACACAATAGGGCTTAGGAGGAAATCCAGTGTAGACCAGTATGCTTGCCCTGGGCTGAGGTTTACGGCGGTTATAAAAATTCCTTGTTTGGGGGAAGCAAGAGTAGAGTTCTATGGAGGTCCCTTCCAAGTGAACAGGGGGCGGAGATATAAGACATCTCTGGCTGTCCTTTCAACATTTTTAAAACTAGGACAAAAAGATGTAGTTAGTTACTTACCGGTAACGGGATTTCTCAGAGCCCATGACGGCACCACGGAGAGAGAGGGGATCCGCCCAACAAGGACAGGAAACCTACAGATAAAAGGGCGGTACCTCTCCCGCATCCGTTGTTTACAGAGCACGAGAGGACCACCAGGTTAGTAACACAAAATTTTACAATTTAAGACCTCACTAGACACACTACGTGGCTACAATAATTAACCAATAAGTGTGCGCACCCACACGTGAAGGGAGGGAATGTACGGGTGCCGTCATTGGCTCTGAGAAATCCTATTACCGGTAAGTAACTACGTCTTTCTCCTTCCCCTATGACGGCACCACGGAGAGAATTGCAGAGAAGTGACTCATTAGGGGGAGGACCACAGCTTCCAGAACCCTTCTCCCGAAAGTCAGGTCTGAAGAAGAGGTTAAGTCTATCCGGTAGTGATTAAAGAAGGTAGAGGGGGAAGACCAGGTTGCCGCTCTACATACCTGCTCTATCGTAGCACAGGCCTTCTCTGCCCAGGAGGCTGCCACCGCTCTTGTTGAGCGGGCCTTCAGTTTCTCCGGGGCAGCTTCTCCACGTGAGGAGTAAGATAATGTAATGGCCTCCCTTATCCATCTGGCCAGCGTGCCCTTAGAAGCTTTCTTCCCCTTACGAGGACCCTGAAAGCAGACCGAGAACTATCCTGCCTACACTCGTGTTGCCTCTAGATACTGGATTAGGCACCTTCTGACGTCTAGTGTATGCAGGACCCTCTCTTTTGTGTTCCTAGGGTTAGGGCAGAAAGAAGGGAGGGTGATTTCCTAGGACCTGTGAAATCTTGATGCCACTTTTGGTAGATAGGGTTATTCTGAAAACTGATCCTGCCTATCCTCCAAGATTTGTGTGAAGGGGGGGCCTGCCAATAGGGCCTGAATATCACTAACCCTACGTGCGGATGTGAGAGCTACCAAGAGTGCTGTTTTTAGGGACGCTTCTGACAGGGGTTCAAAAGGTGCCTCAGTTAGGGCTGAAAGGACCAAGTTCAAATCCCAGGGTGTAGCATTTCGGGATGGGATAGGGCGGGATCTAGCTGATGCCTTATTAAACCTAGATACCCATCTATCCCTGGCTAGGTCAAAATTATAGAGTGCTCCCAGGGCCACAACTTGAACTTTTAAGGTACTTGTGGCCAGGCCCTGCTCCAAACCCCTCTGTAAAAATTACAGGATAGCCGTCAACGGAACCTCCCCACCCAACCTAGGACCTGAGACTGAAAGGAATTTCTTCCAGGTTTTCCCGTATAGTTTGGTGGTGACTGGTTTTCTACTTTGAAGTAGTGTGGTGATCAAATTTGGGGAGAAACCTTTGTCTTTCAGAAGAGCCCTCTCAAATTCCAGGCAGTCAAGTGTAAGCTTGACACCTGAGGATGGAGGACCAGATCCTGAGAAAGAAGGTCCGGGAGAACCAATGGATCGGAGATTGACAACCTCCTCAGCCATGAAAACCATGCTCTCTTTGGCCAAAAGGGGGCTATTAGGATTACCCTCGCTTCCTCTTCTCTGATTTTCCTCAGAACAGCTGGAATCAGAGCGATCGGAGGAAAAGCGCAAGCTAGAGGGTAATTCCAAGGGATCATAAAGGCATCCACGGCTACCGGGTTCCCTTTGGGATCTAGGGAGCAAAAAGAGCGTGTTTTTTTGTTCTGATTGTTGGCAAACAGATCTATGGAGGGACGGCCCCACCTTTGTACAATCTGCCGAAAAACCGCCTGACTTAATTCCCACTCGCCCTGCTTCAACCGAGTCCGACTGCGGTGCGGTTTTCTACCCCTTTTATCTGTAGAGCAGATAGGGATTGCAAGTTCTCCTCAGCTAAGTGAAAGATGACCTCTGTCGTCTGCATTAGGGAATGGGACCGTGTACCCCCCTGGTGGTTCAGGTATGCCACTACTACTCTGTTGTCTGAGAAGACCCTCACGTGATGTCCTTGTAGTGTGTGCATGAACTCCCGGAGTGCCTGCTCTACTGCTAGGAGCTCCTTCATGTTTGAGGACCGTTTCAGGCGTTCTGTCCAGACCCCCTGAGCTACCAGGTTGTTTAGGTGGGTCCCCCAGCCCCCGGGGCTTGCATCTGTGGTCAGGATTTGCGGTGTCGGGATTGTCCAAGGAATCCCCCAGGCCAGATTGTGTATGTTCCCCCACCACTCTAGGGAAAGTGTGGTTTTTACAGATAGCGTTAACCGCCCTTCTAAACGCCCTTTTAGTGCCTTTTCTGCTTCTAGGATTTCCCACTGAAGGGTCCTAGTATGTATTTGAGCCCATTGAACGGCCAGAAAGCACGCCATCAGGGAACCTAGCAGGGACATGGCCTTCCGAAGGGACATAGACAGGTGGGATTTCGCCCGTGATATCAGGTTTAAGATTTTTTGAATTTTCCCTGAGGGGAGACGACACTCCTGAATTTTTGAATCCAGTATGACGCCTAGGTACTCCTGTATCTGGCATGGTTCTGTTTTGGACTTTTCCAGATTCAAAAGCCACCCTAAGCAAGTCAAAGAATCCATGACCTTTTCCAGATGGGATTTGCAGTCTAGGAAGGAGCTGCCTATTATCAGGAAGTCGTCTAGGTATGGGACGACCTGGGTGTTCTGCTCCCTTTAGATGAGCCATCACCTCTGCAACCACTTTGGTTAAGACCCTTGGGGCTATGGCGATGCCGAATGGGAGGGCTCTATATTGGTAGTGCTTGACCACTCCACCCATAAGAACAGCTACCCTGAGGAACTTCTGGTAGTCCTTGTGTATCGGGACGTGATAATAAGCGTCTTTTAAGTCCAGGGCAGCCATGAAACCACCAGGAAACAGCATTTTTATTGAAAATTTTATTGTTTCCATTTTGAAGGGTTCCACCTTCAACAGCTTGTTCAGCTTTTTCAGAATCACAATCGTCCTGTACTGTATGTCCCATCTGTTTTTTTCTCAGGATAGTGGAGAATAGAAGCCCAAGCCTTCCTCCCCACCCAGGACCTCCTGGAGGACTGCTTTCCCTACTAGTCCCCGGATTTTCTGCTCCAAGGCTAGTTGCTCCTCGTTTGAAGATCTTTCAGGGGTTATAATAAAGTTTCTCTGAGGGACTTTAAAGAACTGGAGTTTCAGGCCCGATTGAATTAGGGTCAGAATCCATGAGCTGTTGGACATTAGCTCCCAGGCCGGGAGAAAACTTGATAAGCCCCCCCCCCCCCCCACACCCGGGGCAAATCTTCATTGGGGGGCCTTTCTATTATCACTGGAGGGCTTGTTAAATAGGAATCCCTTGGTCTTCCTTCTCCGGTCTTCCCACCTATCCTGCTCTTTAGGGGGTTTCCTACGCATAAATCTTCTACTCCGAAAAGGCTTCCTGTAAGCAGCATTAGACGGGACAGGAAACCGTTTCTTATTATCCCCCGCTTTATCCAGGATGTCATAAAGGGCAGGCCCAAATAGAAACTCGCCCTCACAGTGGGTGGAGCACAATCTGGATTTAGTTTGTAGGTCCCCGGGCCAACATTTGAGCCAGAGGGCTCGTCTAGCCACGTTGGCAAGCCCCGCCACTCTAGCACTTAACCTGACGGAGTCCACCAAGGCGTCTGCCAGGAAGGCCGCTGCCCTTTTCATTATCAGGATGGCTTCAAGGATTGTGTCTCTGGATGTCTCCTGCCTCAGTTGTGATTCTAGCTGGTCCAACCAGACCATTAGGGATCTGGCCGTACACGTGGCAGCTATCGCCGGTTTTAACCCCCCCCAGAGGCTTCCCAGGAACCCTTTAAGAAGGTGTCTGCCTTTTTATCCATGGGGTCTTTCAAGACACCCATGTCTTCAAATGGAAGGAAGTATTTTTTTGAGGCTTTGGCTATAGCGACATCCAGTTTCGGTGCTTTCTCCCAAAAGGAGCATACGGGGTCCTCAAACGGGTACCTTCGTTTAGGGGAAAGGAAGCCCTTCCTCTCAGGTCTTTTCCACTCTTTCATAATCAGCGAATGAACATGTTCATTGAGTGGAAAAGATCTCCTTTTTTGCTGTTCTAGGCCACTAAACATGTCTTGTATGGATTTTTTGGGACGGGGATCTGTTAGACCCATGGTAGACCTGACTGCCTTGATAAGGCTGTTTCCTCAACGGGAAAACAGCTCCGACCTCCTCTAACTGTAGACGAGGAAGAGGAGGAGGAAGAGGTGGAAGTGTCCGAATCCCCGTCATCCTCAGAACTACTAGATGTGGACTCGGGGGGGGGGGGCCATATGTTTTTAGTTTTCTTTAATCTTTTGCCCTGAAAAGATTTAATAGTGTTTTCAACTTGCGACTTAATTAGGTCTCTAAGATCAGAGGCAAATCTCGGGGTTCCCTCGCATATGGTCTGCTCAATGCAGGAGCTGCAGAGTCTCTTTTCCCAAGTAGTGGGCAAGGCCTCAGTGCATAATGCACAAGTCCTATTTTTTGTTTTTCCTGTACTCTTTTTCCCTACGGGAGACAAAAGAGAGAGAGCAAGGGCCCCTAGTTACAAAGTGGACTTTCACGAAGTTCACTTACCAACCAGACGGAAGAGCAGGTACCGGTTCAGGATGTGGAGCCATCTTTGTAGCCGAAGTCCTCCTGGAAGATGCCGAGGTGGAGTCCTTGCTACGCTGCGACGATCTGCCAGAGCGCCCGCTTCCACTCCGGTCCTGGCCTTCCGGTCCCTTTTTCCATTGGGTTGGCAGTGGTGGTGGTGACTGAGGATGTAGCTGCTGCTCCTCAGGTAGGTCCTGGTCACTCATTGTTAGTTTTTTTTTTTTTTTTTTTTCCACACAGCATGCCAGAGCCCAGAAGAGCAAATACTGGCGTCCTCTGCTGTGTTTTAAGTGCCTGTAGTGACCTGGTCCCCCCTTGCTCCCCCGCACCCGTGGGGGAAAGCCCTCACCTGCACAGACTGGTTACCCAGTCATGCATTGCAGCGCCGCGTCATCCGGGGGAAATTGCGCAGTGAACCCGGAAGCTTAAATGCATGTTGCCGAGCAGCGTGCGTTCTCACCTCTGCAACCAGGGGGGTCTAGCACAGTCCTGGCGGCCTCCTCTTCATCCAGACCCCCCCTCCGCAGACCCTAAAGGCCCACTGACCTCAGCAGTGGCGCTTCAGGACACCGCACCAGCCGAGGCAGGGGGACCCCCGCTGCCTGGATTGGACTGGCCGGGCCTGGCATCCCACGACGTCCATCTTCTGGCACCCCGCAGGTATGCCTCCTCCGGACTGTAGGGTCCCGTCAAGGACAGGAAACCAACTGATGCGGGAGAGAGGAACCGCCCTTTTATCTGTAGGTTTCCTGTCCTTGAAGGGCGGATCCCCTCTCTCTCCGTGGTGCCGTCATGGGTGAAGGAGAAATACATTTTGCCTGACAAAGGGAATGTCACCAGGTTTATTGCCACCTGATCTGAGCACAGCACAACGTGGGGACAAAGATCCACAATTCCAGCGACATGTTGCTTTCTGGGCTGACTGCTGTAGTTTTGATAAGTGATCCTCCACCAGCAGGAGACTGCCACAAGAGGACTAGTAAAGCTGCTGCCATGTAGTCCAACCCTGTCCCCACAACTGATGAATAGCTCTGTACAGTGTGCATTGGTAGCTTTCTGCCTATCAGTGGTGTGGGTGGGGTTATACAGAGCCGAGCATTCAGAGAATTTGTAGATCTGCAGCAGACACATTTACTCTGAACTGCACCAAGTGATCCATCACTGGAATCAGGGTCTCTGCCCCTAAATCACCCTGCTCTCAGATGGGGCAGCAAAATCCTGGTGACAAATTCAGTAACCCCATCCAGCTTCAGGTGCAAGTATTAGAATTGATTCTGATGCTCAAAATTAAATGTAAAGGCCAGTGGCTAATGGCAGGCAATAGGTACAGCAAAGTGTGGAAAAGTTACCTGCAGGATTGTAGGGAACAAACTTCTCAATGTCGGGGTACTGCAGCTCATCTGTCTTATCAGAAGTGCCAGAAACCTAGTGGGTAACAGGAACCAGGTCACAAGCTTCATTTATCCAGGGTTTACCATTAGGTTCTCCATATATGATCTAAAATGGAGTCAGCCAAGTCCTTGTGGCATAGCTGTGGCCTGGCCATACACTGTTTGGCTAGCAGCCATCTCTCCCAACATACAGATGAGCTCTCATGTGTTCTGTGGGGAGGAGGGTAATCTGCTGCCTCTAAGCAATTTGTGCCTAGAGAACAAGGAGCGGGTATTTGAAATGAACATTTGTTAGGTGAGGAGACCCCCATACACATTACACAGCTAGATTAGCCAGATATTAGCCCACTTTAATCCAACAGAAAACAATGGGACTTGTAATTGTGGCGCCCCTGAGGGTTCAGTCGCCACAGAGGTACTGCACCTCACCCAGAGGTGTGGTGTCCCCTTCTCTCAGGTAAGGAGGGAGTGCTGCAGAGAACCCCAACACCCGCATTCAACACCACACTGCTCCAGGCCGGCTGGAGGAACAACATGCATGAGCACAACTGCTGAGCCCTGTCCCTGGCTGGAGTAGGAGGAACCCAGAGGTAGGGGGAACCAGTAGTGGGTGTGGGTGGAGGAAATAGTTTAAGGGAGCACTATAGTAGTAGGTATATAAAGGGGAGCCATTTTAGGGTGGCAGGAGAGTTCGGTAGAGGAGTCAGTGGAGAACAGTCAGGGAGCAGAGTCTCTTTAGGTGCTCTGCTCCTCAAGCAGGGCCCGGTGCTAGAGGCTCAGGAGGGGAGCAGAGGAGTAGGCTCCGATCTAAGGAAGGGGTCCTAGGGGGTACGGGCGAGTGCAGGACAGCACCCGTACGCCCTGCATCTGTCAGAAGACAGAGGGATCGTAGGCCGCAGGAAGGGGACCGGCCCCTGGTCCAGCCGTGTAACTCCAGGTCTCGGCTGGGAAAACCGGAGCTTCTGGCTTGTATAGTAAGTTGCCGAAGCATCATTCTAATCCTCGTGAGGGTCAAGCAGGTCCAGGAACTCCAACGTACAGGAGGGGCTTCAGAGCACCCGAACGGGATTGAGAGTGGGAAAGAGCAGGGCAGGAGTGAGAAAGCTAGACAGTCTTCACGCTGGGTCTAGGAACACAAGAAAGAGGGGTTGTCAGGTGCTCCTAATCTACCTGAGGAAGTGCTGAACCTCTGCCTGGTGAACGCAGTGCGACGTGGGAGGCCGACAACTGTACAGTGCACCAATGGAACTGTCATAAGAACTGTGAGTAAAGACTCGGATGACTGCACCGCACTGCCTCCGTCCATTCTTTATCTGCGCCATCTTTCCCTCCCTGCACTACAACGCCCAGCGCAACTTTCACCAGCTTATACTGCCGTGGAGCAAGCTCTACCTGTGGAGAGCCACACCATCCCTGCTGCCATAACACCAGCTCCAGAGGACTGCTCCACAGCGGCGGCTCCCTTTGGCCGCATTTCACATGTGGCGTCACAAACACTTTCCCCAGATCCCCCAATATCTTCCCCTTTTAACTGACTGCCCTGGGTCACAGACCGGGCCAGCCACGGTGATATCCCCTATACCGGCATCCATAGGCCCGGCTGCCGAGTACCCCACGGCCCAGGGGGCGCATCATAATAGTAGAAAATGCCATGTGATCTTCTTGCCGATGTTTCCTATGGCATTTTAGGATTATGTAGCTACAAGGCCGCACTTAGAATATTGTGCACAGTTCTGGGCTCTGGTGCTCAGGAAAGACATATTGGAGCTAGAGAGGGTACAAAGGAGGGCGACTAAGGTAATAAAGGGAATGGAGGGACTAGAATACCCAGAGAGGTTGTCAAAATTAGGCCTATTTACATTGGAAAAGAGAAGGCTTAGGGGAGACCTCATAAACATGTATAAATACATCAGGGGGCTGTACAGAGATCTCTCCCATGACCTGTTTATACCAAGGATGGTGACAAAGACGAGGGGGCACACTATGCGTCTGGAGGAAAGGAGGTTCCTGCACCAGCATAGAAGGGGATTCTTTACGGTCAGAGCCGTGAGACTCTGGAACTCTCTGGGAGAGGAAGTGGTGATGTCCAACTCACTTAATGAGTTCAAGAGAGGCCTGGACGCCTTTCTTGAGAACAATAAAATTACATCTTATGCTTAGTGATAGTTAATTAATCCAGGGATTTAATCTAACTGCCAGATTGATGTCGGGAAGTGAATTTTTCGTCAATGATGTAAATTGGCCTATACCGCATGGTATAGGAATAGCGGAATAGCTGCAGTGCACAAGAAATAGGCTGAACTGGATGGACGCTTGTCTTTTTTCGGCCTTATAAACTATGTAACTATGTAAAGTCTGTACATCAGTACAGGGCAGAACACAAGAGCGGTGTATGATCCGAGCTGCGGTAATACATTATACCTGTATAACAATTGGCGCAGGCTTTGGCACTTTCCGGTCTCCTTTCAGAGGCTGCCCGTTCTTCTGGGTCATTACTTGCTTGTTGACATTTCCTAGAGCTTTTCTTGATGTTTTCCCACATGATACAGAACTGCGCACTTTGTCCTGGTGGCTTTTGACAAGTGACTTTCCTTTAGGGAAATATAGATCATGTGAGGATGGTTCCTGAGCCAACCATGTGGAGCATTAATGGGCATGAAAGTGAAAGATTGCCAACACCAAAGCTGCAGAGGCAAAAGTCTTCCAATACACAAGGAACAGAATTATGCCCACCTGGATGTCAGGTGTACTAGTAATCCCAGCACCCAACCCTCATGCCCAAAAGGACTACGTCATTTCTGCACTAAAAGTATTTCACGTGTCAAAACCCCACTGAAGTGGCACTTTAACCCCTTAACAACATGATTTGCAGTTACATCATATGCCAGCTCTGACTTCTTGCCTGGAAGATGATGCCTGTGATATTTAGCCATCATCTGCCTTTAATAGCCACATGTAGAGCAGAGCTCCACCTGTTAGAGATGGACAGCAGCATTAACAGCGAACTGAGAAGGGAGTCATGCCATGTGCCCATCTGTGCCCCTGTAACACGATCGTGGGAAGCCATCACTGCCAGGAAGGAGTCTGCTGAAAAGACCCATGCCTGTCATGACAGATCTGTGAGTGCTGGCTATATACTGCAGTATTGCTGTACATAACACAAGAAACCAGATGATTGCATGTTCAAGTCCCCTAAGGCTATGTGCCCACGATGCAGAAATGCTCCGGATTTTTCCTGAGCGTTTCTGCATCTCCCCTGGAAGACAAAACGCATGCGGATTGTACATGCGTTTTTCCTGCCAGGGACATGCGGATGTGAAGAGTTCTTCACATGCATTTCCACATGTGGGTTTTCAAGCGCTTTCCAAGCGATTTTAGCATCACTTAGAAAGTGCTTGTCAACTTCGTCACCGGCATGGATTTATATAGTGTGACCCGAGAGAATGTCAAAAAATAAATCTATACTTACCATCCGATGGCCCCCGGAGTCTTGCTTCACTCAGTGCTGACTGCCGGCAGATCGCGGTACACTGCGCTGAAGGACCTGCCGACGTCAGCGTTGTGTGACCCGTCACATGAATATGACGTCAGCGCAGGTCCTTCAGTCCATCGCGATTTGCCGGCATGAGGAGGAGCGCAGCGGGGGCTGCCAGAAGGTAAGTATCATATTTATTTTTTATTTTATTCTTTTTTTCACAGTTTCTATGGTACCTGGGTCTGGAGGAGAGTCTCCTCTCCTCTACACCTGGGTACCATCCGCACATTGGAACACGTGGATTGCGCATCTACATATACAGTGATGCGTAGTCCATGTGACGCACCCCCTGGGCCATATTCTTTAGGGGAATATCCGGAGCCGGATCAGATGGGAGTTGTAGTCGCCGAGTGGCTGTGACCCGGTCCGTGCCCAGGGTGTCAAGCTCAGTTGTATGTGGCAGTCCTACAGATGTTATTAAGTTCTTTATTGTCGACTACGCCACCCGTTGTATTGCGGTCACTATGGCCGCCGCTGCAGCAGGGTCCGCTGAGGCTGATGGTGTTGGTGCAGCTTTTGGTAGTATAACCCCCAACGGGTGGGGTATAGCCTCAGGGGGTCAGGTGCAGAGGATGGGGGTTGTGGTGGTGCAGCGTAGATGTTAAGTGAAGACAGAGTCGGGTTGTGCAGTTTAGGGTATTTACTCACTGCTGATGCTCCGGTCACTCCAGCTTCAAGTGACCACCCGAGCCGTGCTGCGTCCACCAGGTCCTGGGTTCAGCCAACCCCCAAGCAAGTCCGGAGCGTGACCCTGAGCTCTCCTTCTGTCCTTTCCTCTGGCCGTCCCCACTAGTGATCCACCTAGGTCCAGCTCCCTCGGGCCTTCTGTTGGGAGACCCTTGGCCTTGGGTTCCCTGACCCTCCACGTGGTTTGCCTTCGGGGTGGATGTAGTGGGTGGCCGTGGCAGACGCTGCCCACGGCCTCCGGTCTCTGGCTAGGGTGTGTTTTTGCCCCCACCAGTTTGGGATCCGGTACCCTATTGCCGACTCTTCACCCGGGGATTGAATTTGGGTTCTCAGAGTCCTTTCTTGTTCCCCCTCTGGGTCTTTCCTTCACCTCTCTCTCTCTCTCTGGGGCTGCTCTGCTCCTCTGCAAAGACTGGCTGACTGACTCTGGCAGACTGACCCTGATCTAAGATGGTGCCCACCTTATATACTCCCTCTATGTGTGAGCTCAGGTGACCAGCACCCAATGAGCTCCTATCTTTACCCAGGCTGCTCCCCCTATCTGCCCCTACACTACTTGGGATGTTCCACCCCCCTCCCACTCCAGCCAGGAACAGACTCGGTCGTACCTGCACATTTCTAAGTGGGAGTACCGTCGGCCTGCCCCTCGGAAATGGGATGTGTGTAGTGCATGCAGCCTACCGAGCTCAGGTCCACACTCCATCCTTACCCGGGAGTGGAATATCTCACCTCTGGTTTAAGGTGCAATACCCCTGTAGCAGCCGAATCCTCAGGGTGCTACACATGCGTTCTAATGCAAGTCAATGGCAGCGAAAACGCAGCACTTCCGCAAAATAATTGGTAGTGCTGTTTTTTTTTCCCGCAATGATAATCTGCAGCGGAAATTTCCACAGCATGTGCACAGCACAAGCGGATTATCATTGGGGAAGATGGCAGGCCTTCTACCATGCGTTTTTAAGCGTTTCTGCAGCGTTTTTGCCGCTGCGGAAACGCTTAACCGCTTCCCGACCGCCCACTGTACATAAACGTCCACGCTGCCTGGGCTCTGCGCAGCACGGACGTTTAAAAACGGTGGGTGGTCTCGCAGCGCTCTGGTCCCCCAGGGTCCTTCAAGAGCGGTGCAGAGCGATATCTGTGACAGGGAACATCATCGGGACCTGATTGGATCAGGTCCCAGTGATGTTAACCCTTTGCTGTCTTCTATATGCCGCGATCTATAGTGATCGCGGCATATAGAAGACAGCAGGAGGAGAGGGGGTGATATACTTACCTCTCCGAAGACCCCTGATACCTTCCAGGACCTTGGGTTGCTATGTCAGCTGGAGGTCACATGACCGCCTCCAGCTCTGCCATATATGGTGTCCTGCCAGGGTCAGCCTGCAGCTGAAGCCTGGCAGGACACACTGACTGTGTGAAGATCTCATGTAATGTAATACATGTCTATTACACTACATGAGATCAGCATCAGAAAAATAAAAATTATTGTCCCATACAGGGACTAAGTAAAAATGTAAAAAAAAAATGTTTTGAAACTGTTAAAAAAAAAAATACAAAATAAATTAAAATAAATAAAATATTAAACCGATAAATCCGTATATTTATGCAAAAATAAAAAAAGTACACATATTTGGTATCGCCGCGTCCGAAACAACCTGAGCTATAAAACTGTCACACTAACAACTTCTGTGCACACCGTAATAAAAATAAATAAAAAACGGAGCAAAAAACTATGCTTTTTCCTCATATCGCCAAACAAAAAGTGGAAAAAAATGCAATCAAAAAGCAAAATGGAAATAAAAATGGCACCGCTGAAAAAGTCATCTTGTTCCGCAAAAAAAAAGCTGCCATACAGCTCCATCAGCCGAAAAATAAAAAAAAGTTATAGCGCTCAGAATAAAGCAATGCAAAAAAAATATTTTTTCTATAAAATTGTTTTATTCTATAAAAGCGCCAAAACATAAAAAAATATATACAGTAAGTGTAGTATCGCTGTAAACGTACTGACCCGAAGAATAACGCTGCCTGATCACTTTTACCACACGCAGAACGGCATAAAAAAAAACTCAAAAAACAATTCCTGAATTGTTGGTTTTTGTTAATTTTACCTCCCAAAAAACGGAATAGAAAGCGATCAAAAAAATGTCACGTACCCAAAAATGGTACCAATAAAAATGTCAACTCGGCCCGCAAAAAACAAGCCGTCACATGACTGTCGGCCGAAATATGGAAAAATTATAGCTCTCAAAATATGGTGATGCAAAAACTAGATTTTACAAAAAAAAAAAAGCATCTTCGTGTGTGACAGCTGTCAATCATAAAAACCCGATATGAATCTGGTATCTCTGTAATCGCACCGACCTGAAGAATAAAGTAATCTCATCACTTATACCGCAGGAGAAACGGCGTAAAAAATAAATAAAACCAATTCTTCACCTGCTACTGATTTGTTTATTATGTCTCCCAAAGATCGCAGTAAGGCTCTGCCCACATTTATCCTGCGCTCTGCGCTGAGCACTTACACCAGAGTTTCCGTGTAAATCTCTGAAATACGTGATTCAGACGGAACCCATGACGGAAGATTCCCTGTAATGAGGCCGATATAGGCCACTGTGGATGCCGTCTGGCCTGGGATCCCACAGTGTCAGTTTTTTTAGGCGTGCATAAAAGTGCGGTTGGCCACAGTTTTGTGTACTAATGAAAAAAAGGACACCGCTAAACAGAGGCCAGACGGAGTCCAGAGTAACTCTGCTGCCTCATTATAGTGAATGGATCCTGCAGGGGGTTCATCTGAATTACATCACTTGGAAATTTAGATGGAAACCCCGATGTAAGTGCTCAGCCTAGAGCGCCGGATAAATGTTACGTAAAATGTTCCCAATAAAAGCTTCAACTCAGTCCTCAAAAAAAGCTAGTCCCCACTCAGGTCCGTCAGCTGTTAAAAATATAAGGGACTTCCAAGTTACTGGTAGCAGAAAGGCTCTGGAAAAGCAAAATGGCCCTTGCCCCCGAAAAGAAATTCAGAAAATGTTGTGCTCCCAAATTCAAATGCCTATTCTACAATAATTTGTTCTCCAATTGTCAAATAGCACTCCGTCCCCCCAGATCTCGCCGTATGGCTGAGCGGTACGATACAGCCACATATGGGGTATTGACACTTTTAGAAGAAATTGTGTGACACATTTCGGCACCATTTTTACCCATTGCCCTGTGTGAAAATGTAAAATCTGAGGGTAAAACATTTTTTTGTGGTAAAAATATAATTATGCTTTTTTCACTGCCCAATGGTATAAATTTAAAAATTGAAAAATACTCACTACTTCCCTAGATGAATTCCTTGAGAGATGTAGTTTACAAAATGGGGTCACTTGTGGGGGTTTCTGCTGTTTCGGCATGTCAGCGACTCTTCAAATGTGACATGGTGTCTGCTGCCTATCCCAGCCAACATAGCGCTTCTTTCTCTTCTGAACCCTGCCGTACACCAAAGCAGTGGTTTTCCCCCACATATGGGGTATCCGCGTACTCAGGAGAAATTGCACAACAAATTTCATGGTGCAATTTATCCTATTACCCTTATGATCATACAAAATTAGGGAATGAAAAACATTTTTTGTGGGAAAATGTGAAAATTTTATTTTTATGGCTCAATATTATAAACTTCTGTGAAGCACTTGGGGGTGCAAGGTGCTCAACACACATCTAGATAAGTTCCCTAAGGGGTCTAGTTTCCAAAATGGTGTCACTTGTGGGGGGTTTCAACTGTTTAGGCACATTAGGGGCTCCCCAAATGCAACATGGCGTCTGCTAATTATTCAAACAAATTTTACATTCAAAAATTCAAATGGCGCTCCTTCCCTTTCGAACCCTGCAGTGCGCCCAAACAGTGGTTTGCCTCCACAAATGGGGTATCAGTGCGCTCAAGAGAAATTGCACAAAAAATTTTGGGGTCCATTTTTTCCTGTCACCCCTGTAAAAATAAAAAAAAATTGGGTCTAAAGTAACATTTTTGTGAAAAAAGTTAAATGTTCATTTTTTTCTTCCACATTCCAAAAATTCCTGTGAAGCACCTGAAGGTTTAATAAAGTTCTTGAATGTGGTTTTGAGCACCTTGAGGGGTGCAGTGTTTAGAATGGTGTCACTTTTGGGTATTTTCTGTCATAAAGACCCCTGAAAGTGACTTCAAATATGATGTGGTCCCTAAAAAAATGTTTTTGTTAATTGTTGGAAAAATGAGAAATCGCTGGTCAACTTTTAACCCTTATAGCTCCCTAACAAAAAAAAATTTTGGTTCCAAAATGGTGCTGATGTAAAGTAGACATGTGGGAAATGTTATTTATTAACTATTTTGTGTGACATATCTCTGATTTAAGGGCATAAAAATTCAAAGTTTGAAAATTGCAAAATTTTGGCCAAATTTCCGATTTTTTCACAAATAAACGCAAGTGATATCGAAGAAATTTTACCACTATCATGAAGTACAATATGTCACGAAAAAAGAATCTCAGAATCAGGGGGATCCGTTGAAGCGTTCCAGAGTAATTACTTCATAAACTGACAGTGGTCAGAATTGTAAAAATTGGCCCGGGCACGAAAGCAAAAACAGGCTCTGGAGCGAAGTGGTTAAACAACTAATCGTGGGCACACAGCCTAAGGGGACAAAAAGGAAAAAGTTTAATCTGAACATTCAAATCACTCCTGCCCCTCTATGACCCATTTTAAAATAAAACATATGGGCGTTACTTCTGTAAAAGTCCAATCAAAATATAAAAATAATTAACCTGATCAGTGAACGGCATAAAAACAAAAACCCTCATATGGCTGTATAGACAGAAAAATAAAGCTACTGCTCTTAGAAGAATAAGAAAAATGCAGAGACGGGAAATAACATTGTCAAGAAGGGGTTAAATTCTGCCACTTCTATAGAAAATTGAACCCATTTTGCTGACTGCCTTCAATGGCAGCCAAATAAGGCAGAGGGTTAGAGGAATACCGACCTTATATTGTAGACTTCTAGGATGCTTAAGAAGTGGACATTCCCTTTAAGCTACATTGTGCAGACAAAGCCATGGCAGTGTAGAAGGCCGACAAGATCTCAGTGGAAAGGCTGCAGGTTTGCGTCTGCATTAGGCAAGTTATAGAGGTAGAAGTGTTGGGACCTTGTTGCTGTGCAGGTAGAATCTGGAGCCTCGGCAGCGTCCTGCGGAGCCCATACTACAGGGAGGAGGAGCAGCGCCATGTGTAGTAATCTGAGCAGGATAGTCAGTGTTCAGCCAGCACTGATGGAGACTGACACCCCAACTCATTACCCAATACATGACCGGCTTAAAGAACCTCTCCCATCAGAGCTTATCCTCTTACTATATTGTAATCAGATTATACAGCACTGCACTTACAGCTGCTCATTATACCTTTCTACTGGGCTAATTATTCTCTTTTCTCTGCTCTATGTAGAATTAGCTGGGTCCCCTCCTGACCCAGCCGCTCTCATCCCCCCTGCCAGGGACTTTTGCAGGGACTTATGACTCCTACAAGGAAAACTGACCTCCTGTTTCTACATACAGCTTATAAATATTAGCAAAAATGTCCAATCACATTGTACATATAACGACATCCAAAAATGTGTGTGTCCAATGGACATTCCACACGGACAGTGTAGAGCAGGGGTGTCACTCGGCTGGGTATATGGGCCGCATATGGAAAAAAATAGATTTTGGGGGGCCGCATTCTTTGCAGGTCAAAGTGACATTTTTAGTGATGCCATTTTTTTTGTATACACCGTCTGAACATTTTTGCGGTGTTTATTTTATTTTTTTGTAGCTTGGGTCGTTACGGATGTGGCGATAATAAATGTGCACTTTTTGTGTTTACTTTAGTTTATATATAAAACAGCATTTTTAGTGGCAAAATATTTTTTCTTGCTTTATTTTTACAATTTTGTTTCCCTCTTTTGGCCACATAGAGTAATATTGTTTCAGAATTAGCACCATATATAGTAATTCTGTCAAACATCTAGTAATGTGCCCCATCCTGGTGGTCCCCACCTTGCAGTAATGTGCCCCATCCTGGTGGTCCCCACCTTGCAGTAATGTGCCCCATCCTGGTGGTCCCCACCTTGCAGTAATGTGCCCCATCCTGGTGGTCCCCACCTTGCAGTAATGTGCCCCATCCTGGTGGTCCCCACCTTGCAGTAATGTGCCCCATCCTGGTGGTCCCCACCTTGCAGTAATGTGCCCCATCCTGGTGGTCCCCACCTTGCAGTAATGTGCCCCATCCTGGTGGTCCCCATCTTGTATTAATATGCTCCAATTTTGGTGGTCCCCTTCTTGTAGTAATATGCCCCATCCTGGTGGTCCCCATCTTGCAGCAATGGGCCCCATCCAGGTCCCCTTCTGGTAGAATTGTCCTCTGCGATTAAGAAAAAAATAAAAAAAAGATTCCTCTCACCTGTCCTCCATTCCCTCTGCGTCCTTTGTGCACATGTGGCCCGCTGGCACAGACCCTTTGACGATCCGACCTGGTCCAGGAGGAGCAGCTGACAGCAGCGTTGCATCGACGTGCAGATACCAGCTCTCTGCACAGCATTTCCAATGCCAGCCGCCAGCCAATCAGAGGCCAGCAGCTGACATCTGCGCATGGTAGTGACGTCAAGAGGTCTCTGCCTGCGGGCCGAATAAAGGAGCCTCAGGGGCCTCATGCAGCCCTCTGGCCACGTGTTTGAGACCTCTGGTGTAGACTGTTATGTAAAAGAATGGGAAGCCACTAGGTGGCAGCACAACGTCACATAACAGGATTTTTTATCCAGATGGCTGTGAATCTACTAGTCATTAGTAGTGTTGAGCATTCCGATACTGAAATATCGGGTATCGGCCGATATTCACTGTATCGGAATTCCGATACTTAATTCCGATACTTTTATAATATCGAATACCGGAATCGGAAGTTCCCATAATGCCTGCGCTCTGCAGTGTCTCTGAAGGATGACAAGCTGGATGGCAGCGCTCAGCTGCGATCCAGCTTGTCATCAGAATGCCATCCCAGCGTGGGAGAATTCTCCTGATTGTTTAAAAGCCGGCGCGCGGTAAAAAGCCGCCGGCTTTTAAACAATCACGCAGCCCCATACTGCTTCCCCGCAGCCTCCCACCCCGATCCTCCGCTCCCCTCGCCACCTCCCATCCCGATCGTAAATTAGGACCGGGCGGGGAGCGCAGCACCAAGGAGCGAAGGACCCGGGCGGGGAAGCCGGCAGTGAAAAGACTTCACCGCCGGCTTTCCCGTTCTGTGCTGCGCTTTCCCGCCGGTTATTTCAAATGAACAGCTGAGGTATCAGGTGATGCTGATCAGCTGTTCATTTGAAGTAGCCGCGGTGCCCTCAGAGGGTTCATGTGAGTTCATGCTTGACTGCATGAACTCACATCAACTTTCCCACGGCCGCACAGGTCAGCCTCACCTCCCGGACCCGTCATGATTAGTGTGTGCGGGGTGTGTGTGTGTGCGGGGTGTGTGTGCGGGTGTGTGTGCGGGGTGTGTGTGTGTGCGGGTGTGTGTGCGGGGTGTGTGTGTGTGCGGGTGTGTGTGCGGGTGTGTGTGCGGGCAGACATAGGCCGATGTGACACTACTACTCCCATCGGCCTATGTCTGTCCCCCGTCCACTCCTGCCAGCAGGATCAGCTCGATGGGAGCAGTAGTTCCCATCAGCCTGATCCTGCTATTTAAATTGCCCTACTGTGTCCCCAATAAATGTTAAATACATGTCATTGGTGGCCAGTGGTTACCTAAAAGAAATTAGTTCATACATTACCTGTCCCCGCCGATCGCCACCTAAAATAAAGTAAAAAATAAAAAACTACACCTATACTCACCTAGACACCTAATTCCCCGAAGCCATCGATCTCCTGTAATAAAATATAAAATAATAAACCACAACCTTATCCTTACCCCTCCGTAGTAGTCCACGAGTGTCCCACGAAGATCTCCAGTTCAGAGCAGCCACATAGAATGTGACCGCTCTGAACCGCTGCCGCCGCTAGAATGACGGGGCCTTAAGGGTTCACCGGAGTTCAGGCAGCGCTGCTCCGGTTAGCTCCTTTACGGCACTGCTGTATCGTGAGAAATTCCCACGGTACAGCACTGCCGTAAAGGAGGTCTCCGGAGCTGCGCTGCCTGAATGCACTCCGGTGACCTCAGTCAGTGGCTCCCGCTGCCGGGAGCGGACGTGTTCCCGGCAGCGTGAGCTTACAGCAGCCATGCACAGCTGTCACCATCTCCAGATGTGACAGCTGTGCATGGGAGATCAGCGCAGGAACGTGGACAGGTAACTATTTTTTTTTTAGTAAACTAAGAATTAAATAAAATGGTGTTTTATTTCAAATAAATTATTTTTTTCTGGGTGTAGTGTGTTTTTTCTTTTTAACACTTTGTAGGTTAGTAATGGGGGTGTCATATAGACGGCCATCATTACTAACCTGGGCTTCATGGCAGCTGGCGCTGACATGAACCCCACCACTATTACCCCCTGCCACCGCACCAGGGCAGCGTGGAAGAGCGAGGCTAAGTGCCAGAATTGGCGCATCCTATGGATGCGCCATTTCTGGGGCGGCTGACGGCTGGTGTTTCTAGCCTGGGAGGGGGCCAATATTCATGGCACCCTTCCTGAGCTATTAATATCAGCCCCCAGCTGTCTGCCTAGCCTTTGCTAGCTATTAAAATAGAGGGGACCCCACGTCATTTTTTTTTGGGGGGTCCCCCATTTTAATAGCTAGTAAAGGCTAGGTATTCAGCTGGGGGCTGATATTAGTAGCCTGGGAAGCTCCGTGGGTTTTACCCCCTTCCCAGGCTTCAAACATCTGCCCCAGCCGTCTGCTTAACCTCCGCTAGAGACTAAAATTATGGGGGATCCCACGCCATTTTTTTTTTAAATAAATCCTTTATTTTAACACTAAATGACATTTGAGGACTTAATAAAGATGCAGTCCCTAAATTATTATTTATTTTTTAATAAATTTTTCCCAAAACTTTTGACGTGGGCTTCGCCATATTTTTGTATGCCAGCCAGGTACAGCATCCAGCTTCTATGAACGCGCCATTTTCCGGGGCGGCCGCGGACTGCAATTTTCAGCGGGGGGGGGGGGGGGAGGGCAAAAAGCTTGGGCCTCCCTGCGCTGCAGATTCCATCCCCCAGCTGCCTAGTTGTACCTGGCTGGACACAAAAATAGGGAGAAGCTCCACGTTTTTTTTTTTTTAATTATTTCATGAAATTCATGGAATAATTAAGAAAAAAAGGGCTTCCCTATATTGTTGTGTCCGGCTAGGTACAAATAGGCAGCTGGTGGTTGGGGGCAGCCCGTTCCTGCCTGCTGTACCTGGCTGGACACAAATATAGTGTGAAGCCCCACGTCAATTTTTTTTTAATTATTTCAGGAAATTCATGAAATAATTAAAAAAAAATTATGTGGGGCTTCGCCCTATAATTGTGTCCAGCCAGGTACAGCAGGCAGGAACGGGCTGCCCCCAACCACCAGCTGCCTATTTGTACCTAGCCGGACACAACAATATAGGGAAGCCCTTTTTTTCTTAATTATTCCATGAATTTCATGAAATAATTAAAAAAAAAAATGTGTGGCGCTTCGCCCTATTTTTGTGTCCAGCCAGGTACAACTAGGCAGCTGGGGGCTGGAATCTGCAGCGCAGGGAGACCCAAGCTTTCTGGGTCCCACCCGCTGCAAATTGCAGTCCGCAGCTGCCCCGGAAAATGGCGCGTTCATAGAAGCGCCATCTTCTGGCGCTGTACCCAACTCATCCAGGGCCCTGGTGCGGTGGCTCACTGGGTAATAAAGGGGTTAAGGCCAGCTTGGCATTATCAGCTGGCCCTAAGCCCGAAATTCATGGGGTCACGCCAATATTAGACATGACCGCCATGAATTTCTAGTAAAGTATTTAAAAAAAACACAAACACCCAGAAAAAAGTCCTTTAATTGAAATAAAGACACAATTCTTTATTGTTCTAAATTAAACCATACTTACCGCCACACCCATTCCAGCTGAAGCCAACGATCTCCTGCAATAAAAGTAAAATAATAAAGCAACCTCATCCTTACCTTTCCATGGTTCCCAGGACAGCTTCAGCTCTGCTACATCGAGATGACAGGCTGGACCGCAGCAGAACGCTGCCATCCAGCCTGTCATCCCGCGGACACTGAGAAGCGCAGGCATGCTTGTCACTGACAGCGTGGGAAAATTCTCACGCTGAAGCGCTGAGTGCAGGAGAATTCTCCCACGCTGTCAGTGACGTACATGAGGTGAGCCGAGTTCATTGTCGGCTCATCTGGATGCCGTCACAGCCAGACACTGAGGAGTGGAAGTATGCCTGCGCTTCTCAGTGTCTGCGGGATGACAGGCTGGATGGCAGCGTTCTGCTGCGGTCCAGCCTGTCATCTCGATGTAGCAGAGCTGGAGCCGTCGTGGGAGCCATGGAAAGGTAAGGATGAGGTTGCTTTATTATTTTTCTTTTATTGCAGGAGATCGTTGGCTTCAGCTGGAATGGGCGTGATGGTAAGTATGGTTTAATTTAGAACAATAAAGAATTGTGTGTTTATTTCAATTAAAGGACTTTTTTCTGGGTGTTGTGTTTTTTTTAAATACTTTACTAGAAATTCATGGTGGTCATGTCTAATATTGGCGTGACCCCATGAATTTCGGGCTTAGGGCCAGCTGATAATGCCAAGCTGGCCTTAACCCCTTTATTACCCAGTGAGCCACCGCATCAGGGCCCTGGATGAGTTGGGTACAGCGCCAGAAGATGGCGCTTCTATGAACGCGCCATTTTCCGGGGCGGCTGCGGACTGCAATTTGCAGCGGGTGGGGCCCAGAAAGCTTGGGCCTCCCTGCGCTGCAGATTCCAGCCCCCAGCTGCCTAGTTGTACCTGGCTGGACACAAAAATAGGGCGAAGCTCCACGTTTTTTTTTTTTAAATTCATGAAATTCATGGAATAATTCAGAAAAAAAGGGCTTCCCTATATTGTTGTGTCCGGCTAGGTACAAATAGGCTGCTGGTGGTTGGGGGCAGCCCGTTCCTGCCTGCTGTACCTGACTGGACACAAATATAGGGCGAAGCCCCACATCAATTTTTTTAAATTATTTCATGAATTTCCTGAAATGATTTAAAAAAAATTGACGTGGGGCTTCGCACTATATTTGTGTCCAGCCAGGTACAGCAGGCAGGAACGGGCTGCCCCCAACCACCAGCTGCCTATTTGTACCTGGTTGGACACAACAATATAGGGAAGCCCTTTTTTTCTTAATTATTTCATGAATTTCATGAAATAATTAAAAAAAAAAAATACGTGAAGCTTCTCCCTATTTTTGTGTCCAGCCAGGTACAACTAGGCAGCTGGGGGATGGAATCTGCAGCGCAGGGAGGCCCAAGCTTTCTGCCCCCCCCCCCCCCCCCGCTGAAAATTGCAGTGCGCAGCCACCCCGGAAAATGGCGCGTTCATAGAAGCTGGATGCTGTACCTGGCTGGCATACAAAAATATGGCGAAGCCCACGTCAAAAGTTTTGGGAAAAATTAATTAAAAAATAAATAATAATTTAGGGACTGCATCTTTATTAACTCCTCAAATGTCATTTAGTGTTAAAATAAAGGACTTATTTTAAAAAAAATTGACGTGGGGCTTCGCCCTATATTTGTGTCCAGCCAGGTACAGCAGGCAGGAACAGGCTGCCCCCAACCACCAGCTGCCTATTTGTACCTGGCCGGACACAACAATATAGGGAAGCCCTTTTTTAAAAAAATTATTTCATGAAATAATTTAAAAAAAATTGACGTGGGGCTTCGCACTATATTTGTGTCCAGCCAGGTACAGCAGGCAGGAATGGGCTGCCCCCAACCACCAGCTGCCTATTTGTACCTGGTTGGACACAACAATATAGGGAAGCCCTTTTTTTCTTAATTATTCCATGAATTTCATGAAATAATTTAAAAAAAAAATGCGTGGGGCTTCGCCCTATTTTTGTGCCCAGCCAGATACAACTAGGCAGCTGGGGGCTGGAATCCACAGCGCAGGGAGACCCAAGCTTTCTGGGCCACCCCCGCTGCAAATTGCAGTCCGCAGCCGCCCCAGAAAATGGCGCGTTCATAGAAGCGCCATCTTCTGGCGCTGTACCCAACTCATCCAGGGCCCTGGTGCGGTGGCTCACTGGGTAATAAAGGGGTTAAGGCCAGCTTGGCATTATCAGCTGGCCCTAAGCCCAAAATTCATGGGGTCACGCCAATATTAGACATGACCACCATGAATTTCTAGTAAAGTATTTAAAAAAACACAACACCCAGAAAAAAGTCCTTTAATTGAAATAAACACACAATTCTTTATTGTTCTAAATTAAACCATACTTACCACCACGCCCATTCCAGCTGAAGCCAACGATCTCCTGCAATAAAAGTAAAATAATAAAGCAACCTCATCCTTACCTTTCCATGGCTCCCACGACAGCTTCAGCTCTGCTACATCGAGATGACAGGCTGGACCGCAGCAGAACGCTGCCATCCATCCTGTCATCCCGCAGACACTGAGAAGCGCAGGCATACTTCCACTCCTCAGTGTCTGGCTGTGACGGCATCCAGATGAGCCGAGGTCATGTCCAATGAACTCCGCTCACTTCATGTACGTCACTGACAGCGTGGGAAAATTCTCCTGCACTCAGCACTTCAGCGTGAGAATTTTCCCACGCTGTCAGTGACGTGCATGAGGTGAGCTGAGTTCATTGGACATGACCTCACCTCATGTATGTCACTGACAGCGTGGGAGAATTCTCACGCTGAAGCGCTGAGTGCAGGAGAATTTTCCCACGCTGTCAGTGACGTGCATGAGGTGAGCTGAGTTCATTGGACATGACCTCACCTCATGTATGTCACTGACAGCGTGGGAGAATTCTCACGCTGAAGCGCTGAGTGCAGGAGAATTTTCCCACGCTGTCAGTGACGTGCATGAGGTGAGCTGAGTTCATTGGACATGAACTCGGCTCATCTGGATGACGTCACAGAGAGACACTGAGGAGCGCAAGCATGCCTGCGCTTCTCAGTGTCTGCGGGATGACAGGCTGGATGGCAGCTTTCTGCTGCGGTCCAGCCTGTCATCTCGATGTAGCAGAGCTGGAGCTGTCCTGGGAACCATGGAAAGGTAAGGATGAGGTTGCTTTATTATTTTTCTTTTATTGCAGGAGATCGTTGGCTTCAGCTGGAATGGGCGTGATGGTAAGTATGGTTTAATTTAGAACAATAAAGAATTGTGTCTTTATTTCAATTAAAGGACTTTACTCTGGGTGTTTGTGTTTTCTTTTAACTTTGACTATGGGGTTAGTAATGGGGGTGTCTTATAGACGCCTCTCCATTACTAACCTGGGCTTGATGTCAGCTGGCATTATAAGCTGACATCAACCCCAACCCTATTACCCCCTGCCACCGCACCAGGGCAGCGTGGAAGAGCGAGGCTAAGTGCCAGAATTGGCGCATCCTATGGATGCGCCATTTCTGGGGCGGCTGACGGCTGGTGTTTCTAGCCTGGGAGGGGGCCAATATTCATGGCACCCTTCCTGGGCTATTAATATCAGCCCCCAGCTGTCTGCCTAGCCTGTGCTAGCTATTAAATTAGGGGGGACCCCACGTCATTTTTTTGGGGGGGTCCCCCATTTTAATAGCTAGTAAAGGCTAGGTATTCAGCTGGGGGCTGATATTAGTAGCCTGGGAAGCTCCGTGGGTATTACCCCCTTCCCAGGCTTCAAACATTTGCCCCAGCTGTCTGCTTAACCTCCGCTAGAGCCTAAAATTAAGGGGAACCCCACGCCAATTTTTTTTTAAATAAATCCTTTATTTTAACACTAAATGACAAGTACAGTAATCAACACTGTCACTGTACTTCATATATATGTGACTGACATGTTTCTATCTATCTAATCTATGTGTGATTCTCTATTCCTTCTATTCTAAATTGTCGGGTACAGATGCTGAATTGCCGGCCGGCTTTCTTAAAGAGACGGTGCATGAAAACACTATTATTTTTTTAAATAAATCCTTTACACTAAATGACAAGTTCTGTAAGCAACACTGTCACTGTACTTCTTATATATGTGACTGACATGTTTCTATCTATCTAATCTATGTGTGAAGCTCTATTCTTTCTGTTGTAAATTGTCGGGTACCGGTGAATGCCGCTGATGAATTGCCGGCTTTTCATGTCATTCTACATTATTCTTAGTTGTTTTACTTCATGTAGAATTAACCTACAAGGAAAGAAAGGGTTTATTTTCATTCCGATATTTGTGTCCCATTGACTTGCATTGGTTTCCGGTATCGGAATCGGCGATATCCGATACTTTTTGGGTATCGGCCCGATCCAATCCGATACGATATTTCCTGATATCGGAAGGTATCGCTCAACACTAGTCATTAGGTTACCTGACTCAAGTAATCATTCATAGATCTCCACAGCCAAATGTAGATGTATTGAAGTACAACAGTGAGAGCAGAACCAGTTAGGCTTGTATTTTACCAGTGAGATTCAAAGACACAATTTAAACTTCCTTGACATTACAATAATAAATACCAACCAAAGCCACAAGTGGGTTACTATCCTGGCAGAGCTACCATCCGGCTCCCCTACGTAGAGGAATACCGAAAAGCCAATATATACGCCTAAGGAGAAATTGCTCAACGGTGAATGAGTACATGATAAAATCGAGGGAATTACAAAAACGCTTCCTACAAAAGGGATGTCCTAAAAAAGTGCTAGGCCAACGCCCTTACAAGAGACAGAAATTCTCTATTGACCCCTAAAGCACGAGAACAGCAAGATAATGAGATCCATCTAATAGGAACCTACGACGACCGAAATCAGGGGGTGATGAACATACTCTATGATCTTTGGGCAATTTTGAGATCAGATAAAGATCTGCAAGATGTGGTCCCTGAGAGCCCCAGGGTCACATACAGGAGAGGCAGGAACCTTAGAGATCACCTTGTGCGCAGCCACTTTGTGGAGGACAACACGGGCAAAACAACGTGGCTGAGCAGTGACACCACGGGGACTTATAGATGTGGTGGCTGCAAAGCCTGCAAATACATCTGGAAAAGCAAGAAATGTATCAGTGCCACAACCAAACTAGAAGACCAAAACCGCGAATTCGCAAACTGCAAGACGCAAGGAGTAATCTATATGGCAACTTGCCAATGTCCGATGAACTACATCGGCAAAACCAAAAGAGTTCCGGAGACGGATATTGCACCATATCGGTTATGTCAGACGTAGGGAGGACACAACTCTCTCGAGACACATGCGTGAGAAACACACCTTGGACCCGTTTTCTTTATACTTTCAAGCCATCGAAGTAGTACGCCCCCCCGAGAGGAGGTAATTGGGACCAACTGCTGCTTCAGAAAGAAAGTAGATGGATCCATAGAATGAAATCCTATAACCCACACTACATAAATGAAACATTGTCCTTCTCATGTTTCATTGACACATAATAACATTTTCACCCCCAATGAAACCTCTTGAACCTCGCTAGACCTAAAAACTCTCTAAAATATAATATGTAGAATCCAGTCCATGTTCTTCATAATGGATATTGGTCCACATAACTATCAAATCAGCGCCATATAGGACCAAAACTATTAAAGTTATTATACTTTAAAATCACAAAATGACCTCTTGAACAAATTGAACTTTGATAACAATTGGACAAATTTCATCAGAATTTCTTCCTTTGTTTTTATATTATAAAATACTCATCTGAAGACTTAATAATACAGATACATCGATACAATCAGAATAAGAGTCATCCCAATGTCCATTATTATGGACATATTGATACGATCAAATGAAATGAACTTTGAGGAAAGAGACGTCCGCAAGCGTTTGCTGGTGCGGAAGCAGTGACATAGCCAGATGGCATTTGTCACGATGAAAGGAAGTTCTGCATCGATGTAAGTGTAGGTGGGACGAGGTAGCACATGAAACAGGCAGATCTGTCTGTAAACAAATGACAAACTACGAACAAACACTATTAACAACTCATATCGCAACAAACTCGTAGAGACGACATTATAAGATGCAATGCAATATACCAGTCTCCTTCCCTAGATATAAAAGACATATTAATACTGTGAGATCGCAGCGCAGCCAAGACATCTCTGTGAGAAAAAGACCCTCCTGGAAGAATGAGACGAGTCCCTGCATGATTATATGATCGCAACAGGATACGCCTGCAACGCACCCGAGTCACTCGATTGGATGACAGAAGGGGGGGCGCACAAGAGGTGGCACCAACTTTCCTATAAAGTCACGCTGGTTTAGCCGCCAGACGCTGCCGGCAACCCTGCCGATAGTACGATAAGTTTATTACAAAACTATCAAACCAAAAAAAGATCATAGACTGTGAGCCCCTGATGACCATGAGAGTCTCATATAAGAATGATGAAACGTGTAGGGCTGAGCATTTCTATAGAAAGTCCTACAAGAGATGATTAGCCAGGCTACCTCAATATAAAGCTCCTAGATCAGGAGAAACAAGCACCGCACCGGTATATGACGGCAGCACTATAAAGCCGTTCTGAAGAGAATAGCACAGGACATGGTAAAATGAATATTATTAATGCCATTATCAGACTGCAGACTCACAATGCGGAGAAATGAGATGGCATGATTTCTAATAGCCAGAGGCTAAATTGAAAAGGGAGTTATACATATAAATAAAGAGATACCCCTAGGAATTGTGACTAATCCCTGGCCTCCCAACAAGACAATATATATAAATGGTTAGCCGGTGAGATAAATTAAAACCATACACAATAGTCCTATGTTTAGGATAATTTTAGGAAATTTGTCACGGATTTTGGACACTTAAAAAAATCTTTTTAAAATATTTAATAAAGGTTATTTTTTATATTTTACTCCCATTATATTTGACTGTGAAATACTGCAGA
This sequence comes from Phyllobates terribilis, assembly GCF_046119375.1. Taxonomy (NCBI): domain Eukaryota; kingdom Metazoa; phylum Chordata; class Amphibia; order Anura; family Dendrobatidae; genus Phyllobates; species Phyllobates terribilis. The sequence goes on from NW_027363046.1 coordinate 1,461,729, forward strand.
ATTATCTTGGAGCAAAATCACACAAAAATCAATGGAAATCAAATTTATTAACCAATGGAGGCCTGGATTCGGAGTCACCCCCAAAATTAAAGTGGAAAAACACACTACAGGCTGATCCAACTTTGATGTAATGTCCTTAAAACAAGTCAAAATGAGGCTCAGTATTGTGTGTGGCCTCCACATGCCTCTATGACCTCCCTACAACGCCTGGGCATGCTCCTGATGAGGTTGCAGATGATCTCCTGTGGGATCTCCTCCCAGACCTGGATTAAAGCATCCTCCAACTCCTGGACAGTCTGTGGTGCAACTTGACGTTGGTGGATGGAGCGAGACATTATGTCCCAGATGTGCTCAATTGGATTCAGGTCTGGGGAATGGGCTGCCAGTCCATAGCTTCAATGCCTTCATCTTGCAGGAACTGCTGACACACTCCAGCCACATGAGGTCTGGCATTGTCCTGCATTAGGATTAACCCAGGGCCAACCGCACCAGCATAAGGTCTCACAAGGGGTCTGAGGATCTCATCTCGGTACCTAATGGCAGTCAGGCTACCTCTGGCGAGCACATGGAGGGCTGGTAGGTCCTTTGACAAGCATTTTGGTTGTACTATCGCTTCTGGTCGGCCTGGGCTCTCGTCATATTGTCGTGCACCAGGTGTGCCAAGGCCTGTATTTTGTCATGGAAGCGTAAGACATTCAATGACTGACACTCCAGGGGAGGCCAAGTCCCCTTTCCAGACCTCCTTCACCAGAGCCAGGCGCCCCCGCACGCCGGTCGTACAGGAGCTCAAAAGGGAGAACCCCGTTGAGGCCCGGGGAACCTCCTGGTAGGCAAAGAGCAGGTGTGGGAGGTACCGCACCCAGTCGTGCCCCTAGGAGTCAACCAACATCTTAAGCATCTGCTTCAGAGTGCCATTGATCAGTTCGCACAGGCCATTGGTCTGTGGGTGGTATGGGCTGGTCACCAGATTTTGCATCTGTATTTGCTTACAGAGGGTCTCCATCAACTGCGACATGAACTGGGTTCCCCGGTCGGTGAGCATTTCCTGGGGAAAACACTCGAGAGAACATCGGGCAGGCCACCTTGCCTGCCCGAATGGATGACAAGGCTACCGCTTCCAGGTACCGGGTGGCATAGTCTACTACCATCAGTATGAAGCGTTTCCTGGAGCTGCTGGGAGTGGCCATCGGGCCAGCCAAATCCACAGCCACCCTCCTGAAAGGCTCTTCGATGATGGGCAGAGTTACCAGTGGGGCTTTGGGGCATTGCCCCACCTTCCCCACCCTCTGACACGTGTAACAGTTACCTCAGCCCCCAACCTTGGCCATTAGAAATGCTGGGCTAGCCTGGCCTTGGTCTTATGGATCCCTAGATGTCCAGCCATCGGAATTTCGTGTGCCATCTGCAACAAACTCCACCCTGAACGGATAGGGTACCACTAACTGTCGATCCCTGGGCCACGCCTCCGGTGAGCCTCGCTGGACTGTTACCCGGTATAGCCATCCTTGGTCCCAGACCACCCACTGGAGGACCGAGTTCGAGGGAGGCTGTGCCACCTGCTCCTCACGAGCCTTCAGGCTGTCAGTCTCTAACACCACCTGAAACCCCTGACTGGACGTGGCCAGAATAGACAAACCTGCCACGTCTCCTGGCCTCCGTCTGACCCGGCAGCCACTTGGTCGGAAGGGGAGAAGCCGGACTCCTGAGGGGCCACTAGGGCCCGGGTGCCGCCACTGCAAGCAACAGTGGCTACGGCCGCTGAGACCGCGGGTAGCGCCCGTTTCTCCTCCTCTTCTGACCAAGCCTCTGGTCTGAACGGACTACCCTGGCCCTCTAACATCCTGGTTGTGGAGGAACCCTACCATGCGGCCTTACCTGGTAGCCCCATCTCTCCTGGAACTGCCCCGCCCTCCATGGCATGCTCCCCCTCTGCAGCTGTTTGCCCCTTGTCTGCCCCCTCTGCGACAACCTCACAGGACAAATTTCTCCAGCCTGCCGTATGGCCACATTCTGAGGCCTCATCACAGCTGACTTGATTGATCTCGTCCCCCATGGGGAGAGAGGTGTGAGGGGCTCAGGGTGGTAGTTGTGGTGAGGGGCTGCTGTGTTCTCACACTCTGGCTCCCTGATAAAGACACATGTCCCAATTCTCCTGTGCTCTATGTGGTGTGTAACACTCACGTTTTGGTCGCCAGAGTGTTACAGTTGGAGCTGGAACACATCTTTCTGGTGCTCGTGCTCCCGCTGACGTTCTGCCATGAGGGTCTCATAGGTGGCCCTGTCTCCAACTTGGAGACTCGCTAGGGAAACTTGTATGAGGGGGTCAGGTGGTGGATAGCCCACTGCGGGACCAACCGCTGGTGAATCTCTCTCTGGGGGGCCTAGGTTGGACTCCCCTTCTCTTAGAGTGACGTGGTCTTCCACCTCCTCAACACCATACGGAGCATTGGCCATCTCCTTGGTTCTGGCCCTGGTGCCACTGGCCATCCTTGCACTCTATGGTCAGTGACACCGAAATGCCACCTGATGAAGTTGACGCGCCCCTGGGCCTGTGTCGCGCTGCGTTGCGCACGCGGGAGCTTACCCGGAGCCGGATCTGTTTAGGGTTGTAGTCTCGTGGCGGTGACCCGGTCCGTGCCCAGGGAGTCAAACTGGACGGCAGTCTGTTAGCGGTAGAAAATGGTTGATGACTACGCCACCCGTTGAATGCAGCCAGGGGGCTGCTGCTGCAGGGCAGACCGCTGAGGCCGGTGGAAGGATGGTGCAGCGTGATAGTATAACCCCCAACGGGAGGGGTATGGCCTCAGGGCAGCCGACGTGGATGATGGGGGTAGCAGGAACCACTCAGACGGTATGGTAGCGTTCAGGGTCTTTACTGGTAACAACGATAGACCCTCCCGGAGTACTTGCTAGCGAACGGGGCCTGGTCAGTCCTTGAGCAGATGGGATCTCCCCTGGCCAGGCGTAGTTGTAGGCCTCCCAAGCTGACTGTACTCTTCTGGCTACCTTGCTAGAAGCTGATGTAAGTAGCCCACGTCCCTGAGTGTACCGTGTGGTGCTCACCCGTATGGCCGGTGACTCGGGGCCTTCTAATGGCTTCCGCTCCACGATGGCGGTGCTGGTCCCACGCGTGTGACCGGGCCTTCGGGCTTCTGGGCCAGGGGACCTGAAATCCCCTGCCTGACGGATTCTGCTGCTGGGTAGAAGTTAGTCCCCACAGCCTCGGACTCCGGGTCCGGTAAAGAATCTTCTTAGTCAGGGCGAGCTCTTTAGCTGCCAGCCCCTGACTCCTTGTGACTCTGCTGCTTCCTATGCTGCTCTTGTCTCTACTCTTCCTGGACTCCCTAACCCTGCCTCAGCCCCGGGTTTATACAGGGGAAGTTCTTCCCCTCCCAAGGCTGGGCAGGAGGTGTGGCATGCACAGGATCCCTGACCAAAGGACCTCCCACCTGCTCTCAGACGTAATATCTCTATCACTGTGACAACCAGACCCCTGGGGTGTCACACTCCCCCCTAGTGAAATTTAGTACTCCGGGACTAAACACTTTTTAGAAAAATATAACAAGGTATATCAAAGAACAATAAAATACAATAAGGAAACACAATAAGATGGTCACGGATGTCCGCAACCGGGTGCAGTCTTTGAAGAAAAGCAAAGGTGTCCATTTCACCAACACAGGGAGACGTAACCAGGTAGGGGTCTGTCCTACCCCGAGTCCTTAACAGTCTCTAGTCCATCCTGGGTTACGCTCCAACTATATACAAAGGATTCCCGGTAAATCCACCGAAGACTCCTGAAAACAACTAGAAACACAAAATTACACACAAGCAACAATAAACAGGTAAACATTGTAAAACAACTTAAACATTTAGATCCTCCAACGTGCGGGTAACTGGCCTCTAGTGGCCCTAGTGGACCTACGGAGCTGACTGTCTGGCCCTGAACTACAGGGTGTAGGAGCTGTCAAGGGTAAACTGGGCAGCTGTCTACCGGCTCTTTGTCTCACTAGGGGTACGGCAGGCTCACTATAAGCAGAGGGTGGATTCTCCTGTTCCGCTTGGGTGGAGTCTTCTGCCTCCTGGACCGGCTGCTCTTCCAGCTCTACCCGTTGCTCCGTAGGTTCTTGGGATGATGGTTGGAGGAAGGTGAGTACGGGTACCACAACTGCACCATTGACTTGAGTCCAAGACCGAGGGAAGTCCCCGAGCACAGTACTAACCATATCTTCCCTTTCTTCCACGGGTCGATGGTCTTCCTGTTCCTCCTCAGGGTTCCTCAGTTGTTCGGGGCACTTCTTCAGGTGGTCCCGGGATACAATGGCTGTGGTTTCCCCTCCGTCTTTACTGATGGTACAGACCTTCGGGTTCTCGTGGCTTGAGGGCAGTACGGTGTACGGGTCCTTCTCCCACTGGTCGTCCAACTTGTGGAGCCGTCTCTTCCTCTTCAAGACCTGCTCTCCGGGTACCAGGGGAACAGCGGGAGCATACTGGTTGTAAGTCTTCTCTTGTCTTTCCCTAGCCTGACAGAGACTTCGCTCCACGCTCTCCTGTACTTTCCGGTACTGCTGCTGCCTCTCTGTGTCCCAGTCTGTTTCTGGTGAAGTGTCCTCGGGCGTCAGGACTCCCATTTCCAGGTCAACAGGTAACTTACCAGGTCTTGCCCTCATTAGGTAAGCCGGGGTACAGTTGGTGGAACCTACCGGGATGTGGTTGTATAGGTCCACCAGATCGGGCAACTTCTCAGGCCACAGACTGCGTTCTTCCAGGGGCAACGTTTTTAGAAGATCCATTACCACCTGGTTCATTTTCTCACAAAGTCCATTAGTTTGCGGATGGTAGGGTGTCGTCCTTATCTTCCGGCAGCCATACAGATTGCAGAATTCCTGGAAGACCTCCGCTTCAAAGGCAGGTCCCTGGTCTGTCAGCACTTGGTCCGGGTACCCGTGTGGACGGCAAAAGTGCTGCTGGAAGGCTCTAGCTGCTGTTCGAGCCGTTAAGTCCTTGACGGGGACGACAACCAGAAACCGGGAGTAATGATCCACGATGGTTAACGCGTAGACGTAGCCACTTCTGCTGGGGGTCAGTTTTACATGATCCAAGGCTACCAGTTCCAACGGTTGCCGGGTGACGATGGACTGCAGGGGAGTCTTCTGGCTGGCCCGGTCCTTCCTTCTCAGATTGCACGGGCCACAGTCTCTGCACCACTTCTCGATGGTTCCCCTCATGCCTACCCAGTGGAACCGCTCGCGCAGCAGGAACTCCAGCTTTTTCCACCCGAAGTGTCCAGCTCCGTCGTGGTATGCCTCCATCACCATGGCTGCGTCTCTTCGTGGCACCACTACTTGCCAGAGTAGTTCATGCGTCCTGGAGTTAACCATTCTGCGGCACAACTTCCCCTTGTAAAGGAACAGTCGACTCTTCTCTGCCCATAGTTGTTTGGCTTCCTCTGGAGCGTCTGATTCCAGGCTAGCCTCCGGGCGAGTCAGCATCTCCTTCACCAGTCGGACGGCAGGGTCGCTGTCTTGCGTTTCCGCCCAGTTGTAGTGAGGTAAGGGGTTCAACGTAGCAGCCTGCTTACTCCTTACCCGGTGGGAATACTGGATAGTCCCATGACGGTGGAACGCAGGGAGTTCAACTTCTTCCAGTCCCTCCGGATCTTCTCCTCCGTCCGGCAGGTTGGGCATCCTGGACAGGGCGTCCGCGTTGGTATTGGAGCGTCCTGCCCGGTATTTAATTGTGAACTCGTAGTTGGACAGACGGGCCATCCACCTCTGCTCCAGGGCACCGAGTCTTGCCGTGTCCAGGTGTGTCAACGGGTTGTTATCCGTGTATACGGTGAACCGGGAAGAAGCGAGGTAATGCCTAAAGCGCTCGGTGACTGCCCATACCACGGCCAGGAACTCTAGCTTAAATGAGCTGTAATTTTCGGGGTTCCTTTCGGTGGGTCGCAGTTTTCGGCTGGCATAGGAGATTACTCGTTCTCTCCCCTGCTGAATCTGGGACAGTACGGCTCCTAGCCCGATGTTACTGGCGTCGGTGTAGAGGATGAAGGGCTGGCTATAGTCCGGGTACGCCAAGATTTCATCCCCCGTGAGGGCCATCTTCAGCTGGCGGAAGGACTCTTCTTCTAGCTTTTCCCATTTGAAGGGCGGCTTCTGGTTCTTGGCCTTCCGGGACTGGCCTATCAGGAGGTCCTGCATAGGTGCTGCCTTTTTGGTGAAACCGGGAATAAACCTTCGGTAGTAGCCTACCAACCCTAGGAACTGCCGCACTTCTTTTACGCTGGAGGGGCTTGGCCATCCCTTAATTGCGGTGATCTTATCGGGGTCGGGAGCCACTCCGTCAGCGCTCACCACGTGTCCCAGGTATTGCACCTTTGGTTTCAGGAGGTGACACTTGGAGGGTTTCACCTTTAGGCCGTAACTCGCCAGAGCTTCGAACACCTCCGCCAGGTGTTTCAGGTGGTCCTCATAAGTTTTGGAGTATACGATGACATCGTCCAGGTACAACAGGACCGTCTCGAAGTTTCTGTGGCCCAGACAGCACTCCATTAATCGTTGGAAGGTTCCTGGGGCGTTGCAGAGTCCGAACGGCATGCAGGTGAACTCGCTAAGTCCCATCGGGGTGGTGAATGCGGTCTTCTCCCGGTCCGCCTCTGCTACAGGAACCTGCCAGTACCCGCTAGTGAGATCCAAGGTAGAGAAGAAGTTAGCAGATCTTAAAGCAGCCAATGACTCCTCTATTCTTGGTAAGGGGTACGCATCCTTGTGTGTGATACGGTTGATTTTCCGGTAATCTACACACATCCTCATGGTGTTGTCTTTCTTTTTGACTAAAACTAGTGGGGCTGCCCAGGGGCTACAGCTATCCCGGATTACCCCAGCCTCCTTCATGTCTCTAAGCATCCCCTTGGCGTGTTGGTAATGTGCAGGGGGTACGGGTCGATACCTCTCTTTTATGGGAGGATGATCTCCCGTGGGGATGCGGTGTTCTACCCCCTTGACTCGCCCGAAGTCTAACGGGTGTTTACTAAACACTCTCTCATACTCTTGAACCACCCGATAGACTCCTTGTTTCTGGTGTGAGGGAGTGGAGTCAGTACCCAGATGTAGTTGCTGACACCAGTCCTCCATGTCTTTCTTAGAGCCGTTACCTTCCTCCGGGTGAGATGGAGGCAAGGGTTCCACAGATTGTATAGAATTTTGATTAGTGGTATATAATTTGGCTAGCGTGGCATACCGGGGCAGGTACACTTCCCTCTCCCCGATATTTATTATGCGAACGGGCACCCTCCCATGGCGTACATTGACCACCCCCCGTGCTGTCAAAATGGTGGGCCTACTGTCTGAGTAAACTGGTTCTACCATTGCCTGGTAATCTCTACCTCTCAGACCAATAGCTGCCCGGCACCAAATCATCATTTCACTTTTTGGGGGCATGGCAATAGGAAAAGGGTCACACATTCTTACGCTACCAATCTCACCGCCGGAGAGTTCCACTTGTTGCCGTTGCATCAGTGCCCGGATCTCTTTCTGGAGCACCCGCTGCTCGCCGGAGCTGGCATTCTTGGCAACCTGCTGTAAAAGGAAAATCACCTCTGCAAGACAATTTTCAATTACATTAGTTCCTAGAGTTATTTTTGGGTGACTCTCATGTTTGTCAATATCTACAATGATCAGTCCCTGTGCGGCCAGTTCGACTCTACCAATTTTGATGGTCACCTCTTTAAATCCGATCTGTGGCACGGGCTGACCATTGCTGGCGATGATACTCAAGTCGTCGTCAGGGTAGCGGGTAATATCCGAGTCATTCCAGTACTGCTTGAAGAGCACGTACGGGATGGTGGTGACCTGTGACCCGGTGTCCAGTAGGGCACTCATGGGAATGCCATCCAGTACCACAGGCAAGACTGGACGTCCTCCCACATATCTGTCGCGCCAGTTCGATGGGCCTGGTGATCTTTTTCCTGGGGGTTGGCCCTCTACCCCAGGTTGTGCCCGTTTAAAGAACAGTACCTTTCCATATGTCCGGGTTGATTGCAGCGGCGGCAGATGGGTCGTCCGTCCTCGCTGTATCGGTCACTGGGTCTTCCTCTGGCCGGTGGGGTCCTCCTTGGTCGACGCCACGGGATGTCCTCCGGTCCGGATGCCAGCTGGATCTTCCCTGGAGTGGAAACCTGTAAAGACTGCACAGTTCGGGTTAGCGCAGCAACGCTTTTAGCTAGCTCTTGGACCTGATGGTGTAGGTCTGGAGCCGGGTCATTGTCCAAAGCCTGCGCATCAGCTCCCACAGGCCCTGCTGACAAGGGCGCCGCCTCCTGGTAGTAAGTGGTAGTGGGGCGTCTGTGGGTCACAACGCCACCTGGTGCCGGTTCTCGGAGCACCCGGATGGCTCTGTCCTTGAACTGTGCAAATTCTAGATGAGGGTCCTGTAAGGCCATTGCCCGCAACTGGGTGCGGTGGGCATTGCAATATAAACCCTCTATAAATTGTTCGGTCAACAGCCTGTCCTCGTTTCCCACTCCATTAGGGTCGGTCTGCTTAATGGCCCTCAGGGCCTCTTGTAGGTTGAGTGCATAGTCCCTTATACTCTCATGCGCTCGCTGCTTGCACCCGTAGAATCTAAGTTTAATCTCGGCTGAGGTGCGGGTATCAAAGGTGTCCTTCAGCCGGGTTAGTATCCCTGCGACAGTCTTCCTCCCAGGTGGCCAGGATTTTACTTCCCTTTTGGCTGCCCCAGTTAGTTGGGCCACCAGGATGCTCACTTTTTGCTCTTCTGTGAGGGGGTACACCTGGAAGAGGCTATCCAGCTTTTCTCTAAAGTCATGCAGGGTATGTGACTCCCCTGAGTACTGGGGTAGCCAAGCTGCTCCCGGGATATAGGGCATGGTGAAGGGCATAACTGCAACAGCGGTAGCGCTGGCGGGGGTTGAGGCAGTGGAGCTCTCCTCCGTATCCGACATCTTCCTCCCCCCTAGTGGACCGTGGCCTACCTTGCGATGATCCTGTTCCGTAGGCCGCGGCTCCGCAGTGGATCGTCAGGGTTGAGGACCTTCCGTCGCGCTCCTGTGACGTCGGCGTCTGCTGGGCTCCTTCCAGGACCTTACGCAACGTCCAGACGTGAGGCGGGGCTTCAGTTCTCGCGCGCTTTCGGAGTCCACGCCCCTCTTCTTCCCGCGCGGCGTCCTCAAGATGGCGTCCAATGGCGGGAAAACTCCACGGATGGCGGGAAGAAGGCTGAAGATGGCGCCGGATGGCGGGAATCTTCACCGATGGCGGGAATCTTCACCACTGGTAAGTTTGAACAGTCTTTGCTTTTCAGGCACGCAGTACCCGGTGGTTGCGGGCACGTGATCCTGCCGACTACGCCAAAGTTGACGCGCCCCTGGGCCTGTGTCGCGCTGCGTTGCGCACGCGGGAGCTTACCCGGAGCCGGATCTGTTTAGGGTTGTAGTCTCGTGGCGGTGACCCGGTCCGTGCCCAGGGAGTCAAACTGGACGGCAGTCTGTTAGCGGTAGAAAATGGTTGATGACTACGCCACCCGTTGAATGCAGCCAGGGGGCTGCTGCTGCAGGGCAGACCGCTGAGGCCGGTGGAAGGATGGTGCAGCGTGATAGTATAACCCCCAACGGGAGGGGTATGGCCTCAGGGCAGCCGACGTGGATGATGGGGGTAGCAGGAACCACTCAGAGACGGTATGGTAGCGTTCAGGGTCTTTACTGGTAACAACGATAGACCCTCCCGGAGTACTTGCTAGCGAACGGGGCCTGGTCAGTCCTTGAGCAGATGGGATCTCCCCTGGCCAGGCGTAGTTGTAGGCCTCCCAAGCTGACTGTACTCTTCTGGCTACCTTGCTAGAAGCTGATGTAAGTAGCCCACGTCCCTGAGTGTACCGTGTGGTGCTCACCCGTATGGCCGGTGACTCGGGGCCTTCTAATGGCTTCCGCTCCACGATGGCGGTGCTGGTCCCACGCGTGTGACCGGGCCTTCGGGCTTCTGGGCCAGGGGACCTGAAATCCCCTGCCTGACGGATTCTGCTGCTGGGTAGAAGTTAGTCCCCACAGCCTCGGACTCCGGGTCCGGTAAAGAATCTTCTTAGTCAGGGCGAGCTCTTTAGCTGCCAGCCCCTGACTCCTTGTGACTCTGCTGCTTCCTATGCTGCTCTTGTCTCTACTCTTCCTGGACTCCCTAACCCTGCCTCAGCCCCGGGTTTATACAGGGGAAGTTCTTCCCCTCCCAAGGCTGGGCAGGAGGTGTGGCATGCACAGGATCCCTGACCAAAGGACCTCCCACCTGCTCTCAGACGTAATATCTCTATCACTGTGACAACCAGACCCCTGGGGTGTCACACACTCACACACACCTTACAGTATTTGCACTCGGACTGTCTAGTGCTGAGCTGATCTTAAGACCCCAGCAGCAAAAGCTACTACTACGGGCAGTCTTTAGTGTCTGAGTATGCGTTACACTATTATCTTGATCCCACCGCTTGCCACCAATGCAAAGAAATTGGCAGCCGGAGGGACCCCACAGAATCCTACCGCTGTCGGAACTGATGAATCCACACCCCACCACCTGCCTGACGTCACAATTACGTCAGACGGAGCAAGTGGTACGGATCTGTCATTTGCACCATCGTAACATTCCGCACCCCCTCGAGGACGTGTAAGGTCAGATTGGTACAGTTCTACACAGACAATGGGACCTCTGCTTATAAAATATATAATTCCCGGCATGACTATATTCTCAACTACAGCTGGTACTTTTATGCTGAAAGGGGCCCTGCCCACACATTCCCCTGTCATGACCTCACTGTGGGCAGGGCACCACTTCATGGTTTTATTAAGTTCTCTAACTTCCACAATAACTCCTTGCTGGTTGACCGCAGAAGTTTGCAAGTAATATCACATTTCTTATTACAAATTTACCTTTCTTTAGAGACTAGACATGACATATCTTCGGTTGGTCATTCCTGCCTTCTTGCGTCATAGTGCACCCGTACTGTTCTCAGATAAGGAAAAATATGCATATTGTTCCTTAGCTAACCCTGCCACTAAAAATATGTGTCCTATCACAATCTGTGTTATAGAAACTCTGATATTCCATATTTCATTTCAGTGCCTACCAGACTGCAGCTTGAATACATGTGCAAATGGAGATGAGCTAAGCTTCAAAGGAATTCTAGGAGCTGTATCCTCTTCACCCAGGTGTCAATTCATCACTCCTGTCTCCATTTTATATGGTGATTAGCCTGAACACTTGGTGGATCCCGCTATTTGCATATGGGCAATTGGGTAGAGTGTAAGCTCTTGCTCCTTTGACAAATGGTAGATAGGGAAGGAGGGAAGAGTGAGTGGGATTTCGGAGGGGGAGAAAGATTCTCAATATTTCTATGACCGTGACATTTCCCATTCTCTTGGGATCTCGAAAATCTAGATTATGAATAACTAGGACATGCTATAATTCAATACAGAGTTATGGGAATACTGTATCTGCCACAAAGGGCATGCTGCATGGCTGGGGTCCAAAGGGGGTCTTGCTGTGGCAGCTTCTTGGCTGAGAGCTGCTGTGAGACATTTGTCACTCGCTGCCTCTCTGCCCCCTCCCTTCTTAGCTGCAGAAGTGTCCAGTTACAACTGTATGCTGTAGACCTCTATAATCCCGCCAAACAGGGCACAATGATGGACATGGGGTTAAATTTTCAATATTCTTCTCAAGGCAAAATCACATTAAAAAAGATGGCATCACTTGCTAACTTCTGTGATCAACCAGTGAGAAGTTATTGCAGAAATTATAGATTTCATAAAACCATGAAGGACAGAGATGAGCCCTCGTGAGGTCATCACAGGGGAGTGTGTGGGCAGGGCCACCCCTTCAGCATAAAAGATCCAGCTGAATATGGGTCTATACTCATGCTGTGAGATACATATTTGTAAGCACAGGTCCTGCTCCATAATAGTCCATTGGAGCACCTCTCCTCCAGGTAAATTGAATAGTCTCTGATCTGTCTAGTAAGTTCTTCCATTAATACCTTTCATTTTGTGTAACTGTATATGTATTGTACTGTCCCTCTTTGTAAAATCCTTTGTATATTTTTACATAAACCCTGCCTCCCTTTGGATTAAATATAAACTGTATTAGTCCTGTTTCTTCTGTTCTGTAATCGTTCCTCCCCCGGAAGCCATACGCTACCAGAAAGCAGCAGTCCGATCAGGCCTGTATTTAGAACTGATCGGTGGTGGCAGTGACTACTATTAATTGGGTTATCGTGAAGCTCCGACAGTGAGCTGAGGCTCAGCTTGGGCTCAGCTCCACGAGGCAGGCCTAGAGAAGAGGCCGGGGCCAGGAAGGAGAAGAGGAGAAGGAGAAGGATGGAAGAAAGGTGGAGAGAAAGAGGAGTAGAGAGGCTCCAGAAACAAGAAGGCAGAAGGGACCCTGAGAGAGAGAACTACATAACCGGACACTGGGATCCGAGGCTGTCAGGGTTGCAAGCCCGGCAGCAGATAACCTACCTGCGAGGGATTTTAGGTCCCTTGGCCTGAGAAGCCTGGAGGCTCTGCCACACAGAGGGCCCGGTACAGCACAGAGAAGCAACAGGTACCTAAGGCCCGAGTCGCAAGCCATACAGGCGTAGTACACGGCCAGCTCAGGGACGTGGGCTATCACACCAGTAAAGTGGGAGATAGTCAGCAAGGGCAGAGAGAGAACGGTAGGCCTACCCACTCACCCTGACCAGTGGGGCTCGCCTGAATGTTCTCAGACACCCAGGCCCATTCCTACCCTGTACTCCTGTTGGGTCATAAGTACCACCTACAATAAAGACCCTGGACTGTTTGAAGTAGACTCTGGACCTTTATTATTGTGGCCTGCACCATCACCCCCAGCATCCTATTACCTGCTCTGAGGCTACACTCTTCCCGTGGGGAGTTATCCTATCCCTGTGCTGCATATCTACATCAGCCTCAGCGGTCTGCCTTGCAGCGGCGGTCCTCCCTGACCGCAATCCACGGGTGGCGTAGTCGGACATTCAAAACCCTACAAATAGATTGTCACAACATTTGGTCTGACCACCCTGAGCCACGGGATCAGGTTGCCACTACTACCCCCATCATCACACTGAAGCCCGGTTCCAAGTACCCCACGGCCCAGGGGGCGAGTCACAGTCACTGATTGGCTGCAGGGATCCTATGATTAGTCATGCATGTGACTCGCCCCCTGAGCCGTGGGGTACCCAGAACTGGGCCTTCTAGTGTACGGTGCTGATGGTGGTAGTAGTGGCAACCCGATCCCGTGGCTCAGGGTGGTCAGACCAAATGCTGTGGCAGTCTATTTACAGTTTTGTGAATGTCCGACTATGCCACCTGTGGATTGCGGTCAGAGATAACCGCCGCTGCGAGGCAGACCGCTGAGGCTGGTGTTAGTGTGCAGCACAGGGATAGGATAACTCCCCATGGGAAGAGTGTAGCCTTAGGGCAGTGAAAGTGAATGCTGGGGGTGATGGTGCAGGCGCAGCATAAATCACACAGAGTCCAATGATGCAGTCCAGGGTCTTTTACTCACAGTTGATATCCAAGTCACTTCTGTCAGCAAGGACTGCCCGAGCCGTGTTGCGTCCACCAGGTAAGGAGCTCAGTCAACCCCCAGGCAATTCAGGAGTATGGCATAGGACCCCCTTCTGTCCTTTCTCTGGCCTCTCGTGCCCCACCAGTGTCCTGACTTCGGTCCGGCTACCGCGGACCGTGTCGGGTAAGCGTTGGCCTTCACTTCCCGCTATCCTATATGGTGCCCTCCTAGCAGGGGGTCGCACCAATAAATGGTCACAACCTCCGGCTCTTGGCTGAGGGTAGATTCGCCTCCACCAACTTAGGGATCCAATACCTTTCCACGGCCTGACCCTTTCACCCGGTATAATGGGGTTTGCAACGGTTGCTGGCCGTTCTGCACTCTTAGGATCCCTCCTGCCTTCTTGTTTCTGGAGCCCTTCCACTCCTCTGTCTCTTCTCTTCTCTCTGGCCCCAGCCTTCTCTCTAGGCCTGCCGCGTGGAGCTGAGCTCAGGCTGAGCTGCTGCTCCCTGTCAGCTCTCTCCCTTACTACTCCTACTATTCTCCTAGACTTAAGATGGCTCCCACCTTATATCTGCTCCTCTCTGCTGAGCTCAGGTGACCTGCACCCAATGAGCTCCTTCCTATGCTCCAGAAACCGTCCCCTTCTGCTCCTACACCACTGGGTTCTCTCCCCCCTCCCCACTCCAGCCAGGGACATGGTCAGTTGTGCCTGCAAAAATGGGAGCACCATCGAGCTGTCCCCCAGAAATTGGGAGTGTGTGTGTGTGCAGCTAACTGAGCCCTGATCCACACTCCATCCTTACCTGGGAGTGGAATATCACACCTCTGGTTGAGGTGCAATACCCCTGTAGCAACCGAACCCTCGGGGTGCTACACATGCCCCAGGAGACCAGACACAGACATCACTGGAATGGCGTCGGCTGCAGGGTTCCCGTGATATGTCATGCATGCTCCAGGAGACCAGACACAGACATCACTGGAATGGCGTTGGCTGCAGGGTTCCCGTGATATGTCATGCATGCTCCAGGAGACCAGACGCCGACATCACTGGAATGGCGCCCGCACCAGAAGAGAGCATAGCTGCTATTTCACATGATTGAAACCGTAATTAAGAAGGGGTCGTCTGAGTAATGGACAACCCCTTTATTACAGTCTGCATCAGACACGTGTGGAAGGAGTTCAGCTCCTGAGCCGCCTCCACATGCAGTCACCTCAGCGCGGACGTACAGTTACGCCCATATATGCAAAGGGGTCAAATTCATATAAAACATTAAATGTTATTCTGAATTTATCTGCCTTTCATTCATTTCTAACAGTAAATCCTCATAGTAGTTGGTGCTCAGTTTTTCAGATTCAGAGCTCCAAATTTTCATAAGCAAAATTAAAGGGGAGGCATCATAAAAAAAGTTTACTTTAAATGCATTCAAAAAAATTGGCAATATTTTCCCATATCAAAATTTATATTTAAAATTAGAAATCTTAGAATTTTTTACACTGACCCCTGAGGCTATTCCATGTTCATATGTCCTGTTCTTTCAGGAAATCTACATTAACAGCAATAAACTCACTTAGACACTATGGGCCTCATTCAAAGCCAGAATACTAGTGCAAAAAGCTTTGAAAAGTCACAAAGTTTTAGCGCAACTCGAAGCTGGGCTGAAATTGTGACTTTTTAGCGGTCACACACCATTTTCACCCAGCCCTGATAAAGTGGGCACCAGCAAAATTTTATAAGCTGTGGCATTCTCTGTGCGACATATCTTACTCCAGTCACTGACTGGAGTAAGATTATTGGCAAGGCACACATGGAGACACACAAGGCGCTCGCTAGTTCTCTGATAGTCCTGATTCATTGACCTCTGCATGACTCTAGCACACCGACCTCATCAAGATTAGCATGAACACCACCGGTCTGAAGTCAGGGCCTCTGTTTTGCATTGAAGCATCCAATGAGCTTGTACAAAGATCATTGGGTGAAGGGGAGGGGAGTAAGGTCAGGTGTGACATCAACTGTGATTGGTGGAACCTGCGTTATCAGCTGTATGTTACCGGTCATTGTAATCCGGCCTCTGATAAAAAGCTTTGCTGAAAATTCTTCCAGAAAGGACAGAAGTAAATGTCTAAAATAGCCCTGGTGGCCAGTGTGAGAACTGCAAGATTGTGAGAAGAAAGTATGAAAACATTAAAAAAACACACGGAAAACAAACTAATTTAAACATTTTCTGATGACTAGATCTGAGCGAATCGATTCAACGGGAATCAAGTTCATGTTGAATTTTTGTGCCTAAAATGAATGTCACCTTTTGAGACATTGCAGAAGATTGCATCAGTCAGAGAAGACGGGCTTTCCCAGAATGCCTTGCTGCCATCATATTAGGTCTCATCTGCATTGCACGCACGAGTTGTAGCAGTTTTAATGGATAGAACGTGTACTCAATGTATGGTGCTATTCACACGCCAGTGTTTTTTACACACCCCTTGTGTCCATACAGAACACACAGAGCCATGTCCATTTTTTTTCCGGCAGCACGGATGACACGGAGGTCCAATAGTGGTCTATGGGTCGGTCAGTGTGCCATCAGTGTCCTGTACAAGTTTAACATTGTATAGGAGAAGCTTTGTAATTTCTTTATCCATCGGTGAAAAACACTGATCGAAAACTGAGGACACCGGTACCATTTTTTCACGTACAGGTTTAAACCCTGCACATGTGAATGAGGCCTAACATAGTATAGCTCAGACAATTAAGAAGGACTATTATAGCAAGTATAAAAGCAGAAGCAGGAAAGGAAGCAGCCATTTTGTGGTGAACCTGGATAGAGAAAAGTACATCACAGCTCACAGCCTAGCCATAGAAATAGGGAGAGAAAGCCATGAAACATGATAGAAAACAGACAGAGAGAGAGGGCGACATCAATGCAGTGAAGGGGATTAGTGTGTTAAGGAAAAAAGGGAATGGCGTCATACATGGTTTTCAGGGCAAGTAGAGGCTTTGGAAGACATTTGCAGAGAATGGAATTTCCTGGGAAAACTCTGCAAATGTAAGTTTCAAAAGTCTTGCTCATCTTTACTGATCGGTCATTATCCATTGGTGGCAGTTTTACCTATAGTATGTTCCCCTCCATACAGGGCAGTAACTCCCCTGTGGGCCTCATTGTTCCAGTTACCTTACACATCTTCCTTCCGTGTAGTGCACATTCCCATCATCTTCATGCTTTCCCATCCTGCACAGCCGGCTGCAGCGGAGGAGGATCAGGACAAATTCCTATCCTCCTCCTTGAGGGATAAGAGGGAATGTGGAGCCATCACCCTGCTCCATGCTGCTCTGCTCCTCCAAGCTAATTACTCTAAAGGCAAAACCTGTGACTGAGCTTTATATTAACTCTTCTCCTCCCGCCTTCTGGATGCTACACAGCTAATCTGTTGGGTTAACCCTGTAGTGTGTAAAGTGCTGAATTATACAACAGTGATATGTCTTCTACTCACAAAAATGGTGTAAGTGTGATGAGTGTTTTTGATCAGTTTCATCACAGTTTGGTCAGGGTTCATTAGCTTTTCTCAGCTGAAAATAAAACTGATGAATGTTTCTCCCCCTTCTCATAACCAACAGTCCATTTCATGACTGGCACACAGATGACATCCAAATGCTGTCCACATTTTTTGCGGCCTAATAGACTTGCATTGGTGATACTGTATATAATTTTGTGTGGACCACTTAGGCCTCATTCAGACATCAGGTTTTTTCATGTACGAGAAAAATGGAGCGAGTTTAATCAGTGATTTTTACCTTAGGTTGGTCAGAATTACATCAGTACTTTTCCCATCGGTCAGTCAAAAACGGACAAACTTCATCCGAGTTCTGGCCCATCTTTTAACAGACCCGGACACTTTCATTGATGAATTTGATCTGACACTTGAATCAATATAAAACATATCTCAATGAAAAATCATGGACATGTGAGCATCCCCATAGACTGTCATAGGTACACATGCTACCTGTGAAAAAAATAAAAAATAGCACAGAAACTAACAGGTGAATGAGCCCCAAGACTGTGAAAATACACTGGCATGTAAACAGGCCCATAGACATGGGTGTACATAGAAATCATGGGATCCCATAGCAGAAGTGCTAGTTGCCCCCCACCCAACAAAAAAAATAACATTCGACGGGGTCACAGAAGAGCAGATCTCACAACTTTCCAGCCTTTAGAAAGTAATTTTCCTCCTACTGAAGCCCCAGATTCCTCTTTCATTGCATGTTTAAAGTATGATACCAACAAAAGTGCCCAACAAACACAGTATGTGAATTCTTTCACAGTACCCTCCACATGCACATAATGATGACCCTACTGTACTCGACTTCAACTCCCCCGGCAAAGTATGGTGACCGTGACACAGTGTGATCCCCCAGCTTTGGCCCCCACACAGCCCTCTATAAAGTATAATAGGTCATCATACAATATAATGGCCCCACACCTCGCCATGCTGTATAATGGCCCCCACTAGCTCTTCAAACAGTACAACCAAACAGTGCAATGACCCCCACGGCCCTCCACATGGTATGATGGTCCCCACTCAAACCTTCACACTGTATAATTGCTTGCATACAGTATATTGGCCCTCACATAGCCCTCCACAAAGTATAAAGGCTCCCACATAGCCCTCGAAATATTATAATAGCCCCCACATAGCCCTCTATATACTATAATGGGCCCCATATTCCTCCATATTGTATAATGCAAAATCATAATCTTTTATATAGTGTGCTGAACCCTATAGTCCTCCATATAGTATCATGCACTCCCCATAGTCTTCCATATAGTATAATGCACTCCCCATAGTCCTGCATATAGTATAATGCAATCCACATAGTCCTCCATACAGTATAATGCACCCCATATTCCTCCATATACTATAATGCACTTCCCATAATCCTCCATATAGTATAATGCACTCCCCATTGTTCTCCATATAGCATAATGCACTCTCCATAGTCCTCCATATAGCATAATGCACTCCTCCATATAGTAAAATGCACTCCTCATAGTGCTCCATACAGTAAGATGCACTCCTCATAGTCCTCCATATAGTATAATACACTCCCCATAGTCCTCCATACAGTATATGGCACTGCCGATAGTCCTCCATGTAGTATAATGCACTTCCCATAATCCGCCATATAGTATAATGCACTCCCATAGTCCTCCATATAGTATAACACACTCCCCATAGTCCTCCATATAGTATAATGCACTCCCCATGGTCCTATATAGTCCATACAGTATAATGCACTCCTCATAGTCCTCTATACAGTACTATGACCACCACAATGTGTTCATTGATTTAAAAAAAAAATACTCACCTCTCCTCCATGTTCTCCGCTGCTCAGGTCTATGCAGCAAGCATTCTGAAGTGCTTGCACATCTCAGGGCAGTGGATGCCATGTAATGATGTCATAGGGCCCGCTGTACTGAGACGTCAGATGCTGAGGAAGAATGACGAAGTAGGAAGTCACAGGCCCCATAGTACTCGCGTGGCCTATGTTCCAACAATGAGCTTTTGGTTTGCTTTTGACACTAATTATTTTCTGTGGCAAAAACTGAGTGTTTTACAATTCAAGCAAAGTGGATGGAATTTATAGAAACCTCATGGCCACTGTGCTTTAATTTTATTCAGCGTAAACTGAGCTGCGGTGTGTGTATCAAATCCACATCATGTCAATTTCTCTTGTGAGTATGCTGAGTTTTATGTGTGGATTTTCCCCATAGATTTTCATTAGATGCCGAAAATCTGCAGGTAAAAACGCACATACATAGTCCTGCATATAGTATAGTGCAATCCACATAGTCCTCCATACTGTATAATGCACTCCACATAGACCTCTATATAGTATAATGCACCCCATATTCCGCCATATAGTATAATGCACTCCCATAGTCCTCCACGTAGTGTAATGCACTCCCCATAGTCCTCAATGTAGTATAATACACTTCCATAGTCCTCCATATTGTATAATGCACTACCCATAGCCCTCCATACAGTATAATGCACTACCCATAGTCCTCCATATAGTATAATACACTCCCCATAGTCCTCCATATAGTATAATGCACCTCCATCATCCTCCATACAGTATAATGAATTCCCCATGGTCCTCTATACATTACTATGACTACCAAAATGTGCTCATTGATTTAAAAAAAAAAAAATACTCACCTCTCCTCCTTGTTCCCCGCTGCTCCGGTCTATGCAGCAAGCATTCTGAAGCGCCTGCACATCTCAGGGCAGTGGGTGCCATGTAGTGATGTCATCAGGCCCGCTGTGTTGAGACGTCAGACGCTGAGGAAGAATGATAGAGGAGGAAGTCACAGGCCACATAGTACTCTTGTGGGTTATGTTCCCACAATGAGCTTTCGGTTTGTTTTTGACAATATTTATTTGCTGTGGCAAAAACAGAGTGTTTTGCAGTTCAAGCAAAGTGGATGGGATTTTATAGAAACCTCATGGCCACTGTGCTTTAAAGGGGTTGTCCACTACTTTCACATTGATGCCATATCCATAGGATAGGGCATCAATTTATGTTTGCCCGGGGTCCCGCACACAGCACCCCCGCCATCAGCTGTTATCGGTGCCGGCGGTGGCCGCCGGCCGGAAGTGCTTACCTTCCGGTGACTGGTCGCCATGTTGTAGTGGTCGGCACTTGTTAGTGCACATCAAACTGCCATTCAATTGAATGGGAGGCGGATGTGCAGTACCCCGCGGCGGCCACTACAGATGGATGGCCAAACACCGCAGGCAAGTACTTCCGGCCGGTGGCCGCCGCCGCCAGCACCGATAACTTCTGATCGGCAGGGGTGCTGCGTGCAGGACCCCGGCCGATCATACATTGATGCCCTATCTTATGGATATGACTCGCCCCCTGGGCCGTGGGTTACCCGGAACCGGGCAATAGGGCAATAATGGGGGTAGTAGTGGCAACCCGGTCCATGGCTCAGGGTGGTCATACCAAATGTTGTGGCAGTCTATTTGTAGGGTTTTAAATGTCCGACTACGCCACCCGTGGATTGCGGTCAGGGTTAACCGCCGCTGCAGTGCAGACCGCTGGGGCAGATGTAGGTGTGCAGCACTAAGTAGTATAACTCCCCACGGGAGGAGTGTGGCCCCAGGGCAGTATATAGATGGATGATGGAGGGGATGATTCTGACCGCAATAGCCAGGAAACAGAGGCCTCTTAAACAGTTCAGGGTCTTTATTAGAACAGGTGAGACGACCCAAAAACAGTCCCGGCTAGGAGGGGGCCT
The DNA here is from genome assembly GCF_046119375.1 of Phyllobates terribilis. Lineage (NCBI taxonomy): Eukaryota > Metazoa > Chordata > Amphibia > Anura > Dendrobatidae > Phyllobates > Phyllobates terribilis. The sequence goes on from NW_027363046.1 coordinate 1,482,595, forward strand.
GGATGTCTGAGAACAAGTGGGAAGCTGGCCCTGGTCAGGGTGAGGGTGAAGGCCTACCATGCTCTCTGCGCTCTTTCTGGCTATTTCTCTCCTTGTGGTGTAACAGCCCACGTTCCTGAGCTCACCGTGTCTTCTCGCCCGTATGGCTTGCAACTTGGGTCCCTTTCTACTCTTGGCCTGGTGCAGCTTTGCTGGTCCCTTCTGCTGTGGCGGAACCTCCGGGCTTCTTAGGCCAAGGAACATACAGTCCCCTGCGGGCTGGTTATTTGCTGTAGGACTTGGATTCCTAACAGCCTCGGACACCAAGTCCGGTAGATCAGTTTCTCTCTCAGCCAGGACAGGCTCTCCTCGCCTTCCGTCCCTGGCTCGTGGCTCCTCTACTGCCACACGACCTCCTCAGCTTCAGCTGAACTGGCTCTCCCTTCTCTGGGACACCTCTCACTCCAGAGACAGGTCGTCCAGAACTCTCTAACCCTGCCCCCAGTTCCAGCTTTTATAGGGTCAGCCTGCTCCCCCTACTGACTTGGGACAGGAGGTGCTGCATGCTAATGGTCCCTGACCAGAGAACCTCCCCCTTGCTCTCAGACACAGCTTTATTATACATTTGTGGCATCCAGGCCAGGGTGACACATTCCCCCCTAGTAAAACTTAGTACTCCGGGACTAACAGGAAACACAAATATAGGTTATAAACAACAACATAACATATGTACAAGTGCATTTTGTCCTTAAGGAAACGGCGCTTCCGCGACCGGGTGTCCATTTCACCCAACAAGGCGAAGTCTTTGAGCGATGTGGGGACCTGTCCAAAGCAAACCCCAAACGTTGGGCGTGGCTGCAAGGCAAAACTACCTACTTTGGACCACACGGGGCCACGCCAGACAGGTTTTTCTTCCGTGGCCGTCTTCGCAAGAGGCACCAACTGCAACTATCTACATGATAGTTCCGGTTATTCATCGTCCATAACCTGTCAGTCCATGAGCTAGAAAAACTAGAAAAACATAATTAATAACCAGGGTACAACATAACACATTAAATACATACATTATCCACTTAGATCTTCCAGCGAGCTGGCATTTGCCCCTTAGTGCTTTGGGTTGACCTACGTAACCCACTGTCTGGTGGTGGTCTAACCTGGTTTTTCTCACTAGCGCTCGGGGTGCAGTCACTGGCTAAACTTACAGGCAGGGCAGGCAGCTGTCTGCGGGTCCTCTGGCTTACCGCAGGCATGGCAGGCTCACTGTCAGCAGAGGGTTGACTCTCCTGGGCTGCTGGTACAGGCCCTTCTGCCTCTGGAACTGCTTGTTCTTCTCCACCTTCCTGCTCTGGTGTAGGATGTTGCTGAGCCGGTTGCAGGAAATGCAGGACGGGTACCACTATGGCACCGTTTATTCGAGTCCAGGACTGATGGAATTCTCCGAGAATGGTGCTGATCATTTCTTCCTTGTCCTCTGCGGGTTCAAGGTCACTTTGATCCTCTTCTGCACTACGGAGTTGCTCGGGGCACATTTTTAGGTGGTCTCTGGCGACGGTACTAGTGGTTTCTCCTCCATCCTTAGTGACCACGCACACCTTCGGGTTGTCGTGATCAGACTGCAGTACTGTGTAGGGTTCCCTTTCCCACTGGTCATCCAGCTTGTGTAGCCTTCTCTTTCACTTCAGAACCTGCTCACCAGGTTCCAGGGTACAAGCAGGGACGTGTTGGTTGAAGAGCCTCTCTTGCTTTTGTCTCGCCTGGGCCAGGCTCTTCTCCACACTCTCCTGTACCTTCTTGTACTGCAGTCGCCTTTCCGTATCCCAGTCCGCATCTGGGGAGGTGTCCTTGGGTGTTAGGACTCCCATCTCCAGGTCTATGGGCAGCTTACCTGGTCTGGCTCTCATCAGGTAAGCCGGGGTGCAGTTTGTAGCATTCACCGGGATATGGTTGTATAAGTCTATCAGGTCCGGCAGTTTTTCTGGCCACAGGCTGCATTCCTCCAGGGGCAACGTCTTCATGAGATCAATGACTATATTGTTCATTTTCTCACACATCCTGTTGGTTTGTGGGTGGTAAGGCGTTGTCCGAATCTTCTTACAGCCATAGAGGTTGCAGAACTCTTGGAAGATTTTGGCCTCGAATGCAGGACCTTGGTTTGTCAGGACCTGTTCTGGATACCCGTGTGGGTGGCAGAAGGTTTGCTGGAAGGCTCTGGCCGCCGTTTGAGCTGTCAAGTCTTTTACCGGGACCACCACTAGAAATCGGGAATAGTGGTCCATGATTGTCAGGGCATAAACGTATCCTGACCGGCTTGGAGCCAATTTGACGTGGTCCAGAGCTACCAGCTCAAGAGGCTGCTTGGTGACGATGGGCCTCAAGGGTGTCTTCTGGCTGGTGCGGTCCTTCCTCCTTAGATTACAAGGGCCACAGTCTCTGCACCACTTCTCTACAGCCCCTCTCATGCTGATCCAGAAGAACCGTCCTCTTAGCAGGAACTCCAGTTTCTTCCAGCCGAAGTGCCCCGCTCTGTCATGGTAAGCCTCCAGGACCATAGCTGCATCTCGCCTTGGGACGACTTGCCAGGTCAGCTCGTGCGTCCGGTGGTTGACGAGTCTTCTGCACAGCTTACCTTCATAGAGGAACAGCCTGCTCTTCTCTTTCCATAGCTGCTTGACTTCCTCTGGGGCATCCGGATCTAGACGGACGTCTTCTCGGGTCAGCAGGTCTTTCACCATGCGGACTGCAGGGTCACTATCTTGGGTCTTGGCCCAGCTGTGGTGAGGTAGGGGATTGATCATGATGGTTGTTAAGTCTTCCTCCTTCACGCGGTGGGAATATTGAGTGGCCCCATACCGGTGGAATGCAGGGAGCTGTTATGAACTGCTACAAACACTAAGGAAAGAAAGGAAAACTGTCCCTACCATAGGACTAAGCTGATTCCCTACGATGCAGCGGGGGACCTGTTCCTTGTGAACAGACCCGCCTAAGTCCTCGGCTAGTCCGAACGCTGACCTATAGATATAAGGGAGGGGTCCCTACAAGAACTAAGGACTGGGATATAGTTGGACACCTCCTAGCAGAAATTGTAGCAGAGCAAAGACAAACAAACAAACAGAAGTACTAGTGGTCAAAAGACCAAGCAAACTACAGAGTAAGGTACAAGGCAACTGGCTAGCTTAAGAGTAAATGTAACACTGAAGTCCTGCAAGGATTATATAGGCAAAAAGTCATGTGACCAGCAAAATAGAAAAAACTAACAGGAGGGTTCTAACAGTACCCCCTCTTCAATGAGGATCCTCCGGATCCTCCAGGCCCAGGTCTATCAGGAAACCTCCTGTGAAACGCTCCGACAAGTCTAGGAGCAGAGACATCATCTGCCCTTACCCAGGAGTTATCCTCGGGACCGAAACCCTTCCAAGCGACGAGATACTGCAATCTCCCTCTATGCCATCTAGAATTAAGAATGCGAGAAATTTCATATTCACCTTCTTCCTCCACCGGAGGAACAGAGACAGTGGCGTCCCTATCAGAAACATCAGCTTTTTTCAATAAGTAAACATGAAACACCGGATTAATCTTCCAGGAGGTAGGAACCTCCAACCTAACAGCAGATTGGTTAACTACCTGAAGCACCTTAAACGGACCTACAAACTTCGGGCCCAATTTCTTAGAAGGAATCCTCAACCGCAGATTCCTAGAGGACAACCAAACCATGTCACCAACAGTAAACAAAACCTCTTGACGTTTCCTGTCAAAGTACCTCTTGGATTTTTTGTTGGCCTCTTGAAGGTTACGACGTACATCAGTCCAAACTCTCTCCAAATCATCGGAAAAATTCTCCTCCTCCGGCACAGCCGATACCAATTTGGAGAATGACCCAAACGACGGATGTCTCCCAGTACAACAAAAAAAAGGAGAACACCCAGCAGAAGAGGATGTATGGTTGTTAAGAGCAAATTCAGCCAGTGGCAGAAACTCAGACCACCCCTCTTGATTGTCAGCCACAAAGCAACGCAAAAACTGTTCAACATCCTGGTTCTTTCTTTCTGTCTGTCCATTAGACTCAGGATGATAACCAGACGAAAATGACAAATGGACTCCCAACCTGTCACAAAAGGCACGCCAAAAACGAGCCACGAACTGAGGTCCCCTATCGGAAACAATGTCGGAAGGAACGCCATGGAGCCTGACAATTTCTTTAACAAAAGCCTTAGCGAGTGTCCTGGCGCCGGGCAGTTTGATGAAGGGAACCAAGTGACACATCTTGCTAAAACGGTCCACGACCACCCAGATAACAGTGAAACCCTCAGAGGCAGGAAGGTCAGTAATAAAATCCATAGCAAGATGCGTCCAAGGAGCACTAGGAACCTCCAGAGGGCAAAGCAACCCCGCAGCAGGAGCATGTGAAGACTTAGATCTAGCACACACAGTACATTGACGCACCCACTTAATGACTTCCTTCTGCCACCCAGGCCACCAAAAACTGCGACCTACAAGTCTCTTAGTCTCCGAAATTCCTGGATGACCTGCCAACCGAGACTTATGACACTCCACAAACAAATCTCTCATAAAGTTCCTAGGCACAAACAACCTTCCATGGGGAGTGTTAGATGGGGCATCCTCCTGGGCTTTCAGAATCCCATCTTCCAAAACGGAGTCCAATGCTGCTATCACAACACCTTCCTGTAAAATGCTCTCCTCCTCCTCGGTACCAACCATGGGAGAAAAACTGCGAGATAAAGCATCAGCTTTTACATTCTTGGTACACGGGATGTAAGTAACAGAAAAATTAAACCGCGAAAAAAAAAGTGCCCACCTAGCTTGACGGGCATTCAAGCGCTTGGCAGCATCAAGATAGATCAGATTCTTACGATCAGTAAAAACCTGAATGGTAAATTTAGCACCTTCCAAGAGATGACGCCAATGTTCAAATGCGAGTTTAATCGCCAGCAATTCCCGATTACCGACATCGTAATTAAGTTCGGTCTCAGAAAATTTTTTTGAAAAAAAAAGCACAGGGATGTACTCCATCCTTGTTTTCCTGAGACAAAACAGCACCGACCCCCACCGAAGAAGCATCAACCTCGACCAAAAAAGGCTTGGTCTCATCAGGCTGCATAAGGATGGGGGCAGAACTGAACCTCTCCTTGAGATACACAAAAGCTTTAATGGCCTCAGTAGTCCACTGAACTGTATTCGCACCTTTCCTGGTGAGATCGGTCAGCGGCTTAACAATTATAGAAAAATTCTTAATGAATTTTCTGCAATAATTGGCGAAACCCAAAAATCTCTGTATTGGTTTCAAACTAATAGGCCTAGGCCATTCCTGCACCACCTGAACCTTCACCGGATCCATCTCAAAGCCCTCACTGGAGATAATGTAGCCCAAAAAACTAATTCTCTGCACAGCGAACTCACATTTCTCCAGCTTAGCAAAAAGTGAATTGTCGCTTAACAACTGCAATACCTCACGTGCGCTCTGCCAATGAGACTCCAGATCCGGCGCAAAAATCAAAATGTCATCCAAATACAACACCACATTCTTACCGATCAACGGTCTTAGGATGTCATTAATAAGGTTCTGAAAAAAAGCTGGTGCGTTGGTAAGACCAAAGGGCATAACCAGATTCTCAAAATGACCCACTGGAGTGTTAAAAGCAGTTTTCCACTCATCACCTTCCTTCATACGTAACAAATTGTATGCCCCCCGGAGATCAATCTTAGAGAACCACTTGGCCCCCACTAACTGGTTGAACAAGTCAGGAATTAATGGCAGTGGATAGGAATTGCGTACTGTAATTTTATTAATTTCGCGAAAGTCCAGACATGGTCGTAAACCGCCGTCCTTTTTTTTTCCAAAAAAAAATCCAACAACCACAGGTGACTTAGAAGGTCTAATGTGACCGGCGGCCAAGCTTGTCTGTATGTATTCCTCCAAGGCCTTTCTCTCAGGGATAGTAAGATTAAATAAGCGACTCTTGGGAAGAGTTGCTCCAGGGACAAACTCAATAGTACAATCATAGTCCCTATGAGGAGGCAAAACTTGCAACTCCTCCTCTGAAAAAACCTTCCAAAAATCCTGAATAGGTACAGGTAATTCCCCTCTTTCCACAGCAGCAATGTGACCGTTACAACATCTATCATAACACTTAGGACTCCAAGACTTAATTTCATTGGTAGACCAGTCCAGTACAGGATTGTGCAATTTTAACCAAGGTAACCCCAAAACCACTGGAGCAGGCAAATTATTTAACCGGTTCCCGACCGCCCACTGTAGATAAACGTCGGCGCTTGCTGGGCTCTGTGCAGCGCCGACGTTTAAAAACGGTGGGTGGTCTCGCAGCGCTCAGGACCCCCAGGGTCCTGCAAGCGCTGCGATTCCGGTGCAGAGCGTTAGCTCTGACAGGGGACATCATCGGGACCTGATTGGATCAGGTCCCAGTGATGTTAACCCTTTGCTATGTTCTATATGCCGCGATCTATAGTGATCGCGGCATATAGAAGATAGACAGAGGAGAGGGGGTCGTCTTACTTACCTCTCCGACGACCCCTGATACCTTCCAGGACCTGGGGTAGCTATGGCAGCTGGAGGTCACATGACCACCTCCAGATCTGCCATATATGGTGTCCTGCCTGGCTCAGCCTGCAGCTGAAGCCTGGCAGGAGACACGGTGTGAAACAGTCAGCAAAGATCTCATGTAATGTAATACATGTCTATTACATTACATGAGATCAGTGATCAGAAAAATAAAAATTAATGTCCCATACAGGGACTAAGTAAAAATGTAAAAAAAAGTTAAAAAAAAGTTTTTAAACTGTTAAAAAAAAATCACAAAATAAATAAAAAATAAATAAAATATTAAACCAATAAATCCGTATATTTTTACAAAACCAAAAAAAGTACACATATTTGGTATCACCGCGTCCGAAACAACCCAAGCTATAAAAGTGTCACACTAATTAACTCCTTCTGTGCACACCGTAATAAAAATAAATAAAAAACGGGGCAAAAAAATATGCTTTTTCATCATATCGCCAAACAAAAAGTGGAAAAAAATGCGATCAAAAAGCAAAATAGAAATAAAAATGGTACCGCTGAAAACGTCATCTTGTTCCGCAAAAAAAAAGCCGCCATACAGCTCCATCAGCCGAAAAATAAAAAAGTTATAGCGCTCAGAATAAAGCATAAAATTGTTTTATTGTGTAAAAGCGCCAAAAAATAAAAAAAATACAGTAAGTGTAGCATCGCTGTAAATGTACTGACCCGAAGAATAACGCTGCCTGATCACTTTTACCACACGCAGAACGGCATAAAAAAAAACCCTCAAAAAACAATTCCTGAATTGTTGGTTTTTGTTAATTTTACCTCCCAAAAAACGGAATAGAAAGCGATCAAAAAATGTCACGTACCCAAAAATGGTACCAATAAAAATGTCAACTCGTCCCGCAAAAAACAAGCCATCACATGACTCTGTCAGCCAAAATATGGAAAAATTATAGCTCTCAAAATATGGTGATGCAAAAACTAGATTTTGCAAAAAAAAGCGTCTTTTAGTCTGTGACAGCTGTCAATCATAAAAACCCGATATGATTCTGGTATCGCTGTAATCACACCGACCCGAAGAATAAAGTAATCTAATCAGTTATATCACACGAGGAAAGGAGTAAAAAATAAATAAAACCAATTCTTCACCGGCTACTGATTTGTTTATTATGTCTCCCAAAGATCGCAGTAAGGCTCTGCCCACATTTATCCTGCGCTCTGCGCTGAGCGCTTACACAAGAGTTTCCGTGTAAATCTCTGAAATACGTGATTCAGACAAAACCCATGACGGAAGATTCCCTCTAATGAGGCAGATATAGGCCACTGTGGATGCCGTCTGGCCTGGGATCCCACGGTGTCATTTGTTTTAGGCGTGCATAAAAGTGCGGTTGGCCACAGTTTTGTGCACTTCTGAAAAAAAGGACACCGCTAAACAGAGGCCAGACGGAGTCCAGAGTAACTCTGCTGCCTCATTATAGTGAATGGATCCCGCAGGGGTTTCATCTGAATTACATCACTTGGAAATTTAGATGGAAACCCCGATGTAAGTGCTCAGCCTAGAGCGCCGGATAAATGTTACGTAAAATGTTCCCAATAAAAGCTTCAACTCAGTCCTCAAAAAAAGCTAGTCCCCACTCAGGTCCGTCATCTGTTAAAAATATAAGGGACTTCCAAGTTACTGGTAGCAGAAAGGCTCTGGAAAAGCGAAATGGCCCTTGCCCCCCAAAAGAAATTCAGAAAATGTTGTGCTCCCAAATTCAAATGCCTATTCTACAATAATTTGTTCTCCAATTGTCAAATAGCACTCCGTCCCCCCAGATCTCGCCGTATGGCTGAGCGGTACAATACAGCCACATATGGGGTATTGCCACTTTTAGTAGAAATTGTGTGACACATTTCGGCACCATTTTTACCCATTGCCCTGTGTGAAAATGTAAAATCTGAGGGTAAAACATTTTTTGTGGTAAAAATATAATTATGCTTTTTTTACTGCCCAATGGTATAAATTTAAAAATTAAAAAATACTCACTGCTTCCCTAGATGAATTCCTTGAGAGATGTAGTTTACAAAATGGGGTCACTTGTGGGGGTTTCTGCTGTTTAGGCATGTCAGCGACTCTTCAAATGTGACATGGTGTCTGCCACCTATCCCAGCCAACATAGCGCTCCTTTCTCTTCCGAACCCTGCCGTACACCAAAGCAGTGCTTTTCCCCCACATATGGGGTATCGGCGTACTCAGGAGAAATTGCACAACAAATTTCATGGTGCAATTTATCCTGTTACCCTTATGATAATGCAAAATTAGGGAATGAAAAACATTTTTTGTGGGAAAAATGTGAAAATTGTATTTTTACGGCTCAATATTATAAACTTCTGTGAAGCACTTGGGGTGCAAGGTGCTCACCACACATCTAGATAAGTTTCCTAAGGGGTCTAGTTTCCAAAATGGTGGCACTTGTGGGGGGTTTCCACTGTTTAGGCACATTAGGGGCCCCCCAAATGCGACATGGCGTCTGCTAATTATTCAAACAAATTTTCCATTCAAAAAGTCAAATGGCGCTCCTTCCCTTTCAAACCCTGCCATGCGCCCAAACAGTAATTTGCCTCCACATATGGGGTATCGGCGTGTTCAGGAGAAATTGCACAACAAATTTCATGGTGCAATTTATCCTATTACCCTTATGATAATGCAAAATTAAGGGATGAAAAACGGTTTTGTGGGAAAAATGTAAAAATTTTATTTTTACAGCTCAATATTATAAACTTCTGTGAAGCACCTTGGGGTTCAAGGTGCTCACCACACATCTAGATAAGTTCCCTAAGGGGTCTAGTATCCAAAATGGTGTCACTTGTGGGGGGTTTCCACTGTTTAGGCACATCAGGGGCTCCCCAAATGCAACATGGCGTCCGCTAATTATTCAAACAAATTTTACATTCAAAAAGTCAAATGGAGCTCCTTCCCTTTCAAACCCTGCCGTGCGCCCAAACAGTGGTTTGCCTCCACATATGGGGTATCGGCGTGTTCAGGAGAAACTGCACAATAAATTTCATGGTGCAATTTATCCTATTACCCTTATGATAATGCAAAATTAAGGGATATAAAACGTTTTTGTGGAAAAAATGTGAAAATTTTATTTTTACAGCTCAATATTATAAACTTCTGTGAAGCACCTTGGGGTTCAAGGTGCTCACCTCACATCTAGATATGTTCCCTAAGGGGTCTAGTTTCCAAAATGGTGTCACTTGTGGGAGGTTTCTACTGTTTAAGAACATCAGGGGCTCTCCAAACGCAACATGGCGTCTGCTAATTATTCAGACAAATTTTACATTCAAAAAGTCTAATGGCGCTCCTTCCCTTCCGAGCCCTGCAGTGCGCCCAAACAGTGGTTTTCCCTCACATATGGGATATCAGCGCGCTCAAGAGAAATTGCACAAAAAATTTTGGGGTCCATTTTTTCCTGTTACCCCTGTGAAAATAAAAAAAATTAGGTCTAAAGTAACATTTTTGTGAAAAAAGTTAAATGTTAATTTTTTTCTTCCACATTCCAAAAATTCCTGTGAAGCACCTGAAGGGTTAATAAAGTTCTTGAATGTGGTTTTGAGCACCTTGAGGGGTGCAGTTTTTAGAATGGTGTCACTTTTGGGTATTTTCTGTCATAAAGACCCCTCAAAGTGACTTAAAATATGATATGGTCCCTAAAAAAATGTTTTTGTAAATTTTGTTGGAAAAATGAGAAATCACTGGTCAACTTTTAACCCTTATAGCTCCCTAACAAAAAAAAAATTTTGGTTCCAAAATTGTGCTGATGTAAAGTAGACATGTGGGAAATGTTATTTATTAACTATTTTGTGTGACATATCTCTCTGATTTAAGGGCATGAAAATTCAAAGTTTGAAAATTGCAAAATTTTCAAAATTTTTGCCAAATTTCCAATTTTTTCACAAATAAACGCAAGTGATATCAAAGAAATTTTACCACTATCATGAAGTACAATATGTCACGAAAAAACAATCTCAGAATCAGGGGAATCCGTTGAAGCGTTCCAGAGTAATTACTTCATAAAGTGACAGTGGTCAGAATTGAAAAAATTGGCCCGGTCACGAAGGGAAAAACAGGCTCTGGTGCGAAGTGGTTAAAACATTATCTTTCTTATTATTCTAACATTTGGCAAATATTAAAAATTATGGTAATCCTAATTGACCTAAAACGGGAAAGGTTTATTCTTATTTCATGTCAGATTTTGAGAAAAACATGCATATGTGTCTTTTTATATAGTGTATGTAAACTTCTGGTTTCAACTGTATATATGTATATATGTGCACATCTCATTGCTATAGCAAATCAGTGGGAGTCATCAACAGTGATAAAATAATAGAAAAAAAGGAAGAAAATTGAATCCTTAGAGGAAAAGTAAGATGATTTGTCTAAAAAATGCCAGTGTAAGGAGGCTCGTAAGCTCCCCGGGGAGCCATTGCATGGTTTATAAGCCTCCTTACTCTGGCATTTCACTCTCCTCACTAGGATCTAAGGGGTAAAGTTTTTCCTTCTGAAGTCTCTCACACAGCTAAATCAGATCTCATGCTTTGCACTGCTGAGGGGCAACACCCCGAAACACCATGGCTGCAAATTGAGATTCTAGTTTCCCATTTATCCTAAATCATGTGGCAAGGCTTGTTAAAAGGTTGATATTGACTTTTAGGATTGCTACTTCCAATAGGTGGCACTGGAAGAGACAGTTTGCAAGTTTTGGGTAGAATTTCTCTTCAATAAAAATACTTTTTGATTACACCAGTGATTTTTTTCCTTTCTTACAGACTGGACCAGTCATTGGGGAAGCCCTCGCTGTTTCTTTCTGGATAGATTCCACTTCCTACCACTATGAAATGGAATAAATGCTATGTTTTAGAGAAATTAACAATAGTAATGGTAATAATCTGACACCATATGATGGCAAATCCAAGCAACATGCCGTCATTTGTAACAATGGGAAAGCCTTTTTTTAAGAGGTTGTCCAGAATAAGGATGCCATATTTCATCGCTTTGTGGAAGAATAGGTAAATCGTTTCTCATGTTATATTCTCTGAACTGTAAATCGTAAACAGTTTCACAAATTTGGTTGAATGCCAGTGGACCCAAAAAAATGCTAATTTCTAATAGTAAATTTAAAAATGACTTTTTTTTACTTTTATTTATTTCCAGATAAAGTGAAAGATCGAGGCTCTAATACAATTGGGTCAAGATTGAACCGTGTCGAGGACAAGGTAAGAAAATAAGATAAAACCATATATATTTATATTATGCACAGCTACTACTTACACATACACACATGGAGTACAGGATATACAGACAATTACCACATACTACATACAGAATATTCCTCACTCTCTGAAAAAGTGTAAAATACATAATGGTGCATCCAGACACCAATTCTACAGCGCTGCTCATACACTGCAAAGAGTCTAAATACCTGTGGTCATCTGTGACTTCAACACACAAGTTAAGGTGGCCACACAATAACTGAACGTTGATTGCTGGTTCGGCCGTCCACTACCTCTCCCAACTCTCATACACGAGAAGGTTTGGCTTGGTTAAATGTTCATGTGTTTTCAAAGTGGAGAACTGTGAAAATCACTGCCAAACGGCTCTGGCAGCAGCTTATCACCTGAATAACAAAAGGGTCGGGCATTAAGGGTCAGGCAGTTTGAATTTTACCTCCTCTGACCTCATCTGTCAGGGAAGAGTCTGGATGTCCCCTTAGACTATTAGCTTAGTCTATTGTGTATGGAGGCTTAAAGGGGTTTTCCATTACTCAGACAACTACATCTCAATCCATATGTGTGTCCCCCAGTAAAATAATAACACCTATACTCACCTCCAGTGCCAGCACTATTCCAGCGGTGTCTGCACTGGCTCTCCTGGGGATTGCGTGTGTCATGGGTGTGTCAGAAGTGACAGACAGTCATCCTGCAGTTGGTTGCAGGAGATCTCTTCATTTGGCCTTACAGACAACTTCTTAGAATATGTATCTCTAGGACCCAGGGGCTAGCTTCCTCGGGCTAATTAACACCCTGGCCTGGATGTATAAATACCTGTTGTGAGCCAGAGGGAGGTGCCAGCGATATTCATTGCCCCTTGTGAAGGCTTGAGCAAGAGCAGTACTTCTATCTCTCTGGTGCTAGAGAACGTGTGCGCATTTGTCTGGAGTCGAGTAAAGCTAAGCGATTTTCCCTTGTTTGTCCCCCCTTGTTGTCTTTAGTGTTCAGTGGGGATCAACTAGTGCTCATCCTTTCTGTTCCCTAGCCTGAGCCTAATGCCAGGGATAGACAGGCTGAGATATGCGTGCGGCGATTGGTGAAGAACCAATAAAGGGACATTAGTGGAGACAGGGTGACACTAGATCAGCCTAGGAGTTCTCCACTCCCCACTTTCCCTAGTCTGGGTTCCCTTTCCGTTTTCCCTTTGTGTTGCACTTAGTCTTTCCCACACCTTGCGTGACAGCATGACATTATGTCTCATGATTCCTAGGGGCAATCAGTGCTGACTTTACTCTCCCCGCCTTTGGCCAACTTGCATACATCCAGAGGAAGTGAGAGATGTTGCTGCTCTTACTTCCTCCGGATGTACAGGTATGTGCTATAACTGGAGGCAGGAAGAGTGAAGCCAGCGCTGATTGGCAGCAGGGATCACTTGACATAACAATGTCACGTGATCCCAAGGAGAGCCAATGCCGACACGGCTGGAACACTGGAAGGGAGTATAGGTGTTATTATTTTACTGAGGGCAAAAATATATATATGGAGAAGGAGATGTCCGAGTAGTAGAAAACCCCTTTAAGTGTTGGCTACTACTTTCATGGATGTGGACAGAAAGCTCTTTCTGAGTTCATTAAGTAGTTCAATCTGACAAAGGTTTCCAATAGAGTTGGTGCGAGTCAATTCGCAGGACCCAGTCCATCAGCCACATCCATAATCTGTGACGGCTGCATCGGAGCCCTGAGAACCACCTCCTACATCCCGGCATCCACAGCTGTTCTACTGATTAGCCGGCCTGATGCAATGTCACATATGCATCATGCTGTAACCATAAAGATGCAGCTAATCAGAAGAGAAGCAGGGAATCTTGGAAGGTAGAAGGCAGGTCTTGAGGCTCCTGTCCAGCATCCAAAGATTACTGACGTGGCTGATGGACCCAGTGCTGCGAAAAGAATCGCACCAACTATAGTTTTCAATTAAAACAACAATGTCTAAATGGCTAACCAATATTGCATTAAAGGATCTATCTACTTTATTTCTCCCCAAAACTGTGCCTGTCTTGTCCATGGGGTGTGTCTGGTATTGCAACTCAGTGCCCCATTGATTTGGTTAGGGATAAGCTACAATATCAGGCAGCGCTCATGGGTAGTGTAAAATGTGTATGGAGTGTGGTCTGTATCTATGCTATTTTCTTTGTTTGAATTTTTTTTTATATATTTGTAGGTAACTCAAATGGATCATAAACTCAGTCTCATAACCGATATGATTCACCACCTGATAGCAAACCAACAAAGCGGTCAGTCTACCAACAGAACACCGCACCGGAGCAACTCTCTGAACGACGGGAGCAGCCTCTCCAGTACTCTGCCTACCTACCAACAGTTAACAGTGCCAAGACGAGACCAAGATAATGCATCTTGATGAACAAACACAAACTAGTTCTTCTACTGTCCTCAATGCAGATATTCATTATTTTAATGAATGCATTTATAAGCAGAAAGTAAAATGAATGATGAAATTAGACGGAGTATCGAGTAAGTGTGTAACACTGTAAAGGACGTCTTGTCTATTCTCTGTAGATCCTATCAGGGTTCATTGAAGGTTTCTTAGAGGAAGGGACATGGAACATATGTGTATTGCTCCATGTAGAAACATGCAAGAAAGCATCTGATACATTGATGAATCCTTTCTCAGGAAGATTGTAGCTCATCGGCCTGTGGGATCGTAAATCGCTACGGGTCGTGCGGTAAAACTGGCAATACAACTGAACAATTACCCTGATTTTTTTTATTGTATTAAAATACACTTTTTACATTGATTTTCAATTTTTGGGGGCCTAAAATGAAAATTCATTTGAGAAAAATAGAAATAAATATTGTACTGTAGAAAATTACACTTCTTTTTTTTTACAATGTATTTTTGGTAAAAATGGTATTAAAGAGTTAATTTTTCTTTATGATTTCTGATCACAATTTTTTTTTTCTGGAATATTTTTTGACATCTGATCAAATGTATTGTATTTTCTCAAAAATGTTGATATTTGCACATTGATTGGTTTAAAACAGTGATGGCGAATCTTTTAGAGACCGAGTGCCCAAACTGCAATCCAAAACCCACTTATTTATCGCCAAGTGCCAACACGGCAATTTATCCTAAATATTGAGGTTTTACTGATACAAACAACTGATACAAAGAGCAGGCGAGGGCAGCATAGAGCAGCCACAGACAGGAGCAGGGGTAAGAGACTGCAGAAATAAAGAATGTGCTTAACCACATCCTGGTATATA
This sequence comes from Phyllobates terribilis, assembly GCF_046119375.1. Lineage (NCBI taxonomy): Eukaryota > Metazoa > Chordata > Amphibia > Anura > Dendrobatidae > Phyllobates > Phyllobates terribilis. The sequence goes on from NW_027363046.1 coordinate 1,497,655, forward strand.
TGCTGGCCCTCCCCTCAATCCTGGTATATATGCTGGCCCTCCCCTCAATCCTGGTATATGTGCTGGCCCTCCCCTCAATCCTGGTATATATGCTGCCCCCCCTCAATCCTGGTATATATGCTGGCCCTCCCCTCAATCCTGGTATATATGCTGGCCCTCCCTTCAATCCTGGTATATATGCTGGCCCTCCCCTCAATCCTGGTATATATGCTGGCCCTCCCCTGAATCCTGGTATATATGCTGGCCCTCCCCTGAATCCTGGTATATATGCTGGCCCTCCCCTCAATCCTGGTATATACGCTGGCCCTCCCCTCAATCCTGGTATATATGCTGGCCCTCCCCTCAATCCTGGTATATATGATGGCCCTCCCCTCAATCCTGGTATATATGCTGCCCCCCCTCAATCCTGGTATATATGCTGGCACTCCCCTGAATCCTGGTATATATGCTGGCCCTCCCTTCAATCCTGGTATATATGCTGGCCCTCCCCTCAATCCTGGTATATATGCTGGCCCTCCCTTCAATCCTGGTATATATGCTGGCCCTCTCTTCAATCCTGGTATATATGCTGGCCCTCTCCTCAATCCTGGTATATATGCTGGCCCTCCCCTCAATCCTGGTATATATACTGGCCCTCCCCTCAATCCTGGTATAAATGCTGACCCTCCCCTCAATCCTGGTATATATGCTGCCCTCCCCTCAATCCTGGTATATATGCTGGCCCTCCCCTCAATCCTGGTATATATGCTGGCCCTCCCCTCAATCCTGGTATATATGCTGCCCTCCCCTCAATCCTGGTATATATGCTGGCCCTCCCCTCAATCCTGGTGTATATGCTGGCCCTCCCCTCAATCCTGGTATATATGCTGGCCCTCCCCTCAATCCTGGTATATATGCTGGCCCTCCCTTCAATCCTGGTATATATGCTGCCCCTCCCCTCAATCCTGGTATATATGCTGCCCCTCCCCTCAATCCTGGTATATATGCTGCCCCCCCCCTCAATCCTGGTATATATGCTGGCCCTCCCCTCAATCCTGGTATATATGGTGGTCCTCCCCTCAATCCTGGTATATATGCTGGCCCTCCCTTCAATCCTAGTATACATGCTGGCCCTCCCCTCAATCCTGGTATATATGCTGGCCCTCCCCTGAATCCTGGTATATATGCTGGCCCTCCCTTCAATCCTTGTATATATGCTGGCCCTCCCCTCAATCCTGGTATATATGCTGGCCCTCCGTTCAATCCTGGTATATATGCTGCCCTCCCTTCAATCCTGGTATATATGCTGGCCCTCTCTTCAATCCTGGTATATATGCTGGCCCTCTCCTCAATCCTGGTATATATGCTGGCCCTCCCCTCAATCCTGGTATATATACTGGCCCTCCCCTCAATCCTGGTATAAATGCTGACCCTCCCCTCAATCCTGGTATATATGCTGCCCTCCCCTCAATCCTGGTATATATGCTGGCCCTCCCCTCAATCCTGGTATATATGCTGGCCCTCCCCTCAATCCTGGTATATATGCTGCCCTCCCCTCAATCCTGGTATATATGCTGGCCCTCCCCTCAATCCTGGTGTATATGCTGGCCCTCCCCTCAATCCTGGTATATATGCTGGCCCTCCCCTCAATCCTGGTATATATGCTGGCCCTCCCTTCAATCCTGGTATATATGCTGCCCCTCCCCTCAATCCTGGTATATATGCTGCCCCTCCCCTCAATCCTGGTATATATGCTGCCCCCCCCCCTCAATCCTGGTATATATGCTGGCCCTCCCCTCAATCCTGGTATATATGGTGGGCCTCCCCTCAATCCTGGTATATATGCTGGCCCTCCCTTCAATCCTAGTATATATGCTGGCCCTCCCCTCAATCCTGGTATATATGCTGGCCCTCCCCTGAATCCTGGTATATATGCTGGCCCTCCCTTCAATCCTTGTATATATGCTGGCCCTCCCCTCAATCCTGGTATATATTCTGGCCCTCCGTTCAATCCTGGTATATATGCTGGCCCTCTCTTCAATCCTGGTATATATGCTGGCCCTCTCCTCAATCCTGGTATATATGCTGCCCCTCCCCTCAATCCTGGTATATATGCTGCCCCCCTCAATCCTGGTATATATGCTGGCCCTCCCCTCAATCCTGGTATATATGGTGGGCCTCCCCTCAATCCTGGTATATATGCTGGCCCTCCCTTCAATCCTGGTATATATGCTGGCCCTCCCCTCAATCCTGGTATAAATGCTGGCCCTCCCCTCAATCCTGGTATATATGCTGGCCCTCCCTTCAATCCTGGTATATATGCTGGCCCTCCCCTCAATCCTGGTATATATGCTGGCCCTCCCTTCAATCCTGGTATATATGCTGGCCCTCTCTTCAATCCTGGTATATATGCTGGCCGTCCCCTCAATCCTGGTGTATATGCTGTCCCTCCCCTCAATCCTGGTATATATGCTGGCCCTCCCCTCAATCCTGGTATATATGCTGGCCCTCCCTTCAATCCTGGTATATATGCTGGCCCTCTCCTCAATCCTGGTATATATGCTGGCCCTCCCCTCAATCCTGGTATATATGCTGGCCCTCCCCTCAATCCTGGTATATATGCTGGCCCTCCCCTCAATCCTGGTATAAATGCTGGCCCTCCCCTCAATCCTGGTATATATGCTGCCCTCCCCTCAATCCTGGTATATATGCTGGCCCTCCCCTCAATCCTGGTATATATGCTGGCCCTCCCCTCAATCCTGGTATATATGCTGGCCCTCCCTTCAATCCTGGTATATATTCTGGCCCTCCCCTCAATCCTGGTATATATGCTGGCCCTCCCCTCAATACTGGTATATATGCTGGCCCTCCCTTCAATCCTGGTATATATGCTGGCCCTCCCTTCAATCCTGGTATATATGCTGGCCCTCCCCTCAATCCTGGTATATATGCTGGCCCTCCCCTCAATCCTCGTATATATGCTGGCCCTCCCCTCAATCCTGGTATATATGCTGGCCCTCCCCTCAATACTGGTATATATGCTGGCCCTCCCCTCAATCCTGGTATATATGCTGGCCCTCCCTTCAATCCTGGTATATATGCTGGCCCTCCCCTCAATCCTGGTATATATGCTGGCCCTCCCCTCAATTCTCGTATATATGCTGGCCCTCTCCTCAATCCTGGTATATATGCTGCCCTCCCCTCAATCCTGGTATATATGCTGGCCCTCCCCTCAATCCTGGTATATATGCTGGCCCTCCCCTCAATCCTCGTATATATGCTGGCCCTCCCCTCAATCCTGGTATATATGCTGGCCCTCCCCTCAATCCTGGTATATATGCTCCTCTCCCCCCCCCCCAGCCATTGTGCATCCCATATTAAAAAAAAAAAAAAAAAACATAATAAACCCTCCTCCTCACCTTCCTTCTTCTCCCGCGCAGCGTCCTCTCCTGTAGTCGGCACATCTAGCTGAAGTGTATTGCCGCGCACGTACTAGCCAGGTCCGTGCGCGCTGCAGTACACGCTGCCGGCCAATCAGAGGCCAGCGGCCGCTTGCCTCTGATTGGCCAGCCGACGTCATGCTGGCCTCTGATTTGCCGGCAGCCGCTTCTGATTGTCCGGAAGTCGCTAGCCTCTGATTGGCCGGCCAACGTCATGCTGGTCTCTGATTGTCCAGAAGCCGCAGGCCTCTGATTGGCCGGCCGAATTCATGCTGGCCTCTGATTGGAAGGAAGCCGCTGGCCTCTGATTGGCCGGCTGACGTCATGCTGGCCTCTGATTGACCGGCCGACGTCATGCTGGCCTCTGATTGGCCGGCAGCCGCTGGCCTCTGATTGGCCGGCAGCGTGTATTGCAGCGCACGGGCCTGGCAAGTTCGTGCGCTGCAATACACTTCAGCTCGATGTGTTTCCGTCCGAGAGAGATCGCACATCTAGCTGCAGTAGCGGAGCTGGTGCCGGCACTCGGCGGCTCAGAGTTCTCCCCGCCGGCCCGATCCAGTAGCGCTAGTGCTGCGGCCATGGTGCCCACCAGGAGGGCTCTGCTGCCCCCTCTGCACGCTGCCATAGGTTCCCAGCACTGGTGTAAAGCATTTCTTCTTTTACAGCTGACGACCCAAAATTGGGGATTTTCTGAAAAAAAAAAATGGCCAGTCTGCATTATATATGGTGGAAGTGAGAATGTATCATCTGGATAAGGGGGTGGTCTTCACAGAGGGGTCTATGGAGAGATGTCTCTTTATAAGGAGCACATAGCATGGAATACCGGGGGAAGCCTTCTGGCTCCTTATGTTGCTCCAGTCCGGAATGCTCCACTATGGTCCATCCTTCTATAGTTCTTCTCTTACACTTTCTGCTGGTCGGTATATGGACGTATTCGCTCTATGCTGACAGGCACTCCCTTAGTATAGCCCATGTAATGCACGGCACCACAATGTTGTAGGTTCTGACTACTGTGTAAAAAAACACCACCCAGAGACCGGCCATAATCTTATAGTCTGGGTGTGAATACGCTGTAGGTAGAGCTACACTTTTGTTGTGGAAATTTTGGTAATTTTATTTACCTTTTTGCATTTAGGCTATGTGCCCACGATGCAGAAATGAAGCAGAAAATTTCTGCAGCATTTCTGCATCTCCCTGGCAGAAAAAACGCATGCAGATTGACAAGCGCTTTCCAGGCGATTTTAGCATCACTTGGAAAGTGCTTGACAACTAGGTCACACTGTATAAATCCATGCAAACAGCATGGATTTATATAGTGTGAACCGTAAAAATGAAAACAAATAAAGCTATACTCACCCCTGATGCCCGACGTGGCTGCAGCGCTCGTTCCTGTCTGGTTCCTGGATGCCGGCATATCGCGAGACAGAGCGGTGAAGGGCCTGCGGTCACATGACTGTGACGTCACCGCAGGTCCTCAAGCGATGCCGGCATTCAGAGAGAAGCCGCCGGACAGGTGAATATAAACTTTATTTGTTTTTTTATTCTTTTTTTACAGGTACAAAGGTACAATGGTACCCAGGTCTGGAGGATTGTCTTCTCTCCTCCAGAACTGGGTACCATCCGCACATAGAGACGCATAGAAGCCGCTTGTAAAAATGTACAGTCGCGGTTTCTATGCGTCTCAATGCAAGTCAATGGCGGGAGTTCCGCTGCGCTTCTGCAAAATTAAATGACATGCTGCGGATTTTTGCATAGAACATGCGGAATCCCCTTGGGGACCATGGGGTGCGGATTACCTAGCGTTTCACAAGCGAAATTCCACAGCATAAACGCTTGAAAAACGCTACGTGGGCACTCAGCCTTACCCGAATGAGGCTTGTGAGAAATCCTTAAATATGCAGCAGATTTCTCCTGTATGATGCTGACCAATCATAAGCAAGCAGCAACACTCAAAGAAAAGAAGAACACGCCCCCACCATAGCTCAAAGCGGGTTTCTTAGGGTATAAAGCTACGTTCTCACTATGAGTTTTTAGTGAGTTTTTACGCTGCATATTTTAGAAATAATGCAAGTAACCTATCTTAATGGGTGCAGAAATTCTGCAACATCAAAAACTCACCAAAAGCTCATCGTGGGAACCTAGCCTAAGATGTGTAGTGATGGAGAGTCCTGATCTCCTGGTCTAACCTTCTGCATGATTAGAAAGCAGAGGTAACAGCTCTTAGACAAGGAAGGAGCCGCACAGCTGAGTTTCTCTGTGTCACATTACAAACCCTTTTATTGACTCTCCTGATTATGGAGTGTGCCAGTATCACACTTATGTCTTCTGTGCTCAAGCAACTTGTATTCTTTCTGCAGTGATATTAGGCTGTTATTACACCTCACACAGGAGCAGTGTGTTCTGGGTTACTTCTATGGTGAAATGCAATGACAGTCTGCTCTAATCTCACTGCAGAATGAGTACAAGTTGAGCACAACGGATCTAAGTGTGATACTGACACTGTGCTCTCATTTCTGGACAGGCAGTATGGGATAGGCGCAGAACAGCAGAGGTGAGAGTGCCATAAGAGGAGAAAAGCTGTTAGAAAGGTTTGTAATGTTGCACAACTAAACTCTCTTGTGCTGCCCCTTCACCCACAGAGACCTTAACTGAAAGGTATTAGTCAGTTGTGTGCTCTAATCATGCAGTAGGTTAGCCCAGGAGACCAGGTCTGTATCCTTACATCTTAGACACTGAGAAATCTGCTCTAAGCTATGGTGGGGATGTGATCATCTTTCTTTTCAGTGTTGTCGTCTGCTTATAATTGGTCAGCATCATGCAGAGAGAAGAATTTCGCACCCCCAGTGAAAACTCTGATAACATCTACTTGGACTTATTTTTTTTTAACTCATTAGGCGCCAAATTCTTTCATTGCTAATATCTCTGCAAATGAAAGATAAAATAGAAAGAGCATGGATGAGATACCAGGACACTGTGTGTGGCACTTTATTATTATTATTTATTATTCTAGCTCCATTTATTCCATGGTGCTTTACATGTGAAAAAGGGGGTATACATAGCAAACACAATTGCAAAAATCTTGAACAAAAACGCAATGGCAAACTGGTACTGGAGGAGAGAGAACCCTACCTGCGATGTCTCACAATCTTCAAGGGATGGGTGAGGATACAGTAGGTGAGGGTAGAGCTGGTCATGCAGCGGTGTGGTGGAGCAATGATTACTGCAGGTTGTAGGCTTTTCGGAAGAGGTGGGTTTTCAGGTTCCTTTAGAAGGTTTCCACGGTAGGCGAGAGTTTGATGTTTTGGGGTAGAGAGTTCTAGAGTAGGGGGGATGCACGGGAGAAATCTTGTATGCAATTGTGAGAAGAAACGATAAGAGGGGAGTAGAGAAGGAGATCTTGTGAGGATCGTAGGTTGCGTGTAGGTGTGTACCGGGAGACTAGGTCACAGATGTATGGAGGAGACAGGTAGTGGATGGCTTGGTATGCCACGGTTAGGGTTTTGAACTGGAGTCTCTGGGCAATGGGGAGTCAGTGAAGCATTTGACAGAGAGGAGAGGCCGGGGAGTAGGCGGAAGGCAGGTGGATTAGTCGGGCAGCAGAGTTTAGGATAGATTGGAGGGGTACGGGAGTGTTAGCGGGGAGGCCACAGAGCAGGAGGTTGTAGTAGTCGAGGCGGGAGATGATGAGGGCGTGCACTAGTGTTTTTGCAGATTCATGGTTGAGGAATATGCGGATCCATGTTTTTGAGTTGGAGTCGGCAGGAGGAGGAAAGGGCTTTGATTTGTGGCTTGAAGGAGAGGTTAGAGTCCAGGGTTACTCTGATGCAGCGAGCTTGTGGGACTGGGGAAAGTGGACAGCCATTGATTTTGATGGATAGGTCAGATGGGGAGGCTGAGTGAAATGGGGGAAAGATGATGAATTCTGTTTTATCCATGTTAAGTTTTAGAAATCTAGCAGAGAAGAAGGATGAGATAGTGAACAGACATTTTGGGGTTCTGGTTAGTAAGGAGGTGATATCAGGTCCAGAGAGGTAAATCTGTGTGTCGTTAGCATAGAGATGATACTGAAAGCCGTGGGACTCTATGAGCTGTCCCAGGCCGAAGGTGTAGATGGAGAAGAGCAGGGGTCCTATGACTTAACCTTGGGGAACACTGACAGATAGGATGCGAGATGAGGAGGTGGTGTGTGAGTGAGAAACACTGAAGGTTCTGTCTGTTAAGTATGAGTAGATCCAAGATTATTATGATCTGCAACATAAACTAGGGAAAGAAGGGGAGAGCTGTCCCCACAGTAAGACTAAGCTGAGTCCCTACGTTGTAGCAGGCAACCTGTTCCTTGTGAACAGACCCGCCTTCGTCCTCGGCTAGTCTGAACGGAGACCTATAGAGAAAGGAAGGGGTCCCTAAAAGAACTAAGGACTGGGACAAAAATGGGACACCTCCTAACAGAAGTTGTTGCAGAGCAAAAGAAAAACTGACAAAAGTACTAGAGGTCCAGAGGACCAAGCAAACTAGAGATAGATAGGCACAAAAGCACCTGGCTAGAAAGACAGTCTAAACAACACTGAAGTCTAGCAAGGCCAGAAGGGTGGAGCAGGAATAAATAGGAAGATGGTCACGTGACCGCAAAACACAAGATAGAAACAAAAACAAACAGGAGGGTTCTAACAGTACCCCCTCTTTTATGAGGATCCTCCGGATCCTCCAGGCCCAGGCCTATCTGGAAATCTCCTGTGGAAAGCTCTGACAAGTCTAGGGGCAGAGACATCATCCGCCTTAACCCAGGAGTTATTCCTCGGGACCGAAACCTTTCCAAGCGACGAGATACTGCAATCTCCCTCTATGCTCTCTGGAATTCAGGATACGAAAAATTTCATATTCGCCGTCTTCCACTACCGGAGGAACTGTGACAGTGGCCTCCCTATCCGATACATCAGCCTTTTTCAACACGGAAACATGAAACACAGGATTAATCTTCCAGGAGGAGGGAACCTCCAACCTAACAGCAGACTGGTTAACCACCTGAAGCACCTTAAAAGGCCCCACAAACTTCGGACCCAATTTTTTAGAGGAAATCCTCAATCGCAGATTCTTTGAGGACAACCAAACCATGTCACCCACAGTAAACAAAACCTCTTTACATTTCCTGTTAAAATACTTCTTGGACTTTTTGTTAGCCTCTTGAAGGTTACAACGTACATTAGTCCAAACTCTCTCCAAGTCACCGGAAAAATTCTCCTCCTCCGGCACCGCCGACCGCAATTTGGAGAACGAACCAAAAGACGGATGTCTCCCAGTACAACAAAAAAAGAACACCCAGCAGAGGAGGATGTATGGTTGTTAAGAGCAAATTCTGCGAGTGGCAGAAACTCAGACCACCCCTCTTGATTGTCTGCCACAAATCAACGCAAAAACTGTTCCACATCCTGGTTCTTTCTTTCAGTCTGTCCATTAGACTCAGGATGATAACCAGACGAAAATGACAAATGGACTCCCAACCTGTCACAAAAAGCACGCCAAAAGAGAGCCACAAACTGAGGTCTCCTATCAGAAACAATGTTGGTGGGAACGCCATGGTGCCTGACAATTTCCTTAACAAACGCCTTAGCGAGTGTCTTAGCGCAGGGTAGCTTAATGAATGGAACCAAATGACACATCTTGCTAAAACGGTCCACGACCACCCAGATGTCAGTGAAACCCTCGGACACAGGAAGGTCAGTAATAAAATCCATTGCCAAATGCGTCCAAGGCGCACTAGGAACCTCCAGAGGTCAAAGCAACCCCGCAGCAGGGGTATGGGAAGCCTTTGACCTAGCACACACCGTACACTGACGCACCCACTTGATGACTTCCTTCTGCCACCGGCGCCACCAAAAACTGCGACTGATAAGTCTCTTAGTCCCAGAAATTCCTGGATGACCTGCCAACCGAGACTCATGATACCCCACAAACAAATCTCTCCTAGAGGTTCTAGGCACAAACAATCTCCCATGAGGAGTGTTAGATGGGGCATCCTCTTGGGCTTTCAGAATCCCTTCTTCCAAAACAGAGTCTAATGCTGCTACCACAACTCCTTCCTCTAAAATGCTCTCCTCCTCCTCGGTACCAACCATGGGGGAAAAGCTGCGAGATAAAGCATCGGCTTTAACATTCCTAGTACCAGGGATATAGGTAACAGAAAAATTAAACCGAGAAAAAAAAAGTGCCCACCTAGCTTGACGGGCATTCAAGCGTTTGGCAGCATCCAGATAGATCAAATTCTTATGATCTGTGAAAACCTGAACAGGAAATTTAGCACTTTCCAAGAAATGATGCCAATGTTCAAACGCAAGTTTAATAGCCAACAATTCCCGATTACCAACATCGTAATTAAGTTCGGTTTCTGAAAATTTTTTTGAAAAAAAATCACAGGGATGTACTCCATCCTTGTTCTCCTGAGACAAAACTGCACCGACCCCCACCGAAGAAGCATCAACCTCGACCAAAAAAGGCTTGGTCTCATCAGGCTGCATAAGGATAGGGGCAGAACTGAACCTCTCCTTGAGATACACAAAAGCTTCAATGGCCTCAGTAGTCCACTGGACCGTATTCGCACCTTTCCTGGTGAGATCAGTCAGTGGCTTAACAATTATAGAAAAATTCTTAATGAATTTCCTGTAATAATTGGCGAAACCCAAAAATCTCTGTATCGATTTCAAACCAATAGGCCTAGGCCATTCCTGCACAGCCTGAACTTTCACCGGGTCCATCTCAAAGCCCTCGCTGGAGATAATGTAGCCCAAAAAACTAATTCTCTGCACAGCGAACTCACATTTCTCCAGCTTAGCAAAAAGTGAATTATCACTCAATAACTGCAACACCTCACGTACGCTCTGCCAATGGGAATCCAGATCTGGTGAATAAATCAGAATGTCATCCAAATACACAACCACATTCTTGCCAATCAAAGGTCTCAGGATGTCATTAATAAGGTTCTGAAAAAACGCGGGTGCATTGGTGAGACCAAAGGGCATCACCAGATTCACAAAATGACCTACCGGAGTGTTAAAAGCAGTTTTCCATTCATCACCCTCCTTCATTCGTAACAAATTGTATGCCCCCCGGAGATCAATTTTATAGAACCACTTGGTCCCCACTAACTGGTTAAACAAGTCTGGAATTAACGGCAATGGGTAGGAATTGCGTACGGTTATCTTATTAATTTCACGAAAGTCCAGACATGGACGTAAACCACCGTCTTTTTTTTTAACAAAGAAAAATCCAACGGCCACAGGCGACTTAGAAGGTCTAATGTGACCAGCAGCCAAGCTCGTCTGTATGTATTCCTCCAAGGCCTTTCTTTCAGGGATAGTCAGATTTAATAAGCGACTCTTGGGAAGAGTAGCTCCAGAAACAAACTCAATGGTGCAATCATAGTCCCTATGAGGAGGTAAAACTTGCGACTCCTCCTCTGAAAAAACCTTCCAAAAATCCTGAACAGGTAATTTCCCTTTTTCCACAGCCGCAATGCGACCATTACACCATTTATCATAGCACTTAGGACTCCAAGACTTAATCTCATTAGTAGACCAGTCCAGTAAAGGATTGTGCAGTTTTAACCAAGGCAAACCTGCACATGCGGATTTCAATTGGGGAACATTGCTGCCCTTCTACCATGCGTTTTTCATGCGTTTCCGCGGCGTTTACGCAACTGCAAAAACGCTGCGGAAACGCATGAAAAACGCATCGTGTGAACTCAGCCTCAGGCTATGTGCCCACGTTGCAGAAATGAAGCAGAAAATTTCTGCTTCATTTCTGCAAGTCCTCTCCCGGAAAAACGCATGCGGAATTCCGCACGCATTTATCGCGCGTTTTTCATGCGTTTATCGCGCGTTTTTCATGCGTTTATCTCGCGTTTTCCACATGCGGAATTGCCTTGCATTTTTAATGCATTGCACAAGGCAATTCCGCTTGCGGAAACGCAAAATTAATTGACATGCTGCGGATTTTTGAACGCAGCATAAAAGCTGCGGAAAAATCCGCAGCATGTGCATAGAACTTGCGGAATCCCCTTGGGGACCATGGGGTGCGGATTACCATGCGTTTTACAAGCATTTCCGCTGCGGAAATTCCGCATCAAAAACGCTTGTAATCCGCAACGTGGGCACGCAGCCTAAAAGCAAAAGTATAAATACTAATTATTTATCAAAGCTGGACAAAATCTAGAAACCATATAATAAAACTGGCATAAAATATAGTGCTGAGCAAGAGTTTAGGGAGAGATGTACAACTGGCACTGGCCTTTAAAAGGGATTGTGTAATCGCACAAAACTAGCAAAAATGTAAAGTGCCTGTAAAACAAGGAACGTGCAATTTACCTCTTAGTAAAAATCCTATTCTTTCTCAAGAACAGGAGGAATTTTAATTTCATGATTTTTTTTTAATCAAATAATTTTTATTGAAAAACTCCAAATACAAATTTTCCATCTTTCAAATAACATACATGACATAGTAATTCCATAGTATAAAACATGAACAAAGTATCTGAACTTCAATTCCCTAACCCACCCTAAACCCAAATCCCAACACTCCAGAGAGAACCATTTTCAGAGCAGTTCTAGAATAATGGACTACAGCATTCGTAGAAGGGGGAAGAAGATAAAAAAGTGACTAACAAAGGGATAGCAGCGTTTTAATTTTATCATTTACTGCTTGATGCCTGAGCCGGGAAGTGCACGCTTGAAAACTGTTGCAGGCTGCTGTAATCACAGGACACAAGCAAACAGCATGGCATTTCCTATCAGCAGGGAGGAAGTAAAGGGAACAGTAATGAAAGTCTCCTCCTACTCCGCTCCATAATGAAATGAACAGTGTGCATCCTACAAATGCGATGCCTACAGCAAACAATTCATTTTCCATACACAGGTTTTGAGTTGACCACTGGATATACACATGTGTATAACTAATTACCAGAACTGGAAATCGAAAAAAAAGACGAGCAAGTTTGGGGTGAATCCTGCCTTCATTACTGCACAGTCGCTCATAGAGGGATCGGTACTAGGAACAGCAGGAGTGCCGGCGATGTTCACAGATTTACCTGCTGCGGGACTGAAGGAGTCTGATAGTGTTCGGCTCTAAGCTTTTTACCTTGTTTACGACAGGAATAATTGAAAGCTGTGCTTCAAAGGCGAGGAAGAAGTTGGTCACCGTCTGCGCTTGAATACCCTTAAGAGGGGAAAAAATATATATATACATATATACAAATACTGAAACATCTAAATGCATTAGAACATCAAACCTGGTGAAGCGGTAAATGACTTGTCCTCCAGGGATACAGGCTACTGTCATTCAGTAATTATTTAATAGGAATTTTACATTTTATGTGATCACCACGCTAGAATGTAAATGATGAAAACACAACACAACTCCTCACCATATGAAGATATTTTGTGTTTTATAGAACAGCATTTCTGTGGAATAACACGACTGATTTACTGTGTATGCACCATAGCCTTCATTTGATGTCACTTACTGTCACCTGTCACCTTGCCCCAACTCTGCAATCCCCAATATCAGTCCATGACCTCAATGGGGTCACTATAAAATTCTAAAGAGGACTGGTCATGTCTCTATTAGAAAATAGATAAACTTAGGATAGAAACAATATGAGCATATACCCTGCTATAAGTAAGTAAAAAGCAATAGTGAATATATATAATATAGGGTACTTAGTAAACATGGTTTTTGATTTAAAAAAAGCCATCCCACCCGCACCAAGGTGTACCCAGTCAGTTATGTGAAATATATAATAAAATACACTTTAGTACAATATTAGTGTTTTGTCCCTTTAAATCTGCTGCTACTTCTGTCACCATGGTAACTGCATTCATACTCGGCCAATAGGATTGCTCGGTTTGAATTTGGAAAAAAAAAAAAAGTCCTATATCGTCAGTTTGTTCCTTCTCATCTGAGTGTGAAGACAGACACCTGCGATCAGCGAGAGATTATAGGTATAAGACGTGATATAATATAACGGACGGAGCCACATCCCATCACACGCACTCAGCGATCACAACTGACAGGAATCAGCACATTTACCAGACAATAAGTTATTATTCCCCAACACATGATACGCTGAGACACCAGTGGGGGGCGCCGCACTCGTTACATCTCCCATCTGGATGGATCCAGCGACGAGATCCTGATATTTCCCCCCAGCTCCGCTCCTCCATAGGGAATGGCCCAGATGCACGCAGAACGGACCGAAGTGTAATACTGCTAGAACTCTGCATGATATCACATCCTCCATATATACCACATAATAAAGGGGTGCTCCCACTGGGACAGGTCATCACCTATCCAGAGATCAGTGATAACTTGTTCCAACTAGACATCCCCTTTAATGGAAGAGATCACATCTCTAACAGCCAATACGCTATTCATTCCCAATCTTCCCTGGCCCCAGTAATGCCCCTGAGTATATCGCCAATATGAGCCAATCATCAAACCCTCTGCTGACTGTTCCCGATGTTTTATAGAGTTTGGAGACGTTGCTACAAGAGAAGATATCAGCGGACACCATGGGGGTGGAGTATTCTGCCAGCGATGGAGCAGGTAGTATCCACCAGTCTGTGATATCTGACCTTCCTCCATATTCTGCTCTTACATGCGTTTCTTCAGCTTTACCCCTTCCCGACATAACCAATTTATGTTTTTTTTCTGTTTTTTCCTCCGCTTTTTCCAACTTTTCTAACTTTTTGATATCTGTCCACATAGTGTGAGGTCTTGTTATTTTGTAGGATGAGCTGTCCTTATAAATGACACCATTCATTTACCACATAGTCCTAGAAAACGGGAAAAACATTCCAAGTGCAGTAAAAGTGCGAAAAAAAACTAGACATTGTTTTTCTGGGAACGGTTTTAACGGCGCACATTGTGTGGTAAAAATGACCTGGTAATAGGATCCTACTCCTCAGTGTGATTACAGCAAGACCAAACTTCTCCAATAGTTTTGGCAAAAGAAAAAAACTTTTTTTTGATGCTGTCACCATTTTTTCTGAGACCCGAAACATTTTCAGTTTCCGGGTTGATGGAGCTGTGTGGGGGCTTATTTTTTGAAGGGCAAGAGGACTTTATTGATAACATTTTGGGACACATATGTCATGGTCATCGCTTCTTACAGGATTTTCTGCAGTATTGAGGCGAACGAAAAAATGCAATTTTGTCTTTTTGAATTTTTTTCTGTGTTCACTGATCGTTTTTTTTTTTTATATTTTGATAGATTGTATTTCTCTGAAAGAGACCAAACCACAAAATGTGTATATTTTTATTATCTTTATTTTTAGTGGGAGGTGAGTTGAACGTGTGGGGTTTTAATAAATATATATATACTTTTTTTCACTGTATTTGTATACATCATCTGATTGCTTGTGCTATATACAGCGATACCACAGTAATGCTCCATATAGCAAAACCACGGTCTTCTTTACAGCCCAAATGAAGCTTTATGATGACAGGCACGGAGGCTTCAGCAGACCCCCGGATGTCATAGCAGCCCATCGGCGCCCTATGATCGCGTCACAGGAGCGCCGGTGGGCGTATGGAACGACGCGTCCCAATGCTGGCGCACTGTTAATGCTGCTGTTAGAGATTGACAGCAGCACTGAACAGGTTAACAGTGGTGGGCAGATCTTCGCTCCACTTGCAGCTGTTAGAGGCAGGTCCTGGTTGTTTGTCACAGCCATTATCTGCCATGTACGGGGCGAGCTGACCCTGCACCATACACCCGCTACTGACTTATACCATACATGTACGGCAGATGTTGGTAAGGAGTTAAAGCGGTTGTCCAGCTTTGGGGCCATTTTTTTTACTTTAATGCAAGTATTTGGGGCTAAAATCGATTTCTGTAATTGAGTTTCATTAAAAATGTTGCCTTCTGTAGCATCTGTGCTGCACTGTCTATTGCTGGCTGCAAAATTAGCTAACTGAGAATCTATCAGTGAGCTCCTTAGTCTTAAGGGAGAGTTTGTAGATCTTTAATCTGTTTTTTTTTCCTGAGTGCCTATTAGCTGATCTATGCCCAAAGAAAACACAAAACTTGAATGTGCAGGGAAACAATAAGTCTGTAATAGTCGGTGTAAAACACTTAATGAAACCTAAATGTAAAAAATTACTTTTAGTAGTAAATACATGACATGAGAAAATATACACTGCTCAAAAAAATAAAGGGAACACTTAAACAACAGAATATAACTCCAAGTAAATCAAACTTCTGTGAAATCAAACTGTCCACTTAGGAAGCAACACTGATTGACAATCAATGTCACATGCTGTTGTGCAAATGGAAGACAATAGATGGAAATTATTGGCAATTATCAAGACACACTCAATAAAGGAGTGGTTCTGCAGGTGGAGACCACAGACCACATCTCAGTACCAATTCTTTCTGGCTGATGTTTTGGTCACTTTTGAATGTTGGTTGTGGTTTCACACTCGTGGTAGCATGAGACGGACTCTACAACCCACAGAAGTTGCTCAGGTAGTGCAGCTCATCCAGGATGGCACATCATTGCGAGCTGTGGCAAGAAGGTTTGCTGCGTCTGTCAGCGTAGTGTCCAGAGGCTGGAGGTACAGGGCGAGAGTGTTACAGTGATATTATAACTCGACCTTAAGGATAAAATGCTGATAACTACAGATCCTGGAAACACATTCGAAACTAGACCTTGTAAGTAACTGGTTCCCAGCTAGTGGTAAATATGTACAGGGCAGTCCGGTACCAAGACCTGCTCTATAGGACACATTATCATCAGGCAGGTCCTTGCAAGATCTGCGGCAGAAGTGTGGCAGTGTAACACAGTCCTGCTCCTGCCTCAGCTGCCCACAGTGGAGCCAACCTTGATCCTGGCAGCTTAATCCATTGTATGACACAGTAGGGGGCTTCCACAGCATTTAGGCACTTTAGACAGGAGAGGGAGGCATGATCATGGTGCCAATGAGTTTCTATGGCAGCTGAGATCTAACAATGGACCCCATGACGGCCATTTTACTGCTCCTATTAGACCCCGGCTGAGGAAAGGTCTATGAGGACACCGGTCAGACTTATGTCGCCTGCTCTGCACATATTAGAAATACCTAGGGCTGATTAGTTTGCCATTTGTAAATCTGATCCAGCAGCGTTGGGCTACCACTGACGTGATCAGGGCTATTGAGCTCCTAGATTGGGCAGAGGAGCTCAGTATTCAGCAGGAGCTGGCCGAGGAGAGCAGAGCAACTTGCATGGGGCTGCTGCACAAGAAGCAACTCACAAGGTGGAGATTTACCCGGAGACGCTGTGCTCGGGCTGTGATCTGCTGTGCAGGCTGCATAGTAGATGCCTCGAAGGACCCGAACTTCACCCCTAACAGGCACAGCAGAGCTCGGACGGCTGCAAGTGAACAGAGAGCGGCTGATTAGTAACTGCTGCGTCTCCTGCAGCTCAGATAAGAGCCGCACAGAGCGGGGGTTCAGTAATGATGAATATGGGAAGTGTCCGCCCCTCACATGCCCTAAATGCGGCCTCCAGAGGTAAAGTTTCCCCTGTAACCAGCGCCTCCTCCCAACTTCTCTGCTGGCATGCTCCATTACTTAAAGGGGATGTCTTTAGAAAACAAGTTATCACTTATCCACAGGCTCGGTGATCACTTACTGATCGTGGGGTCTGACCGCTGCGAGCCATCGTCTGATCGGGAAGGAGTGGAAAGTCAGGGATCAACTGCTGCTCCATTCATTCTCTATGGGGCTCCGGAAAAGCCGAGCTCAGCGCTTAAATGCCACATAGGGAATGAATGGAGCGGATCCTGGAGTAATAACATGCCCTCCTCTCCTCAGCTTTCTGTCTGTGTAAGTGGCTCAGCCCTTGTCTCCCCTTCTGCTCCGGCTTCTGTGCTGGTCCTTGTGAGGAAGAGGAAACCCTCTGCCCTTCTGCTCCGGCTTCTGTGCTGGTCCCTGTGAGGAAGAGGAAACCCTCTGCCCTTCTGCTCTCAGTCCTCTGCGACTTTTCACAATCGCTCAGTGCACCCATTATATGTAATAAGGATCATTCTTCATCCCTTGTCCAGCTTTCATCCCCCCCAGTCTGACCAGCGGACAAGATAATAAACATGTGAGTGTAAGGTTCACAATTATTAGATGTGTTGTGAAAAGTCTCCACAGCATTATCCGGAGAAAACTGCAGGGTGACCGCTTGTGAAACCAGCACAAAATCCAGCGGACAGCGCTTCCCTGCCCCCCGCCGGTCTCTGTATCCTGGCATTCAGCTATTCCATTTGGTGCTTATTCTGGAAGGAAAACAAAAATGTGATGTTCTTACACAGACGCCTGAAGACGCAGCTTTTCATCATCCATGTTGGGCTGTTGTATGACGTGTGGATTACTCTGCTTGCTGGATTCTTGCATTACCACAAACACTGCCTTTATTTTGTGATTTCTGTGCCGCTTCCCACTTCTATTGGCACTGTGATATATCAGCACGTGAGGGCTGCCACAATCATGTGTCAATAGGTTATTGCTGGAGCCTGTGATATAGAGACCATCCTGGACCAGGGAAGACTTGGTACAGAAGCACCTAGAGAGGGGGGTACAGGGGCTTCATTTCAATTTTAAACTTAGCTGGATTGTGTTTAGCTACAAGAATGGAAAGTAAAATAATAAAATCTTAATTTTTTTTTTCTATTTGGCAAAATCGTCCATCAGAGGTTTGGCCACTACCGAAAAGTTTTTGATGAACTTACAGTAGTAGCTGGCGAAACCCAAAAAACTTTGTAATGCCTTTAAGTCTTGAATATAATACCAATCCAGTACCGTCCGGACTTTGGCCAGATCCATGCAAAAACGGTGAATGATAAGAACTAACCCTGAATGGAGAACATACATTTCTCTGGTTTGACAAATAATTTATTATCTTTGAGTATCTGTAAGACCTGCCTGATATGTACCTGATGTGACTGGAGGTAAGTAAATTAATATGTCATCAAGATTGGTTTGTTGTGATCTACCTGCCAGATGACTAAAAATGTCACTAACAGTGTTGAAAGAAAGCGAGAGCATTAGTCAACCCAAATGCCATCACAAGCTTTTCATAGTGCCCCTCAGGAGTATTGAAGGCCATCTTCCACTCATCTCCTCAATGTGAATGAGATTATAAGCCCCCCTGAGGTCTAGTTTAATCAAATCGTAGGAGCCAAATTTTTTTCTAAAGAGGTCGGGGATGAGAGGGAGAGGATATGCATCCCAGACCGTGATCCGATTAAACTCGCGAAAATCAAGGCGGGGGCGCAACCCCCAGTCTTTATTTTTGACAAATAAAAACCCCACTGCAACGGGAGATGAAGAACGTCTTATAGGGCCCAATGGTAGACTGACTGACCATTCTGTTCTGAACTGCCACCCTAAGATGGCTTCCCATTATATACCTACTGTATAAGTGCTCCCTCTAACGGCTTCCTCCACCCACACCCACTACTGGTTCCCCCTACCTTTGGGTTCCCCCCACTCCAGCCAGGGACAGGGCTCAGCAGCTGCACTCTGCATGTTGGATGCAGGTGTTTTGGGGGGTTCTGTGCAGCACTCCCATCTTACCTGAGTGAAGGGAGACACCACACCTCTGGGTGAGGTGCAGTACCACTGTGGCGACTGAACACTCAGGGGCGCCACATTCCCCCCCCCGGTAAAACACAGCACGTCCGCGGGCTGGAACAGAGCAAAACCAGGCATAACTGACATGCAAAATTTTTAAGATGCATCAGCATATTTGACCATAAAACAAAATTTCTTCCCTTTATGGGAGGCACATTTCTTTTAACATTACTGGTTACATTATAAAACATCATAAGAGTATTGTCATATAAAACAATTTTCAAGACAGTTCCAGCACCAGGGTGCAACAGTAGCAGCATGAGGGACCCGTCCACAAACCCTCAACGTAGGCCCTGGGCATGGCTGCAGGGCATAGACGATCCAATCCTGGACCTCGTCTTCCGCCACGCCAAACGGGTTTTTGTTCTGAGGTATATTTGTAATTATAAAACCAATAGGATGCACTTTAAGAAGTGCTAAACTATGTACAATGTCAACGTCCGGCTTCTCACAGTCCTCAGCCTGTCAGTCTCTGTACCCTGACGGGTAACTGGGTAGCAAACATGAAGTCAACTGCACCCTTCCGGGCAACTTATGTACAGTCCAGTTAACTAAAACAATTTAACAGTGGGGCCCCCTCCGGGGGAACCCCTGGTTTCTGCAGGCTGACCCAGCCTGGTCATCAGCCTCAGGCTGCAGGGGGACCAGGGATGGAGCAGCGCCAGCCGCATTTGGGACAGGGACATCACTCCGACCTGCTCCCGCGACTGCGTCAGCTCGGCCTGACACCTCCCGGTCTTTACGCAGCTTCTCTCCACCGCCTCTCCTCTTTCGGGGGAGGTCCCATGGCACTTTGCTGTCGGTCACTCCCTGTGTCGGCCTCCCCGCTTTGACGGACACATCTATGCGGACAGTCACTGTTGCAAGGGGCAGGGCCTGCTTTTGGAGCCATTCTGGGACCCGGCCCACGACGGGAGGTTCCATTCTGTTGTTCTTTAGCACGCACATAATGGCGCCCGTTCTTCTGGGGCGGGCGCCACATTCAAGGCAGAAAACATTTCTTTAGGCGCACATTACCCGCAGATGGCAGGCTGGTCACGTATCCTGTTCGTGACGCCAAGTGGTGACTCGCTGCCCCCTGGGCCGCGGGGCACACGGCAGCCGGGCCGTATGGCTGCTTTGGGGAATATCACGGTGGCTGGCCCGGGGCGGTCAGTGCAAAAGGGATTATTTATAGGATTTGTCGTGAAGCCACCTGTGGTGTCTGGTGAGGATCACCAGCGCTGCAACAGTCCTCTGAGGCAGATGTTAGGGCAGCTAGAGATGGAACGGCTCCGCACAGGTGGAGCGGGCCTCAGGGCAGTGTAAATAGATGGAGGGTGCGCTGGGCGTTGTAGTGCAGGGAGGGAAATGGCACCAGTGAAGGAATAGACGGAGGCAACTCAGTGCAGTCGTCCAAGATTTTAATTCACAGTTCTTCAGGAAACACAAAAGTGCAAGTTACAGGTGAAGGCCTCCCACGTTGCGCCGTGTTCACCCTGGCAGGGGTTCAATCCTTCCTCAGGAAGTTTAGGAATGCTTGGCAGAACCCCACTTTCTCGTGTTCCTACTTTGACCGTCTTCACACTAGGTCCTTCTCCCTGCTGCCCTGCGCTGCCCACTCTCAATCCCGCTCGGGTATGCTGAAGTCCTTCCTGTACGTCGGATCCGGGACCAACCTGACCCCCTGGAGATTAGAATGGGGCAACCGATCCCTCTGTCTTCTGACAGATGCGGGGCGTATGGGTGCTGTCCTGCACGCGCCGTACCCCTGGGATCGCTTCTTAGAATGGAGCCTACTCCCTTCTCCCCTCCGGGGCCTCTATCCCGGGCCCTTCTTGTGGAGCAGAGCTCCTGCTGAGCCTCTGCTCCCAGACAGTCCTCACTAACCGTCTGTACTGTACTGACTGACCATTCTGTTCTGAACTGCCACCCTAAGATTGCTTCCCATTATATACCTACTGTGTGCTCCTTCTAACTGCTTCCTCCACCCACACCCACTACTGGTTCCCCCTACCTTTGGGTTTCCCCCACTCCAGCCAGGGACAGGGCTCAGCAGCTGCTCTCTGCATGTTGCCCTTCCAGCCGGTCTGAAGCAGTGTAATGTTGGATGCAGGTGTTTTGGGGGGTTCTCTGCAGCACTCCCATCTTACCTGAGTGAAGGGAGACACCACACCTCTGGGTGAGGTGCAGTACCTCTGTGGCGACTGAACCCTCAGGGGCGCCACATGCCCACGATGCAGAAATGCTCCGGATTTTTCCTGAGTGTTTCTGCATCTCCCTGGCAGAAAAAACGCATGCAGATTTTACATGCGTTTTTCCTGCCAGGGACAAACGTAAGTGAAGCATTTTTCACATGCATGTCCGCATGCGGGTTGTCAACCGCTTTCCAAGCGATTTTAGCATCACTTGGAAAGTGCTTGACAACTTGGTCACACTATATAAATCCTTGCAACCGGCATGTATTTATATAGTGTGAACAAGTTAATAGTTGAAAAAAAGAATAAAAATGGTAAAAAAAAAAAAATAGAATTAGACTTACCGGTAATTCTGTTTCTAAGACCCTCCACAACAGCACACCTGGAGGTAGCCTCCCCATCCTAATTAGGGACAGGAAAACAAGATGTTAAATAGCCCCTCCCAGCTACAATCCCCAGTGTTTTCAAAGGACCACACAGTATGAATGCTCTAAATATTTATTAACACTAAGGATTTTTCCAATCAAAGAAATGGAGGGAACTACCCATGCTGTTGTGGAGGGTCTTAGAAACCGAATTACTGGTAAGTCTAATTCTATTTTCTCCAATCCCCTCCATGACAGCACACCTGGAGTAATACCAAAGAATGAATTTTAGGGAGCGACAACAGCCTGAAGGACTTTCCTTCCAAATGCTAAGTCTCTATTAGATATTACATCTAGTCTATAATGTTTAGCAAAGGTATGGACAGACGACCATGTAGCTGCCCTGCAAATCTGCTCAATGGATGCACTAGCTTTTTCCGCCCAGGAGACCCACATAGCTCTAGTAGAAAGAGCTTTCAAGGATTTCAGAGGAGGCAAATCTTGAACTATGTATGTTTCACAAATTGCTTTCTTAATCCAATTTGCTAGCATATTTTTGCAATTTTCTTTCCTTTATTGGGGCTTCCATATTGGACAAATAGGTTCTGATCCTTCCTCCAGGTTTCAGTCTGCCTCAAATAGCGGATTATAGTCCTTCTTACATCCAACGCGTGGAATTCTTCTTCCTTGCTATTTGATGGATTTTGACAGAATGACGGAAGAATTATTGGCTGAGACATATGAAAATTAGACGACACTTTAGGTAGAAAAGAAGGATCCAACTGGAGGATGATCCTGTCCTCCAAAATACGACAATAAGTCTCTCTGATAGACAGGGCTTGGATTTCACTCACTCTTCTGGCTGTAGTCAGAGCTATAAGCAATGCCGCTTTCCAAGACAATTTGTCTATGTGTGCCTCGGCTATTGGCTCGAAAGGATGCATAGTTAGGCCTCTAAGAACTACGTTGAGATCCCAAGGTGGAACTATTTTAGCTCTTGTTGGATTAATCCAAGAAGCAGCTATCATGAACCTCTTAATCCATCTGTTTTGGGCCAAATCAGCATCAAAATAGGAACTTAAAGGCGAGACTTGGACCTTCAGCGTGCTTGGTCTTAATCCTTTAGACAGACCATTCTGTAGGAAATCCAAGATTCTGGCCACGTCAGGCCGAAAGGGATCTAATGGACGAGGCTCATACCATAGCTTGAAAGCTTTCTAGATTTTTCCATAGATGGAAATTGTGACTGGTTTTCTGCTTTTCTGCAGTCTATGTGACTCGCCCCCAGGGGTGTCGCGGGGCACCCGGCAGCCGGGCCTAAGACTGCCTGCGGGGATTATCGCGGTGGCTGGCCCAGGGCGGTCAGTGCCAAAAGGAATTATTTGTAGGGAATTTGTTGTGACGCCACCTGTGGTGTCTGGTGAGGATCACCAGCGCTGCAACAGTCCTCTGAGGCAGATGTCAGGACAGCTTGAGATGGAACGGCTCCCCACAGGTGGAGCAGGCCTCAGGGCAGTATAAATGATGCAGGTTGCGCTGAGCATTGTGGTGCAGGGAAAGCGATGGCACAGCAGGAGTAACGGACAGAGACAGGGAATTTGCTTCATTTCCTTTACTGGTACAGCTGTTAGGTACGGTCCAGGGTACTCCAGATGAAGGGCGCACTTTTGGACTTCTCCCCAGGGAGCAGGTATAGGGCCTCCTGATCCGTGTCTGTCCATATGTATGCTCCTGGCCAGCCTGCAACTGGGCCTAGCTTATGTGTCCTGCTTTTACTTCACCAGATGCTCAGAAATAGGACCTCTGGTTGGTAAATACTTTCCCTGGACGTCGGGGCCTTCGTGGTTCCTGATCCTGTGTGTGTCTAGCCTTCAGGTTTGTCAGGGACTTGTAGTCCTCCTGGGATTCCGGTTATCCCCACTGGGTGTAAAGGGTCCCTGTAGGCGCGGATCCGGTGTCCGGTAGATATAATGGGGTGAGCTTATTGTGCTCCTCTGCCCCCTTGGTTTCACTCCCCTTTTTCTCCTTGCCGTCGGCCACACTCGGGGCCCTCACTACTAGGCAGCTGACGTGCTGCGTCTTCACCGCTATCTGAGTGTCGGCACGCTCTCAGGCTCTCTCTCAGCCTGCCTGCTCTGCTCTGACTCTGAGCACTCACTAATCAACTGAGCTGCCTGGCTCCACCTTCCCTATATATATCCCTATCTGGGCTCCCTCTGCTGGTATGAGTTGGAAGGTAGAGGTGTTTGTATCTAGTGAGGGCCTCTTGTGGAGAAATCCATCCATGCACCCTTCTGGGTTCTGTGGCACCAATGCACAGCAGGGCGCCACATTTGGATCACCTGTACTGAGAAGCCTCTGGCTTTTCAGAGGGTGGTCTCAGAAGCCAAGCTGCTAGAGCCAAATTCTGAGGGGCTGGATGGAAAATCTGGCCCTAATGCAGCAGATCGTGGATTCGAGGAAGCATCAATGGATCATCCATTCTTAGACTGCTCAATGTTCCGAACCATGCTCTTTTTGGCCACATTGGAGCTATTAGGATAGTCTTGAGCCCTTCCGACCTGATTTTTTGTAAAGTCCTTGGTATTAACAGAATCAGGGGAAAAGCATTAGCGAGCCCAACTTTCCAAGGGTGAGCGAATGCATCTATCCCTGTTGCTGAATCCTCGGGTTTCAAAGAGAAAAAGGCTCTTACTTTTGCATTTTCCTGGTTCGCAAACAGGTCCACATCTGGGTATTCCCACTTTTGAACAATCATCTGAAATATCTTCGAGTTCATGCTCCACTCCCCTGGATGAATGTATTTTCTGCTCAGAAGATCTGCATGATAGTTGTCGGAGCCCCTCAGATGCAGAGCCGATAAGGATAGTAGATTATGCTCCGCCCAGTGGAAGATCCTTTCGGAGATCATCTGTAACCTCCTGTTTCTTGTACTTCCCTGATGTCTCAAGTGGGCTATAGTTGTCATATTGTCCGAGTAGACTCTGACATTCGACCCCTGAAGCACAGTAGTGGCTGCCCATAGGGTTTCTTCCACCACTTTCATTTCTCTTAAGTTTGAGTACTGCTCTGCTATTTCTTGCGACCAGACCCCTTGGAAGGCCACGTGGGAGACTACTGCTCCCCATCCTCTTTTGCTTGCGTCTGTTTTGACGGATAACAAGGGAAGTTGAATCCATGCTGAACTTTTCTCCAGATTTCCTGGACAGAGCCACCAATTTAAAGATGCTTTCACCTTCTCTGGCAGATGAATTCTGTTGGAGAGGGAACTTGGAGATCTGTCCCAACAGGAAAGGATGTAGTTTTGAAGGACCCTTGAATGCGCTTGAGCCCAAGGTACCGCCTAAATAAATGAGGTCATGGACCCGAGGACGGACATGTCTTAATGACACTCCTCTCTGGTTCTTTAGTGCATAAACTTTCGACCTCAACTGAATCTGCTTCTCTTTTGGCAGAAAAGAGGCTTGTTACTGAGAATCCAGGAGAATTCCCAAGGAGGTCTTCCTGGTGGAGGGAATCAGATCTGACTTTTGGTAGTTTATCAACCATCCCAAGGATTCCAGGATCTGGAGGGTCATCTGGAGGTCTCTTTCCAAACTTGAAACCGAGGGAACCATCACCAAAAAATTGTCTAAATATGGGACGATGCAGATATTCAGTTTCCTTAGATAAACCTACTACCTCTGCCATGATCTTTGTAAACAGGCGGGGTGCTGACGAAATGCCGAAGGGGAGTACATTGAATTGAAAATGAAGTACCTCTTGGTTCTGAGTTACAGCAAATCTGAGAAATTTTCTGTAATCCGGATGAATTGGCACGTGGTAGTAAGCCTCTGGCTGGTCTACTGTTGCCACGACAAATCCTTTTCCAATCAATAAGCTGCCATTGAGGAAGGAAGCTCGCAATTCTGCCTCCTACCTTCTTGGCGTCATTGTCTGTCCTGCCTAGAACCTTGAAAGATATTCCTACCTCTTCCCCCTTTTGTGTAACTCCAGCGACCAGTTTTACCCTTGCCTCTGTACTGAAATGCTTGCTGCTGTTGTTGTTGAGGGAGAAGAAATGGTCTCTTTCTGAAACTTTTTGGATTCTTTGGCTCTGGCAGAGACTTCTTCTTGTCGGATGCTTTCTCCAACAACTCGTCTAGCACCGCCCCAAACATATACTCTCCTTTAAATGGAATGGAACAAAGCTTAGATTTTGATGCGTTGTCCCCACTCCACATCTTCAACCACAGAGCTCTTCTCATAGAATTTGATAATGCTGCCGATCTTGCCGCAATCTTGACCGACTCCGCCAAGGCATCCGCTAGGAATCCAGTGGCCTTCTGCAGAAAAGGAAGAGATGCTAGGAGGTCCTCTTGAGTGTACCTTTCCAGAGATGTTCCTCTAGTTGTTGGAGCCAGAGGAACATGGAACGAGCTACACAAGTTGAAGCGATATTAGTCTTCAGTGAAGCCGCCGATGTTTCCCATGCCTTCCTTAGAAGGCTGTCCATCTTCCTATCCATAGGATTTTTGAGCTGTGACGAGTCTTCAAAGGGAAGGGTTGTTTTCTTCGCAACCCTTGCCACCTGTACATCAACCTTCGGGACTTCCATCCATAGCTTAGCCGCCTTTTCATCTAGAGGGAATCTATCCTTCATTTCTCCTGCCATACTAAGCCTTTTCTCAGGTGACTCCCATTCATCCAAAATAAGACTCCAAATGTTGTCATGCACAGGGAACACTACCTTCTTCTTGGATTTCAGACCGCCAAACATTTCATCCTGAACTGTACGGGTTTCCTTCTCCTCTTCCACCTGCATCGTGTCTCTCACCTGCGACAACAATTCCTCCATATTCTCAGACGAAAAGTAATATTTCCTATCTTCCTCATGATCTTCACTTAGGACCCCTTCTTCCGGTTCCTCCATAGACCCTAATTCTGAATCAGAGGTCTCCCTAACCGTATATTTTCTCCTTTTGGGGGGAGATGGACCTTCAGCTCTGGCTTGTGAGAAGGAGGCTAGGGAAGATTGTATTTCCTGCCGAACCATTCCCCTGACTTCTTCCATAAGGGAAGGCTGTTCTTCCTTCACAATGTTGTCAGTGCATTTCCAGCATAGGGGTTTCTTATGCCCTGAAGCCAGCTTTTTTATACAGATGGCACATTTGCAAACTGTAGTGCTTTCTCCCACTGTCGGTGCCGGATCCTTGTCTCCCTAAATTAAAAATAAAAAAAGGGGAGATTTAAAATATATTTAGGATCCTGCTCAAAAGAGAGTGGGGAATAACCTAGGACCTAGTACTTACTGGGGCCGGGTTAGCGCTGGGCTCTGCAGATGCAGGCTTTGGAACAGCACCCTCCATAGTAGCAGAATATTCTGTCCTACCTTAATGGAGTCTTCTCATCTGGGTCTTTTATAGGGGAGACCGAGATCCAGTGCCAAATTTTCACCTATCTGGTGAAGGATCCTCATTTTCAGGGCAAACCGCGGCTTCTCCTTTTGAATTTCCCGCCGCGGCCCCATGCGTTCCACGATGGAACGCACCAGAAGTGACGTCCCGCTGGCCAAAAGCCTGACTTCCGGCACGCCGCCATGGAGGACAGAGGAGACTCCGGCCGGGGAGCTACAGGAGGCCCCCAGCCCCCAAAACCCTACTCGGCTTTACACGCAGGCGAGTGTGTGTGTGGGGGGTCCCGCTCTCAAGGAGACACGGGAGCTGCAAAGGAAGGAAGGTCGGAGGCGATCGCTCCCTGCAGCCCGGCAGGTAAATTTAATAGGGCCCTGCTTGCCGGCTGCAGGCACCCCAGGTAACCTCTTCATCCCATAGGGACAGGAAAACACTGGGGATTGTAGCGGGAAGGGGCTATTTAACCTCTTGTTTTCCTGTCCCTAATTAGGATGGGGAGGCTACCTCCAGGTGTGCTGTCATGGAGGGGATTGGAGAAAATAACATTATACTTACCTTCTGATGGCCCCCGGTCTTTTCTCCACTGCGTCCGGTCTCTTGTACGGCTCGCGGTGGTGTGAAAGGACCTTCCATGACATCATTTAGTTATGTGACAGGTCACGCGACCGCCGTGACCAGTTGAACATCCGCAACAAGACCACAGAGAAACAAATCAAGAAGAAACGTCACACTCACCGGAGTGTTGATCAGGTTCAGGAGATACTTCTTTCCCTCGTAAGTGTAAAACAGAGACGCAGTCAGGGCCTTCACCGTAATCCCGCACTCCCTCTCCACCTGCAGCTTGTCCAGAACTTGCTTATTGGAGGAGGCTTTTGGCATACAACCTGAGGGAAGGAGCGAGACACCAGAATCCACACTGTTAGATCGTAGTGGCAGTGTCTCCCTCCATACTAGTCTGTCAATGGTAGCTTGTTTCTGTGTTTTATATATGTATTTTAGGTGTGTAAACCCTCTTCATGTGTACAGCAGCCTGGAATGAACGCTGCTTAAAAAATAAATAATAGAGTAAGGCCTCATTCAGACTTTCATCAGCTTTGTTTTGCATCCGAGAAGCTCTAAACTTTGATTTGGATCAAAGTCCGACAGGTCAACGTGTTTCGGTGAAAAATACGCGGTCCACAGAAATATGTGAACAGCCCTAGACTATAATAGATATGAGCTCTGTGAAAAACATGGATCGAGCTCGTACGAAATCCAACATTTCATTCTATAAATCTACATAAATTAATTTTTTTGGTTTATGTTTTGTTTATGTACGGAGGGAAAGTTCCCAGTGCTAGTGTCTAGCTCACTGATTTTCCTTGCTTGGTGCCTGACGTCCCAAAAAACTGACAGTGAGCTATCAATCAAGATAAAGAGGCTGGTGCTGGGCAGGGAAGCAACCTTGGAAGGCTGAGGCTTGGTTAGTGCTCCGTTACACCCAGAGCACTCAGAAATGCAGCAACAGATAAAAGATATAGAGGTGTCTATGGATTTAGCTTTCCAAATCCTGCATGGTCATGAATGGGAATTGGAGGGAGGGGTATATCTGATGGATACCCTTAAATTGTTAATTGGCAATTGCAGTTCACATAGTTGCATATTACTTAATCATTAGAGCTACAAAAATTTGCACTTCAAGCACCAGTAAAACAGAGGCCAAAAAAGATTCCTTAGAGGCATCTGGTCACTATTAGTGATGATCGAGCGTGTTCTATCAACCCCTTCGGCGAGCACGCTCAGGTGCTCGCCGAGTATTTTGGCATGCTCGGCATTTCTTTTAAGGTCGCCGTGCCTGCAAGTGTCACGGCTGTTAGCGTGCTCGCTGAATGGGTTCATAGAACACGCTCAATCATCACTAGTCACTATACATTAGTATACAATAAAAAAACACATATGACATAGTGAATAACACAGACACTATTCAATACAGCAGGGTTGAGGTGTACTTTGTGGGACAAAATTACAGCATTTTTGAAAGACGCCATTCACTTTACTGTGCAACATATAGAAAAAAAAGGGCAATGAATTCCAAATAAAGTGAAATGGTGCAGAAGAAAACGAAAACATTTTACTGCTTTTAAAAAATTCTAAACTTTGCAAACAAATTGTTTGGCTTGTGTTTCAATTTTCTAAGACCGTTTTTAATACCATTTTGGGGTACAACTTTTTGATTGCTCCATCAAATGTATAGTCGTAAGTTACTTACCGGTAACGGGATTTTTCAGAGACAGCACCACGAGAGAGGGGATCCGCCCACCAAGGAGAGGAAACCTACAGGCTTAAAAGGGCGCCACCTCTCTCCCGCCTCAGTTGGGATTACAGAGCATTGAGAGGACTGCCAGGTTAATAAACACAGCAAACAATCACAAAATTGCCATACCAGACGACACCTATTGAGTGTGATATTATAATTAATAAAAGGGGAGTGTTCCCACAAACGTGAAAGGAGGAAATATAAGGGTGCTGTCATGGTCTCCGAAAAATTCCATTACCGGTATGTAATTTAAGATTTTATCGGTCGACCATGACAGCACCACGAGAGAATTACAGAGATGAAGTAATCTATTGAAGGACCACAGCCTGGAACACTCTTCTCCCAAAGGTGAGGTCAGCCGATACACCCATATCTAACCTATCGTGTCTATGGAATGTAGAGGGACAGGACCAGGTAGCAGCCTTACATATGTCTTCTATCGAGACACCTGTCTTCTCAGCCCAGGAGGGGTGGGGTGGGATGAGCCTTCAGCCCTTCTGGCACTTCCTTGCCGCTAGATGTACAGACCAAAAGTTTGGACACATCTTCTCATTTAAAGATTCTTCTGTATTTTCATGACTATGAAAATTGTACATTCACACTGAAGACATCAAAACTATGAATTAACACATGTGGAATTATATACTTAACAAAAAAGTGTGAAACAACTGAAAATATGTCTTATATTCTAGGTTCTTCAAAGTAGCCACCTTTTGCTTTGATGACTGCTTTGCACACTCTTAGCATTCTCTTGATGAGCTTCAAGAGGTAGTCACCGGAAATTGTTTTCACTTCACAGGTATGCCTTGTCAGGTTTAATAAGTGGGATTTCTTGCCTTATAAATGGGGTTGGGACCATCAGTTGTGTTGTGCAGAAGTCTGGTGGATACACAGCTGATAGTCCTACTGAACAGACTGTTAGAATTTGTATTATGGCAAGAAAAAAGCAGCTAAGTAAAGAAAAACGAGTGGCCATCATTACTTTAAGAAATGAAGGTCAGTCAGTCCGAAAAATTGGGAAAACTTTGAAAGTGTCCCCAAGTGCAGTTGCAAAAACCATCAAGCGCTACAAAGAAACTGGCTCACATGAGGACCGCCCCAGGAAAGGAAGACCAAGAGTCACCTCTGCTTCTGAGGATAAGTTTATCCGAGTCACCAGCTTCAGAAATCGCAGTTTAACAGCAGCTCAGATTAGAGACCAGTTCAATGCCACACAGAGTTCTAGCAGCAGACACATCTCTTCAACAACTGTTAAGAGGAGACTTTGTGCAGCAGGCCTTCATGGTAAAATAGCTGCTAGGAAACCACTGCTAAGGACGGGCAACAAGCAGAAGAGACTTGTTTGGGCTAAAGAACACAAGGAATGGACATTAGACCAGTGGAAATCTGTGCTTTGGTCTGATGAGTCCAAATTTGAGATCTTTGGTTCCAACCACCGTGTCTTTGTGCGACGCAGAAAAGGTGAACGGATGGACTCTACATGCCTGGTTCCCACCGTGAAGCATGGAGGAGGAGGTGTGATGGTGTGGGGGTGCTTTGCTGGTGACACGGTTGGGGATTTATTCAAAATTGAAGGCATACTGAACCAGCATGGCCACCACAGCATCTTGCAGCGGCATGCTATTCCATCTGGTTTGCGTTTAGTTGGACCATCATTTATTTTTCAACAGGACAATGACCCCAAACACACCTCCAGGCTGTGTAAGGGCTATTTGACCAAGAGGGAGAGTGATGGGGTGCTACGCCAGATAACCTGGCCTTCACAGTCACCAGACCTGAACCCAGTTGTTTCACACTTTTTTGTTAAATATATAATTCCACATGTGTTAATTCATAGTTTTGATGCCTTCAGTGTGAATGTACAATTTCCATAGTCAAGAAAATACAGAAAAATCTTTAAATGCGAAGGTGTGTCCAAACTTTTGGTCTATACTGTATATGATAGAGAAATGGCCTCCTAATTCCATCTAGCTATGGTGGACTTCGTGACCTTAGACCGTTCCTAGCCCCTTGGTAGGATATAAACAACGAGTTATCTTTCCTAAAGCTTTTGGTAACTGAATGGTACCTAACCACACATCTCCTCACTTCTAATGTATGTAACTCCACCTCTTTCTGGTTACTAGGATGTGGACAAAAGGAGGGTAGGAGGACTTCCTGAAGTCTGTGGAAACGAGTAGCTACCTTAGGGAGAGAGAGTGATTTTTAGACCAGATCCTGCCTATCATCCAGAATTTGAGTAAACGGCGAGGCCATAGACAGGGCCTGGATGTCACTAATGCTCCTGGCCGAGGTTAAAGATATTAAAGCGGTCTTAAGAGAGAGGGATTTAAGGGTTGCTGACTATTAGCTCAAACGGCGAGCTAGTCAAGGCCTTTAGAACCAAATTTAAATCCCAGGGAACCAAGCTGCTTTTAATAATGAGTCTAGATCTAAAAGCTGCCTTAATGAACCGAGAAACGCAGTAGCTACAAGCTACATCACAGCTATATAGGGCACCCAAGGCAGAAATCTGTACTTTAAGGGTGCTGGTGGATAACCCTAGTTCAAGACCTTTTTGTAAAAACTCCAAAGATTTGTCCTATTGGCACCCCTTCCTCATCAACCCCAGAACCAGAGAAAGACAAAAACTTTCTCCAACTTGTGGCATAAATCTGGGTTGTAACAGGTTTTCTGCTGTGCAGGATGGTTACTAGACCTTTGGAAAAACCTTTCTGATTTGGCAGTGTCCTTTCAAGTTCCACACCGTCAAGTGGAGGCCAGTTGCTTGAGGATGGAATATCGGACCCCGGAGAAGGAGATATGGAATCTCTGGAAGAACCCAAGGATCAGAGATGGACATGTTCCTCAGGCATGAGAACCAGGGCCTCCTGGGCCAAAAGGGTGCGATCAGCAGAACCCTGGCCTTCTCCTCCCTGATCTTTCTTATTACCATGATAAGAACAGCCAACCAGGGGGGGAGGAGTCATACGCCAGGCTGAAATACCAACGTATCAGGAAAGCGTCCACAGCTAGAGGATTTAGGGAACACAAGATCTTTGTCTTCCGATTTAGTTTTGTGGCAAACGGATCTACCTGACCGGAGGCCCCCCCATCTTCGGCTATTTGGGTAAAAATTCCTTGATTTAGTTCCCATTCCCCTTGCATCAGAGGATAGCAGCTTAGGAAATCTGTTCTCATGTTTTCTTTTTCCATTATATGGAGGGCCATCAGGGAAAGGAGGTGACTTTCTGTAATCTGGAAGAGATGATCTGTCACTCTCATCAGCGATCTTGACCATGTATCCCCCTGGTGGTTCACATATGCTACCGCAACTAGATTATCCAAGAGGATCTTTACATTCTGGCCCTGAAGGAAAGGTAAGAAATTATTCACCGCCTTGTCTACCGCCAGAAGTTCTTTTGAATTGGAGGAGAGACCCTTTTCAATATCTGACCAGGTCCCCTGGGCTACCATATCTCCCAGACGGGCTCCCCACCCTCTCGGACTCGCATCTGTGGTAATTGTTCTAGTGACCCTAAGTACCCAGGGAACCCCTCGAGATAGGTTAGGCTCATCCTGCCACCACTATAAAGATTTTACTGACCGGGGTGATAAGGACATCTTCCAAGTGCCCCTTAAGAGAAACTTCATTATGTAGCACATCCCACTGTAGAACTGTGGCGCCCCTGAAGGTTCGACCGCCACAGGGATGCTGCACTTCTGTAATGGAGTGTAGTGTTCCTCCTCCGAGGTAAGAACAGCGTGATGGTCGGGACCCAACCTTTGCATCCAACACCACATTTCTCCACCAGGGGGGCTAGTATGCACCAGGTGCTGCCCTCCTGGTTACAGGGAGACTGGGGAACCAAGAGTGAGGGGAACCAGTTAGTGGGTGAGGGTTGAGAACTTACAATTTAGTGACACTTTAAATTTCATATTTAATAAAAAGCCATCTTTGGTTTTGGTCTTTGTGCTGTTAATTACTGTGAGGTATTGTGATCTCCCACCCTGAACGTGGATCCTGTGTGGACCTGCAGTGGATGGAGACACAGCCCTCATACCCCAGCCTTGGGACGGGGAGCAGGTTGCAGACGAGGAATGTCTCAACCCGGTCAAGGACCACGACCAAGAAGGCCCGGAGCTTAAGAGTGTAGCTCCACAGCTAATGGATCCCGGGGAGGATGCAGACGGAGCAGTGTACGCCACCTGTCCTCACCATCTGATATATTCAGAGGGAGTCCGGCTGCAAGAGGGGTACCGGCCCCGACACCCGACCTTGCTTTTCCATGTCCTGGTTGGTAAAGCCTGGTAGGCCCAGAGGATCCCATCGGTTATCGGAAGGAGCGGAGCTGCCACCCGTGTCCTTGTTCTGAGAGGAGTTCAGAGGGAGACCCGGCCTATCTACACACACAGACAGGAGAGGATACGGTCTGTAGTTCAGGAACACTCTGGTGCGGGGTCCCGATTGAATGCTGGACTTGCTCGGAGGTTGTCGGACCCCCATCCCTGGTGACTGCAGGACTCCGTGGGGATCAGGGAGTCGCCTTCCTTCTGCCATCTCTAATGTGAGTAAAGCCTTGGAAGTTCACCCCTATGGCCTCCGGACTGTTTATTCTGCGCTACACCGCGCGACGTGGCATCCGTTCTTCCTCCACTACTACCCCCTCCATCTTTCCTGTCCCTCTGCCCTGAGGCCTTGCTCCGCCTGTGGGGAGTAGTAATAACTCTGGCCGCCGTAACACTATGCCTCAGCGGACTGCAGCGGCGCTGGTGGCCTTCACCAGGTGCCACAGGTGGCGTAGTCGTAAATCAGCCACTCAACCCGGATAAGCCCACACCATCTCTTTTAATGTGACGGCCCTGAGCACGGGTCGGGTCCGGGCCACGGCTGCACCCCATCTCTCCATCACAGGACCCGACTCCCAGGGTAAAGAAAAGGGCTTTTTCGAGTAAGAGACGTCACGCTATCACTTGTGGGGGGTTTCTGCTGTTTTCGCATGTCAGGGGCTCTCCAAATGTGATATGGCATCCACTTTTTTCATATGGCATTTTGTTTTCATAATGGCATTACGGCATTCATTTTAATATGGTGATATGGCATTCAGTCTTTTTTGCGTTCAAAAAGTCGAAACGGTGCTCCTTCCCTTCCGAGCCCTGTCATGTGCCCAAACAATAGTTTTCCCCCACATATGGGGTATCAACATGCTCAGTAGAAATTACACAACAAATTTTGTGGTTCATTTTATCTTGTTACCCTTGTGAAAATAAAAAAATTGGGACTATAGTAAAATTTTTGTGAAAAAAAGTAAAATGTTCATTTTTCTTTCTGACGCGCCCCCTGGGACATATTCCTTTTTGAGGGGAATACCCGGCACCGGATCAGATGGGGGGGTTTGTAGTCTCCGAGCGGCTGTGACCCGGCCCGTGCCCAGGGCATCAAGCTCAGTGTTATGTAGCAGTCCTACAGATGTTATTAAGAGTTCTTTTGTGTCGACTACGCCACCCGTTGTGATGCGGTCACTGTGGCCGCCGCTGCAGCAGGGTCCGCTGAGGCTGATGGTGGGTGCGCAGCTTGGTGGGATAACCCCCAACGGGAGGGGTATAGCCTCAGAGGGGACAGGCGCAGAGGATGGGGGTTGTGGTGGTGTAGTGCAGACGGCAGTGAAGACAGAGTCGGGTTGTGCAGTTAAGGGTGTTTACTTACTGCAAATGTTGTATTGGTCACTCCAGCTGCTAGTGACCACCCGAGCCGTGCTGCGTCCACCAGGTCCTGGATCCAGCCAACCCCCAAACAAGTCCGGAGCGTGGCCCTGAGCTCTCTTTCTGTCCCGTTCTCTGGCCGTCCCCACCAGTAATCCACCTAGGTCCAGCTCCCTCGGGCCTTCTGTTGGGACACCCTTGGCCCTGGGTTCCCTGACCCTTCATGTGGTGTGCCTTCGGGGTGGATGTGATGGGTGACCGTGGCAGACGCTGCCCACGGTCTCCGGTCTCTGGCTGGGGAATGTTTTTACCCCCACCAGCTTGGGTTCCGGTACCCTGATGCCGACTCTTCACCCGGTGCTTTGAGTTGGGATCTCAGAGTCCTTCTCTTCTGTGCTCTGGGTCTCTCTCTTTTCTCCTCTCTCACTCTGGGTCTTTGTCTTTCTTCTCTCCTCTGCTCCTGACTTGTTCTCTGCAGCTGACTGACTCTCTGCATCTGATCCTCTGCATCTGACCCTGATCTTAGTTGGTGCCCACCTTATATACACCCTCTATGTGTGAGCTCAGGTGACCAGCACCCAATGAGCTCCTATCTTTACCCAGGCTGCTCCCCCTATCTGCCCCTACACTACTTGGGATGTACCACCCCCCTCCCACTCCAGCCAGGAACAGACTCGGTCGTACCTGCACATTTCTAAGTGGGAGTACCGTCGGCCTGTTCCCCGGAAATGGGATGTGTGTAGTGCATGCAGCCTACCGAGCTCAGTTCCACACTCCATCCTTACCCGGGAGTGGAATATCACACCTCTGGGTTGAGGTGCAATACTCCTGTAGCAGCCGAATCCTCAGGGTGCTACATTCCCCCCTGGTAAATCACAGCACGTCCTCGGGCTGTAAGACATAAATAACACCAAAACATACAAAATTTTTTTTTTTCATATAAACATAATAAAACATATAAAACATTATATATATAAAACTTTTCATATAAACATTCTCGTCGTCTCTTGTTTCAGGTTCCTCCTCCGGACACTGTGCAACGTGTGTCCGGGAAAAGTGCGACAGTCTCTTAGAAAAACTGGTTTTCCTATAAAACCGGTAGGGGGCGCTTTAGGAAGCGCAACTATATACAGGGGAAGTTGGCCGCTCTCAGTCCTCGGCCAGGTAGAGGGAAGGGAATGGCTGCTCACAGTCCTCAGCCTGTGGGATTAAGGGGTTAACGGGTAAACAGTTCACTCAGCTGGTCCCAACGGGGACTATATTTGCAGTAACAGTTTCAGTTTCAGTTTCAGTTTATGGTGCCCCGACGGGCAACTATATACAGCTCCTGCTTCGCTGTACTTAACGACGGCGTCCTCCTGCTCTTTCTTTATTGTTACCTTTGGCTCTAGTTTCAGACCCGTCCAGGCACGTATGCTGGGCGAACAGGTCCTCTCCCAGATGCGGCACTCTTGGTCTTATGGGCGCGGTGGTGTTAGCGCCCGGGTTGCCCGGGCCTTGCGGCCAGGCCTGGGGTATCTGGAAGGTGAAGGGCACCGTAAGGACGGCGGCGCCCTGGGCTACCTGGCCTTGCGGCCAGGCCGGAGGCTCCGCGGAGGTAGGGGGCGCTGTTGGTGATGCGACGCCCGGGGGTACTAGGCCTTGCGACCAGGCTGGTGGTACTTCCTGCTTGGTCACGCTCGGGGTCGAGGCGTGTGACGTCACAGGGGTCGCGGCGGCGGCTTCCGGTTGGGGCCTAGTCTGCGTCGGTGACATGGCGTTTTCGGGCACAGCAGGGGGACTTTCGGGCTCTGCGATGGGGAGCTGGGGCAGGTAAGCGGTGTCCTGGTTTGGGGTATAGACGTCCCCTTTACCTGCCTCCATGCGTTCGGCTCCCTCCTCGGCGCCGTCTCCGGCCTTGGGTCCTCCCGCGCCATCCTCAGAGGCGGTCTCCTTCCTCATCTCGGCTGGCGTGCTCCGGGTCTTGGTTTCAGCTTGCGTCTTGGTTTCAGCTTGCTGGGCCATCTCCCGGCTCCATTCCGCCAATATCTCGCGCTGTACCCGGGCCATCCTCCGTGCGAGGCCCTCCAGGGCAGTCTGCGCACACTCCCGGTCTCGGGGGAGCTGTGCAAGGACCTCCACTAGGCCTAGTGGGGTCGTGGTGTCCAGCAGGCTCCTGACCAACGGGTCGGTGCTGCTCTGCTCTTCTTCCAGCAGGCTCCTGGCCAGCGGGCCGGTGCTGCTCTGCTCTCTGGACATCTCCGGGTGAGCTTCTCTGCTACTCCTCTCCAGACTTCTTGTCTCCGGGTGCGCTCGCTCCAGACTGCTCCAGGCGGCACCCATCTTTGCTCTCTTCTTTCGTATCCTCCCACTTCGAGGGCGGTCCCGGGGCAACTCGGTGACTGTCAGCTCCAGGGGTAGTTCTTTCACGCTGACAGACACCTCCAGCATCACAGTCTCTGTTGGTGGGGGCGGTTTCCATTTTTGGCGCCATTTTCTGTCCTGGCCCACGATGGGAGGCGGCCTCTTGCCCTCCTTTGGCACGCCCATAATGGCGTCCGCTGCTCTTCCAAGGCGGGAAATCTTCGGATTTGGCGGGAAGCGTCGCCCAGTGGCGGGAAACTCTGCAGATGGCGGGAACAAGCTGGAAATGGCGGAAAATCGGCGGGAAACGACTGGTGATGGAGTCCGATGGCGTGGACCCTCCGGAACCGGCGGGAGACTTCTTTCTGAGGTAAACTTGCACTTTTCTTCAGGCACGCAGTACCCGGGTGTTGCGGGCACGTAATCCTGCCGACTACGCCAAAATTGACGCGCCCCCTGGGACATATTCCTTTTTGAGGGGAATACCCGGCACCGGATCAGATGGGGGGGTTTGTAGTCTCCGAGCGGCTGTGACCCGGCCCGTGCCCAGGGCGTCAAGCTCAGTGTTATGTGGCAGTCCTACAGATGTTATTAAGAGTTCTTTTGTGTCGACTACGCCACCCGTTGTGATGCGGTCACTGTGGCCGCCGCTGCAGCAGGGTCCGCTGAGGCTGATGGTGGGTGCGCAGCTTGGTGGGATAACCCCCAACGGGAGGGGTATAGCCTCAGAGGGGACAGGCGCAGAGGATGGGGGTTGTGGTGGTGTAGTGCAGACGGCAGTGAAGACAGAGTCGGGTTGTGCAGTTAAGGGTGTTTACTTACTGCAAATGTTGTATTGGTCACTCCAGCTGCTAGTGACCACCCGAGCCGTGCTGCGTCCACCAGGTCCTGGATCCAGCCAACCCCCAAACAAGTCCGGAGCGTGGCCCTGAGCTCTCTTTCTGTCCCGTTCTCTGGCCGTCCCCACCAGTAATCCACCTAGGTCCAGCTCCCTCGGGCCTTCTGTTGGGACACCCTTGGCCCTGGGTTCCCTGACCCTTCATGTGGTGTGCCTTAGGGGTGGATGTGATGGGTGACCGTGGCAGACGCTGCCCACGGTCTCCGGTCTCTGGCTGGGGAATGTTTTTACCCCCACCAGCTTGGGTTCCGGTACCCTGATGCCGACTCTTCACCCGGTGCTTTGAGTTGGGATCTCAGAGTCCTTCTCTTCTGTGCTCTGGGTCTCTCTCTTTTCTCCTCTCTCACTCTGGGTCTTTGTCTTTCTTCTCTCCTCTGCTCCTGACTTGTTCTCTGCAGCTGACTGACTCTCTGCATCTGATCCTCTGCATCTGACCCTGATCTTAGTTGGTGCCCACCTTATATACACCCTCTATGTGTGAGCTCAGGTGACCAGCACCCAATGAGCTCCTATCTTTACACAGGCTGCTCCCCCTATCTGCCCCTACACTACTTGGGATGTACCACCCCCCTCCCACTCCAGCCAGGAACAGACTCGGTCGTACCTGCACATTTCTAAGTGGGAGTACCGTCGGCCTGTTCCCCGGAAATGGGATGTGTGTAGTGCATGCAGCCTACCGAGCTCAGTTCCACACTCCATCCTTACCCGGGAGTGGAATATCACACCTCTGGGTTGAGGTGCAATACTCCTGTAGCAGCCGAATCCTCAGGGTGCTACATTTCCACATTGCTTTAGTTCCTTTTGGGTATTTTCTGTCATAAAGGCCCCTCAAAGTCACTTCAAATGTGATGTGGTCCCTAAAAAAATGGTTTTGTAAATTTTGTTGGAAAAATTAGAAATCGCTGGTCAACTTTTAAACCTTCTAACTTCCTAACAAAAAAAATGTTTTAAAAATTGTGCTGATGTAAAGTAAACATATGAGAAATGTTATTTATTAACTATTTTGTGTGACATAACTCTCTGGAATTAAAAGTTTGAAAATTGAAAAATTATCAAAATTTTCACCAAATTGTCGTATCAAAATTGGTTACCACTATCATGAAGTACAATATGTCACTAAACACAATCTCAGAATCAGTGGGATCCATTGTAAAATAAGAAGAAAATAATAAAATCCTTATACTCACATGTCCTATGTGTCCCTAGCTGTAATTCTCTGACCGCTGACGCTGAGGAGCCGAGGAGAATGAGCCGCTCCGGCGAGCGGGCCCCGAAGCTGAGCTCCGGAGCGGTGTCCTGTCACTCAGTGAGCGCAGCTCCGGGGCCACTATCCGGGGAACACTTAGGACCATAGGCAGATTATAATGAGGGCAATCTGGGCTACCGCCCGGGGGGTCCATGGCCAAGCTTAAAGGATCCCTCACTTTACACACTTAACATCTTTTATCCATTGTTAAAAAGCGTCATAGATTTCAAGCTTTTTTCATAGTGTTTTTCACCCTTGAATTTGTTCCAGAAAATGAAGTATTGCTCCTGGAAAATTAATGTAATTACACATGTGTTGGTATAGATATGTTTATTTCATTTGTATGTAATGGAACAACACAAAAAAACAAACAAAAAAGGCAAATTGGACATAATTTCACACAAAACTCCCAAAATGGGCCAAACCAAAATGTTGGCACTTTTCCAAAGTTGTAGGTAAACAACTTTGTTTCAAGCATATGATGCTCATTCAAACTCACCTGTGGCAAGTAACAGGTTTGAGCAATATGAAATCATACCTGAAACCAGATAAAAAGGTGAGAAATTTACATATTCTTTGCATTGTATGACTGTGTGTGCCAAACTAAGCATGAAGAACACAAAGAGGAGAAGAGAACTGTCTGAGGAGTTGAGAACCAAAATTGTTGAAAAATATCAACAATCTCAAGGTTACAAATTAATCTCCAGAGATCTTGATGTTCCTTTGTCCATGGTGCGCAACATTATCAAGAAGTTTACAACCCATGGCACTGTAGCTAATCTCTCTGGATGTGGACAGCCGAGAAAAATTGATGAAAGGTTGCAACGCAGGATCGTCCAAATGGTGGATAAGCAACCCCAATCAAGTTCCAAAGATATTCAAGCTGTCCTGCATGCTCAGGGTGCATCAGTGTCAGCGTGAACTATATGTAGTCTTTTGAATGAAATGAATCACCATGGCAGGAGACCCAGGAGGACCCCACTGCTGACATAGATACATAAAAAAGCTAGACTACAATTTACCAATATGTGCGTGAGTAAGCCTAAATCCTTTTGGGAAATCATCTTGTGGACAGATGAAACCAAGATAGAGCTTTTTGGTGAAGCACATCATTCTACTGTTTACCAAAAATGCAATGAGGACTGCAAAGAAAAGAACACAGTACCTACAGTCATATATGGTGGAGGTTCAAAGATGTTTTGGGGTTGTTTTGTTGCCTCTGGCACTCATTGCTTTGACTGCGTGCAAAGCATCATGAAATCTGAAGATTACCAAAGGATTTTGGGTCACAATGTAGTGTCTATTGTCAGAAAGCTGGGTTTGCGTCCTAGGTCATGGGACTTCGAGCAGGACAATTACCCCAAACATATTTCAAGAAGCACCAAGAAATGGATGGGAACAAAGTGCTGGAGAGTTCTGAAGTGGCAGCAATGAGTCCGGATCTAAATCCTTTTGAACACCTGTGGATTTAGATCCGGACTCATTGCTTAGTCCGGATCTAAATTGCTCTTAAAATTGCTCTTGGGAGGAGACACACTTCACATATGGGAGACCTGGGACAGTTTGCAAAAGAAGAGTGGTCTACATACTTTTATATATATATATATATATATATATATATATATATATATATACATATATATATATATATATATATGTATAATACTTGACACCTAATGGGAGCCAAAGGCCAAAGAAGGGGGCATTGTCCTAAGTAGGGGCCACAGAGGGAGACATTATTTTAATTGGGGTCCAAGGAGGGGGACATTATTTTAAATGGGGGCCCCAAGAGGGGACATTATTGTAAATTTTGTCTAAAAAGGGGGGCATCATACCATGGGAGCAAAAGGGGAACATTATGATAAATGGTGGCCAAAGAAGGGGACTTTATTCTAAATGAGGACCAAAAAGAGAGACATTGTACTACAGGGGGCCAAAGAGAGTTATATATAATAATATTTTTTATTTAATTTCTATATTTAGTAGAGACATGTACAAACTGAATAAGACAATACAGATTATCACATAATTCATGACATACTAAGAGGAGTGAAGGCCCTGCTAACAAGCTTACAGTCTATGAAGATATAGGAGTGACACAAAAGATAAAAAGGTGCTTGTCATGTATGGTCCGGCCATGATTATTATAAACAGGGGAATTCAAATACCATTACATGAACCAGTCATCAGCCAGAATCTGTATAAGTACAGATACAAGGAGCTGTAGAGTGCATGGAGGCTGTGGATACAGATGAGTGAAGGGACCAGATTCTGGAGAAAATTAAGGAAGGGAGAACAGGGCATAGTTAGATTAACCATATTCTGTGGGATAGTGCATTCCAGAGAACTGCTGCAGCACAAGAGAAGTCCTGAAGATGGGGGTAGAAGGTTTTGATTACAGAGGATGCTAGTCTTAGGTAGATAGTTGATTTTACATTTCTGGATTCTGTAGATTTGTGATTTGTATTAAACAAAAAAAAAAAACAACAACAATCCGAGGTGTCAGTATTCTTTAATGAGGACATAGCCCTCATGGTTTGTAATTCCAGTGTGTGATGATTAAATAAATGTTGTGATTAAGGTGCAGTTACTGCAGTATATCACAGATCAATTAATCCACAGTCACACTAGCTATGTATACGGATGTCCCCCAGGCCGATACCCCAGCAGTTGTTTCGGGATGCCTTGGCTTCTGCTGCTTTAGAAGATGCAGGTCATCCTTGTACATTTATCTGTATAGAAATAAATGGTTCGAGGCATGGTCATTAATTTTCCACAAAGCACTCTGCTACTATGCAAGCCAAATAATTTGTCCCTTTTTCCTTTCTGTTAAATTTGGGAATTATACAATAGATAACAGTCACATATTATCCTGTATATGATATCTGACTTCTGTAATCACTGTATACCATATACCAGTCATATATTATCCTGTATACTGCAGGTGCTATACTATGTGTATAGACATCAGATGATATATAGACTCCTTCATCATATCCTATGAGCTTTATTTATTGTTGTGGAGTTCAATTGTTTCCCATGGTATTTAATGGGTATTTTTAGAAATTACTTTTGTTATGTTTTTATATTTATTTTTAATAAAGGCATTTTTTTATTGCTTCAGTTGTACGTTGTTATTGTGGCTACTAGAATGGGAGTAACACTCAATCAGGTCAAAGAAGTATAGATGCACAAGTTTGATAAAAAGATTTGGAACTTTTATTGAATTATTTAAAAGAAATTTATAAAACCCACATAAAGGGGAAGTGAACCAATGAAGGTGCCTGCAGTGCTAGTAACAAGGGTAGTCAATCATTTATTCTGTTTAACAAGACTTACAAAAGGAGATCATATCAATGAACCCAGTGATAAATACATGAAGAATTAAATAAATAAATAAGTAAAAGGATCAGTATCCAAAATTCATTCATCTAGTAAGCATTAGTGGATAACAAGTACATACCTTAAAGTATCCAGCATAGATAAATGTAGTCAAAATGCCATGAAAGTATATATCTATAAATATGTCAATAGGTCATATAGAGAGAAGCCATAAAGCCCACAAGTGGTAGACAAGTGTCAATATAGGGCAAAGTCAATCATGGCCCACAAAATACAGATATATACTTTCATGGCATTTTGACTACATTTATCTATGCTGGATACTTTAAGGTATGTACTTGTTATCCACTAATGCTTACTAGATGAATGAATTTTGGATACTGATCCTTTTACTTATTTATTTATTTAATTCTTCATGTATTTATCACTGGGTTCATTGATATGATCTCCTTTTGTAAGTCTTGTTAAACAGAATAAATGATTGACTACCCTTGTTACTAGCACTGCAGGCACCTTCATTGGTTCACTTCCCCTTTATGTGTGTTTTATAAATTTCTTTTAAATAATTCAATAAAAGTTCCAAATCTTTTTATCAAACTTGTGCATCTATACTTCTTTGACCTGATTGAGTGTTTGTTGAATAGAAGTATTGTACCAAATAGGCTTTTTACTTTTTGGACTAATAGAATGGAAGTATTAGTAGGATATTTTGCAATTATTGGGCTTTTGTTTTGCAGTATATGACAACGCCCCCCTGAGGAAGCGATAGGTGAAACACGCATCAAGCTGTGGGTGGCTGCCCGATCTCCATCATTTCCACTTGATCACATTTGATTGATCTTTCTCATT
This sequence comes from Phyllobates terribilis, assembly GCF_046119375.1. NCBI lineage: Eukaryota > Metazoa > Chordata > Amphibia > Anura > Dendrobatidae > Phyllobates > Phyllobates terribilis. The sequence goes on from NW_027363046.1 coordinate 1,541,316, forward strand.
GTGTACCTAGTGGGCACTTATGATTTTGGTTACTTAGTCCCACTTTGGTTTATGCCCACTATGGATAAAATGCACATTACTTCTGTTATACTATAACTGGGCTGCAATCCTCCTCCTCCTCCTAATCTTTGTGCAGTATCACTTCTAATTGTATATCTATATATTTTTATGCTCTAATAAAGATTGTTATTTTCCATGGATTTTGTATCGTTCGCCTTATCCGCATTGTTATACATAGTGGGGAAATCTGTCTGTCTTAGGGGATATATACAGTAGACATTATCCATTATGGAGTGTATAGGATTGTAGTGTTATAGGATTGTATTTTGCAGTGTATAGTAATATAGGAATGAGGCTTCAGATTCAGGATTGGTTATTACTTTCTATGGACGTCGCTGTATTGTACAGATCTGTAATACTATAGTGTGCAGGGGCCCTGATGCTTTTTAGTCTAATATATATATTTGTTAAAGTAATCAAATTATACAGATCATTACATTGCTGGAGCTACACAATACATCTCCGTATATTCAGAAGAAAACAGAAGAAACTTACAAAAGTCACCAACAATATAAATAATATAAATTACTACTTAAATAAAATAATTTATGACGATGTGTAATGTGAAGTGTAACCACCAGATCTGATGATACTATGTAACCATTAGTGTCATTTACATTAGAATGTGATAACATTGTGTTTGTACAAGGGGGCGGAGCTATTACCATTCCCTAACCCCTCCCCCAAATGTAGTGTCCCAGTCCTATATAAAGAGGCCTCTTCCATCTGCTCCTCACTTCTTACCTGTAGTCATACAGAAGCGAGGACCACCATGCAGGCCACTTACCTTCTCCTCCTCTGCTGCGTGACCCCCATATTTTCTGCACCTCGTAAGTCCAGTTCCTTTATCTATTGTCTGATTTCTTACAGCTTCTTAGTATATGTAATAGTTATATCATAATATCTTATGCTCTAGTGGTTTAATCCTGTAAGAATCTAAATCCAACATCAATATCTTCAATTAATTAAACACTCAAATGCACAATGTTCCATTATATGTATCTATTGTCTGACTTCTTACTGCTTCTTATTATATGTAATATTTGTATGGTAATATCTTATGCTCTATTGTTGTAATCCTGTAAGAATATAAATCCAACATCAATGTGTTCATTTAATTCCACTATTAATTACAGACTCTTCTATGGGGAATCCCTGGGTAGACCTTACTTTGGGCACAGCTTAGGCGGCATTATGTGTCTTTATGTGTGATAGCATTCTTGGACACACCAAGCAGTTAGATATTTCTATCTGTTGATGAATCTTGCTACAAGAACGGCTTCTGCGATTGTCGCCCTCCACATAATGTAGATAGTTTACATTGTGTAACTTATTTTCCAATAATTCTATTGGTCATTACCATAGGTAATAGTAATAGTATATACAGTTATATGAAAAAGTTTGGGCACCCCTATTAATCTTAAGCTTATTGTTTTATAAAAATTGATGTTTTTGCAACAGCTATTTCAGTTTGATATATGGAATAACTGTTGGACACAGTAATGTTTCTGCCTTGAAATGAGGTTTATTGTACTAACAGAAAATGTGCAATCTGCATTCAAACAAAATTTGACATATGCATAAGTATGGGCACCTCACCAGAAAAGTGACATTAAAATTTAGTAGATCCTCCTTTTGCAAAAATAACAGCTTCTAGTCGCTTCCTGTAGCTTTTAATGAGTTCCTGGATCCTGGATGAAGGTATTTTTGACCATTCCTCTTTACAAAACATTTCCAGTTCAGTTAAGTTTGATGGTCGCCGAGCATGGACAGCCCCCTTCAAATGATCCCACAGATGTTCAATGAACATGATGGAACCTCCACCAAATTTTACTGTGGGTAGCAAGTGTTTTTCTTGGAATGCTATGTTTTTTTGCCGCCATGCATAACGCCTTTTTGTATGACCAAACAACTCAATCTTGGTTTCATCGGTCCACAGGACCTTCTTCCAAAAAGAAATTGGCTTCTCCAAATGTGCTTTTGCATACCTCAGCCGACTCTGTTTGTGGCGTGCTTGCAGAAACGGCTTCTTTCGCATCACTCTCCCATACAGCTTCTCCTTGTGCAAAGTGCGTTGTATAGTTGACCGATGCACAGTGACACCATCTGCAGCAAGTTGATGCTGCAGCTCTCTGGAGGTGGTCTGAGGATTGTCCTTGACTGATCTCACCATTCTTCTTCTCTGCCTTTCTGATGTTTTTCTTGGCCTTCCACTTCTGGCCTTAACAAGAACTGTCCCTGTGTTCTTCCATTTCCTTACTATGTTCCTCACAGTGGAAACTGACAGGTTAAATCTCAGAGACTGCTTTTTGTATCCTTCCCCTGAACAACTATGTTGAATAATCTTTGTTTTCAGATCATTTGACAGTTGTTTTGAGGAGCCTATGATGCCACTCTTCAGAGGAGATTCAAACAGGAGAACAACTTGCAAGTGGCCACTTTAAGTAGCTTTTCTCATGATTGCATACACCTGGCTTTGAAGTTCAAAGCTCAATGAGGTTACAAAACCAAAAAAAGTGCTTTAGTAAGTCAGTAAAATGTAGGTAGGAGTATTTAAAACAAGAAAATGATAAGGGTGCCCATACTTATGCACCTGTCAAATTTTGTTTGAATGCAGATTGCACATTTTCTGTTAGTACAATAAACCTCATTTCAAGGCAGAAACATTACTGTGTCCAACAGTTATTACATATATCAAACTGAAATAGCTGTTGCAAAAACACCAATTTTTATAAAACATTAAGCTTAAGATTAATAGGGGTGCCCAAACTTTTTCATATAACTGTATTGTAATCGCAATAGTATATATTATAATATTTAGAGTATTCTAAACATAATTACTGTATATATTATAGTTTACTGCTAAGAACAAATGTAATAATTTAACAAGTAATTACAAATTTATAATGTGATATATATTAACTTGATGTTCATGTGCACACTATCTATGAAGTGGCATAAGGAACAAAATGGCTGAATTTTTGCATTTCTACCATGGTTGCACATACACCAATGTGATACATTTGCTGCAATTAGTGACATTTTTAAAGACTAGTAAATTCATGCCCTCTCTCTGATAATTTTAATAAATATCCCCAATTGAGCTGTTTTATAATCTAATTCTTCCCACGTGAATAAACCCCAGCGCGTTGTGTTCCTTAACACACAAAGTTGCTCTTGGATACTAATCTGCTTGTTCTTTTGTAGTTTTAATATTTTTTTGCTGTTTAGTAACTAATTATGAAATTGATGGCTGCTAACTATTGAATTTTTTAGTTTTTGAAGGATCTGGATTAGGATCTGGCGAGGAATTTGTCACAATAATCGGTCAAGATGAAGGATCTGGCATTGTCATCACTCCAGAAGGATCTGGCTCTGTAATCGGTCAAGATCAGGGATCTGGCATTGTCATCACTCCAGAATAAGGATCTGGCTCTGTAATCGGTCAAGATGAAGGATCTGGCATTATCATCACTCCAGAAGAAGGATCTGGCGCTATAATCGGTCAAGATGAGGGATCTGGCATTGTGATCACTCCAGAAGAAGGATCTGGCGACATAATCGGTCAAGATGAAGGATCTGGCATTATCATCACTCCAGAAGAAGGATCTGGCACAATAATCAGTCAAGATGAAGGATCTGGCATTGTCATCACTCCAGAAGAAGGATCTGGCGCAATAGTTGGTCAAGATGAAGGATCTGGCATTGTCATCACTCCAGAAGAAGGATCTGGTGCAACAATTGGTCAAGATGAAGGATCTGGCATAATCATCACTCCAGAAGAAGGATCTGGCACTATAATCGGTCAAGATGAAAGATCTGGTATTGTCATCCCTCCAGAAGAAGGATCTGGCACAAAATAATTGATCAAAATGAAGAATCTGGCATTTCAATTCCTCCAGAAGAAGGATCTGGCACACAATAATTGATCAAAATGAAGGATCTGGCATTTCAATCCCTCCAGAAGAAGGATCAGGCATTAGTTCTTTCTCTAAAAAATAAACTGGTTGAAAATATATACTATTGGGAAACCAGATCACTTTTGGACATTAAGGAGATGCCCCATCACATGTTTGTTAGTGCGATTTCTTCTTTTAGGTGCTTATTTTATGAACTTAATTCCACAAAGCCGAAATAAGGCAAAGTAATCCAACCTGCACTGTATTCATGCATTTATCTTGTGCCTTGTATCCAGTTCACAGTTGAATATCAGTATCTTATATTTTTTTCAATAATAAAAATAACTTTTGCAACATATTTCACTTCATTTCATATGAATTCTATTAATATTACAATGAGAAAATTAATTTAAAAAACTCCATTTGATCTCTGTAAACCAGGGCCGGACTGGGACAAAAAAGCAGCCCTGCAAGACAAACCCCACCAGCCCACATACTGTAACACTCATTACCCCAGATCAGTAAATTTGGCTATACTTAGTCGTGCCCCTCATCACTCCTTTTAAGGAGTTATTTGATGAGCCACATGTGAATAGTGCAGCAGTGTGTATGATCCACCATAGCCCCACTAACATGGTGCTCTTCAGAGCTCTGGATCTCGGGATTATGGGGATCTCAGTGGACGGACCCCCAGTGATTGGAAAGTTCTCAGGATAGGGGATACTTGGGATGTTTAAATTAGTTTTCCAATATTTATTCTTATTTTATCATAGGAATATTGAAAATAATAAACCAATATTAACCCAACCAAAGTCTAATGTTGCCTCACGACAACAGGACACAAAAAGTGGTACTGTGCAGTGTATATGTATATACAGGAAACAAGAAGTGGTACTGTGCAGTGTATATATACACGACAGGAGAAGTGGTACTGTGCAGTATATATATATACAGGAAAGGAGAAGTGGGACTGTGCAGTGTATATAAACAGGAGAAGTGGTACTGTGCAGTGTATATACACAGGACAGGAGAAGTGGTACTGTGCAGGAAAGGAGAAGTGGTACTGTGCAGTGTATATATACAGGACAGGAGGAGTGGTGCTGTGCAGTGTATATATACAGGAAACAAGAAGTGGTACTGTGCAGTGTATATTTACACGACAGGAGAAGTGGTACTGTGCAGTATATATATACAGGAAAGGAGAAGTGGGACTGTGCAGTGTATATATACAGGAGAAGTGGTACTGTGCAGTGTATATACACAGGACAGGAGAAGTGGTACTGTGCAGTATATATATACAGGAAAGGAGAAGTGGTACTGTGCAGTGTATATATACAGGACAGGAGGAGTGGTGCTGTGCAGTGTATATATACAGGAAACAAGGACCAAAATGCTGCAGTAGGGGGGCAGGGCGCTCCAGGAGACGACCTGCAGAAAGCCAGCAGCAACCAAAGGGAAAAGGGTGTGGTGCTGCAGGGAAAGGAGTCTCTGGAAGTGCTCCCCTCCCCCGGCCCAGCAGGTGTGAGTGCAGAGACACCAGACACAAGGGAGGAAGGAATGGAGGTGACTGTGGAAGGTGCAGAGAACAGCAGAGGTAATGGGGTGACAAGTAAAGGGAATGGAAGTAGTGGTGTAGTGAATGATGGGAGTAGTGGTGGAGCAGATGGTGGGAGTAATGGTGGAGCAGATGGTGGGAGTAGTGGTGGAGTGAATGGTGGGAGTAGTGGGAATGGTGGGAGTAGTGGTGTAGCAAATGGTGGGGGTAGTGGTGGAATGAATGCTGGGAGTAGTGGGAATGGTGGGAGTAGTGGTGTAGCAAATGGTGGGGGTAGTGGTGGAATGAATGGTGGGAGTAGTGATGCAGCAAATGGTGGGAGAAGTAGTGGAGTGAATGATGGGAGTAATGGTCCTGCGAATGGTGGGAGTAGTAGTGAAGTGAATGGTGGGAGCAGCACTGGTGTTAGTGGGGGGAAAGTAGGTGCTGGTCCCGCTGCCCTCCCCAGCATTGGCGGGGGCTTCAGCCCAAAGCTATTCAGGAGCTGTCAGTGCTGGGGGTAGTAGTGCGCCCTCGTCTGGTGGCCCTGGGGATGGTGACTTGCAACAGCAGCTCCTGGACACCCTGAGGAGAGGGGAGAGCTCCATCACTATAGAGGGGAGGGAGGTTGATCTGTCTTTCTGGATAGAGAGACATGGTCTTTCAGCCTTCCGAGATAGAGGGGCAGAGACTGTCTGGTCTCTGTCGACAACGGGGCAGAGGAGTAACCATAGGAACGTGGTCCGTCTCCAGTGGGTAAGCAAGGATGCCTGTCCTGATAGGTGGAAGGTGGTTGAGCTCCTGCTGGGGATGGGCTTTGCGGCATATGACATCTTTGCCTTGATCCATCCCTACGGGACCTCCTACTTCGATGTCAGCTTCGTGAGACCGGAGGGCCTTGAGCTTTTCTGGTCTCGCCATGAGCTGGCTCGGAGTCGCCCCGAATGGCATGGTCTCTTTCCCCTGGCAATAACCCGCCAAGATTCAGTCAGTAAAGTGACCGTTTTGACTAGTAACGAGTCGCTTTCCTGTATGGAGATTACGACCTGGGTGAGTCGATACGGAGAGGTCACCAATATTCCCGAAAAGAATCTGAATGGCCATAGTATCTGGTCAGGAGCCTGGACCTTCATGGTGAGATTGAAGGTTTCGGGAAACACTATTACCCATATCCCCTCCTCAACCTTTTTGGGGAGGGATAGGATCTTGATTTTCTACCGGGGGCAGCCTAAGGTCTGTCACAGGTGCGGTAGCCCCACACACTTCAGTGCGCAGTGTACCACCCAGAAATGCGCACTGTGTGGGGACCTTGGTCATCTTGCTGCTGCCTGTCGCAGGATTAGGTGTAACTTGTGTGGTGACCTCGGTCACCCGTTCAGTCGCTCTCCACGTTCCTTCGCCAATGCTGTCCTGAAAGCGGCGAGTGCGGGACAGGCGAAAGCCAGGACTAATCTTGCCGGTGAAGGGACCAGTAGAGGCGGGGAGGCAGGGAACCGGTGAGGAGCAAGCTGCCGCCATCCACCATCAGGCGGCAGGAGCAGCGCCGTGGGGACAGGGGGCAGGGAGTAATGTCCCTAAAATCTGACCCAGGTACTTCACTTGCAGCTGAGGATCCTAAAGACAGTGAATTGAGCGAGGAGGTCAAGAGACTTGAAAGGGAAGAGCGAGAGGATGCCACCCTCTTCTGGTGACAGTCTAGATGAGGGAGAGGGGGAGTGGTCACAGAAAAAGAAAAAGGGTAACAGGAAAACGGCCAGAGGTAGGAGGGGGACCAGGTCTCGAGCTGCCTCTTTGGAGTGCGACCCCTCTGACTCTCTGGCCGTGATCCAAGCGCCATTGGAGGGTTCAGTCGCCCCCCCTCTGGTGGATCTCTCCAACCGGTTCGGGGCTCTCCAGGACCTCCCTCTGCAGGGGGGAAATGGGGACCCGGGGCCGGAGGTTGCGGACAAGGTGGTTGGGGCTCAGGAGATGGCTGGGTCTTCCTCTCGGGGGCAAATACAAAGCCCTCTGGGGGGACGACTAACCCAGGACCACCAGACGGGGGCAAGAATGTATGTAAGGAGAGAATGGACGAGTCTGTTTGTCTTAAGCGCACTAAAAACCCGTCATTATCGGAGGAAGAGGTTGGGACTGTCAGTGGTGGGAAGAAAAAGGCTATCTAATTCAACCATTCATGATGGCGGCCCCCACCCCGTTGACGTTGGCAACTATTAATGTTTGCAGCATAAAGTCAGATGCGGCAAGGTACACGGCCTTTCATTTTCTCGGCCAACTTGACGCCGACATTTTATTTTTGCAGGAGACCAGGTTGACCGATATATCAACCTTGCATAAAGCAAGGCGGGAGTGGAGGCATGGGCCCTCCTACTGGTCTCTTGCGGCCGAGCCGTATAGCGGGGTGGCGGTCCTTTTTAAGACCGCAGCGTTTGAATGCAGACGAGTGATCGAATTAGAAATGGGGAGATGCTTGATCCTAGATGTCTCCATGGGGGGACAAGAGCTTCGGCTCATTAACATCTATGGTCCCCAGTCCAAGTGGGACCGCAAATGTCTCTTCCTGAAGATCAAACCTTTTTTATTTTCGAGTCGGCAGGTGGTCTTCGGAGGGGATTTCAACAATGTCACGAGATCCTGTGATAGAGGAGGTTCCGGAGACCGGCTGTCTTATGACTGGGTCGCGTTAAACAGGATAGTGAGTGAGGCTCGCCTGGTGGATGTCCACATCCGGCACAACCCGGGCAACACGGGATTCACCTTTTCTAGAGGTAGTCAGTGCAGGTCTAGGCTAGACAGGTTTTATTTGAAGGAGGAGGCCGTCTCTTCACCGTTGTCGGTTGTGGAGGTGGAGTTCTCCGATCACTGTTTGATTAAGTTTTCTCTGAACGTTACAGAGACTCCTCGGATGGGAAGAGGTTATTGGAAGCTGAATTCGTCACTCCTTGAGGAAGAAGCTGTAAGACGTTCTTTTGAGGAATTATTTCAGAGCCAGGTACCATTGCTGGGCCTAAGTAACACTAAGTCAGAGTGGTGGGAGATGTTCAAAAATCGGGTGGCGAGATTCTTCCGGCAGCTCTCGAACTTCAGAAGCCTGAACAGGGATCGCCTGTATCAGAGCCTGAGGAGGAAACTCGAGCATCTTGTCTTGACTGGAGGTAGCCGCGAGGAGATCTCCAGAGTGAAGTCCTTGCTGAAGAGGTGTCAGTACGATAGGCACGCATCTATGGTTTTCGAGAGGGACTACGGGAAGTACTGCTCGCCCGACTCTTACAGAAACTGTAAGATGTCAGTGAATAGTAAGATAGTGACGGGGCTGGTGGACAGTACGGGGTCCCTGAGAAGGTCCAGGTCAGTGATCTTGGAGGTCGTCAGTTCCTACTACTCGCACCTCTTGGGAAAGAGGGAGCTTGATCGTGACGGGATGTCGGCTTTCCTGACTGAATCTGTTCCTGAGCCAGGGGCTGACCTCTCGCTGGGCGATTTGGCAGAAGCGATCAAAGAAGAGGAAGTGAGACTGGCGATCGATGGGCTTAGGCCCAAAAAGTCGCCAGGTCCGGATGGCTTAACATCCGAGTTCTTTAGGACCTTTAGGGACTCTTTGGTCCCCCTCTTGACTCAGGTGCTTAACGAGTGTCTCTCCTCGGGCACTCTGCCGAGATCGTTAAGGAGGTCAGCTTTGATCATTTTGTCAAAGGGTAAGGATCCGTCACGCATTGAGAACTGGCGCCCCATAGCACTTCTCAATGTGGACAGGAAGATTTTGGCTAAGATACTTTTCAACAGGCTGGTGAAGTTTGCACCCCGGCTCCTTTCGGAGGTTCAGCACTGTTGCGTTCCTGGCTGTAGCACTTTTAGTGCAGTTCTAGGTGTCCGAGAGGCCGTGGAGCAAGGCAGGGCGGGCCTCTGGAAGGGGTTCTTGCTGACCTTGGATCAGGCAAAAGCCTTTGATCGGGTTAACCACGAGTACCTCTGGTCCACTCTTTTGAGGTATGGTCTGCCTGGAGGGTTTGTGGACAGGCTTAAGACCTTATATGCAGGGGCTGAGACTTTCCCTCTGGTGAATGGGTGGATTGGACGACCTTTCGGGGTAGGATCCGGTGTCCGTCAGGGCTGTCCTCTTAGCCCTTTGCTTTACGCGTTTGCAATCGATCCCTTCCTCAGAAGGATCGATTGTGGACCGTTGGCGGGGGTGCGGATGGGCGGGGCGGCACCGGAGGCTATCCTGAGGGTGGTGGCCTATGCGGACGATGTCACCGTATTTGTTTCTTCGCAAGGGGAGGCAGCGAGTGGAGCGCTACTCGGAGCATCCGGGTCCAAGGTCAACCAGGATAAGTGTGAGAGTCTCTGGCTGGGAGGCGGAGATCCCGGGTTTGATCTTCCGGACACCCTCCCCGAACCCCAAGAACATGTCAAAGTCCTGGGCATCGAATTCGGCCAGGGTGATTACTCCACGAAAAACTGGGAAGGCAGAATCAAAGGTGTCGCCCAAAGAGTGGACCAATGGAGGGGATGTTCTTTGACCCTGAGGGAAAGGGTTGGCCTGTGCAAAGCTTTCCTGCTCCCCTTGCTAATCTACCTGGGCAGCGTCTGTGTCTTGCCAGAGCCTCTCTGGACACGGGTCTACAGTCTATTCTTCCAGATGTTATGGGGTAACAGACTGAACCTAGTCAAGCGGGAGGTCACTTACCACACGAGGAGACTAGGGGGTTTGAATATGGTGAACCCCGTGGTGTTCCTAGTGAACACCTTCTTGAAAGTGAACGTGTCAAACCTCTGGAAAGAGAGGGCTCCTCCGTGGGTATTCTCCTGCAAGGGATGGTTTCAGCCTTTCTTCCAGGAATGGGAGACAGGGGGAAGATTGAAGGATCTTCGCACACCACACGGGCATCTCCCGGCTTATGTTACCCCGGTTCTGAAAATAATCCGCCGGTGGGGTCTGGGAATGTGGGAGGTGAGGTCCCTCCCGAGGAAACTCCTCGATATGAGGGTCTTGGTTTCTCATTTTCAGAGTCCATTGGCCCTCAAAGACTGCCCAAGTCGGGATCTGGAGGTTGGGTTGAGTTTGTTAAATTCTAGCAGGATCCCCGAGAAGTACTGGGACTTGACTTGGCGCTGCTTCCATGGTAAGCTGTATGTGAGGGACAATTTGAAGTACAGGAGCTCCGAGGACAGGAATTGCCCCCGTGAGGCTTGTGCTAACGTGCTGGAAAGCTTCATTGTCCCTTTAATACAGAGGTGTACAACAGGGTGGGGACTTCCATTGGTTGGCTGCGGCTGGCTACTCTGTCCTACCCTGGGTGGGCCTATGGAGCGTTCGGAGACCTTGGGAGAAGGGACCGAGACACTTTATTCATAGTCAGCGCAGTGGTCAGGTATTTCACGTGGAACGCACGAGTTTTAGTTTCGACGCAGAGTAAAATCCTCCATGTAGATGAAGTCTGTAGGAACATCCTAGGTGACCTGGTGAAGGTACATTCTCTGGAGTATGAAAGACTGGGTGCCCGGAGGGCGGCCCGTCTCTGGAGGGGCTTTTCCTTCAGGGTGCCTTAGTCCAGTAGTACTCCTATATCCTGGTGGTGGGCTGATGTCTTTCCACCCTAGATTTTTGTTTTGTATTTCTGTCTCCTGAATAGAAGGTTTGCCGGCATCGAACTTGAGCCTTGGATGGTGAGTGTGTAGGTTGTGTTCTGTATATATTGTATATAATGTATAATAGGGGGTTTTAGTTAGGTTGGGTGGGGGATTTGGGGAAGTTCTTCATCAGCGGTGATAAGAGGACTGATCTGGCCTGGTCCAGGCCCCACCTGGGGAAAAACTTTGGGGTCTAATCCTAGCTCGGAGTAATCCTGAACTTTGTGGCCAGAGCTGGATCAGGGGTGGCGGGATAGTTAGTGTAGGTGTGTGTTTTATATATATATTTAAAAATTACAAAAAAAATATTTAAAAAAAAATACAAAAAAAAAAAATATACAAAACAAAAAAAGGTTTAAAATTGTTCATGTCACTATTGTATATATTGTTATTTTTGGTTTTCTGTGGTGTGAATGAGGTGCGGTAAGGGTGTGACTGTAAGGTCAGGCAGTGGGACCAGTAGGTTAGTGTTAGTTTCCGGTTGTATATACGTTATATTAGGTTTAGTGTTTTATTGTATATAATCTTGTATATAGGACGGTGTTTTATGTGTATATAGGACAGTGTGAGCGTTGTGTGGGATTGTATATAGTAGTATGAATGAAGCTGGGCCGGAGGTTTTATAGGTTTTATAATATTTATTTCTTGTATATGTATATATTCCTGGGGGGATTTATTTTGTTTCTATTTTCTGTGATTTGTCGTCTTGTTTTGTTCATATGTTTGGTGTCCTGTAATGTATTATTGTTCTGTCATGTAATGTACTTATTCTATCAATAAAAAAAAGACCTGCAGTGTATATATACAGGACAGGAGAAGTGGTGCTGTGCAATGTATATGCACAGGACAGGAGGAGTGGTGCTGTGCTGTGTATATATACAGGACAGGAGGAGTGGTGCTGTGCTGTGTATATATACAGGACAGGAGGAGTGGTGCTGTGCAGTGTATATGCACAGGAAAGGAGGAGTGGTGCTGTGCTGTGTATATATACAGGACAGGAGGAGTGGTGCTGTGCAGTGTATATATACAGGACAGGAGGAGTGGTGCTGTGCAGTGTATATATACAGGACAGGAGGAGTGGTACTGTGCAGTGTATATATACAGGACAGGAGGAGTGGTACTGTGCAGTGTATATATACAGGACAGGAGGAGTGGTGCTGTGCAGTGTATATATACAGGACAGGAGGAGTGGTGCTGTGCAGTGTATATATACAGGACAGGAGGAGTGGTGCTGTGCAGTGTATATATACAGGACAGGAGGAGTGGTACTGTGCAGTGTATATACAGGACAGGAGGAGTGGTGCTGTGCAGTGTATATATACAGGACAGGAGGAGTGGTACTGTGCACTGTATATATACAGGACAGGAGGAGTGGTACTGTGCAGTGTATATGTACAGGACAGGAGGAGTAGTACTGTGCAGTGTATATATACAGGACAGGAGGAGTGGTTCTGTGCAGTGTATATATACAGGACAGGAGAAGTGGTACTGTGCAGTGTATATATACAGGACAGGAGAAATGGTGCTGTGCAGTGTATATATACAGGACAGGAGGAGTGGTGCTGTGCAGTGTATATACACAGGACAGGAGGAGTGGTGCTGTGCAGTGTATATATACAGGACAGGAGGAGTGGTACTGTGCAGTGTATATATACAGGACAGGAGGAGTGGTGCTGTGCAGTGTATATATACATGACAGGAGGAGTGGTGCTGTGCAGTGTATATATACAGGACAGGAGGAGCGGTACTGTGCAGTGTATATGTACAGGACAGGAGGAGTGGTACTGTGCAGTGTATATATACAGGACAGGAGGAGTGGTGCTGTGCAGTGTATATATACAGGACAGGAGGAGTGGTGCTGTGCAGTGTATATATACAGGACAGGAGGAGTGGTACTGTGCATTGTATATATACAGGACATGAGAAGTGGTACTGTGCATTGTATATATACAGGACAGGAGAAGTGGTACTGTGCAGTGTATATATACATGACAGGAGGAGTGGTGCTGTGCAGTGTATATATACAGGACAGGAGGAGCGGTACTGTGCAGTGTATATATAGAGGACAGGAGGAGTAGTACTGTGCAGTGTATATATACAGGACAGGAGGAGTGGTACTGTGCAGTGTATATATACAGGACAGGAGGAGTGGTGCTGTGCAGTGTATATATACAGGACAGGAGGAGCGGTACTGTGCAGTGTATATATAGAGGACAGGAGGAGTAGTACTGTGCAGTGTATATATACAGGACAGGAGGAGTGGTACTGTGCAGTGTATATATACAGGACAGGAGGAGTGGTGCTGTGCTGTGTATATATACAGGACAGGAGGAGTGGTACTGTGCAGTGTATATGTACAGGACAGGAGGAGTGGTACTGTGCAGTGTATATATACAGGACAGGAGGAGTGGTGCTGTGCAGTGTATATATACAGGACAGGAGGAGTGGTACTGTGCACTGTATATATACAGGACAGGAGGAGTGGTACTGTGCAGTGTATATGTACAGGACAGGAGGAGTGGTACTGTGCAGTGTATATATACAGGACAGGAGAAGTAGTACTGTGCAGTGTATATATACAGGACAGGAGAAGTGGTACTGTGCAGTGTATATGTACAGGACAGGAGGAGTGGTACTGTGCAGTGTATATATACAGGACAGGAGGAGTGGTGCTGTGCATTGTATATATACAGGACAGGAGGAGTGGTGCTGTGCAGTGTATATATACAGGACAGGAGGAGTGGTACTGTGCAGTGTATATATACAGGACAGGAGGAGTGGTACTGTGCATTGTATATATACAGGACAGGATGAGTGGTACTGTGCATTGTATATATACATTTGTACCCTGCAGATGCCAGCCTCTATGACGACAATTCAGTTCCATAACAGAACATGAATCCGAAACATAACCACATGGGCTAATAAAGAAGAGTCCTCCATTTTTTTGACAATTAATCAGATTGTTGAGATATATATATTATTATATTATGCGTGTATGTATGTACACACACACGCAAACATAATAAGAGCAGATACTGAGAATGACACCATGTATACAGGGCAGGGGAAGTATACACATCATACACAGCTCCACAATATATTCTACAATCAATTATATACCCAGCTCCACACTATATACTGTGCAAAAGAATATAGAGTCGAGCTGTTTATATACTATATATATTATATAGTGTAGGGATGTGCCTGTGTATATAGTGTGGATTCCAAACTATATACTACACTATGTACACAGCACCATACCATATAAACATCTCTACACTATACAGTACAGACCAAAAGTTTGGACACACCTCATTTAAAGATTTTTCTGTATTTTCATGACTATGAGAATTGTACATTCACACTGAAGGCATCAAAACTATGAACTAACACATGTGGAATTATATACTTAACAAAAAAGTGTGAAACAACTGAAAATATGTTTTATATTCTAGGTTCTTCAAAGTAGCCATCTTTTGCTTTGATGTCTGCTTTGCACACTCTTGGCATTCTCTTGATGAGCTTCAAGAGGTAGTCACCGGAAATGGTCTTCCAACAATCTTGAAGGAGTTCCCAGAGATGCTTAGCACTTGTTGGCCTTTTTGCCTTCACACTGCGGTCCAGCTCACCCCAAACCATCTCGATTGGGTTCAGGTCTGGTGACTGTGGAGGCCAGGTCATCTGGCGTAGCACCCCATCACTCTCCTTCTTGGTCAAATAGCCCTTACACAGCCTGGAGGTGTGTTGGGGTCATTGCCCTGTTGAAAAATAAATGATGGTCCAACTAAACGCAAACCGGATGGAATAGCATGCCGCTGCAAGATGCTGTGGTAGCCATGCTGGTTCAGTATGCCTTCAATTTTGAATAAATCCCCAACAGTGTCACCAGCAAAGCACCCCCACACCATCACACCTCCTCCTCCATGCTTCACGGTGGGAACCAGGCATGTAGAGTCCATCCGTTCACCTTTTCTGCGTCGCACAAAGACACGGTGGTTGGAACCAAAGATCTCAAATTTGGACTCATCAGACCAAAGCACATATTTCCACTGGTCTAATGTCCATTCCTTGTGTTCTTTAGCCCAAACAAGTCTATTCTGCTTGTTGCCTGTCATTAGCAGTGGTTTCCTAGCAGCTATTTTACCATGAAGGCCTGCTGCACAAAGTCTCCTCTTAACAGTTGTTGAAGAGATGTGTCTGCTGCTAGAACTCTGTGTGGCATTGAACTGGTCTCTAATCTGAGCTGCTGTTAACCTGCGATTTCTGAGGCTGGTGACTCGGATAAACTTATCCTCAGAAGCAGAGGTGACTCTTGGTCTTCCTTTCCTGGGGCGGTCCTCATATGAACCAGTTTCTTTGTAGCGCTTGATGTTTTTTGCAACTGCACTTGGGGACACTTTCAAAGTTTTCCCAATTTTTCGGACTGACTGACCTTCATTTCTTAAAGTAATGATGGCCACTCGTTTTTCTTTACTTAGCTGCTTTTTTCTTGCCATAATACAAATTCTAACAGTCTATTCAGTAGGACTATCAGCTGTGTATCTGACTTGCCCCCTGGGCTGTGGGGCACTCGGATCCGGGCAATAGGGGGAACGATGGGAGTAGTAGTGGCAACCCGGTTCCGTGGCTCAGGGTGGTCAGGCCAGTGGTAGTCCATTATGTGTTGTTGATTATGTCCGACTACGCCACCCGTGGATTTGCGGTCATTAGGAACCGCCGCTGCAAGGCAGACCGCTGGCGCTGATGATGTGTGCAGCTGGGATGGTGTGACTCCCCACAGGAAGAGTGCGGCCCAGGGCAGTGTAGTGGATGGTGGGAGTGATGGTGGTGAGAGTCCCAGTACTGGTAGTGCTGGAGGCGCGAAGGAGCACACAGACAATAGGTTGCAGTCCAGGGTCTTTACTGAAACAGGTAAACTGACTCATAAACAGTCCCAGCTAGGAGGGGACCTGGATGTCTCAGAGCAACGGGGAAATTGGCCCTGGTCAGGGTGAGGGTGTAGGCCTACCGTGCTTTCTGCGCTCCTTCTGGCTATCTCCTTGTTATAGGGTAACAGCCCACGTTTCCGAGCTTTCCGTGTATTCTCACCTGTTTGGCCTGCGACGTGGGTTCCTTTCTGCTCCCAGCCTTGTACGGCTTTACTGGTCCCTTCGGTTGTGGCAGGGCCTCCAGGCTTCTTAGGCCAAGGAATATACAGTCCCTTGTGGACTGGTTATCTGCTGGAGGATGTAGAATCCTCCCAGCCTCAGACACCAAAGTCTGGTAAAGTAAGTCTTTTATCTGCCAAGACAGGCTCTCTTCGCCTCTTGTCTCTGGCTTGTGGCTCTCCTCCTGCCACACTTCCTCTTAGGTGCAATACAACTTTCTGTCCCTGCTCTGCTCTGGGACAAGTCTCAGTGCTGAGACAGGCCATCCAGTTCTCTCTAACCCTGCCCCCAGTAACAGCTTTTATAGGGGCAGCCTGCTCCCCCTACTGGCCTGAGACAGGAGGTACTGCATGCTAATGTTCCCCTGACTAAAGAACCTCCCCCTTGCTCTCAGACACAGCTTTAATTACACTTGTGGCATCCAGGCCAGGGTGACACATATCCACCAGACTTCTGCACAACACAACTGATGGTCCCAATCCCATTTATAAGGCAAGAAATCCCACTTATTAAACCTGACAGGGCACACCTGTGAAGTGAAAACCATTTCCGGTGACTACCTCTTGAAGCTCATCAAGAGAATGACAAGAGTGTGCAAAGCAGTCATCAAAGCAAAAGGTGGCTACTTTGAAGGACCTAGAATATAAGACATATTTTCAGTTGTTTCACACTTTTTTGTTAAGTATATAATTCCACATGTGTTAATTCATAGTTTTGATGTCTTCAGTGTGAATGTACAATTTTCATAGTCATGAAAATACAGAAAGATCTTTAAATGAGAAGGTGTGTCCAAACTTTTGGTCTGTACTGTATATACACAACTTTACATTATAATTAAGACCACATTATACTATATTATGAAACACACATCACAGGAGACACATATACATCACATAGGACACACAGCAACTGCTGAATATGTATCACAGATCCATAAACACATCAGTCAGCCCCGGAAGTTAGTAGTCAGCCCCCAGCCCCATAAGTAAGCCTCCAGCCCCATAAGTAATCCCCCAGCCCCAGAGGTCAGCCCCTAGCCCCATAAGTAAGCCCCCAGCCTCAGAGGTCAGCCCCCAGACCCATAAGTAATCCCCCAGCCCCAGAGGTCAGCCCCTAGCCCCATATGTAAGCCCCCAGCCCCAGAGGTCATCCCCCACCCCCCACCCCTGGGTACCAGAAACATGTTTTTTACTGGCTAAACAACAGCATACATCATCATGCCACTGTACTCACCCAGGTAGGAGCAGAGCTGCAGAGATCCGCTTCCTGATTCGGTACGGCACCGGGCTGCGCTGCACCAACAGCTGCAGCCGGTGTTGTAAAGGCGGGAGAGAGGATCGCGCTCTCCTCCCACAGAGAACGCTGATGTGTTCTTATATGTGACGCATGCAGCGGTTCAAATAGTGAACCCTGCGTGCAGGCGCAGAGCGCCCCAATCCCGGCTGTGCCTCCAGATTTAAGGGGCCAGCGGCCAGAAAAGCGGGTCGGTGGCCGGATGAGGGGGCCGGTGGCTGGATCAGCGGGCCCCGTGGCCTACTACAATGCACACATCCGTGGACCACTGGGAAAATGCCCGGTGCGCCAGATTAGCAATTCTGGCCTGCTGTAAACTATTAATATGGGCATATAGGTTATGGACTGCAGAGGAGAGTGATGCCTGTATGCCTCATATCTGATGCCTTGTTGCTGATAAATCATCTTTTATCACTTTATGTAAATGACCTCTTCCTGGCTCTGGGGACGACGCTGCCTGGAAGATAACTCTGCCTCCTTATCTCACATGAAGGGGAGTTCCCAGTGTGATGTGTGATGGCCGCTCTCTGCTCTCCTGATCTCACTGCAGAGCTGTGTGCGCTTAGAACTGACACGTCTGCAGCTTCCTCTCAGCTTCCATCTCACAGGCAGACAGGGCTGCAATATAGGACAACAAATGTCACTACTTACACCAGACATGATGGGGAAATTCAAAGAACCATGATTAAACTACAGCAAAACATTTCATATCCATGTAATCATCCAGAATTATGATAGAAATAAATACCTTAAATGAAAACGGCAAAAACAATAATAACAATTATAAGAATCAATCACAGTATAAATGGAGATGCCCCTAAGTGAGGGACAAACCACTTAGTAAGGAGCAAGCATTGTTCAAAACGCTGGTTTCACTGTTATCTTGACGTGTAATCAGGCTGCCAATCATTCCATAAATCAGTAAAACACTCATTCATCGGGGGAAATTATATTTTGTGCAAAACAAAAGATCATCATTCTCAGCTTGGCATCGTCCTGGATAAACAGGTCTCACACTGCCGAGAACTATGATCGATCACTCAGTTTTCATCGTTTGCTTTGGTCTGCCTGCGTAAACTGCCACTGAAACAACCATTGATACTTAGTTTATTGATCAGCGTTCATATAGTGCCACTGGCCAGTTCATGTAAACGGACCTTTAGATTGCAGAAAAGCTACAATTGGCCCTGTGTGGGGCTTCTGTGTGTCAGACCCCAATCACTCTTACATTGATGACCTATTCTAAGGGCTTGAGCAGACAACCGTATTATCAGTCCTAGTGTGATCCAACAAAACATAGGATCGCACTTAGATCATTATTATTGTATAGGGCAGTGCAAATGTCAGATTTTTTTCTCAGACAGAGCTGGTCCGAGGAAAACAATTGCAGCATGTACTAGTTTGATCCAAAATTCGGAGCGCACTTGGCAATGCAAATCTATGAGTCGAAGGAAAATATTGGACTGCACTCAGATTACATTTGAGTGCAGTCCGATTTTCATGGACTGACATAATGGAGAAGATGGAGAAATTTTGTTCTCCATCTTCTCATCCAACAGAATCGGAACACACTATGATCATGCTCTGATAAAACTCTAATTAGAGTTTTATCAGAGTGTGATTTGTCTAATCGACCCAATTCCCTTGGATGAGACATATATGCTTGTTTGACCCTAGCCTTAGGAAAGGTTATCTGTTTTACTACAGTGTAATACATTTAGGGATATAATGGTTATGTTATATAAATTGTTTCATTATTATTATTATTATTTCATAAGTCATCTGTTGATGGAGGAAATAATCATCCTTTGTTCGCATCACTTGTCTGTGCCTTTACTACTCTATACTTTCTATACTGTACCCACAGTTCAGATTGCCATTGCATTATGATAGACACATTCATAAATTCCAATACATCACATAATATAAACAAATTTGGTTCTTCTCACAACTATACCTAAGTGTGCAATACATGTCTGCATTTCTGCTCATTTTGCAATGATTTTGCAATATTCCCCATCCTGGCCGCTTTCTTTAATATTGTCCCCCATCTTGACCACCATCCTGTAATAATGTCCCTCTGTGGCGCCCTGCTGTGCACTGGTGCCACAGAACCCAGAAGGGTGCATGGATGGACTTCTCCACAAGAGGCCCTCACACATTCACACACCTCCACCCTACCACCTCAGACCACCAGAGGGAGTCCTTCAGGGATATATAAAGGGAGGGTGGAGCCAGGCAGCTCAGTCTAGTTAGTGAGTCTCTCAGACACAGAGAGGGACAGAGCTCAGAGTTGAGCAGAGAGCGTGCTGACGCTCAGAGAGCAGCGAAGAGGCAGCAAGCTGGCTGCTGTGCTTAGCGAGCCAAGGCCTACAGCACGTGTGAAGGCCTAGTGAGGGCCCTGAGTGTGGCCGAAGGATAGAGGAGAAGGAAGAAGTAGCCAAGGGGGCAGAGGAGCTTACCAGGCTCACCCCGAGATATATACCGGACACCGGGTCCGCGCCTACAGGGACCCTCAATACCCAGTAGGAACCACCGGAATCCCTGGAGGACTACAGGTCCCAGGTTCACCAAATACTGATTGCAGTACCAGGGCTAGGAGTCACGGAGGCCCCAGCATCCAGGGAGAGTGATCTGCAAGAGTAGGCCCTACCACCAGGTCAGCAGGTGCAAAAGAGAGACAGCAACCAAGCTAGGCCTAGCTCCAGGCAGGTCAGAAGCTTAGCGAGTAAAGCCACGGATCAGGAGGCCCTATACCCGCTCACTAGGGAGAGTCCAAAAGTGCGCCCTTGTCCGGAGTACCCTGGACCGTGCCTGCAACATCACCAGTAAAGGTACAGAAGCTTACCCCCGTGTGAGTGTCCTTCTTTCCTCCGGGACCATCCTGCCGTCTCTCCCTGCACCACCATCCATTACACCTCACGCTGCCCTGGAGCTAGCTCTACCTGTGGAGAGCCACACCATCCCTGCTGCCGTAACACCAGCTCCAGAGGACGGCTCCAGAACTTTCCAAATCCCCTATACATATTCCCCCTTTTACTGACCACCCTGGGTCACGGACCGGGCCAGCCACCGTGATATCCCCCATACCGGCATCCATAGGCCCAGCACCTGGTACCCCACGGCCCAGGGGGCGCGTCACCTCCACCTACACCTCTTCCTGGTATAATTTCCTCCATCCTTTGCCTCTTCCTATTACAACCCCTGGAAAAAATTATGGAATCACCGGGCTCGGAGGATGTTCATTCAGTTGTTTAATGTTGTTGAAAAAAAGCAGATCACAGACATGGCACAAAACTAAAGTAATTTCAAATGGCAACTTTAGGGCTTTAAGAAACACTAAAAGAAATCAAGATTAAAAATGTGGTACTCAGTAAGGGTAATTTTTTTCAGACCAAGCATAATTTTTGCCAGGGGTTGTATAATGTCCCCTGTCCTGTACTCTTTCTGGTAAAATGTCCTCCATCCTGAGCCCTTTCCAGTAATAATGTCCCCCATCCTGAGCCTCTTCCTGGTATAATGTCCCCTGTCCTTGACCCCTTATTGTAATAATGTTCCACATTCTGGTACCTTCGTGTAACAATGTCACCCATCCTGGTATAATGTCCCCCATCATGGGGGCTTCCTGGTGTAATGTCTCCTGTACTGGGCCCCTTACTGTAATATTGTACACCATCCTGACACCATCATGGACCCTTTCCTGTTATAATGTCCTCCATTGTATAACCATGTCCCAGAATTCCCAGCCCCTTCCTAGTATAATTTCTCCCATCCTGGACCCCTTCCTGGTATACTGTGCCCATTCCTGGTATAATGACCTCCATCTTGGTATAATTATCCCGATCCTTAACCCCTTCCTGGTGTAATGTCCCCCATCCTGGGCTCCTTGCTGGTATAATAACCCCCATCCTAGGCCCCTTCCTTGTATAATGTCCCCCATCCTGGGGTCCACTGTTTAATTTTTTTTTACATAGCGTAAACTGACCAGCCGTGTGTGTTTGAAATCCTCAACATGTCAATTTTCTTGTGGACATTCAGAGTTTAAAGTCAGAATTGCATTGCATTGCATAAAATGCTGAAAATCCACAGGTAAAAATTACAGATGAGTGAGCACTAAAATGCTCAGATGCTCGTTGCTCGACCTAAACAATTTCTAATGCTTGGATGCTCATTTCAAGTAACGAGTATAATGAGCGTCAATGAGAAATCAAAGCATTTTTCCAGAAGACCCTACAAGGAGGTCTGGGGGGCACTGAAAATGATGAAATGGATGGTAAAAGTGCTGAATGGAAGGAGAACAGCATGGAGAAGACCCCTGGAAGCATCTCTGACTCCCAGATCGCTACTGAGAACAAATTTCCATGTCTCAATGTTATAAAATTCTGTGAGGCATCCATGGGTTCAAAATCTCACTACACCCCTAGATGAATTCCTTAGGTAGTGGAGTTTCCAATATGGGGTCACCTGGGGGTGGGGGTTCTGCTGTTTTGGCACCTCAGGGGCTCAGCTAATTGAGCCCATAACCTATTCAAAAGAAATCTGCGTTCTAAAAGCCAAGTAGCGCTCCTTCCCATCTGATCCCTGCCGGGTGCTCAAACAGTAGTGTATACCCACATATAGAATGCTGCCACATGCGGGAGAAATTGCAGAACAAATTGTTGGGTCCAAATTTGGTGCTAAAACAGTGTTTTTGTAAAAAAAAAAAAAAAATTTGTTCTCACATCTAAATGTGTTATTCCTTGAGGGGGCTAGTTTCCAAAATGCTGTCACTTGTGGGGGTTTCTGCTGTTTTTCATGTCAGGGGCTCTCCAAATGTGACATGGCATCCACTCTTGATTCAGTCTTTTTTGCGTTCAAAAAGTCAAAACGGTGCTCCTTCCCTTCCAAGCCTTGTTGTGTGCCCAAACAATAGTTTTCCCCCACATATGGGGAATCAACATGCTCAGTAGAAATTGCACAACAAATTTTGTGGTCCATTTTATCCTGTTACCCTTGTGAAAATAAAAAATTTGGGGCTATAGTAAAATTTTTATGAAAAAATTTTCATTTTTGCTTCCACATTGCTTTAGTTCCTGTGAAGCACCTGAAGGGTTAATAAACTTCTTGAATGCGGTTTTGAGGACTTGGAGGGGTGCAGGTTTTAGAATGGTGTCACTTTTGGGTATTTTCTGTCATATCGGCCTCCCAAAGTCACTTCAAATGTGATATGGTCCCTATAAAAATAGTTTTGTAAATTTTGTTGGAAAAATTAGAAATCACTGGTCAACATTTAAACCTTCTAACTTCCTAACAAAAAAAAATATGTTTTAAAAATTGTGCTGTTGTAAAGTAAACATATGGGAAATGTTATTTATTAACTATTTTGTGTGACATAACTCTCTGGTTTAAAGGCATAGGAATTAGAAGTTTGAAAATTGCAAAATTTTCAAAATTTTCACCAAATTGTCGTATCAAAATGTTTTTACCACTATCGTGAAATACAATATGTCACTAAAAACAGTCTCAGAATCAGCGGGATCCATTGAAGCGTTCCAGAGTTATTACCACATGAAGTGACACTGGTCAGAATTCAAAAATTTGGCCTGGTCATTAATGTCCAAATTGTCTCAGTCACTAAGGGGTTAATAGACAATTTACACAGGAATACTGCGCTTCAGATACACTCTGAATGATCTGTATTAGACGATTGTTCATTGGCTGTCATTGTTCTCGGCAGCACAAGTCTTGTGCCAAGAATGATAATGTTGTGTGCATCCAAAAAGATCATTTCACCTGACGATTGAGCAGTTTGTTTATTCGGAGGATTTTTCACAGCCGATTTAGGCCGGTTTCACATGTCCGTATATTTCGGTATAAACCGGTACCAGAGATATCCGTGTCTCATGTTTCCCTGTGTGTCACATGTGGCAACCATGTGCCACCCCTGAGCAGCATCAAGATCACACGGAACGGTGCCTGGGAATCACTGTACAGTTAGCACTGTTCCCATGCGCGGGGTGCTGAACACTGCCCTCATCATGGTTCCTACCGATGCTGCGATCAGCACCAGCAGGAGACAATGATGAGGGTAGTAGTGTCTGCTCCCGCAGTGTCCACCTGTAAAAATAAGAATAAAATAATAAAATCCTTATACTCACATGTCCTATGTGTCCCTTGCTTTAATTCTCTGACCGCTGATGCTGAGGAGCCAGGGATAATGAGCCGCACCAGCGAGCGGGCCCCGGAGCTGAGCTCAGGAGCGGTGTCCTGTCACTCAGTGAGCCCAGCTCCGGGGCCATGTGTCTATAAATTCTTAGTGGGGTTTTTCCTAAAATTGTCAGCCGTTGGACTCACTGCATACCGTATAACTGTATAGCAGACTCTCTCCTTTCTAATGGGAACATGTCGTACTTGTTACTGTGGCCCTGCTCCATGTGTCTTTAAATTCTTAGTGGGGTTTTTCCTAAAATTGTCAGCTGTTGGACTCACTGCATACCCTATAACTGTATAGCAGACTCTCTCCTTTCTAATGGGAACAAGTCGTACCTTGTTACTGTGGCCCTGCTCTGTGTGTCTTTAAATTCTTAGTGGGTTTTTTCCTAAAATTGTCAGCCATTGGACTCATTGCATACCCTATAACTGTATAGCAGACCCTCTCCTTTCTAATGGGAACATGTCGTACCTTGTTACTGTGGCCCTGCTCTATGTGTCTTTAAATTCTTAATGGGGTTTTTCCCAAATTTTGGCAGCCCTTGCAGTCACAGCATGTGCATTACCACTTATAGGAGACCCGATCCTTTATAATGGGAACATTTTTTTACTGAGACCCTCCTCTATGTCTCTTCAAAGGGGTATTGGGTTGCGTCCAAATTTCTGGCAACCCTTGCAGTCACTGGATAAGCTATAACAGTATAGGAGACCCACTTGTTAATAATGGGAACAACAAAGCATAGCCGGCTGATGGCTCTCTAACAATAGCTAGGGACGACTGCTGGCCTTTTAAGAATAGTAAGGGCCGTCTGATGTCCCTATAAAAATAGGCTTTATGACTTTCAGAGTCCCTCCATCATAAATAAAACAGGAAGTGTCTGATGATGTGTCACACACCACATTACCAGCTAAGGTTGTAAAATGTTAAAATGACATTTCCCGGTGAATGCATTTGTCTTAAAAAAATACATAAAAAAAACAAAACAATAGGATCTTTCTTTAGTATAAAAAACAGCGTCACCAATTTAGCAACAATGTAATCACATTGTTCAGCTCATGCACCTCCTCCTCCATCTCCGAAATGACCACATCAGTCACAAGCTGACAGCACTGCAGCACTGTCTTGGCCAAGCAGCAACAGGCTGTGCTGAAGATAACATGCTTAATACTTAATTGACAAACCGCCCAGCGCTGCAGAGTTGTTGAAAGCTGTAACACAGCAGTCTGATCTGTGGCTCTCACCGCTGAACATACAGCCAGGCATGGTCGTGTGTGTCAATGTCCGGAACCTGGTGACGGAGAAATGACACCCAGAATAGATATGGTTTCCCTCTATGCCAGACCTTTCGCCGAGCTAAATACAACTCTCAGCAAAAAAAGCTGTGGAGTGGCTCCATACCGTCCCTGGCCACATTCACCTGTCCACGTGTTTGTGGTTAGGCGGTCCTTCCCAGTAAGTGCACTGGGGAGGGCACTGGTAATGTTGTGGGACCCATGCTTGTGGAAGGCGGAGACGACACCGGGAGAAACAGTGGCGGCTGGGGACCGAGTATGGACACCTGGCCGCCGCAGGCATGAGGTTATGAAAAGCTTCCGCCTCCATGAGCCTAAAAGGCCACATTTCAAGTGCAAGCAGCTGTCAAAAATTTGGCAGTATAGTATTGCAGCCTGTGGGTGGGTGGCTGCCTGCATACTTGCGCTTGCATTCCAAGGAATGGGGTAGGGAAAACTGAATGCTGCACTGGGACAAGGACGTGGACGGTGATGTCTGCAACGACAGGTGCATGGCGGGAGGCATCTTCGCATGCGCCAAGAATCACTTATGATGGGCACACTTTTAGGCAGTGACCTGGGAGTCAGAAATGGTTCCAGAGGTCTTCCCCATGCTGGTCCCATGTCTTTTCAGCACTGTATGCATGTGTCTGATGATGTGTCACACACCACATGGCCAGATAAGGTTGTAAAATGTTAAAATGACATTTCCCAGTGTATGCATTTGTCTTTGCTGAAAGCAATGCAGAAGTGCAAAATAGCATCAAAAACTACGTGTGAACATAGCCCAAGGTGTGGAGGAGTATTTTTGGTTTTGGTTATTTATTTTGCCATATATACAAGTCATTACCCTGGAAAGGATGTTCCTTAATATATTTCCCAGGAAAATCCATTTTGGTTTTGTTTTTGTATGTTTTATTGTGAGTCCGTAAAAGTGGCGTAATACTCTGACAACGTTGTTGACAGCAGTGACTTGGGAGTCAGAAATGCTTCCAGGGGTCTTCCCCATGCTGTTCCCATGTCATTTGGGCACTGTTCCCATCGATTTGGGAAATTTTTAGGCCCTCTGCAGACCGCCGGGTGGAGCCGCCTGAAAAATGCTCGAGTTTCCCATAGACTTACATTGGGCTCGTTGCTCGGGTCGAGCACCCGAGTATTACAATGTGCTCGACCCGAGCAACGAGTACCCAAGCATTTTAGTGCTCGCTCATCACTAATAATAATAATGCCTACACACTGTAGTTCACTCCCAGAAGATTTAGGTCTGAGCCGAAAATACAACAAACAAGCGTTTTTAAATGAAAAAAAATTCTGTTGTTTACCCGAGAAACACTCAGGTAATCCTACCTTAAGTTCTTCATAGCATTCTGCAGGGTATTTACTCATGTACTGCTGAAGATCGGCAACCTCCAGAGTCAATCCTTTCAAGCATTGAGCAAACTCCTGGATGGTACACATACTGAAGATAACCCAGGAAGAGGAGAGGAGAAAAAAAAAAAAAACTTTTTTTTTTTTAAACAGGGCGGGACATACTGTTATGTACTGCAACTTAGAACTAAGGAATAGGAGGGAAAAGCTGTCCCTTCACTGAGACTCAGCTTTCCCCCCAACGCTGGAGTGGGTGCCCTATTATGAATAGCCGCACCTAAACTCCTGCACTGAACTGAAACGAAGACATGAAGGAAGGGGAAAAGGGGTCCCTAAAAGATCTAAGGACTGGGAGCAAAACTGGAGACCTCCTAACAGAAAAGTTAGTTGCAAAAACGAAGATAAAAGGGAACAAAACTGGTGGAACAAGAAGTCCCAAGCAATCAATTGTCCAAAGCACAAAGAACTTAACAAGGCTACTTAGCCAGAGCACAAGCGTAACAACACTGATGTGCAGCATGGAATGGGAGACAGGTGCTAAGTAATAAAGAGTGAAGAGATCACGTGACCAAGACACCCAGCACCAGAGGAAAAGACTAGAAGCCAGCAAACCACAACAAGATGGCCGATAGTAAAACAACATAGATTCTAACAGCCAGACTGCCAACAGCCAAGACTTCCCTTTCCTGACAAAGAGGACGACTGTCCATGCTTTCCTCCTCCTCATCCTCCACCTTTCCACCTCTTCATTCTCCCTCTCCTCACGCCATCCACGCTGACCAGGCGGTATGAATGTTGTGTGGGTAGTAACATCTGTAGCGCATGAAACCAGCTCCTGTTCCTCCTCCTATTCCTCCTTCTCCTCATTATCACCCAACCTGCATTGAGATGAGATGAGGCTAGGCTGTGTAGCATCAACCTGTATAGTTCCTTGCTCCATATCATGCTCCGCCTGCAATGCCTCCTCTTTAATTGTGAGCAACAAGCGTTTCATTAGACAGAGAAGAAGGATGGTGACGTCATCGCCGCTCACCATCTTGATGGAGTCCTCAAAGTTTTGGAGGATGGCACAGATGTCAGACATTTATGCCCACTCATCAGCTCTTATGTGTGGAGGCTGACTTGAATACCGACAGGCGTATTGAAGCTGGTACTCAACGACTGCCCTCTGCTACTCACAAATCCTCCCCAACATATGCAAGGTTGAGTTCTACTGTATGGTGATATCACACACCAGTTGATGAGCTGGAAGCTGCAAGCGCTGCTGAAGCACAGCGAGGGTGGTGGAAGCTGTAGCTGACTTTCCGAAATGGGCAGACTGACGGCGTACTTTGACAACCAGCTCCGGCAGATCCGGGTAAGTTTTGAAAAACCGCTGAATCACTAGGTTGAGCACATGGACCAGGCATGGTACTTGTGCGAGGTTGCCAAGCTTCAGAGCCACCACCAGGTTCTGGCCATTGTCACATACCACCATGCCTGGCTGTAGGTGCAGCGGTGACAGCCAGAGTTCTGCCTGCTCTGTTAAAGCTGTCAACAACACCATAGAGGTGTGCGGTTTGTCCCATAAGCATATCAGCTTCAGCACAGCCTGTTGCCACTTGGCCGAGGCAGTACTGCAGTGCTTCCAGCTTCCTACTGATGTGGTAATTTCGGAGATGGAGGCTGAAGAGGAGGAGGAGGTGCAGGAGCTTTATAATGTAGGGGCAACCCTGATTGACCCAGGGCCCACAATCCTTGGCGTCAGGAGGATGTGTTCCGTCCGACTGGGTCCCGGCTTCCCCTATTAACCCAGTGTGCCATCAGCGAGATGTATCGTCCCTGGCCACAAGCACTTGTCCATGTGTCCGTGGTTAGGTGGACTTTCCCTGTAACTGCATTGTTGAGGGCACGGCTAATGATCTGGGACACGTGCTTGTGTAAGGCAGGGACACCACACAGGGAGAAATAGTGGCAGCTGGAAACCGAGTACTGAGGGATGGCCGCCACCATGAGGTTGAAGAAAGATTGTGTCTCCACGAGCCTAAAAGACAATATTTAAAGTGCAAGCATTTTAGAAATGTGGCAGTTTAGTGCTATGGCCTGTGGGTGGTTGGCTGCATATTTGCGCTTGCGTTCAAAGGACTGGGGCAGGGACAAATGAATGCAGCCCTGGGACAAGGATGTGCACGTGGTTGCTGATGGTGGTGGTTGTGAGTGTCAAACTACAGGTGCAGGGCGGGAGGCATCTTTGCCTGCACCATGGACAGAGGATTGGTGTGCACGCACAACAGCGGTACAGGCAGTATTGTCACCCTTAGACACTGTTTCTGGACTCTGACATTACTAGTCGGGTGCTTTGCTGTCATGTGCCTGAGCTTGCTGGTGGTGGTCAGGCTGGTAGTTTTGCTGCCCCTGATGATGCTGGCATGGCAGATTTTGCAAATAGCCTTTTTTTGGGTTAACTGGACAGTTTTTAAAAAAGAGCCAGACTCTGGAAGACCTAACAGTTGGACTAGCAACTTTCCTCGTGTTAATGTCCCACCTCGTCTTCCCCGTATGCACCCTGGGCCTCCTTCTGACTCGCTGGCAATTGTGTCTCATCATCATCATCCACCTCTTGCGACAGTAATTGCACTTTTCGACCGTCGCCTTTATGTAACCATGGCTGCTCAAATATTTGGGCATAGCTACATGTGATCTCTTCTTGCCCCACTTGAAACGGGCCAGGAGAGAGGCCCAAATCTATAAATGGGAAAGTAAACAGCTCTTCTGAGCGTTCAAGTGTGGGATCAGTTGTCTCTGGGCACTCGGCATAGTGGGAGTAAGGAGGATCAGGGTGAGGAATATGTGGTCCATACTCATGGCTACTGAGACTGGACAGTGTGAAAGACGGTGGTGGTGGTGGCAAAGTGACTGGAAGCATTATATGCTATCCAACCAACAACCTTTTCACACTGCTCTGGCTTTAAGAGTGGGGTTCCGCTGCCCCCTACAAAGTGGGACAGGAAGATAGGGTGACCATGATGTGGGTGCTTGTTGTGCTCACTCAGCAGACATAATTTCAGCTTGCCCACGGCATAGGCCTTTGCGTGCACCATCACCATTACGTCCACTTCACTGTCCCTTGCCAAGCGTTTTGCCCATTTTAAATGGAGTGTAATTTTTGGCCCGCTCCAAAAAATGTCACGATTATAACTGCAGTAATATCGGATCACGTCTGATGACCAGGGTTTTAGGCAATGGCCTTATAGATGTGGTATTGGTCAGCGATCAAGTGTGAATAGGATGAACAACACACAACTGGCAGACTTTAAATGGAGGGTAATATGTAGCTTGCTCCAAAAAATGTCACGATTATCTCCTCAGTAATATCGGATAACGTCTGATGACTACGGTTTTGGGCAGTGGCCTTATAAATGTGGTATTGGTCAGCGACGAAGTGTGAATAGGATGAACAACACACAACTGGCAGACTTTAAATGGAGGGTAATATTTGGCACGCTCCAAAAAATGTCATGATTACCGCAGTAATATCAGATGACGTCTGATGACCACGGTTTTAGGCCTTATAGATGTGGTATTGGTCATAGACCAAGTGTGAATAGCATGAATAACACACAGCTGGCAGACTTTAAATGGAGGGTAAAATTTGGCATGCTCCAAAAAATGTCATGATTATTACAGCAGTAATATCGGATAATGTCTGATGACCATGGTTTTAGGCAGTGGCCTTATAGATGTGGCATTGGTCATAGACCAAGTGTGAATATGTTGGACAACACATAACTTGCAGACTTTAAATGGAGGGTAATATTTGGCATGCTCCAAAAAATGTCATGATTATTACAGCAGTAATATCGGATAATGTCTGATGACCATGGTTTTAGGCAGTGGCCTTATAGATGTGGCATTGGTCAGCGACCAAGTGTGAATATGTTGAACAACACATAACTTGCAGACTTTAAATGGAGGGTAATATTTGGCATGCTCCAAAACATGTCACGATTATTACAGAAGTAATATCATATCACGTCTGACCATGGTTTTAAGCAGTGGCGTTATAGATATAAATAATCAGGATTAAGAGCAAAAAAAAATTTGGATGTGAATGTATTTTAATGCACATCTGAAACACACTTCTTTTTTGTGTAGCATCATGGGAAAGTGTAAAGAAATCAGCCAAGATATCAGGAAGAGAAATGTGGACTTTCACAAGTCTGGCTCATCCTTGGGTACAATTTCAAGATACCTGAAGGTGCCTCGCTCATCTGTACAAACAATTATACATAAGTACAAACAAGATGGGAATGTCCAGCATTCATACTGCTCAAGAAGGTAATGGGTTCTGTGTCCCAGACATGAACGTGCTTTGGTCCAACATGTGCATATAAATCCAAGGACAAAAGCAAAAGACCTTGTGAAGATGATGGCAGAAGCTGATAAGATTGTGTCAATATCCACAGTGAAATGAGTACTGTATCAACATAGGCTGAAAGTCCATGCTGCCAGGAAGAAGTCATTACTCCAAAAGAAACATAAAGATACCAGATTAATGTTTGTAAATGTATACAGGAACAAAGACCTTAATTTTTGGAAACTTGTCCTGTGGTCTGAAGAAACTAAAATTGAACTTTTTGGGCATAATGACCATCGTTAAGTTTGGAGGAAAAAGGGAGAAGATTGGAAGCCTAAGAATACCATCCCAACTGTGAAATACGGGGGTGGCATCATCATGTGGTGGGGTTGCTTTGACAACCAGCTCCGGCAGATCCGGGTAAGTTTTGAAAAACCGCTAAATCACGAGGTTGAGCACATGGAACAGGCATGGTACTTGTGCGAGGTTGCCAAGCTTCAGAGCCACCACCAGGTTCTGGCCATTGTCACACACCACCATGCCTGGCTGTAGGTGCAGCGGTGACAGCCAGAGTTCTGCCTGCTCTGTTAAAGCTGTCAACAACACCATAGAGGTGTGCGGTTTGTCCCATAAGCATATCAGCTTCAGCACAGCCTGTTGCCACTTGGCCGATGCAGTACTGCAGTGCTTCCAGCTTCCTACTGATGTGGTAATTTCGGAGATGGAGGCTGAAGAGGAGGAGGAGGTGCAGGAGCTTTATAATGTAGGGGCAACCCTGATTGACCCAGGGCCCACAATCCTTGGCGTCAGGAGGATGTGTTCCGTCCGACTGGGTCCCGGCTTCCCCTATTAACCCAGTGTGCCATCAGTGAGATGTATCGTCCCTGGCCACAAGCACTTGTCCATGTGTCCGTGGTTAGGTGGACCTTCCCTGTAACTGCATTGTTGAGGGCACGGCTAATGATCTGGGACACGTGCTTGTGTAAGGCAGGGACACCACACAGGGAGAAATAGTGGCAGCTGGAAACCGAGTACTGAGGGATGGCCGCCACCATGAGGTTGAAGAAAGATTGCGTCTCCACGAGCCTAAAAGACAATATTTAAAGTGCAAGCATTTTAGAAATGTGGCAGTTTAGTGCTATGGCCTGTGGCTGGTTGGCTGCATATTTGCGCTTGCGTTCAAAGGACTGGGGCAGGGACAAATGAATGCAGCCCTGGGACAAGGATGTGCACGTGGTTGCTGATGGTGGTGGTTGTGAGTGTCAAACTACAGGTGCAGGGCGGGAGGCATCTTCGCCTGCACCATGGACAGAGGATTGGCGTGCACGCACAACAGCGGTACAGGCAGTATTGTCACCCTTAGACACTGTTTCTGGACTCTGGCATTACTAGTCGGGTGCTTTGCTGTCATGTGCCTGAGCTTGCTGGTGGTGGTCAGGCTGGTAGTTTTGCTGCCCCTGATGATGCTGGCATGGCAGATTTTGCAAATAGCCTTTTTTTGGGTTAACTGGACAGTTTTTAAAAAAGAGCCAGACTCTGGAAGACCTAACAGTTAGACTGGCAACTTTCCTCGTGTTAATGTCCCACCTCGTCTTCCCCGTATGCACCCTGGGCCTCCTTCTGACTCGCTGGCAATTGTGTCTCATCATCATCATCCACCTCTTGCGACAGTAATTGCACTTTTCGACCGTCGCCTTTATGTAACCATGGCTGCTCAAATATTTGGGCATAGCTACATGTGATCTCTTCTTGCCCCACTTGAAACGGGCCAGGAGAGAGGCCCAAATCTATAAATGGGAAAGTAAACAGCTCTTCTGAGCATTCAAGTGTGGGATCAGTTGTCTCTGGGCACTCGGCATAGTGGGAGTAAGGAGGATCAGGGTGAGGAATATGTGGTCCATACTCATGGCTACTGAGACTGGACAGTGTGAAAGACGGTGGTGGTGGTGGCAAAGTGACTGGAAGCATTATATGCTATCCAACCAACAACCTTTTCACACTGCTCTGGCTTTAAGAGTGGGGTTCCGCTGCCCCCTACAAAGTGGGACAGGAAGATAGGGTGACCATGATGTGGGTGCTTGTTGTGCTCACTCAGCAGACATAATTTCAGCTTGCCCACGGCATAGGCCTTTGCGTGCACCATCACCATTACGTCCACTTCACTGTCCCTTGCCAAGCGTTTTGCCCATTTTAAATGGAGTGTAATTTTTGGCCCGCTCCAAAAAATGTCACGATTATAACTGCAGTAATATCGGATCACGTCTGATGACCAGGATTTTAGGCAATGGCCTTATAGATGTGGTATTGGTCAGCGATCAAGTGTGAATAGGATGAACAACACACAACTGGCAGACTTTAAATGGAGGGTAATATGTAGCTTGCTCCAAAAAATGTCACGATTATCTCCTCAGTAATATCGGATAACGTCTGATGACTACGGTTTTAGGCAGTGGCCTTATAAATGTGGTATTGGTCAGCGACCAAGTGTGAATAGGATGAACAACACACAACTGGCAGACTTTAAATGGAGGGTAATATTTGGCACGCTCCAAAAAATGTCATGATTACTGCAGTAATATCAGATGACGTCTGATGACCACGGTTTTAGGCAGTGGCCTTATAGATGTGGTATTGGTCATAGACCAAGTGTGAATAGCATGAATAACACACAGCTGGCAGACTTTAAATGGAGGGTAAAATTTGGCATGCTCCAAAAAATGTCATGATTATTACAGCAGTAATATCGGATAATGTCTGATGACCATGGTTTTAGGCAGTGGCCTTATAGATGTGGCATTGGTCAGCGACCAAGTGTGAATATGTTGAACAACACATAACTTGCAGACTTTAAATGGAGGGTAAAATTTGGCATGCTCCAAAAAATGTCACGATTATTACAGAAGTAATATCATATCACGTCTGACCACGGTTTTAAGCAGTGGCGTTATAGATATAAATAATCAGGATTAAGAGCAAAAAAAATTTGGATGTGAATGTATTTTAATGCACACCTGAAACACACTTCTTTTTTGTGTAGCATCATGGGAAAGTGTAAAGAAATCAGCCAAGATATCAGGAAGAGAAATGTGGACTTTCACAAGTCTGGCTCATCCTTGGGTACAATTTCAAGATACCTGAAGGTGCCTCGCTCATCTGTACAAACAATTATACATAAGTACAAACAAGATGGGAATGTCCAGCATTCATACTGCTCAGGAAGGTAATGGGTTCTGTGTCCCAGAGATGAACGTGCTTTGGTCCAACATGTGAATATAAATCCAAGGACAAAAGCAAAAGACCTTGTGAAGATGATGGCAGAAGCTGATAAGATTGTGTCAATATCCACAGTGAAACGAGTACTGTATCAACATAGGCTGAAAGTCCATGCTGCCAGGAAGAAGTCATTACTCCAAAAGAAACATAAAGAAACCAGATTAATGTTTGTAAATGTACACAGGAACAAAGACCTTAATTTTTGGAAACTTGTCCTGTGGTCTGAAGAAACTAAAATTGAACTTTTTGGGCATAATGACCATCGTTAAGTTTGGAGGAAAAAGGGAGAAGCTTGGAAGCCTAATAATACCATCCCAACTGTGAAATACGGGGGTGGCATCATCATGTTGTGGGGTTGTTTTGCTGCAGGAGGGTCTGGTGCCCTTCACAAAATAGATGGCATCATGAGAAAAGAAGATCATGTGACAATACTGAAGCAACATCTCAAGACGTCAGCCAGGAAGTTAAAGCTTGGTAAGAAATGGGTCTTCCAAATGGACAATGACCTGAAACTGTAATGCACACGCCCGGGCTGAGCGGCGTGTTCGTGCGATTCCACTGGACCATGCCGGAGAGTGAATGCCTGGAGGGGCGTAACTAGGTATTCACCCGATCCGACCAGGGTCGCACGACGGCATACGACGCCAGTGCACCAAGGAGGAACCGAGCAGAGGGACCAGGTGCTACTCCAGGACAGACCCCGGACACAGTTGTTGACCCACACAGGGGAATACAGGAACAGACAGGTTAGGCTGGCACACAGACTGGTGGGTATAGGCAGGCACGACTGGTATGCAGGCAGGCGGGTATGCAGGCAGGGGGGTAGAGGCAAGCACGGCTAGAGTGCAGACAGGGAGGCGCTAGCAGGTAGGAACACAGGCGGGATAGGACCCAGTACACAGTGGGACTCAGGAACAGAACCACAGATGTGGCGGACAAACACAGCAGAGTGAGGCTGCCCAGAGAGGCGAGCGAGAGCAGGGCAGGACGAGACCGCCTAAAGCGGCGAGCGAGAGCAGAGCAGGACGAGGCCGCCCGGAGCGGCGAGCAAGAGCAGAGCAGGACGAGGCCGCCTGGAGCGGCGAGCAAGAGCAGAGCAGGACAAGGCCGCCCGGAGCAGCGAGCAAGAGCAGAGCAGGACAAGGCCACCCGGAGCAAGAGCAGAGCAGGACGAGGCCGCCCGGAGCGGTGAGCAAGAGCAGAGCAGGACGAGGCCGCCTGGAGCGGCGAGCAAGAACAGAGCAAGACAAGGCCGCCCGGAGCGGCGAGCAAGAGCAGAGCAAGACAAGGCCGCTCGGAGCAAGAGCAGAGCAGGACAAGGCCGCCTGGAGCGGCGAGCAAGAGCAGAGCAGGCTAGAACCGCCAGGAGCGGCGAGCAAGAGCAGAGCAGGCTAGAACCGCCGGAGCGGTGAGCAAGAGCAGAGCAGGCTAGAACCGCCAGACCGGTGAGCAAAGGCAGAGCAGGCTAGAACCGCCGGAGCGGTGAGCAAAGGCAGAGCAGGCTAGAACCGCCGGAGCGGTGAGCAAAGGCAGAGCAGGCTAGAACCGCCGGAGCGGTGAGCAAAGGCAGAGCAGGCTAGAACCGCCAGAGCGGTGAGCAAAGGCAGAGCAGGCTAGAACCGCCAGAGCGGTGAGCAAAGGCAGAGCAGACTAGAGCCGCCGGAGCGGTGAGCAAAGGCAGAGCAGGCTAGAACTGCCGGAGCGGTGAGCAAAGGCAGAGCAGGCTAGAACCGCTGGAGCGGTGAGCAAAGGCAGAGCAGGCTAGAACCGCCGGAGCGGTGAGCAAAGGCAGAGCAGGCTAGAACCGCCGGAGCGGTGAGCAAAGGCAGAGCAGGCTAGAACCGCCAGAGCAGTGAGCAAAGGCAGAGCAGGCTAGAACCGCCAGAGCGGTGAGCAAAGGCAGAGCAGGCTAGAACCGCCGGAGCGGTGAGCAAAGGCAGAGCAGGCTAGAACCGCCGGAGCAGTGAGCAAAGGCAGAGCAGGCTAGAACAGGGCTCTGTTCACACGGAACAGACAGGAAGGGAAAGGCAGAACCAGATACCCACAGGGTACTTGCAGTGAAGTAGCGAGTGGACCACAAACTCACAACCGGGAGTACAGTGACAACGAGCAGGAGTTAGGTACGAGTTCAGACTGTGCAGAAAAAGGAAAGGTACGGACGTAGAGAAACACGGGAAAACAGGCTAGAAGAGTATACAGACAAGAACAGACACAGTAGCAAGATACAGGAGCGGGTCTAGGAATGCAGCCCCTAGAAGGTGGGAGGAACAGGCCAGGAGCGTGTTCAGACAGGACAGACAAGATACAGGAGCGGGTCTAGGTATGCGGCCCCTAGAAGGCGAGACGAACAGGCAAGGAGCGTGTTCAGACAGGCCTGGAAATACAGCCTCCAGGATAGGCAGACAAGAGAACACAGAAGGGGACCTGGCACAATCAGAGTGAAAGACCACACTGAATGAAACACAATGCTCAGGCAGGGATTCATTGGAGCAGCTGGGTTAAATAGCAGATGACAGACAGCAATAGGCTGAGAACACACAAGGGGTGTGCCTGCAGCAGGTACAAGAAACAGGAAGTGATCAGGCGCCGCCCTTAAGCAGCAGACACAGAGGCAAGCAAACAGCATGGAGGGAAGCCAGGCTAGCAGACTGGACTGGAGATCAAGTGCGCGCTCTTGCACAGTGGGAGATGGACCACTATGCAAGGACGCCGCCAGGTATGTTACAGAAACATACTGCCAAAATGCTAACAAAGTGGCTTAAGGATAACAAAGTCAATGTTTTGAAGTGGCCATTACAGAACCCTCATCTCAATCCTATTGAAAATTTATGGGCAAAGCTGAAAAGGCAGGTGTGAGCAAGGCGACCTACAAACCTGGATCAGTTACACCAGTTTTGTCAGGAGGAATGGGCCCGAATTCCGACCAACTATTGTGAGAAGCTTGTGGAAGTCAGACCCAAGTCATTCAGTTTAAGGGCAATGGCACCAAATACTAATGAAATGTATGTAAACTTTTGACTTTGTAGTAAGTAATAAAAATGCCTTAAAACATTCTCTCTCTCTCATTATTCTGGCATTTTGGCAAATATTAAAAATTATGGTAATCCTAATTGACCTAAAATGGGAAAGGTTTATTCTGATTTCAAGTTATATATTGAGAAAAACATGCATATGTGTCTTTTTATATAGTGTATGTAAACTTCTGGTGTCAACTATATATACAACTCCAATTTATAAGGAGGTTTTTCTCTAAAATTCTGCAGGAATCAGAGTGGAAAAGATTGCATTAATTCTAGGGGAGAAAATCAACTTAAATACAACACATAACATTCATAGTACAGCAGGTCCTATTTCACAACTTCAAACTTTTACAGTCAACTTTTTACAGACTGATGATGTCATAACAGTCATGACAAATCAAAGGCTGTCCTAGAGACTCCGAATGTAAGAGATCCGCAGGCCTCCCGTCTACCTGCCAGGTGCCACTGCCCTGGAACATG
This sequence comes from Phyllobates terribilis, assembly GCF_046119375.1. Lineage (NCBI taxonomy): Eukaryota > Metazoa > Chordata > Amphibia > Anura > Dendrobatidae > Phyllobates > Phyllobates terribilis. The sequence goes on from NW_027363046.1 coordinate 1,578,818, forward strand.
AACCGGAGTCTTGCAAATCGATCCGCTCATCTCAAATTGGGACTTGGATTTATTTTTGTCATTTTTAGTTGTATCTGAAGCGCCCCCTGGGCCGTGGGGTACTCGGTAGCCGGGTCGGTCGATGCTGGGGATGTCATGGTGGCGGTGACCCGGTCCGCGACCCAGAGCGGTCAATTAAAGGAAAAGTAAAACGGGAATAAAGTTTTTGGAGAATAATATTTTGTGACGCCACCTGTGGTATGCGGCTATATAGGGCTACCGCTGCGGTGCAGATCCACTGGAGCCGATGGTGACGCAGCAAAGTTGGTTCAGTTCTCCACAGGCAGAGCTTAGCTCCAGGGCAGTGTAGATGGTGATTTTATGAGGTAGATGTTGTCGGTGCAGTGTAGTGCAGGGCAGTTGATGGCGCATCAATTATTCAAGGACACAGTGGGTCTTCAGGTTTTACTCACAGTTGTTCAAGACTCCAGGTTACAGTTACCGGTGTGTAACATCGTCCTGTGTCCTCCGGGGTAGGGGTCCAGCAAACCCTCAGGTATCTCAGGAGCACTTACACGGGACCCCGTTCTATGTACCTTTTTCGGTCGTCTCACTGCGCTGGCTCTCACCCTCCTGCCCTGCACCTCACAATCAGTGTCCCAAGCTAGTGGCCTTGGGTCTTGTCGGGCGACGTGCTCTCAGTCCCCTGGACCCTATGCGGCCACCTTTTCGGCGATGTAATTGTGGATTTTGGCTGCAACACCTTGAAAATGCTGCTGCCTCCGGTTAGCTAGCTGAGAGTGGTTGTTCTCAACTAGTTTGGGGCCGGTCCCCTTCTGCAGCCTGATCCCTCCACGTCAGCGTGAATTCGGGGTCACGGGTTGCCTCTGCACTCGCCGTGCCTCTGGGATCCCTTCTGTCTTCCTGGAGCCCTCCTCACTGCTCCTCTCTTCTTTCCTCTCTCTCTCTCTCCTCCTTGCTCTCCTGAGCAGAGCTCCTCCTGAGCTCTCACAGACTCCTCTCCACTCAACTCTTTCTCCTGACTCCAAGTCTGTGCTCTACTGAACTTCTTCCTCCATCCACACAAACTACATGGTTCCCCCTCTCTTGGTTTCCCCCCTTCCAGCCAGGGACAGGGCTCCGCAGTGAACAAGTGCATATTGCACCGCCTGCTGGTCTGGCGTGGTGTAGTGTTGGATGTAGATGTGTGGGTCCTGGGTAGTACTCCATCCTTACCTAAGAGTGGGGTACCACACCTCTGGGTGAGATGCAGTACCTCTGTGGCAACTGGACCTGCAGGGACGCCACATTAGTCAGAACTCTTTCATTTTTACATAAGCATCACTATATGACATCTGGCTTTTTTGGTGTCTTTAAGGCCGAGTTCACACAGAGAGTAAATACTCATTATTGCATTTTCGCTGCCTTTTTTATGAATTTTCTCCCTTATTTGATGTGTTTTTGGTGCAGATGTTGAAGCTGTATTTTAAATGTGTTTTTATAATACAGGAAAGCTTTGATTCTGCACGTATTTGGCTGAGTGCAGGCGCCGGGCAGCATAATAACGCTGTTATCCTGCAGATTAACCCCATATGTGCAGGCTAATAGCGTTATTTCTGGTGACGGTTTCCCTTTAAGCTGTGTATCTAATCCTATCATGTGTAGTTCAATCAAATAATACAGTCTGCTGAGCTGTGTATCTCATCCTATCATGTGTAGTCCAATCAAATAATGGAGACTGCGTTCCCCTTCATCTGGTATTAACCAGAATGCCCTGGGCACATTGCCATTAGGGTGGAAAAGCTCCTTGAAAATAATAAAAAAATATGAAAAAGATGACAGCACCGGGGTCTTTGAAAAATTGATACAATGTGGATTTGTTACCACCACAAAGTGCCCATATACAGATATAAATATAGGTCAAGACTACATTGATTATAGTATTTATTAGGAAAAAAGTGAACGAAGAATGAATTAATAAAGATCACAAAAAAATTATCAAACATGATTCATAATAAGGTCTGGTTCGACAGGTAGGCAGGGTAGGCACTAGCCTAGGGCGCTACCCCTTGTCTCCCCGAGGGGGCTCAGTTTAAAAATAAAAATGACATTGTTTCGGCCCCTTCCTCCAGTCACAGGCATTCAGTGAGTCACTAACACCGCTCACCGCCTGTCGCTCCCTCTCTGCACTGAATTGTATTTGCCTCTTTAAGACAATCTGAGCGCTGCCCAGGACAGGAGCAAAAGAGCTGTAATCAGCTCCCTCCCCTGCCGGTAACTCCAACAAGACGCAGGCTACTTCCGGTGTGTTCTCTGTTACAGGATGGCGCCACACAGGAATACGGCACTAGAAACGCCATCAGTTTTGTTACAAGTGGCATCTGTCACATGACCTTAACTGAAACCCACGGCCTCCATTATACTAACAGCTATATTAGTTTCCATCACTATCCTTGGGTAGGACATGTAAAATATAGAATGTCAGGGATGAATATCGCTATTTGTCCCTTGTAATGTGTAATTGGTCCACAAACAATGAACGATTCTATATAGAACTTTGACATTGCGCTCCCTTTTAAGCCTCATCCCTAAAGTACGCCACATTTTTTTTACTTGTGCTGGTATTTTTTTGGTGAGAAAAGTAATAATTTGAGTGGAAGTGGTCGTCAGAGATTATTATCGGACTGATCGGAGGGAGGAGGTGCAGTATTAGGGGTCCTGTTACCTCAGTTTCTTGCCTATTCCTTTGGTGGGGGTCACCATAGGCTTCATTTGCCTAAGGCACCAAAATACCTTGTCCTTATCATGATATTAATAAAAATAACAAAAAGCAGGTCTGTATATGAGAAGAATTTAACCAAACGCACAAAAGACACTTAGATGTTTTATATATACATATATATATATTTGTGCAATAAAGTTGTTACAAATTTGCAATGATGATAAAAGAAAGTGTGTAGATACAGTGACTTTCTATAGAAAGGAGCAGATGATTCTGCTCCTCAGGCCTCGGCTTACACTTTTGCCGCTTTTGGACATCCAGGTCTGGATCACACATGAGAGAGGAGAAGAGCAGGAATGTGTGACTTGTGATCTGTATAGTTGGAGTTTTCCTGGATTCCTTCAGCATCGCGATTAGCCATATGGCCTTCTGTCTGACCATGGTCAGGAAGGTGAAGGAGCAGCCGCTTCCTTCTGTCTGACCATGGCCTGGTAGAGGAAGGAGCAGCCGCTTCCTTCTGTCTGTACATGGCCGAGTAGGAGAAGGAGCAGCCGCTTCCTTGTGTCTGTACATGGCCAAGTAGGAGAAGGAGCAGCCGCTTCCTTCTTTATGTCCATATCTTGTAGTCGTCTCCTTACCACCACATTGTAGATGAGTCGTCCAGATGGTAACATAGCAAGTATGGCTGAAAGAAGTCCTTCAATTTCAGCCTTTAATTACTTGCTATGTTGATCCAGAGGAAGGCGAAAAATAACCCTGAGGACTCGTTGCTGGATCATCCTCATATCAAGGGAAAAAAATTCCTTCCTGACCCCAAATATGGCGATCGGAATAAATCCCTGGATGTTTGGTGCTCAAATCTACTTGGATGTTATGTGGTGGAAGCTCGGTAGGTTTGTCACAGTCCGGTAAATAAGAAAGTCCAGTGTAATTGTCTCATCCGATTAATGTAAATCTTCATTCCTGGATGTTGCTGGAATGGGGCTGATTTTTATCAGCCTAATACTCCTGCTGTAAGAAGAGAAATATACACGTCTGAGAATCAGCCCCTCACATACAGTATATACAGTACTAGGGGGATATAGCGATAAGGTGTATAGTGGGTAAGTGTGTTACTGGGTAGTGATAACACTATGGATGTCTGTATGTGTTGTACTTACATAGCAATATGGGAATGGTGGGTCGGCTCTGCCGGACTCCACATCGCTCCAGTCTATAGAATAGAAAAACGGATGCGATCTGATGGATGATGTAATGGCAGATCGGGCAGATGGAGATTTGCAGAGAAGCTAGAAAATGATAGAGACCATTAGTCATTATATTATGTATTATTACTGACAAGTTTTTACACAATGTCTATGGACTATTCCCATCTTATCTTCTATCTCTTTTAGTAATCCGCGATCATACTTATCCATCTGATCTTACTCACCCCTTTTATGATGTCCATGGTATGACAGCAGATCCCAGGTGGAAAATAAGGGATGTCATCACGCAGAGACTGGTGGTATTCATCCATTGTGCCTTTGCAATAGAATGGCTGGTCACCTACACTCATTATATATAAGATGACGCCGAAGGAAAAGGAGTCTGCCAGATGGTTGTAGCCTTTACTGTCCATTATCTGTGGAAACATGAGATTGGAGAGAATCTGAATATACCGGGAAGGGGATTTACACACAGAGACTATGAGGACCGGTCTGTGATTAGATATCAGCAGGATACATTGGGATCAGATTATCCCTCAATCCTACTATTGGCATCAATCACACAGAGATGTTCCTTACCTCGGGCGCTATGTAACCCTTAGTGCCAACCTTGTTCTTCACTATGCCATCCTCAAATACATTCATGGCTGCTAAGCCAAAGTCGGAGATTTTGATGTGTCCGGTGTCTTGGAGGAGGATATTATCTGGCTTCAGGTCACTGCAGGGAGAAGGAGCAGATACTGATTGTGAGGACAATTCATGGAAAGAACTTTCTACAATAGATATGTAAGGAGACAACAGAGAGTCACAGGTGACAGATTTATGAAGGTGAAATGATTACCGATGTATGACGCCGCGTTCATGCAGGAACTGGAGTCCGCACACCATCTCTGCCGCAAAGAGTCTGTGGAGTAGAAAGGATGGATCAGTGGTTACATGCACAATCATACAGAGAACATGAGGAGATCACACACGTGTCCTTTTCATGTCATTATTTTCTCCTGTTGTCGTTGTCCATTGCTCTAGGACTACAGTGCGAGGGCAACGGATTATTAATATTCAGTATAAGACATTTACCTTGTTGTCCTTGTGTTAAACAGCATTGAATCTGCCATGTGGTCAAACAGGTCTCCTCCGGCCATATAGTCCATGGCTATCACATACTCCAATGGTGATTCCATAAACGCCCGCATAGTCATTAGGTAGGGGCATCCGGCAGCCATTCTCAGGACTTCTAGCTCTGTAGAGAATATGTCCTCTCTACAATAACTTCTGTCCATGATTTTAATGGCCTGAAGTCCTTCATTGACCAGATCTAATGCCAAGATGACCTGGAGAAAAATCACAACAGATCAGACCAAACTCCCATCTATTAGTGTGTAGTAGTTCACTAGTTTATCTCATATATCATTACATATGAGCATCCTGTAATGAATATGTACAACCCTCCTGTGCATCTGGTGCAGGATACATTGATGAACATGGTGGAGGATAAATTCACACTTACATTTCCGAAGCCTCCCTTTCCAAGAACTTTCTGGAAGTCAAGGCTGTCAAAGTCAATAGTATTATTAGTGTTGACCACTTCTCTCAGGGGTGAAATACAGATTCTAGCATCACCGGGGTCTTCTGCTGGCATGTCTGCTATGTCAGGGGGTATCATAAGGCCTCCATCTGCTGAGAAAATACAAGATTTATTAAACCCTTTGCGAACACATAATGGAAATGTTTGTCATGTTGTGCATAAAATGTATGAAGCGGGCTCATTAGCTGAGCATGCACCATATCAGGCAGATGCTGGCTGTATTACATAGCTGACACTTGCCTATAACTGCAGCGACTGGAGCACACTCCAATTACTGTAGTTTAACCATTTCAATGCTGACAGTGATATTTAAATGAAGCTATTGCCGATTTGAGTGCACCAGTACCTATTAACCCCCCAGGACACTATTGCAGGGGGTCAATTGTTTAAAATGACTACCTGGGCCTACTGCTGAAAGCCCCAGTCTGTCACTTTTGGCCTAGTGTTAAGACCAGCCTGGCTTAATTTCATACGAGAATGTCAATTTATCTATATACAGTTCTACCACAGTATATAGTACAAGCGATCAGAAAATCACAGGTTTAAGTCCCCCAAGGAAACTAAAAAGTGAAGTAAATAAAAAAAAAGTTTAAAAAAGAGGGAAAATGTAAAAAATATTTGAATCACCAAATTGACATAATTATAATCATATTTATAAGCACATCTTGTATCCGCATAAGTCCGATTTTGCAAAAATATAAAATTAAATATTGCAAACAGTGAACACTAACATGATAAAAAAATGAAACATTAGAATTGCATTTTTGGGGGGCGCTGTATCCACCTAAAAAATTGCAATAAAAAGATATCACAATGTCCTGTCTACCCAGGAAAGGTATCAATAAAAGCTACAGTTCACCACGCAAAAAATCATCAAGCCCTCACACATCTCCATCCAGCGATCACAATCACACAGTTCCAATGTCTCAGAACATGGCCACACAAAGCATTTGTTTAAATAAAATTCTTAAGTATTTTTTAGAAACCCCTATGCAAGTTCAGCAGTATCATAGCTGTAACTGACATGGAGAATCATTTTGTCAGGTCATTTTTACCACTCAATGAACATCTAGAAAAAAACAATGTTGGAATCACTTTTTTTCCACAATTTTACCACAGATTAAATCTTTTTCCCCGTGCTCCAGAACATTGAATGGTAAAATAAATAATGTTCAAAACTACAGCTCGGCCACTAAAAAAACAAGTCCACATACAGCTACATTGCCAGAAAAATTAATAAATAAATAGTTATGGGTTTTCAAAGGAGGGAGAGAAAAAAAAAGGTTGCCTGGTCAATAAGGGGTTAACAAATGTAGCTCCAGAGAAAATATTATAATTTTAAATGGCATTATGTAAATGAGCAGGAAATGTCTAATATTTGGGCTCTCATTTATCAAAACTGTCCAATAGCAAAACTGTCCCTGTTGTCCATAGCAACGAATCACAACATAGATTCCATCTCTTAACATTCTATGGAACAATGAAAGCCGCATTGTGATTGGTTGCTATGGGCAACAAGGACAGTTTTTCTGCACTTGTGATAATTGATGCCAGTACATAATATTAGGAGTATAATCCTCCTCACCCCCAGTCTTATTACACTGAGCAGATCCATCTTACCTGGTCCATCTGTATCCAGTGATGTGTTTGGTGGAGAAACACTCAGCTGTTTGTTCTCTGGGATGGAGATGTTTTCAGCTGATGACCTCGACCTCCGTAATGCACCATTCCCATTTATAATGGGTTTAGCGTAGATGAGACGTCTTCTACATTGGACAACCCAGTCTCTGCTGTTCCTGATCCTCTTCTGGGCTGCCGCTCTTTGTAGTTTCGGTGCCTCCAGACTTTCAGATCTGGAGGATGTCACTTGTCTCGGTGTCTCTTGGAGAACCTCTTCCAGCTCTAACTCTGCGCTGATGTTTCTCCTCTTATTGAGGATGGCTTCTTTGTTCCTCCTCCGTATTTCAGGGACCAGATCTCCGAGTTTTTTCAAGGCGATAAGTATGGCCCTCTGAAGCTCAGCGGAGGTTGCAGAGTGAGACTCCATGAGGGTCTCCATTTTCCTTCTCTCTGTAAGGATCTCATGTCTTTTGGTCTTTCTCATTTTGTCCAGAGTTTGACGTTTGGACGCCATTTCTGAGGCGTCAGTGTCCACGTCCGGTAGTATAAAGTCTTTTCGCCCAATAGCGAACAATGGTACCTGCTCTTCATTTAATCCTCTCCTCTCACTGAGAACCCGATCTCTATGGGCTCTTCTTCTCTCTTTATCCATTTTATAATCAATTTTTGCTTCGTTCATGACGAAAAACAAAAGGGGCTGCCTCACCCTTGGGAGTCTGTAAGGCAGTGATTTCCCTTAGGCCGGAACACTGGGATATAGAATGCGGTGATGTCATCACATCACTTGTGACATCATTATTATTCTGATCTCACCTCACAATGAGATAGATGGATAGATAGATAGATAGATAGATAGATAGATAAGATAGATGGATGGATAGATAGATAGATAAGATAGATATGAAATAAGATAAAAAACAGCACAAGCAAAAAGTTTAGGTGAAAAGCCCCCTGTTATATACCAGTCCTCTTATATAATCCAAAAATATGGAGGCAGCACACAGATGAAGTAGAAAAATTTATATTATGTAATAGCCCATGTAGCTTCAGAAAGGTGCACAATACTGGACCGAAACGTCGCCACATGGGCTATTAAATAATAAAAAAAAAATTTCTTCAACTGTGTGCTGCCTCCATATTTTTGGATTAGATAGATAGATAGATAGATAGATAGATATCAAATTTGGAGGATGCTGAACCAAACTTTTGCTTATAAATAAATAAATATATATATGTGTGACACCCCAGGGGTCTGGTTGCCACAGTGATAGAGATATTACGTCTGAGAGCAGGTGGGAGGTCCTTTGGTCAGGGATCCTGTGCATGCCACACCTCCTGCCCAGTCTTGGGAGGGGAAGGACTTCCCCTATATAAACCTGGGGCTGAGGCAGGGTAGGGAGTTCTGAGAGGAGAAGACAGGGAGCAGAGCTGCTCTATGGGCTCTGCTCCACAGGCAGGCCCTGTCCAGGGGCCTGAGCCTGGAGTCAAGGAGAGTAGAGAAGAGAAGCAGCATAGCAAGAAACATCAGGAGCTCTGTGGGGAGCAGTGTTACAACGAGTCAGGGGCTGGCAGCTGCAGAGCTCGCCCTGACTGAGAAGATTTCTAACCGGACCCGGAGTCCGAGGCTGTGGGGACTAACTCCTACCCAGCAGCAGAAACCGTCCGGCAGAGGATTTCAGGTCCTCTGGCCCAGAAGCCCGAAGGCACGGTCACACGCGTGGGACCAGCACCGCCATCGTGGAGCGGAAGCCATTAGAAGGCCCCGAGTCACCGGCCATACGGGTGAGCACCACACGGTACACTCAGGGACGTGGGCTACTTATTCCCGCCTCTAGCAAGGTAGCCAGAAGAGTACAGTTAGTTGGGAAGGCCTACAACTCCGCCTGGCCAGGGGAAATCCCATCTGCTCAAGGACTGACCAGGCCCCTATCACTAGCAAGTACTCCGGGAGGGTCTTTCTTTGTCACCAGTAAAGACCCTGAACTACACCGCACCGTCTCTGAGTGGTTCCTGCTACCCCCATCATCCACGTCGGCTGCCCTGAGGCCATACCCCTCCCGTTGGGGGTTATACCATCCACGCTGCACCATCCTTCCACCGGCCTCAGCGGTCTGCCCTGCAGCGGCAGCTCCATAGCTGCATTCAACGGGTGGCGTAGTCACCAACCATCTACTGCTAGTACATCGCCGCTCAGTTTGACTCCCTGGGCACGGACCGGGTCGCCGCCACGAGACTACAACCCTCAAGAGATCCGGCTCCGGGTAAGCTCCCGCGTGCGCATCGCAGCGCGACACAGGCCCAGGGGCGCGTCAACTTTTGGCGTAGTCGGCAGGATTTCGTGCCCGCAACCACCGGGTACTGCGTGCCTGAAAAAGAGACTTTTAAAACTTATCTGTGGTGAAGATTCCCGCCATCCGGCGCCATCTTCAGCCTTCTTCCCGCCATCGGTGAAGATTCCCGCCATCCGGCGCCATCTTCAGCCTTCTTCCCGCCATCCGTGGAGTTTTCCCGCCATTGGACGCCATCTTGAGGACGCCGCGCGGGAAGAAGAGGGGCGTGGACTCCGAAAGCGCGCGAGAACTGAAGCCCCGCCTCACGTCCGGACGTTGCGTAAGGTCCTGGAAGGAGCCCAGCAGACGCCGACGTCACAGGAGCGCGACGCCAGGTCCTCTACCCCGACGATTGACTGCGGAGCCGCGGCCTACGGAAGAGGATCTCCGGAAGGTAGGCCACGGTCCACTAGGGGGGAGGAGGACACCAGGAACGGACAGCAAGATGGCGGACCGGCAGCAGACTAAGCTGCCCAGCATCGGCAGTGCCCCAGTCGTCGCCGGCCCCGACCAGCGCCGGGAGAAGACGCGTGACGCAGGAGCGGTCGCGGGAGCAGGTAAGAGGAGTCTCCCTGTCCCGGACGCTGCCAGCGTCAGCCTGCTCCCGGGCCCCCTGGTGGAGCCGCCGACTCCGGGCGCTGCAGACACCGACCTGCTCCAGCCCCCGCAACAAGCCCTGCGGCCAAGCCCTCCAGCCCTGGGCACTACCACCACCAGCCCGCGCCCAGGCCCAAAGTTGCACCCTCTGACCCCGGGCGTCCTCAACGGCGACCCTCTCCACGCCTGGTCGCAAGGCCTGAACTCCCCAGGTGCAAAAGAACTGTACGCCCTCCACGTTAACCAAGGAGGAGCTGCAGTACTACCAATACGAGGAAAGCCAAGAGGACCCGGACGGGTCTGAAGCCTACACACAAGAAGGAGCAGGAGGATGCCGTTACTGAAGTACGGTAAAGTGGAACTGTACATAGTTACCCGTAGGGGTACTTGTGTTGCTAATTAAAATATGGTCCCCGTTGGGACAAGTGTGAACTGTTCCCGTGTGTCCCCTATCCTTAACCAGGCTGAGGACTGTGAGCAGCCATCCCATCTCCCCACAGGCTGAGGACTGTGAGCAGCCAATCCTTATCCCCACTGGCCGAGGACTGAGAGCGGCCATATCTTGTAAATATTATGTGTTTCCAGTTATTTATAGGAGTCCTTGGTGGATTTACCGGGAATCCTTTGTACAGTTAGTGGAGCGTAACCCAGGATGGACTAAAAGACTGTTAAGGACTCGGGGTAGGACAGACCCCTACCTGGTTACGTCTCCCTGTTTTGGTGAAATGGACACCTTGCTTTCTTCAAAGACTGCACCCGGTTACGGACACGCCGTGACCAGCTTTATGCGTTTCCTTATTGTAATGTTATTGTTTATACTTTGTTATGTTACAAAAATATGTTTAGTCCCGGAGTACTAAATTTCACTAGGGGGGAATGTGACACCCCAGGGGTCTGGTTGCCACAGTGATAGAGATATTACGTCTGAGAGCAGGTGGGAGGTCCTTTGGTCAGGGATCCTGTGCATGCCACACCTCCTGCCCAGTCTTGGGAGGGGAAGGACTTCCCCTATATAAACCTGGGGCTGAGGCAGGGTAGGGAGTTCTGAGAGGAGAAGACAGGGAGCAGAGCTGCTCTATGGGCTCTGCTCCACAGGCAGGCCCTGTCCAGGGGCCTGAGCCTGGAGTCAAGGAGAGTAGAGAAGAGAAGCAGCATAGCAAGAAACATCAGGAGCTCCGTGGGGAGCAGTGTTACAACGAGTCAGGGGCTGGCAGCTGCAGAGCTCGCCCTGACTGAGAAGATTTCTAACCGGACCCGGAGTCCGAGGCTGTGGGGACTAACTCCTACCCAGCAGCAGAAACCGTCCGGCAGAGGATTTCAGGTCCTCTGGCCCAGAAGCCCGAAGGCACGGTCACACGCGTGGGACCAGCACCGCCATCGTGGAGCGGAAGCCATTAGAAGGCCCCGAGTCACCGGCCATACGGGTGAGCACCACACGGTACACTCAGGGACGTGGGCTACTTATTCCCGCCTCTAGCAAGGTAGCCAGAAGAGTACAGTTAGTTGGGAAGGCCTACAACTCCGCCTGGCCAGGGGAAATCCCATCTGCTCAAGGACTGACCAGGCCCCTATCACTAGCAAGTACTCCGGGAGGGTCTTTCTTTGTCACCAGTAAAGACCCTGAACTACACCGCACCGTCTCTGAGTGGTTCCTGCTACCCCCATCATCCACGTCGGCTGCCCTGAGGCCATACCCCTCCCGTTGGGGGTTATACCATCCACGCTGCACCATCCTTCCACCGGCCTCAGCGGTCTGCCCTGCAGCGGCAGCTCCATAGCTGCATTCAACGGGTGGCGTAGTCACCAACCATCTACTGCTAGTACATCGCCGCTCAGTTTGACTCCCTGGGCACGGACCGGGTCGCCGCCACGAGACTACAACCCTCAAGAGATCCGGCTCCGGGTAAGCTCCCGCGTGCGCATCGCAGCGCGACACAGGCCCAGGGGCGCGTCATATGCACTGTGTGCTCAATTTGTATTTTTGATTATTCATTTTAATATTGGACAACTCCAGTGCAGTCGGTCAATTTAAAACGTTAATAAACCTGAACCCTGAATATTTAGGAAAATAAAAGTGAGGTTTTGTCTTTCTTATGAGAATATCTATGTGTGCAGAATTATTATTGTTTTTTTTAAACTCGTTTCTTGAAGAATTCTTTATAATAAATGTTACAAACATACAGCAATAAGATATAAATCCGAATCCTGTTATAAACATCAGTAAATATCCATTTTAAAACAATGTTGCAGGTATTGTATCACACGTTTAACAATAGGTAACTGCAATACAGTAAAATATCTAATATATATAATCGTCTTATCCTGTCTGTCTGTCCAGGAAATCCCGCGTCGCTGATTGGTCCGGCTGCGGCCAATCAGCGACGCGGGATTTCAGAAAAAGATGGCGGCCGTTAGCGGCTCATCTGCCGGACGGAAGTCAGCGGCGATGCAGCCGGGAGATGAGCGGCTTGGGCCGCTGATCTCCCGATGGCAAGTGTGAAGGGAGGGACGGCGCCGCTGCCCGGTCCTCAGTAATACGGTTCGCTGATTTAAACACCGCTCTGCTGATTGGTCGCGGCCGCTACCAATCAGCGAGATTGGCGTCAAATTTAAACAACGCTCTGCTGATTGGTCGCGGCCGTCAGCAGCGAACAATCAGGGAGATTGGCGCCAAATTTAAACACCGCTCTGCTGATTGGTCGCAGTCGCCACCAATCAGCATTATTGGCGCCAAATCTAAACCCCGCTCTGCTGATTGGTCGCGACCGCTGGCCGCGACCAGTCAGCGATATTGGCGCCAAATTTAAACACCGTTTTGCTGATTGGTCGCGGTCGCGACTAATCAGCGATTTTAGCGCCAAATTTAAACAAGCTCTCCGGTCCTCACTAACACAGTTCGCTGAATGGTCGCGGCCTCCACCCGCAACCAATCACCGATATTGCCGCCAAATTTAAACACCGTTTTGCTGATTGGTCGCGGTTGCCGGCCGCGACCAATCAGCGATTTTGGCGCCAAATTTAAACAACGCTCTGCTGAATGCGCCCGGTCGGCCGCGTACATATTGTAGAATACCCGATGCGTTAGAATCGGGCCACCATCTAGTATTAATATATAGGACATTGAAGTATCGGAATTATGTGAATATTACAGAGATCAAAGTATTTATTATTCAAGACAGGAGGACAGTCTTCTTGATCCATTTTATATCAGGAATCTCATCATCCCATGTATTTAGGAACCTGGAGCACATCGGGCTGCTACATATTTTTTAATTTCTTTGATTATTATTATTTATTTTTTCTGAATAATCTATTATTTTTTATTCCTTATGGTTCATTTTTCATTATTTTTCTTTATTTTTCATCTTTTATCTTTATTTTTCCCCTTTTTTCATCTTTATTTTTTTATTTTATTTTATTTTTTATTAATTTTATTTTTTCCTTTATTTTTTTTCATCTTCATTTTTATTTTATTTTTCTATCCTCTTATTCAGTCTTTTCCTATGTTTTTTTCCCTTCCTCTACACTTTTTATCTGTTCCTAGCATGGTTTCATTTTCCACCTCTTTCTCTCTTCTGTTTTTTTATGACAATAAAACTACCCCTCCTGCTTTCCCACCCATTCCTCATGTTCTGCTCCATCCGTTAGTGGCCTGACATATATGTTAAGGTTCCGCTTTGTATCTTATTTTACAGTTTGGGATAAATTAGTTCTAGATCAGGACTCTCCAGTGGACTTTGGACTTGGGGCTTCTTTGTGACCACCATTCAATCCCCCCACCTTCTATGTACCATCTGTTTCATTTTTTATAGTCCCATGTTAAGTATTGCTTATTTCTATTTTGCGTTGTACCCTGCATATTTATTTCCCCATAGAGACTTAGTATCTTCTACACTATATATATTTTGGAGTTAGGGACCTGCCTACCTCCAACTCTGGTCTTCATGTATATTGTTTGGTGGCTCTTACAAACTGCAATACATATATATTTTTCACCATTGCTCATAGACTTGGTGTCTGTATCTGCCAGATCTTGCGGTCCTCACTTAAGCATTACGTCATATCTATCTTTATAGTTTCAAGCCTGTATTATATTTCTCATGTTAAGTCTTTTGTTTTTTTATTTGTTGTGTGGCGCCCCTGAGGGTTCAGTCGCCACAGGGGTACTGCACGTCAGATAGAGATGTGGTATCTCCTCTCCCAGGTAAGGATGGAGCATCACTCAGAACCCCACTTCGCACTCAACACTACACCACTCCTGTCCTGTAGGGGGTCTAAATGCACCAGGGTGCTGCCCTGGCCTGGGATAGAGGAGATGGGGGGTAACCAAAGATAGGGGGAACCAAGTAGTGGGTGAGGGTGGAGGAAACACTTACAGGAAGCACTTATAGAACCATATATAATAAATGGCCATCTTTAGTTCAAGGTCTTTTGATTGTGGTCTTCTGTCAGGGTCCAGCAAGAGTCTGCAGCTGGCTGAAGATTCACGGTCCTCGTTCTCTGGCCTTGAGACGAGGAGCGGGTCAGGGTTAACCAGTTTCTCTGCCCGGTCAGGGTCCTGTTCTAAGAAGGCCTTGGAGGGGAGCAGAGGAGATAGGCTCCACAGGCAAAAAGATCCCAGGGGAATACGGACGGAGCGGAGTCGCCACCTGTATTCTTCACTCTGGCTTAGCCAGAGGGATTCCTTCTGCAAGAGGGGTGACCGGCCCCCGATATCTGACTGTGTACTTCACGTCACTGTTGGAAAAGCCCGGCGGCTTAGTGGATCCCAGGGAGGAACACAAGCGGGAGGAGAGAAAAAGGAGAGGAACACACCAGCGGGGTCTTGACAGGTGCTCTTGATCTACCTGGGAAGTGCTGAACCCCGTACCCGGTGGCCGCAGTACGCCGTGTGTAGCAGAGAGAAGCTTTGCGGCTGAAAGTACATCTAAAGTGAGTAAAGACCAGGATGACTTCATCCACCGCCTCCGCTTGTTTATTCCTGCGCGGCACTGCACCCACCATACCTCCACACAGATCGTTCATTGATCACTGCCCTGAGGCCTACTCCGCCTGTGGGGAGTAGTACCAACCCGAGCTGCCAGAACATCAGCCTCAGAGGACTGTTGCAGCGCTCGTGGCCTTCACCAGAAACCACAGGTGGCGAAGTCAAACAACCACTCATCCAATTGCCCATATTTTTCATGAGACAGCCCTGGGCACGGAACGGGCCAAGGCCACGACTGCATCCCCGCGACATCTGCAAGGCCCGGCTCCGAGTATCCCCCATAGCCCAGGGAGGGCGATTCAGTTGCCTCTACAGTATATGTTTGACAAAGGTCTTTGATGATGGAAACGTTACATGTAATACACACTGTCCATATGGACCACTGCAATAAAAGATTCACGTTTTTCACTCTACTCACCTCAGAGTGACGGATTCTTTCTACTATTTGATTGATACGGATTGGGATCCTATCCGGGGACCTACAATTACCAGGAGTGCTGTATTTTATTGCTACTACTTAATAACATCACTGTTTTATCTGCGGCAGATCTAGCGGTTCTCTGAATGCTGAGCTCTGTATATCACCACCCACACCACTGATTGGCAGCTTCCTGTCTACACTGTGCATAGGCAGAAAGCTGCCAATCAGTGGTGGGGGCTATGTTGGATTACCTGGCAACAGGTTTACTAGTCATCTAATGATAATTTCCTGCTGATACTATTGTAAAAAACTGGCAAGTCCTTCGGTCGACAAAATGGACCAAGGAAATAGAGGTAGAAACCACTGTAGCACATTCTATTATTATTATGATGATGATTCAAACGTGAATAACTGCATTTATAATTCTGCTGGTAAGTTTTGGAAACAATCAGAAAGCTGGATGGATTGATGGCTCCCAATCAGATGAGCTCTTGTAACGCAGAAAGGTATTTTGTTATTCCTATATCAGATGAATGTACAGAGGCTGATGACATCTCATTAATGCAAATGATCAGAGTAAGCTCCGCACAGACACTGAAGTGGCAGGGAATGCTGGGGGATTTCAGCTTTACAGAAAGACTTCAGCTTTATCTACTGTCATGTAAAGCCCTTTCCTCATTAGCCTGAACACATGAGTGAACAGAGTCACAGCCTCCAGTGTCCCTGAGTGCAGTTTTTCTAGTCTGATTTTCTAGTCTGTTTTGCTTCAATTTCCTATAAAATGAAGGTCCTCTATGATCCTAACCCTATAAAAACAACCCCAATAAGGTCATAGGATTAGACCACATCCATTTTGCTGGGATATCCCAGAGTGAATACTCATTGTTGGTCTGATGTATTGACCAAGCTCTCAATATGGCTAATTTATCCTTCACCCCTGGTGAGCGGGTTCTTCAGACCTGGGTGGTGCCAATGTGATTTGGAGATCTACGCAGGGTGATGTGGATCCAAGGAGGCGTTTCAACCTATGGGTTTATCCTCTGCTTAGCCAACAGGTCTCTAATGGCCACTTCTTACTGGCTGTATGGGGAGCTACAGCGCAACCCTGACAAATTGTTCTCATTTTGCCGCATGCACCTTGTAACCATTGATCGCCTGTTGGAGGAGCTTCATCCTGGCCTTTAGTTCCTAAACACAACAATTAGGCGCTGTATTTCGGTAGAGGAACATCTTTTTATCGCCCTCAGGTGAGTTTAAACTGTGCCATTTGATTTGATTCTAGTGGTGCTTAATTTATAAGGAGGTGCTGCCGCCCTTCCTTTGCGGAGTGCTATGGCTCCTCACAAGCTTGCCTCTGTCTTTAGGTAAAACGTTCCTGTAAGCAAACCAAGAGATTTGTGCACAATCAGCTCTGCTAGGCCACATAAATGGAGCCAGTATGGTGGGCCTTCATCTAATTTTATATATGATGGGTTCTGGCGTCCATGTCACTTGTAGATAAATAAATGTGTTTTTTACATTTTAATAGCTTGTGCAAATACAGAATGATTTGACTCACATTATGAGATGTCCTTCCCCTCCTATTAATTATATACTGTGGTTACCAGGCTCCATATAATTGCCATCAGTCCACATAACAATTGTTCCACTAAACCACCCAAAAAGCAATATAATGTTCAAGCACCTTGTGATTTATAGTTGATGCCAGTGTGGCCCTAAACAGTGGTGTGATTGGAGGCAGTTGGGCCCCGGTGCAAGATTTGGATGGCCCACCATCCTGATTTTTAATATAGGTGTATATATATATATACAGTATATACTGTACATATATATACAGTATAGTGAAAAGGCAACGTTTCGTTCCAAGTGTGGAACTTTCTCAAGCAGTGCAATGGTATATATTGATATATTAAATAGGTGCAGCAATGATATCAATAAATAAACATTCCACCACATCATAAAAATTACATATATAAAGTGCTTACATAAGATCCTTCCATTTTTGTCCCAATTCCACAAAATTAGGTAAATCTAATTTCTTTTTCCTAATTGTATATCGATTGTGGTTTATTCTAGTTTTAAAATCCCAAGTTGTTTTCCCCACATATAACAATTTACATGGGCATTGTAAAACATAGATAACATATTCAGTATCACATGCCATATAGAACTTAGTATTAAATATTGTTTGAGACATGGGATTGTTGGAAATTCTCACCCTTTAACATATACATGTTACACGCACACCTCTAGGTTCAGGTAGGGGCGAAACAGGTTACATCCTGGGGGAACAGTTACTCAGGGAGACCATAGACCATGTGCTGCAGCTTCTCTCAGGCACACAGGGGTATTGACCCTCAGGCACAAACACGTAGGTTGTTTCACTTGGTGACCAGACACACTTGACAAGAGTCCTTATAAACGGTAGAACAGTAGCTTTTAATAAGAAACCGCACAGCCAGTGCAAGTTAAGTCTTATGAGCAACAGACTCCAGTAACAAACAATACAGTTTCCTTAGCAGCACAGCAGTGCACAGTCTTCCCAGTAGTACAGAACAGCACAGTTCTAATGCAAAGGCACATTAATGAACACAGCATTCTTTACAGCAGAGGGAGATGATCCCTGTGACACCATTTCTTACAGTCCTTATCTGTCTGCCTGACAATACTCTGCACTGTTAGTTCAGGAACTCTTCCTGACCTGTGCTTAGCTTCACTCCTGACTTGAATCCTTTTCACTTGCAGTGGTGCTTCTGTGAGATACAGAACACACACACCACCTTTCTCTTTGGCTCCAGCCAGACAGTACACAACTTCCCCACAATCCCCCTGGGGCTCTGCTAAAACACTCCCCTTCTCCTGTGACTGTGTTAAACCCTCTAGTTGCTGGATGCTTCTGGAGCACAACACTTCCTGTCTCATGTACCTGTGTTACTTCTAATAGTTGCTGAATGCTTTTAAAGCAACAGCCCTACTTCTGCATGCCACACATTTCCCTCCTTTTTGAATGTCGTCCTCGACATTCGTCTTAATTGATCAATCTAACCAATTCTGAGACAGTGGTGAAAGTTGAATAACTTTATATGCAAATTGGCATTGTGAAATTAGTATAACGTTCATAAACATTGATAACAACCTAATCTTATAACCTTTTTCTTGTAGGATGCCTATAAGAAATAAACAATTAACACAATTAAAACACTCAGCATCTCTTCAGCTGGAGCTTTTCGTACGTCTTCAACCAGCTCTCTCTCTCTATGCTTTAACAGTTCTTTGTTTCTACAGTCTTTTAAGGAAAATCAAAGCATGAAAACAAGTCTTTCCACCAGGCAACATCTTCAATACTGCCTCACGTTGGTGAATACCACTCAAGTGGGCTTACCTAGTCCACAGGCAGAGATACCTGTTTCCAGTCGACAGTCCTTGGCACTTGACTCGGTTCAGCAAGTGTCTCATACGTCAGCATCATGGGCTTCCTCACTTCTCGCGTCGACATCCTCCTGGTGGGTTGTTCCTCAGAGACCACGGGTTCTTCGGTCACAGAAGTTTCTTCCGCCGCACTCATTTCCCGTGCATCCTCAAATGCTCATGGAGCTGCCTCTGTAAGTTCCTGTACTTCTCCTGAGTCGCTTGTTTCCACACAGTCTGGTAATTTTGCTCCTCCTGAGTCTCTATCGGTCTCTTCAGGAGCCAGTGTTCGATCATCAGATCTGAATTGGACTTCATCTATACTCTTTGGTACGAACTCTGGAGCCTCAGGGTTTAGTTAACTCTCCTGAGGATGGTACAGCCCTCTCCTTGCTGGTCCGAGAGATACAATGGTGTGTTCTTCTCCATCGGAACTTTCAAGGTCACTATTCACCTCCGGAGCTTCAGTCTGTGGTGGTCTTTTAGTCAATCTCGGACGATGTCAGTCTACTTCTGGGAAGTCTTGTTGTGGTGGGAGATAGTCACAGGGTAGTAGTAAATTCCGATGGACTATTCTGGTTTTCTTGTCTCCCATTTCCAATCGGATTTCATACACTGGGCTGTCATCAGCTTTTCTTCTTACGACCACATACACCTCGTCTTCCCAGTACGAACGTTTTCCTGGACCGCCTTTCTCACGTACTTTCTTGACTAGCACCTGGCTTCCTGGTGCCAATTCTGCTCCATAACATTTTCGATCATAGTACTCATTACTCTTGCTCAGTCCTTGCGTAACTACTTTGGGCGCTATATTGTATGCCCCTGCCATCCGTTCCTTCCATTTCCGAACGTACTCCTGATACAATCTGTAAGTCTCTGACACCGGAGTATGGAACATGATGTTGATTGGCAGTCTTGGCGACCGTCCATACAATAGGAAAAAGGGTGAGCAACCCGTTGGACTTTGCACAGTTATAGGCATGTACCACTTTTGACAGAGAACTCTTCCAGTCTTTCTTCTCATCAGCAGTTAAAGTGCGCAACATTGACAATAATGTTTGGTTAAAACATTCCACTTGTCCATTACCTTCTGAGTGATAGGGCGTTTTGTGGGATCTCTGAATTCTACAGTACTTTCCGAGCTTGGCAAAGAGCTGGTTCTCAAATTCTCTTTCTTGGCCGTGGCGTAACCTTGTAGTGAACCCAAACCTCACAGCAAAATCATTGAAGATCTTCTCTGCCGCTGTTCGACCCGATGTATTGGTGGTGGCATATGCTTGAGCAAATCGTGTAAAATGGTCCATCACCACCAAGATGTATTAGTAACCACCCTTGCACGTCTCGAGATGTAGAAAGTCTATTGAGACCATCTCAAATGGATATGTAGTTTGGATGTTTCCCATAGGTGCCCGGGTTGATGTGTTGATGTGTTTCAGACACGCACACTCCCTGGTCACGTACCTCTCAATACCTCTCTGTATGTACGGCCAGAAGAAACGTTCATGGATCAAGTTGGTTGTCCTTTCCACTCCCAGGTGTCCCATGTTTTCATGGAGTGCTTTGAAGACCAACCTATGGAATACTCTGGGTAGTACCAACTGCCGTTTTTGTCCTCCTTTACGATACAGGATACCGTCTTCAGTGAGGTAGAGCTTCGTCCACTCTTTAATTAAAACAGATACTGCTGATGACTCATTGGCTCTCTCTCGTTTACTTGGAAACCGATTTTGGTCCACATAAAGTAGTATTCTACCAATTATCTAATCTTCCCGTTGTGCTGCCGTTTTGGTAATTGTTGAATAGACCGAGGGTGATCTTGTGCTCTCGTTTTTATGGTGTTTTCCACCATCAACGGATACCATAATTGTGTGTCTTCCTCCTGATAAGCTTGTACTGCTTGGGTACTGATCTCAATTGCTTCCAGACTGACTTCCTCCGAGCATTCTTGCATGAACTCCTCAGGCTCTAGTGGCATTCTTGACAATCCGTCAGCATCCACATTGCATTTTCTTGGCCTGTACTTGATGCTGAAATTGAAGTCAGCTAGTTCAGCAACCCATTTCTGACCCGTTGCAATCAGTTTGGCTGTAGTAAGGACATAGGTCAAAGGGTTTTTGTCAGTGCATACCTCAAACTCTTTCCTCTAGTAGAACTAATCTCTAAATCGTTCTCAGATAGCCAATTTCAATGCCAGGAACTCCAATTTTCTGGAATGTAGATGGTATTTCTTCTCGACATCTGTCAACGTTCTAGAACCGTAACCGATCACTCTCATTTTTCCATCTTGATGCTGATACAGGGCAGCTCCCAGTCCAACTTGAGAAGCGTTACAATGAAGAACAAATGGTAAATTGAAATCAGGATATCCCAAGGTTTTACCAGGTAGTCTACTAGTTTTTCCAATACCTCCTGGTGGTCGGCTGTCCAGAGAATGGGCTGATGGGATGAAACAGCGTTCTTTCTTTTAAGCCATGTCCTACCCGCGTTCTTCTTTTTCTCCGTGAGTGTTGTTGTCTCTGTTATCCCCCCCAAGAGGAGGTATAGTACGGCGACAATCCTGGAGAAGTTCCGAACGTAAGTACGATAGTAGGAGAGGAATCCTAATATCTGCATCAACTCCCCGACGGTCGAGGGCTGCCTGTCTTTTAAGGTTAGTACAGGAGCGATTTCTGCTGGGTCCATGGTATATCCTTCTCTGGACACAATTTTCCCTAGAAAGCGGACTTGTCTTTTGAACAGTTCACACTTCTTTGGGGTCAACTTAACTCCATGTTGTTGATATCGTTGAAATACGGTCCTCACGTGTTCAACATGCTCCCGGAAGGTTTTGCTGTGTACCACATTGTCATCCAAGTACGGCTGGCAGATATCGTCCCTCAATCCTTCTAAACATGACTCCATGCTCATCTGAAATTATGCTGGAGCTGAACTGAGTCCAAACGGTATGCAGATCCACTCATATAATCTCCACGGTGTGATGAATGCTGTCAAAGGTCTACTGGACTCTTCGACAAACCTTTGGTGGTATGCCTTACTCTGATCGAGGACAGAGAACCAGGTGCTTCTTGATTGGCTATCCGTCATATCTTGGATCTTTGGTATCGGGTGTCGATCAGGTACTGACTTTCGGTTTAGCTCCCAGTAATCACAACAGAGTCACAACGTACCATCCTTCTTCCTAACACAGAAAATTGGAGAGGAATAAGATGACTTCGACTTTTGGACCCAACCTCTCTTGATGAGATCTTGTGAATATTCTTTCACTTCACAATGTAATGGTTTTAGCACAGACATGTCACTTCTGGTTACTGGGGTCGTGTCTTTCAAATTGATTTTCAAATGCAATGACGGGATACTGCCTATATCAGAGTCATATCAGAGTCATCTTTGGAGAACACATGACACTATTCTCTCAGCATTTGTTTTGCTACCGCTATATCTTCAGCACACAAGTGTTCCAGGGGTACTGGGGGATCCCAGGACCCCGAGGTGGGTTGCACAATTTCCTCCCCTGGGCAATATATGGGGCCATTATACTGTATGGAGCAATATATGGGGCCCATTATATACTATATGAGGCCCTTATACTGTATTGAGCAATTTATGGTGCCCAGTATATACAGTATGGAGCAAAATATGTGGCACATTATATACTATATGGGGCCATTTTACTGTGCAGCAATATATGGGACCATTATACTGTATGGAGCAATATATGGGGCCTATTATACTGTATGAAGCAATATATGGGACCATTATACTGTATGGAGCAATATATGGGGCCTATTATACTGTATGAAGCAATATATGGGACCATTATACTGTATGGAGCAATATATGGGGGCCTATTATACTGTATGAAGTAATATATGGGACCATTATACTGTATGGAGCAATATATGGGGCCTATTATATACTATATGGGGCCATTATACTGTATGGAGCAATATATGGGGCCCAGTATATACTGTATGGAGCAATATATGAGGCCCAGTATATACAGTATTGAGCAAAAAAAATGGCCATTTATATATTATAAGGGGCCATTATACTGTGGAGCAATATCTGGGGCTCAGTATATACTGTATGGAGCAATATATGGGGCCCATAATATACTATATGGGGCCATTATACTGTATGGAGCAATATATGGGGTCCAGTATATACTGTATGGAGCACTATGTGGGGCCTATTATATACTATATGTGGTCCAGTATATACTGTATGGAGCAATATATGGGGCCCAGTATATACTGTATGGAGCAATATATGGGGACCATTATACTGTATGGAGCACTATATGGGACCTATTATATACTATATGTGGTCATTATACTGTTTGGAGCACTATATGGGTCCATTATGCTGTATGGAGCAATGTATGGGGTCCATTATATACTGTATGGAGCAATATATGGGGCCCATTATATACTATATGTGGTCATTATACTGTATGGAGCAATATATGGGGCCTATTATATACTATATGTGGTCATTATACCGTATGGAACACTATATGGGGCTATTATGCTGTAAGGAGCAATATATGGGGCCCATTATATAATATATGGGGCCATTATACTGTATTTTACAATTTATGGAGCCCATTAAATACTATATGGGGCCATTATACTGTGCAGCAATATATGGGGACCAGTAAGTACTGTATGGAGCAATATATGGGGCCCAGTATATACAGTATGGAGCAATATATGGGGCCAAGTATATACTGTATGGAGGAAAATATGGGACCCAGTATATACAGTATGGAGCCAAAAATGTGTCCCTTTATATATTATAAAGGGAAATTATACTGTGCAGCAATAAATGGGGCTCAGTATATACTGTATGGAGCAATATATGGGGCCCATTACATACTATGTGGAGCAATATATGGGGCCTATTATATGCTATATGGGGCCATAATACTGTATGGAGCAATATATGTCGGCCATTATATACTATATGGGGCCATTGTACTGTATGAAGCAATATATGGGACACAGTATATACTGTATGGAGCATTATATGAGGCCCATTATATACTCTATGGGGCCATTATACTTTATGGAGCAATATTGTATATGGGGCCCAGTATATACTATATGGAGCCATTATACTGTATGGAGCAATATATGGGGCCCATTATATACTATATGGAGATAATATACTGTATGGAACAATTTATGGGGCCCAGTATATACAGTATGGAGCCAAAAATGTGTCCCTTTATATATTATAAGGGGAAATTATACTGTGCAGCAATAAATGGGACTCAGTATATACTGTATGGAGCAATATATGGGGCCCATTATATACTGTGTGGAGCAATATATGGGGCCTATTATATGCTATATGGGGCCATAATACTGTATGGAGCAATATATGTCAGCCATTATATACTATATGGGGCCATTGTACTGTATGAAGCAATATATGGGACACAGTATATACTGTATGGAGCATTATATGGGGCCCATTATATATTATATGGGGCCATTATACTGTATTTTACAATTTATGGAGCCCATTAAATACTATATGGGGCCATTATACTGTGCAGCAATATATGGGGACCAGTAAGTACTGTATGGAGCAATATATGGGGCCCAGTATATACAGTATGGAGCAATATATGAGGCCAAGTATATACTGTATGGAGCAAAATATGGGACCAGTATATACAGTATGGAGCCAAAAATGTGTCCCTTTATATATTGTAAGGGGAAATTATACTGTGCAGCAATAAATGGGGCTCAGTATATACTGTATGGAGCAATATATGGGGCCCATTATATACTGTGTGGAGCAATATATGGGGCCTATTATATGCTATATGGGGCCATAATACTGTATGGAGCAATATATGTCGGCCATTATATACTATATGGGGCCATTGTACTGTATGAAGCAATATATGGGACACAGTATATACTGTATGGAGCATTATATGAGGCCCATTATATACTCTATGGGGCCATTATACTGTATGGAGCAATACTGTATATGGGGCCCAGTATATACTATATGGAGCCATTATACTGTATGGAGCAATATATGGGGCCCATTATATACTATATGGAGATAATATACTGTATGGAACAATTTATGGGGCCCAGTATATACAGTATGGAGCCAAAAATGTGTCCCTTTATATATTATAAGGGGAAATTATACTGTGCAGCAATATATGGGGCCCAGTATATACTGTATGGAGCAATATATGGGGCCCATTATATACTGTGTGGAGCAATATATGGGCCTATTATATGCTATATGGGGCCATAATACTGTATGAAGCAATATATGTTGGCCATTATATACTATATGGGGCCATTGTACTGTATGAAGCAATATATGGGACACAGTATATACTGTATGGAGCATTATATGAGGCCCATTATATACTCTATGGGGCCATTATACTGTATGGAGCAATACTGTGTATGGGGCCCAGTATATACTATATGGAGCCATTATACTGTATGGAGCAATATATGGGGCCCATTATATACTATATGGAGATAATATACTGTATGGAACAATTTATGGGGCCCAGTATATACTGTATAGAGCAATACATGGAGCCCATTATATACTATATGGGGCAATTATATTGTATGGAACAATTTATTGGGCCCAGTATATACTGTGAGGAGCAATACATTGGGCCCATTATATACTACATGGGGCCTTTATATTGTTTGGAGCTATTTAGAGGACCCAGTATATACAGTGTGGAACAATATATAGGGCCCATTATATACTATATGGGGCCATTATACTGTATGTGTAACATACCTGGCGGCGTCCTTGCATGGTGGTCCATCTCCCACTGTGCAAGAGGGCGCACTTGATCTCCTGTCCAGAATGTCTCTCTGGCTTCCCTCCATGCTGTCTGTTTGTGTCTGTTTCTGCTGCTTAAGGGCGGCGCCCGATCACTTCCTGCCTTTTGTACCTGCTGTGGGTCACACCCCTTGTACGTCCTCAGCCTATTGCTGTCTGTCACTTGGTATATAGCTCAGCAGCTCCCTTCTATCCCTGCCTGAGCATAGTGTTTCCTTCAGTGTGTGCTTGCACTCTGAAGGTGCCAGGTCCCGTTCTTTGTTTCCTTGTCTGCCTTTCCTGGAGGCTGTATTTCCAGGCCTGTCTGAACTGAGTCCTGTATGTCTTCTGCTTTGCGGTATCAGCTCCCGTGTCTGAACTGAGTCCTGTATGTCTCCTGCTTTGCGGTATCAGCTCCCGTGTCTGAACTGAGTCCTGTATGTCTCCTGCTTTTCGGTATTAGTTCCCGTGTCTGAACTGAGTCCTTTCTGTGTTCTCTTGTCTGTCCTGTCTGAACACGCTCCTAGCCTGTTCCTCCTGCCTTCTAGGGGCCGATTACCTAGACCCGTTCCTGTATCTTGTCTGACCTGTCTGAACACGCTCCTAGCCTGTTCCTCTCGCCTTCTAGTGGCCGATTTCCTAGACCCGCTCCTGTGTCTGGTCTGTCCTGTCTGAACACGCTCCTTGCCTGTTCGCTCCGCCTTCTAGTGGCCGATTTCCTAGACCCGCTCCTGTGTCTGGTCTGTCCTGTCTGAACACGCTCCTTGCCTGTTCGTTCCGCCTCTCTGGGGGCCGTATTCCCAGACCCGCTCCTGTATCCCTCTGCAGTGTCGGTCTCCTCCGTACACTCAGTTCCAGTCTGAACTCTCTCCTGTCCTTTACCTGTTTTGCCTCTATGTCCGTTCCCTTCCTTTTTCTGCAGAGTCTGAACTCGTACCTAACTCCTGCTTGTTGTCTCTGCAAGTACTGTGTGAGTATCTGGCTCTGTCTTTCCCTTCCTGTCTGTTCCGTGTGAACAGAGCCCTGTCCTCCCTGCTCAGCCTTGTCTGCACTCTAGCTGTGCTTGCCTGTAACCCTCTGCCTGTATTGTTCCTTAGTCCCGGTGTGTACTGGGTCCTATCCCGCCTGTGTTCCTACCTGCTAGTGCCTCCCTGTCTGCACTCTAGCTGTGCTTGCCTTTACCCCCCTGCCTGCATACCCGCCTGCCTGCATACCAGTCGTGCCTGCCTATACCCACCAGTCTGTGTGCCAGCCTACCAGCCTGTTCCTGTATTCCCCTGTGTGGGTCAACAGCCGTGTCCGGGGTCTGTCCTGGAGTAGCACCTGGTCCCTCTGCTCGGTTCCTCCTTGGTGCACTGGCGTCGTATGCCGTCGTGCGACCCTGGTCGGATCGGGTGAATACCTAGTCACGCCCCTCCAGGCATTCACTCTCCGGCACGGTCCAGTGGAATCACTACCAATCACACGCACACGCCGCTTAGCCCGGGCGTGTGCATAACAGCATGCTCAGGCCATGGTTCCCGTTGAGCCCCACGGCCTTCGCTCTTTGAGAAGTTTTTCCAGCGAATACATGCATTAAAATAAATAAATACATTTTTTTCCCCCTTTAGCTGAGTTCCAGGCGAATTACGCACCCGTCCAGATGGATCTATCAGCTCTCGTTCCTGCGGATCCGCCACGTTACTATGGGGATCCAAGACAGTGTCGTGCATTTGTGGAGCAATGCATGCTACACTTTAAGGCCTACCCTCTCTATTTTCCTTCCGATTGGGCTAAAGTGGCCTTTATGATTGACTACCTAGCGGGCGATGCCTTGAAATGGGTCACCCCCCTATGGGAAGCATGGGATCCTGTCATCCTTGACCTGCAGGCCTTCCTGGTGGCCTTTCGTATGGTCTTCGAGGACCCTAACTCTGAAGCCCCTGCTGAAGCTTCACTTCCCAATATCCCGGAGCAGCCCCGACGGGTAATGTGTGTGGGTAGCGCAATAGTCCTCCAGCCCAATGAGACTACTGCCCACCCAGAATCCTCACAGGGTGACTACGCTTTCCGGAATACTTCTCTCAACCTCAAGAGGCAGTCCAGACGTGCTAGACTTAGAGGCAAGCCGTCACGCCAGGGTCTGTCCTCCCTGAGACCTCCTGACCCCAACCTTGAAGTCCCTACTGAAGCTTCATCTCCCTGTATCCCGGAGAAACCCCAATGGGTAATGTGCGTGGGTAGTGCACCAGTTCTCCTGGCTGAAGAGACTTCTGCCCATCCAGACTCCACACAGGAGAACTTCCTGCACCCGGCATCAGATGCTTCTCTCTCTTTAACCGGTGTGCATGTCCAAGGATGCTCCAAAGCTGTGGTTACCTCAGAGTCTGTGCACCTCTACTACCTGGCGGAGGATCCCCTGTTGCCTCCTGAACCCTCCGGGATACCACTCGATGACAAATGGAGAGAGACTTCTCTACACCCGGTACACAATACTTTGTCCGCTTCGTCCTGTGAGCCTGACAATGGGTACCCCAAAGTGGTAGTTACCTCCGAGTCTCTACACCCCTCCGACCAGGCGGAGGATCTCCAGTTGTCTCCTGAACCCTTCGGGGTGCTACCTGGTAGCGAAAGGACAGAGACTCTCCTATACTCTGTACCTGATACCTCGCTCGCTTCGTCCAGTGAGTCCAACCTAGTGTACTCCGAAGCAGAGGTTACTCCTGAGTCTCTACACCCCTCCGACCAGGCGGAGGACCTCCAGTTGTGTTCAGAATCCTTCGGGGTGCCACCTGGTGGTGAATGGACAGAGACTTTCCTATACTCTGTACCTGATACCTCGCTCGCTTCGTCCAGTGAGTCCAACCTAGTGTACTCCGAAGCAGAGGTTACTCCTGAGTCTCTACACCCCTCCGACCAGGCGGAGGACCTCCAGTTGTGTTCAGAATCCTTCGGGGTGCCACCTGGTGGTGAATGGACAGAGACTTTCCTATACTCTGTACCTGATACCTCGCTCGCTTCGTCCAGTGAGTCCAACCTAGTGTACTCCGAAGCAGAGGTTACTCCTGAGTCTCTACACCCCTCCGACCAGGCGGAGGACCTCCAGTTGTGTTCAGAATCCTTCGGGGTGCCACCTGGTGGTGAATGGACAGAGACTTTCCTATATCCTGTACCTGATACCTCGCTCGCTTCGTCCAGTGAGTCCGACCTAGTGTACTCCGAAGCAGAGGTTACTCCCGAGTCTCTACACCCCTCCGACCAGGCGGAGGACCTCCAGTTGTGTTCAGAACCCTTCGGGGTGCCACCTGGTGGTGAATGGACAGAGACTTTCCTATACTCGGTACCCGATACCTCGCCTGCTTCCTCCAGTGAGTCTGACCTAGTGTACTCTGAAGCAGTTGTTTTCTCTGAGCCTCTGCACTCTTCTGACCCGGCGGAGGACCTCCAGTTGTTTCCTGAATCCTCCGGGATACCACCAGATAACAAAGAGACAGTGACTTTTCCTCATTATGTACCTGATAACCCGTCTATTTTTTCCTGTGAGCTTGACAAGATGTACCTCGAAGCAGAGATTACCCTCAAGTCTCTGTCCCCCTCCAACCCAGTGAACGACTGGTCCTCGAATTCCCTGCGGAAGATTCTGGCAGGCCTGAAGAAGAGGGGGCGTAAGGGGGGAGGTACTGTAACATACCTGGCGGCGTCCTTGCATGGTGGTCCATCTCCCACTGTGCAAGAGGGCGCACTTGATCTCCTGTCCAGAATGTCTCTCTGGCTTCCCTCCATGCTGTCTGTTTGTGTCTGTTTCTGCTGCTTAAGGGCGGCGCCCGATCACTTCCTGCCTTTTGTACCTGCTGTGGGTCACACCCCTTGTGCGTCCTCAGCCTATTGCTGTCTGTCACTTGGTATATAGCTCAGCAGCTCCCTTCTATCCCTGCCTGAGCATAGTGTTTCCTTCAGTGTGTGCTTGCACTCTGAAGGTGCCAGGTCCCGTTCTTTGCTTCCTTGTCTGCCTTTCCTGGAGGCTGTATTTCCAGGCCTGTCTGAACTGAGTCCTGTATGTCTTCTGCTTTGCGGTATCAGCTCCCGTGTCTGAACTGAGTCCTGTATGTCTCCTGCTTTGCGGTATCAGCTCCCGTGTCTGAACTGAGTCCTGTATGTCTCCTGCTTTTCGGTATTAGTTCCCGTGTCTGAACTGAGTCCTTTCTGTGTTCTCTTGTCTGTCCTGTCTGAACACGCTCCTAGCCTGTTCCTCCTGCCTTCTAGGGGCCGATTACCTAGACCCGTTCCTGTATCTTGTCTGACCTGTCTGAACACGCTCCTAGCCTGTTCCTCTCGCCTTCTAGTGGCCGATTTCCTAGACCCGCTCCTGTGTCTGGTCTGTCCTGTCTGAACACGCTCCTTGCCTGTTCGCTCCGCCTTCTAGTGGCCGATTTCCTAGACCCGCTCCTGTGTCTGGTCTGTCCTGTCTGAACACGCTCCTTGCCTGTTCGTTCCGCCTCTCTGGGGGCCGTATTCCCAGACCCGCTCCTGTATCCCTCTGCAGTGTCGGTCTCCTCCGTACACTCAGTTCCAGTCTGAACTCTCTCCTGTCCTTTACCTGTTTTGCCTCTATGTCCGTTCCCTTCCTTTTTCTGCAGAGTCTGAACTCGTACCTAACTCCTGCTTGTTGTCTCTGCAAGTACTGTGTGAGTATCTGGCTCTGTCTTTCCCTTCCTGTCTGTTCCGTGTGAACAGAGCCCTGTCCTCCCTGCTCAGCCTTGTCTGCACTCTAGCTGTGCTTGCCTGTAACCCTCTGCCTGTATTGTTCCTTAGTCCCGGTGTGTACTGGGTCCTATCCCGCCTGTGTTCCTACCTGCTAGTGCCTCCCTGTCTGCACTCTAGCTGTGCTTGCCTTTACCCCCCTGCCTGCATACCCGCCTGCCTGCATACCAGTCGTGCCTGCCTATACCCACCAGTCTGTGTGCCAGCCTACCAGCCTGTTCCTGTATTCCCCTGTGTGGGTCAACAGCCGTGTCCGGGGTCTGTCCTGGAGTAGCACCTGGTCCCTCTGCTCGGTTCCTCCTTGGTGCACTGGCGTCGTATGCCGTCGTGCGACCCTGGTCGGATCGGGTGAATACCTAGTCACGCCCCTCCAGGCATTCACTCTCCGGCACGGTCCAGTGGAATCACTACCAATCACACGCACACGCCGCTTAGCCCGGGCGTGTGCATAACAGTATGGAGCAATATATGGGACCATTATACTGTATGGAGCAATACATGGGGCCAATTCTATACTATATGGGGCCATTATACTGTATGGAGCAATACATGGGGCCCATTATATACTATATAGGGCCCATTATATACTATATGGGGCCAATATACTGTATGGACAAGATATAGGGCCAATTATATACTGTATGGAGCAATATAAGGGGCCTATTATATACTATATGGGGCCATTATAGTGTATGGAGCAATAAATGGGGCTCAGTATATACTGTATGGAGCAATATATGGGGCCCATTATATACTGTATGGAGCAATATATGGGGCCCATTATATACTATATGTGGTCATTATACCATATGGAACACTATATGGGGCTATTATGCTGTAAGGAGCAATATATGGGGCCCATTATATATTATATGGGGCCATTATACTGTATTTTACAATTTATGGAGCCCATTAAATACTATATGGGGCCATTATACTGTGCAGCAATATATGGGGACCAGTAAGTACTGTATGGAGCAATATATGGGGCCCAGTATATACAGTATGGAGCAATATATGGGGCCAAGTATATACTGTATGGAGCAAAATATGGGACCCAGTATATACAGTATGGAGCCAAAAATGTGTCCCTTTATATATTATAAGTGGAAATTATACTGTGCAGCAATAAATGGGGCTCAGTATATACTGTATGGAGCAATATATGGGGCCCATTATATACTATATGTGGTCATTATACCGTATGGAACACTATATGGGGCTATTATGCTGTAAGGAGCAATATATGGGGCCCATTATATATTATATGGGGCCATTATACTGTATTTTACAATTTATGGAGCCCATTAAATACTATATGGGGCCATTATACTGTGCAGCAATATATGGGGACCAGTAAGTACTGTATGGAGCAATATATGGGGCCCAGTATATACAGTATGGAGCAATATATGGGGCCAAGTATATACTGTATGGAGCAAAATATGGGACCCAGTATATACAGTATGGAGCCAAAAATGTGTCCCTTTATATATTATAAGTGGAAATTATACTGTGCAGCAATAAATGGGGCTCAGTATATACTGTATGGAGCAATATATGGGGCCCATTATATACTATGTGGAGCAATATATGGGGCCTATTATATGCTATATGGGGCCATAATACTGTATGGAGCAATATATGTCGGCCATTATATACTATATGGGGCCATTGTACTTTATGAAGCAATATATGGGACACAGTATATACTGTATGGAGCATTATATGAGGCCCATTATATACTCTATGGGGCCATTATACTGTATGGAGCAATATATGGGGCCCATTATATACTATATGGAGATAATATACTGTATGGAACAATTTATGGGGCCCAGTATATACAGTATGGAGGCAAAAATGTGTCCCTTTATATATTATAAGGGGAAATTATACTGTGCAGCAATAAATGGGGCTCAGTATATTCTGTATGGAGCAATATATGGGGCCCATTATATACTGTGTGGAGCAATATATGTCGGCCATTATATACTATATATGGGGCCATTGTACTGTATGAAGCAATATATGGGACACAGTATATACTGTATGGAGCATTATATGAGGCCCATTATATACTTTATGGGGCCATTATACTGTATGGAGCAATACTGTATATGAGGCCCAGTATATACTATATGGAGCCATTATACTGTATGGAGCAATATATGGGGCCCATTATATACTATATGGAGATAATATACTGTATGGAACAATTTATGGGGCCCAGTATATACTGTATAGAGCAATACATGGAGCCCATTATATACTATATGGGGCAATTATATTGTATGGAACAATTTATTGGGCCCAGTATATACTGTGAGGAGCAATACATTGGGCCCATTATATACTACATGGGGCCTTTATATTGTTTGGAGCTATTTAGAGGACCCAGTATATACTGTGTGGAACAATATATAGGGCCCATTATATACTATATGGGGCCATTATACTGTATGGAGCAATATATGGGGCCATTATACTGTATGGAGCAATACATGGGGCCAATTATATACTATATGGGGCCATTATACTGTATAGAGCAATACATGGGGCCCATTATATACTATATAGGGCCCATTATATACTATATGGGGCCAATATACTGTATGGACAAGATATGGGGCCAATTATATACTGTATGGAGCAATATAAGGGGCCTATTATATACTATATGGGGCCATTATAGTGTATGGAGCAATAAATGGGGCTCAGTATATACTGTATGGAGCAATATATGGGGCCCATTATATACTGTATGGAGCAATATATGGGGCCCATTATATACTGTATGTAGCAATATATGAGGCCATTATACTGTATGGAGCAATATGTGGGGCCTATTATGTACTATAAGGGGCTATTATACTGTATGGAGAGATATATGTGGCCATTATACTGTATGGAACAATATATGGGGATCATTATATACTATATGGGGCCATTATACTTTATGGAGCAATATATGGATCCAGTATATACTGTATGGAGCACTATATGGGGTCCATTATATACTATATGGCACCATTATACTTTATGGAGCAATATATTAGGTCCAGTATATGCTGTATGGAGCAATATATGGGGCCCATTATACTGTATGGAGCATTATATGGGGCCTATTATATACTATATGTGGTCATTATACTGTATGGAGCACTATATTGGGCCATTATACTGTATTTAGTAATTTATGGTGCCCAGGATATACAGTATGGAGCAAAATATGTGGCACATTATACACTATATGGGGCCATTACACTGTATGGAGCAATATATGGGGCCATTATTTACTATATGGGGCATTATACTGTGCAGCAATATATAGGGCTCAGTATATAATGTATGGAGCAATATATGGGGCCCATTATATACTATATGGGGCCATTATACTGTATGGAGCAATAAATGGGGCCTATTATATACTATATGTGGCCATTTTACTGTATGGAGCAATATATCGGGCCCATTATATAATATATGGAGCCATTATACTGTATGCATCAATATATGGGGCCCATTATATTCTATATGGGGCCATTATACTGTGGATTAATATCTGGGCCCAGTATATACTGTATGGAGCAATATATGGGGCCCAGTATATACTGTTTGGAGCAATATATGGGGCCTATTATATACCATATGTGGTCATTATACTGTATGGAGCACTATATGTGGCCATTATGCTGTATGGAGCAATATATGGGGCCCATTATATACTGTATGGAGCAATATATGGGGCCCAATATATACTATATGTGGCCATTATACTGTATGGAGCAATATATGGGGCCTATTATATACTATATGTGGTCATTATACTATATGGAGCACTATATGGGGCCATTATGCTGTATGGAGCAATATATGGGGCCCATTATATATTATATGGGGCCATTTTACTGTATTTAGCAATTTATGGAGCCTATTATATACTATATGGGGCTATTATACTGTGCAGCAATATATGGGGCCCAGTATATACTATATGGAGCAATATATGGGGCCCATTATATACTATAAGTGGCCATTATACTATATGGAACAATATATCGGGCTTATTTTATACTATATGGGGCCATAATACTGTGCAGCAATATAAGGGGCACAGTAAGAAGTGTATGGAGCAATATATTGGGCCCAGTATATACATTATGGAGCAATATATGGGGCCCAGTATATACTGTATGGAGCAATATATTGGGCCCATTGTATAATATATGGGTCCATTATACTGTATGGAGCAATTTATGGAGCCCATTATATACTATATGGAGCAATTATATTGTATATGGGGCCCAGTATATACTGTATTTAGCAATATATTGGGGCCCAGTATATACAGTATTGAGCAAAAAATGTGGCCCTTTATATATTACATGGGGCCATTATACTTTGCAGCAATATATGGGGCCCAGTATATACTGTATGGAGCAATATTTGGGGCCTATTATATACTATATGTGGCCATTACACTGTATGGAGCAATATATGGGGCCTATTATATACTATATATGGCCATTACACTGTATGGAGCAATATATGGGACCTATTATATACTATATGTGACCATTATACTGTATGGAACAGTATCTAGGGCCCAGTATATACTGTATGGAGCAATATATTGGGCCCATTATATAATATATGGGGCCATTATACTGTATGGAGCAATATATGGGCCTAGTATATACTCTATGGAGCAATATATTGGGCCCATTATATAATATATGGGGCCATTATACTGTATGGAGCAATATATGGGGCCCAGTATATACTCTATGGAGCAATATATGGAGCCTATCATATACTATATGAGGGGGTTATACTGTATGGAGAAATATATGTGGCCATTATACTGTATGGAACAATATATGGGGCTCATTATATACTATATGCGGCCTTTATACTTTATAGAGCAATATATGGGGTCCAGTATATACTGTATAGAGCACTATATGGGGCCATTATACTGTATGGAGCAATATGTGGGGCCCAATTATATACTATAAGGGGCTATTATACCGTATGGAGCAATATATGGGGTCCATTATATACTATATGGGGCCATTATGCTTTATGGAGCAATATTTGGGGTCCAGTATATACTGTATGGAGCAATATATGGGCCCATTATACTGTATGGAGCACTATATGGGGCCATTATACTGTATTGAGCAATTTATGGTACCCAGTATATACAGTTTGGAGCAAAATATGTGGCACAGTATACACTATATGGGGCCATTATACTGTATGGAGCAATATATGGGGCCATTATACTGTGCAGCAATATATGGGGCCCAGTAAGTACTGTATGGAGCAATATATGGGGCCCAGTATATACAGTATAGAGCAATATATGGGGCCCAGTTTGTACTGTATGGAGCAATATATGGGGCCCAGTATATACTGTATGGAGCAATATATGGGGCCCATTATATACAGTATGGAGCAAAAAATGTGGCCCTTATATATTATAAGGGGAAATTATACTGTGCAGCAATATATTGGGCTCAGTATATACTGTATGGAGCAATATATGGGGCCCTTTATATACTGTGTGGAGCAATATATGGGGCCTCTTATATGGTATATGGGGCCATGATACTGTATGGAGCAATATATGTAGGCCATTATATACTATATGGGGCCATTATACTGTATGAAGCAATATATGGGGTCCAGTATGTACTGTATGGAGCAATATATGGGGCCCATTATATACAGTATGGAGCAAAAAATGTGGCCCTTATATATTATAAGGGGAAATTATACTGTGCAGCAATATATGGGGCTCAGTATATACTGTATGGAGCAATATATGGGGCTCAGTATATACTGTATGGAGCAATATATGGGGCCTCTTATATGGTATATGGGGCCATGATACTGTATGGAGCAATAAATGTAGGCCATTATATACTATATGGGGCTATTATACTGTATGGAACAATTTATGGGGCCCAGAATATTCCGCATAGAGCAAAACATGGAGCCCATTATATACTATATGGGGCAATTAAATTGTATGGAACAATTTATGGGGCCCAGTATATAATGTGTGGAGCAGTACATTGGGCCCATTATATACTACATGGGGCCTTTATATTGTTTGGAGCAATTTAGAGGACCCAGTATATACTGTATGGAACAATATATAGGGCCCATTATATACTATATGGGGCCATTATACTGTATGGAGCAATATATGGGGCCCATTATATACTATATGAGGTCATTATACTGTATGGAGCAATACATGGGGCCAATTATATACTATATGGGGCCATTATACTGTATGGAGCAAGATATGGGGCCCATTATATACTGTATGGAGCAATATAAGGGGCCTATTATATACTATATGGGGCCATTATACTGTATAGAGCAATATATGGTGCGTATTATATACTATATGAGGCCATTATAGTGTATGGATCATTAAATGGGGCTCAGTATATACTTTATGGAGCAATATATGGGGCCCATTATATACTCTATGGAGAAATATATGGGGCCCATCATATACTGTATGTAGCAATATATGGGGCTATTATACTGTATGGAGTAATATGTGGGGCCTATTATATACTATAAGGGGCTATTATACTGTATGGAGAAATATATGTGGCCAGTATACTGTATGGAACAATATATGGGGCTCATTATATACTATATGGGGCCATTATACTTTATGTAGCAATATATGGGGTCCAGTATATACTGTATGGAGCACTATATTGGGCCATTATAGTGTATGGAGCAATATGTGGGGCCCATTATATACTATATGGGGCCATTATACTTAATGGAGCATTATATGGGGTCCAGTATATACTGTGTGGAGCAATATATGGGGCCCATTCTACTGTTTGGAGCACTATATGGGGCCTATTATATACTATATGGGGCCATTATATTGTATTGAGCAATTTATGGTGCCTAGTATATACAGTATGGAGCAAAATATGTGGCACATTATACACTATATGGGGCCATTATACTGTATGGAGCAATATATGGGGCCCATTATATGCTATGTGGGGCCATTATACTGTGCAGCAATACAGTTATATGAAAAAGTTTGGGCACCCCTATTAATCTTAAGCTTAATGTTTTATAAAAATTGGTGTTTTTGAAACAGCTATTTCAGTTTGATATATGTAATAACTGTTGGACACAGTAATGTTTCTACCTTGAAATGAGATTTATTATACTAACAGAAAATGTGCAATCTGCATTCAAACAAAATTTGACAGGTGCATAAGTATGGGCACCCTTATCATTTTCTTGGTTTAAATACTCCTACCTACTTTTTACTGACTTACTAAAGCACTTTTATTGGTTTTGTAACCTTATTGAGCTTTGAACTTCATAGCCAGGTGTTTGCAATCATGAGAAAAGCTACTTAAAGTGGCCACTTGCAAGTTGTTCTCCTGTTTGAATCTCCTCTGAAGAGTGGCATCATGGGCTCCTCAAAACAACTGTCAAATGATCTGAAAACAAAGATTATTCAACATAGTTGTTCAGGGGAAGGATACAAAAAGCTGTCTCAGAGATTTAACCTGTCAGTTTCCACTGTGAGGAACATAGTAAGGAAATGGAAGAACACAGGGACAGTTCTTGTTAAGGCCAGAAGTGGCAGGCCAAGAAAAACATCAGAAAGGCAGAGAAGAAGAATGGTGAGATCAGTCAAGGACAATCCTCAGACCACCTCCAGAGAGCTGCAGCATCAACTTGCTGCAGATGGTGTCACTGTGCATCGGTCAACTATACAACGCACTTTGCACAAGGAGTAGCTGTATGGGAGAGTGATGCGAAAGAAGCCATTTCTGCAAGCACACCACAAACAGTCGGCTGAGGTATGCAAAAGCACATTTGGAGAAGCCAATTTCCTTTTGGAAGAAGGTCCTTTGGACTGATGAAACCAAGATTGAGTTGTTTGGTCATACAAAAAGGCGTTATGCATGGCGGCAAAAAAACATAGCATTCCAAGAAAAACACTTGCTACCCACAGTAAAATTTGGTGGAGGTTCCATCATGCTTTGGGGCTGTGTGGCCAATGCCGGCACCGGCAATCTTGTTAAAGTTGAGGGACGCATGAATTTCACTCAGTATCAGCAGATTCTTGACAATAATGTTCAAGAATCAGTGATAAAGTTGAAGTTACGCAGGGGATGGATCTTTCAGCAAGACAATGATCCAAAACACCGCTCCAAATCTACTCAGGCATTCATGCAGAGGAACAATTACAATGTTCTGGAATGGTCATCCCAGTCCCCAGACCTGAATATCATTGAACATCTGTGGGATCATTTGAAGAGGGCTGTCCATGCTCGGCGACCATCAAACTTAACTGAACTGGAATT
Source organism: Phyllobates terribilis (assembly GCF_046119375.1). NCBI lineage: Eukaryota > Metazoa > Chordata > Amphibia > Anura > Dendrobatidae > Phyllobates > Phyllobates terribilis. Next base: position 1,617,621 of record NW_027363046.1, read on the forward strand.
GTTTTGTAAAGAGGAATGGTCAAAAATACCTTCATCCAGGATCCAGGAACTCATTAAAAGCTACAGGAAGCGACTAGAGGCTGTTATTTTTGCAAAAGGAGGATGTACTAAATATTAATGTCACTTTTCTGGTGAGGTGCCCATACTTATGCATCGGTCAAATTTTGTTTGAATGCAGATTGCACATTTTCTGTTAGTACAATAAACCTCATTTCAAGGCAGAAATATTACGGTGTCCAACAGTTATTACATATATCAAACTGAAATAGCTGTTGCAAAAACACCAATTTTTATAAAACATTAAGCTTAAGATTAATAGGGGTGCCCAAACTTTTTCATATAACTGTATATGGGGTTCAGTATATACTGTATGGGAGCAATATATGGGGCACATTATATACTATATGGGGCCATACTGTATGGAGCAATATATGGGGCCTATTATATACTATACGTGGCCATTTTACTGTATGGAGCAATATATGGGGCTCAGTATATACTGTATGGAGCAATATATGGGGCCCATTATATAATATATGGAGCCATTATACTGTATGCATCAATATATGGGGCCCGTTATATTCTATATGGGGTCATTATACTGTGGATCAATATCTGGGGCCCAGTATATACTGTATGGAGCAATATATGGGGCCCAGTATATACTGTATGGAGCAATATATGGGGACCATTATACTGTATGGAGCACTATATGGGGCCTATTAGATACTATATGTGGTCATTATACTGTATGGAGCACTATATGGGGCCATTATGCTGTATGGAGCAATATATGGGGCTCATTATATACTGTATGGAGCAATATATGGGGCCCATTATACACTATATGTGGCCATTATACTGTATGGAGCAATATATGGGGCCTATTATATACTATATGTGGTCATTATACTACATGGGGCCATTATGCTGTATGGAGCAATATATGGGGCCCCTTATATATTATATTGGGGCCATTATACAGTTTAGCAATTTATGGAGCCCATTATATACTATATGGGGCCATTATACTGTGCAGCAATATATGGGGCCCAGTATATACTGTATGGAGCAATATATAGGGCCCATTATATACTATATGTGGCCATTATACTATATGGAGCAATATATCGGGCCTATTTTATACTATATGGGGCCATTATACTGTGCAGCAATTTATGGGGCCCAGTAAGTACTGTATGGAGCAATATATGGGGCCCAGTATATACAGTATGAAGCAAAAAATGTGGCCCTTTATATATTATAAGGGGAAATTATACTGTGCAGCAATATATGGGGCTCAGTATATACTGTATGGAGCAATATATGGGGTCCAGTATATACTGTATGGAGCAATATATGGGGCCTATTATATACTATATGGGGCCATTATACTGTGCAGCAATTTATGGGGCCCAGTAAGTACTGTATGGAGCAATATATGGGGCCCAGTATATACAGTATGGAGCAATATATGGGGCCAAGTGTATACTGTATGAAGCAATATATGGGGCCCAGTATATACAGTATGAAGCAAAAAATGTGGCCCTTTATATATTATAAGGGGAAATTATACTGTGCAGCAATATATGGGGCTCAGTATATACTGTATGGAGCAATATATGGGGCCCATGATACACTGTGTGGAGCAATATATGGGGCCTATTATATACTGTATGGAGCAATATATGGGTCCCATTATATACTGTGTGGAGCAATATATGGGGCCTATTATACACTGTGTGGAGCAATATATGGGGCCTATTATATACTGTATGGAGCAATATATGGGTCCCATTATATACTGTGTGGAGCAATATATGGGGCCTATTATATACTGTGTGGAGCAATATATGGGGCCTATTATATACTGTATGGAGCAATATATGGGGCCTATTATATACTATATGGGGCCATGATACTGTATGGAGCAATATATGTCTGCCATTATATACTATATGGGGCCATTATACTGTATGAAGCAATATATAGGGCCCAGTATATACTGTATGGAGCAATATATTGGGCCCAGTATATACAGTATGGAGCAATATATTGGGCCCAGTATATACAGTATGGAGCTAACGGCCGCCATCTTGTTCTGAAATCCCGCTTCGCTGATTGGTCCGGCCGGCAATTCCTGGACGGACAGACAGACGGGATAAGCCAATTATATAGTAGATGGGGCCATGATACTATATTGAGCAATATATGTCGGCCATTATATACTACAGTGGTGGCCAGAAGTATTGGCACCCCTGTAATTCTGTCAGATAATACTCAGTTTCTTCCTGAAAATGATTGCAATCACAAATTCTTTGGTATTATTATCTTCATTTAATTTGTCTTCAATGTAAATACGGTTGAAAAAAATCATTTAGCATATTGGCTTTTTCCTCATCCTCATCCACCATTTCACCCAGACTATTTTTAAGGGGACCAACACTATCATTTTTTAGTTTTTGTGTAGTTAAAGAATATTTTGGGATTATTTTTACTTTATCTGGCAATGATTCTCTCTGTCTCAATCTTTGCTGCCTTGATTTGGTTTTTACAGAATTTATTTAATTTTCTATATTTATTTAATGCCTCATCACTACCTACTAGCTTTAGTTCTCTAAATGCTTTCTTTTTGTCACTTATTGCGCCCCTTACAGCTCTATTTAGCCATAGTGGTTTCTTCCTATTTCTAGCATGTTTATTCCCATAGGGTATACATTGTGCAACGGTCCTATTCAGGATGCTAATAAATGTCTCCCATTTGCTTTGTGTAGCTTTATGTCTCAGGATATCGTCCCAGTATATTGCACTAAGATCACATCTCAACCGTTGGAAATTTGCCTTCCTGAAGTTTAGTGTCCTTGTAACCCCTCTACTACCCATCTTATTAAAGGTTACATGAAAACTTATTATTTTGTAATCACTATTACCCAAGTGACCCCCAACTCGTATATTTGATATGCGGTCTGGCTTGTTGGTAAATATTAGGTCTAGCAGTGCCCCCCTTCTTGTTTGTTCCTTAACCAGTTGTGAAAGGTAATTGTCTCTCATAGTAGTCAAAAATCTATTACCTTTGCTTGAACTACAGGTTTCTGTCCCCCAATGTATTTCAGGGTAGTTGAAGTCCCCCATAATAATGAGTTCTCCTTGAGTCGCTACTTCATCTATTTGCTTTACAAGGATATTCTCCACTGCTTCCATTATTTTTGGAGATTATAAGAAACCCCTATCAGTAATTTATTATTTTTTCCCCTTCCCCTTATCTCCACCCACAGGGACTCTACATTTTCATTATATTCACATATATTCTCCCGCAAGATGGGTTTTAAGGATGATTTTACATATAAACACACACCCCCCTCGCTTGTTTGTACGGTCATTTCAGAACAGACTATAGCCCTGTAAGTTAACTGCCCAGTCATGGCTCTCGTCCAGCCATGTCTCAGATATCCCCACCATGCCATAATTATTTTCCAACAAAATTAATTCTAATTCCTCCATTTTGTTGGTGAGGCTTCTGGCATTAGTGTACATGCATTTTATGTATCTCTCTGTACCTCTATTCCTTCTTACTTTATTGACTGTTCTAACCCCACCCCCAATTTCTTTATTTGTGCCCAGGTCATTCTCTGCACTATCTTCCCCAGCTATAAAATGAACACCCTCCCCCCAATCCCTAGTTTAATCACTCCTCCAACCTTCTAGCCATTTTCTCCCCAGCACAGCTGCACCCTCCCCATTGAGGTGCAGCCGTTCCCTAGCGTAGTCGGCCCAGTTCTCCAGGAACCCAAATCCCTCCTTCCTACACCAGTTCTTGAGCCACTTATTTTTCTCCCTAATCTCCCGTTGCCTCTCTGGCGTGGCACATGGTACAGGTAGTATTTCCGAGAATACCACCTTGGAGGTCCTTGCTCTAAGCTTGCAGCCTAATTCCCTGAAATCATCTTTAAGGACCTTCCACCTACCTCTAACTTTGTCATTTGTGCCAATGTGCACCATGACCGCTGGGTCCTCACCAGCCCCTCCCAGTAATCTGTCAACCCGATCAGCGATGTGCCGGACTCGAGCGCCAGGTAGGCAGCACACTGTTCGACGATCCCTGTCTTTGTGACAGATTGCCCTATCTGTTCCCCTAATAATTGAGTCCCCCACTACCAGCACCTGCCTGACTTGCCCTGCTCTCCTATTTGCCCCCTTACTGGAGCTGACAATCCTCCGGCTTTCAGGGGACATGCCTTGCTGCAGCAGTGCTACCCCTGTACCGACACCCCTCTCATCTGCCTTCAGTCTTCTCTTCAATCCTGTTTAGTTGCCTTCTGTCAGATACACACCACCTCTCTCTTCGGCTTGAGCCAGACTACAATAACAAGTTCACCACAGTCCCCCTGGGGCTCTGCTAAAACACTCCCTGTCTCCTGTGACCGTGTTAAGCCCTCTAGTTGCTGGATGCTTCTGAAGCACAACACTTCCTGTGTCCTGTGCTTGTGTTATTTGTAACAGTTGCTGGATGCTTTGGAAGCAACAGCACTGCTTCTGCATGTCACAATTATCTTTCCACCATCTCATTCAACCCCTTCAGCTGACCTATCCATCAAAGTCAATGGCTACCCACTCTCCCCAGTCCTACAAACTTGACTCTGATCTTACATAGTTACATAGTTACATAGTTACATAGTTTATAAGGCCGAAAAAAGACAAGCGTCCATCCAGTTCAGCCTATTTCTTGTGCACTGCAGCTATTCCGCAGCGTTGATCCAGGGGAAGGCAACAAAAAAACATGCGGTATAGGCCAATTTACATCATTGAGGAAAAATTCACTTCCCGACTCCAATCTGGCAGTCAGATTAAATCCCTGGATTAATTAACTAAGCATAAGATGTAATTTTATTGTTCTCAAGAAAGGTGTCCAGGCCTCTCTTGAACTCTTTAAGTGAGTTGGACATCACCACTTCCTCTCCCAGAGAGTTCCAGAGTCTCACGGCTCTGACCGTAAAGAATCCCCTTCTATGCTGGTGCAGGAACCTCCTTTCCTCCAGACACATAGTGTGCCCCCTCGTCTTTGTCACCATCCTTGGTATAAACAGGTCATGGGAGAGATCTCTGTACTGCCCCCTGATGTATTTATACATGTTTATGAGGTCTCCCCTAAGCCTTCTCTTTTCCAATGTAAATAGGCCTAATTTTGACAACCTCTCTGGGTATTCTAGTCCCTCCATTCCCTTTATTACCTTAGTCGCCCTCCTTTGTACCCTCTCTAGCTCCAATATGTCTTTCCTGAGCACCGGAGCCCAGAACTGTGCACAATATTCTAAGTGCGGCCTTACCAGCGCTTTATACAGAGGAAGAACAATATTCTCATCATATGGCCCTATTCCTCTTCTGATGCATGCCATGACTCTATTTGCCTTCGCAGCTGCTGCCTGACACTGGGCACTCCAATTTAATTTGCTGTTAACCAAGACTCCATGTCAGATTTCCCCAACGGTTTCCCATTTAATATGTATGGGTGACTGCTGTTTTTCTTTCCCATGTGCATGACCTTACATTTATCGGCATTGAACCCCATTTGCCATTTTTTGGCCCAACTCCCCAATTTATCTAAATCCTCCTGTAGCTGTGCCCTGTCCTCAACTACTTTACAAAGTTTAGTATCATCTGCAAATATTGCTATTTTACTATGCAACCCTTCCACTAGATCATTAATAAATATATTAAATAATATAGGGCCCAAGACAGACCCTTGAGGCACCCCGCTAGTAACCCTGACACACCCTGAGCTTACTCCATTGATAACCACCCTCTGCTTTCTATCACTCAGCCAGCTATTTACCCACTTGCACACATTATCCCCCAGACCAAGCATTCTCATTTTATATACCAACCTTTTGTGTGGCACGGTATCAAACGCTTTGGAGAAGTCAAGGTATACAACATCCACTGACTCTCCCCGGTCCAGCTGTGAGCTCACCTCCTCGTAGAAGGCGATCAGGTTTGTTTGGCAGGAGCGATCCCTCATGAATCCATGTTGATATGGAGTTAGACAGTTATTATCATTAAGATATTCTACAATAGCATCTCTAAGAAATCCTTCAAACAATTTACCCACAGACGTTAAGCTGACTGGTCTATAGTTCCCAGGGTCACTTTTAGACCCCTTTTTGAATATTGGTACCACATTTGCTTGGCGCCAGTCTAGTGGGACAGTCCCTGTCCATAAAGAGTGCTTGAATATAAGATACAGCGGTCTGTCTATCACATTACTTAATTCTTTTAGTACCCGGGGGTGTATGCCATCTGGGCCTGGTGACTTGTCTATTTTGATATTATTTAGGCGTTTCTGAACTTCCCCCTGGGTTAGGTGGGTGATATTTAGCGGAGGATTTACTTTATCACTCTGCATTTCCTCCGATAAATTGTTTTCTTTTGTGAAAACAGTGGAGAAGAAGCTATTGAGTAGGTTTGCTTTACCCTCATCGCCCTCTATGATTTTACCCAGGTTATTTTTCAATGGGCCAACGCCATCAGTTTTAATCCTTTTACTGTTTATATAGTTAAAGAACAGTTTGGGATTCGTTTTACTTTCCTTGGCAATTAGTCTCTCTGTCTCCTCTTTTGCTATTCTTATTTGTTTCTTACAGATTTTGTTTTTTTCCCTATAAGATATTAGCGCTTCCTCGCTGCCTTCTTGTTTAAGTTTACCGAAAGCCCTTTTTTTGTTTTTCATTGCCCTCTTGACTTCCTTATTTAGCCACATTGGCTTCCTCCTATTCCTAGCCCTTTTATTCCCATAAGGTATGTACCTTCTACAGTGACTATGTAGAACTGTTTTGAAAATGTCCCATTTTCTATCCGTGCTCCTATTACTAAAGATACTATCCCAGTCTATAAGGTGAAGGGCATCTCTTAGCTGATCAAACTTTGCCCTCCTGAAGTTCAGTGTTTTTGTGACTCCCTTGCTGGGCACCTACTGAAGCACATGTGGAATTGTATAATGTTGTGGTCACTATTTCCCAGGTGCCCCCCGACCTGCACCTCAGTTATTCTGTCTGGCCTGTTAGTTAATATTAAGTCTAAAAGGGCCGTCCCTCTAGTTGGTTCCTGCACAAGTTGTGACAAATAATTGTCTTTGATAATTGACAGAAACCTGTTTCCTTTCTGAGATCTACAGCTTTCGGTTTCCCAGTCTATATCGGGGTAGTTGAAGTCCCCCATAATAAGCACCTCATTATTTTTTGCTACTTCGTCTATTTGTCTCATTAATAGACTTTCCGTGGCTTCTGCTATATTTGGTGGTTTATAACAGACTCCTATGATAATTTTATTATTGTTTTTTGCCCCATGTATCTCCACCCATAAGGACTCGACCTCCTCATTTCCCTCCCATACATCCTCCCGTATTGTAGGCTTTAGACACGTCTTTACATATAGACAGACTCCACCCCCTTTCCGACTTCTTCGATCCCTTCTAAACAGACTGTAACCCTGTAAGTTAACTGCCCAGTCATAGCTTTCATCTAACCATGTCTCGGTTATTCCCACTATGTCATAGTTACCTGTAGATATTTCTGCTTCCAGTTCATCCATCTTGTTTGTCAGGCTCCTGGCATTTGCTAGCACGCAGTTTACACGATTTTGTTTTGTTCCAATCTTCTCCCTGTGGATTGTATTAGAAATTTTCTTACCTCCCTTCCAAGTATCTTGTCTTGGACCTTCTTTGTCGCACTTCATATCTTTCATTAGTATGTTCTCTGGTTGCATGATCGTGTCCGGCGTTTTTCTTCCCATCCCCTCTTCTTCTAGTTTAACCTGAGATCTAGTTTCAAACCTGAGATCCAAGCACTTTCCACTTCCTGCCGACTCCAACTCCAAAATATCTCTCTGATCTGCACATTTCTCAACCATGAATCTGCAAAAGCACTAGTGCACGCCCTCATTATCTCCCGCCTCGACTACTACAAGCTCCTGCTCTGTGGCCTCACTTCTAAAACTCTTGCACCCCTCCAATCTATCCTAAACTCTGCTGGCCGACTTATCCACCTGTCAATCCCTGTACTGGCTCCCTGTTACCCAAAGACTCCAGTTCAAAACCCTAACTTTGGCTTACAAAGCCATCCAAAATCTGTCTCTTCCATACATCTCTGACCTAGTCTCCCAGTGCTTACCTGCACACAACCTCCGTTCCTCACAGGATCTCCTTCTCTGCTCCCCTCTTATCTCCTCTTCCCACAATCGCATACAAGATTTCTCCTGTGCATCTCCGCTACTCTGGAACTCTCAACCCCAACATACATGAGACTCTCGCCTACCGTGAACACCTTCAAAAGGAACCTGAAGACTTACCTCTTCGGACAAGCGTACAACTTGCAGTAATCCTCGCTCCACCATATCGCTGCACGACCATCTCTACCCTCACCTTCTGTATCCTCACCCATTCCTAGTAGATTGTTTGTGAGCCTTCGCTTGCATGGTCCGCTCTCCTCTTGTACCAGTCGGTGACTCTTTTTTTTGTTCAAGATTATTGTACTTGTTGTTTGCTATGTATAGCCCTTTTCACATGTAAAGCGCCATGGAATAAATGGCGCTGTAATAATAAATAATAATAATTATACTATTTGTACTGTGGGTCAATTGATGCCACTTTTCCTGGTGTCTGCAGCTAATTTGAGCTGTTTTGGCAGCTTTTGGGTCCCTTTGAAGGTGTTGTGTATGCTTTTGGTTTTACCTTTCATTGAATGCAATGGGATTCGGATTTGCTCGGCGAACCGTTCAGCGAACATCGGGAAGTTCGCCAAGCAGAACCGAACTTTGAAAGTTTCCTCATCTCTAGTGTCCATCTGGTGTGTTTCCTGTAGTGCAAGGGGAGTAGGTCCCCATTATACTATTTCTGCTTTGGTGAAATTGATGTCACTTTGTTGGTGTCTGCCCCTATTTTTTCAAAACATGGAGACTCCAAGTTGGGTTTCCATCTGCTGGGTTTCCTGTAGTGGAAGAGGTGTCGGTCCCCATTATACTATTTTTACTCTGGTGAAATTGATGCCACTTTGGTGGTGTCTGCCTTTAATTTTTTTAAATCTGGAGACTCCTCTTTGGATCTCCTTCATGTGTGTTGCCTGTAGCGCTAGGGCTCTCAGATCGGAAGGCGTGCACTTACTTTCAGTCAACTACCTGTGTTACTATCCTTACATTTTTCTATCAATAGTAGTCTATGAAACTGATGTTTGTGCCACCTGAGTGTGGCTGACCAGAAAAGCAGGTTGAACTGTTGCATGTGGTATCAGGGCTCCCAGCACAGCAGGCCTACACCGATCCCTCACCCACCCCGTCTTAATTTGAAGTTAAATTCAAAGCTATAAATGCTGGCCCATACCCTGATACCTCATGCATGGCCCATGGCTGACTGCTGCTGTGCCATTATAAAATTTGTACTGTGGGTCAATTGATGCCACTTTTCCTGGTGTCTGCCCATAATTTGAGCTGTTTTGGCAGCTTTTCGGTCCCTTTGAACGTGTTGTGTATGCGTTTGGTTTTGCCTCCCATTGAATGCAATGGGATTCGGATATGTTCGTCGAACCGTTCGACGAACATCGGTAAGTTCGCCGAGCAGAACCAAACCAACCCTTGAAAGGTTCGCTCAATTATGATATTAATAAACATACCAACAAGCAGTTCTGTATATAAGAATAATCTAACCAGAAACACCATAGATGTTCAATATATATATTTGTGCATATAAGTTGTTAATAATATGCAAAGATGAAAAAAGAAAGTCTGTAGATACAGTCACTTTCTATAGAAAGGAGCAGATGATGATTCCGCTCTTCAGGCCTTTGGTTGCACTTGAGCTGTTTTTGGACATTCAGGTCTGGATCACACATGACGGAGAGGAGAAGAGCAGGAATGTGTGATCTATGCAGTTGGAGTTTTCCTGGATTCCTACAGCACTGCGATCAACCATACGGCCTTCTGTTTCACCATGGCTAGGTAGATGAAGGAGCAGCCGCTTCTTCTCTCTGTCCACAGCCAGGTAGTAGAAGAAGCAGCCGCTTCATTCTGTTGCTACATGGCCAAGTATGAGAAGGAGCAGCCGCTTCCATCTCTCTTTACTTGGCCAATTATAAGAAGGAGCAGCCGCTTTCTTCTGTCTGTCCATATCCGGTAGGTGAAGGAGCAGCCGCTACCTTCTTTTTTTCCTGTCTGGTAGGAGAAGGAGCAGCGGCTGCCTTCTGTCTGTCCATATCTGATAGTCGTCTCCTTACCACCACATTGTAGATGAGTCGTCCAGATGGTGACATAGCAAGTATGGCTGAAAGAAATCCTTCAATTTCAGCCTTTAATTACTTGCTATGTTGATCCAGAGGAAGGCGAAAAATAACCCTGAGGACTCGTTGTTGGATCATCCTCATATCAAGGGAAAAAAATTCCTTCCTGACCCCAAATATGGCGATCGGAATGAATCCCTGGATGTTTGGTGCTCAAATCTACGTTGATGTTATGTGGTGGAAGATCGGTAAGTTTGTCACAGTCCGGTAAATAAGAAAGTCCAGTGTAATTGTCTCATCTGATTAATGGAAAGCTTCATTCCTAGATGTTACTGGAATGGGGCTGATTTATATCAGCCTAATCCTCCTGTAAGGAGAGAAATATATTCAAAATAAAGAAAGTTAGGCGATTCTGCACTATCATAAAGTCTGAGTACAATGTTGCGAGTTGCACAATTAAGAAAGGGTTCGTGGACCACAGTAGTGCTCAGCTAAATACACCCCAGACTGGGGAAACAATTGCTGTCCAAAAATAGAGAAAAGCGTCACTCACCGTATAAAATTACTTTTTCATTAATGTGCTTTAAAACATATTGTCGGGTCTGTCTGACCAGCCACACCTGCTCCTTCTCTCTCTCCCTGCTGATATGTTTTAAAGGACATTAATAAAGAAGTAATTTGATATGGTGTGCGCCGCTATTCTCCATTTTAAGACGAGAAATATACACATCTGAGAATCGTCTCCTCACATATATAATGTATACCGGGGGGATATAATGATAAGGTGTATAGTGGATATGTGTGTTACTGAGCATTGATAACACTATGGATGTCCCTATGTGCTATACTTACATCATCGCCCCATCGGAATGGTGGGTCGGCTTCGCCGGACTCCACGTCGAACCAGTATATAGGGTAGAAGAATGGGCGCTCTCGGATGAAGGATGATATAGCATACCGGGCAGATGGAGATTTGCAAAGAAGCTGGAAAATGAGAGAGACCATTAATCATTATATTACGGATTATTACTGATACGTTATTACACAATGTCCATGGACTCTCCACATCATATCTTATAGCTTTCCTTATAGTCCTTCATCTTCCTTCTTTCTCTGATCCTACTTACGCCTTCTAGGATGTCAAGGGCATCGTTGGGCATCCAGTCTGGAATATCTGGGACGTCCTCCTGCAGAGACCGGTGGTATTCCTCCAGTGTGCCGCTGCCATAGAACGGTTGGCTCCCCACAATCATCATGTACAGGATGACACCAAATGAAAAGGAATCTGCCAGATGATTGAAGGCTTCTCCATCCATTATCTGTGGGAACATAATATAGGAGATGAGGTGAATATACCGGGGAGGGGATTTACACACAGAGGCTATGAGGACCAGTCTGTGATTAGATATGAGCAGGATACTCAGATTAATACTCAGTCCTACTATCGCCATCAATCACACTGGGATGTTTTTTACCTCAGGTGCGATGTAACCCTGAGTGCCAACTTGTTCTTCTAATAGGTCATCCTCACCCATATTCATGACTGATAAGCCAAAGTCAGAGATTTTTATATGTCCCATGTCATCGATGAGAATGTTCTGTGGCTTCAGGTCACTGAAGGGAGAAGGAGCAGATACTGATTGTGAGGATAATTCATGAAAATAACTTTATACAATAGATATGTAAGGAGACAACAGAGATTTATGAAGATGAACTGATTACCAATGTATCACGCCGTGTTCATGGAGGAACTGGAGTCCGCAAACCATTTCTGCCGCAAAGAGTCTGTGGAGTAGAAAGTAGAGGATGGATCAGTGGTTACATACACTCTAGGACTACAATGTACGGGCAGCAGATTATTAGGATTTGGCTGTTAGAAGTTTACCTTGATGTTTCCATATCAAATGAATTAGATGGAGCCAGGTGGTGAAACAGATCTCCTCCGGCCATATACTCCATGGCTAATATATATTCTAATGGTGTTTCCATAAACCCCCGCAGAGATGTTAGGAAGCGGCAGCCAGTGGCCATACAGAGGATGTCTAATTCTGTAGAGATTGTGTCCTCATCAATACGACTCTTGTCCATCATTTTAATAGCCAGCAGTTCTCCGCTGACCGGATCTGATGCCAAGAGGACCTGGAGAAAAATCAAAGGAGATCAGACCAAACTCCCATCTATTATAGGGATCTGTGTAATGGATCACTGGTTTATCCCAATCACCATTACATATGAACATCCTGTAATGAATATGTATATCCTCCTGTGTATCTGGTGCAGGATACATTGAGGAACACAGAGAAGGAGAAATTCACACTTACCTTTCCAAAGCCTCCCACTCCAAGATCTTTGTGGAATTCAAGGCTGCACAGGTCAACAGGATTTTCCATTTTAACCAGTTCTCTCTGGGGTAAAAGAAGGGATCTGGCATCAGCATGTCTGCTATGTCAGAGGGCATCATAAGGCTTCCACCTGCTGAGATGATACAAGATTTGTTAGTCTCTTTGAGAAGACATAATGGAAATGTTTGTCATGTTGTGTGGTAAGTGTATGGAGCGGGCTCAGTCGCTGAGCCTGCATTTTACCAGGCTGATACCGGCTGTATTACATAGCTGCCACGTGCCAATAAATACAGCGACTGGAGCACACTCTGATTACTGCGGTTTAACCGTTTCAATGCTGACAGTGGTATTTAAATGAAGTGATTGCCAATTTGCTACCAGCACCCATTAGCCCCCACCAGGTCACAATTGCAAGAGGTTAATTAACTGTAATGACTATCTGGACCTACTGAAAACCCATATCTTTCACTTTTGTCCTCCTGTTTAGACCAGCCTGGTTTAATTTCTTATGATAACATATAATATAGCCATATACAGCGATACAGTTCCATTACAGCACATACAGGTGCTTCTCACTAAATTAGAATATCATCAAAAAGTTAATTTATTTCAGTTCTTCAATACAAAAATAATACCTGGTTTAAAAACAACACTATCACTGTGCTTGATTGGCCAGCAAACTTGCCTGACCTTAACCCCATAGAGAATCTATAGGGTATTGTCAAGAGGAAGATAAGAGACACCAGACCCAACAATGCAGACGAGCTGAAGGCTGCTATCAAAGCCACCTGGGCTTCCATAACACCACAGCAGTGCCACAGGCTGATCGCCTCCATGCCACGCGGCATTGATGCAGTAATTGATGCAAAAGGCGCCCCGACCAAGTATTGAGTTCATTTACTGAACATACATTTCAGATTTTAAAATCATTTTTCAAACTGGTGTTATAAAGTATTCTAATTTACTGAGATAATGACTTTTGTGTTTTCATTGGCTGTAAGCCATAATCATCAACATTAACAGAAATAAACACTTGAAATAGATCACTCTGTTTGTAATGACTCTATATAATATATGAGTTTCACTTTTTGTATTGAAGAACTAAAAATAAATTTACTTTTTGATGATATTCTAATTTAGTGAGAAGCACTTGTAGTACAAGCGATCAAAAAATTGCAGGTTCAAGTCTTCTAAGGAGACTAAAAAATTAAATAAATTAAAAAAAATTAATAAACCCAAAAAATTATTTAAAAATATAATTTGAATGAAACAACTTTCCTAATGAATAATAATAATAATAAAAAATGAAAAATAAGCATAACTGGGATCACGGCATTAGTATAAGTCTGTTATACAAAAATATAAAAATAATTTTCCCAAACAGTAAATACTAAAATGAGAAAAAAAAATATCTAACAATAGCAATAAAAAGATATCGTAATGTCCTGTCTACCCAAGAAAGGATCATTAAAAGCTACAGCTTCATACACAATAAAGAAGCCTTTACACTGCGCCATTGAGGTATCACAATCACAAAGTTACAATGTCTCAGAATATGGAGACACAAATCAATGTTTTTTATTACATTTTTAATTTTCTTCCACCACTTATGTCAAAAGGAAACCCATGCATGTTCAGCATTACCACACTTGTCACTGACATGGAGAATTACTTTATGAGGTCATTTTTACCACACAATGAACACAATAGAAAAGAACAATGTCGGAATCCCTCCCCCCGTCCCACAATTTTACCACTCTTTGATTTTTTCCCCTCTTTTCTAAATAATTGAAAGACAAAATAAATAGTGTTCTTCAAAACTGCAGCTCGGTCCACTAAAAAAGCAAGCTCACATGCAAATAAAAGAAAAGTTATGGCTTTTCGAAGAAGGAAGAAAAAAAGCGAAAGTTTTTCCAGTCAAAGGGGGGTTAATAGATATAGCTCCAGCGCATATATTATAATTTTAAACAAAACTATGTAAATGAGCAGGAAATGTCTAATATTTGGTCCTTCATTTATCAAAACTCTCTAATAGCAAAACTGACCCTGTTGCCCATAGCAACGATTCACAGCACAGATTCTATTTCTCAACATTCTATAGAACACTGAAAGGTGACTGGTTGCTATGGGCAACAAGGACAGTTCTTCCATTAGTCAGCATTTATAATTGAGGCCTGTACATAATATTAGGAGTATAATCCCCCTCACCCCCAGTCTTATTATACTGAGTAAGTTTATTTCTTACCTGGTTCATCTTTATCCATTGATCTGTCTGGTGAAGAAACACTCAGATGGAACAGAAAATCCGGGATGGAGATGGTTTTGGTTGATGAGTGGGATCTCCATAGGGCACCATTCCCATTAATGATGGGTGTAGCATATCTCAGATGTCTCCTGCATTGGACAACCCAGTCTCTGCTGTTCCTCATTCTTTTCTGGGCTGCAGCTCTTTGCAGGTTCAGGGTGTCTTGGCTTTCAGCCTTGGATGAGACCTGTCTTGGAGTTTCTTGGAGAACTTCCTCCAGCTCTATCTCTGCGCTGATGTTTCTCTGCTTATTGAGGATGGCTTCTTTATTCCTCCTCCTTATTTCAGGGACCAGATCTCCGATTTTTTTCAAGGAGATAATAAAGGCCCTCTGAAGCTCAGCGGAGGCAGCAGAGTCAGACGCCATGAGGTTCTCCATGTTCCTTCTCTGTGTAAGGATCTCTTGTCTTTTGGACTTTCTCATTTTCTCTAAATGTTGTCGTTTGGACGCCATTTCTGAGGCGTCAGGGTCCATGTCCGGTAGATTAATGTCTTTTCGCCCTAAAGCGAACAACAATACCTGCTCTTCATTTATTCCTCTCCTTTCTCTCAGAACCCGATCTCTTTGGGCTCGTCTTCTCTCCATTTTAGAATAAATTTTTGCTTCGTTCGTCACGAAAAACAAAAGGTACTCCCTCACCCTTGTAAGTCTGTGAGGCAGTGATTTCCCTTGGGCTGTAACACTGGGATATAGAATGTGATGATGTCATCACATCACTGTGACTTACTGTAGATTTTACCCTGATGTCATAATGAGAGAGTGATAGGTAGATAGACAGACAGACAGGTGTGAGCCTCTCAAGTATTAACAAAGTGAACATAGTGAACCTTATATAGTATAACAATTACAAATAGTGTTAACAGTAATTATACAAATAGGAGCATATCATATAATGGAGATACGATATACAAGGAGTGAATGGCAATTCAAGTATATACAATCAAGTTAAAGTTCATTATAGTGCCTGTGCTGTGAAGATAACATACAAAATACATGAAAAGAGTCATTATTATTATTTAAGAACAGCTTTATATGATTGATCACTTGATGACTCACCCCATACAATTTGTGAAAAAAGCGCCAACATCGGCGTCCTGCTGGGTACAATGCGCATGTCAAAACAGAAAGGTAGTGGAAAACAAACACTTTGCGCATGCGCGAGCATGCTATGAAGCTTCCCAGCGTTTTCTTCGTAAGGGAAACATCTTAGAATCATCAGCGCATGCGCAAAACAGCGGTATAGCGCTATTAAATCACTGTCAAAGATGCAGGGAAAGTAGCCTAATTGCATACAGCAATCCTTCAAACTTCACCAGCTTTTTTTTCACCAGGTTTTATTTTATTTTTGCCTGTACATTTATTCTATATGCATTCTAATAAAGGACAATTCTTATTTTCTTCCAATCCTCATATATAATGCTTAACCCCTTTACAACCTAAGGTGGTTTACACATTAATGACCGGGCCAATTTTTACAAATCTGACCACTGTCACTTTATGAGGTAATTACTCTGGAACGCTTCAATGGATCCCCCTGATTCTGAGATTCTTTTTTCTTGACATATTGTACTTCATGATTGTGGTAAAACTTCTTCGATAACACTTGCGTTTATTTGTGAAAAAAAAGGAAATCTGCAAAAATTTTGAAACTTTAGCAATTTTCAAAATTTGAATTTTTATGCCCTTAAATCAGAGAGATGTCACACAAAATAGTTAATAAATAACATTTCCACATGTCTACTTTTTTTTTATTAGAGAGCTATAAGGGTTAAAATTTGACCAGCGATTTCTAATTTTTCCAACAAAATTTACAAAACCATTTTTTTAGGGACCGCATCACATTTTAAGTGACTTTAAAAGGCCTTTATGACAGAAAATACCCAAAAGTGACACCATTCTAAAAACTGCACCCCTCAAGGTACTCAAACCACATTCAAGAAGTTTATTAACCCTTCAGGTGCTTCACAGGTATATAGAGGATCTGCCCGCTCTCCTGTGTGGTGTAGTATATAGAGGATCTGTCAGCTCTCCTGTGTGGTGTAGTATATAGAGGATGTGTCAGCTCTCCTGTGTGGTGTAGTATATAGAGTATCTGTCAGCTCTCCTGTGTGGGGTAGTATATAGAGGATCTGTCAGCTCTCCTGTGTGGTGTAGTATATAGTGGATCTGTCAGCTCTCCTGTGTGGTGTAGTATATAGTGGATCTGTCAGCTCTCCTGTGTGGTGTAGTATATAGAGGCTCTGTCAGCTCTCCTGTGTGGTGTAGTATATAGAGGATCTGTCAGCTCTCCTGTGTGGTGTAGTATATAGTGGATCTGTCAGCTCTCCTGTGTGGTGTAGTATATAGTGGATCTGTCAGCTCTCCTGTGTGGTGTAGTTTATAGAGTATCTGTCAGCTCTCCTGTGTGGTGTAGTATATAGAGGATCTGTCAGCTCTCCTGTATGGTGTAGTATATAGAGGATCTGTCAGCTCTCCTGTGTGGTGTAGTATATAGAGGATGTGTCAGCTCTCCTGTGTAGTGTAGTATATAGAGGATCTGTCAGCTCTCCTGTGTGGTGTAGTATATAGATGATCTGTCAGCTCTCCTGTGTGGTGTAGTATATAGAGGATCTGTCAGCTCTCCTGTGTGGTGTAGTATATAGTGGATCTGTCAGCTCTCCTGTGTGGTGTAGTATATAGAGGATCTGTCAGCTCTCCTGTGGGGTGTAGTATACAGATGATCTGTCAGCTCTCCTGTGTGGTGTAGTATATAGAGGATCTGTCAGCTCTCCTGTGTGGTGTAGTATATAGAGGATCTGTCAGCTCTCCTGTGTGGTGTAGTATATAGAGGATCTGTCAGCTCTTCTGTGTGGTGTAGTATATAGAGGATCTGTCAGCTGTCCTGTGTGGTGTAGTATATAGTGGCTCTGTCGGCTCTCCTGTGTGGTGTAATATATAGAGGATCTGCCAGTTCTCTTATGTGGTGTAGTGTATAGAGGATCTGTCAGCTCTCCTGTGTGGTGTAATATATAGAGGATCTGTCAGCTCTCCTGTGTGGTGTAGTATATAGAGGATCTGTCAGCTCTACTGTGTGGTGTAATATATAGAGGATCTGTCAGCTCTCCTGTGTGGTGTAGTTTATAGAGTATCTGTCAGCTATCCTGTGTGGTGTAGTATATAGAGGATCTGTCAGCTCTCCTGTGTGGTGAAGTATATAGATTATCTGTCGGCTCTCCTGTGAGGTGTAGTATATAGAGGATCTGTCAGCTCTCCTGTGTGGTGTAGTAAATAGTGGATCTGTCAGCTCTCCTGTGTGGTGTAGTATATAGAGGATCTGACGGCTCTCCTGTGTGGTGTAGTATATAGAGGATCTGTCAGCTCTCCTGTGTGGTGAAGTATATAGAGGATCTGTCAGCTCTCCTGTGTGGTGTAGTATATAGTGGATCTGTGAGCTCTCCTGTGTGGTATAGTATATAGAGGATCTGTCAGCTCTCCTGTGTGGTGTAGTATATAGAGGATCTGTCAGCTCTCCTGTGTGGTGTAGTATATAGAGGATCTGTCGGCTCTCTTGTATGGTGTAGTATATAGAGTATCTGTCGGCTCTCCTGTGTGGTGTAGTATATAGAGGATCTGTCAGCTCTCCTGTGTGGTGTAGTATATAGTGGATCTGTCAGTTCTCCTGTATTGTGTAGTATATAGAGGATCTGTCGGCTCTCCTGTGTGGTGTAGTATATAGAGGATCTGTCGGCTCTCCTGTGAGGTGTAGTATATAGAGGATCTGTCGGCTCTCCTGTGTGGTGTAGTAAATAGTGGATCTGTCAGCTCTCCTGTGTGGTGTAGTATATAGAGGATCCGACGGCTCTCCTGTGTGGTGTAGTATATATAGGATCTGTCAACTCTCCTGTGTGGTGAAGTATATAGAGGATCTGTCAGCTCTCCTGTGTGGTGTAGTATATAGAGGATCTGTCAGCTCTCCTGTGTGGTATAGTATATAGAGGATCTGTCAGCTCTCCTGTGTGGTGTAGTATATAGAGGATCTGTCAGCTCTCCTGCGTGGTGTAGTATATAGAGGATCTGTCGGCTCTCCTGTGTGGTGTAGTATATAGAGGATCTGTCATCTCTCTTGTATGGTGTAGTATATAGAGCATCTGTCGGCTCTCCTGTGTGATGTAATATATAGATGATCTATCAGCTCTCCTGTGTGGTGTAGTATATGGAGGATCTGTAAGCTCTCCTGTGTGGTGTAGTATATAGAGGATCTGTCAGCTCTCCTGTGTGGTGTAGTATATAGAGGATCTGTCAGCTCTCCTGTGTGGTGTAGTATATAGAGGATCTGTCGGCTCTCCTGTGTGGTGTAGTATATAGAGGATGTGTCAGCTCTCCTGTGTGGTGTAGTATATAGAGGATCTGTCAGCTCTCCTGTGTGGTGTAGTATATAGAGGATCTGTCAGCTCTCCTGGGTGGTGTAGTATATAGAGTATCTGTTAGCTCTCCTGTGTGGTGTAGTATATAGAGGATCTGTCAGCTCTCCTGTGTGGTGTAGTGTATAGAGGATCTGTCGGCTCTCCTGTGTGGTGTAGCATATAGAGGATCTGTCAGCTCTCCTGTGTGGTGTAGTATATAGTGGATCTGTCAGCTCTCCCGTGTGGTGTAGTTTATAGAGTATCTGTCAGCTCTCCTGTGTGGTGTAGTATATAGAGGATCTGTCAGCTCTCCTGTATGGTGTAGTATATAGAGGAACTGTCAGCTCTCCTGTGTGGTGTAGTATATATTGGATCTGTCAGCTCTCCTGTGTGGTGTAGTATATAGAGGATCTGTCAGCTCTACTGTGTGGTGTAGTATATAGAGGATGTGTCAGCTCTCCTGTGTAGTGTAGTATATAGAGGATCTGTCAGCTCTCCTGTGTGGTGTAGTATATAGATGATCTGTCAGCTCTCCTGTGTGGTGTAGTATATAGAGGATCTGTCAGCTCTCCTGTGTGGTGTAGTATATAGTGGATCTCTCAGCTCTCCTGTGTGGTGTAGTATATAGAGGATCTGTCAGCTCTCCTGTGGGGTGTAGTATACAGATGATCTGTCAGCTCTCCTGTGTGGTGTAGTATATAGAGGATCTGTCAGCTCTCCTGTGTGGTGTAGTATATAGAGGATCTGTCAGCTCTCCTGTGTGGTGTAGTGTATAGAGGATCTGTCAGCTCTCCTGTGTGGTGTAGTATAGAGAGGATCTGTCAGCTCTCCTGTGTGGTGTAGTATATAGAGGATCTGTCCTGTGTGGTGTAATATATAGAGGATCTGTCAGCTCTCCTGTATGGTGTAGTATATACAGGATCTGTCGGCTCTCCTGTGTGGTGTAGTATATTGAGGATCTGTCAGCTCTCCTGTGTGGTGTAGTATATAGAGGATCTGTCAGCTCTCCTGTGTGGTGTAGTATATAGAGGATCTGTCCTGTGTGGTGTAATATATAGAGTATCTGTCAGCTCTCCTGTGTGGTGTAGTATATAGAGGATCTGTCGGCTCTCCTGTGTGGTGTAGTATATAGAGTATCTGTCAGCTCTCCTGTGTGGTGTAGTATATAGAGGATCTGTCAGCTCTCCTGTGTAATGTAGTATATAGAGGATGTGTCAGCTCTCCTGTGTGGTGTAGTATATAGAGGATCTGTCAGCTCTCCTGTGTGGTGTAGTATATAGAGGATCTGTCAGCTCTCCTGTGTGGTGTAGTATATAGAGTATCTGTCAGCTCTCCTGTGTGGTGTAATATATAGAGGATCTGTCAGCTCTCCTGTGTGGTGTAGTATATAGAGGATCTGACAGTTCTCCTTTGTGGTGTAGTATATAGTGGATCTGTCAGCTCTCCTTTGTGGTGTAGTATATAGAGGATCTGTCAGCTCTCCTGTGTGGTGTAGTATATAGAGTATCTGTTGGCTCTCCTGTGTGATGTAATATATAGATGATCTATTAGCTTTCCTGTGTGGTGTAGTGTATAGAGGATCTGTCAGCTCTCCTGTGTGGTGTAGTATATAGAGGATCTGTCAGCTCTCCTGTGTGGTGTAGCATATAGAGGATCTGTCAGCTGTCCTGTGTGGTGTAGTATATAGTGGCTCTGTCGGCTCTCCTGTGTGGTGTAACATATAGAGGATCTGCCAGCTCTCTTATCTGGTGTAGTGTATAGAGGATCTGTCAGCTCTCCTGTGTGGTGTAATATATAGAGGATCTGTCAGCTCTCCTGTGTGGTGTAGTATATAGAGGATCTGTCAGCTCTACTGTGTGGTGTAATATATAGAGGATCTGTCAGCTCTCCTGTGTGGTGTAGTTTATAGAGTATCTGTCAGCTCTCCTGTGTGGTGTAGTATAGAGAGGATCTGTCAGCTCTCCTGTGTGGTGAAGTATATAGATTATCTGTCGGCTCTCCTGTGAGGTGTAGTATATAGAGGATCTGTCAGCTCTCCTGTGTGGTGTAGTAAATAGTGGATCTGTCAGCTCTCCTGTGTGGTGTAGTATATAGAGGATCTGACGGCTCTCCTGTGTGGTGTAGTATATAGAGAATCTGTCAGCTCTCCTGTGTGGTGAAGTATATAGAGGATCTGTCAGCTCTCCTGTGTGGTGTAGTATATAGAGGATCTGACGGCTCTCCTGTGTGGTGTAGTATATAGAGAATCTGTCAGCTCTCCTGTGTGGTGAAGTATATAGAGGATCTGTCAGCTCTCCTGTGTGGTGTAGTATATAGTGGATCTGTCAGCTTTCCTGTGTGGTATAGTATATAGAGGATCTGTCAGCTCTCCTGTGTGGTGTAGTATATAGAGGATCTGACGGCTCTCCTGTGTGGTGTAGTATATAGAGAATCTGTCAGCTCTCCTGTGTGGTGAAGTATATAGAGGATCTGTCAGCTCTCCTGTGTGGTGTAGTATATAGAGGATCTGACGGCTCTCCTGTGTGGTGTAGTATATAGAGAATCTGTCAGCTCTCCTGTGTGGTGAAGTATATAGAGGATCTGTCAGCTCTCCTGTGTGGTGTAGTATATAGTGGATCTGTCAGCTTTCCTGTGTGGTATAGTATATAGAGGATCTGTCAGCTCTCCTGTGTGGTGTAGTATATAGAGGATCTGTCAGCTCTCCTGTGTGGTGTAGTATATAGAGGATCTGTCGGCTCTCCTGTGTGGTGTAGTATATAGAGGATCTGTCATCTCTCTTGTATGGTGTAGTATATAGAGTATCTGTCGGCTCTCCTGTGTGGTGTAGTATATAGTGGATCTGTCAGCTCTCCTGTATTGTGTAGTATATAGAGGATCTGTCGGCTCTCCTGTGTGGTGTAGTATATAGAGGATCTGTCGGCTCTCCTGTGAGGTGTAGTATATAGAGGATCTGTCAGCTCTCCTGTGTGGTGTAGTAAATAGTGGATCTGTCAGCTCTCCTGTGTGGTGTAGTATATAGAGGATCTGACAGCTCTCCTGTGTGGTGTAGTATATAGAGGATCTGTCAGCTCTCCTGTGTGGTGAAGTATATAGTGGATCTGTCAGCTCTCCTGTGTGGTGTAGTATATAGAGGATCTGTCAGCTCTCCTGTGTGGTGTAGTATATAGTGGATCTGTCAGCTCTCCTGTGTGGTGTAGTATATAGTGGATCTGTCAGCTCTCCCGTGTGGTGTAGTTTATAGAGTATCTGTCAGCTCTCCTGTGTGGTGTAGTATATAGAGGATCTGTCAGCTCTCCTGTATGGTGTAGTATATAGAGGATCTGTCAGCTCTCCTGTGTGGTGTAGTATATATTGGATCTGTCAGCTCTCCTGTGTGGTGTAGTATATAGAGGATCTGTCAGCTCTCCTGTGTGGTGTAGTATATAGTGGATCTGTCAGCTCTCCTGTGTAGTGTAGTATATAGAGGATCTGTCAGCTCTCCTGTGTGGTGTAGTATATAGAGGATCTGTCAGCTCTCCTGTGTGGTGTAGTATATAGTGGATCTGTCAGCTCTCCTGTCTGGTGTAGTATATTGAGGATCTGTCAGCTCTACTGTGTGGTGTAGTATATAGAGGATCTGTCAGCTCTCCTGTGTGGTGTAGTATATAGAGGATGTGTCAGCTCTCCTGTGTGGTGTAGTATATAGAGGATGTGTCAGCTCTCCTGTGTGGTGTAGTATATAGAGGATCTGTCAGCTCTCCTGTGTGGTGCAGTATATAGAGGATGTGTCAGCTCTCCTGTGTGGTGTAGTATATAGAGGATCTGTCAGCTCTCCTGTGTGGTGTAGTATATAGAGGATCTGACAGTTCTCCTTTGTGGTGTAGTATATAGTGGATCTGTCAGCTCTCCTGTGTGGTGTAGTATATAGTGGATCTCTCAGCTCTCCTGTATTGTGTAGTATATAGAGGATGTGTCAGCTCTCCTGTGTGGTGTAGTATATAGAGGATCTGTCGGCTCTCCTGTGTGGTGTAGTATATAGAGGATCTGTCAGCTCTCCTGTATGGTGTAGTATATAGAGGATCTGTCATCTCTACTGTGTGGTGTAGTATATAGAGGATCTGTCATCTCTCCTGTGTGGTGTAGTATATAGAGGATCTGTCAGCTCTCCTGTGTGGTGTAGTATATAGAGGATCTGTCAGCTGTCCTGTGTGGTGTAGAATATAGTGGATCTGTCGGTTCTCCTGTGTGGTGTAATATATAGAGGATCTGCCAGCTCTCCTATGTGGTGTAGTGTGTAGAGGATCTGTCGGCTCTCCTGTGTGGTGTAGTATATAGAGGATCTGTCAGCTCTCCTGTGTGGTGTAGTATATAGAGGATCTGTCAGCTCTCCTGTGTGGTGTAGTATATACAGGATCTGTCGGCTCTCCTGTGTGGTGTAGTATATAGAGGTTCTGTCAGCTCTCCTGTGTGTTGTAGTATATAGTGGATCTGTCAGCTCTCCTGCGTGGTGTAGTATATAGAGGATCTGTCAGCTCTCCTGTGTGGTGTAGTATATAGTGGATCTGTCAGCTCTCCTGTGTGGTGTAATATATAGATGATCTGTCAGCTCTCCTGTGTGGTGTAGTATATAGAGTATCTGCCCGCTCTCCTGTGTGGTGTAGTATATAGAGGATCTGTCAGCTCTCCGTTGTGGTGTACTATATAGTGGATCTGTCAGCTCTCCTGTGTGGTGTAGTATATAGAGGATCTGTCAGCTCTCCTGTGTGGTGTAGTATATAGAGGATCTGTAAGCTCTCCTGTGTGGTGTATTATATAGAGGATCTGTCAGCTCTCCTGTGTGGTGTAGTATATAGAGGATCTGTCAGCTCTCCTGTGTGGTGTAGTATATACAGGATCTGTCGGCTCTCCTGTGTGGTGTAGTATATAGAGGTTCTGTCAGCTCTCCTGTGTGTTGTAGTATATAGTGGATCTGTCAGCTCTCCTGTGTGGTGTAGTATATAGAGGATCTGTCAGCTCTCCGTTGTGGTGTACTATATAGTGGATCTGTCAGCTCTCCTGTGTGGTGTAGTATATAGAGGATCTGTCAGCTCTCCTGTGTGGTGTAGTATATAGAGGATCTGTCAGCTCTCCTGTGTGGTGTAGTATATAGAGGATCTGTCAGCTCTCCTGTGTGGTGTATTATATAGAGGATCTGTCAGCTCTCCTGTGTGTTGTAGTATATAGAGGATCTGTCAGCTCTCCTGTGTGGTGTAGTATATAGAGGATCTGTCAGCTCTCCTCTGTGGTGTAATATATAGAGGATCTGTCAGCTCTCCTGTGTGGTGTAGTATATAGAGGATCTGACAGTTCTCCTTTGTGGTGTAGTATATAGAGAATCTGACATTTCTCCTTTGTGGTGTAGTATATAGTGGATCTGTCAGCTCTCCTGTGTGGTGTAGTATATAGAGGATCTGTCATCTCTACTGTGTGCTGTAGTATATAGAGTATCTGTTGGCTCTCCTGTGTGATGTAATATATAGATGATCTATTAGCTCTCCTGTGTGGTGTAGTATATAGAGTATCTGCCTGCTCTCCTGTGTGGTGTAGTATATTGAGGATCTGTCAGCTCTCCTGTGTGGTGTAGTATATAGTGGATCTGTCGGCTCTCCCGTGTAATGTAGTGTATAGAGGATCTGTCAGCTCTCCTGTGTGGTGTAGTATATAGAGGATCTGTCAGCTCTCCTGTGTGGTGTAGTATATAGAGGATCTGTCAGCTCTCCTGTGTGGTGTAGTATATACAGGATCTATCAGCTCTCCTGTGTGGTGTAGTATATACAGGATCTATCAGCTCTCCTGTGTGGTTTAGTGTATAGAGGATCTGTCAGCTCTCCTGTGTGGTGTAGTATATAGAGGATCTGTCAGCTCTCTTGTGTGGTGTAGTATATACAGGATCTATCAGCTCTCCTGTGTGGTGTAGTATTTAGAGGATCTGTCAGCTTTCCTGTGTGGTGTAGTATATAGAGGATCTGTCAGATCTCCTGTGCGGTGTAATATACAGAGGATCTGTCAGCTCTCCTGTGTGGTGTAGTATATAGAGGATCTGTCAGCTCTCCTGTGTGGTGTAGTATATAGAGGATCTGTCAGCTCTCCTGTGTGGTGTAGTATATAGTGTATCTGTCGACTCTCCTGTGTGGTGCAATATATAGAGGATCTGCCAGCTCTCCTATGTGGTGTAGTGTATAGAGGATCTGTCGGCTCTACTGTTTGGTGTAATATATAGATGATCTGTCAGCTCTCCTGTGTGGTGTAGTATATAGAGGATCTGTCAGCTCTCCTGTGTGGTGTAATATATAGAGGATCTGTCAGCTCTCCTGTGTGGTGTAGTATATAGAGGATCTGTCAGCTTTCCTGTGTGGTGTAGTATATAGAGGATCTGTCAGCTCTCCTATGTGGTGTAGTATATAGAGGATCTGTCAGCTCTCCCGTGTGGTGTAGTACATAGAGGATCTGTCAGCTCTCCTGTGTGATGTAGTATATAGAGGATCTGTCAGTTCTCCTGTGTGATGTAGTATATAGAGGATCTGTCAGCTCTCCTGTGTGGTGTAGTATATAGAGGTTCTGTCAGCTCTCCTGTGTGGTGTAGTGTATAGAGGATCTGTCAGCTCTCCTGTGTGGTGTAGTATATAGAGGATCTGTCAGCTCTCCTGTGTGGTGTAGTATATAGAGGATCTGTCACCTCTCCTGTCTGGTGTAGTATATAGAGGATCTGTCAGCTCTCCTGTGTGGTGTAGTATATAGAGGATCTGTCAGCTCTCCTGTGTGATGTAGTATATTGAGGATCTGTCAGCTCTCCTATGTGATGTAGCATATAGAGGATCTGTCAGCTTTCCTGTGTGGTGTAGTGTATAGAGGATCTGTCAGCTCTCCTGTGTGGTGTAGTATATAGAGGATCTGTCAGCTCTCCTGTGTGGTGTAGTATATAGAGGATCTGTCACCTCTCCTGTCTGGTGTAGTATATAGAGGATCTGTCAGCTCTCCTGTGTGGTGTAGTATATAGAGGATCTGTCAGCTCTCCTGTGTGGTGTAGTATATAGAGGATCTGTCAGCTCTCCTGTGTGATGTAGTATATAGAGGATCTGTCAGCTCTCCTATGTGATGTAGTATATAGTGGATCTGTCAGCTTTCCTGTGTGGTGTAGTATATAGTGGATCTCTCGGCTCTCCTGTGTGGTGTAGTATATGGATGATCTGTCAGCTCTCCTGTATGGTGTAGTATATAGTGGATCTGTCAGCTCTCCTGTGTGGTGTAGTATATAGAGGATCTCTCAGCTCTCCTGTGTGGTGTAGTATATAGTGGATCTCTCAGCTCTCCTGTGTGGTGTAGTATATAGAGGATCTGTCAGCTCTCCTGTGTGGTGTAGTATATAGTGGATCTGTCAGCTCTCCTGTGTTGTGTAGTATATAGAGGATCTGTCAGCTCTCCTGTGTGGTGTAGTATATAGTCGATCTGTCAGCTCTCCTGTGTTGTGTAGTATATAGAGGATCTGTCAGCTCTCCTGTATGGTGTAGTATGTAGAGGATCTCTCGTCTCTCCTGTGTGGTGTAGTATATAGTGGATCTGTCAGCTCTCCTGTGTTGTGTAGTATATAGTGGATCTGTCAGCTCTCCTGTGTTGTGTAGTATATAGAGGATCTGTCAGCTCTCCTGTGTGGTGCAGTATATAGTGGATCTGTCAGCTTTCCTGTGTGGTGTAGTATATAGAGGATCTGTCAGCTCTCCTGTGTGGTGTAGTATATAGAGGATCTGTCAGCTCTCCTGTGTGGTGTAGTACATAGAGGATCTGTCTGCTCTCCTGTGTGGTGTAGTATATAGACGATCTGTCGGCTCTCCTGTGTGGTGTAGTATATAGAGGATCTGTCAGCTCTCCTGTGTGGTGTAGTATATAGAGGATCTGTCAGCTCTCCTGTGTAGTGTAGTATATAGAGGATCTGTCAGCTCTCCTGTGTGGTGTAGTGTATAGAGGATGTGTCCTGTGTGGTGTAGTATATAGAGGATCTGTCCTGTGTGGTGTAGTATATAGAGGATCTGTCAGCTCTCCTGTGTGGTGTAGTATATAGAGGATCTGTCAGCTCTCCTGTGTGGTGTAGTATATAGAGGATCTGTCAGCTCTCCTGTGTGGTGTAGTATATAGAGGATCTGTCAGCTCTTCTGTGTGGTGTAGTATATAGAGGATCTGTCAGCTCTCCTGTGTGGTGTAGTGTATAGAGGATGTGTCCTGTGTGGTGTAGTATATAGAGGATCTGTCAGCTCTCCTGTGTGGTGTAGTATATAGAGGATCTGTCAGCTCTCCTGTGTGGTGTAGTACATAGAGGATCTGTCAGCTCTCCTGTGTGGTGTAGTATATAGTGGATCTGTCAGCTCTCCTGTATTGTGTAGTATATAGAGGATGTGTCAGCTCTCCTGTGTGGTGTAGTATATAGAGGATCTGTCGGCTCTCCTGTGTGGTATAGTATATAGAGGATGTGTCAGCTCTCCTGTGTGGTGTAGTATATAGTGGATCTGTCAGCTCTCCTGTGTGGTGTAGTATATAGAGGATCTGTCAGCTCTCCTGTGTGCTGTAGTATATAGTGGATCTGTCAGCTCTCCTGTATTGTGTAGTATATAGAGGATGTGTCAGCTCTCCTGTGTGGTGTAGTATATAGAGGATCTGTCGGATCTCCTGTGTGGTGTAGTATATAGAGGATCTGTCAGCTCTCCTGTGTGGTGTAGTATATAGAGGATCTGTCAGCTCTCCTGTATTGTGTAGTATATAGAGGATGTGTCAGCTCTCCTGTGTGGTGTAGTATATAGATGATCTGTCAGCTCTCCTGTGTGGTGTAGTATATAGAGGATGTGTCAGCTCTCCTGTATTGTGTAGTATATAGAGGATGTGTCAGCTCTCCTGTGTGGTGTAGTATATAGAGGATGTGTCAGCTCTCCTGTGTGGTGTAGTATATAGTGGATCTGTCAGCTCTCCTGTGTGGTGTAGTATATAGAGGATCTGTCAGCTCTCCTGTGTAGTGTAGTATATAGAGGATCTGTCAGCTCTCCTGTGTGGTGTAGTATATAGAGGATCTGTCAGCTCTCCTGTGTGGTGTAGTATATAGAGGATCTGTCGGTTCTCCTGTGTGGTGTAGTATATAGTGGATCTGTCAGCTCTCCTGTGTGGTGTAGTATATAGAGGATCTGTCAGCTCTCCTGTGTGGTGTAGTATATAGAGGATCTGTCGGCTCTCCTGTATGGTGTAGTATATAGAGTATCTGTCAGCTCTCCTGTGTGGTGTAGTATATAGAGGATCTGTCAGCTCTCCTGTGTGATGTAGTATATAGAGGATGTGTCAGCTCTCCTGTGTGGTGTAGTATATAGAGGATGTGTCAGCTCTCCTGTATTGTGTAGTATATAGAGGATGTGTCAGCTCTCCTGTATTGTGTAGTATATAGAGGATGTGTCAGCTCTCCTGTGTGGTGCAGTGTATAGAGGATCTGTCAGCTCTCCTGGGTGGTGTAGTATATAGAGGATCTGTCAGCTCTCCTGTGTGGTGTAGTATATAGAGGATCTGTCAGCTCTCCTGTGTGGTGTAGTATATAGAGGATCTGTCAGCTCTCCTGTGTGGTGTAGTATATAGAGGATGTGTCAGCTCTCCTGTATTGTGTAGTATATAGAGGATGTGTCAGCTCTCCTGTATTGTGTAGTATATAGAGGATGTGTCAGCTCTCCTGTGTGGTGCAGTGTATAGAGGATCTGTCAGCTCTCCTGGGTGGTGTAGTATATAGAGGATCTGTCAGCTCTCCTGTGTGGTGTAGTATATAGAGGATCTGTCAGTTCTCCTGTGTGGTGTAGTATATAGAGGATGTGTCAGCTCTCCTGTGTGGTGTAGTATATAGAGGATCTGTCGGCTCTCCTGTGTGGTGTAGTATATAGAGGATCTGTCAGCTCTCCTGTGTGGTGTAGTATATAGTGGATCTGTCAGCTCTCCTGTGTGGTGTAGTATATAGAGGATCTGTCGGCTCTCCTGTGTGGTGTAGTATATAGAGGATGTGTCGGCTCTCCTGTGTGGTGTAGTATATAGAGGATGTGTCAGCTCTCCTGTGTGGTGTAGTATATAGAGGATCTGTCAGCTCTCCTGTGTGGTGTAGTATATAGAGGATGTGTCAGCTCTCCTGTATGGTGTAGTATATAGAGGATGTGTCAGCTCTCCTGTATGGTGTAGTATATAGAGGATCTGTCCTGTGTGGTGTAGTATATAGAGGATCTGTCAGCTCTCCTGTGTGGTGTAGTATATAGAGGATCTGTCAGCTCTCCTGTATTGTGTAGTATATAGAGGATGTGTCAGCTCTCCTGTATGGTGTAGTATATAGAGGATCTGTCCTGTGTGGTGTAGTATATAGAGGATCTGTCAGCTCTCCTGTGTGGTGTAGTATATAGAGGATCTGTCAGCTCTCCTGTATTGTGTAGTATATAGAGGATGTGTCAGCTCTCCTGTGTGGTGTAGTATATAGAGGATCTGTCACCTCTCCTGTATTGTGTAGTATATAGAGGATGTGTCAGCTCTCCTGTGTGGTGTAGTATATAGAGGATCTGTCCTGTGTGGTGTAGTATATAGAGGATCTGTCAGCTCTCCTGTGTGGTGTAGTATATAGAGGATCTGTCAGCTCTCTTGTGTGGTGTAGTATATACAGGATCTATCAGCTCTCCTGTGTGGTGTAGTATTTAGAGGATCTGTCAGCTTTCCTGTGTGGTGTAGTATATAGAGGATCTGTCAACTCTGCTGTGTGGTGTAGTATATAGAGGATCTGTCAGATCTCCTGTGCGGTGTAATATACAGAGGATCTGTCAGCTCTCCTGTGTGGTGTAGTATATAGAGGATCTGTCAGCTCTCCTGTGTGGTGTAGTATATAGAGGATCTGTCAGCTCTCCTGTGTGGTGTAGTATATAGTGTATCTGTCGACTCTCCTGTGTGGTGCAATATATAGAGGATCTGCCAGCTCTCCTATGTGGTGTAGTGTATAGAGGATCTGTCGGCTCTACTGTTTGGTGTAATATATAGATGATCTGTCAGCTCTCCTGTGTGGTGTAGTATATAGAGGATCTGTCAGCTCTCCTGTGTGGTGTAATATATAGAGGATCTGTCAGCTCTCCTGTGTGGTGTAGTATATAGAGGATCTGTCAGCTTTCCTGTGTGGTGTAGTATATAGAGGATCTGTCAGCTCTCCTATGTGGTGTAGTATATAGAGGATCTGTCAGCTCTCCCGTGTGGTGTAGTACATAGAGGATCTGTCAGCTCTCCTGTGTGATGTAGTATATAGAGGATCTGTCAGTTCTCCTGTGTGATGTAGTATATAGAGGATCTGTCAGCTCTCCTGTGTGGTGTAGTATATAGAGGTTCTGTCAGCTCTCCTGTGTGGTGTAGTGTATAGAGGATCTGTCAGCTCTCCTGTGTGGTGTAGTATATAGAGGATCTGTCAGCTCTCCTGTGTGGTGTAGTATATAGAGGATCTGTCACCTCTCCTGTCTGGTGTAGTATATAGAGGATCTGTCAGCTCTCCTGTGTGGTGTAGTATATAGAGGATCTGTCAGCTCTCCTGTGTGATGTAGTATATTGAGGATCTGTCAGCTCTCCTATGTGATGTAGCATATAGAGGATCTGTCAGCTTTCCTGTGTGGTGTAGTGTATAGAGGATCTGTCAGCTCTCCTGTGTGGTGTAGTATATAGAGGATCTGTCAGCTCTCCTGTGTGGTGTAGTATATAGAGGATCTGTCACCTCTCCTGTCTGGTGTAGTATATAGAGGATCTGTCAGCTCTCCTGTGTGGTGTAGTATATAGAGGATCTGTCAGCTCTCCTGTGTGGTGTAGTATATAGAGGATCTGTCAGCTCTCCTGTGTGATGTAGTATATAGAGGATCTGTCAGCTCTCCTATGTGATGTAGTATATAGTGGATCTGTCAGCTTTCCTGTGTGGTGTAGTATATAGTGGATCTCTCGGCTCTCCTGTGTGGTGTAGTATATGGATGATCTGTCAGCTCTCCTGTATGGTGTAGTATATAGTGGATCTGTCAGCTCTCCTGTGTGATGTAGTATATTGAGGATCTCTCAGCTCTCCTGTGTGGTGTAGTATATAGTGGATCTCTCAGCTCTCCTGTGTGGTGTAGTATATAGAGGATCTGTCAGCTCTCCTGTGTGGTGTAGTATATAGTGGATCTGTCAGCTCTCCTGTGTTGTGTAGTATATAGAGGATCTGTCAGCTCTCCTGTGTGGTGTAGTATATAGTCGATCTGTCAGCTCTCCTGTGTTGTGTAGTATATAGAGGATCTGTCAGCTCTCCTGTATGGTGTAGTATGTAGAGGATCTCTCGTCTCTCCTGTGTGGTGTAGTATATAGTGGATCTGTCAGCTCTCCTGTGTTGTGTAGTATATAGTGGATCTGTCAGCTCTCCTGTGTTGTGTAGTATATAGAGGATCTGTCAGCTCTCCTGTGTGGTGCAGTATATAGTGGATCTGTCAGCTTTCCTGTGTGGTGTAGTATATAGAGGATCTGTCAGCTCTCCTGTGTGGTGTAGTATATAGAGGATCTGTCAGCTCTCCTGTGTGGTGTAGTACATAGAGGATCTGTCTGCTCTCCTGTGTGGTGTAGTATATAGACGATCTGTCGGCTCTCCTGTGTGGTGTAGTATATAGAGGATCTGTCAGCTCTCCTGTGTGGTGTAGTATATAGAGGATCTGTCAGCTCTCCTGTGTAGTGTAGTATATAGAGGATCTGTCAGCTCTCCTGTGTGGTGTAGTGTATAGAGGATGTGTCCTGTGTGGTGTAGTATATAGAGGATCTGTCCTGTGTGGTGTAGTATATAGAGGATCTGTCAGCTCTCCTGTGTGGTGTAGTATATAGAGGATCTGTCAGCTCTCCTGTGTGGTGTAGTATATAGAGGATCTGTCAGCTCTCCTGTGTGGTGTAGTATATAGAGGATCTGTCAGCTCTTCTGTGTGGTGTAGTATATAGAGGATCTGTCAGCTCTCCTGTGTGGTGTAGTGTATAGAGGATGTGTCCTGTGTGGTGTAGTATATAGAGGATCTGTCAGCTCTCCTGTGTGGTGTAGTATATAGAGGATCTGTCAGCTCTCCTGTGTGGTGTAGTACATAGAGGATCTGTCAGCTCTCCTGTGTGGTGTAGTATATAGTGGATCTGTCAGCTCTCCTGTATTGTGTAGTATATAGAGGATGTGTCAGCTCTCCTGTGTGGTGTAGTATATAGAGGATCTGTCGGCTCTCCTGTGTGGTATAGTATATAGAGGATGTGTCAGCTCTCCTGTGTGGTGTAGTATATAGTGGATCTGTTAGCTCTCCTGTGTGGTGTAGTATATAGAGGATCTGTCAGCTCTCCTGTGTGCTGTAGTATATAGTGGATCTGTCAGCTCTCCTGTATTGTGTAGTATATAGAGGATGTGTCAGCTCTCCTGTGTGGTGTAGTATATAGAGGATCTGTCGGATCTCCTGTGTGGTGTAGTATATAGAGGATCTGTCAGCTCTCCTGTGTGGTGTAGTATATAGAGGATCTGTCAGCTCTCCTGTATTGTGTAGTATATAGAGGATGTGTCAGCTCTCCTGTGTGGTGTAGTATATAGATGATCTGTCAGCTCTCCTGTGTGGTGTAGTATATAGAGGATGTGTCAGCTCTCCTGTATTGTGTAGTATATAGAGGATGTGTCAGCTCTCCTGTGTGGTGTAGTATATAGAGGATGTGTCAGCTCTCCTGTGTGGTGTAGTATATAGTGGATCTGTCAGCTCTCCTGTGTGGTGTAGTATATAGAGGATCTGTCAGCTCTCCTGTGTAGTGTAGTATATAGAGGATCTGTCAGCTCTCCTGTGTGGTGTAGTATATAGAGGATCTGTCAGCTCTCCTGTGTGGTGTAGTATATAGAGGATCTGTCGGTTCTCCTGTGTGGTGTAGTATATAGTGGATCTGTCAGCTCTCCTGTGTGGTGTAGTATATAGAGGATCTGTCAGCTCTCCTGTGTGGTGTAGTATATAGAGGATCTGTCGGCTCTCCTGTATGGTGTAGTATATAGAGTATCTGTCAGCTCTCCTGTGTGGTGTAGTATATAGAGGATCTGTCAGCTCTCCTGTGTGATGTAGTATATAGAGGATGTGTCAGCTCTCCTGTGTGGTGTAGTATATAGAGGATCTGTCAGCTCTCCTGTGTGGTGTAGTATATAGAGGATCTGTCAGCTCTCCTGTGTGGTGTAGTATATAGAGGATGTGTCAGCTCTCCTGTATTGTGTAGTATATAGAGGATGTGTCAGCTCTCCTGTATTGTGTAGTATATAGAGGATGTGTCAGCTCTCCTGTGTGGTGCAGTGTATAGAGGATCTGTCAGCTCTCCTGGGTGGTGTAGTATATAGAGGATCTGTCAGCTCTCCTGTGTGGTGTAGTATATAGAGGATCTGTCAGTTCTCCTGTGTGGTGTAGTACATAGAGGATGTGTCAGCTCTCCTGTGTGGTGTAGTATATAGAGGATCTGTTGGCTCTCCTGTGTGGTGTAGTATATAGAGGATCTGTCAGCTCTCCTGTGTGGTGTAGTATATAGAGGATCTGTCGGCTCTCCTGTGTGGTGTAGTATATAGAGGATGTGTCAGCTCTCCTGTGTGGTGTAGTATATAGAGGATCTGTCGGCTCTCCTGTGTGGTGTAGTATATAGAGGATCTGTCAGCTCTCCTGTGTGGTGTAGTATATAGTGGATCTGTCAGCTCTCCTGTGTGGTGTAGTATATAGAGGATCTGTCGGCTCTCCTGTGTGGTGTAGTATATAGAGGATGTGTCGGCTCTCCTGTGTGGTGTAGTATATAGAGGATGTGTCAGCTCTCCTGTGTGGTGTAGTATATAGAGGATCTGTCAGCTCTCCTGTGTGGTGTAGTATATAGAGGATGTGTCAGCTCTCCTGTATGGTGTAGTATATAGAGGATGTGTCAGCTCTCCTGTATGGTGTAGTATATAGAGGATCTGTCCTGTGTGGTGTAGTATATAGAGGATCTGTCAGCTCTCCTGTGTGGTGTAGTATATAGAGGATCTGTCAGCTCTCCTGTATTGTGTAGTATATAGAGGATGTGTCAGCTCTCCTGTATGGTGTAGTATATAGAGGATCTGTCCTGTGTGGTGTAGTATATAGAGGATCTGTCAGCTCTCCTGTGTGGTGTAGTATATAGAGGATCTGTCAGCTCTCCTGTATTGTGTAGTATATAGAGGATGTGTCAGCTCTCCTGTGTGGTGTAGTATATAGAGGATCTGTCACCTCTCCTGTATTGTGTAGTATATAGAGGATGTGTCAGCTCTCCTGTGTGGTGTAGTATATAGAGGATCTGTCCTGTGTGGTGTAGTATATAGAGGATCTGTCAGCTCTCCTGTGTGGTGTAGTATATAGAGGATCTGTCAGCTCTCCTGTATTGTGTAGTATATAGAGGATCTGTCAGCTCTCCTGTGTGGTGTAGTATATAGAGGATCTGTCGGCTCTCCTGTGTGGTGTAGTATGACTCGCCCACGGGGAATATGGGTGACTCGGTACCCGGGCCTTTACCTTCTTCGGATGTCACGGGCCCGTACCCTGGGGTCACTCTTTAAAAAAAAAGGGTTTGTTAACAGTTTTGTCTCGTGACGCCACCTGTGGTTCCCGGTAATGAGTACCGGCGCTGCTGCAGACCTCTGAAGCAGATGTTAGGGCAGCTGGGTTGGCATGGCTCTCCACAGGCAGAGCACAGCTCCAGGGCAGTGTAGATGCAGATGGTGATGCTGGGCGTTGTAGTGCAGGAGCGATAGCGTTGTAGAAATAACTGACAGAAACAGTGGGGTGCAGTCATCCGAGTTTACTCACAGTTCTTTAGCTTCCTCAGGTGCACTGTACAGGTGTCAGCCTCCCATGTCGCGCTGCGTTTACCAGGCAGGGGCTCAGCACTCTCCCACGTACTTCAAGAGCACTTAACGGGACCCCCTTTCTGTATGTTCCTTTCTTAGCTGACTTCCCGCGGTGGGTCTTCTCCCTCCTGCCATGCGCCCCGCCACACAAAGTGCCGATCTGTTACCTTGAGATCCCTCTGGGCAACTTGAAGTTCCCGGACCTTGCTTGGTGCCCTTCACGGCGGCTTAGGTGAGGTTGTGGCAACTGCACAATGAAAGTTTTCCAGCCGAGACCTGAAGTAACTCGGCTAGTCCAGGGACCGGTTCCCTTCTTGCAGCCTGTTCCCTCTGACACCTGGCAGATTCGGGCGTACGGGTGCCGTCCTGCACTCACCGTACCCCCTGGGATCCCTTAAGTTACTGGAGCCTTCCTCCCTAGCTCCCACTCCTCTCTCCTTCTTGGGCATGACAGGCCGAGCCTGCCTGCCGAGCAGAGCTCCTGCAGAGCCCCTGCTCCTCTCACTTCTCCTCACTGAATCCACCCCTACACATGGTGATGTGACGCTCTCAGCCCTGCCCTGGGAAGATGGGGGTACTCGGAGTCGGGTCAGATGTTGAGAACGGGGGTGCAGTCGTGGCCTGGACCCGTTCCTTGCCCAGGGCCGTCACATTGAAAATGATGCTAGGGCTTTCCGGGTTGAGTGGTAATTGTCGACTACGCCACCTGTGGTGTCTGGTGATGCGCCACCAGCGCAACTACAGTCCGCTGAGGCCTGGAGTCATGGCGGCTAAAGTTCTCGCCGCTCCCTACAGGCGGAGCGCGGCCTCAGGGCCGGTAAAGCAGGATAAAGGGGGGGTAGTAGTGCGGCAGTAGGGACGCGGCGTCGCACGGAATGGCGCGTAATGAACAGTCCGGAGGCCATAGGGATGAATTTCCAAGGCTTTACTCACATTAGAGATGGCAGAAGGAAGGCGACTCCCTGCTCCCCACGGAGTCCTGCGGTCACCAGGGACCGGGGTCCGACAACCTCCGAGCAAGTCCAGCATTCAATCGGGACCCCGCACCTGAGTGTTCCTGAACTACAGACCGTATCCTCTCCTGTCTGTGTGTGTGTAGATAGGCCGGATCTCCCTCTGAACTCCTCTCAGAACAAGGGCACGGGTGGCAGCTCTGCTCCTTCCGATACCCGATGGGATCCTCTGGGCCTACCGGGCTTTACCAACCAGGACATGGAGTAGCAAGGTCGGGTGTCGGGGGCCGGTACCCCTCTTGCAGCTGGACTCCCTCTGAATATATCAGGTGGTGAGGACAGGTGGCGTACACTGCTCCATCTGCATCCTCCCCGGGATCCATTTGCTGTGGAGCTACACTCTTTAGCTCCGGGCCTTCTTGGTCGTGGTCCTTGACCGGGTTGAGACATTCCTCGTCTGCAACCTGCCCCTCGTTCCAAGGCTGGGGTATGAGGGCTGTGTCTCCATCCACTGTAGGTTCACACAGGATCCATGTTCAGGGTGGGAGATCACAATACCTCACAGTAATTAACAGCACAAAGACCAAAACCAAAGATGGCTTTTTATTAAATATGAAATTTAAAGTGTCACTAAATTGTAAGTCCTCCACCCTCACCCACTAACTGGTTCCCCTCACTCTTGGTTCCCCAGTCTCCCTGTAACCAGGAGGGCAGCACCTGGTGCATACTAGCCCCCTCTGGTGGAGAAATGTGGTGTTGGATGCAAAGGTTGGGTCCCGACCATCACGCTGTTCTTACCTCGGAGAAGGAACACTACACTCCATTACAGAAGTGCAGCATCCCTGTGGCGGTCGAATCTTCAGGGGCGCCACAGTTCTACAGTGGGATGTGCTACATAATGAAGTTTCTCTTAAGGGGCACTTGGAAGGGAAGATGTCCTTATCACCCCGGTCAGTAAAATCTTTATAGTGGTGGCAGGATGAGCCTAACCTTTCTCGAGGGGTTCCCTGGGTACTTAGGGTCACTAGAACAATTACCACAGATGCGAGTCCGAGAGGGTGGGGAGCCCATCTGGGAGATATGGTAGCCCAGGGGACCTGGTCAGATATCGAAAAGGGTCTCTCCTCCAATGCAAAAGAACTTCTGGCGGTAGACAAGGCGGTGAATAATTTCTTACCTTTCCTTCAAGGCCAGAATGTAAAGATCCTCTTGGATAATCTAGTTGCGGTAGCATATGTGAACCACCAGGGGGATACATGGTCAAGATCGCTGATGAGAGTGACAGATCATCTCTTCCAGATTACAGAAAGTCACCTCCTTTCCCTGATGGCCCTCTATATAAGGGAAAAAGAAAACATGAGAGCAGATTTCCCAAGCTGCTATCCTCTGATGCAAGGGGAATGGGAACTAAATCAAGGAATTTTTACCCAAATAGCCGAAGATGGGGGGGGGCCTCCGGTCAGGTAGATCCGTTTGCCACAAAACTAAATCGGAAGACAAAGATCTTGTGTTCCCTAAATCCCCTAGCTGTGGACGCTTTCCTGATTCGTTGGTATTTCAGCCTGGCGTATGACTCCTCCCCCCCTGGTTGGCTGTTCTTCTCATGGTAATAAGAAAGATCAGGGAGGACAAGGCCAGGGTTCTGCTGATCGCACCCTTTTGGCCCAGGAGGGTGTCCATCTACGATCCTTGGGTTCTTCCAGAGATTCCATATCTCCTTCTCCGGGGTCCGATATTCCATCCTCAAGCAACTGGCCTCCACTTGACGGTGTGGAACTTGAAAGGACACTGCCAAATCAGAAAGGTTTTTCCAAAGGTCTAGTAACCATCCTGCACAGGAGAAAACCTGTTACAACCCAGATTTATGCCACAAGTTGGAGAAAGTTTTTGTCTTTCTCTGGTTCTGGGGTTCATGGGGAGGGGGTGCCAATAGGACAAATCTTTGGAGTTTTTACAAAAAAGTCTTGAACTAGGGTTATCCACCAGCACCCTTAAAGTACAGATTTCTGCCTTGGGTGCCCTATATAGCTGTGATGTAGCTTGTAACTACTGGGTTTCTCGGTTCATTAAGGCAGCTTTTAGATCTAGACTCATTATTAAAAGCAGCTTGGTTCCCTGGTATTTAAATTTGGTTCTAAAGGCCTTGACTATCTCGCTGTTTGAGCTAATAGTCAGCAACCCTTAAATCCCTCTCTATTAAGACCGCTTTAATATCTTTAACCTCGGCCAGGAGCATTAGTGACATCCAGGCCCTGTCTATGGCCTCGCCGTTTACTCAAATTCTGGATGATAGGCAGGATCTGGTCTAAAAATCACTCTCTCTCCCTAAGGTAGCTACTCGTTTCAACAGACTTCAGGAAGTCCTCCTACCCTCCTTTTGTCCACATCCTAGTAACCAGAAAGAGGTGGAGTTACATACGTTAGAAGTGAGGAGATGTCTGGTTAGGTAACATTCAGTTACCAAAAGCTTTAGGAAAGATAACTCGTTGTTTATATCCTACCAAGGGACTAGGAACGGTCTAAGGTCACGAAGTCCACCATAGCTAGATGGAATTGGGAGGCCATTTCTCTATCATATACAGTATAGACCAAAAGTTTGGACACACCTTCGCATTTAAAGATTTTTCTGTATTTTCTTGACTATGGAAATTGTACATTCACACTGAAGGCATCAAAACTATGAATTAACACATGTGGAATTATATACTTAACAAAAAAGTGTGAAACAACTGAAAATATGTCTTATATTCTAGGTTCTTCAAAGTAGCCACCTTTTGCTTTAATGATTGCTTTGCACACTCTTGGCATTCTCTTGATGAGCTTCAAGAGGTAGTCACCGGAAATGGTCTTCCAACAATCTTGAAGGAGTTCCCAGAGATGCTTAGCACTTGTTGGCCCTTTTGCCTTCACTCTGCGGTCCAGCTCACCCCAAACCATCTCGATTGGGTTCAGGTCTGGTGACTGTGGAGGCCAGGTTATCTGGCGTAGTCCCCCATCACTCTCCTTCTTGGTCAAATAGCCCTTACACAGCCTGGAGGTGTGTTTGGGGTCATTGTCCTGTTGAAAAATAAATGATGGTCCAACTAAACGCAAAGCGGATGGAATAGCATGCTGCTGCAAGATGCTGTGGTAGCCATGCTGGTTCAGTATGCCTTCAATTTTGAATAAATCCCCAACAGTGTCACCAGCAAAGCACCCCCACACCATCACACCTCCTCCTCCATGCTTCACGGTGGGAACCAGGCATGTAGAGTCCATCCGTTCACCTTTTCTGCGTCGCACAAAGACACGGTGGTTGGAACCAAAGATCTCAAATTTGGACTCATCAGACCAAAGCACAGATTTCCACTGGTCTAATGTCCATTCCTTGTGTTCTTTACCCCAAACAAGTCTCTTCTGCTTGTTGCCTGTCCTTAGCAGTGGTTTCCTAGCAGCTATTTTACCATGAAGGCCTGCTGTACAAAGTCTCCTCTTAACAGTTGTTGAAGAGATGTGTCTGCTGCTAGAACTCTGTGTGGCATTGACCTGGTCTCTAATCTGAGCTGCTGTTAAACTGCGATTTCTGAGGCTGGTGACGCGGATAAACTTATCCTCAGAAGCAGAGGTGACTCTTGGTCTTCCTTTCCTGGGGCGGTCCTGATGTGAGCCAGTTTCTTTGTAGCGCTTGATGGTTTTTGCAACTGCACTTGGGGACACTTTCAAAGTTTTCCCAATTTTTCGGACTGACTGACCTTCATTTCTTAAAGTAATGATGGACACTCGTTTTTCTTTACTTAGCTGCTTTTTTCTTGCCATAATACACATTCTAACAGTCTGTTCAGTAGGACTATCAGCTGTGTATCCACCAGACTTCTGCACAACACAACTGATGGTCCCAACCCCATTTATAAGGCAAGAAATCCCACTTATTAAACCTGACAAGACATACCTGTGAAGTGAAAACCATTTCCAGTGACTATCTCTTGAAGCTCATCAAGAGAATGCCAAGAGTGTGCAAAGCAGTCATCAAAGCAAAAGGTGGCTATTTTGAAGAACCTAGAATATAAGACATATTTTCAGCTGTTTCACACTTTTTTGTTAAGTATATAATTCCACATGTGTTAATTCATAGTTTTGATGCCTTCAGTGTGAATGTACAATTTTCATAGTCATGAAAATACAGAAAAATCTTTAAATGAGAAGGTGTGTCCAAACTTTTGGTCTGTACATCTAGCGGCGAGGAAGGGCCAGAAGGGCTGAATGCTCATTCCACCCGGGCTGTGGCGACCTCCTGGGCTGAGAAGACAGGTGTCTCGATAGAAGACATATTTAAGGCTGCTACCTGGTCCTGTCCCTCTACATTCCATAGACACGATAGGTTAGATATAGGTGTATCGGCTGACCTCACCTTTGGGAGAAGAGTGTTCCAGGCTGTGGTCCTTCAATAGATTACTTCATCTCTGTAATTCTCTCGTGGTGCTGTCATGGTCGACCGATAAAATCTTAAATTACATACCGGTAATGGGATTTTTCGGAGACCATGACAGCACCCTTATATTCCCTCATTTCACATTTGTGGGAACACTCCCGTTTTATTAATTATAATCTCACACTCAGTAGGTTTCGTCTGGTATGGCAATTTTGTGATTGTTTGCTGTGTTTATTAACCTGGCGGTCCTCTCAATGCTCTGTAATCCAAACTGAGGCGGGAGAGAGGTGGCGCCCTTTTAAGCCTGTATGTTTCCTCTCCTTGGTGGGCGGATCCCCTCTCTCGTGGTGCTGTCATGGTCTCTGAAAAATCCCGTTACCGGTAAGTAACTTACGACTATTCATTTGATGGAGCAATCAAAAAGTTGTACCCCAAAATGGTATTAAAAACGGTCTTAGAAAATTGGAACACAAGCCAAACAATTTGTTTGCAAAGTTTAGAATTTTTTAAAAGCAGTAAAATGTTTTTGTTTTCTTCTGCACCATTTCACTTTATTTGGAATTCATTGCCCTTTTTTTTCTATATGTTGCACAGTAAAGTGAATGGCGTCTTTCAAAAATGCTGTAATTTTGTCCCACAAAGTACACCTCAACCCTGCTGTATTGAATAGTGTCTGTGTTATTCACTATGTGATATGTGTTTTTTTATTGTATACTAATGTATAGTGACTAGTGATGATCGAGCGTGTTCTATGAACCCATTCAGCGAGCACGCTAACAGCCGTGACACTTGCAGGCACGGCGACCTTAAAAGAAATGCCGAGCATGCCAAAATACTCAGCGAGCACCCGAGCGT
The DNA here is from genome assembly GCF_046119375.1 of Phyllobates terribilis. Taxonomy (NCBI): domain Eukaryota; kingdom Metazoa; phylum Chordata; class Amphibia; order Anura; family Dendrobatidae; genus Phyllobates; species Phyllobates terribilis. The sequence goes on from NW_027363046.1 coordinate 1,659,018, forward strand.
GCTTGCCGAAGGGGTTGATAGAACACGCTCGATCATCACTAATAGTGACCAGATGCCTCTAAGGAATCTTTTTTGGCCTCTGTTTTACTGGTGCTTGAAGTGCAATTTTTTGTAGCTCTAATGATTAAGCAATATGCAACTATGTGAACTGCAATTGCCAATTAACAATTTAAGGGAATCCATCAGATATACCCCTCCCTCCAATTCCCATTCATGACCATGCAGGATTTGGAAAGCTAAATCCATAGACACCTCTATATCTTTTATCTGTTGCTGCATTTCTGAGTGCTCTGGGTGTAACGGAGCACTAACCAAGCCTCAGCCTTCCAAGGTTGCTTCCCTGCCCAGCACCAGCCTCTGTATCTTGATTGATAGCTCACTGTCAGTTTTTTGGGACGTCAGGCACCAAGCAAGGAAAATCAGTGAGCTAGACACTAGCACTGGGAACTTTCCCTCCGTACACGCAAAACATAAACCAAAAAAAAAGCAATTTGGCACGTTACTTAATTTATGTAGATTTATAGAATGAAATGTTGGATTTCGCATGAGCTCGATCCTTGTTTTTCACAGAACTCATATCTATTATAGTCTAGGGCTGTTCACATATTTCTGCGGACCGCGTATTTTTCACTGAAACACGTTGACCTGTCAAATTTTGATCCAAATCAAAGTTTAGAGTTTCTCGGATGCAAAACAAAGCTGATGAAAGTCTGAATGAGGCCTTACTCTATTATTTATTTTTTAAGCAGCGTTCATTCCAGGCTGCTGTACACATGAAGAGGGTTTACACACCTAAAATACATATATAAAACACAGAAACAAGCTACCATTGACAGACTAGTATGGAGGGAGACACTGCCACTACGAGCTAACAGTGTGGATTCTGGTGTCTCGCTCCTTCCCTCAGGTTGTATGCCAAAAGCCTCCTCCAACAAGCAAGTTCTGGACAAGCTGCAGGTGGAGAGGGAGCGCGGGATTACGGTGAAGGCCCTGACTGCGTCTCTGTTTTACACTTACGAGGGAAAGAAGTATCTCCTGAACCTGATCAACACTGCGGTGAGTGTGACGTTTCTTCTTGATTTGTTTCTCTGTGCTCTTGTTGCGGATGTTCAACAGGTCACGGCAGTCTCGTCTCCTGTCCAATGACTAAATGACGTCATGGAAGATCGTTTCACTCCACCGCGAGCCATACAAGAGACCAGACGCAGTGGAGAAAAGACCGGGGGCCATCAGAAGGTAAGTATAATGTTATTTTCTCCAATCCCCTCCATGACAGCACACCTGGAGGTAGCATCCCCATCCTAATTAGGGACAGGAAAACAAGAGGTTAAATAGCCCCTTCCCCCAACAATCCCCAGTGTTTTCCTGTCGCTATGGGATGAAGAGGTTACCTGGGGTGCCTGCGGCCGGCAAGCAGGGCCCTATTAAATTTACCTGCCGGGCTGCAGGGAGCGATCGCCTCCGACCTTCCTTCCTTTGCAGCTCCCGTGTCTACTTGAGAGCGGGACCCCCCCCACACACACTCGCCTGCGTGTAAAGCCGAGTAGGGTTTTGGGGGCTGGGGGCCTCCTGTTGCTCCCCGGCCGGAGTCTCCTCTGTCCTCCATGGCAGCGTGCCGGAAGTCAGGCTTTTGGCCAGCGGGACGTCACTTCTGGTGCGTTCCACCGTGGAACGCATGGGGCTGCGGCGGGAAATTCAAAAGGAGAAGCCGCGGTTTGCCCTGAAAATGAGGATCCTTCACCAGATAGGTGAAAATTTGGCACTGGATCTCGGTCTCCCCTATAAAAGACCCAGATGAGAAGACTCCATTAAGGTAGGACAGAATATTCTGCTACTATGGAGGGTGCTGTTCCAAAGCCTGCGTCTGCAGAGCCCAGCGCTAACCCGGCCCCAGTAAGTACTAGGTCCTAGGTTAATCCCCACTCTCTTTTGAGCAGGATCCTAAATATATTTTAAATCTCCCCTTTTTTTATTTTTAATTTAGGGAGACAAGGATCCGGCACCGACAGTGGGAGAAAGCACTACAGTTCGCAAATCTGCCATCTGTATAAAAAAGCTGGCTTCAGGGCATAAGAAACCCCTATGCTGGAAATGCACTGACAACATTGTGAAGGAAGAACAGCCTTCCCTTATGGAAGAAGTCAGGGGAATGGTTCGGCAGGAAATACAATCTTCCCTAGCCTCCTTCTCACAAGCCAGAGCTGAAGGTCCATCTCCCCCCAAAAGGAGAAAATATACGGTTAGGGAGACCTCTGATTCAGAATTAGGGTCTATGGAGGAACCGGAAGAAGGGGTCCTAAGTGAAGATCATGAGGAAGATAGGAAATATTACTTTTCGTCTGAGAATATGGAGGAATTGTTGTCGCAGGTGAGAGACACGATGCAGGTGGAAGAGGAGAAGGAAACCCGTACAGTTCAGGATGAAATGTTTGGCGGTCTGAAATCCAAGAAGAAGGTAGTGTTCCCTGTGCATGACAACATTTGGAGTCTTATTTTGGATGAATGGGAGTCACCTGAGAAAAGGCTTAGTATGGCAGGAGAAATGAAGGATAGATTCCCTCTAGATGAAAAGGCAGCTAAGCTATGGATGGAAGTCCCGAAGGTTGATGTACAGGTGGCAAGGGTTGCGAAGAAAACAACCCTTCCCTTTGAAGACTCGTCACAGCTCAAAAATCCTATGGATAGGAAGATGGACAGCCTTCTAAGGAAGGCATGGGAAACATCGGCGGCTTCACTGAAGACTAATATCGCTTCAACTTGTGTAGCTCGTTCCATGTTCCTCTGGCTCCAACAACTAGAGGAACATCTCTGGAAAGGTACCACTCAAGAGGACCTCCTAGCATCTCTTCCTTTTCTGCAGAAGGCCACTGGATTCCTAGCGGATGCCTTGGCGGAGTCGGTCAAGATTGCGGCAAGATCGGCAGCATTATCAAATTCTATGAGAAGAGCTCTGTGGTTGAAGATGTGGAGTGGGGACAACGCATCAAAATCTAAGCTTTGTTCCATTCCATTTAAAGGAGAGTATATGTTTGAGGAGGTGCTAGACGAGTTGTTGGAGAAAGCATCCGACAAGAAGAAGTCTCTGCCAGAGCCAAAGATTTCAAAAAGTTTCAGAAAGAGACCATTTCTTCTCCCTTAACAACAACAGCAGCAAGCATTTCAGTACAGAGGCAAGGGTAAAACTGGTCGCTGGAGTTACACAAAAGGGGGAAGAGGTAGGAATATCTTTCAAGGTTCTAGGCAGGACAGACAATGACGCCAAGAAGGTAGGAGGCAGAATTGCGAGCTTCCTTCCTCAATGGCAGCTTATTGATTGGAAAAGGATTTGTCGTGGCAACAGTAGACCAGCCAGAGGCTTACTACCACGTGCCAATTCATCCGGATTACAGAAAATTTCTCAGATTTGCTACTTCATTTTCAATTCAATGTACTCCCCTTCGGCATTTCGTCAGCACCCTGCCTGTTTACAAAGATCATGGCAGAGGTAGTAGGTTTATCTAAGGAAACTGAATATCTGCATCGTCCCATATTTAGACAATTTTTTGGTGATGGTTCCCTCGGTTTCAAGTTTGGAAAGAGACCTCCAGATGACCCTCCAGATCCTGGAATCCTTGGGATGGTTGATAAACTACCAAAAGTCAGATCTGATTCCCTCCATCAGGAAGACCTCTTTGGGAATTCTCCTGGATTCTCAGCAACAAGCCTCTTTTCTGCCAAAAGAGAAGCAGATTCAGTTGAGGTCAAAAGTTTATGCACTAAAGAACCAGAGAGGAGTGTCATTAAGATTCGCCATGTCCGTCCTCGGGTCCATGACCTCATTTATTTAGGCGGTACCTTGGGCTCAAGCGCATTCAAGGGTCCTTCAAAACTACATCCTTTCCTGTTGGGACAGATCTCCAAGTTCCCTCTCCAACAGAATTCATCTGCCAGAGAAGGTGAAAGCATCTTTAAATTGGTGGCTCTGTCCAGGAAATCTGGAGAAAAGTTCAGCATGGATTCAACTTCCCTTGTTATCCGTCAAAACAGATGCAAGCAAAAGAGGATGGGGAGCAGTAGTCTCCCACGTGGCCTTCCAAGGGGTCTGGTCGCAAGAAATAGCAGAGCAGTACTCAAACTTAAGAGAAATGAAAGTGGTGGAAGAAACCCTATGGGCAGCCACTACTGTGCTTCAGGGGTCGAATGTCAGAGTCTACTCGGACAATATGACAACTATAGCCCACTTGAGACATCAGGGAAGTACAAGAAACAGGAAGTTACAGATGATCTCCGAAAGGATCTTCCACTGGGCGGAGCATAATCTACTATCCTTATCGGCTCTGCATCTGAGGGGCTCCGACAACTATCATGCAGATCTTCTGAGCAGAAAATACATTCATCCAGGGGAGTGGAGCATGAACTCGAAGATATTTCAGATGATTGTTCAAAAGTGGGAATACCCAGATGTGGACCTGTTTGCGAACCAGGAAAACGCAAAAGTAAGAGCCTTTTTCTCTTTGAAACCCGAGGATTCAGCAACAGGGATAGATGAATTCGCTCACCCTTGGAAAGTTGGGCTCGCTAATGCTTTTCCCCTGATTCTGTTAATACCAAGGACTTTACAAAAAATCAGGTCGAAAGGGCTCAAGACTATCCTAATAGCTCCAATGTGGCCAAAAAGAGCATGGTTCGGAACATTGAGCAGTCTAAGAATGGATGATCCATTGATGCTTCCCCGAATCCACGATCTGCTGCATTAGGGCCAGATTTTCCATCCGGCCCCTCAGAATTTGGCTCTAGCAGCTTGGCTTCTGAGACCGCCCTCTGAAAAGCCAGAGGCTTCTCAGTACAGGTGATCCAAATGTGGCGCCCTGCTGTGCATTGGTGCCACAGAACCCAGAAGGGTGCATGGATGGATTTCTCCACAAGAGGCCCTCACTAGATACAAACACCTCTACCTACCAACTCATACCAGCAGAGGGAGCCCAGATAGGGATATATATAGGGAAGGTGGAGCCAGGCAGCTCAGTTGATTAGTGAGTGCTCAGAGTCAGAGCAGAGCAGGCAGGCTGAGAGAGAGCCTGAGAGCGTGCCGACACTCAGATAGCGGTGAAGACGCAGCACGTCAGCTGCCTAGTAGTGAGGGCCCCGAGTGTGGCCGACGGCAAGGAGAAAAAGGGGAGTGAAACCAAGGGGGCAGAGGAGCACAATAAGCTCACCCCATTATATCTACCGGACACCGGATCCACGCCTACAGGGACCCTTTACACCCAGTGGGGATAACCGGAATCCCAGGAGGACTACAAGTCCCTGACAAACCTGAAGGCTAGACACACACAGGATCAGGAACCACAAAGGCCCCGACGTCCAGGGAAAGTGGTTACCAACCAGAGGTCCTATTTCTGAGCATCTGGTGAAGTAAAAGCAGGACACATAAGCTAGGCCCAGTTGCAGGCTGGCCAGGAGCATACATAGGGACAGACACGGATCAGGAGGCCCTATACCTGCTCCCTGGGGAGAAGTCCAAAAGTGCGCCCTTCATCTGGAGTACCCTGGACCGTACCTAACAGCTGTACCAGTAAAGGAAATGAAGCAAATCCCCTGTCTCTGTCCGTTACTCCTGCTGTGCCATCGCTTTCCCTGCACCACAATGCTCAGCGCAACCTGCATCATTTATACTGCCCTGAGGCCTGCTCCACCTGTGGGGAGCCGTTCCATCTCAAGCTGTCCTGACATCTGCCTCAGAGGACTGTTGCAGCGCTGGTGATCCTCACCAGACACCACAGGTGGCGTCACAACAAATTCCCTACAAATAATTCCTTTTGGCACTGACCGCCCTGGGCCAGCCACCGCGATAATCCCCGCAGGCAGTCTTAGGCCCGGCTGCCGGGTGCCCCACGACACCCCTGGGGGCGAGTCACATACACTGCAGAAAAGCAGAAAACCAGTCACAATTTCCATCTATGGAAAAATCTAGAAAGCTTTCAAGCTTTGGTATGAGCCTCGTCCATTAGATCCCTTTCGGCCTGACGCTGAAGGTCCAAGTCTCGCCTTTAAGTTCCTATTTTGATGCTGATTTGGCCCAAAACAGATGGATTAAGAGGTTCATGATAGCTGCTTCTCGGATTAATCCAACAAGAGCTAAAATAGTTCCACCTTGGGATCTCAACGTAGTTCTTAGAGGCCTAACTATGCATCCTTTCGAGCCAATAGCCGAGGCACACATAGACAAATTGTCTTGGAAAGCGGCATTGCTTATAGCTCTGACTACAGCCAGAAGAGTGAGTGAAATCCAAGCCCTGTCTATCAGAGAGACTTATTGTCGTATTTTGGAGGACAGGATCATCCTCCAGTTGGATCCTTCTTTTCTACCTAAAGTGTCGTCTAATTTTCATATGTCTCAGCCAATAATTCTTCCGTCATTCTGTCAAAATCCATCAAATAGCAAGGAAGAAGAATTCCACGCGTTGGATGTAAGAAGGACTATAATCCGCTATTTGAGGCAGACTGAAACCTGGAGGAAGGATCAGAACCTATTTGTCCAATATGGAAGCCCCAATAAAGGAAAGAAAATTGCAAAAATACGCTAGCAAATTGGATTAAGAAAGCAATTTGTGAAACATACATAGTTCAAGATTTGCCTCCTCTGAAATCCTTGAAAGCTCTTTCTACTAGAGCTATGTGGGTCTCCTGGGCGGAAAAAGCTAGTGCATCCATTGAGCAGATTTGCAGGGCAGCTACATGGTCGTCTGTCCATACCTTTGCTAAACATTATAGACTAGATGTAATATCTAATAGAGACTTAGCATTTGGAAGGAAAGTCCTTCAGGCTGTTGTCGCTCCCTAAAATTCATTCTTTGGTATTACTCCAGGTGTGCTGTCATGGAGGGGATTGGAGAAAATAGAATTAGACTTACCAGTAATTCGGTTTCTAAGACCCTCCACAACAGCATGGGTAGTTCCCTCCATTTCTTTGATTGGAAAAATCCTTAGTGTTAATAAATATTTAGAGCATTCATACTGTGTGGTCCTTTGAAAACACTGGGGATTGTAGCAGGGAGGGGCTATTTAACATCTTGTTTTCCTGTCCCTAATTAGGATGGGGAGGCTACCTCCAGGTGTGCTGTCGTGGAGGGTCTTAGAAACAGAATTACCGGTAAGTCTAATTCTATTTTTTTTTTTTTACCATTTTTATTCTTTTTTTCAACTATTAACTTGGTCACACTATATAAATACATGCTGGTTGCAAGGATTTATATAGTGTGACCAAGTTGTCAAGCACTTTCCAAGTGATGCTAAAATCGCTTGGAAAGCGGTTGACAACCCGCATGCGGACATGCATGTGAAAAATGCTTCACTTACGTTTGTCCCTGGCAGGAAAAACGCATGTAAAATCTGCATGCGTTTTTTCTGCCAGGGAGATGCAGAAACACTCAGGAAAAATCCGGAGCATTTCTGCATCGTGGGCATGTGGCGCCCCTGAGGGTTCAGTCGCCACAGAGGTACTGCACCTCACCCAGAGGTGTGTTGTCTCCCTTCACTCAGGTAAGATGGGAGTGCTGCAGAGAACCCCCCAAAACACCTGCATCCAACATTACACTGCTTCAGACCGGCTGGAAGGGCAACATGCAGAGCGCAGCTGCTGAGCCCTGTCCCTGGCTGGAGTGGGGGAAACCCAAAGGTAGGGGGAACCAGTAGTGGGTGTGGGTGGAGGAAGCAGTTAGAAGGAGCACACAGTAGGTATATAATGGGAAGCAATCTTAGGGTGGCAGTTCAGAACAGAATGGTCAGTCAGTACAGTACAGACGGTCAGTGAGGACTGTCTGGGAGCAGAGGCTCAGCAGGAGCTCTGCTCCACAAGAAGGGCCCGGGATAGAGGCCCCGAAGTGGAGAAGGGAGTAGGCTCCATTCTAAGAAGGGATCCCAGGGGTACGGCGCGTGCAGGACAGCACCCGTACGCCCCGCATCTGTCAGAAGACAGAGGGATCGGTTGCCCCATTCTAATCTCCAGGGGGTCAGGTTGGTCCCGGATCCGACGTACAGGAAGGACTTCAGCATACCCGAGCGGGATTGAGAGTGGGCAGCGCAGGGCAGCAGGGAGAAGGACCTAGTGTGAAGACGGTCAAAGTAGGAACACGAGAAAGTGGGGTTCTGCCAAGCATTCCTAAACTTCCTGAGGAAGGATTGAACCCCTGCCAGGGTGAACACGGCGCAACGTGGGAGGCCTTCACCTGTAACTTGCACTTGTGTGTTTCCTGAAGAACTGTGAATTAAAATCTTGGACGACTGCACTGAGTTGCCTCCGTCTATTCCTTCACTGGTGCCATTTCCCTCCCTGCACTACAACGCCCAGCGCACCCTCCATCTATTTACACTGCCCTGAGGCCCGCTCCACCTGTGGGGAGCCGTTCCATCTCTAGCTGCCCTAACATCTGCCTCAGAGGACTGTTGCAGCGCTGGTGATCCTCACCAGACACCACAGGTGGCTTCACGACAAATCCTATAAATAATCCCTTTTGCACTGACCGCCCCGGGCCAGCCACCGTGATATTCCCCAAAGCAGCCATAAGGCCCGGCTGCCGTGTGCCCCGCGGCCCAGGGGGCAGCGAGTCACCACTTGGCGTCACGAACAGGATACGTGACCAGCCTGCCATCTGCGGGTAATGTGCGCCTAAAGAAGTGTTTTCTGCCTTGAATGTGGCGCCCGCCCCAGAAGAACGGGCGCCATTATGTGCGTGCTAAAGAACAACAGAATGGAACCTCCCGTCGTGGGCCGGGTCCCAGAATGGCTCCAAAAGCAGGCCCTGCCCCTTGCAACAGTGACTGTCCGCATAGATGTGTCCGTCAAAGCGGGGAGGCCGACACAGGGAGTGACCGACAGCAAAGTGCCATGGGACCGCCCCCGAAAGAGGAGAGGCGGTGGAGAGAAGCTGCGTAAAGACTGGGAGGTGTCATGCCGAGCTGACGCAGTCGCGGGAGCAGGTCGGAGTGATGTCCCTGTCCCAAATGCGGCTGGCGCTGCTCCATCCCTGGTCCCCCTGCAGCCTGAGGCTGATGACCAGGCTGGGTCAGCCTGCAGAAACCAGGGGTTCCCCCGGAGGGGGCCCCACTGTTAAACTGTTTTAGTTAACTGGACTGTACATAAGTTGCCCGGAAGGGTGCAGATGACTTCATGTTTGCTACCCAGTTACCCGTCAGGGTACAGAGACTGACAGGCTGAGGACTGTGAGAAGCCGGACGTTGACATTGTACATAGTTTAGCACTTCTTAAAGTGCATCCTATTGGTTTTATAATTACAAATATACCTCAGAACAAAAACCCGTTTGGCGTGGCGGAAAACGAGGTCCAGGATTGGATCGTCTATGTCCTGCAGCCATGCCCAGGGCCTACGTTGAGGGTTTGTGGACGGGTCCCTCATGCTGCTACTGTTGCACCCTGGTGCTGGAACTGTCTTGAAAATTGTTTTATATGACAATACTCTTATGATGTTTTATAATGTAACCAGTAACGTTAAAAGAAATGTGCCTCCCATAAAGGGAAGAAATGTTGTTTTATGGTCAAATATGCTGATGCATCTTAAAAATTTTGCATGTCAGTTATGCCTGGTTTTGCTCTGTTCCAGCCCGCGGACGTGCTGTGTTTTACCGGGGGGGGAATGTGGCGTCCCTGAGTGTTCAGTCGCCACAGCGGTACTGCACCTCACCCAGAGGTGTGGTGTCTCCCTTCACACAGAACCCCCCAAAACACCTGCATCCAACATGCAGAGTGCAGCTGCTGAGCCCTGTCCCTGGCTGGAGTGGGGGGAACCCAAAGGTAGGGGGAACCAGTAGTGGGAGTGGGTGGAGGAAGCCGTTAGACGGAGCACTTATACAGTAGGTATATAATGGGAAGCCATCTTAGGGTGGCAGTTCAGAACAGAATGGTCAGTCAGTCTACCATTGGGCCCTATAAGACGTTCTTCATCTCCCGTTGCAGTGGGGTTTTTATTTGTCAAAAAAAAAGACTGGGGGTTGCGCCCCCGCCTTGATTTTCGCGAGTTTAATCGGATCACGGTCTGGGATGCATATCCTCTCCCTCTCATCCCCGACCTCTTTAGAAAAAAATTTGGCTCCTACGATTTGATTAAACTAGACCTCAGGGGGGCTTATAATCTCATTCACATTGAGGAGATGAGTGGAAGATGGCCTTCAATACTACTGAGGGGCACTATGAAAAGCTTGTGATGGCATTTGGGTTGACTAATGCTCCCGCTTTCTTTCAACACTGTTAGTGACATTTTTAGTCATCTGGCAGGTAGATCACAACAAACCAATCTTGATGACATATTAATTTACTTACCTCCAGTCACATCAGGTACATATCAGGCAGGTCTTACAGATACTCAAAGATAATAAATTATTTGTCAAACCAGAGAAATGTATGTTCTCCATTCAGGGTTAGTTCTTATCATTCACCGTTTTTGCATGGATCTGGCCAAAGTCCGGACGGTACTGGATTGGTATTATATTCAAGACTTAAAGGCGTTACAAAGTTTTTTGGGTTTCGCCAGCTACTACTGTAAGTTCATCAAAAACTTTTCGGTAGTAGCCAAACCTCTGATGGACGATTTTGCCAAATAGAAAAAAAAAATTAAGATTTTATTATTTTACTTTCCATTCTTGTAGCTAAACACAATCCAGCTAAGTTTAAAATTGAAATGAAGCCCCTGTACCCCCCTCTCTAGGTGCTTCTGTACCAAGTCTTCCCTGGTCCAGGATGGTCTCTATATCACAGGCTCCAGCAATAACCTATTGACACATGATTGTGGCAGCCCTCACGTGCTGATATATCACAGTGCCAATAGAAGTGGGAAGCGGCACAGAAATCACAAAATAAAGGCAGTGTTTGTGGTAATGCAAGAATCCAGCAAGCAGAGTAATCCACACGTCATACAACAGCCCAACATGGATGATGAAAAGCTGCGTCTTCAGGCGTCTGTGTAAGAACATCACATTTTTGTTTTCCTTCCAGAATAAGCACCAAATGGAATAGCTGAATGCCAGGATACAGAGACGGGCGGGGGGCAGGGAAGCGCTGTCCGCTGGATTTTGTGCTGGTTTCACAAGCGGTCACCCTGCAGTTTTCTCCGGATAATGCTGTGGAGACTTTTCACAACACATCTAATAATTGTGAACCTTCCACTCACATGTTTATTATCTTGTCCGCTGGTCAGACTGGGGGGGATGAAAGCTGGACAAGGGATGAAGAATGATCCTTATTACATATAATGGGTGCACTGAGCGATTGTGAAAAGTCGCAGAGGACTGAGAGCAGAAGGGCAGAGGGTTTCCTCTTCCTCACAGGGACCAGCACAGAAGCCGGAGCAGAAGGGCAGAGGGTTTCCTCTTCCTCACAAGGACCAGCACAGAAGCCGGAGCAGAAGGGGAGACATGGGCTGAGCCACTTACACAGACAGAAAGCTGAGGAGAGGAGGGCATGTTATTACTCCAGGATCCGCTCCATTCATTCCCTATGTGGCATTCAAGCGCTGAGCTCGGCTTTTCCGGAGCCCCATAGAGAATGAATGGAGCTGCAGTTGATCCCTGACTTTCCACTCCTTCCCGATCAGACGATGGCTCGCAGCGGTCAGACCCCACGATCAGTAAGTGATCACCGAGCCTGTGGATAAGTGATAACTTGTTTTCTTCAGACATCCCCTTTAAGTAATGGAGCATGCCAGCAGAGAAGGTGGGAGGAGGCGTTGGTTACAGGGGAGACTTTACCTCTGGAGGCCGCATATAGGGCATGTGAGGGGCGGACACTTCCCATATTCATCATTACTGAACCCCCGCTCTGTGCGGCTATTATCTGAGCTGCAGGGGACGCAGCAGTTACTAATCAGCCGCTCTCTGTTCACTTGCAGCCGTCCGAGCTCTGCTGTGCCTGTTAGGGGTGAAGTTCGGGTCCTTCGAGGCATCTACTATGCAGCCTGCACAGCAGATCACAGCCCGAGCACAGCGTCTCCGGGTAAATCTCCACCTTGTGAGTTGCTTCTTGTGCAGCAGCCCCATGCAAGTTGCTCTGCTCTCCTCGGCCAGCTCCTGCTGAATACTGAGCTCCTCTGCCCAATCTAGGAGCTCAATAGCCCTGATCACGTCAGTGGTAGCCCAGCGCTGCTGGATCAGATTTACAAATGGCAAACTAATCAGCCCTAGGTATTTCTAATATGTGCAGAGCAGGCGACATAAGTCTGACCGGTGTCCTCATAGACCTTTCCTCAGCCGGGGTCTAATAGGAGCAGTAAAATGGCCATCATGGGGTCCATTGTTAGATTTCAGCTGCCATAGAAACTCATTGGCACCATGATCATGCCTCCCTCTCCTGTCTAAAGTGCCTAAATGCTGTGGAAGCCCCCTACTGTGTCATTCAATGGATTAAGCTGCCAGGATCAAGGTTGGCTCCACTGTGGGCAGCTGAGGCAGGAGCAGGACTGTGTTATACAGCCACACTTCTGCCGCAGATCTTGTAAGGACCTGCCTGATGATAATGTGTCCTATAGAGCAGGTCTTGGTACCGGACTGCCCTGTACATATTTACCACTAGCTGGGAACCAGTTACTTACAAGGTCTAGTTTCGAATGTGTTTCCAGGATCTGTAGTTATCAGCATTTTATCCTTAAGGCCGAGTTATAATATCACTGTAACACTCTCGCCCTGTACCTGTATACCTGCCCTGTGTGCTGCACAAAAGTATATAACAAAATGTGTGTACACAGATATCTATCTCCTGAATGGTATTACTGCTAGATCTCCTGTACATAGAAATATGAGGTTCTTAGCGCACATTTTGAGCAAATTGTGCGAGCCCATCTGCCAACGTCAAGGCGACCTCTTCAGATGGGTCCCTACACTAACATTACACTAACTTACTAACTGGGACTAGTTTTTTGTATTATTATTATTACCACCATTTTTACTATTTATTATTATTGCATTAATGCAATTAATTGTAACTGTTATAAAACGAATTAAAAAAATGTAATCTTAATTTTTTTTTATTAATCTTGTGATTCTAATAATGGTATTACTAAAACCCCTATGCCTAAAGCTGTTGATCCAGAAGAAGGCAAAAACCCCAGGACACCTTCAGCCAATTTGTGTCACAGGGGAAAAATTCCTTCTTGACCCCGGGAAAAGGCGATCAGTCTTAGGACCCTGGATCAAACCTAATAATGTTATTACAAGTTATATAATATTACACTAATTATTGTACTACTGGAGTTATTTTAATTTGTTTTTATAAATCTATTTGATATGGTTATTATTACATTGTGCTATCTTATTACAGTATTATTCTTCTTTCCTTTCACTACTAATACTGCCCTATACCTACAGTGTTGATCCAGAAGAAGGCAAAAACCCCAGGACACCTTCAGCCAATTTGTGTCACAGGGGAAAAATTCCTTCTTGACCCCGGGAAAAGGCGATCAGTCCTAGGACCCTGGATCAAACCTATTAATGTTATTACAAGTTATATAATATTACACTAATTACTGTACTACTGGAGTTATTTTAATTTGTTTTTATAAATCTATTTGATATGGTTATTATTACATTGTGCTATCTTATTACAGTATTATTCTTCTTTCCTATCACTACTAATACTGCCCTATACCTACAGTGTTGATCCAGAAGAAGGCAAAAACCCCAGGACACCTTCAGCCAATTTGTGTCACAGGGGAAAAATTCCTTCTTGACCCCGAGAAAAGGCGATCAGTCCTAGGACCCTGGATCACACTGCTATTCTACCTACTACTATTACTACTGTTATTTTATTACTTTCTTACTATTATCACTAGTATTATTACTCATATTACACTAATACGGATATACTACCACTATATTACTACCATCCCTTTCCCCCTAGGGATCTTAAGGTGCAGTTCTGTCCTCCTCCTCCTATTCTGTCCTCCTCCTCTTCCATCCTCCTCCACTTTCGTCCTCCTCCTCTTCCGTCCTCTTCCTCTTCCGTCCTCCTCCTCTTCCGTCCTCCTCCTCTTCTGTCCTCCGCCTCTTCCGTCCTCCGCCTCTTCTGTCCTCCGCCTCTTCCGTCCTCCGCCTTTTCTGTCCTCCGCCTCTTTCGTCCTCTTCCTCTTCCGTCCTCTTCCTCTTACGTCCTCCTCCTCTTCGGTCCTCCTCATCTTCCGTCCTCCTCCTCTTCCGTCCTCCTTCTCTTCCATCCTCCGCCTCTTCCGTCCTCCGCCTCTTCCGTCCTCCTTCTCTTCCATCCTCCTCCTCTTCCGTCCTCCTCCTTTTCCGTCCTCCTCCTCTTCTGTCCTCCTCCTCTTCCGTCCTCCGCCTCTTCCGTCCTCCATCTCTTCCGTCCTCCGCCTCTTCCATCCTCTTCCTCTTCCGTCCTCCTCCTGAGACGTAATAAATAGCATTAAAGCTGCAGTAATTATTTATATTATATATACACACTGCTCAAAAAAATAAAGGGAACACTCAAATAACACATCCTAGATCTGAATGAATGAAATATTCTCATTGAATACTTTGTTCTGTACAAAGTTGAATGTGTTGACAACAAAATCACACAAAAATCATCAATGGAAATCAAATTTATTAACCAATGGAGGCCTGGATTCGGAGTCACCCCCAAAATTAAAGTGGAAAAACACACTACAGGCTGATCCAACTTTGATGTAATGTCCTTAAAACAAGTCAAAATGAGGCTCAGTATTGTGTGTGGCCTCCACGTGCCTGTATAACCTCCCTACAATGCCTGGACATGCTCCTGATGAGGTTGCGGATGGTCTCCTGTGGGATCTCCTCCCAGACCTGGACTAAAGCATCCACCAACTCCTGGACAGTCTGTGGTGCAACGTGACGTTGGTGGATGGAGTGAGACATGATGTCCCAGATGTGCTCAATGGGATTCAGGTCTGGGGAACGGGCGGGCTAGTCCATAGCTTCAATGCCTTCATCTTGCAGGAACTGCTGACATACTCCAGCCACATGAGGTCTGGCATTGGGCACAACCCCCATCTGTGGACGTCTGGCCCTCATTACACTCTCATGGAGTCGGTTTCTAACCGTTTATGCAGATACATGTACATTTGTGGCCTGCTGGAGGTCATTTTGCATGGCTCTGGAAGTGCTCCTCCTGTTCCTCCTTGCACAAAGGCAGAGGTAGGGGTCCTGCTGCTGGGTTGTTGCCCTCCTATGGCCCCCTCCACGTCTCCTGGTGTACTGGCCTGTCTCCTGGTAGCGCCTCCAGCCTCTGGACACTACGCTGACAGACGCAAACCTTCTTGCCACAGCTCGCAATGATGTGCCATCCTGGATGAGCTGCACTACCTGAGCAACTTCTGTGGGTTGTAGAGTCCGTCTCATGCTACCACGAGTGTGAAAGCACAACCAACATTCAAAAGTGACCAAAACATCAGCCAGAAAGCATTGGTACTGAGATGTGGTCTGTGGTCTCCACCTGCAGAACCACTCCTTTATTGAGTGTGTCTTGATAATTGCCAATAATTTCCATCTATTGTCTTCCATTTGCACAACAGCATGTGAAATTGATTGTCAATCAGTGTTGCTTCCTAAGTGGACAGTTTGATTTCACAGAAGTTTGATTTACTTGGAGTTATATTCTGTTGTTTAAGTGTTCCCTTTATTTTTTTGAACAGTGTATATTTTCTCATGTCATGTATTTACTACTAAAAGTAATTTTTTACATTTAGGTTTCATTAAGTGTTTTACACCGACTATTACAGACTTATTGTTTCCCTGCACATTCAAGTTTTGTGTTTTCTTTGGGCATAGATCAGCTAATAGGCACTCAGGAAAAAAAAACAGATTAAAGATCTACAAACTCTCCCTTAAGACTAAGGAGCTCACTGATAGATTCTCAGTTAGCTAATTTTGCAGCCAGCAATAGAGAGTGCAGCACAGATGCTACAGAAGGCAACATTTTTAATGAAACTCAATTACAGAAATCGATTTTAGCCCCAAATACTTGCATTAAAGTAAAAAAAATGGCCCCAAAGCTGGACAACCGCTTTAACTCCTTACCAACATCTGCCGTACATGTATGGTATAAGTCAGTAGCGGGTGTATGGAGCAGGGTCAGCTCGCCCCGTACATGGCAGATAATGGCTGTGACAAACAACCAGGACCTGCCTCTAACAGCTGCGAGTGGAGCGAAGATCTGCCCACCACTGTTAACCTGTTCAGTGCTGCTGTCAATCTCTAACAGCAGCATTAACAGCGCGCCAGCATTGGGACGCGTCGTTCCATACGCCCACCGGCGCTCCTGTGACGCGATTGTGACACCCCAGGGGTCTGGTTGCCACAGTGATAGAGATATTACGTCTGAGAGCAGGTGGGAGGTCCTTTGGTCAGGGATCCTGTGCATGCCACACCTCCTGCCCAGTCTTGGGAGGGGAAGGACTTCCCCTATATAAACCCGGGGCTGAGGCAGAGAGAGAGAGAAAGAAGACAGAACAAGAGTAGAGAAGAGAAGCAGCATAGCAAGAAACATCAGGAGCTCTGTGGGGAGCAGTGTTACAACAAGTCAGGGGCTGGCAGCTACAGAGCTCGCCCTGACTGAGAAGATTTCTTACCGGACCCGGAGTCCGAGACTGTGGGGACTAACTCCTACCCAGCAGCAGAAACCGTCCGGCAGAGGATTTCAGGTCCTCTGGCCCAGAAGCCCGAAGGCACGGTCACACGCGTGGGACCAGCACCGCCATCATGGAGCGGAAGCCATTAGAAGGCCCCGAGTCACCGGCCATACGGGTGAGCACCACACGGTACACTCAGGGACGTGGGCTACTTATTCCCGCCTCTAGCAAGGTAGCCAGAAGAGTACAGTTAGTTGGGAAGGCCTACAACTCCGCCTGGCCAGGGGAGATCCCATCTGCTCAAGGACTGACCAGGCCCCTATCACTAGCAAGTACTCCGGGAGGGTCTATCTTTGTCACCAGTAAAGACCCTGAACTACACCGCACCGTCTCTGAGTGGTTCCTGCTACCCCCATCATCCACGTCGGCTGCCCTGAGGCCATACCCCTCCCGTTGGGGGTTATACCATCCACGCTGCACCATCCTTCCACCGGCCTCAGCGGTCTGCCCTGCAGCGGCAGCTCCATAGCTGCATTCAACGGGTGGCGTAGTCACCAACCATCTACTGCTAGTACATCGCCGCTCAGTTTGACTCCCTGGGCACGGACCGGGTCGCCGCCACGAGACTACAACCCTCAAGAGATCCGGCTCCGGGTAAGCTCCCGCGTGCGCAACGCAGCGCGACACAGGCCCAGGGGCGCGTCAACTTTGGCGTAGTCGGCAGGATTTCGTGCCCGCAACCACCGGGTACTGCGTGCCTGAAAAGCAAAGACTGTTCAAACTTACCAGTGGTGAAGATTCCCGCTATCCGTGGAGGTTTCCCGCCATCCGGCGCCATCTTCTACCTTCTTCCCGCCATCCGCGAAGTTTTCCCGCCATCCGGCGCCATCTTCGACCTTCTTCCCGCCATCCGTGGAGTTTTCCCGCCATTGGACGCCATCTTGAGGACGCCGCGCGGGAAGAAGAGGGGCGTGGACTCCGAAAGCGCGCGAGAGCTGAAGCCCCGCCTCACGTCCGGACGTTGCGTAAGGTCCTGGAAGGAGCCCAGCAGACGCCGACGTCACCGGAGCGCGACGGAAGGTCCTCAACCCTGACGATCCACTGCGGAGCCGCGGCCTACGGAACAGGATCATCGCAAGGTAGGCCACGGTCCACTAGGGGGGAGGAAGATGTCGGATACGGAGGAGAGCTTCACTGCCTCAACCCCCGCCAGCGCCACCGCTGCTGCAGTTATGCCCTTCACCATGCCCTATATCCCGGGAGCAGCTTGGCTACCCCAGTACTCAGGGGAGTCACATACCCTGCATGACTTTAGAGAAAAGCTGGATAGCCTCTTCCAGGTGTACCCCCTCACAGAAGAGCAAAAAGTGAGCATCCTGGTGGCCCAACTAACTGGGGCAGCCAAAAGGGAAGTAAAATCCTGGCCACCTGGGAGGAAGACTGTCGCAGGGATACTAACCCGGCTGAAGGACACCTTTGATACCCGCACCTCAGCCGAGATTAAGCTTAGATTCTACGGGTGCAAGCAGCGAGCGCATGAGAGTATAAGGGACTATGCACTAAACCTACAAGAGGCCCTGAGGGCCATAAAGCAGACCGACCCTGATGGGGTGGGAAACGAGGACAGGCTGTTGACTGAACAATTTATAGAGGGTTTATATTGCAATGCCCACCGAACCCAGTTGCGGGCAATGGCCTTACAGGATCCCCATCTGGACTTTGCACAGTTCAAGGACAGAGCCATCCGGGTGCTCCGAGAACCGGCACCGGGTGGCATTGTGACCCACAGGCGCCCAGCTATCACTTACCACCAGGAGGCGGCGCCCTTGTCCGCAGGGCCTGTGGGAGCTGATGCGCAGGCTTTGGACAATGACCCGGCTCCAGACCTACGCCATCAGGTCCAAGAGCTAGCTAAGAGCGTTGCTGCGCTAACCCGAACTGTGCAGTCTTTACAGGTTTCCACCCCAGGGAAGATCCAGCTGGCATCCGGACCGGAGGACATCCCGTGGCGTCGACCAAGGAGGACCCCACCGGCCAGAGGAAGACCCAGTGACCGATACAGCGAGGACGGACGACCCATCTGCCGCCGCTGCAATCAACCCGGACATATGGAAAGGTACTGTTCTTTAAACGGGCACAACCTGGGGTAGAGGGCCAACCCCCAGGAAAAAGATCACCAGGCCCATCGAACTGGCGCGACAGATATGTGGGAGGACGTCCAGTCTTGCCTGTGGTACTGGATGGCATTCCCATGAGTGCCCTACTGGACACCGGGTCACAGGTCACCACTATCCCGTACGTGCTCTTTAAGCAGTACTGGAATGACTCGGATATTACCCGCTACCCTGACGACGACTTGAGTATCATCGCCAGCAATGGCCAGCCCGTGCCACAGATCGGATTTAAAGAGGTGACCATCAAAATCGGTAGAGTCGAACTGGCAGCACAGGGACTGATCATTGTAGACATTGACAAACATGAGAGCCACCCAAAAATAACTCTAGGAACTAATGTAATTGAGAATTGTCTTGCAGAGGTGATTTTCCTTCTACAGCAGGTTGCCAAGAACGCCAGCTCCGGCGAGCAGCGAGTGCTCCAGAAAGAGATCCGGGCACTGATGCGACGGCAACAGGTGGAACTCTCCGGCGGTGAGATTGGTAGCGTAAGAATGTGTGACCCTTTCCCTATTGCCATGCCCCCAAAAAGCGAAATGATGATTTGGTGCCGGGCAGCTATTGGTCTGAGAGGTAGAGATTACCAGGCAATGGTAGAACCAGTTTACTCAGACAGTAGGCCCACCATTTTGACAGCACGGGGGGTGGTCAATGTACGCCATGGGAGGGTGCCCGTCCGCATAATCAATATCGGGGAGAGGGAAGTGTACCTGCCCCGGTATGCCACGCTAGCAAAATTATATACCATCAACCAAAACTCTATACAGTCTGTGGAACCCTTGCCTCCATCTCACCCGGAGGAAGGTAACGGCTCTAAGAGAGTAATGGAGGATTGGTGTCAGGAACTACACTTGGGAACTGACTCCACTCCCTCCCACCAGAAACAGGGAGTCTACCGGGTGGTTCAAGAGTATGAGAGAGTGTTTAGTAAACACCCGTTAGACTTCGGGCGAGTCAAGGGGGTAGAACACCGCATCCCCACGGGAGATCATCCTCCCATAAAAGAGAGGTATCGACCCGTACCCCCTGCACATTACCAACACGCCAAGGGGATGCTTAGAGACATGAAGGAGGCTGGGGTAATCCGGGATAGCTGTAGCCCCTGGGCAGCCCCGCTAGTTTTAGTCAAAACGAAAGACAACACCATGAGGATGTGTGTAGATTACCGGAAAATCAACCGTATCACACACAAGGATGCGTACCCCTTACCAAGGATAGAGGAGTCATTGGCTGCTTTAAGATCTGCTAACTTCTTCTCTACCTTGGATCTCACTAGCGGGTACTGGCAGGTTCCTGTAGCAGAGGCGGACCGGGAGAAGACCGCATTCACCACCCCGATGGGACTTAGTGAGTTCACCTGCATGCCGTTCGGACTCTGCAACGCCCCAGGAACCTTCCAACGATTAATGGAGTGCTGTCTGGGCCACAGAAACTTCGAGACGGTCCTGTTGTACCTGGACGATGTCATCGTATACTCCAAAACTTATGAGGACCACCTGAAACACCTGGCGGAGGTGTTCGAAGCTCTGGCGAGTTACGGCCTAAAGGTGAAACCCTCCAAGTGTCACCTCCTGAAACCAAAGGTGCAGTACCTGGGACACGTGGTGAGCGCTGACGGAGTGGCTCCCGACCCCGATAAGATCACCGCAATTAAGGGATGGCCAAGCCCCTCCAGCGTAAAAGAAGTGCGGCAGTTCCTCGGGTTGGTAGGCTACTACCGAAGGTTTATTCCCGGTTTCACCAAAAAGGCAGCGCCTATGCAGGACCTCCTGATAGGCCAGTCCCGGAAAGCCAAGAACCAGAAGCCGCCCTTCAAATGGGAAGAGCTAGAAGAAGAGTCCTTCCGCCAGCTGAAGATGGCCCTCACGGGGGATGAAATCTTGGCGTACCCGGATTATAGCCAGCCCTTCATCCTCTACACCGACGCCAGTAACATCGGGCTAGGAGCCGTACTGTCCCAGATCCAGCAGGGGAAAGAACGAGTAATCGCCTACGCCAGCCGAAAACTGCGACCCACCGAAAGGAACCCCGAGAATTATAGCTCATTTAAGCTAGAGTTCCTGGCCGTGGTATGGGCAGTCACTGAGCGCTTTAAGCATTACCTTGCTTCTTCCCGGTTCACCGTGTACACGGATAACAACCCGTTGACACACCTGGACACGGCAAGACTCGGTGCCCTGGAGCAGAGGTGGATGGCCCGTCTGTCCAACTACGAGTTCATAATCAAATACCGGGCAGGGCGCTCCAATACTAACGCGGACGCCCTGTCCAGGATGCCCAACCTGCCGGACGAAGGAGAAGATCCGGAGGGACTGGAAGAAATTGAACTCCCTGCGTTCCACCGTCATGGGACTATCCAGTATTCCCACCGGGTAAGGAGTAAGCAGGCTGCTACGTTGAACCCCTTACCTCACTACAACTGGGCGGAAACGCAAGACAGCGACCCTGCCGTCCGACTGGTGAAGGAGATGCTGACTCGGCCGGAGGCTCGCCTTGAACCAGACGCTCCGGAGGAAGCCAAACAACTATGGGCAGAGAAGAGTCGACTGTTCCTCTACAAAGGGAAGTTGTGCCGCAGAATGGTTAACTCCCGGACGCATGAATTACTCTGGCAAGTAGTGGTGCCACGAAGAGACGCAGCCATGGTGATGGAGGCATACCACGACGGAGCTGGACACTTCGGGTGGAAGAAGCTGGAGTTCCTGCTGCGCGAGCGATTCCACTGGGTAGGCATGAGGGGAACCATTGAGAAGTGGTGCAGAGACTGTGGCCCGTGCAACCTGAGAAGGAAGGACCGCGCCAGCCAGAAGACTCCCCTGCAGTCCATCGTCACCCGGCAACCGTTGGAACTGGTAGCCTTGGATCATGTAAAACTGACCCCTAGCAGAAGTGGCTACGTCTACGCGTTAACCATCGTGGATCATTACTCCCGGTTTCTGGTTGTCGTCCCCGTCAAGGACTTAACGGCTCAAACAGCAGCTAGAGCCTTCCAGCAGCACTTTTGCCGTCCACACGGGTACCCGGACCAAGTGCTGACGGACCAGGGACCTGCCTTTGAAGCGGAGGTCTTCCAGGAATTCTGCAAACTGTATGGCTGCCGGAAGATAAGGACGACACCCTACCATCCGCAAACTAATGGACTTTGTGAGAAAATTAACCAGGTGGTAATGGATCTTCTAAAAACGTTGCCCCTGGAAGAACGCAGTCTGTGGCCTGAGAAGTTGCCCGATCTGGTGGACCTATACAACCACATCCCGGTAGGTTCCACCAACTGTACCCCGGCTTACCTAATGAGGGAAAGACCTGGTAAGTTACCTGTTGACCTGGAAATGGGAGTCCTGACACCCGAGGACACTTCACCAGAAACAGACTGGGACACAGAGAGGCAGCAGCAGTACCGGAGAGTACAGGAGAGCGTGGAGCGAAGTCTCTGTCAGGCTAGGGAAAGACAAGAGAAAACTTACAACCAGTATGCTCCCGCTGTTCCCCTGGTACCCGGAGAGCAGGTCTTGAAGAGGAAGAGACAGCTCCACAAGTTGGACGACCAGTGGGAGAAGGACCCGTACACCGTACTGCCCTCAAGCCACGAAAACCCGAAGGTCTGTACCATCAGTAAAGACGGAGGGGAAACCACAGCCATTGTATCCCGGGACCACCTGAAGAAGTGTCCCGAACAACTGAGGAACCCTGAAGAGGAACAAGAAGACCATCGACCCGTAGAGGAAAGGGAAGATATGGTTAGTACCGTGCTCGGGGACTTCCCTCGGTCTTGGACTCAAGTCAATGGTGCAGTTGTGGTACCCGTACTCACCTTCCTCCAACCATCCTCCCAAGAACCTACGGAGCAACCGGTAGAGCTGGAAGAACAGCCGGTCCAGGAGGCAGAAGACTCTACACAAGCAGACCCAGAAAATCAACCCTCTGCTTATAGTGAGCCTGCCATACCCCTAGTGAGCCAGAGGGCCCATAGACAGCTGCCCAGTTTACCCTTGACAGCTCTTACACCCTGTAGTTCAGGGCCAGACAGTCAGCTCCGTAGGTCCACTAGGGCCACTAGAGGCCAGCTACCCGCACGTTGGAGGATCTAAATGTTTAAGCTATCTTATAATGTTTACTTGTTTATAGTTGCTTGTGTATAATTTTGTGTTTCTAGTTCTTTTTAGGAGTCCTTGGTGGATTTACCGGGAATCCTTGTACATAGTTGGAGCGTAACCCAGGATGGACTAAAGACTGTTAAGGACTCGGGGCAGGACAGGCCCCTACCTGGTTACGTCTCCCTGTTTTGGTGAAATGGACACCTTGCTTTTCAAAACTGCACCCGGTTGCGGACACGCCGTAACCATCTTATGTGTTTTTCTTATTGTATTGTTATTGCTATACCTTGTTATGTTTTTCTAAAAAAATATGTTTAGTCCCGGAGTACTAAATTTCACTAGGGGGGAATGTGACACCCCAGGGGTCTGGTTGCCACAGTGATAGAGATATTACGTCTGAGAGCAGGTGGGAGGTCCTTTGGTCAGGGATCCTGTGCATGCCACACCTCCTGCCCAGTCTTGGGAGGGGAAGGACTTCCCCTATATAAACCCGGGGCTGAGGCAGAGAGAGAGAGAAAGAAGACAGAACAAGAGTAGAGAAGAGAAGCAGCATAGCAAGAAACATCAGGAGCTCTGTGGGGAGCAGTGTTACAACAAGTCAGGGGCTGGCAGCTACAGAGCTCGCCCTGACTGAGAAGATTTCTTACCGGACCCGGAGTCCGAGGCTGTGGGGACTAACTCCTACCCAGCAGCAGAAACCGTCCGGCAGAGGATTTCAGGTCCTCTGGCCCAGAAGCCCGAAGGCACGGTCACACGCGTGGGACCAGCACCGCCATCGTGGAGCGGAAGCCATTAGAAGGCCCCGAGTCACCGGCCATACGGGTGAGCACCACACGGTACACTCAGGGACGTGGGCTACTTATTCCCGCCTCTAGCAAGGTAGCCAGAAGAGTACAGTTAGTTGGGAAGGCCTACAACTCCGCCTGGCCAGGGGAGATCCCATCTGCTCAAGGACTGACCAGGCCCCTATCACTAGCAAGTACTCCGGGAGGGTCTATCTTTGTCACCAGTAAAGACCCTGAACTACACCGCACCGTCTCTGAGTGGTTCCTGCTACCCCCATCATCCACGTCGGCTGCCCTGAGGCCATACCCCTCCCGTTGGGGGTTATACCATCCACGCTGCACCATCCTTCCACCGGCCTCAGCGGTCTGCCCTGCAGCGGCAGCTCCATAGCTGCATTCAACGGGTGGCGTAGTCACCAACCATCTACTGCTAGTACATCGCCGCTCAGTTTGACTCCCTGGGCACGGACCGGGTCGCCGCCACGAGACTACAACCCTCAAGAGATCCGGCTCCGGGTAAGCTCCCGCGTGCGCAACGCAGCGCGACACAGGCCCAGGGGCGCGTCACGATCATAGGGCGCCGATGGACTGCTATGACATCCGGGGGTCTGCTGAAGCCTCCGTGCCTGTCATCATAAAGCTTCATTTGGGCTGTAAAGAAGACCGTGGTTTTGCTATATGGAGCATTACTGTGGTATCGCTGTATATAGCACAAGCAATCAGATGATGTATACAAATACAGTGAAAAAAAGTATATATATATTTATTAAAACCCCACACGTTCAACTCACCTCCCACTAAAAATAAAGATAATAAAAATATACACATTTTGTGGTTTGGTCTCTTTCAGAGAAATACAATCTATCAAAATATAAAAAAAAAAAACGATCAGTGAACACAGAAAAAAATTCAAAAAGACAAAATTGCATTTTTTCGTTCGCCTCAATACTGCAGAAAATCCTGTAAGAAGCGATGACCATGACATATGTGTCCCAAAATGTTATCAATAAAGTCCTCTTGCCCTTCAAAAAATAAGCCCCCACACAGCTCCATCAACCCGGAAACTGAAAATGTTTCGGGTCTCAGAAAAAATGGTGACAGCATCAAAAAAAAGTTTTTTTCTTTTGCCAAAACTGTTGGAGAAGTTTGGTCTTGCTGTAATCACACTGAGGAGCAGGATCCTATTACCAGGTCATTTTTACCACACAATGTGCGCCGTTAAAACCGTTCCCAGAAAAACAATGTCAGGCTTTTTTTTTCGCACTTTTACTGCACTTGAAATGTTTTTCCCGTTTTCTAGCACTATGTGGTAAATGAATGGTGTCATTTATAAGGACAGCTCATCCTACAAAATAACAAGACCTCACACTATGTGGACAGATATCAAAAAGTTAGAAAAGTTGGAAAAAGCGGAGGAAAAAACAGAAAAAAACCATAAATTGGTTATGTCGGGAAGGGGTAAAGCTGAAGAAACGCATGTAAGAGCAGAATATGGAGGAAGGTCAGATATCACAGACTGGTGGATACTACCTGCTCCATCGCTGGCAGAATACTCCACCCCCATGGTGTCCGCTGATATCTTCTCTTGTAGCAACGTCTCCAAACTCTATAAGACATCGGGAACAGTCAGCAGAGGGTTTGATGATTGGCTCATATTGGCGATATACTCAGGGGCATTACTGGGGCCAGGGAAGATTGGGAATGAATAGCGTATTGACTGTTAGAGATGTGATCTCTTCCATTAAAGGGGATGTCTAGTTGGAACAAGTTATCACTGATCTCTGGATAGGTGATGACCTGTCCCAGTGGGAGCACCCCTTTATTATGTGGTATATATGGAGGATGTGATATCATGCAGAGTTCTAGCAGTATTACACTTCGGTCCGTTCTGCGTGCATCTGGGCCATTCCCTATGGAGGAGCGGAGCTGGGGGGAAATATCAGGATCTCGTCGCTGGATCCATCCAGATGGGAGATGTAACGAGTGCGGCGCCCCCCACTGGTGTCTCAGCGTATTATGTGTTGGGGAATAATAACTTATTGTCTGGTAAATGTGCTGATTCCTGTGAGTTGTGGTCGCTGAGTGCGTGTGATGGGATGTGGCTCCGTCCGTTATATTATATCACGTCTTATACCTATAATCTCTCGCTGATCGCAGGTGTCTGTCTTCACACTCAGATGAGAAGGAACAAACTGACGATATAGGACTTTTTTTTTTTTTTCCAAATTCAAACCGAGCAATCCTATTGGCTGAGTATGAATGCAGTTACCATGGTGACAGAAGTAGCAGCAGATTTAAAGGGACAAAACACTAATATTGTACTAAAGTGTATTTTATTATATATTTCACATAACTGACTGGGTACACCTTGGTGCGGGTGGGATGGCTTTTTTTAAATCAAAAACCATGTTTACTAAGTACCCTATATTATATATATTCACTATTGCTTTTTACTTACTTATAGCAGGGTATATGCTCATATTGTTTCTATCCGAAGTTTGTCTATTTTCTAATAGAGACATGACCAGTCCTCTTTAGAATTTTATAGTGACCCCATTGAGGTCATGGACTGATATTGGGGATTGCAGAGTTGGGGCAAGGTGACAGGTGACAGTAAGTGACATCAAATGAAGGCTATGGTGCATACACAGTAAATCAGTCGTGTTATTCCACAGAAATGCTGTTCTATAAGGCTGTGTGCCCACGTAGCGTTTTTCAAGCGTTTATGCTGCGGAATTTCCGCAGCGGAAACGCTTGTAAAACGCTAGGTAATCCGCACCCCATGGTCCCCAAGGGGATTCCGCATGTTCTATGCACATGCTGCGGATTTTTCCGCAGCGTTTATGCTGCGTACAAAAATCCGCAGCATGTCATTTAATTTTGCGGAAGTGCAGCGGAATTCCCGCCATTGACTTGCATTGAGACGCACAGAAACCGCGACTGTACATTTTTACAAGCGGCTTCTATGCGTCTCTATGTGCGGATGGTACCCAGTTCTGGAGGAGAGGAGACTCTGATCCAGACCTGGGTACCATTGTACCTGTAAAAAAAAGAATAAAATAACAAATAAAGTTTATATTCACCTGTCCGGCGTCTTCTCTCTGAATGCCAGCAGCGCTGAAGGACCTTCGGTGACGTCACAGTCATGTGACCGCAGGCCCTTCACCGCTCTGTCTCGCGATATGCCGGCAGCCGGGAACCAGCCAGGAAGCAGCGCTGCAGCCACGCCGGGGCCTCGGGGGTGAGTATAGCTTTATTTGTTTTAATTTTTACGGTTCACACTGTATAAATCCATGCTGTTTCCATGGATTTATACAGTGTGACCTAGTTGTCAAGCACTTTCCAAGTGATGCTAATCGCCTGGAAAGTGCTTGTCAATCTGCATGCGGAAATGCATGTGAATCCGCATGTGGATCCGCATGTATTCTGCAGGAAAAACGCATGCACAATCTGCATGCATTTTTTTCTGCCAGGGAGATGCAGAAATGCTGCAGAAATTTTCTGCTTCATTTCTGCATCGTGGGCACATAGCCTAAAACACAAAATATCTTCATATGGTGAGGAGTTGTGTTGTGTTTTCATCATTTACATTCTAGCGTGGTGATCACATAAAATGTAAAATTCCTATTAAATAATTACTGAATGACAGTAGCCTGTATCCCTGGAGGACAAGTCATTTACCGCTTCACCAGGTTTGATGTTCTAATGCATTTTGATGTTTCAGTATTTGTATATATGTATATTTTTTTTTTTCCCCCCTTAAGGGTATTCAAGCGCAGACAGTGACCAACTTCTTCCTCGCCTTTGAAGCACAGCTTTCAATTATTCCTGTCGTAAACAAGGTAAAAAGCTTAGAGCCGAACACTATCAGACTCCTTCAGTCCCGCAGCAGGTAAATCTGTGAACATCGCCGGCACTCCTGCTGTTCCTAGCACCGATCCCTCTATGAGCGGCTGTGCAGTAATGAAGGCAGGATTCACCCCAAACTTGCTCGTCGTTTTTTTCGATTTCCAGTTCTGGTAATTAGTTATACACATGTGTATATCCAGTGGTCAACTCACAACCTGTGTATGGAAAATGAATTGTTTGCTGTATGCATCGCATTTGTAGGATGCACACTGTTCATTTCATTATGGAGCGGAGTAGGAGGAGACTTTCATTACTGTTCCCTTTACTTCCTCCCTGCTGATAGGAAATGCCATGCTGTTTGCTTGTGTCCTGTGATTACAGCAGCCTGCAACAGTTTTCAAGCGTGCACTTCCCGGCTCAGGCATCAAGCAGTAAATGATAAAATTAAAACGCTGCTATCCCTTTGTTAGTCACTTTTTTATCTTCTTCCCCCTTCTACGAATGCTGTAGTCCGTTATTCTAGAACTGCTCTGAAAATGGTTCTCTCTGGAGTGTTGGGATTTGGGTTTAGGGTGGGTTAGGGAATTGAAGTTCAGATACTTTGTTCATGTTTTATACTATGGAATTACTATGTCATGTATGTTATTTGAAAGATGGAAAATTTGTATTTGGAGTTTTTCAATAAAAATTATTTGATTAAAAAAAAATCATGAAATTAAAATTCCTCCCGTTCTTGAGAAAGAATAGGATTTTTACTAAGAGGTAAATTGCACGTTCCTTGTTTTACAGGCACTTTACATTTTTGCTAGTTTTGTGCGATTACACAATCCCTTCTAAAGGCCAGTGCCAGTTGTACATCTCTCCCTAAACTCTTGCTCAGCACTATATTTTATGCCAGTTTTATTATATGGTTTCTAGATTTTGTCCAGCTTTGATAAATAATTAGTATTTATACTTTTGCTTTTAGGCTGTGTGCCCACGTTGCGGATTACAAGCGTTTTTGATGCGAATTTCCGCAGCGGAAATGCTTGTAAAACGCATGGTAATCCGCACCCCATGGTCCCCAAGGTGATTCCGCAAGTTCTATGCACATGCTGCGGATTTTTCCGCAGCTTTTATGCTGCGTTCAAAAATCCGCAGCATGTCAATTAATTTTGCGTTTCCGCAAGCGGAATTGCCTTGTGCAATGCATTAAAAACGCAAGGCAATTCCGCATGTGGAATACGCGAGATAAACGCACGAAAAACGCGCGATAAATGCGTGCGGAATTCCGCATGCGTTTTTCCGGGAGAGGACTTGCAGAAATGAAGCAGAAATTTTCTGCTTCATTTCTGCAACGTGGGCACATAGCCTGAGGCTGAGTTCACACGATGCGTTTTTCATGCGTTTCCGCGGCGTTTTTGCAGTTGCGGAAACGCATGAAAAAAGCATGGTAGAAGGGCAGCAATGTTCCCCAATTGAAATCCGCATGTGCAGGTTTGCCTTGGTTAAAACTGCACAATCCCTTACTGGACTGGTCTACTAATGAGATTAAGTCTTGGAGTCCTAAGTGTTATGATAAGTGTTGTAATGGTCGCATTGCAGCTGTGGAAAAAGGGGAATTATCTGTACCTATTCAGGATTTTTGGAAGGTTTTTTTAGAGGAGGAGTCGCAAGTTTTACCTCCTCATAGGGACTATGATTGCACCATTGAGTTTGTTTCTGGAGCTACTCTTCCCAAGAGTCGCTTATTAAATCTGACTATCCCTGAAAGAAAGGCCTTGGAGGAATACATACAGACGAGCTTGGCTGCTGGTCACATTAGACCTTCTAAGTCGCCTGTGGCCGTTGGATTTTTCTTTGTTAAAAAAAAAGATGGTGGTTTACGTCCATGTCTGGACTTTCGTGAAATTAATAAGATTACCGTACGCAATTCCTACCCATTGCCGTTAATTCCAGACTTGTTTAACCAGTTAGTGGGGACCAAGTGGTTCTATAAAATTGATCTCCGGGGGGCATACAATTTGTTACGAATGAAGGAGGGTGATGAATGGAAAACTGCTTTTAACACTCCGGTAGGTCATTTTGTGAATCTGGTGATGCCCTTCGGTCTTACCAATGCAGCCGCGTTTTTTCAGAACCTTATTAATGACATCCTGAGACCTTTGATTGGCAAGAATGTGGTTGTGTATTTGGATGACATTCTGATTTATTCACCAGATCTGGATTCCCATTGGCAGAGCGTACGTGAGGTGTTGCAGTTATTGAGTGATAATTCACTTTTTGCTAAGCTGGAGAAATGTGAGTTCGCTGTGCAGAGAATTAGTTTTTTTGGCTACATTATCTCCAGCGAGGGCTTTGAGATGGACCCGGTGAAAGTTCAGGCTGTGCAGGAATGGCCTAGGCCTATTGGTTTGAAATCGATACAGAGATTTTTGGGTTTCGCCAATTATTACAGGAAATTCATTAAGAATTTTTCTATAATTGTTAAGCCACTGACTGATCTCACCAGGAAAGGTGCGAATACGGTCCAGTGGACTACTGAGGCCATTGAAGCTTTTGTGTATCTCAAGCAGAGGTTCAGTTCTGCCCCTATCCTTATGCAGCCTGATGAGACCAAGCCTTTTTTGGTCGAGGTTGATGCTTCTTCGGTGGGGGTCGGTGCAGTTTTGTCTCAGGAGAACAAGGATGGAGTACATCCCTGTGATTTTTTTTCAAAAAAATTTTCAGAAACCGAACTTAATTACGATGTTGGTAATCGGGAATTGTTGGCTATTAAACTTGCGTTTGAACATTGGCATCATTTCTTGGAAAGTGCTAAATTTCCTGTTCAGGTTTTCACAGATCATAAGAATTTGATCTATCTGGATGCTGCCAAACGCTTGAATGCCCGTCAAGCTAGGTGGGCACTTTTTTTTTCTCGGTTTAATTTTTCTGTTACCTATATCCCTGGTACTAGGAATGTTAAAGCCGATGCTTTATCTCGCAGCTTTTCCCCCATGGTTGGTACCGAGGAGGAGGAGAGCATTTTACAGGAAGGAGTTGTGGTAGCAGCATTAGACTCTGTTTTGGAAGAAGGGATTCTGAAAGCCCAAGAGGATGCCCCATCTAACACTCCTCATGGGAGATTGTTTGTGCCTAGAACCTCTAGGAGAGATTTGTTTGTGGGGTATCATGAGTCTCGGTTGGCAGGTCATCCAGGAATTTCTGGGACTAAGAGACTTATCAGTCGCAGTTTTTGGTGGCCCGGGTGGCAGAAGGAAGTCATCAAGTGGGTGCGTCAGTGTACGGTGTGTGCTAGGTCAAAGGCTTCCCATACCCCTGCTGCGGGGTTGCTTTGACCTCTGGAGGTTCCTAGTGTGCCTTGGACGCATTTGGCAATGGATTTTATTACTGACCTTCCTGTGTCCGAGGGTTTCACTGACATCTGGGTGGTCATGGACCGTTTTAGCAAGATGTGTCATTTGGTTCCATTCATTAAGCTACCCTGCGCTAAGACACTCGCTAAGGCGTTTGTTAAGGAAATTGTCAGGCACCATGGCGTTCCCACCGACATTGTTTCTGATAGGAGACCTCAGTTTGTGGCTCGCTTTTGGCGTGCTTTTTGTGACAGGTTGGGAGTCCATTTGTCATTTTCGTCTGGTTATCATCCTGAGTCTAATGGACAGACTGAAAGAAAGAACCAGGATGTGGAACAGTTTTTGCGTTGATTTGTGGCAGACAATCAAGAGAGGTGGTCTGAGTTTCTGCCACTCGCAGAATTTGCTCTTAACAACCATACATCCTCCTCTGCTGGGTGTTCTTTTTTTGTTGTACTGGGAGACATCCGTCTTTTGGTTCGTTCTCCAAATTGCGGTCGGCGGTGCCGGAGGAGGAGAATTTTTCCGGTGATTTGGAGAGAGTTTGGACTAATGTACGTTGTAACCTTCAAGAGGCTAACAAAAAGTCCAAGAAGTATTTTAACAGGAAATGTAAAGAGGTTTTATTTACTGTGGGTGACATGGTTTGGTTGTCCTCAAAGAATCTGCGATTGAGGATTTCCTCTAAAAAATTGGGTCCGAAGTTTGTGGGGCCTTTTAAGGTGCTTCAGGTGGTTAACCAGTCTGCTGTTAGGTTGGAGGTTCCCTCCTCCTGGAAGATTAATCGTGTGTTTCATGTTTCCTTGTTGAAAAAGGCTGATGTATCGGATAGGGAGGCCACTGTCACAGTTCCTCCGGTGGTGGAAGACGGCGAATATGAAATTTCTCGTATCCTGAATTCCAGAGAGCATAGAGGGAGATTGCAGTATCTCGTCGCTTGGAAAGGTTTCGGTCCCGAGGAATAACTCCTGGGTTAAGGCGGATGATGTCTCTGCCCCTAGACTTGTCAGAGCTTTCCACAGGAGATTTCCAGATAGGCCTGGGCCTGGAGGATCCGGAGGATCCTCATAAAAGAGGGGGTACTGTTAGAACCCTCCTGTTTGTTTTTGTTTCTATCTTGTGTTTTGCGGTCACGTGACCATCTTCCTATTTATTCCAGCTCCGCCCTTCTGGCCTTGCTAGACTTCAGTGTTGTTTAGACTGTCTTTCTAGCCAGGTGCTTTTGTGCCTATCTATCTCTAGTTTGCTTGGTCCTCTGGACCTCTAGTACTTTTGTCAGTTTTTCTTTTGCTCTGCAACAACTTCTGTTAGGAGGTGTCCCATTTTTGTCCCAGTCCTTAGTTCTTTTAAGGACCCCTTCCTTTCTCTATAGGTCTCCGTTCAGACTAGCCGAGGACGAAGGCGGGTCTGTTCACAAGGAACAGGTTGCCTGCTACAACGTAGGGACTCAGCTTAGTCTTACTGTGGGGACAGCTCTCCCCTTCTTTCCCTAGTTTATGTTGCAGATCATAATAATCTTGGATCTACTCATACTTAACAGACAGAACCTTCAGTGTTTCTCACTCACACACCACCTCCTCATCTCGCATCCTATCTGTCAGTGTTCCCCAAGGTTAAGTCATAGGACCCCTGCTCTTCTCCATCTACACCTTCGGCCTGGGACAGCTCATAGAGTCCCACGGCTTTCAGTATCATCTCTATGCTAACGACACACAGATTTACCTCTCTGGACCTGATATCACCTCCTTACTAACCAGAACCCCAAAATGTCTGTTCGCTATCTCATCCTTCTTCTCTGCTAGATTTCTAAAACTTAACATGGATAAAACAGAATTCATCATCTTTCCCCCATTTCACTCAGCCTCCCCATCTGACCTATCCATCAAAATCAATGGCTGTCCACTTTCCCCAGTCCCACAAGCTTGCTGCATCAGAGTAACCCTGGACTCTAACCTCTCCTTCAAGCCACATATCAAAGCCCTTTCCTCCTCCTGCCGACTCCAACTCAAAAACATGGATCCGCATATTCCTCAACCATGAATCTGCAAAAACACTAGTGCACGCCCTCATCATCTCCCGCCTCGACTACTACAACCTCCTGCTCTGTGGCCTCCCCACTAACACTCCCGTACCCCTCCAATCTATCCTAAACTCTGCTGCCCAACTAATCCACCTGCCTTCCGCCTACTCCCCGGCTTCTCCTCTCTGTCAAATGGTTCACCGACTCCCCATTGCCCAGAGACTCCAGTTCAAAACCCTAACCGTGGCATACCAAGCCATCCACTACCTGTCTCCTCCATACATCTGTGACCTAGTCTCCCGGTACACACCTACACGCAACCTACGATCCTCACAAGATCTCCTTCTCTACTCCCCTCTTATCGTTTCTTCTCACAATTGCATACAAGATTTCTCCCGTGCATCCCCCCTACTCTAGAACTCTCTACCCCAAAACATCAGACTCTCGCCTACCGTGGAAACCTTCTAAAGGAACCTGAAAACCCACCTCTTCCGAAAAGCCTACAACCTGCAGTAATCATTGCTCCACCACACCGCTGCATGACCAGCTCTACCCTCACCTACTGTATCCTCACCCATCCCTTGAAGATTGTGAGACATCGCAGGTAGGGTTCTCTCTCCTCCAGTACCAGTTTGCCATTGCGTTTTTGTTCAAGATTTTTGCAATTGTGTTTGCTATGTATACCCCCTTTTTCACATGTAAAGCACCATGGAATAAATGGAGCTAGAATAATAAATAATAATAATAATAAAGTGCCACACACAGTGTCCTGGTATCTCATCCATGCTCTTTCTATTTTATCTTTCATTTGCAGAGATATTAGCAATGAAAGTATTTGGCGCCTAATGAGTTAAAAAAAATTAAGTCCAAGTAGATGTTATCAGAGTTTTCACTGGGGGTGCGAAATTCTTCTCCCTGCATGATGCTGACCAATTATAAGCAGACGACAACACTGAAAAGAAAGATGATCACATCCCCACCATAGCTTAGAGCAGATTTCTCAGTGTCTAAGATGTAAGGATACAGACCTGGTCTCCTGGGCTAACCTCCTGCATGATTAGAGCACACAACTGACTAATACCTTTCAGTTAAGGTCTCTGTGGGTGAAGGGGCAGCACAAGAGAGTTTAGTTGTGCAACCTTACAAACCTTTCTAACAGCTTTCCTCCTCTTATGGCACTCTCACCTCTGCTGTTCTGCGCCTATCCCAAACTGCCTGTCCAGAAATGAGAGCACAGTGTCAGTATCACACTTAGATCCGTTGTGCTCAACTTGTA
Organism: Phyllobates terribilis; assembly: GCF_046119375.1. Classification (NCBI taxonomy): domain Eukaryota; kingdom Metazoa; phylum Chordata; class Amphibia; order Anura; family Dendrobatidae; genus Phyllobates; species Phyllobates terribilis. Next base: position 1,693,134 of record NW_027363046.1, read on the forward strand.
CTCATTCTGCAGTGAGATTAGAGCAGACTGTCATTGCATTTCACCATAGAAGTAACCCAGAACACACTGCTCCTGTGTGAGGTGTAATAACAGCCTAATATCACTGCAGAAAGAATACAAGTTGCTTGAGCACAGAAGACATAAGTGTGATACTGGCACACTCCATAATCAGGAGAGTCAATAAAAGGGTTTGTAATGTGACACAGAGAAACTCAGCTGTGCGGCTCCTTCCTTGTCTAAGAGCTGTTACCTCTGCTTTCTAATCATGCAGAAGGTTAGACCAGGAGATCAGGACTCTCCATCATTACACATCTTAGGCTAGGTTCCCACGATGAGCTTTTGGTGAGTTTTTGATGTTGCAGAATTTCTGCACCCATTAAGATAGGTTACTTGCATTATTTCTAAAATATGCAGCGTAAAAACTCACTAAAAACTCATAGTGAGAACGTAGCTTTATACCCTAAGAAACCCGCTTTGAGCTATGGTGGGGGCGTGTTCTTCTTTTCTTTGAGTGTTGCTGCTTGCTTATGATTGGTCAGCATCATACAGGAGAAATCTGCAGCATATTTAAGGATTTCTCACAAGCCTCATTCGGGTAAGGCTGAGTGCCCACGCAGCGTTTTTCAAGCGTTTATGCTGCGGAATTTCCGCAGCATAAACGCTTGTGAAACGCTAGGTAATCCGCACCCCATGGTCCCCAAGGGGATTCCACATGTTCTATGCACATGCTGCGGATTTTTCCGCAGCGTTTATGCTGCGTACAAAAATCTGCAGCATGTCATTTAATTTTGCAGAAGCGCAGCGGAAGCCCCGCCATTGACTTGCATTGAGACACATAGAAACCGCGACTGTACATTTTTACAAGCGGCTTCTATGCGTCTCTATGTGCGGATGGTACCCAGTTCTGGAGGAGAGGAGACTCTCATCCAGACCTGGGTACCATTGTACCTGTAAAAAAAGAATAAAAAAACAAATAAAGTTTATATTCACCTGTCCGGCGGCTTCTCTCTGAATGCCGGCATCGCTTGATGACCTGCGGTGACGTCACAGTCATGTGACCGCAGGCCCTTCACCGCTCTGTCTCGCGATATGCCGGCATCCAGGAACCAGACAGGAAGCAGCGCTGCAGCCACGTCGGGCATCAGGGGTGAGTATAGCTTTATTTGTTTTCATTTTTATGGTTCACACTATATAAATCCATGCTGTTTCCATGAATTTATACAGTGTGACCTAGTTGTCAAGCACTATCCAAGTGATGCTAAAATCGCCTGGAAAGCGCTTGTCAATCTGCATGCGTTTTTTCTGCCAGGGAGATGCAGAAATGCTGCAGAAATTTTCTGCTTCATTTCTGCATCGTGGGCACATAGCCTAAATGCAAAAAGGTAAATAAAATTACCAAAATTTCCACAACAAAAGTGTAGCTCTACCTACAGCGTATTCACACCCAGACTATAAGATTATGGCCGGTCTCTGGGTGGGTGTTTTTTTACACAGTAGTCAGAACCTACAACATTGTGGTGCCGTGCATTACATGAGCTATACTAAGGGAGCGCCTGTCAGCATAGAGCGAATACGTCCATATACCGACCAGCAGAAAGTGTAAGAGAAGAACTATAGAAGGATGGACCATAGTGGAGCATTCCGGACTGGAGCAACATAAGGAGCCAGAAGGCTTCCCCCCGGTATTCCATGCTATGTGCTCCTTATAAAGTGACATCTCTCCATAGACCCCTCTGTGAAGACCACCCCCTTATCCAGATGATACATTCTCACTTCCACCATATATAATGCAGACTGGCCATTTTTTATTTTTTTTCAGAAAATCACCAATTTTGGGTCGTCAGCTGTAGAAGAAGAAATGCTTTACACCAGTGCTGGGAACCTATGGCAGCGTGCAGAGGGGGCAGCAGAGCCCTCCTGGGGGGCACCATGGCGGCAGCACTAGCGCTACTGGATCGGGCCGGCAGGGAGAACTCTGAGCCGCCGAGTGCCGGCACCAGCTCCGCTACTGCAGCTAGATGTGCGATCTCTCTCGGACGGAAACACATCGAGATGAAGTGTATTGCAGCGCACGAACTAGCCAGGCCCGAGCGCTGCAATACACGCTGCCGGCCAATCAGAGGCCAGCGGCTGACGGCCAATCAGAGGCCAGCATGACAGCCAATCAGAGGCCAGCGGCTGACGGCCAATCAGAGGCCAGCATAACGTCGGCCGGTCAATCAGAGGCCAGCGGCTTCCGGTCAATCAGAGGCCAGCATGAATTCGGCCGGCCAATCAGAGGCCAGCGGCTTCCGGTCAATCAGAGGCCAGCATGAATTCGGCCGGACAATCAGAGGCTAGCGGCTTCCGGACAATCAGAAGCGGCTGCCGGCCAATCAGAGGCCAGCATGACGTCGCCCGGTCAATCAGAGGCCATCGTCTGCCGGCCAATCAGAGGCCAGCATGACGTCGACCGGCCAATCAGAGGCCAGCGGCTTCCTTCCAATCAGAGGCCAGCATGAATTCGGCTGGCCAATCAGAGGCCTGCGGCTTCTGGCCAATCAGAGACCAGCATGACGTTGACCGGCCAATCAGAGGCTAGTGGCTTCCGGACAATCAGAAGCGGCTGCCGGCAAATCAGAGGCCAGCATGACGTCGGCTGGCCAATCAGAGGCCAGCGGCCGCTTGCCTCTGATTGGCCGGCAGCGTGTACTGCAGCGCGTACGGGCCTGGCTAGTACGTGCGCTGCAATACACTTCAGCTAGATGTGCCGACTACAGGAGAGGACGCTGCGCGGGAGAAGAAGGAAGGTGAGGAGGAGGGTTTATTATGTGTTTTTTTTTTTTAATATGGGATGCACAATGGCTGGGGGGGGGGAGGGAGCATGTATACCAGGATTGAGGGGGGGGGCAGCATATATACCAGGATTGAGGGGGGGGGGGCAGCATTTATACCAGGATTGAGGGGAGGGCCAGCATATATACCAGGATTGAGGGGAGGGCCAGCATATATACCAGGATTGAGGGGAGGGTCAGCATATATACCAGGATTGAGGGGAGTGCAGCATATATACCAGGATTGAGGGGAGGGCAGCATATATACCAGGATTGAGGGGAGGGCAGCATATATACCAGGATTGAGGGGAGGGCAGCATATATACCAGGATTGAGGGGAGGGCCAGCATATATACCAGGATTGAGGGGAGGGCAGCATATATACCAGGATTTAGGGGAAGGCCAGCATATATACCAGGATTGAGGGGAGGGCCAGCAATAGTCAGCTTATTGATTTCACTGGATACTGTGCAGTACCTCCTGTTTCCTTTGGTGGCAGTGCAGGAGAATTAAATGCTTGTTGCCAGATTTTTCAACAAATGGCTTATCGCTGAGATTGCCAGCAACAGATCATCCTTTAGTCAGCATATTGGGGCCCTTCTAACAAAAAGACATTAACTAATGCAGACATTCCTTTTAAGTACAGAGCATATGCCAGTATACTATCTGCAGAGTAAAAAATAAATAAATTCTTAAGTGCTTAAAAGGAACGTGTCCTCTGTTGTTTAACCCCTATCTGCCCTACATGTATAGTGCATGTTGGGTGCGAGTGTGTGGAGTGGACACTGCAACTCCACCCGCAATATACCTGCAGATTCCAGCTGTGTTATACTGCCGGTATTTGTCTGTAAAAGCCGCTATTAGAGCAGCTCTGGTTGCTGCTGTTAACCCCTTAGATGCTGCAGTAAATCCCTGACCGTGGTAGTTAAGGTGCGATGTCCCAGAGGTTCACCATTTTGGATGCCCATGGGATGTTGCCTTCCACCCCCCTTCACTAAGTGAAAGTGCTGCTTATGGATTTCAGTGGCAACCATGAGCCTGCTGACCGCCCCCATGGCTGCCATGTTGGTACATGAAAAAGTGGGATTGAAACATCGTATATAACCCAAAAAATGTTATTAATGAAAACCTCAGCAATTAACAAGCCCTCATAAAGCTCTATCGACCGAATCTCTGAAATATTTTCACCATCAAAATAAAACTATACAAGTTTGATATCTGGTTTTTCAAGTTTGCTCGACGTGAAGAATCATGTTCACAGGTCATTTTCACTGCACAATGAAACCTTAGAAACAAAACCCAAAAACAATGAAAAACGCAATCCCATTTAACTTCGCTTGGAATTTTTGTTCCAGTTTTCCAGTATATTGTAGGGTAAAAAAAAACAGCCCTCATACAGCTATGTCACACGAAAGGGGAGAAAGAAGGAGAGGAACAAAGAAAAAGCACAAAAACTAAAACTGTCCATGGTGAGAAGGGATTACATTCAATTTACTTTAAATGTCATTTTTTTTAGCTTTTCACTTTTTAACATCACAATCAAAAGAACCAATCCTGAAGTCTTACAATTTTCACACTGGCCACTAGTCCTAAGAATAGACTCACTGTGAAGGAAGGGTGAGGAGGTGAGCTGTGACTATCATTTCTTGTGAATGGTGGCTACTTTATCTGCTTTATATAGAGGTGTCATCTTTCATTGTCATTTTCAGTCATGATAATAAAACTGCTGAAAAATCTTCTGCATACAACAGGAAATATGAAACTAATTTTGGCCAGGGTGATAATTGCAGGATCTGTGGGTGTGTTTTTTTAGTTTAGATGGTTACTATAGTGGAAAAAATTAAAATAAAAATAATAAATTTCATGTAAAAAGGTAATTTAAACAATTGGTTATTGTTTGATAACACATTCTCTTTAACTGCTCTTCTCTAATAAGATGGCAATATTGCACCGCTGCAAAAATAGGAAGAAGTAGTTTGTCAATTTTAAAGCAGCTTCTTGGAAACTAATGACTTAGTCATTGATATAACATCCTGACAAAATGACTGTTCACTGTCTGTTTCTGAGAAATTAATTCAAAGGTCACAACCGATATGGCTGCACTTCCTATTATCACTTTTGGAAAGACAGACAGTGGATAATGATTATTTCTATTATATATGATCTACGGTATATTCTGATTTGCTAAAAGTGAGATAAGTGACAAGTCTATTGGAAGTAGCAATCCTAAAAGTCAATATCGACCCTTTAACGAGCCTTGTCACATGACTTGGGATAAAAGCCAAACCAGAATCTCAATTTGCAGCCACGGTGTTTCAGGGTATTGCTCCTCATCAGTACAAAGCATGAGATCCGATTTGACTGTATGAGAGGCTTCTCACTGGGATCTAAAGGGTCATTTTTCTCCTTGTGGAGATTGACATGCCTGGCATGCCAGTGTATATATAGATACTCGGCACTCCATAAAGATAATGCAATTCTTTATTTCATAAAGAAATCCCAAAATTCAATGTAACGTTTCAGCCTTATGCAAAAGGCCTTTTTCAAACACGGAGACATAAATGAAACAGATAAAGAAATCAATATTACAAAATTAACACCACAATAGAATTTTTTATTTTAATTTTTTTATTATAAGAAAATAACATCCTGTTGTATTGTTGAAATCACTTGAGATTTATTTAAATATAAAGACATTATTATATAATGTCAAATTAATGTGGGAATTCACTTACTTCATTCAAAATAAATTACAATATGACCAATTAAATTTCAATATCTCATATACAGTTGAAGCCAGAAGTTTCCATACACTATATAAAAAGACATACAGTATCTGCATGTTTCTCTCCATATCTGACATGAAATCAGAATAAACCTTTCCTGTTTTAGGTCAATTAGGATTACCATCATTTGTAATATTTGCCAAATGCCAGAATAATGAGAGAGCGAGAATGCAGTAAGTAATAAAAATGCTTAAAACTAAGTCAAAACTTTCCATCCATTTCATTAGTATTTGGTACCATTGTCCTTAAAGTGAATGACTTTGGTGAAACATTTGGGATTTCCTCCCACAAGCTTCTCACAATATAAGGCTATGTGCCCACGCTGCTTTCCGCATGTCCTCTCCCGGAAAAACGCATGCGGAATTCCACGCGCGTTTATCGCGCGTTTTCCACATGCGGAATTCCACGCGCGTCTATCCTGCGTTTATTGCGCGTTTTCCACATGCGGACGTCTTTTTACTGATCTGCAATATAAGAGACTAGCGTTCCCCGACAGGTGACTATCCTGTAGCTGTCACCTGTACATTATAGCTGACAACTTGCTGCATCAGCCATGATCAGTGTTGGCACAGACCATGGACGTTTAACCCCTTTGATTCTGTTGTCAATAGTGATTATAGAATCTAAATAGTTAACACAGTGTGGGGGCTTCCTTTTAACTTTATCGGCACCTTGATATCTTGATTGTGTGGTCCTGATGTTTGCCTTGGCAGTTCATGGCCAAATAACTACCTTTAAAGTATGCCGGCTATAATTGCCTGTTCAGAAGTTATCAAAATCTAGATTGTAAAAATAAACTTATTCATTCTTGTCATTCCACTTTCCATTACTTCCTGAAAAGAACCAGAAGGGTTAATGAACTATATGAAAGCAATTTTAACCCCTTTAGAGCCCATGCCGAATTAGTACACACATTTGGCCTCCCCCCGGTTCAGTGAGGGCTGCTGCGCTGAGCTCTCACTGAACCGAGCACATGTCAGCTGATTCTTACAGCTGACATGTGCCCGCAACAGCCGCGGGTGGAATCGCGATCCACCCGCGGCTGTTAACATGTTAAATGCCGCTGTCAATCTCCGACAGCGGCATTTAACGCGTGCTTCCTGGAAGCGCGTCCTAAGCCCCGCCCACCGGCGACCCCGTCACGTGATCGCGGGTCACCGATGGGTGGGCATGACAACCCAGGGTCTGCAGCAGACGCCTGTGGTTGTCATGATCTGGTCGCTATGAGCGCCACCTAGTGGTCGGCGCTCATAGCACAAGACCAATTCTGCTATATGCAGGGGATCTGCTGATCCCCAGTATGTAGCAGAAACAATCGGATAGTTGCTGCTTCTAGTCTCCTATGGAGACTATTGAAGCATGCAAAAAGTGAAAAAAAAAAGTTTTTAAAAATAAAAATAAAAAAAAATATATAAAAGTTTAAATCGCCCCCCTTTCGCCCCATTCAAAATAAAATAATAATAAAAAAAATCCACACACACATATTTGGTATCGCCGCGTTCAGAATCGCCCGATCTATCAATATAAAAAAAGAATTAATCCAATCAGTAAACGGCGTAATGAGAGAAAAATTCTAAACGCCAGAATTACGTTTTTTGGTCCCCGCAACATTGCAATAAAATGCAATAATGGGCGATCAAAACATCGTATCTACCCCAAAATGGTATCAATAAAAAGTTCAGCTCGGTGCGCAAAAAATAAGCCCTCACCCAGCCCCAGATCCCAAAAAATGGAGACGCTACGGGTCTTAGAAAATGGCGCTATTTTTTTTTAACAAATTGTGGAATTTTTTTTCACCACTTAAATAAACAATAACCTATACATGTTTGGTGTCTACGAACTCGTAATGACCTGTAGAATAAGAAGGGCAGGTCAGTTTTAGCATTCAGTGAACGTGATAAAAAAAATAAATACAAAACAACTGTGGTATTGCACTTTTTTTGCAATTTCACCGCACTTGGAATTTTTTTCCCGTTTTCCCGTACACGATATGGTAAAACTAGTAATGTCGTTGAAAAGTACAACTCGTCCCGCAAAAAATAAGCCCTCACATGGCCATATTGACCAAAAAATAAAAACACTATGACTCTAGGAACAAGGGGAGCAAAAAACGAAAATGCAAAAACGGAAAATGCTCCGGGGCTTAAGGGGTTAAATACGTTGAGGGGTGCAGTGTTTAACCCCTTTACAACCCAAGGTGGTTTGCACGTTAATGACCAGGCCAATTTTTACAATTCTGACCACTGTCACTTTATGAGGTAATTACTCTGGAACGCTTCAACGGATCCCCCTGATTCTGAGATTGTTTTTTCATGACATATTGTACTTCATGATTGTGGTAAAATTTCTTCGATATCACTTGCGTTTATTTGTGAAAAAAATGGAAATTTGGTGAAAATTTTGAAAATTTAGCAATTTTCAAAATTTGAATTTTTATGCCCTTAAATCAGAGAGATATGTCCCACAAAAGAGTTAATAAATAACATTTCCCACATGTCTACTTTACATCAGCACAATTTTGGAACCAAAATTTTTTTTGTTAGGGAGCTATAAGGGTTAAAAGTTGACCAGCGATTTCTCATTTTTCCAACAAAATTTACAAAAACATTTTTTTAGAGACCACATCACATTTGAAGTCACTTTGAGGGGTCTTTATGACAGAAAATACCCAAAAGTGACACCATTCTAAAAACTGCACCCCTCAAGGTGCTCAAAACCACATTCAACAACTTTATTAACCCTTCAGGTGCTTCACAGGAATTTTTGGAATGTGGAAGAAAAAAATGAACATTTAACTTTTTTCACAAAAATGTTACTTTAGACCCAATTTTTTTTATTTTCGCAGGGGTCACAGGAAAAAATGGACCCCAAAATTTGTTGTGCAATTTGCCCTGGGCACGCAGATACCCCATATGTGGGGAAAAAACACTGTTTGGGCGCACGGCAGGGCTCGGAAGGGAAGGAGCGCCATTTGACTTTTTGATTGTAAAATTTGCTTGAATAATTAGCGGACGCCATGTTGCGTTTGGGGAGCCCCTGATGTGCTTAAACAGTGGAAACCCCCCACAAGTGACACCATTTTGGAAACTATACCCCTCAAGGATTTTATTAAGGTGTATAGTGAACATTTTGAACCCAGAGGTACGACACAGAATTTGATAACATTAGGTCATCATATTGAATAAGTTGTCATTACTCTTGAGCGCAAATGCTCGCTACTTGAGTTTGCATCGGGTACTCAGGTATGCACCATGTATCACGGGTGTTCAAGTGAAATGCTCGAGTCCCCGCCCGCATGTTTCACGGTTATTAGACCCCCCCAAAAAAACATGCGGGGATCGCTCGTGCATGGCAGGCAATCCCCGCAAGGTTTTTTTGGCCGCGAAGCATATGGGGCGGAGACTCGAGCACCCGCGATACTCAATGCATACCCGAGCACCCGATGCAAACTCAAGTAGCGAGCACTTGCGCTCAACACTAGTTGCCATATCGTCATCTTTTTTTTTTTCTTTTTCTTTACTTTTGAAAAAAAAAAAAACCCCAACCCTAAGATTAGCACAACCCGAGCCCTAGCGTTTATTTTTTACGCCATTCCTCGTGCGGTATAAGTGATGAGATTACAGCGATACCAGAATCATATTGGGTTTTTATGATTGACAGCTGTCACACACTAAAAGACACATATTTTGTAAAATCTAGTTTTTGCATTGCCATATTTTGGCCGACAGAGTCATGTGACGGCTTGTTTTTTGCGGGGTGAGTTGACGTTGTTATTGGTGCCATTTTCAGGCATGTGACATTTTTTGATCGCTTTCTATTCCAGCTTTTGGGAGACAGAATAAACGAAAACCAACAATTCAGGAATTGTTTTTTTGTTTTTTTTTATTCTGCTCCGGGTGTGGTAGAATTGATAAGGTAGCTTTATTCTTCGGGTCAGTACGTTTACAGCGGTACCACATTTATATAGTTTATGTTTTGGCGCTTTTACACAATAAAAGCTATTTTATAGAAAAAAATATTTTTTTGCATTGCTTTATTCTGAGAGCTGTAACTTTTTGATTTTTTGGCTGATGGAGCTGTATGGTGGCCTGTTTTTTGCGGGACGAGATGACGTTTTCAGCGGTACCATTTTTATTTATATTCGTCTTTTTGATCGCGTGTTATTCCATTTTTTGTTTGGCGGTATGATGATAAAGCATTATTTTTTGCTTTGTTTTTTATTTTTACCGTGTTCACTGAAGGAGTTAACTAGTGGAACAGTTTTAAAGGCCAGGTCGTTACGGACGCGGCGATACCAAATATGTGTACTTTGATTGTTTTTTTTGTTTTTTTTTTCATAATATTTATTGATGGGTACATTATATTTTTATTTTTAGTGGATTATTTTTTTTATTTTTTTTTTTATAGTTTTACAATTTTTTTTTTCTTTTTTTTTTCACTTTCTGGGAGTTTTTACACTTTTTTACTTTGTCCCACTGTGGGACTTTCACTTTTTTTATTCTGATCGCCTGCACAGCATAGGGATGGAGCACCATCCCTGTGCCATGCAGGCTGTCAGCGCTGGACAGGGAGAAGATAGTTTGGAGATGCACTGCACATGTCCAAACAATCTTACTGCTGTCTGGTGACCCGTATGTTGTCATGACGACATCGGGTCGTCATGGCAACAACCGGGAAGCCGCGGCAGACAGCGCTGGAGGCCGGAAGAGGAGGTGAGTATACTGATCACCTCCCCTTGCCTCCGCAATGCTACGATCGACTTCAATCGCAGCATTGCGGGGGTTAATGTGCTGGGAGCGGTGCGGGACCGCTCCCTGCACATAGTACCGGGTGTCAGCTGTGACAATCAGCTGACACCCGGCGGCGATCGCGCCCGCACAGCCTGTGTGCGCGCGCGATCGCGATGACGTACTAATACGGATCAGGCTCTTAAAGCCCAGGGCATAGACGCGTATTAGTACGTCATGGGCTTTAAAGGGGTTAAAATGGTAACACTTTTGGGTGGTTTCCAACATATAAGACTCGCAGGCTAAGTGCCCACAAAGCAAAAATGCTCCAGATTTTTTCTGTATCTCCCTGGCAGGAAAAATGCATGCGGATTTTACATGCGTTTTTCCCGCCAGGTTGAATCGTTTGTCAAGCGTTTTTGCATGCGGGTTATCAAGCGCTTTTCCAAGCGATTTTAGCATCACTTGGAAAAGTGCTTGACAACTTGGTCACACTATATAAATCCATGCAACCGGCATGGATTTATATAGTGTGACCAAGTTAATAGTTAAAAAAAGAATAAAAATGGTAAACAAAAAAAACATTCTACTCACCTTCCGATGGCCCCCGGTCTCCTTCTCCGGTGCGTCCGGTGTCTTGGGCGGCTCGCGATGGTGTAAAAGGACTTTCCATGACGTCATTTAGTCATGTGACAGGTCAAGCGACCGCCGACATCAGCGGTCACGTGACCTGTCACACGACTAAATGACGTCATGGAAGGTCCTTTTACATCACCACGAGCCGCCGAAGACACCGGACGCACCATACAGGAGACCGGGGGCCATGAGAAGGCAAGTATAATGTTTTTTTATTTTAGTCTTTTTTAACTACAGGTACTATGGTACCCGGGTCTGGAGGAGAGTCTCCTCTTCTCCAGACCCGGGTACCATCCCCACATTGAATTACTTAATATCCCCATGTGTACATGTAGTCATTAAGATATTATGCAATTCAATGGAAGTCAATGGCGGCAATTACGCCGCGTTTCCGCAAAATTAATGGATATGCTTCAGATTTTTCCGCAATGATAATCCGCAGTGTAAAATTCCGCAGCATGTGCACAGTGTTGCATAGCTTCTGGATACCGACAGTTGCAGTATAAAACTTCACAGAGCAGATTACAGGGGATAACAAGCTTTTACTTCTCAGAACATGAGGTAAAGGAAAAAACGCACAGTCACACAGTACTGCATCAGGAAGTAAGAACAAAATAGAAAATACAAGAGAGACTTTTTTTCTTTTACAATACAGTAAACAAGGAAACTTTACACAACATCGCCATCTACTGTCAGATCAGCATAAAGTCCTCCTTCACACAAAGAAGTCCACAACTGTTGCATATACCAACACACAGCACATGCGGGTTATCATTGAGGACCATGGGGCACGCATTACCAAGCGTTTAAGCGTTTTCGCTTCGAAAATTCCGCAGCAAAAACGCTTGAAAAACGCACAGTGGGCACGCAGCCTCAAAGTCACTTCAAAACTGAACAGGTCCCTATAAAAATAAGTTTTGTAAATTTCCTTGAAAAAAATGAAAAATAACTGCTACATTTTTAAATCTTCTAAAATGCTAATAAAATAAAACAACATTTTACAAATGGTGCTGATGTAAAGCAGACATGAGGGAAATGTTATTTATTACTGTTTTTGTGTGGTATGACTATTGGGATTAAAGGCATAATCATTCATAGTTTGAAAAGTGCAATTTTTAAGACATTTTTGCCAAGTTTCTGATATTTTTATAAATAAACGCAAACCATATCAGCCTAAATTTACCATTATTATAAAGTATCATGTGTCACAAAAAACAGTCTCAAAAGCTATGGGATATGTTATTCCAGAGTTATTACTACATAAAGTGACACTGGTCAGATTTAAAAAAATTGGTTTGGTCATGAAGGGGTTAAGCCACTTTGTTACCATTTTGGCTGTATGCTTCGGGTCATTGTCCATTTGGAGGACCTATTTCTGCTCAAGCTTTAACTTCCTGGCTGATGTCTTGAGATGTTGCTTCAGTATTGCCACATAATCTTCTTTTCTCATGAAGCCACCTACGGATTTTGTGATGTGCACCAAGTCCCTCTTGCAGCAAAGCAACCCCACAACATGATGCTGCCACCCCCGTGTTTCACAGTTGGGATGGCGTTCTTAGGCTTCTAAGCTTCTCCCTTTTTCCTCCAAACTTAACGATGGTCATTATGCACAAAAAGTTCAATTCTAGTTTCATCAGACCATAGGACATGTCTCCAAAATTTAAGGTCTTTGTTCCTGTGTGCATTTGCAAACATTAATCTGGATTTTTTATGTTTCTTTTGGAGTAATGGCTTCTTCCTGGCAGAGTGGTCTTTCAGCCCATGTTGATACAGTACTCATTTCACTGTGAATTGTCACTCTGACAATCTTACTAGCTTCTGCCATCCTCTTCACAAGGTCTTTTGCTTTTGTCCTGGGGTTGATATGCACATGTCGGACCAAAGCACGTTCATCTCTGGGACACAGAACCCGTCTCCTTCCTGAGTGGTATGATGGCTGGACATTCCAATCTTGTTTGTACTTGCATATAATTGTTTGTACAGATGAACGAGGCACCTTCAGATATCTTGAAATTGTACCCAAGGATGAGCCAGAATTGTGCAAGCCCACAATTCTCTTCCTGATATCTTGGCTGATTTATTTACACATTCCCATGATGCTACACAAAGAAGCAGTGTGTTTCAGGTATGCATTAAAATACATCCACAGGTGTGTCTCTAATTAACTCAGATGTTGCCCAAAAAACTATTAGAAGCTTCCAAACACATGGCATCATCATATGGGCAGTCGAGAATTGTTTAATCACTTTGCGCCAGAGCCTGTTTTTGCCTTCATGACCAGGCCAATTTTTTCAATTCTGACCACTGTCAATTTATGAAGTAATTACTCTGGAACGCTTCAACGGATCCCGCTGATTCTGAGAATGTTTTTTCGTGACATATTGTACTTCATTATAGTGGTGAAATTTCTTCGATATCACTTGCGTTTATTTGTGTAAAAATCGGAAATGTGGCGAAAATTTTGAAAATTTTGCAATTTTCAAACTTTGAATTTTCATGCCCTTAAATCAGAGAGATATGCCACACAAAATAGTTAATAAATAACATTTCCCACGTGTCTACTTTACATCAGCACAATTTTGGAACCAAAATTTTTTTTTGTTAGGGAGCTATAAGGGTTAAAAGTTGACCAGCGATTTCTCATTTTTCCAAAATTTACAAAACCATTTTTTTAGGGACCACATCATATTTGAAGTCACTTTGAGGGGTCTTTATGACAGAAAATACCCAAAAGTGACACCATTCTAAAAACTGCACCCCTCAAGGTGCTCAAAACCGCATTTAAGAACTTTATTAACCCTTCAGGTGCTTCACAGGAGTTTTTGGAATGTGGAAGAAAAAAATTAACATTTAACTTTTTTCACAAAAATGTTACTTTAGGACCAATTTTTTTTATTTTCGCAGGGGTAACAGGAAAAAATGAACCCCAAAATTTTTTGTGCAATTTCTCTTGAGCGCGCTGATACCCCATATGTGAGGGAAAACCACTGTTTGGGCGCACTGCAGGATTCGGAAGGGAAGGAGTACCATTAGACTTTTTGAATGCAAAATGTATTTGAATAATTAGCAGACACCATGTTGCGTTTGGAGAGCTCCTGATGTGCCTAAACAGTGGAAACTCCCCACAAGTGACACCATTTTGGAAACTAGACCCCTTAGGGAACTTATCTAGATGTGTGGTGAGCACCTTGGACCCCAAGGTGCTTCACAGAAGTTTATAATATTGAGCTGTAAAAATAAAATTTTCACATTTTTCCTACAAAAATGTTTTTCATCCCCTAATTTTGCATTATTATAAGGGTAATAGAATAAATTGCACCATGAAATTTGTTGTGCAATTTCTCCTGAACACGCTGATACCCCATATGTGGGGGAAAACCACTGTTTGGGCGCACGGCAGGGTTTGGAAGGGAAGGAGCGCCATTTGACTTTTTGAATGTAAAATTTGCTTGAATAATTAGCGGACACCATGTTGCATTTGGGGAGCCCCTGATGTGCCTAAACAGTGGAAACCCCCCACAAGTGACACCATTTTGGAAACTAGACCCCTTAAGGAACTTATCTAGATGTGTGGTGAGCACGTTAGGAGACATAATAAACAAATCAGTAGGTGAAGAATTGGTTTTATTTATTTTTTACGCTGTTCCTCGTGCGGTTAAGTGATGAGATTACTTTATTCTTTGGGTCGGTGCGATTACAGAGATACCAGATTCATATCGGGTTTTTATGATTGACAGCTGTCACACACTAAGAGACGCTTTTTTTTGCAAAATCTAGTTTTTGCATCGCCATATTTTGAGAGCTATAATTTTTCCATATTTCGGCCGACAGAGTCATGTGATGGCTTGTTTTTTACGGGACGAGTTCACATTTTTATTGCTACCATTTTTGGGTACGTGACATTTTTTGATCGCTTTCTATTCCGTTTTTTGGGAGGTAAAATTAACAAAAACCAACAATTCAGGAATTGTTTTTTGAGGTTTTTTTTATGCCGTTCTGCGTGTGGTAAAAGTGATAAGGCAGCATTATTCTTCAGGTCAGTATGTTTACAGCGATACTACACTTACTGTATATTTTTTTATGTTTTGGCGCTTTTACACAATAAAACAATTTTATAGAAAAAATATTTTTTTTTCATTGCTTTATTCTGAGAGCTATAACTTTTTTATTTTTCGGCTGATGGAGCTCTATGGCGGTTTTTTTTTGCGGAACAAGATGACGTTTTCAGCGTTACCATTTTTATTTCCATTTTGCTTTTTGATCGCATTTTTTTCCACTTTTTGTTTGGCGATATGAGGAAAAAGCATAGTTTTTTGCTCCGTTTTTTATTTATTTTTATTATGGTGTGCACAGAAGGAGTTAATTAGTGTGACAGTTTTATAGTTCGGGTTGTTTCGGATGCGGCGATACCAAATATGTGTACTTTTTTTGTTTTTGCATAAATATACGGATTTATCGGTTTAATGTTTTATTTATTTATTTTTATTTATTTTGTGATTTTTTTTTTAGTAGTTTGAAAACATTTTTTTTACTTTTTTTACATTTTTACTTAGTCTCTGTATGGTACATTAATTTTTATTTTTCTGATCACTGATCTCATGTAATGTAATAGACATATATTACATTACATGAGATCTTTGCTGACTGTTTCACAGTCAGTGTCTCCTGCCAGGCTTCAGCTGCAGGCTGAGCCTGGCAGGACACCGTATATGGCAGATCTGGAGGCGGTCATGTGACCTCCAGCTGCCATAGCAACGCCAGGTCCTGGAAGGTATCAGGGGTCGTCGGAGAGGTAAGTAGACGACCCCCTCTCCTCCTGCTGTCTTCTATATGCCGCGATCACTATAGATCGCGGCATATAGAAGACAGCAAAGGGTTAACATCACTGGGACCTGATCCAATCAGGTCCCGATGATGTTCCCTGTCAGAGCTATCGCTCTGCAACGCACCCTTAGCGCTTGCAGGACCCTCGGGGTCCTGAGCGCTGCGGGACCACCCACCGTTTTTAAGCGTCCGCGCTGCACAGAGCCCAGGCAGCGTGGACGTTTATCTACAGTGGGCGGTCGGGAAGCGGTTAAATAAAAAAAAGTTTTCACAAAGTAAAATAGAGAGTTACCTTTTAATTATCATCTAGGACTGTGTTCATACTTTCTATCCCTAGCGTATCAATAGGTCCATCAAAGATAACCCATTTTCTTTCCGTGGTCTCAGATAACGCAAACTCCCGGAAAGTATTAGCGACTATCCCATCGGTCCACTGCAAATGAAGAGAGGCATCAATAAAATTGCTCTTCCCATAAAATCCAATACAATCCCACAATTGAAAGGATTATTAAAGGGAATGCCTGGGATTATGATATTGATGATACACATGTATTGACTACACGTGGCCCCTATTGATGTGAACGTGCCGGCACCGGGAGAGACCGCAAGTAAGTGATTTGCATATATGCAGTCACATGCCAACTAGAAGTGCGTGACCTCACTCAAAGCAAGTGTATTGAGTGAGGCCAGACACAGTCTAGTCAGAATGTGGCTGGAAGTATGCAAACTTATGCTAATTTCTGGCATAAATAATACAATTTGTTTTTTATATGTCTGATGGGGAAAATAAAACAGTTTCCAATTTTTGTGCAAACAGGGAGTAAGTCATAATAAAATGATTGCCCGGCAATGTATGACTGGGGTCTTTGTCTCTGAAGGAACCCCTTCTACCATGTCCATAAGCCATAAAAGGGCTTTTTCCCATTTTCAGCAAAGATATTAGAATTATCTATATATATAATCGTCTTATCCCGTCTGTCTGTCTTTCTGTCTGTCTGTCTGTCCAGGAAATCCCGCGTCGCTGATTGGTCCGGCCGCGGCCAATCAGCGACGCGGGATTTGAGAAAAAGATGGCGGCCGTTAGCGGCTCATCTGCAGGACGGAGGTCAGCGGCGATGCAGCAGGGAGATGACCGTCGCGAGGCACTCATCTCCCGGCCGCTAGCTGAACGGAGGACCGGGGAGCGCCGCCGCCGGTCGGGATGCTTCTGCTGCGAGCAGCCGCGCATCTCCCGGCTTCTCGCAGCGGAAGTAGCCGCACAAGCAGCGCCGCTTCCCGGTCCTCACTAATACGACGCTGATTGGTCGCGGTCGACGCCCGCGACCAATCAGCGATATGGAAGGAAAATTTAAACGCCGCTCTGCTACTTGGTCGCGGTGGCCGGCCGCGACCAATCAGCATTATTGGTGCCACATTTAAACCCCGCTCTGCTGATTGGTCACGCCCGGCCACCGCGACCAATCAGCGATATGGGCGGCAAATTTAAATGCCGCTCTGCTGATTGGTCGCGACCGCAACCAATCAGCATTATTGGCGCCAAATTTAAACCCCGCTCTGCTGATTGTTCGCGGTCGCGACCAATCAGCGATTTTGGTGCCAAATTTAAACACGCTCTCCAGTCCTCACTAACACGGTTCGCTGATTGGTCGTGGCCGCCGCCCGCGACCAATCACCGATGTTGCTCCCAAATTTAAACACCGCTTTGCTGATTGGTCGCGGTTGCCGGCCGCGACCAATCAGCGATTTTGGCGCTAAATTTAAACACCGCTCTGCTAATTGCGCCCGGTCGGCCGCATACATATTCTAGAATACCCGATGCGTTAGAATCGGGCCACCATCTAGTAAACAATAATTCCAATCATAGACGAACCTCATGTGACACTGGATCAAACTGCCCGAACAGCTGCCCCATGGTGATGGCTTTAGGGTTCACTGTCCGGTAAATCACTTTTTCTTCTTCGCACCCTCGCTCATTCATAAGAGACAGCGTATCAGCGAGGACGTGGAGGACCTTCGTTTTTCCAGAGAAAGGCTCTCCAACCAACATAAAACTGTACGGGATAAACAAAATGCAGCATGGTCCATTGTATAAAATGGAAACAGCGAATAATAAATCCCCCGTCCCATGGACTTCTGTAGTTCCAGCTTACCCGTGTCTGACAATCATCATCTCATACGTCTGGATCATTTCCTCCAGGAAGACCTTCTCGGGCTGGAGGTTGTGTCCAGCACAGCTCTCCTGTGCGCATTCGAGTAAATCCTGAGCAAAAGGAAGGTAAAATATTTCATCAGTCTGTTTACAGTGGATCCAATTAGAGGTGGGAGAATACATTTTCAGGACCCAGATCAGTATTCTGTGGCCGCTGGACAGGACCCCTGAGAGCCGCCTCCTAGCTGCCGGCATCCCCGGCTCCTCTTCTGATTATATGGCCTGGTGTACATCATGCTGCAACCATAACGTCATGCCAGGCCGGCTAATCTGAAGAAGAGCCGGGGGGCAGGAAGAAATAAGGTGGCTCTCAGGGGTCTCATTCAGTGCCCACCACTGACCTGATGTCACGCACAGTGTAGGAAAGACAAAGTGCGACACAAAGGGATGAGGGGAAGGGAGCCCAGATACTAGGGAAAGGGGGAAATGGAAACCTCCTAGGCTGATCTGCAATCACCCTGTCTCCCCTACCCACTCTATATTGTTTCCTCACCAATTGCCGCACAGGAACCTATCCCTGTATTTCCTTAGCGCTTGACCCTGGATAGGGAAAGGGGGTGAGCACTATTCGATCCCCACTGACAACTAAAGACAGCAAGGGGAGACAGACACAGGGGAAGTAGCTTAGCTTGAGTCGACTTCAGAGAGATGGCACACACATCCTCTTAGCACCAGAGAGGAAGTAAGAGCTGCACTTGCTCCAAGCCTTCACAAGGGGTCATGTGAATATCACTGGCACCTCTGTGTAGCAACCTGGAAGTATTTAAACACCCAGGCCTGATTGTCAATTAGAGCAGGAGGGAGGTAGCCGCTGGGTCCTACAGTGAGACCGCTAAGAAGATGTCTGTAATGCCAAACGAAGGGATCTCCTGCAACTAACTGCAGGGCGACTGTCTGTCACATCTGACGCACCCATGACACCTGGCCATTGGATCAGTCTCCTGCGAATCGATTCATTCATCTAAAAAAAAATGTCTCCATAATCTACAACTAAACTAGCGATAAATCACTCACAGATGTTTTAACCATTTGTTTTCTACATCAGATCATCCTGCATTGGAGGTATAAGTGAGCCCCCTTATCTCTGGTGCCCCTGTGCAGCTGCCCAGGTTGCACTAATGGGACCGGACGATGAGTGACAAGGTCATGTAACCCAATTCCAAAGCAGTGGATCAGGATCGGGTGATTTCAATGGGATTGGTCTACCATCTACTATGTATGGGGGCCTCATGACAGATTATGTTGGGGGACATAAAAATCGGGCGGATGGAATTTAATCACCCGATCCTTACTTTCTGACCCTGAAATTAGCAGCTGCCATAAGATTCTGGCAGCGACTCTGTCATAGAGAAAACAGGAGCGAGCATTGCTGAATATGGGGAGTCGGGAAAGATAACTGTCATCCAAATGATAGCTGGCCAGCTATATAGGACCTATCACTTGCCATTAATATGCAAGAGGACTTGTCCCTCGCCATAAATATGTAAATGCCGCTGTTCTCCTGAATCCGGTGTTGTTTTTCTTTTGCTCCTGCGCCTCTCCATTCCTGAGATATAGCCTCTTTATAGAAATCTAGTTCATAATTTTTAATAGCCAAGTGGGCGTGGTCATCAAGTCCTCTCTGTGGGAGTCTTCAGGAAGGCCTTGCCCAGTTGGCTTAAAGGGCTAGAGGAGAGTGACAGATGTCAGGAACGGAGAGGAGCAGGAAGAAAAGAAAAACAATGCCGGAGTCAGGAGAACAGCGGCATTTACATATTTATGGCGAGGGACAAGTCCTCTTTAAGTCTTGGAAAACCCCTTTAAGACACTATTATTTTTTAAAACCTTATAGTCGGCTTCCGGAAGTTGAATGCCAGGGAACAGGTCACTGGTAATCCCATTGAACAGAGGAATATCATGAGACAAAAATTTGGGTTCGTTTACATCCTTAATTGACCGCAAGAGCTAAATAGAAGGAAAAAGGATTAAATGATAAAATAATTCATATACAATATGACATGAAACAATATTAAAAGTGAAGAACCCCATTACAAAGGAGCCGTCAGTTCTTGTGGTATGTCTGTATTAGTAAAGAATAGTATTCTCCAAAAAATAAGGATGAAACCTCTTTTCCTAAAACTCTACATTGTATCGTCCCTCTGTTATACCTCCTGGAAATGTATGTGTAAATGATATATAATGTATATATAATCTATATAGGGGACAACCCTATACAATCTGCCTGTGCCCAAACAGTGGTGACATTGTCAGACTGTGTAGGGGACTCGTTATTGACAGATTTCAATTAATTCCTACATTTCCAGGAATGATAAAAGAGGAATGGAACGCTGCTGAGTTGCACTGAAATATGCTGCAGAATTGTTTTTCCATAGGGAATACATGTGGCCTCTGTGTTGCACTGTTAATTGCCGGCTGCAGAATGAGTTAAGTGAGATACTGTCAGTGAACTCGTTTTTGCTGGCTGACGGGGAGTTTGTAAATGTTTAGAGGTTTAGCGTGCAGAAAACCGTAAGAATAAAGGCAGATCTCCGCAATCAGAGCATAGCTGGGGACCATCATTGCTACAGTCCGGAAAAGAACCTGAAATGCGCAAACCAAATGGGTCAGTCAACAAATGAAACTAAATTACTGTAAACTAGGCATAGAGCCGGGGAACCCATTATGTCCATTTACACTATCCTCCACCCCAGACCTAAAAGTGATGTGTCTATTCCACATCAGAGGAAAGTCAGTCAAAGTGTGGTTAAAGGGGTATTCCCATCTCCAAGATCCTGTCCCAATATGTAATAGGTATAATAATAATGTTTGCAAATATCTCCAATTAGAAATGTAGTATAGTTTTTCTGATTAGCTATGTTTCTTACCCCCATGTGCAGGACATTGCAGTAGCTTAGGTATCCATGGTTACGACCACTCATAGTAACAGTTAGTTACTTGCTAGTGGTCGTAACCATGGATACCTAAGCTACTGCTATGCCCTGCACATGGGTTAAGCAACATAGCTAATCAGAAGAACTATACTACATTTCCAATTGGAGGTATTTGCTATTAATATTATTATTACACCTATTACATATTGGGATAGAATCTTGGAGATGGGGATACTCCTTTAACACTTT
Organism: Phyllobates terribilis; assembly: GCF_046119375.1. NCBI lineage: Eukaryota > Metazoa > Chordata > Amphibia > Anura > Dendrobatidae > Phyllobates > Phyllobates terribilis. The sequence goes on from NW_027363046.1 coordinate 1,714,248, forward strand.
CCAAATCTCTCTCCACACCTCTACTGTGTCCATTTTGGAAAATAGGAGAATGGGACATCAATATTAAGGAGCTTGCAGAAATGAGGGCATCAGGTGTTGTGATTATACATAGGAAATGTACAATCTCATATAGGTTTGGGGGAGAATAATCCCTTTGATGAAATCTTATGTTTCTTTTGTAAACCTAGTATTTACTTGAAAGTTTGTGAACCCCTCAAAAATTTCTGTATTACTGCATAAATTTGACTTAACCGCTTCGCGACGGCCCACTGTAGATAAACGTCGGTGCTGCCTGGGCTCTGTGCAGCGCCGACGTTTAAAAACGGTGGGTGGTCCCGCAGCGCTCAGGACCCTGAGGGTCCTGCAAGCGCTGCGGGAGCGGTGCAGAGCGATAGCTCTGACAGGGAACATCATCGGGACCTGATTGGATCACGTCCCAGTGATGTTAATGACGCGCCCCCTGGGCCTGTGTTGTGCAGGGGAACCCGGAACCGGGCCTGTTGTAGAATGCTGGGGGTTGTAGTCTCCGTGTGGCGGTGACCCCGTCCGTGCCCAGGGTGGTCAAACCAGTGGCAGTCTTAATGTATAGCAAATGTCCGACTACGCCACCCGTGGATTGCGGTCAGTGGGGACCGCCGCCGCGCTGCAGACCACTGAGGCTGATGTTGTTTGCGCAGCTGAGTATGGGATAACTCCCCACGGGAGAAGTATTGCCTCAGGGCAGCTAATGTGAGAGATGATGGGAGTGATGGTGTGAGCGTCCCAGTGCTAATGGTGCTGGTGCGGCGAGGAACCACAGAGACGTGCGGTTGCAGTTTTCAATGCTTTACTCACAGTTGTTGTTCATGTCAATGCTGCAGGCGATGACTGCCCGAGCCGCGCTGCGTCCACCAGGCAAGGGACTCGGTCAACTCCCACGTAATTCCAGAGTGTGGTTCAGAGCTCCCTTCTCTACCTTTCTCTGGCCGTCCCCACCAGTGACCCACCTTTGTCCAGCTTCCTCGGGCCTTCTGTTGGCGAAACCTCTCCCGGTTTCCCTGACCCTATACGGTATGCCTTTCTGGTGGATGTAGTGAGGGGTCGCACCAAGATGTGGTAACAACCTCCGGTCTTTGGCTGAGGAATCTGTTGCCTCCACCAATTTGGGTTGCGGTACCCTGTTCTGCCAACCCTTCACCCTGTATCTCCTCTGGGCATATGGGGTTCCTTCGGTCCTCGTGTCTCTGGGCCTTTCTCTGTGTTCCTTGCTTCCTTTCTCCTCTGTTCCAGTTCCTTTCTTACTTTCCTTTCCTTCTCCTCTCTCTTTCTGCTGTTTCTGGCCTCCACTCCAGGCCTGCCTCTGGAGCTGGGCCCAGACTGAGCCACAGCTCCCTGTCAGCCCTCTCTGGCTGAACTCCTGTCTTCTTCTCCTCCTCTCTGAACTGAACTCGACTCTGTTCTAAGATGGTGCCCACCTTATAAACCTCCTTCTGACACCCGAGCCCAGGTGACTAGCAACCAATGGGCTCCTACCTATGCCCAGAGACCCACCCCTATCTGCTTCTACACCACTGGGTATTCCACCCCCTCCCCACTCCAGCCAGGGACAGATGCTGTCGTGCCTGCACTTCTATCTTGTGGGAGCACCGTTGAGCTGTCCCTCGGAAATGGGGTGTGTGTGGTGCATGCAGCTACTGAGTCCTGGTCCACAATCCATCCTTACCCGGGAGTGGAATATCACACCTCTGGTTTGAGGTGCAATACCCCTGTAGCATCCGAGCCCTCGGGGTGCTACATTCCCCCCTGGTAAATCACAGCACGTCCTCGGGCTGGAAAAGAGCAAAACAATTTAAACATACAAATTTTTAGAATGCATTCGTATATAAGACAATAACTATAAACCCATCCCTTTATGGGAGGCACTTTTCTCTTTTAACGTTGCTGGTACTCTTTTTCTTTTCTTTAACATTCTTCTGTCACTAGCTATGGTCAAAACTACCGGAACTCTTTTAGCATATAAAACATCACATGAAACATTTGCATTATTATTCTAGCAGCATATAAAACTTTTCAATATAAAACTTTTTCAAGTAGAATATTCTTGAGCTCTGGCCGCTGTGCAACTTGCGACCAGGAAAAGGTGCAACAGTCCATTTAATCTGCCTTGAGGTAGACGTTGCGGTTTTTGTATAAAACCAGTAGGGGGCGCTTTAGGAAGCGCAACTATATACAAGGGTGGCCGCTCTCAGTCCTCGACCAGTGGGGATAGGGGAATGGCTGCTCACAGTCCTCAGCCTGTTTAGGGATTAGGGGCACACAGATAACAGTCCTTTAACAGTTCCACATTAGTTCCAACGGGGACCACACTCCACTCAGCAACAGTTTCTATACCCTTACGGGTAACTATATACAGTTCCATTTTACCGTTTACTGGTAACGGTATCCTCCTGATGCTCCTTCCTCATAGTCTTCAGATCTGTCCGGATCCTCAGGGTAGTCCATGTCTGGGCGGTACCGCAGCTCCTCCTCTGTTAGACGGTGGACATGGAGGGCATACAGTCCCTTGGTGCCCTTGTGTAGCAGGCCTTGCGGCGGGGCCTGGAGAGAGCCGCTGTTGACGACGCCCGGGATCAGAGGGTGCGACTTTGGGCCTTTGCGCTGGCTGGTGGTGGCAGCGACCAGGGCTGGAGGGCTCGGCAGCAAGGCTTGTTGCGGGGTCTGGAGCAGGTCGGTGTTTGCAGCGCCCGGGATCGGCGGCTCCACCAGGGGGCTCGGGAGCAGGCTGACGCTGGCAGCGTCCGGGACAGGGAGACTCCTCTTACCTGCTCCCGCGACCGCTCCTGCATCACGCATCTTCTCCTGGCGCTGGTCGGGGCCCACGACGGCTTGGGCACTGCCGATGCTGGGCAGCTTGGTCTGCTGCCGGTCCACCATCTTGCTCTCCGTTCCTGGTGTCCTCCTCCCCCCTGGTGGACCGTGGCCTACCTTGCGTTGATCTTCCTCCGTAGGCTGCGGCTCCACAGTCGATCGTCGGGGTTGAGGACCTTGCGTCGCGCTCCTGTGACGTCAGCGTCGCTCCCTCTCCCTTTCTGGACCTTACGCAGCGTCGGTGCGTGGGGCGGAGCTTCAGATCTCGCGCGCTTTCGGCGTCCACGCCCCTCTTTTTCCCGCGCGGCGTCCCGAAGATGGCGCCCGATGGCGGGAAAACGACTGCGGATGGCGGGAAGACGGTGGGAAACGACCCAAGATGGCGTCCGATGGTGGGAAACGGTCCAAGATGGCTTCTGATGGCGGGAATCTGCTCCGGATGGCGGGAAACTTCGGGAAACGGCGGGAGACTTCTTTTCCAGGTACATGTACAATTTTCTTCAGGCACGCGATACCCGTTTGTGGCGGGTTGGTCTCGATCCTGCCGACTACGCCAAAGTTGACGTGCCCCCTAAGCCTGTGTTGTGCAGGGGAACCCGGAACCGGGCCTGTTGTAGAATGCTGGGGGTTGTAGTCTCCGTGTGGCGGTGACCCGGTCCGTGCCCAGGGTGGTCAAACCAGTGGCAGTCTTAATGTATAGCAAATGTCCGACTACGCCACCCGTGGATTGCGGTCAGTGGGGACCGCCGCCGCGCTGCAGACCGCTGAGGCTGATGTTGTTTGCGCAGCTGAGTATGGGATAACTCCCCACGGGAGAAGTATTGCCTCAGGGCAGCTAATGTGAGAGATGATGGGAGTGATGGTGTGAGCGTCCCAGTGCTAATGGTGCTGGTGCGGCGAGGAACCACAGAGACGTGCGGTTGCAGTTTTCAATGCTTTACTCACAGTTGTTGTTCATGTCAATGCTGCAGGCGATGACTGCCTGAGCCGCGCTGCGTCCACCAGGCAAGGGACTCGGTCAACTCCCACGTAATTCCAGAGTGTGGTTCAGAGCTCCCTTCTCTACCTTTCTCTGGCCGTCCCCACCAGTGACCCACCTTTGTCCAGCTTCCTCGGGCCTTCTGTTGGCGAAACCTCTCCCGGTTTCCCTGACCCTATACGGTATGCCTTTCTGGTGGATGTAGTGAGGGGTCGCACCAAGATGTGGTAACAACCTCCGGTCTTTGGCTGAGGAATCTGTTGCCTCCACCAATTTGGGTTGCGGTACCCTGTTCTGCCAACCCTTCACCCTGTATCTCCTCTGGGCATATGGGGTTCCTTCGGTCCTCGTGTCTCTGGGCCTTTCTCTGTGTTCCTTGCTTCCTTTCTCCTCTGTTCCAGTTCCTTTCTTACTTTCCTTTCCTTCTCCTCTCTCTTTCTGCTGTTTCTGGCCTCCACTCCAGGCCTGCCTCTGGAGCTGGGCCCAGACTGAGCCACAGCTCCCTGTCAGCCCTCTCTGGCTGAACTCCTGTCTTCTTCTCCTCCTCTCTGAACTGAACCGGACTGAACTCGACTCTGTTCTAAGATGGTGTCCACCTTATATACCTCCTTCTGACACCCGAGCCCAGGTGACTAGCAACCAATGGGCTACTACCTATGCCCAGAGACCCACCCCTATCTGCTCCTACACCACTGGGTATTCCACCCCCTCCCCACTCCAGCCAGGGACAGTTGCTGTCGTGCCTGCACTTCTATCTTGTGGGAGCACCGTTGAGCTGTCCCTCGGAAATGGGGTGTGTGTGGTGCATGCAGCTACTGAGTCCTGGTCCACAATCCATCCTTACCCGGGAGTGGAATATCACACCTCTGGTTTGAGGTGCAATACCCCTGTAGCAGCCGAGCCCTCGGGGTGCTACATTAACCCTTTGCTGTCTTCTATATGCCGCGATCTATAGTGATCGCGGCATATAGAAGACAGCAGGAGGAGAGGGGGTCGTATACTTACCTCTCCGAAGACCCCTGATACTTCCAGGACCTGACGTTGCTATGGCAGCTGGAGGTCACAGGACCGCCTCCAGATCTGCCATATATGGTGTCCTGCCTGACTCAGCCTGCAGCAGAAGCCTGGCAGGAGACACTGACTGTGAAACAGTCAGCAGAGATCTCATGTAATGTAATATATGTCTATTACATTACATGAGATCAGTGATCAGAAAAATAAAAATTAATGTCCCATACAGGGACTAAGTAAAAATGTAAAAAAAAAGTAAAAAAAATGTTTTGAAATTGTTAAAAAAAAATCACTAAATAAATAAAAATAAATAAATAAAATATTAAACCGATAAATCCGTATATTTATGCAAAAACAAAAAAAGTACACATATTTGGTATCGCCGTGTCCGAAACAACCCGAGCTATAAAACTGTCACACTAATTAACTCCTTCTATGCACACCGTAATTAAAAATAAATGAAAAACGGAGCAAAAAACTATGCTTTTTCCTCATATCGCCAAACAAAAAGTGGAAAAAAATGCGATCAAAAAGCAAAATGGAAATAAAAATGGTACCGCTGAAAACGTCATCTTGTTCCACAAAAAAAAAGCCGCCATACAGCTCCATTAGCCGAAAAATAAAAAAGTTATAGCGCTCAGAATAAAGTGATGCAAAAAAAATATTTTTTCTATAAAATTGTTTTATTGTGTAAAAGCGCCAAAACATAAAAAAAATATACAGTACGTGTAGTATCGCTGTAAACGTACTGACCCGAAGAATAATGCTGCCTTATCACTTTTACCACACGCAGAACGGCATAAAAAAAACAATGAATTGTTGGTTTTTGTTAATTTTACCTCCCAAAAAATGGAATAGAAAGTGATCAAAAAATGTCACGTTCCCAAAAATGGTAGCAATAAAAATGTCAACTCGTCCCGCAAAAAACAAGCCGTCACATGACTCTGTCAGCCGAAATATGGAAAAATTATAGCTCTCAAAATATGGCGATGCAAAAACTAGATTTTGCAAAAAAAAGCGTCTTTTAGTGTGTGACAGCTGTCAATCATAAAAACCCGATATAAATCTGGTATCTCTGTAATCGCACCGACCCGAAGAATAAAGTAATCTCATCACTTATACCACAGGAGAAACGGCGTAAAAAATAAATAAAACCAATTCTTCACCTGCTACTGATTTGTTTATTATGTCTCCCAATGTGCTCACCACACATCTAGATAAGTTCCCTAAGGGGTCTAGTTTACATAATGGTGTCACTTGTGGGGGGTTTCCACTGTTTAGGCACATTAGGGGCTCCCCAAATGCGACATGGCGTCCGCTAATTATTCAAACAAATTTTACATTCAAAAAGTCAAATGGCGCTCCTTCCCTTCCGAACCCTGCAGTGTACCCAAATAGTGGTTTTCCCCCACATATGGGGTATCGGCATACTCAGGAGAAATTGCACAGCAAATTGAATGGTGCAATTTCTCCTGTTACCCTTATGATAATGCAAAATTAGGGGATGAAAAACATTTTTTGTGGGAAAAATGTGAAAATTTTATTTTTACGGCTCAATATTATAAACTTCTGTGAAGCACCTGGGGGTGCAAGGTGCTCACCACACATCTAGATAAGTTCCCTAAGGGGTCTAGTTTCCAAAATGGGGTCACTTGTGGGGGGTTTCCACTGTTTAGGCGCATTAGGGGCTCTCCAAAAGCAACATGGTGTCTGTTAATTATTCAAGCAAATTTTACATTCAAAAAGTCAAATGGCACGCCTTCCCTTCCGAGCCCTGCCGTGCGCCCAAACAGTGGTTTTCCCCCACATATGGGATATCAGCGTGATCAGGAGGAATTGCACAAACAATTGCATGGAGCAATTTCTCCTGTTACCCTTATGAAAATGCAAAATTGGAGTCTGAAAAACATTTTTGTTGCAAAAATGTGAAAATTTTATTTTTACGGCTCAATGTTCCATACTTCTGTGAAGCACCTGGGGGTTCAAGGTGCTCACCACACATCTAGATAAGTTCCCTGAGGGGTCTAGTTTACAAAATGGTGTCACTTGTGGGGGGTTTCCACTGTTTAGGCGCATCAGGGGCTCCCCAAACGCAACATGGCGTCTGCTAATTATTCAAGCAAATTTTACATTCAAAAAGTCAAATGGCGCTCCTTCCCCTCCGAACCCTGCCGTGCGCCCAAACAGTGTTTTTCCCTCACATATGGGGCATCAGCGCGCTCAAGAGAAATTGCACAAAAAATGTTGGGGTTCATTTTTTCCTGTTACCCCTGCGAAAATAACAAAAATTGGGTCTAAAGTAACATTTTTGTGAAAAAAGTTAAATGTTAATTTTTTTCTTCCACATTCCAAAAATTCCTGTGAAGCACCTGAAGGGTTAATAAAGTTCTTCAATGTGGTCTTGAGCACCTTGAGGGGTGCAGTTTTTAGAATGGTGTCACTTTTGGGTATTTTCTGTCATAAAGACCCCTCAAAGTGACTTCAAATATGATGTGGTCCCTAAAAAAATATTTTTAAAATTTTGTTGGAAAAATGAGAAATCGCTGGTCAACTTTTAACCCTTATAGCTCCCTAACAAAAAAAAATTTGGGTTCCAAAATTGTGCTGATGTAAAGTAGACATGTGGAAAATGTTATTTATTAACTATTTTGTGCAACGTATCTCTCTGATTTAAGGGCATGAAAATTCAAAGTTTGAAAATTGCAAAATTTTCAACATTTTCGCCAAATTTCCGATTTTTTCACAAATAAACACAAGTGATATCGATGAAATTTTACCACTATCATGAAGTACAATATGTCACGAAAAAACATTCTCAGAATCAGGGGAATCCGTTGAAGCGTTCCAGAGTAATTACCTCATAAAGTGACAGTGGTCAGAATTGAAAAAATTGGCCCGGTCACGAAGGCAAAAACAGGCTCTGGCGCGAAGTGGTTAAAGCTACATCAGTCTGTGAGGTCACAAAGGAGCTCAAGGTAACCTCTAAGCAACTAAGGGCCTCTCCTCACATTAGCTAATGTAATTGTTCATGAGTCCACCATCAGAAGGACAATGAACAACAATGGCGAGCATGGCAGGATTGCAAGGAGAAAGGAAATGCGATTTAAAATGTCACTGCTAAAACTCACCTGGGCACATCAATAGGTAACTGGAATAATGCTTTGTGGAAGGATGAGGCCAAGATAGAGATTTTAAGTGAGAAGCTATATGCTTGCAGAAAGAAAATACTGCATTACAGCATAAGAACCTCCTATCATCTATGAAACACAAAGATGGTAATCGTAACATGCTTTGGGCCTGTTTTGCTGCACTTGGCCAAGGACGGCTGCCATCATTGATGGAACAATGAATTCTAAAATCTATCAGCAAATGCTAAAGGAAAATATCAGGATATCAGTTCATGTACTGAATCTCAAGAAAACGTGGGTCATGCAGCAAGACAATGGCCCAAAGACACAAGTCGTTCTACAAAAGAATGGTTGAATAAACATAAAGTTTTGGAATGGCCGAGTCATAGTCCTGAGCTGAATCCTATAGAAATGTTGTGGAAGGACCTGATGCAAGGCACTGGGACTCTTTACCTTGAGGTTATCGGGCAGCTCAGAACGTCCCGCGTAGCCAGGATTCATGGTAATGGCTACGAAGCAATTTGGGTTAAGCTTCAGTTCTGTTCCTTCGAAGTTGAACATGTCCATCTTCGTCTGGATGGCTCTCTGGATGCGGAGAATCTGTTGGGCCACCACGGACAACACCTCCAGCTCAATACGGTTAAACTCATCAAAACACGCCCATTCTCCCGATGATGCCAGCCCTTTGAAAAACTAAAAAAAAGTATATACAGTACAGACCAAAAGTTTGGACACACCTTCTCACTTAAAGATTTTCTGTATTTTCATGACTATGAAAATTGTACATTCACACTGAAGGCATCAAACTATGAATTAACACATGTGGAAAAATATATACTTAACAAAAAAGTGTGAAACAACTGAAAATATGTCTTATATTCTAGGTTCTTCAAAGTAGCCACCTTTCGCTTTGATGACCGCTTTGCACACTCTTGGCATTCTCTTGATGAGCTTCAAGAGGTAGTCACCGGAAATGGTCTTCCAACAATCTTGAAGGAGTTCCCAGAGATGCTTAGCACTTGTTGGCCCTTTTGCCTTCACTCTGCGGTCCAGCTCACCCCAAACCATCTCGATTGGGTTCAGGTCTGGTGACTGTGGAGGCCAGGTCATCTGGCGTAGCACCCCATCACTCTCCTTCTTGGTCAAATAGCCCTTACACAGCCTGGAGGTGTGTTGGGGTCATTGTCCTTTTGAAAAATAAATGATGGTCCAACTAAACGCAAACTGGATGGAATAGCATGCCGCTGCAAGATGCTGTGGTAGCCATGCTGGTTCAGTATGCCTTCAATTTTGAATAAATTCCAAACAGTGTCACCAGCAAAGCACCCCCACACCATCACACCTCCTCCTCCATGCTTCACGGTGGGAACCAGGCATGTAGAGTCCATCCGTTCACCTTTTCTGCGTCGCACAAAGACACGGTGGCTGGAACCAAAGATCTCAAATTTGGACTCATCAGACCAAAGCACAGATTTCCACTGGTCAAATGTCCATTCTTTGTGTTCTTTAGCCCAAACAAGTCTCTTCTGCTTGTTGCCTGTCCTTAGCTGTGGTTTCCTAGAAGCTATTTTACCATGAAGGCCTGCTGCACAAAGTCTCCTCTTAACAGTTGTTGTAGAGATGTGTCTGCTGCTAGAACTCTGTGTGGCATTGACCTGGTCTCTAATCTGAGCTGCTGTTAACCTGCGACTTTTAAGAACCCAGAATATAAGACATATTTTCTGTTTCACACTTTTTTGTTAAGTATATAAATTCCACATGTGTTAATTCATAGTTTTGATGCCTTCAGTGCGAATTTACAATTTTCTTAGTCATGAAAATACAGAAAAATCTTTAAATGAGAAGGTGTGTCCAAACTTTTGGTCTGTACTATACAATCAAAAGATGTCAGCAGAACATCGGTTGGAGTCAGTTTATTATCTGCAATGGAGCAGCTTAACATTGTATGTACCTTTCACATTGCTATGTAGTCCAAACCATCAGAGCAGTTAAAGACCACACACTGCACGGCCAGCGCCTTGGCCAAATCTTTGGTGGTCTCAGTTTTTCCTGTGCCGGCCGGACCTTCTGGAGCTCCACCAAGATTTAGATAAAAAGCACCGATCTACCAATGAAACATGAAAGAACTGGTATGAAATATCAATAAACTTTCTAATAAGTTTCATGCATCATACAAAAGTCAAAAAGATTTCTGAGCATAACCCATCACATCATAGCAGAGTCCGCTAGCATCTGTCAGTGAGCGGAGTGATGACCAGGCGTGGGGAGTTGCCCAGGTACTCATAGGCGGACTTCACATTGCAGTTGATGATTCACACTCTCGCATTCTCATTCTCCCAGTAATAGCGGAGTTGGGCAAGCCACTGGAAGTCTGTTCATGAGAAACTCCTGAGCAATGTAGGAAAAGATAGTCAACCTCTAAGACACTGCAGAATCACAAGGGAGAGTTTCTAAAGGGAAGGCAAATGCCCATACATTATAGGACAAAACTCCTAGTCACCGAATTCTGCGTTTTTCATTTAGTCCCATTGCCCACGGTGTATAACATCCGGACTCTCAGCCCCCAGTTTATAAAATCCGGCCTCTCGCCTCCCCCGGTGTATAACATCCGCCCCTCGCCCCTAATTTAGTATAACATCCGTCCCCTCGCCCCCCCGCCAGTGTATAAAATACATCCCCTCAACCCCACTGTATAACATCCAACCCCAAGCCCTCCATTGCATAACATCCGACCCCCAGGGTATAATATCTGGCCCCCAGCCCCGGTGTATAACATCTGTCCCCTCGCTCCCTCCCCCTGGTGTATAACATCTGTCCCCTCGCCCCCCCGCCAGTGTATAAAATCCATCCCCTCAACCCCACTGTATAACATCCAACCCCAAGCCCTCCTTTGCATAACATCCGACCCCCAGGGTATAACATCCGGCCCCCAGCCCCGGTGTATAACATCTGTACCCTCGCTCCCTCCCTCTGGTGTATAATATCCGTCCCCTCGCTCCCAGTGTATAATATCCATCCCCTCGCCCGTGGTGTATAATATCCATCCCCTCGCCCCTGGTGTATAATATCCGTCCCCTCGCCCCGGTGTATAATATCCGTCCCCTCGCCCCTGGTGTATAATATCCGTCCCCTCGCCCCGGTGTATAATATCCGTCCCCTCGCCCCTGGTGTATAATATCCGTCCCCTCGCCCCTCAGTGTATAACATCCAGCCCTCGGACATGTATAACATCTAGCCCCTAATACCCCTAGGGTATAACATCTGGCCCCTCGGCCTTGTATAACATTAAGACTCTCGCCCCCCCACCAGTGTATAACATCAATCCCCACGCCCCCCGGTGTATAACATCCGCCCTCCCATGCTGTGTGCTGTTACTAACATATGACAGAACGGCTGGTGGTGCAGAGCTCTCTGATACCAGCGCGGTCCTGTAATAGGAGCCACCGGCGTAACAAGTCTGGATAATAAATTTCTCCCCTCCTAAATCTTCCCCCATCACAAGTGAGTGATAATATTAAGGAGTAGAAGGAACTGCAGCAACTCAGGAGACCCCGGAACATTACAGAGCGGGGTCACTGAGTGCTGAGGAGCAGAGGGCAGAACGCTTTCCTGACTCCATTGGTAACAACATCACCACAAACACTGCGCCCCCGTCAGGAGCTTTATGGCCGAGCAGCTGCATGCAGCCTTACATCACCAAGCACGATGCCGAGCGTCAGATGGAGTGGTGTGAAGCCGCCACCACAGGACTCTGGAGGAGACCTGTTCTGTGCAGTGACGGATCACACTTCTCTATCTGGCATCTGATGGACGAGTCTGGATTTGGTGAATGCCAGGAGAACGTTACCCTATTAACTGCATTGTGCCCGCTGTACAGTTTGCTGGTGGGGGTATGGCCTTGTTTTTAGGGGTTGGTCTAGGCCCCTTAGTTCCAGTGAAAAGATGTCTTAAAGCGTCAGCACAAGACATTTTAAACAATTGTAGCTTCCAACCCTAAGGGAATAGAAGAGCAGAACTGTTTCACACACGTTCTCAACCTCAACCCCACTAAACACCTTTAGGATGATTAATTAGAACAAATACTGCACAATGGCAGCATAAATATGTCACCGCAACATAGGGAAGAACAATGTCAGTCACACATCAATTACATTGCCATATGTCTGCTCAGGCTTAGAATGGCTGACCATTCAGAGAATTACATAATACCTACAAAGAAACCGAACAAAAGGTCATTAAAGGAATTGACATAAAAAACCCTTTATTAGTACATCCATGGTTATGGAAGGACACCGCACAGAGGAGGGCACACACACCATTGATAGAAAATATTACAAACCGCACCTAGGCCATCCAAAACACTGACTATAAAGAATATCAATTGTGGCAATGAGTCATATACAGGGGACGCCGACACCTACAGATGCCAAAACATTCCTATATAGGGACCACCATCTCAATATGCATAAATGACTACTGCCCCATAGACGTCATTGTAAGTACACCCCAAGATTGCTTTACTGTGACAAGATCAATTGTGTCCTATGAAAACTCAAAGAAAAGAGGGGGGAATATAACATAGATATGGAAAGAAGATAGGAATGGGGTGAAATGTATGAAGGTGCTCTGCATATTGAGCTGTGATATCTGTAGAGGGACGGACTCCATATTAACATCCTGTATATGGATTTAGAATAGGAGGCCATAAAAGCCCCTGTAGGTGTAATGTGGAGGGGGCACAATACCTTTCTCCATGTAGTGTATGATAAATAGAACATGGTATTGGAAAGTTTGGTGCCAGCCATGATGTTTGCACAAACCTGTTTGGATCATTTCCATGCCCACGTCACGAGCGTGCCCCTCTATGGTGACGAGAGCCCCCAATGTGGTGCGAGTCTGCTGGGACAATTTGCCTCCTCGCACAAGCTCCACAATATCATTTAGCTGGAGCTGCAGATTATCAGAGGAGTTTTTCAGGCCCTACAAGAAGGATGTAACGGTGAAATCATCTGCAGAAACATTCATAGAACATACATATTGCAAGGGGGCTGAAATCTATACAGATTATAAGCTGCAGACTAGATGGAGAACTCCACAATATGCAGGCACTTTTTAATGTACACAACAATTTTACAACATATCTTTATAGAAGTTGGAGATCTGGATTGAACCCAGAGCTCCAAATACCCAGATGTACCTCTATAAAACCCTGCCACAAACAGCATGGAAAACTCAATGCAGATGGATTCATTTTATGCTGGTATTATGGGAAATCCCATACAATGTCTTCCCTTATTGGTAGATATGACGAGAGTAGAGATGAGCGAATGGATTTGCAGGACTCTGGTCCAACAGTCGGGTCAGTATTCCACGGCCGCAGGACCGGAGCCCCGTGAACCGGCATCTCCGGCTCCTCTTTTGATGTCGATGTCATAGTTGTGGTGTGAGGCACAAATGACATCACGCCTGGCCGGCTAATCAAAAGAGGAGCCAGGGATGCCGGCATGTAAAAGGCGGTTAGCAAGGCTCCCATCCAACAGCCACAGACTACTAACCTGCTCTCTTAGACCAAGGTCCTGCAAATTTAGTTGCTCATCTCTAGACAAGATGCATGAATCAATGCAAAATCCCAACAATACTATGGAGCCTTTTGGGTACCTTCAAGATATTGAGCCGCTGTACAACTGCAACCCCCAGGAGAAGACCCCTGGGCAAGAACAGTACATGGGCTCTTTGCAGTCTAATAACGTACTGTGAAAGAAGCTACTTGCATCTTTTGATGTGAATGTGGGTCCCCTTACCTCTGTTGCACCAATGGTATATCCGCCCCTGGAAACTCCTATAAGCTGCGTCCCTGGGTATGACAGTCTATTAGCAGGAGAACACCTAAAGTCTGTCTATGAATGTATATATATGTATTTCTCCCAGAAAATTATTACAAGTACACGTGTTTTGTTGTTCACATGTTTATTTAATTTGTGTGTATTGGAACAACACAAAAAGAAGATATTGGTCAACAATTTTGGTTCTCAAGTCCTCAGACAGTTCTCTTTTCCTCTTTCTGTTCTCCCTACTTAGTGTGGCACGTAACAACGCAAAGATTGAGTCAACTTTTACCCTTTGTATCGGGTTTCAGGTGTGATTTTCATATTGCCCACACCTTTTACTTGCCACAGGTGAGTTTGAACGAGCATCACATGCTTGAAACAAAATTGTTTACCCACAATTTTGGAAAGATGCCAATAATTTTGTCCGGCCCATTTTTGGGGTTTTGTGTGAAATTATATCCAATTTGCCTTTTTTTCCTGTTTTTTTGTGTTGTTCCAATACACACAAAGGAAATAAAAATGTGTATAACAAAAAATACACATGCAATTTCAATAATTTTATGGAAAATACTTCAAGGGTGCCAACACTTCCGGCCATGACTGTTTCTAGTGAAGCAACCTTGATCAGTAAAGGAGCTCATGCCGTACCTCTGGGCCACTGCCGATAGCTTCATGCCCTTCACTTGTCCAGAACATCTGAGACACACAGAGCACGACCTGTCCCGGCCATTCCCTCACCCAGTCTTTTCTTGCAGTCTCAGGGTATGCCTTTTAACCACTTCGCACCAGAGCCTGTTTTTGCCTTCGTGACCAGGCCAATTTTTTCAATTCTGACCACTGTCACTTTATGAGGTAATTACTCTGGAACGCTTCAACATATTCCCCTGATTCTGAGACTGTTTTTTCATGACATATTGTACTTCATGATAGTGGTAAAATTTCTTCCATATAACTTGCGTTTATTTGTGAAAAAATCGGAAATTTGGCGAAAATTTAGAAAATTTTGCAATTTTCAAACTTTGAATTTTCATGCCCTTAAATCAGAGAGATATGTCACACAAAATAGTTAATAAATAACATTTCCCACATGTCTACTTTACATCAGCACAATTTTGGAACCAAAATTTTTTTTTGTTAGGGAGCTATAAGGGTTAAAAGTTGACCAGCGATTTCTCATTTTTCCAACAAAATTTACAAAAACATTTTTTTAGGGACCACATCATATTTGAAGTCACTTTGAGGGGTCTTTATGACAGAAAATACCCAAAAGTGACACCATTCTAAAAACTGCACCCCTCAAGGTGCTCAAAACCACATTCAAGAACTTTATTAACCCTTCAGGTGCTTCACAGGAATTTTTGGAATGTGGAAAAAAAAAATTAACATTTAACTTTTTTCACAAAAAAGTTACTTTAGACCCAATTTTTTTTATTTTCACAGGGGTAACAGGAAAAAATGGACCCCAAATTTTTTTGTGCAATTTCTCTTGAGCGTGCTGATACCCCATATGTGAGGGAAAACCACTGTTTGGGCGCACTGCAGGGTTCGGAAGGGAAGGAGCGCCATTTGACTTTTTGAATGTAAAATTTGTTTGAATAATTAGCAGACGCCATGTTGCATTTGGGGAGCCCCTAATGTGACTAAACAGTGGAAACCCCCCACAAGTGCCACCATTTTGGAAACTAGACCCCTTAGGGAACTTATCTAGATGTGTGGTGAGCACCTCGCACCCCCAGCTGCTTCACAGAAGTTTATAATATTGAGCCGTGAAAATAAAATTTTCACATTTTTCCCATAAAAAATGTTTTTCATCCCCTAATTTTGCATTATCATAAGGATAACCGGAGAAATTGCACCAAGAAATTTGTTGTACAATTTCTCCTGAGTACGCCGATACCCCATATGTGGGGGAAAACCACTGCTTTGGTGTACGGCAGGGTTCGGAAGAGAAAGGAGCGCTATGTTGGCTGGGATAGGCAGCAGACACCATGTCACATTTGAAGAGTCGCTGACATGCCAAAACAGCAGAAACCTCCACAAATGACCCCATTTTGTAAACTACACCTCTCAAGGAATTCATCTAGGGAAGTAGTGAGTATTTTTTAATTTTTAAATTTATACCATTGGGCAGTGAAAAAATCATAATTATATTTTTACCACAAAAAAATGTTTTACCCTCAGATTTTACATTTTCACACAGGGCAATGGGTAAAAATGGTGCCGAAATGTGTCACACAATTTCTTCTAAAAGTGTCAATACCCCATATGTGGCTGTATCGTACCGCTTAGCCATACGGTGAGATCTGGGGGGGGACGGAGCGCTATTTGACAATTGGAGAACAAATTATTGTAGAATAGGCATTTGGATTTGGGAGCACAAAATTTTCTGAATTTCTTTTGGGGGGCAAGGGCCATTTTGCTTTTCCAGAGCCTTTCTGCTACCAGTAACTTGGAAGTCCCTTATATTTTTAACAGATGACGGACCTGAGTGGGGACTAGCTTTTTTTGAGGACTGAGTTGAAGCTTTTATTGGGAACATTTTACGTAACATTTATCCGGCGCTCTAGGCTGAGCACTTACATCGGGGTTTCCATCTAAATTTCCAAGTGATGTAATTCAGATGAAACCCCTGCGGGATCCATTCACTATAATGAGGCAGCAGAGTTACTCTGGACTCCGTCTGGCCTCTGTGTAGCGGTGTCCTTTTTTTCAGAAGTGCACAAAACTGTGGCCAACCGCACTTTTATGCACGCCTAAAACAAATGACACCGTGGGATCCCAGGCTAGACGGCGTCCACAGTGGCCTATATCTGTCTCATTACAGGGAATCTTCCGTCATGGGTTCCGGCTGAATCATGTATTTCAGAGATTTACACGGAAACTCTGGTGTAAGTGCTCAGCGCAGAGCACAGGATAAATGTGGGCAGAGCCTTACTGGGATCTTTGGGGACATAATAAACAAATCAGTAGCAGGTGAAGAATTGGTTTTATTTATTTTTTACGCCGTTCCTAGTGTGATATAACTGATTAGATTACTTTATTCTTCGGGTCGGTGTGATTACAGAGATACCAGATTGATATCGGGTTTTTATGACTGACAGCTGTCACACACTAAAAGACGCTTTTTTTGCAAAATCTAGTTTTTGCATCACCATATTTTGAGAGCTATCATTTTTCCATATTTCGGCCGACAGAGTCATGTGACGGCTTGTTTTTTGCGGGACGAGTTGACATTTTTATTGGTACCATTTTTGGGGACGTGACATTTTTTGATCGCTTTCTATTCCGTTTTTTGTGAGGTAAAATTAACAAAAACAAACAATTCAGGAATTGTTTTTTGAGTTTTTTTTTATGCCGTTCTGCGTGTGGTAAAAGTGATCAGGCAGCGTTATTCTTCGGGTCAGTACGTTTACAGCGATACTACACTTACTGTATTTTTTTTATGTTTTGGCGCTTTTACACAATAAAACTATTTTATAGAAAAAAATATTTTTTTTGCATTGCTTTATTCTGAGCGCTATAACTTTTTTATTTTTCGGCTGATGGAGCTGTATGGCGGCTTTTTTTTTGCGTAACAAGATGACGTTTTCAGTGGTACCATTTTTATTTCTATTTTGTTTTTTGATCGCATTTTTTTCCACTTTTTGTTTGGCAATATGATGAAAAAGCATATTTTTTTGCTCCGTTTTTTATTTATTTTTATTACGGTGTGCACAGAAGGAGTTAATTAGTGTGACAGTTTTATAGCTCGGGTTGTTTTGGACGCGGCGATACCAAATATGTGTACTTTTTTTGGTTTTGTAAAAATATACGGATTTATTGGTTTAATATTTTATTTATTTATTTTTATTTATTTTGTGAATTTTTATTAATAGTTTTAAAACTTTTTTTTTACTTTTTTTCACATTTTTTCTTAGTCCCTGTATGGGACATTAATTTTTATTTTTCTGATCTCTGATCTCATGTAATGTAATAGACATATATTACATTACATGAGATCTTCCCTGACTGTTTCAGTCAGAGTCTCCTGTCTGGCTACAGCTGCAGCTGAGCCAGACAGGACACCATATATGGCAGAGCTGGAGGCGGTCATGTGACCTCCAGCTGCCATAGCAACCCCAGGTCCTGGAAGGACTCGGAGGTCTTCGGAGAGGTAAGTTGACGACCCCCTCTCCTCCTGCTGTCTCCTATATGCCGCGATCACTATAGATCACAGCATATAGAAGACAGCTAAGGGTTAACATCACTGGGACCTGATCTAATCAGGTCCCGATGATGTTCCCTGTCAGAGCTAACGCTCTGCACCGGAATCGCAGCGCTTGCAGGACCCTGGGGGTCCTGAGCACTGCGAGACCACCCACCGTTTTTAAACGTCGGCGCTGCACAGAGCCCGGCAAGCGCCGACGTTTATCTACAGTGGGCGGTCGGGAACCGGTTAAAAAACAAAGTTAAATTACGCTGACAGAAGCATTTAAGAGAGGGACAACCTTACTAGTATTATCTAGCAAATTCATTTCTACCGATTGCAGGTAGAAGATCTGCTACCTGGCTCTATTGCAAGAGATACATCATCCACAAATCATTCACTGCCGCCAAATAATCTTATACAAATATAAAAGTACTAGATTAGTTCCAATTAATGCTTTTGGTCTGTAGGTAGATCCGTACCATTCGTGACCGAGCAGTAACATCATGCACGCTCCTTAACATGACATCTTCCCCTTGGATGAGCCACTTCTCCACGGCTCCCCGAGCCTCGGATGTGGAGATGGTCTGGATGAGCTCTACGCGTTCCCCCTCGGTGCTGTACATGGCTTTGATGTCCAGGTTAGGAAGGAACTCCAGCTTTGCGATGCCTTCAAAGCCCTTCTTTAGATGTGGTTGGACCCGCAGAGGATCTTTAGTCTCAGAGAGAATTTCTAGCATTTCATCGTTGGACAGGAAGAAAAAGCTAAAGCGAAAATGCACAATATGATAAAGATGTCATTAAAGTATTGGGTCAGGCGCCATTTGTATTAGTGTCTGTGAGAAAATAGAAAAGCAAAGCTTTAAAGTAAAGATTCAGTCCCCATACACATTGGATTAAAATAGTTTAAACCTGACGATTGCAGCAGGACCGGCCTACCCACTGATGTGTATGGGGGTCTCCTGACTCTCCCCCGATAGAGGATGTCAGGGCCAGAAGGATCGGGCAGATGGGATTTCAATACCCGGTCTTTTGGTTCTCAGGGGAGATAACCCGCTGCCGGAGGTGTCCAGTACCGACTTTCTCCTCTCTCCCCATTAAAAACACATGACTGTTCAGCAGAATATGTGGGAGTCAGGAGAAGTAGCCAAATAACCATTCAGACGACGGGTATCTCATATCTCATGCGTATGGCTAGCTTAAAGGGGCTATCCAGCTTTGGGAACTTTTTTTATTTAACTGAAATGGGTATTCCCATCTCCAGGATTCTACCCCAATATGTAGTAGGTGTAATAATAATATTAGCAAATACCTCCAATTAGAAGTGTAGTATAGTTATTCTGATTTGCTTTGTCGCTTACCCAATGTGCAGGGCATTGCAGTAGCTTAGGTTACGACCACTAGCAAATAACTGTCACTATATGAGTGGTCGTAACCATGGATACCGAAGCTGGGGAAAGCGACATAGCGAATCAGAAGAACTATACTACATTTCTAATTGGAGGTATTTGCTAATATTATTATTATTACTACGCCTACTACATATTGGGATAGGATCTTGGAGATGGGAATACCCATTTAATTGCGAGTATTTGCGACAATTCAGTTTCATTAAAAATGTTGCACCGTTAGGCTTTTTGTTTCCTGCACATTCAGCTTTGATGTGATCTGTGGTCATAAATCAGCTAAGAGGAGCTGAAAAAAGACAGATTAAAAATAAGTCCAATAGCCAGCGCAACACAGAGCCAATAGAAGGCAAACAGTGCAAAATTATTAATGAAATCCAATTACAAAAATGATTTCAATGGTTTAAATAAGAAAAAAAAATTTCTTTAAGTAGTATATAGAATCATTGCAACAAGTGAAAGGACTATACCGTGGGAAAAAAGCCTCTTCTTCTCCAGATAGGCATTCAGCCCTTTCATGATTTTATCCAGAAGCACATTGCTGTCCTGAAGTTTCTCCAGAAGTCCGGTCAGAGAAGTGGCGCTTAAAACCTAAAACAAAGTAGATAGCCCATAAGTAAGATTCCATTATATAGTTATAGAGACTGAAAAAAGGTCACATTCATAGACTATTGTGCCAATAGTTCATATTAAAAGCAAAATTAGAACCTATATGGATAGAAAATAGAAGATGCGGGAGGCTGGAGTCCAGGCAGTGCGGAGCCCCATAACCCGGGATCCTTGTGATGGAAGCATCAGGACACGGACTCTTGGAAAACATCAATCCTGGATGCAAGATGACCGTGCTTTCTTGTATCAGTCCACCATGAAGCATCCATTTACCTTCCGGTCTTTAACGCAATGTTTCATGATCTCTCTCCAGTTTCTGTCCACAGTCTGGAATAAGCGTCCTTCTTCAGGCGTTTGCTTCATGATGTCCTCAGAAGAGAAGATGGGGTCTAGATAAAGCCACTGGGCCTGCACCTTCAGCCATTCATCAATGGTTTCCTGGATCCTTATCAGTCGTTCCTCCCATTTCTTAAAGGAGGAGAGCAAAAAGTTAATTACACATAAAATGAAAATGATAGAAAAAATGCTATCATTTTAGAAGATAAATTATCAATGGATATGAATTCTGAATTGTTGGACATTTGTAGGGAAAGTTTGGTGAGACTCCTTGATACCATCCCCTTTACATGTAAGCTGGAGCCGCATGTAACTTTAGCCTCGGAGATCCTAATGAAACCTTAGCTTCTGCTAATAAGCAAGTGAACATTTTATACCTTGATTTCTTTCTCATAGGGCTTGATGAAAGGCGATCGCCTCATTGTCTGAGTCTTCACAATTTGGTCATCCAGAGTGGTTTGGATTTCATCCACTGCTGATAGAATAGAAACGCCAGATTCTCGATAGGGACTGGTATTAAAGGATATGGAGTCCCACATTTCTTCCATGGTATGCATCGCTTTCTCCAGGGAAAACTCCTAATAAGAAAACACAGAAACTTTTCACTAGTAGCTGATTCCTCTTTGTTCCGACAAGGATGGGGGAGAAGCATATATACAAGGATGGGGGGCAGCATATATACAAGGATGGGGGGCAGCATATATACAAGGATGGGGGAGCAGCATATATACAAGGATGGGGGAGCAACATATATACAAGGATGGGGGAGCAACATATATACAAGGATGGGGAAGCAGGATATATACAAGGATGGGGGAGCAGCATATATACAAGGATGGGAGAGCAGCATATATACAAGGATAGGGAAGCAGCATATATACAAGGATGGGGGAGAAGCATATATACAAGGATGGGGAAGTAGCATATATACAAGGATGGGGGAGCAGCATATATACAAGGATGGGGGGGGAGCACATACAAGGATGGGGGGCAGCATATATACAAGGATGGTGGGGAGCACATACAAGGATGGGGGGCAGCATATATACAAGGATGAGCAAACATATACCAGGATGGAAGGGGGAGCATATTTTTTCTTTCTGCAGTCTCATACCCCTGCTGCTGTTTGTGGCTGCTTTCGGTTCCCCTCGCCTGCTCTATGTATGAGTTGTTTTTCTAAACTAAAACCTCAGTATTCTGGTTAAATGACCGTGTTGGCACTATGGGATAAATAAGTGGGTTTTGGGTTGCAGTTTGGGCTCTCGGTCTGTAAAAGGTTCGCCATCACTGACCTAGGATATTTTGGAGATATTGTCACTGCAGTATTCAGGTGTCACCATCTAGAGGTCGAAATGCAAATTACTACATGGATTCTTAAATTAAGAAATAGGGAGTCATATAGCAAGAGTGATTTGTATCATACTATCAAAAAATACTGCATCTTTTTGTAAAAGCATCTCATATACAGTACTGTGCAAAATTATTAGGCAGGTGTGGAAAATATGCCGCAGAGTAAAAAGCTTTAAAAATAGAAGTGATAATAGTTTATTTTTAAGAACAGTTATTAGGCTATGTTCACATGCTGCATTTTTTCAACCCTTTGCATAACTAATAATCTTTATAATAATAATCTTTTTATTTATATAGCACCAACATATTCTACAGCTCTTTACAATTCAGACAATTTACAGACATTCTGGGCGCTGTCCCCATCAGGGCTCACAATCTACATTCCCTATCAGTATGTCTGATACAAATGGAAGCAAGGGGACCCTCTGGGTTCTGTTATAGGGCGGAAAATAATACTCCAATATTTGCAGTGGGTTTTTCTGCTGCAATTACTGAACATGTGCACATACCCTTATGACGTTTCTTTATATTTTAGTGGTTAAAAAAAAATCAGAACCTTAAATTGTTTGTTCCTCCATATTCTGAGACCTGCATCTTTCCGCTCATGGAGCTGAGTGAGGTCTTGGTTATTTTTCGCTGGGAGCTGATGCTTTGAACCCCTTCACCACCTTGGGTTTTTCCTTTTTTGCGTTTTCGTTTTTTGCTCCCCTTCTTCCCAGAGCCATAACTTTTTTTTTCTTCTTCATGTTTTACATATTGTCTGAATAATTTAATATTTCGATAGATCGGACTTTTTAGTCATGACGATATCAATTTTTTTTTTTAATTTTTCCATTTTTGAATGGGGACAAAGGAGGTGCAGTTTTTTATACATTTTTATTTTTTAAATGGAACCTATCATGTGAAAAAACGCTATCAACCTGCAGATGTGGGGTTACTCTGAACTTGCTCGGCGCCCGCACTTTGAGCCCCGCTGCCAGGAGGAAGCTTTATTCCTCCCGCCATTGGTGTTACCGCACCCCCCGGCATTGATTGACAGCAGCTCAGCAGTACGACCGGACGACAGTCAGTGCTGGAGGCGCCACTCTCTATGTACAGAGCAGTGACTGAACCCGCACCACCGCACCTATGACTGGAAGCTGACCGCTGCCAGGAGGAATACACATAATTTCCTCCCGGCAGCGGGGCTCTAAATGCCAGGGCCAGACAGGTTCAGAACGCTATTAACCTGCAGATTAACCCTGTTTTTTCACGTGACATGTTCCCATCTTTTTATTTCTACTTTTTTTGTACCACTAGGGGATCTCAACCTGCAATTGTTCGATTGCTTACACTATACTTACCGGCTGCCATGGTAATGTGGCGCCCCTGTGGGTCCAGTTGCCACAGAGGTACTGCATCTCACCCAGAGGTGTGGTACTCCACACTCAGGTATGGACGGAGTACTACCCGGGACCCACATACCCACATCCAATACTCTCCACTACAGTAGGGAAGGGAAGATTGATCCTAAGGGAGAGCAGTCCCTGGTCCCTAGCTGGAGGGTGGAACCAGGTAGAGGAGGTGGGTGGAGGAAGAATTTCAGGGGAGCACAGACAGAAAGAGTATAAGAGACAAGGGGAACCATCTAGAAGCGGACAGTACAGAGAGGAGCTCAGTTGGGAGTGGGAGCTCAGGAGGAGCTCCGCTCAGGAGAGCAAGGAAGGAGAGAGAGGAGTCGGACCTAGTAAGAGAGGCCCAAGAGGAGAGTGAGAGAAGACGGGAGCAGCGAGAGAAAGGCTCCAGAGACAGAGGGGATCCCAGGGGCACGGTGAGTGCAGAAAGCCACCCATGCGCCCGAATTCATGCTGACGTGGAGGGATCAGGCCGCAGAGGGGTACCGGCCCCAGACTAGTGGAGAACAACCAGGTTCAGCTAGCCAACCGGAGGCTGCAGCATTTGCAAGGTGTTGCAGCCAAAATTCACAATTATATCGCTGAAAAGGTGGCCACATAGGGTACAGGAGATTGCAAGTTGCCCGACAAGGCCCGAGGCCACTGGCTTGGGACACTGATTGTGAGGCGCAGGGTAGGAGGGTGAGAACCAGTGCCGTGAGACGACCAGGAAAGGTACATAGAACGGGGTCCCGTCCAAGTGCTCCTGAGGTACCTTAGAGTTTTCAGGATCACTACCCCGAAGGACACAGGGCGACGTGGGAAGTTGCACACTGGTGACTGTAACCTGAGGAACTTAACAACTGTGAGTAAAACCTGAAGACTGCACCCCACTGCGTCCTTGAATAATTGCTGCGCCATCACCTGCATTACACCGCACCAACAACATCTACCTTCAAAATTCATCTTATTCTGCCCTGGGGCTAAGCTCTGCCTGTGGAGAGCTGAACCAACTCTGCTGTTTCACCTTCAGCTCCAGTGGATCTGCACCACAGCAGCGGCCCCATATAGCCGCATACCACAGGTGGCGTCACAAACATTATCTCTAAAAAACTTTATTCCCCTTTTACTTTTCCT
This sequence comes from Phyllobates terribilis, assembly GCF_046119375.1. NCBI lineage: Eukaryota > Metazoa > Chordata > Amphibia > Anura > Dendrobatidae > Phyllobates > Phyllobates terribilis. The sequence continues at coordinate 1,738,438 of NW_027363046.1, forward strand.
TTAATTTGACCACCCGGGGCCACGGACCGGGTCACTGCCACCGTGACATCCCCAGCACCAACCGGCCCAGCTACCGAGTACCCCACAGCCCCAGGGGGCGCGTCAGTAACCCATCAGCTCCCTGCAATCGCCATTCAGTGATTGACAAAGGCATTTAGATGGATAAACCTCAGCGATCGGAGCGAGCTCTGGTTGCTGCAGTTACAGGCAGTTTTTGGCTGTGTAGCACAGCCGGCATCTGCTACATATGATGTGAGCTCTACTACTGAGTTGGTTTCATACAGGCCTTAGAGACCTGGGACAAAACTACATCATGGGTTTAAGGGAACCTGTCATGTAAAATAACACTATTAACCTGCAGATATGGGGTAAATCTGCAAGTAATAGCATTGTGACACTGTGCGGTGCCTGCACTGAGAGCCCCGCTGCAAGGAGGAAATTAACTTTATGTCACCCAGCAGCCTCTCTCTGTCAGTCACAGGGGCGGAGCCTGCGCGGTTTCAATCACCGCTCTGTGTATAGTGAGCGGCAGCTGTAGAAAACCCAATATCCAAATGCCATTTTATGGGAATCTGAAGTTCTGTATTCTCATCCATTAGTCAGAATGAAAACGACCACCAAACAGCGTCTCCTGCCCTGGAGGACCCAACACTTCCATGATTTCCAGGTACAGCCCAGTGATTACAGAGAATCATGTGTAATACTTCATTTCTCCTTTGGAGGCGCTGTAGGGAAATGCAGCACCTGCTGCCGGGTACTCGCTTACTGCAGGAGGGATCAGTTTGGTCTTTATCCGCAGCACATTGGGGTTTCACCTCTGACCCATATGGAGAAACCTTACATGAGACCGTACGACCCCATCAAGACTCAGGGGCGAAACCCACATTCACTACATGGACGACCGATGGAATAAAGACAAGAACAACGATGTAGGGGGTTAACGAAAGATTTTATTTATAGATGGGGTTATTATATGTTATAGTATCATGTATATGTGTAAATTATTCTTCTATCAGAATAATCCTATTTATGGGCCGCGTTGATCCAGAGGAAGGCGAAAACCCCCTGTGAGGAATAAGCCAATTGTCCTCATATCAGGGTAGAAAATTCCTTCCTGACCCCAAATATGGCGATCAGAATAAATCCCAGGATCAAGAGCTGAGACCGAAAATAAATTAATTTCTAAAAAATGTATTAGACTATTTATCTTTTCCTTATTTAAGTTCAGAGCTACGGTATATATTATACATTATCTGAAAATCTGCCTATACTTTAAAATGTTTTTATGTATTTATAATAAGCCATTAATCTGGGAATTACTTATATAACTGTCAGTTTTTATCTATTTAAGGCCGTGTTGATCCAGAAGAAGGTGAAAAATTCCTTCCTGATCCCAAATATGACGATCGGGGTGAATCCCAGGATCAAGGGCTCATAGCTAATGTGTGATACGTAAGTGTACATTTTTTATTTAAATATTTAATTATTTTCAATTTTTGGAGTAATTTATTTTTATATTTATTTTAACTAATTTTTCTTAAACCAAAAAATAAATTATTTTTTTAGATATTTTTTCATTATAAATATAAGAACCTACTTATTTCTTCTATTTTACTAAACCTATCTATGGGCCGTGTTGATCTAGAGGAAGGCGAAAACCCCACGTGAGAAATGGGCCAATTATTCTCATGACGGGGGAAAAATTCCTTCCTGACCCCAAATATGGCGATCAGATTAAATCCCAGGATCAAAGGCTCGTACCTCCCTGTATGTAATGGAAGTGAGATTTTTTAAAAATATATTTACATTTTTTAATTGTTATATATTTAGACTAAAAATGTTTTTGGTTTGTGTAAAATAAACTATTTTTGAATTTTATTTTTTTAAACTTATTTTTTTGCATTACTTATGTGTGAATCTACTTATTGATATATTACTAAACCTATTTAAGGCCGTGTAGATCCAGAGGAAGGCGAAAACCCCCTATGAGGAATGGGCCAATTATCCTCATATTAGGGGGGAAAATTCCTTCCTGACCCCAAATATGGCGATCAGCTTAAATCCCAGGATCAAAAGCCGAAACCTCTATCTACGTTCTATGTATCTATGTGTGTGTGCCTATACCTGTAGTGTAGTGTAGGGTCTACACCTATCATGTACTGTGGATGTGATGGATGATGGGTGCAGTACTTACCCGGCCTGCGCTGAGGTAAGTTCAGGGATAATGGCCTATATTATACTATTGTTCCTGAACTCACCAGATGGAAACATAGCACAGGCCGCTCCTGGGGCGCAGAAGACCTTCGGGCTGGAGGGATCTCAGATGCCAGCCATGGATTGGAGGAGGCCAAGTCAAGGGCCTGGTGCAGCGACACGATGGCAGTGGTCCGACATGAAGGTGTTAATGAGAGACATGATGTTCTAGGGCAGCCGAGGTGACAAACAGCAGCAGAGACGTGAGGTACGGGTCAGGAGGCAAGAAGTTCTGGGCAGTTGGCACGGGTTCATCCTGGAAGACATAAGGAGGAAGACATTTCAATAACTTCTATCTCCTGAATCCTCTGTTATCTTAGAGGAATGGTCATTATAATGAACCATTCCCCTATGTAACATCAGATATAATGTACACATCTAATGATCGGTGTCCTGTGTGTACAGCGGTCACTCACCAGATGGTCGTGGATTCTTTCACAGCCCAGATATTCTCATCCACCTAAGAATGACAGAGACATAGTCATTGACAGAAACAGTGGGAGAAGACAAAGATGGTCATAATGGCCACAAGGTGAGAAGAATTTATCCTCACAGAGGATGATCTTACCGGGCCCAGCTTGATGACACATAATTGAATCCGGCCACGGGGTTAAAGGCTTTCTGATCCTCCGGCCACTGCAGATGATGGTTCTCCAGAACTGGCCTGAATGGTATAAATGGCGGCTTTGCTCTCCTTTTCTCTAGATCCTCCCAGCCGATGTTGGTAAAGAATGGATGCTCTCTGATGTTCCCGCACACATCCAATCGTTTCTCAGGATTTTTGCACAGCAGCTTCTTGATAAGATCTTTGAAGTCAGCATCAAGCCAAGATGGAATTTCAGGCTCTCCTCTGGTTATCGCTGTGTAAGCCATTTTGCTGACGGAGCCGGTGTAAAATGGGGAGCGTCCTGTTGCCATCTTGGACACCACAATCCCCAGGCTCCACCAATCCACTGCTGTGCCATATCCTTTTTTGAGAAGCACCTCAGGGGCCATGAAGTGGAAAGTGCCCGTCACTCCAGAGATGTTATTGGAGGAGGTGACCCCATCTTGGGCGAGCCCCAGGTCAACTACTCGGATGTGGCCATCGGCATCCAACATGATGTTTACTGGCTTAATATCTCTGCAATGAAATAATAAAACATAATAAGAAATCTGCCCCATGATACAGGAGATGGAAAATGGGTCACTGCAAGATCAGGTGGACTAGGCAGACAGGAGCCCAGGAAAGTTGGGGGCAATTTTTTGAGCATGTAGAGGGGACAGAGAGAAGGAGGAAAGTTGTGCTTACCGGTGGACGATGTTGTGTCCGTGGAGGAACTGGAGACCACATACAATCTCTGCTGTGTAGAATCTGATGGAGAGAACAGAGTGTAGTATCAATGTTATCGCTGATACCTCCTTCCCTCCTGGGCTACATGACCTGCCAGTCCTCTCCCAGCTACATCTCCACCTCTGCTTTTATTTTCACCCCTCTGCTCTCTTTTTCGTATATCTTCCTCATACTCACCTTACGCTGTCGATGTTCAGGCAGCCGCACATGTGAATCAAAGCCTCGAGGCTGCCGCCGGGCAGATACTCCGTGATGAAATACGCCAGCTTCCGAGACTGCTGTGCGGCATAGAGGTGACATAAGAATGGGCAGTCTCGGGCCGCCAGGAGTATCCGCCGCTCTCTCATAAGGATGTTTTCCTTCACCTTCTTTTTCTTGATCATTTTTACAGCCATAAAGATGTTTCGGCTGGGGACTGATGTCAGGACCACCTGAAGAAAGAAATAGGGAATGCTTAGAAAATGTGTATGGGAGGTGGAGAACAGCTGGTTTATCACTGCACAAGAAACGGGTGGGCTGAGTGGTGTGTGAGTCTGATGGTAATGGGGCGCCCCTGAGGGTTCTGTCACCACAGGGGTACTGCATCTCTTTAATGAGGTGTGGTATCTCCTCTCCGAGGTAAGGATGGAGCACCTGTCAGGACCCCACCTCTGCATTCAACACTACACCTCTCCCACCTGTAGGGTTCTTATATGCACCAGGGTGCTGCCCCAGCCAGGATAAAAGGAGATGGGGGGGAACCAAAGACAGGGGGAACCTAGTAGTGGGTGAGGGTGGAGGACACACCAGGAGGTTACACTTGCTAATACATATTTAATAAACGGCCATCTTAGGTTCAAGGTCTTTTGATTGTGATCTTCATCGCTGAACTTGGCTTTCTGCTAGAACCTGCAGCTGTTGAAGATACACGGTCCTCGTACTCTGGCCTTGAGGCGAGGAGCGGGTTAGAGTTAACGGCTGTCTCTACCCGGTCAAGGTCCCTACCTAAGAAGGCCTGGAGGGGAGCGGAGGAGTAAAGCTCCACAGGCAAAAGTATCCCAGGGAATTTGGACGGAGCGGTTTACGCCACCTGTACTCTTCATTCTGGCCTAGTCAGAGGGACTCCTGCTGCAAGAGGGGACCGGCACCCGTTATCTGACTTTGTTACTACACGTCCTAGTCAGAAAAGCTCCGGAGGCTTGGTGGATCCCACCGGGTAACAGACGGAGCGGAGTCGCCACCCGTACCCTTGTTCTGTGAGTAACCAGAGGGAGACCCAGCCTTACTACATGCACCACACACGAACAGGAGAGGACCTAGTGGGAGTTTCTAGGAACACTCTGGTGCTGGGGTTCCTGATTGATGCACCCGAACTACCCGGAGAGTGCCGAACCCCCTTTCCTGGTGGCCGCAGCGCGCCGTGAGGAGCAAGGAGAAGCCTTGCAGCTGACCATTGACAACGTGAGTAAAGCTTGGAAGACTGCATCCATTGCCTCCAGTCCTTTATTCTAGCGCGACACCACACCACAACATACAACCCACTACTACTCTCCTGATCCCTCTTCGCTGCCCTGAGACCCTGCTCCACCTGTGGGGAGTAGTACCATCTGCTGCTGCCACGACATCCCGCCTCAGAGGACTGCTGCAGCGCTGTTGGCAATCACCGGAAACCACAGGTGGCGTAGTCGAGCACCTTTCCATCATCCCTCCTAGCCCGTATTTTTATGTGACAACCCTGGGCACTGACCGGGCCTAGGTCACGACTGCATCCACCCTACACGGAGGCCCGGCTCCGAGTACCCCAACTCTCAGGGTGGGCTAGCGAGCGAGTCCCCGTCAGGGTAGGCCTCACAGTAACCTGGACCTTATAGCTGAGCAAAGCTAATCTATCGGCATAACGCACTATCTGCTCCATGAATGCTCTATGGAGAGGTCTTAAAGGGTATTCCATTATCACCATATGGGAACAAATAGGACAAACACTGGATGGCACTTTGAGCTGGTTGGAGTCAGTATTGGTCTTATATCAATGTGCAACTGATTTAAAGTTTACTGAAACATAGAGGGCAATGTATATATTGTATCCTGATAGGAGCATATATGTGTGGCGCCCCATAGGTACTGCATCTCACCCAGAGGTGTGGTATCCCACTCTCAGGTAAGGATGGAGTACTGCCCGGGACCCACACACTTGCATCCATTACACTCCACTTCAGAGGGAAGGGCGAGATTGCTCCTAAGGGAGAGCACAGTCCCTGGTCTCTAGCTGGAGGGTGGAACCATGTAGTGGGTGTGGGTGGAAGAAGTAGTTTAGGGGAGCCATCTTGAGAGAGTGTGGTCAGTCTGAGAGAGAGATAGTTGGAAGCAGGAGCTCTGGAGGAGAGGAGGAAGGAGCGGGCCTAGTCTGGGAGGCCCAGGAGAACAGACTGAGAGAGAGGATGGGAGCAGAGGGAAGGCTCCAAGAGGAACAGCGGGGATCCCAGGGGCACGGGAAGTGCGGATGCCACCCGTGCGCCCGAATCTACCAGGACGTGGAGGGATCAGGCCGCAGAGGGGACCGGCCCCTAACTAGTGGAGAACTACAAATCTCAGCTAGAAACCAGAGGCTGCTGTGCTTGCAAGATGTAGCTGCCAACCACCACAATTACATCGCCGAAAAGGTGGTCACAGAAGGTCCAGGGGACTGCAGGTCGCCCGACAAGATCCGAGGCTACCGGCTTGGGGCACTGATTGTGAGGCGCTGAGCAGGAGGGTGAGAGCCAGTGCAGGAAGACGACCGAGGAAGGCACATAGAACGGGGTCCTGTTTTAGTACTCCGTTTAAGTACTCCTGAAAGAGGGATTGCTGAACCCCTTCCTTGGTGAACGCAGGACGACGTGGGTGGTTATAAGCTGGCAGTTGTAACCAGGAGCAGCGTGATAACTGAGTAAAACCTGAAGACTGCACCCCACTGTGTCCTTGAATAACCATCACCACACCTGCACTACACAGCACCAGCAACATCTACCTCATAAAATCACTATATCCTGCCCTGGAGCATAGCTCTACCTGTGGAGAGCTGACCAACTTTGCTGCATCACCATTAGCTCCAAGGGATCTGCACCGCAGCGGCAGCTCCATATAGCCGCATACCACAGGTTGCGTCATGAACATTAAACTATAAAAACTATAATCCCTTTTATTGACTACCCTGGGTCACGGACCGGGTTACTGCCACTGTGACATCCCCTGCACCGACCGGCCCGGCACCGTGCACCCCACGGCCCAGGGGCGCGTCATATGGACCAGGGCATGGACGGAGATAAACCTTGTCCCCCCAACTCCCCACCGATGTGATCCTGGAGATCAGCTCTTCAATGAATCAGAATACCCATTTATAGAATAGATGAGCTAATATGTGAAATAATCATAGGCTCAGGGGAGCGTCTGGATGTTTTTTCAGTCATCCCATAGAAAAGCACTTCAATGAATATATATCTACAGAACAGGGCCAACCCCAGGTTTTCATGGGCACTGGGTGAAAAAGTCTAAGTGGGCACCTTTAACACATACCACCATTCATGATGCACAGATACGGCAGAGAAATATAGGTATAGTACAATGCCAAAGATTTCACTTACATGAGTGATATCTATTGTAAATTCTACAATAACTCAGAAACCGGCGAATCCTCGCAACGCACAGTGCAGACCGGACAGTATAGAACTCCATACAGTATTATAGGCACCACATATTCCTTCATACAGTATTATGGGCACCACATATTCCTCCATACAGTATTATGGAACCAACATAGTCCTCCATACAGTATTATGGGCACCACATAGTCCTCCATACAGAATAGGGAGGATGCAGACGGAGCGGTGTACGCCACCTGTCCTCGCTATGCTGATCTATTCAGAGGGATTCCGGCTGCAAGAGGGGTACCGACACCCGACCTTGCTACTCCACGTCCTGGTCGGGAAAGCCCGGTAGGCCCTGAGGATCCCACCGGGTAATGGAAGGAGCGAAGCTGCCACCCGTACCGTGTTTCTGAGAGGAGTTCAGAGGGAGACCGGGCCTATCTACACACGCAGACAGGAATGGACCCAGTCTGAAGTCTAGGAACACTCTGGTGCAGGGTCCTGATTAAACACTTGTATTACTCGGAGGTGGTTGGACCCTCGTTCCTGGTGACCGCAGAACTCCGCGAGGAGCAGGGAGAAGCATTGCAGCTGTACTCTTCAATGTGAGTAAAAACCCTGGAAGTTAACCCCTATGGCCTCTGGACTCTTTATTCTGCACTACTCCGCACTACGCGGCACAAGAACTCCTAGACTACTACCCCCTCCATCCTGTCTCTCTGCCCTGAGGCCCTGCTCCGCCTGTGGGGAGTAGTAACAACGAGGGCTGCCATAACATCCCGCCTCAGAGGACTGCAGCAGCGCTGGTGGCCTTCACCAGGTGCCACAGGTGGCGTAGTGGAGATCAGCCACTCAACCCGGATAAGCCCGTATCATCCCTTTTTAATGTGACGGCCCTGGGCACGGAGCGGGTCCGGGCAACGGCTGCACCCCATCTACAACATAGGACCCGGCTCCGAGTCCCCCATCTCCCAGGGTAGGGCTTTCGTGAGGCGTCACAACATCACAGAGTCAGAAGACGCCGAAGACACCGGAGCTGTGGTGGAACAGGGAGAGGTAAGTATTGCAAGTGCCGGGGCCCTGAGCAAGCGGGGGGGCCCTCTCACGGGCTTAGGCACCAAACTCCGCTTACTCACAGGCAGGGGCGGGCTGGGCCTGGGGGAAGAGGGGCAAATGCCCCCCAGGCCAGTTCCCCAGCAGAGGCTTTGAGCCGTCAGCTGCCAAGAAGACAGCAGCCAGCACTTTAATTGTATATAAGTGCTGGTCCGGCCATCCCTGTATTGCCGGCTGTGTGACCCTATCTCTTGAACTCACTAGCACGCCGGCCTGCTGGGTCTTCACCGGAGAGAGGTCAGCAGGGGCCAGGGCAGGAGGTCAGGGCTGGATCCTGAGTGTCTTGTGTCAGCGATGCTCTGAGGTCTCATGAGTTATTACTGCAGCTTCATCAGGTCGCGCTGTCTGTAGCCAGATCTGCAGGAAAGTCCCAGAGCCACTGCAGACTGTATACATACTCCAACACTGACTGCTCCTGAGCCTGGATCCAGGACATCATACATTATATATACTGCTATACATGATAATATGTGATGCTTTGTAGCCAGGTCCAGGTGTAATCAGTAAGGGTGTATTCACACTGCGTTCTGGCGCTCGTTCATTGGTCCCGCTGGGGACTACTTCCGAATCCCCAGCAAAATGTGATTCGGGCGTATGTGCCGACGGGGCTTTTGACTATAATGGTGGCGACAGAAGAGCGAACGTGTGCTCTGACAAGGGTCATTTTTGGACATGTGCGTCTACGGGAGACGGACACTCAGAAGCATGTGTTACTGTCTGCCTCCAGTAGGCGTACGAGCCCAAAAATGATGCACGGTGGGGATGTGGGAGGGGGGAGGTTCAGTCATAAGCCCCAAAGCAAACAGCAAACTTGTGCCAGAACACAGTGTGAATGCACCCCACATATAACACTGTGTATGTGTGCACATAATTTAGGACATCAGTACATATATTAGCATACTAGATGGTGGCCCGATTCTAACGCATCGGGCATTCTAGAACATGTATGTGGCCGACCAGGCGCAATCAGCAGAGCAGTGTTTACATTTGGCGACAAAATCGCTGATTGGTCATGTCCCCAGCCGCGACCAATCAGCAGAGAGGTGTTTAAACTTGGCGCCAATCAGCAGAGCGGTGTTTAAATTTGGCGCCAATCAGCAGAGCGGTGTTTAGATTTGGCGCCGGCCGCGAACAATCAGCGAACCGTATTACTGAGGACCAGGCAGCGGCGCCGTCCCTCCCTTCACACTTGCCGTCAGGAGATTAGCGGGCCAAGCTTCTGATCTCCCGACGGTAGCCGCATGGGGGTCAGCGGCGCTGCAGGTCGGGGTACTTATGCTGCTAGCAGCCGTGAGTTGAGCTGCTGTATATTATACTATGTGTACAGACATCTGATGGTATATACAGGATAGTATGTGACTGCTGTATATTATACTATGAGTAAAGACATCTGATGGTATATACAGGATAGTATGTGACTGCTGTATATTATACTATGTGTACAGACATCAGATGGCATATACAGGATAATATGTGACTGCTGTATATTATTCTATGTGTACAGACACCTGATGGAATATACAAGATGGTATAATATACAGCAGTCACATACTATGTGTACAGACATCAGATGGTATATACAGGATAGTATAATGTACAGCCGCCACATATTATGTGTACAGACATCAGATGGTATATACAGGATAGTATGTGACTGCTGTATATTATACTATGTGTACAGACATCTGATGTCTGTACACATAGTATAATATACAGCAGTCACATACTATCCTGTATATACCATCAGATGTCTGTACACATAGTATAATATACAGCAGTCACATACTATCCTGTATATACCATCAGATGTCTGTACACATAGTATAATATACAGCAGTCACATATTATCCTGTATATACCATCAGATGTCTGTACACATAGTATAATATACAGCAGTCACATATCCTGTATATACCATCAGATGTCTGTACACATAGTATAATACACAGCAGTCATATACTATACTGTATATACCATCAGATGTCTGTACACATAGTATAATATACAGCAGTCACATACTATCCTGTATATACCATCAGATGTCTGTACACATAGTATAATATACAGCAGTCATATACTATCCTGTATATACCATCAGATGTCTGTACACATAGTATAATACATAGCAGTCACATACTATCCTGTATATACCATCTGATGTCTGTGCACATAGTATAATATACAGCAGTCACATACTATCCAGTATATACCATCAGATGTCTGTACTCATAGTATAATATACAGCCGCCACATACTATCCTGTATATACCATCAGATGTCTGTACACATAGTATAATATACAGCAGTCACATATTATCCTGTATATACCATCAGATGTCTGTACACATAGTATAATATACAGCAGTCACATATTATCCTGTATATACCATCAGATGTCTGTACACATAGTATAATATACAGCAGTCACATACTATCCTGTATATACCATTAGATGTCTGTACACATAGTATAATATACAGCAGTCACATACCATCCTGTATATACCATCAGATGTCTGTACACATAGTATAATATACAGCAGTCACATATTATCCTGTATAGGTGGACGGTTTTGTCTATTTTACAATAGAGGCAAGAATGGTTTTTAACAGGGAAAAATGCAAAGTACTACATCTGGGCAATAAAAATGAAAAAAGCATATACAGAATGGGAGGAATAGAGCTAAGCAACAGTACATGTGAAAAAGACTTAGGTATACTAATAGATCATAGACTGAACATGAGTCAACAGTGTGATGCAGCAGCAAAAAAGGCAAATACAATTCTGGGATGTATTAACAGAAGCATACAGTCTAGATCACGTGAAGTCATTATCGGTCTTTACTCCTCTTTGGTCAGACCTCATCTGGAATACTGTGTACAGTTTTGGGCACCACATTTTAAAAAAGACATAGACAAACTGGAGCAAGTTCAGAGAAGAGCTACCAGAATGGTGACTGGTCTGCAAACCATGTCCTATGAGGAACGGTTGCAGGATTTGGGAATGTTTAGCTTGCAAAAAAGAAGACTGAGAGGAGACTTAATAGCTGTCTACAAATATGTCAAGGGCTGTCACATTGTAGAAGGATCATCTTTATTCTCATTTGCACAAAGAAAGACTAGAAGCAATGGGATGAAACTAAATGGGAGGAGACACAGATTAGATATTAGAAAAAACTTTTTGACAGTTAGGGTGATTAATAAGTGGAACAGGCTGCCACGAGAGGTGGTGAGTTCCCCTTCAATGGACGTCTTCAAACAGAGGCTGGACAGACATCTGTCTGAGATGATCTAGTGAATCCTGCTTTGAGCAGGGGGTTGGACCAGATGACCCAGGAGGTCCCTTCCAACTCTACCATTCTATGATTCTATGATTCTATGAATATATTAATCCTTTCCTCATAGATTGTAAGCTTGCGAGCAGGGTCCGCTCTTCTCCTGGTATCTGTTGATTTATGTGATCATCGTTATTCTGTAATGTCTTTTATTTTCTGAACAAGTCCCCTCTAAAATGTAAAGTGCTGCGGAATATGTTGGTGCTATAAAATTAAATAATATTATTATATTTTTAATCAATTCTGAAGACATGATGCAATTTACCAGCCGCATACTTTTGTTTCTAACACACTTTTCAGAGCTCATCTTCCTGTAGTCCCTCTGTCACTGCAGATTGCTGAATCGTGATAGAGCGCTGTGCACACACTGTCACGATTCCTTCGTATTTCCAGCGTAGTGATCGCAAGTATGAGTTTGCATAGTTATGGTCGCATGCCGATTAGTCTCAGACACCTCTCTGAGCAGCTCACTGATAGAAGTGGATGAGAATCTAGTCGGCATTTGACCACAACTATCCCATCATTACTCCGGCTTTATGTTTTTAAAGTCTTGTACCTTCTGCTCCCTTTATGAAATAGCCATAGGTAAATGCAAAAAAGATGGGCCGCTGCTCATGAGCCGCTGCTGTGTGCTTGCCCCCTAGGCCAAAATTTGCCATCCAGCCCCACAGGTCCCACAGTGTGCCAGTGTCCTGACGGTGAGTGTGCTCCCCCGCTTCCTCAGGGCCCTGGCGCTTTCCCGGGTGTGCCGGCTGGTGATGCCGACCCTGCTGCAGAAGACAACGGATGGAGATAACATGGCAAGTATAGGTGATAAAGAAAAATATATAAAAACTTACTCGCCCAAAACTGCCCCTACCCAAGATATCATGGATGGTAAAATTGCTGATGTTAAGCCTGGGGTAGGGGCTGGATGTTCCGGGGTCCCTGCTGCATCCAGGTGTTGGCTGTTCATCCTCCAGTCCATTGCCTTTGGCCCCTCTCCTCTTCTTTGTGATATTCTTGAATCCAGAAGTATCACTGTCCTCTTCTCTCTTCCTCTTGTCTTCTCTCTGCTTCTCGCTTTCTCTGTGTCCAGTAGACGCCATTTGCAGTAATATCTTCCAGTCTGTAGACTTCCGTCCGATCTCTTCAGCCGACAGTTGAAAGTAAACGGCAGTTGGTCGTGTGCAGGCAGCGGCTCATGGCCCGCTCTGCCCGATACACTGATGTGGGCATCATGGGGGACAGTTTAGGGTCCAGAGGAACGGCACAGAACTTCATGGCGGCTTCTAGTGCTGTTTTTTTTAATTTCATAATACATTCTTTTTATTCACATTATACAGACAGATAATAATAAGTCAAAAATACATTAAAAAACCTAACATACTATAAAATACCAGCTCTTCCCATTACCAATGTAATTCTAGGGTTTCCATATATTTAAAAAAATCATTACTTTTATCTTTCATGTTATAATACTATTTCTCATATATCATGGTTACTAGTGATGATATTTTTAAAATATTTAGAAACCCATGTATCATTTCCATTACACTTCACAAATACTTGGTACTTTGTGTTGTTGTATCACATAAAATCCCAATAAAATACATTTAAGTTTGTGGATGTAACATGGAAAAATATGGAAAAGTTCACAGGGTATGAATACTTTATCAAAGCCATTTTCTGCAATTTAATAATTGTTTTCATTCCATATTTCCTCTGTTACATTGAGTCTTTTCTACTTATTGAGTATTTTTTACTATCCTTGTATGTTTCCTGGGAACCCCTGCTCTTATTTGGAGTATGGGGGGGGTTGTGTCACGCTGTCTCTGTATACTGGAGGTAGGGGGCCTAAGCTGACCCTAAGCTGGGGCCCTGACTAATCCCTCAACCTGGAGGTACTGTTAAAGGTACAGAGGTCCAGGCCGCCAGCGTAACCCCTACCTCCTGAGGATCCCTGCACCTAAGTAATCTAGTCCTGAGAAGGACCCCGATCACAACAAAAGGGGACAAGTAATAATATGCCCACACACAGTACAAGGGAAAAACCAAAACCACCTTGCATACAAAAACTACACAACTACAACAGAGGGAACACCAACGGGAAAGGAGATAAATGATAAAGCGAGGAAGGGAAAAAACACTCCAAATGCACTTATCTCTGAAACTCCAAATACCACGATCCGCTCTGTTAGTCTGCATGAAATGCTTTCACCGACACTTCCCTAACAGACCAGCAGGCATTTGAAGGAATCTCACTACAGCAGCATTGATTGCAGCTGGGCGAGGCAGGACCTCGTCTAGCACAGAGAGAGAGATTATTAACTCCCTCACTGCCGAAAAACACAAAGCACCAAAAAGTCAGCTGCGAGAAGTCAGGCTGTGTAATCGTGACGATCTTCGTGGCGACACACCCGTGACAGTACCCCCCCTTCTACGAGGGGCCTCCGGACCCTCAGGGCCAGGTTTATCCGGGTGAGTCGTGTGGAAGGCCCGAACTAATCGGTCTGCGTTAATATCCGACGCAGGAACCCACATCCTCTCCTCAGGACCATACCCTTTCCAATGAACCAGGTACTGAAGGGACCGGCGATTAAAGCGTGAATCGATGACCCTCGATACCTGGAACTCCAAGTTACCATTGACCACCACTGGAGGGGGAGGTAAAGGTGACGGTACCACCGGCGCCACATACCTCTTAAGCAACGATCTGTGGAACACGTTGTGAATTTTAAACGTAGGGGGGAGGTCAAGACGGAATGCCACCGGATTAATAATAGAACTGATTCTGTACGGCCCGATGAACCTGGGACCCAGTTTCCAGGAGGGAACCTTAAGTTTTATATTCCTGGTAGACAACCATACCAGATCGTTCACACTTAGGTCCGGACCAGACACTCTCCTCCTATCAGCCATACGTTTGTATCGGTTCCCCATAGTATTCAGATTCTTCAGCACCCCTCTCCATACTGAAGCGAGTGATGAGGAAAATCGTTCCTCCTCAGGAACCCCCGAAGAGCCCCCCCTACTGAAAGTACAAAACTGGGGGTGAAAACCATATGCCCCAAAAAACGGGGACTTACCAGTGGACTCGCTCCGCCTATTATTAAGAGCAAACTCTGCCAGAGGTAAGAAAGAAGCCCAGTCCTCCTGGTTCTCTGACACAAAACACCGGAGATATGTCTCCAAGCTCTGGTTCATACGTTCCGTCTGACCATTGGTCTGAGGATGAAAAGCCGATGAGAACGACAAACGCATCCCCCGCCGTGCACAAAACGCCTTCCAGAACTTGGACACAAACTGAGACCCCCGATCAGACACCACCTCGGAGGGTACCCCGTGAAGCCTCACAATCTCCCCAATGAACACCTGCGCAAGAGTTTTAGCATTAGGGAGAGCCGGAAGAGCGATAAAATGTGCCATCTTGCTGAACCTGTCCACTACAACGAGTATGACCGTTTTACCCGAAGACGGAGGGAGGTCCGTAATAAAGTCCATAGACAGATGAGTCCAAGGACGCTCCAGGATCTTCAAAGGTAAGAGGGCCCCAGACGGACGGGTATGTGAGGTCTTAGAGAGCGCACAAACCCCACAGGACGCGACAAAAGTTACCACCTCCTTATGTAAGTTAGGCCACCAAAACCGACGCGAGAGGAGATCCACAGTTGCTCTACTCCCCGGGTGTCCTGCAAAAACTGAGTTATGGTGTGCCTCGATCACCTTTTGTCGCAACTGATCTGGAACAAACAGTCTCCCCGAAGGTCCAACAGGGGCGTCCCCCTGAGCCTCCAATACCTCCTCCTCCAGCTCAGAGCATACTGCCGAAACCACCACCCCCTCCTGAAGGATAGGAATCGGGTCGTCCGTATTCCCGGCCCCAGGGAAACTACGAGATAAGGCATCCGCCTTTACATTTTTTGTCCCAGGACGATATGTAACGACAAAATTAAACCTGGTAAAAAACAATGACCACTTAGCTTGTCTGGGATTCAGACGTTTCGCGGACTCCAGATATAGCAGGTTCTTGCGATCGGTGACCGGATGGACTGCCCCCTCCAAAAAATGGCGCTACTCCTCAAAAGCTAACTTAATGGCCAAGAGTTCCCTATTGCCGACATCGTAATTCCTCTCAGCGGACGACAATTTTTTAGAGAAAAAGGCGCACGGATGCCACTTACCAGGGGACGAACCTTGTGACAATACTGCTCCCACCCCTACCTCGGAAGCGTCTACCTCTACAATGAATGGCTGTGACGCATCAGGTTGAATGAGTATGGGTGCCGAGGCAAAACATTTTTTCAAGGAGGAGAATGCTTGACAAGCCTTGTCAGACCACCTAGAAAAATCCGTCCCCTTTTTAGTCATGTCTGTGAGAGGCTTAACCATGGACGAGAAATTACGAATGAACTTCCGGTAATAATTAGCAAACCCCAGGAAAGATTGTAGTGCCTTAAGATTCTCTGGCCGATCCCACTCAAGAACTGCCCGCACTTTCCCAGGGTCCATACGAAAACCGGACGCTGAAACCAGGAAGCCTAAAAACTGGAGTTTCTGTACGGCGAACACACACTTTTCCCATTTGGCATACAGTTTATTATCCCGCAAGATCTGTAACACCTGCCTAACATGCTCCTGATGAGACACCAGATCTGGCGAGTAAATTAAGATATCATCCAGATATATGACAACAAACTGTCCCACCAGGCGGCGAAAAATGTCATTAACAAAGTGTTGGAACACCGCCAGGGCATTAGTCAGACCGAATGGCATGACAAGGTTCTCATAATGCCCCTCCGGAGTGTTAAATGCCGTCTTCCACTCATCCCCCTCCTTCATCCTAATCAGATTGTACGCCCCCCTGAGATCCAACTTAGAGAACCATTTGGCGCCCACGATCTGATTAAAGAGATCGGGAATAAGTGGGAGCGGATACGGATCTCGGACCGTAATCCGATTAAGTTCACGGAAATCCAGGCAAGGGCGTAGGCCTCCATCTTTCTTCTTAACAAAGAAGAACCCCACAGCCACCGGTGAAGATGAAGGTCTAATATGCCCCTTAGCCAGACTTTCTGAAATATAATCCTTCATGGCCTGCCTCTCAGGACCAGAAAGGTTATACAACCTAGCTTTAGGTAACTTGGCCTCAGGGAGCAGTTTTACAGAACAGTCATACTCGCGATGAGGAGGTAGTTCCTGACACCCTTTCTCCGAGAATACATCCTCAAAGTCCGCCAGAAATGGAGGTAAGACCCAAGGAGTAACCGCACCGATGACCGTGTTCATGCAGTTTTTATTACAGAATTTACTCCATTGGCTTATCTCTCTGGTTTGCCAATTAATAACCGGGTTATGCTTAGTTAACCAAGGAAGGCCCAACACTATAGGAGTGGGAAGACCCTCCAACACGTAGCAAGACAACAGTTCTTTATGTATCGCCCCCACTTGAAGTTTTACGTCATGCACAGCTTGCAAAAAACTTCCCTGACCGAGAGGCCTGGCATCGATCGAGAATATGGGGATGGGTTTAGCCAACTCACTCAATCGCATACCTTGAACCCGGGCAAACCGAGCATCAACCAGATTAGCCCCGGCCCCACTATCCAGAAGAAAAGATATCCTCTCAGTTCTCGTACCCACCACCACCTCCGCCGGTACGAGAAACTGAGACGAACCTAGGGACGAAATACCTACTCCCAGATTGCCGTCCACCACACAACCTGGGATCAACAGTTTTCCGACAACTCTACACTCTGCAAGGGACGGGATGGACACCCCCCAATAAAATGTCCCTTTCTCCCACAGAAGAAACACCTTCCTGTCTTATGGCGCACCACCGGTCCCCTCCCCCGAAATGATGTCCCTCCTAATTGCATAGGCTCCTCTGGACTGACCAGGGGAACCACCATATGAGGGGACCTTGTAGGAGGTGGAGTCATCACAGGGGGTAGAGTTATCCCGCACCTCTCCCGAAGCCGTCTGTCAACGCGAATAGCAAGGGCCATAGCGGCTTCCAGTGACGCGGGAGAGTCATACTGTGCCAACACATCCTGTAATTTGTCGGATAAACCTTGACAAAACTGGTTCCTAAGAGCCGGGTCATTCCACTGGGTGTCCGTGGGCCACCTACGGAACTCCGAACAGAATTCCTCCGCCGGACGATCTCCCTGCTGAATCATACGTAACTTAGACTCAGCAAGGGAGATCCGATCTGGGTCATCATATACGAGTCCCAGAGCAGCGAAAAACCTATCCACTGACTGGAGAGCCGGGGAGCCCGGGGGAAGAGAGAACGCCCAAGATTGTGGGTCCCCTTGTAGGAGCAAGATGACAATTCCCACCCTTTGTTCTTCACTCCCCGATGACCGAGGCCGCAGCCGAAAGTACAACTTGCACGCCTCCCGGAAAACAAAAAACTTGTCCCGCCCCCCAGTGAACCTGTCAGGGAGAGCTACTTTAGGTTCTGGTCCGGCTTGCTCCTGAGGATACAAAACCTTGGACCTAACGTCCGCCAGCTCCATGGACAAACTCTGCAACTGCCGAGCTAGACCGGCTACTGGATCCATGGTAGCTGGAGAAAAACTAAGTGGTCGGTGAAAATGTCACGCTGTCTCTGTATACTGGAGGTAGGGGGCCTAACTAATCCCTCAACCTGGAGGTACTGTTAAAGGTACAGAGGTCCATGCCGCCAGCGTAACCCCTACCTCCTGAGGATCCCTGCACCTAAGTAATCTAGTCCTGAGAAGGACCCCGATCACAACAAAAGGGGACAAGTAATAATATGCCCACACACAGTACTTAGACGAACGAGACAGTACAAGGGAAAAACCAAAACCACCTTGCATACAAAAACTACACAACTACAACAGAGGGAACACCAACGGGAAAGGAGATAAATGATAAAGCGAGGAAGGGAAAAAACACTCCAAATGCACTTATCTCTGAAACTCCAAATACCACGATCCGCTCTGTTAGTCTGCATGAAATGCTTTCACCGACACTTCCCTAACAGACCAGCAGGCATTTGAAGGATTCTCACTACAGCAGCATTGATTGCAGCTGGGCGAGGCTGGACCTCGTCTAGCACAGAGAGAGAGAGAATTAACTCCCTCACTGCCGAAAAACACAAAGCACCAAAAAGTCAGCTGCGAGAAGTCAGGCTGTGTAATCGTGACGATCTTCGTGGCGACACACCCGTGACAGGTTGTCCTTTCCGTCCATGACTTGGGACATGGATTGGTCATTTTGCACACGTTGATGTGTTTTTTAGATTTTTGTGATCTGTGGATTTGTTCTGCTTTTCTCTTGATAGCGTTGACAATAAAGATATCCTATTATATATTTGGATGTCCGATCCTTTGCTTTTCTTGTTGACAATATTGTAACTGTGCATTTTTGGCTGCCACTCTGGTCTTTATTTAGGTTGCACCCTCCCAAGAACCAACAAAAATACAACCAATTAACTTAAAGTGAATGTGTCACTGGATTTTTGCTGGCCCATCTGAGAGCAGCATGATGTAGGGGCTGAGACCCTGATTACAATGATATATCACTTAACACCTTTCCAACCCATGACGTCTTAGTACGCACATTTGCGTACGCCCGGTTCAGTGAGGGCTGCTGCGCTGAGCCCTCACTGAACCGAGCACATGTCAGCTGATTATTACAGCTGACATGTGCCCGCAACAGCCGCGGGTGGAATCGCAATCCACCCGCGGCTGTTAACATGTTAAATGCCGCTGTCAATCTCCGACAGCGACATTCAACGCGCGCTTCCGGGTTGCGCGTCATAAGCCCCGCCCATCGGCGACCCCATCACGTGATCGCGGGTCGCCGATGGGCGTGCATGACAACCCAGGGTCTGCAGCAGACGCCTGTGGTTGTCATGATCTGGGTGGCGCCCATAGCACAGGACCATTTCTGCTGCATGCAGGGGATCTGCTCGTCCCCTGTATGTAGCAGAGGCGATCAGACAACTGCTGCTTCTAGTCTCCTATGGAGACTATTGAAGCATGCAGTAAGTGAAAAAAAAATGTTTTTAAAAATATAAAAAAAATATAAAAGTTTAAATCACCCCCCTTTCGCCGCATTCAAAATAAAATATAAAAAAAAAAAACCCACATACACATATTTGGTATCGCCGCGTACAGAATCGCCCCATCTATCAATATAAAAAAAGAATTAATCCGATCGGTAAACGGTGTAACGAGAAAAAAATTCTAAACGCCGGAATTACGTTTTTTGGTCGCCGCAAAATTGCAATAAAATGCAATAACGGGCGATCAAAACATCGGATCTACCCCAAAATGTTATCAATAAAAATGTCAGCCCGGCGCGCAAAAAATAAGCCCTCACTTAGCCCCAGATCACGAAAAATGGAGACGCTACAGGTCTCGGAAAATGGCGCTATTTTTTTTTAGTTTTTTTTACCTATACATGTTTGGTGTCTACGAACTCGTAATGACCTGGAGAATAAGAAGGGTAGGTCAGTTTTAGCATTCCGTGAATGTGGTAAAAAAAAATAAATAAAAAACAACTGTGGTATTGCACTTTTTTTGCAATTTTACCGCACTTGGAATTTTTTTCCCGTTTTCCCTTACACGATATGGTAAAACTAGTAATGGCGTTGAAAAGTACAACTTGTCCCGCAAAAATAAGCCCTCACATGGCCATATTGTCCAAAAAATAAAAACGCTATGGCTCTGGGAACAAGGGGAGCAAAAAACGAAAACGCAAAAACGACAAAACCCAAGGTTGGGAAGGGGTTAATGGGCTTCTTGCTGCAGTTTTTATGAAATCACAGTTTTCCCTGCAGCAGATCTAGCAGATCTAAAAATGCAGAGCTCTGTATAACCCTGCCCACATCACTGATTGGCACATTTCTGTGTACACTGTGCATAGGCAGAAAGCTGCCAATCAGTGGGGGGGGGGGGGTGAGGTTATATAGAGCTCATGAATATGGAGGACTACCTGGCAGCAGGATTAGTAGTCGTCTAGTGATAATTTCCTGTTGAAAAAACAGTGATTTTATCAAAACTACAGCAAGCAGCCCAATAAGTGACACATCACTGCAATCAGAGTCTCTACATTATGCTGCTCTCAGATTCAGTAACAAAAACCTGGTGACAGATTCCCTTTAACCTATTAATAAAAAAAGACTAGACAAGGTTAGTTTGGATAAAGAATAGGTTACTTAAAACATAAATTAATAAGTCAATAAATATTAAAAACCATGGAATAAATTAATCAGTCAGTAATCAAATAAATAATCAACTGTGACTATCAAAAATGGACCTAGTCCTCCCAGCCTTAGCCAACTGATAGGCATCGCAACAAAAAGAGGGTGGGTGGCCAACGCTGGTGACTTGCTGTGCATGGACTACCCCGGACTTTGGTGAAACTGGGCCTTTTATGCAGAAATATTCCCGCGCTAGCATTAGTTCTCCCATCAGGATAAAGATGCATCTTCCTGCGCAAACAACAGAATCTTCTATAACTTGCTGGTAGAGGATCACAGCTGAGACAACAGTGACTCTGAAATGATAAGTACCATTGCCGAAAAGAGTAGGAGGAGAAAGAAGAACGGAAAGGGGAGCACAAATACAGCCAAAGTATAGCCAAAATTCTTACCTCCAGAACAAATATTCTACTGGGCCTGTAAAACTATGTGTTCCCCCCGCTAACCTCTCTGGGGGCCCTGCCTTGACATTAGTGTCTTACCAGAATAATAACCTTATCTGAATAATCTGTTCACACTATATTTTTGCCTATTTGACACTACAGACAAAGGACCACCTATTACCAGGTCCTAGAGGGTCCTGTCCCAACTTCTACTACCTCATCTGAAAGAATCCACTTAATGAGTTGGATTTATACTACTTAAGAAGTTGTCCACTACTTTTACATTGATGCCCTATCCTACAAAACTAGTGGACAACCCCTTTAAATATAAGGACTTCTATATGTGCCTTTTTAATGGACATTAACCCCTTTATGACATAGGGCGTATTAGTACTTATCTGTGCCCTGGGACTTATGGACCAGATACGTATAAATACGCCCTGGCGATTTCGCCCGTACACAGGCTGTGCGGGCGCGATCGCCGCCGGGTGTCAGCTGATTGTCACAGCTGACACCCGGGGCTATGTGCAGGGAGCGGTCCCGGTCCAGCTCTGAGGTGGCTACGATAGAGGAGAGCATGGCTTCTCTATCCTCATCTCAGTTGCCTCTGGAACCATGTCTTACCCTGCTTCAACATCTGACCTAGTGAATAATATTGGCCTCACTATGTGTACACCTGATATGCCCAAACAAATCCATCACAGCTGTGCCAGGTGCTGTCTAATCCTAGTGTACATGGTATGAGCTGATCAGTCAACTGATTGGCTGCAGCAGTCACATGTGCTACGGTCATGACGCAGTGGCATACCGCTAACAGCAGATAAACATATGGCTGCTATGAGGCCCATGAATCTGAGGGATCTTGGGTAATCATACTGTTTGTGGGCCATCATACTATTTGGAGGGCTAGGTGGGGGCCATCATACTATTTGGAGGGCTATGTGGGGACCATCATACTATTTGGAGGGCTATATGGGGGCCGACATACTATTTGGAGGGCTATGTGGGGGCGGTCATACTATCTGGAGGGCTATGCGGGGGCCGTCATACTATTTGAAGGCCATCATGCTATTTGGAATGCTATGTAGAGGCCATCATACAATTTGGAGGACTATCCGTCCCATTTCAGCGACTTTTTGATTATCAATCTACATCATGTGTTGGATTATATATATCTTACGCTAATGTTCTCTTTATTACTAATCTATATCATGTGTTGGATCGGTCCTAGAGTACTTTGTCTTTTTGCCCACCTCTAATGTATCTGCACCATTATGTTTTATATGCAAGTCATTTTTTTAACTTTGGATAATAATAAACTTTGTATTTTTAATATTACTATGTTCTTGTACGTCATTCTCTTTATATGAATCATTATTTGAGACGTTGAACAGACTCTGTTTTTCTGATATGTGACCTATATTGTCAAATTACTTTGCCTCATAAAGACTACAAGGTAGACAGACACGGGGGAAAGTAGCTTAGCTTTAGCCGACTTCGTAGAGATAACTCCAGGCGTCCTCCTACCACCACAGAGGAAGTTAGATTCTTTAAAGGGTATTGTCACATGACTTAGGATAAAAAGGCAGCATATCTACAAGTATGGGGGAGCAACATATATACAAGGATGGGGGAGCAACATATTTACAAGGATGGGGGGCAGCATATCTACAAGGATGCGGGAGCAACATATATACAAGAATGGGGGAGCAACATATCTACAAGGATGGGGGGGCAGAATATATACAAGGATGGGGAGAAACATATATACAAGGATGGGGGAGCAACATATATACAAGGATGGGGGAGCAGCATATATACAAAGATAGAGAGCAGCATATATACAAGGATGGGGAAGCAGCATATATACAAGGATGGGGGAGCAGCATATATACAAGGATTTGGGGGAGCACATACAAGGATGGGGGAGAAGCATATATACAAGGATGGGGAAGCAGCATATATACAAGGATAGGGAGCAGCATATATACAAGGATGGGGAAGCAGCATATATACAAGGATGGGGGAGCAACATATATACAAGGATGGGGGAGCAGCATATATACAAGGATGGGGGAGCAACATATCTACAAGGATGGGGGAGCAACATATATACAAGGATAGGGGAGCAACATATATATAAGGATGGGGGAGCAACATATATACAAGGAAGGAGGAGCAACATATATACAAGGATGGGGGAGCAACATATATACAAGGATGGAGGAGCAGCATATATACAAGGATGGGGGGCAGCATATCTACAAGGATGGGGGAGCAGCATATATATTAGAATGGGGGAGCAACATATCTACAAGGATAGGGGAGCAGAATATATACAAGGATGGGGGAGAAACATATATACAAGGATGGGGGAGCAACATATATACAAGGATGGGGGAGCAGCATATATACAAGGATGGGGAAGCAACATATATACAAGGATGGGGGAGCAACATACCTACAAGGATGGGGGAGCAGAATATATACAAGGATAGGGGAGCAACATATATACAAGGATGGGGGAGCAGCATATATACAAGGATGGGGAAGCAACATATCTACAAGGATGGGGGGCAGCATATATACAAGGATGGTGGAGCAGCATATGTACAAGGATGGGGGAGCAGAATATATACAAGGATGGGGGAGCAACATATCTACAAGGATGGGGGAGCAACATATATACAAGGATGGGGGAGCAACATATCTACAAGGATGGGGGAGCAACATATATACAAGGATGGGGGAGCAACATATCTACAAGGATGGGGGAGCAACATATCTACAAGGATGGTGGAGCAACATATCTACAAGGATGGGGGAGCAACATATATACAAGGATAGGGGAGCAACAAATATACAAGGATGGGGGA
Source organism: Phyllobates terribilis (assembly GCF_046119375.1). Lineage (NCBI taxonomy): Eukaryota > Metazoa > Chordata > Amphibia > Anura > Dendrobatidae > Phyllobates > Phyllobates terribilis. The sequence goes on from NW_027363046.1 coordinate 1,762,552, forward strand.
GCAGCATATATACAAGGATGGGGGAGCAGCATATATACAATGATGGGGAAGCAGGATATATACAAGGATAGAGGAGCAACATATATACAAGGATGGGGAGCAACATATATACAAGGATGGGGGAGCAACATATATACAAGGATGGGGAAGCAACATATCTACAAGGATGGGGGAGCAACATATATACAAGGATGGGGGAGCAGCATATATACAAGGATAGGGGAGCAGCATATTTACAAGGATGGGGGAGCAACATATATAGAAGGATAGGGGAGCAACATATATACCAGGAAGGGGGAGCAACATATATACAAGGATGGGGGAGCAACATATCTACAAGGATGGGGGAGCAGCATATATACAAGGATGGGAGAGCAGCATATATACAATGATGGGGGAGCAGCATATCTACAAGGATGGGGGAGCAACATATATACAAGGATGGTGGAGCAACATATCTACAAGGATGGGGGAGCAGCATATATACAATGATGGGGGAGCAGCATATCTACAAGGATGGGGGAGCAACATATATACAAGGATGGGGGAGCAGCATATATACAAGGATGGGGGGCAGCATATATACAAGGATGGTAGAGCAACATATATACAAGGATGGGGGAGAAACATATATACAATGATGGGGGAGCAGCATATATACAAGGATGGGGGGCAGCATATATACAAGGATGGTGGAGCAGCATATCTACAAGGATTGGGGAGCAACATATCTTCAAGGATGGGGGAGCAGCATATCTACAAGGATGGGGGAGCAACATATATACAAGGATGGGGGAGCAGCATATATACAAGGATGGGGGAGCAGCATATATGCAAGGATGGGGGAGCAACATATATACAAGGATGGGGGAGCAGCATATATACAATGATGGGGGAGCAGCATATATACAAGGATGGGGGAGCAGCATATATACAAGGATGGGGGGGCAGCATATCTACAAGGATGGGGGAGCAACATATATACAAGGATGGGGGAGCAACATATATACAAGGATGGGGGAGCAGCATATATACAAGGATGGGGGAGCAGCATATATAATGATGGGGGAGCAATATATATACAAGGATGGGGGAGCAACATATCTACAAGGATGGGGGAGCAACATATATACAATGATGGGGGAGCAACATATATACAATGATGGGGGAGCAGCATATATACAAGGATCGGGGGCAGCATATATACAAGGATGGTGGAGCAGCATATCTACAAGGATTGGGGAGCAACATATCTTCAAGGATGGGGGAGCAGCATATCTACAAGGATGGGGGAGCAACATATATACAAGGATGGGGGAGCAGCATATATACAAGGATGGGGGAGCAGCATATATACAAGGATGGGGGAGCAACATATATACAAGGATGGGGGAGCAGCATATATACAATGATGTGGGAGCAGCATATATACAAGGATGGGGGAGCAGCATATATACAAGGATGGGGGAGCAGCATATATACAAGGATGGGGGAGCAACATATATACAAGGATGGGGGAGCAGCATATATACAATGATGGGGGAGCAGCATATATACAAGGATGGGGGAGCAGCATATATACAAGGATGGGGGGGCAGCATATCTACAAGGATGGGGGAGCAACATATATACAAGGATGGGGGAGCAACATATATACAAGGATGGGGGAGCAGCATATATACAATGATGGGGGAGCAGCATATCTACAAGGATGGGGGAGCAACATATATACAAGGATGGGGGAGCAGCATATATACAAGGATGGGGGAGCAGCATATATACAATGATGGGGGAGCAACATATATACAAGGATGGGGGAGCAACATATATACAAGGATGGGGGAGCAACATATATACAATGATGGGGGAGCAACATATCTACAAGGATGGGGGAGCAACATATATACAAGGATGGGGGAGAAACATATATACAAGGATGGGGGAGCAACATATATACAAGGATGGGGGAGCAACATATATACAAGGATGGGGGAGCAACATATATACAAGGATGGTGGAGCAACATATATACAAGGATGGGGAGCAGCATATATACAAGGATGGGGGAGCAACATATATACAAGGATAGGGGAGCAACATATATACAAGGATGGGGAGCAGCATATATACAAGGATGGGGGAGCAACATATATACAAGGATGGGGGAGCAACATATATACAAGGATGGGGAGCAGCATATATACAAGGATGGGGGAGTAACATACATACAAGGATAGGGGAGCAACATATATACAAGGATGGGGGAGCAGCATATATACAAGGATGGGGGAGCAGCATATATACAATGATGGGGGAGCAGCATATATACCAGGATGGGGGAGCAGCATATATACAAGGATGGGGGAGCAGCATATATACAAGGATGGGGGAGCAGCATATCTACAAGGATGGGGGAGAAATATATATACAAGGATGGGGGAGCAGCATATATACACGAATGGGGGAGCAGAATATATACAAGAATGGGGGTGCAGCATATATACAAGGATGGGGGAGCAGCATATCTACAAGGATGGGGGAGAAACATCCATACAATAATGGGGAAGCAAAATATATACAAGGATGGGGTAGCAGCATATATACAAGGATGGGGGAGCAGAATATATACAAGGATGGGGGAGCAGAATATATACAAGGATGGGGGAGCAGCATATACAGTACAGACCAAAAGTTTGGACACACCTTCTCATTTAAAGATTTTTCTGTATTTTCATGACTATGAAAATTGTACATTCACACTGAAGGCATCAAAACTATGAATTAACACATGTGGAATTATATACTTAACAAAAAAGTGTGAAACAACTGAAAATATGTCTTATATTCTAGGTTCTTCAAAGTAGGCACTTTTTGCTTTGATGACTGCTTTGCACACTCTTGTCATTCTCTTGATGAGCTTCAAGAGGTAGTTACCGGAAATGGTTTTCACTTCACAGGTGTGCCCTGTCAGGTTTAGTAAGTGGGATTTCTTGCCTTATAAATGGGGTTGGGACCATCAGTTGTGTTGTGCAGAAGTCTGGTGGGTACACAGCTGATAGTCCTACTGAATAGACTGTTAGAATTTGTATTATGGCAAGAAAAAAGCAGGTAAGTAAAGAAAAACGAGTGGCCATCATTACTTTAAGAAATGAAGGTCAGTCAGTTTGAAAAATTGGGAAAACTTTGAAAGTGTCCCCAAGTGCAGTTGCAAAAACCATCAAGTGCTTCAAAGAAACTGGCTCACATGAGGATCACCCCAGGAAAGGAAGACCAAGAGTCACCTCTGCTTCTGAGGATAAGTTTATCCGAGTCACCAGCCACAGAAATTGCAGGTTAACAGCAGCTCAGATTAGAGACTAGATCAATGCCACACAGAGTTCTAGCAGCAGACACATCTCTACAACAACTGTTAAGAGGAGACTTTGTGCAGCAGGCCTTCATGGTAAAATAGCTGCTAGGAAACCAATGCTAAGGACAGGCAACAAGCAGAAGAGACTTGTTTGGGCTAAAGAACACAAGGAATGGACATTAGACCAGTGGAAATCTGTGCTTTGGTCTGATGAGTCTAAATTTGAGATCTTTGGTTCCAACCACCGTGTCTTTATGCGACGCAGAAAAGGTGAACTTATGGACTCTACATGCCTGGTTACCACCGTGAAGCATGGAGGAGGAGGTGTGATGGTGTGGGGGTGCTTTGCTGGTGACACTGTTGGGGATTTATTCAAAATTGAAGGCATACTGAACCAGCATGGCTTCATTAGGAGAATATTTCTGTGTGAGCACATATAAAGGAGCAGGTGAGATTAGGGTCCCAGCACTATACACTCGCTCTCTTTCTTATTTGTGAGGTATGTACAAGGACCCTTCTTCACTAATAAAGCCATGTACAATAGTTTAGTTCTTATATTCTGTAACGTTCATTAACTTGTAAATAACCTGCAGTCTATAATGAGCCGTGTTAATAATATGATCCCACCAATAGTGACAATAAACTGTGTTGGTATAGTACTTTTTTTTTCATCACTAGATGGCAGTGCAGCAGTGTAAATGTGTGAGAGAATGGGATGTTGGCGCCATTATTGATCACTGGCGGCATTTTCTCTGTATTGGGTAAACTGGAGATAAACCGCTCTTGTCAGCAGATAGAATATTTCAGACTTTTGCCATATTGATTAATTTGCACATAATTTTCCTGTTTACAGTTTAGGCACCTGGATGGTGGAGGTCTCCATTACACATGTGGACATCTCCGAATTCCAGGACTTAAACATCATATATATCTTGTTTTTTCACTTCAAAGTCCATTATTATCTGTAAATAAGCCGGAGCCTTCACAATTTTACTTACTTAATAATAATCTATTAATCTTGAATAAATGCTCCAGATCCTGGATTTTACAATTTGGCTATTATGTTCCATTATGTAAAATCAGGAGCTGACCTTCTTTATTGGTAAATCACGATGTAATTCAGGTTAATGATTCTTATGATTTTGCTAATAAAAACACTATTGCATTGTACACGTGTCGTTGTGTGATTGATCTAGATCCCAGCAGCCTCAATTGTCCGCTATTATTGAGAAGTCTTGGCTGCTAGATATGGCAGTGTCATCAATCTCAAGAAGCCTTTTATTCTCACATACATGATAGAATCCAATAGTAAACATCAGCATATCCCTTCCAGGAGCGGAACGACATCGGTCACAGAGGGTGCGACCGGGCCCGTGCAGGAGGGGGGTCGGCCGCCACGAGCACCTATTTCAGTTAGAGGTGCATGCAAGGACACACATTCAGCTGAAATGTATTGAGACGCAGAGACCCTCTGTGTCCCTGCACCGCAATACACCCTGCCAGCCAATCAGAGGCCGGCTGTTGACGTTGGTGTGCCAGTCACAGGCGGCACATGACCGTGACGTCATGCACCATGCCAGCAAGACGAAGTTAGATGCCAGTTCCTTCAAGTGCTATAGAAGAATACGCTGCGAGTTGTGGGAGTGGAGGAAGGGAAGAAGAAGAATTTATTTATTTTTAAATGTATTGGAGAAGAACAGGAAACATTATTAATGGAAGGGGCACAGGATGGGGGGCATTATACCAGGAAGGGTACAATAAGAAAGCACAGCAACACACTGCAAGGGACAATACATATGCAGACACTGAGAACATAAGAGCTAAACTGCATTATTGCTAAATAAAATGTACTTACAAAAAATGAAGGCTCTTAGCGCACAAATTGGCCAATTCATGTATGCCCATCAACCACGACAAGGTAGCCTCCACATGATGGGTAACTAACCTCTTAAACATGCCTCTCTTGGGCTATAAGCCTACAATATAAATGGGCAAACATGCCTCTCTTAGGAGAGAAACCTACAAATTTAAGTGGGCAGGTAGAAACCAACACTAATTAAAAGCACCCGTGGGCTGATGGGTGCTTATACCAGGAAGGGTCCCAGGATGGAGTGCATTATACCAGGAAGGGTCCCAGGATGGGGAACATTATACCAGGAAAGGGCTCAGGATGGGGGACATTATACCAGGAATGTGCTCATGATGGGGGACATTATACCAGGAATGTGCTCATGATGGGGGACATTATACCAGGAATGTGCTGAGAATTGGGTACATTATTCCAGGAAGATGCCCAGGATGGAGTGCATTATACCAGGAGGTGCTCAGGAAGGGTAACATTATACCAGGAAGGTGCCAAGGATGTAGTGCATTATACCAGGAGGTGCTCATGATGTAGTGCATTATACCAGGAAGGTGTTCAGGATGGGGAACATTATACCAGGAAAGGGCGCAGAATAGAGCACATTAAACAAGGAAGAGGCCCAAGATGTACAGTTGAAACCAGAAGTTTACATACAGTATATAAAAAGACACATATGCATGTTTTTCTCAATATCTGACATGAAATCAGAATAAACCTTTCCTGTTTTTTTAAATGCCTTAATACATTCTCTCTCTCCTTATTCTGGCATTTGGCAAATATTAAAAATTATGGTAATCCTAATTGACCTAAAACGGGAAAGGGCATCAGCGTTCCCATGTAACTTCCCAGGCCTATGCTCTACGTGAAAGTTGAAGTCCTGAAGAGCTAGGAACCATCTAGTTACCCTGGCATTGTTACCCCTCTTTTCCCTCAACCATCTCAACGGGGCATGGTCTGACACCAACTTAAACTTCCGGCCTAGTAGGTAGTATCTTAATGTATCTACGGCCTACTTTATGGCTAAACACTCCTTTTCTACTATTGCGTAGTTTTTCTCGCAGGAGGACAGCTTCCGGCTCAGATAGAGAATGGGATGTTCTTCCCCATTTATCCATTTATCTCTTGAGAGAGTACAGCTCCTAGACCAAGCTCTGAAGCGTCTGTCTGGACCACAAACTCTTTCTTAACCCCTTTACCCCCGAGGGTGATTTGCACGTTAATGACCAGGCCAATTTTTACAATTCTGACCACTGTCACTTTATGAGGTAATTACTCTGGAAAACTTAAATGGATCCCCCTGATTCTGAGATTCTTTTTTCGTGACATATTGTACTTCATGATTGTAGTAAAATTTCTTCGATATCACTTGCGTTTATTTGTGAAAAAAATGGAAATTTGGCGAAAATGTTGAAAATTTTGCAATTTTCAAAATTTAAATTTTTATGCCCTTAAATCAGAGAGATGTGTCACACAAAATAGTTAATAAGTAACATTTCCCACATGTCTACTTTACATCAGCACAATTTTGGAACCAAATTTTTTTTTGTTAGGGAGCTATAAGGGTTAAAAGTTGACCAGTGATTTCTCATTTTTCCAACAAAATTTACAAAACCATTTTTTTAGGGACCACATCACATTTGAAGTTACTTTGAGAGGTCTTTATGACAGAAAATACCCAAAAGTGACACCATTCTAAAAACTGCACCCCTCAAGGTGCTCAATACCACATTCAAGAACTTTATTAACCCTTCAAGTGCTTCACAGGAATTTTTGGAATGTGGAAGAAAAAAATGAACATTTAACTTTTTTCACAAAAATGTTAGTTTAGACCCAATTTTTTTTATTTTTGCAGGGGTAACAAAAAATGGACCCCAAAATTTGTTGTGCAATTTCCCCTGGGCACGCAGATACCCCATATGTGGGGAAAAAACACTGTTTGGGCGCACGGCAGGGCTTGGAAGGGAAGGAGCGCCATTTGACTTTTTGATTGGAATATTTGCTTGAATAATTAGTGGACGCCATGTCGCGTTTGGAGAGCCCCTGTGTGCCTAAACATTGGGGCTCCCCCATAAGTGAACCCATTTTGGAAACTAGACCCCACAAGGCACCTATCTAGATGCATAGTTAGCACTTGGAATCCCCAGGTGCTTCACAAATTGATTCGTAAAAATGAAAAAGTGGAAAAAAAAACACTTTTTTATTTTTACGGATTAATTTGTGAAGCACCTGGGGGTTCCAAGTGCTCAATATGCATCTAGATAGGTGCCTTGGGGGGTCTAGTTTCCAAAATGGGGTCACTTGTGGGGGAACTCCAATGTTTAGGCACACAGGGCCTCTCCAAACGCGACATGGTTTCAACTTGTTAGCGGACACCATGTCGCGTTTGGAGAGCCCCTGTGTGCCTAAACATTGGATCTCCCCCACAAGTGACCCCATTTTGGAAACTAGACCCCTCAGGGAACTTATCTAGATGTGTGGTGAGCACTTTGAACCCCCAAGTGTTTGGCAAAGGTTTATGACGTAGAGCCGTGAAAAAAAATATTTTTTTTTCCCACAAAAATGCTCTTTTAGCCGCAATATTTTTATTTTCACAAGGGTACTAGGAGAGATTGGATCCCAAAAGTTGTTGTGCAATTTCTTCTGAGTACGCTGATACCCCATGTATTGGAGAAAACTACTGTTTGGGCGCATGTCAGGGCTCGGAAGGGAAGGAGTAACGCTTTGGAATGCAGACTTTGATGGAATGGTCTGCGGGCGTCATGTCACGTTCTCAGAGCCCCTGATGTGCCTAAACAGTGGAAATGCCCAACAAGTGCCCCCTTTTTGGAAGATACCTGATTTGTCAATTTTATAATGTAGTGTTATACGCCAGTTGTGTAGGACAACCTGACAAACACTACACAACTGAAGTATGACAACCTGACGAACATTACGTCAGCTGTGTAGTGTTTGTCAGGTTGTCATACATCAGAAATTAATTCAATAGTCCATGGAAGTATGGTACCTTTTGAAGCAGTCTTTCATGCAGAGGCCAGGTTTGTCGGGGCAGGTGTCACATTGGTAAATGGTGTCCTTGCGTATTCCCCTTCGGTAACACACTCGGCACTTCTTTTGTGACTTACCTTTTTTTCCGCTGTGAGGGATCTGCCCCAGGAAATGCTGGCCAGGTACAATTCTAGGTCCTTCAGTTCTAGAAGTAGAGGGGCCCGCTCCACCACCACTGCCAAATATCAGGGCCTTGATAACTGTCTCCTGGAAGTGAAGGTACGACGTAGAAGTCTGGCCTGCACATTTTGACAGAAGGAAAGCGTTGTGCATTGCCATCTGAACAATGTGCACGGCCGGCTTCTTATACCATACCTTGGCCTTTCTCAAAGCACTGTACGGCTGGAGGACTTGATCGGAGAGATCAACTCCCCCCATGTACTTGTTGTACCCCACTACACAGTCTGGTTTGGCGACCTGTGTAGTGGAGCCTCTTACAGTGCTGAGGGTGCTGCCATCACCATGTATGGTGGTCAAGAGAAGGACATCCCTCTTGTCCTTGTACTTGACCACCAACAGGTGGTCACTACATTGGGCTCTGCTCTCACCCCTTCTGAGCAGCTGCCCAATTAGCGCCTTTGGAAGGCCTTTCTGATTTTTGCGGACAGTACCGCAAGCTGCGGTATGTCGCGCAGAGAGGGACTTGAAGAGCGGGTTACTTGTATAAAAGTTATCCACGTACAGGTGATAACCTTTATCCAGCAGTGGGTGCACCAAGTTCCACACAATTTTCCCACTCACTCTCAGAACAGGGGGGCATTCAGGGGGTTCAATCCAGGAGTCCTTCCCTTCATAAACTCTAAACTTGTGAGTGTACCCTGAGGTACTCCCCCAAAGTTTATACAGCTTGATCCCGTACCTGGACCTTTTACTGGGCAGGTACTGCCGGAATCCAAGCCGCCCCTTAAAAGAAATTAAGGACTCATCCACGCAGATGTCCCTTTGGGGCACGTGCACTTCACCAAACTTGTTGAAGTGCTCGATGACCGGCCGAACTTTGAAAAGACGATCAAAGTTTGGGTCATCGCATGCAGGACACATTGCATTATCTTGGTAATGCAAGAACTTGCGGATGGCCTCAAAACGTGTCTGGGTCATGACCATTCGGAACACTGGAGTGTTATACAAAACGTCAACACTCCAGTATTGCCGAACCTCTGTTTTTTTCAGGATCCCCATATGAAGGACCAGGCCCCAAAACTTCATCATTTCTTCTGCGTGTACAGGAGACCAGTTAGAAAATGATGAAGAGGGGTTTTGTTCCAAAAATTGATGAGCATACAAATTAGTTTGGCCCACCATGAGGTTTATAAAATCCTCAGAGAAAAAGACTTTGAAAAAGTCTATTTCTGTGAGGCCGGTGGTGTCAAACTTGATTCCTGATTCCGCCACGAAATCAGGAATCAGTGGCTCAACATTTTCGGGGGGCGAGGTCCATATGGGGTCAGTAGTGGGGGGCGCTGGAACATCTTCTCTCCTGCGACGACTGCGGGGCGGTCCAGCAGCACCTGAGGAGGAAGAGGAGGAAGAAGAGGAGGAAGAGGAGGATGATGAGGCGTCGGAAAAGTAAAGAAATGTGGGATCCTCGCCCTCGCTGTCAGTCTCAGTGTCGGAGGCAACAATAGCGTATGCCTCCTCCGCTGAATAGCAAGTTTGGGATGAGCCGGACATTTTTTTTTTCTCGTGTATGTGGTGCGTGTGTGTCAGTACTTTATTTAGAGTGTGTGTGTGTCAGTGTGCTTGGTGTGAATTTTTTTTTTCTGAAAAAAAAAAGAGAAAAAAAGGAACTACCGTAGGTGGTGCAAACAGCGAGCATGAGTGCGGATCGGTGAACTATGTCACCTATCAACTCTCGGCAGCTGATGGGTGTGTGCGCGGATGTGGTGCAAAGGTGGGGGGGGGGGGAATTGACAGGGGCAAGAAAAAGTCCTGAAAAGCAGCGAGCACGGACGTTGATCAGTGACATAGACACTGCTCAGCGCTCGGCCGCTGCAGGACGCACGTAAAAAAAAAAACTGGGGGGGAGGAGGATTGGGGGTAAAAGGAGGTGGAGAGAGGAGGAGGGGGGGAGAGGGGTGAATGAGGGGAGAACAGAGATGGACTTACCAAAGTCTTCTCTGTTCTTCTTTCAGCAGGATCAGCTGCAGGTTCTGGAAGAGGCTCTGGAGCAGGATCCGCAGCAGCTGGATAAGGAGCTGGAGACCCAGGACCCTGGAGACAGCAGCAGGACGCCGAAGCTGGAGACCCAGCAACCTGGAGACAGCAGCAGGATGCCGGAGCAGGAGATCCAGGACCCTGGAGACCGCAGCAGGATGCCGGAGCAGCAGCAGCGACTGGAGCAGGTAGGAGAAAGGTCTTGTAGTGTAACAGAAGATTCTGTGGCACTACAAGGCCCAGCACAGCGCAGATCAGACGTGACCGCTCTGTAGAAATCCTCACCAAGTGTGAGGATCTGCAGGGCGGTCACAGGGGGGTGACAGGGTGGTGACAGGCAGGTCACCGGCTGGTCACCACCCGGTCACCTCCCGGTCAGGTACTCTGATTGGTGCGATCGATGATGACATCGATCGCACCAATCAGAGATGGCAGGGGCCTGGGCAGCATCACAGGGGGTCACAAAGAGGTGACAGGCAGATCACAAGCCGGTCATCGCCCTGTGACCGCCCTGTCACCTGTGTTCAGGTACTCTGATTGGAGCGATCGATGTCATCATCGATCGCTCCAATCAGACCTGGCTGGGGCTTATTTGACATCACAGGGGGTCATGGGGAGGTGACAGGCAGGGTTACTAGGCAACAGCCTAGGATCAGTGCTCTTAGGAGCACCGACCCTAGGCTGCACATCACTGTTTCCGGCAATCTGATTGCCGGAAACAGTGAGAAATGCTGTGATTGGCTGTTCAGAATTGAACAGCCAATCACAGCGATCGTGGGTGTGAAGGGGCGGCGACACCCCCAAGATGCTGGCGCCATCTACCCTAAGGTAAGATGGCACCGGAATTTTAATGCTATCACCGCGACTTCGGTCGCGGTGCCGCATTAAAGATAGGGCGTATTAATACGTATCTGGTCCATAAGGCCCAGGGCACAGATACGTACTAATACGCCCTATGTCGTAAAGGGGTTAAAGTCTGGTGCGACCAGGACCGGTTGTTTACACAGTGCTGACTTCAACAGTTGGAACGTGGTCTCTGTTTTCTCCGTCCACTTCCCCATGGTTGACCTGGTGCCTTTTAGGAGATCCGTCAGTGGTGCAGCCATCATGGCAAAATTTGGGTTAAACTGCCGGTAATATCCCACCATTCCCAGGAATGCTCTCACTTGCTTCTTGGAGAGCAGTTGCGGGCAGGTCTGGATTGCCTCCACTTTATTAACTTGCGGCTTTATTTCGCCTCTCCTGACGACATAGCCCAAGTACTTGGCCTCCTCTTTTCCAAAGGTGCATTTTTTCAGATTTATTGCAAATCGCGCCTTCCTTAGAGCATCCAGAATGGGCTGTAGTTTAGTTCTAAAGTCTGGGCTAAAAACTACAATGTCGTCAAGGTAGGCTGCGGCATACTTCTTATGTGGGGCTATGATCCGATCCATAGCCCTCTGGAAGGTGGCTGAGGCCCCCTGTAACCCAAATGGCATCCAAGTGTATTGGAAGCACCCATCTGGGTGTAGAGAAAACCGTCTTCTCCTTGGCCACCTGGGACATGGGGATCTGCCGATAGCCCTTCGTCAGGTCGAGAGTGGTGATGTATCTCGCCGGTCCAAGCCTTTCGATGAGTTCGTCAACGCGGGGCATCGGGTACGCATCACACTTGGACACCTCATTCAGCCTGCGGTAGTCATTACAAAACCTCCACTCTCCGTTGGGTTTTGGTACGAGGACGATTGGGCTCGACCACCCACTCTTTGACTCCTCTATCACATCGAGGTCTAACCTCCTTTTCACCTCGGCCGAGATCATTTCCCGGCGTGCTTCCGGAACCTGATACGGCTTCAGATTCACTCTTACATGTGGTTCTGTTAACTCGTCATGCTCTACCACCTGAGTATGCTCCGGCAACTCTGAGAACAGCTCCCGATTCCACTGTAGTAGTTCTCGACACTCTTGCTTCTGGGCTGGCAATAGAGTCTCTGAAATAGTGACCTCTTCCCCCTTGCCTTCGGGAGCGGCTCCCAGGCAAGGAGTTTCCACAGGCTCCCGATTCCGCCACAGCTTGAGCAAGTTCACATGGTATACTTGGTGCGGCTTTCTTCAGCCATGCTGGTGGACTCGGAGTTCACTTAACTGAGTTTCTCCACCACCTCATATGGGCCCTGCCACTTGGCCAGGAACTTACTTTCGACAGTGAAAATGAGAACCAGAACACTATCCCTGATCAAGGTCACCAGACTCCTGGAGTCCAACAGCCCATCACTCCATTAACGGACATGGCACACCCCTGCGGCCCCTCGCCGTGTCGACAGTCCACACTGCATGTTGGGTAAGCATAGTATGAACATCATCTGCCTAGGCTCAGCAGATGTATGACACTGGGCGGCTACGTGTCCCGGACTGCGACATCGCCAACAAATCACATCCTTCACAACAGACCTTGCAGTCTCTTCAGTGGAAATGGAATGCCATCAGTTGTAGCTCTGAATCCCTTCCATGGTGAACCTATCCCCTTTTGGGCACTCCAGTAAGGGTAGGTGGCTATGTCGGGTTTCCCCAGGGATTTTTCGACCACTTGGTATCTTTCTACCAGACCTACGAGATTGTCTGCGTCCGAGGGTCACCTTGGGCAAACCAGGTCTGCATCGGCCTGGTTAGGGAATGGATGAACCTGTCCATCACCACACGCTCAACCATCTGGGCAGGAGAGGAAGACACTGGCTGCAGCCATTTTTGTACAAGATGTAACAAGTCGAACATCTATGAGCGTGGAGATCTGTTGCCAGCATACGCCCAGTGGTGGACCCTTTGTGCTCTGACAGACATAGTCACTCCTGAGCGTGCCAATATTTTGGTTTTTAATTTGGCGTATTCCTTTGCGTCCTGTAAAGTCAGATCGTAATAAGCCTTCTGCGGCTAGAATTGGGGGCTTTGTGGGCAGTACACAATGTTAGTACTAGTATAGTTGGCTATCATACAGTGTGAGGAGTATTATACTGTGTACTCAGGAGATGTGGGCCATTATAGTGTATACTAGATGGTGGCCCGATTCTAATGCATCGGGTATTCTAGAATAGGTATGCGGCCGACCAGGCGCAATCAGCAGAGCTGTGTTTAAATTTGGGGCCAAAATCGCTGATTGGTCGCGTTCGGCAACCGCGACCAATCAGCAAAGCGGTGTTTAAATTTGGCGGCAATATCGATGATTAGTCGCGACCAATCAGCAGAGCGGTGTTTAAATTTGGCGTCAATACTGCTGATTGGTCGCCGGCCGCGACCAAACAGCAGAATGTTGTTTAAATTTGACCAATCAGCAGAGCGATGCAGAGCGGGGTTTAAATTTGGCGCCAAAATCGCTGATTGGTCGCCGGCCGCGACCAAACAGCAGAGTGTTGTTTAAATTTGGCGCCAAAATCGCTGATTGGTCGAGGCCAGCGACCAATCAGCAGAGCGTTGTTTAAATTTGGCGCCAATCTCGCTGATTGGTCGCGGATGGCGGCCGCGACCAATCAGCAGTGCGGTGTTTAAATTTGGCACCAAAATCGCTGATTGGTCGAGGCCAGCGACCGCGACCAATCAGCAGAGCGTTGTTTAAATTTGGCGCCACTCTCGCTGATTGGTCGCGTTCGGCAACCGCGACCAATCAGCAAAGCGGTGTTTAAATTTGGCGGCAATATCGATGATTAGTCGCGACCAATCAGCAGAGCGGTGTTTAAATTTGGCACCAATACTGCTGATTGGTCGCCGGCCGCGACCAAACAGCAGAATGTTGTTTAAATTTAACTAATCAGCAGAGCGATGCAGAGCGGGGTTTAAATTTGGCGCCAAAATCGCTGATTGGTCGCCGGCCGCGACCAAACAGCAGAGTGTTGTTTAAATTTGGCGCCAAAATCGCTGATTGGTCGAGGCCAGCGACCGCGACCAATCAGCAGAGCGTTGTTTAAATTTGGCGCCAATCTCGCTGATTGGTTGCGGATGGCGGCCGCGACCAATCAGCAGTGCGGTGTTTAAATTTGGCACCAAAATCGCTGATTAGTCGCGACCAATCAGCAAAGAGGTGTTTAAATTTGGCGACAATAGTGCTGATTGGTCGCGGCCGGCGACCAATCAGCAGAGCGATGCAGAGCGGGGTTTAAATTTGGCGCCAAAATCGCTGATTGGTCACCGGCTGCGACCAATCAGCAGAGCAGTGTATAAATTTGGCACAAAAAGAGCAGATTGGTCGCGGCCGGTGGTTGCTGACATCCAATTGGTCGCGGACGCTATTTAAAATTGCCGCACAAATCGGTGATTGGTCGCTGTCTTGGCCCGCGACCAATGACTGATCTTGGCGCCAAAGTTAAACACTATTGTGCTGATTCGTCGCGGACGCTGACTGCGACCAATCACCGATTTGGGCGCCAAAATTTAAATATCGGCCGCGACCAATCACCGATCTTGGCTCCACATTTAAACACCGCTGTGGTGATGGGTCGCGGCCAATATTTAAATTTGGCGCCCAAATCGGTGATTGGTCGCGGCCAGCGTCGGCGACCAATCAGCACAGCGGTGTTTAAGTTTTGCGCTAAGATCAGTGATTGGTCGGGTCCGAAGACCGCGACCAATCATCGAATCGTCTTGGTGAGGACCGGCGCTGCCTGTGCGGCTACTTACGCTGCGAGAACCCAGGACATCGCGGGCGCTCGCAGCAGAAGTATCCCGACCCGCAGCGCCGCTCCCCGGTTCTCCCTTCCACATGGAGGTCAGCGGCGCCGGCGGTCCTTCCGCTGATACCGGCCAGGAGATGAGCGCCTCGCGCCGCTCATCTCCCGGCTGCATCTCCGTCCCGCAGATGGGTCCGGCGGTCGGGTTCCTTCTGCTGTTGCCGGCCGGGAGATGAGCGCCTTGCGGTGCTCATCTCCCGGCTGCATCGCCGCTCAGCTCCGTCCCGCAGATGAGCCGCTAACGGCCGCCATCTTTTTTTAGAAATCCCCCGGCGCTGATTGGCCGCTGCCGGACCAATGAGCGACGCGGGATTTCCTGGACAGACAGACAGACAGACAGACAGACGGGATAAGACGATTATATATATAGATATGGGAGCTATGCGGACATCCTGGTGTAGAGAGCATTATACTGAGTATTGGGGGCTTTGAGGATATTATACTGTATTAGAACTACAGTAGAGTTGTAGGAAACTATTAAAAGGTAGTTGCAAAAACAAAGAAAATATCCATCTATCCATCTATCTATTATCATCTATCTGTCTGTACTTCATGTCTGAGTGTCTATTTATCTCTCTACTAGAGATGCGTCAAACTGCTAAAATTCAATGAGACAAATTCACTTGAATTCGGCCAGAAAATGTGATTTGCGGCAAATGTATTCAACGCAAATTGAATTACTGGTAAACTTGTGATGGGTAGATGTTACATAAGATGTTGTTAAGCATCCAGCAACTAGGGTGGTTAACAGGGTGCAGCTAAGGTGAGTGGTCAGGCCTGCCCCAGTGAGACTGGGTAGTGTCAGTTCTGAGCTGGTGAGCCAGCTTAAGGCTGTGTGCCCACGATGCGTTTTTTAAGCGTTTCCGCAGCGGCAAAAACGCTGCAAAAATGCATGGTAGAAAGCCTGCCATGTTCCCCAATGGTAATCCGCATGTGCTTTGCACATGCTGCGGAAATTTCCGCTGCGGGTTATCATTGTGGGAAAAAACGCAGCACTACCAAATATTTTGCGGAAGCACAGCGTTTTTGCCGCCACTGACTTTCATTGGAACGCATGGAATCCGCATCACTACATCTGTAGATGCGGAGTCCAAACGTTTCAATGTGCGGATGGTACCAGGGTCTGGAGGACAGGAGACTCTCCTCCAGACCCAGGTACCATAGAACCTGTAAAAGAAAGAATAAAATATATATTATACTTACCTTCTGATGGCCCTCGCTGCGATCGTCTTCACTTGCCGGCAGATCGCGGTGGACTGAAGGACCTGCGCTGACATCATAGTCATGTGACGGCAGGTCCTTCGGTGTAGTGTACCGCGAGCTGGGCATCGTGGGCACATATCCTTAAGGATGCAGACCTCTTCATCAGGCTGATGAGGATACTGGGACTCTCCCACTGTGACTGCCATTTAGTTGCTAGTGGTATCTATAGTAGAAAGTAGTGGAGAAAGGAGTTAACTGTTGTTTAGCAAAAGCAAGGATTGAACACCACATCTGAGGACTGGACTCATCCTTCCATTCTAATCGCCCCATCGTACCTCACAACACTAGAAGGTAAAGCCTGTGACACTGTGGACCGTGGAATGCTGGTGGGAGCATTGCTGTTGTGGGAGTATAGAAGTGTGCTACTAAAGAGACTTGATCTGTGCTGCACTGTACTAGTAAGAAAGACTGTTTATTAATGTGCTTTTAAGAAGAAACTATTTGTTACTGGAGCCTGTTGCTCAAGGGACTTAAATTGCACTGGCCGTGCGGCTTCATTAAATGCGACTGTTCATGAGGACTCGTGTCAAATGTGTCTGGTCAGCAAGTGAATCCAGCTATATGTCTGTGCCTGAGGGTCAATGCCCCTGTATGACTGAGAGAAACTGCAGTATATGGTCACCCTGAGTAACGGTTCGCCCAGGATTCCAAAGAATTCATGAACCTGTCTCTCCGCTATCTAAACCTAGCGGTGTGCACGTAACATTGGTGGCCCGTACGGGGATTCCTGAGCGGGAATTAGCGTATAGGAGGGAGAAGAGGCAAAGTGTCTGGAAAAACATAGCAGCAAAGCACCTCAATTCAACCCTGGTATACCAGTGAAAAGGGAAGACAGTCAGTGATGACTGGGAAGAAATAAGGAGATAAAATACAGAGAAACAGGCACCTGCAAAATGCAAGACTTGACACATGTTGTACAGTTAAAATGGTGTCTGTTTTTGTTAAAAGCACAGTGGGGAAGAAGAAGGACATACCATCTTGTAGGAGTATATGATAAAAGAGCGCCAAACAGGGCCAAACCTCCTGCAGTGGAACAAGCTGGGGAAGGCTGGCCTCAGAGAAAAGACACCCCAACCACCAGCATGTTGGACCAATGGCCAGTGAGGTACTGTCCCAGAGGAGGAGGAGTAAGAGTGAGCTGGAGCTCTTCTGGCCAGAAGAACTCCATTCTGGTCAGGAGTGAAAAGGAGAGGAGAGTGCGAGTCATAGTGCCTGCCAGTATGTCGGAGCTAGGAAGGTGTGCTATGTCCCAGCAGTCTGCAGCAAGAAGAGAAGCAGGGGAGGACGCAGCCCTTCATCACCTCACCCACAACCGCGAGGTACCGGGCAATACCCAGCCAGGCCAGGGCACGGCCGCACCGCCTCATCAGAATCCAGAGGCAGCCCGAAGGCAGGAGTTGGGACCCCGAGGTCTGCCGTCGGACCCTGTGCCCATCCCACCACCAACTGTGGACCGTGAGCCGATGTCCGGAGCCCCGGCTGTCATCCCGCCGCAGGCCACCACGTAATCCTGCCCAGCACCGGACCCACCTGAAGGACTGCTGCTCGTTCCAGAACCATTCCGACCAGTACCGGACTCACCGGAGGACCTGCTGCCCACAGGTACCCTGACCGTGACCCGGCCCACCGCACTGGAAGCCACCACTGGGGCCGTGACGTCCGCCCCGACCTCCGCTCTCGAGAGAGGGACGGGACTTCTGATTGGGAACAGCGTGCACAGCAGGACCGGAAGGAAGATGGCGGCGCTCTGTGTTCCTGCCGGTGAGTCACTAGCCCCCGCTCTCCAACTGATACCAGTAGTGATGATCCGCTCGGGGACCGCCACTCACCCAGCGCAAGGGTGAGGGAACCCCCGGCCTCATTCCATACCCATATGATGGTCACCACCAAGCAGGGACCGGTCGTAAAGCCGCCAGCGGAGGAAGAGGAGTTGGATTACTCTCTGTTAGCATTACCTGGAGAGCAGTGGATGACCAAACTGCCACCTCCACGGGGTCCATTCTCACCCCCTAGGGCCTACTGTGTGAATCCCAAGTATGGCGGAGTGAGGGGATGGATCCGGGAAATACATGATATAGCCTGGATAGCCAGAGGAGGTGAAAGGATGGGGGCCTGGAGGAAACAGGAGTCATATACGTTCCCCTTGCCTATCAACACCAGGAAACCAGTACCTACCCTACCACCTACTCCACCGGGGGCACCTATCCCACCACCTGCCGATGTTGTTGCTCAGCCTGGCCAGGCTGAAAGGTCTGTTCCTGTGCCCATCATCTCCAAAGAAGAACAGGAAGAATACAACTTCCAACAACGCCTGGCTGCATGGAAAGAAAAGATCATCCAGGAGAAGAGACGGATGGAGGAGTGTGCCCAGGAGTGGAGAGAGTACCCGGGAAGTGACTGCCTGGAGGATCGGATGATCAGAGGTACGGTCATAAATTTTTATCAGCTAAAGGGATTTGGCTTCGCCTGGACATATTTGTCAACAGGAGGTCGGTGGAGAGGGATTATGCCCTAGGACGGACCCGGAGTCTCTGGCCAGGAGACAAGGTCAGATTCTTAAAGATGTGGGGACCTCGGGGCTGGTACGCCATTTCAGTCTCCCGCATAGTTGAAATGGAGTAGTACCACCCCGAGGATTGGGCAGATGCAGAAGAACCAAGAGCTTCGTGTCAAATGAGAGGATTCTTCCCCATCTCTACTGGGCCCCGCTTCAGGATTCGTCCCAACTGGGAGAGCAAACCTGTCCCACAGGCCACAACCAAGGAGGGGGCCACTTCTGCTGGGGTGGCAAGAGAGGAACCCCTCCCAGCATCAGTTCAACTCCCCACTATCAATGTCGCGCAGTGTCCATTTACTGTGGACTGGTGCCAACCAAAGAATAAAAAGGACTAGGACAGTGTTGCTCTCTCTCAAAAAGAAAAAAAATCACCGAGTTGTGTTGGTTGCACGCCGTGTTCCAGTGATAGTTCCTCATCTCTGCCTAGGTAATGTGATGTGTTCTTTCCTTGAAGGTTGGTAAAGCCACCAGAGACTGTGACCACAGTAGAAGGACCGCTACTGCTTTCCTGTTAAGGCCGGATAGGCCTATGGTATATTAAAAACTACGGTAGTAGCTGAACAAGTTGATATTTATTTTTGGTTTTGCCTTATTTTTTTTATTTGCACCTGTTGTGTCCTTTTCTGCTGGATATGCGGGCACCTCAAGCGAGTTGGGGAGTCTTCACTCTCAACTTATGGACTGTGCCGTATCCTGTCCAGGAACTGTTTTCCAAATTTCACTTTATGGACTGTGCCTTAGATGTTTACAAGAAACGGACATTGTTTCTGCCCTCGTTTTAAAGGACTGTCTCCCTTGCCTGTTCCAGGGTCCTTACCTAGAAGGACCGAGGACCCCGTGCCTTAAGAAACAAAGGACTGTGTTCTTAAAGTGGCACACTCTCTCAAGAAAATGGGTTGTGTTGAATATATGTGTTCTATTTCATGCCAAATATTTTACAAAGACTATGCTATATTTAACATTTTTGCACTTGAATTTGAAAAATGTTTAGTGGTAGTTAGGGAGAGCCGGTTGAAGACGAGCAAAAAGCTCCAGCTAAAGAATAGTTGTTGGTTAAAATTGTGGTTAAATCTGTGTATTTCTTGCAGGAGACCGATTGACAAGAGATGTAGATAGGGTAAGTGTGCTGTATGTGTAAATTGCTTAAAGGGGTCCATAGTGCCTAACTACCAACTCACCTTTAAGTAAAGAGGCAGTATTGGGGGAACACTATCTGAGGATAGTTAGGGGAGAACTACCACAACTCCAAGAGGCTGGTTAAGGTAACCAGGTAGAAGGCAAACGTCGAGGACGACATTCAAAAAAGGAGGGAAGAGTGTGACAGGTAGATATTACATAAGGTGTTGATAAGCGTACCTGTCAGCAGAATTGTGCTTAGTAAACTACATACACTGTCAGGTGGGTGCCAATGATACCTTTGATTATGAAATCCGTCCAGTGGTTCTTTTATAATCTTTAGTTTCAGTTCTGCCATAATGATATGCATGTGCTCTGGTGCTCTGCTTCTGTATTCATGTATTCCTATCTCTGGACTCTGACAAGTCTCTGTGCTTTCAATGACCTGCCTACTATTTTAAATACTGGCTGTGTAATTTCTCTGCCCATGTGAAATCTACATATCCCAAAATGTCCGCCCAACACCCACGCATGCGCTGTAGCAACTTTCGGTTGCCAAGAGATACTACTGCGCACGCACAAGCACCATTTTGCTTTTGGAAAAAGAGCGTGGGTGCAGAAATATGGTGCCGCATGTGCGCAGTAGCATCTCTCGGCAACCGAAAGATGCTACTGCGCGGGCATCGGGCGGCCATTTTGGGATATGTAAATTTCACATGGGCAGGGAAATTACACAGTCAGTATTTAAAATAGTAGGCAGGTCACTGAAAGCACAGTGACCTGTCAGAGGCCAGAGATAGGAATACATGAATACATAATGAGAGCACCAGAGCACATGCATATCATTATGGCAGAACTGAAAATAAAGATTATAAAAGAACCGCTGGACGGATTTCATCATGAAAGGTATCATTTTACTCAGTGTAACGGTGTCCACCTGTCAGTCTATGTAATTTACTAAGCACAATCCTGCTGGCAGGTGCGCTTTAAGCATCCAGCAACTAGGGGGGTTAACAGGGTGCAGCTAAGGGGAGTGGTCAGGCCTGCCCCAGTGAGACTGGGTAGTGTCAGTTCTGAGCTGGAGAGCCAGCTTAAAGAAGTTGTCCACTACTTTCACATTGATGCCCTATCCAAAAGATAGGTCATCAATGTATGATCAGCCGTGATGCCATACCCGGCACCCCTGCTGATCAGCTGTCATCGGTGCCGCCGCCGGCCAGAAGTGCTTACCTGCGGTGCTTGGCCGTCCATCTGTAGTGGCCGCCGCGGGATACTGCACATCCACCTCCCATTGAATTGAATAGAAGGCAGATGTGCAGTAACAAGCACTGGCCACTGTAACTTGATGGCCAGGTAAGCACTTCCTGCCGGCGGCTGCCGCCACCAATAACAGCCGATCGGCAGGGGTGTCGGGTGCAGGACCCCAGACGATCATACATTGATGCCCTATTCTACAGATAAGGCATCAATATGAAAGTAGTGGACAAACCCTTTAAAAGATACAGACCTCTTCACCAGGCTGATGAGGGTTCTGGGACTCTCCCACTGTGACTGCCTTTTAATTGCTAGTGGTATCTACAAGAGAAAGTAGTGGAGAAAGGAGTTAACTGTTGTTTAGCAGAAGCAAGGATTGAACACCACATCTGAGGACTGGACTCATCCTTGCGTTCTAACCATCCCTCGTACCTCACTGCACTAGAGGCTAAAGCCTATGACACAGTGGACCGGGGACTGCTGGTGGGATCATTACTGTTATGGGGCATAGAAGTGTGCTGCTAAAGAGACTTGATCTGTGATGTACTGTGCTAGTAAGAAAGACTGTTTGTTAATGTGCCTTTAAGATGAAACTGTTTGTTACTGGAGCCTGTTGCTCAAGAGACTTAAATTGCACTGGCCATGTGTGGCACCCCAGGGGTCCGGTTGCCACAGTGGCATTGCCTCCCTCACAAGAGGTGATGCCATGCCTGGAAGTAAGTAGGGGTCCCCTAATCAGGATTTGCTAAGCACGCAACACGTTCCTGGCTCCAGACCAGCAAGGGGAGCTCCTCCCCTTGGCAACTGGGATCTGGAGGCGGGGTTAGTGAGACTTAGTGTGAGGAGTTGAAGTCAGGACATCGAAGAGAGAGGAGCTGGGGACTGGAGCTGCGCGGCAGCTCACCCCAGAAGGACCGGCACAGAAGAACCGGACACCAGAGTCCGAGGCTGTGGGGCACTGAAGGCCCAGCAGCAGAAACCGGAGGGCAGGAGATTGCAGGTCTCCTGGCCCCATCAGACGCCCGGAGGCTCAGCAGCACTACAGGGCCCAGCACCACCACATGGGAGCGATGCACCATCAAGGCCCAAGCTGCCTGCCATACGGGTGAGCACAGAACCGTTGCACTCAGGGACGAGGGCCACCGCACAGCTACAAGCAGCAGGGCCATAGAGTTTAGTGGAAAGGGAAGGCCTCCAACTTCACCTGGCAAGGAGGATTCTTTACTTGCTTCCAGGCTGCCCGGACTTCTACTTCTAGCCAGTACCCTAGTCCAGGCTTGTCTACTCACCAGCAGTAAAGATAAGAGGAAACCGTCATTAAGTTGTGGACTGATTATTGCTGTGCCATCAACCCCTGCACTACAATGCCCAGCACCACCTATAACATCCACACTGCCCTGGAGCTAAGCTCTACCCGTGGAGAGCCACACAATCCCTGCTGCACTAACATCAGCTCCAGAGGACCTGCTCCGCAGCGGCGGCTCCCTGTAGCCGCATACCACAGGTGGCGTCACAAACTTTATACAAACACTATAAATCCCCTATAAATAAACCCCTTTTATTGACCACCCTGGGTCACGGACCGGGTCTCCGCCACTGTGACATCCCCCAGCATCTACCGGCCCGGCACCGGGTACTCCAAGGCCCAGTGGGCGCGTCACATGTGGCTTCATTAAATGCAACTGTTCAACTGTTCTTGAGGACTCGTGTACTGGCCTGTACCCCCAGCTCACTATCAATGTGCCAAAGGAATGTTGCAGGAGATGAAGGAGGCTGGGGTGATCAGAGATAGTTGTAGCCCCTGGGCAGCTCCATTAGTTCTCGTTAGAAAGAAGGATGGTACCATGAGGATGTGTGCTGATTACAGGCAAATTAACCGCATTACACATAATGATGCCTACCCATTACCCAGAATTGAGGAGTCATTAGCTGCACTAAGATC
Organism: Phyllobates terribilis; assembly: GCF_046119375.1. Classification (NCBI taxonomy): domain Eukaryota; kingdom Metazoa; phylum Chordata; class Amphibia; order Anura; family Dendrobatidae; genus Phyllobates; species Phyllobates terribilis. The sequence goes on from NW_027363046.1 coordinate 1,785,790, forward strand.
TGCTAATTATTTCTCCACTTTGGATCTCACCAGTGGGTACTCGCAGGTTCCTGTGGCAGAGGCGGACAAAGAAAAGACTGCGTTTACCACGCCAATGGGCCTCAGCGAGTTCAACTGCATGCCATTCAGGCTCTGCAACGCCCCAGGAACCTTCCAGCGGTTAATGGAGTTCTGCCTAGGACACAAGAACTTCGAAACTGTCCTGCTCTACCTGGACGACGTAATTGTCTACTCAAAGACATATGAAGACCACCTGGAGCACCTGGCCGAGGTGTTCGAAGCCCTATCTGGTTTTGGGCTGAAGGTAAAGCCGTCCAAATGCCACCTGTTGAAGCCCAAGGTGCAGTACCTAGGTCATGTGGTAAGCGCCGAAGGTGTAGCGCCAGACCCTGAAAAAGTCACCGTAATCAAGGACTGGCCAAGACCCTCCACTATCAAGGAAGTGCGGCAGTTTCTCAGGCTGGTAGGCTACTACAGAAGATTTATCAAGGGTTTCACCAAGATAGCAGCACCCATGCAGGACCTCCTGGTAGGCCAGTCCAAGAAGGCCAATAACCCGAAACCTCCGTTCAAATGGGATAAACCAGAAGACGAATCTTTCACCAGACTGAAGATGCCTCTGACCGGAGATGAAGTCCTGCCCTACCCCGACTATGGCTAACCCTTTATATTTCATACCGATGCCAGCAACGTGGGATTGGGAGCGGTGCTGTCCCAGGTACAGCAAGGCAGAGAGCAAGTGATTGCATACGCCAGCAGGAAGCTCTGGCCCACGGAAAGGAACCCCGACAACTACAGTTCCTTCAAGTTGGAGTTTCTCGCCATAGTCTGGGCTGTAACAGAGCGCTTCAAACACTATCTCGCCTCCTCCAGATTTACAGTCTTCACAGATAACAACCCGCTGACGCACCTGGAGACTGCGAAGCTTGGTGCCCTAGAACAACGATGGATGGCCCGACTGTCTAACTACGAGTTTACCATCAAGTATCGGGCGGGGCAAAAAAATGCAAATGCTGATGCGATGTCCAGGATGCCCAACTTGCCAGATGGGGGAGAAGACCCAGAAGAGCTGGAGGAGATAGAGATACCCGCTTTCTATCGTCATGGGGTGACCCAGTGCTCCCACTGTGTGAGGGACAAGCGCCCCGCCAACAGAGAGGCCATGTTCAACCCATTGCCCCACCATGGATGGGCAGAGACGCAGGATAGCGACCCGCTGTCCGCCTAGTCAAGGAGTTGCTGATGCAAGCTGACTCGCACCCTGATCCAGATGCTCCACAGGAGACCCAACAGTTGTGGAAGGAGAAGGGCAAACTGTTCATCTACGAAGGAAAGCTGTGTCGAAGAAGCATCAACTCCCGGACACATGAACTGGTCTGGCAGGTGGTAGTCCCGAGGCGGATGCGTTAATGGTCGTAGAAGCGTACCACGATGGAGCAGGACACTTCGGGTGGAAGAAGTTGGAAGTCCTGCTACGTGAGAGATTCTACTGGGCTGGCATGAGGAAAGGAATTAAGAGATGGTGTCGAGAATGTGGTCCATGCAACCTGAGACGAAAAGACCGTGACAGCAAGAGGGCTCCCCTGCAGCCCATAATCAGCAAACAGCCACTTGAACTGGTAGCCTTGGACCATGTGAAGCTAGCCCCAAGCCGGTCAGGCTATGTCTACGCTTTCACCATAGTAGACCACTACTCCCGGTTCTTGGTAGTAGTGCCAGTGAAAGACCAGACGGCTCAGACGGAAGCCAAAGCGTTCCAACAGCACTTTTGTCACCCGCACGGTTACCCTGAACGGGTACTTACCGACCAAGGTCCAGCCTTTGAAGCAGAAGTGTTCCAGGAATTCTGTAACTTGTACGGCTGCAAGAAAATCAGAACGACGCCGTATCATCCCCAGACTAACGGGTTGTGTAAAAAGATGAACCAGGTGGTGATAGACCTGTTGAAGATGTTGCCCCTTGAAGAACGTAGCCTGTGGCCAGAGAAGTTGCCAGATTTGGTGGACCTATATAATCACATCCCGGTGAAATCCACCAACTGTACATCCGCTTACCTGATGAGAGCAAGACCTGGTAAGCTACCCATCGACTTAGACATGGGAGTCTTAACACCAGAGACGACATCACCAGATGCGGATTGGGATACCGAGTGGCAGCAGCAATACCGCAAGGTGCAAGAGTGTGTTGAGAGAAGTTTGTTCCAGGTGAGACAGAAGCAAGAGAAAACTTATAATCAGCACGCACCTGCCGTTCCCTTGTCACCTGGAGAACAGGTACTTAAGAGAAAGAGATGACTCCACAAATTAGATGACCAGTGGGAGGTAGAGCCATACACAGTCCTACCCTCCAATTACGATAACATCAAAGTGTGCCTCATCAGTAAGGATGGAGGGGAAACTTCAGCGGCAGTCTCAAGAGATCACTTGAAGATATGTCCTGAACAGTTGAAACACACAGAAGAAGATCAAGACAACACTCAGCCCACAGAAGGAGTGGAGGAAGTGGTCCAAACAGTACTCGGAGAACTTCCCCGGTCTTGGATGCAGGTGAACAGTGCAATTATAGTACCGGTCCTTACCTTTCTCCAAGCGGCCTCACCGGAAGCTGCAGAAGTTCCAGAACAGCTGGAAGACCAGTCGGTCCCAGAGACAGAAGTTTCATCATCAGCAGACCAGGAGAATCTACCCTCTGCTAGCAGTGAACCTGTCGTACCCAGGGTGAGGCAAAGAATTCGTAGGAGATTACCCAGCTTACCTGTGTTACCTCAAACTACCCGTAGGGTAGTTCACACAGAACCCACCACACCAGGGGTAGACACTAGGGACCAGGGTAGAGTAGTGACAACTAACGTACTACGTAGATCGACCAGAAGTTCAAAAGGTCAGCTCCATGCCCGCTGCAGAAACTAAAGTGTAAGAGAATAAAAGTGTATGTTGTATATAGTTGTACCCGTTAAATAAAATGGAAAAGTATATTTGTTAAATTTATGGACAATTGGACCACAGGACTAGGTGTGGTCAGGACAATGTTGGATATAGTTGCTAACAGGCCTAGAAAATAAACCGCAGGCGTGGCTGAAGACCAGGCCCAACGAAAGAGTGCCCCGAAGCCATGCCCAGGGACGACACACAAAGTGGGTTGATGCAGTTCCCACCAGCCAAATTACAGTTACCAGGATTGTGGCGTAAAGACTAAGCGCCGTAGTGACTGCTTTCAAATTTTGTTGGGTTTTTGTAATCTTTGACTGTTGTAACCTGTTTGAATTGTTAATTTTAAAGGTATCCTCAGTCCAGGAGTAGTGAAGTTAACTAGGGGGGAATGTGGCACCCCAGGGGTCCGGTTGCCACAGTGGCATTGCCTCCCTCACAAGAGGTTATGCCATGCCTGGAAGTAAGCAGGGGTCCCCTAATCAGGTTTTGCTAAGCATGCAACACTTTCCTGGCTCAAGACCAGCAAGGGGAGTTCCTCCACTTGGCAACTGGGATCTGGAGGCGGGGTTAGTGAGACTTAGTGTGAAGAGTTGAAGTCAGGACGTCGAAGAGAGAGGAGCTGGGGACTGGAGCTGCACGGCAGCTCACCCCAGAAGGACCAGCACAGAAGAACCGGACACCGGAGTCCGAGGCTGTGGGGCACTGAAGGCCCAGCAGCAGAAACCGGAGGGCAGGAGATTGCAGGTCTCCTGGCCCCATCAGACGGCCAGAGGCTCAGCAGCACTGCAGGGCCCAGCACCGCCACGTGGGAGCGACGCACCAGCAAGGCCCGAGCTGCCTGCCATACGGGTGAGCACAGAACCGTTGCACTCAGGGACGAGGGCCACCGCACAGCTACAAGCAGCAGGGCCAAAGAGTTTATTGGAAAGGGAAGGCCTCCAACTTCACCTGGCAAGGAGGATTCTTTACTTGCTTCCAGGCTGCCCGGACTTCCACTTTTAGCCAGTACCCTAGTCCCGGCTTGTCTACTCACCAGCAGTAAAGATAAGAGGAAACCGTCATTAATGTTGGAATAATACATATTAATCTGTATGTGTATTGCAACAACTACTGTGTGCTGTTTCATATGTTGTGCATATTGTGAGGTTGTTAACAAAGTTGTGTTTTAAAAAAAAAAAACTCACATAGACAGGATGCCCCCTCCTTCTCTTCCTGTATTGTTGATATATGTTTTGTTTCTCCTCATGTTGCAGTAACACCAGACTCCATGCTGTGCCTATGCTGGATATGAATAAACCTACATTCTGTGTTCTAAACTCTGGATGTCACGCGGATTAATACTCTGCTAACAGGTTATGGGCCCAGATGTACCAGATGTACCAGAGTCCCCAGAGTTCCCAGAGTCACAGATCCCCAGAACACAGAGGAAGGAAAAGAAAGAAAGACAGCAAACTGAGAAGAAGCAAAGATGGCCACCAGCAGCATCTCCATGAAATTTACAGTGCCAAGTCTCACTAACCAGAATTATCAATCCTGGAAATTCAAAGTGAAAATGCTGCTGATAAGAGAAGGTACGTGGAAATACACACAGGAGCCTATACCTGACCCAGTGCCACAGGAGTGGACAGAGATGGATCAGAAAGCACAAAGTACCATATCACTCAGTATAGATGATGACCAGATTGTGCATGTGTGTAAATGTAATACTGCAAAGGAAATGTGGGAGCAGTTGCAAAAGGTACATGAGAGGATACATTTAAGCAATAAGCTCTATCTCATGAGAAAGCTGTACCAGTCTAAGCTACAGAAAGGCCATGATATGCAGGATTACATAAGAAGTGTTCTGGAAGTTGTAGAACGCCTGAGAGGCATTGGGGAAGATCTAAAGGACTTTCATGTGGCCGCATTACTGCTTAGTGGCCTTCCAGAGAGCTATGATACGCTTGTAACCGCACTAGATGCGCGTCCAGATGATGAGCTTACACTGGAGTATGTCAGGAGGAAGCTCATAGATGAATATAAGCGAAAGGCAGAAGGTATAAACAGTAGGATATGCAGCACAGAATCTGCTTTACAGACACAAAACCTAACTGATAACAGGAAGCACACAAAAGAAACACGTGAATGTTTTGTTTGCAAGAAATCAGGACATTTGAAAGCTGACTGCAGAGTCTGGAAAGCTAGAATGAATCAGCTGAAAAAGCAAAGCAGTCATCAAAGGGTTAAAAGTGCTGTATCTGGAGAAAATGATTCTGTGAATACTGAAACTGCATTTACTGTCAGTGCAAATACATCAAAGCATCCATGGTGTATAGACTCTGGAGCAACTAGTCACATGACTAATAACAGAGACTTCTTTTCTAAGCTTGACCAAAGTAAATCAGAGAAAGTGATTATGGCTAATGGTCAGTACATGACTTCAGAAGGCATAGGAGATGGTTATATTGATTGTCAAATCTCACCAACACAAAGCAGGAAGATCCCAGTAAAGGATGTGCTGTATGTGCCTAGTCTTAAAAGTAATCTACTATCTGTGAAGAAACTCACAAAACAAGGAAATGAAGTTACATTTAAGCATGATAACTGCATCATCTCAAAGGAAGGCCACTCACTAGCAGAGGGAAACATCACAGATGAACTTTATCAGCTGAAATGCAAAGAGTGTGTGTATACAGCGCAACAAGAAGAGCATAAAAACTGTATACATGTGTGGCATAGGCGTCTGGCACACAGAGACCCAGAAGCAATAAGAAAGTTAGTCCAAAAGCAACTAGCTGAGGATATTACAATTGATCTATGTAACCAGACAATGAAGTGTACTAGCTGCATCAAAGGGAAAATGTCTAGGAAAGCTTTTCCTAAGAGAATTAGTACAACAACAGCACAGCCACTAGATTTAATACACACAGATGTCTGTGGTCCAATGAGCACTCTGACTCCAGGGAAGAAGAGATATTTTCTCACATTTATTGATGATCATTCAAGATATACAGTTGTCCACCTGCTTCACAGCAAGAAGGAAGTTCCAGAGAAACTTGAAATATGCCTAGCTGAAGTATATAATAAATTTGGAAGAATGCCAAAGATTCTACGTGCAGATAATGGGACTGAATATACAAGTAATGAGACACAGAGCATTTTAAAGAAAAATGGAATCCTATTTCAGACCACTGTACTGTACAACCCAGAGCAAAATGGTGTCGCGGAAAGAAGGAACCGAACACTATGTGAAAGTGGAAGAAGCATGTTATTTGATGCAAATCTGCCCACAGCATATTGGGGTGAAGCAATCATGACAGCTTGCTATCTTCAGAACAGACTACCAGGTAAAGCTACAGAGAAAACTCCATTTGAGCAATGGAATAGCAGAAAGCCAAAACTACATCACATAAGAATATTCGGAAGTAAAGCATTTGTACATGTTCCCAAAGAAAAGCGAACTAAGTGGGAATCTCACGCTAAGGAAGGTATCCTGGTAGGCTACAGCGAAACCCAGAAAGGTTATAGGATTCTACACCCAGAAACAAACAAGGTCACAATAAGTAGAGATGTAGTGATTGATGAAAACTTTGTATCACCTAAGTTTTGTGACATCACGCCAGTAGTCCAGCTGAAGTCACAATTACAAGACAGCAACAAAGAGGATGTAGAGGTCTGTCTGGATTCTTCAACTAATGAAGGAACAACAGAAAAATCACGTGAATCTGAAATCAGGAGATCGTCAAGATCAAACAAAGGTATACCAGCTAAACGTCTATCCTACATTGTCAAGACACTACCTGAATCAGAGCCGCAGTCATGGGATGAAATGCAAGCACTACCTGTCCATGAAAGAACAAAGTGGATCGATGCCGCTAATGAGGAAATCAAATCGCTTCATCAACTCCAAACTTGGAAACTCACCAAGCTACCACAGGGCAAAAAGGCAATCAAGTGCAAGTGGGTCTTCAAAACCAAATATGACTCTGAAGGTAAAGTCCACAGATTCAAAACAAGGTTGGTCGCAAAAGGATATTCTCAAAAGTATGGCGAAGATTACGATGCTACATTTGCTCCAGTCGCTAAACAGACCACGTTCAGAGCTTTGTTAGCTGTAGCTGCTGTACAAAAGATGTATGTCAGACATTTGGATATAAAAACTGCCTTTTTAAATGGTGACATTGAGGAGGACTTATACATGACTCAACCTGAAGGTTATGTAAAAGGAGGTGAAGAGAATCTTGTTTGCAAACTACAAAAATCTCTCTATGGTCTTAAGCAATCAGCAAGAGCATGGAACACCAAGATGAATAAAGTCTTGTTGGAAGAAGGATTTAAAAGAGGTCAAGCAGATCCGTGCTTATACACAAAATATACAGATGGAAAGTGGATGTATATTCTCTTATATGTGGACGACGTGATTGTTGTTCATCAAGACGATGCAGAAATTGGAAAAATGACTGAAATTCTGAATCAGCACTTTGAAACAAAAGACCTTGGAAGTGTGACATATTATCTAGGAATCCAAATCCAGAGAGAGGAAGATGGAAGTTTTCTTCTAAACCAAAGTGCAAAAATTAATTTGATTCTGAATCAGTTTAAAATGTCAGAGGCCAAAGGTATATCAACCCCAATGGAACCATCCTACCTGAAGCTGGAAGGAGAAGATGACCTGTTGCCTAACAATGAGAAATATCGTCAGGCAGTGGGGGCACTTCTATACATATCAACTATGACTCGACCGGATATCACAACAACAGTTGGAATCCTTTGCAGATATGTGGAAAAACCGCGCCAAAGAGACTGGAATGCTGTTAAGAGACTTCTCCGATATTTGAAAGAAACGCAAGATGTAAATTTAAAACTATCTGCAGCAGGAGATCTAGAACTTACCGGCTATGTAGATGCGGATTGGGCTGGTGATTCGTGTGATCGTAAATCCACAAGTGGATACTTGTTTAAAGTTGGAGATAGTTCAATCTCCTGGTCTAGTAGGAAACAAGTGTCTGTTGCCTTGTCATCTACAGAAGCGGAGTATGTGTCCGCAGCCTATGCAAGCCAGGAGGTTGTTTGGCTAAGACAATTGATGGACGATCTTGGCAAACCGTCAACTCAGCCGACTGTAATTTATGAGGACAACCAAGGATGCATTAAACTTGCATGCAGTGAAAAGATCAGTGCTAGAACCAAGCACATTGACGTCAGACATCATCATCTACGTGATTTGATAGATCGTGGCATAATTCAGTTTGTCTATTGTGAAACTGATAAGATGGTAGCTGACATTATGACAAAGCCATTGCCACGAGCTAGGTTCCAAGAATTGAGAACCACAATGGGACTAAGAGGATAAGTAGTTGTTGAGTGGGGGTGTTGGAATAATACATATTAATCTGTATGTGTATTGCAACAACTACTGTGTGCTGTTTCATATGTTGTGCATATTGTGAGGTTGTTAACAAAGTTGTGTTTTAAAAAAAAAAAAACTCACACAGACAGGATGCCCCCTCCTTCTCTTCCTGTATTGTTGTTATATGTTTTGTTTCTCCTCATGCTGCAGTAAGGCTGTGTGCCCACGTAGCGTTTTTCAAGCGTTTATGCTGCGGAATTTCCGCAGCGGAAACGCTTGTAAAACGCTAGGTAATCCGCACCCCATGGTCCCCAATGGGATTCCGCAAGTTCTATGCACATGCTGCGGATTTTTCCGCAGCGTTTATGCTACGTACAAAAATCCGCAGCATGTCATTTAATTTTGCGGAACCGCAGCGGAACTCCCGCCATTGACTTGCATTGAGACGCATAGAAACCGCGACTGTACATTTGTACAAGCGGCTTCTATGCGTCTCTATGTGCGGATGGTACCCAGTTCTGGAGGAGAGGAGACTCTCATCCAGACCTGGGTACCATTGTACCTGTAAAAAAAGAATAAAATAACAAATAAAGTTTATACTCACCTGTCCGGCGTCTTCTCTCTGAATGCCAGCAGCGCTGAAGGACCTTCGGTGACGTCACAGTCATGTGACCGCAGGCCCTTCACCGCTCTGTCTCGCGATATGCCGGCAGCCGGGAACCAGACAGGAACGAGCGCTGCAGCCACGCCGGGGCCTCGGGGGTAAGTATAGCTTTATTTGTTTTATTTTTACGGTTCACACTGTATAAATCCATGCTGTTTGCATGGATTTATACAGTGTGACCTAGTTGTCAAGCACTTTCCAAGTGATGCTATCGCCTGGAAAGCGCTTGTCAATCTGCATGCGGAAACGCATGTGAACCCGCATGTGGATCCGCATGTATTCTGCAGGAAAAACGCATGCACAATCTGCATGCGTTTTTTTCTGCCAGGGAGATGCAGAAATGCTGCAGAAATTTTCTGCTTCATTTCTGCATCGTGGGCACATAGCCTAACACCAGACTCCATGCTGTGCCTATGCTGGATATGAATAAACCTACATTCTGTGTTCTAAACTCTGGATGTCACGCGGATTAATACTCTGCTAACAATTAAGTTGTGGACTGATTATTGCTGCGCCATCAATCCCTGCACTACAACGCCCAGCAGCACCTATAACATCCACACTGCCCTGGAGCTAGCTCTACCTGTGCAGAGCCACACCATCCCTGCTGCACTAACATCAGCTCCAGAGGACCTGCTCCGCAGCGGCGGCTTCCTGTAGCCGCATACAACAGGTGGCGTCACAAACTTTATACAAACACTATAAATCCCCTATAAATAAACCCCTTTTATTGACCGCCCTGGGTCACGGACCGAGTCACCACCACTGTGACATCCCCCAGCATCTACCGGCACCGGGTACCCCAAGGCCCAGGGGGCGCGTCACATGCGGCTTCATTAAATGCAACTGTTTAACTGTTCATGAGGACTCGTGTCAAATGTGTCTGGTCAGCAAGTGATTCCAGTTACATGTCTGTGCCTGAGGGCAAGTACCCCTGTATGACTGAGAGAAGCTGCAGCACATGGTCTATGGTCGCCCTGAGTAAACAGTTCCCCAAGGATTCCAAAGAATTCATGAAACCTGTCTCGCCCCTATCTAAACCTAGCGGTGTGCATGTAACAAAATCTTTCTATTTCTCTCTGAGGTCTCTCCAGAATGCAGGGCACAATAAACAGACAGGTTATAAAAGAAGTACAATATACTTATGTTGCACCTCTCCTGTCTCTGCCCAGTCCTCCGCTGGCTCGCTTACTCCCTTTCTCCCATCTGACTTCACTCTTCAGAACCTCCAGTGCTCACTGGGACTTAAATGACGTCCTGTTGAGCATCACCCAGTGATGTCATGATGTCTCTTGATGCCTAATGAGCATTGAATTGCAAAAATTTGGGTTCTGGAAAATCCAATTTTTTGTGAAATTTGAAGCAGAGAGACAAAAATAAGACAGCCCCCAAAAAGGGAATGGTATTATAGTATCTAGTTTTGCATTTTGCATGAGTTCTTGTAAATACTGCTATCATAAGGCGGTATCTGCAGCCCATTCAGGTTGCACAGGTTGTCCAGTGCCTAAAGGATAACAAAGAGGTTTGCCATGTCTTTCAGCACAGTCTCCAGAGCATGGAGGAGATTCCAGGACACTGTCTGTGGCACATTATTATTATTATTATTTGGCACTTTTCATGTGAAAAAGGGGGTATACATAGCAAACACAATTGCAAAAATCTTGAGCAAAAACGCAATGGCAAACTGGTACTGGAGGAGAGAGGACCCTACCTGCGATGTCTCACAATCTTCAAGGGATGGGTGAGGATACAGTAGGTGAGGGTAGAGCTGGTCATGCAGCGGTGTGGTGGAGCAATGATTACTGCAGGTTGTAGGCTTTTCGGAAGAGGTGGGTTTTCAGGTTCCTTTAGAAGGTTTCCTCAGTAGGCAAGAGTCTGATGCTTTGGGGTAGAGAGTTCCAGAGTAGGGGGGATACACGGGAGAAATCTTGTATGCGATTGTGAGAAGAAAAGATAAGAGGGGAGTAGAGAAGGAGATCTTGTGAGGATCGTAGGTTGCGTGTAGGTGTGTACCGGGAGACTAGGTCACAGAAGTATGGAGGAGAAAGGTTGTGGATGGCTTTGTATGCCACGGTTAGGGCTTTGAACTGGAGTCTCTGGGCAATGAGGAGTCAGTGAAGCATTTGACAGAGAGGAGAGGCTGGGGAGTAGGCGGGAGGCAGGTGGATTAGTCGGGCAGCAGAGTTTAGGATAGATTGGAGGGGTACGGGAGTGTTAGCGGGGAGGCCACAGAGCAGGATTTTGTAGTAGTCGAGGCGGGAGATGATGAGGGCGTGCACTAGTGTTTTTGCAGATTCATGGTTGAGGAATATGCGGATCCGGGAGATGTTTTTGAGTTGGAGTCGGCAGGAAGAGGAAAGGGCTTTGATATGTGGTTTGAAGGAGAGGTTAGAGTCCAGGGTTACCCTGAGGCAGCGAGCTTATGGGACTGGGGAAAGTGGACAGCCATTGATTTTGATGGATATGACTCGCCCCCAGGGCCATGGGGTACTCGGCAGCTGGGCCTTATGGCTGCTTGCAGGGGGGATATCACGGTGGCTGGCCCGGTTCGTGACCCAGGGCGGTCAGTGCAAAAAGGGGATATAATTGTTAGGGACATTTTGTGACGCTGACTCGCCCCCGGGGGCCTGCAGCTGATCGCCAGGGTTATCACGGTGGCTGGCCCAGGGCGGTCAGTGCTCAAAGGGGTATCAATTATTAGTAGAAGTTCAGAGAGTTCGTGACGCCACCTGTGGTGTCTGGTGAAGGTCCTCTGAGACAGATGTCAAGGCAGCTAAAGATGGTAGAGCTCCCCAGAGGCGGAGCGGGCCTCAGGGCAGTGTAAATAGATGAATGGTGCACTGGGCGTTGTAGTGCGGTGATGGAAAATGGCGCCGGTGAAGAAACAGACAGAGGCTGTTCGATGCAGTCGTCCAAGGTTTTACTTACAGTTCTTAGGCAATTCACAAGTGCACTTTACAGGTGAAGGCCTCCCGCGTCGCGCTGCGTTCACCAGGCAGGGGTTCAGTCCTTCCTTAAGCAGCTTAGGAGTGCCTGGCAGAACCCCACTTTCTCGTGTTCCTACTTTGACCATCTTTACACTTGGTCGTTCTCACCGCTGCCCTACGCTGCCCACTCTCAATCCCGCTGGGGTATGCTGAAGTCCTTGCTGTACGTCGGATCCGGGACCAACCTGACCCCCTGGGGATTAGAATGAAGCAAACCGATCCCTCCTGACACCTGGCAGGAGCGGGGCGTACGGGTGCCGTCCTGCACGCGCCGTACCCCCTGGGATCCTTTTTGGAGAATGGAGCCTACTCCCTGCTCCACTCCGGGGCCTCTATCCTGAGCCCTAACTTGCGGAACAGAGTTCTGACTGAGCCTCTGCTCCCAGACAGTCTTCACTAACTGGCCTCAACTCCAAATATGGCTTCCTATTATATACCTACTGTATAAGTGCTTCCTGCATCTGCTTCCTCCACCCACACCCACTACTGGTTCCCCCTACCTTTGGATTCCCCCCTACTCCAGCCAGGGTCGGGGCTCAGCAGAAACTACATTGCAACTTGCTCCTCCTGCTGGCCTGGAGTGGTGTAGTGTTGGATGTGGGTGTTTGGGGTTCCGTGCAGCACACCTATCTTACCTGAGAGAAGGAAGACACCACACCTCTGGGTGAGGTGCAGTATCTCTGTGGCGACCGAACCCTCAGGGGCGCCACAATGCCACCTGTGGTACCTGGTGAGGATCACCAGCACTGCAACAGTCCTCTGAGGCAGATGTTAGGGCAGCTAGAGATGGAACGGCTCCCAACAGGTAGAGCAGGCCTCAGGGCAGTGTAAACGATGCAGGTTGCGCTGGGCGTTGTGGTGCAGGGGGAACGATGGCGCAGTAGGAGTAACGGACAGAGACAGGGAATTTGCTTTGTTACCTTTACTCATGCAATTGTTAGGTATGGTCCAGGGTACTCCATAGGATAGGTGCACTTCAGGACTTCGCCCCAGTGAGCGGGTATAAGGCGGCCTCCTGATCCATGTTTGCCTCTGTGTATGCTCCTGGCCAGCCTGCAACTGGGCCTAGATTATGTGTTACTTCACCTGTTGCTCAGAAGTAGGACCTCCGGTTGGTAACCACTTTCCCTGGACGTCGGGGCCTTCGTGGTTCCTGGTCCTGTGTGTGTCTAGCTTTCAAGTTTTGCCAGGGACTTGTAGTCCTCCTGGGATTCCGGTTGACCCTACTGAGTGTAAAGGGTCCCTGTAGGCACGGACCCAGAGTCCGGTATGTATAACGGGGTGAGCTTACTATGCTCCTCTGCCCCCTTGGTTCCACTCTCCTTTCCTCCTCGCCGTCGGCCACACTCGGGGACGTCACTACTCGGCAGCTGACGTGCTGCGTCTTTACCGCTCTCTGAGCATCGGCACGCTCTCAGACTCTCTCTGTCTGACTGCTCTGTTCTGCTCTGAGCACTGACTAAGCCCAGACTGACTCTGACTAACTAACTCTCACTAACCAACTGAGCTGCCTGGCTCCACCTTCCCTTTATATGTCCCTATCAGGGCTCCCTCTGCTGGTATGAGGTGGAAGGTGGAGGTGTGTGAATGTAGTGAGGGCCTCTTGTGGAGAAGTCCATCCATGCACCCATATGGGTCTGTGGCACCAAAGTCAGATGGGGGGGCTGAGTGAAATGGGGGAAAGATGATGAATTCTGTTTTATCCATGTTAAGTTTTAGAAATCTAGCAGAGAAGAAGGATGAGATAGTGAACAGACATTGTGGGGTTCTGGTTAGTAAGGAGGTGATACCAGGTCCAGAGAGGTACATCTGTGTGTCGTTAGCATAGAGATGATACTGAAAGCCGTGGGACTCTATGAGCTGTCCCAGGCCGAGGGTGTAGATGGAGAAGAGCAGGGGTCCTATGACTGAACCTTGGGGAACACCGACAGATAGGGTGCGAGATGAGGAGGTGGTGTGTGAGTGAGAAACACTGAAGGTTCTGTCTGTTAAGTATGACTAGATCCAAGATAGGGCCAAGTCTTTGATACCAAGAGATGAGAGAGTCTGTAGTAATAGGGAATGGTCCACTGTGTCAAGGGCAGATGACAGTTCCAGGAGGAGAAGGACAGAATAGTGTCGCTTGGATTTGGCGGTTAGTAGGTCGTTGGTGACTTTAGTCAGGGTAGTTTCAGTAGAATGGTGCGTTTGGAAGCCAGATTGTAAGCGGTCAAAGAGGGAGCAGGAGGAGAGGTGGGAGGACAGTTCAAAATGGACGTGCTGTTCCAGTAGTTTTGAGGCATAGGGGAGAAGTGATATGGGGCGATAGCTAGTCAGAGAGGATGGGTCAAGGGAGGGTTTTTTAAGGATGGGTGTGATGGAGGCATGTTTGAAACATGAGGGGAAGGCACCAGTTGTTAGTGACAGGTTGAAGAGGTGGGTTAGAGTTGGGATGAAGACTGTAAGGCAGGGGTCTCAAACACGCGGCCCGCGGGCCGCATGCGGCCCCTGAGGCTGCTTTATGCGGCCCGCAGGCACAGACCCCTTGACGATCCCGACCTGGTCCAGGAGGAGCCGCTGACAGCAGCGCTGAATTGCCACACAGAGACCGTCTCCCAGCACTGCATTTCCAATGCCAGCCGCTGGCCAATCAGAGGCCAGCAGCTGATATCTGCGTGTCGGCGCAGCGAGTATGACGTCATTGCCATATGCAGATGTCAGCTGCTGGCCTCTGATTGGCCGGCGGCTGACATTGAAAATGCTGTGCTGGGAGACAGTCTCTGTGTGGCAATTCAGCGCTGCTGTCGGCGGCTCCTCCTGGACCAGGTCGGGATCGTCAAGGGGTCGGACTCTGTGGTGCCTGCGGGCCACATCTGCAGGAAGGCCGCCGAGGGAACGGAGGACAGGTGAGAATCATCTTTTTTTTTTTCTATTTTATGTGTGTGAAGAACAGCACAGGGGGCACAGAGCCACAACATGGGGACCGGGGTGGGGCACAGAGCCACAAGAGGGGACCTGGATGGGGCACATAGCCACAAGATGGGGACCTGGATGGGGCACATAGCCACAACATGGGGACCAGGATGGGGCACATAGCCACAGGATGGGGACCTGGATGGGGCACATAGCCACAAGATGGGGACCAGAGCCACAAGATGGGGACCAGAGCCACAAGATGGGGACCTGGATGGGGCACAGAGCCACAAGATGGGGACCTGGATGGGGCACAGAGCCACAAGATGGGGACCAGAGCCACAAGATGGGGACCAGAGCCACAAGATGGGGACCTGGATGGGGAACATTGCCACAGGATGGGGACCTGGATGGGGCACATAGCCCCAAGATGGGGACCTGGATGAGGCACATTAGTACAAGATGGGCGCCAGGATGGGGAACGTTGCCACAGGATGGGGACCTGGATGGGGCACATAGCCACAGGATGGGGACCTGGATGGGGCACATTAGTACAAGATGGGGACTTGGATGGGGAACATTACTACAAGATGTTTTCCATTATTACTATATGATGCTAATTGTAAGACAATATTACTGTATGTGGCCAATTGGGGGAAATAAAATTGTAAAAAAAATAAAAAATAAAATAAAGCATGAAAAAATATTGGGCACTAAAAATGCTGTTTTATATGTAAACTAAAGTAAACACAAAAAAGTGCACGTTTATTATCGCCACATCCATAACGACCCAAGCCATAAAAAAATAAACACGGCAAAAATGTTCAAAAGGTGTATATAAAAAAAATGGTATCACTAAAAATGTCACATTGAACAAAGAATGCGGCCCCCCAAATTCAAATTTTTTCCATGTGCGGCCCATATACCCAGCCGAGTTTGAGACCCCTGCTGTAAGGTTAGGGATGAGGTGGAATGGGATAGGGTCAAGTTCACAGGTGGTGAGGTGTGACTTAGAGAGTAAGGAGGAAAGTTGATCTTCCGAACTGGTGGAGAAGCTGGTTTTGGAGGAGGAGGATTGAGTAGATATGAGGAGGGGCTGTGGGGACTTTAGGAAAAAGCTTTGTCTGATGGTATCAATCTTCTGCTTGAAGAATGAGGCAAAGTCCTCGGCTGAGATGAAAGTAGAGGGAGGAGGCGATGGGGGGCGGAGGAGAGAATTGAAAGTGTTGAATAGCTGTTTAGGGTTGTGTGACAGGGAAGTTATGAGAGATGAGAAGTAGGTTTGTTTTGCTGCAGTGAGTGTGGACTTGAAAGTAGTGAAGGACTGTTTGAATGCGATAGAGTGCTCGTTGGAGTGGGACTTTTCCCATTTCTGCTCAGCAACCCTGGAGGTCAGTCTCAGTTCTTTTCAGGCTGGTGTGCCAGGATTGCCTGTTGATTGCGCGAGCTTTGTTATATGTAAGGGGGGTGACCGAATTTAGAGCTGTAGCTGTTGTGGTGCTATATGAAGCAGCAGCAGCATCTGCATTGTGTAAGGAACTTATGTCTGTAAGAGGGAGAAGGGATTAAGAGAGTGAGTGTAGGTCAAGGTGTTTGAGATTTCTGCAAGGGTATGCAAGTTTGTCAAGTGGGGATTGTGCACCTGGAGAGGAGAGGGAAGAGAATGTTAGTAGGTTGTGGTCAGATAGAGGGAGAGGTGAGTTGGAGAGGTTAGATAAGGAACAGAGGCGGATGAAGATGAGGTTCAGTGTGTGGCCATCTTTTTGGGTGGCTGCGGAAGACCATTGAGGAGGAAGGAGGAAGTGAGGGATAGAAGCTTAGAGACAGATGAGTGGGAAGTGTCAATGGGGATGTTGAATTCACCCATGATGATAGTGGAGATGTCAGCGGAAAGGAAGTGAAGCAGCCAGGTGGTGAAGTGGTCGAAGAAATTGGTGGCTGGCCCTGGAAATGACAGCCAGTTGGAGGTTGGAGGGGGAGTAGATGTGTAATGGGTACCCGGTGCCGGGAGTAGATGGGTCGTGGGGTACCCGGTGCCGGGCCGGTAGATGCTGGGGGAATATCTCAGTGGCGGTGACCCGGTCCGTGACCCAGAGCGGTCAATAAAAGGGGTTATGTATAGGGGATTTATAGAGTTTTTATAGAGTTCATGATGCCACCTGTGGAATGCGTCTAACGGGAGCCGCCGCTGCAGAGCAGTCCTCTGAAGCTGATGTTACTGCAGCAGGGATGGTGTGGCTCTCCACAGGAAGAGCTAGCTCCAGGGCAGTGTAGATGATGTTGCAGGTTGTGCTGGGCGTTGAAGTGCAGGGGTTGATGGCGCAGCAAGAAACACAGAGACAAGATAGTGCAGTCCCAGGGTCTTTACTCACAGTTGTTGCAGTCCAGATTACAGGCGCCAAAGCAATCTCCCTCGTCGTGCTTACTCAGGGAGGGGCTCAGTCCACCCTCAGATAGCTCCGGAGTACACAGCAGGACCCCCTTCTGTGTCTTCTCTCTGGCTGTCTCCCTAAACCTCATACCAAGTGTTCCAGTCTAGTACCTGCGGGCCTTGGCGGGCAACGTCTGCTCCATCCCCTGGGTCCTATATAGCTACCTTCCTGGTGAGACTAGTATGGGATGTTGGCTACATGACATAAAGTTCTGCAGCCTCCGGTTTCTAGCTGAGACGTGCAATCTTCTACTAGTTGAGGGACCGGTTCCCTGTGTGCAGCCTGACCCCTCCACCTCCCGGTAGATTCGGGCACACGGGTGGCTTCTCGCATTGCCCGTACCCCTGGGGTCCTCTCTTCTGTTCCTGGAGCCTTTCTGCTCCATCTACTCTCTTCTCTCCTTCTCTTCAACCTTGGGCCTCACTGATTAGGCCCGTCTCTGGAGCAGAGCTCCTACAGAGCCCCTGCACCTTCCACTCTCCTCCTCTGACTGAACTGACTTTCTAAGATGGCTTCACTATTTTATATCTTTCTTCTATGTGCTCCCCTTAACTACGTCCTCCACCCACACCCACTACATGGTTTCCCCTTACTAGCCCCCCCCCCCCACTCCAGCCAGGTTCCAGGGATTGTGCTCTCCTGTAGGAGCAATCTCGCCCTGCCCTCTGAAGTGTGGTGTAATGAATGCAGGTGTTAGGGTCCTGAGCTGTACTCCTTCCTTGCCTGAGGGTGAGATACCACACTTCTGGGTGAGATGCAGTACCTCTGTGGCGACCGAACCCTCAGGGGCGCTACACATGCACCCCACACGCGTGCACCCCTTAAGCAGCTTCTAAATTTATGGAGCAGAACTGTAGAAGAGCATCAACTGAACATCAGGACCAATATCTGCTCCTTTGTGTAAGGATGAACAGGAGGACTGCAAAGGCCCTACAACATAACCAGAAGCATGTTACACCCAAAATTGTCAGAAACAGACTCCATGAGGGTGGTATGAGGGCCCGACGTCCTGTAATAGGACCTTACTCACAGCTCAGCACCTTGCAACTCAATTGGCATACACCTGAGAACACCAGAATTGTCAGGTCCTACGGTCTCTGTACAGGTGATAGCAGGTTCACATTGAGCATGTGATAGATGTGAAAGTCTGGAGACGCCGTGGTGAATGTTATTCAGTCTGCACCGTCACCCAGCATGATGCGCACCATGTGATAGCCAAAGGCAACCTGACTGCTGTTAGGTACACGGATGAAATCCTTAGAGCCAATGTCAGATCTTACTGTGGTGCAGTGGACCGTTGGTTCCTCCTAGTGCAGGACAATACCCTTCCTCATGTGCCATACTGGGAAGGCAGTTCCTGGATGATGAAAACATTGATGAGCTCACTTTCCCCAGACCCAGGTGCAAACCTGGTACAACTTGTGTAGCTACACAGGGGTCCAAAAGGTAAGAGGGGCCACTACCACTTCCAAAACAGGTGGAATTGTCTGTGTCCACTCATGCCCAGACCTGAATCCAATTGTGAATCTTTAAATCATTATGTATCAATGCATCCAATGCCGGGGTCTGGGAGGCTGTGGTTGGTGTTACCGAAAAGGATGATTGCAACAGACTCCATGGATGGGCGGCTTATGACTGGTAGTGAACAGAAGGGCGGCTATATTAAAGGGGCCAGAGCCGTACTTATAAGCAGAGGCCCACATGACGGTGATTGGGCCAGGAGAGAAAAATAAAGTTTGAATGGGGTCTATGGGATTGGATCAATAGGGAGTGGGAGGGGATAGTAAAAGGGAGTATAAAAGGAAAAGTGTGGGAAAAGGGGCCATTCCTGTGGGGACAGCAATGGGAAAAGTCTCACCTGCACACCCTCTTTTTTCAGGGAATTTAGAGATATCTAATGGAAATATATAGTACAAACCAAAAGTTTGGACACACCTTCTCATTTAAAGATTTTACTGTATTTTCATGACGATGAAAATTGTACATTCACACTGAAGACATCAAAACTATGAAATAACACATGTGGAATTATATACTTAACAAAAAAGTGTGAAACAACTGAACATATGTCTTATATTCTAGGTTCTTCAAAGTAGCCACCTTTTGCTTTGATGACTGCTTTGCATACTCTTGGCATTCTCTTGATGAGCTTCAAGAGGTAGTCACTGAAAATGGTTTTCACTTCACAGATGTCCCCTGTCAGGTTTAATAAGTGGGATTTCTTGCCTTATAAATGGGGTTGGGACCATCAGTTGTGTTGTGCAGAAGTCAGGTGGAGACACAGCTGATAGTCCTACTGAATAGACTGTAAGAATTTGTATTATGGCAAGAAAAAAGCAGCTAAGTAAAGAAAAACGAGTGGCCATCATTACTTTAAAAAATGAAGGTCAGTCAGTGCGAAAAATTGGAAAAACTTAGAAAGTGTCCCCAAGTGCAGTTGCAGTAACCATCAAGCGCTACAAAGAAACTGGCTCACATGAGGACCGCCCCAGGAAAGGAAGACCAAGAGTCACCTCTGCTTCTGAGGATAAGTTTATCCGAGTCACCAGCCTCAGAAATCTCCGGTTAACAGCAGCTCAGATTAGAGACCAGGTCAATGCCATACAGAGTTCTAGCAGCAGACACATCTCTACAACAACTGTTAAGAGGAGACTTTGTACAGCAGGCCTTCATGGTAAAATAGCTGCTAGGAAACCACTGCTAAGGACAGGCAACAAGCAGAAGAGACTTGTTTGGGCTAAAGAACACAAGGAATGGACATTAGACCAGTGGAAAGGTGAACGGATGGACTCTACATGCCTGGTTCCCACCGTGAAGCATGGAGGAGGAGGTGTGATGGTGTGGGGGTGCTTTGTTGGTGACACTGTTGGGGATTTATTCAAAATTGAAGGCATACTGAACCAGCATGGTTACCACAGCATCTTGCAGCGGCATGCTATTCCATCCGGTTTGCGTTTAGTTGGACCATCATTTATTTTTTAACAGGACAATGACCCCAAACACACCTCCAGGCTGTGTAAGGGCTATTTGACCAAGAAGGAGAGTGATGGGGTGCTACGCCAGATGACCTGGCCTCCGCAGTCACCAGACCTGTACCCAATCGAGATGATTTGGGGTGAGCTGGACCGCAGAGTGAAGGCAAAAGGGCCAACAAGTGCTAAGTGTAGCGTCGGCGTCCCTGCCGCCTGCTAGGCAGGGACGCTGTTCCCCTCACCTCTCCGCTCCGTGCCCGGCGTCCTCCTCCCGCTCTGCTGGCAGCGCGCGCTGCTTCCCGGCAACTGTGCTTAGGGCGCGCGCGCGCTCCCCCTCTCTTAAAGGGGCCGCGCGGACCGTCCTAAGGAGTCCCCGGCCAATGGCCGGAGGACCTCACCATATATAAGGCACCTCCTCCAAAATGGAGGTGCCCGAGCAATGTTGTTGCAAAGCCTTCACTCTGCTTCAGCCCTCAGGTCCCGTTACCAGTTACCTGCCAGTCACCTGCCAGATTCCTGCTTGATACCTGCCTGATATCCGCTTACCTGCTTGCAAGCCTGCGGTCCGACGGTCTGCCTTCCGACACCTGTCAGTCTGTCTATGGACCAGCCTGCCCGCTCACCAGGGAGCGCTCACCTGCTACCTGCCTGCTAGCCTACCTGGAGGCTCTGCCGTCACTTGCCGTGACCACCTGCCAGTCCAGAGACTCTTGCCCGCTCACCTGGGAGCGCTCACCTGCTACCTGCCTGCTAGCCTACCTGGAGGCTCTGCCGTCACTTGCCGTGACCACCTGCCAGTCCAGAGACTCTTGCCCGCTCACCTGGGAGCGCTCACCTGCTACCTGCCTGCTAGCCTACCTGGAGGCTCTGCCTTCACTTGCTGTGACCACCTGCCCGTCCAGAGACTCTTGCCCGCTCACCTGGGAGCGTCCACCTGCTACCTGTCTGCTAGTCTACCCTGAGACTGTCCCTGTCACTTGCTGTGACTACCTGCCCTTCTACCCAGAGACTGTCCCTGTCACTTGCCGTGACTACCTGCCCTTCTACCCAGAGACTGTCACTGCCACTTGCCGTGACTACCTGCCCGTCTTCCCTGGGAGCCACCCGCTTCCTTACAAGGACCGCCCCCTTGTATAGTTGCTCAGAGGTTCCGCCTCCCAGACCCGTTACACTAAGCATCTCTGGGAACTCCTTCAAGATTGTTGGAAGACTATTTCCGGTGACTACCTCTTGAAGCTCATCAAGAGAATGCCAAGAGTGTGCAAAGCAGTCATCAAAGCAAAAGGTGGCTACTTTGAAGAACCTAGAATATAAGATATATTTTCAGTTGTTCCACACTTTTTTGTTAACTATTTAATTCCACATGTGTTAATTCATAGTTTTGATGCCTTCAGTGTGAATGTACAATTTTCACAGTCATGAAAATACAGAAAAATCTTTAAATAAGAAGGTGTGTCCAAACTTTTGGTCTGTACTGTATATTGTTATGTTTTATGGCTCGGGCTTATGATGAAGGTTATAAATTGTTACTGCGAGTCACAGTGGCTGGGGCAGTAGGGGGGGTCTTTGGGGTTGGTGGAATTTTTTATGGGTGGGAATTTACAGAGATGGTTCCCTTCAGGATGGAATTACTAATTGGCTGATCTGGCACTTAGTGGGGCTCTGGACAGGGGTGTACTCTTGGAGCCAGTGGTGGTGTTTCCTTTACCACTGATTGTGGTGTGGTGCCCTCGAGCTTGGGGTTACGGCTGAGAGTAAAATAATTCTATGGAAAAATGCCTTGTTCTACATGTGCCGGATCTTGTAGCCCCAAGGACCTCCGCCAATTCTTTCATTGGTTATTGTTGTTTGTTAATAAATGGCCGATATGGCAAATTATATCCAAAAAAAAGTCTCCTGTGTATCATTTATTATAAGTTAAGTGGTATGAGACACTGCTTGGGGAGAAAGAAAATAATTAATATGAGGGATGGTTTCAGGAGAACGATTTGTGCCATACACCGTCATGATCACAGATATATTTTTTTAAATGTCAGAAATGTATTTTTAACATTTTGATTTCTTTGATTAACAGTTCTGCACACAGAGATATTCCCCTAAGGCCACATTCACACATTCAGTATTTGGTCAGTATTTTACATCAGTATTTGTAAGTTAAAACCAGGAGTGGGTGATAAATACAGAAGTAGTCACGTGTTTCTATTATACTTTAACTCTGATTCTTCCACTCCTGGTTTTGGCTTACAGATACTGATGCAAAATACTGACCAAATACCGAATGTGTGAATGTGGCCTAAGAAAGACAAAACCTCACTTCTATTTTTGTAAATATTCAGGTTTTGGATTTTATTAACCTTTATGATTAACCAGCAGCACTGTAGTTGTTCAATACTAAAATTAATCATTAAAAATACAAATTGTGCACTCCGTGTATATCTGTATACTGTATGTATACATCTGCAAAAGTTTGGTTCCCCATCCTTCAAATTTGATATCTATCTATCTATCATTGTGACATTAGAATAAAAATGATGTCACAAGTGATGTGATGACATCACCACATTCTATATCCCAGTGTTCCGTCCTAAGGGAAACCACTGCCTTACAGACTCCCAAGGGTGAGGCAGCCCCTTTTGTTTTTCGTGACAAACGAAGCAAAAATTGATTTTAAAATGGATAATTACAGAAGAGCCCAAAGAGATCGGGTTCTCAGAGAGAAGAGAGGAATAAATGAAGAGCAGGTACTATTGTTCGCTTTAGGGCGAAAAGACTTTATACTACCGGACATTGACACTGACGCCTCAAAAATAGCGTCCAAACGTCAAATTCTAGACAAAATGAGAAAGACCAAAAGACATGAGATCCTTACAGAGAGAAGGAAAATGGAGACCCTCACGGAGTCTCACTCTGCAGCCTCCGCTGAGCTTCAGAAGGCCATTCTTATCTCCTTGAAAAAACTCGGAGATCTGGTCCCTGAAATACGGAGGAGAAACAAAGAAGCCATCCTCAATAAGAGGAGAAACATCAGCGCAGAGTTAGAGCTGGAAGAGGTTCTCCAAGAGACACCGAGACAAGTGACATCCTCCAGATCTGAAAGTCTGGAGGCACCGAAACTACAAAGAGTGGCAGCCCAGAAGAGGATCAGGAACAGCAGAGACTGGGTTGTCCAATGTAGAAGACGTCTCATCTATGCCAACCCCATTATAAATGGGAATGGTGCATTACGGAGGTCGAGGTCATCAGCTGAAAACATCTCCATCCCAGAGAACAAACAGCTGAGTGTTTCTCCACCAAACACATCACTGGATACAGATGGACCAGGTAAGATGGATCTGCTCAGTGTAATAAGACTGGGGGTGAGGAGGATTATACTCCTAATATTATGTACTGGCATCAATTATCAAAAGTGCAGAAAAACTGTCCTTGTTGCCCATAGCAACCAATCACAATGCAGCTTTCATTGTTCCATAGAATGTTAAGAGATGGAATCTATGCTGTGATTCGTTACTATGGACAGCAGGGACATTTTTATTATTGGACAGTTTTGATAAATGAGAGCCCAAATATTAGACATTTCCTGCTCATTTACATAATTCTATTTAAAATTATAATATTTTCTTTTAGCTATATTTGTTAACCCCTTCTTGACCGGGTAACCTTTCGTTGTTTTTTCCCTCCTCCTTCGAAAACCCATAACTATTTATTTTTTAATTTGTCTCCCAATGTAGCTGTATGCGGACTTGATTTTTTAGTGGACGAGCTGTAGTTTTGAACATTATTTATTTTACTATTCAATGTTCTTGAAAAAGATTCAAAATGTGGTAAAATTGTGGAAAAAAGTGATTCCGCCATTGTTTTTTTTTACTGTGTTCATTGAGTGGTAAAAATGACCTGACAGAATGATTCTCCATGTCAGTTACAACTATGATAATGCTGAACAGGCATAGGGGTTATAATTCACTGAACTGGTAGAAGAAAATTAGGAATTTTATAAAAAATTAATTGGTTTGTGTCCCTATATTCTGAGACATTATATCTTTTGGATTTTGATCGCTGGATGGAGCTGTGCGAGGACTTGATTTAGTTTTTTTTGCGTGACAAGTTGTAGCTTTTATAGATAACTTTCTCGGGTAGACAAGACATTGTGATATCTTTTATTACAATTTATTAGATGTATACTGCGCCCTCACAAAAACACTATTCGGGTGTTTACATTTATTTTCTCCTTTCAGTGTTTACTGTTTGGGTTAATTAATGTTCCGGATGTGGTTATACTAGATATTCAAATTATTACTATTATTATTATTATTATTATTATTATTATTAATGGGGAAGTATTTTTTTTACATTTTATTATTTTTTTTTACTTTTTTTTGTTACTTCTTTTCTTTATTCTCCTTTGGGGACTTGAACCTGCAATATTCTGATTGCTTCTACTAGATACTGTGATAGAACTGTATATAGCTAAATTAAAAATCTCATATGAAAGCCAGGCTGGTCTTAACAGGAAGAGGAAAAGACAGGGGCTTTCAACGGGCTGAGGTAGTCATTTCCAATAATGTGTTCACTAAGGGGTTCAAATTTTTTATATCATCTCAGCAGATGGAATCGATAA
Source organism: Phyllobates terribilis (assembly GCF_046119375.1). NCBI lineage: Eukaryota > Metazoa > Chordata > Amphibia > Anura > Dendrobatidae > Phyllobates > Phyllobates terribilis. Next base: position 1,810,611 of record NW_027363046.1, read on the forward strand.
GACGCCCTACGACACAACGGACATACCGGCACAAAGCCTTGATGATGCCAGTTTACAGATTTCTGACCCAAGAGAACTGGTCCACACAGACCAACCTATAGACTTTTCCAATCTCGAGTTCTGGAAAGTTCTTGGAAAAGGAAACTATGGAAAAGTAAGTGTCAATTTATATTGTCCGTGTTCCCCAATGTATCCTGCACCAGATACACAGGAGAGATGTACATATTCATTACAGGATGCTCATATGTAATGATAATTGGGATTAACTAGTGAACTACTACACAGTAATAGATGAGAGTTTGGTTTGATCTGTTGTGATTTTTCTCCAGGTCGTCTTGGCATCAGATCCAGTCAGTGAAGGGCTGCTGGCCATCAAAATCATGGACAAAAGTTCTTGTGAGGACTTAATCTCTACAGAGCTAGAAGTCCTGAGAATGGCTGCCGGGTGCCCCTACCTAATGACTATGCGGGCGTTTAGGGAAACACCTACGGAGTATGAAATAGCCATGGACTATATGGCTGGAGGAGACCTGTTTGGCCACATGAAAGATTCAATGATGTTTAACACAAAGACAATAAGGTAAATGTCCGGTACTGAATGTGAATAATCCGCTGCCGGCACATTGTAGTCTTAGATCAATGGACAACGACAACAGGAGAAACTAATGATGTGAAAAGGACACGTGTGTGATCTCCTCATGTTCTCTGTATGATTGTGCATGTAACCACTGATCCATCCTTTCTACTCCACAGACTCTTTGCGGCAGAGATGGTGTGCGGACTCCAGTTCCTGCATGAACGCGGCGTCATACATAGGTAATCATTTCACCTTCATAAATCTGTCACCTGTGACTCTCTGTTGTCTCCTTACATATCTATTGTAGAAAGTTCTTTCCATGAATTGTCCTCACAATCAGTGTCTGCTCCTTCTCCCTGCAGTGACCTGAAGCCAGAGAACATCCTCCTCCAAGACACCGGACACATCAAAATCTCAGACTTTGGCTTAGCAGCCATGTATGTATTTGAGGGTGACATAGTGGAATATACTGCTGGCACTAAGGGTTACATAGCGCCCGAGGTAAGGAACATCTCTGTGTGATTGATGTCGATAGTAGGATTGAGGGATAATCTGATCCCAATGTATTCTGCTCATATCTAATCACAGACCGGTCCTCATAGTCTCTGTGTGTAAATCCCCTTCCCGGTATATTCAGATTCTCTCCAATCTCATGTTCCCATAGGTAATGGACGGTGAAGGATACAACCATCTGGCAGACTCCTTTTCCTTTGGCGTAATCTTATATATGATGACTGTAGGTGACTGGCCATTCTATACCAGAGGCACAATGGACGAATACCACCAGTCTCTGTATGACGACATCCCTTCTTTTCCACCTGGGATCTGCTGTCATGCCATGGATATCATAAAACGGGTGAGTAAGATCAGATGGACAATGATAATGGGGGATTACAAGAAGATATAGAAGATAAGATATGGACAGTCCATAGACATTGTGTAATAATTTATCAGTAATAATACATAATATAATGACTAATGCTTTGTTTTCATTTTCTAGCTCCTCTGCAAAACTCCATCTGCCCGATCTGCCATTACATCATCCATCAGATCACATCCGTTTTTCTATTCTATAGACTGGAGCGATGTGGAGTCCGGCAGAGCCGACCCACCATTCCCATATTACTATGTAAGTACAGCACATACAGACATCCAAAGTGTTATCACTACCCAGTAACACACTTACCCACTATACACCTTATCGCTATATCCCCCTAGTACTGTATATACTGTATGTGAGGGGCTGATTCTCAGACGTGTATATTTCTCTTCTTCCAGCAGGAGTATTAGGCTGATAAAAATCAGCCCCATTCCAGCAACATCCAGGAATGAAGATTTACATTAATCGGATGAGACAATTACACTGGACTTTCTTATTTACCGGACTGTGACAAACCTACCGAGCTTCCACCACATAACATCCAAGTAGATTTGAGCACCAAACATCCAGGGATTTATTCCGATCGCCATATTTGGGGTCAGGAAGGAATTTTTTTCCCTTGATATGAGGATGATGCAACAACGAGTCCTCAGGGTTATTTTTCGCCTTCCTCTGGATCAACATAGCAAGTAATTAAAGGCTGAAATTGAAGGACTTCTTTCAGCCATACTTGTTATGTCACCATCTGGACGACTCATCTACAATGTGGTGGTAAGGAGACGACTACAAGATATGGACATAAAGAAGGAAGCGGCTGCTCCTTCTCCTACTTGGCCATGTACAGACAAAGGAAGCGGCTGCTCCTTCTCCTACTTGGCCATGTACAGACAAAGAAAGCGGCTGCTCCTTCCTCTACCAGGCCATGGTCAGACAGAAGGAAGCGGCTGCTCCTTCACCTTCCTGACCATGGTCAGACAGAAGGCCATTTGGCTGATCGCGATGCTGTAGGAATCCAGGAAAACTCCAACTACACAGATCACAAGTCACACATTCCTGCTCTTCTCCTCTCTCATGTGTGATTCAGACCTGGATGTCCAAAAGCGGTAAAAGTGGCCGAGGCCTGAGGAGCGGAATCATCATCATCTGCTCCTTTCCACAGAAAGTGACTATATCTACACACTTTCTTTTTATATATTTGCATAAGATTAACAACTTTTATGCATAAAAATAAATATATAAAACATCTATGTTGTTTTTGGTTATATTACAGACATGCTTTTTGGTATTTTTATTAATATCATGATAAGGTATTTTGCTGCCTTAGGCAGATGACGCAAATGGCTTCCCCCCCAAGAAAAGGAATAGGTGAGAAACTATGGTAACTGGACCTCTAACTTCCTCGTCTGATCCATCAGGTAACAAGCTCTGATGACCACTTCCTTTACAATGTCAGACCCAAGAATAGTCATGGAAACTAATATAGCTTAATTATAATGGGGGCCGTTTGGTTTCAATTAATGAGATACAATAGATGCAGCTTGTAACAAAACCGATGGTTGTTCTACTGCCGTATTTCTGTGTGGCGCCATCCTCTAACAGGGGGCAGACTGTCCATAGCCTACGTATTGCGGGAATTACCGCCAGAACATCGACCTGATTACAGCTCCTCTGCTCCTGTCCTGTGGGCAGCGTTCACATTGTCTTAAAGACACAAATGCATTTCAATGCAGAGAGGGAATGAGAACCAGGGCGCAGGCGTTGAGCGGTGTTAGTGACCCACTGACTCCGCTCACCTTTGTTCCTGTGTACCGGCTGTCAGCATGCTGAATGTTTGCGGCAGGAGGAAGGTGCCAGTTGACTGCAGGCGTTCAATAATGTCAATTTTTTTTCTTAAACTGCTCCCCCCTCAGAGAGGTAGCGTCCTAGGCGGGTGCCTACCCCTTGTCCCGGGCCTGCACTGGTGGTTCAGTTTGGATCCTCTTGCAGGAATAGTGCCATACACTTTTGCAGTCAGTACAATGGAAATCATTGACTTGTCAAATTTAAAGGCTTTTTTGCGAAGAAGAGAAAAATGAAGACTGTTTACTGGGTTTTTTCAACCATAGCTGTGATTAAAGCAATGCTCCTTTGCTCATAGGGGAAATCAGTTTTATCAATCGCTTTGTTGGGGAGCTGTCCACTCCATTCTGGTCTTTCGGTCGTCCCACGTTACTTCTGACTCTCAGAATCCTACAGGATCTTATACGCGGTGTGGAAGACAATTTCTCTATATAATGAGCCTTGATGTGACTCTCATAGGAATGCAAAGTGAGATTCATTCACCTCTACATCACTAGTCGGAGCTGTAGACACCAGGTTAATTTAATGAAATATCAGACCACCACTTTCAGGCCATATTCACACGTTCAGTATTTGGTCAGTATTTTACCTCAGTATTTCTAAGTCCAAACCAGGTGAGGAACAATCAGAGGAAAAGTATAATAGAAACACGTCACCATTTCTGCATTTATCACCCACTCCTGGTTTTGCCTTACACATACGGATGTAAAATACTGACCAAATACTGAATGTGTGAACGTGGCATGACATTTATTGCACTAGTCCATGTGCCGTCTGTTTTTTAATAACAGTTCCGTGTCTAATCCGTGAGACTCAGAGCAGGTTCTATTCTCATTCATTTTGCAGATCAGACTCAGCCATTAAAGTCTAAGGAAATCCATGTACAACGGATGAAGCACTGAAGACTTTTCTTTTCCTTTAGTGCTCCATCAGTGTTTCATCCATTTTTAATAGATCCATTAATAGTCAATGGATAAATAAAAGTTCAGACTGTCTACCTGCTTCAGGTTTTGCAAATGTATGAGGAAAAAATATATCTATACAACACGGATATAAAATGGAGACAATGCGGAGACACATGGGAGAAAAAGGTTCTGTTTTACAAGGATATAGAAATAGACAAGGATTTGTGAATGTAGCGTCCTCTGAAGAATAGGTAAAATCCATCAAGCTAAAGACAAGACAGACTGATAACTCAGTGAGGAATACAATAGAAGCTGCCTATTGAAGTCTACGGAGAGGCTCCGGACATCACTAGGTAGGCTTCATTTCTACACATGAGCTTGATGTATCATCCATTACTTTTTCTGTACATTTATTAGCATTTGTTATGTTTGTAGCATGGTATTCTACAGTTAGCATTACTAGTCGTATATGCCTTTATATATGACGCGCCCCCTGGGCCGTGTGTGTGGGAATACCCGGAGCCGGGTCTCTGTGTGATGTCAGGGGTTGTAGTCTCCGTGGCGGCGACCTGGTCCCGTGGCTCAGGGTGGTCAAACCAGTGGCGGATGTGTTTACTAGGTTTTTAATGTTGAAATGTCCGACTACGCCACCCGTGGATTGCGATCACTGAGAACCGCCGCTGCAGGGCACACCGCTGAGGCTTATGTTGTGTGCGCAGCAGGGGGTAGTATAGCTCCCCACGGGAGGAGTATAGCCTCAGGGCAGCATGTGTAGATGGTGAGGGTTGTGGTGCATAGGCGCAGCAGAAATGACTCAAAGTCCATGCAGTGCAGTTCAGGGTCTTTACTGTTGGTGATGAAGGAGACCCTGCTGGGAGTACTGGCTAACATTAGAGGCCTGGTCAGTCTGTGAGCGAACAAGAATCCCCCTGGCCAGGTGGAGGTATAGGCCTTCCCGTCTAACTGCACTCTTCCTGACTACCTTGCTGTAGTCGTGTAGTAGCCCACGTCCGTGAGTGTACCGTGTGTTGCTCACCCGTATGGCTGGTGACTCGGGGCCTTTGGTTCCTTCCGCTCCTCGATGGCGGTGCCGGTCCCTTGCATGTGACTGAGCCTCCGGGCTTTCTACGGCCAGAGGACCTGAAATCCCCTGCCAGGTGATTTCTGCTGCTGGATGTGAATATCCTCACAGCCTCAGACTCCGGTGTCCGGTTCTCTGCGTCTTCAGCCAGGACAAGCTCTGCTGCTCCAGTCCCTGGCTCTCAGCTCCTGTCTCCTACAGGGCTGCTTGCTGCTCTATCCCTCTCTCTGGAACTAACTAGCTAACCTCGCCCCAGATCCAGTTTATAAAGGGTAGGTTCCTCCCCTCCCTGGACTGGGGCCGGAGGCGTTGCATGCAAATGTGCTCCTGACCAGGAAAACCCATGCTCGCTCTCAGACATGGTATTTCTACCACTGTGGCAACCAGACCCCCTGGGGTGCCACATTCCCCCCTAGTAAACTTTAGTACTCCGGGACTAAACACTTTTTTTTTTGAAAACACACATAACAGGGTATAAACAATAACACAACAATATATGTACAAGGAGTTCAGTCTTGATAGGTCACGGCGCTTCCGTAACCAGGTGTCCGTGTCACCCAAGATGCATTTTGAGGGACCCGTCCCAAACCCTCCACGTAGGCCCTGGGGTGGCTACAGGGCATCGATGATCCGGCGTTGGACCACGTCTTCAGCCACCTCCACGGGTTTTTGTTCTGTGGTCTGGCCCAAAAGGGGCACTTAACAGGTGCAACTATTTACAAGGTACAGTTCCGGTTATTCATTGTCCATAACCTGTCCGTCCATAGACCCTGTCGGGTAACTTGAGAAACATAATCAGTATTGAGGTAACAAACATAAAACATTACAACATTTGCAATATACGGGTATATATCATTTCTCCTAGATTCTCCAGTGAGCGGGCTTCTGACCTCTAGTGCTCCTTGTTGACCTACGTAACACACTATCTGATGGTGTTCTTTCTGGGTCCCCTGTTTCCACCCCTTGTGTAGTGGGCTCGCTAGTGTCTGCACTACAGGTGTTTGGAGATGTTACGGGTCGGTTGGGCAGCTTTCTGCGTACTCTTTGGCTTACCAGGGGCACGGCAGGCTCACTACTAGCAGAGGGTTGATTCTCCTGGGCTGCTGGTATGGAATCCTCTGCCTCCAGGGCCGGTTGCTCTTCCAATACTACTTGCTCTTCTGTAGGCCCTTGAGGGGCTGGCTGGAGAAAGGTAAGGACGGGTACCACAATAGCGTTGTTAATTTGTGTCCAGGACCGGGGAAATTCTCCGAGTACTGTACTGACCATTTCTTCCCTTTCCTCTGCGGGTTGAGGGCTATCTTGGTCTTCATCAGTGCTTTGCAGCTGCTCGGGACACTTCTTCAGGTGGTCTCTAGAGACAGTGGCTGTGGTCTCGCCTCCATCCTTACTGATAACGCATACTTTCGGGTTTTCATGACTTGAGGGCAGTACTGTGTACGGGTCTTTCTCCCACTGGTCATCCAACTTATGGAGCCGCCTCTTCCTCTTCAAGACCTGCTCTCCAGGTGCCAGGGGAACAGCGGGAGCATGCTGGTTGTAAGTCCTCTCTTGCCTTTCTCTTGCTTGAGACAAACTTCTCTCAACACTCTCCTGCACTTTCCGGTACTGCTGCTGCCGTTCTGTATCCCAGTCTGCCTCTGGCGAGGTATCCTCGGGTGTCAGGACTCCCATATCCAGGTCAATAAGCAGCTTACCAGGTCTTGCTCTCATTAGGTAAGCCGGGGTGCAGTTGGTGGAATTTACTGGGATGTGGTTATACAAGTCCACCAGATCAGGCAGTTTTTCAGGACACAGACTGCGTTCTTCCAGGGGCAACGTTTTCAGCAAGTCTATCACCACCTGGTTCATCTTCTCACACAATTCGTTGGTTTGGGGGTGATAGGGCGTTGTCCTTATCTTCTTGCAGCCATAGAGGTTGCAGAACTCCTGGAAGACCTCCGCTTCGAAGGCTGGACCTTGGTCTGTCAACACTTGCTCTGGATACCCGTGTGGATGGCAGAAGTGCTGCTGGAAGGCTCTAGCTGCTGTCTGAGCTGTTAAGTCCTTGACAGGGACAACCACCAGGAACTGGGAGTAGTGGTCTACGATGGTGAGAGCGTAGACGTACCCGGACCTACTTGGAGCCAGCTTCACATGGTCCAGGGCTACCAGTTCTAGTGGCTCCTTGGTGATGATGGGCTGCAGGGGAGTCTTCTGGCTGGCACGGTCCTTTCTTCTCAGGTTGCACGGGCCGCAGTCTCTGCACCATCTCTCAATGGCCCCTCTCATGCCTACCCAGAAGAACCGTTCACGCAACAGGAACTCCAACTTCTTCCATCCAAAGTGTCCTGCTCCGTCGTGGTATGCCTCCAGGACCATAGCCGCAACCATAGGTTGTTGTCCGTGTACACGGTGAACTTGGAAGAGGCAAGGTAATGCTTAAAGCGTTCTGTAACTGCCCACACCACTGCCAGGAACTCTAGCTTGAAGGAGCTATAATTTTCGGGGTTTCTCTCTGTAGCCCGGAGCTTCCTGCCGGCATAAGCAATTACCCGTTCTCTGCCCTGTTGGATCTGGGACAGCACCGCCGCTAGCCCGATGTTGCTCGCGTCCGTGTGGTGGATGAAAGGCTGGCCGTAATCAGGGTAAGCCAGGACCTCATCCCCCGTGAGGGCCATCTTCAGCTGGCGGAAAGACTCATCCTCCAGCTTGTCCCATTTGAAGGGTGGCTTCTGATTCTTGGTCTTTGACTGACCCAACAGGAGGTTTTGCATAGGGGCTGCCATTTTGGTGAACCCGGGGATGAATCTTCGGTAGTAGCCTACCAACCCGAGGAACTGCCGCACTTCTTTTATGCTGGAGGGTCTTGGCCAGTCCTTAATCACTGTAATTTTATCAGGGTCTGGAGCTACTCCATCAGCACTCACCATGTGTTCCAGGTACTGTACTTTTGGTTTCAGTAGATGACACTTGGAGGGTTTCACCTTTAGGCCGTAGCCTGCCAGGGCGTCAAACACCTCTGCCAGGTGTTTCAGATGGTCCTCATATGTTTTGGAATACACGATGAAATCGTCCAGGTATAGCAGGACCGTCTCGAAATTCCTGTGCCCCAGGCAGCGCTCCATCAACCGCTGGAAGGGTCCTGGTGCGTTGCAGAGCCCGAATGGCATACAGTTGAATTCGCTGAGAACCATCGGGGTGGTGAACGCGGTCTTCTCCTTGTCTGCCTCTGCTACAGGAACCTGCCAGTACCCGCTAGTAAGATCCAAAGTGGAGAAGAAGTTAGCAGACTTTAATGCAGCTAAAGATTCCTCTATCCTAGGTAACGGGTACGCATCTTTGTGTGTGATACGGTTGACCTCTCTGTAATCTACACACATTCTCATGGTGCCATCTTTCTTTTTCACAAGAACTAGTGGAGCTGCCCAGGGGCTACAGCTGTCCCTGATTACCCCAGCCTCCTTCATGTCTCGCAACATCCCCTTGGTATTCTGATAGTGTGCAGGGGGTACAGGTCGGTATCTTTCCTTTATGGGTGGATGGTCTCCTGTGGGGATGTGGTGTTCTACCCCCTTTACTTGCCCAAAGTCTAGCGGGTGTTTGCTAAAGACTCTTTCGTACTCCTGCACCACCCGGTAGACTCCCTGTTTTTGGTGTGAGGGAGTGGAGTCGGTGCCCACATGCAGCTTCTGACACCAGTCCTCCATTCGTTTCTTGGAGCCGTTACCCTCCTCTAGTTGAGATGGAGGCAAGGGTTCCATGGCCTTTATGGAGTTTTGGTTAACGGTGAACAATTTGGCTAGAGTGGCATACTGGGGCAAGTATACTTCTCTTTCCCCAATGTTTAGGATGCGGACGGGTACCCTCCCATGGCATACATCGACCACCCCCCGTGCCGTCAAAATGGTGGGCCTACTGTCTGAGTAGACGGGTTCTACCATGGCTTGGTAGTCCCTTCCTCTTAACCCGATTGCAGTCCGGCACCAGATCATCATCTCACTCTTTGGGGGCATGGCGATAGGGAACGGGTCACTCATCCTTACACTACCAATCTCACCACCAGACAGTTCTACCTGCTGCCTTTTCATCAGGGCTCTGATCACTTTTTGTGGGACATGCTACTGGCTGGAGCTGGCGTTCACCGCAACCTGCTGTAATATGACAATTATCTCTGCAAGACAATTTTCAATAACATTAGTACCCAAGGTTATCTTAGGGTGGCTTTCACGACGGTCAATGTCCACAATAATCAGTCCTTGCGCTGGCAGTTCAACTTTACCAATCTTTATGGTCACCTCCTTGAATCCCACCTGCGGCACGGGCTGACCATGGCTTGCGATGATGCTCAAATCGTCATCTGGGTAGCGGGTAATATCTGAGTCATTCCAGTACCGCTTAAAGAGCACATAGGGGATGGTGGTTACCTGTGACCCGGTGTTCAGTAGTGCACTCATAGGAATGCCATCCAGCACCACAGGCAAGACCGGTCGTCCCCCTACGTACTTATCATGCAGCTCGATGGGCCTGATGATCTTATGCCTGGGGGTCGGTCCTCTGCCCCAGGTCGGGCCCATTTAAATGACAGTACCTTGCCATATGTCCTGGTTGGTTGCAGCGGCGGCAGATGGGTTGTCCGTCCTGGTCATAGCGGTCGCTGGGCCTTCCTCTGAACGATGGAATCCTCCTCCGTTGGCTCCAAGGGACGTCCTCCGGACTGGAAGCCAGCTGGATCTTTCCTGGGGAAGACACCTGTAAAGACTGCACAGTTCTTGTTAGCGCGGCAACGCTTTTGGTCAGATCTTGGACCTGATGGTGCAGGTCTACAGCCGGGGCTTTGTCCAAAGCCTGTGCATCAGCTCCCACAGGCTCTGCAGGCAAGGGTGCCGCCTCCTGGTGATAGGTGATAGCAGGGCGCCTGTGGGTTACAGCGCCACCTGGTGCCGGTTCTCGGAGCACCCGGATGGCCTTGTCTTTAAACTGCGCAAAGTCCAAATCAAGGTTCTGCAAGGACATTACACGCAACTGGGTTCGGTGGGCGCTGGACAGTAGACCCTCAATGAACTGTTCAGTCAACAGCTTATCCTCATTCCGCACGCTGTCAGGGTCTGCCTACTTAATGGCTCTCAGGGCCTCCTGCAAATTCAAAGCATAGTACCGTATACTGTCTTGTGCCCTCTGCTTGCATCCATAAAATTTTAGCTTGATCTCTGCTGAGGTGCGGTATCAAAAGTGCCAGTATTTCCTTTACAGTCCCCTTTTCCCTGGCTGACCAGGACTTCACTTCTCTTTGGGCTGCTCCAATTAACTGACCTATCTGGATACTCACTTTATGTTCCTTGGACAGGGGGTATACTTTGAATAGGCTATACAGTCTTTCTTTAAAGTTGCTCAGGGTATGCGACTCCCCTGAGTACTGGGGTAACCATGCCGCTCCAGGGATATACGGCATCGTGAACGGCATCACTGCGGCACTGCCGCGCTGGCGGTAGGAGCTCCCTCCATTCCTGGTGTCTTCCTCCCCCCTAGTTAACCGTGGCCTACCTTCCATTGCTTCTTCTCGTAGGCCGCGGCTCCGCAGGCGATCGTCGGGGTCGAGGACCTTGCGTCGCGCGCTGGTGACGTCGGCGTCCGCTAGGCTCCTTCCAGGTCCTTGCGCAGTGTCAGAACGTAAGGCGGGGCTTCAGCTCTTGCGCGCTTTTGGCATCCACGCCCCTCTTCTTCCCGCGCGGCGTCCCAAAAATAGCGCCAAATAGCGGGAAAATGGCTGCGGATGGTGGGAAAACGTTTGCGGATGGCGGGAAACTTCACCACGGTAAGTATCACAGTCTTTCTTCAGGCACGCAGTACCCGGTGGTTGCGGGCACGAGATCCTGCCGACTACGCCAAAGTTGATGCGCCCCCTGGGCCGTGTGTGTGGGAATGCCCGGAGCCGGGTCTCTGTGTGATGTCAGGGGTTGTAGTCTCCGTGGCGGCGACCCGGTCCCGTGGCTCAGGGTGGTCAAACCAGTGGCGGATCTGTTTACTTGGTTTTTAATGTTGAAATGTCCGACTACGCCACCCGTGGATTGCGGTCACTGAGAACCGCCGCTGCGGGGCAGACCGCTGAGGCTGATGTTGTGTGTGCAGCAGGGGGTAGTATAACTCCCCACGGGAGGAGTATAGCCTCAGGGCAGCGTGTGTAGATGGTGAGGGTTGTGGTGCATAGGCGCAGCAGAAATGACTCAAAGTCCGTGCAGTGTAGTTCAGGGTCTTTACTGTTGGTGATGAAGGAGACCCTGCTGGGAGTACTGGCTAGCATTAGAGGCCTGGTCAGTCTGTGAGCGAACAAGAATCCCCCTGGCCAGGTGGAGGTGTAGGCCTTCCCGTCTGACTGCACTCTTCCTGGCTACCTTGCTCTAGTCGTGTAGTAGCCCACGTCCCTGAGTGTACCGTGTGGTGCTCACCCGTATGGCTGGTGACTTGGGGCCTTTGGTTCCTTCCGCTCCTCTATGGCGGTGCCGGTCCCTTGCGTGTGACTGAGCCTCCAGGCTTTCTACGGCCAGAGGACCTGAAATCCCCTGCCAGGTGGTTTCTGCTGCTGGATGTGAATATCCTCACAGCCTCGGACTCCGGTGTCCGGTTTTCTGCGTCATCTGCCAGGACAAGCTCTGCTGCTCCAGTCCCTGGCTCTCAGCTCCTGTCTCCTACAGGGCTCCTTGCTGCTCTGTCCCTCTCTCTGGAACTAACTAACTAACCCCGCCCCAGATCCAGTTTATAAATGGCAGGTTCCTCCCCTCCCTGGACTGGGGCAGGAAGCGTTGCATGCAAATGTGCTCCTGACCAGGAAAACCCATGCTCGCTCTCAGATATGGTATTTCTACCACTGTGGCAACCAGACCCCCTGGGGTGCCACATATACATATATTTTCACACTTTTTGAATGGGCTATGTATGGACTAGTTTTGATTGTACTCAGGGCCTGTTTTAGAGATAGTGGGGCCCCAAATGCTCACATATTGCACCATCACACAGAAATATTTTGGTTGTATTTACATGCGCTGAGTTCAGGCCATTAAACGAGCGCGATCGACAATATTGAAGTCATTCGACGCTTGTTTCCCGGGTTCTTTACACCGGCTGAGGAAGAATGATGGGGACAGAACAGTCACTAGTAGATCAATCTGTCCCCTTACAGTATCATTTTATTAGCAGTATATCTGCAGATTACACCAAACGATGTGCTGCTGAGAACAATGAGCTTTGTTTTGGCATAAACAATCCAATCACTCGATGAATAGGCAGCATTGTGCTCCTTAAGTACAATATGCCCCATAGTCCTCCATATAGTATAATGTGCCCCATAATCCTCCATACAGTATAATGTACTCTCCATAGTTCTCAATACTGTATAATGCAGCCCTCATATAGTACAATGCACTCCCCATAGTCCTCAATACAGTACAATGCGGCCCCCATAGAGTATAATGCTGCCCCATAGAGTACATATACTATAATGCACCCCCCATAGCCCTCCAGCCTTGTGACCACCATGTTCTCAATGATGTAAAAAAATAAATACAATACTCACCTCTCCCCATTCCCCCACTGCTCCGGTCTGTGCAGCATGTCTGCTTGGCCTCAGCTGCTCCACTGCCTGGCACACAATTAAGTGACATAAATGACGCGCCCCCCTGGGCCGTGGGGAGACCCGGAGCCGGGCCTGTAGATGCTGGGGGTTATAGTCACTGTGGCAGCGACCCGGTCCGTGACCCAGGGTGGTCAAACCAGGGTAATCTATGTGTCTCAGTTATTGATAGTCTGACTATGCCACCTGTGGATTGCGGTTATTGGTAACCGCCGCTGCAGGGCAGTCCGCTGAAGCTGGTGGTATGCGCAGCAAGGTAGTGTAACTCCTCACAGGAAGAGTGTAGCTTCAGGGCAGCGTGTATGGATGATGGTGGTGATAGTGCCTGGATCAGTAATAATAACACGGAGTCTTTGCAGTGCAGTCCTAGGGTCTTTACTGGTGGTAATTATATAGGCCCCAACGGGAGTACTTGCCAGAGATGAGGGCCTGGTCAGTCTGGGAGCAATCCTAGAATCCCCTGGCCAAGTGGAGTTGTAGGCCTGCCGTTCCGACTGTACTCTTTTGGCTATCCCGCTTATAGTCGTGTTGTAGCCCACGTCCCTGAGTGTAACGTGCTGCTCACCCGTATGGCTGGCGACTCAGATCCCGTGTATTCCTCGCTCCTCTGTGGTGGTACTGGTCCTTTCGTGTGGCTGAGCCTCCGGGCTTCTGTCAGCCAGGAGACCTGCAATCTCCTGCCTTGCGGTTTCTGCTGCTGGATATACAATCCTCACAGCCTCGGACTCCGGTGTCAGGTCTTCTGTATCCACTGGCCAGGACGAGCTCTGCACAGCTCCAGTCCTCAGCTCCTTGCTCCTTAGTCCTAACTGACTCCTGACACTGAACTAGACTCTCACTAGACTGACTAACCCCGCCTCCAGATCCAGTTATATAGGGCAGGATCCTCCCCTTTTCTGGTCTGGAGCAGGAGGTGTTGCATGTAGTGTGTTCCCTGACCAGGAAACTCCTGTTTTGCTCCCAGACATGGTATTACTACCACTGTGGCAACCAGACCCTCTGGGGTGCCACATTCCACCCTAGTAAATTTCAGTACTCCGGGACTGAACATATTTTGCAAAAATACAACAGGTAACAATACATTAACATATTTACAACCATTAGAGTCTTTAAAGGTCACGGTATCATCCGGAACCAGGTGTCCATTTCACTGAAACAAGGTGCAATCAGAGGGACCTGTCCCAAACCCTCAACGTAGGCCCTAGGGTGGCTACAGGGCATTGATGATCCGGAGTTGGACCACATCTTCAGCCACCTCCACGGGTTTTTGTTCTGTGGTCTGGCACCAAAGGGGCACTTTACAGGTGCACTATTTACAGGCAGAGTTTTTGGTTATTCATTGTCCATAACCTGAAAGTCTTTTTGGACCCTGTAGGGTAACTGGAAAAACATATTCAATACACACACAAAACAATTCAACATTACAGTTATAGTTACATTTAAATTTTCCAACGAGCAGGAATTTGACCTCTGGTGATTCTGGTGGACCTGCGTAACAAACTGTCTGTCTGTGTTCCACTCTGGTCCCTTTTCCCTACCCCTGGTGTGGTGGGCACTGTGTGACCTGCACTACTGGTATTTTGAGGTGTCACTGGTAGGTTGGGCAGCTTCCTACGGATCCTTTGGCTTACCGTGGGTACGACAGGCTCGCTACTAGCAGAGGGTAGATTCTCCTGGTCTGCTGATGAGGAATCTTCTGTCTCCGGGGCCATTGGTTCTTCCAACTCTACTGAGACTTCTGTAGGTGCTTGAGGTGCTGGTTGGAGAAATGTAAGGACAGGCACAACAATGGCATTATTCACTTGTGTCCATGACCGGGGAAATTCTCCAAGTACCGTGCTGACCATTTCTTACACTTCCTCTGCGGGTTGAGGGATATCTTGGCCTTCTTCAGCATGCTGTAGCTGCTCGGGACATTTCTTCAGGTGGTCTCTGGAAACTGGAAACTGTTGCTGTTGTCTCACCTCCGTCCTTACTTATGAGGCACACCTTGGTATTATCATGACTTGATGGTAGAATGGTGTACGGCTCTTTTTCCCACTGGTCATCCAACTTGTGGAGTCGCCTCTTCCTCTTTAGGACTTGCTCTCCAGGTGACAAGGGGGCAGCAGGTGCATGTTGATTGTAAGTCCTCTCTTGCCTTTCTCTTGCTTGGAACAGACTTCTTTCAACACTTTCCTGTACCTTGCGGTATTGCTGTTGCCACTCAGTGTCCCAATCTGCGTCTGGTGAGGCGTCCTCTGGTGTCAGAACTCCCATATCCAGATCGATGGGCAGCTTACCAGGTCTCGCTCTCATCAGGTAAGCTGGTGTGCAGTTGGTGGAATTCACTGGGATATGATTGTAGAGGTCCACTAGGTCTAGCAACTTTTCTGGCCACAGACTGCGTTCCTCCAGGGGCAATGTCTTCAGTAGGTCTATCACCACCTGGTTCATCTTTTCACACATCCTGTTGGTCTGGGGGTGATAAGGCGTTGTCCTGATCTTCTTGCAGCCGTACAGGTTGCAGAACTCTTGGAATACCTCCGCTTCGAAGGCCGGACCTTGGTCAGTTAGCATAGGTTCTGGGTAACCATGCGGGCGGCAGAAGTGCTGTTGGAAAGCTCTGGCTGCTGTCTGAGCTGTTTGGTCCTTGACTGGCACTACTACCAGAAACCGGGAGTAGTGGTCTACGATGGTGAGAGCGTAGACATAGCCTGACCTGCTTGGGGACAGCTTCACATGGTCTAGGGCTACCAGTTCGAGCGGCTGCTTGGTGATGATGGGCTGCAGGGGAGCCCTCTGGCTGTCACGGTCTTTCCTTCTCAGGTTGCACGGTCCGCAGTCTCGACACCACCTCTCGATTGCTCCTCTCATGCCGACCCAATAGAACCGTTCACGCAGCAGGACTTCCAGCTTTTTCCATCCGAAGTGTCCTGCTCCATCGTGGTACACTTCCAAGACCAAAGACGCGTCCCGCCTCGGGACTACCACCTGCCAGACCAGCTCATGCGCCTGGGAGTTGACAGTTCTTCGACACAGCTTCCCTTCATAGATGAACAGCTTACTCTTCTCTTTCCACAGCTGTTTGGTCTCCTCTGGAGCATCTGGGTCAGGGTATGAGTCGGCTCGTGTCAGCAACTCTTTGATTAGGTGGACGGCCGGGTCACTGTCTTGTGTTTCTGCCCAGCCGTGGTGGGGCAAGGGATTGAACGTGGCCTCTTTGGTGGAAGAGTACCTGTCTTTCACACAGTGGGAGCACTGAGTTATCCCATGACGGTGGAAAGCGGGGATTTCTATCTCTTCCAGTTCTTCTGGGTCTTCTCCCCCATCTGGCAAGTTAGGCATCCTGGACAGTGCATCTGCATTGGCATTCTTGCGCCCAGCCCGGTACTTGATGGTGAACTCATAATTGGAGAGTCGGGCCATCCATCTCTGCTCCAGGGCACCAAGTTTCGCAGTGTCCAGGTGTGTCAGCGGGTTTTTGTCTGTGAATACGGTGAACTTGGAAGAGGCGAGGTAATGTTTAAAGCGCTTTGTCACTGCCCATACCACTGCGAGGAACTCTAGCTTGAAGGAGCTGTAATTTTCAGGGTTCCTTTCTGAGGGCCGGAGCTTCCTGCTGGCATAAGTGATTACCCGTTCTCTGCCCTGCTGGATCTGGGACAACACCGCGTCCGTGTGGAGGATGAAGGGCTGGCCATAATCAGGGTAAGCCAGGAGCTCGTCCCCCGTGAGGGCCATTTTCAGCTGGTGGAAGGACTCATCTTTCAGCTTGTCCCATTTGAATGGCGGCTTCTGGTTTTTGGCCTTCCTGGACTGGCCTATCAGGAGGTCCAGCATGGGTGCTGCCATCTTGGTGAGGCCTGGAATAAATCTTCGGTAGTAGCCTACCAACCCGAGGAACTGCCGCACTTCCTTTACGGTGGAGGGTCTTGGCCAGTCCTTGATTACTGTGATTTTATCGGGATCTGGAGCTACACTGTCAGCGCTCACCCCGTGCCTCAGGTACTGTACCTTGGGCTTCAGCAGATGACATTTTGAGGGCTTCACCTTTAGACCAAAGCCAGCCAGTGAGTCAAACACTTCCGCCAGGTGCTTCAGATGGTTCTCATACGTCTGGGAGTATACAATGACGTCATCCAGGTACAGCAGGACTGTCTCGAAATTCTTATGTCCCAGATAGCACTCCATCAACCGCTGGAAGGTTCCTGGGGCGTTGCAGAGCCAGAATGGCATGCAGTTGAACTTGCTGAGGCCCATCAGGGAGGTGAATGCGGTCTTTTCCTTATCCACCTCTGCTACAGGAACCTGCCAATACCCACTAGTAAGAGCCAAAGTGGAGAAATAGTTAGCAGACTTTAATGAAGCTAGTGATTCCTCTATTCTGGGTAACGGGTATGCATCTTTGTGTGTTATGCGGGTGATTTTCCTGCAGTCTACACACATTCTCATAGCGCCATCCTTTTTCTTTACAACAACTAATGCAGCTGCCCAGGGGCTACAACTGTCTCTTATTACCCCAGCCTCCTTCATTTCTCGCAACATCCCTTTGGCATTTTGGTAGTGTGCAGGGGGTACAGGCCGGTACCTTTCTTTAATGGGTGGATGGTCTCCCGTGGGGATATGGTGTTGAACCCCTTTTACCTGCCCGAAGTCAAGTGGATGTTTACGGAAGACCCTTTCGTATTCCTGTACCACCCGGTATACTCCTTGTTTTCAGTGTGGAGAGGTGGAGTCAGTGCCCACATGCAGCTTCTGGCACCAGTCCTCCATTTATTCCTTGGAGCCGTTATCCTCTGCCTGTTGGGATGGAGGCAAGGGTTCCACTGTCTTTATAGAATTCTGGTTGACAGTGAACTGTTTGGCTAGAGTGGCATACCGGGGCAAATGGACTTCTCTCTCCCCAATGTTTAGGATGCGGACGGGTACCCTCCCATGGCGGACATCAACCACCCCCCGGGCTGTCAAAATGGTGGGCCTACTGTCAGAGTAGACGGGCTCTACCATGGCCTGGTAATCTCTACCCCTTAGACCAATAGCTGCCCGGCACCATATCATAATTTCACTTCTTAGGGGCATGGCAATAGGGAATGGGTCACTCATCCTGACACTGCCAATTTCACCACCAGACAGTTCTACCTGTTGTCTTTTCATCAGGGCTCTGATCTCTCTTTGTAGAACCGGCTGCTGGCTGGATCTGGCGGTCTCCGCAACCTGCTGTAACAAGACAATTATCTCTGCAAGACAATTTTCAATGACATTAGTGCCCATGGTTATCATGGGATCACTTTCTCGGCGATCATTGTCGACAATAATCAGTCCTTGTGCTGGCAGTTCCACTTTGCCAACTTTATGGTCACTTCTTTGAACCCCACCTGAGGTACGGGTTGACCATTGGTGGCATAAATGCCAAATGTTCATCTGGATGGCGGGTGATATCAGAGTCAGTACAGTAAAGAATGTAGGGGATGGTGGTCACTTGGGATCCAGTGTCCAGCAACGCGCTCATTGGAAAGCCGTCCAGCACGACAGGTAGGACCGGTCGTCCTCCCACATATTTGTCTCGCCAGCTTGATGGGCCTGGTGGTCTTATGCCTGGGGGTTGGCCCTCTGCCCCAGGTTTTGCTCGCTTAAATGACAGTACCTTGAATAATGTCCTGGCTGGTTGCAGCGGCGGCAGATGGGTTGTCCGTCCTGGTCGTAGCGGTCGCTGTTCCTTCCTCTGGATGGTGGAATCCTCTTCTGTTGGCGCCACGGGTTGTCCTCCGGACTGGAAGCCAGCTGGATCTTTCCTTTGGGATACACCTGCAAGGACTGTACAGTTTTGGTTAGTGCTGCTACACTTTTAGTTAGCTCTTGGACCTGATGGTGCACTGTCCAGAGTTTGCGCATCAGCTCCTACAGGCTTCGGGGAAAAGGGTGCCACCTCCTGGTGGTAGGTGATATCTGGGCGGCGGTGAGCTGTAGCGCCACCTGGTGCTGGTTCTCGTAGCACCCAGATGGCCCTGTCCTTAAACTTAGCAAAGTCTAAGTCAGGGTTTTGCAGAGCCACTATGCGCAACTGGGTTCGGTGGGCGCTGGACAGTAAACCCTCAATAAACTGCTCAGTTAACAGTCTGTTTTCATCACGCACACTGTCAGGGTCTACCTGTTTGATGGCCCTCAGCGCCTCCTGCAGGTTTAAAGCATAGTTCCATACACTGTCCTGTGCCCGTTGTCAGACCATGCCCCGTTGAGATGGTTGAGGGAAAAGAGAGGTAACAATGCCAGGGTAACTAGATGGTTCCTATCTCTTCAGGACTTCAACTTTCATGTAGAGCATAGGCCTGGGAAGTTACATGGGAACGCTGATGCCCTTTCCCGTTTTAGGTCAATTAGGATTACCATAATTTTTAATATTTGCCAAATGCCAGAATAAGGAGAGAGAGAATGTATTAAGGTATTTAAAAAAACGGGAAAGGTTTATTCTGATTTCATGTCAGATATTGAGAAAAACATGCATATGTGTCTTTTTATATACTGTATGTAAACTTCTGGTTTCAACTGTACATCTTGGGCCTCTTCCTTGTATAATGTGCTCTATTCTGCGCCCTTTCCTGGTATAATGTTCCCCATCCTGAGCACCTTCCTGGTATAATGCACTACATCATGAGCACCTTCCTGGTATAATGCACTACATCCTTGGCACCTTCCTGGTATAATGTTACCCTTCCTGAGCACCTCCTGGTATAATGCACTACATCCTAAGCACCTTCCTGGTATAATGCACTACATCCTTGGCACCTTTCTGGTATAATGTTACCCTTCCTGAGCACCTCCTGGTATAATGCACTCCATCCTGGGCATCTTCCTGATATAATGTACCCCATTCTGAGCACATTCCTGGTATAATGTACCCCATTCTGAGCACATTCCTGGTATAATGTCCCCCATCCTGAGCACAATCCTGGTATAATGTCCCCCATCCTGGGCCCTTTCCTGGTATAATGTTCCCCATCCTGGGACCCTTCTTGGTATAATGCACTCCATCCTGGGACTCTTCCTGGTATAATGCACTCCATCCTGGGACCCTTCCTGGTATAATGCACTCCATCCTGGGACCCTTCCTGGTATAATGCACTCCATCCTGGAACCCTTCCTGGTATAAGCACCCATCAGCCCAAGGGTGCTTTTAATTAGTGTTGGATTCTACCTGCCCACTTAAATTTGTAGGTTTCTATCCCAAGAGAGGCATGTTTGCCCATTTATATTGTAGGCTTATAGCCCAAGAGAGGCATGTTTAAGAGGTTAGTTAACCATCATGCGGAGGCTACCTTGAAGTGGTTGATGGGCATACATGAATTGGCCAATTTGTGCGCTAAGAGCCTTCATTTTTTGTAAGTACATTTTATTTAGCAATAATGCAGTTTAGCTCTTATGTTCTCAGTGTCTGCATATGTATTGTCCCTTGCAGTGTGTTGCTGAGCTTTCTTATTGTACCCTTCCTGGTATAATGTCCCCCATCCTGTGCCCCTTCCATTAATAATGTTTGCTGTTCTTCTCCAATACATTTAAAAATAAATAAATTATTCTTCTTCCCTTCCTCCACTCCCACAACTCGCAGCGTATTCTTCTATAGCACTTGAAGGAACTGGCATCTAACTTCGTCTTGCTGGCATGGTGCATGACGTCACGGTCATGTGCCGCCTGTGACTGGCACACCAACGTCAACAGCCGGCCTCTGATTGGCTGGCAGGGTGTATTGCGGTGCAGGGACACAGATGGTCTCTGCGTCTCAATACATTTCAGCTGAATGTGTTTCCTTGCAGGCACCTCTAACTGAAATAGGTGCTGGTGGCGGCCGACCCCCCTCCTGCACGGGCCCGGTCGCACCCTCTGTGACCGATGTCGTTCCGCTCCTGGAAGGGATATGCTGATGTTTACTATTGGATTCTATCATGTATGTGAGAATAAAAGGCTTCTTGAGATTGATGACACTGCCATATCTAGCAGCCAAGACTTCTCAATAATAGCGGACAATTGAGGCTGCTGGGATCTAGATCAATCACACAACGACACGTGTACAATGAAATAGTGTTTTTATTAGCAAAATCATAAGAATCATTAACCTGAATTACATCGTAATTTACTAATAAAGAAGGTCAGCTCCTGATTTTACATAATGATCGGTAATGGCGCCATCATCCCATTCTCTCACACATTTACACTGCTGCACTGCCATCTAGTGATGAAAAATAAAAAGTACAATACCAACACAGTTTATTGTCAAATTGGCCATACAGAGTCACTATTGGTGGGATCATATTATTAACACGGCTCATTATAGACTGCAGGTTATTAACAAGTTAATGACACGGTGGTTGGAACAAAAGATCTCAAATTTGGACTCATCAGACCAAAGCACAGATTTCCACTGGTCTAATGTGCATTCCTTGTGTTCTTTAGCCCAAACAAGTCTCCGCTGCTTGTTGCCTGTCCTTAGCAGTGGTTTCCTAGCAGCTATTTTACCATGAAGGCCTGCTGCACAAAGTCTCCTCTTAACAGTTGTTGAAGAGATGTGTCTGCTGCAAGAACTCTGTGTGGCATTGACCTGGTCTCTAATCTGAGTTGATGTTAACCTGCGATTTCTGCGGCTGGTGACTCGGATAAACTTATCCTCAGAAGCAGAGGTGACTCTTGGTCTTCCTTTCCTGGGGCGGTCCTCATGTGAGCCAGTTTCTTTGTAGCACTTGATGGTTTTTGCAACTGCACTTGGGGACACTTTCAAAGTTTTCCCAATTTTTCGCACTGACTGACCTTCATTTCTTAAAGTAATGATGGCCACTCGTTTTTCTTTACTTAGCTGCTTTTTTCTTGCCATAATACAAATTCTAACAGTCTATTCAGTAGGACTATCAGCTATGTATCCACCAGACTTCTGCACAACACAACTGATGGTCCCACATTTATAAGGCAAGAAATCCCGCTTATTAAACCTGACAGGGCACACCTGTGAAGTGAAAACCATTTCCGGTGACTACCTCTTGAAACTCATCAAGAGAATGCCAAGAGTGTGCAAAGCAGTCATCAAAGCAAAAGGTGGCTACTTTGAAAAACCTATAATATAAGACATAATTTCAGTTGTTTCACCATTTTTGTTAAGTATATAATTCCACATGTGTTAATTCATAGTTTTGATGCCTTCAGTGTGAATGTACAATTTTCATAGTCATTAAAATACAGAAAAATCTTTAAATGAGAAGGTGTGTCCAAACTTTTGGTATGTACTGTGTATATATATATATATATATATATATACGCTGCTGCTGATGTTGTCGGCTGTCCCCATCAGTCCCATAGACACTGAATGGAGTGTGGCAGTGCGCATGCCTGGCAACGGCTCCATACTATTTCCTCCATAAGAGAGGATAGGGATCCCCACTCTAGTGATTGGTGGGGTTCCCAGTAACTACCATCACCGATCCTGCAGATCCTTTCTTCTGTCATTAGGTTTTTATGTTTTACATAGTCCAATAGAGAGATCAGAGGTGCGATATAGTGAACTAACACATGCAAAGCCTAAATTATATAAAATGTGAAACCACCAGACTGTGACCGTAGCCAAACATCTTCTAACCTTCCTTACAATTCCTAAAGTTGTTGACCAATGTTTTTCTTTAAAGGGGTTCTCCAACCATAGACACTTATGACATATACTAGATGGTGGCCCGATTCGAACGCATCGGGTATTCTAGAATAGGTAAGCGGCCGACGGGGCGCAATTAGCAGAGAGGCGTTTAAATTTGGTGCCCAAATCGCTGATTGGTCGCGTTAGGCAACCGCGACCAATCAGCAAAGCGGTGTTTAAATTTGGCAGCAATATCGGTGATTGGTCGCGGACGGCGGCCGCGACCAATCTGCGAACCGTGTTAGTGAGGACTGGAGAGCGTGTTTAAATTTAAATTAGTCGCGTCCAATCAGCAGAGCGGTGTTTAAATTTGGCGCCAATACTGCTGATTGGTCGCGGCCGCCGACCGCGACCAATCAGCAGAGCGATACAGAGCGGGGTTTAAATTTGGCGACAATACTGCTGATTCTTCGCGGCCGGCGACCGCGACCAATCAGCAAAGCGATGCAGAGCGGGGTTTAAATTTGGCGCCAAAATCGCTGATTGGTCGCCGGCCGGGACCACTCATCAGAGCGGTGTTTAAATTCGGCACCAAAATCGCTGATTAGTCGCGGCAGAGCGTTGTTTAAATTTTGCGCCAATACTGCTGATTGATCTCGGCCAGCGACCGTGATCAATCAGCAGAGCGTTGTTTAAATTTGGCGCCAATCTCGCTGATTGGACGCGTCTGGTGTCCGCTACCAATCAGCAGAGCGTTGTTTAAATTTGTCGCCAAGCTCGCTGATTGGTCGCGGCTGGCGTCCGCGACCAATTAGAACAGCAGTGTTTAAATGTGGCGGCAAGATCAGTGATTGGTCGCGGCCGCTATTTAAATGTGGCGCCCAAATCGGTGATTGGTCGCGGGCAGCGGCCGCGACCTATCAGCAGAGCGGTGTTTAACTTTAGCGCCAAGATCACTGATTGGTCGCGTGCGGAGAGCGCGACCAATCAGCGAATCGTATTGGTGAGGAGCAGGGAGCGGAATCGTATTAGTGAGGACCGGGGAGCGCCGCTGCCTGTGCGGCTACTTCCGCTGCGAGAACCCGGGACATGAGCGACTGCTCGCAGCAGAAGTATCCCGACCCGCAGCGCCGCTCCCCAGTCTTCCCTTCACACCCTAGCCGCTGATCTCCCCACAGTATCCGCATGGTGTTACAAAGGTGCGGACATTTGTGTTAAAAATCGTTGATTGGTCGCTGGCGCTGCCCGCGACCAATCACCGATTTGGACGCCACATTTAAATAGCGGCTGCGACCAATCAGTACAGCGGTGTTTAAATGTGGAGCCAAGATCGGTGATTGGTCGTGGCCGATATTTAAATTTGGCGCCCAAATCGGTGATTGGTCGTGGGCACCGCCAGCGACCAATCAGCGATTTTTAACACAAATGTCCGGATCTTTGTAACACCATGCGGATACTGTGGGGACATCAGCGGCTAGGGTGTAAAGGGAGGACCGGGGAGCGGCGCTGCTCGTCGGGATACTTCTGCTGCGAGCGCCCGCTCATGTCCTGGGTTCTCGCAGCGGAAGTATCCGCACAGGCAGCGCCGCTGACATCCATGCGGCAAGGGTGTAAAGGGAGGACCGGGGAGCGGCGCTGACATCCAATTGATCGCGGCCGCTATTTAAATGTGCCGCACAAATCGGTGATTGGTCGCGGTCTTGGTCCGCGACCAATCACTGATCTTGCGGCTAAAGTTAACCACTACTGTGCTGATTGGTCGCGGCCGATATTTAAATTTGACGCCCAAATCGGTGATTGGTCGCGGGCAGCGTCCACGACCAATCAGCACAGCGGTATTTAACTTTTGCGCTAAGATCAGTGATTGGTCGGGTCCGAAGACCGCGACCAATCATCGAATCGTCTTGGTGAGGACCGGGCAGCGGCGCTGCCTGTGCGGCTACTTCCGCTGCGAGAACCCGGGACATGAGCGGGCGCTCGCAGCAGAAGTATCCCGACCCGCAGCGCCGCTCCCCGGTCCTCCCTTCCGCATGGATGTCAGCGACGCCGGCGGTCCTTCCGCTGCTGCCGGCCGGGACATGAGCGCCTCGCGCCAATCATCTCCCGGCTGCATCTCTGTCCCGCAGATGGGTCCGGCGGTCGGGGTCCTCCTGCTGGTACCGCGAGGCGCTCATCTCCCGGCTGCAACGCCGCTGAGCTCCGTCCCGCAGAAGAGCCGCTAACGGCCGCCATCTTTTTTCTGAAATCCCGCGGCGCTGATTGGCCGCTGCCGGACCAATGAGCGACGCGGGATTTCCTGGACAGACAGACAGACAGACAGACAGATAGACAGACAGACAGACAGACAGACGGGATAAGACAATTATATAGTAGATACTTCGAAAACTCTTACCAACACTTATCAACCATTTGCAGTCCAAAAAGCCCCTCAATGGCCAAGAAAGTAAGGAGAAAGTTTGGCCTGTTTTAATGGCCTGTCTCCAATAGGTGGATGTCCCCAGGTAAATATCATTACTGGCAGATAAACCCTTTTACCACTTTGAAAATCTAACACTCAGAGCAGCGATTCATCCGCAAAACAATTTTATATTACATCCATTTATAATCTACATAATAAATTGAGCAACTTTGTTACTAGATAGAATTGCTTGTCTTGCACTGGCCCTGAGTTATACCTTATTCTCTTCCATATCTCCATTGATCATTCTTAATTTTACTGCATAGCCTGCTTGTTCAGTGTCTGGACAGCAATTATGCTCTTTATTTTATTTGTATTCTTGGCATCATACAGTCATCTGATGTGTTAGAAGGGGCATCATTAAGTCAGTTATTCGGGGAAATAAAATTCAATGCTGGATCCCTGCGGATCCATTGCCATATGGCACCCCTGGATCCCATTGCCGCAAGCCGCTGAGTGGTCTTCGAGGTCTGCATTGTTTGGATGGTAGGAATAGCGCTGCATGCTGCACCTTTTTTGCCATGAAAAGCAAATGAATGCATAATGGAGCTACAGACGGAGGGCCGGAGCACAGAACAGGACCCTACAAAAAGCAGTACAGCAGAACTAAGCTGTAGCTAATCATGTGTCACCCCACACCTTTACATTCAGTAGTAATTCAGTGTGAATGCAGCTTTGAGCTATGATACAAGTACAGAATCATTTTTACAAACTTATGCTACATTTGAAGACGTTCTGAAGATTGATGATCTGGGTAAACGGGTGAAATGGTGTATAAAGGTGAACCTATGCGTTACATGGATCAACAGCTGCAGCTCAATAACTAGCATCTATCTCTAGGCGGACATCTTCAGTGTCACATTGGACTTCCACACTACACTGGGCCTTACTATAATAGCTTTGTACCTGACATCATTACTGATGACTGCACTTTTACTGTGTCGTGTCATAAACAGACTCCCAGTGGAGCGAACATGGTCTGCACATAACACAGCTGGCCATGGGAGGAAGCGAAAGAGTATACAGACAGGACACCACAGGATGGCAGCTGATTCTGTGCGGTAAAACATTTCCCTGCCTGTTTAAAAACTTGTTTTCCCTCACATAAAGAATCGGCTGTGATCCCCGGCTGTAATGTCTGTATACTCTCTTGCATCCTCCCCGTCCAGGAGATGTGGTATGTTCAGACCATGTTCCTGTATGGTCAGACGTTACACAGTACACAGCAGGGGCATATTTCTAAGATTATCTCAGCACAGGAACATTTTATTTAAACACATCCAATTGTGGAACTTATTATTATTCCAAGATCTTAAGTTCGGGTCAAGAGGCCAGCAACTAATCTTAGAATCATTTTGTGCTCAGACCATGACACGCCTTAATGTGTAGAGTCACTTTCATCTTACAACTAAATAAAAACTACGTATTGTTTTAAAGGGGTATGCTACCACTTATCAATTAGGAGAAGGCATCAATATAAGTCAGTAGTATCAGATTGATAGGTGTCCAAATCCTAACACCACCAATCAGCTGTTACCAGCTCCAGCATGGAATCAATGGGGTGGCAGAGTGTTGGAACTCTACCAATCTGATCTTGGTGGTCCATCCTAAGTATAAGTGATCAATATCATAACAGTGAACACCCTTTTAACTTTTTTTTGCAAATACTTGCTTCTCTCATCCTGAAATGCAGCATGTTTTTGGATCAAATCACATGTGGCATTTTTGTTGCATACATTTTTTCGACTAAAATTCAATTCTTACATTTAAAGGGGTTGTCTTATCCTAAAGAGGACCTGTCACCAAATTTTTCATGTTTTTTTTTCTATTTTATCTTTCATTTGCGGAGATATTAGCAATGAAAGTATTTGGCGCCTAATGAGTTAAAAAAATTAAGTCCAAGTAGATGTTATCAGAGTTTTCACTGGGGGTGCGAAATTCTTCTCCCTGCATGATGCTGACCAATTATAAGCACACGACAACAATGAAAAGAAAGATGATCACGTCCCCACCATAGATTAGAGCAGATTTCTCAGTGTCTAAGATGTAAGGATACAGACCTGGTCTCCTGGGCTAACCTCCTTCATGATTAGAGCACACAACTGACTAATACCTTTCAGTTAAGGTCTCTGTGGGTGAAGGGGCAGCACAAGAGAGTTTAGTTGTGCAACATTACAAACCTTTCTAACAGCTCTCCTCCTCTTATGGTACTCTCACCTCTGCTGTACTGCGCCTATCCCACACCGCCTGTCCAGAAATGAGAGCACAGCGTCAGTATCACACTTAGATCCGTTGTGCTCAACTTGTACTGATTCTGCAGTGAGATTAGAGGAGACTGTCATTACATTTCACCATGGAAGTAACCCAGAACACACTGCTCCTGTGTGAGGTGTAATAACAGCCTAATATCACTGCAGAGAGAATACAAGTTGCTTTAGCACAGAAGACATAAGTGTGATACTGGCACACTCCATAATCAGGAGAGTCAATAAAAGGGTTTGTAATGTGACACAGAGAAACTCAGCTGTGCGGCTCCTTCCTTGTCTTAGAGCTGTTACCTCTGCTTTCTAATCATGCAGAAGGTTAGACCAGGAGATCAGGACTCGCCATCATTATACATCTTAGGCTAGGTTCCCACGATGAGCTTTTGGTGAGTTTTTGATGTTGCAGAATTTCTGCACCCATTAAGATAGGTTACTTGCATTATTTCTAAAATATGCAGCGTAAAAACTCACTAAAAACTCATAGTGAGAACGTAGCTTTATACCCTAAGAAACCCGCTTTGAGCTATGGTGGGGGCGTGTTCTTCTTTTCTTTGAGTGTTGCTGCTTGCTTATGATTGGTCAGCATCATACAGGAGAAATCTGCAGCATATTTAAGGATTTCTCACAAGCCTCATTCGGGTAAATGCAAAAAGGTAAATAAAATTACCAAAATTTCCACAACAAAAGTGTAGCTCTACCTACAGCGTATTCACACCCAGACTATAAGATTATGGCCGGTCTCTGGGTGGGTGTTTTTTTACACAGTAGTCAGAACCTACAACATTGTGGTGCCGTGCATTACATGGGCTATACTAAGGGAGCGCCTGTCAGCATAGAGCGAATACGTCCATATACCGACCAGCAGAAAGTGTAAGAGAAGAACTATAGAAGGATGGACCATAGTGGAGCATTCCGGACTGGTTAACATAAGGAGCCAGAAGGCCTCCCCCCGGTATTCCATGCTATGTGCTTCTTATAAAGTGACATCTCTCCATAGACCCCTCTGTGAAGACCACCCCCTTATCCAGATGATACATTCTCACTTCCACCATATATAATGCAGACTGGCCATTTTTTTTTTTTTTTTCAGAAAATCACCAATTTTGGGTCGTCAGCTGTAAAAGAAGAAATGCTTTACACCAGTGCTGGGAACCTATGGCAGCGTGCAGAGGGGGCAGGCAGAGCGGCTGACGGCCAATCAGAGGCCAGCATGACTTCGGCCGGCCAATCAGCGGTTGCCGGCCAATCAGAGGCCAGCATGACTTCGGCCGGCCAATTAGAGGCCAGCGTCTGCTGGCCAATCAACGGGGCATATGATGTTGGCTGGCAGCGTGTATTGCAGAGCACGGGCCTGGCTAGTACGTGCGCTGCAATACACTTCAGCTAGATGTGCCGACTACAGGAGAGGACGCTGCGCGGGAGAAGAAGGAAGGTGAGGAGCAGGGTTTATTATGTGTTTTTTTTTTTTTTTTAATATGTGATGCACAGTGACTGGTGGGGGGGGAGAGGGAGCATATACACCAGGATTGAGGGGAGGGCCAGCATATATACCAGGATTGAGGGGAGGGCCAGCATATATACCAGGATTGAGGGGAGGGCCAGCATATATACCAGGATTGAGGGGAGGACCAGCATATATACCAGGATTGAGGGGAGGGCCAGCATATACACTAGGATTGAGGGGAAGGCCACCATATATACCAGGATTGAGGGGAGGGCCAGCATATATACCAGGATTGAGGGGAAGGCCAGCATATATACCAGGATTGAGGGGAGGGCCACCATATATACCAGGATTGAAGGGAGGGCCAGCATATATACCAGGATTGAGGGGAGGGCCAGCATATATACCAGGATTGAGGGGAGGGCCAGCATATATACCAAGATTGAGGGGAGGGCCAGCAAATATAGCAGGATTGAAGGGAGGGCCAGCATATATACTAGGATTGAGGGGAGGGCCAGCATATATACCAGGATTGAGGGGAAGGCCAGCATATATACCAGGATTGAGGGGAGGGCCAGCATATATACCAGGATTGAAGGGAGGGCCAGCATATATACCAGGATTGAGGGGAGGGCCAGCATATATACCAAGATTGAGGGGAGGGCCAGCATATATACCAGGATTGAGGGGAGGGCCAGCATATATACCAGGATTGAGGGGAGGGCCAGCATATATACCAGGATTGAGGGGAGGGCCAGCATATATACCAAGATTGAGGGGAGGGCCAGCAAATATACCAGGATTGAAGGGAGGGCCAGCATATATACTAGGATTGAGGGGAGGACCAGCACATATACCAGGATTGAGGGGAAGGCCAGCATATATACCAGGATTGAGGGGAGGGCCAGCATATATACCAGGATTGAAGGGAGGGCCAGCATATATACCAGGATTGAGGGGAGGGCCAGCATATATACCAAGATTGAGGGGAGGGCCAGCATATATACCAGGATTGAGGGGAGGGCCAGCATATATACCAGGATTGAGGGGAGGGCCAGCATATATACCAGGATTGAGGGGAAGGCCACTATATATACCAGGATTGAGGGGAGGGCCAGCATATATACCAGGATTGAGGGGAGGGCCAGCATATATACCAGGATTGAGGGAAGGGCCAGCATATATACCAGGATTGAGGGGAGGGCCAGCATATATACCAGGATTGAGGGGAGGGCCAGCATATATACCAGGATTGAGGGGAGGGCCAGCATATTTACCAGGATTGAGGGGAGGGCCAGCATATATACCAGGATTGAGGAGAGGGCCAGCATATATACCAGGATTGAGGAGAGGGCCAGCATATATACCAGAATTGAGGGGAGGGCCAGCATATATACCAGGATTGAGGGGAGGGCCAGCATATATACCAGGATTGAGGGGAGGGCCAGCATATATACCAGGATTGAGGGGAGGGCCAGCATATATACCAGAATTGAGGGGAGGGCCAGCATATTTACCAGGATTGAGGGGAGGGCCAGCATATATACCAGGATTGAGGAGAGGGCCAGCATATATACCAGGATTGAGGAGAGGGCCAGCATATATACCAGAATTGAGGGGAGGGCCAGCATATATACCAGGATTGAGGGGAGGGCCAGCATATATACCAGGATTGAGGAGAGGGCCAGCATATATACCAGGATTGACGGGAGGACCAGCATATATACCAGGATTGAGGGGAGGGCCAGCATATATACCAGGATTGAGGGGAGGGCCAGCATATATACCAGGATTGAGGGGAGGGCCAGCATATATACCAGGATTGAGAGGAGGGCCAGCATATATACCAGGATTGAGGGGAGGACCAGAATATATACCAGGATTGAGGAGAGGGCCAGCATATATACCAGGATTGAGGGGAGGGTCAGCATATATACCAGGATTGACGGGAGGACCAGCATATATACCAGGATTGAGGAGAGGGTTATTGTGTGTGGCCACCTTAACTTGTGTGTGCAAGTCACAGATGACCACAGGTATTTAGACTCTTTGCAGTGTATGAGCAGCACTGTAGAATTGGTGTCTGGATGCACCATTATGTATTTTACACTTTTTCAGAGAGTGAGAAATATTCTGTATGTAGTATGTGGTAATTGTCTGTATATCCTGTACTCCATGTGTGTATGTGTAAGTAGTAGCTGTGCATAATATAAATATATATGGTTTTATCTTTATTAAAGGCTATGGAGTCCCACATTTCTTCCATGGTATGCATCGCCTTCTCCAGGGAAAACTCCTAATAAGAAAACACAGAAACTTTTCACTAGTAGCAGATTCCTCTTTGTTCCGACAAAGATGGGGGAGCAGCATATATACAAGGATGGGGGGCAGCATATATACAAGGATGGGGGAGCAGCATATATACAAGGATGGGGGAGCAGAATATATACAAGGATGGGGGAGCAACATATATACAAGGATTTGGGGGAGCACATACAAGAATGGGGGAGAAGCATATATACAAGGATGGGGAAGCAGGATATATACAAGGATGGGGGAGCAGCATATAAACAAGGATGGGGAGCAGGATATATACAAGGATGGGGGGTAGCACATACAAGGATGGGGGAGAAGCATATATACAAGGATGGGCAAACATATACCAGGATGGAAGGGGGAGCATATTTTTTCTATCTGCAGTCTCATGCCCCTGCTGCTGTTTGTTGCTGCTTTTGGTTCCCCTCGCCTGCTCTATGTATGAGTTGTTTTTCTAAACTAAAACCTCAGCATTCTGGTTAAATGACCGTGTTGGCACTATGGGATAAATCAGTGGGTTTTTGGTTGCAGTTTGGGCTCTCGGTCTGTAAAAGGTTCGCCATCACCGACCTAGGATATTTTGGAGATATTGTCACTGCAGTATTCAGGTGTCACCATCTAGAGGTCGAAATGCAAATTACTACATGGATTCTTAAATTAAGAAATAGGGAGTCACATAGCAAGAGTGATTTGTATCATACTATCAAAAAATACTGCATCTTTTTGTAAAAGCATCTCATATACAGTACTGTGCAAAAGTTTTAGGCAGGTGTGGAAAATATGCCGCAGAGTAAAAAGCTTTAAAAATAGAAGTGATAATAGTTTATTTTTAAGAACAGTTATTAGGCTATGTTCACATGCTGCGTTTTTTCAACCCTTTGCATAACTAATAATCTTTATAATAATAATAATCTTTTTATTTATATAGCGCCAACATATTCTGCAGCTCTTTACAATTCAGACAATTTACAGACATTCTGGGCGCTGTCCCCATTAGGGCTCACAATCTACATTCCCTATCAGTATGTCTGATACAAATGGAAGCAAGGGGACCCTCTGGGTTCTGTTATAGGACGGAAAATAATACTCCAATATTTGCAGTGGGTTTTTCTGCTGCAATTACTGAACATGTGCACATACCCTTATGACGTTTCTTTATATTTTAGTGGTTAAAAAAAAATTCAGACCCTTAAATTGTTTGTTCCTCCATATTCTGAGACCTGCATCTTTTCGCTCATGGAGCTGAGTGAGGTCTTGGTTATTTTTCGCTGGGAGCTGATGCTTTTAACCCCTTCACCACCTTGGGTTTTTCCATTTTTGCGTTTTCGTTTTTTGCTCCCCTTCTTCCCAGAGCCATAACTTTTTTTTTCCTTCTTCATGTTTAACATATTGTCTGAATAATTTAATATTTCGATAGATCGGACTTTTTAGTCATGACTAGTGTTGAGCATTCCGATACTGAAATATCGGGTACCGGCCGATATTCGCGGTATCGGAATTCCGATACTTAATTCCGATACTTTTACAATATCGAATACCGGAATCGGAAGTTCCCATAATGCCTGAGCTCTGCAGTGTCTGTGAAGGATGACAAGTTGGATGGCAGCGCGATCCAGCCTGTCATCAGAATGCCATCCCAGCGGGGGAGAATTCTCCTGATTGTTTAAAAGCCGGCGCGCGGTAAAAAGCCGCCGGCTTTTAAACAATCACACAGCCCCATACTGCTTCCCCGCAGCCTCCCACCCCGATCCTCCGCTCCCCTCGCCACCTCCCATCCCAATCGTAAATTAGGACCGGGCGGGGAGCGCAGCACCAAGGAGCGAAGGACCCAGGCGGGGAAGCCGGCAGTGAAAAGACTTCACCGCCGGCTTTCCCGTTCTGTGCTGCGCTTTCCCGCCGGTTATTTCAAATGAACAGCTGAGGTATCAGGTGATGCTGATCAGCTGTTCATTTGAAGTCGCCGCAGTGCCCTCAGAGGGTTCATGTGAGTTCATGCTTGACTGCATTGCATGAACTCACATGAACTTTCCCACGGCCGCACAGGTCAGCCTCACCTCCCAGACCATCAGACTGGTCATGATTAGTGTGTGTGCGGGTGTCTGTGCGTGTGTGTGCGGGGTGTGTGTGCGATGTTTGTGCGGGTGTGCGCGGTGTCTGTGCGTGCAGGCAGACACAGGCCGATGTGACACTACTACTCCCATCGGCCTATGTCTGTCCCCGGTCCACTCGTGCTAGCAGGATCAGCTCGATGGGAGCAGTAGTTCCCATCAGCCTGATCCTGCTATTTAAATTGCCCTACTGTGTCCCCAATAAATTTTAAATACATGTCATTGGTGGCCAGTGGTTACCTACAATAAATTAGTTCATACATTACCTGTCCCCGCCGATCGCCACCTAAAATAAAGTAAAAAATAAAAAACTACACCTATACTCACCTAGACACCTAATTCCCCGAAGCCATCGATCTCCTGTAATAAAATATAAAATAATAAACCACAACCTTATCCTTACCCCTCCGTAGTAGTCCACGAGTGTCCCACGAAGATCTCCAGTTTAGAGCAGCCACATAGAATGTGACCGCTCTGATCCGCTGCCGCCGCTAGAATGACGGGGCCGTAAGGGTTCACCGGAGTTCAGGCAGCGCTGCTCCGGTTAGCTCCTTTACGGCCCTGCTGTATCGTGAGAAATTCCCACGGTACAGCACTGCCGTAAAGGAGGTCTCTGGAGCAGCGCTGACTGAATGCACTCCGGTGACCTCAGTCAGGGGCTCCCGCTGCCGGGAGCGGACGTGTTCGCGGCAGCGTGAGCTTACAGCAGCCATGCACAGCTGTCACCATCTCCAGATGTGACAGCTGTGCATGGGAGATCAGCGCAGGAACGTGGACAGGTAACTATTATTTTTAGTAAACTAAGAATTAAATAAAATGGTGTGTTTTATTTCAAATAAATTATTTTTTTCTGGGTGTAGTGTGTGTTTTCTTTTTAACACTTTGTAGGTTAGTAATGGGGGTGTCTTATAGACGCCCATCATTACTAACCTGGGCTTCATGGCAGCTGGCGCTGACATGAACCCCAACCCTATTACCCCCTGCCACCGCACCAGGGCAGCGTGGAAGAGCGAGGCTAAGTGCCAGAATTGGCGCATCATATGGATGTGCCATTTCTGGGGCGGCTGACGGCTGGTGTTTCTAGCCTGGGAGGGGGCCAATATTCATGGCACCCTTCCTGGGCTATTAATATCAGCCCCCAGCTGTCTGCCTAGCCTTTGCTAGCTATTAAAATAGGGGGAACCCCACGTCATTTTTTTGGGGGGGTCCCCCATTTTAATAGCTAGTAAAGGCTAGGTATTCAGCTGGGGGCTGATATTAGTAGCCTGGGAAGCTCCGTGGGTTTTACCCCCTTCCCAGGCTTCAAACATCTGCCCCAGCCGTCTGCTTAACCTCCGCTAGAGACTAAAATTATGGGGGATCCCACGACATTTTTTTTTAAAATAAATCCTTTATTTTAATACTAAATGACATTTGAGGAGTTAATAAAGATGCAGTCCCTAAATTATTATTTATTTTTTAATTAATTTTTCCTAAAACTTTTGACGTGGGCTTCGCCATATTTTTGTATGCCAGCGAGGTACAGCATCCAGCTTCTATGAACGCGCCATTTTCCGGGGCGGCTGCAGACTGCAATTTTCAGCGGGGGGGGCAGAAAGCTTGGGCCTCCCTGCGCTGCAGATTCCATCCCCCAGCTGCCTAGTTGTACCTGGCTGGGCACAAAAATAGGGAGAAGCTCCACGGTTTTTTTTTTTAAATTATTTCATGAAATTCATGGAATAATTAAGAAAAAAAGGGCTTCCCTATATTGTTGTGTCCAGCCAGGTACAAATAGGCAGCTGGTGGTTGGGGGCAGCCCGTTCCTGCCTGCTGTACCTGGCTGGACACAAATATAGTGCAAAGCCCCACGTCAATTTTTTTTTAATTATTTCAGGAAATTCATGAAATAATTAAAAAAAATTGATGTGGGGCTTCGCCCTATATTTGTGTCCAGCCAGGTACAGCAGGCAGGAACGGGCTGCCCCCAACCACCAGCTGCCTATTTGTACCTGGCCGGACACAACAATATAGGGAAGCCCTTTTTTTCTTAATTATTCCATGAATTTCATGAAATAATTTAAAAAAAAAATACGTGGGGCTTCGCCATATTTTTGTGTCCAGCCAGGTACAACTAGGCAGCTGGGGGCTGGAATCTGCAGCGCAGGGAGGCCCAAGCTTTCTGGGCCCCACCCGCTGCAAATTGCAGTCCGCAGCCGCCCCGGAAAATGGCGCGTTCATAGAAGCGCCATCTTCTGGCGCTGTACCCAACTCATCCAGGGCCCTGGTGCGGTGGCTCACTGGGTAATAAAGGGGTTAAGGCCAGCTTGGCATTATCAGCTGGCCCTAAGCCCGAAATTCATGGGGTCACGCCAATATTAGACATGACCACCATGAATTTCTAGTAAAGTATTTAAAAAAAACACAAACACCCAGAAAAAAGTCCTTTAATTGAAATAAAGACACAATTCTTTATTGTTCTAAATTAAACCATACTTACCATCACGCCCATTCCAGCTGAAGCCAACGATCTCCTGAAATAAAAGAAAAATAATAAAGCAACATCATCCTTACCTTTCCATGGTTCCCACGACAGCTTCAGCTCTGCTACATCGAGATGACAGGCTGGACCGCAGCAGAACGCTGCAATTCAGCCTGTCATCCCGCAGACACTGAGAAGAGCAGGCATGCTTGCGCTCCTCAGTGTCAGGCTGTGACGGCATAAAGATGAGCCGAGGTCATGTCCAATGAACTCAGCTCACCTCATGCACGTCACTGACACCGTGGGAAAATTCTCCTGCACTCAGCGCTTCAGCGTGAGAATTCTCCCACGCTGTCAGTGACATACATGAGGTGAGGTCATGTCCAATGAACTCAGCTCACCTCATGCACGTCACTGACAGCGTGGGAAAATTCTCCTGCACTCAGCGCTTCAGCGTGAGAATTTTCCCACGCTGTCAGTGACGTGCATGAGGTGAGCCGAGTTCATTGGACATGACCTCGGCTCATCTTTATGCCGTCACAGCCAGACACTAAGGAGCGCAAGCATGCCTGCGCTTCTCAGTGTCTGCGGGATGACAGGCCGGATGGCAGCGTTCTGCTGCGGTCCAGCCTGTCATCTCGATGTAGCAGAGCTGAAGCTGTCGTGGGAACCATGGAAAGGTAAGGATGAGGTTGCTTTATTATTTTTCTTTTATTGCAGGAGATCGTTGGCTTCAGCTGGAATGGGCGTGACGGTAAGTATGGTTTAATTTAGAACAA
Organism: Phyllobates terribilis; assembly: GCF_046119375.1. Taxonomy (NCBI): domain Eukaryota; kingdom Metazoa; phylum Chordata; class Amphibia; order Anura; family Dendrobatidae; genus Phyllobates; species Phyllobates terribilis. The sequence continues at coordinate 1,846,915 of NW_027363046.1, forward strand.
TAAAGAATTGTGTGTTTATTTCAATTAAAGGACTTTATTCTGGGTGTTTGTGTTTTTCTTTAACTTTGACTATGGGGTTAGTAATGGGGGTGTCTTATAGACGCCTCTCCATTACTAATCTGGGCTTGATGTCAGCTGGCATTATAAGCTGACATCAACCCCAGCCCTATTACCCCACTGCCACCGCTACAGGGCAGTGGGAAGAGCGAGGCTAAGTGCCAGAATTGGCGCATCCTATGGATGCGCCATTTCTGGGGCGGCTGACGGCTGGTGTTTCTAGCCTGGGAGGGGGCCAATATTCATGGCACCCTTCCTGGGCTATTAAAATCAGCCCCCAGCTGTCTGCCGAGCCTTTGCTAGCTATTAAATTAGGGGGGACCCCACGTTATTTTTTTGGGGGGGGTCCCCCATTTTAATAGCTAGTAAAGGCTAGGTATTCAGCTGGGGGCTGATATTAGTAGCCTGGGAAGCTCCGTGGGTATTACCCCCTTCCCAGGCTTCAAACATCCGCCCCAGCCGTCTGCTTAACCTCCGCTAGAGACTAAAATTAAGGGGAACCCCACGCCAATTTTTTTTAAAATAAATCCTTTATTTTAACACTAAATGACAAGTACAGTAATCAACACTGTCACTGTACTTCATATATATGTGCCTGACATGTTTCTATCTATCTAATCTATGTGTGATTCTCTATTCCTTCTATTCTAAATTGTCGGGTACCGCTGCTGAATTGCCGGCCGGCTTTCTTAAAGAGACGGTGCATGAAAACACTAATATTTTTTTAAAGAAATCCTTTACACTAAATGACAAGTTCTGTAAGCAACACTGTCACTGTACTTCATATATATGTGACTGACATGGTTCTATCTATCTAATCTATGTGTGATGCTCTATTCTTTCTGTTGTAAATTGTCGGGTACCGGTGAATGCCGCTGATGAATTGCCGGCTTTTCGCATAATACATTCTACATTATTCTTAGTTGTTTTACTTCATGTAGAATTAACCTACAAGGAAAGAAAGGGTTTATTTTCATTCCGATATTTGTGTCCCATTGACTTGCATTGGTTTCCGGTATCGGAATCGGCAATATCCGATACTTTTTGGGTATCGGCCGATCCAATCCGATACGATATTTCCTGATATCGGAAGGTATCGCTCAACACTAGTCATGACAATATCAATTTTTTTTTCCATTTTTCCATTTTTGAATGGGGACAAAGGAGGTGCAGTTTTTTATACAGTTTTATTTTTTAAATGGAACCTATCATGTGAAAAAACGCTATCAACCTGCAGATGTGGGGTTACTCTGAACTTGCTCGGCGCCCGCAGTTTGAGCCCCGCTGCCAGGAGGAAGCTTTATTCCTCCCGGCATTGGTGTAACCGCACCCCCCGGCATTGATTGACAGCAGCTCAGCAGTACGACCGGACGACAGTCAGTGCTGGAGGCGCCACTCTCTATGTACAGAGCAGTGACTGAACCCGCGCCACCGCACCTATGACTGGAAGCTGACCGCTGCCAGGAGGAATACACATAATTTCCTCCCGGCAGCGGGGCTCTAAGTGCCAGGGCCAGACAGGTTCAGAACGCTATTAACCTGCAGATTAACCCTGTTTTTTCACGTGACAGGTTCCCATTTTTTTATTTCTACTTTTTTTGTACCACTAGGGGATCTCAACCTGCAATTGTTCGATTGCTTACACTATACTTACCGGCTGCCATGGTAATGTGGCGCCCCTGCGGGTCCAGTTGCCACAGAGGTACTGCATCTCACCCAGAGGTGTGGTACTCCACACTCAAGTAAGGACGGAGTACTACCCGGGACCCACACACCCACATCCAATATTCTTCACTACAGTAGGGAAGGGCGAGATTGATCCTAAGGGAGAGCAGTCCCTGGTCCCTAGCTGGAGGTGGAACTAGGTACAGGAGGTGGGTGGAGGAAGAAGTTCAGGGGAGCACAGACAGAAAGAGTATAAAAGACAAGGGAAACCATCTAGAAGCGGACAGTACAGTGAGGAGCTCAGTTGGGAGTGGGAGCTCAGGAGAGCAAGGAAGGAGAGAGAGGAGTCGGACCTAGTAAGAGAAGCCCAGGAGGAGAGTGAGAGAAGACGGGAGCAGCGAGAGAAAGGCTCCAGAGACAGAGGGGATCCCAGGGGCACGGTGAGCGCAGGAAGCCACCCGTGCGCCCGAATTCATGCTGACGTGGAGGGATCAGGCCGCAGAGGGGTACCGTCTCCAGACTAGTGGAGAACAACCAGGCTCAGCTAGCCAACCGGAGGCTGCAGCATTTGCAAGGTGTTGCAGCCAATATTCACAATTATATCGCTGAAAAGGTGGCCACATAGGGTACAGGAGATTCCAAGTTGCCCGACAAGGCCCGAGGCCACTGGCTTGGGACACTAATTGTGAGGCGCAGGGTAGGAGGGTGAGAACCAGCGCTGTGAGACGACCAGGAAAGGTACATTGAACGGGGTCCCGTCCAAGTGCTCCTGAGGTACCTTAGAGTTTGCTGGATCACTACCCCGGAGGACACAGGGCGACATGGGAAGTTGCACACTGGTGACTGTAACCTGAGGAACTTAACAACTGTGAGTAAAACCTGAAGACTGCACCCCACTGTGTCCTTGAATAATTGCTGCGTCATCACCTGCATTACACCGCACCAACAACATCTACCTTCAAAATTAATCTTATTCTGCCCTGGGGCTAAGCTCTGCCTGTGGAGAGCTGAACCAACTCTGCTGCGTCACCTTCAGCTCCAGTGGATCTGCACTACAGTGGCGGCCCCATATAGCCGCATACCACAGGTGGCGTCACAAACATTATCTCTAAAAAACTTTATTCCCCTTTTACTTTTCCTTTAATTTGACCACCCGGGGCCACGGACCGGGTCACTGCCACCGTGACATCCCCAGCACCAACCGGCCCAGCTACCGAGTACCCCACAGCCCCAGGGGGCGCGTCAGTAACCCATCAGCTCCCTGCAATCGCCATTCAGTGATTGACAAAGGCATTTAGATGGATAAACCTCAGCGATCGGAGCGAGCTCCGGTTGCTGCAGTTACAGGCAGTTTTTGGCTGTGTAGCACAGCCGGCATCTGCTACATATGATGTGAGCTCTACTACTGAGTTGGTTTCATACAGGCCTTAGAGACCTGGGACAAAACTACATCATGGGTTAAAGGGAACCTGTCATGTAAAATAACACTATTAACCTGCAGATATGGGATATGGGGTAAATCTGCAAGTAATAGCATTGTGACACTGTGCGGTGCCTGCACTGAGAGCCCCGCTGCCAGGAGGAAATTAACTTTATGTCACCCAGCAGCCTCTCTCTGTCAGTCACAGGGGCGGAGCCTGCGCGGTTTCAATCACCGCTCTGTGTATAGTGAGCGGCAGCTGTAGAAAACCCAATATCCAAATGCCATTTTATGGGAATCTGAAGTTCTGTATTCTCATCCATTAGTCAGAATGAAAACGACCACCAAACAGCGTCTCCTGCCCTGGAGGACCCAACACTTCCATGATTTCCAGGTACAGCCCAGTGATTACAGAGAATCATGTGTAATACTTCATTTCTCCTTTGGAGGTGCTGTAGGGAAATTCAGCACCTGCTGCCGGGTACTCGCTTACTGCAGAAGGGATCAGTTTGGTCTTTATCCGCAGCACATTGGGGTTTCACCTCTGACCCATATGGAGAAACCTTACATGATACCGTACGACCCCATCAAGACTCAGGGGCGAAACCCACATTCACTACATGGACGACCGATGGAATAAAGACAAGAACAATGATGTAGGGGGTAAACGAAAGATTTTATTTATAGATGGGGTTATTATATGTTATAGTATCATGTATATGTGTAAATTATTCTTCTATCAGAATAATCCTATTTATGGGCCGCGTTGATCCAGAGGAAGGCGAAAACCCCCTGTGAGGAATAAGCCAATTGTCCTCATATCAGGGGGGAAAATTCCTTCCTGACCCCAAATATGGCGATCAGAATAAATCCCAGGATCAAGGACTGAGACCGAAAATAAATTAATTTCTAAAAAATGTATTAAACTATTTATCTTTTCCTTATTTAAGTTCAGAGCTACGGTATATATTATACATTATCTGAAAATCTACCTATACTTTAAAATGTTTTTATGTATTTATAATAAGCCATTAATCTGGGAATTACTTATATAACTGTCAGTTTATATCTATTTAAGGCCGTGTTGATCCAGAAGAAGGTGAAAAATTCCTTCCTGATCCCAAATATGACGATCGGGATGAATCCCAGGATCAAGGGCTCATAGCTAATGTGTGATACGTAAGTGTACATTTTTTATTTAAATATTTAATTATTTTCAATTTTTGGACTAATTTATTTTTATATTTATATTAAATAATTTTTCTTAAACCAAAAAATAAATTATTTTTTTAGATATTTTTTCATTATAAATATAAGAACCTACTTATTTCTTCTATTTTATTAAACCTATCTATGGGCCGTGTTGATCCAGAGGAAGGCGAAAACCCCACGTGAGAAATGGGCCAATTATTCTCATGACGGGGGAAAAATTCCTTCCTGACCCCAAATATGGCGATCAGATTAAATCCCAGGATCAAAGGCTCGTACCTCCCTGTGTGTAGTGGAAGTGAGATTTTTAAAATATATATTTACATTTTTTAATTTAGACTAAAAATGTTTTTGGTTTGTGTAAAATAAACTATTTTCGAATTTTATTTTTTTAAACTTATTTTTTTGCACTACTTATGTGTGAATCTACTTATTGATATATTACTAAACCTATTTAAGGCCGTGTAGATCCAGAGGAAGGCAAAAACCCCCTATGAGGAATGGGCCAATTATCCTCATATTAGGGGGGAAAATTCCTTCCTGACCCCAAATATGGCGATCAGATTAAATCCCAGGATCAAAAGCCGAAATCTCTATCTACGTCCTATGTGTCTATGTGTGTGTGCCTATACCTGTAGTGTAGTGTAGGGTCTACACCTATCATGTACTGTGGATGTGACGGATGATGGGTGCAGTACTTACCCGGCCTGCGCTGAGGTAAGTTCAGGGATAATGGCCTATATTATACTATTGTTCCCGAACTCACCAGATGGAAACTTAGCACAGGCCGCTCCTGGGGCGCAGAAGACCTTCGGGCTGGAGGGAACTCAGATGCCAGCCATGGATTGGAGGAGGCCAAGTCAAGGGCCTGGTGCAGCGACACGATGGCAGTGGTCCGACATGAAGGTGTTAATGAGAGACATGATGTTCTAGGGCAGCCGAGGTGACAAACAGCAGCAGAGACGTGAGGTACGGGTCAGGAGGCAAGAAGTTCTGGGCAGTTGGCACGGGTTCATCCTGGAAGACATAAGGAGGAAGACATTTCAATAACTTCTATCTTCAGGATCTTCTGTTATCTTAGAGGAATGGTCATTATAATGAACCATTCCCCTATGTAACATCAGATATAATGTACACATCTAATGATCGGTGTCCTGTGTGTACAGCGGTCACTCACCAGATGGTCGTGGATTCTTTCACAGCCCAGATATTCTCATCCACCTAAGAATAACAGAGACATAGTCATTGGCAGAAACAGTGGGAGAAGACAAAGATGGTCATAATGGCCACAAGGTGAGAAGAACATTTGATGGGATTTATCCTCACAGAGGATGATCTTACCGGGCCCAGCTTGATGACACATAATTGAATCCGGCCACGGGGTTAAAGGCTTTCTTATCCTCCGGCCACTGCAGATGATGGTTCTCCAGAACTGGCCTGAATGGTATAAATGGCGGCTTTGCTCTCCTTTTCTCTAGATCATCCCAGCCGATGTTGGTAAAGAATGGATGCTCTCTGATGTTACCGCACACATCCAAGCGCTTCTCAGGATTTTTGCACAGCAGCTTCTTGATAAGATCTTTCAAGTCAGCATCAAGCCAATATGGAATTTCAGGCTCTCCTCTGGTTATCGCTGTGTAAGCCATTTTGCTGACGGAGCCAGTGTAAAATGGGGAGCGTCCTGTTGCCATCTTGGACACCACAATCCCCAGGCTCCACCAATCCACTGCTGTGCCATATCCTTTTTTGAGAAGCACCTCAGGGGCCATGAAGTGGAAAGTGCCCGTCACTCCAGAGATGTTATTGGAGGAGGTGACCCCATCTTGGGCGAGCCCCAGGTCAACTACACGGATGTGGCCATCGGCATCCAACATGATGTTTACTGGCTTAATATCTCTGCAATGAAATAAGAAAACATAATAAGAAATCTGCCCCATGATACAGGAGATGGAAAATGGGTCACTGCAAGATCAGGTGGACTAGGCAGACTGGAGCCCAGGAAAGTTGGGGGCAATTTTTTGAGCATGTAGAGGGGACAGAGAGAAGGAGGAAAGTTGTGCTTACCGGTGGACGATGTTGTGTCCGTGGAGGAACTGGAGACCACATACAATCTCTGCTGTGTAGAATCTGATGGAGAGAACAGAGTGTAGTATCAATGTCATCACTGATACCTCCTTCCCTCCTGGGCTACATGACCTGCCAGTCCTCTCCCAGCTACATTTCCACCTCTGCTTTTATTTTCACCCCTCTGCTTTCTTTTTGGTATATCTTCCTCATACTCACCTTATGCTGTCGATGTTCAGGCAGCCGCACATGTCAATCAAAGCCTCGAGGCTGCCGCCGGACAGATACTCCGTGATGAAATACGCCAGCTTCCGAGACTGCTGTGCAGCATAGAGGTGACATAAGAATGGGCAGTCTCGGGCCGCCAGGAGTATCCGCCACTCTCTCATAAGGATGTTTTCCTTCACCTTCTTTTTCTTGATCATTTTTACAGCCATAAAGATGTTTCGGCTGGGGACTGATGTCAGGACCACCTGAAGAAAGAAATAGGGAATGCTTAGAAAATGTGTATGGGAGGTGAACAGCTGGTTTATCACTGCACAAGAAACGGGTGGGCTGAGTGGTGTGTGAGTCTGATGGTAATGGGGCGCCCCTGAGGGTTCTGTCGCCACAGGGATACTGCATCTCTTTAATGAGGTGTGGTATCTCCTCTCCGAGGTAAGGATGGAGCACCTGTCAGGACCCCACCTCTGCATTCAACACTACACCTCTCCCACCTGTAGGGTTCTTATATGCACCAGGGTGCTGCCCCAGCCAGGATAAGAGGAGATGGGGAGAACCAAAGATAGGGGGAACCTAGTAGTGGGTGAGGATGGAGGACACACCAGGAGGTTACACTTGCTAATACATATTTAATAAACGGCCATCTTAGGTTCAAGGTCTTTTGATTGAGATCTTCATCGCTGAACTTGGCTTTCTGCTAGAACCTGCAGCTGTTGAAGATACACGGTCCTCGTACTCTGGCCTTGAGGCGAGGAGCGGGTTAGAGTTAACGGCTGTCTCTACCCGGTCAAGGTCCCTACCTAAGAAGGCCTGGAGGGGAGCGGAGGAGTAAAGCTCCACAGGCAAAAGGATCCCAGGGAATTCGGACGGAGCGGTTTACGCCACCTGTACTCTTCATTCTGGCCTAGTCAGAGGGACTCCTGCTGCAAGAGGGGACCGGCACCCGTTATCTGACTTTGTTACTTCACGTCCTAGTCAGAAAAGCTCCGGAGGCTTGGTGGATCCCACCGGGTAACAGACGGAGCGGAGTCGCCACCCGTACCCTTGTTCTGTGAGTAACCAGAGGGAGACCCAGCCTTACTACACGCACCACACACGAACAGGAGAGGACCTAGTGGGAGTTTCTAGGAACACTCTGGTGCTGGGGTTCCTGATTGATGCACCCGAACTACCCGGAGAGTGCCGAACCCTCTTTCCTGGTGGCCGCAGCGCGCCGTGAGGAGCAAGGAGAAGCCTTGCAGCTGACCATTGACAACGTGAGTAAAGCTTGGAAGACTGCATCCATTGCCTCCAGTCCTTTATTCTAGCGCGACACCACACCACAACATACAACCCACTACTACTCTCCTGATCCCTCTTCGCTGCCCTGAGGCCCTGCTCCGCCTGTGGGGAGTAGTACCATCTGCTGCTGCCACGACATCCCGCCTCAGAGGACTGCTGCAGCGCTGTTGGCAATCACCAGACACCACAGGTGGCGTAGTCGAGTACCTTTCCATCATCCCTCCTAGCCCGTATTTTTATGTGACAACCCTGGGCACGGAGCGGGCCTAGGTCACAACTGCAACCACCCTACACGGAGGCCCGGCTCCGAGTACCCCAACTCTCAGGGTGGGCTAGCGAGCGAGTCCCCGTGAGGGGAGGCGTCACAGTAACCTGGACCTTATAGCTGAGCAAAGCTAATCTATCGGCATAATGCATTATCTGCTCCATGAATGCTCTATGGAGAGGTCTTAAAGGGTATTCCATTATCACCATATAGGAACAAATAGGACAAACACTGGATGGCACTTTGAGCTGGTTGGAGTCAGTATTGGTCTTATATCAATGTGCAACTGATTTAAAGTTTACTGAAACATAGAGGGCAATGTATATATTGTATCCTGATAGGAGCATATATGTGTGGCGCCCCATAGGTACTGCATCTCACCCAGAGGTGTGGTATCCCACTCTCAGGTAAGGATGGAGTACTGCCCGGGAACCACACACTTGCATCCATTAGACTCCACTTCAGAGGGAAGGGCGAGATTGCTCCTAAGGGAGAGCACAGTCCCTGGTCTCTAGCTGGAGGGTGGAACCATGTAGTGGGTGTGGGTGGAAGAAGTAGTTTAGGGGAGCACTTCAGTAGGTGTATAAAAAGGGGAGCCATCTTGAGAGAGTGTGGTCAGTCTGAGAGAGAGATAGTTGGGAGCAGGAGCTCTGGAGGAACTCTGCTCAGGAGGAGAGGAGGAAGGAGCGGGTCTAGTCTGGGAGGCCCAGGAGAACAGACTGAGAGAGAGGATGGGAACAGAGGGAAGGCTCCAAGAGGAACAGGGGGGATCCCAGGGGCACGGGAAGTGCGGATGCCACCCGTGCGCGCGAATTTACCAGGAAGTGGAGGTATCAGGCCGCAGAGGGGACCGGCCCCTAACTAGTGGAGAACTACAAATCTCAGCTAGAAACCAGAGGCTGCTGTACTTGCAAGGTGCAGCTGCCAACCACCACAATTACATCGCCAAAAAGGTGGTCACAGAAGGTCCAGGGGACTGCAGGTCGCCCGACAAGATCCGAGGCTACCGGCTTGGGGCACTGATTGTGAGGCGCAGGGCAGGAGGGTGAGAGCCAGTGCAGGAAGATGACCAAGGAAGGCACATAGAACGGGGTCCCGTTTAAGTACTCCGTTTAAGTACTCCTGAAAAAGGAAGGCACATAGAACGGGGTCCCGTTTTAGTACTTCATTTAAGTACTCCTGAAAGAGGGATTGCTGAACCCCTTCCTTGGTGAACGCAGGGCGACGTGGGTGGTTATAAGCTGGCAGTTGTAACCAGGAGCAGCGTGATAACTGAGTAAAATCTGAAGACTGCACCCCACTGTGTCCTTGAATAACCATCACCAGCCCTGCACTACACAGCACCAGCAACATCTACCTCATAAAATCACTATATCCTGCCCTGGAGCATAGCTCTACCTGTGGAGAGCTGAACCAACTCTGCTGCATCACCATTAGCTCCAAGGGATCTGCACCGCAGCGGCGGCTCCATATAGCCGCATACCACAGGTTGCGTCATGAACATTAAACTATAAAAACTATAATCCCCTTTTATTGACCGGCCTGGGTCACGGACCGGGTCACTGCCACTGTGACATCCCCTGCACCGACCGGCCCGGCACCGTGCACCAAACGGCCCAGGGGGGCGCGTCATATGGACCAGGGCATGGACGGAAATAAACCTTGTCCCCACAGATGTGATCCCAGAGATCAGCTCTTCAATGAATCAGAATACCCATTTATAGAATAGATGAGCTAATATGTGAAATAATCATGAGCTCAGGGGAGCGTCTGGATGTTTTTTCAGTCATCCCATAGAAGAGCACTTCAATGAATATATATCTACAGAACAGGGCCAACCCAAGGTTTTCATGGGCACCGGGTGAAAAAGTCTAAGTGGGCCCCTTTAACACATACCACCATTCATGATGCACAGATACGGTAGAGAAATATAGGTATAGTACAATGCCAAAGATTTCACTTACATGAGTGATATCTATTGTAAATTCTACAATAACTCAGAAACCGGCGAATCCTCGCAACGCACAGTGCAGACCGGACAGTATAGAACTCCATACAGTATTATACGCATCACATAGTCCTTCATACAGTATTATGGAACCAACATAGTCCTCCATACAGTATTATGGGCACCACATAGTCCTCCATACAGAATAATGGGCCCCACGTAGTCCTCCATACAGTATTATAGGCACCACATAGTCCTCCACACAGTATAATGGCCCCACATAGTCCTCCATACAGTATTATGGGCACCACATTGTCCTCCATACAGAATAATGGGCCCCACGTAGTCCTCCATACAGTATTATAGGCACCACATAGTCCTCCATACAGTATAATGGCCTCACATAGTCCTCCATACAGTATTATGGGCACCAGATAGTCCTCCATACAGTATTATGGGCACCACATAGTCCTCCATACAGAATGATGGGCCCCATATAATGCTCCATACAGAATAATGGGTACCATATATTGCTCCATACAGTATGGGCCCAATATAATACTCCATATAGAATGGGCACCATGTAATGCTCCATACATAATGGGCCCCATATTTTGCTCCATACATAAAAAAAATCAAATACTCACCTCTCCTCGCTGGCCGCTGCTCTGCTTCGGACTCCTCAGTGTTAGCGTCTTCTGGCTCTGAGCACTTCTCAGTACAGAGGGTGCTTCTGTAGTGACGTCATCGCTCCCTCTGTCCTATGACAATGTGGCGCCCCTGAGGGTTCGACTGCCACAGGGATACTGCACTTCTTTAATGGAGTGTAGTGTTCCTCCTCTGAGGTAAGAACAGTGTGATGGTCAGGACCCCACCTCCACATCCAACACCACACTTCTCCCACCAGAGGGGGCTAGAATGCACTAGGTGCTTCCCTCTTGGGTACTCAAGAGACTGGGGAACCAAGAGATAGGGGAACCATTTAGTGGGTGAGGGTGGAGGACTCACATTTTAGTGACAATAATTCATATTTAATACACAGCCATCTTGGTCATTGGTCGTCGTCTTTTGGCAGTCTGTCCTTTGCAATGGTTCTTTGACTGTCCTCTACTGTGATCTCCCACCCTGAGCGTGGATCCTGTGTGGACCTGCAGCTGATGGAGACACAGCTCCCGTACCTTGGCCTTGGGTCGAGGGGCAGGTTGCAGATAATGTATGTCTCAACCCGGTCAAGGACCATGACCAAGAAGGCCCGGAGCTTAAGAGTGTAGCTCCACCGCAAATGGATCCCAGGGAGGATGCAGACGGAGCGGTGTACGCCACCTGTCCTCGCTATGCTGATCTATTCAGAGGGATTCCGGCTGCAAGAGGGGTACCGACACCCGACCTTGCTACTCCACGTCCTGGTCGGGAAAGCCCGGTAGGCCCGGAGGATCCCACCGGGTAATGGAAGGAGCGAAGCTGCCACCCGTACCCTGTTTCTGAGAGGAGTTCAGAGGGAGACCTGGCCTATCTACACACGCAGACAGGAATGGACCCAGTCTGAAGTCTAGGAACACTCTGGTGTGGGGTCCTGATTAAACACTTGTATTACTCGGAGGTGGTTGGACCCTCGTTCCTGGTGACCGCAGAACTCCGCGAGGAGCAGGGAGAAGCATTGCAGCTGTACTCTTCAACGTGAGTAAAAACCCTGGAAGTTAACCCCTATGGCCTCCGGACTCTTTATTCGGCACTACTCCGCACTACACGGCACAAGAACTCCTAGACTACTACCCCCTCCATCCTGTCTCTCTGCCCTGAGGCCCTGCTCCGCCTGTGGGGAGTAGTAACAACGACGGCTGCCGTAACATCCCGCCTCAGAGGACTGCAGCAGCGCTGGTGGCCTTCACCAGGTGCCACAGGTGGCGTAGTGGAGATCAGCCACTCAACCTGGATAAGCCCGTACCATCCCTTTTTAATGTGACGGCCCTGAGCACGGAGCGGGTCCGGGCCACGGCTGCACCCCATCTACAACATAGGACCCGGCTCCGAGTCCCCCATCTCCCAGGGTAGGGCTTTCGTGAGGCGTCACAACATCACAGAGTCAGAAGATGCCGAAGACACCGGAGCTGTGGTGGAACAGGGAGAGGTAAGTATTGCAAGTGCCGGTGCCCTGAGCAAGCGGGGGGGCCCCTCTCACGGGCTTTGGCACCAAACTCCGCTTACTCACAGGCAGGAGTGGGCTGGGCCTGGGGGAAGAGGGGCAAATGCCCCCCGGGCCAGTTCCCCAGCAGAGGCTTTGAGCCGTCGGCTGCCAAGAAGACAGCAGCCAGCACTTTAATTGTATATAAGAGCTGGTCCGGCCATCCCTGTATTGCCGGCTGTGTGACCCTATCTCTTGAACTCAGTAGCACGCCGGCCTGCTGGGTCTTCACCGGAGAGAGGTCAGCAGGGGCCAGGGCAGGAGGTCAGGGCTGGATCCTGAGTGTCTTGTGTCAGCGATGCTCTGAGGTCTCATGAGTTATTACTGCAGCTTCATCAGGTCGCGCTGTCTGTAGCCAGATCTGCAGGAAAGTCCAAGAGCCACTGCAGACTGTATACATACTCCAACACTGACTGCTCCTGAGCCTGGATCCAGGACATCATACATTATATATACTGCTATACATGATAATATGTGATGTTCTGTAGCCAGGTCCAGGTGTAATCAGTAAGGGTGTATTCACACTGCGTTCTGGCGCTCGTTCATTGGTCCCGCTGGGGCCTACTTCCGAATCCCCAGCAAAACGGTATATAATATATATACAGCTGTCATATACTATCCTGTATATACCATCAGATGTCTGTGCACATAGTATAATATACAGCAGTCACATACTATCCTGTATATACCATCAGATGTCTGTACACATAGTATAATATGTAGCAGTCACATACTATCCTGTATATACCATCAGATGTCTGTACACATAGTATAATATACAGCAGTCACATACTATCCTGTATATACCATCAGATGTCTGTACACATAGTATAATATACAGCAGTCACATACTATCTTGTATATACCTTCAGATGTCTGTACACATAGTATAATATACAGCAGTCACATATTATCCTGTATATACCATCAGATGTCTGTACACATAGTATAATATACAGCAGTCACATACTATCCTGTATATACCATCAGATGTCTGTACACATAGTATAATATACAGCAGTCACATACTATCCTGTATATACCATCAGATGTCTGTACACATAGTATAATATACAGCAGTCACATACTATCCTGTATATACCATCAGATGTCTGTACACATAGTATAATATACAGCAGTCACATATTATCCTGTATATACCATCAGATGTCTGTACACATAGTATAATATACAGCAGTCACATACTATCCTGTATATACCATCTGATGTCTGTACACATAGTATAAAAACAACAGTCACATATTATCCTGTATATACCATCAGATGTCTGTACACATAGTATAATATACAGCAGTCACATATTATCCTGTATATACCATCAGATGTCTGTACACATAGTATAATATACAGCAGTCAGTCACATACTATCCTGTATATACCATCAGATGTCTGTACACATAGTATAATACACAGCAGTCACATACCATCCTGTATATACCATCAGATGTCTGTACACATAGTATAATACACAGCAGTCACATACTATCCTGTATATACCATCAGATGTCTGTACACATAGTATAATATACAGCAGTCACATACTATCCTGTATATACCATCAGATGTCTGTACACATAGTATAATATACAGCAGTCACATATTATCCTGTATATACCATCAGATGTCTGTGCACATAGTATAATATACAGCAGTCACATATTATCCTGTATATACCATCAGATGTCTGTACACATAGTATAATATACAGCAGTTACATACTATCCTGTATATACCATCAGATGTCTGTACACATAGTATAATATACAGCAGTCACATATTATCCTGTATATACCATCAGATGTCTGTACACATAGTATAATATACAGCAGTCACATACTATCCTGTATATACCATCAGATGTCTGTGCACATAGTATAATATACATCAGTCACATACTATCCTGTATATACCATCAGATGTCTGTACACATAGTATAATATACAGCAGTTACATACTATCCTGTATATACCATCAGATGTCTGTACACATAGTATAATATACAGCAGTCACATACTATCCTGTATATACCATCAGATGTCTGTACACATAGTATAATATACAGTAGTCAGTCACATACTATCCTGTATATACCATCAGATGTCTGTACACATAGTATAATATACAGCAGTCACATACTATCCTGTATATACCATCTGATGTCTGTACACATAGTATAATATACAGCAGTCACATACTATCCTGTATATACCATCAGATGTCTGTACACATAGTATAATATACAGCAGTCACATATTATCCTGTATAAACCATCAGATGTCTGTACACATAGTATAATATACAGCAGTCACATACTATCCTGTATATACCATCAGATGTCTGTACACATAGTATAATATACAGCAGTCACATACTATCCTGTATATACCATCAGATGTCTGTACACATAGTATAATATACAGCAGTCACATACTATCCTGTATATACCATCTGATGTCTGTACACATAGTATAATATACAGCAGTCACATATTATCCTGTATATACCATCTGATGTCTGTACACATAGTATAATATACAGCAGTCACATACTATCCTGTATATACCATCAGATGTCTGTACACATAGTATAATATCCCCAGTCACATATTATCCTGTATATACCATCAGATGTCTGTACACATAGTATAATATACAGCAGTCACATATTATCCTGTATATACCATCAGATGTCTGTACACATAGTATAATATACAGCAGTCACATATTATCCTGTATATACCATCAGATGTCTGTACACATAGTATAATATACAGCAGTCACATACTATCCTGTATATACCATCAGATGTCTGTACACATAGTATAATATACAGCAGTCATATACTATCCTGTATATACCATCAGATGTCTGTACACATAGTATAATATACAGCAGTCACATATTATCCTGTATATACCATCAGATGTCTGTACACATAGTATAATATACAGCAGTCACATATTATCCTGTATAGGTGGACGGTTTTGTCTATTTTACAATAGAGGCAAGAATATATTAATCCTTTCCTCATAGATTGTAAGCTTGCGAGCAGGGTCCTCTCTTCTCCTGGTATCTGTTGATTTATGTGATCATCGTTATTCTGTAATGTCTTTTATTTTCTGAACAAGTCCCCTCTAAAATGTAAAGTGCTGCGGAATATGTTGGTGCTATAAAATTAAAAAATATTATTATTATATTTTTAATCAATTCTGAAGACATGATGCAATTTACCAGCCGCATACTTTTGTTTCTAACACACTTTTCAGAGCTCATCTGCCTGTAGTCCCTCTGTCACTGCAGATTGCTGAATCGTGATAGAGCGCTGTGCACACACTGTCACGATTCCTTCGTATTTCCAGCGTAGTGATCACAAGTATGAGTTTGCATAGTTAAGGTCGCATGCCGATTAGTCTCAGACACCTCTCTGAGCAGCTCACTGATAGAAGTGGATGAGAATCTAGTCGGCATTTGACCACAACTATCCCATCATTACTCCGGCTTTATGTTTTTAAAGTCTTGTACCTTCTGCTCCCTTTATGAAATAGCCATAGGTAAATGCAAAAAAGATGGGCCGCTGCTCATGAGCCGCTGCTGTGTGCTTGCCCCCTAGGCCAAAATTTGCCATCCAGCCCCACAGGTCCCACAATGTGCCAGTGTCCTGATGGTGAGTGTGCTCCCCCGCTTCCTCAGGGCCCTGGCGCTTTCCCGGGTGTGCCGGCTGGTGATGCCGACCCTGCTGCAGAAGACAACGGATGGAGATAACATGGCAAGTATAGGTGATAAAGAAAAATATATAAAAACTTACTTGGCCAAAACTGCCCCTACCCAAGATATCATGGATGGTAAAATTGCTGATGTTAAGCCTGGGGTAGGGGCTGGATGTTCCGGGGTCCCTGCTGCATCCAGGTGTTGGCTGTTCATCCTCCAGTCCATTGCCTTTGGCCCCTCTCCTCTTCTTTGTGATATTCTTGAATCCAGAAGTATCACTGTCCTCTTCTCTCGTCCTCTTGTCTTCTCTCTGCTTCTCGCTTTCTCTGTGTCCAGTAGACGCCATTTGCAGTAATATCTTCCAGTCTGTAGACTTCCGTCCGATCTCTTCAGCCGACAGTTGAAAGTAAACGGCAGTTGGTCGTGTGCAGGCAGCGGCTCATGGCCCGCTCTGCCCGATACACTGATGTGGGCATCATGGGGGACAGTTTAGGGTCCAGAGGAACGGCACAGAACTTCATGGCGGCTTCTAGTGCTGTTTTTTTTTATTTCATAATACATTCTTTTTATTCACATTATACAGACAGATAAAAATAAGTCAAAAATACATTAAAAAACCTAACATACTATAAAATACCAGCTCTTCCCATTACCAATGTAATTCTAGGGTTTCCATATATTTAAAAAATCATTACTTTTATCTTTCATGTTATAATACTATTTCTCATATATCATGGTTACTAGGGATGATATTTTTAAAATATTTAGAAACCCATGTATCATTTCCATTACACTTCACAAATACTTGGTACTTTGTGTTGTTGTATCACATAAAATCCCAATAAAATACATTTAAGTTTGTGGATGTAACATGGAAAAATATGGAAAAGTTCACAGGGTATGAATACTTTATCAAAGCCATTTTCTGCAATTTAATAATTTTTTTCATTCCATATTTCCTCTGTTACATTGAGTCTTTTCTACTTATTGAGTATTTTTTACTATCCTTGTATGTTTCCTGGGAACCCCTGCTCTTATTTGGAGTATGGGGGGTGGTTGTCCTTTCCGTCCATGACTTGGGACATGGATTGGTCATTTTGCACACGTTGATGTGTTTTTTAGATTTTTGT
This sequence comes from Phyllobates terribilis, assembly GCF_046119375.1. Lineage (NCBI taxonomy): Eukaryota > Metazoa > Chordata > Amphibia > Anura > Dendrobatidae > Phyllobates > Phyllobates terribilis. The sequence goes on from NW_027363046.1 coordinate 1,864,086, forward strand.
GATCTGTGGATTTGTTCTGCTTTTCTCTTGATAGCGTTGACAATAAAGATATCCTATTATATATTTGGATGTCCGATCCTTTGTTTTTCTTGTTGACAATATTGTAACTGTGCATTTTTGGCTGCCACTCTGGTCTTTATTTAGGTTGCACCCTCCCAAGAACCAACAAAAATACAACCAATTAACGTAAAGTGAATGTGTCACTGGGTTTTTGCTGCCCCATCTGAGAGCAGCATGATGTAGGGGCTGAGACCCTGATTCCAGTGATATATCACTTAATGGGCTTCTTGCTGCAGTTTTTATGAAATCACAGTTTTCCCTGCAGCAGATCTAGCAGATCTAAAAATGCAGAGCTCTGTATAACCCTGCCCACATCACTGATTGGCACATTTCTGTGTACACTGTGCATAGGCAGAAAGCTGCCAATCAGTGATGGGGGGCGAGGTTATATAGAGCTCATGAATATGGAGGACTACCTGGCAGCAGGATTAGTAGTCGTCTAGTGATAATTTCCTGTTGAAAAAACAGTGATTTTATCAAAACTACAGCAAGCAGCCCAATAAGTGACACATCACTGCAATCAGAGTCTCTACATTATGCTGCTCTCAGATTCAGTAACAAAAACCTGGTGACAGATTCCCTTTAACCTATTAATAAAAAAAGACTAGACAAGGTTAGTTTGGATAAAGAATAGGTTACTTAAAACATAAATTAATAAGTCAATAAATATTAAAAACCATGGAATAAATTAATCAGTCAGTAATCAAATAAATAATCAACTGTCACTATCAAAAATGGACCTAGTCCTCCCAGCCTTAGCCAACTGATAGGCATCGCAACAAAAAGAGGGTGGGTGGCCAACGCTGGTGACTTGCTGTGCATGGACTACCCCGGACTTTGGTGAAACTGGGCCTTTTATGCAGAAATATTCCCGCGCTAGCATTAGTTCTCCCATCAGGATAAAGATGCATCTTCCTGCGCAAACAACAGAATCTTCTAGAACTTGCTGGTAGAGGATCACAGCTGAGACAACAGTGACTCTGAAATGATAAGTACCATTGCCGAAAAGAGTAGGAGGAGAAAGAAGAACGGAAAGGGGAGCACAAATACAGCCAAAGTATAGCCAAAATTCTTACCTCCAGAACAAATATTCTACTGGGCCTGTAAAACTATGTGTTCCCCCCGCTAACCTCTCTGGGGGCCCTGCCTTGACATTAGTGTCTTACCAGACATTGCTCCTTATCTGAATAATCTGTTCACACTATGTTTTTGCCTATTTGACACTACAGACAAAGGACCACCTATTACCAGGTCCTAGAGGGTCCTGTCCCAACTTCTACTACCTCATCTGAAAGAATCCACTTAATGAGTTGGATTTATACTACTTAAGAAGTTGTCCACTACTTTTACATTGATGCCCTATCCTACAAAACTAGTGGACAACCCCTTTAAATATAAGGACTTCTATATGTGCCTTTTTAATGGATATTAACCCCTTTACGACATAGGGTGTATTAGTACGTATCTGTGCCCTGGGACTTATGGACCAGATACTTATTAATACGCCCTGACGATTTCGCCCGTACACAGGCTGTGCGGGCACGATCGCCCCCGGGTGACAGCTGATTGTCACAGCTGACACCCGGGGCTATGTGCAGGGAGCGGTCCCGGTCCAGCTCTGAGGTGGCTACGATAGACGAGAGCATGGCTTCTCTATCCTCATCTCAGTTGCCTCTGGAACCATGTCTTACCCTGCTTCAACATCTGACCTAGTGAATAATATTGGCCTCACTATGTGTGCACCTGATATGCCCAAACAAATCCATCACAGCTGTGCCAGGTGCTGTCTAATCCTAGTGTACATGGTATGAGCTGATCAGTCAACTGATTGGCTGCAGCAGTCACATGTGGTACGGTCATGACGCCGTGGCATACCGCTAACAGCAGATAAACATATGGCTGCTATGAGGCCCATGAATCTGAGGGATCTTGGGTAATCATACTGTTTGTGGGCCATCATACTATTTGGAGGGCTATGTGGGGGCCATCATACTATTTGGAGGGCTATGTGGAGACCATCATACTATTTGGAGGGCTATGTGGGGACCATCATACTATTTGGAGGGCTAGGTGGGGGCCATCATACTATTTGGAGGGCTAGGTGGAGGCCATCATACTATTTGGAGGGCTATGTGGGGACCATCATACTATTTGGAGGGCTATATCGGGGCCGACATACTATTTGGAGGGCTATGTGGGGGCGGTCATACTATCTGGAGGGCTATGCGGGGGCCGTCATACTATTTGAAGGCCATCATGCTATTTGGAATGCTATGTAGAGGCCATCATACAATTTGGAGGACTATCCGTCTCATTTCAGCGACTTTTTGATTATCAATCTACATCATGTGTTGGATTATATATATCTTACTCTAATGTTCTCTTTATTACTAATCTATATCATGTGTTGGATCAGTCCTAGAGTACTTTGTCTTTTTGCCCACCACTAATGTATCTGCGCCATTATGGTTTATATGTAAGTCATTTTTTTAAGTTTGGATAATAATAAACTTTGTATTTTTAATATTACTATGTTCTTGTACGTCATTCTCTTTATATGAATCATTATTTGAGACGTTGAACAGACTCTGTTTTTCTAAAATGTGACCTATATGGTCAAATTACTTTGCCTCATAAAGACTACAAGGTAGACAGACACGGGGGAAAGTAGCTTAGCTTTAGCCGACTTCGTAGAGATAACTCCAGGAGTCCTCCTACCACCACAGAGGAAGTTAGCAGTCTGAGAGCTCCAAGCATTCACAAGGAAACGTGACTATCACCGGACCCTCCCTGCTGCAAAGTGAAACTATTTAAACACCCAGGCCAGGGTGTCAATTAGCTGGTGGGAGGTAGCCGATGGGTCCCAGAGGGAAACAGCTAAGAAGGTGTCTGTATTGCCAAACGAAGAGATCTTCTGCAACCAACTGCAGGGCAACTGTCTGTTACATTTGACATACCCATGACACTAGCGCCACCTATTGTAAGTATTAATTTCAAAAGTCAATATCGATTCTTTAAAGGGTATTGTCACATGACTTAGGATAAAAAGGCCAAACCAGAAACTCCATTTTCAGGACACGTGTTTAAGGATGTTTGTCCCTCATCAGTGCAAGACAGGAGAGAACTTGCTTGTATGGGTGAGTGACCTCTGACAGGGGATCCAAGGGATACATTTTCTCTTTGTGGAGAAGTTACCTACTTTGCTAAGTTAGCTACTTGGCAACCCCTTTTGAATTCCTATGTTTACACTCAGTTAAAATAACAAAACTTATACTTACCACCGGCGCCGTTCCTACGGTGTCCCTTCCAGTGCTCCCTGCGATCCCTTCGGCCAATCAGCGGTGGCTTCACTTTCCTCTGCTATGGATAGAATTGACATCCAGGGGAAGTGAAAGAGCAGCAGCAACTCTCACTTACTCCGAATGTCTTGATTTGTATGAAGGAGGGAAAAGTGAAGCCAGCGCTGATTGGCTGCAGGGATTGCGTGATATAACAATGTCACACAAGCCCGGGAGAACCAGTGCCTACACCGCTGGAACAGCGCCGGCACTGGAAGTGAGTGTTATTATTTTACTGGGGGACACATAGGGATTGAGAAGAGGTTGTCCGAGTAGTGGACAACCCCTTTAAATTCCCAGTGGAGATCTGCATGTGACTTATATTTTTTAATTGCAGCAGTAAATCCCTTTAAGAAGATTATGATTTTACACTGTAAGTTTTCTAATAATTCAGAATGATTCCTAAAATATCTTATGTCCTGGGCGCTGGGTACTATCCATCTGCTGAGCCTTTGTGCTATGACCTAGGACCGTGCTGGTGAACCTATGGCACGCGCGCCAGAGAGGGCACGCAGAGTGCTCCCTAAAGGGCACGCGCGCCATCGCCTCAGCACTAGGACCGGGCCTGGCGGGTAATTACTTGGAGCCCCCCGACTTCAGCTAGATGTGCGTTCTCTGACACACATCTAGCTGAAGTGTATTGCAGCGCACGAACTTGCCAAACCCGTGCGCGGCCATACACTCTGCCAGCAGGCGGCGTCAGCGTACAAGCGACTGGGCGCATGGCAGTGGCGTCATGCCGGCTACAGGAGAGGATGCTGAAATCAGCTGCCGGCTACAGGAGAGGACGCGGCGCGGGAGAGGAAAGAAGGTGAGTAGGAGGGTTTATAATGTTTGTCTGTTTTTACTATGCGATGAACAGCAGCGCAAATACAAGGATGGGGGAGCATATTCATGGGTGGGCATGTACCAGGATGAAGGAAGGGAGACGACAACATATCTACAAGGATGGGGGAGCAGCATATATACAAGGATGGGGGAGCAGCATATATACAAGGATGGGGGAGCAGCATATATACAAGGATGGGGGAGCAGCATATATACCAAGATGGGGGAGCAACATATATACAAGGATGGGGGAGAAACATATATACAAGGATGGGGGAGCAGGATATATACAAGGATGGGGAGCAGGATATATACAAGAATGGGGGAGCAGAATATATACAAGGATGGGGGAGCATATTCATGGGTGGGCATGTACCAGGATGAAGGATGGGAGACGACAACATATCTACAAGGATGGGGGAGCAACATATCTACAAGGATGGGGGAGCAGAATATATACAAGGATGGGGGAGCAACATATATACAAGGATGGGGGAGCAGCACATATACAAGGATGGGGAGCATATTCATGGGTGGGCATGTACCAGGATGAAGGATGGGAGACGACAACATATCTACAAGGATGGGGGAGCAACATATCTAGAAGGATAGGGGAGCAGAATATATACAAGGATTGGGGAGCAACATATATACAAGGATGGGGGAGCATATTCATGGGTGGGCATGTACCAGGATGAAGGATGGGAGACGACAACATATCTACAAGGATGGGGGGCAGCATATCTACAAGGATGGGGGTGTAGCATATCTACAAGGATGGGGGGCAGCATATATACAAGGATGGGGGAGCAACATATATACCAGGATGGGGGAGCAGCATATATACAAGGATGGGGGAGCAACATATATACAAGGATGAGGGAGCAGCATATATACAATGATGGGGGAGCAACATATATACAAGAATGGGGGAGAAGCATATATACAAGGATGGGGGAGAAGCATATATACAAGGATGGGGGAGCAACATATATACAAGGATGGGGGGCAGCATATATACACGAATGGGGGAGCAGCATATATACAAGAATGGGGGAGAAGCATATATACAAGGATGGGGGAGCAGCATATATACAAGGATGAGGGAGCAGCATATATACAAGAATGGGGGAGAAGCATATATACAAGGATGGGGGAGCAGCATATATACAAGGATGAGGGAGCAGCATATATACAAGAATGGGGGAGCAACATATATACAAGGATGATATACAAGGATGGGGGAGCAGCACATATACAAGGATGGGGGAGCATATTCATGGGTGGGCATGTACCAGGATGAAGGATGGGACACGACAGCATATCTACAAGGATGGGGGGCAGCATATCTACAAGGATGGGGGGCAGCATATATACAAGGATGGTGGAGCAGCATATATACCAGGATGGGGGAGCAGCATATATACAAGGATGGGGGAGCAGCATATCTACAAGGATGAGGGAGCTACATATATACAAGGATGGGGGAACAGCATACATACAAGAATGGGGGAGCAGCATATATACAAGGATAGGGGAGCAGCATATATACAATGATGGGGGAGCAGCATATATACCAGGATGGGGGAGCAGCATATCTACAAGGATAGGGGAGCAGCATATATACAATGATGGGGGAGCAGCATATATACCAGGATGGGGGTGCAGCATATATACAAGGATAGGGGAGCAGCATATATACAATGATGGGGGAGCAGCATATATACCAGGATGGGGGAGCAGCATATCTACAAGGATGGGGGAGAAACATATATACAAGGATGGGGGAGCAGCATATATACTCGAATGGGGGAGCAGAATATATACAAGAATGGGGGAGCAGCATATATACAAGGATGGGGGAGCAGCATGTCTACAAGGATGGGGGAGAAACATATACAGGGTGGTCCAAAAGTAGGTGGACAGAAAGCGTAATAAGGTTATGAAGGGGGAGATTTATCATACACTAAACTGCAGCCGCCTGTCTGGATCATCCTCCAATAAAAAAATGAATTAGACGTGGACGATAAGCTTTCCACCCAATAGATTTCAGGATTCGCATGATAGAAGCTCGTGAAATTCCCAATTCCAAAGAGGCTCTTCTGGTGGACTTTTTTGGACTTTTAACAAATGTTTCAGCAACAAGTTGTTTATTATCTTCTGTACAGACTGTTTTGGGTCGACAAGTTTTTGGAGCATTAAGGATTGAGCCAGTGATATTGAATTTGTCACGAATGCGGTAAATGGTTTGTCTCTTTGGGGCTTGAGTACCAAATGTTTCAACCTAATTTGCTCTAACGGTTTCAGCATTTTGAGATTTCCAATACTCTGTTAAAATACATTTTCTTTAATCTGTATTTAAATTATTTGCCATTATGTGTTATCTGAATTATCTAAAAAGAAAACAGATTTAGGGGAGATCTATCTGTGAAAACTAGATCTGTGAAACTGGCTCAGTTGCCCTTAGCAACCAATCAGATTCCACCTTTCATTTTCCAAAGAGTTTATGATGAATGAAAAGTGGAATCTGATTGATTGCTAAGGGCAATTGAGCCAGTTTCACTTTACACCATGTTTGATAAATCTCCCCCTTCATAACCTTATTACACTTTCTGTCCACCTACTTTTGGACCACCCTGTATACAATAATGGGGGAGAAGCATATCTACAAGGATGGGGGAGCAGCATATATACAAGGATGGGGGAGCAGCATATATACAAGGATAGGGGAGCAAAATATATACTAGGATGGGGGAGCAGCATATATACAAGGATGGGGGAGCAGCATATATACAAGGATGGGGGAGCAGCATATATACAAGGATGGGGGAGCAGGATATATACAAGAATGGGGGAGCAGCATATATACCAAGATGGGGGAGCAACATATATACAAGGATGGGGGAGAAACATATATACAAGGATGGGGGAGCAGGATATATACAAGGATGGGGGAGCAGGACATATACAAGAATGGGGGAGCAGAATATATACAAGGATGGGGGAGCAGCATATATACAAGAATGGGGGAGCAACATATATACAAGTATGAGGGAGCAGCACATATACAAGGATGGGGGAGCAGAATATATACAAGGATGGGGGAGCAACATATATACAAGGATGGGAGAGCAGCACATATACAAGGATGGGGGAGCATATTCATGGGTGGGCATGTACCAGGATGATGGATGGGAGACGACAACATATCTACAAGGATGGGGGGCAGCATATCTACAAGGATGGGGGAGCAGCATATCTACAAGGATGGGGGGCAGCATATATACAAGGATGGGGGAGCAACATATATACCAGGATGGGGGAGCAGCATATATACCAGGATGGGGGAGCAACATATATACAAGGATGAGGGAGCAGCATATATACAATGATGGGGGAGCAGCATATATACAAGAATGGGGGAGAAGCATATATACAAGGATGGGGGAGCAGCATATATACAAGAATGGGGGAGAAGCATATATACAAGGATGGGGGAGCAGCATATATACAAGGATGGGGGAGCAGCATATATACAAGGATGAGGGAGCAGCATATATACAAGAATGGGGGAGCAACATATATACAAGGATGATATACAAGGATGGGGGAGCAGCACATATACAAGGATGGGGGAGCATATTTATGGGTGGGCATGTACCAGGATGAAGGATGGGAGACGACAGCATATCTACAAGGATGGGGGGCAGCATATCTACAAGGATTGGGGGCAGCATATATACAAGGATGGTGGAGCAGCATATATACCAGGATGGGGGAGCAGCATATATACAAGGATGGGGGAGCAGCATATCTACAAGGATGAGGGAGCAACATATATACAAGGATGGGGGAACAGCATGCATACAAGAATGGGGGAGCAGCATATATACAAGGATGGGGGAGCAGCATATATACAAGGATAGGGGAGCAAAATATATACTAGGATGGGGGAGCAGCATATATACAAGGATGGGGGAGCAGAATATATACAAGGATGGGGGAGCAGCATATATACAAGGATGGGGGAGCAACATATCTACAAGGATGAGGGAGCAAAATATATACAAGGATGGAGGAGCAGCATATATACAAGTATGGGGGAGCAACATATATAAGGATGGGGGAGCAGCATATATACAAGTATGCGGGAGCAACATATATACAAGGATGGGGGGCAGCATATATACAAGGATGGGGAAGCAACATATATACAAGGATGGGGGAGCAGCATACATACAAGGATGGAGGAGCAGCATATATACAAGTATGGGGGAGCAACATATATACAAGGATGGGGGAGCAGCATATATACAAGGATGGGGGAGCAATATATATACAAGGATGGGGGAGGAGCATATATACAAGGATGGGGGAGCAGCATATATACAAGGATGGGGGAGCAACATATATACAAGGATGGGGAAGCAACATATATACAAGGATGGAGAGCAACATATTTACAAGGATGGAGAGCAACATATATACAAGGATGGGGGAGCAACATATATACAAGGATAGGGGAGCAGCATATATACCAGGATGGGGGAGAAACATATATACAAGAATGGTGGAGCAGCATATATAAAAGGATGGGGGAGAAGCATATATACAAGGATGGGGAAGCAGCATATATACAAGGATGGGGGAGCAGCATATATACAAGGATAGGGGAGCAGCATATATACAAGAATGGGGGAGCAGCATATCTACAAGGATGGGGGAACAACATATCTACAAGGATGGGGAAGCAGCATATATACAAGGATGGGGGAGCAACATATATACAAGGATGGGGGAGCAGCATATATACAAGAATGGGGGAGCAGCATATATACAAGGATGGGGGAGCAGCATATATACAAGGATGCTGGAGCAGCATATATACAAGGATGGGGGAGCAGCATATCTACAAGAATGGGGAAGCTGCATATATACAAGGATGGGGGAGCAGAATATATACAAGGATGGGTGAGAAACATATATACAAGTATAGGGGAGTATATTCATGGGTGGGCATGTACCTGTATGAAGGAAGGGAGACGACAACATATCTACAAGAATGGGGGAGCAACATATCTACAAGAATGGGGGAGCAGCAAATATACAAGAATGGGGGAGCAACATATATACAAGGATGGGGGAGCAGCATATATTCAAGGATGGGGGAGCAGAATATATACAAGGATGGGGGAGCAGCATATCTACAAGGATGGGGGAGAAATATATATACAAGAATGGGGGAGCAGCATATATACAAGGATTGGGGAGCAACATATATACAAGAATGGGGGAGCAGAATATATACAAGGATGGGGGAGCAGCATATATACAAGGGTGGGGGAGCAGAATATATACAAGGATGGGGGAGAAACATATATACAAGGATGGGGGAGCAGAATATATACAAGGATGGGAGAGCAACATATCTACAAGAATGGGGGAGCAGCATATATACAAGGATGGGGGATCAGCATATATACAAGGATGGGGGAGCAGCATATATACAAGGATGGGGGAGCAGCATATATACAAGGATGGTGGAGCAACATATATACAAGGATGGGGGAGCAACATATATACAAGGATGGGGGAGCAACATATATACAAGGATGGAGGAGCAGCATATATACAAGGATGGGGGAGCAGCATATATACATGGATGGGGGAGCAAAATAAATACAAGGATGGGGAGCAGCATATATGCAAGGATGGGGGAGCAACATATATACAAGGATGGGGGAGCAACATATATACAAGGATGGGGGAGCAGCATATATGCAAGAATGGGGGAGCAGAATATATACAAGGATGGGGGAGAAACATATACAAGGATGGGGGAGCAGCATATATACAAGAATGGGGGAGCAGAATATATACAAGGATGGGGGATCAGCATATATACAAGAATGGGGGCGCAGCATATATACAAGGATGGGGGAGCAGCATATCTACAAGAATGGGTGAACAACATATATACAAGGATGGGGGAGCATATTTATGGTTGGGCATGTACCAGGATGAAGGATGGGAGACGACAACATATCTACAAGGATGGGGGAGCAGCATATCTACAAGAATGGGGGAGCAGAATATAAAGAAGGATGGGGGAGCAGCATATATACAAGGATGGGGGTGCAACATATATACAAGGATGAGGGAGCAGAATATATACAAGGATGGGGGAGTAGAATATATACAAGGATGGGGGAGCAGCATATATACAAGGATGGAGAGCAACATATATACACGGATGGAGAGCAGCATATATACAAGGATGGGGGAGCAGAATATATACAAGGATGGGGGAGCAGCATATATACAAGGATAGGGGAGCAGCATATATACAATGATGGGGGAGCAGCATATATACCAGGATGGGGGAGCAGCATATCTACAAGAATGGGAGAGAAACATATATACAAGGATTAGGGAGCAGCATATATACACGAATGGGGGAGCAGAATATATACAAGAATGGAGGAGCAGCATATATACAAGGATGGGGGAGCAGCATATATACAAGGATGGGGGAGCAGCATGTCTACAAGGATGGGGGAGAAACATACAGGGTGGTCCAAAAGTAGGTGGACAGAAAGTGTAATAAGGTTATGAAGGGTGAGATTTATCATACACTAAACTGCAGCCGCCTGTCTGGATCATCCTCCAATAAACCATGAGTTAGACGTGGACGATAAGCTTTCCACCCAATAGATTTCAGGATTCGCATGATAGAAGCTCGTGAAATTCCCAATTCCAAAGAGGCTCTTCTGGTGGACTTTTTTGGACTCAACAAATGTTTCAGCAACAAGTTGTTTATTATCTTCTGTACAGACTGTTTTGGGTCGACCAGTTTTTGGAGCATTAAGGATTGAGCCAGTGATATTGAATTTGTCACGAATGCGGTAAATGGTTTGTCTCTTTGGGGCTTGAGTACCAAATGTTTCAACCTAATTTGCTCTAACGGTTTCAGCATTTTGAGATTTCCAATACTCTGTTAAAATACATTTTCTTTAATCTGTATTTAAATTATTTGCCATTATGTGTTATCTGAATTATCTAAAAAGAAAACAGATTTAGGGGAGATCTATCTGTGAAAACTAGATCTGTGAAACTGGCTCAGTTGCCCTTAGCAACCAATCAGATTCCACCTTTCATTTTCCAAAGAGTTTATGATGAATGAAAAGTGGAATCTGATTGATTGCTAAGGGCAATTGAGCCAGTTTCACTTTACACCATGTTTGATAAATCTCCCCCTTCATAACCTTATTACACTTTCTGTCCACCTACTTTTGGACCACCCTGTATACAATAATGGGGGAGAAGCATATCTACAAGGATGGGGGAGCAGCATATATACAAGGATGGGGGAGCAGCATATATGCAAGGATAGGGGAGCAAAATATATACTAGGATGGGGGAGCAGCATATATACAAGGATGGGGGAGCAGCATATATACAAGGATGGGGGAGCAGAATATATACATGGATGGGGAGCAGCGTATATACAAGGATGGGGAGCAGAATATATACAAGGATGGGGGAGAAACATATATACAAGGATGGGGGAGAAACATATATACAAGGATGGGGGAGCAGCATATATACGAGGATGGAGAGCACCATATATACAAGGATGTGGGAGCAGCATATATACAAGAATGGGGGAGCAGCATATATACAAGGATGGGAGAGCAGCATATATAGAAGGATGGGGGAGCAGCATATATACAAGGATGGGGGAGCAGCATACCTACAAGAATGGGGGAGCAGAATATATACAAGGATGGGGGAGCAGCATATATACAAAGATGGGGAAGCAACATATACACAAGGATGGGGGAGCAGCATACATACAAAGATGGAGGAGCAGCATATATACAAGTATGTGTGAGCAACATATATACAAGGATGGGGGAGCAGCATATATACAAGGATGGGGGAGCAATATATATACAAGGATGGGGGAGCAACATATATACAAGGATGGAGAGCAACATATTTACAAGGATGGAGAGCAACATATATACAAGGATGGGGGAGCAACATATATATAAGGATGGGGGAGCAAAATATATACAAGGATGGAGAGCAACATATATACAAGGATGGGGGAGCAACATATATACAAGGATAGGGGAGCAGCATATATACCAGGATGGGGGAGAAACATATATACAAGAATGGGGGAGCAGCATATATACAAGGATGGGGGAGCAGAATATAAAGAAGGATGGGGGAGCAGAATATATACAAGGATGGGGGAGTAGAATATATACGAGGATGGGGGAGCAGCATATATACACGGATGGAGAGCAACATATATACACGGATGGAGAGCAGCATATATACAAGGATGGGGGAGCAGCATATATACAAGGATGGGAGAGCAGCATATCTACAAGGATGGGGGAGCAGCATATCTACAAGGATGGGGGAGCAGCATATCTGCAACGATGGGGGAGCAACATATATACAAGAATGGGGGAGCAGCATATATACAAGGATGGGAGAGCAGCATATATACAAGGATGGGGGAGCAGAATATATACAAGGATGGGGAAGCAGCATATCTACAACGATGGGGGAGCAACATATAAACAAGAATGGGAGAGCAAAATATATACAAGGAAGGGGGAGCAGCATATATACAAGGATGGGGGAGCAGCATATCTACAAGGATGGTGGAGCATATTCATGGGTGGGCATGTACCAGGATGAAGGATGGGAGATGACAACATATCTACAAGGATGGGGGAGCAGCATATATACAAGTATGGGGGAGCAACATATCTACAAGAATTGGGGAGCAGCATATATACAAGTATTGGGGAGCAGAATATATATAAGGATGGGGGAGCAGCATATCTACAAGGATGGGGGAGCAACATATATACAAGGATGGAGGAGCAACATATATACAAGGATGGGGAGCAACATATATACAAGGATGGGGGAGAAACATATATACAAGGATGGAGAGCAACATATTTACAAGGATGGAGAGCAACATATATACAAGGATGGGGCAGCAGCATATATACAAGGATGGGGGAGAAACATATATACAAGAATGGGGGAGCAGCATATATACAAGGATGGGGGAGCAGCATATATACAAGGATGGGGGAGGAGCATATATACTAGGATGGGGGAGCAACATATATTCAAGGATGGGGAGCAGCATATATACAAGAATGGGGAGCAGAATATATACAAGGATGAGGGAGCAGCATATATACAAGGATGGGGAGCAGCAGATCTACAAGGATGGGGGAGCAACAAATCTACAAGAATGGGGGAGCAGCATATATACAAGAATGGGGGAGCAGCATATATACAAGGATGGGAGAGAAGAATATATACAAGGATGGGGGAGAAACATATATACAAGGATGGGGGAGTATATTCATGGGTGGGCATGTATCAGGATGAAGGATGGGAGACGACAACATATCTACAAGAATGGGGGAGCAACATATCTTTTTTTTAAACCAATTATTTTTATTTAGGTTTCAAAAATTTTTAACAGCAAACAGTTATCAATATACATATAACAATTCACATAACGTGTAATAATACAGTCAATACTCCTTATGCCGGGCATACCTGGGAACATTGACAATCATATTACCGCCATCCATGCGGACCATATTTTCCCAAAAGTTCTCTCTCCATGCCTCCGCCTATAAATGCTTTCCTCTAAATGCATCACCGTACGTGTCTGAGCAATAAATTCCCTCCTAGTGGGGGGTTCCGAATCTGTCCATTTTCGTGCTATTAGTTTGCGTGCCACATATAGCAATCGCGCTATCGCCACTTTGTAATGTTCTGAGACAGGTATTCCATCCACCTCCCCCAAAACACACAGCACCGGGTTTCTGTCAATTGTACATGTATAAGCCCTCTCAATTTTGCTGACAACGAACAACCAATAAGCCACCAACCGTGGGCATGACCATAGCATGTGTAGCAGTCCGGCCTGGTCCGTGCCACATCTAGGGCAATTGGAATCTCCCCTCAAGCCCGCCTTGTACAGGCGCAGCGGTGTTTTGTATGTCCTATGTATTATGTATAATTGGGAAATCCGTGCCTGCTCGCTTAAAGAGATCTTCGGGACATATTCTAGAATCGCCTCCCATTGTTCTGTTGTGAGGGTACCCACCTCCCTTTCCCATTTACTCTTTGCAATGAGGTGATTCCCCCCCAGATAGGAGTGCAGTAGGTCATGATATAAGCTCGATATGACTCCCCTCGTCCCTCCCTTCATACACACAAAGTCTAGTACAATGTAACCCTGAACCGTCATGTCTCCCAATCCACACTGTGCCCTCCAAGCATGTCGAAGCCTATAGTATTGAAATCCCCATACCAAAGGCAAATCAAATTCTTCTCTCAATTTCTCAAAGGTCTTCAGGTCCGTTCCACTCTGCAGCTGGCACACATATCTCACTCCTTGCGCCTTCCAATTGCCCATTTGACACAGCTTATTAAGTTCCGGCAGATGTTCATTGCCCAACACCGGTGAGTACTTAGTCAGCCCGTCCACCCCCCTGATCTTTTTAATAGTGTCCCATACCTTCTGAGTCAAGCCTAAGGTAGGATATATTGCTCCCAATTTCTTAAAGGTACCATCCTCTAACGCCTGGACCAGTGGGCGTCTCCCCGACACATGTACCAGCACCCGGCAAGCTGCCCCTCCACAATCGGGCTCTCTCCATCCCCTGACATGCTGGCCTTGTACTGCCAAGAAATAGACCCAGGGATTGGGAGCGGCCAATCTTCCCTCCTCCTTCCCATTTTGCAGCGTTCCCAATTTAATCCTTGCCTGCCTCTTGCCCCATATCAAGGATCTGAAGATAGAATCAATACCCTGAAACCGCTTTTTTGGTAGCCATATCGGTGAGTTGTGCAAAACGTACATTAGTTGTGGCATAAGGACCATCTTAATCAGGTTAGTTCTACCCATCACCGTCAAAGCCAATTGGCACCATGCGCCTATTTTCTTTTTAAATTTCTCTAGCAGAGGAACTAAATTCAGATCCGTGAATCATGTCAATGGAAGCGCCACCCATATCAAAAGGTATTTAAATTGTGAAACCAGCTGGAGCTGCTTCCCCCTCTCATCTATCTCCTCCACTTTTATTGGTCTATCTACAGCCATGACATAAGACTTGTGCCAGTTTATCTCCAGTCCCGAAATGCTCCCAAATTGTTTAATTACATCCATCGTGCACCCCAATGTCTCTCCTGCATTTTCCAGAAATAACAGGATGTCATCGGCATACAGTGATATTTTTTCTTCCAGCCTCCCAAATTTAAATCCGACCACTCCTCTCTCAGCTCTTATTTTGGCCGCCAGGGGCTCCACAGCCACCGCAAACAATAGCGGGGACAGCGGGCACCGCTGCCTTGTGCCCCTATGTAAGTCAAACATCCCGGACCGTTCACCATTCACCTTAACTACCGCCCTTGGGGATGAGTACAATAACTTCACCCAGGCCAAATCCCATTATTTCCATGATTTTCCATAAATATTCCCATTCCACGCTATCGAATGCTTTCCTAGCGTCCAACGACATCACTATTCTCCCGCCACCATTATCAGCAGGCAGCTGCATATTAAGAAATAATCTTCTCAAGTTAACAGCCGTGGAGCGGTTGGGCATAAAGCCCGACTGGTCCTCGTGAATAACAGTATGCGCAACCCCGGTGAGCCGGGTGGCCAGGATCTTAGCGAGTATTTTGACATCCGTTGTCAACAACGATATGGGCCTATACGACTCCGCATCCATGGGGTCTTTCCCCTCCTTTGGCAGAACCACTATCACCGCTTCCTCCATTGATCTCGGTAACGCCCCCTTCTCCAAAGCCTCATCAAACACAGATTTCAATTTTGGGGCCAGCAGTTCCACCAGCTCCCTGTACACCTCCCCAGGTAGACCATCAGCACCCGGTGATTTGTTATTGGGCATAGACAGAATTGCACATTCCACCTCCTCCACACTCACAGGTTCATCCAACCTTAACCTATCTTCCTCAGACAATTTAGACAGTGAGATGCCCTCCAAGAATTCCTCTACGGCCCCCTCTGTGTCCCGTACTCTTGAATTGTACAGTGCCATGTAATATTCCTTAAAGACCTCCAATATGTCCTTTGTGTCTGTCAGAGTCGTCCCCGCTTGGTCTCTCAACCTGTACACCCTGGAAGACTCCCTCTGTGCCGCAGATATCACCGCCAACAAGCGACCCACTCTCTCTCCTTCCTCAAAGAATTGGGCTTGCTGAAATGCCCTTTTCCTCTCGGCTTGCATCATGTGCAGTTTATTAACTGCCTCCTGTGCCAATTTTAGTCTATTGTGAGCTACACTCGTTGGCGCCAAAATCATGTCTGCCTCTGCCCTTGTCAAGTCATCCTTTATTTGTTGATCTGCCAATTTAGTTTTGGTCTTACACCGTGTGATCTCACTTATAAAGAGTCCCCTGGTAAATGCCTTCATAGCCTCCCACACCACTGTAGCCTCAGCACTCCCTTCATTAACTTGGAAGAAGTGCTCTAATTCTTTGGTTATGCCACCCATATCCACCACTTTAAGCCACGTCGGGTGAAGACGCCAACCTCCCCTCTGACCCTGAGCAGATCCCACTAGAAGCGTGACAACCATAGGACTATGATCCGATAGAGTCCTCTGTAGGTATTCCACCTCCCCCACCATCCCATCCATAGCAGTATCCCCAAAAGCCAGGTCTATCCTTGACAGTGTTCCGTGTGTAGCCGAGTGACACGAGAAGGTCCTCTTACCCTCATTTCGTACTCTCCACAGATCCACCAGCCCCAGCTCCCCCACGTAGGTGCCAAATGCAGTCATTCCGTCCCGTCCAGCTTCCATACCTGCCGGACGTACTTTATCCCAGTGATCATTCATGGTGTTGTTAACATCTCCCATAATCAACATCGGAGCCTCCCCCCATCTGGCCGTCAAGTCCATTACTGCTTGAAGTTCCTTTTTAGAATAAGGTGGAGGGATATATAAAGCCACTAAAATCATTTTGTGTCCATACAATCTGCACGCAATCCATACATACTGCCCTTCACTGTCTACTTGCACTGCCAGCTCTTCATAATGAGCGTTTTTGTGTATTAGGACTGACACCCCCCTGGAGTACGAGGAATAAGTAGAATGATATGTCTTTAACATCCACCCTCTCGATAGCCAGTGCCTAGTATCTCTAGTGAGATGGGTCTCCTGTAAGCACGCAATCATAGGATCACAAGATCTGATGTGATTCAGAACTGCTGCCCTCTTAATCCTGTCAGATATACCACGTACATTCCAACTTAAAATCCGAACCGTACGGTTACTCATTGTGCATTAGAAAAAACAATCCACCATCATCAAGTAACATCTTTCCATTTTGTTCCCCAGCATACCAGGTCAAACAGCATAAGCAACCCCATTTTCCCGCAAATCCAACCCATCCACCTCCCCCCCACCCTTCTCTTGTCACTCTCTTCCCAACGTGAGAGTGGGAGCTCAAAGAACCTGAGCAACATCGTAGTATACCGCATATCAACATGCGCCGTGTCCTCCTCCAGCATTGGCAGTCTCTCCACCACATAATCAATAGTATGCATAGTCCCGAACCATTAATCAAACAAATTAACTATAAAACTATAAAACGTAGATCCCAGCGGGGGTTTCTCCCCCTCCTCTGCGGTTTCGCAGAGCAATGTAGAACCACAACCCTGTCCAGTAGTCAGGATAGCAGGGTCGTGTATTCACCGTGCCGAGTCCTCAGCTTCTCTCAATTTGCTCCGGTTCCGCTCCAACCACGAAGCGGCCTCTACCGGTGATGGGAAAAAATTGACCTTTCCAAAGGCTTCCACTCTTAATTTAGCAGGATAAATTGTAGAGTATTTCACATTCAAAGAGCGGAGCTGTTTCTTCACTTCACCATACCGTAGCCGCAGCTTTTGCACCTCAGCCGAGTAATCCGGGTATATTTCAATGCGTTTGCCCTCCAGGGTGAGATCTGTCAATTTTCTGGCCTTACGTAAAATAGTGTCCCGGTCTCTGCAGTTCAGGATTCTGGCTAACATCGTACGAGGGCCCTCTCCAGGCACTGGGGGTCTCATGGGCACACGATGGGCACGCTCCACAGCAAACATCCTCGACAGGATATTAGACCCAAACTTTCCCAGCAGCCAGGTTTCAACAAAGGTCGTGGGGTCAGCACCCTCCGCTCTTTCAGGGATGCCCATAATACGCAAATTGTTCCTGCGTGACCGGTTTTCCAGGTCACCGTTTTTATTAGCCACTACCGTGATCCTCTGAGTGTGCTGTTGTTGCGTCTTTTGCACTGAGGTTAAATGATCTTCTGTTACGCCAACTCTGCCCTCCACCTCAGTCAATCTGGCTGTAACTTTCTGCATAGAAGCCTCAATGCCTCCCATGTCGGCTTTCAGACCATTCACCTGCTTTGTCAGAGCAGTTAAAGCAGTCTTGCAGTATAAGACAGCCTGGAATACATCTCGCAGAGTCGGCTCTGCCTCATCTGAACTTTCAGCTGCCAGCACAGTGTCACCATCCCCCTCCTCCTGCTGTACATTATGTAGCACAGGCATCTCCTCACCGTCTTCCTCCTCATCTCCATGCTTCTCACTGCCTTCAGTTCCTTCTTCATCTGCCTCCATGCCCCTCGCATACCTGTGCAGCCGTGCTGAAGCCTCCAGCCTCCGTGCATAGGCTGTGTTCCTCCTTCCCGCCTCTTCCTCTGTCTCGGTGCCATCTTGGGCTGAGGCACTGCTGCAGGCCCCGGCATCCTTCTGCCTTTTGCGGCCCATGTTGGTCTCTCTGAGTCTGGCAGAAGCTCGCCTCTGACTCCCGGGACCCTCAGACAGCAGTTCCTGATAAGGAATTTGGCTGATTCGGGCTCTGTGCAGGATAATTGAAGCTAATGGTGGTGGAGAGGCACTGCCACCCGACCTCTCACATCAAGAGCTAGGCCACGCCCGGGGAGCAACATATCTACAATGATGGGGGAGCAGCATATATTCAATGATGGGGGAGCAGAATATATACAAGGATGGGGGAGCGGCATATCTACAAGGATGGGGGAGAAATACATATACAAGGATGGGGGAGCAGCATATATACAAGGATGGGGGAGCAGCATATATACAAGGATGGGGGACCAACACATATACAAGGATGGGGGAGAAACATATATGCAAGGATGGGGGAGCAACATATCTACAAGAATGGGGGAGCAGCATATATACAAGGATGGGGGAGCAGCATATATACAAGGATGGGGGAGCAGCATATATACAAGGATGGGGGAGCAACATATATACAAGGATGGGGGAGCAGCATGTATACAAGGATGGGGAGCAGCATATATACAAGGATGGGGGAGAAGAATATATACAATGATGGGGGAGAAACATAAACAAGGATGGGGGAGCAGCATATCTACAAAAATGGGGGAGCAACATATATACAAGGATGGAGGAGCAGCATATATACAAGGACGGGGGAGCAGCATATATACAAGGATGGGGGAGCAGCATGTATACAAGGATAGGGGAGCAACATATATAAAAGGATGGGGGAGCAGAATATATACAAGGATGGGGGAGCAGCATATATACAAGGATGGAGAGCAACATATATACAAGGATGGAGAACAACATATATACAAGGATGGTGGAGCAGCATATATACAAGGATGGGGAAGCAACATATATACAAGGATGGTGGAGCAGAATATATACAAGGATGGGGGAGCAGCATATATACAAGGATGGGGGAGCAACATATATGCAAGGATGTGGGAGCAGCATATATACAAGGATAGGGTCGCAGCATATATACAAGGATGGGGGAGCAGGATATATACAAGGATGGGGGAGCAGGATATATACTAGAATGGGGAGCAGAATATATACAAGGATGGGGGAGCAGCATATATACAAGAATGGGGGAGCAACATATATACAAGGATGGGGGAGCAGCACATATACAAGGATGAGGGAGCAGCACATAAACAAGAATGGGGGAGCATATTCATGGGTGAGCATGTACCAGGATGAAGGATGGGAGACGACAACATATCTACAAGGATGGGGGGCAGCATATCTACAAGGATGGGGGAGCAGCATATCTACAAGGATGGGGGAGCAACATATATGCAAGGATGGGGGAGCAGCACATATACAAGGATGAGGGAGCAGCACATATACAAGGATGGCGGAGCATATTCATGGGTGGGCATGTACCAGGATGAAGGATGGGAGACGACAACATATCTACAAGGATGGGGGGCAGCATATCTACAAGGATGGGGGAGCAGCATATCTACAAGGATGGGGGAGCAGCATATCTACAAGTATGGGGGGCAGCATATATACAAGGATGGGCGAGCAACATATATACAAGGACGGTGGAGCAGCATATGTACCAGGATGGGGGAGCAGCATATATACAAGGATGGGGGAGCAACATATATACAAGGATGAGGGAGCAGCATATATACAATGATGGGGGAGCAGCTTATATACAAGAATGGGGGAGCAGCATATATACAAGTGTTATAGCAGAAGATGAGGCCCCTCAAATTCAAAGACCCCATCTATGCTATATAAGTCTGAAAGTTACTTTAGGTCAAAATAACACCAGCCGTGAATGTTCCTTCTTGAATCAATAATGCGTCCTTGCTAGTCATCAGAATGTATCTGATTAAATGTGTCTAATTTAATGTGTCCGATTGAATGTTTCAACACAAGCATAGACAGCATAAGAATAGAAACTAGTCTTTGTGTGCTAAAATTGTATAATCAAACCATATAAGGTAAATTCGTTTCCTGCCTTAAGAGTGGATATAAAGCCATGCTTTGTAATAAAGTTTAGAGCTTGTTTGACACACATCTTGTACTGTGTCTCAGTCTCTCCGAGCTCGTAATCCAAAGGATAGAAGACTCAGAATGCAGTGACCACAGCTGGCGCCTCGAACAGGGACCTTGAGTTAATCTACCCAGGGGTGCTCGACCGGTCCGAGACGTGGGACTAGTGAAGCTCTCTGTTGGTGATATATACAGCGCTGAGGTAAGAATAACTGTTATATTCTACCTAATTATATCACTGCATAGAAGAGACTCCCTCACCCCCGAGCGGTCGGCTCCCCAGGTAATTCACAGATTGTTGTCTGGCTCAGGTCCCTTTGAACCAGTAGAATTCCCTCAGATAAATTGACAGTCCTGCCTTCTATCCTTTGGAAAAACTTAAGAATGAAAGTATGGATCCGATGATTGTGTTGTGGGTGTGTCTCGGGATTGGTGTTTTTGGTCTGTTTTTCTGGTTGGCGTATAAGTCCTGGAAGGCTAGTAGTGGAATGGTTCAGAAACCTTTGTGGCCCATTGTCTAAGTGACCATTGTCTAAGTGACTGAGGAGTCTACTCTAAGTGAGGAGAACCGAAAAAAAATGGGGAACCAAAATGCCAAGGAAGGCATTATAGCCAAAGACTTAGTGGTACGCTGAGAAGGGAAACAGGCACTAATTGGAATTGACAAAATATTGTGTAAAGCGGGAATGAATGAGAATGGAGAGATGAACGGAGAGAAATGGAAATCCTTCTTTAACTGCTATCATGGATGGCTGAAAGATAAGGGTCTGTTGGAGACAGTGGATGTATGGATGAATGCATGCGCTCATTTTAAAGGAAAAATTGAAGAATTAGGAGACGGACGTTACAGACTGACAAAAACCGGAATGACAGATTTTTCTCCCTGTCCGCTCCCGACGTCACCCAGCTCACCCTCACCCCAGTACCAGAATTCTCAGGAACCCAATTGTTGGGTTTGCCCCAGATGTGGACAGCAGAACCCTTTGACAGTAGACATCTGTGTGGCATGTGGAGGACCGAGACCCCACCCAGCTAGTCTATTCCCAATGAGGACGGTAGTTGTGCCAGGAGCACCGGGAGCAGCAGCGGCAGCAGCAGGGGGGGATGCAGTTGTTCCAGGTCAGGAAGCTCGCACAATGTTAATGTATAGACCATGGAGTCCTTCAGAGCAGTTGGCATTGATCTCCCAGCTGCCAGACCCATCCCAGTCCCCTATGGGTTTCGCTAGAATGATCACCACCATACAGGATACGTACCATGCCACTAGAATAGATCTGCAAGGGGTAATTAAAGGGAAATTGGCAGATGAAGCTCGGTATGACAGACTGACGGACGAAACTTATAAACAATATGACAGTAGAACGGGCCCTGATGTAGCGGAGGGTAATGATGCAGCAGCCGGGGTTCTGTACGTAAAAGCGTTGGTAAAAGCATGTAAAGATAGGCAAGCAGAAAACCAAGTTACACTAGAAGATAGAGTGCAGGGGAAGGAGGAAGATCCTAAGGATTATTTCTATGCATTAAAGAAAACCTGGTCAGAAATGGGGTTCAACCCCGGAAATAAGACTAGTGAGAGGGTATTAGCAAGTGCTTTCATGAATGGACTAAAGAAGGAGATTGCAGAGAAGATAAAAGCAAGTAGACCGGACTAGAGATCAGTGAAGGCAGAAGATTTAGCTAGAATAGCTCAGGGGGCACAGCATGACATAGCGCAGGCAAAAAGAGCTGCCAGAATACACATAGTAGAGACGACCCCCAGAAACAACAGAGGCAGAGGACGGACTGCAGGAGGAGGACAGAAACTGTGTTACGGATGTAGAAAGCCAGGACATTTTAGAAAGGACTGTAGGACCAACCCGTATCCAAATGCTCAGAGTACGGGTCCTCCAGCTGACCAAACAACGCCCCCATAGGATGAGGGTAGCTTGCACATGAACCCCCTCATCTCCTTACCCCCAACTCCCAGTTGTATAGTGCAGGTGAACATACCAGGGGGACATGAAATCGATTTCCAAGTAGATACGGGAGCCGACAATTCAGTAATTACGCAAGGTGATTGGCCATACACTGACACTGATTTTTCACATCATGTCATTGCCACCCCCTTCAATTCCCTGTCTGTCCTGCTCCCTGTCACTAAAAGAATTCCCCTGCAAATTCAAGGAGATACTGTACATAGCCAGCTCATGGTATCGCCCCGAGGCCAATGTAATCTATTGGGAAATGATGTGTTGTCCCAATTACAAGCACATATTGAGTATCATCCCGATGGCACTGTCACCATGACCCCAGGTTTAAAACCAAGTACCCTTTGCAAAATTATGTCACTAGATATTGCCAGCATAGAAGAGAAAAATGAGTTTCCCCTGATATTGGAGCATGCTGTACCACATGATTTTTGGGCCTCAGACAAAACAGATGTTGGTAGGTTAAGAGTTCAACCAGTAATGGTAAAATTAAAACCAGGAGCAATTTTGCCTCAACAGAAGCAGTATCCCCTTAGCTCGGCTCAGGAGAATGCCATAGCCCAGCAAGTCCAAAAATTACTACACAGGGGAGTCCTAGTCAAAACCCAGTCCCCTTGCAACACTCCCCTGTTCCCAGTAAAGAAAAAGAGCGTGCCAGGACAACCAGACGCATATAGAATGGTCCATGACCTCCGGTTGGTTAACAAAGCCACAGAACTTCTAACACCAGTTGTGCCCAACCCGCATACTCTTCTGTCACAGATACCTTCTAACTCTCTTTGTTTTTCAGTGGTCGATTTGGCAAATGCATTTTTCAGTGTACCATTACATCCTGACTGCCAGTACTTGTTTGCTTTCACGTTCCAGGGCAGTCAATATACATGGACAGTGTTGTCACAGGGTGCCCAGAATTCACCCACAATGTAAACTGCAAGTCTGCACGAAATACTGGAGGGATGGTCTGAACCACATATCGTTGTTTTGCAATATGTCGATGACCTGCTCATTTGTGCCCCTTCTAGGAAACAATGTCATAGTGCAACTATATCGCTTATGTTGTTTCTTTATCACGCTGGCTGCAAGGCATCGAAAGATAAGCTTCAGTTTTGTAAATCTTCAGTCACCTTTTTGGGACATTGCATTACACCAGGAGCCCGCCATTTAACAAATGCACGTAAACAAGCAGTACAGGCATTCACCGTCCCCATTAATGTTGCAGCCCTCAGAACTTTTCTTGGACTTGTTTCCTATTGCAGACAGTGGATTCATGCCGTCTCTATTTAGATGCAGCCCCTCTATGACTGTCTTACTCCAACACCTTTTGTACTAACACCAGAGGCAATAGACTGTTTTTATTCTCTCAAAAAACGTATTTTGGCTGCTCCAGCTTTGGGTACCCCTAATTATGAGCTCCCATTTACTCTGTACCTTCATGAACAAGCCGGACATGCAGCAGGAGTTTTAACTCAAACACACGGTGATAATCAGAGACCTGTTGCCTATTTTAGTGGCAGATTAGACGCGGTAGCCAGAGGTGCACCATCCTGTGTACGTGCTCTGCATGCTGTTGGACTATTACTCCATAAATCTGCAGACATTGTTCTTGACCACCTGCTCACCGTTCTATCACCTCATGATGTCTACACTATATTGAATCAAGTGCAACCCTCTCACCTCTCAGCAGCACGTCATCTTAGGTTACAATGTGCACTGTTAATGCCTCACAATGTTTCTTTACAGAGGTGTACTACCCTGAATCCAGCAACTTTGTTACCTCTCTCGGATCTGAAGGAGGGGTCAGGTACTGTGCTTTTTAAGGAAGATCCAAGAGAGGAAGTTCCTCATGACTGTGTACGAATGATGGCACAAGAAACGGCAGGTTTACCTACTGTATTTGAACATGAATTACAAAATGCAGATTTTGAATTTTTTGTAGATGGATCCCGTTATCAGGACGATTCCGGTACTTTCCATACTGGATATGCAGTTGTCTCCCTCAATGCAGTAATCAAGGCAAAACCAATGCTCCCACACCAATCGGCTCAAGAGGCTGAACTTAGGGCCCTAACCGAGGCCTGTAAACTAGCGGAAGGTAATAATGTTAACATTTACACAGATTATAGGTACGCATTCGGTATATCGCATGATTTTGGTCCCATATGGAAGTCAAGAGGTTTCCTGACGGCAGCAGGACACCCCATTAAGAATGCTGATGCGGTCCAGCAGTTAATTTATGCACTACAACTACCCAAAAAGGTAGCTGTCATAAAGGTAAGAGCACATACCAGACGCACCGACCAGGTAAGCAGAGGTAACGTGATGGCAGATGCAGCGGCAAAAACAGCAGCCTGTAAGCCGCAACAAGGGTCAACAGTATATCAGTTAAGTGCCCCTAAAAACCCCTTTGTGTCGGAGGACATCTTATCCCAAATGCAGGCTCAGGCTCAAAAGGAGGAGGTTGATAAGTGGTTAAAGGAAGGTGCATGCCTGAATGAAGCAAATGGGGTATGGGGGAAAGGGACACGACGATGCCTTCCAAGGGCACTGTACCCAGCAGCTGCCCAGATGCTACATGGGCCGACACACCAATCTAAAACGGCTGTGATGAGTGTGATGCAGAAACATTGGGTGGCACCAGGATTCTCCACCTGTATTGAAAACCTGGTACAAGGGTGCATGATATGTGCTACACATAATCAGGGTAGAGTAGTTAAAACACCACCCAAACACACCCCCCGGCCCCTGTATCCATTCCAGAGACTGCAAATTGATTATATTCAGCTGCCAAAGTCAGGATCATGGGAATATGTGTTGGTCTGTATTGATTTATTCTCAGGATGGCCAGAGGCTTTCCCGATTGCCAAAGCCACGGCTGCGGCAACCGCAAAGAAACTGCTTGCGGAGGTGGTCTGCAGGTATGGGGTACCAGAGGTAATTGAGAGTGACAGAGGTACACACTTCACAAGTGAAATAATGAATGAAGTCATGTCAGCTCTAGGAATTCAACAAGCATTCCACACCCCATATCACCCGCAAAGTAGTGGTAAAGTGGAAAGACTGAATGGGACATTGAAATTAAAAATTCAGAAAGCCATGGCTGAGACAGGAAAACCATGGCCGGACTGTTTACCGCTTGCTCTGTTTTCAGTAAGATACACGCCTAATAGAAAGACTGGACTCTCTCCATATGAGATATTGTTTGGCAGCGTACCCAGCCTAGGGTGTTTCTATCCGCAAGCATTAGAAATGAATAACCATGTGCTAAGTTCCTACGTGAGGGCTTTACACAAAAAGATTAAGCAAGTACATGACAATGTCTTCAGTTCTCTTCCAGATCCAGATCAAGACTCTAGCAGCCATATGCTGCAACCTGGAGACTGGGTGGTTATAAAAAGACACGTGAGGAAAAGCCTAGATCCACGGTTTGACGGACCCTTTCAAGTTCTGCTGACCACAAGCACAGCCGTTAAGCTAGAGGGAAAAGAGACCTGGATCCACGCGTCCCATTGCAAAAAGATACTAGGAGAACCAGCGGACAAAGAATGAAGACATTGTTTATACTTACCTGCATCCTTGCGACCACAGGTGCATGGACTAGGTTGAGCACCACAGATGGAGACGACAATAGATTCATTAAACACCATCTTGCTCTAATCGATGGACTAAAGGAGCAAAACCAGACCATTGCTAATTGTTGGATATGTACACATGCCCCTGTGACATCCACTAGCATACCCTTTCTCTCTGTTCCAGTCTCATGGGAAGAGATAAACTTTTGGGTGAACTGTTCAGATACTTGGGCCAATAATGCCACACAGAGACTGTTGGGATACCACTGTTGGGATTCCCGTAGTAGGATGGACAAAATTTCCCTGGTGGCAAGGGAACCTGACGGGTCAAATAATTCCCAGGTTGTATATAGCATTTAAAGGAGGGGAGTGGGTACCTCGTAACAAAGCAAAAATTACTGATCTAGGGAAAATACCTGAACAAGGATTGAAAATAAGTTTTAATGCCACTTCAGGAAGCAGTGATGCCTTTAAACCTTCCCTGTTGGAAAGATATCTACACACTTCTAATTGGGTGAATAATGTTTATTTTAAAAACGGGACAAGTGATACCTGTGCCAAAATACCTGGCAATCTACAGTGTAATGAAAGCTCAAGTTATCAGAGAGGTGCACCTACGTGTGGCAATCCTGATGCTGGCTATTATTCCCCTATAGGTCAAGTGCCTGGGTGGTGTATGATGTCAAATGTTTCTAAGTTTGTTGATTTAGTTCACCATCTAATACTGCAACAT
Source organism: Phyllobates terribilis (assembly GCF_046119375.1). Classification (NCBI taxonomy): domain Eukaryota; kingdom Metazoa; phylum Chordata; class Amphibia; order Anura; family Dendrobatidae; genus Phyllobates; species Phyllobates terribilis. Next base: position 1,891,487 of record NW_027363046.1, read on the forward strand.
TCAGCATTATGGAATCTCCCCTTATCCATGTATTGGGTATGTGGAGACAAGGCTTTCAAGTGGCTCCCAGTAGGAGTAACAGGAACTTGTACTTTAGCCAGATTGACACCCGCAACTTATATTGTTACTCCAGACCAGCTAGATCCTTTGTCTATCCCAAAACATACACTGCATAAGCGATCAGCAGACAATAAAGAAAGACCAAGTGGGAGACCCCATATAGTTCAAATGGGAGGGGTAAACAAATTTTTCAGTGCATTATTTATATACCCTATGTTGACACAAATGTGGGATAAATTAGTAGAAGCTACGGACTATCTTGATGATCAGATTTGGGATATTTTAGAAGAAGTTAATGGATCTCTTGCAGTACAGAATCAATTGATTATTGTCACGAACCAACATACCCTTGTACTAGATTATTTAACAGCAGCACAAGGAGGGATGTGCCAGATAATAGGGCCCGCATGCTGTCATTATATAGACAATTCTAGTGTATTGACGCTGAAACATAAGTTAGAGGACGTTGTAAAACTAAGGAAGCTTTATGATGAGGCCAACCTCAAGAATCAGGATTCCTGGTGGGCAAACACCTTTTCCTTTCTAAATCCTGCTAATTGGTTTAAAGGTATCGGTGGGTGGTTGGCTGGTATAGTGCAAGCTATTTTACAGGTTTTGCTAATGTGTCTTGCGGTTTATTTGGTTTTTGAGCTTTTTCTAATGTGTATTCAGCGGTGTACTAAAAGAAAATATAGAGAAACATATTGATAAATGAAGGAACAAAAGGATGGAATGTTAGAGCAGAAGATGAGGCCCTCAAGTTTAAAGACCCCATCTATGCTATATAAGTCTGAAAGTTACATTAGGTCAAAATAACACCAGCTGTGAATGTTCCTTCTTGAATCAATAATGCGTCCTTGCTAGTCATCAGAATGTATCTGATTAAATGTGTCTAAATAAATGTGTCCGAATAAATGTTTCAACACAAGCATAGACATCACAAGAATAGAAACTAGTCTTTGTGTGCTAAAATTGTATAATCAAACCATATATGGTAAATCCGTTTCCTGCCTTCAGAGTGGATATAAACCCATGCTTTGTAATAAAGTTTAGAGCTTGTTTGACACACATCTTGTCCTGTGTCTCAGTCTCTCCGAGCTCGTAATCCAAAGGATAGAAGACTCAGAATGCAGTGACCACAGTGCCAATAAGACAAGCACCCCCTGTAGGACTGTGGGTTTCGGTAACTGCGGAGGGCTCGCGGCCTTGCAACTTTTTTTTTCATGGGTACCTTCTGCTACCTATCCGGGTTCCAGTACCGTCAGCTGGTTCTCAGCAGTGCCTTTGGCTTAGGTGCCTCCTTCTCGGTATCCAAGTTCCACCAACGTCTGCTGGTCCTTGGTAGTGCTCTCTGGCACAGGTACCTCCTGCTTAGCAACCGAGTTCCAGTACCATCAGCTGGTCCTCGGTAGTTCCATTGGCTCTTGTACCTTCTGCTACCCATCCGGGTTCCAGTACCGTCAGCTGGTTCTCGGCAGTGTCTTTGGCATGGGTACTCCCTCCTGCCCAGCCTGGTTCCAGCATGACAGCTGTTTCCGGGTGGTGTCACCGTCACTTTGCCTCCAATGCGTTGTCCTGTCGTGTTGCGGTCGGGTTAGCCGACTCTATGGTGCCTGCAGTTTAGGTGACTCCTATGTGGGCTGCGGGATCTGGCAATGAAGGCTGATTCCATAGTGCCAATAAGACAAGCACCCCCTGTAGGACTGTGGGTTTCGGTAACTGCGGCCGGCTCGCGGCCTTGCAACTTTTTTTTTATGGGTACCTTCTGCTACCCATCCGGGTTCCAGTACCGTCAGCTGGTTCTCGGCAGTGCCTTTGGCTTAGGTGCCTCCTTCTCGGTATCCAAGTTCCACCAATGTCGGCTGGTCCATGGTAGTGCTTTCTGGCACAGGTACCTCCTGCTTAGTAACCGAGTTCCAGTACCGTCAGCTGGTCCTCGGTAGTTCCATTGGCTCTTGTACCTTCTGCTACCTATCCGGGTTCCAGTACCGTCAGCTGGTCCTCGGTAGTTCCAATTGCTCTTATACCTTCTGCTACCCATCCGGGTTCCAGTACCATCAGCTGGTTCTCGGCAGTGCCTTTGGCTTAGGTGCCTCCTTCTCAGTATCCAAGTTCCACCAACATCTGCTGGTCCTTGGTAGTGCTTTCTGGCACAGGTACCTCCTGCTTAGTAACTGAGTTCCAGTACCGTCAGCTGGTCCTCGGTAGTTCCATTAGCTCTTGTACCTTCTGCTACCCATCCGGGTTCCAGTACCGTCAGCTGGTTCTCGGCAGTGTCTTTGGCACGGGTACTCCCTCCTGCCCAGCCTGGTTCCAGCACGACAGCTGTTTCCAAGTAGTGTCAACGTCACTTTGCCTCCAATGCGTTGTCCTGTCGTGTTGCGGTAGTGTTAGCCGACTCTATGGTGCCTACAGTTTAGGTGACTCCTATGTGGGCTGCGGGATCTGGCAATGAAGGCTGATTCCATAGTGCCAATAAGACAAGCACCCCCTGTAGGACTGTGGGTTTTGGTAACTGCGGCCGGCTCGCGACCTTGCAACTTTTTTTTTCATGGGTACCTTCTGCTACCCATCCGGGTTCCAGTACCGTCAGCTGGTTCTCGGCAGTGCCTTTGGCTTAGGTGCCTCCTTCTCGGTATCCAAGTTCCACCAACGTCTGCTGGTCCTTGGTAGTGCTTTCTGGCACAGGTACCTCCTGCTTAGTAACTGAGTTCCAGTACCGTCAGCTGGTCCTCGGTAGTTCCATTGGCTCTTGTACCTTCTGCTACCCATCTGGGTTCCAGTACCATCAGCTGGTTCTCGGCAGTTCCTCAGCCTTCTTGTACCTTCTGCTACATTTCCAAGTTCAAGCTTTTTGAAATGGTTCTTGGTAATCACTCTGGATCTCCCTGACGAGGACCCTGAAGACGAGGACCCTGAAGACCACCCCGAAGAAGACGAGAACCCCGAAGACAAGGACCCTGAAGACGAGGACCCTGAAGACCACCCCGAAGAAGACGAGGACCCAGAAGACGATGACCCTGAAGACGACGACCCTGAAGACCACCCCGAAGAAGATGAGTACCCCGAAGACGAGGACCCTGAAGACGAGGACCCTGAAGACCACCCCGAAGAGGAGGACCCCGACGACGATGACCCTGAAGACAACGACCCTGAAGACCACCCCGAAGAAGACGAGGACCCCGAAGACGATGACCCTGAAGACAAGTATCCTGAAGACGAGGACCCTGAAGACCACCCCGAAGAAGACGAGGACCCCGAAGATGACGACCCTGAAGACGAGGACCCTGAAGACCACCCCGAAGAAGACGAGGACCCCGAAGACGACGACCCTGAAGACGACAACCCTGAAGACCACCCCGAAGAAGACCAAGAAGATGACCCTGAAGAAGATGACCAAGAGAACAAAGAACAAGAAGACAACCACCAAGATACAGAAGAACAAGAGACAGAAAACCAAGAAGCAGAAGTACAAGAAGCTGCAGAACAAAAAGCGGAAGAACATTAAGCATAAGACTAAAAATCAGAGCAAAAGATATCTAAATTATAAGCAGAAGATGACTAAGCAGTGTATGGGTGTGAGTCCGTTCCTCCTCGTGGTGCCCCTGGAAAAGACCTGCTGCTGCAGGGCAAACTGAACGCGGACAAATCCTGTTGTAAATCTTTTGTGATGGGCAGAACAAAAGGTGTAATGTTCAAACTTTTATAGATAACAACTACAGGAATGCCTGTCACAAATAAGAATATGATGAAGAAGAAGAATATGAAGAAGATGAAGAAGTAGAATATGAAGAAGAATAATAGTTGAATAAGAAGAATATGAAGAATGTAAAAAAAAAGAATAATATGAAGAAGGTGAAGAAGAAGATGAAGAAGGTGAAGAAGAAGTTGATGAAAAAGATGCTGATGCTGAGGATGATGAAGGAGAAAGTGTGGGAGAAGTAAAAAAGAAGGTGAAGAGCATGGAAGTAGTGAAACATAAATATCTGACAAAATATAAAAAAACTTAACAGTCAATATTTCCGTAACTCAGAACGTCTTAAAAAAAATATTAATTCCTGCTATTCCATTTGATTGGGCTAAACCTCTATGCCTTTATTGTCTCCCCCACCTCCCCCAATACATTCTACATTATTCTTAGTTGTTTTTCTTCATGTAGAATTAACCTACAAGGAAAGAAAGGGTTTATTTTTATTCCGATATTTGTGTCCCATTGACTTGCATTGGGTTCCGGTATCGGAATCGGCGATATCCGATACTTTTTGGGTATCGGTCCAATCCAATCCGATCCGATATTTCCCGATATCGGAAGGTATCGCTCAACACTAGTGTGGAGGTATGGTGGGTGCAGTGCCGCGCAGGAATAAACAAGCGGAGGCGGTGGATAAAGTCATCCTGGTCTTTACTCACTTTAGATGTACTTTTAGCCGCAAAGCTTCTCTCTGCTACACACGGCGCACTGCGGCCACCGGGTAGGGGGTTCAGCACTTCCCAGGTAGATCAAGAGCACCTGTCAAGACCCCGCTGGTGTGTTCCTCTCCTTTTTCTCTCCTCCCGCTTGTGTTCCTCCCTGGGATCCACTAAGCCGCCGGGCTTTTCCAACAGTGACGTGAAGTACACAGTCAGATATCGGGGGCCGGTCACCCCTCTTGCAGCAGGAATCCCTCTGGCTAAGCCAGAGTGAAGAATACAGGTGGCGACTCCGCTCCGTCCGTATTCCCCTGGGATCCTTTTGCCTGTTGAGCCTATCTCCTCTGCACCCCTCCAAGGCCTTCTTAGAACAGGACCCTGACCGGGCAGAGACACTGGTTAACTCTGACCCGCTCCTCGTCTCAAGGCCAGAGAAAAAGGACCGTGAATCTTCAGCCAGCTGCAGACTCTTGCTGGACCCTGACAGAAGACCACAATCAAAAGACTTTGAACTAAAGATGGCCGTTTATTATATATGGTTCTATAAGTGCTTCCTGTAAGTGTTTCCTCCACCCTCACCCACTACTTCGCTCCCCCTGTCTTTGGTTCCCCCCCATCTCCTCTATCCCAGGCCAGGGCAGCACCCTGGTGCATTTAGGCCCCCTACAGGACATTTGTGGTGAAGTGTTGAGTGCGAAGTGGGGTTCTGAGTGATGCTCCATCCTTACCTGGGAGAGGAGATACCACATCTCTATCTGAGGTGCAGTACCCCTGTGGCGACTGAACCCTCAGGGGCGCCACACAACAAATAAAAAAACAAATGACGTAACATGACAAATATAATACAGAACATCTATCTATATAATTGTCTTATCCCGCCTGTCTGTCTGTCTTTCTGTCTGTCTGTCCTGGAAATCCCGGGTCGCTGATTGGTCCGGCCGCAGCCAATCAGCGACGCAGCATTTCAGAAAAACATGGCGGCCGTTAGCGGCTCATGTGTGGCACGGAGGTCAGCGGCGATGCAGCCGGGAGATGCAGCCGGCTGCTCGCAGCATAAGTCCCCCGACCGCAGGCGCCGCTGACCTACATGCGGCTATCGTCGGAAGATCAGCGGCTACGGCCGCTTATCTCCCAAGGACAAGTGTGACGCCCCTCCCCTCCTCTCCCCTCCACTCCTTTCCCCTCCTCTCCCCTCCCCTCTCCTCCCGTCCCTCCCCCCGCTCGATCAGGACCCCGGCACCCGGCGTCATACTTACCCCTCCCCACCCCTCCTCTCCCCTCCCCTCTCCTCTACTCCCGTCCCTCCCCCCGCTCGATCAGGACCCCGGCACCCGGCGTCATACTTACCCCTCCCCGTGCCTGCGCAGCAGTTCCTGTGTCTTCCGCTGCAGCTCTGTGACGTCTCAGGTCAGAGGGCGCGGTGAAGTCTTTACACCGCGCTCTCTCCTGACCGGTCACAGCGCACAGCGTGAAGATGCCGGCTACGCTGGAGTCCAGAGAAGCAGTGAGGTGAGTATTGGAGTTTTTTTTTTTTTGTACGGGGCCATAGGGGACCTGCATGGGGCACTATGGGGGGATGGGACATCCTGCATGGGGTATTATATAGGGGGGATGTGACAGCCTGCATGGGGTATTATATGGGGGGAGAGGTGACATCCTGCATGGGGTATTATATAGGGGGGGATGTGACAGCCTGCATGGGGCATTATATGGGGGGAGAGGTGACATCCTACATGGGGCATTATATGGGGGAGAGGTGACATCCTGCATGGGGTATTATATAGGGGGATGTGACATCCTGCATGGGGCACTATAGTGGGATGTCACTTCCTGCATGGGGCATTATATAGGGGGGATGTGACATCCTGCATGGGGTATTATATAGGTGGGATGTGACATCCTGCATGGGGTATTATATGGGGGGAGAGGTGACATCCTGCATGGGGTATTATATAGGGGGGATGTGACAGCCTGCATGGGGCATTATATGGGGGGAGAGGTGACATCCTTCATGGGGCATTATATGGGGGAGAGGTGGCATCCTGCATGGGATATTATATAGGGGGGATGTGACATCCTGCATGGGGTATTATATAGGGGGGATGTGACATCCTGCATGGGGTATTATATGCATGGGGTATTATATACGGGGGGATGTGACTTCCTGCATGGGGCATTATAAAGGAGGGTCGGGAGACATATGCTAGAATACCCGATGCGTTAGATGGGCCACCATCTAGTAAAACTATAAAGATAGATATGACGTAATGCTTAAGTGAGGACCACAAGATCTGGCAGATACAGACACCAAGTCTATGAGCAATGGTGAAAAATATATATTGCAGTTTGTAACAGCCACAAAATAATATACATGAAGACCAGGGTTGGAGGTAGGCAGTTCCCTAACTCCAAAATATATATAGTGTAGAAGATACTATGTCTCTATGGGGAAATAAATATGCAGGCTACAACGCAAAATAGAAATAAGCAATACTTAACATGGGACTATAAAAAATGAAACAGATGGTGCATAGAAGGTGGGGGGATTGAATGGTGGTCACAAAGAAGCCCCAAGTCCAAAGTCCACTGGAGAGTCCTGATATAGAACTAATTTATCCCAAACTGTAAAATAAGATACAAAGCGGAACCTTATCATATATGTCAGGCCACTAACGGATGGAGCAGAACATGAGGAATGGGTGGGAAAGCAGGAGGGGTAGTTTTATTGTCATAAAAAAACAGAAGAGAGAAAGAGGTGGAAAATGAAACCATGCTAGGAGCAGATAAAAAGTGTAGAGGAAGGGAAAAAAACATAGGAAAAGACTGAATAAGAGGAAAGAAAAATAAAATAAAAATGAAGATGAAAAAAAAATAAAGGAAAAAATAAAATTAATAAAAAATAAAATAAAAAAATAAAGATGAAAAAAGGGGAAAAATAAAGATAAAAGATGAAAAATAAAGAAAAATAATGAAAAATGAACCATAAGGAATAAAAAATAATAGCTTATTCAGAAAGAATAAATAATAATAATCAAAGAAATTAAAAAATATGTAGCAGCCTGATGTGCTCCAGGTTCCTAAATACATGGGATGATGAGATTCCTGATATAAAACGGATCAAGAAGACTGTCCTCCTGTCTTGAATAATAAATACTTTGATCTCTGCAATATTCACATAATTCCGATACTTCAATGTCCTATATATTAATATATTTTACTGTATTGCAGTTACCTATTGTTAAATGTGTGATACAATACCTGCAACATTGTTTTAAAATGGATATTTACTGATGTTTATAACAGGATTCGGATTTCTATCTTATTGCTGTATGTTTGTAACATTTATTATAAAGAATTCTTCAAGAAACGAGTTTAAAAAAAACAATAATAATTCTGCACACATAGATATTCTCATAAGAAAGACAAAACCTCACTTTTATTTTCCTAAATATTCAGGGTTCAGGTTTATTAACGTTTTAAATTGACCGACTGCACTGGAGTTGTTCAATATTAAAATGAATAATCAAAAATACAAATTTAGCACACAGTGCATATATATGTAGCACCCTGAGGATTCGGCTGCTACAGGGGTATTACACCTCAAGCCAGAGGTGTGGTATTCCACTCCCGGGTAAGGATGGAGTGTGGAACTGAGCTCAGTAAGCTGCATGCACTACACACATCCCATTTCCGAGGAACAGACCAACGGTACTCCCACTGAGAAATGTGCAGGTACGACAGAGTCTGTTCCTGGCTGGAGTGGGAGGGGGGTGGTACATCCCAGTAGTGTAGGGGCAGATAGGGGGAGCAGCCTGGGTAAAGATAGGAGCTCATTGGGTGCTGGTCACCTGAGCTCACACATAGAGGGAGTATTTAAGGTGGGCACCATCTAAGATCAGGGTCAGTCAGTCTGTCAGTGAGTCAGCCTTTTGCAGAGTCAGAGGAAGAAAGCAGAAGAGCAGAGCAGCCCCAGAGCAAGAGTGAGAGAGGAGAGAAAGAAAGACCCAGAGGGGGAGAAAGAAGGAACTCTGAGAGCCCAAATATAATCACAGGGTGAAGAGTTGGCAACAGGGTACCGGATCCCAAACTGGTGGGGGCTACAACATACCTCAGCCAGAGACCGGAGGCCGTGGGCAGCATCTGCCACGGCCACCCACCATATCCACTCAGAAGGCAGACCACGCATAGGGTCAGGGAACCCAGAGGCAAGGGTTCGCCAACAGAAGGCCCGAGGGAGCCGGACATAGGTGGATCCCTGGTGGGGAAGGCCAGAGACGAGGACAAGACAGAACGGGAGCTCAGAACCACGCTCCAGAACTACTTGGGGGTTGGCCGAGTCCAGGACCTGGTGGACGCAGCATGGCTCGGGTGGTCACTCAAGGCCGGAGTGACCGGAACATCTGCAGTAAGTAAAGAACCCTGAACTGCACAACCCGACTCTGACTCTCATTACCATCATCCCTGCACTTCCACAACCACCATCCTCTGCACCTGACCCCCTGAGGCTATACCCCTCCCGTTGGGGGTTATACTACCTAAGCTGCGCAAACACCATCAGCCTCAGCGGACCCTGCTGCAGCGGCGGCCGTAGTGACCGCAATTCAACGGGTGGCGTAGTCGACATAAAGAACTTTAGTAACATCAGTAAGAACTGCCACACACTGAGCTTGACACCCTGGGCACGGACCGGGTCACAGCCACTCGGAGACTACAACCCCCATCTGATCCGGCTCCGGGTATTCCCTTAAAGAATATGGCCCAGGGGGCGCGTCAACTTTGGCGTAGTCGGCAGGATTACGTGCCCGCAACACCCGGGTACTGCGTGCCTGAAGAAAAGTGCAAGTTTACCTCAAGAAGAAGTCTCCTGCCGGTTCCGGAGGGTCCCCGCCATCGGACCCCATCACCAGTCGATTCCCGCCGGTTGTCCGCCATTAACAACTTTTTCCCGCCATCTGCAGAGTTTCCCGCCACTGGGAAGCGATTCCCGCCATTTCCAAAGGTTTCCCGCCTTGGAAGAGCGGACGCCATTATAGGCGTGCCAGAGGGTGGCGAGAGGCCACCTCCCATCGTGGGCCAGGACCGAAAATGGCGCCAAAAGTGGAAACCGCCCCCACCAACAGAGACTGTGATGCTAGAGGTGTCTGTCGGCGTGAAAGAACCGCCCCTGGAGCTGACAGTCACCCAGTGGCCCCGGGACCGCCCTCGAAGTGGGAGGAGACGAAAGAAAAGAACGAAGATGGGTGCCGCCTGGAGCAGTCTGGAGCGAGCGCACCCGGAGACAAGAAGCCTGGAGCAGAGTCCAGAAAGAGCCTACCCGGAGATGGAGGGAGAGCCAGGCAGCACCGACCCAGTGGTCAGGAGCCTGATGCGGGCCGCCACTCCAGGCAGCACCGACCCAGTGGTCAGGAGCCTGTTGCCGGTCGCCACTCCAGAAGACCTGCTGGAGACAGCGGGAGGAGAGCAGAGCAGCACCGACCCGTTGGTCAGGAGCCTGCTAGAAGCAACGACCCCACTAGGCTTAGTGGAGGTCTTGGCACAGCTCCCCCGAGATCGGGAGTGTGCACAGACTGCGCTGGAGGGCCTCGCACGGAGGATGGCCCGGGTGCAGCGAGAGACGTTGGCGGAGTGGAGCCGTGAGATGGCCCAGCAGACAAGAACCCGTCCGCGGAGCACGCCACCCGAGACGAGGAGACAGACCGCCTCTGAGGATGGCGCAGGAGGACTCAAGGCCGGAGACGGCGCCGAGAAGGGAGCCGAACGAAAGGAGGCAGGTAAAGGGGACGTCTCTACCCCAAACCGGGAAACCGCGTACCTGCCCCAGCTCCCCGTCGCAGAGCCCGAAGTACCCCCTGCCGTGCCCGTAACCGCAACGTCACCGCCACAGACTAGGCCTCAACCGGAAGCCGCAGCCGCGACCCCTGTGACGTCACACGCCTCGACCCCGAGCGTGACCAAGCAGGAAGTACCACCAGCCTGGTCGCAAGGCCTAGTACCCCCGGGCGCCGCAATACCAACAGCGCCCCCTACCTCCGCGGAGCCCCCGGCCTGGTCGCAGGGCCAAGTAACACAGGGCGCCGCCGTTCTTACGGTGCCCTTTACTTTCAAGGTACCCCAGGCCTGGTCGCAAGGCCTGGTTAACCCGGGCGCCGCTACCACCACGGCGCCCATAACACCTAAAGTACCGCACCTGGGTGAAGATCTGTTCGCCCAACATACGTGCCCGGATGGGCAGCCCTTTATATGGCCACCGGAGTTTCACCATCCCCGACTCCGGAAAGAGAGACCCCTAGACGAACCCCTGATTCCGGTTCCAAAGCCCGTAAAAAGGACCTCGCCCCCGCTAGAGGAGGCACAGTTTGAGTGGGACCCCACCGGAGAAGATCTCATGGGGTTCACTCAGGAGACCCGGGCAGCCGCAGCGGAGCGCGCAGAGTGCTGCCGGCAGCAGCTCGAGGTCTTTGAGAGGGAGCGGAGAGAGAGGCGGGTCCGGGAACAGCAAGCCCAAGTCAGGAGCGCGGAGCAGAAGAGCCGAACCAGGAGGGATCCCCGTGCAGCGCACAGTCCCCGCACCACCGGGACTGTAATTAAGTTCAATATGCAGCATGGGTGGGGCTTCATCAGAGACCACAACACCCCCGGCGACGTCTTTGTCACGCGCAGAGATGTGGAGTCCCATCTGCCGGAGGGGCACAGAGGTCGTGACCTTTATATCGGGGACGAGGTCACCTTTACCCGGCACAAGTGTGCCAAAGGACCTTACGCCCTCCATGTGCATCGCCTGACAGAGGAGGAGCTGCGATGTGAGGAGGAAGAGCAAGAGGATCCGGACGGGTCTGAAGTTAAAGTTAATCACAAAGAAAGAGCAGGAGGATGCCGTCGTTGAAGTACGGTAGAGAGAGACTGTATAAAGTTGCCCGTCGGGGTACCAAGAACTGTTACTTATTTAAAATATAGTCCCCGTTGGGACCAGCAAACTGAACTGTTAACCCGTATTTCCCTTAATCCCACTGACCGAGGACTGAGAGCGGCCATATCCCTTGTATATAGTTGCGCTTCCTAAAGCGCCCCCTTCCGGTTTTATAGGAAACTGTTTGATTCCAAGAGAGACTGTCGCACTTTACCCGGTCACAAGTTGCACCGTGACCGGAGGTACCAGAAGACAAGAAGTTTTATATGAAAAGTTTTATGATGCTGCTAATATATGTTGTTTTATATGTTTTATTATGTTGTTTATGCAAAAATTGTATGTTTGGTGTTTTTATATCTTACAGCCCGAGGACGTGCTGTGATTTACCAGGGGGGAATGTAGCACCCTGAGGATTCGGCTGCTACAGGGGTATTACACCTCAAGCCAGAGGTGTGGTATTCCACTCCCGGGTAAGGATGGAGTGTGGAACTGAGCTCAGTAAGCTGCATGCACTACACACATCCCATTTCCGAGGAACAGACCAACGGTACTCCCACTTAGAAATGTGCAGGTACGACAGAGTCTGTTCCTGGCTGGAGTGGGAGGGGGGTGGTACATCCCAGTAGTGTAGGGGCAGATAGGGGGAGCAGCCTGGGTAAAGATAGGAGCTCATTGGGTGCTGGTCACCTGAGCTCACACATAGAGGGAGTATTTAAGGTGGGCACCATCTAAGATCAGGGTCAGTCAGTCTGTCAGTGAGTCAGCCTTTTGCAGAGTCAGAGGAAGAAAGCAGAAGAGCAGAGCAGCCCCAGAGCAAGAGTGAGAGAGGAGAGAAAGACCCAGAGGGGGAGAAAGAAGGAACTCTGAGAGCCCAAATATAATCACAGGGTGAAGAGTTGGCAACAGGGTACCGGATCCCAAACTGGTGGGGGCTACAACATACCTCAGCCAGAGACCGGAGGCCGTGGGCAGCATCTGCCACGGCCACCCACCATATCCACTCAGAAGGCAGACCACGCATAGGGTCAGGGAACCCAGAGGCAAGGGTTCGCCAACAGAAGGCCCGAGGGAGCCGGACATAGGTGGATCCCTGGTGGGGAAGGCCAGAGACGAGGACAAGACAGAACGGGAGCTCAGAACCACGCTCCAGAACTACTTGGGGGTTGGCCGAGTCCAGGACCTGGTGGACGCAGCATGGCTCGGGTGGTCACTCAAGGCCGAAGTGACCGGAACATCTGCAGTAAGTAAAGAACCCTGAACTGCACAACCCGACTCTGACTCTCATTACCATCATCCCTGCACTTCCACAACCACCATCCTCTGCACCTGACCCCCTGAGGCTATACCCCTCCCGTTGGGGGTTATACTACCTAAGCTGCGCAAACACCATCAGCCTCAGCGGACCCTGCTGCAGCGGCGGCCGTAGTGACCGCAATTCAACGGGTGGCGTAGTCGACATAAAGAACTTTAGTAACATCAGTAAGGACTGCCACACACTGAGCTTGACACCCTGGGCACGGACCGGGTCACAGCCACTCGGAGACTACAACCCCCATCTGATCCGGCTCCGGGTATTCCCTTAAAGAATATGGCCCAGGGGGCGCGTCATATATGTATGTATATATATATATATATATATATATATATATATAAAATATATACATATATATATTTATTTATTTATAAGCAAAAGTTTGGTTCATCATCCTCCAAATTTGATATCTATCTATCTATCTAATCCAAAAATATGGAGGCAGCACACAGTTGAAGAAATTTTTTTTTTTATTATTTAATAGCCCATGTGGCGACGTTTCGGTCCAGTATTGTGCACCTTTCTGAAGCTACATGGGCTATTACATAATATAAATTTTTCTAATTCATCTGTGTGCTGCCTACATATTTTTGGATTATATTAGAGGACTAGTATGTAACAAGGGGGCTTTTCACCTAAACTTTTTGCTTGTGCTGTTTTCTATCTTATTTCATATCTATCTTATCTATCTATCTTATCTATCTATCTATCTATCTATCTATCCATCTATCTCATTGTGAGGTGAGATCAGAATAAAAATGATGTCACAAGTGATGTGATGACATCACCGCATTCTATATCCCTGTGTTCCGGCCTAAGGGAAATCACTGCCTTACAGACTCCCAAGGGTGAGGCAGCCCCTTTTGTTTTTCGTCGCGAACGAAGCAAAAATTGATTATAAAATGGATAAAGAGAGAAGAAGAGCCCATAGAGATCGGGTTCTCAGTGAGAGGAGAGGATTAAATGAAGAGCAGGTACCATTGTTCGCTATTGGGCGAAAAGACTTTATACTACCGGACGTGGACACTGACGCCTCAGAAATGGCGTCCAAACGTCAAACTCTGGACAAAATGAGAAAGACCAAAAGATACGAGATCCTTACAGAGAGAAGGAAAATGGAGACCCTCATGGAGTCTCACTCTGCAGCCTCCGCTGAGCTTCAGAAGGCCATTCTTATCTCCTTGAAAAAACTCAGAGATCTGGACCCTGAAATACGGAGGAGAAACAAAGAAGCCATCCTCAATAAGAGGAGAAACATCAGCGCAGAGTTAGAGCTGGAAGAGGTTCTCCAAGAGACACCGAGACAAGTGACATCCTCCAGATCTGAAAGTCTGGAGGCACCGAAACTACAAAGAGCGGCAGTCCAGAAGAGGATCAGGAACAGCAGAGACTGGGTTGTCCAATGTAGAAGACGTCTCATCTATGCCAACCCCATTATAAATGGGAATGGTGCATTGCGGAGGTCGAGGTCATCAGCTGAAAACATCTCCATCCCAGAGAACAAACAGCTGAGTGTTTCTCCACCAAACACATCACTGGATACAGATGGACCAGGTAAGATGGATCTGCTCAGTGTAATAAGACTGGGGGTGAGGAGGATTATACTCCTAATATTATGTACTGGCATCAATTATCACAAGTGCAGAAAAACTGTCCTTGTTGCCCATAGCAACCAATCACAATGCAGCTGCCATTGTTCCATAGAATGTTAAGAGATGGAATCTATGTTGTGATTCGTTGCTATGGACAACAGGGACAGTTTTGCTATTGGACAGTTTTGATAAATGAGAGCCCAAATATTAGACATTTCCTGCTCATTTACATAATGCCATTTAAAATTATAATATTTTCTCTGGAGCTACATTTGTTAACCGCTTATTAACCAGGCAACCTTTTTTTTTCTCTCCCTCCTTTGAAAACCCATAACTATTTATTTATTAATTTTTCTGGCAATGTAGCTGTATGTGGACTTGTTTTTTTAGTGGCCGAGCTGTAGTTTTGAACATTATTTATTTTACCATTCAATGTTCTGGAGCACAGGGAAAAAGATTTAATCTGTGGTAAAATTGTGGAAAAAAAGTGATTCCAACATTGTTTTTTTCTAGATGTTCATTGAGTGGTAAAAATGACCTGACAAAATGATTCTCCATGTCAGTTACAGCTATGATACTGCTGAACTTGCATAGGGGTTTCTAAAAAATACTTAAGAATTTTATTTAAAACAAATGGTTTGTGTGGCCATGTTCTGAGACATTGGAACTGTGTGATTGTGATCGCTGGATGGAGATGTGTGAGGGCTTGATGATTTTTTGCGTGGTGAACTGTAGCTTTTATTGATACCTTTCCTGGGTAGACAGGACATTGTGATATCTTTTTATTGCAATTTTTTAGGTGGATACAGCGCCCCCCAAAAATGCAATTGTAATGTTTCATTTTTTTATCATGTTAGTGTTTACTGTTTGCAATATTTAATTTTATATTTTTGCAAAATCGGACTTATACGGATACAAGATGTGCTTATAAATATGATTATAATTATGTCAATTTGGTGATTCAAATATTTTTTACATTTTCCCTCTTTTTTAAACTATTTTTTTTTATTTACTTCACTTTTTAGTTTCCTTGGGGGACTTAAACCTGTGATTTTCTGATCGCTTGTACTGTATACTGTGGTAGAACTGTATATAGATAAATTGACATTCTCGTATGAAATTAAGCCAGGCTGGTCTTAACACTAGGCCAAAAGTGACAGACTGGGGCTTTCAGCAGTAGGCCCAGGTAGTCATTTTAAACAATTGACCCCCTGCAATAGTGTCCTGGGGGGTTAATAGGTGCTGGTGCACTCAAATCGGCAATAGCTTCATTTAAATATCACTGTCAGCATTGAAATGGTTAAACTACAGTAATTGGAGTGTGCTCTAGTCGCTGCAGTTATAGGCAAGTGTCAGCTATGTAATACAGCCAGCATCTGCCTGATATGGTGCATGCTCAGCTAATGAGCCCGCTTCATACATTTTATGCACAACATGACAAACATTTCCATTATGTGTTCGCAAAGGGTTTAATAAATCTTGTATTTTCTCAGCAGATGGAGGCCTTATGATACCCCCTGACATAGCAGACATGCCAGCAGAAGACCACGGTGATGCTAGAATCTGTATTTCACCCCTGAGAGAAGTGGTCAACACTAATAATACTATTGACTTTGACAGCCTTGACTTCCAGAAAGTTCTTGGAAAGGGAGGCTTCGGAAATGTAAGTGTGAATTTATCCTCCACCATGTTCATCAATGTATCCTGCACCAGATGCACAGGAGGGTTGTACATATTCATTACAGGATGCTCATATGTAATGATATATGAGATAAACTAGAGAACTACTACACACTAATAGATGGGAGTTTGGTCTGATCTGTTGTGATTTTTCTCCAGGTCATCTTGGCATTAGATCTGGTCAATGAAGGACTTCAGGCCATTAAAATCATGGACAGAAGTTATTGTAGAGAGGACATATTCTCTACAGAGCTAGAAGTCCTGAGAATGGCTGCCGGATGCCCCTACCTAATGACTATGCGGGCGTTTATGGAATCACCATTGGAGTATGTGATAGCCATGGACTATATGGCCGGAGGAGACCTGTTTGACCACATGGCAGATTCAATGCTGTTTAACACAAGGACAACAAGGTAAATGTCTTATACTGAATATTAATAATCCGTTGCCCTCGCACTGTAGTCCTAGAGCAATGGACAACGACAACAGGAGAAAATAATGACATGAAAAGGACACGTGTGTGATCTCCTCATGTTCTCTGTATGATTGTGCATGTAACCACTGATCCATCCTTTCTACTCCACAGACTCTTTGCGGCAGAGATGGTGTGCGGACTCCAGTTCCTGCATGAACGCGGCGTCATACACCGGTAATCATTTCACCTTCATAAATCTGTCACCTGTGACTCTCTGTTGTCTCCTTACATATCTATTGTAGAAAGTTCTTTCCATGAATTGTCCTCACAATCAGTATCTGATCCTTCTCCCTGCAGTGACCTGAAGCCAGATAATATCAGCAGCCATGAATGTATTTGAGGATGGCATAGTGAAGAACAAGGTTGGCACTAAGGGTTACATAGCGCCCGAGGTAAGGAACATCTCTGTGTGATTGATGCCAATAGTAGGATTGAGGGATAATCTGATCCCAATGTATCCTGCTGATATCTAATCACAGACCGGTCCTCATAGTCTCTGTGTGTAAATCCCCTTCCCGGTATATTAAGCTCCTCTCCAATCTCATGTTTCCACAGATAATGGACAGTAAAGGCTACAACCATCTGGCAGACTCCTTTTCCTTCGGCGTCATCTTATATATAATGAGTGTAGGTGACCAGCCATTCTATTGCAAAGGCACAATGGATGAATACCACCAGTCTCTGCGTGATGACATCCCTTATTTTCCACCTGGGATCTGCTGTCATACCATGGACATCATAAAAGGGGTGAGTAAGATCAGATGGATAAGTATGATGGGGGGATTACTAAAAGAGATAGAAGATAAGATGGGAATAGTCCATAGACATTGTGTAAAAACTTGTCAGTAATAATACATAATATAATGACTAATGGTCTCTATCATTTTCTAGCTTCTCTGCAAATCTCCATCTGCCCGATCTGCCATTACATCATCCATCAGATCGCATCCGTTTTTCTATTCTATAGACTGGAGCGATGTGGAGTCCAGCAGAGCCGACCCACCATTCCCATATTGCTATGTAAGTACAACACATACAGACATCCATAGTGTTATCACTACCCAGTAACACACTTACCCACTATACACCTTATCGCTATATCCCCCTAGTACTGTATATACTGTATGTGAGGGGCTGATTCTCAGACGTGTATATTTCTCTTCTTACAGCAGGAGTATTAGGCTGATAAAAATCAGCCCCATTCCAGCAACATCCAGGAATGAAGATTTACATTAATCAGATGAGACAATTACACTGGACTTTCTTATTTACTGTGACAAACCTACCAAGCTTCCACCACATAACATCCAAGTAGATTTGAGCACCAAACATCCAGGGATTTATTCCGATCGCCATATTTGGGGTCAGGAAGGAATTTTTTTCCCTTGATATGAGGATGATCCAGCAACGAGTCCTCAGGGTTATTTTTCGCCTTCCTCTGGATCAACATAGCAAGTAATTAAAGGCTGAAATTGAAGGACTTCTTTCAGCCATACTTGCTATGTTACCATCTGGACGACTCATCTACAATGTGGTGGTAAGGAGACGACTACAAGATATGGACATAAAGAAGGAAGCGGCTGCTCCTTCTCCTACTTGGCCATGTACAGACACAAGGAAGCGGCTGCTCCTTCTCCTACTTGGCCATGTACAGACAGAAGGAAGCGGCTGCTCCTTCCTCTACCAGGCCATGGTCAGACAGAAGGAAGCGGCTGCTCCTTCACCTTCCTGACCATGGTCAGACAGAAGGAAGCGGCTGCTCCTTCACCTTCCTGACCATGGTCAGACAGAAGGCCATATGGCTAATCGCGATGCTGAAGGAATCCAGGAAAACTCCAACTATACAGATCACAAGTCACACATTCCTGCTCTTCTCCTCTCTCATGTGTGATCCAGACCTGGATGTCCAAAAGCGGCAAAAGTGTAAGCCGAGGCCTGAGGAGCAGAATCATCTGCTCCTTTCTATAGAAAGTCACTGTATCTACACACTTTCTTTTATCATCATTGCAAATTTGTAACAACTTTATTGCACAAATATATATATATGTATATATAAAACATCTAAGTGTCTTTTGTGCGTTTGGTTAAATTCTTCTCATATACAGACCTGCTTTTTGTTATTTTTATTAATATCATGATAAGGACAAGGTATTTTGGTGCCTTAGGCAAATGAAGCCTATGGTGACCCCCACCAAAGGAATAGGCAAGAAACTGAGGTAACAGGACCCCTAACGCTGCACCTCCCCCCTCCGATCAGTCCGATAATAATCTCTGACGACCACTTCCACTCAAATTATTACTTTTCTCACCAAAAAAATACCAGCACAAGTAAAAAAAATGTGGCGTACTTTAGGGATGAGGCTTAAAAGGGAGCGCAATGTCAAAGTTCTATATAGAATCGTTCATTGTTTGTGGACCAATTACACATTACAAGGGACAAATAGCGTTATTCATCCCTGACATTCTATATTTTACATGTCCTACCCAAGGATAGTGATGGAAACTAATATAGCTGTTAGTATAATGGAGGCCGTGGGTTTCAATTAAGGTCATGTGACAGATGCAACTTGTAACAAAACTGATGGCGTTTCTAGTGCCGTATTCCTGTGTGGCGCCATCCTGTAACAGAGAACACACCGGAAGTAGCCTGCGTCTTGTTGGAGTTATGGGCAGGGGAGGGAGCTGATTACAGCTCTTTTGCTCCTGTCCTGGGCAGCGCTCAGATTGTCTTAAAGAGGCAAATACAATTCAGTGCAGAGAGGGAGCGACAGGCGGTGAGCGGTGTTAGTGACTCACTGAATGCCTGTGACTGGAGGAAGGGGCCGAAACAATGTCATTTTTTTTTTAAACTGAGCCCCCTCGGGGAGACAAGGGGTAGCGCCCTAGGCTAGTGCCTACCCTGCCTACCTGTCGAACCAGCCCTTATTATGAATCATGTTTGATAATTTTTTTGTGATCTTTATTAATTCATTCTTCGTTCACTTTTTTCCTAATAAATACTATAATCAATGTAGTCTTGACCTATATTTATATCTGTATATGGGCACTTTGTGGTGGTAACAAATCCACATTGTATCAATTTTTCAAAGACCCCGGTGCTGTCATCTTTTTCATATTTTTTTATTATTTTCGAGGAGCTTTTCCAGCCTAATGGCAATGTGCCCAGGGCATTCTGGTTAATACCAGATGAAGGGGAACGCAGTCTCCATTATTTGATTGGACTACACATGATAGGATGAGATACACAGCTCAGCAGACTGTATTATTTGATTGAACTGCACATGATAGGATTAGATACACAGCTTAAAGGGAAACCGTCACCAGAAATAACGCTATTAGTCTGCACATATGGGGTTAATCTGCAGGATAACAGCGTTATTATGCTGCCCGGCGCCTGCACTCAGCCAAATACGTGCAGAATCAAAGCTTTCCTGTATTATAAAAACACATTTAAAATACAGCTTCAACATCTGCACCAAAAACACATCAAATAAGGGAGAAAATTCATAAAAAAGGCAGCGAAAATGCAATAATGAGTATTTACTCTCTGTGTGAACTCGGCCTTAAAGACACCAAAAAAGCCAGATGTCATATAGTGATGCTTATGTAAAAATGAAAGAGTTCTGACTAATGTGGCGTCCCTGCAGGTCCAGTTGCCACAGAGGTACTGCATCTCACCCAGAGGTGAGGTACCCCACTCTTAGGTAAGGATGGAGTACTACACACATCTACATCCAACACTACACCACGCCAGACCAGCAGGCGGTGCAATATGCACTTGTTCACTGCGGAGCCCTGTCACTGGCTGGAAGGGGGGGAACCAAGAGAGGGGGAACCATGTAGTTTGTGTGGATGGAGGAAGAAGTTCAGTGGAGCACAGACTTGGAGTCAGGAGAAAGAGTTGAGTGGAGAGGAGTCTGTGAGAGCTCAGGAGGAGCTCTGCTCAGGAGAGCAAGGAGGAGAGAGAGAGAGAGGAAAGAAGAGAGGAGCAGTGAGGAGGGTTCCTGGAAGACAGAAGGGATCCCAGAGGCACGGCGAGTGCAGAGGCAACCCGTGACCCCGAATTCACGCTGACGTGGAGGGATCAGGCTGCAGAAGGGGACCGGCCCCAAACTAGTTGAGAACAACCACTCTCAGCTAGCCAACCGGAGGCAGCAGCATTTTCAAGGTGTTGCAGCCAAAATCCACAATTACATCGCCGAAAAGGTGGCCGCATAGGGTCCAGGGGACTGAGAGCACGTCGCCCGACAAGACCCGAGGCCACTAGCTTGGGACACTGATTGTGAGGTGCAGGGCAGGAGGGTGAGAGCCAGCGCAGTGAGACGACCGAAAAAGGTACATAGAATGGGGTCCCGTGTAAGTGCTCCTGAGATACCTGAGGGTTTGCTGGACCCCTACCCCGGAGGACACAGGACGATGTTACACACCAGTAACTGTAACCTGGAGTCTTGAACAACTGTGAGTAAAACCTGAAGACCCACTGTGTCCTTGAATAATTGATGCGCCATCAACTGCCCTGCACTACACTGCACCGACAACATCTACCTCATAAAATCACCATCTACACTGCCCTGGAGCTAAGCTCTGCCTGTGGAGAACTGAACCAACTTTGCTGCGTCACCATCGGCTCCAGTGGATCTGCACCGCAGCGGTAGCCCTATATAGACGCATACCACAGGTGGCGTCACAAAATATTATTCTCCAAAAACTTTATTCCCGTTTTACTTTTCCTTTAATTGACCGCTCTGGGTCGCGGACCGGGTCACCGCCACCATGACATCCCCAGCATCGACCGACCCGGCTACCGAGTACCCCACGGCCCAGGGGGCGCTTCAGATACAACTAAAAATGACAAAAATAAATCCAAGTCCCAATTTGAGATGAGCGGATCGATTTGCAAGACTCCGGTTCATGTTCCAGGGCAGTGGCACCTGGCAGGTAGACGGGAGGCCTGCGGATCTCTTACGTTCGGAGTCTCTAGGACAGACTTTGATTTGTCATGACTGTTATGACATCATCAGTCTGTAAAAAGTTGACTGTAAAAGTTTGAAGTTGTGAAATAGGACCTGCTGTACTATGAATGTTATGTGTTGTATTTAAGTTGATTTTCTCCCCTAGAATTAATGCAATCTTTTCCACTCTGATTCCTGCAGAATTTTAGAGAAAAACCTCCTTATAAATTGGAGTTGTATATACAGTTGACACCAGAAGTTTACATACACTATATAAAAAGACACATATGCATGTTTTTCTCAATATATAACTTGAAATCAGAATAAACCTTTCCCATTTTAGGTCAATTAGGATTACCATAATTTTTAATATTTGCCAAAATGCCAGAATAATGAGAGAGAGAGAATGTTTTAAGGCATTTTTATTACTTACTACAAAGTCAAAAGTTTACATACATTTCATTAGTATTTGGTGCCATTGCCCTTAAACTGAATGACTTGGATCTGACTTCCACAAGCTTCTCACAATAGTTGGTCGGAATTCGGGCCCATTCCTCCTGACAAAACTGGTGTAACTGATCCAGGTTTGTAGGTCGCCTTGCTCACACCTGCGTTTTCAGCTTTGCCCATAAATTTTCAATAGGATTGAGATGAGGGTTCTGTAATGGCCACTTCAAAACATTGACTTTGTTATCCTTAAGCCACTTTGTTAGCATTTTGGCAGTATGTTTCTGTAACATACCTGGCGGCGTCCTTGCATACTGGTCCATCTCCCACTGTGCAAGAGCGCGCACTTGATCTCCAGTCCAGTCTGCTAGCCTGGCTTCCCTCCATGCTGTTTGCTTGCCTCTGTGTCTGCTGCTTAAGGGCGGCGCCCGATCACTTCCTGTTTCTTGTACCTGCTGCAGGCACACCCCTTGTGTGTTCTCAGCCTATTGCTGTCTGTCATCTGCTATTTAACCCAGCTACTCCAATGAATCCCTGCCTGAGCATTGTGTTTTATTCAGTGTGGTCTTTCACTCTGATTGTGCCAGGTCCCCTTCTGTGTTCTCTTGTCTGCCTATCCTGGAGGCTGTATTTCCAGGCCTGTCTGAACACGCTCCTTGCCTGTTCATCTCGCCTTCTAGGGGCCGCATACCTAGACCCGCTCCTGTATCTTGTCTGTCCTGTCTGAACACCTCCTGGCCTGTTCCTCCCACCTTCTAGGGGCTGCATTCCTAGACCCGCTCCTGTATCTTGCTACTGTGTCTGTTCTTGTCTGTATACTCTTCTAGCCTGTTTTCCCGTGTTTCTCTACGTCCGTACCTTTCCTTTTTCTGCACAGTCTGAACTCGTACCTAACTCCTGCTCATTGTCACTGTACTCCCGGTTGTGAGTTTGTGGTCCACTCGCTACTTCACTGCAAGTACCCTGTGGGTATCTGGTTCTGCCTTTCCCTTCCTGTCTGTTCCGTGTAAACAGAGCCCTGTTCTAGCCTGCTCTGCCTTTGCTCACTGCTCCGGCGGTTCTAGACTGCTCTGCCTTTGCTCACCGCTCCGGCGGTTCTAGCCTACTCTGCCTTTGCTCACCGCTCCGGCGGTTCTAGCCTGCTCTGCCTTTGCTCACTGCTCTGGCGGTTCTAGCCTGCTCTGCCTTTGCTCACCGCTCCGGCGGTTCTAGCCTGCTCTGCCTTTGCTCACCGCTCCGGCGGTTCTAGCCTGCTCTGCCTTTGCTCACCGCTCCAGCGGTTCTAGCCTGCTCTGCCTTTGCTCACCGCTCCGGCGGTTCTAGCCTGCTCTGCCTTTGCTCACCGCTCCGGCGGTTCTAGCCTGCTCTGCCTATGCTCACCGCTCCGGCGGTTCTAGCCTGCTCTGCCTTTGCTCACCGCTCCAGCGGTTCTAGCCTGCTCTGCCTTTGCTCACCGCTCCGGCGGTTCTAGCCTGCTCTGCCTTTGCTCACCGCTCCGGCGGTTCTAGTCTGCTCTGCCTTTGCTCACCGCTCTGGCGGTTCTAGCCTGCTCTGCCTTTGCTCACCGCTCTGGCGGTTCTAGCCTGCTCTGCCTTTGCTCACCGCTCCGGCGGATCTAGCCTGCTCTGCCTTTGCTCACCGCTCTGGCGGTTCTAGCCTGCTCTGCCTTTGCTCACCGCTCCGGCGGTTCTAGCCTGCTCTGCCTTTGCTCACCGCTCTGGCGGTTCTAGCCTGCTCTGCTCTTGCTCACCGCTCCGGCGGTTCTAGCCTGCTCTGCTCTTGCTCGCCGCTCCTGGCGGTTCTAGCCTGCTCTGCTCTTGCTCGCCGCTCCAGGCGGCCTTGTCCTGCTCTGCTCTTGCTCCGAGCGGCCTTGTCTTGCTCTGCTCTTGCTCGCCGCTCCGGGCGGCCTTGTCTTGCTCTGTTCTTGCTCGCCTCTCCAGGCGGCCTCGTCCTGCTCTGCTCTTGCTCACCGCTCCGGGCGGCCTCGTCCTGCTCTGCTCTTGCTCCGGGCGGCCTTGTCCTGCTCTGCTCTTGCTCGCTGCTCCGGGCGGCCTTGTCCTGCTCTGCTCTTGCTCGCCGCTCCAGGCGGCCTCGTCCTGCTCTGCTCTTGCTCGCCGCTCCGGGCGGCCTCGTCCTGCTCTGCTCTCGCTCGCCGCTTTAGGCGGTCTCGTCCTGCCCTGCTCTCGCTCGCCTCTCTGGGCGGCCTCACTCTGCTGTGTTTGTCCGCCACATCTGTGGTTCTGTTCCTGAGTCCCACTGTGTACTGGGTCCTATCCCGCCTGTGTTCCTACCTGCTAGCGCCTCCCTGTCTGCACTCTAGCCGTGCTTGCCTGTACCCCCCTGCCTGCATACCCGCCTGCCTGCATACCAGTCGTGCCTGCCTATACCCACCAGTCTGTGTGCCAGCCTAACCTGTCTGTTCCTGTATTCCCCTGTGTGGGTCAACAGCTGTGTCCGCGGTCTGTCCTGGAGTAGCACCTGGTCCCTCTGCTCGGTTCCTCCTTGGTGCACTGGCATCGTATGCCGTCGTGCGACCCTGGTCGGATCGGGTGAATACCTAGTTACGCCCCTCCAGGCATTCACTCTCCGGCATGGTCCAGTGGAATCGCACGCACACGCCGCTCAGCCCGGGCGTGTGCATTACAGTTTCAGGTCATTGTCCATTTGGAAGACCCATTTCTTACCAAGCTTTAACTTCCTAGCTGATGTCTTGAGATGTTGCTTCAGTATTGTCACATGATCTTCTTTTCTCATGATGCCATCTATTTTGTGAAGGGCACCAGACCCTCCTGCAGCAAAACAACCCCACAACATGATGATGCCACCCCCGTATTTCACAGTTGGGATGGTATTCTTAGGCTTCCAAGTTTCTCCCTTTTTCCTCCAAACTTAACGATGGTCATTATGCCCAAAAAGTTCAATTTTAGTTTCTTCAGACCACAGGACAAGTTTCCAAAAATTAAGGTCTTTGTTCCTGTGTACATTTACAAATATTAATCTGGTTTCTTTATGTTTCTTTTGGAGTAATGACTTCTTCCTGGCAGCATGGACTTTCAGCCTATGTTGATACAGTACTCGTTTCACTGTGGATATTGACACAATCTTATCAGCTTCTGCCATCATCTTCACAAGGTCTTTTGCTTTTGTCCTTGGATTTATATGCACATGTTGGACCAAAGCACGTTCATGTCTGGGACACAGAACCCATTACCTTCCTGAGCAGTATGAATGCTGGACATTCCCATCTTGTTTGTACTTATGTATAATTGTTTATACAGATGAGCGAGGCACCTTCAGGTATCTTGAAATTGTACCCAAGGATGAGCCAGACTTGTGAAAGTCCACATTTCTCTTCCTGATATCTTGGCTGATTTCTTTACACTTTCCCATGATGCTACACAAAAAAGAAGTGTGTTTCAGGTGTGCATTAAAATACATTCACATCCAAATTGTTTTT
This sequence comes from Phyllobates terribilis, assembly GCF_046119375.1. Classification (NCBI taxonomy): domain Eukaryota; kingdom Metazoa; phylum Chordata; class Amphibia; order Anura; family Dendrobatidae; genus Phyllobates; species Phyllobates terribilis. The sequence goes on from NW_027363046.1 coordinate 1,916,779, forward strand.
GCTCTTAATCCTGATTATTTATATCTATAACGCCACTGCTTAAAACCGTGGTCAGACATGATATGATATTACTTCTGTAATAATCGTGACATTTTTTGGAGCATGCCAAATTTTACCCTCCATTTAAAGTCTGCAAGTTATGTGTTGTTCAACATATTCACACTTGGTCGCTGACCAATGCCACATCTATAAGGCCACTGCCTAAAACCATGGTCATCAGACATTATCCGATATTACTGCTGTAATAATCATGACATTTTTTGGAGCATGCCAAATTTTACCCTCCATTTAAAGTCTGCCAGCTGTGTGTTATTCATGCTATTCACACTTGGTCTATGACCAATACCACATCTATAAGACCACTGCCTAAAACCGTGGTCATCAGACGTCATCTGATATTACTGCAGTAATCATGACATTTTTTGGAGCGTGCCAAATATTACCCTCCATTTAAAGTCTGCCAGTTGTGTGTTGTTCATCCTATTCACACTTGATCGCTGACCAATACCACATCTATAAGGCCACTGCCTAAAACCGTGGTCATCAGACGTCATCTGATATTACTGCAGTAATCATGACATTTTTTGGAGCGTGCCAAATATTACCCTCCATTTAAAGTCTGCCAGTTGTGTGTTGTTCATCCTATTCACACTTGGTCGCTGACCAATACCACATTTATAAGGCCACTGCCTAAAACCGTAGTCATCAGACGTTATCCGATATTACTGAGGAGATAATCGTGACATTTTTTGGAGCAAGCTACATATTACCCTCCATTTAAAGTCTGCCAGTTGTGTGTTGTTCATCCTATTCACACTTGATCGCTGACCAATACCACATCTATAAGGCCATTGCCTAAAATCCTGGTCATCAGACGTGATCCGATATTACTGCAGTTATAATCGTGACATTTTTTGGAGCGGGCCAAAAATTACACTCCATTTAAAATGGGCAAAACGCTTGGCAAGGGACAGTGAAGTGGACGTAATGGTGATGGTGCACGCAAAGGCCTATGCCGTGGGCAAGCTGAAATTATGTCTGCTGAGTGAGCACAACAAGCACCCACATCATGGTCACCCTATCTTCCTGTCCCACTTTGTAGGGGGCAGCGGAACCCCACTCTTAAAGCCAGAGCAGTGTGAAAAGGTTGTTGGTTGGATAGCATATAATGCTTCCAGTCACTTTGCCACCACCACCACCGTCTTTCACACTGTCCAGTCTCAATAGCCATGAGTATGGACTACATATTCCTCACCCTGATCCTCCTTACTCCCACTATGCCGAGTGCCCAGAGACAACTGATCCCACACTTGAACGCTCAGAAGAGCTGTTTACTTTCCCATTTATAGATTTGGGCCTCTCTCCTGGCCTGTTTCAAGTGGGGCAAGAAGAGATCACATGTAGCTATGCCCAAATATTTGAGCAGCCATGGTTACATAAAGGCGACGGTCGAAAAGTGCAATTACTGTCGCAAGAGGTGGATGATGATGATGAGACACAATTGCCAGCGAGTCAGAAGGAGGCCCAGGGTGCATACGGGGAAGACGAGGTGGGACATTAACATGAGGAAAGTTGCCAGTCCAACTGTTAGGTCTTCCAGAGTCTGGCTCTTTTTTAAAAACTGTCCAGTTAACCCAAAAAAAGGCTATTTGCAAAATCTGCCATGCCAGCATCATCAGGGGCAGCAAAACTACCAGCCTGACCACCACCAGCAAGCTCAGGCACATGACAGCAAAGCACCCGACTAGTAATGCCAGAGTCCAGAAACAGTGTCTAAGGGTGACAATACTGCCTGTACCGCTGTTGTGCGTGCACGCCAATCCTCTGTCCATGGTGCAGGCGAAGATGCCTCCCACCCTGCACCTGTAGTTTGACACTCACAACCACCACCATCAGCAACCACGTGCACATCCTTGTCCCAGGGCTGCATTCATTTGTCCCTGCCCCAGTCCTTTGAACGCAAGCGCAAATATGCAGCCAACCACCCACAGGCCATAGCACTAAACTGCCACATTTCTAAAATGCTTGCACTTTAAATATTGTCTTTTAGGCTCGTGGAGACGCAATCTTTCTTCAACCTCATGGTGGCGGCCATCCCTCAGTACTTGGTTTCCAGCTGCCACTATTTCTCCCTGTGTGGTGTCCCTGCCTTACACAAGCACGTGTCCCAGATCATTAGCCGTGCCCTCAACAATGCAGTTACAGGGAAGGTCCACCTAACCACGGACACATGGACAAGTGCTTGTGGCCAGGGACGATACATCTCGCTGATGGCACACTGGGTTAATAGGGGAAGCCGGGACCCAGTCGGACGGAACACATCCTCCTGACGCCAAAGATTGTGGGCCCTGGGTCAATCAGGGTTGCCCCTACATTATAAAGCTCCTGCACCTCCTCCTCCTCTTCAGCCTCCATCTCCGAAATTACCACATCAGTAGGAAGCTGGAAGCACTGCAGCACTGCATCGGCCAAGTGGCAACAGGCTGTGCTGAAGCTGATATGCTTATGGGACAAACCGCACACCTCTATGGTGTTGTTGACAGCTTTAACAGAGCAGGCAGAACTCTGGCTGTCACCGCTGCACCTACAGCCAGGCATGGTGGTGTGTGACAATGGCCAGAACCTGGTGGTGGCTCTGAAGCTTGGCAACCTCGCACAAGTACCATGCCTGTTCCATGTGCTCAACCTAGTGATTCAGCAGTTTTTCAAAACTTACCCGGATCTGCCGGAGCTGGTTGTCAAAGCAACCCCACAACATGATGATGCCACCCCCGTATTTCACAGTTGGGATGGTATTCTTAGGCTTCCAATCTTCTCTCTTTTTCCTCCAAACTTAACGATGGTCATTATGCCCAAAAAGTTCAATTTTAGTTTCTTCAGACCACAGGACAAGTTTCCAAAAATTAAGGTCTTTGTTCCTGTGTACATTTACAAACATTAATCTGGTTTCTTTATGTTTCTTTTGGAGTAATGACTTCTTCCTGGCAGCATGGACTTTCAGCCTATGTTGATACAGTACTCGTTTCACTGTGGATATTGACACAATCTTATCAGCTTCTGCCATCATCTTCACAAGGTCTTTTGCTTTTGTCCTTGGATTTATATGCACATGTTGGACCAAAGCACGTTCATGTCTGGGACACAGAACCCATTACCTTCCTAAGCAGTATGAATGCTGGACATTCCCATCTTGTTTGTACTTATGTATAATTGTTTGTACAGATGAGCGAGGCACCTTCAGGTATCTTGAAATTGTACCCAAGGATGAGCCAGACTTGTGAAAGTCCACATTTCTCTTCCTGATATCTTGGCTGATTTCTTTACACTTTCCCATGATGCTACACAAAAAAGAAGTGTGTTTCAGATGTGCATTAAAATACATTCACATCCAAATTTTTTTTTGCTCTTAATCCTGATTATTTATATCTATAACGCCACTGCTTAAAACCGTGGTCAGACGTGATATGATATTACTTCTGTAATAATCGTGACATGTTTTGGAGCATGCCAAATATTACCCTCCATTTAAAGTCTGCAAGTTATGTGTTGTTCAACATATTCACACTTGGTCGCTGACCAATGCCACATCTATAAGGCCACTGCCTAAAACCATGGTCATCAGACATTATCCGATATTACTGCTGTAATAATCATGACATTTTTTGGAGCATGCCAAATTTTACCCTCCATTTAAAGTCTGCCAGCTGTGTGTTATTCATGCTATTCACACTTGGTTTATGACCAATACCACATCTATAAGGCCTAAAACCGTGGTCATCAGACGTTATCTGATATTACTGCGGTAATCATGACATTTTTTGGAGCGTGCCAAATATTACCCTCCATTTAAAGTCTGCCAGTTGTGTGTTGTTCATCCTATTCACACTTGGTCGCTGACCAATACCACATTTATAAGGCCACTGCCTAAAACCGTAGTCATCAGACGTTATCCGATATTACTGAGGAGATAATCGTGACATTTTTTGGAGCAAGCTACATATTACCCTCCATTTAAAGTCTGCCAGTTGTGTGTTGTTCATCCTATTCACACTTGATCGCTGACCAATACCACATCTATAAGGCCATTGCCTAAAACCCTGGTCATCAGACGTGATCCGATATTACTGCAGTTATAATCGTGACATTTTTTGGAGCGGGCCAAAAATTACACTCCATTTAAAATGGGCAAAACGCTTGGCAAGGGACAGTGAAGTGGACGTAATGGTGATGGTGCACGCAAAGGCCTATGCCGTGGGCAAGCTGAAATTATGTCTGCTGAGTGAGCACAACAAGCACCCACATCATGGTCACCCTATCTTCCTGTCCCACTTTGTAGGGGGCAGCGGAACCCCACTCTTAAAGCCAGAGCAGTGTGAAAAGGTTGTTGGTTGGATAGCATATAATGCTTCCAGTCACTTTGCCACCACCACCACCGTCTTTCACACTGTCCAGTCTCAGTAGCCATGAGTATGGACCACATATTCCTCACCCTGATCCTCCTTACTCCCACTATGCCGAGTGCCCAGAGACAGCTGATCCCACACTTGAACGCTCAGAAGAGCTGTTTACTTTCCCATTTATAGATTTGGGCCTCTCTCCTGGCACGTTTCAAGTGGGGCAAGAAGAGATCACATGTAGCTATGCCCAAATATTTGAGCAGCCATGGTTACATAAAGGCGACGGTCGAAAAGTGCAATTACTGTCGCAAGAGGTGGATGATGATGATGAGACACAATTGCCAGCGAGTCAGAAGGAGGCCCAGGGTGCATACGGGGAAGACGAGGTGGGACATTAACACGAGGAAAGTTGCCAGTCCAACTGTTAGGTCTTCCAGAGTCTGGCTCTTTTTTAAAAACTGTCCAGTTAACCCAAATAAAGGCTATTTGCAAAATCTGCCATGCCAGCATCATCAGGGGCAGCAAAACTACCAGCCTGACCACCACCAGCAAGCTCAGGCACATGACAGCAAAGCACCCGACTAGTAATGTCAGAGTCCAGAAACAGTGTCTAAGGGTGACAATACTGCCTGTACCGCTGTTGTGCGTGCACACCAATCCTCTGTCCATGGTGCAGGCAAAGATGCCTCCCGCCCTGCACCTGTAGTTTGACACTCACAACCACCACCATCAGCAACCACGTGCACATCCTTGTCCCAGGGCTGCATTCATTTGTCCCTGCCCCAGTCCTTTGAACGCAAGCGCAAATATGCAGCCAACCACCCACAGGCCATAGCACTAAACTGCCACATTTCTAAAATGCTTGCACTTTAAATATTGTCTTTTAGGCTCGTGGAGACACAATCTTTCTTCAACCTCATGGTGGCGGCCATCCCTCAGTACTCGGTTTCCAGCTGCCACTATTTCTCCCTGTGTGGTGTCCCTGCCTTACACAAGCACGTGTCCCAGATCATTAGCCGTGCCCTCAACAATGCAGTTACAGGGAAGGTCCACCTAACCACGGACACATGGACAAGTGCTTGTGGCCAGGGACGATACATCTCGCAGATGGCACACTGGGTTAATAGGGGAAGCCGGGACCCAGTCGGACGGAACACATCCTCCTGACGCTAAGGATTGTGGGCCCTGGGTCAATCAGGGTTGCCCCTACATTATAAAGCTCCTGCACCTCCTCCTCCTCTTCAGCCTCCATCTCCGAAATTACCACATCAGTAGGAAGCTGGAAGCACTGCAGTACTGCCTCGGCCAAGTGGCAACAGGCTGTGCTGAAGCTGATATGCTTATGGGACAAACCGCACACCTCTATGGTGTTGTTGACAGCTTTAACAGAGCAGGCAGAACTCTGTCTGTCACCGCTGCACCTACAGCCAGGCATGGTGGTGTGTGACAATGGCCAGAACCTGGTGGTGGCTCTGAAGCTTGGCAACCTCGCACAAGTACCATGCCTGGTCCATGTGCTCAACCTAGTGATTCAGCGGTTTTTCAAAACTTACCCGGATCTGCCGGAGCTGGTTGTCAAAGTACGCCGTCAGTCTGCCCATTTCGGAAAGTCAGCTACAGCTTCCACCACCCTCGCTGTGCTTCAGCAGCGCTTGCAGCTTCCAGCTCATCAACTGGTGTGGATGTCACCATACAGTAGAACTCAACCTTCCATATGTTGGGGAGGATTTGTGAGCAGCAGAGGGCAGTCGTTGAGTACCAGCTTCAATACGCCTGTCGGTATTCAAGTCAGCCTCCACACATAAGAGCTGATGAGTGGGCATAAATGTCTGACATCTGTGCCATCCTCCAAAACTTTGAGGACTCCATCAAGATGGTGAGCGGCGATGACGTCACCATCCTTCTTCTCTGTCTAATGAAACGCTTGTTGCTCACAATTAAAGAGGAGGCATTGCAGGCGGAGCATGATATGGAGCAAGGAACTATACAGGTTGATGCTACACAGCCTAGCCTCATCTCATCTCAATGCAGGTTGGGTGATAATGAGGAGAAGGAGGAACAGGAGGAGGAACAGGAGCTGGTTTCATGCGCTACAGATGTACTACCCACACAACATTCATACCGCCTGGTCAGCGTGGATGGCGTGAGGAGAGGGAGAATGAAGAGGTGGAAAGGTGGAGGATGGGGAGGAGGAAAGCATGGACAGTCGTCCTCTTTGTCAGGAAAGGGAAGTCTTGGCTGTTGGCAGTCTGGCTGTTAGAATCTATGTTGTTTTACTATCGGCCATCTTGTTGTGGTTTGCTGGCTTCTAGTCTTTTCCTCTGGTGCTGGGTGTCTTGGTCACGTGATCTCTTCACTCTTTATTACTTAGCACCTGTCTCCCATTCCATGCTGCACATCAGTGTTGTTACGCTTGTGCTCTGGCTAAGTAGCCTTGTTAAGTTCTTTGTGCTTTGGACAATTGATTGCTTGGGACTTCTTGTTCCACCAGTTTTGTTCCCTTTTATCTTCGTTTCTGCAACTAACTTTTCTGTTAGGAGGTCTCCAGTTTTGCTCCCAGTCCTTAGATCTTTTAGGGACCCCTTTTCCCCTTCCTTCATGTCTTCGTTTGAGTTCAGTGCAGGAGTTTAGGTGCGGCTATTCATAATAGGGCACCCACTCCAGCGTAGGGTTAAGCTGAGTCTCAGTGAAGGGACAGCTTTTCCCTCCTATTCCTTAGTTCTAAGTTGCAGTACATAACAGTATGTCCCGCCCTGTTTAAAAAAAAAAAAAGTTTTGTTTTTTTTCTCCTCTCCTCTTCCTGGGTTATCTTCAGTATGTGTACCATCCAGGAGCTTGCTCAATGCTTGAAAGGATTGACTCTGGAGGTTGCCGATCTTCAGCAGTACATGAGTAAATACCCTGCAGAATGCTATGAAGAACTTAAGGTAGGATTACCTGAGTGTTTCTCGGGTAAACAACAGAATTTTTTTTCATTTAAAAACGCTTGTTTGTTGTATTTTCGGCTCAGACCTAAATCTTCTGGGAGTGAGCTACAGTGTGTAGGCATTATTATTAGTGATGAGCAAGCACTAAAATGCTTGGGTACTCGTTGCTCGGGTCGAGCACATTGTAATACTCGGGTGCTCGACCCGAGCAACGAGCCCAATGTAAGTCTATGGGAAACTCGAGCATTTTTCAGGCGGCTCCACCCGGCGGTCTGCAGAGGGCCTAAAAATTTCCCAAATCGATGGGAACAGTGCCCAAATGACATGGGAACAGCATGGGGAAGACCCCTGGAAGCATTTCTGACTCCCAAGTCACTGATGTCAACAACGTTGTCAGAGTATTACGCCACTTTTACGGACTCACAATAAAACATATAAAAACAAAACCAAAATGGATTTTCCTGGGAAATATATTAAGGAACATCCTTTCCAGGGTAATGACTTGTATATATGGCAAAATAAATAACCAAAACCAAAAATACTCCTCCACACATTGGGCTATGTTCACACGTAGTTTTTGATGCGATTTTGCACTTCTGCATTGCTTTCAGCAAAGACAAATGCATACACTGGGAAATGTCATTTTAACATTTTACAACCTTATCTGGCCATGTGGTGTGTGACACATCATCAGACACATGCATACAGTGCTGAAAAGACATGGGACCAGCATGGGGAAGACCTCTGGAACCATTTCTGACTCCCAGGTCACTGCCTAAAAGTGTGCCCATCATAAGTGATTCTTGGCGCATGCGAAGATGCCTCCCGCCATGCACCTGTCGTTGCAGACATCACCGTCCACGTCCTTGTCCCAGTGCAGCATTCAGTTTTCCCTACCCCATTCCTTGGAATGCAAGCGCAAGTATGCAGGCAGCCACCCACCCACAGGCTGTAATACTATACTGCCAAATTTTTGACAGCTGCTTGCACTTGAAATGTGGCCTTTTAGGCTCGTGGAGGCGGAAGCTTTTCATAACCTCATGCCTGCGGCGGCCGGGTGTCCATACTCGGTCCCCAGCCGCAACTGTTTCTCCCGGTGTCGTCTCCGCCTTCCACAAGCATGGGTCCCACAACATTACCAGTGCCCTCCCCAGTGCACTTACTGGGAAGGACCGCCTAACCACAAACACGTGGACAGGTGAATGTGGCCAGGGACGGTATGGAGCCACTCCACAGCTTTTTTTGCTGAGAGTTGTATTTAGCTCGGCGAAAGGTCTGGCATAGAGGGAAACCATATCTATTCTGGGTGTCATTTCTCCGTCACCAGGTTCCGGACATTGACACACACGACCATGCCTGGCTGTATGTTCAGCGGTGAGAGCCACAGATCAAACTGCTGTGTTACAGCTTTCAACAACTCTGCAGCGCTGGGCGGTTTGTCAATTAAGTATTAAGCATGTTATCTTCAGCACAGCCTGTTGCTGCTTGGCCAAGACAGTGCTGCAGTGCTGTCAGCTTGTGACTGATGTGGTCATTTCGGAGATGGAGGAGGAGGTGCATGAGCTGAACAATGTGATTACATTGTTGCTAAATTGGTGACGCTGTTTTTTATACTAAAGAAAGATCCTATTGTTTTGTTTTTTTTTATGTATTTTTTTAAGACAAATGCATTCACCGGGAAATGTCATTTTAACATTTTACAACCTTAGCTGGTAATGTGGTGTGTGACACATCATCAGACACTTCCTGTTTTATTTATGATGGAGGGACTCTGAAAGTCATAAAGCCTATTTTTATAGGGACATCAGACGGCCCTTACTATTCTTAAAAGGCCAGCAGTCGGCCCTAGCTATTGTTAGAGAGCCATCAGCCGGCTATGCTTTGTTGTTCCCATTATTAACAAGTGGGTCTCCTATACTGTTATAGCTTATCCAGTGACTGCAAGGGCTGCCAGAAATTTGGATGCAACCCAATACCCCTTTGAAGAGACATAGAGGAGGGTCTCAGTAAAAAAATGTTCCCACTATAAAGGATCGGGTCTCCTATAAGTGGTAATGCCCATGCTGTGACTGCAAGGGCTGCCAAAATTTGGGAAAAACCCCATTAAGAATTTAAAGACACATAGAGCAGGGCCACAGTAACAAGGTACGACATGTTCCCATTAGAAAGGAGAGGGTCTGCTATACAGTTATAGGGTATGCAATGAGTCCAATGGCTGACAATTTTAGGAAAAAACCCACTAAGAATTTAAAGACACACAGAGCAGGGCCACAGTAACAAGGTACGACTTGTTCCCATTAGAAAGGAGAGAGTCTGCTATACAGTTATAGGGTATGCAGTGAGTCCAGCAGCTGACAATTTTAGGAAAAACCCCACTAAGAATTTAAAGACACATGGAGCAGGGCCACAGTAACAAGTACGACATGTTCCCATTAGAAAAGAGAGAGTCTGCTATACAGTTATAGGGTATGCAGTGAGTCCAACGGCTGACAATTTTAGGAAAAACCCCACTAAGAATTTATAGACACATGGCCCCGGAGCTGGGCTCACTGAGTGACAGGACACCGCTCCTGAGCTCAGCTCCGGGGCCCGCTCGCTGGTGCGGCTCATTATCCCTGGCTCCTCAGCATCAGCGGTCAGAGAATTAAAGCTAGGGACACATAGGACATGTGAGTATAAGGATTTTATTATTTTATTCTTATTTTTACAGGTGGACACTGCGGGAGCAGACACTACTACCCTCATCATTGTCTCCTGCTGGTGCTGATCGCAGCACCGGTAGGAACCATGATGAGGGCAGTGTTCAGCACCCCGCGCATGGGAACAGTGCTAACTGTACAGTGATTCCCAGGCACCGTTCCGTGTGATCTTGATGCTGCTCAGGGGTGGCACATGGTTGCCACATGTGACACACAGGGAAACATGAGACACGGATATCTCTGGTACCGGTTTATACCGAAATATACGGACATGTGAAACCGGCCTAAATCGGCTGCGAAAAATCCTCCGAATAAACAAACTGCTCAATCGTCAGGTGAAATGATCTTTTGGCATGCACACAACATTATCATTCTTGGCACAAGACTTGTGCTGCCGAGAACAATGACAGCCAATGAACAATCGTCTAATACAGATCATTCAGAGTGTATCTGAAGCGCAGTATTCCTGTGTAAATTGTCTATTAACCCCTTAGTGACTGAGACAATTTGGACATTAATGACCAGGCCAAATTTTTGAATTCTGACCAGTGTCACTTCATGTGGTAATAACTCTGGAACGCTTCAATGGATCCCGCTGATTCTGAGACTGTTTTTAGTGACATATTGTATTTCATGATAGTGGTAAAAAATTTTGATACGACAATTTGGTGAAAATGTTGAAAATTTTGCAATTTTCAAACTTCTAATTCCTATGCCTTTAAACCAGAGAGTTATGTCACACAAAATAGTTAATAAATAACATTTCCCATATGTTTACTTTACAACAGCACAATTTTTAAAACATATTTTTTTTTGTTAGGAAGTTAGAAGGTTTAAATGTTGACCAGTGATTTCTAATTTTTCCAACAAAATTTACAAAACTATTTTTATAGGGACCATATCACATTTGAAGTGACTTTGGGAGGCCGATATGACAGAAAATACCCAAAAGTGACACCATTCTAAAACCTGCACCCCTCCAAGTCCTCAAAACCGCATTCAAGAAGTTTATTAACCCTTCAGGTGCTTCACAGGAACTAAAGCAATGTGGAAGCAAAAATGAAAATTTTTTCATAAAAATTTTACTATAGCCCCAAATTTTTTATTTTCACAAGGGTAACAGGATAAAATGGACCACAAAATTTGTTGTGCAATTTCTACTGAGCATGTTGATTCCCCATATGTGGGGGAAAACTATTGTTTGGGCACACAACAAGGCTTGGAAGGGAAGGAGCACCGTTTTGACTTTTTGAACGCAAAAAAGACTGAATCAAGAGTGGATGCCATGTCACATTTGGAGAGCCCCTGACATGAAAAACAGCAGAAACCCCCACAAGTGACAGCATTTTGGAAACTAGCCCCCTCAAGGAATAACACATTTAGATGTGAGAACAAATTTTTTTTTTTTTTACAAAAACACTGTTTTAGCACCAAATTTGGACCCAACAATTTGTTCTGCAATTTCTCCCGCATGTGGCAGCATTCTATATGTGGATATACACTACTGTTTGAGCACCCGGCAGGGATCAGATGGGAAGGAGCGCTACTTGGCTTTTAGAACGCAGATTTCTTTTGAATAGATTATGGGCTCCATTAGTTTAGCCCCTGAGGTGCCAAAACAGAAGAACCCCCACCCCCAGGTCACCCCATATTGGAAACTCCACTACCTAAGGAATTCATCTAGGGGTGTAGTGAGATTTTGAACCCATGGATGCCTCACAGAATTTTATAACATTGAGACATGGAAATTTGTTCTCAGTAGCGATCTGGGAGTCAGAGATGCTTCCAGGGGTCTTCTCCATGCTGTTCTCCTTCCATTCAGCACTTTTACCATCCATTTCATCATTTTCAGTGCCCCCCAGACCTCCTTGTAGGGTCTTCTGGAAAAATGCTTTGATTTCTCATTGACGCTCATTATACTCGTTACTTGAAATGAGCATCCAAGCATTAGAAATTGTTTAGGTCGAGTAACGAGCATCTGAGCATTTTAGTGCTCACTCATCTCTAATTTTTACCTGTGGATTTTCAGCATTTTATGCAATGCAATGCAATTCTGACTTTAAACTCTGAATGTCCACAAGAAAATTGACATGTTGAGGATTTCAAACACACACGGCTGGTCAGTTTACGCTATGTTAAAAAAAATTAAACAGTGGACCCCAGGATGGGGGACATTATACAAGGAAGGGGCCTAGGATGGGGGTTATTATACCAGCAAGGAGCCCAGGATGGGGGACATTACACCAGGAAGGGGTTAAGGATCGGGATTATTATACCAAGATGGAGGTCATTATACCAGGAAGGGGCACAGTATACCAGGAAGGGGTCCAGGATGGGAGAAATTATACTAGGAAGGGGCTGGGAATTCTGGGACATGGTTATACAATGGAGGACATTATAACAGGAAAGGGTCCATGATGGTGTCAGGATGGTGTACAATATTACAGTAAGGGGCCCAGTACAGGAGACATTACACCAGGAAGCCCCCATGATGGGGGACATTATACCAGGATGGGTGACATTGTTACACGAAGGTACCAGAATGTGGAACATTATTACAATAAGGGGTCAAGGACAGGGGACATTATACCAGGAAGAGGCTCAGGATGGGGGACATTATTACTGGAAAGGGCTCAGGATGGAGGACATTTTACCAGAAAGAGTACAGGACAGGGGACATTATACAACCCCTGGCAAAAATTATGCTTGGTCTGAAAAAAATTACCCTTACTGAGTACCACATTTTAATCTTGATTTCTTTTAGTGTTTCTTAAAGCCCTAAAGTTGCCATTTGAAATGACTTTAGTTTTGTGCCATGTCTGTGATCTGCTTTTTTTCAACAACATTAAACAACTGAATGAACATCCTCCGAGCCCGGTGATTCCATAATTTTTTCCAGGGGTTGTAATAGGAAGAGGCAAAGGATGGAGGAAATTATACCAGGAAGAGGTGTAGGTGGAGGTGACGTGCCCCCTGGGCCGTGGGGTACCAGGTGCTGGGCCTATGGATGCCGGTATGGGGGATATCACGGTGGCTGGCCCGGTCCGTGACCCAGGGTGGTCAGTAAAAGGGGGAATATGTATAGGGGATTTGGAAAGTTCTGGAGCCGTCCTCTGGAGCTGGTGTTACGGCAGCAGGGATGGTGTGGCTCTCCACAGGTAGAGCTAGCTCCAGGGCAGCGTGAGGTGTAATGGATGGTGGTGCAGGGAGAGACGGCAGGATGGTCCCGGAGGAAAGAAGGACACTCACACGGGGGTAAGCTTCTGTACCTTTACTGGTGATGTTGCAGGCACGGTCCAGGGTACTCCGGACAAGGGCGCACTTTTGGACTCTCCCTAGTGAGCGGGTATAAGGCCTCCTGATCCGTGGCTTTACTCGCTAAGCTTCTGACCTGCCTGGAGCTAGGCCTAGCTTGGTTGCTGTCTCTCTTTTGCACCTGCTGACCTGGTGGTAGGGCCTACTCTTGCAGATCACTCTCCCTGGATGCTGGGGCCTCCGTGACTCCTAGCCCTGGTACTGCAATCAGTATTTGGTGAACCTGGGACCTGTAGTCCTCCAGGGGTTCCGGTGGTTCCTACTGGGTATTGAGGGTCCCTGTAGGCGCGGACCCGGTGTCCGGTATATATCTCGGGGTGAGCCTGGTAAGCTCCTCTGCCCCCTTGGCTACTTCTTCCTTCTCCTCTATCCTTCGGCCACACTCAGGGCCCTCACTAGGCCTTCACACGTGCTGTAGGCCTAGGCTCGCTAAGCACAGCAGCCAGCTTGCTGCCTCTTCGCTGCTCTCTGAGCGTCAGCACGCTCTCTGCTCAACTCTGAGCTCTGTCCCTCTCTGTGTCTGAGAGACTCACTAACTAGACTGAGCTGCCTGGCTCCACCCTCCCTTTATATATCCCTGAAGGACTCCCTCTGGTGGTCTGAGGTGGTAGGGTGGAGGTGTGTGAATGTGTGAGGGCCTCTTGTGGAGAAGTCCATCCATGCACCCTTCTGGGTTCTGTGGCACCAGTGCACAGCAGGGCGCCACAGAGGGACATTATTACAGGATGGTGGTCAAGATGGGGGACAATATTAAAGAAAGCGGCCAGGATGGGGAATATTGCAAAATCATTGCAAAATGAGCAGAAATGCAGACATGCATTGCACACTTAGGTATAGTTGTGAGAAGAACCAAATTTGTTTATATTATGTGATGTATTGGAATTTATGAATGTGTCTATCATAATGCAATGGCAATCTGAACTGTGGGTACAGTATAGAAAGTATAGAGTAGTAAAGGCACAGACAAGTGATGCGAACAAAGGATGATTATTTCCTCCATCAACAGATGACTTATGAAATAATAATAATAATAATGAAACAATTTATATAACATAACCATTATATCCCTAAATGTATTACACTGTAGTAAAACAGATAACCTTTCCTAAGGCTAGGGTCAAACAAGCATATATGTCTCATCCAAGGGAATTGGGTCGATTAGACAAATCACACTCTGATAAAACTCTAATTAGAGTTTTATCAGAGCATGATCATAGTGTGTTCCGATTCTGTTGGATGAGAAGATGGAGAACAAAATTTCTCCATCTTCTCCATTATGTCAGTCCATGAAAATCGGACTGCACTCAAATGTAATCTGAGTGCAGTCCAATATTTTCCTTCGACTCATAGACTTGCATTGCCAAGTGCGCTCCGAATTTTGGATCAAACTAGTACATGCTGCAATTGTTTTCCTCGGACCAGCTCTGTCTGAGAAAAAAATCTGACATTTGCACAGCCCTATACAATAATAATGATCTAAGTGCAATCCTATGTTTTGTTGGATCACACTAGGACTGATAATACAGTTGTCTGCTCAAGCCCTTAGAATAGGTCATCAATGTAAGAGTGATTGGGGTCTGACACACAGAAGCCCCACACAGGGCCAATTGTAGCTTTTCTGCAATCTAAAGGTCCGTTTACATGAACTGGCCAGTGGCACTATATGAACGCTGATCAATAAACTAAGTATCAATGGTTGTTTCAGTGGCAGTTTACGCAGGCAGACCAAAGCAAACGATGAAAACTGAGTGATCGATCATAGTTCTCGGCAGTGTGAGACCTGTTTATCCAGGACGATGCCAAGCTGAGAATGATGATCTTTTGTTTTGCACAAAATATAATTTCCCCCGATGAATGAGTGTTTTACTGATTTATGGAATGATTGGCAGCCTGATTACACGTCAAGATAACAGTGAAACCAGCGTTTTGAACAATGCTTGCTCCTTACTAAGTGGTTTGTCCCTCACTTAGGGGCATCTCCATTTAGAGTGTGACTGATTCTTATAATTGTTATTATTGTTTTTGCCGTTTTCATTTAAGGTATTTATTTCTATCATAATTCTGGATGATTACATCGATATGAAATGTTTTGCTGTAGTTTAATCATGGTTCTTTGAATTTCCCCATCATGTCTGGTGTAAGTAGTGACATTTGTTGTCCTATATTGCAGCCCTGTCTGCCTGTGAGATGGAAGCTGAGAGGAAGCTGCAGACGTGTCAGTTCTAAGCGCACACAGCTCTGCAGTGAGATCAGGAGAGCAGAGAGCGGCCATCACACATCACACTGGGAACTCCCCTTCATGTGAGATAAGGAGGCAGAGTTATCTTCCAGGCAGCGTCGTCCCCAGAGCCAGGAAGAGGTCATTTACATAAAGTGATAAAAGATGATTTATCAGCAACAAGGCATCAGATATAAGAGATAAGATAAGATAAGATATACTTTATTTTATCCCGGAGGAAATTGCGGTATCACAGCAGCAGAACACAGATCTCGAACATGACACATATATTAACAAGATATGAGGCATACAGGCATCACTCTCCTCTGCAGTCCATAACCTATATGCCCATATTAATAGTTTACAGCAGGCCAGAATTGCTAATCTGGCGCACCGGGCATTTTCCCAGTGGTCCACGGATGTGTGCATTGTAGTAGGCCACGGGGCCCGCTGATCCGGCCACCGGCCTGCTGATCCGGCCACCGACCCGCTTTTCTGGCCGCTGGCCCCTTAAATCTGGAGGCACAGCCGGGATTGGGGCGCTCTGCGCCTGCACGCAGGGTTCAGTATTTGAACCGCTGCATGCGTCACATATAAGAACACATCAGCGTTCTCTGTGGGAGGAGAGCGCGATCCTCTCTCCCGCCTTTACAACACCGGCTGCAGCTGTTGGTGCAGCGCAGCCCGGTGCCGTACCGAATCAGGAAGCGGATCTCTGCAGCTCTGCTCCTACCTGGGTGAGTACAGTGGCATGATGATGTATGCTGTTGTTTAGCCAGTAAAAAACATGTTTCTGGTACCCAGGGGTGGGGGGTGGGGGATGACCTCTGGGGCTGGGGGCTTACATATGGGGCTAGGGGCTGACCTCTGGGGCTGGGGGATTACTTATGGGTCTGGGGGCTGACCTCTGAGGCTGGGGGCTTACTTATGGGGCTAGGGGCTGACCTCTGGGGCTGGGGGATTACTTATGGGGCTGGAGGCTTACTTATGGGGCTGGGGGCTGACTACTAACTTCCGGGGCTGACTGATGTGTTTATGGATCTGTGATACATATTCAGCAGTTGCTGTGTGTCCTATGTGATGTATATGTGTCTCCTGTGATGTGTGTTTCATAATATAGTATAATGTGGTCTTAATTATAATGTAAAGTTGTGTATATACAGTACAGACCAAAAGTTTGGACACACCTTCTCATTTAAAGATCTTTCTGTATTTTCATGACTATGAAAATTGTACATTCACACTGAAGACATCAAAACTATGAATTAACACATGTGGAATTATATACTTAACAAAAAAGTGTGAAACAACTGAAAATATGTCTTATATTCTAGGTCCTTCAAAGTAGCCACCTTTTGCTTTGATGACTGCTTTGCACACTCTTGTCATTCTCTTGATGAGCTTCAAGAGGTAGTCACCGGAAATTGTTTTCACTTCACAGGTGTGCCCTGTCAGGTTTAATAAGTGGGATTTCTTGCCTTATAAATGGGATTGGGACCATCAGTTGTGTTGTGCAGAAGTCTGGTGGATATGTGTCACCCTGGCCTGGATGCCACAAGTGTAATTAAAGCTGTGTCTGAGAGCAAGGGGGAGGTTCTTTAGTCAGGGGAACATTAGCATGCAGTACCTCCTGTCTCAGGCCAGTAGGGGGAGCAGGCTGCCCCTATAAAAGCTGTTACTGGGGGCAGGGTTAGAGAGAACTGGATGGCCTGTCTCAGCACTGAGACTTGTCCCAGAGCAGAGCAGGGACAGAAAGTTGTATTGCACCTAAGAGGAAGTGTGGCAGGAGGAGAGCCACAAGCCAGAGACAAGAGGCGAAGAGAGCCTGTCTTGGCAGATAAAAGACTTACTTTACCAGACTTTGGTGTCTGAGGCTGGGAGGATTCTACATCCTCCAGCAGATAACCAGTCCGCAAGGGACTGTATATTCCTTGGCCTAAGAAGCCTGGAGGCCCTGCCACAACCGAAGGGACCAGTAAAGCCGTACAAGGCTGGGAGCAGAAAGGAACCCACGTCGCAGGCCAAACAGGTGAGAATACACGGAAAGCTCGGAAACGTGGGCTGTTACCCTATAACGAGGAGATAGCCAGAAGGAGCGCAGAAAGCACGGTAGGCCTACACCCTCACCCTGACCAGGGCCAATTTCCCCGTTGCTCTCAGACATCCAGGTCCCCTCCTAGCTGGGACTGTTTATGAGTCAGTTTACCTGTTTCAGTAAAGACCCTGGACTGCAACCTATTGTCTGTGTGCTCCTTCGCGCCTCCAGCACTACCAGTACTGGGACTCTCACCACCATCACTCCCACCATCCACTACACTGCCCTGGGCCGCACTCTTCCCGTGGGGAGTCACACCATCCCAGCTGCACACATCATCAGCCCCAGCGGTCTGCCTTGCAGCGGCGGTTCCTAATGACCGCAAATCCACGGGTGGCGTAGTCGGACATAATCAACAACACATAACGGACTACCACTGGCCTGACCACCCTGAGCCATGGAACCGGGTTGCCACTACTACTCCCATCGTTCCCCCTATTGCCCGGATCCGAGTGCCCCACGGCCCAGGGGGCAAGTCAGATACACAGCTGATAGTCCTACTGAATAGACTGTTAGAATTTGTATTATGGCAAGAAAAAAGCAGCTAAGTAAAGAAAAACGAGTGGCCATCATTACTTTAAGAAATGAAGGTCAGTCAGTCCGAAAAATTGGGAAAACTTTGAAAGTGTCCCCAAGTGCAGTTGCAAAAAACATCAAGCGCTACAAAGAAACTGGTTCATATGAGGACCGCCCCAGGAAAGGAAGACCAAGAGTCACCTCTGCTTCTGAGGATAAGTTTATCCGAGTCACCAGCCTCAGAAATCGCAGGTTAACAGCAGCTCAGATTAGAGACCAGTTCAATGCCACACAGAGTTCTAGCAGCAGACACATCTCTTCAACAACTGTTAAGAGGAGACTTTGTGCAGCAGGCCTTCATGGTAAAATAGCTGCTAGGAAACCACTGCTAATGACAGGCAACAAGCAGAATAGACTTGTTTGGGCTAAAGAACACAAGGAATGGACATTAGACCAGTGGAAATATGTGCTTTGGTCTGATGAGTCCAAATTTGAGATCTTTGGTTCCAACCACCGTGTCTTTGTGCGACGCAGAAAAGGTGAACGGATGGACTCTACATGCCTGGTTCCCACCGTGAAGCATGGAGGAGGAGGTGTGATGGTGTGGGGGTGCTTTGCTGGTGACACTGTTGGGGATTTATTCAAAATTGAAGGCATACTGAACCAGCATGGCTACCACAGCATCTTGCAGCGGCATGCTATTCCATCCGGTTTGCGTTTAGTTGGACCATCATTTATTTTTCAACAGGGCAATGACCCCAACACACCTCCAGGCTGTGTAAGGGCTATTTGACCAAGAAGGAGAGTGATGGGGTGCTACGCCAGATGACCTGGCCTCCACAGTCACCAGACCTGAACCCAATCGAGATGGTTTGGGGTGAGCTGGACTGCAGAGTGAAGGCAAAAGGGCCAACAAGTGCTAAGCATCTCTGGGAACTCCTTCAAGATTGTTGGAAGACCATTTCCGGTGACTTCCTCTTGAAGCTCATCAAGAGAATGCCAAGAGTGTGCAAAGCAGACATCAAAGCAAAAGATGGCTACTTTGAAGAACCTAGAATATAAAACATATTTTCAGTTGTTTCACACTTTTTTGTTAAGTATATAATTCCACATGTGTTAGTTCATAGTTTTGATGCCTTCAGTGTGAATGTACAATTTTCATAGTTATGAAAATACAGAAAAATCTTTAAATGAGGTGTGTCCAAACTTTTGGTCTGTACTGTATAGTGTAGAGATGTTTATATAGTATGGTGCTGTGTACATAGTGTAGTATATAGTTTGGAATCCACACTATATACACAGGCACATCCCTACACTATATAATATATCTAGTATATAAACAGCTCGACTCTATATTCTTTTGCACAGTATATAGTGTGGAGCTGGGTATATAATTGATTGTAGAATATATTGTGGAGCTGTGTATGATTTGTATACTTCCCCTGCCCTGTATACATGGTGTCATTCTCAGTATCTGCTCTTATTATGTTTGCGTGTGTGTGTACATACATACACGCATAATATAATAATATACAGTACAGACCAAAAGTTTGGACACACCTTCTCATTTAAAGATTTTTCTGTATTTTCATGACTTTGAAAATTGTACATTCACACTGAAGGCATCAAAACTATGAATTAACACATGTGGAATTATATACTTAACAAAAAAGTGTGAAACAACTGAAAATATGTCTTATATTCTAGGTTCTTCAAAGTAGCCACCTTTTGCTATGATGACTGCTTTGCACACTCTTGGCATTCTCTTGATGAGCTTCAAGAGGTAGTCACCAGAAATGGTCTTCCAACAATCTTGAAGGAGTTCCCAGAGATGCTTAGCACTTCTTGGCCCTTTTGCCTTCACTCTGCGGTCCAGCTCACCCCAAACCATCTCGATTGGGTTCAGGTCTGGTGACTGTGGAGGCCAGGTCATCTGGCGTAGCACCCCATCACTCTCCATCTTGGTCAAATAGCCCTTACACAGCCTGGAGGTGTGTTTGGGGTCATTGTCCTGTTGAAAAATAAATGATGGTCCAACTAAACGCAAACCGGAAGGAATAGCATGCCGCTGCAAGATGCTGTGGTAGCCATGCTGGTTCAGTATGCCTTCAATTTTGAATAAATCCCCAACAGTGTCACCAGCAAAGCACCCCCACACCATCACACCTCCTCCTCCATGCTTCACGGTGGGAACCAGGCATGTTGAGTCCATCCGTTCACCTTTTCTGCGTAGCACAAAGACACGGTGGTTGGAACCAAAGATCTCAAATTTGGACTCATCAGACCAAAGCACAGATTTCCACTGGTCTAATGTCCACTCCTTGTGTTCTTTAGCCCAAACGAGTCTCTTTTGCTTGTTGCCTGTCCTTAGCAGTGGTTTCCTAGCAGCTATTTTACCATGAAGGCCTGCTGCACAAAGTCTCCTCTTAACAGTTGTTGTAGAGATGTGTCTGCTGCTAGAACTCTGTGTGGCATTGACCTGGTCTCTAATCTGAGCTGCTGTTAACCTGCGATTTCTGAGGCTGGTGACTCGGATAAACTTATTCTCAGAAGCAGAGGTGACTCTTGGTCTTCCTTTCCTGGGGCGATCCTCATGTGAGCCAGTTTCTTTGTAGCGCTTGATGGTTTTTGCAACTGCACTTGGGGACACTTTCAAAGTTTGCCCAATTTTTTGGACTGACTGACCTTCATTTCTTAAAGTAATGATGGCCACTCGTTTTTCTTTACTTAGCTGCTTTTTTCTTGCCATAATACAAATTCTATCAGTCTATTCAGTAGGACTATCAGCTGTGTATCCACCTGACTTCTGCACAACACAACTGATGGTCCCAACACCATTTATAAGGCAAAAAATACCACTTATTAAACCTGAAAGGGCACACCTGTGAAGTGAAAACCATTTCCGGTGACTACTTCTTGAAGCTCATCAAGAGAATGCCAAGAGTGTGCAAAGCAGTCATCAAAGCAAAAGGTGGCTACTTTGAAGAACCTAGAATATAAGACATATTTTCAGCTGTTTCACACTTTTTTGTTAAGTATATAATTCCACATGTGTAAATTCATAGTTTTGATGACTTCAGTGTGAATGTACAATTTTCAAAGTCATGTAAAAACAGAAAAATCTTTAAATGAGAAGGTGTGTCCAAACTTTTGGTCTGTACTGTATATATCTCAACAATCTGATTAATTGTCAAAAAAATGGAGGACTCTTCTTTATTAGCCCATGTGGTTATGTTTCGGATTCATGTTCTGTTATGGAACTGAATTGTCGTCATAGAGGCTGGCATCTGCAGGGTACAAATGTATATATACAATGCACAGTACCACTCATCCTGTCCTGTATATATACAATGCACAGTACCACTCCTCCTGTCCTGTATATATACACTGCACAGTACCACTCCTCCTGTCCTGTATATATACACTGCACAGCACCACTCCTCCTGTCCTGTATATATACACTGCACAGTACCACTCCTCCTGTCCTGTATATATACACTGCACAGCACCACTCCTCCTGTCCTGTACATATACACTGCACAGCACCACTCCTCCTGTCCTGTATATATACACTGCACAGCACCACTCCTCCTGTCCTGTATATATACACTGCACAGCACCACTCCTCCTGTCCTGTATATATACACTGCACAGCACCACTCCTCCTGTCCTGTATATATACACTGCACAGCACCACTCCTCCTGTCCTGTATATATACACTGCACAGCACCACTCCTCCTGTCCTGTATATATACACTGCACAGTACCACTCCTCCTGTCCTGTACATATACACTGCACAGTACCACTTCTCCTGTCCTGTATATATACACTGCACAGTACTACTTCTCCTGTCCTGTATATATACACTGCACAGTACCACTCCTCCTGTCCTGTACATATACACTGCACAGTACCACTCCTCCTGTCCTGTATATATACACTGCACAGTACCACTCCTCCTGTCCTGTATATATACAGTGCACAGTACCACTCCTCCTGTCCTGTATATATAGACTGCACAGCACCACTCCTCCTGTCCTGTATATATACACTGCACAGTACCACTCCTCCTGTCCTGTACATATACACTGCACAGTACCACTCCTCCTGTCCTGTATATATACACAGCACAGCACCACTCCTCCTGTCCTGTATATATACACTGCACAGTACCACTCCTCCTGTCCTGTATATATACACTGCACAGTACTACTCCTCCTGTCCTCTATATATACACTGCACAGTACCGCTCCTCCTGTCCTGTATATATACACTGCACAGCACCACTCCTCCTGTCCTGTATATATACACTGCACAGTACCACTCCTCCTGTCCTGTATATATACACTGCACAGTACTACTCCTCCTGTCCTCTATATATACACTGCACAGTACCGCTCCTCCTGTCCTGTATATATACACTGCACAGCACCACTCCTCCTGTCATGTATATATATACTGCACAGTACCACTTCTCCTGTCCTGTATATATACAATGCACAGTACCACTTCTCATGTCCTGTATATATACAATGCACAGTACCACTCCTCCTGTCCTGTATATATACACTGCACAGCACCACTCCTCCTGTCTTGTATATATACACTGCACAGCACCACTCCTCCTGTCCTGTATATATATGACGCGCCCCCTGGGCCATATTCTTTTAGGGGGAATATCCGGAGCCGGATCAGATGGGAGTTGTAGTCTTCCGAGTGGCTGTGACCCGGTCCGTGCCCAGGGTGTCAAACTGAGTTGTATGTGGCAGTCCTACAGATGTTATTAAGTTCTTTATTGTCGACTACGCCACCCGTTGTGTTGCGGTCACTGTGGCCGCCGCTGCAGCAGGGTCCGCTGAGGCTGGTGGTGTAGGTGCAGCTTTGGTGATATAACCCCCAACGGGTGGGGTATAGCCTCAGGGGGATCAGGTGCAGAGGATGGGAGTTGTGGTGATGCAGTGTAGACGGCAATCAGAGACAGAGTCGGGTTATGCAGTTTAGGATGTTTACTCACTGCTGATGTTCTGGTCACTCCAGCTTCGAGTGACCTCCCGAGCCGTGCTGCGTCCACCAGGTTCTGGATCCAGCCAACTCCCAAATAAGTCCGGAGCGTGACCCTGAGCTCTCCTTCAGTCCTTTCTCTGGCCGTCCCCACTATTGATCCACCCAGGTCCAGCTCCCTCGGGCCTTCTGTTGGGAGACCCTTGGCCTTGGGTTCCCTGACCCTCCTCGTGGTATGCCTTCGTGGTGGATGTGGTGGGTGACCGTGGCAAACGCTGCCCACGGTCTCCGGTCTCTGGCTGGGGAGTGTTTTTACCCCCACCAGCTTGGGTTCCGGTACCCTGATGCCGACTCTTCACCCAGGGATTTAATTTGGGGTCTTAGAGTCCTTTCTTCTTTTTCCCCCTCTGGGTCTCTCTCTCTCCTCTCTCACTCTGGGTCTCTCTTCTCCTCCGCTCGCTGACTTTCTCTCTGCAACTGACCCTGTTCTTAGTTGGTGCCCACCTTATATACACCCTCTATGTGTGAGCTCAGGTGACCAGCACCCAATGAGCTCCTATCTTTACCCAGGCTGCTCCCCCTATCTGCCCCTACACTACTTGGGATGTTCCACCCCCCTCCCACTCCAGCCAGGAACAGACTCGGTCGTACCTGCACATTTCTAAGTGGGAGTACCGTCGGCCTGTTCCTCGGAAATGGGATGTATGTAGTGCATGCAG
Source organism: Phyllobates terribilis (assembly GCF_046119375.1). Lineage (NCBI taxonomy): Eukaryota > Metazoa > Chordata > Amphibia > Anura > Dendrobatidae > Phyllobates > Phyllobates terribilis. The sequence continues at coordinate 1,940,668 of NW_027363046.1, forward strand.
CCTACCGAGCTCAGATCCACACTCCATCCTTACCCGGGAGTGGAATATCACACCTCTGGGTTGAGGTGCAATACCCCTGTAGCAGCCGAATCCTCAGGGTGCTACATATACACTGCACAGTACCACTCCTCCTGTCCTGTACATATACACTGCACAGTACCGCTCCTCCTGTCCTGTATATATACACTGCACAGCACCACTCCTCCTGTCATGTATATATACACTGCACAGTACCACTTCTCCTGTCCTGTATATATACACTGCACAGCACCACTCCTCCTGTCCTGTATATATACACTGCACAGCACCATTTCTCCTGTCCTGTATATATACACTGCACAGTACCACTTCTCCTGTCCTGTATATATACACTGCACAGCACCATTTCTCCTGTCCTGTATATATACACTGCACAGTACCACTTCTCCTGTCCTGTATATATACACTGCACAGAACCACTCCTCCTGTCCTGTATATATACACTGCACAGTACCACTCCTCCTGTCCTGTACATATACACTGCACAGTACTACTCCTCCTGTCCTCTATATATACACTGCACAGTACCGCTCCTCCTGTCCTGTATATATACACTGCAGGTCTTTTTTTTATTGATAGAATAAGTACAGTACATGACAGAACAATAATACATTACAGGACACCGAACATAAGAACAAAACAAGACGACAAATCACAGAAAATAGAAACAAAATAAATCACCGCAGGAATATATATATATATACAGGAAATAAATATTATAAAACCTATAAAACCCCCGGCCCAGCTTCATTCATACTACTATATACAATCCCACACAACGCTCACACCGTCCTATATACACATAAAACACCGTCCTATATACAAGATTATATACAATAAAACACTAAACCTAATATAACGTATATACAACCGGACACTAACACTAACCTACTGGTCCCACTGCCTGACCTTACAGTCACCCCCTTACCGCACCTCATTCACACCACAGAAAACCAAAAATAACAATATATACAATAGTGACATGAACAATTTTAAACCTTTTTTTGTTTTGTATATTTTTTTTTTTTTTTTTTTTTTTTTTAATATTTTTTTTGTAATTTTTTAATATATATATAAAACACACACCTACACTAACTATCCCGCCACCCCTGATCCAGCTCTGGCCACAAAGTTCAGGATTACTCCGAGCTAGGATCAGACCCCAAAGTTTTTCCCCAGGCGGGGCCTGGACCAGGCCAGATCAGTCCTCTTATCACCGCTGATGAAGAACTTCCCCAAATCCCCCACCCAACCTAACTAAAACCCCCTATTATACATTATATACAATATATACAGAACACAACCTACACACTCACCATCCAAGGCTCAAGTTCGATGCCGGCAAACCTTCTATTCAGGAGACAGAAATACAAAACAAAAATCTAGGGTGGAAAGACATCAGCCCACCACCAGGATATAGGAGTACTACCGGACTAAGGCACCCTGAAGGAAAAGCCCCTCCAGAGACGGGCCGCCCTCCGGGCACCCAGTCTTTCATACTCCAGAGAATGTACCTTCACCAGGTCACCTAGGATGTTCCTACAGACTTCATCTACATGGAGGATTTTACTCTGCGTCGAAACTAAAACTCGTGCGTTCCACGTGAAATACCTGACCACTGCGCTGACTATGAATAAAGTGTCTCGGTCCCTTCTCCCAAGGTCTCCGAACGCTCCATAGGCCCACCCGGGGTAGGACAGAGTAGCCAGCCGCAGCCAACCAATGGAAGTCCCCACCATGTTGTACACCTCTGTATTAAAGGGACAATGAAGCAGGAAGTGCTCCATGCTTTCCAGCACGTTAGCACAAGCCTCACGGGGGCAATTCCTGTCCTCGGAGCTCCTGTACTTCAAATTGTCCCTCACATACAGCTTACCATGGAAGCAGCGCCAAGTCAAGTCCCAGTACTTCTCGGGGATCCTGCTAGAATTTAACAAACTCAACCCAACCTCCAGATCCCGACTTGGGCAGTCTTTGAGGGCCAATGGACTCTGAAAATGAGAAACCAAGACCCTCATATCGAGGAGTTTCCTCGGGAGGGACCTCACCTCCCACATTCCCAGACCCCACCGGCGGATTATTTTCAGAACCGGGGTAACATAAGCCGGGAGATGCCCGTGTGGTGTGCGAAGATCCTTCAATCTTCCCCCTGTCTCCCATTCCTGGAAGAAAGGCTGAAACCATCCCTTGCAGGAGAATACCCACGGAGGAGCCCTCTCTTTCCAGAGGTTTGACACGTTCACTTTCAAGAAGGTGTTCACTAGGAACACCACGGGGTTCACCATATTCAAACCCCCTAGTCTCCTCGTGTGGTAAGTGACCTCCCGCTTGACTAGGTTCAGTCTGTTACCCCATAACATCTGGAAGAACAGACTGTAGACCCGTGTCCAGAGAGGCTCTGGCAAGACACAGACGCTGCCCAGGTAGATTAGCAAGGGGAGCAGGAAAGCTTTGCACAGGTCAACCCTTTCCCTCAGGGTGAAAGAACATCCCCTCCATTGGTCCACTCTTTGGGCGACACCTTTGATTCTGCCTTCCCAGTTTTTCGTGGAGTAATCACCCTGGCCGAATTCGATGCCCAGGACTTTGGCATGTTCTTGGGGTTCGGGGAGGGTGTCCGGAAGATCAAACCCGGGATCTCCGCCTCCCAGCCAGAGACTCTCACACTTATCCTGGTTGACCTTGGACCCGGATGCTCCGAGTAGCGCTCCACTCGCTGCCTCCCCTTGCGAAGAAACAAATACGGTGACATCGTCCGCGTAGGCCACCACCCTCAGGATAGCCTCCGGTGCCGCCCCGCCCATCCGCACCCCCGCCAACGGTCCACAATCGATCCTTCTGAGGAAGGGATCGATTGCAAACGCGTAAAGCAAAGGGCTAAGAGGACAGCCCTGACGGACACCGGATCCTACCCCGAAAGGTCGTCCAATCCACCCATTCACCAGAGGGAAAGTCTCAGCCCCTGCATATAAGGTCTTAAGCCTGTCCACAAACCCTCCAGGCAGACCATACCTCAAAAGAGTGGACCAGAGGTACTCGTGGTTAACCCGATCAAAGGCTTTTGCCTGATCCAAGGTCAGCAAAAACCCCTTCCAGAGGCCCGCCCTGCCTTGCTCCACGGCCTCTCGGACACCTAGAACAGCACTAAAAGTGCTACGGCCAGGAACGCAACAGTGCTGAACCTCCGAAAGGAGCCGGGGTGCAAACTTCACCAGCCTGTTGAAAAGTATCTTAGCCAAAATCTTCCTTTCCACATTGAGAAGTGCTATGGGACGCCAGTTCTCAATGCGTGACGGATCCTTACCCTTTGACAAAATGATCAAAGCTGACCTCCTTAACGATCTCGGCAGAGTGCCCGAGGAGAGACACTCGTTAAGCACCTGAGTCAAGAGGGGGACCAAAGAGTCCCTAAAGGTCCTAAAGAACTCGGATGTTAAGCCATCCGGACCTGGCGACTTTTTGGGCCTAAGCCCATCGATCGCCAGTCTCACTTCCTCTTCTTTGATCGCTTCTGCCAAATCGCCCAGCGAGAGGTCAGCCCCTGGCTCAGGAACAGATTCAGTCAGGAAAGCCGACATCCCGTCACGATCAAGCTCCCTCTTTCCCAAGAGGTGCGAGTAGTAGGAACTGACGACCTCCAAGATCACTGACCTGGACCTTCTCAGGGACCCCGTACTGTCCACCAGCCCCGTCACTATCTTACTATTCACTGACATCTTACAGTTTCTGTAAGGGTCGGGCGAGCAGTACTTCCCGTAGTCCCTCTCGAAAACCATAGATGCGTGCCTATCGTACTGACACCTCTTCAGCAAGGACTTCACTTTGGAGATCTCCTCGCGGCTACCTCCAGTCAAGACAAGATGCTCGAGTTTCCTTCTCAGGCTCTGATACAGGCGATCCCTGTTCAGGCTTCTGAAGTTCGAGAGCTGCCGGAAGAATCTCGCCACCCGATTTTTGAACATCTCCCACCACTCTGACTTAGTGTTACTTAGGCCCAGCAATGGTACCTGGCTCTGAAATAATTCCTCAAAAGAACGTCTTACAGCTTCTTCCTCAAGGAGTGACGAATTCAGCTTCCAATAACCTCTTCCCATCCGAGGAGTCTCTGTAACGTTCAAGAAAACATAATCAAACAGTGATCGGAGAACTCCACCTCCACAACCGACAACGGTGAAGAGATGGCCTCCTCCTTCAAATAAAACCTGTCTAGCCTAGACCTGCACTGACTACCTCTAGAAAAGGTGAATCCCGTGTTGCCCGGGTTGTGCCGGATGTGGACATCCACCAGGCGAGCCTCACTCACTATCCTGTTTAACGCGACCCAGTCATAAGACAGCCGGTCTCCGGAACCTCCTCTATCACAGGATCTCGTGACATTGTTGAAATCCCCTCCGAAGACCACCTGCCGACTCGAAAATAAAAAAGGTTTGATCTTCAGGAAGAGACATTTGCGGTCCCACTTGGACTGGGGACCATAGATGTTAATGAGCCGAAGCTCTTGTCCCCCCATGGAGACATCTAGGATCAAGCATCTCCCCATTTCTAATTCGATCACTCGTCTGCATTCAACCGCTGCGGTCTTAAAAAGGACCGCCACCCCGCTATACGGCTCCGCCGCAAGAGACCAGTAGGAGGGCCCATGCCTCCACTCCCGCCTTGCTTTATGCAAGGTTGATATATCGGTCAACCTGGTCTCCTGCAAAAATAAAATGTCGGCGTCAAGTTGGCCGAGAAAATGAAAGGCCGTGTACCTTGCCGCATCTGACTTTATGCTGCAAACATTAATAGTTGCCAACGTCAACGGGGTGGGTGCCGCCATCATGAATGGTTGAATTAGATAGCCTTTTTCTTCCCACCACTGACAGTCCCAACCTCTTCCTCCGATAATGACGGGTTTTTAGTGCGCTTAAGACAAACAGACTCGTCCATTCTCTCCTTACATACATTCTTGCCCCCGTCTGGTGGTCCTGGGTTAGTCGTCCCCCCAGAGGGCTTTGTATTTGCCCCCGAGAGGAAGACCCAGCCATCTCCTGAGCCCCAACCACCTTGTCCGCAACCTCCGGCCCCGGGTCCCCATTTCCCCCCTGCAGAGGGAGGTCCTGGAGAGCCCCGAACCGGTTGGAGAGATCCACCAGAGGGGGGGCGGCTGAACCCTCCAATGGCGCTTGGATCACGGCCAGAGAGTCAGAGGGGTCGCACTCCAAAGAGGCAGCTCGAGACCTGGTCCCCCTCCTACCTCTGGCCGTTTTCCTGTTACCCTTTTTCTTTTTCTGTGACCACTCCCCCTCTCCCTCATCTAGACTGTCACCAGAAGAGGGTTCCTGGGAAGACGTGGCGTCCTCTCGCTCTTCCCTTTCAAGTCTCTTGACCTCCTCGCTCAATTCACTGTCTTTAGGATCCTCAGCTGCAAGTGAAGTACCTGGGTCAGAGTTTAGGGACATTACTCCCTGCCCCCTGTCCCCACGGCGCTGCTCCTGCCGCCTGATGGTGGATGGCGGCAGCTTGCTCCTCACCGGTTCCCTGCCTCCCCGCCTCTACTGGTCCCTTCACCGGCAAGATTAGTCCTGGCTTTCGCCTGTCCCGCACTCGCCGCTTTCAGGACAGCATTGGCGAAGGAACGTGGAGAGCGACTGAACGGGTGACCGAGGTCACCACACAAGTTACACCTAATCCTGCGACAGGCAGCAGCAAGATGACCAAGGTCCCCACACAGTGCGCATTTCTGGGTGGTACACTGCGCACTGAAGTGTGTGGGGCTACCGCACCTGTGACAGACCTTAGGCTGCCCCCGGTAGAAAATCAAGATCCTATCCCTCCCCAAAAAGGTTGAGCAGGGGATATGGGTAATAGTGTTTCCCGAAACCTTCAATCTCACCATGAAGGTCCAGGCTCCTGACCAGATACTATGGCCATTCAGATTCTTTTCGGGAATATTGGTGACCTCTCCGTATCGACTCACCCAGGTCGTAATGTCCATACAGGAAAGCGACTCGTTACTAGTCAAAACGGTCACTTTCCTGACTGAATCTTGGTGGGTTATTGCCAGGGGAAAGAGACCATGCCATTCGGGGTGACTCCGAGCCAGCTCATGGCGAGACCAGAAAAGCTCAAGGCCCTCCGGTCTCATGAAGCTGACATCGAAGTAGGAGGTCCCGTAGGGATGGATCAAGGCAAAGATGTCATATGCCGCAAAGCCCATCCCCAGCAGGAGCTCAACCACCTTCCACCTATCAGGACAGGCATCCTTGCTTACCCACTGGAGACGGACCACGTTCCTATGGTTACTCCTCTGCCCCGTTGTCGACAGAGACCAGACAGTCTCTGCCCCTCTATCTCGGAAGGCTGAAAGACCATGTCTCTCTATCCAGAAAGACAGATCAACCTCCCTCCCCTCTATAGTGATGGAGCTCTCCCCTCTCCTCAGGGCGTCCAGGAGCTGCTGTTGCAAGTCACCATCCCCAGGGCCACCAGACGAGGGCGAACTACTACCCCCAGCACTGACAGCTCCTGAATAGCTTTGGGCTGAAGCCCCCGCCAATGCTGGGGGGGGGCAGCGGGACCAGCACCTACTTTCCCCCCACCAACACCAGTGCTGCTCCCACCATTCACTTCACTACTACTCCCACCATTCGCAGGACCATTACTCCCATCATTCACTCCACTACTTCTCCCACCACTTGCTGCATCACTACTCCCACCATTCATTCCACCACTACCTCCACCATTTGCTACACCACTACTCCCACCATTCCCACTACTCCCAGCATTCATTCCACCACTACCCCCACCATTTGCTACACCACTACTCCCACCATTCCCACTACTCCCACCATTCACTCCACCACTACTCCCACCATCTGCTCCACCATTACTCCCACCATCTGCTCCACCACTACTCCCATCATTCACTACACCACTACTTCCATTCCCTTTACTTGTCACCCCATTACCTCTGCTGTTCTCTGCACCTTCCACAGTCACCTCCATTCCTTCCTCCCTTGTGTCTGGTGTCTCTGCACTCACACCTGCTGGGCCGGGGGAGGGGAGCACTTCCAGGGACTCCTTTCCCTGCAGCACCACACCCTTTTCCCTTTGGTTGCTGCTGGCTTTCTGCAGGTCGTCTCCTGGAGCGCCCTGCCCCCCTACTGCAGCATTTTGGTCCTTGTGCTGGGCAGACTGTTTGTTGGGCACCGCTGCCCGCCCTGCACCCACAGACTTTGGGGTCTTAGTGTCCTTTTTGGGCGCTGGGGCACACTGCCCCCCTGTCGCAGCAGTGTGCCCAGTGTTCCTCACAGATGTGTTTTTCACATCCCTCCCGGCCCCCCCAGCCCCGGTGATAACTGGCTTAGCCGCAGAGGGCAGGGAGGGAAACTCCACAGAACTTCCTATGTCCGGCGCTGTGAGTACCTCCACAGCCTCGCCCTCTGCACTGTTCCCTGCACAGATGGCAGCATCGCCGGACATCCTTCTTCTCTCCCCACCTTGCCTCTGCATCGAGCCCACTGCAGAGCCCGTGTCTTTAGGTTTGGTGGGGTTTAAACAGAAGGTGGCAGGCACAACATCAGACATTGGTACATACTTGTAACTCACCACCTCCTGTGCGGCTCCTCCGGTCTTCCTCTTCCTCCTCTTGGTCTCCTCCAATGGTTTGTTCTCACCGAAGGAAAACCGCGTCAGGTCCACTGGAAACTCCAGCAGTCGGATCTCCCTCAGCAATCCTCCTTCCTCCTCCTCCCCCAACACTCCAGCCTCTGCTGTCGGAGTCCTCTGCCCTGCAGGGAGACCACTTGGGCTCCGGCTCTGCCCCTCACTGGCTCCAGCAACTGAAACTCCAGTCACCTCTTCATCCTCCTCCTCCTCTTCACTAAGGACGCCGGTTGGCGGTTCTCCTGAGGTGTTTAACCCCTTCATTTCTGAGAACCACCGCTGGTTCTTAAACCTTTCCAGGAAGGGACCTGCGCTTTTCTCAATCCCCTCCCGGAGGAGCACTAACCTGACCACCTCGTCTCTGAGGGCTTTAAACCTCTGGGAGGTCGCGGGTCTTTCCTTGTTGGACGCCCGGGTGTTCAGGACCCAGGCCTCCCTCAGCTCCTCTTTCAGCTGGGTTAGTGCTTTGCCGGCGTCCTCGTACTCTCGCAACGTGGCGACCACTCGGGAGGAGAAGGAACTTGTGGACTCGCAAGAGCTCATCTCCCCCCAGGATCTTGCTGGGCTCTTGTTCCTGGGGCCTGGGGTGCCCCGGTCTCCCTCTCTGGGCGGGCGGTGAACAGTCTCGGGGTTGGAGTAGGTGGATGTACTCTTCCTCACCCTTCCCGATCTCCTCACTCCCTTCTGGGCCGGTTGTTGAGGCTCCTTCTCCCCTGCCGACATAGACCGGGGGATAGGAGGCTGGGAAGCCATGCCGGCCTCCCAGTAGGCCTGCCTCTCCCTAGGGAGAAGAGAGGCAGACGACGACCCTCCTCCTGGAAGTGCTTGAGCTCAGGAGGCAGGTGCTACTCTCAGCACCACTCCTCCTGTCCTGTGTACTGTATATATACACTGCAAAGTACCAATTCTCCTGTATACAGTATATACACTGCACAGTACCTGTATATATACATATATACAGTATATATACAGTCCTGTATATATACAGTCCTGTATATATACCTGTATATATACAGTATATATAGACTGTATATATACAGTCCTGAATACAGTCCTGTATATATACACTGTACATATACACTATATATATATACACAGTCCTGTATATATACACTGCACAGTCCCATTTCTCCTTTCCTGTATATACTGTATACTGCACAGTACCACTTCTCCTGTCCTGTGTATATATGACTCGCCCCCTGGGCCGTGGGGCACTCAGAACCGGGCAATAGGGAGACGATGGGGGTAGTAGTGGCGACCCGGTCCCGTGGCTCAGGGTGGTCAGACCAGTGGCAGTCTTTTAGATGTTTTAGATAATGTCCGACTACGCCACCCGTGGATTGCGGTTATTAGGAACCGCCGCTGCAGGGCAGACCGCTGGGGCCGATGATGTATGCAGCTGGGATGGTGTGACTCCCCACGGGAAGAGTGCGGCCCCAGGGCAGTGTAGTGGATGGTGGGAGTGATGGTGGTGAGAGTCCCAGTACCGGTAATGCCGGAGGAGTGAAAAAGCACACAGACAACGTACTGCAGTCCAGGGTCTTTACTCACAGTTAATATCCAAGTCACTTCTGCGGGGAATGACTGCCCGAGCCGTGCTGCGTCCACCAGGTGAGGGGCTCGGTCAACCCCCAGACAGCTCAGGAGTATGGCTCAAGACCCCCTTTTGTCCTTTCTCTGGCCTGCCTCACCAGTGACCCACTTTTGTCCAGCTACCGCGGACTTGTGCGGTTAAACGTGGGCCCCGTCCTCCGCTGTCCTATATGGTGCCTTCCTAGCAGGTTTGATGAGGTGTCGCACCAATAAATGATCACGACCTCCGGTCTTTGGCTGAGGGTTGTTTCTCCTCCACCAACTTGGGATCTGGTACCCTTAATCTGCCTGACCCTGCACCCTGGATTCTCGTGGGTTCTTAGGGTCCCTTCCACCTTCTTGTTCCTGAGCCCTTCTGTTTCTCTCTCTCTCTCTTCTTCTCCTTTTCTGTTCCTTTCTCGTGGAGCTGGGATGAGACGTAATCTCAGCTCCACTTCACCTCCTCTCTCTCTCTCTCCACTCTCCTCCTCGGCCTCTCACTAGGCCCACTCTGGAGTAGAGCTCCTACAGAGCCTCTACTCCCTGTCTTCTCTTCTCTGGACAGAACCTAGATCTAAGATGGTGCCCACCTTTTATACCTCCCTCTAGCCATGAGCCCAGGGGACCAGCAACCAATGAGCTCCTATCTACGCTCAGGAACCAACCCCTATCTGCCCCTACAGCACTGGGTGTTCTACCCCCCTCCCCACTCCAGACAGGGACATAGTTGGTCGTGCCTGCACTTCTGTCTAGTGGGAGCACCGCTGAGCTGTCCCTCGGAAATGGGGTGTGTGTGCTGTATGCAGCTAACTGAGCCCTGGTCCATACTCCATCCTTACCCGGGAGTGGAATATCACACCTCTGGTCTGAGGTGCAATACCCCTGTAGCGGCCGAACCCTCGGGGCGCTACATATACACTGCACAGTACCAATTCTCCTGATATATACACTGCACAGTACCACTTCTCCTGTATATATACACTGCACAGTCCCACTTCTCCTGTCCTGTATATATATACTGCACAGTACCACTTCTCCTGTCGTGTAAATATACACTGCACAGTACCACTTCTTGTTTCCTGTATATATACACTGCACAGCACCACTCCTCCTGTCCTGTATATATACACTGCACAGTACCACTTCTCCTTTCCTGTATATATATACTGCACAGTACCACTTCTCCTGTCCTGTGTATATACACTGCACAGTACCACTTCTCCTGTATATATACACTGCACAGTCCCACTTCTCCTTTCCTGTATATATATACTGCACAGTACCACTTCTCCTGTCGTGTAAATATACACTGCACAGTACCACTTCTTGTTTCCTGTATATATACACTGCACAGCACCACTCCTCCTGTCCTGTATATATACACTGCACAGTACCACTTCTCCTTTCCTGCACAGTATCACTTCTCCTGTCCTGTGTATATACACTGCACAGTACCACTTCTCCTGTTTATATACACTGCACAGTCCCACTTCTCCTTTCCTGTATATAGATATACTGCACAGTACCACTTCTCCTGTCGTGTATATATACACTGCACAGTACCACTTCTTGTTTCCTGTATATACATATACACTGCACAGTACCACTTTTTGTGTCCTGTTGTCGTGAAGCAACATTAGACTTTGGTTGGGTTAATATTGGTTTATTATTTTCAATATTCCTATGATAAAATAAGAATAAATATTGGAAAACTAATTTAAACATCCCAAGTATCCCCTATCCTGAGAACTTTCCAATCACTGGGGGTCCGTCCACTGAGACCCCCATAATCCCGAGATCCAGAGCTCTGAAGAGCACCATGTTAGTGGGGCTATGGTGGATCATACACACTGCTGCACTATTCACATGTGGCTCATCAAATAACTCCTTAAAGGGAGTGATGAGGGGCACGACTAAGTAAAGCCAAATTTACTGATCTGGGGTAATGAGTGTTACAGTATGTGGGCTGGTGGGGTTTGTCTTGCAGGGCTGCTTTTTTGTCCCAGTCCGGCCCTGGTTTACAGAGATCAAATGGAGTTTTTTAAATTAATTTTCTCATTGTAATATTAATAGAATTCATATGAAATGAAGTGAAATATGTTGCAAAAGTTATTTTTATTATTGAAAAAAATATAAGATACTGATATTCAACTGTGAACTGGATACAAGGCACAAGATAAATGCATGAATACAGTGCAGGTTGGATTACTTTGCCTTATTTCGGCTTTGTGGAATTAAGTTCATAAAATAAGCACCTAAAAGAAGAAATCACACTAACGAACATGTGATGGGGCATCTCCTTAATGTCCAAAAGTGATCTGGTTTCCCAATAGTATATATTTTCAACCAGTTTATTTTTTAGAGAAAGAACTAATGCCTGATCCTTCTTCTGGAGGGATTGAAATGCCAGATCCTTCATTTTGATCAATTATTGTGTGCCAGATCCTTCTTCTGGAGGGATTGAAATGCCAGATTCTTCATTTTGATCAATTATTTTGTGCCAGATCCTTCTTCTGGAGGGATGACAATACCAGATCTTTCATCTTGACCGATTATAGTGCCAGATCCTTCTTCTGGAGTGATGATTATGCCAGATCCTTCATCTTGACCAATTGTTGCACCAGATCCTTCTTCTGGAGTGATGACAATGCCAGATCCTTCATCTTGACCAACTATTGCGCCAGATCCTTCTTCTGGAGTGATGACAATGCCAGATCCTTCATCTTGACTGATTATTGTGCCAGATCCTTCTTCTGGAGTGATGATAATGCCAGATCCTTCATCTTGACCGATTATGTCGCCAGATCCTTCTTCTGGAGTGATCACAATGCCAGATCCCTCATCTTGACCGATTATAGCGCCAGATCCTTCTTCTGGAGTGATGATAATGCCAGATCCTTCATCTTGACCGATTACAGAGCCAGATCCTTATTCTGGAGTGATGACAATGCCAGATCCCTGATCTTGACCGATTACAGAGCCAGATCCTTCTGGAGTGATGACAATGCCAGATCCTTCATCTTGACCGATTATTGTGACAAATTCCTCGCCAGATCCTAATCCAGATCCTTCAAAAACTAAAAAATTCAATAGTTAGCAGCCATCAATTTCATAATTAGTTACTAAACAGCAAAAAAATATTAAAACTACAAAAGAACAAGCAGATTAGTATCCAAGAGCAACTTTGTGTGTTAAGGAACACAACGCGCTGGGGTTTATTCACTTGGGAAGAATTAGATTATAAAACAGCTCAATTGGGGATATTTATTAAAATTATCAGAGAGAGGGCATGAATTTACTAGTCTTTAAAAATGTCACTAATTGCAGCAAATGTATCACATTGGTGTATGTGCAACCATGGTAGAAATGCAAAAATTCAGCCATTTTGTTCCTTATGCCACTTCATAGATAGTGTGCACATGAACATCAAGTTAATATATATCACATTATAAATTTGTAATTACTTGTTAAATTATTACATTTGTTCTTAGCAGTAAACTATAATATATACAGTAATTATGTTTAGAATACTCTAAATATTATAATATATACTATTACGATTACAATACAGTTATATGAAAAAGTTTGGGCACCCCTATTAATCTTAAGCTTAATGTTTTATAAAAATTTGTGTTTTTGCAACTGCTATTTCAGTTTGATATATGTAATAACTGTTGGACACAGTAATGTTTCTGCCTTGAAATGAGGTTTATTGTACTAACAGAAAATGTGCAATCTGCATTCAAACAAAATTTGACAGGTGCATAAGTATGGGCACCCTTATCATTTTCTTGTTTTAAATACTCCTACCTACATTTTACTGACTTACTAAAGCACTTTTTTTGGTTTTGTAACCTCATTGAGCTTTGAACTTCAAAGCCAGGTGTATGCAATCATGAGAAAAGCTACTTAAAGTGGCCACTTGCAAGTTGTTCTCCTGTTTGAATCTCCTCTGAAGAGTGGCATCATAGGCTCCTCAAAACAACTGTCAAATGATCTGAAAACAAAGATTATTCAACATAGTTGTTCAGGGGAAGGATACAAAAAGCAGTCTCTGAGATTTAACCTGTCAGTTTCCACTGTGAGGAACATAGTAAGGAAATGGAAGAACACAGGGACAGTTCTTGTTAAGGCCAGAAGTGGAAGGCCAAGAAAAATATCAGAAAGGCAGAGAAGAAGAATGGTGAGATCAGTCAAGGACAATCCTCAGACCACCTCCAGAGAGCTGCAGCATCAACTTGCTGCAGATGGTGTCACTGTGCATCGGTCAACTATACAACGCACTTTGCACAAGGAGAAGCTGTATGGGAGAGTGATGCGAAAGAAGCCGTTTCTGCAAGCACGCCACAAACAGAGTCGGCTGAGGTATGCAAAAGCACATTTGGAGAAGCCAATTTCTTTTTGGAAGAAGGTCCTGTGGACCGATGAAACCAAGATTGAGTTGTTTGGTCATACAAAAAGGCGTTATGCATGGCGGCAAAAAAACACAGCATTCCAAGAAAAACACTTGCTACCCACAGTAAAATTTGGTGGAGGTTCCATCATGTTCATTGAACATCTGTGGGATCATTTGAAGGGGGCTGTCCATGCTCGGCGACCATCAAACTTAACTGAACTGGAAATGTTTTGTAAAGAGGAATGGTCAAAAATACCTTCATCCAGGATCCAGGAACTCATTAAAAGCTACAGGAAGCGACTAGAAGCTGTTATTTTTGCAAAAGGAGGATCTACTAAATATTAATGTCACTTTTCTGGTGAGGTGCCCATACTTATGCACATGTCAAATTTTGTTTGAATGCAGATTGCACATTTTCTGTTAGTACAATAAACCTCATTTCAAGGCAGAAACATTACTGTGTCCAACAGTTATTCCATATATCAAACTGAAATAGCTGTTGCAAAAACATCAATTTTTATAAAACAATAAGCTTAAGATTAATAGGGGTGCCCAAACTTTTTCATATAACTGTATATACTATTACTATTACCTATGGTAATGACCAATAGAATTATTGGAAAATAAGTTACACAATGTAAACTATCTACATTATGTGGAGGGCGACAATCGCAGAAGCCGTTCTTGTAGCAAGATTCATCAACAGATAGAAATATCTAACTGCTTGGTGTGTCCAAGAATGCTATCACACATAAAGACACATAATGCCGCCTAAGCTGTGCCCAAAGTAAGGTCTACCCAGGGATTCCCCATAGAAGAGTCTGTAATTAATAGTGGAATTAAATGAACACATTGATGTTGGATTTATATTCTTACAGGATTACAACAATAGAGCATAAGATATTACCATACAAATATTACATATAATAAGAAGCAGTAAGAAGTCAGACAATAGATACATATAATGGAACATTGTGCATTTGAGTGTTTAATTAATTGAAGACATTGATGTTGGATTTAGATTCTTACAGGATTAAACCACTAGAGCATAAGATATTATGATATAACTATTACATATACTAAGAAGCTGTAAGAAATCAGACAATAGATAAAGGAACTGGACTTACGAGGTGCAGAAAATATGGGGGTCACGCAGCAGAGGAGGAGAAGGTAAGTGGCCTGCATGGTGGTCCTCGCTTCTGTATGACTACAGGTAAGAAGTGAGGAGCAGATGGAAGAGGCCTCTTTATATAGGACTGGGACACTACATTTGGGGGAGGGGTCAGTGGTAATAGCTCCGCCCCCTTGTATCTAATGTAAATGACACTAATGGTTACATAGTAACATCAGATCTGGTGGTTACACTTCACATTACACATCGTCATAGATTATTTTATTTAAGTAGTAATTTATATTATTTATATTGTTGGTGACTTTTGTAAGTTTCTTCTGTTTTCTTCGGAATATACGGAGATGTATTGTGTAGCTCCAGCAATGTAATGATCTGTATAATTTGATTACTTTAACAAATATTTATATTAGACTAAAAAGCATCAGGGCCCCTGCACACTATAGTATTACAGATCTGTACAATACAGTGACGTCCATAGAAAGTAATAACCAATCCTGAATCTGAAGCCTCATTCCTATATTACTATACACTGCAAAATACAATCCTATAACACTACAATCCTATACACTCCATAATGGATAATGTCTACTGTATATATCCCCTAAGACAGACAGATTTCCCCACTATGTATAACAATGCGGATAAGGTGAACGATACAAAATCCATGGAAAATAACAATCTTTATTAGAGCATAAAAATATATAGATATACAATTAGAAGTGATACTGCACAAAGATTAGGAGGAGGAGGAGGATTGCAGCCCAGTTATAGTATAACAGAAGTAATGTGCATTTTATCCATAGTGGGCATAAACCAAAGTGGGACTAAGTAACCAAAATCATAAGTGCCCACTAGGTACACAATGAGAAAGATCAATCAAATGTGATCAAGTGGAAATGATGGAGATCGGGCAGCCACCCACAGCTTGATGCGTGTTTCACCTATCGCTTCCTCAGGGGGGCGTTGTCATATACTGCAAAACAAAAGCCCAATAATTGCAAAATATCCTACTAATACTTCCATTCTATTAGTCCAAAAAGTAAAAAGCCTATTTGGTACAATACTTCTATTCAACAAACACTCAATCAGGTCAAAGAAGTATAGATGCACAAGTTTGATAAAAAGATTTGGAACTTTTATTGAATTATTTAAAAGAAATTTATAAAACACACATAAAGGGGAAGTGAACCAATGAAGGTGCCTGCAGTGCTAGTAACAAGGGTAGTCAATCATTTATTCTGTTTAACAAGACTTACAAAAGGAGATCATATCAATGAACCCAGTGATAAATACATGAAGAATTAAATAAATAAATAAGTAAAAGGATCAGTATCCAAAATTCATTCATCTAGTAAGCATTAGTGGATAACAAGTACATACCTTAAAGTATCCAGCATAGATAAATGTAGTCAAAATGCCATGAAAGTATATATCTATAAATATGTCAATAGGTCATATAGAGAGAAGCCATAAAGCCCACAAGTGGTAGACAAGTGTCAATATAGGGCAAAGTCAATCATGGCCCACAAAATACAGATGGTATCACCAAGCATAGAAATAAACAGATGGAATCATCAGGCATAGAGATAAACAGAATGTAAATAAAGACAATACAGCTGTCCTTACCTGCAGTTGAAAGGTTGTATTGTCTTTATTTACATTCTGTTTATCTCTATGCCTGATGATTCCATCTGTTTATTTCTATGCTTGGTGATACCATCTGTATTTTGTGGGCCATGATTGACTTTGCCCTATATTGACACTTGTCTACCACTTGTGGGCTTTATGGCTTCTCTCTATATGACCTATTGACATATTTATAGATATATACTTTCATGGCATTTTGACTACATTTATCTATGCTGGATACTTTAAGGTATGTACTTGTTATCCACTAATGCTTACTAGATGAATGAATTTTGGATACTGATCCTTTTACTTATTTATTTATTTAATTCTTCATGTATTTATCACTGGGTTCATTGATATGATCTCCTTTTGTAAGTCTTGTTAAACAGAATAAATGATTGACTACCCTTGTTACTAGCACTGCAGGCACCTTCATTGGTTCACTTCCCCTTTATGTGTGTTTTATAAATTTCTTTTAAATAATTCAATAAAAGTTCCAAATCTTTTTATCAAACTTGTGCATCTATACTTCTTTGACCTGATTGAGTGTTACTCCCATTCTAGTAGCCACAATAACAACGTACAACTGAAGCAATAAAAAAATGCCTTTATTAAAAATAAATATAAAAACATAACAAAAGTAATTTCTAAAAATACCCATTAAATACCATGGGAAACAATTGAACTCCACAACAATAAATAAAGCTCATAGGATATGATGAAGGAGTCTATATATCATCTGATGTCTATACACATAGTATAGCACCTGCAGTATACAGGATAATATATGACTGGTATATGGTATACAGTGATTACAGAAGTCAGATATCATATACAGGATAATATGTGACTGTTATCTATTGTATAATTCCCAAATTTAACAGAAAGGAAAAAGGGACAAATTATTTGGCTTGCATAGTAGCAGAGTGCTTTGTGGAAAATTAATGACCATGCCTCGAACCATTTATTTCTATACAGATAAATGTACAAGGATGACCTGCATCTTCTAAAGCAGCAGAAGCCAAGGCATCCCGAAACAACTGCTGGGGTATCGGCCTGGGGGACATCCGTATACATAGCTAGTGTGACTGTGGATTAATTGATCTGTGATATACTGCAGTAACTGCACCTTAATCACAACATTTATTTAATCATCACACACTGGAATTACAAACCATGAGGGCTATGTCCTCATTAAAGAATACTGACACCTCGGATTGTTGTTGTTTTTTTTTTGTTGTTTAATACAAATCACAAATCTACAGAATCCAGAAATGTAAAATCAACTATCTACCTAAGACTAGCATCCTCTGTAATCGAAACCTTCTACCCCCATCTTCAGGACTTCTCTTGTGCTGCAGCAGTTCTCTGGAATGCACTATCCCACAGAATATGGTTAATCTAACTATGCCCTGTTCTCCCTTCCTTAATTTTCTCCAGAATCTGGTCCCTTCACTCATCTGTATCCACAGCCTCCATGCACTCTACAGCTCCTTGTATCTGTACTTATACAGATTCTGGCTGATGACTGGTTCATGTAATGGTATTTGAATTCCCCTGTTTATAATAATCATGGCCGGACCATACATGACAAGCACCTTTTTATCTTTTGTGTCACTCCTATATCTTCATAGACTGTAAGCTTGTTAGCAGGGCCTTCACTCCTCTTAGTATGTCATGAATTATGTGATAATCTGTATTGTCTTATTCAGTTTGTACATGTCTCTACTAAATATAGAAATTAAATAAAAAATATTATTATATATAACTCTCTTTGGCCCCCTGTAGTACAATGTCTCTCTTTTTGGTCCTCATTTAGAATAAAGTCCCCTTCTTTGGCCACCATTTATCATAATGTTCCCCTTTTGCTCCCATGGTATGATGCCCCCCTTTTTAGACAAAATTTACAATAATGTCCCCTCTTGGGGCCCCCATTTAAAATAATGTCCCCCTCCTTGGACCCCAATTAAAATAATGTCTCCCTCTGTGGCCCCTACTTAGGACAATGCCCCCTTCTTTGGCCTTTGGCTCCCATTAGGTGTCAAGTATTATACATATATATATATTTATATATATATGTATATATATATATATATATATATATATATATATATATATATATATATATATATATAAAAGTATGTAGACCACTCTTCTTTTGCAAACTGTCCCAGGTCTCCCATATGTGAAGTGTGTCTCCTCCCAAGAGCAATTTTAAGAGCAATTTAGATCCGGACTAAGCAATGAGTCCGGATCTAAATCCACAGGTGTTCAAAAGGATTTAGATCCGGACTCATTGCTGCCACTTCAGAACTCTCCAGCACTTTGTTCCCATCCATTTCTTGGTGCTTCTTGAAATATGTTTGGGGTAATTGTCCTGCTCGAAGTCCCATGACCTAGGACGCAAACCCAGCTTTCTGACAATAGACACTACATTGTGACCCAAAATCCTTTGGTAATCTTCAGATTTCATGATGCTTTGCACGCAGTCAAAGCAATGAGTGCCAGAGGCAACAAAACAACCCCAAAACATCTTTGAACCTCCACCATATATGACTGTAGGTACTGTGTTCTTTTCTTTGCAGTCCTCATTCCATTTTTGGTAAACAGTAGAATGATGTGCTTCACCACAAAGCTCTATCTTGGTTTCATCTGTCCACAAGATGATTTCCCAAAAGGATTTAGGCTTACTCACGCACATATTGGTAAATTGTAGTCTAGCTTTTTTATGTATCTATGTCAGCAGTGGGGTCCTCCTGGGTCTCCTGCCATGGTGATTCATTTCATTCAAAAGACTACATATAGTTCACGCTGACACTGATGCACCCTGAGCATGCAGGACAGCTTAAATATCTTTGGAACTTGATTGGGGTTGCTTATCCACCATTTGGACTATCCTGCGTTGCAACCTTTCATCAATTTTTCTCGGCTGTCCACATCCAGAGAGATTAGCTACAGTGCCATGGGTTGTAAACTTCTTGATAATGTTGCGCACCATGGACAAAGGAACATCAAGATCTCTGGAGATTAATTTGTAACCTTGAGATTGTTGATATTTTTCAACAATTTTGGTTCTCAACTCCTCAGACAGTTCTCTTCTCCTCTTTGTGTTCTCCATGCTTAGTTTGGCACACACAGTCATACAATGCAAAGAATATGTAAATTTCTCAATTTTTTATCTGATTTCAGGTATGATTTCATATTGCTCAAACCTGTTACTTGCCACAGGTGAGTTTGAATGAGCATCATATGCTTGAAACAAAGTTGTTTACCTACAACTTTGGAAAAGTGCCAACATTTTGGTGTGGCCCATTTTGGGAGTTTTGTGTGAAATTATGTCTAATTTGCCTTTTTTGTTTGTTTTTTTGTGTTGTTCCATTACATACAAATGAAATAAACATATTGTAGCATCGACGTCTCTGCCCCGTTCTAGGCAGAGACGCCGTCCCTCTCACCTCCCCGCTCCTGGCGCGGCGTCCTCCAGCGCTGCTCTCCCCGCTGCTTCCGGCGCGCGCTCCTTCCCCGGCAGTGTGCTTAGGGCGCGCGCGCGCGCGCTCCCCCTCTCTTAAAGGGACCGCGCGCGCCGTCCTAAGGAGTCCCCGGCCAATTGCCGGAGGACCTCCCATATAAAGGGCACCTCCTCCAAAATGGAGGTGCCCGAGCAATGTTGTTTGCACCTGTGTCTCACCTGTGCTTCAGCCCTCAGGTCCCGTTGCCAGTTACCTGCCAGATTCCTGCCAGCTTGCTGCCTTTGTCCTGCCTGATATCCAGTCACCTGCCTGCTAGCCTGAGGTCCGACGGTCTGCCTTCCAACTCCTGTCAGTCTGTCTATGGACCAGCTTGCCCGCTCACCTGGGAGCGCACACCTGTTACCTGCCTGCTAGCCTACCTGGAGGCTCCGCCGTCACGTGCTGTGACCATCTGCCTTTCCAGAGACTCCTGCCCGCTCACCTGGGAGCGCACACCTGTTACCTGCCTGCTAGCCTACCTGGAGGCTCCGCCGACACGTGCTGTGACCATCTGCCTTTCCAGAGACTCCTGCCCGCTCACCTGGGAGCGCCCACCTGTTACCTGCCTGCTAGCCTACCTGGAGGCTTCGCCGTCACGTGCTGTGACCACCTACCATTCCAGAGACTCTCGCTTGCTCACCTGGGAGCACACATCTACCATCTGCCTGCTAGCCTACCCGGAGGCTCTGCCATCACAGGTCGTACCTACCCTTTACCCAGAGACTGCCCCGGTCACTTGCCGTAACTCCCTGCCCGTTCATCCAGAGACTGCCCCGGTCACTTGCCGTAACTTCCTGCCCGTTTATCCAGAGACTGCCCCGGTCACTTTCCGTGACCTCCAGCCCGTCCACTCAGAGACTGTCCCGGTCACCTGCTGTGACTGCCTGCCCGTCATCCCTGATTGCCACCCGCTCCCTTACAAGGACCGCCCCCTTGTATAGTAGCTCAGAGGTTCCGCCTCCCAGACCCGTTACACATATCTATACCAACACATGTGTAATTACATTAATTTTCCAGGAGCAATACTTCATTTTCTGGAACAAATTCAAGGGTGAAAAACACTATGAAAAAAGCTTGAAATCTATGACGCTTTTTAACAATGGATAAAAGATGTTAAGTGTGTAAAGTGAGGGATCCTTTAAGCTTGGCCATGGACCCCGGGGCCCCGGGCGGTAGCCCAGATTGCCCTCATTATAATCTGCCTATGGTCCTAAGTGTTCCCCGGATAGTGGCCCCGGAGCTGCGCTCACTGAGTAACAGGACACCGCTCCTGAGCTCAGCTTCGGGGCCCGCTCGCCGGAGCGGCTCATTCTCCTCGGCTCCTCAGCGTCAGCGGTCAGAGAATTACAGCTAGGGACACATAGGACATGTGAGTATAAGGATTTTATTATTTTCTTCTTATTTTACAATGGATCCCACTGATTCTGAGATTGTGTTTAGTGACATATTGTACTTCATGATAGTGGTAACCAATTTTGATACGACAATTTGGTGAAAATTTTGATAATTTTGCAATTTTCAAACTTTTAATTCCAGAGAGTTATGTCACACAAAATAGTTAATAAATAACATTTCTCATATGTTTACTTTACATCAACACAATTTTTAAAACATTTTTTTTGTTAGGAAGTTAGAAGGTTTAAAAGTTGACCAGCGATTTCTAATTTTTCCAACAAAATTTACAAAACCATTTTTTTAGGGACCACATCACATTTGAAGTGACTTTGAGGGGCCTTTATGACAGAAAATACCCAAAAGGAACTAAAGCAATGTGGAAAGAAAAATGAACATTTTACTTTTTTTCACAAAAATTTTACTATAGCCCCAATTTTTTTATTTTCACAAGGGTAACAAGATAAAATGAACCACAAAATTTGTTGTGTAATTTCTACTGAGCATGTTGATACCCCATATGTGGGGGAAAACTATTGTTTGGGCACATGACAGGGCTCGGAAGGGAAGGAGCACCGTTTCGACTTTTTGAACGCAAAAAAAGACTGAATGCCATATCACCATATTAAAATGAATGCCGTAATGCCATTATGAAAACAAAATGCCATATGAAAAAAGTGGATGCCATATCACATTTGGAGAGCGCCTGACATGCGAAAACAGCAGAAACCCCCCACAAGTGATAGCGTGACGTCTCTTACTCGAAAAAGCCCTTTTCTTTACCCTGGGAGATGGGGGACTCGGAGTCGGGTCCTGTGATGGAGAGATGGGGTGCAGCCGTGGCCCGGACCCGACCCGGACCCGACCCGTGCTCAGGGCCGTCACATTAAAAGAGATGGTGTGGGCTTATCCGGGTTGAGTGGCTGATTTACGACTACGCCACCTGTGGCACCTGGTGAAGGCCACCAGCGCCGCTGCAGTCCGCTGAGGCATAGTGTTACGGCGGCCAGAGTTATTACTA
Source organism: Phyllobates terribilis (assembly GCF_046119375.1). NCBI lineage: Eukaryota > Metazoa > Chordata > Amphibia > Anura > Dendrobatidae > Phyllobates > Phyllobates terribilis. Next base: position 1,963,005 of record NW_027363046.1, read on the forward strand.
CTCCCCACAGGCGGAGCAAGGCCTCAGGGCAGAGGGACAGGAAGGATGGAGGGGGTAGTAGTGGAGGAAGAACGGATGCCACGTCGCGCGGTGTAGCGCAGAATAAACAGTCCGGAGGCCATAGGGGTGAACTTCCAAGGCTTTACTCACATTAGAGATGGCAGAAGGAAGGCGACTCCCTGATCCCCACGGAGTCCTGCAGTCACCAGGGATGGGGGTCCGACAATCTCCGAGCAAGTCCAGCATTCAATCGGGACCCCGCACCAGAGTGTTCCTGAACTACAGACCGTATCCTCTCCTGTCTGTGTGTGTAGATAGGCCGGGTCTCCCTCTGAACTCCTCTCAGAACAAGGGCACGGGTGGCAGCTCCGCTCCTTCCGATACCCGATGGGATCCTCTGGGCCTACCGCGCTTTACCAACCAGGACATGGAGAAGCAAGGTCGGATGTCGGGGCCGGTACCCTTCTTGCAGCCGGACTCCCTCTGAATATATCAGATGGTGAGGACAGGTGGCGTACACTGCTCCGTCTGCATCCTCCCCGGGATCCATTAGCTGTGGAGCTACACTCTTAAGCTCCGGGCCTTCTTGGTCGTGGTCCTTGACCGGGTTGAGACATTCCTCGTCTGCAACCTGCCCCCCGTCCCAAGGCTGGGGTATGAGGGCTGTGTCTCCATCCACTGCAGGTCCACACAGGATCCACGTTCAGGGTGGGAGATCACAATACCTCACAGTAATTAACAGCACAAAGACCAAAACCAAAGATGGCTTTTTATTAAATATGAAATTAAAGTGTCACTAAATTGTAAGTCCTCAACCCTCATCCACTAACTGGTTCCCCTCACTCTTGGTTCCCCAGTCTCCCTGTAACCAGGAGGGCAGCACCTGGTGCATACTAGCCCCCCTGGTGGAGAAATGTGGTGTTGGATGCAAAGGTTGGGTCCCGACCATCACGCTGTTCTTACCTCGGAGGAGGAACACTACACTCCATTACAGAAGTGCAGCATCCCTGTGGCGGTCGAACCTTCAGGGGCGCCACAGTTCTACAGTGGGATGTGCTACATAATGAAGTTTCTCTTAAGGGGCACTTGGAAGATGTCCTTATCACCCCGGTCAGTAAAATCTTTATAGTGGTGGCAGGATGAGCCTAACCTATCTCGAGGGGTTCCCTGGGTACTTAGGGTCACTAGAACAATTACCACAGATGCGAGTCCGAGAGGGTGGGGAGCCCATCTGGGAGATATGGTAGCCCAGGGGACCTGGTCAGATATTGAAAAGGGTCTCTCCTCCAATTCAAAAGAACTTCTGGCGGTAGACAAGGCGGTGAATAATTTCTTACCTTTCCTTCAGGGCCGGAATGTAAAGATCCTCTTGGATAATCTAGTTGCGGTAGCATATGTGAACCACCAGGGGGATACATGGTCAAGATCGCTGATGAGAGTGACAGATCATCTCTTCCAGATTACAGAAAGTCACCTCCTTTCCCTGATGGCCCTCCATATAATGGAAAAAGAAAACATGAGAGCAGATTTCCTAAGCTGCTATCCTCTGATGCAAGGGGAATGGGAACTAAATCAAGGAATTTTTACCCAAATAGCCGAAGATGGGGGGGCCTCCGGTCAGGTAGATCCGTTTGCCACAAAACTAAATCGGAAGACAAAGATCTTGTGTTCCCTAAATCCTCTAGCTGTGGACGCTTTCCTGATACGTTGGTATTTCAGCCTGGCGTATGACTCCTCCCCCCCTGGTTGGCTGTTCTTCTCATGGTAATAAGAAAGATCAGGGAGGAGAAGGCCAGGGTTCTGCTGATCGCACCCTTTTGGCCCAGGAGGCCCTGGCTCTCATGCCTGAGGAACATGTCCATCTCTGATCCTTGGGTTCTTCCAGAGATTCCATATCTCCTTCTCCGGGATCCGATATTCCATCCTCAAGCAACTGGCCTCCACTTGACGGTGTGGAACTTGAAAGGACACTGCCAAATCAGAAAGGTTTTTCCAAAGGTCTAGTAACCATCCTGCACAGCAGAAAACCTGTTACAACCCAGATTTATGCCACAAGTTGGAGAAAGTTTTTGTCTTTCTCTGGTTCTGGGGTTGATGGGGAAGGGGTGCCAATAGGACAAATCTTTGGAGTTTTTACAAAAAGGTCTTGAACTAGGGTTATCCACCAGCACCCTTAAAGTACAGATTTCTGCCTTGGGTGCCCTATATAGCTGTGATGTAGCTTGTAGCTACTGGGTTTCTCGGTTCATTAAGGCAGCTTTTAGATCTAGACTCATTATTAAAAGCAGCTTGGTTCCCTGGGATTTAAATTTGGTTCTAAAGGCCTTGACTAGCTCGCCATTTGAGCTAATAGTCAGCAACCCTTAAATCCCTCTCTCTTAAGACCGCTTTAATATCTTTAACCTCGGCCAGGAGCATTAGTGACATCCAGACCCTGTCTATGGCCTCGCCGTTTACTCAAATTCTGGATGATAGGCAGGATCTGGTCTAAAAATCACTCTCTCTCCCTAAGGTAGCTACTCGTTTCCACAGACTTCAGGAAGTCCTCCTACCCTCCTTTTGTCCACATCCTAGTAACCAGAAAGAGGTGGAGTTACATACGTTAGAAGTGAGGAGATGTGTGGTTAGGTACAATTCAGTTACCAAAAGCTTTAGGAAAGATAACTCGTTGTTTATATCCTACCAAGGGGCTAGGAACGGTCTAAGGTCACGAAGTCCACCATAGCTAGATGGAATTAGGAGGCCATTTCTCTATCATATACAGTATAGACCAAAAGTTTGGACACACCTTCGCATTTAAAGATTTTTCTGTATTTTCTTGACTATGGAAATTGTACATTCACACTGAAGGCATCAAAACTATGAATTAACACATGTGGAATTATATATTTAACAAAAAAGTGTGAAACAACTGGGTTCAGGTCTGGTGACTGTGAAGGCCAGGTTATCTGGCGTAGCACCCCATCACTCTCCTTCTTGGTCAAATAGCCCTTACACAGCCTGGAGGTGTGTTTGGGGTCATTGTCCTGTTGAAAAATAAATGATGGTCCAACTAAACGCAAACCAGATGGAATAGCATGCCGCTGCAAGATGCTGTGGTAGCCATGCTGGTTCAGTATGCCTTCAATTTTGAATAAATCCCCAACCGTGTCACCAGCAAAGCACCCCCACACCATCACACCTCCTCCTCCATGCTTCACGGTGGGAACCAGGCATGTAGAGTCCATCCGTTCACCTTTTCTGCGTCGCACAAAGACACGGTGGTTGGAACCAAAGATCTCAAATTTGGACTCATCAGACCAAAGCACAGATTTCCACTGGTCTAATGTCCATTCCTTGTGTTCTTTAGCCCAAACAAGTCTCTTCTGCTTGTTGCCCGTCCTTAGCAGTGGTTTCCTAGCAGCTATTTTACCATGAAGGCCTGCTGCACAAAGTCTCCTCTTAACAGTTGTTGAAGAGATGTGTCTGCTGCTAGAACTCTGTGTGGCATTGAACTGGTCTCTAATCTGAGCTGCTGTTAAACTGCGATTTCTGAAGCTGGTGACTCGGATAAACTTATCCTCAGAAGCAGAGGTGACTCTTGGTCTTCCTTTCCTGGGGCGGTCCTCATGTGAGCCAGTTTCTTTGTAGCGCTTGATGGTTTTTGCAACTGCACTTGGGGACACTTTCAAAGTTTTCCCAATTTTTCGGACTGACTGACCTTCATTTCTTAAAGTAATGATGGCCACTCGTTTTTCTTTACTTAGCTGCTTTTTTCTTGCCATAATACAAATTCTAACAGTCTGTTCAGTAGGACTATCAGCTGTGTATCCACCAGACTTCTGCACAACACAACTGATGGTCCCAACCCCATTTATAAGGCAAGAAATCCCACTTAATAAACCTGACAAGGCATACCTGTGAAGTGAAAACAATTTCCGGTGACTACCTCTTGAAGCTCATCAAGAGAATGCTAAGAGTGTGCAAAGCAGTCATCAAAGCAAAAGGTGGCTACTTTGAAGAACCTAGAATATAAGACATATTTTCAGCTGTTTCACACTTTTTTGTTAAGTATATAATTCCACATGTGTTAATTCATAGTTTTGATATCTTCAGTGTGAATGTACAATTTTCATAGTCATGAAAATACAGAAGAATCTTTAAATGAGAAGATGTGTCCAAACTTTTGGTCTGTACATCTAGCGGCGAGGAAGTGCCAGAAGGGCTGAAGGCTCATTCCACCCCACCCCTCCTGGGCTGAGAAGACAGGTGTCTCGATAGAAGACATATTTAAGGCTGCTACCTGGTCCTGTCCCTCTACATTCCATAGACACGATAGGTTAGATATGGGTGTATCGGCTGACCTCACCTTTGGGAGAAGAGTGTTCCAGGCTGTGGTCCTTCAATAGATTACTTCATCTCTGTAATTCTCTCGTGGTGCTGTCATGGTCGACCGATAAAATCTTAAATTACATACCAGTAATGGAATTTTTCAGAGACCATGACAGCACCCTTATATTTCCTCCTTTCACGTTTGTGGGAACACTCCCCTTTTATTAATTATAATATCACACTCAATAGGTGTCGTCTGGTATGGCAATTTTGTGATTGTTTGCTGTGTTTATTAACCTGGCAGTCCTCTCAATGCTCTGTAATCCCAACTGAGGCGGGAGAGAGGTGGCGCCCTTTTAAGCCTGTAGGTTTCCTCTCCTTGGTGGGCGGATCCCCTCTCTCGTGGTGCTGTCTCTGAAAAATCCCGTTACCGGTAAGTAACTTACGACTATACATTTGATGGAGCAATCAAAAAGTTGTACCCCAAAATGGTATTAAAAACGGTCTTAGAAAATTGAAACACAAGCCAAACAATTTGTTTGCAAAGTTTAGAATTTTTTAAAAGCAGTAAAATGTTTTCGTTTTCTTCTGCACCATTTCACTTTATTTGGAATTCATTGCCCTTTTTTTTTCTATATGTTGCACAGTAAAGTGAATGGCGTCTTTCAAAAATGCTGTAATTTTGTCCCACAAAGTACACCTCAACCCTGCTGTATTGAATAGTGTCTGTGTTATTCACTATGTGATATGTGTTTTTTTATTGTATACTAATGTATAGTGACTAGTGATGATTGAGCGTGTTCTATGAACCCATTCAGCGAGCACGCTAACAGCCGTGACACTTGCAGGCACGGCGACCTTAAAAGAAATGCCGAGCATGCCAAAATACTCGGCGAGCACCTGAGCGTGCTCGCCGAAGGGGTTGATAGAACACGCTCGATCATCACTAATAGTGACCAGATGCCTCTAAGGAATCTTTTTTGGCCTCTGTTTTACTGGTGCTTGAAGTGCAAATTTTTGTAGCTCTAATGATTAAGTAATATGCAACTATGTGAACTGCAATTGCCAATTAACAATTTAAGGGTATCCATCAGATATACCCCTCCCTCCAATTCCCATTCATGACCATGCAGGATTTGGAAAGCTAAATCCATAGACACCTCTATATCTTTTATCTGTTGCTGCATTTCTGAGTGCTCTGGGTGTAACGGAGCACTAACCAAGCCTCAGCCTTCCAAGGTTGCTTCCCTGCCCAGCACCAGCCTCTTTATCTTGATTGATAGCTCACTGTCAGTTTTTTGGGACGTCAGGCACCAAGCAAGGAAAATCAGTGAGCTAGACACTAGCACTGGGAACTTTCCCTCCGTACATAAACAAAACATAAACCAAAAAAAAAGCAATTTGGCACGTTACTTAATTTATGTAGATTTATAGAATGAAATGTTGGATTTCGTACGAGCTCGATCCATGTTTTTTCACAGAGCTCATATCTATTATAGTCTAGGGCTGTTCACATATTTCTGTGGACCGCGTATTTTTCACCGAAACACGTTGACCTGTCGGACTTTGATCCAAATCAAAGTTTAGAGCTTCTCGGATGCAAAACAAAGCTGATGAAAGTCTGAATGAGGCCTTACTCTATTATTTATTTTTTAAGCAGCGTTCATTCCAGGCTGCTGTACACATGAAGAGGGTTTACACACCTAAAATACATATATAAAACACAGAAACAAGCTACCATTGACAGACTAGTATGGAGGGAGACACTGCCACTACGAGCTAACAGTGTGGATTCTGGTGTCTCGCTCCTTCCCTCAGGGTGTATTCCAAAAGCCTCCTCCAATAAGCAAGTTCTGGACAAGCTGCAGGTGGAGAGGGAGTGCGGGATTACGGTGAAGGCCCTGACTGCGTCTCTGTTTTACACTTACGAGGGAAAGAAGTATCTCCTGAACCTGATCAACACTCCGGTGAGTGTGACGTTTCTTCTTGATTTGTTTCTCTGTGGTCTTGTTGCGGATGTTCAACTGGTCACGGCGGTCGCGTGACCTGTCACATAACTAAATGATGTCATGGAAGGTCCTTTCACACCAACGCGAGCCGTACAAGAGACCGGACGCAGTGGAGAAGACCGGGGGCCATCAGAAGGTAAGTATAATGTTATTTTCTCCAATCCCCTCCATGACAGCACACCTGGAGGTAGCCTCCCCATCCTAACTAGGGACAGGAAAACAAGAGGTTAAATAGCCCCTTCCCGCTACAATCCCCAGTGTTTTCCTGTCCCTATGGGATGAAGAGGTTACCTGGGGTGCCTGCAGCCGGCAAGCAGGGCCCTATTAAATTTACCTGCCGGGCTGCAGCTCCCGTGTCTCCTTGAGAGCGGGACCCCCCACACACACACTCGCCTGCGTGTAAAGCCGAGTAGGGTTTTGGGGGCTGGGGGCCTCCTGTAGCTCCCCGGCCGGAGTCTCCTCTGTCCTCCATGGCGGCGTGCCGGAAGTCAGGCTTTTGGCCAGCGGGACGTCACTTCTGGTGCGTTCCACCGTGGAACGCATGGGGCCGCGGCGGGAAATTCAAAAGGAGAAGCCGCGGTTTGCCCTGAAAATGAGGATCCTTCACCAGATAGGTGAAAATTTGGCACTGGATCTCGGTCTCCCCTATAAAAGACCCAGATGAGAAGACTCCATTAAGGTAGGACAGAATATTCTGCTACTATGGAGGGTGCTGTTCCAAAGCCTGCGTCTGCAGAGCCCAGCGCTAACCCGGCCCCAGTAAGTACTAGGTCCTAGGTTATTCCCCACTCTCTTTTGAGCAGGATCCTAAATATATTTTAAATCTCCCCTTTTTTATTTTTAATTTAGGGAGACAAGGATCCGGCACCGACAGTGGGAGAAAGCACTACAGTTTGCAAATGTGCCATCTGTATAAAAAAGCTGGCTTCAGGGCACAAGAAACCCATATGCTGGAAATACACTGACAACATTGTGAAGGAAGAACAGCCTTCCCTTATGGAAGAAGTCAGGGGAATGGTTCGGCAGGAAATACAATCTTCCCTAGCCTCCTTCTCACAAGCCAGAGCTGAAGGTCCATCTCCCCCCAAAAGGAGAAAATATACGGTTAGGGAGACCTCTGATTCAGAATTACAGTCTATGGAGGAACCGGAAGAAGGGGTCCTAAGTGAAGATCATGAGGAAGATAGGAAATATTACTTTTCGTCTGAGAATATGGAGGAATTGTTGTCGCAGGTGAGAGACACGATGCAGGTGGAAGAGGAGAAGGAAACCCGTACAGTTCAGGATGAAATGTTTGGCGGTCTGAAATCCAAGAAGAAGGTAGTGTTCCCTGTGCATGACAACATTTGGAGTCTTATTTTGGATGAATGGGAGTCACCTGAGAAAAGGCTTAGTATGGCAGGAGAAATGAAGGATAGATTCCCTCTAGATGAAAAGGCGGCTAAGCTATGGATGGAAGTCCCGAAGGTTGATGTACAGGTGGCAAGGGTTGCGAAGAAAACAACCCTTCCCTTTGAAGACTCGTCACAGCTCAAAAATCCTATGGATAGGAAGATGGACAGCCTTCTAAGGAAGGCATGGGAAACATCGGCGGCTTCACTGAAGACTAATATCGCTTCAACTTGTGTAGCTCGTTCCATGTTCCTCTGGCTCCAACAACTAGAGGAACATCTCTGGAAAGGTACCACTCAAGAGGACCTCCTAGCATCTCTTCCTTTTCTGCAGAAGGCCACTGGATTCCTAGCGGATGCCTTGGCGGAGTCGGTCAAGATTGCGGCAAGATCGGCAGCATTATCAAATTCTATGAGAAGAGCTCTGTGGTTGAAGATGTGGAGTGGGGACAACGCATCAAAATCTAAGCTTTGTTCCATTCCATTTAAAGGAGAGTATATGTTTGGGGCGGTGCTAGACGAGTTGTTGGAGAAAGCATCCGACAAGAAGAAGTCTCTGCCAGAGCCAAAGAATCCAAAAAGTTTCAGAAAGAGACCATTTCTTCTCCCTCAACAACAACAGCAGCAAGCATTTCAGTACAGAGGCAAGGGTAAAACTGGTCGCTGGAGTTACACAAAAGGGGGAAGAGGTAGGAATATCTTTCAAGGTTCTAGGCAGGACAGACAATGACGCCAAGAAGGTAGGAGGCAGAATTGCGAGCTTCCTTCCTCAATGGCAGCTTATTGATTGGAAAAGGATTTGTCGTGGCAACAGTAGACCAGCCAGAGGCTTACTACCACGTGCCAATTCATCAGGATTACAGAAAATTTCTCAGATTTGCTGTAACTCAGAACCGAGAGGTACTTCATTTTCAATTCAATGTACTCCCCTTCGGCATTTCGTCAGCACCCCGCCTGTTTACAAAGATCATGGCAGAGGTAGTAGGTTTATCTAAGGAAACTGAATATCTGCATCGTCCCATATTTAGACAATTTTTTGGTGATGGTTCCCTCGGTTTCAAGTTTGGAAAGAGACCTCCAGATGACCCTCCAGATCCTGGAATCCTTGGGATGGTTGATAAACTACCAAAAGTCAGATCTGATTCCCTCCACCAGGAAGACCTCCTTGGGAATTCTCCTGGATTCTCAGCAACAAGCCTCTTTTCTGCCAAAAGAGAAGCAGATTCAGTTGAGGTCGAAAGTTTATGCACTAAGAGAGGAGTGTCATTAAGATTCGCCATGTCCGTCCTCGGGTCCATGACCTCATTTATTTAGGCGGTACCTTGGGCTCAAGCGCATTCAAGGGTCCTTCAAAACTACATCCTTTCCTGTTGGGACAGATCTCCAAGTTCCCTCTCCAACAGAATTCATCTGCCAGAGAAGGTGAAAGCATCTTTAAATTGGTGGCTCTGTCCAGGAAATCTGGAGAAAAGTTCAGCATGGATTCAACTTCCCTTGTTATCCATCAAAACAGACGCAAGCAAAAGAGGACGGGGAGCAGTAGTCTCCCACATGGCCTTCCAAGGGGTCTGGTCGCAAGAAATAGCAGAGCAGTACTCAAACTTAAGAGAAATGAAAGTGGTGGAAGAAACCCTATGGGCAGCCACTACTGTGCTTCAGGGTTCGAATGTCAGAGTCTACTCGGACAATATGACAACTATAGCCCACTTGAGACATCAGGGAAGTACAAGAAACAGGAGGTTACAGATGATCTCCGAAAGGATCTTCCACTGGGCGGAGCATAATCTACTATCCTTATCGGCTCTGCATCTGAGGGGCTCCGACAACTATCATGCAGATCTTCTGAGCAGAAAATACATTCATCCAGGGGAGTGGAGCATGAACTCGAAGATATTTCAGATGATTGTTCAAAAGTGGGAATACCCAGATGTGGACCTGTTTGCGAACCAGGAAAACACAAAAGTAAGAGCCTTTTTCTCTTTGAAACCCGAGGATTCAGCAACAGGGATAGATGCATTCGCTCACCCTTGGAAAGTTGGGCTCGCTAATGCTTTTCCCCTGATTCTGTTAATACCAAGGACTTTACAAAAAATCAGGTCGGAAGGGCTCAAGACTATCCTAATAGCTCCAATGTGGCCAAAAAGAGCATGGTTCGGAACATTGAGCAGTCTAAGAATGGATGATCCATTGATGCTTCCTCGAATCCACGATCTGCTGCATTAGGGCCAGATTTTCCATCCGGCCCCTCAGAATTTGTCTCTAGCAGCTTGGCTTCTGAGACCACCCTCTGAAAAGCCAGAGGTTTCTCAGTACAGGTGATCCAAATGTGGCGCCCTGCTGTGCATTGGTGCCACAGAACCCAGAAGGGTGCATGGATGGATTTCTCCACAAGAGGCCCTCATTAGATACAAACACCTCTACCTTCCAACTCATACCAGCAGAGGGAGCCCAGATAGGGATATATATAGGGAAGGTGGAGCCAGGCAGCTCAGTTGATTAGTGAGTGCTCAGAGTCAGAGCAGAGCAGGCAGGCTGAGAGAGAGCCTGAGAGCGTGCCGACACTCAGATAGCGGTGAAGACGCAGCACGTCAGCTGCCTAGTAGTGAGGGCCCCGAGTTTGGCCGACGGCAAGGAGAAAAAGGGGAGTGAAACCAAGGGGGCAGAGGAGCACAATAAGCTCACCCCATTATATCTACCGGACACCGGATCCGCGCCTACAGGAGGACTACAAGTCCCTGACAAACCTGAAGGCTAGACACACACAGGATCAGGAACCACGAAGGCCCCGACGTCCAGGGAAAGTGGTTACCAACCAGAGGTCCTATTTCTGAGCATCTGGTGAAGTAAAAGCAGGACACATAAGCTAGGCCCAGTTGCAGGCTGGCCAGGAGCATACATAGGGACAGACACGGATCAGGAGGCCCTATACCTGCTCCCTGGGGAGAAGTCCAAAAGTGCGCCCTTCATCTGGAGTACCCTGGACCGTACCTAACAGCTGTACCAGTAAAGGAAATGAAGCAAATCCCCTGTCTCTGTCCGTTACTCCTGCTGAGCCATCGCTTTCCCTGCACCACAATGCTCAGCGCAACCTGCATCATTTATACTGCCCTGAGGCCTGCTCCACCTGTGGGGAGCCGTTCCATCTCAAGCTGTCCTGACATCTGCCTCAGAGGACTGTTGCAGCGCTGGTGATCCTCACCAGACACCACAGGTGGCGTCACAACAAATTCCCTACAAATAATTCCTTTTGGCACTGACCGCCCTGGGCCAGCCACCGCGATAATCCCCGCAGGCAGTCTTAGGCCCGGCTGCCGGGTGCCCCGCGACACCCCTGGGGGCGAGTCACATACACTGCAGAAAAGCAGAAAACCAGTCACAATTTCCATCTATGGAAAAATCTAGAAAGCTTTCAAGCTATGGTATGAGCCTCGTCCATTAGATCCCTTTCGGCCTGACGTGGCCAGAATCTTGGATTTCCTACAGAACGGTCTGTCTAAAGGATTAAGACCAAGCACGCTGAAGGTCCAAGTCTCGCCTTTAAGTTCCTATTTTGATGCTGATTTGGCCCAAAACAGATGGATTAAGAGGTTCATGATAGCTGCTTCTTGGATTAATCCAACAAGAGCTAAAATAGTTCCACCTTGGGATCTCAACGTAGTTCTTAGAGGCCTAACTATGCATCCTTTCGAGCCAATAGCCGAGGCACACATAGACAAATTGTCTTGGAAAGCGGCATTGCTTATAGCTCTGACTACAGCCAGAAGAGTGAGTGAAATCCAAGCCCTGTCTATCAGAGAGACTTATTGTCGTATTTTGGAGGACAGGATCATCCTCCAGTTGGATCCTTCTTTTCTACCTAAAGTGTCGTCTAATTTTCATATGTCTCAGCCAATAATTCTTCCGTCATTCTGTCAAAATCCATCAAATAGCAAGGAAGAAGAATTCCACGCGTTGGATGTAAGAAGGACTATAATCCGCTATTTGAGGCAGACTGAAACCTGGAGGAAGGATCAGAACCTATTTGTCCAATATGGAAGCCCCAATAAAGGAAAGAAAATTGCAAAAATATGCTAACAAATTGGATTAAGAAAGCAATTTGTGAAACATACATAGTTCAAGATTTGCCTCCTCTGAAATCTTTGAAAGCTCTTTCTACTAGAGCTATGTGGGTCTCCTGGGCGGAAAAAGCTAGTGCATCCATTGAGCAGATTTGCAGGGCAGCTACATGGTCGTCTGTCCATACCTTTGCTAAACATTATAGACTAGATGTAATATCTAATAGAGACTTAGCATTTGGAAGGAAAGTCCTTCAGGCTGTTGTCGCTCCCTAAAATTCATTCTTTGGTATTACTCCAGGTGTGCTGTCATGGAGGGGATTGGAGAAAATAGAATTAGACTTACCAGTAATTCGGTTTCTAAGACCCTCCACAACAGCATGGGTAGTTCCCTCCATTTCTTTGATTGGAAAAATCCTTAGTGTTAATAAATATTTAGAGCATTCATACTGTGTGGTCCTTTGAAAACACTGGGGATTGTAGCAGGGAGGGGCTATTTAACATCTTGTTTTCCTGTCCCTAATTAGGATGGGGAGGCTACCTCCAGGTGTGCTGTCGTGGAGGGTCTTAGAAACAGAATTACCGGTAAGTCTAATTCTATTTTTTTTTTTTTACCATTTTTATTCTTTTTTTCAACTATTAACTTGTTCACACTATATAAATACATGCCGGTTGCAAGGATTTATATAGTGTGACCAAGTTGTCAAGCACTTTCCAAGTGATGCTAAAATCGCTTGGAAAGCGGTTGACAACCCGCATGCGGACATGCATGTGAAAAATGCTTCACTTACGTTTGTCCCTGGCAGGAAAAACGCATGTAAAATCTGCATGCGTTTTTTCTGCCAGGGAGATGCAGAAACACTCAGGAAAAATCCGGAGCATTTCTGCATCGTGGGCATGTGGCGCCCCTGAGGGTTCAGTCGCCACAGAGGTACTGCACCTCACCCAGAGGTGTGGTGTCTCCCTTCACTCAGGTAAGATGGGAGTGCTGCAGAGAACCCCCCAAAACACCTGCATCCAACATTACACTGCTTCAGACCGGCTGGAAGGGCAACATGCAGAGCGCAGCTGCTGAGCCCTGTCCCTGGCTGGAGTGGGGGAAACCCAAAGGTAGGGGGAACCAGTAGTGGGTGTGGGTGGAGGAAGCAGTTAGAAGGAGCACACAGTAGGTATATAATGGGAAGCAATCTTAGGGTGGCAGTTCAGAACAGAATGGTCAGTCAGTACAGTACAGACGGTCAGTGAGGACTGTCTGGGAGCAGAGGCTCAGCAGGAGCTCTGCTCCACAAGAAGGGCCCGGGATAGAGGCCCCGGAGGGGAGAAGGGAGTAGGCTCCATTCTAAGAAGGGATCCCAGGGGTACGGCGCGTGCAGGACAGCACCCATACGCCCCGCATCTGTCAGAAGACAGAGGGACCGGTTGCCCCATTCTAATCTCCAGGGGGTCAGGTTGGTCCCGGATCCGACGTACAGGAAGGACTTCAGCATACCCGAGCGGGATTGAGAGTGGGCAGCGCAGGGCAGCAGGGAGAAGGACCTAGTGTGAAGACGGTCAAAGTAGGAACACGAGAAAGTGGGGTTCTGCCAAGCATTCCTAAACTTCCTGAGGAAGGATTGAACCCCTGCCAGGGTGAACACGGCGCAACGTGGGAGGCCTTCACCTGTAACTTGCACTTTTGTGTTTCCTGAAGAACTGTGAATTAAAATCTTGGACGACTGCACTGAGTTGCCTCCGTCTATTCCTTCACTGGTGCCATTTCCCTCCCTGCACTACAACGCCCAGCGCACCCTCCATCTATTTACACTGCCCTGAGGCCCGCTCCACCTGTGGGGAGCCGTTCCATCTCTAGCTGCCCTAACATCTGCCTCAGAGGACTGTTGCAGCGCTGGTGATCCTCACCAGACACCACAGGTGGCTTCACGACAAATCCTATAAATAATCCCTTTTGCACTGACCGCCCCGGGCCAGCCACCGTGATATTCCCCAAAGCAGCCATACGGCCCGGCTGCCGTGTGCCCCGCGGCCCAGGGGGCAGCGAGTCACCACTTGGCGTCACGAACAGGATACGTGACCAGCCTGCCATCTGCGGGTAATGTGCGCCTAAAGAAGTGTTTTCTGCCTTGAATGTGGCACCCGCCCCAGAAGAACGGGCGTCATTATGTGCGTGCTAAAGAACAACAGAAAGGAACCTCCCGTCGTGGGCCGGGTCTCAGAATGGCTCCAAAAGCAGGCCCTGCCCCTTGCAACAGTGACTGTCCGCATAGATGTGTCCGTCAAAGCGGGGAGGCCGACACAGGGAGTGACCGACAGCAAAGTGCCATGGGACCGCCCCCGAAAGAGGAGAGGTGGTGGAGAGAAGCTGCGTAAAGACCGGGAGGTGTCAGGCCGAGCTGACGCAGTCGCGGGAGCAGGTCGGAGTGATGTCCCTGTCCCAAATGCGGCTGGCGCTGCTCCATCCCTGGTCCCCCTGCAGCCTGAGGCTGATGACCAGGCTGGGTCAGCCTGCAGAAACCAGGGGTTCCCCCGGAGGGGGCCCCACTGTTAAACTGTTTTAGTTAACTGGACTGTACATAAGTTGCCCGGAAGGGTGCAGTTGACTTCATGTTTGCTACCCAGTTACCCATCAGGGTACAGAGACTGACAGGCTGAGGACTGTGAGAAGCCGGACGTTGACATTGTACATAGTTTAGCACTTCTTAAAGTGCATCCTATTGGTTTTATAATTACAAATATACCTCAGAACAAAAACCCGTTTGGCGTGGCGGAAGACGAGGTCCAGGATTGGATCGTCTATGCCCTGCAGCCATGCCTAGGGCCTACGTTGAGGGTTTGTGGACGGGTCCCTCATGCTGCTACTGTTGCACCCTGGTGCTGGAACTGTCTTGAAAATTGTTTTATATGACAATACTCTTATGATGTTTTATAATGTAACCAGTAACGTTAAAAGAAATGTGCCTCCCATAAAGGGAAGAAATGTTGTTTTATGGTCAAATATGCTGATGCATCTTAAAAATTTTGCATGTCAGTTATGACTGGTTTTGCTCTGTTCCAGCCCGCGGACGTGCTGTGTTTTACCGGGGGGGGGGAATGTGGCGCCCCTGAGTGTTCAGTCGCCACAGTGGTACTGCACCTCACCCAGAGGTGTGGTGTCTCCCTTCACTCAGGTAAGATGGGAGTGCTGCACAGAACCCCCCAAAACACCTGCATCCAACATGCAGAGTGCAGCTGCTGAGCCCTGTCCCTGGCTGGAGTGGGGGGAACCCAAAGGTAGGGGGAACCAGTAGTGGGTGTGGGTGGAGGAAGCCGTTAGAGGGAGCACTTATACAGTAGGTATATAATGGGAAGCCATCTTAGGGTGGCAGTTCAGAACAGAATGGTCAGTCAGTCTACCATTGGACCCTATAAGACGTTCTTCATCTCCCGTTGCAGTGGGGTTTTTATTTGTAAAAAAAAAAGACTGGGGGTTGCGCCCCCGCCTTGATTTTCGCGAGTTTAATCGGATCACGGTCTGGGATGCATATCCTCTCCCTCTCATCCCCGACCTCTTTAGAAAAAACTTTGGCTCCTACGATTTGATTAAACTAGACCTCAGGGGGGCTTATAATCTCATTCACATTGAGGAGATGAGTGGAAGATGGCCTTCAATACTCCTGAGGGGCACTATGAAAAGCTTGTGATGGCATTTGGGTTGACTAATGCTCCCGCTTTCTTTCAACACTGTTAGTGACATTTTTAGTCATCTGGCAGGTAGATCACAACAAACCAATCTTGATGACATATTAATTTACTTACCTCCAGTCACATCAGGTACATATCAGGCAGGTCTTACAGATACTCAAAGATAATAAATTATTTGTCAAACCAGAGAAATGTATGTTCTCCATTCAGGGTTAGTTCTTATCATTCACCGTTTTTGCATGGATCTGGCCAAAGTCCGGACGGTACTGGATTGGTATTATATTCAAGACTTAAAGGCATTACAAAGTTTTTTGGGTTTCGCCAGCTACTACTGTAAGTTCATCAAAAACTTTTCGGTAGTGGCCAAACCTCTGATGGACGATTTTGCCAAATAGAAAAAAAAAATTAAGATTTTATTATTTTACTTTCCATTCTTGTAGCTAAACACAATCCAGCTAAGTTTAAAATTGAAATGAAGCCCCTGTACCCCCCTCTCTAGGTGCTTCTGTACCAAGTCTTCCCTGGTCCAGGATGGTCTCTATATCACAGGCTCCAGCAATAACCTATTGACACATGATTGTGGCAGCCCTCACGTGCTGATATATCACAGTGCCAATAGAAGTGGGAAGCGGCACAGAAATCACAAAATAAAGGCAGTGTTTGTGGTAATGCAAGAATCCAGCAAGCAGAGTAATCCACACGTCATACAACAGCCCAACATGGATGATGAAAAGCTGCGTCTTCAGGCGTCTGTGTAAGAACATCATATTTTTGTTTTCCTTCCAGAATAAGCACCAAATGGAATAGCTGAATGCCAGGATACGGAGACCGGCGGGGGACAGGGAAGCGCTGTCCGCTGGATTTTGTGCTGGTTTCACAAGCGGTCACCCTGCAGTTTTCTCCGGATAATGCTGTGGAGACTTTTCACAACACATCTAATAATTGTGAACCTTCCACTCACATGTTTATTATCTTGTCCGCTGGTCAGACTGGGGGGGATGAAAGCTGGACAAGGGATGAAGAATGATCCTTATTACATATAATGGGTGCACTGAGCGATTGTGAAAAGTCGCAGAGGACTGAGAGCAGAAGGGCAGAGGGTTTCCTCTTCCTCACAGGGACCAGCACAGAAGCCGGAGCAGAAGGGCAGAGGGTTTCCTCTTCCTCACAAGGACCAGCACAGAAGCCGGAGCAGAAGGGGAGACAAGGGCTGAGCCACTTACACAGACAGAAAGCTGAGGAGAGGAGGGCATGTTATTACTCCAGGATCCGCTCCATTCATTCCCTATGTGGCATTCAAGCGCTGAGCTCGGCTTTTCCGGAGCCCCATAGAGAATGAATGGAGCAGCAGTTGATCCCTGACTTTCCACTCCTTCCCGATCAGACGATGGCTCGCAGCGGTCAGACCCCACGATCAGTAAGTGATCACCGAGCCTGTGGATAAGTGATAACTTGTTTTCTACAGACATCCCCTTTAAGTAATGGAGCATGCCAGCAGAGAAGGTGGGAGGAGGCGCTGGTTACAGGGGAAACTTTACCTCTGGAGGCCGCATTTAGGGCATGTGAGGGGCGGACACTTCCAATATTCATCATTACTGAACCCCCGCTCTGTGCGGCTCTTATCTGAGCTGCAGGGGACGCAGCAGTTACTAATCAGCCGCTCTCTGTTCACTTGCAGCCGTCCGAGCTCTGCTGTGCCTGTTAGGGGTGAAGTTCGGGTCCTTCGAGGCATCTACTATGCAGCCTGCACAGCAGATCACAGCCCGAGCACAGCGTCTCCGGGTAAATCTCCACCTTGTGAGTTGCTTCTTGTGCAGCAGCCCCATGCAAGTTGCTCTGCTCTCCTCGGCCAGCTCCTGCTGAATACTGAGCTCCTCTGCCCAATCTAGGAGCTCAATAGCCCTGATCACGTCAGTGGCAGCCCAACGCTGCTGGATCAGATTTACAAATGGCAAACTAATCAGCCCTAGGTATTTCTAATAAGTGCAGAGCAGGCGCCATAAGTCTGACCGGTGTCCTCATAGACCTTTCCTCAGCCGGGGTATAATAGGAGCAGTAAAATGGCCGTCATGGGGTCCATTGTTAGATCTCAGCTGCCATAGAAACTCATTGGCACCATGATCATGCCTCCCTCTCCTGTCTAAAGTGCCTAAATGCTGTGGAAGCCCCCTACTGTGTCATACAATGGATTAAGCTGCCAGGATCAAGGTTGGCTCCACTGTGGGCAGCTGAGGCAGGAGCAGGACTGTGTTACACAGCCACACTTCTGCCGCAGATCTTGTAAGGACCTGCCTGATGATAATGTGTCCTATAGAGCAGGTCTTGGTACCGGACTGCCCTGTACATATTTACCACTAGCTGGGAACCAGTTACTTACAAGGTCTAGTTTCGAATGTGTTTCCAGGATCTGTAGTTATCAGCATTTTATCCTTAAGGCCGAGTTATAATATCACTGTAACACTCTCGCCCTGTACCTGTATACCTGCCCTGTGTGCTGCACAAAAGTATATAACAAAATGTGTGTACACATATCTCCTGAATGGTATTACTGCTAGATCTCCTGTACATAGAAATATGAGGTTCTTAGCGCACATTTTGAGCAAATTGTGCGAGCCCATCTGCCAACGTCAAGGCGACCTCTTCAGATGGGTCCCTACACTAACATTACACTAACTTACTAACTGGGACTAGTTTTTTGTATTATTATTATTACCACCATTTTTACTATTTATTATTATTGCATTAATGCAATTAATTGTAACTGTTATAAAACGAATTAAAAAAATGTAATTCTAATTTTTTTTTATTAATCTTGTGATTCTAATAATGGTATTACTAAAATCCCTATGCCTAAAGCTGTTGATCCAGAAGAAGGCAAAAACCCCAGGACACCTTCAGCCAATTTGTGTCACAGGGGAAAAATTCCTTCTTGACCCCGGGAAAAGGCGATCAGTCCTAGGACCCTGGATCAAACCTAATAATGTTATTACAAGTTATATAATATTACACTAATTATTGTACTACTGGAGTTATTTTAATTTGTTTTTATAAATCTATTTGATATGGTTATTATTACATTGTGCTATCTTATTACAGTATTATTCTTCTTTCCTTTCACTACTAATACTGCCCTATACCTACAGTGTTGATCCAGAAGAAGGCAAAAACCCCAGGACACCTTCAGCCAATTTGTGTCACAGGGGAAAAATTCCTTCTTGACCCCGGGAAAAGGCGATCAGTCCTAGGACCCTGGATCAAACCTATTAATGTTATTACAAGTTATATAATATTACACTAATTATTGTACTACTGGAGTTATTTTAATTTGTTTTTATAAATCTATTTGATATGGTTATTATTACATTGTGCTATCTTATTACAGTATTATTCTTCTTTCCTATCACTACTAATACTGCCCTATACCTACAGTGTTGATCCAGAAGAAGGCAAAAACCCCAGGACACCTTCAGCCAATTTGTGTCACAGGGGAAAAATTCCTTCTTGACCCCGAGAAAAGGCGATCAGTCCTAGGACCCTGGATCACACTGCTATTCTACCTACTACTATTACTACTGTTATTTTATTTCTTACTATTATCACTAGTATTATTACTCATATTACACTAATACGGATATACTACCACTATATTACTACCATCCCTT
The DNA here is from genome assembly GCF_046119375.1 of Phyllobates terribilis. Taxonomy (NCBI): domain Eukaryota; kingdom Metazoa; phylum Chordata; class Amphibia; order Anura; family Dendrobatidae; genus Phyllobates; species Phyllobates terribilis. The sequence goes on from NW_027363046.1 coordinate 1,982,111, forward strand.
TCCCCCTAGGGATCTTAAGGTGCAGTTCTGTCCTCCTCCTCCTATTCTGTCCTCCTCCTCTTCCATCCTCCTCCACTTTCGTCCTCCTCCTCTTCCGTCCTCTTCCTCTTCCGTCCTCCTCCTCTTCTGTCCTCCTCCTCTTCTGTCCTCCTCCTCTTCCATCCTCCTTCTCTTCCGTCCTCCTCCTCTTCTGTCCTCCGCCTCTTCCGTCCTCCGCCTCTTCTGTCCTCCGCCTCTTCCGTCCTCCGCCTTTTCTGTCCTCCGCCTCTTTCGTCCTCCGCCTCTTCTGTCCTCTGCCTCTTCCATCCTCCGCCTCTTCCGTCCTCCGCCTCTTCCGTCCTCCTTCTCTTCCATCCTCCTCCTCTTCCGTCCTCCTCCTTTTCCGTCCTCCTCCTCTTCTGTCCTCCTCCTCTTCCGTCCTCCGCCTCTTCCGTCCTCCATCTCTTCCGTCCTCCGCCTCTTCCGTCCTCTTCCTCTTCCGTCCTCCTCCTGAGACGTAATAAATAGCATTAAAGCTGCAGTAATTATTTATATTATATATACACACTGCTCAAAAAAATAAAGGGAACACTCAAATAACACATCCTAGATCTGAATGAATGAAATATTCTCATTGAATACTTTGTTCTGTACAAAGTTGAATGTGTTGACAACAAAATCACACAAAAATCATCAATGGAAATCAAATTTATTAACCAATGGAGGCCTGGATTCGGAGTCACCCCCAAAATTAAAGTGGAAAAACACACTACAGGCTGATCCAACTTTGATGTAATGTCCTTAAAACAAGTCAAAATGAGGCTCAGTATTGTGTGTGGCCTCCACGTGCCTGTATAACCTCCCTACAACGCCTGGACATGCTCCTGATGAGGTTGCGGATGGTCTCCTGTGGGATCTCCTCCCAGACCTGGACTAAAGCATCCACCAACTCCTGGACAGTCTGTGGTGCTACGTGACGTTGGTGGATGGAGTGAGACATGATGTCCCAGATGTGCTCAATGGGATTCAGATCTGGGGAACGGGTGGGCTAGTCCATAGCTTCAATGCCTTCATCTTGCAGGAACTGCTGACATACTCCAGCCACATGAGGTCTGGCATTGGGCACAACCCCCATCTGTGGACGTCTGGCCCTCATCCCACTCTCATGGAGTCGGTTTCTAACCGTTTATGCAGACACATGCACATTTGTGGCCTGCTGGAGGTCATTTTGCATGGCTCTGGAAGTGCTCCTCCTGTTCCTCCTTGCACAAAGGCAGAGGTAGGGGTCCTGCTGCTGGGTTGTTGCCCTGCTATGGCCCCCTCCACGTCTCCGGGTGTACTGGCCTGTCTCCTGGTAGCGCCTCCAGCCTCTGGACACTACGCTGACAGACGCAGCAAACCTTCTTGCCACAGCTCGCAATGATGTGCCATCCTGGATGAGCTGCACTACCTGAGCAACTTCTGTGGGTTGTAGAGTCCGTCTCATGCTACCACGAGTGTGAAAGCACAACCAACATTCAAAAGTGACCAAAACATCAGCCAGAAAGAATTGGTACTGAGATGTGGTCTGTGGTCTCCACCTGCAGAACCACTCCTTTATTGAGTGTGTCTTGATAATTGCCAATAATTTCCATCTATTGTCTTCCATTTGCACAACAGCATGTGAAATTGATTGTCAATCAGTGTTGCTTCCTAAGTGGACAGTTTGATTTCACAGAAGTTTGATTTACTTGGAGTTATATTCTGTTGTTTAAGTGTTCCCTTTATTTTTTTGAGCAGTGTATATTTTCTCATGTCATGTATTTACTACTAAAAGTAATTTTTTACATTTAGGTTTCATTAAGTGTTTTACACCGACTATTACAGACTTATTGTTTCCCTGCACATTCAAGTTTTGTGTTTTCTTTGGGCATAGATCAGCTAATAGGCACTCAGGAAAAAAAAACAGATTAAAGATCTACAAACTCTCCCTTAAGACTAAGGAGCTCACTGATAGATTCTCAGTTAGCTAATTTTGCAGCCAGCAATAGACAGTGCAGCACAGATGCTACAGAAGGCAACATTTTTAATGAAACTCAATTACAGAAATAGATTTTAGCCCCAAATACTTGCATTAAAGTAAAAAAAATGGCCCCAAAGCTGGACAACCGCTTTAACTCCTTACCAACATCTGCCGTACATGTATGGTATAAGTCAGTAGCGGGTGTATGGAGCAGGGTCAGCTCGCCCCGTACATGGCAGATAATGGCTGTGACAAACAACCAGGACCTGCCTCTAACAGCTGCGAGTGGAGCGAAGATCTGCCCACCACTGTTAACCTGTTCAGTGCTGCTGTCAATCTCTAACAGCAGCATTAACAGTGCGCCAGCATTGGGACGCGTCGTTCCATACGCCCACCGGCGCTCCTGTGACGCGATCATAGGGCGCCGATGGACTGCTATGACATCCGGGGGTCTGCTGAAGCCTCCGTGCCTGTCATCATAAAGCTTCATTTGGGCTGTAAAGAAGACCGTGGTTTTGCTATATGGAGCATTACTGTGGTATCGCTGTATATAGCACAAGCAATCAGATGACGTATACAAATACAGTGAAAAAAAGTATATATATATTTATTAAAACCCCACACGTTCAACTCACCTCCCACTAAAAATAAAGATAATAAAAATATACACATTTTGTGGTTTGGTCTCTTTCAGAGAAATACAATCTATCAAAATATAAAAAAAAAACGATCAGTGAACACAGAAAAAAATTCAAAAAGACAAAATTGCATTTTTTCGTTCGCCTCAATACTGCAGAAAATCCTGTAAGAAGCGATGACCATGACATATGTGTCCCAAAATGTTATCAATAAAGTCCTCTTGCCCTTCAAAAAATAAGCCCCCACACAGCTCCATCAACCCGGAAACTGAAAATGTTTCGGGTCTCAGAAAAAATGGTGACAGCATCAAAAAAAAGTTTTTTTCTTTTGCCAAAACTATTGGAGAAGTTTGGTCTTGCTGTAATCACACTGAGGAGCAGGATCCTATTACCAGGTCATTTTTACCACACAATGTGCGCCGTTAAAACCGTTCCCAGAAAAACAATGTCAGGCTTTTTTTTTCGCACTTTTACTGCACTTGGAATGTTTTTCCCGTTTTCTAGGACTATGTGGTAAATGAATGGTGTCATTTATAAGGACAGCTCATCCTACAAAATAACAAGACCTCACACTATGTGGACAGATATCAAAAAGTTAGAAAAGTTGGAAAAAGCGGAGGAAAAAACAGAAAAAAAACATAAATTGGTTATGTCGGGAAGGGGTAAAGCTGAAGAAACGCATGTAAGAGCAGAATATGGAGGAAGGTCAGATATCACAGACTGGTGGATACTACCTGCTCCATCGCTGGCAGAATACTCCACCCCCATGGTGTCCGCTGATATCTTCTCTTGTAGCAACGTCTCCAAACTCTATAAAACATCGGGAACAGTCAGCAGAGGGTTTGATGATTGGCTCATATTGGCGATATACTCAGGGGCATTACTGGGGCCAGGGAAGATTGGGAATGAATAGCGTATTGACTGTTAGAGATGTGATCTCTTCCATTAAAGGGGATGTCTAGTTGGAACAAGTTATCACTGATCTCTGGATAGGTGATGACCTGTCCCAGTGGGAGCACCCCTTTATTATGTGGTATATATGGAGGATGTGATATCATGCAGAGTTCTAGCAGTATTACACTTCGGTCCGTTCTGCGTGCATCTGGGCCATTCCCTATGGAGGAGCGGAGCTGGGGGTAAATATCAGGATCTCGTCGCTGGATCCATCCAGATGGGAGATGTAACGAGTGCGGCGCCCCCCACTGGTGTCTCAGCGTATTATGTGTTGGGGAATAATAACTTATTGTCTGGTAAATGTGCTGACTCCTGTCAGTTGTGGTCGCTGAGTGCGTGTGATGGGATGTGGCTCCGTCCGTTATATTATATCACGTCTTATACCTATAATCTCTCGCTGATCGCAGGTGTCTGTCTTCACACTCAGATGAGAAGGAACAAACTGACGATATAGGACTTTTTTTTTTTTTTCCAAATTCAAACCGAGCAATCCTATTGGCCGAGTATGAATGCAGTTACCATGGTGACAGAAGTAGCAGCAGATTTAAAGGGACAAAACACTAATATTGTACTAAAGTGTATTTTATTATATATTTCACATAACTGACTGGGTACACCTTGGTGTGGGTGGGATGGCTTTTTTTAAATCAAAAACCATGTTTACTAAGTACCCTATATTATATATATTCACTATTGCTTTTTACTTACTTATAGCAGGGTATATGCTCATATTGTTTCTATCCTAAGTTTATCTATTTTCTAATAGAGACATGACCAGTCCTCTTTAGAATTTTATAGTGACCCCATTGAGGTCATGGACTGATATTGGGGATTGCAGAGTTGGGGCAAGGTGACAGGTGACAGTAAGTGACATCAAATGAAGGCTATGGTGCATACACAGTAAATCAGTCGTGTTATTCCACAGAAATGCTGTTCTATAAGGCTGTGTGCCCACGTAGCGTTTTTCAAGCGTTTATGCTGCGGAATTTCCGCAGCGGAAACGCTTGTAAAACGCTAGGTAATCCGCACCCCATGGTCCCCAAGGGGATTCCGCATGTTCTATGCACATGCTGCGGATTTTTCCGCAGCGTTTATGCTGCGTACAAAAATCCGCAGCATGTCATTTAATTTTGCGGAAGCGCAGCGGAATTCCCGCCATTGACTTGCATTGAGAGGCACAGAAACCGCGACTGTACATTTTTACAAGCGGCTTCTATGCGTCTCTAAGTGCGGATGGTACCCAGTTCTGGAGGAGAGGAGACTCTGATCCAGACCTGGGTACCATTGTACCTGTAAAAAAAAGAATAAAATAACAAATAAAGTTTATATTCACCTGTCCGGCGTCTTCTCTCTGAATGCCAGCAGCGCTGAAGGACCTTCGGTGACGTCACAGTCATGTGACCGCAGGTCCTTCACCGCTCTGTCTCGCGATATGCCGGCAGCCGGGAACCAGCCAGGAAGCAGCGCTGCAGCCACGCCGGGGCCTCGGGGGTGAGTATAGCTTTATTTGTTTTAATTTTTACGGTTCACACTGTATAAATCCATGCTGTTTCCATGGATTTATACAGTGTGACCTAGTTGTCAAGCACTTTCCAAGTGATGCTAATCGCCTGGAAAGTGCTTGTCAATCTGCATGCGGAAATGCATGTGAATCCGCATGTGGATCCGCATGTATTCTGCAGGAAAAACGCATGCACAATCTGCATGTACAATCTGCATGCGTTTTTTTCTGCCAGGGAGATGCAGAAATGCTGCAGAAATTTTCTGCTTCATTTCTGCATCGTGGGCACATAGCCTAAAACACAAAATATCTTCATATGGTGAGGAGTTGTGTTGTGTTTTCATCATTTACATTCTAGCGTGGTGATCACATAAAATGTAAAATTCCTATGAAATAATTACTGAATGACAGTAGCCTGTATCCCTGGAGGACAAGTCATTTACCGCTTCACCAGGTTTGATGTTCTAATGCATTTAGATGTTTCAGTATTTGTATATATGTATATATATATTTTTTTCCCCCCTTAAGGGTATTCAAGCGCAGACAGTGACCAACTTCTTCCTCGCCTTTGAAGCACAGCTTTCAATTATTCCTGTCGTAAACAAGGTAAAAAGCTTAGAGCCGAACACTATCAGACTCCTTCAGTCCCACAGCAGGTAAATCTGTGAACATCGCCGGCACTGCTGCTGTTCCTAGCACCGATCCCTCTATGAGCGGCTGTGCAGTAATGAAGGCAGGATTCACCCCAAACTTGCTCGTCTTTTTTTTCGATTTCCAGTTCTGGTAATTAGTTATACACATGTGTATATCCAGTGGTCAACTCACAACCTGTGTATGGAAAATGAATTGTTTGCTGTATGCATCGCATTTGTAGGATGCACACTGTTCATTTCATTATGGAGCGGAGTAGGAGGAGACTTTCATTACTGTTCCCTTTACTTCCTCCCTGAGGATAGGAAATGCCATGCTGTTTGCTTGTGTCCTGTGATTACAGCAGCCTGCAACAGTTTTCAAGCGTGCACTTCCCGTCTCAGGCATCAAGCAGTAAATGATAAAATTAAAACGCTGCTATCCCTTTGTTAGTCACTTTTTTATCTTCTTCCCCCTTCTATGAATGCTGTAGTCCGTTATTCTAGAACTGCTCTGAAAATGGTTCTCTCTGGAGTGTTGGGATTTGGGTTTAGGGTGGGTTAGGAAATTGAAGTTCAGATACTTTGTTCATGTTTTATACTATGGAATTACTATGTCATGTATGTTATTTGAAAGATGGAAAATTTGTATTTGGAGTTTTTCAATAAAAATTATTTGATTAAAAAAAAAATCATGAAATTAAAATTCCTCCCGTTCTTGAGAAAGAATAGGATTTTTACTAAGAGGTAAATTGCACGTTCCTTGTTTTACAGGCACTTTACATTTTTGCTAGTTTTGTGCGATTACACAATCCCTTTTAAAGGCCAGTGCCAGTTGTACATCTCTCCCTAAACTCTTGTTCAGCACTATATTTTATGCCAGTTTTATTATATGGTTTCTAGATTTTGTCCAGCTTTGATAAATAATTAGTATTTATACTTTTGCTTTTAGGCTGCGTGCCCACGTTGCGGATTACAAGCGTTTTTGATGCGGAATTTCCGCAGCGGAAATGCTTGTAAAACGCATGGTAATCCGCACCCCATGGTCCCCAAGGGGATTCCGCAAGTTCTATGCACATGCTGCGGATTTTTCCGCAGCTTTTATGCTGCGTTCAAAAATCCGCAGCATGTCAATTAATTTTGCGTTTCCGCAAGCAAGCCTTGTGCAATGCATTAAAAACGCAAGGCAATTCCGCATGTGGAAAACGCGAGATAAACGCATGAAAAACGCGCGATAAACGCGTGCGGAATTCCGCATGCGTTTTTCCGGGAGAGGACTTGCAGAAATGAAGCAGAAATTTTCTGCTTCATTTCTGCAACGTGGGCACATAGCCTGAGGCTGAGTTCACACGATGCGTTTTTCATGCGTTTCCGCGGCGTTTTTGCAGTTGCGTAAACGCCGCGGAAACGCATGAAAAACGCATGGTAGAAGGGCAGCAATGTTCCCCAATTGAAATCCGCATGTGCAGGTTTGCCTTGGTTAAAACTGCACAATCCTTTACTGGACTGGTCTACTAATGAGATTAAGTCTTGGAGTCCTAAGTGCTATGATAAATGTTGTAATGGTCGCATTGCGGCTGTGGAAAAAGGGGAATTATCTGTACCTATTCAGGATTTTTGGAAGGTTTTTTCAGAGGAGGAGTCGCAAGTTTTACCTCCTCATAGGGACTATGATTGCACCATTGAGTTTGTTTCTGGAGCTACTCTTCCCAAGAGTCGCTTATTAAATCTGACTATCCCTGAAAGAAAGGCCTTGGAGGAATACATACAGACGAGCTTGGCTGCTGGTCACATTAGACCTTCTAAGTCGCCTGTGGCCGTTGGATTTTTCTTTGTTAAAAAAAAAGACGGTGGTTTACGTCCATGTCTGGACTTTCGTGAAATTAATAAGATAACCGTACGCAATTCCTACCCATTGCCGTTAATTCCAGACTTGTTTAACCAGTTAGTGGGGACCAAGTGGTTCTATAAAATTGATCTCCGGGGGGCATACAATTTGTTACGAATGAAGGAGGGTGATGAATGGAAAACTGCTTTTAACACTCCGGTAGGTCATTTTGTGAATCTGGTGATGCCCTACGGTCTTACCAATGCACCCGCGTTTTTTCAGAACCTTATTAATGACATCCTGAGACCTTTGATTGGCAAGAATGTGGTTGTGTATTTGGATGACATTCTGATTTATTCACCAGATCTGGATTCCCATTGGCAGAGCGTACGTGAGGTGTTGCAGTTATTGAGTGATAATTCACTTTTTGCTAAGCTGGAGAAATGTGAGTTCGCTGTGCAGAGAATTAGTTTTTTGGGCTACATTATCTCCAGCTAGGGCTTTGAGATGGACCCGGTGAAAGTTCAGGCTGTGCAGGAATGGCCTAGGCCTATTGGTTTGAAATCGATACAGAGATTTTTGGGTTTCGCCAATTATTACAGGAAATTCATTAAGAATTTTTCTATAATTGTTAAGCCACTGACTGATCTCACCAGGAAAGGTGCGAATACGGTCCAGTGGACTACTGAGGCCATTGAAGCTTTTGTGTATCTCAAGGAGAGGTTCAGTTCTGCCCCTATCCTTATGCAGCCTGATGAGACCAAGCCTTTTTTGGTCGAGGTTGATGCTTCTTCGGTGGGGGTCGGTGCAGTTTTGTCTCAGGAGAACAAGGATGGAGTACATCCCTGTGATTTTTTTTCAAAAAAATTTTCAGAAACCAAACTTAATTACGATGTTGGTAATCGGGAATTGTTGGCTATTAAACTTGCGTTTGAACATTGGCATCATTTCTTGGAAAGTGCTAAATTTCCTGTTCAGGTTTTCACAGATCATAAGAATTTGATCTATCTGGATGCTGCCAAACGCTTGAATGCCCGTCAAGCTAGGTGGGCACTTTTTTTTTCTCGGTTTAATTTTTCTGTTACCTATATCCCTGGTACTAGGAATGTTAAAGCCGATGCTTTATCTCGCAGCTTTTCCCCCATGGTTGGTACCGAGGAGGAGGAGAGCATTTTACAGGAAGGAGTTGTGGTAGCAGCATTAGACTCTGTTTTGGAAGAAGGGATTCTGAAAGCCCAAGAGGATGCCCCATCTAACACTCCTCATGGGAGATTGTTTGTGCCTAGAACCTCTAGGAGAGATTTGTTTGTGGGGTATCATGAGTCTCAGTTGGCAGGTCATCCAGGAATTTCTGGGACTAAGAGACTTATCAGTCGCAGTTTTTGGTGGCCCGGGTGGCAGAAGGAAGTCATCAAGTGGGTGTGTCAGTGTACGGTGTGTGCTAGGTCAAAAGCTTCCCATACCCCTGCTGCGGGGTTGCTTTGACCTCTGGAGGTTCCTAGTGCGCCTTGGACGCATTTGGCAATGGATTTTATTACTGACCTTCCTGTGTCCGAGGGTTTCACTGACATCTGGGTGGTCGTGGACCGTTTTAGCAAGATGTGTCATTTGGTTCCATTCATTAAGCTACCCTGCGCTAAGACACTCGCTAAGGCGTTTGTTAAGGAAATTGTCAGGCACCATGGCGTTCCCACCAACATTGTTTCTGATAGGAGACCTCAGTTTGTGGCTCGCTTTTGGCGTGCTTTTTGTGACAGGTTGGGAGTCCATTTGTCATTTTCGTCTGGTTATCATCCTGAGTCTAATGGACAGACTGAAAGAAAGAACCAGGATGTGGAACAGTTTTTGCGTTGATTTGTGGCAGACAATCAAGAGGGGTGGTCTGAGTTTCTGCCACTCGCAGAATTTGCTCTTAACAACCATACATCCTCCTCTGCTGGGTGTTCTTTTTTTGTTGTACTGGGAGACATCCGTCTTTTGGTTCTTTCTCCAAATTGCGGTCGGCGGTGCCGGAGGAGTAGAATTTTTCCGGTGACTTGGAGAGAGTTTGGACTAATGTACGTTGTAACCTTCAAGAGGCTAACAAAAAGTCCAAGAAGTATTTTAACAGGAAATGTAAAGAGGTTTTGTTTACTGTGGGTGACATGGTTTGGTTGTCCTCAAAGAATCTGCGATTGAGGATTTCCTCTAAAAAATTGGGTCCGAAGTTTGTGGGGCCTTTTAAGGTGCTTCAGGTGGTTAACCAGTCTGCTGTTAGGTTGGAGGTTCCCTCCTCCTGGAAGATTAATCCTGTGTTTCATGTTTCCTTGTTGAAAAAGGCTGATGTATCGGATAGGGAGGCCACTGTCACAGTTCCTCCGGTGGTGGAAGACGGCGAATATGAAATTTCTCGCATCCTGAATTCCAGAGAGGATAGAGGGAGATTGCAGTATCTCGTCGCTTGGAAAGGTTTCGGTCCCGAGGAATAACTCCTGGGTTAAGGCGGATGATGTCTCTGCCCCTAGACTTGTCAGAGCTTTCCACAGGAGATTTCCAGATAGGCCTGGGCCTGGAGGATCCGGAGGATCCTCATAAAAGAGGGGGTACTGTTAGAACCCTCCTGTTTGTTTTTGTTTCTATCTTGTGTTTTGCGGTCACGTGACCATCTTCCTATTTATTCCAGCTCCACCCTTCTGGCCTTGCTAGACTTCAGTGTTGTTTAGACTGTCTTTCTAGCCAGGTGCTTTTGTGCCTATCTATCTCTAGTTTGCTTGGTCCTCTGGACCTCTAGTACTTTTGTCAGTTTTTCTTTTGCTCTGCAACAACTTCTGTTAGGAGGTGTCCCATTTTTGTCCCAGTCCTTAGTTCTTTTAGAGACCCCTTCCTTTCTCTATAGGTCTCCGTTCAGACTAGCCGAGGACGAAGGCGGGTCTGTTCACAAGGAACAGGTTGCCTGCTACAACGTAGGGACTCAGCTTAGTCTTACTGTGGGGACAGCTCTCCCCTTCTTTCCCTAGTTTATGTTGCAGATCATAATAATCTTGGATCTACTCATACTTAACAGACAGAACCTTCAGTGTTTCTCACTCACACACCACCTCCTCATCTCGCATCCTATCTGTCAGTGTTCCCCAAGGTTAAGTCATAGGACCCCTGCTCTTCTCCATCTAAACCTTCGGCCTGGGACAGCTCATAGAGTCCCACGGCTTTCAGTATCATCTCTATGCTAACGACACACAGATTTACCTCTCTGGACCTGATATCACCTCCTTACTAACCAGAACCCCAAAATGTCTGTTCGCTATCTCATCCTTCTTCTCTGCTAGATTTCTAAAACTTAACATGGATAAAACAGAATTCATCATCTTTCCCCCATTTCACTCAGCCTCCCCATCTGACCTATCCATCAAAATCAATGGCTGTCCACTTTCCCCAGTCCCACAAGCTCGCTGCATCAGAGTAACCCTGGACTCTAACCTCTCCTTCAAGCCACATATCAAAGCCCTTTCCTCCTCCTGCCGACTCCAACTCAAAAACATGGATCCGCATATTCCTCAACCATGAATCTGCAAAAACACTAGTGCACGCCCTCATCATCTCCCGCCTCGACTACTACAACCTCCTGCTCTGTGGCCTCCCCGCTAACACTCCCGTACCCCTCCAATCTATCCTAAACTCTGCTGCCCGACTAATCCACCTGCCTTCCGCCTACTCCCCGGCCTCTCCTCTCTGTCAAATGCTTCACTGACTCCCCATTGCCCAGAGACTCCAGTTCAAAACCCTAACCGTGGCATACCAAGCCATCCACTACCTGTCTCCTCCATACATCTGTGACCTAGTCTCCCGGTACACACCTACACGCAACCTACGATCCTCACAAGATCTCCTTCTCTACTCCCCTCTTATCGTTTCTTCTCACAATTGCATACAAGATTTCTCCCGTGCATCCCCCCTACTCTAGAACTCTCTACCCCAAAACATCAGACTCTCGCCTACCGTGGAAACCTTCTAAAGGAACCTGAAAACCCACCTCTTCCGAAAAGCCTACAACCTGCAGTAATCATTGCTCCACCACACCGCTGCATGACCAGCTCTACCCTCACCTACTGTATCCTCACCCATCCCTTGAAGATTGTGAGACATCGCAGGTAGGGTTATCTCTCCTCCAGTACCAGTTTGCCATTGCGTTTTTGTTCAAGATTTTTGCAATTGTGTTTGCTATGTATAACCCCTTTTTCACATGTAAAGCACCATGGAATAAATGGAGCTAGAATAATAAATAATAATAATAAAGTGCCACACACAGTGTCCTGGTATCTCATCCATGCTCTTTCTATTTTATCTTTCATTTGCAGAGATATTAGCAATGAAAGTATTTGGCACCTAATGAGTTAAAAAAAATTAAGTCCAAGTAGATGTTATCAGAGTTTTCACTGGGGGTGCGAAATTCTTCTCCCTGCATGATGCTGACCAATTATAAGCAGACGACAACACTGAAAAGAAAGATGATCACATCCCCACCATAGCTTAGAGCAGATTTCTCAGTGTCTAAGATGTAAGGATACAGACCTGGTCTCCTGGGCTAACCTCCTGCATGATTAGAGCACACAACTGACTAATACCTTTCAGTTAAGGTCTCTGTGGGTGAAGGGGCAGCACAAGAGAGTTTAGTTGTGCAACATTACAAACCTTTCTAACAGCTTTCCTCCTCTTATGGCACTCTCACCTCTGCTGTTCTGCGCCTATCCCAAACTGCCTGTCCAGAAATGAGAGCACAGTGTCAGTATCACACTTAGATCCGTTGTGCTCAACTTGTACTCATTCTGCAGTGAGATTAGAGCAGACTGTCATTGCATTTCACCATAGAAGTAACCCAGAACACACTGCTCCTGTGTGAGGTGTAATAACAGCCTAATATCACTGCAGAAAGAATACAAGTTGCTTGAGCACAGAAGACATAAGTGTGATACTGGCACACTCCATAATCAGGAGAGTCAATAAAAGGGTTTGTAATGTGACACAGAGAAACTCAGCTGTGCGGCTCCTTCCTTGTCTAAGAGCTGTTACCTCTGCTTTCTAATCATGCAGAAGGGTAGACCAGGAGATCAGGACTCTCCATCATTACACATCTTAGGCTAGGTTCCCACGATGAGCTTTTGGTGAGTTTTTGATGTTGCAGAATTTCTGCACCCATTAAGATAGGTTACTTGCATTATTTCTAAAATATGCAGCGTAAAAACTCACTGAAAACTCATAGTGAGAACGTAGCTTTATACCCTAAGAAACCCGCTTTGATCTATGGTGGGGGCGTGTTCTTCTTTTCTTTGAGTGTTGCTGCTTGCTTATGATTGGTCAGCATCATACAGGAGAAATCTGCTGCATATTTAAGGATTTCTCACAAGCCTCATTCGGGTAAGGCTGAGTGCCCACGTAGCGTTTTTCAAGCGTTTATGCTGCGGAATTTCGCTTGTGAAACGCTAGGTAATCCGCACCCCATGGTCCCCAAGGGGATTCCGCATGTTCTATGCAAAAATCCGCAGCATGTCATTTAATTTTGCAGAAGCGCAGCGGAACTCCCGCCTTTGACTTGCATTGAGACGCATAGAAACCGCGACTGTACATTTTTACAAGCGGCTTCTATGCGTCTCTATGTGCGGATGGTACCCAGTTCTGGAGGAGAGAAGACAATCCTCCAGACCTGGGTACCATTGTACCTTTGTACCTGTAAAAAAAGAATAAAAAAACAAATAAAGTTTATATTCACCTGTCCGGCGGCTTCTCTCTGAATGCCGGCATCGCTTGAGGACCTGCGGTGACGTCACAGTCATGTGACCGCAGGCCCTTCACCGCTCTGTCTCGCGATATGCCGGCATCCAGGAACCAGACAGGAACGAGCGCTGCAGCCACGTCGGGCATCAGGGGTGAGTATAGCTTTATTTGTTTTCATTTTTACGGTTCACACTATATAAATCCATGCTGTTTGCATGGATTTATACAGTGTGACCTAGTTGTCAAGCACTTTCCATGTGATGCTAAAATCGCCTGGAAAGCGCTTGTCAATCTGCATGCGTTTTTTCTGCCAGGGAGATGCAGAAATGCTGCAGAAATTTTCTGCTTCATTTCTGCATCGTGGGCACATAGCCTAAATGCAAGAAGGTAAATAAAATTACCAAAATTTCCACAACAAAAGTGTAGCTCTACCTACAGCGTATTCACACCCAGACTATAAGATTATGGCAGGTCTCTGGGTGGGTGTTTTTTTACACAGTAGTCAGAACCTACAACATTGTGGTGCCGTGCATTACATGAGCTATACTAAGGGAGCGCCTGTCAGCATAGAGCGAATACGTCCATATACCGACCAGCAGAAAGTGTAAGAGAAGAACTATAGAAGGATGGACCATAGTGGAGCATTCCGGACTGGAGCAACATAAGGAGCCAGAAGGCTTCCCCCCGGTATTCCATGCTATGTGCTCCTTATAAAGTGACATCTCTCCATAGACCCCTCTGTGAAGACCACCCCCTTATCCAGATGATACATTCTCACTTCCACCATATATAATGCAGACTGGACATTTTATTTTATTTTTTCAGAAAATCACCAATTTTGGGTCGTCAGCTGTAGAAGAAGAAATGCTTTACACCAGTGCTGGGAACCTATGGCAGCGTGCAGAGGGGGCAGCAGAGCCCTCCTGGGGGGCACCATGGCCGCAGCACTAGCGCTACTGGATCGGGCCGGCGGGGAGAACTCTGAGCCGCCGAGTGCCGGCACCAGCTCCGCTACTGCAGCTAGATGTGCGATCTCTCTCGGACGGAAACACATCGAGCTGAAGTGTATTGCAGCGCACGAACTAGCCAGGCCCGAGCGCTGCAATACACGCTGCCGGCCAATCAGAGGCCAGCGGCTGCCGGCCAATCAGATGCCAGCATGACGTCGGCCGGTCAATCAGAGGCCAGCATGACGTCGACCGGTCAATCAGAGGCCAGCGTCTGCCGGCCAATCAGAGGCCAGCATGACATCAGCCGGCCAGAGGCCAGCGGCTTCCTTCCAATCAGAGGCCAGCATGAATTCGGCCGGCCAATCAGAGGCCTGCGGCTTCTGGCCAATCAGAGACCAGCATGACGTTGGCCGGCCAATCAGAGGCTAGCGACTTCCGGACAATCAGAAGCGGCTGCCGGCGAATCAGAGGCCAGCATGACGTCGGCTGGCCAATCAGAGGCCATCGGCCGCTGGCCTCTGATTGGCCGGCAGCGTGTACTGCAGCGCGCACGGACCTGGCTAGTACGTGCGCAGCAATACACTTCAGCTAGATGTGCCGACTACAGGAGAGGACGCTGCGCGGGAGAAGAAGGAAGGTGAGGAGGAGGGTTTATTATGTGTTTTTTTGTTTTTTTAATATGGGATGCACAATGGCTGGGGGGGGGGGGGGGGGAGAGGAGCATATATACCAGGATTGAGGGGAGGGCCAGCATATATACCAGGATTGAGGGGAGGGCCAGCATATATACCAGGATTGAGAGGAGGGCAGCATATATACCAGGATTGAGGAGAGGGCCAGCATATATACCAGGATTGAGGGGAGGGCCAGCATATATACAAGGATTGAGGGGGGGAGCATATATACCAGGATTGAGGGGAGGGCCAGCATATATACCAGGATTGAAGAGAGGGCCAGCATATATACCAGGATTGAAGAGAGGGCCAGCATATATACCAGGATTGAAGGGAGGGCCAGCATATATACCAGGATTGAAGGGAGGGCCAGCATATATACCAGGATTGAAGGGAGGGCCAGCATATATACCAGGATTCAGGGGAGGGCCAGCATATATACCAGGATTGAGGGGAGGGGCAACATATATACCAGGATTGAAGGGAGGGCCAGCATATATATCAGGATTGAGGGGAGGGCCAGCATATATACCAGGATTGAGGGGTGGGCCACCATATACACCAGGATTGAGGGGAGGGCCAGCATATATACCAGGATTGAGGAGAGGGCAGCATATATACCAGGATTGAGGGGAGGGCCAGCATATATACCAGGATTGAGGGGAGGGCCAGCATATATACCAGGATTGAGGAGAGGGCCAGCATATATACCAGGATTGAGGGGAGGGCCAGCATATATACCAGGATTGAGGGGGGGGGGCAGCATATATACCAGGATTGAGGGGGGGGGGGCAGCATATATACCAGGATTGAGGGGAGGGCCAGCATATATACCAGGATTGAGGGGAGGGCCAGCATATATACCAGGATTGAGGGGAGGGCCAGCATATATACCAGGATTGAGGGGAGGGCCAGCATATATACCAGGATGTGGGTGAGCACATTCTTTATTTCTGCAGTCTCTTACCCCTGCTCCTGTCTGTGGCTGCTCTATGCTGCCCTCGTCTGCTCTTTGTATCAGTTGTTTGTATCAGTAAAACCTCAATATTTAGGATAAATTGTCGTGTTGGCACTTGGTGATAAATTAGTGGGTTTTGGATTGCAGTTTGGGCACTCTGTCTCTAAAAGATTCGCCATCACTGCTTTAAACCAATCAATGTGCAAATATCAACATTTTTGAGAAAATACAATACATTTGATCAGATGTCAAAAAATATTCCAGAAAAAAAAAAATTGTGATCAGAAATCATAAAGAAAAATTAACTCTTTAATACCATTTTTACCAAAAATACATTGTAAAAAAAAAGAAGTGTAATTTTCTACAGTACAATATTTATTTCTATTTTTCTCAAATGAATTTTCATTTTAGGCCCCCCAAAAATTGAAAATCAATGTAAAAAGTGTATTTTAATACAATAAAAAAAATCAGGGTAATTGTTCAGTTGTATTGCCAGTTTTACAGCACGACCCGTAGCGATTTACGATCCCACAGGCCGATGAGCTACAATCTTCCTGAGAAAGGATTCATCAATGTATCAGATGCTTTCTTGCATGTTTCTACATGGAGCAATACACATATGTTCCATGTCCCTTCCTCTAAGAAACCTTCAATGAACCCTGATAGGATCTACAGAGAATAGACGTCCTTTACAGTGTTACTCACTTACTCCATACTCAGTCTAATTTCATCATTCATTTTACTTTCTGCTTATAAATGCATTCATTAAAATAATGAATATCTGCATTGAGGACAGTAGAAGAACTAGTTTGTGTTTGTTCATCAAGATGCATTATCTTGGTCTCGTCTTGGCACTGTAACTGTTGGTAGGTAGGCAGAGTACTGGAGAGGTTGCTCCCGTCATTCAGAGAGTTGCTCCGATGCGGTGTTCTGTTGGTAGACTGACCGCTTTGTTGGTTTGCTATCAGGTGGTGAATCATATCGGTTATGAGATTGAGTTTATGATCCATTTGAGTTACCTACAAATATATAAAAAAAAATTCAAACAAAGAAAATAGCATAAATACAGACCACACTCCATACACATTTTACACTACCCATGAGCGCTGCCTGATATTGTAGCTTATCCCTAACCAAATCAATGGGGCACTGAGTTGCAATACCAGACACACCCCATGGACAAGAGAGGCACAGTTTTGGGGAGAAATAAAGTAGATAGATCCTTTAATGCAATATTGGTTAGCCATTTAGACATTGTTGTTTTAATTGAAAACTATAGTTGGTGCGATTCTTTTCGCAGCACTGGGTCCATCAGCCACGTCAGTAATCTTTGGATGCTGGACAGGAGCCTCAAGACCTGCCTTCTACCTTCCAAGATTCCCTGCTTCTCTTCTGATTAGCTGCATCTTTATGGTTACAGCATGATGCATATGTGACATTGCATCAGGCCGGCTAATCAGTAGAACAGCTGTGGATGCCGGGATGTAGGAGGTGGTTCTCAGGGCTCCGATGCAGCCGTCACAGATTATGGATGTGGCTGATGGACTGGGTCCTGCGAATTGACTCGCACCAACTCTATTGGAAACCTTTGTCAGATTGAACTACTTAATGAACTCAGAAAGAGCTTTCTGTCCACATCCATGAAAGTAGTAGCCAACACTTAAAGGGGTTTTCTACTACTCGGACATCTCCTTCTCCATATATATATTTTTGCCCTCAGTAAAATAATAACACCTATATTCCCTTCCAGTGTTCCAGCCGTGTCGGCATTGGCTCTCCTTGGGATCACGTGACATTGTTATGTCAAGTGATCCCTGCTGCCAATCAGCGCTGGCTTCACTCTTCCTGCCTCCAGTTATAGCACATACCTGTACATCCGGAGGAAGTAAGAGCAGCAACATCTCTCACTTCCTCTGGATGTATGCAAGTTGGCCAAAGGTGGGGAGAGTAAAGTCAGCACTGATTGCCCCTAGGAATCATGAGACATAATGTCATGCTGTCACGCAAGGTGTGGGAAAGACTAAGTGCAACACAAAGGGAAAACGGAAAGGGAACCCAGACTAGGGAAAGTGGGGAGTGGAGAACTCCTAGGCTGATCTAGTGTCACCCTGTCTCCACTAATGTCCCTTTATTGGTTCTTCACCAATCGCCGCACGCATACCTCAGCCTGTCTATCCCTGGCATTAGGCTCAGGCTAGGGAACAGAAAGGATGAGCACTAGTTGATCCCCACTGAACACTAAAGACAACAAGGGGGGATAAACAAGGGAAAATCGCTTAGCTTTACTCGACTCCAGACAAATGCGCACACGTTCTCTAGCACCAGAGAGATAGAAGTACTGCTCTTGCTCAAGCCTTCACAAGGGGCAATGAATATCGCTGGCACCTCCCTCTGGCTCACAACAGGTATTTATACATCCAGGCCAGGGTGTTAATTAGCCAGAGGAAGCTAGCCCCTGGGTCCTAGAGATACATATTCTAAGAAGTTGTCTGTAAGGCCAAATGAAGAGATCTCCTGCAACCAACTGCAGGATGACTGTCTGTCACTTCTGACACACCCATGACACACGCAATCCCCAGGAGAGCCAGTGCAGACACCGCTGGAATAGTGCTGGCACTGGAGGTGAGTATAGGTGTTATTATTTTACTGGGGGACACACATATGGATTGAGAAGGAGTTGTCTGAGTAATGGAAAACCCCTTTAAGCCTCCATACACAATAGACTAAGCTAATAGTCTAAGGGGACATCCAGACTCTTCCCTGACAGATGAGGTCAGAGGAGGTAAAATTCAAACTGCCTGACCCTTAATGCCTGACCCTTTTGTTATTCAGGTGATAAGCTGCTGCCAGAGCCGTTTGGCAGTGATTTTCACAGTTCTCCACTTTGAAAACACATGAACATTTAACCAAGCCAAACCTTCTCGTGTATGAGAGTTGGGAGAGGTAGTGGACGGCCGAACCAGCAATCAACGTTCAGTTATTGTGTGTGGCCACCTTAACTTGTATGTGCAAGTCACAGATGACCACAGGTATTTAGACTCTCTGCAGTGTATGAGCAGCGCTGTAGAATTGGTGTCTGGATGCACCATTATGTATTTTACACTTTTTCAGAGAGTGAGGAATATTCTGTATGTAGTATGTGGTAATTGTCTGTATATCCTGTACTCCATGTGTGTATGTGTAAGTAGTAGCTGTGCATAATATAAATATATATGGTTTTATCTTATTTTCTTACCTTGTCCTCGACACGGTTCAATCTTGACCCAATTGTATTAGAGCCTCGATCTTTCACTTTATCTGGAAATAAATAAAAGTAAAAAAAAGTCATTTTTAAATTTACTATTAGAAATTAGCATTTTTTGGGTCCACTGGCATTCAACCAAATTTGTGAAACCGTTTATGATTTACAGTTCAGAGAATATAACATGAGAAACGATTTACCTATTCTTCCACAAAGCGATGAAATATGGCATCCTTATTCTGGACAACCTCTTAAAAAAAGGCTTTCCCATTGTTACAAATGACGGCATGTTGCTTGGATTTGCTATCATATGGTGTCAGATTATTACCATTACTATTGTTAATTTCTCTAAAACATAGCATTTATTCCATTTCATAGTGGTAGGAAGTGGAATCTATCCAGAAAGAAACAGTGAGGGCTTCCCCAATGACTGGTCCAGTCTGTAAGAAACTAGAATCTCAATTTGCAGCCAGGGTGTTTCGGGGTGTTGCCCCTCAGCAGTGCAAAGCATGAGATCTGATTTAGCTGTGTGAGAAACTTCAGAAGGAAAAACTTTACCCCTTAGATCCTAGTGAGGAGAGTGAAATGCTAGAGTAAGGAGGCTTATAAACCATGCAATGGCTCCCCGGGGAGCTTACGAGCCTCCTTACACTGGCATTTTTTAGACAAATCATCTTACTTTTCCTCTAAGGATTCAATTTTCTTCCTTTTTTTCTATTATTTTATCACTGTTGATGACTCCCACTGATTTGCTATAGCAATGAGATGTGCACATATATACAGTACAGACCAAAAGTTTGGACACACCTTCTCATTTAAAGATTTTTCTGTATTTTCATGACTATGAAAGTCGTACATTCACACTGAAGGCATCAAAACTATGAATTAACACATGTGGAATTATATACTTAACAAAAAAGTGTGAAACAACTGAAAATATGTCTTATATTCTAGGTTCTTCAAAGCAGCCACCTTTGCTTTGATGACTGCTTTGCACACTCTTGGCATTCTCTTGATGAGCTTCAAGAGGTAGTCACCGGAAATAGTTTTCACTTCACAGGTGTGCCCTGTCAGGTTTAATAAGTGGGATTTCTTGCCTTATAAATGGGGATGGGACCATCAGTTGTGTTGTGCAGAAGTCTGGTGGATGCACAGCTGATAGTCCTACTGAATAGACTGTTAGAATTTGTATTATGGCACGAAAAAAACAGCTAAGTAAAGAAAAACAAGGGGCCATCATTACTGTTAAGAAATGAAGGTCAGTCAGTGCGAAAAATTGGGCGAACTTTGATAGTGTCCCCAAGTGCGGTTGCAAAAACCATCAAGCGCTACAAAGAAACTGGCTCACATGAGGACCGCCCCAGGAAAGGAAGACCAAGAGTCACCTCTGCTTCTGAGGATAAGTTTATTCGAGTCACCACCCTCAGAAATCGCAGGTTAACAGCAGCTCAGATTAGAGACCAGGTCAATGCCACACAGAGTTCTAGCAGCAGACACATCTCTACAACAACTGTTAAGAGGAGACTTTGTGCAGCAGGCCTTCATGGTAAAATAGCTGCTAGGAAACCACTGCTAAGGACAGGCAACAAGCAGAAGAGACTTGTTTGGGCTAAAGAACACAAGGAATGGACATTAGACCAGGGGAAATCTGTGTTTTGGTCTAATGAGTCCAAATTTGAGATCTTTGGTTCCAACCACCGTGTCTTTCTGCGACGCAGAAAAGGTGAACGGATGGACTCTACATGCCTGGTTCCCACTGTGAAGCATGGAGGAGGAGGTGTGATGGAGTGGTGGTGCTTTGCTGGTGACACTGTTGGGGATTTATTCAAAACTGAAGGCATACTGAAACAGAATGGCTACCACAGCATCTTGCAGCGGCATGCTTTTCCATCCGGTTTGCGTTTAGTTGGACCATCATTTATTTTTCAACAGGACAATGACCCCAAACACCTCCAGGCTGTGTAAGGGCTATTTGACCAAGATGGAGAGTGATGGAGTGCTACACCAGATGACCTGGCCTCCGCAGTCCCAATCGAGATGGTTTGGGGTGAGCTGGACCGCAGAGTGAAAGCAAAAGGGCCAACAAGTGCTAAGCATCTCTGGGAACTCCTTCAAGATTGTTGGAAGACCATTTCCGGTGACTACCTCTTGAAGCTCATCAAGAGAATGCCAAGAGTGTGCAAAGCAGTCATCAAAGCAAAAGGTGGCTACTTTGAAGAGCCTAGAATATAAGACATATATTCAGTTGTTTCACACTTTTTTGTTAAGTATATAATTACACATGTGTTAATTCATAGTTTTGATGCCTTCAGTGTGAATGTACAATTTTCATAGTTATGAAAATACAGAAAAATCTTTAAATGAGAAGGTGTGTCCAAACTTTTGGTCTGTACTGTACATATATACAGTTGAAACCAGAAGTTTACATACACTATATAAAAAGACACATATGCATGTTTTTCTCAAAATCTGACATGAAATAAGAATAAACCTTTCCCGTTTTAGGTCAATTAGGATTACCATAATTTTTAATATTTGCCAAATGTTAGAATAATAAGAAAGATAATGTTTTAACCACTTCGCTCCAGAGCCTGTTTTTGCCTTCGTGACCGGGCCAATTTTTTCAATTCTGACCACTGTCACTTTATGAAGTAATTACTCTGGAACGCTTCAACGGATTCCCCTGATTCTGAGATTGTTTTTTCGTGACATATTGTACTTCATGATAGTGGTAAAATTTCTTTGATATCACTTGCGTTAATTTGTGAAAAAATCGGAAATTTGGCAAAAATTTTGAAAATTTTGCAATTTTCAAACTTTGAATTTTCATGCCCTTAAATCAGAGAGATATGTCACACAAAATAGTTAATAAATAACATTTCCCACATGTCTACTTTACATCAGCACAATTTTGGAACCAAAATTTTTTTTTTGTTAGGGAGCTATAAGGGTTAAACGTTGACCAGCGATTTCTCATTTTTCCAACAAAATTTACAAAAACATTTTTTTAGGGACCATATCATATTTGAAGTCACTTTGAGGGGTCTTTATGACAGAAAATACCCAAAAGTGACACCATTCTAAAAACTGCACCCCTCAAGGTGCTCAAAACCACATTCAACAACTTTATTAACCCTTCAGGTGCTTCACAGGAATTTTTGGAATGTGGAAGAAAAAAATGAACATTTAACTTTTTTCACAAAAATGTTACTTTAGACCTAATTTTTTTTATTTTCACAGGGGTAACAGGAAAAAATGGACCCCAAAATTTTTTGTGCAATTTCTCTTGAGCGCGCTGATACCCCATATGTGAGGGAAAACCACTGTTTGGGCGCACTGCAGGGCTCGGAAGGGAAGGAGCGCCATTAGACTTTTTGAATGTAAAATTTGTCTGAATAATTAGCAGACGCCATGTTGCGTTTGGAGAGCCCCTGATGTTCCTAAACAGTGGAAACCTCCCACAAGTGACACCATTTTGGAAACTAGACCCCTTAGGGAACATATCTAGATGTGAGGTGAGCACCTTGAACCCCAAGGTGCTTCACAGAAGTTTATAATATTGAGCTGTAAAAATAAAATGTTCACATTTTTCCCACAAAAACGTTTTATATCCCTTAATTTTGCATTATCATAAGGGTAATAGGATAAATTGCACCATGAAATTTGTTGTGCAATTTCTCCTGAACACGCCGATACCCCATATGTGGAGGCAAATTACTGTTTGGGCGCACGGCAGGGTTTGAAAGGGAAGGAGCGCCATTTGACTTTTTGAATGGAAAATTTGTTTGTATAATTAGCAGACGCCATGTCGCATTTGGGGGGCCCCTAATGTGCCTAAACAGTGGAAACCCCCCACAAGTGCCACCATTTTGGAAACTAGACCCCTTAGGAAACTTATCTAGATGTGTGGTGAGCACCTTGCACCCCAAGTGCTTCACAGAAGTTTATAATATTGAGCTGTAAAAATACAATTTTCCCACAAAAAATGTTTTTCATTCCCTAATTTTGCATTATCATAAGGGTAACAGGATAAATTGCACCATGAAATTTGTTGTGCAATTTCTCCTGAGTACGCCGATACCCCATATGTGGGGGAAAAGCACTGCTTTGGTGTACGGCAGGGTTCGGAAGAGAAAGGAGCGCTATGTTGGCTGGGATAGGTGGCAGACACCATGTCACATTTGAAGAGTCGCTGACATGCCTAAACAGCAGAAACCCCCACAAGTGACCCCGTTTTGTAAACTACATCTCTCAAGGAATTCATCTAGGGAAGTAGTGAGTATTTTTTAATTTTTAAATTTATACCATTGGGCAGTGAAAAAAGCATAATTATATTTTTACCACAAAAAAATGTTTTACCCTCAGATTTTACATTTTCACACAGGGCAATGGGTAAAAATGGTGCCGAAATGTGTCACACAATTACTTCTAAAAGTGGCAATACCCCATATGTGGCTGTATTGTACCGCTCAGCCATACGGCGAGATCTGGGGGGACGGAGTGCTATTTGACAATTGGAGAACAAATTATTGTAGAATAGGCATTTGAATTTGGGAGCACAACATTTTCTGAATTTCTTTTGGGGGGCAAGGGCCATTTCGCTTTTCCAGAGCCTTTCTGCTACCAGTAACTTGGAAGTCCCTTATATTTTTAACAGATGACGGACCTGAGTGGGGACTAGCTTTTTTTGAGGACTGAGTTGAAGCTTTTTTTGGGAACATTTTACGTAACATTTATCCGGCGCTCTAGGCTGAGCACTTACATCGGGGTTTCCATCTAAATTTCCAAGTGATGTAATTCAGATGAAACCCCTGCGGGATCCATTCACTATAATGAGGCAGCAGAGTTACTCTGGACTCCGTCTGGCCTCTGTTTAGCGGTGTCCTTTTTTTCAGAAGTGCACAAAACTGTGGCCAACCGCACTTTTATGCACGCCTAAAACAAATGACACCGTGGGATCCCAGGCCAGACGGCATCCACAGTGGCCTATATCTGCCTCATTAGAGGGAATCTTCCGTCATGGGTTTTGTCTGAATCACGTATTTCAGAGATTTACACGGAAACTCTTGTGTAAGCGCTCAGCGCAGAGCGCAGGATAAATGTGGGCAGAGCCTTACTGCGATCTTTGGGAGACATAATAAACAAATCAGTAGCCGGTGAAGAATTGGTTTTATTTATTTTTTACTCCTTTCCTCGTGTGATATAACTGATTAGATTACTTTATTCTTCGGGTCGGTGTGATTACAGCGATACCAGAATCATATCGGGTTTTTATGATTGACAGCTGTCACAGACTAAAAGACGCTTTTTTTTGCAAAATCTAGTTTTTGCATCACCATATTTTGAGAGCTATAATTTTTCCATATTTTGGCTGACAGTTATGTGATGGCTTGTTTTTTGCGGGACGAGTTGACATTTTTATTGGTACCATTTTTGGGTACGTGACATTTTTTGATCGCTTTCTATTCCGTTTTTTGGGAGGTAAAATTAACAAAAACCAACAATTCAGGAATTGTTTTTTGAGGTTTTTTTTTATGCCGTTCTGCGTGTGGTAAAAGTGATCAGGCAGCGTTATTCTTCGGGTCAGTACATTTACAGCGATGCTACACTTACTGTATTTTTTTTATTTTTTGGCGCTTTTACACAATAAAACAATTTTATAGAAAAAAATATTTTTTTTGCATTGCTTTATTCTGAGCGCTATAACTTTTTTATTTTTCGGCTGATGGAGCTGTATGGCAGCTTTTTTTTTGCGGAACAAGATGACGTTTTCAGCGGTACCATTTTTATTTCTATTTTGCTTTTTGATCGCATTTTTTTCCACTTTTTGTTTGGCGATATGATGAAAAAGCATATTTTTTTGCCCCGCTTTTTATTTATTTTTATTACGGTGTGCACAGAAGGAGTTAATTAGTGTGACACTTTTATAGCTTGGGTTGTTTCGGACGCGGTGATACCAAATGTGTACTTTTTTTGGTTTTGTAAAAATATACGGATTTATTGGTTTAATATTTTATTTATTTTGTGATTTTTTTTTAACAGTTTAAAAACTTTTTTTAACTTTTTTTACATTTTTACTTAGTCCCTGTATGGGACATTAATTTTTATTTTTCTGATCACTGATCTCATGTAATGTAATAGACATGTATTACATTACATGAGATCTTTGCTGACTGTTTCACACCGTGTCTCCTGCCAGGCTTCAGCTGCAGGCTGAGCCAGGCAGGACACCATATATGGCAGATCTGGAGTTGGTCATGTGACCTCCAGCTGCCATAGCTACCCCAGGTCCTGGAAGGTATCAGGGGTCGTCGGAGAGGTAAGTAAGACGACCCCCTCTCCTCTGTCTATCTTCTATATGCCGCGATCACTATAGATCGCGGCATATAGAACATAGCAAAGGGTTAACATCACTGGGACCTGATCCAATCAGGTCCCGATGATGTCCCCTGTCAGAGCTAACGCTCTGCACCGGAATCGCAGCGCTTGCAGGACCCTGGGGGTCCTGAGCGCTGCGAGACCACCCACCGTTTTTAAACGTCGGCGCTGCACAGAGCCCAGCAAGCGCCGACGTTTATCTACAGTGGGCGGTCGGGAACCGGTTAAATAATTTGCCTGCTCCAGTGGTTTTGGGGTTACCTTGGTTAAAATTGCACAATCCTGTACTGGACTGGTCTACCAATGAAATTAAGTCTTGGAGTCCTAAGTGTTATGATAGATGTTGTAACGGTCGCATTGCTGCTGTGGAAAGAGGGGAATTACCTGTACCTATTCAGGATTTTTGGAAGGTTTTTTCAGAGGAGGAGTTGCAAGTTTTGCCTCCTCATAGGGACTATGATTGTACTATTGAGTTTGTCCCTGGAGCAACTCTTCCCAAGAGTCGCTTATTTAATCTTACTATCCCTGAGAGAAAGGCCTTGGAGGAATACATACAGACAAGCTTGGCCGCCGGTCACATTAGACCTTCTAAGTCACCTGTGGTTGTTGGATTTTTTTTTGGAAAAAAAAAGGACGGCGGTTTACGTCCATGTCTGGACTTTCGCGAAATTAATAAAATTACAGTACGCAATTCCTACCCACTGCCATTAATTCCTGACTTGTTCAACCAGTTAGTGGGGGCCAAGTGGTTCTCTAAGATTGATCTCCGGGGGGCATACAATTTGTTACGTATGAAGGAAGGTGATGAGTGGAAAACTGCTTTTAACACTCCAGTGGGTCATTTTGAGAATCTGGTTATGCCCTTTGGTCTTACCAACGCACCAGCTTTTTTTCAGAACCTTATTAATGACATCCTAAGACCGTTGATCGGTAAGAATGTGGTGTTGTATTTGGATGACATTTTGATTTTTGCGCCGGATCTGGAGTCTCATTGGCAGAGCGCACGTGAGGTATTGCAGTTGTTAAGCGACAATTCACTTTTTGCTAAGCTGGAGAAATGTGAGTTCGCTGTGCAGAGAATTAGTTTTTTGGGCTACATTATCTCCAGTGAGGGCTTTGAGATGGATCCGGTGAAGGTTCAGGCGGTGCAGGAATGGCCTAGACCTATTAGTTTGAAACCAATACAGAGATTTTTGGGTTTCGCCAATTATTGCAGAAAATTCATTAAGAATTTTTCTATAATTGTTAAGCCGCTGACCGATCTCACCAGGAAAGGTGCGAATACGGTTCAGTGGACTACTGAGGCCATTGAAGCTTTTGTGTATCTCAAGGAGAGGTTCAGTTCTGCCCCCATCCTTATGCAGCCTGATGAGACCAAGCCTTTTTTGGTCGAGGTTGATGCTTCTTCGGTGGGGGTCGGTGCTGTTTTGTCTCAGGAAAACAAGGATGGAGTACATCCCTGTGCTTTTTTTTTTTCAAAAAAATTTTCTGAGACCGAACTTAATTACGATGTCGGTAATCGGGAATTGCTGGCGATTAAACTCGCATTTGAACATTGGCGTCATCTCTTGGAAGGTGCTAAATTTACCATTCAGGTTTTTACTGATCGCAAGAATCTGATCTATCTTGATGCTGCCAAGCGCTTGAATGCCCGTCAAGCTAGGTGGGCACTTTTTTTTTCGCGGTTTAATTTTTCTGTTACTTACATCCCGTGTACCAAGAATGTAAAAGCTGATGCTTTATCTCGCAGTTTTTCTCCCATGGTTGGTACCGAGGAGGAGGAGAGCATTTTACAGGAAGGTGTTGTGATAGCAGCATTGGACTCCGTTTTGGAAGATGGGATTCTGAAAGCCCAGGAGGATGCCCCATCTAACACTCCCCATGGAAGGTTGTTTGTGCCTAGGAACTTTATGAGAGATTTGTTTGTGGAGTGTCATAAGTCTCGGTTGGCAGGTCATCCAGGAATTTCGGAGACTAAGAGACTTGTAGGTCGCAGTTTTTGGTGGCCTGGGTGGCAGAAGGAAGTCATTAAGTGGGTGCGTCAATGTACTGTGTGTGCTAGATCTAAGTCTTCACATGCTCCTGCTGCGGGGTTGCTTTGCCCTCTGGAGGTTCCTAGTGCTCCTTGGACGCATCTTGCTATGGATTTTATTACTGACCTTCCTGCCTCTGAGGGTTTCACTGTTATCTGGGTGGTCGTGGACCGTTTTAGCAAGATGTGTCACTTGGTTCCCTTCATCAAACTGCCCTGCGCCAGGACACTCGCTAAGGCTTTTGTTAAAGAAATTGTCAGGCTCCATGGCGTTCCTTCCGACATTGTTTCCGATAGGGGACCTCAGTTCGTGGCTCGTTTTTGGCGTGCCTTTTGTGACAGGTTGGGAGTCCATTTGTCATTTTCGTCTGGTTATCATCCTGAGTCTAATGGACAGACAGAAAGAAAGAACCAGGATGTTGAACAGTTTTTGCGTTGTTTTGTGGCTGACAATCAAGAGGGGTGGTCTGAGTTTCTGCCACTGGCTGAATTTGCTCTTAACCATACATCCTCTTCTGCTGGGTGTTCTCCTTTTTTTTGTTGTACTGGGAGACATCCGTCGTTTGGGTCATTCTCCAAATTGGTATCGGCTGTGCCGGAGGAGAATTTTTCCGATGATTTGGAGAGAGTTTGGACTGATGTACGTCGTAACCTTCAAGAGGCCAACAAAAAATCCAAGAGGTACTTTGACAGGAAACGTCAAGAGGTTTTGTTTACTGTTGGTGACATGGTTTGGTTGTCCTCTAGGAATCTGCGGTTGAGGATTCCTTCTAAGAAATTGGGCCCGAAGTTTGTAGGTCCGTTTAAGGTGCTTCAGGTAGTTAACCAATCTGCTGTTAGGTTGGAGGTTCCTACCTCCTGGAAGATTAATCCGGTGTTTCATGTTTCCTTATTGAAAAAAGCTGATGTTTCTGATAGGGACGCCACTGTCTCTGTTCCTCCGGTGGAGGAAGAAGGTGAATATGAAATTTCTCGCATTCTTAATTCTAGATGGCATAGAGGGAGATTGCAGTATCTCGTCGCTTGGAAGGGTTTCGGTCCCGAGGATAACTCCTGGGTAAGGGCGGATGATGTCTCTGCTCCTAGACTTGTCGGAGCGTTTCACAGGAGGTTTCCTGATAGACCTGGGCCTGGAGGATCCGGAGGATCCTCATTGAAGAGGGGGTACTGTTAGAACCCTCCTGTTAGTTTTTTCTATTTTGCTGGTCACATGACTTTTTGCCTATATAATCCAGCTCCGCCCTCCTGGCCTTGCAGGACTTCAGTGTTACATTTACTCTTAAGCTAGCCAGGTGCCTTGTACCTTACTCTGTATTTTGCTTGGTCTTTTGACCACTAGTACTTCTGTTTGTTTGTTTGTCTTTGCTCTGCTACAATTTCTGCTAGGAGGTGTCCAACTATATCCCAGTCCTTAGTTCTTGTAGGGACCCCTCCCTTATATCTATAGGTCAGCGTTCGGACTAGCCGAGGACTTAGGCGGGTCTGTTCACAAGGAACAGGTCCCCCGCTGCATCGTAGGGAATCAGCTTAGTCCTATGGTAGGGACAGTTTTCCTTTCTTTCCTTAGTGTTTGTAGCAGTTCATAACAGCTCCCTGCATTCCACCGGTATGGGGCCACTCAATATTCCCACCGCGTGAAGGAGGAAGACTTAACAACCATCATGATCAATCCCCTACCTCACCACAGCTGGGCCAAGACCCAAGATAGTGACCCTGCAGTCCGCATGGTGAAAGACCTGCTGACCCGAGAAGACGTCCGTCTAGATCCGGATGCCCCAGAGGAAGCCAAGCAGCTATGGAAAGAGAAGAGCAGGCTGTTCCTCTATGAAGGTAAGCTGTGCAGAAGACTCGTCAACCACCGGACGCACGAGCTGACCTGGCAAGTCGTCCCAAGGCGAGATGCAGCTGTGGTCCTGGAGGCTTACCATGACAGAGCGGGGCACTTCGGCTGGAAGAAACTGGAGTTCCTGCTAAGAGGACGGTTCTTCTGGATCAGCATGAGAGGGGCTGTAGAGAAGTGGTGCAGAGACTGTGGCCCTTGTAATCTAAGGAGGAAGGACCGCACCAGCCAGAAGACACCCTTGAGGCCCATCGTCACCAAGCAGCCTCTTGAGCTGGTAGCTCTGGACCACATCAAATTGGCTCCAAGCCGGTCAGGATACGTTTATGCCCTGACAATCATGGACCACTATTCCCGATTTCTAGTGGTGGTCCCGGTAAAAGACTTGACAGCTCAAACGGCGGCCAGAGCCTTCCAGCAAACCTTCTGCCACCCACACGGGTATCCAGAACAGGTCCTGACAGACCAAGGTCCTGCATTCGAGGCCAAAATCTTCCAAGAGTTCTGCAACCTCTATGGCTGTAAGAAGATTCGGACAACGCCTTACCACCCACAAACCAACGGGATGTGTAAGAAAATGAACAATATAGTCATTGATCTCATGAAGACGTTGCCCCTGGAGGAATGCAGCCTGTGGCCAGAAAAACTGCCGGACCTGATAGACTTATACAACCATATCCCGGTGAATGCTACAAACTGCACCCCGGCTTACCTGATGAGAGCCAGACCAGGTAAGCTGCCCATAGACCTGGAGATGGGAGTCCTAACACCCAAGGACACCTTCCCAGATGCGGACTGGGATACGGAAAGGCGACTGCAGTACAAGGTACAGGAGAGTGTGGAGAAGAGCCTGGCCCAGGCGAGACAAAAGCAAGAGAGGCTCTTCAACCAACACGTCCCTGCTTGTCCCCTGGAACCTGGTGAGCAGGTTCTGAAGCGAAAGAGAAGGCTACACAAGCTGGATGACCAGTGGGAAAGGGAACCCTACACAGTACTGCAGTCTGATCACGACAACCCGAAGGTGTGCGTGGTCACTAAGGATGGAGGAGAAACCACTAGTACCGTCTCCAGAGACCACCTAAAAATGTGCCCCGAGCAACTCCGTAGTGCAGAAGAGGATCAAAGTGACCTTGAACCCGCAGAGGACAAGGAAGAAATGATCAGCACCATTCTCGGAGAATTCCCTCAGTCCTGGACTCGAATAAACGGTGCCATAGTGGTACCCGTCCTGCATTTCCTGCAACCGGCTCAGCAACAACCTACACCAGAGCAGGAAGGTGGAGAAGAACAAGCAGTTCCAGAGGCAGAAGGGCCTGTACCAGCAGCCCAGGAGAGTCAACCCTCTGCTGACAGTGAGCCTGCCATGCCTGCGGTAAGCCAGAGGACCCGCAGACAGCTGCCTGCCCTGCCTGTAAGTTTAGCCAGTGACTGCACCCCGAGCGCTAGTGAGAAAAACCAGGTTAGACCACCACCAGACAGTGGGTTACGTAGGTCAACCCGAAGCACTAAGGGGCAAATGCCAGCTCGCTGGAAGATCTAAGTGGATAATGTATGTATTTAATGTGTTATGTTGTACCCTGGTTATTAATTATGTTTTTCTAGTTTTTCTAGCTCATGGACTGACAGGTTATGGACGATGAATAACCGGAACTATCATGTAGATAGTTGCAGTTGGTGCCTCTTGCGAAGACGGCCACGGAAGAAAAACCTGTCTGGCGTGGCCCCGTGTGGTCCAAAGTAGGTAGTTTTGCCTTGCAGCCACGCCCAACGTTTGGGGTTTGCTTTGGACAGGTCCCCACATCGCTCAAAGACTTCGCCTTGTTGGGTGAAATGGATACCCGGTCGCGGAAGCGCCGTTTCCTTAAGGACAAAATGCACTTGTACATATGTTATGTTGTTGTTTATAACCTATATTTGTGTTTCCTGTTAGTCCCGGAGTACTAAGTTTTACTAGGGGGGAATGTGTCACCCTGGCCTGGATGCCACAAATGTATAATAAAGCTGTGTCTGAGAGCAAGGGGGAGGTTCTCCGGTCAGGGACCATTAGCATGCAGCACCTCCTGTCCCAAGTCAGTAGGGGGAGCAGGCTGACCCTATAAAAGCTGGAACTGGGGGCAGGGTTAGAGAGTTCTGGACGACCTGTCTCTGGAGTGAGAGGTGTCCCAGAGAACGGAGAGCCAGTTCAGCTGAAGCTGAGGAGGTCGTGTGGCAGTAGAGGAGCCACGAGCCAGGGACGGAAGGCGAGGAGAGCCTGTCCTGGCTGAGAGAGAAACTGATCTACCGGACTTGGTGTCCGAGGCTGTTAGGAATCCAAGTCCTACAGCAAATAACCAGCCCGCAGGGGACTGTATGTTCCTTGGCCTAAGAAGCCCGGAGGTTCCGCCACAGCAGAGGGGACCAGCAAAGCTGCACCAGGCCAAGAGTAGAAAGGGACCCAAGTTGCAAGCCATACGGGCGAGAAGACACGGTGAGCTCAGGAACGTGGGCTGTTACACCACAAGGAGGGAAATAGCCAGAAAGAGCGCAGAGAGCATGGTAGGCCTTCACCCTCACCCTGACCAGGGCCAGCTTCCCACTTGTTCTCAGACATCCAGGCCCCCTCCTAGCCGGGACTGTTTTTGGGTCGTCTCACCTGTTCTAATAAAGACCCTGAACTGTTTAAGAGGCCTCCGTTTCCTGGCTATTGCGGTCAGAATCATCCCCTCCATCATCCATCTATATACTGCCCTGGGGCCACACTCCTCCCGTGGGGAGTTATACTACTTAGTGCTGCACACCTACATCTGCCCCAGCGGTCTGCACTGCAGCGGCGGTTAACCCTGACCGCAATCCACGGGTGGCGTAGTCGGACATTTAAAACCCTACAAATAGACTGCCACAACATTTGGTATGACCACCCTGAGCCATGGACCGGGTTGCCACTACTACCCCCATTATTGCCCGGTTCCGGGTAACCCACGGCCCAGGGGGCGAGTCATATCCATAAGATAGGGCATCAATGTATGATCGGCCGGGGTCCTGCACGCAGCACCCCTGCCGATCAGAAGTTATCGGTGCTGGCCACCGGCCGGAAGTACTTGCCTGCGGTGTTTGGCCATCCATCTGTAGTGGCCGCCGCGGGGTACTGCACATCCGCCTCCCATTCAATTGAATGGCAGTTTGATGTGCACTAACAAGTGCCGACCACTACAACATGGCGACCAGTCACCGGAAGGTAAGCACTTCCGGCCAGCGGCCACCGCCGGCACCGATAACAGCTGATGGTGGGGGTGCTGTGTGCGGGACCCCGGGCAAACATAAATTGATGCCCTATCCTATGGATATGGCATCAATGTGAAAGTAGTGGACAACCCCTTTAAAGCACAGTGGCCATGAGGTTTCTATAAAATCCCATCCACTTTGCTTGAACTGCAAAACACTCTGTTTTTGCCACAGCAAATAAATATTGTCAAAAACAAACCGAAAGCTCATTGTGGGAACATAACCCACAAGAGTACTATGGGGCCTGTGACTTCCTCCTCTATCATTCTTCCTCAGCGTCTGACGTCTCAGCACAGCGGGCCTGATGACATCACTACATGGCACCCACTGCCCTGAGATGTGCAGGCGCTTCAGAATGCTTGCTGCATAGACCGGAGCAGCGGGGAACAAGGAGGAGAGGTGAGTATTTTTTTTTTTTAAATCAATGAGCACATTTTGGTAGTCATAGTAATGTATAGAGGACCATGGGGAATTCATTATACTGTATGGAGGACGATGGCGCTGCATTATACTATATGGAGGACTATGGGGAGTGTATTATACTATATGGAGGACTATGGGTAGTGCATTATACTGTATGGAGGGCTATGGGTAGTGCATTATACAATATGGAGGACTATGGAAGTGCATTATACTACATTGAGGACTATGGGGAGTGCATTACACTACGTGGAGGACTATGGGAGTGCATTATACTATGTGGAGGACTATGGGGAGTGCATTATACTATATGGCAGAATATGGGGTGCATTATACTATATAGAGGTCTATGTGGAGTGCATTATACAGTATGGAGGACTATGTGGATTGCACTATACTATATGCAGGACTATGTATGTGCGTTTTTACCTGCAGATTTTCGGCATCTAATGAAAATCTATGGGGAAAATCCACACATAAAACTCAGCATACTCACAAGAGAAATTGACATGATGTGGATTTGATACACACACCGCAGCTCAGTTTACGCTGAATAAAATTAAAGCACAGTGGCCATGAGGTTTCTATAAATTCCATCCACTTTGCTTGAATTGTAAAACACTCAGTTTTTGCCACAGAAAATAATTAGTGTCAAAAGCAAACCAAAAGCTCATTGTTGGAACATAGGCCACGCGAGTACTATGGGGCCTGTGACTTCCTACTTCGTCATTCTTCCTCAGCATCTGACGTCTCAGTACAGCGGGCCCTATGACATCATTACATGGCATCCACTGCCCTGAGATGTGCAAGCACTTCAGAATGCTTGCTGCATAGACCTGAGCAGCGGAGAACATGGAGGAGAGGTGAGTATTTTTTTTTTAAATCAATGAACACATTGTGGTGGTCATAGTACTGTATAGAGGACTATGAGGAGTGCATTATACTGTATGGACTATATAGGACCATGGGGAGTGCATTATACTATATGGAGGACTATGGGGAGTGTGTTATACTATATGGAGGACTATGGGAGTGCATTATACTATATGGCGGATTATGGGGAGTGCATTATACTACATGGAGGACTATCGGCAGTGCCATATACTGTATGGAGGACTATGGGGAGTGTATTATACTATATGGAGGACTATGAGGAGTGCATCTTACTGTATGGAGCACTATGAGGAGTGCATTTTACTATATGGAGGAGTGCATTATGCTATATGGAGGACTATGGAGAGTGCATTATGCTATATGGAGAACAATGGGGAGTGCATTATACTATATGGAGGATTATGGGAAGTGCATTATAGTATATGGAGGAATATGGGGTGCATTATACTGTATGGAGGACTATGGATTGCATTATACTATATGCAGGACTATGGGGAGTGCATTATACTATATGGAAGACTATGGGGAGTGCATGATACTATATGGAGGACTATAGGGTTCAGCACACTATATAAAAATGTCACACTGTCACAGAATACTGGAGGTAGGGGGCCTAAGCTGACCCTAAGCTGGGGCCCTGACTAATCCCTCATCCTGGAGGTACTGTTAAAGGTACAGAGGTCCAGGCCGCCAGCGTAACCCCTACCTTCTGAGGATCCCTGCACCTAAGTAATCTAGTCCTGAGAAGGACCCCGATCACAACAATAGGGAACCAGAAATAATATGCCCACACACAGTATTTAGACGAACGAGACAGTACAAGGGAAAAACCAAAACCACCTTGCATACAACTTCTAAACAACTACAACAGAGGGAACACCAACGGGAAAGGAGATAAATGATAAAGCGAGGAAAGGGAAAACACACTTCCAAATACACTTATCTCAGCAACTCCAAACACCACGATCCGCTCTGTAAGTCTGAATGAAAAGCTTTCACCGACACCTCCCAAACAGACCTGCAGGAATATAAAGGAGTCTCACTAAAGAAGCATTGATTGCAGCTGGGCGAGGCTGGACCTCAGCTAGCCCAGAGAGAGAGAGAATTAACTCCTACACTGCCGAGAAAACACAAAGCACCAACAAGTCAGCTGCGAGAAGTCAGGCTGTGTACTCGTGACGATCTTCGTGGCAACACACCCGTGACAAAAAGACTATGATTTTGCATTATACAATATGGAGGAATATGGGGCCCATTATAGTATATAGAGGGCTATGTGGGGGCTATTATAAAATTTCAAGGGCTATGTGGGAGCCTTTATACTTTGTGGAGGGCTATGTGAGGGCCAATATACTGTATGCAAGCAATTATACAGTGTGAAGGTTTGAGTGGGGACCATCATACCATGTGGAGGGCCGTGGGGGTCATTGCACTGTTTGGTTGTACTGTTTGGAGAGCTAGTGGGGGCCATTATACAGCATGGCGAGGTGTGGGGCCATTATACTGTATGATGACCTATTATACTTTATAGAGGGCTGTGTGGGGGCCAAAGCTGGGGGATCACACTGTGTCACGGTCACCATACTTTGCCGGGGGAGTTGAAGTCGAGTACAGTAGGGTCATCATTATGTGCATGTCCAGGGTACTGTGAAAGAATTCACATACTGTGTTTGTTGGGCACTTTTGTTGGTATCATACTTTAAACATGCAATGAAAGAGGAATCTGGGGCTTCAGTAGGAGGAAAATTACTTTCTAAAGGCTGGAAAGTTGTGAGATATGCTCTTCTGTGACCCCGTCGAATGTTATTTTTTTTGTTGGGTGGGGGGCAACTAGCACTTCTGCTATGGGATCCCATGATTTCTATGTACACCCATGTCTATGGGCCTGTTTACATGCCAGTGTATTTTCACAGTCTTGGGGCTCATTCACATGTTAGTTTCTGTGCTATCACGTATAGTGCTATTTTTTATTTTTTTCACAGGCAGCATGTGTACCTATGACAGTCTATGGGGATGCTCACATGCCCATGATTTTTCATTGAGATATGTTTTATATTGATTCAAGTGTCAGATCAAATTCATCAATGAAAGTGTCCGGGTCTGTTAAAAGATGGGCCAGAACTCGGATGAAGTTTGTCCGTTTTTGACTGACCGATGGGAAAAGTACTGATGTAATTCTGACCAACCTAAGGTAAAAATCACTGATTAAACTCGCTCCATTTTTCTCGTACATGAAAAAACCTGATGTCTGAATGAGGCCTAAGTGGTCCACACAAAATTATATACAGTATCACCAATGCAAGTCTATTAGTCCGCAAAAAATGTGGACAGCATTTGGATGTCATCTGTGTGCCAGTCATGAAATGGACTGTTGGTTATGAGAAGGGGGAGAAACATTCATCAGTTTATTTTCAGCTGAGAAAAGCTAATGAACCCTGACCAAACTGTGATGAAACTGATCAAAAACACTCATCATACTTACACCATTTTTGTGAGTAGAAGACATATCACTGTTGTATAATTCAGCACTTTACACACTACAGGGTTAACCCAACAGATTAGCTATGTAGCATCCAGAAGGCGGGAGGAGAAGAGTTAATATAAAGCTCAGTCACAGGTTTTGCCTTTAGAGTAATTAGCTTGGAGGAGTAGAGCAGCATGGAGCAGGGTGATGGCTCCACATTCCCTCTTATCCCTCAAGGAGGAGGATAGGAATTTGTCCTGATCCTCCTCCGCTGCAGCCGGCTGTGCAGGATGGGAAAGCATGAAGATGATGGGAATGTGCACTACACGGAAGGAAGATGTGTAAGGTAACTGGAACAATGAGGCCCACAGGGGAGTTACTGCCCTGTATGGAGGGGAACGTACTATAGGTAAAACTGCCACCAATGGATAATGACCGATCAGTAAAGATGAGCAAGACTTTTGAAACTTACATTTGCAGAGTTTTCCCAGGAAATTCCATTCTCTGCAAATGTCTTCCAAAGCCTCTACTTGCCCTGAAAAACATGTATGACGCCATTCCCTTTTTTCCTTAACACACTAATCCCCTTCACTGCATTGATGTCGCCCTCTCTGTCTGTCTTCTATCATGTTTCATGGCTTTCTCTCCCTATTTCTATGGCTAGGCTGTGAGCTGTGATGTACTTTTCTCTATCCAGGTTCACCACAAAATGGCTGCTTCCTTTCCTGCTTCTGCTTTTATACTTGCTATAATAGTCCTTCTTAATTGTCTGAGCTATACTATGTTAGGCCTCATTCACATGTGCAGGGTTTAAACCTGTACGTGAAAAAATGGTACCGGTGTCCTCAGTTTTCGATCAGTGTTTTTCACCGATGGATAAAGAAATTACAAAGCTTCTCCTATACAATGTTAAACTTGTACAGGACACTGATGGCACACTGACAGACCCATAGACCACTATTGGACCTCTGTGTCATCCGTGCTGCCGGAAAAAAAATGGACATGGCTCTGTGTGTTCTGTATGGACACAAGGGGTGTGTAAAAACACTGGTGTGTGAATAGCACCATACATTGAGTACACGTTCTATCCATTAAAACTGCTACAACTCGTGCGTGCAATGCAGATGAGACCTAATATGATGGCAGCAAGGCATTCTGGGAAAGCCCGTCTTCTCTGACTGATGCAATCTTCTGCAATGTCTCAAAAGGTGACATTCATTTTAGGCACAAAAATTCAACATGAACTTGATTCCCGTTGAATGGATTCGCTCAGATCTAGTCATCAGAAAATGTTTCAATTAGTTTGTTTTCTGTGTGTTTTTTTAATGTTTTCATACTTTCTTCTCACAATCTTGCAGTTTTCACACTGGCCACCAGGGCTATTTTAGACATTTACTTCTGTCCTTTCAGGAAGAATTTTCAGCAAAGCTTTTTATCAGAGGCCGGATTACAATGACCGGTAACATACAGCTGATAACGCAGGTTCCACCAATCACAGTTGATGTCACACCTGACCTTACTCCCCTTCACCCAATGATCTTTGTACAAGCTCATTGGACGCTTCAATGCAAAACAGAGGCCCTGACTTCAGACCGGTGGTGTTCATGCTAATCTTGATGAGGTCGGTGTGCTAGAGTCATGCAGAGGTCAATGAATCAGGACTATCCGAGAACTAGCGAGCGCCTTGTGTGTCTCCATGTGTGCCTTGCCAATAATCTTACTCCAGTCAGTGACTGGAGTAAGATATGTCGCACAGAGAATGCCACAGCTTATAAAATTTTGCTGGTGCCCACTTTATCAGGGCTGGGTGAAAATGGAGTGTGAACGCTAAAAAGTCACAATTTCAGCCCAGCTTCGAGTTGTGCTAAAACTTTGTGACTTTTCAAAGCTTTTTACACTAGTATTCTGGCTTTGAATGAGGCCCTTAGTGTCTAAGTGAGTTTATTGCTGTTAATGTAGATTTCCTGAAAGAACAGGACATATGAACATAGAATAGCCTCAGGGGTCAGTGTAAAAAATTCTAAGATTTCTAATTTTAAATATAAATTTTGATATGGGAAAATATTGCCAACTTTTTTGAATGCATTTAAAGAAAACTTTTTTTATGATGCCTCCCCTTTAATTTTGCTTATGAAAATTTGGAGCTCTGAATCTGAAAAACTGAGCACCAACTACTATGAGGATTTACTGTTAGAAATGAATGAAAGGCAGATAAATTCAGAATAACATTTAATGTTTTATATGAATTTGACCCCTTTGCATATATGGGCGTAACTGTACGTCCGCGCTGAGGTGAACGCATGTGGAGGCGGCTCAGGAGCTGAACTCCTTCCACACGTGTCTGATGCAGACTGAAATAAAGGGGTTGTCCATTACTCAGACAACCCCTTCTTAATTACGGTTTCAATCATGTGAAATAGCAGCTATGCTCTCCTCTGGTGCGGGCGCCATTCCAGTGATGTCGGCGTCTGGTCTCCTGGAGCATGCATGACATATCACGGGAACCCTGCAGCCAACGCCATTCCAGTGATGTCTGTGTCTGGTCTCCTGGGGCATGTGTAGCACCATGAGGGTTCGGTTGCTACAGGGGTATTGCACCTCAACCAGAGGTGTGATATTCCACTCCCAGGTAAGGATGGAGTGTGGACCAGGGCTCAGTTAGCTGCACACGCACACACTCCCCATTTCCGGGGGAAAGCTCGATGGTGCTCCCATTTTTGCAGGCACAACTGACCATGTCCTTGGCTGGAGTGGGGAGGGGGTAGAGAACCCAGTGGTGTAGGAGCAGAAGGGGACTGTTTCTGGAGCATAGGAAGGAGCGCATTGGGTGCAGGTCACCTGAGCTCAGCACAGAGAAGCAGATATAAGGTGGGAGCCATCTCAAGTCTAGGAGAATAGTAGGAGTAGTAAGAGAGAGAGCTGACAGGGAGCAGCAGCTCAGCCTGAGCTCAGCTCCATGAGGCAGGCCTAGAGAGAAGGCCGGGGCCAGAGAGAAGAAGAGAAGAAGGAAGGAAGGAAGGAGAAGAGACAGAGGAGTGGAAGGGCTCCAGAAACAAGAAGGCAGGAGGGATCCTAAGAGTGCAGAACGGCCAGCAACCATTGCAAACCCCATTATACCGGGTGAAAGGGTCAGGCCGTGGAAAGGTACCGGATCCCTAAGTTGGTGGAGGCGAATCTACCCTCAGCCAAGAACCGGAGGTTGTGACCATTTATTGGTGCGACCCCCCCCCCGCTAAACCTGCTAGGGAGGCACCATATAGGATAGCGGGAAGTGAAGGCCAATGCTTACCCGACACGGTCCGCGGTAGCCGGACAGAAGTCAGGAGACTGGTGGGGCACGAGAGGCCAGAGAAAGGACAGAAGGGGGTCCTGTGCCATACTCCTGAATTGCCTGGGGGTTGACCGAGCTCCTCACCTGGTGGACACAGCACGGCTCGGGCAGTCCTTGCTGACAGAAGTGACTTGGATATCAACTGTGAGTAAAACACCCTGGACTGCATCATTGGACTCTGTGTCATTTATGCTGCGCCTGCACCATCACGCCCAGCATTCACTTTCACTGCCTTGAGGCTACACTTTTCCCATGGGGAGTTATCCTATCCCTGTGCTGCACACTAATACCAGCCTCAGCGGTCTGCCTCGCAGCGGCGGTTATCTCTGACCGCAATCCACGGGTGGCGTAGTCGGACATTCACAAAACTATAAATAGACTGCCACAGCATTTGGTCTGACCACCCTGAGCCACGGGATCGGGTTGCCACTACTACCCCCATCAGCACCGTACACTAGAAGGCCTAGTTCCGGGTACCCCACGGCTCAGGGGGCGAGTCACATGCATGACTAATCATAGGATCCCTGCAGCCAATCAGTGACTGTGACTCACCCCCTGGGCCGTGGGGCACTTGGAACCGGGCTTCAGTGTGATGATGGGGGTAGTAGTGGCAACCTGATCCCGTGGCTCAGGGTGGTCAGACCAAATGTTGTGACAATCTATTTGTAGGGTTTTGAATGTCAGACTACGCCACCCGTGGATTGCGGTCAGGGAGGACCGCCGCTGCAAGGCAGACCGCTGAGGCTGATGTAGATATGCAGCACAGGGATAGGATAACTCCCCACGGGAAGAGTGTAGCCTCAGAGCAGGTAATAGGATGCTGGGGGTGATGGTGCAGGCCGCAATAATAAAGGTCCAGAGTCTACTTCAAACAGTCCAGGGTCTTTATTGTAGGTGGTACTTATGACCCAACAGGAGTACAGGGTAGGAATGGGCCTGGGTGTCTGAGCACATTCAGGCGAGCCCCACTGGTCAGGGTGAGTGGGTAGGCCTACCGTTCTCTCTGCCCTTGCTGACTATCTCCCCCTTTAGTGGTGTGATAGCCCACGTCCCTGAGCTGGCCGTGTACTACGCCTGTATGGCTTGCGACTCTGGCCTTAGGTACATGTTGCTTCTCTGTGCTGTACCAGTCCCTCTGTGTGGCGGAGCCTCCAGGCTTCTCAGGCCCAGGGATCTAAAATCCCTCGCAGGTAGGTTATCTGCTGCCGGGCTTGCAATCCTGACAGCCTCGGATCCCAGTGTCCGGTTATGTAGTTCTCTCTCTCAGGGTCCCTTCTGCCTTCTTGTTTCTGGAGCCTTTCTACTCCTTTCTCTCCACCTTCCTTCTCCTTCTCCCCTTCTCCTTCCTGGCCCCGGCCTCTTCTCTAGGCCTGCCTCGTGGAGCTGAGCCCAAGCTGAGCCTCAGCTCCCTGTCAGCCCTCTCTGGCTGAACTTCTTCCCTCTCTGAACTAACCGACTGAACACTCTCCTAAGATGGCCCCCACCTTTTATCTGCTTCACTGTGTCTGAGCTCAGGTGACCTGCAACCAATGAGCTCCTTCCTATGCTCCAGAAACCGTCCCCTTCTGCTCCTGCATCACTGGGTTCTCTCCCCCCTCCCCACTCCAGCCAGGGACATGGTCAGTTGTGCCTGCAATAAATGGGAGCATCTGCGAACTGTTCCCCAGAAATGAGGAGTGTGCGTATGCAGCTAACTGAGCCTTGGTCCATACTCCATCCTTACCTGGGAGTGGAATATCACACCTCTGGTTAAGGTGCAATACCCCTGTAGCGACCGAACCCTCTGGGCGCTACAACTGCATCACTCTCTCATCCTTTGAACAGAACTGACAGCCAGAGAGCAGCAGCAGATTACACTTCTTTAGGGTGTCCCTTTCGTCTGAAGGAAGTGAGAGTGAAATGGCTACTGACTGCGTGATATGAGGTCACTCGAGTCCTGGGAGACTAAGCGCAGACTTGGGTAGAACAGCAACAGCACAAAAGGTGATTATAGCTGTTTTATATGTAGGAAAAATTGTGATTGAGAGCTGTTTGAGTAGTGGACAACCCTTTCTATATAGCTGACATTTTATCTCTAACAGTCGCAGTCAGAGCTTCGTTTCGGCCGCAGCTGTTAACCATTTAAATGCCGCTGGTTCCCATTTGCACTCTGGGATGAGGCCGATGAGTTAAAATGAAAGCTGGTGGCATGCTGAAGGTCCCTGTCTCGACTATATTTGAACTGATCTGAATCAGAGTTTTGAAGGAAACTGGTATTTTCACTATATAGCATAATAATGTGGTATTGCACCGTGTCATAGAAAATATTGCAATTTCTGAAGCCACTAGTAAAGGAGCATTCCTTCACCCCTCTCACCTCCTCTTTTGCAATAGGACAAAAGAGGGCAATCTAAGCAGCCCATATGCAGAATGCCCAGTTGACAAGTAGGAAAATTAGATGTAGCTGGATAGTGAACTATGGGGGAAGGCATCGGCGAGATCTTACAATATCCCACCGCTGCCACCAATTTGTCAGGGATTTGCACACACAGACTATCCTGATTACTCACTATGTAGTTACCGGCAAGCAAGCCGTGAGCGTATGGCGT
Source organism: Phyllobates terribilis (assembly GCF_046119375.1). NCBI lineage: Eukaryota > Metazoa > Chordata > Amphibia > Anura > Dendrobatidae > Phyllobates > Phyllobates terribilis. The sequence goes on from NW_027363046.1 coordinate 2,024,421, forward strand.
ACACGCCTCCGAATTTCAACGCATTGAATGTGTATATGCCCCCATACGATCATTGCCAGCTTCACGATAACCCAATTAATAGTATTCACTGCCACCACCGATCAGTTCTAAATACAGGCCTGATCGGACTCCTGCTTTCTGGTAGCGTATGGCTTCGGGGGAGGAACGATTACAGAACAGAAGAAACAGGACTAATACATTTTATATTTAATCCAAAAGGAGGCAGGGTTTATGAAAAAATATACAAAGGATTTTACAAAGAGGGACAGTACAATACATATACAGTTACACAAAATAAAAGGTATTAATGGAAGAACTTACTAGACAGATCAGAGACTATTCAATTTACCTGGAGGAGAGGTGCTCCAATGGACTGTTATGGAGCAGGACCTGTGCTTACAAATATGTATCTCACGGCATGAGTATAGACCAATATTCAGCTGGATCTTTTATGCTGAAGGGGTGGCCCTGCCCACACACTCCCCTGTGATGACCTCACGTGGGCTCATCTCTGTCCATCATGGTTTTATGAAATCTATAATTTCTGCAATAACTTCTCACTGGTTGATCACAGAAGTTAGCAAGTGATGCCATCTTTTTTTAATGTGATTTTTGCCTTGAGAAGAATATTGAAAATTTAACCCCATGTCAATCATTGTGCCCTGTTTGGCGGGATTATAGAGGTCTACAGCATACAGTTGTAACTGGACACTTCTGCAGCTAAGAAGGGAGGGGGCAGAGAGGCAGCGAGTGACAAATGTCTCACAGCAGCTCTCAGCCAAGAAGCTGCCACAGCAAGACCCCCTTTGGACCCCAGCCATGCAGCATGCCCTTTGTGTCAGATACAGTATTCCCATAACTCGGTATTGAATTATAGCATGTCCTAGTTATTCATAATCTAGATTTTCGAGATCCCAAGAGAATGGGAAATGTCACGGTCATAGAAATATTGAGAATCTTTCTCCCCCTCCGAAATCCCACTCACTCTTCCCTCCTCCCCTATCTACCATTTGTCAAAGGAGCAAGAGCTTACACTCTTCCCAATTGCCCATATGCAAATAGCGGGATCCACCAAGTGTTCAGGCTAATCACCATATAAAATGGAGACAGGAGTGATGAATTGACACCTGGGTGAAAAGGATACAGCTCCTAGAATTCCTTTGAAGCTTAGCTCATCTCCATTTGCACATGTATTCAAGCTGCAGTCTGGTAGGCACTGAAATGAAATATGGAATATCAGAGTTTCTATAACACTGATTGTGATAGGATACATATTTTTAGTGGCAGGGTTAGCTAAGGAACAATATACATATTTTTCCTTATCTGAGAACAGTACGGGTGCGCTATGATGCAAGAAGGCAGGAATGACCAACCGAAGATATGTCATGTCTAGTCTCTAAAGAAAGGTAAATTTGTAATAAGAAATGTGATATTACATGGAAACTTCTGCGATCAACCAGCGAGGAGTTATTGTGGAAGTTAGAGATCTTAATAAAACCATGAAGTGGTGCCAAGCCCACAGTGAAGTCATGACAGGGGAATGTGTGGGCAGGGCCCCTTTCAGCATAAAAGTTCCAGCTGTAGTTGAGAATATAGTCATGCCGGGAATTATATATTTTATAAGCAGAGGTCCCATTGTCTGTGTAGAACTGTACCAATCTGACCTTACACGTCCTCGAGGGGGTGCGGAATGTCACGATGGTGCAAATGACAGATCCGTACCACGTGCTCCGTCTCACGTAATTGTGACGTCAGGCAGGTGGTGGGGTGTGGATTCATCAGTTCCGGCAGTGGTAGGATTCTGCGGGGTCCCTCCTGCTGCCAATTTCTTTGCATTGGTGGCAAGCGGTGGGATCAAGATAATAGTGTGTGTGTGTGTAACGCATACTCAGACACTTAAGATCAGCTCAGCACTAGACAGTCCGAGTGCAAATACTGTAAGGTGTGTGTGGGTGCATCAGGTGGCAGTTCGGTGTCACTGACCATAGAGTGCAAGGATGGCCAGTGGCACCAGGGCCAAAACCAAGGAGATGGCCAATGCACCATATGGTGTTGAGGAGGTGGAAGACCATGTTACTCTAAGAGAAGGAGAGTCCAACTTAGGCCCCCCAGAGAGAGATTCACCAGTGGTCGGTCCCGCAGTGGGCTACCCACCACCTGACCCCCTCATACAAGTTTCCCTAGCGAGTCTCCAGGTTGGAGACAGGGCCACCTATGAGACCCTCATGGCAGAACGTCAGCGGGAGCACGAGCACCAGAAAGATGTGTTCCAGCTCCAACTGCAGGCCCCAGCCAGTCGCAAGTCACCTGAGATCCGAGTCCCGAAGCTATGGACGAATGACTTCTCCCTTCTGCACAAAGGAGGGGGCTTGGACACTTTCTTGCTGGCATTTGAAAAAAACTGCCATCAGTACCATCTGCCTGAGGAACAGTGGGTCCGGTTCCTAACCCCTCAGCTTAGGGGTAAGGCCCTGGAAATCTTTGGGTACTTGCACAGTGAGACCACCCTGAGCTATGAGGACTTCAAGCAGGCTCTGGTCTGGCAGTACAACTTGACTCCTGAGTCATACCAGAAGAAGCTCCAGAGTATGCAGTGGTGTCCTGCTGGGTCTATCACATGTGGGCCCTAATGAGAGCAGTTGATCCTCGTCCCAGAATCTGTCCACTGTTTTGTGTGTGAATGGGGGTGGTGGGAGGTCCCTTGACAACTTTCAGACTGTTACCATAGGCCACGCCAGAGCAATGGGACTGTGAGACACCGGTGCTGAGATGACCCTTGTGCGGCCCGAACTGGTGTCATCCTAGGATTTGATACCTGATAAAACTTTCGCCGGCTCCGGGATTGGAGGCATCAAGCCGGCGCTGTCCATCGCCAAGGTGTATGTGATCAATTCTGCATGCTGTATGAAGTTGTATTCAAACGTTCAAGTAAAGTTCTTTTTTATAAAATGGAGTGGAAGTTCCCTAATGTGTGTGCGGTGGTTCCTGAGGTGGAAGAACCGAAGACAGCAGAGATCTGCGACCAAAACGTGAGTGTTACACACCACATACAGAGCACAGGAGAATTGGGACATGTGTCTTTATCAGGGAGCCAGAGTGTGGGAACACAGCAGCCCCTCACCACAACTACCACCCTGAGCCCCTAACACCTCTCTCCCCATGGGGGACGAGATCAATCAAGTCAGCTGTGATGAGGCCTCAGAATGTGGCCATACGGCAGGCTGGAGAAATTTGTCCTGTGAGGTTGTTGCAGAGGGGGCAGACAAGGGGCAAACAGCTGCAGAGGGGGAGCATGCCATGGAGGGCGGGGCAGTTCCAGGAGAGATAGGGCTCCCAGGTAAGGCCGCATGGTAGGGTTCCTCCACAACCAGGATGTTAGAGGGCCAGGGTAGTCCTTTTAGACCAGATGCTTGGTCAGAAGCAGAGGAGAAACGGGCGCTACCCGCGGTCTCAGCGGCCGTAGCCACTGTTGCTTGCAGTGGCGGCACCCGGGCCCTAGTGGCCCCTCGGGAGTCCGACGGCTTCTCCCCTTCCGACCAAGTGGCTGCCGGGTCAGACGGAGGCCAGGAGACGTGGCAGGTTTGTCTATTCTGGCCATGTCCAGTCAGGGGTTTCAGGTGGCGTTAGAGACTGACAGCCTGAAGCCTCGTGAGGAGCGGGCGGCACAGCCTCCCTCGAACTCGGTCCTCCAGTGGGTGGTCTGGGACCAAGGATGGCTATACCGGGTAGCAGTCCAGCGAGGCTCACCGGAGGCGTGGCCCAGGGATCGACAGTTAGTGGTACCCTATCCGTTCAGGGTGGAGTTTGTTGCAGATGGCACACGAAATTCCGATGGCTGGACATCTAGGGATCCATAAGACCAAGGCCAGGCTAGCCCAGCATTTCTAATGGCCAAGGTTGGGGGCTGAGGTAACTGTCTACTGCCGTTCGTGTTACACCTGTCAGAGGGTGGGGAAGGTGGGGCGGTGGCCCAAAGCCCCACTGGTAACTCTGCCCATCATCGAAGAGCCTTTCAGGAGGGTGGCTGTGGATTTGGCTGGCCCGATGGCCACTCCCAGCAGCTCAAGGAAACACTTCATACTGATGGTAGTAGACTATGCCACCCGGTACCCAGAAGCGGTAGCCTTGTCATCCATTCGGGCAGACAAGGTGGCTATCGCCTTACTGAAGATGTTCTCCCGAGTGTGTTTTCCCCAGAAAATGCTCACCGACCGGGGAACCCAGTTCATGTCGCAGCTGATGGAGACCCTCTGTAAGCAAATACAGGTGCAAAATCTGGTGACCAGCCCATACCACCCACAGACCAATGGCCTGTGCGAACTGGCACTCTGAAGCAGATGCTTAAGATGTTGGTTGACTCCTAGGGGCACGACTGGGCGCGGTACCTCCCACACCTGCTCCTTGCCTACCGGGAGGTTCCACGGGCCTCAACGGGGTTCTCCCTTTTGAGCTCCTGTACGACTGGCGTGCGTGGAGCGCCTGGCTCTGGTGAAGGAGGTCTGGGAAAGGGACTTGGCCTCCCCTGGAGTGTCAGTCATTGAATGTCTTACGCTTCCATGACAAAATGCAGGCCTTGGCACAGCTGGTGCACGACAATGACGCGAGCCCAGGCCGACCAGAAGTGATAGTACGACCAAAATGCTTGTGAAAGGACCTACCAGCCCTCCATGTGCTCGCCAGAGGTAGCCTGACCGCCATTAGGTACCGAGATGAGATCCTCAGACCCCTTGTGAGACCTTATGCTGGTGCCCTGGGTGAAACCTAATGCAGGACAATGCCAGACCTCATGTGGCTAGAGTGTCAGCAGTTCCTGCAAGATGAAGGCATTGAAGCTATGGACTGGCCCGCTCATTCCCCAGACCGGAATCAGATTGAGCACATCTGGGACATCATGTCTGGCTCCATCCACCAACGTCACGTTGCACCACAGACTGTCCAGGAGTTGGAGGATGCTTTAGTCCAGGTCTGGGAGGAGATCCCACAGGAGACCATCCGCAACCTCATCAGTAGCATGCCCAGGCGTTGTAGGGAGGTCATACAGGCACGTGGAGGCCACACACAATACTGAGCCTCATTTTGACTTGTTTTAAGGACATTACATCAAAGTTGGATCAGCCTGTAGTGTGTTTTTCCACTTTAATTTTGGGGGTGACTCCATATCCAGGCCTCTATTGGTTAATAAATTTGATTTCCATTGATGATTTTTGTGTGATTTTGTTGTCAGCACATTCAACTTTGTACAGAACAAAGTATTCAATGAGAATATTTCATTCATTCAGATCTAGGAGGTGTTATTTGAGTGTCTCCTTTATTTTTTTGAGCAGTGTAGTATAAATATGCTCCAAGATAATTCTGCAGTATTTCAGTCAAATCCAATGGGAGTAAAATATAAAAAATAACCTTTATTCAATATTTTAAAAAGATTTTAAGGGTCCAAAATCCGTCACAAATTTCCTAAAATTATCCTAAACATAGGACTATTGTGAATGGTTTTAATTTATCTCCCCTGCTAACCATTTATATATATACATTGTCTTGTTGGGAGGCCAGGGATTAGTCACAATTCCTAGGGGTATCTCTTTATTTATATGTATAACTCCCTTTTCAATTTGGCCTCTGGCTATTAGAAATCATGCCATCTCATTTCTCCTCATTGTGAGTCTGCAGTCTGATAATGGCATTAATAATATTCATTTTACCATGTCCTGTGCTATTCTCTTCAGAACGGCTTTATAGTGCTGCCGTCATATACCGGTGCGGTGCTTGTTTCTCCTGATCTAGGAGCTTTATATTGAGGTAGCCTGGCTAATCATCTCTTGTAGTACTTTCTATAGAAATGCTCAGCCCTACGCGTTTCATCATTCTTATGAGACTCTCATGGTCATCAGGGGCTCACAGTCTATGATCTTTTTTGGTTTGATAGTACGATAGTTTTGTAATAAACTTATCGGCAGGGTTGCCGGCAGCGTCTGGCGGCTAAACCAGCGTGACTTTATAGGAAAGTTGGTGCCCCCTCTTGTGCGCCCCCCCCCCCTTCTGTCATCCAATCGAGTGACTCGGGTGCGTTGCAGGCGTATTATGTTGCGATCATATAATCATGCAGGGACTCGTCTCATTCTTCCAATAGGATCTTTTTCTCACAGAGATGTCTTGGCTGCACTGCGATCTCACAGTATTAATATGTCTTTTATATCTAGGGAAGGAGACTGGTATATTGCATTGCATCTTATAATGTAGTGTCTACGAGTTTGTTGCTATGAGTTGTTAATAGTGTTTGTTCGTAGTTTGTCATTTGTTTGGTTTACAGACAGATCTGCCTGTTTCATGTGCTACCTCGTCCCACCTACACTTACATCGATGCAGAACTTCCTTTCATCGTGACAAATGCCATCTGGCTATGTCACTGCTTCCGCACCAGCAAACGCTTGCGGACGTCTATTTCCTCAAAGTTCATTTCATTTGATCGTATCAATATGTCCATAATAGAAATTGGGATGACTTTTATTCTGATTGTATCAGTGTCTGATTGTATCCATGTATCTGTATTATTAAGTCTTCAGATGAGTATTTTATAATCTAAAAACAAAGGAAGAAATTCTGATGAAATTTGTCCTATTGTTATTAAACTTCAATTTGTTCAAGAGGTCATTTTTAGTGTTGAGCGAGCATGCTCGACACTGCTCAGTACTCGCCCGAGCATCTCACTACTCGGGATGTTCGGCGAGCACCGAGCATTTCCGGGTTACTCGGGCGGGAGCTCGGGTCTCCGCCCTGTATGTTTGGCGCTCTTTACAGAGCCAATGAACATGCAGGGATTGCCAGCCAGTCACTGTAATGCCGCAGCCATGTTGTTTGTGGGCATTACAGTGATTGGTTGGCCGCACAGCGTCACCTCGAGTATTTAAAACCGGGCGCCGCCATCTTGGACACAGTCGCTCCGGATCAGACAGTGCAGAGACAGCGCTGCTGATTTAGGGAGAGATATAAACTGCGAAATAGTTAGTGTAGGGTCTGTAAAGCCAGCAAAAGCAAACAAACAGTCCTTCTCAGGACTAATATCCATCCCAGATACCAGGCAGGCAGGCTGTATAGGAGACAGTGGTTATACCAGCAAACGCTGCATTACAGTCCTGTGTGCTCCTGTTGCTGAAATTGCTGGACTTAGCTCCAGGTCTCAGGGGACAGGAAAAATCCTTTTTTTTTTTTTTTCCTCCTTCACACTGTACAAATACCCATCTTATTAACCTTTTGTCCCCCCCCCCCCAAAAAAAAAGCGTGTCTGATTTTTCAGACACAAATATATCTGTTGAAAATAGTCAGGTGTAGGCTAGAGAAACAGAAGTGTTGTTTTGCACTTCCACGGTTCAAACCTCTGTATTATCCACTTTTGCCCATTTGTATCTAAAAAAAAAAAAAAATGGTTTGAGTGTGTCGCTCACTGTTCAGCCGCAATTATATCTATTTAAAAAAGTATGGTATACCCCAGTAAACAATAACTGTGGTTTTGCCATCCCACGCTAAAAAATCTCTATTATTCAGGTTTTAGTAGTTTTTACGTAAAGAAAAACAGTAATAGTTTCTCCCTGATTGTTCAGATTGTTTAAAAGAGTCGGGTGTAGGCCAGAGAAATAGAACTGTGGTTTTCCTCTTCCACGGATCTAATCTACTTTTTATTACCCTTTTTCCATTGATAGTGTGAGTGTAAGCTATTTTACTTCCTTTACAATGGGCAAGGCGCGTGGCAAGGGACGTGGAACTGGACGTTCTGGTGATGGTTTGTGCAGAGGACGGGGCCGTGGCCAAGGTGAAAACGTGCCACAACCAACGCCACATCTTCTCGCTCCCACTTCTTGACCGAATTATTAGGGAAGCACAGAACAACACCAGTATTGAGAACTGATCAGTGTGCACAGGTTATTAATTGGATAGCAGATAATACTTCCAGTTACATGGGCACCACCACCTCCGCTCTGTCTTCCACACAGTCAGCTCTTAGTAGCCGTGAGTCTCGACCGCATACTCCTCCTCACCCTGATGCTCCTTCCTCCCACCATGCTGAGTGTCGTCAGACAGCAATTGATCCCACACTTGGACACTCTGAAGAGCTGTTCACTGGTCCATTTCCATATTTGTGCCCCTCGCCTGATACGCTTGTGGTGGAAGAGGAGATCCCATGTAGCGATGCCCAAATATTTGAACAGCCACGGCCAGAGGAAGTCGACGCTGCCAATTTGTCACAAGAGGTGGACGATGGCGAGACACAATTGCCAGGAAGTGAGGAGGAGCATCGTGGTGCGCAAGTGGAAGAGGAGGAGGTGGTGGATGATCTAGTAACTGACCCAACGTGGCAGGAGGACATGCAGAGTGAGGCCAGCAGCACACAGGGGGAGGGAGGCAGAGTACCTCAACAGGCAGGAAGAAGCAGTGTGGTGGCCGTAGACAGAAGGCGGGCAACCGTTCCCCGTAACACCAACACGAGGGACGTTGCCAGTACAAGCGGTAGGTCTTCCAGAGTCTGGAATTTTTTTAAAGACTCTGCTGATAGCCCCAAAAAGGTCATATGTTCCACCTGCCATGCCAGCATCAGCAGGGGTGACAAAACTACCAGCCTGACCACCACCAGCATGATCAGGCACATGGCAGCAAAGCACCCGACTTTGTGGGGCGAAACCCAGGGTCCACGACCAGTGTCAGCGGGTGTCACCACTGCTTCTTCTACTGTTGTGCGTGCAATAGAACCCCCTGTTGTGTGTGCAAGGCAATCCCTTGTCCATACTGCATGTAAAGATTCCCCCTCCTCTCAGTCTTCACTTGTTATGGCAGTTTCTCAAGAAACAGCATCCACGTCCACGTCCCACCGCAGCGTTCAGTTGTCCATATCCCAGACCTTTGAACGAAAGCGGAAATTCGCAGCTAACGCCCCACAGGCCACAGTCCTAAATTCGCACATTTCACGACTGCTTGCGTTGGAAATGCTGCCTTTTAGGCTGGTGGAGACGGAATCCTTCCGCAATCTTATGGCGGTGGCCGTCCCTCGGTACTCGGTCCCCAGCCGACACTATTTTGCCCGGTGTGCCATCCCCGCACTACACAAGCGCGTGTCCCAAAGCATCTGCCGTGCCCTCAACAATGCAGTTACTGGGAGAGTCCACCTGACAACAGACACATGAACAAGTGCTTGTGGCCAGGGACAGTACATCTCTCTGACGGCACACTGGGTAAACATAGTGGAAGCCGGGACCCAGTCGGACCTTGGGACGGAACACATCCTCCCCACACCGAGGATTGCGGGCCCTATGTCAGTCATAGTTGCCCCCATAGTGTATAGCTCCTCCTCCGCCTCCATCTCCTCCTCCATCTCCATCTCCTCCTCCTGTTCAGCCTCCTCCTCCATCTCCATCTCCTCCTCCTGTTCAGCCTCCTCCTCCATCTCCTCCTCCTGTTCAGCCTCCTCCTCCATCTCCTCCTCCTGTTCAGCCTCCATCTCCAGCTCCTCCTCCTGTTCAACCTCCTTCTCCAGCTCCTCCTCCTCCTCCGTCTCCTCCTCCTCCTCCTCCTCCTCCTCCTCCTCCTCCTCCTCCTCCTCCTCCTGTTCAGTCTCCGTCTCCATCTCCTCCTCCTCCTCCTGTTCAGCCTCCATCTCCTCCTCCTGTTCAGCCTCCATCTCCTCCTCCTGTTCAGCCTCCATCTCCTCCTCCTGTTCAGCCTCCATCTCCTCCTCCTGTTCAGCCTCCATCTCCATCTCCTTCTCCTGTTCAGCCTCCATCTCCATCTCAGATATCACCACATCAGTTACAAGCTGGAAGCACTGCAGTACTGCCTCCGCCAAGTGGCAACAGGCTGTGCTGAAACTCATAAGCTCAGGTGATAAACCTCACACTGCTTGTGAGTTGTGGACAGCTGTGAAAGAGCAGGCAGATCTGTGGCTGAGACTGCTGAACCTACATCCCGGCATGGTCGTGTGTGACAATGGCCGTAACCTGGTGGCGGCTCTGAGGTGAGATCACACACGTACCATGCCTGGCTCATGTGCTTAACCTCGTGGTTCAGCGGTTTCTTAAATCATACCCCGAGTTGCCAGATCTGCTCGTGAAAGTACGCCGCCTGTCAGCTCATTTTCGCAAGTCTGCTACAGCTTCCGCCGCCCTTGCTGTGTTGCAGCAGCGTTTGCAGCTTCCAGCACACCGACTGGTGTGTGATGTCCCCACACGTTGGAACTCTACCCTCCACATGTTGCAAAGGATTTGTGAGCAGAAGAGAGCAGTTGTGGTGTACCAGATACAACAAGGCCGTCGATGTTCAGGTCAGACTCCACACATAAGACCTCAGGAGTGGACCTGGATGTCTGACATATGTACCATCCTGACAAACTTTGAGGAGGCCACCAAGATGGTGAGTGGCGATGACGCCATCATTAGTGTCAGCATCCCACTTGTCTGTCTTTTGCAACGCTCTCTGCAGAGAATTAAAGAGGAGGCATTGCAGCCAGAGTATGATGAGATGGATCAAGAAGCCGTAGTGGGCGATTACACACAGCCCAGCCTCATCTCATCCCAACGTGCATTGGGGGACAGAGGGAGAGGAGGAACAGGAGCTGCTATCAAGCGCTGTAGATGGTAGTACCTGTACAAGTGTTATACCGTCGGTTCAGCGTGGGTGGCCTGAGGACAGGGGGGAGGAGGAGAGTATGGTCAGTCGTCATCTTGGTGAGGACAAGGAAATCTTGCCCATTACCAGTCTAGCACGCATGGCTGACTTTATGTTGCGCTGCCTTAACTGTGACCCTCGCGTTGTCAAAATGTTGGGTGACAGTCATTACTGGTTGGTGACACTTGTAGACCCCCGCTACAAGGAGAACTTTCACTGTCTTATTTCTGAGGTGGAGAGGTCTACAAAAATGGGCCTGTACCAGAAGGCCCTTGCTGCAGAACTGTTAAAAAAAAAAAAATTCCCATCTGAACACGCTAGCAGCAGAGGTCACAGTTCGTTGACCAACCAAAGCGTACAAGCGAGAGAGAGGCAACTCCAATCTAGTAGAGGCAGGGGAACACTGGCAACGTTCTGGGACAGTTTTCTCAGACCCTGAGGCGTGGGGTACTCTCACAAGGAGTGGAAAGTTTCAAAAGATGGTGAGGGAGTACCTTGCCGACCGTACCAGCGTCCTTCGTGCCTTTTAATTATTGGGTATCCAAGCTGGACACTTGGAATGAACTCGCTCTGTACGCCTTGGAGGTCCTGGCCTGCCCTGCCGCTAGCATGTTATTGGAGCTTGTTTTTCGTGCCGCTGGGGTAATTATAACTGATGAGCACACTCACCTGTCAACTGACAATGCTGACAAGCTGACCCTTATCAAAATGAACAAGGGCTAGATTGGGCCAGACTTCTCATCACCACCAAATGACAGCAGAGTAACATAAAGTCAAATCCACGGTGTTATTTCGGGAGGTGTATTCCCATGCACCACTTCACACCCACACATGGGTATACGCTTCCTCATTTCGGCTGTTTTATGTTCTTCTCCTTATCCTCAGCCTCCACCACCACTATACCACCAGGGTGACCGTGGTCCGTGTTGCCATTATTGAAAGTTCCTCCGTCCTTATTTTTGTCAGCTTTTGCTTGGAAGGCATAAGCAAAGACTGTGGGAGACCCACTCCCCAATAATGGGAATACTATTTTTAAGATGCTGTACTGTCTGGCTCTTGTAAGGGGCATTAAAAGCATCTTGTTATACCACTCTAACCTCCACGTCTCTTCTGAGGGGCATTAAAACCTTCTTGTTAAGCTACTGGGACCTCCACGAGTCTTTGAACGGGCTCTGCATTTCCTCCTAATTTTTTGAAGCTTTTGCTTGGAAGGCATAAGCAAATACTATGGGAGACCCACTCCCCAATAATGGGACTTATGTTTGTAATATGCTGTACTGCATGGCTCTTGTAAGGGGCATTGCAAGTTCCTCATAATTTTTGGAAAGCCTTCCATTCACTGCTTAGGCTAACAGTGTACAGGAGACCCAGTTGGTATAAATGGAAAAAACTGTTTAGTTAAGGCCCTCTGACCTCCATGTCATTTCCAAGGGGCATTGGAGTGCCTCAAAATTTTTGGTAGGCATTGCACTCACTGTATGCCCTATAACTGTGTAGCCGAACTGCTCCTTTTTGTTACAGAAACATATCCTACAAGACATATGTGGTTGACTGGCCTGATATTGATGTGAATGGTCCCTGTTCCTCCTGCTCCTTCTCCTTTGCCACTACCTCATCCATCATTTATCACCTGAAGCTTTGTTTTAATGGGAGTCATAGAACTGTGATAGTAGCAGGAAAACATCCAGAAATCCTCGGAGGAGGTAGGATATGCGCCAAAACGCTGACCACCTCAGGCCTAGCCGCTACTACATACATGCGCTTGCATTCCAAGAAAACAAAGCAGATGCTAACTTGTATCATCATCATCATGGTCCTCACCTTGGCACTCTCAACTCCCCTGATGGAGAAGCCAGGGCCCACCAGAGGAGTCTGGTTCTCTGGTGGTCTCGTCCAATGCTGCCCTAAAGCAGGCCGGGCTAAGAAAAGTGTGTGGGGGGAAGTTGACAGGAGAAATGGGGGCGGCTGGGGACCGTTTATGCAAGCAAGCAGTATGGTATTGCAGCCTGGGGGTGGGTGGGTGGCAGGCTGCACACTTATGCTTGCATTCCAAGAAAACAAAGCAGATGCTAACTTTCATCATCATCATGCTCCTCACCTTGGCACTCTCAACTCCCCTGATGGAGAAGCCAGGGCCTACCAGAGGAGTCTGGTTCTCTGGTGGTCTCGTCCAATGCTGCCCTAAAGCAGGCTGGGCTAAGAAAAGTGTGTGGGGGGAAGTTGACAGGAGAAATAGGGGCGGCTGGGGAACGTTTATGGACACCTGGCTGCCCCCAGGCGGCTGGGGACCGTGTGTGGACACCCGGCCGCGGGGCGGCTGGGGACCCAGTGTGGATGCCCGGCTACCTGGCGGCTGGGGACGGAGTATGGATTCCAGGCCGCCAACGCAGCCATGACGTGATGGCCAGATTTCGCCTCCATATGCCTAAAAGGCCCAATTTCAAGTGAAAGCAAGCAAGCAGTATGGTATTGCAGCCTGGGGGTGGGTGGGTGGCAGGCTGCATACTTGCGCTTGCATTGCAAGGAATGGGGGAGGTACAATTGAACAATACCCTGGGACAAGAACTTGCATGGGGATAGTTGCAAGTCTGCATCTTCTGACGCGGCAAGGATCATTTCTGATGGGCACACTTTTAGGCAGTGACCTGGGTGTCAGAGATGCTTCCAGGGGTATTCCCCATGCTGTTCCCATGTATTTTCAGCACTGTATGCATGTGTCACACAGCACATGGTCAGATAAGGTTGTAAAATGTTAAAATGACATTTCCCGGTGAATGCATTTGTCACGGTTGAAAGCAATACAAAAGTGCAAAAACGTCTAAAAAATGCTACTTGTTAACATAGCCCAAGGTGTGGAGGAGTATTTTTTGGGGGGGGTTATTTATTTTACCTTATACACATGTCTTTACCCTGGAAAGGAAGTTCCTTAACATATTTCACAGGAAAGCAGTTTCAGTTTCATTTTTGAATGTTTTAAAAGACTGCCGTCAGTGCCGCGCCAAAAATGCTCAGGTCTCCCATAGACTAACATTGGGCTCGTTGCTCGGGTCGAGCACCCGAGTATCATGGCCAGCTCGGCCCGAGATTTGAGCACCCGAGCATGTTAGTGCTCGATCAACACTAGCGTGCACGGCTGCTGGTCCTCAAACCGGGTGGACCAATCGAAGCCCGGCGCGCCGTACACCCACTCAGGTGCCGGAGGTGGAGGCTCCGCGAGGGAACCCAGCAGAAGGTTCCTGACTTCAGTGCCCGGGAGTGGAGGTTCCGGGAGGGCAACAAGTGGAAGGTCCTCAGTCAGTGCCCGGGGGTGGAGGTTCCGGGCTGAGCAGCTGCTCCAGGGAGGGCATGGCGGGGTACGGAGAGTGTTGGTGTAGGAAGCCCAGGAGCAGGTCGGCGCTTGCAGCGCCCGGGACAGGGGATTTCTTCCCACCTGCTCCTGTGCTGCACACGGCCTCCTGGTATTCAGCGGGTTCCGCTGGGTTGCCGCTGCTGCCATCCTGTGCTGCTCTACACCGTGCTGCAAACTTCTCCAACAGCTCGCTCCTCCACTTGGTAACTGCTGCTTGCTGGGCCCGGTCCACTTGTTGGCTCAGCTCCAGAATCTCACTCTGGAGGAACTCCGCGTCCTCCGGGGATAACTTACTGGCTTCTCCCTCCAGGGTGAGGGGGGTCGCTTGCCACGGCAGCAGGCCAGAGGCGGAGGCTTGATCCTGACTTCCGTCCATGTTGTCTGCCGGGTGCGGTCTGTCTAGACTGGTTAAGACCACACCCTGTCTCCATTCCTTCTTTCCTCCTCCTCCTCCTCCTCTTTCGGGGGCGGTCCCATGGCAATCTGCTGTCGGTCACTCCTTGTGACGTCCTCCCTGCCTTGACGGACACATCTATGCGGACAGTCACAGTTGCAAGGGGCAGGGTATGCTTTTGGCGCCATTCTGGGACCCGGCCCACGATGGGAGGTTCCATACTGTTGTCTTTGATCACGCACATAATGGCGCCCGTTCTTCTGGGGCGGGCACCACATTCAGTATCATTACACAGTTCTTTAGGCACACTTCACCCACCGATAACGGGTTGGTCACTTATCTTGTTCATGACTCCAGAGCTGACGCGCCCCCTGGCAGCTGGGCCTATGGATGCCGGTATAGGGGATATCACCGTGGCTGGCCCGGTCCGTGACCCAGGGCGGTCAGTAAAAAGGGGAAGATATTGGAGGATCTGGGGAAAGTGTTTGTGACGCCACCTGTGGAATGCAGCCAAAGGGAGCTGCCGCTGCGGAGCAGTCCTCTGGAGCTGATGTTATGGCAGCAGGGATGGTGTGGCTCTCCACAGGTAGAGCTTGCTCCTGGGCAGTGTAAGGCAGTGAAAGTTGCACTGGGCGTTGTAGTGCAGGGAGGGAAAGATGGCGCAGATAAAGAATGGACTGAGGCAGTGCGATGCAGTCATCCGAGTCTTTTCTCACAGTTCTTATGACAGTTCCATTGGTGCACTGTACAGTTGTCAGCCTCCCCACGTCGCGCTGCGTTCACCAGGCAGGGGTTCAGCACTTCCTCAGGTAGATTAGGAGCACCTGACAGAACTCCACTTTCTGTGTTCCTAGCTAGACAGTCTTCACACTGGGTCTGTCTCCCTCCTGCCCTGTGCTTCCCACTCTCAATCCCATTTGGGTGCTCTGAAGCCCCTCCTGTATGTTGGAGTTCCCGGACCTGCTTGTCCCTCACGGGGATTAGAATGAGGCTTCAGCAACTGACTATATAAGCCAGAAGCCTCCCAGCCAAGACCTGGAGTTACACGGCTGGACCAGGGGTCCGTCCCCTTCCTGCAGCTTACGATCCCTGTCTTCTGACAGATGCGGGGCATACGGGTGCCGTCCTGCACTCGCCGTACCCCCTAGGATCCCTTCCTTAGATCGGAGCCTACTCCTCTGCTCCCCTCCTGGGCCTCTAGCACTGGGCCCTGCTTGTGGAGCAGAGCTCCTAAAGAGACTCTGATCCCTGACTGTTCTCCACTGACTCCTCTACCGAACTCTCCTGCCACCCTAAAATGGCTCCCCTTTATATACCTACTACTATAGTGCTCCCTTAAACTACTTCCTCCACCCACACCCACTACTGGTTCCCCCTACCTCTGGGTTCCCCCTACTCCAGCCTGGGACAGGGCTCAGCAGTTGCGCTCATGCATGTTGCCCCTCCAGCCGGCCTGGAGCAGTGTAGTGTTGAATGCGGGTGTTGGGGTTCTGGGCAGCACTCCCTCCTTGTTATGTTCTGCTACCAGAGCTAAGGAAAGAGAGGAGATCTGTCCCTACGATACAACTCAGCTGAATCCCTACGATGTAACAGGGAACCTGATCCTGCGATCAGACCTGCTAAAGTCCTAAGCTAGTCTGTACGGAGACCTATAGATGTGGGGAAGGAATCCCTACAAGTACTAAGGACTGGGAGGAAAATGGGACACCTCCTAACAGAAATAGTAGCAGACAGACGAACAAACAAAATATATAGAACATAGAGGTCCGTAGACCAAGCAAACTAACAGTTAGATACAGAGCACAGGCTAGCTAGAAAGTAGTTATACAATGAAGTCCAGCAAAGCCAGAAGGGCGGAGCAGGATAATATAGGCCAACAAGGTCATGTGACCAGCAAAGGAAAAAACCTAAGAGCAAGGTTCTAACACTCCTCACCTGAGAGAAGGAGACTCCACACCTCTGGGTGAGGTGCACTATCTCTGTGGTGACTGAACCATCAGGGGCACCACAATTACAAGTCCCATTGTTTTCTGTTTGATTAAAGTGGGCTAATATATGGCTAATCTAGCTGCCCTAACAAATGTTCAGTTCAAATACCCGCTCCTTGTTCTCTAGGCACAAATTGCTTAGAGGCAGGCGATTACCCTCCTCCCCACAGAACACATGAGAACTCATCTGTATGTTGGGAGAGATGGCTGCTAGCCAAATAGTGTATGGCCAGGCCACAGCTATGCCACAAGGACTTGGCTGACTCCTTTTCAGTAGAGAGGAGCGGTGTTCGACTCGAACTGTTCGCCAATCTCAACTTCGAGCTGTTTTGGGCGGTGTTCGAGCCGTTCGGCGAACACGAACAATTTGAGAAAAATTCGGCTGTTCGAGGTTATGTTCGATAACTGTTCGTGCACCAAAATCATAACTGGATTTTTTCTCAGTAATGCTGAAAATTAATGT
This sequence comes from Phyllobates terribilis, assembly GCF_046119375.1. NCBI lineage: Eukaryota > Metazoa > Chordata > Amphibia > Anura > Dendrobatidae > Phyllobates > Phyllobates terribilis. The sequence goes on from NW_027363046.1 coordinate 2,041,262, forward strand.
AAATACGCAGTTTGAGTGTACAGCGGGGTGGGGGGAGGGGCAGGGGATGGATCTCTGCATAAATAATGAAGATCTCCATTTTTTTTTCTCTTTGCACCTCCCTACTGTAAATGCGGGAATCTGTCAGCCGATCAGCAGCGCACACGGAGCGAACTGCTTTTTTTCACACAAGCAAGGGCATGTCATTGGCAGTGTATGTCACATGTCCTTGCCCTATAAGACCCAGCCATTTTCCCCGTCACCACCATTTTCTCACTGCTGCAGCTGCGTGTTAGACGGCACTGCTGTTGCTGTGTGCGCTATACTTTGTGTTAAATCCAAGCCAATTTTCGCACAAATCTACAGATAGCTTGGGAGTAGGGAATAGTTGTGATTGCAGTCCTTTTGAGGACTAGGTTACATCAGTTCCTATCACTTTTTGCCAGGCAGGTCTGTACTAGTGCTGTGCAAGTTTTTTTCACAGCATTTGGCTAAATCTAGCAAAGCAAATCCTTTTTGGCCTCTTGCAGTGTGTTAGTCAGTGGAGTAGCCTATCTGTGTTGCAAGCTACACCACCTGTGTATAGAATGCAAATTTTTTACTGCACCTAGTGAAGGAAAACCTTTTGGGCATAGCATCATTCTATTAGTCCATCTATACTTACCTACACCAGGTTGGAAATTCAAAATAATTTTTATCTGCATCTAGCTCTGAAAAAAATGTTTGGCTTCGGCTTGTAGCAGCGTGTGGGACTTGTTCTATTAGTCCATCTATACTAACCTCCACCAGGTTGCAAATTCAAAATAATTTTTTTCTGCATCTAACCCAGCCAATACTTTTGGGCTAATACCACAGTTTGGCCACTCAGCTCTGCTCGGTTCCCATTCATTGTTTTTTGTGCAAACAACTCCAGAGTTGTCAATTAGTTAACCACCAAAATGAGTGGAAAAAGGCCTGCTGCTTGTGGAAAGGGGAATAGGCATGTTGGGAAGGGAAAGAAAGGTTGTATCCATGGGGTAGGTGTTAAAGTAACAGTAACATCTGCATAAGAAAGACCATCTTCCAGCCAAACTAAGATGTCTACTTCTTTTAGCGGACAATGTGAGAAGATCCCTTTCTTACGGCCACGCCAATCGCTACAAATTACAGATGAGGCACAAAAACAGCAGGTGCTTCAGCGGATATCAAGTGCTCCTTCAAGTGGGCTCTCCTCCACCTCAACTTCAACATCACAAATACTCCAGTCCTCAGAGGTGTCACCCCAATCGCACTTGCTTCCTCACAGCTCCCAAGTCTCCAGCTGCCCGTCTTAATATGGGGTAACACAGATGGTGGAGTCTGCAGAGCTGTTTACTCATACTATAGCCTGGGAATCAGAGGTCGGCTCCAGAGCTTCTGTGAATCCAGACGAGGAAATGATCTGCACTGATGCCCAGAATCTTTGAGTCGGATCCAGGACCAGAGGCAGAAGGTTCTGACCATAATGTAGACCCTCGTTCCCAAACTGTAACTCCTGTTGGTGGAGACAATGAGGAAGACGATGATGAGACTCGTATACCTGATTGGAGCGACAACTTTAGTTTTTTGTCAGGGCAGGAAGAGGTTGGCTCTGAGGACGACGGGTGTGATAACACACAGGGTGGTGATGATGATGAGGTTGGAGATCCCACTTACTGTCAACCCACAGTTAGCCAGTCTGAGGTCAGCAGAGGAGGTGGAGGAGGATGCTAATGACGACGAGGTCAGGTTGCGCCTTCCTGGACAGACGTAGTACTGGAAGCACGTCAACAACTGCATCCTCAAACACAACTCTGCCTCTGACCACAAGTCGTGGTGGCTCTTCAGGTCGCATGGGTGCTAAGCCTTGCATAGCCTGGGCATTTTTTCAGATCGATAAGGATGACCCAACTTGTGTTATCTGTAACATTTGTCAGCAAAAGCTAAGTAGAGGCCAAAAAATACATAGTTTGAGCACTTCATGCATGAACCGGCACATGGATATGAAGCATAAATTGCAGTGGGAAGCTCACTGTGCTACAATGCGGCCTAGCCGGCCGGGCCAACCGCCGTCTGCCACATCTTGTGCATCCGCGGCCTCTTCATCCTCTGTGACTGGGGGGACAGCAGTCACACCTGTTTTGGGACGCAGACCTGCCACCTCTTTACCTGCAACAGCCAGCGTGATTGGCAGGTCATCATTTTCTTTGGAGGTGGAAACACCAGCTGGTGTTCAGCGCTGTCCGACATCGATAGCACCACCTTTGGATCAAGGCAACCTAACATGTCCGCCTGCATCTTCCTCACGGACCGGCAGTTTGCCGGGGACACCCTTCTCAACCTCGTCTAAGCACAACAGCCAGCCCTCAGTCCCTCAGATGTGGACAAGTAAAAGACCATTTCCTCCTAGCCATGAGAAAGCTAAGAGGTTGAATTTCACCATCTGCAAGCTTTTGGCTACAGAAATGCTGCCTTTCCGCCTGGTGGACAGAGGATTTTCGAGACCTTATGTCTGTCGCAGTGACCCAGTACCAGATGCCCAGTCGGCACTACTTCTCAAAGAAAGGTGTGCCTGCACTCCTCCACCAGCATGTCGCACACAACATCACAGCTTCTTTGAGAAACTGTGTGTGTGACAGGGTGCATTTCACCATAGACACTTGGACGAGTAGGCATGGACAGGGGCGTTACATGTTGCTGACTGGGCTCTGGGTAACTATGGTGACAGCAGGACAAGGGGCTGCTGTCCAAGTCTTGCCGCCCCCATGAGTTGTGCGTCAATCCTCTTTATCTCGAATTTCCTCCACTGCTTCTGCCTCCTCAACCTCCTCTCGGTCCTCCACCTGCACCCAAAGCCTGTCTGGTCATTCCACAAGCTTTCTAACTGCGCAGAAGGGATCCTGCACACCTCCTTACTATGCTGGCAGCAGGGCTCAACGTCATCAGGCGGTTTTTACTTTGAAATGTCTGGGAAATGTGAGTCACACAGCTGAGGAGTTGTGGTCAGCTCTGGAGAACCAATTTCATGAATGGTTGTCTCCACTGGACCTGAAACCAGGGAAAGTCGTGTGCGACAATGCTGCAAACCTGGGTGCGGCCCTTTGCCGAGGCAATGTCACACGCGTGCCTTGTATGGCTCACATGTTGAACCTGGTTGTCGAGCAACTTTTAGCCCACTATCCCGGACTAGATGGCCTTCTGCAGAGGGCACGGTCGCTGTGTGCTCACTTCCGCCATTCGCATCCCGCAGCTCAGCGACTTACATCTCTACAGAAGTCGTTGGGCCTGCCACTTCACCGGCTAAAATGCGATGTGCCTACCCGGTGGAATTCAACTCTGCACATGTTGCAGCGACTGTGGCAGCACCGACAAGCCCTGGTGCAATACGTTCTGACGTATAGCCTGGGCCAACGAGATCCAGAGGTGGGGCAAATCACGCTGGAGGAGTGGTCTCAGATCAGGGACCTATGCACCCTTCTGCACAGTTTTGAAATGGCGAAGATGTTTATTGCTGACGATGCCATTATCAGCATGACTATTCCGGTGATTTACATGCTGGAGCACATGTTAAACAGAATTCGGAGTCAGGTGGTGGCAGAAGAGGAGGTGGAGGAAGTAGAGAAGGAGGAGTTGCATGAGGAAGGGCTAACATCTGCAAGGTCCAGATGGTCGGCAGCACCAAGGCGGCAGGCATGTGAGGGTGGGGGAGATGGTTTTACCAGGGCGCATGGTAGCAGCCAAACTAGTGAGGAAGGTGCAGGAGTGGAGGACGAACTGATGGAAGACTCATCAGATGAGGGAGACCTTGATCACATTTCTGTTGTGCGAGGTTGGGGGGAGAGGGCAGAGGAAGGAAGCATGATTGTTACCTCGCCACCAACACAACAGGGACTTGGTGCTCCTGGGTGCGCAAGACACATGAGTGCCTTCTTGCTGCACTACCTGCAACATGACCCTCGAATTGTGAGAATTAGAAATAATCCTGACTACTGGGTTGCCACACTTAGATCCCCGGTACAAAAGTAAATTTGCAGAAATTATTCCTGCCATAGAAAGAGATGCACGCATGCTGGAGTATCAGCAGAGACTGTTTCAGAATCTTACATGTGCTTTTCCACAAAACACTAGTGGTGCACGTAGTGAGTCTCACAGTTCCAACTTGCCAACCGTGGGACCGTCGAGTGTTCAGCACTCAAAACTTAACATAAACACAGTATCTGCTGGTAACATCAATTTTGCGGAATCATTTCACCACTTTTTTAGCCCATCCTTTGCAAGGCCACAGGAGACAAGAAGTCTGACATAGTCAACGCCTAGAGACGATGGTACAGGAGTATATCCAAGTAAACATTGAAGCCATGACTGTGTCACTGGACCCTTGCTCTTTTTGGGCTTCCAATCTGGATAAATAGCCGGAGCTTGCCACTTACGCCTTGGAGATCTTGTCATGCCCCGCAGCCAGCGTTCTGTCTGAACGTGTGTTCAGCGCTGCTGGTGGTGTGCTGACAGATAAGCGCACGGGGCTCTCCACTGATAATGTAGACAGATTCACGTTCATAAAGATGAACAAATCATGGATCCGAAACGACTTTTCTACCCCTGTGTCATGCTGGGGAGAGTAAAAGCTTGATGATTTGTTAAAATCACCTCACCAACCGTTATAAGCTTTCAAATTACTAATCATGTTTATCTGTATCTTGGCTGGAAAATAATTTGGGCCTTGTAGCAGTTTACAGCACTGATTCTATTAGACCATCTATACTAAACTCCACCAGCTTTCAAATTAATAATAATTTTTTGCTGCATCTAGCCCGGAAAATAATTTTGGGGCTCCGAGATGCGCAAGACACATGAGTGCCTTCTTGCTGCACTACCTGCAACATGACCCTCAGATTGTCAGAATTCGAAATAATCCTGACTACTGGGTTGCCACACTCTTAGATCCCCCACACTCTACGATCAACCTTTTCATTTTAATAAAGAGCAAAAAAATGGTCATTTTTGAAATTAGAAGCATTAGCCGGTTATTACAAACTGTAATCAAACAGTTTTCAGCTCAAAAAACTTTATTCTAGGTGATGTTACATTTGCACATAGGACCCCTTGTTCGAAAGGAGCTTCTGAACTCTCTCGTCCATTGAATTTGTCAGGTTTTGGATGGTTTCTGCTTCAATTGTTTTGCATGAGGACAGAATACCCTCCCAGAGCTGTTGCTTAGATGTGAACTGCCTCCCGCCATCATAGGCACTCCTTTTGATGATGCTCCAGAGGTTCTCAATGGGGTTGAGGTCAGGGGAGCATGGGGGTCACACCATAAGTTTGTCCCCTTTTATGCCCATATCAGCCAGAGATGCAGATGTTATGTGCAGCATGAGACTGTGCATTATCATGCATGAAAATGATCTTGCTGCGGAATACACGGTTCTTCTTCTTGAACCATGGCAGGAAGTGCTGTTTGAGAAACTCCACATACATTATGGAGTTCATATTTACCCCTTCAGGGATCCTAAAGGGGCCGACAATCTCTCTCCCCATGATTCCAGCCCAAAACATTACTCCACCTCCTCCTTGTTGGCGCCGTAGCCGTGTTTGCATGGGGTGTCCATCAACCAGCCATCCTCCACTCCATCCATCTGGACCATCGAGCGTTGCACGGCACTCATCGGTGAACAAAACAGTTTTGAAGTCCGTCTTCATGTATTGTTTGGCCCACTGCAGCCCTTTCTGCTTGTGTACATTAGATAGAGGAGGTCGACAGGATAACTTGCGCACAGCTGCAAACCTCTGAAGGACCCTGCATCTTGTTGTTCGGGGAACGTTGGAGGCACCAGCAGCTTCAAAAACTTGTCTGCTGCTATGACAAGGCTTTTTTGCCGCTGCTCTTTTAACCTGACGTAATTGCCTGTAGGAAAGAGTCCTCAATTTTCCCTTATCAGCACGCACACATGTGTACTGTGAATCAGCTACATACTTCTTGATTATGCGATGATCAGGATGAAGTGTCTTGGCAATGTTGATTGTAGTCATGCCTTGACCTAAACAATCCACAATTTGTTGCTTCTCAGCAGCCGACACATCCTTTTTCTTTCCCATTTTGGCAGAAAATGTAGGCTGCTTAATGTGGGACAGCCTTCTTAAGTAGTCTTGCCTTTCATTGGACACCCCTGCCAAACTAATTAGCACAGGTGTCTGCAATTGCTTACAGTGATATAAAGAGCCCTGACACACATCACCATCAATGAGTTTAACTGACAAACAAATTCTTCCCTTATCACTCCTAAACACTTTTTGCATAATTTGGAACACAGTGTACATGTGCTTTTCCACAAAACACCAGTGGTTCACGTAGTGAATCTTACAGTTCTAACTTGCCAACCGTGGTCTGTATGGAGTTGTTCAATAAAGGGCCCAAAATTAAGATTACATAGACGGGAGAGGTCTCTATGAATACGAATTCCTAAGTATTTGATACCCTGTGAGGGCCAGGCAAAGGGAAAGTTGGACTGGATGGAATCCTGTATGGATTTGAGGAGGGAGACATCGAGGGCCTCAGACTTCGCTGCATTGATTTTAAAATTTGACCATGTAACAAAGTGATCTATTTCAGCCATAACAGCAGGGATGGATATATGTGATTGAGTGCTATATACTAGGACATCATGAGCAAATGCAGAGCACTTGTACTCTGTGCCTGCCACCTCAATCCACCTAATATTGGGGTTATGGCGAATTGATGAGAGCAGGTGCTCCATCACTAGGATGTATAAGAGAGGGGACAGAGGACATCCCTGCCTTGTCCCATTGGTGATTATGAAAGGTGATGAAAATGTTCCATTCATCTTCAGCCTAGGTGACGTATTGCGATACCGGGCTGTGATTTTGCCTATGAAAGGGTCCCCTAGATCCCTACACCAAGCTTTTTAAGAGAATAATATATGGCGTGCCAGGAGACTCTATGGAATGCTTTCTCAGCATCCAACGAGAGTATCTAATTACAAATTTTTAACTGTATCTAGCCCAGGAAATACTTTGGACCTAGTAGCAGTGTCTGCTAGTAAGCGGATTATCCCAACTGTTAAGCAAGCTGCACCACCTGTAGTTTGGACGCTTAATTTTTTCAAAGGAAATGCATCGGGCCCCCGGGACACTCAGTGAAGAGCATCGGGGAGGCACCCCAAGGCACAGGGCCTGGGACTGGCGGTAGGACGCCTTGCGGTGGACCGCCGAGCTCGATCTTATAAAAGCTTTTTAACTGCAGCAGCTTTAGTGGACGCTACTAGAGCTGGAATTCCCGCGGCTGCTGGCATCAGACTTGCCCTCCAATAGATCCTTGTAAAAGGATTTAAAGTGTACTCATTCAAATTAGAGAGACAATTTAAATTAAAAAGCTTAGACCTGCCTCCACCGCAGGGGGGCTCGCTCGACCCACCAGCGGACAGGCACCAGTATTGGGAGAGGGTGCTAGCCGTCAGGGTCCACCGCAGCTCTGGCACAAACCCGGCGACACGGAGGTCGCACGGGCAGGAACGGACTGGCCGTGTTAGCTTCGCATTTTTGGGGTTTTAGAAGGGCATGACATGCCTATATCTGTGTCTCCCCCTCCTTTTACTCCTCCACCTCTTTTCTTTTCGCATGACTATTTGTACTTGTCACTTTTCCATGTGTTAGTTGTGTCTACTGAGCAGTTTGTCAGCTTTTGGACACCTTTTGTGTTTTTGTTTGCCTGCCATTGGTTTTAAGTGTTCGAAGGTGTTCGGCGAACATACGGGTGTTCGACGAACCGAACTCGAACACTACGGGGGTGGCTCAACACTACTTTTCAGATCCTATATGGAGAACCTAATGGTAAACCCTGGATAAATGAAGCTTGTGACCTGGTTCCTGTTCCCCACTAGGTTTCTGGCACTTCTGATAAGACAGACGAGCAGCAGTACCCCGACACTGAGAAGTTTGTTCCCTACAATCCTGCAGGTAACTTTTCCACACTTTGCTGTACCTATTGCCTGCCATTAGCCACTGGCCATTACATTTAATTTTGAGCATCAGAATCAATTCTAATACTTGCATCTGAAGCTGGATGGGGTTAGTGAATTTGTCACCAGGATTTTGCTGCCCCATCTGAGAGCAGGGTGATTTAGGGGCAGAGACCCTGATTACAGTGATGGATCGCTTGGTGCAGTTCAGAGTAAGGCTATGTTCCCATGCTGTGGAAATGAAGCAGAAATTTTCTGCTTCATTTCTGCATGTCCTCTCCCGGATAAACGCATGCGGAATTGCCTTGAGTTTTTAATTGCACTGCAAAGGCAATTCCGCTTGCGGAAACGCAAAATTAATGAGCGTGCTGCGGATTTTTCCCCGCCGGAAAAACGCTGCGGAAAAAAACGCAGCATGGGCATTGAACTTGCGTAATCACATTGGGGACCATGGGGGGCGGATAACATAGCGCTAAAAAAGCCTTTACGCTGCGGAAATTCTGCAGCATATCCTCTTGAAAAACGCTTCGTGGGCACATACTCTAACTGTGTCTGCTGCAGATCTAATTCTCTGAATGCTGGGCTCTGTATAACCCCACCCACACCACTGATAGGCAGAAAGCTACCAATGCACAGTGTACAGAGCTATTCATCAGTTGTGGGGACAGGGTTGGACTACATGGCAGCAGCTTTACTAGTCCTCTGGTGGCAGTCTCCTGCTGGTGGAGGATCACTTATCAAAACTACATCAGTCAGCCCAGAGAGCAACACGTCGCTGGAATTGGGGATCTTTGTCCACACGTTGTGCTGTGCTCAGATCAGGTGGCAATAAACCTAGTGACATTCCCTTTGTCAGGCAAAATGTATTTTTGTCCTAGTTTTAAAAATGTTGAAAGGACAGCCAGAGATGTCTTAAATCTCCGTCCCCTGTTCACTTGGAAGGGACCTCCATAGAACTCTACTCTTGCTTCCCCCAAACAAGGAATTTTTATAACCGCCATAAACCTCAGCCCAGGGCAAGCATACTGGTTTACACTGGATTTCCCCTCCAAAGCTCTATTGTGTAACTGTACAAACTTTTAATGTCAAGTTTAATAATGCACATGACTGTCACAAACACATGGACCACATTTTTGGGATGCTCGCCTTTTTCCAGTTATGATGGTGTATCTTTCATAACTGGGAAACCACCAGAAACCTAGGAAATGGTTTCTGAGCTTCTGAACGTCATAGAAATATTATATTTGGTATCAATCTCCGTCAATATTGGTGACGGCAAACTTGCCTTTGGAAGTGCATTGAGGTGAAGGGTGTATTGCTGGAAAAGGGGAAAAAACAAAACCTCTTTAAATCTCTTAATTTGCGAGTGTGAACGAGCGGAGTGTGACCAGAGCGTAAGTGTGTGACTTATTTTTCAGTGACTTGGATTCAGGAAGTTTGGAAGGGAGGACTTTGGACTGAATTGCTGTCTGTATTTCATTAATTCTTTGCTTTTCTTTTTACTTAACATTCTGTCTATTGCAATCCCCATTAGGAAATGAGCTCCATTATTGACAATGCTATCCAGTGTACATCTTGCCACATGTATGCAATCCTGAACAGCCGGTCGTGGTTGCTTACTGCTGCGCGAGATGTGAGCACGTTGTGCGTTTGGAAGCCCAGATACTGGATCTAAATGAGCAGCTGGCAACACTGAGATCCATTGACAACATGGAAAGGAGTCTGCTGCTCGCTGAGCAGCCGCTCACTGGGGTAGATGTGGGGGAGGGTGGTAGTCTGGAGCTGCAGGACAGTGAGGCTGTTAGTTGGGTGACAGTTAGAAGGGGGGGTAGAGGGAAGAGTGCAAGGGAGGCTAGTCCTGATCTGGCACACCCCAATAAGTTTGCAAAGTTGGCAGATGAGGGGAGTGATGGTACAGGGGTAGCACTGCTGCAGCAAGGCATGTATCCTGAAAGCCGGAGGAGTGTCAGCTCCAGTAAAGAGGGAAATAGGAGAGTAGGGCAGGCCAGGCAGGTGCTGGTAGTGGGCGACTCAATTATTAGGGGAACAGATAGGGCAATCTGTCGCAAAGACAGGGATCATCAAACAGTGTGCTGCCTAGCTGGCGCTCAAGTCCGGCACATCGCTGATCGGGTTGACAGATTACTGGGAGGGGCTGGTGAGGACCCAGCGGTCATGGTGCACATTGGCACAAATGACAAAGTTAGAGGTAGGTGGAAGGTCCTTAAAGATGACTTCAGGGAATTAGGCTGCAAGCTGAAAGCAAGGACCTCCAAGGTGGTATTCTCTGAAATACTACCGGTACCACGTGCCACGCCAGAGAGGCAACGGGAGATTAGGGAGATAAATAAGTGGCTCAAGAACTGGTGTAGGAAGGAGGGATTTGAGTTCCTGGAGAACTGGGCCGACTTCTCAGTTGGCTACAGACTCTACGCTAGGGACCGACTGCACCTTAATGGGGAGGGTGCAGCTGTGCTGGGGGAGAAAATGGCTAGAAGGTTGGAGGAGTGTTTAAACTAGGGATTGGGGGGGGGGGTATTCATTTTATAGGTGGGGAAGATAGTGCAGATAGTGACCTGGGCACAAATAAATTGGGGGTGGGGTTAGAACAGCCAATAAAGTAAGAAGGAATAGAGGTACAGAGAGATACATAAAATGCATGTACACTAATGCCAGAAGCCTCACCAACAAAATGGAGGAATTAGAATTAATTTTGTTGGAAAATAATTATGACATGGTAGGAATATCGGAGACGTGGCTGGACAAGAGCCATGACTGGGCAGCTAATTTACAGGGCTATAGTCTGTTCAGAAATGACCGTACAAACAAGCGAGGGGGGGGTGTTTATATGTAAAATCATCCTTAAAACCTGTCTTGCGGGAGGATATATGTGAATCTAATGAAAATGTAGAGTCCCTGTGGGTGGAGATAAGGGGAGGGGGAAAAAATAATAAATTACTGATAGGGGTTTGTTATAAGTCTCCAAAAATAATGGAAGTAGCGGAGAATATCCTCGTAAAGCAAATAGATGAAGCAGCGACTCAAGGAGAAGTCATTATTGTGGGAGACTTCAACTACCCTGAAATACGTTGGGGGACAGAAACATGTAGTTCAAGCAAAGGTAATAGATTTTGACAACTATGAGAGACAATTACCTTTCACAACTGGTTCAGGACCCAACAAGAAGGGGGGCACTGCTAGACCTAATATTAACCAATAGGCCAGACCGCATATCAAATATACGAGTTGGGGGTCACTTGGGTAATAGTGATCACAAAATAATACATTTTCATGTAACCTTTAATAAGATGTGTAGTAGAAGGGTTACAAGGACACTAAACTTCAGGAAGGCTAGTTTCCAACGGTTGAGAGATGATCTTAGTGCAATAAACTGGGACGATATCCTGAGACATAAAGCTGCACAAAGCAAATGGGAGACATTTATTAACATCCTGAATAGGACCTGTGCACAATATATACCCTTTGGGAATAAACATGCTAGAAATGGGAGGAAACCACTATGGCTAAATAGAGCTGTAAGGGGCGCAATAAGTGACAAAAAGAAAGCATTTAGAGAACTAAAGCATGTAGGTAGTGATGAGGCATTAAATAAATATAGAAAATTAAATAAATTATGTAAAAAGCAAATCAAGGCGGCAAAGATTGAGGCAGAGAGAATCATTGCCAGAGAAAGCAAAAATAACCCCAAAATATTCTTTAACTACATAAATAGTAAACAACTAAAAAATAATAGTGTTGGCCCCCTTAAAAATAGTCTGGGTGAAATGGTGGATGAGGAAAAAGCCAATATGCTAAATGATTTTTTTTTCAACCGTATTTACACAAGAAAATCGCATGACAGAAAACCTGATTAGTGATAACAAAAATTCTCCATTAAATGTCACTTGCTTAACCCAGCAGGAAGTACGGCGGCGTCTAAAAATCACTAAAGTTGACAAATCCCCGGGCCCAGGTGGGATACACCCGCGAGTACTGCAGGAATTAAGTAACGTCATAGACAATTATTTTTAATCTTTAAAGATTCAATAATAACAGGGTCCACACGACTGGCGTATAGGAAATGTGGTGCCAATATTCAAAAAGGGGACAAACTGAACTTGGAAATTTATAGGCCAGTAAGCTTAACCTCTACTGTGTGTAAAATCCTGGAGGGTTTCCTAAGAGGTGCTATAATAGAGTATCTGAAGAAGAATAACCTCATGACCCAATATCAACATGGATTTACGAGGAACCGTTCCTGTCAAACTAATCTGATCAGTTTTTATGAGGAGGCAAGTTCGGGACTGGACCAAGGAAATGCAGTGGATGCTGTGTATATGGACTCTTCAAAAGCTTTTGATACGGTTCCACACAAAAGGTTGATACATAAAATGAGAACAATGGGGATAGGGGAAAATATATGTATGTGGGTTAAGAATTGGCTCAGTGATGGGAAACAAAGGGTGGTTATTAATGGAAAACACTCAGACTGGGTCTCAGTTAACAGTGGGGTACCACAGGGGTCAGTATTGGGCCCCCTTCTTTTTAACATATTTATTAATGACCTTGTAGGGGGCATACAGAGTAATATTTCAATATTTGCAGATGACACTAAACTCTGCAGGGTAATCAATACAGAGGAGGACAATTTTATATTACAGGAGGATCTATGTAAACTAGAAGCTTGGGCTGATAAATGGCAAACGAGCTTTAATGGGGATAAATGTAAGGTAATGCACTTGGGCAGAGGAAATAAAATGTATAATTATATGCTTAATTGTAAAACACTGTGCAAAACTGGAACTGAAAAAGACCTGGGTGTATTGGTGGACGACAAGCTCACGTTTAGTGGCCAGTGTCAGGCAGCTGCTGCAAAGGCAAATAAAATAATGGGATGCATTAAAAGAGGCATAGATGCTCATGAGGAGAACATAATTTTACCTCTATACAAGTCACTAGTGCGACCACACTTAGAATACTGTGTACAGTTCTGGTCTCCGGTGTATAAGAAAGACATAGCTGAACTAGAGCGAGTGCAGAGAAGAGCGACTAAGGTTATTAGAGGACTGGGGGGTCTGCAATACCAAGACAAGTTATTACACTTGGGGTTATTTACTGCGGAAAAAGAAGGCTTAGAGGTGATCTTATTACTATGTACAAGTATGAGGGGACAGTACAAAGACCTTTCTACTGATCTTTTTACTCTGAGGCCTGAGACGGGGACAAGGGGACATCTTCTACGTCTGGAGGAAAGAAGGTTTAATCATAATCACAGACGGGGATTCTTTACTGTAAGAGCAGTGAGACTATGGAACTCTCTGCTGCATGATGTTGTAACGAGTGATTCACTTTTTAAATTTAAGAAGGGCATGGATGCCTTTCTTGAAAAGTATAATATTATAGGTTATAAATACTAGATTCCTTGATAGGGCGTTGATCCAGGGAACTAGTCTGATTGTCGTATGGAGTCGAGAAGGAATTTTTTTCCCCAATGTGGAGCTTAGTGTTTTCCACATGTTTTTTTTTTTTTCCCTTCTTCTGGATCAACATGTTAGGCTATGGGTTGAACTAGATGGACTTAGTCTTCCTTCAACCTTAAAAAAAAAATAAAAAAATGATGTATTCATCTTGGATGTGGGGCTCCCCCATACCAAGATATGGAAGATGAAGGATTTTTATGTCTTGTGCAGCTGGGTGGGTTCACAAAACAGAGCCCCCGTGTGAGGTAAACATGGGTGTGTCCTAGTGTTTTGCCTCCTTACTAAAAACCAGAATGTCCATGTTGGCTCATTCCAACCCAGGGACGTCAGATGCAAGCACTCCTCGCTGCGTGGAGGAATCACACCTAATTTCCGGGGAGCCGTCCCGCCACAGAATCTGAGACCATCACCTCGTGGCGCAGGTTTTGCTATTATTTACCCCTTTTATTTTAACTGTTTTATGCATATATGTAAATTGTCTTTTATAAAATCTTGTATATCTTTTGTAAACACTGCCAACTTTCGGGAGTAAATTATTATTTACCAGCTTCGTTCTTCTTGTCCTATGTCGAGCAAACACGTTCCTCACCCGCTAATTCACGTTACCTAACTGGTACCCGATCCACCTGTTAAGAGATCGGTGGTGGCAGCATACGGTGTATTTATGTGATATTGTGGTTGAGGGTGGTGGGATTGAGGTATATATACGTTCCTGGACGGAACTGGTGGTATATATACGTCCTGTCACATCACGTGCCACAATAGTCGACATAAATGAGAGCAGCTGCGCCCTGTTGCTTATCCTCAGTCAATACCGTGTTTGACCAGCAGGATAAGGGAGCGCCAGAGGGCTGCAAAGTCTGACTAAGTTTTCCTGACACCCTTTAAATGCAGTTTAGGGCCATCTCTGTTGCACTCTTACTCTCTATTAGCTGCAGTGTCCCATCTGCCTAATGCTGCCACAGATCTCATGGCTGCAGTATCCAGATCTTCAGCAACTTGCTGACATCGTGTCAGTTAATCCAATGAGTGTTTGCAGTGACAGCAATGTCTGTTAGCTGGGTTTCTGATGCTGCTCAGTTGTGGAGGAGAGCAGACAGATGTCAGTGTGGTGTTCGGAGGCTCCTGAGGCCCCTGCACATGACCTCATGAGTGCCAGAGATCCAGCATGTGATCTTGTGATCTTGTGGTCTTGGGCTCCAGTATACAGGTGGGACTTTGCAGCTATTTGGGGGGGCGGGGGAGAAGGGCACAACACTGACGTGTGCAGTGAAGGTGGTTAAAGTTCATTGACGCTAGATGACTCATTTTGGTGCATTGACCCCATAGGCAAACTAGGAATGTCAAAGAACCAATCAAGAACAACCGAACAAAATTGTCAAATTATGCATAAATAGGAAATTAAAAAACGTATAATAAATACACGGTTAAGTAAGACACCCTAGAGACAGGCACTCACACCAATGTACATACAATAGTTAAAATCGAAAAATATAGAATAGATGTATACTACCAGGAGTAGTTCTAGAAGCGCCCACCAGGAGCAGTATTAGAACCACACACTAGAAGAAAGTTCTAGAACCGATCATGGCACCAGGGGTAGTTCTAGAACCGCCCTCCAAGGGTAGTTATAGAAGATCACATCGGCATCAGGGGTAGTTCTAGAACTGGACACTAGGAGTACTTCTAGAAGTGCCCACGAGGGGTACTTCTAGAAGTGCCCACGAGGGGTACTTCTAGAAGTGCCCACGAGGGGTACTTCTAGAAGTGCCCACGAGGGGTACTTCTAGAAGTGCCCACGAGGGGTACTTCTAGAAGTGCCCACCGGCACCAGGAGTATTTCTAGAACCGTACACCAGCAACGAGGGTAGTTTTGGAACTGCCCACCAGGGGTAGTTTTGGAACTGCCCACCAGGGGTAGTTTTGGAACTACTCACGGCACCAGGGGGTGGTTCTGGAAGCACCCACCAGGAGCAGTATTAGAACCGCACACGAAGTTCTAGAACCGCTCACGGCACCGGGAGTAGTTTTACAAACGCCCATCGGCACCGGGGGTTGTTCTATAAACGCCCACCAGGAGCAGTATTAGAACCGCACACTAGAAGTTCTAGAACTGCTCACAGCACTGCGGGTAGTTCTAGAACTGCACACCGGGTGTAGCTCTAGAAGCGCCCGATGGCAACCCGGGGGTAGTTCTAGAACCGTCCATCGGCACCGGGAGTAGGTCTAGAACTGCACACTAAGAGTACCTCTAGAAGCGCCCATCAGGGGTAGTTTCAGAACCGCTCACCGGCACTAGGTGTAGTTCTAGAAGCACCCCCAGGGGTAGTTCTAGAGCTGCACACTAGGAGTAGTTTTAGAAGAGCTCACCGGCACCAGGGGTATTTCTAGAACTGCTCACTAGAGTACTTCTAGAACCACCTACCAGGAGCATTATTAGAACTGCACACTAGTAGAAGTTCTAGAACCACTCACAGCACCAGGGGTAGTTTCAGAACCACCCACCAGGGGTAGTTCTAGAACCGTCCACCGGCACCAGGTGTAGATTTAAAAGCGCCCACCAGGAGCAGTATTAGAACCGCACACTAAAAGAAGTTCTAGAACTGCTCACGGCAACAGGGGTAGTTCTATAACCGCCCACCAGGTGTAGCTCTAGAACCGCCCACAGACACCAGGGGTAGTTCTAGAAGCGCTCTCTATGGGTAGTTCTAGAACCCCCACAGGCACAAGGGGTAGTTCTAGAACTGCATATTAGCAGTAGTTCTAGAACTGCACATTAGAGGTAGTTCTAGAATCACCCACCTGCACCGGGGGCAATTCTAGAACCGCCCACAAGATGTAGTTCTAGTAGCGCCCACCAGGGGTAGTTCTAGTAGCGCCCACCAGGGGTAGTTCTAGTAGCGCCCACCAGGGGTAGTTCTAGTAGCGCCCACCAGGGGTAGTTCTAGTAGCGCCCACCAGGGGTAGTTCTAGTAGCGCCCACCAGGGGTAGTTCTAGTAGCGCCCACCAGGGG
Organism: Phyllobates terribilis; assembly: GCF_046119375.1. Lineage (NCBI taxonomy): Eukaryota > Metazoa > Chordata > Amphibia > Anura > Dendrobatidae > Phyllobates > Phyllobates terribilis. The sequence goes on from NW_027363046.1 coordinate 2,057,705, forward strand.
TAGTTCTAGTAGCGCCCACCAGGGGTAGTTCTAGTAGCGCCCACCAGGGGTAGTTCTAGTAGCGCCCACCAGGGGTAGTTCTAGCAGCGCCCACCAGGGGTAGCTCTAGCAGCGCCCACCAGGGGTAGCTCTAGCAGCGCCCCACGGGCACCAGGGGTAGTTCGAGAACTGCACACTAAGAGTACTTCTAGAAGTGCCCATATGGAACAGTATTAGAAACGCACACTACACTGCGGGTAGTTTTATAATCGCCCACCAGGAGCAGTATTAGAACCGCCCTCCAGGGGTAGTTCTAGAAGCGCCCACCTGGAGTCGTTCTAGAAGTGCACTCTGGCACCAGGGATAGTTCTAGAAGCGCCCACCGGCACCAGGGGTAGTTCTAGAACTGCATACTAGGAGTACTTCTAGAACCGCCCACCAGGGTTAGTGCTAAAAGCGCCCACCAGAAGCAGTATTAGAACCGCTCATGGCACCAGGTGTAGTTCTAGAACTGCCCGCCAGGGGTGGTTCTAGAACTGCCCACCAGCACAATGGGTAGTATTAGAGCCGCAATCTAGAAGAATTTCTAGAACCGATCATGGCACCAGGGGTAGTTCTAGAAACGCACACAGACACCAGGGGTACTTCTAGTACTGCACACTAGGAGCACTTCTAGAACCGCCCACCAAGGGTAGGTCTAAAAGCGCCCACTAGGAGCAGTATTAGAACCGCACACTAGAAGTTCTAGAACCGCTCACGGCACTGGGGGTAGTTCTAGAACGGAACACTAAGAGTACTTCTAGAAGCGCCCACAAGATGTAGTTCTAGAAGCGCCCACCTGGAACAGTATTAGAACCGTACACTACACTGCGGGTAGTTCTATGACTGGCCACCAGGGGTAGTTCTATGACTGGCCACCAGGGGTAGTTCTAGAAGCGCCCATCGGCACCAGTAGTTTCAGAACCACCCACCAGGGGTAGTACTAGAACTGCCCACCAGTACAATGGGTAGTACTAGAACTGCCCACCAGTACAATGGGTAGTACTAGAACTGCCCACCAGTACAATGGGTAGTACTAGAACTGCCCACCAGTACAATGGGTAGTACTAGAACTGCCCACCAGCACAATGGGTAGTACTAGAACTGCCCACCAGTGATAGTATTAGAAGCGCCCACCAGGAGCAGTATTAGAACCGCAATCTAGAAGAAGTTCTACAACCGATCATGGCACCAGGGGTAGTTCTAGTACTGCACACTAGGAGTACTTCTAGAACCGCCCACCAAGGGTAGGTCTAAAAGCGCCCACCAGGGGTAGTTCTAGAAGCGCCCATCGGCACCGGGGGTAGTTCTAAAAGTGCCCACCAGGAGCAGTATTAGAACTGCACACTAGAAGTTCTAGAACTGCTCACGGCACTGCGGGTAGTTCTAGAATTGCACACTAGGAGTACTTCTAGAAGCGCCCGTGAGGGGTAGTTCTAGAAGCGCCCACCGGGGGTAGTTCTAGAGCTGCACACTATGAGTGGTTCTAGAAGAGCCCACCGGCACCAGGGGTATTTCTAGAACTGCTCACTAGAGTACTTCTAGAACCACCTACCAGGAGCATTATTAGAACTGCACACTAGTAGAAGTTCTAGAACCACTCACAGCACCAGGGGTAGTTTCAGAACCACCCACCAGGGGTAGTTCCAGAAGCACCCTCCGGCACCAGGGGTAGTTCTAGAACTGCATACTAGGAGTACTTCTAGATCCGCCCACCAGGGGAAGTTCTAAAAGCGCCCACCAGGAGCAGTATTAGAACCGCACACTAAAAGAAGTTCTAGAACTGCCCACCAGGACTAGTTCTAGTACCGCTCACTGCACCGGGGTAGTTCTAGAACTGCACACGGAGTACTTCTAGAAGCACCCACCAGGTGAAGTTCTAGTAGCGCCCACCAGGGGTAGCTCTAGAACCCCCCACGGGCACCAGGGGTAGTTCTAGAACTGCATGTTAGCAGTAGTTCGAGAACTGCACACTAGAGGTAGTACTAGAACCGCCCACCTGCACCAGGGGTAGTTCTAGAACCGCACACTGAGTACTTATAGAAGCACCCACAAGATGTAGTTCTAGAAGCGCCCACCTGGAACAGTATTGGAACCACACACTACGGGTAGTTCTAGAAGCGCCCACCAGCACAATGAGTAGTACTAGAACTGCCCACCAGTGATAGTATTAGAAGCGCAATCTAGAAGAAGTTCTACAACCGATCTTGGCACCAGGGGTAGTTCTAGAAGCGCACACCGGCACCAGGGGTAGTTCTAGTACTGCACACTAGGAGTACTTCTAGAACCGCCCACCAAGGGTAGGTCTAAAAGCGCTCACCAGGAGCAGTATTAGAACCGCACACTAGAAGTGCTAGAACCGCTCACGGCACCAGGGGTAGCTCTAGAAGTGCCCATCGGCACCGGGGGTAGTTCTAGAACCGTCCATCGGCACCGGGAGTAGTTCTAGAACTGCACACTAAGAGTACTTCTAGAAGCGCCCAGCGGGGGTAGTTTCAGAACCACTCACCGGCACTAGGTGTAGTTCTAGAAGCGCCCACCGGGAGCAGTTCTAGAACTGCACACTAGAAGTTCTAGAACTGCTCACGGCACTGCGGGTAGTTCTAGAACTGCACACTAAGAGTACTTCTAGAAGCGCCCACCGGGGGTAGTTTCAGAACCGCTCACCGGCACCAGATGTAGTTCTAGAAGCACCCACGAGGGGTAGTTCTAGAAGCACCCCCAGGGGTAGTTTTAGAGCTGCACACTAGGAGTGGTTCTAGAACCGTCCACCGGCAGCAGGTGTAGATCTAGAACTGCATACTAGGAGTACTTCTAGAACCGCCCACCAGGGGAAGTTCTAAAAGCACCCACCAGGAGCAGTATTAGAACCGCACACTAAAAGAAGTTCTAGAACTGCTCACGGCACCAGGGGTAGTTCTATAATCGCCCACCAGATGTAGCTCTAGAACTGCCCACCAGGAGTAGTTCTAGTACCGCTCACGGCACCGGGAGTAGGTCTAGAATTGCCCACCAGGGGTAGTTCTAAAAGCGCCCACCAGGGGTAGTTCTAGAAGCGCCCACCAGAGGTAGCTTCAGAACCGCTCACCGGCACTAGGTGTAGTTCTCGAAGCGCCCACGAGGGAGTAGTTCTAGAAGAGCCCACCAGCACCAGGGGTATTTCTAGAACTGCATACTAGGAGTACTTCTAGAACCGCCCACCAGGGGAAGTTCTAAAAGCGCCCACCAGGGGTAGCTCTAGAACCCCCCACGGGCACCAGGGGTAGTTCTAGAACTGCATGTTAGCAGTAGTTCGAGAACTGCACACTAGAGGTAGTACTAGAACCGCCCACCTGCACCAGGGGTAGTTCTAGAACCGCACACTGAGTACCTATAGAAGCACCCACAAGATGTAGTTCTAGAAGCGCCCACCTGGAACAGTATTAGAACCGCACACTACACTGCGGGTAGTTCTAGAAGCGCCCACCAGGGGTAGTTCTAGAACTGCATATTAGCAGTAGTTCTAGAACCGCCCACCTGTATCAGGGGTAGTTCTAGAACCGCACACTAAGAGTACTTCTAGAAGCGCCCGCCAGGGGTAGCTCTAGAAGCGCCCACCTGGAACAGTATTAGAACCGCACACTACACTGCGGTTAGTTCTAGAAGCGCCCACCAGCACCAGAGGTAGTTCTATGACTGCCCACCAGGGGTATTTCTAGAAGAGTCCATCGGCACCAGTAGTTTCAGAACCACCCACCAGGGGTAGTTCTAGAAGTGCCCACCAGCACAATGAGTAGTACTAGAACTGCCCACCAGTGATAGTATTAGAAGCGCCCACCAGGATCAGTATTAGAACCGCAATCTAGAAGAAGTTCTACAACCGATCATGGCACCAGGGGTAGTTCTAGAAGCGCACACCGGCACCAGGGGTAGTTCTAGTACTGCACACTAGGAGTACTTCTAGAACCGCCCACCAAGGGTAGGTCTAAAAGCGCTCATCGGCACCGGGGGTAGTTCTAGAACCGTCCATCGGCACCAGGGGTAGTTCTAGAACTGCACACTAAGAGTACTTCTAGAAGCGCCCAGCGGGGGTAGTTTCAGAACCACTCACCGGCACTAGGGGTAGTTCTAGAAGCGCCCGACGGCACCGGGGGTAGTTCTAAAAGCGCCCACCAGGAGCAGTATTAGAACTGCACACTAGAAGTTCTAGATCTGCTCACGGCACTGCGGGTAGTTCTAGAACTGCACACTAGGAGTACTTCTAGAAGCGCTCCCAGGGGCAGTTCTAGAGCTGCACACTAGGAGTGGTTCTAGAACCGCCCACCGGCACCAGGTGTAGATCTAGAACCGCCCACCGGCACCAGGGGTAGTTCTAGAACTGCTCACGGCACCAGGTGTAGTTCTATAACCGCCCACCAGGAGTAGGTCTAGAACTGCACACTAAGAGTACTTCTAAAAGCGCCCACCAGGGGTAGTTCTAGAAGCGCCCACCAGAGGTAGCTTCAGAACCGCTCACCGGCACTATGTGTAGTTCTAGAAGCGCCCACGAGGGATAGTTCTAGAAGCGCCCACGAGGGATAGTTCTAGAAGAGCCCACCGGCACCAGGGGTATTTCTAGAACTGCTCACTAGAGTACTTCTAGAACCACCTACCAGGAGCATTATTAGAACTGCACACTAGTTGAAGTTCTAGAACCACTCACGACACCAGGGGTAGTTTCAGAACCACCCACCAGGGGTAGTTCCAGAAGTACACACCGGCACCAGGGGTAGTTCTAGAACTGCTCACGGCACCAGGGGTAGTTCTATAACCGCCCACCAGATGTAGCTCTAGAACCACCCACAGACACCAGGTGTAGTTCTAGAACTGCACACTAAGAGTACTTCTAAAAGCGCCCACCAGGGGTAGTTCTAGAAGCGCCCATTGGGGGGTAGTTCTAGAAGCTTCCATCGGCACCGGGAGTAGTTCTAGAACTGCACACTAAGAGTACTTCTAGAAGCGCCCACCGGGGGTAGTTTCAGAACCGCTCACCGGCACTAGATGTAGTTCTAGAAGCACCCCCAGGGGTAGTTCTAGAGCTGCACACTAGGAGTGGTTCTAGAACCGTCCACCGGCAGCAGGTGTAGATCTAGAACTGCATACTAGGAGTACTTCTAGAACCGCCCACCAGGGGAAGTTCTAAAAGCACCCACCAGGAGCAGTATTAGAACCGCACACTAAAAGAAGTTCTAGAACTGCTCACGGCACCAGGGGTAGTTCTATAACCGCCCACCAGGTGTAGCTCTAGAACTGCCCAGACACCAGGTGTAGTTCTAGAACTGCTCACCAGGTGTAGTTCTAGAACTGCTCACCAGGTGTAGTTCTAGAACTGCTCACCAGGAGTAGTTCTAGAACTGCTCACCAGGAGTAGTTCTAGTACCGCTCACGGCACCGGGAGTAGGTCTAAAAGTGCCCACCAGGGGTAGTTCTAAAAGCGCCCACCAGGGGTAGTTCTAGAAGCGCCCACCAGAGGTAGCTTCAGAACCGCTCACCGGCACTAGGTGTAGTTCTAGAAGCGCCCACGAGGGAGTAGTTCTAGAAGCACCCACGAGGGAGTAGTTCTAGAAGCGCCCACGAGGGAGTAGTTCTAGAAGAGCCCACCGGCACCAGGGGTATTTCTAGAACTGCTCACTAGTTGAAGTTCTAGAACCACCCAACGGCACCAGGGGTAGTTTCAGAACCACCCAACGGCACCAGGGGTAGTTCTAGAACTGCATACTAGGAGTACTTCTAGAACCGCCCACCAGGGGAAGTTCTAAAAGCGCCCACCAGGGGTAGCTCTAGAACCCCCCACGGGCACCAGGGGTAGTTCTAGAACTGCACACTGAGTACATATAGAAGCACCCACAAGATGTAGTTCTAGAAGCGCCCACCTGGAACAGTATTAGAACCGCACACTACACTGCGGGTAGTTCTAGAAGCGCCCACCAGGGGTAGTTCTAGAACTGCATATTAGCAGTAGTTCTAGAACCGCCCACCTGTATCAGGGGTAGTTCTAGAACCGCACACTAAGAGTACTTCTAGAAGCGCCCAAGAGATGTAGTTCTAGAAGCGCCCACCTGGAACAATATTAGAACCACACACTACACTGCGGGTAGTTCTAGAAGCGCCCGCCAGGGGTAGCTCTAGAAGCGCCCACCTGGAACAGTATTAGAACCGCACACTACACTGCGGTTAGTTCTAGAAGCGCCCACCAGGGGTAGTTCTAGAAGCGCCCACCAGCACCAGAGGTAGTTCTATGACTGCCCACCAGGGGTATTTCTAGAAGAGTCCATCGGCACCAGTAGTTTCAGAACCACCCACCAGGGGTAGTTCTAGAAGTGCCCACCAGCACAATGAGTAGTACTAGAACTGCCCACCAGTGATAGTATTAGAAGCGCCCACCAGGAGCAGTATTAGAACCGCAATCTAGAAGAAGTTCTACAACCGATCATGGCACCAGGGGTAGTTCTAGAAGCGCACACCGGCACCAGGGGTAGTTCTAGTACTGCACACTAGGAGTACTTCTAGAACCGCCCACCAAGGGTAGGTCTAAAACCGCTCACCAGGAGCAGTATTAGAACTGCTCACGGCACCAGGGGTAGTTCTAGAACGGGACACTAGGAGTACTTCTAGAAGCGCCCACCGGGGGTAGCTCTAGAAGTGCTCATCGGCACCGGGAGTAGTTCTAGAACTGCACACTAAGAGTACTTCTAGAAGCGCCCAGCGGGGGTAGTTTCAGAACCACTCACCGGCACTAGGGGTAGTTCTAGAAGCGCCCACGAGGGGTAGTTCTAGAAGCGCCCGACGGCACCGGGGGTAGTTCTAAAAGCGCCCACCAGGAGCAGTATTAGAACTGCACACTAGAAGTTCTAGAACTGCTCACGGCACTGCGGGTAGTTCTAGAACTGCACACTAGGAGTACTTCTAGAAGCGCTCCCAGGGGCAGTTCTAGAGCTGCACACTAGGAGTGGTTCTAGAACCGTCCACCGGCACCAGGTGTAGATCTAGAACCGCCCACCAGGGGTAGTTCTAGAACTGCATACTAGGAGTACTTCTAGAACCGCCCACCAGGGGAAGTTCTAAAAGCGCCCACCAGGAGCAGTATTAGAACCGCACACTAAAAGAAGTTCTAGAACAGCTCACGGCACCAGGTGTAGTTCTATAACCGCCCACCAGGAGTAGGTCTAGAACTGCACACTAAGAGTACTTCTAAAAGCGCCCACCAGGGGTAGTTCTAGAAGCGCCCACCAGAGGTAGCTTCAGAACCGCTCACCGGCACTATGTGTAGTTCTAGAAGCGCCCACGAGGGATAGTTCTAGAAGAGCCCACCGGCACCAGGGGTATTTCTAGAACTGCTCACTAGAGTACTTCTAGAACCACCTACCAGGAGCATTATTAGAACTGCACATTAGTTGAAGTTCTAGAACCACTCACGGCACCAGGGGTAGTTTCAGAACCACCCACCAGGGGTAGTTCCAGAAGTACCCACCGGCACCAGGGGTAGTTCTAGAACTGCTCACGGCACCAGGGGTAGTTCTATAACCGCCCACCAGATGTAGCTCTAGAACCACCCACAGACACCAGGTGTAGTTCTAGAACTGCACACTAAGAGTACTTCTAAAAGCGCCCACCGGGGGTAGTTCTAGAAGCGCCCACCGGGGGTAGTTCTAGAAGCGCCCACCGGGGGTAGTTCTAGAAGCGCCCACCGGGGGTAGTTCTAGAAGCGCCCACCGGGGGTAGTTCTAGAAGCGCCCACCGGGGGTAGTTCTAGAAGCGCCCACCGGGGGTAGTTCTAGAAGCGCCCACCGGGGGTAGTTCTAGAAGCGCCCACCGGGGGTAGTTCTAGAAGCGCCCACCGGGGGGTAGTTCTAGAAGCGCCCACCGGGGGGTAGTTCTAGAAGCGCCCACCGGGGGGTAGTTCTAGAAGCGCCCACGAGGGGTAGTTCTAGAAGCGCCCACGAGGGGTAGTTCTAGAAGCGCCCACGAGGGGTAGTTCTAGAAGCGCCCACGAGGGGTAGTTCTAGAAGCGCCCACGAGGGGTAGTTCTAGAAGCGCCCACGAGGGGTAGTTCTAGAAGCGCCCACGAGGGGTAGTTCTAGAAGCGCCCACGAGGGGTAGTTCTAGAAGCGCCCACGAGGGGTAGTTCTAGAAGCGCCCACGAGGGGTAGTTCTAGAAGCGCCCACGAGGGGTAGTTCTAGAAGCGCCCACGAGGGGTAGTTCTAGAAGCGCCCACGAGGGGTAGTTCTAGAAGCGCCCACGAGGGGTAGTTCTAGAAGCGCCCACATCACCTGTCCCGGTGGGCAGACGGGCCCCGATCCTATTTCAAAGGTATAAAAATTTAAGACGCGGAAGTAGCATTTAATCCAATCGCCATATAAAACGTTAAATTATTGAACCCATAATATTAGCACCATAACAAGTATTTACCCCTTTAATAACCATATAACATACCCAAATAATGATTTTAAAAAAGAATCAAAATCTTCTTTGTTCTCCAAACTTTTGTCAATAAAAACATGAGCTTCACTCACACAAACTAAATCCGCATTTTGCTTTACCAATAGGAAAATATTTGGCCACAGAAAATAGTGGGAAACGAGTTATTTTCTTTGTTGCAAAATGAAACAAAATAAAATGTTTTCACCACTAAGATAAAAACAAACTATACAACTATATATTTATCATATGTCTGAAATGTGGAGAGAAACAAAATCTGTGTTGGGATGAAATAATGAGATAAAAGCAATTCCACTATTGTCTTTTAAGGATTTGTTTTTAGATTATAATATAATTCTCCAGGTCATTGAGATAAAACACCTTGAGTTTGGTATTGTGGTTATCTCCCACGGTGGTTAAACAACTATGTAACAACACTAAAGAAATTGGTTTGGGTCACCATATTCTGAGACCTTTTACATTTTTTTTTCTGTTGATGGACCTTTGTGAGGGCGTGATTTTGCGTAGCTTTTATTGATACAATTTTGGGGTATATTAAAAGGTTTGCCCAGGTTTGGGGCGCCATCTGCAGTCAGACTTGTGGCTCCTTAAAGTGCACAGTGTGCGAGCGGACAGAATTTCTCTAGTACTGGCGCCGCAAGATTGCAATTTGCATACACGCTATCACGTGCCGACTGGATGTGTTCGGCCTCTCTCAATACAAGTGAATTGATCCGTTTTTGATACCTTTTTGGGTTGCATTAGATGTCATTGCTTTTGATTGTGTTTTTTGTGAAGAAGAGCATTTCATTTTATGTTTTGGGGGGTATTTTAACATAACGGTTGAAGTATAATTTAAACGTTCATATTTTTCAAAACTTTTTCAATTTTTACTTTATTTTTAAGTTAACTTAGTGGACTTATGTGATCATTTAACCCCTTATACTATATTTTGTAATTTTGTATTATTGCAGTATATGCATGTAGTTTAATTGACATTCTCTTGTGAAGCCAAGCTTTATAGGAGTACTAAGATGGCAGTGATTGAATCCTTCTTTAAGGCCCCTGACTGCCATGGTAAATCTTCGGCAATCACTTCTATGGAGCGATGGGAAGAGGTACATGAGTGAAGTAGCTACCAGGACACTTAAATGCCTCTGTTAGTGATTAGCCATGGTATTGACTGAACAGCAGCATTTAATGCTCCCTCCCTCCTGCATCTGACACAGCGGGCACGATGACGACACTTCATCGCACTCCATGCTGTGTCAGATAGTGTAGCTGCTGAGGTGAGTATATGCGCTGCAGAGACTGAAGCAGTGGGGGAACAAGGAGCGGTGAGTATTGTATTTTTCTTAAAAAAAAATCAGTGAGTACGTGGTGCCCATAATACTGGAAAACTGTGGGCTGCGTTTTACCCTATGGGCGGGGGTTTGCGTTTCACCCTATGGGGGGGTGCATATTACTGTGTGGAGGACCATGGGGAGTGTATTATTCTGTGAGGAGGACCATGGGGAAGTGAATTATGCTCTGTGGAGGACTATAGTGAGTATTTTATTGTATGGAGGATTATGGTGGCGTGTTATACTATGTGGGGCCATTATAATATGTGAAGGGTTATGTGGGGGGGCCATTATAATATTTGAAGGGTTGTGTGGGGCCATTATACAGTATGCAAGCAATTATACAGTGTTAAGGTTTGTGTGGGGTCCATCATGCTTGGATTGAAGTGAATATCCAGCTCCAGTAAAAAAACAAATGGATTGTTGTGACACCATTTAGCTGTAGTTGGGGGTTTGGAAGGTGTAGAAAATGTGCAACACCGAACGCGTTTCAAACACTCTGCATGTTCTTAGACTCATATTTTGTGCACCTTCCAAACCCCCAACTACACCTATAATGGTGTGTCACAACAATGCCATTGTTTCAATCGTTCTTATAAAGACTTTTTTTGTACTGGATTTGGATGCACCTTGCTTCTACATCTGGCGGAGTCTGGATCCTGTGCTTCGTTATATGGAACCCACTGGGAATCCTTCAAGGGTGAGCTGAATATTACTCTGACCTATGTGGTGTCCATCATACTGTTTGGAGGGCTAGTGCAGACTATTATACAGTGTGGGGCCATTATACTGTATGTAGGCCCATTACTCTACATGGAGGGCTGTGTGGGGGTCACAGTTGGGGGATTGCTGTGTTGTGGTCACCTTACTTTGCCTTGGGAGTTGAGGGGGGGCATAGTTTGATGACCCTACTGTACATGTGGAGGCTAAGGTAGAGGAATTCACCATGGGGGGTATCATACTGTGTTTGGGGGGCACTTTTGTTGGCATCATACGTTATGGTGGCAATGAGAGGGGAATCTAGGACTTCAGCAGGGGGAAAATTACTATGTAAAGGCTGGAAAGTTGTGACACTGACAAATATAATTTTTTTAAAAATATCTTTTGAAGGGGGAGGCCTCAACTCAAACTTCTGCTATGGGCCCGATGATTTCTATGTACGCCCCTGCCCCACAGCATCAATATACGCGCACAGCACTGCTACAGCAATACACAGAATTAACAAAATGAAGGTGAGTGACCCCCTAACCTATTAGCCCCCTGTGCAGCTGCACTGGTAGCACCAATGATATCCACTTAGTCTAGTAAAATCTGTCATCCCTTATCAAAGCTGAGCAACAAACTCTCCTAGTTACCCATAGCAATCAGAGATTAAAAGGGTATTCCCATCTCCAAGATCCTATCCCAATATGTAGTAGGTGTAATAATAATATTAGAAAAACCTCAATTAGAAATGTAGAATAGTTTTTCTGCTTCGCTGTGTCTCTTTCCTCATGTGCAGGCATTGCAGGACCTTAGGTATCCATGGTTACGACCACTAGCAACTAGATAACTGGTGGTTGTAAGCATGGATATCTAATATTATTATTATTACACCTACTACATATTGGGAGAGGATTTTGGAGATGGGAATACCCCTTTAATAAAAGCTGAGCTCTGACTGGTTGCTATGGGTAACAAGAATAGTTGTAATGCTGCTACATAATCTACATAATTTCTCACCTTTCTCATCAGTCAGGTGGATGTGACGGGGTCCTGGGTCTCCTCCTCCGCTTCCATCCGCTCAGTCTTGTCATGGCTCAGTGAAGGCTAAGAAGCGGGTTATTCTGTTCTTCTTGGCTTCTCCTGTCCCTATTCTCCAATCGATTCTTCTTGCCTTCCTTGTGGTTTGTGAGCTCCCGTGTGTCTCCTCTCACCTGCGCTCCTGTGTATATAGGCGCCTGCCATTGTGATGTCATCGCTATGTCATAGATTCCACATTCCGGCACCTGCCATTGTGATGTCATCGCTATGTCATAGATTCCACATTCCGGCACCTGCCATTGTGATGTCATCGCTATGTCATAGAATCCACATTCCGACACCTGCCATTGTGATGTCATCGCTATGTCGCCATGCTTCCACATGCTGGTATGTGCCTCTGTGATATCACAGCTTTGGCCAATATGGCTGTAGTCCTGGGGCAGCATAAGTCACATGACTGGTACAAGTCGTATGGTTCAGGACATTGCAGTCCAATTGAAGAAATCATTGCTTGATTACAATCCGGTTTTCCACACAATTTACCTCACACACATTATTTACACCAGTGCATTATTAATGGCCGTACAGAACTAGGCCTCAAAAAGGCTGGGTTTATTGAGGTCCTGACAAGACCAGGTAATGAAGGGTTTATTACAGGGTTTGATATGGAGGTTGGATGTGGAACTAGGAATGTGATAGGCTGGTGGTGGAGTTCTAGTGAGATTTATATAATAGGAGGGCAGCCATCTTTGGCGTGTCATTCAGCGCTGGCTTCACTTTCCTCTCCTACAGACATCATTGACATCTGGAGGAAGTGGGAGAGCAGCTGCAGCGGTCAATTCCTCCAAAGTACGAGAGAGTGAAGACACCTCTGATTGGCCGCAGGGATCGCGGACCCCGGGAGAGCCAGTGCTGACACTGCTGGAATGGCACAGAGTAGAATAGTTATTATTTTACTCAGGGGAAACAGTGATTGAGAAGTTGTCTGAATAGTGGAAAAGCCTTTTAAGTTTGGGGGTGGCGCGTTCTCATGAAGCCTCAGCACCTCCTGATGGTGTTTAGGTTTTCTACAATAGGGGGCTAGTTAATGTTGTGACTTCGTTGCCACCTGCTGGTCATTCGGTGCAATGCAGCGTTTACTTTATTATTATTATTATTTTTCATTATTGCAGGCTTCATCAGAGGTCGTTAATCCAGAAGATACTTTGCATCAGGTCCTCAGAGTGCCCAGAGTCAGTTAGGATGGACCATTAGTGGGTTGTGGTGATGACCTCCGGTGAGACATGCCAGTTACACGCTTTCACACCTCACGTACGGTAACCTGGGTACATCTTTTAGGCCACCGGGTGTTGCAGTTGGGACCACAGTGTGAGGGGCCTGTAGCAGCATGGTCTGTTAGGGTTGATGATGCAGAAGGATGTGTTGGGACTTGGCCAGTGGCAGCAGAGACTGTTACCAAAAATAGGCTTGTCCGTCTGCAACAAAGTCTGACTTGGGAGCGTGCGTGTATGCTTTCAAGGACCATTAGGGCCTCATTTAAAAAATGGAAGTTAAAAATATTTGGAAAAGGAAAACTGCAGCTATATCTACTTTACTGCCTCTTCAGTGTTTCGTCACTGAAATGTGGGAGCAGGGAAAAAGCATAGGGAGGTGGAGGGTGAGCAATGTAGGAGGGACTTTTGGAAATTGGCGACAGGCATCGATTATTCTCAGCAGGGTGCTAGGTGAGGAGAATCCTGAGCACTGTTCAGATCTGTTCTGTAGTGATAAGCTAACGTGCTCCGATAAGGCGTTATCAGAGTATTCTCGGGTGCTAAGAGTATCTTCGGTGTGCTTGAAAAATATGTTTGCGTCACCGCGGCTGCATGTCTCACGGCTGTTAGACCGCCGCAATACATGCAGGGCTTGCCAGTTTGTGTGCAGCCGCGGCGGTGTGAACATATTATTAGAGCACGCAAAAGATAATCTGTTAGCACCCGAGCATGCTCAGATGACACCTTATCCAAGCACGTCTGCGCAACACTACTGTTCTGTTATCTTGATGCCAATTGGGAGGCTTATAGTGTGTATAATAATGATACTGGCCACTGGATGCCATACCGTAATGATACTGGCCACTGGATGCCATACCGTAATGATACTGGCCACTGGATGCCATACCGTAATGATACTGGCCACTGGATGCCATACCGTAATGATACTGGCCACTGGATGCCATACCGTAATGATACTGGCCACTGGATGCCATACCGTAATGATACTGGCCGCTGGATGCCATACCGTAATGATACTGGCCGCTGGATGCCATACCGTAATGATACTGGCCGCTGGATGCCATACCGTAATGATACTGGCCGCTGGATGCCATACCGTAATGATACTGGCCGCTGGATGCCATACCGTAATGATACTGGCCGCTGGATGCCATACCGTAATGATACTGGCCGCTGGATGCCATACCGTAATGATACTGGCCGCTGGATGCCGTACCGTAATGATACTGGCCGCTGGATGCCGTACCGTAATGATACTGGCCGCTGGATGAGCTTGATAGCAGAAGTCGATGCAGACTTCTGGACAAACCAGGTCTTCATAGGTAATTGAATAAAATGGAGGTTAATTTAGAATAAACTTACAATTAAAAAAGGTATAGATAAGGCTAAGATATAAAAAACACTTCTACAGAAACCTCTATGAATGAGGAGTGGGTCGGCCTTCTTGTAAGAGGTTGAAGTATTTAAATGTAAATTTCTCTCCTGCATGGAGTTTCCACGCACGCCCAGACAATATAATGAAATGACATGGAAATCTGTATTCCAAGCAAAACATCCATATTCACAGGTGATTAGAATGAGAGAAAAATGTATTTTGAATAATAGTTACAGTTCAGAGATGGAGATGAGACATAAATTGTGTATACAGGACCCCTATGAATGAGAGAGGGACCTACTCTGTTACAGAAGAGTGCAGTATCTAAACCAAAGTTCTGGCTCACAGTAACAAAGTTTCCATGCATGTTCAGATTAAACATTACAATTCTTAGTTCTCAAGGATAAGTCTGTTGCAGGAGACCTCCAGACGCCTGGTTTCTGTGAGTACATTTTATCTATAGAATAACATGGTACAGAACTTTCTAACAATATCTGCAGGCTCAGCCTCGATTTCCTTTACAGAAACAAAACATGATTTAATAAAGCTAGACTATATCAGACGTATCGCAAGTAATAGAACATATTGGAAAATTATGGATTATAATTACTGTATTGATTATTTTCTTTATTAGAAATATTTAAAGTAAAATATAATTAGTTCTTAAGCATAAATCTGACAAGGAGGCTTCCAGGCGGTTTGTTTCTGGAAGAATATCTGATCTATAGAGCAATGTCTTACAGAACCTTCTGACCATATCTGCAAGCTTAGCACAGAGGCAGATCTGTTTTCCGGCACCCGGAGCAGGAATTCAGTTTGGCGCCCCCCACACACACCGCTCATGCAGTTTGAATAGTAGTCATGTGACCGCTCATATACGATTTGCTTTTTGACAGTCACGTGACTAGCTACTCTTCCTAATTCTCTCAATTTCAGTCAAAAACTACAGCCCCTATTTCATGAAGAGAAGCAGGATCAAAGGCTAGTTGTCACATAACCGTAACTATGAAAATCACATACGAGTGGTCATGTGGTGTCTGCTGGACCCAGCTAGCCGAGCTGAATCCTGACATTGAGTATATTACACGCTATTAGGATTGGGCATGCTACAGTACTTAATTGTATAATTAAAAGGGTTGTCCAGGTTTGTGATTAAAGTCGGAAGAACTCTAGGTGACTGCAGACTTCTGAATACTCGCAGCGCATGCACTGTACACTTTCACCTTTCCTCCAGTACAGGAGAATCCTGAAAGGTCATGTGCGTGCAAGTATGAGATTTTCATACTTCTGGCCACATTCCAACTAAACGTAACCAGCCTCACTCAAGTAATTTGTATAGAATGAGGCCATGCATGTCTAGTCGGCATGTGATCATGTGTATGCAATTCGCATAATTGTGGTTTCAAGACTTCCTGCTCTCACCACTAGCACCAGAGAATCCTGACCGCATGCAGTGCACATGCGCACGGTGAGAATTCAGAGGTATGCTGTCAGTGATTGCAGACTTTCATCACAAACTTGATCTAACCCTTTAATTTTCCTAAAACAAATAAAAACAGTAACTCTTCTCAGACAGCACAACACTTTATTAACATGGCCATGTATCATGTAATCTTACAAGTTATGGACTGTTCCTTGTGTACAGGATCAGAACCAATAACTGCACAAAAATACATCAATAGAACTACCAGCAGTATGCAGAAATACAGCATCACAACCCTCATCAGTACAGTACAACATCACCAGAACCACCATCAGTACATGTACTGTCTATTTGGTATGCCCTCACACTGTCTCTTCATGTTACCCCTTTCCCCACATTACCCAGTCTCTATTATGTGCCCGCACAAACTTTTCTCCCCCTACTCTGTCTCCTGACACATCCCTCCCTGTTCCTTATATTATTTCCACACACCCATTCCCCCTTGCTCCTCACCCCCGCTCACTATGCTGGGGGTGAGGAAAGGGCAGCAGTGTTTACCTGGCCAGATCTTCAAAGCCAAATGCACTACCAGGATGCAGCAGACCCACATAAAGATGGCAGATGTGTGACGCTGGAAGCCCTACCCTGGGGGATGGGGGACTCGGAGCTGGGTCCTATGTTGTCGATGGGGTGCAGCCGTGGGCCGGACCTGCTCCGTGCCCAGGGCCGTCACATTAAAAAGGATGGTACGGGCTTAACCGAGTTGAGTGGCTGATCTCGACTACGCCACCTGTGGCGCCTGGTGGAGGTCACCAGCGCTGCTGCAGTCCGCTGAGGCAGGATGTTATGGCAGCCGTCGTTGGTACTACTCCCCACAGGTGGAGCAGGGCCTCAGGGCAGAGAGACAGGATGGAGGGGGTTGTAGTATAGGAGGTCTGGTGCTGCGTAGTGCGGTGTAATGCAGAATAAAGAGTCCGGAGGCCATAGGGGTTAACTTCCAGGGTTTTTACTCACGGTGGAGATTGCAATTGAAAGGCTTCTCCCTGCTCCTCGCGGAGTTCTGCGGTGACAAGAGACGGGGGGGGTTCCGACAACCTCCGAGTAAGTCCAGTGTTCAATCAGGACCCCGCACCAGAGTGTTCTTAGACTTCAGACAGAGTCCTTTCCTGTCTGTGTGTGTGTGTGTGTGTGTAGATAGGCTGGGTCTCACTCTGAACTTCACTCAGAAAAAGGGTACGGATGGCATCTCTGCTCCTTCCGTTACCCGGTGGGTTCCTCAGGGCCTACCGGGCTTCCCTGACCAGGACATAGAGTAGCAAGGTCAGGTGTCGGGGGCCGGTACCCCTCTTGCAGCCGGAATCCCTCTGAATAGATCAGGATGGCGAGGACAGGTGGCGTATACCGCTCCGTCTGCATCCCCCCCGGGATCCATTTGCGGTGGAGCTACACTCCTAAGCTCCAGGCCTTCTTGGTCATGGTCCTTGACCGGGCTGAGGCATACATTATCTGCAACCTGCCCCTCGACCCAAGGCCAGGACACGAGGGCCGTGTCTCCATCCGCTGCAGGTCCACACAGGATTCACGCTCAGGGAGGGAAATCACGATCAAAGAACCCAGAACCAAAAATGGCTGTGTATTAAATATGAAATTTAAAGTGTCACTAAAATGTGAATCCTCCACCCTCACCCAGTAATTGGTTCCCCTATCTCTTGGTTCCCCAGTCTCCCAACTTGCAGTAGGGGCAGCACCTAGTGCCGAATAGCCCCCTCTGGTGGGAGAAGTGTGGTGTTGGATGTGGAGCTGGGGTCCTGACCATCGCACTGTTCTTACCTCAAAGGAGGAACACTACACCCCATTAAAGAGGTGCAGCATCCCTGTGGCGGTCGAACCCTCAGGGGCGCCACAGATACACAGGTGCAAAATACTGATGAAACAATCACTCACAACCTACCATTTCATGGAGGGGGTGACTGCCTAGTATTAGAATTGCACAAAGATAGGCTTGTATAGGGTGCTGTTTCCACTAGGGTAGTGCACAGTATCCGGCTTACAGCCTATTAGTTACGCCCATACTATTTGACTAGGCGGGCTGCCTGGTACTATCCAAGTGCACCCCCTAGTACCGGGAAGCCCGCCTAGTCGAATAGTATGGGCGTAACTAATAGGCTGTAAGCCGGATACTGTGCACTACCCTAGTGTGAACAGCACCCTATACAAGCCTATCTTTGTGCAATTCTAATACTAGGCAGTCACCCCCTCCATGAAATTGTAGGTTGTGAGTGATTGTTTCATCAGTATTTTGCACCTGTGTATCCGCCATCTTAAAATGGGAGACCCAAAAAAAAATGACGTGGGTTCCCCCTATTTTAATAGCTAGCAAAGGCTAGGCAGACAGCTGGGGGCTGATATTAATAGCCCAGGAAGGGTGCCATGAATATTGGCCCCCTCCCAGGCTAGAAACACCATCCCTCAGCCGCCCCAGGAATGGCGCATCCATAGGATACGCCAATTCTGGCACTTAGCCTCGCTCTTCCCACTGCCCTGTAGCGGTGGCAGTGGGGTAATAGGGCTGGGGTTGATGTCAGCTTATAATGCCAGCTGACATCAAGCCCAGGTTAGTAATGGAGAGGCGTCTCTAAGACGCGCCCATTACTAACCCCATAGTGAAAGTGAATAAAACACCAACACCCAGAATAAAATCCTTTAATTGAAATAAGCACACAATACTTTAATATCCTAAATTAAACTCTACTTACCGTCACGCCCATTCCAGCTGAAGCCAATGTCTCCTGCAATAGAAGTAAAATAATTAACAAACCTCATCTTTACCTTTCCATGGTTCCCACGACGGCTCCAGCTCTGCTACATTGAGATGGCAGGCTGGATCGTAGCAGAATGCTGCCATCCAGCCTGTCATCCCGGAGACACTGAGAAGCCTATCCATAGTAACATGGAAACTACTAAACCAATTTTGACACCTCACTGTTTTATATAGTATAAATATGCTCCAAGATAATTCTGCAGTATTTCACAGTCAAATCCAATGGGAGTAAAATATAAAAAATAACCTTTATTCAATATTTTAAAAAGGATTTTTTTTTTAAGTGTCCAAAATCCGTGACAAATTTCCTAAAATTATCCTAAACATAGGACTATTGTGTATGGTTTTAATTTATCTCACCGGCTAACCATTTATATATATATTGTCTTGTTGGGAGGCCAGGGATTAGTCACAATTCCTAGGGGTATCTCTTTATTTATATTTATAACCCCCTTTTCAATTTGGCCTCTGGCTATTAGAAATCATGCCATCTCATTTCTCCTCATTGTGAGTCTGCAGTCTGATAATGGCATTAATAATCTTCATTTTACCATGTCCTGTGCTATTCTCTTCAGAACGGCTTTATAGTGCTGCCGTCATATACCGGTGCGGTGCTTGTTTCTCCTGATCTAGGAGCTTTATATTGAGGTAGCCTGGCTAATCATCTCTTGTAGGACTTTCTATAGAAATGCTCAGCCCTACGCGTTTCATCATTCTTATATGAGACTCTCATGGTCATCAGGGGCTCACAGTCTATGATCTTTTTTGGTTTGATAGTACGATGGTTTTGTAATAAACTTATCGGCAGGGTTGCCGGCAGCGTCTGGCGGCTAAACCAGCGTGACTTTATAGGAAAGTTGGTGCCACCTCTTGTGCGCCCCCCCTTCTGTCATCCAATCGAGTGACTCGGGTGCGTTGCAGGCGTATCATGTTGCGATCATATAATCATGCAGGGACTCGTCTCATTCTTCCAGTAGGATCTTTTTCTCACAGAGATGTCTTGGCTGCACTGCGATCTCACAGTATTAATATGTCTTTTATATCTAGGGAAGGAGACTGGTATATTGCATTGCATCTTATAATGTAGTCTCTACGAGTTTGTTGCGATATGAGTTGTTAATAGTGTTTGTTCGTAGTTTGTCATTTGTTTACAGACAGATCTGCCTGTTTCATGTGCTACCTCGTCCCACCTACACTTAGATCGATGCAGAACTTCCTTTCATCGTGACAAATGCCATCTGGCTATGTCACTGCTTCCACACCAGCAAACGCTTGCGGACGTCTATTTCCTCAAAGTTCATTTCATTTGATCGTATCAATATGTCCATAATAGACATTGGGATGACTTTTATTCTGATTGTATCAGTGTGTCTGATTGTATCGATGTATCTGTATTAAGTCTTCAGATGAGTATTTTATAATCTAAAAACAAAGGAAGAAATTCTGATGAAATTTGTCCAATTGTTATCAAAGTTCAATTTGTTCAAGAGGTCATTTTGTGATTTTAAAGTATAATAACTTTAATAGTTTTGGTCCTATATGGCGCTGATTTGATAGTTATGTGGACCAATATCCATTATAAAGAACATGGACTGGATTCTTCATATTATATTTTAGAGAGTTTTTAGGTCTAGCGAGGTTCAAGAGGTTTCATAGGGGGTGAAAATGTTATTATGTGTCAATGAAACATGAGAAGGACAATGTTTCATTTATGTAGTGTGGGTTATAGGATTTCATTCTATGGATCCATCTACTTTCTTTCTGAAGCAGCAGTTGGTCCCAATTACCTCCTCTCGGGGGGGGCGTACTACTTCGATGGCTTGAAAGTATAAAGAAAACGGGTCCAAGGTGTGTTTCTCACGCATGTGTCTCGAGAGAGTTGTGTCCTCCCTACGTCTGACATAACCGATATGGTCCAATATCCGTCTCCGGAACTCTTTTGGTTTTGCCGATGTAGTTCATCGGACTTTGGCGAGTTGCCATATAGATTACTCCTTGCGTCTTGCAGTTTGTGAATTCGTGATTTTGGTCTTCTAGTTTGGTTGTGGCACTGATACATTTCTTGCTTTTACAGATGTATTTGCAGGCTTTGCAGTCACCACATCTATAAGTCCCCGTGGTGTCACTGCTCAGCCACGTTGTTTTGCCCGTGTTGTCCTCCAAAAAGTGGCTGCGCACAAGGTGATCTCGAAGGTTCCTGCCTCTCCTGTATGTGACCCTGGGGCTCTCAGGGACCACATCTTGCAGATCTTTATCTGATCTCAAAATTGCCCAAAGATCATAGAGTATGTTAATCACCCCCTGATTTCGGTCGTCGTAGGTTCCTATTAGATGGATCTCATTATCTTGTTGTTCTCGTGCTTTAGGGGTCAATGGAGAATTTCTGTCTCTTGTAAGGGCGTTGGCCTAGCACTTTTTTAGGATATCCCTTTTGTAGGAAGCGTTTTTGTAATTCCCTCGATTTTATCATGTACTCATTCACCGTTGAGCAATTTCTCCTTAGGCGTATATATTGGCTTTTCGGTATTCCTCTACGTAGGGGAGCCGGATGGTAGCTCTGCCAGGATAGTAACCCACTTGTGGCTGTCAGTTTTCAGTGTTGTGGTAACCGGCCTTGGTTGGTATTTATTATTGTAATGTCAAGGAAGTTTAAATTGTGTTTTTGAATCTCACTGGTAAAATACAAGCCTAACTGGTTCTGCTCTCACTGTTCTACTTCAATACATCTACATTGGGCTGTGGAGATCTATGAATGATTACTTGAGTCAGGTAACCTAATGACTAGTAGATTCACAGCCATCTGGATAAAAAATCCTGTTATGTGACGTTGTGCTGCCACCTAGTGGCTTCCCATTCTTTTACATAACCGTCTACACCACAGGTCTCAAACATGCGGCCCGCGGGCCACATGTGCACAAAGGAAGCAGAGGGAACGGAGGACAGGTGAAAGGAATCTTTTTTTTTTTTTTTTTTTTTTTTTTTTTTTTTTTTTTACTTTGTGTGTGAAGAACAGCGCAGAGGACAATTCTACTAGATGGGGACCTGGATGGGGCATATTACTGCAAGATGGGGACCACCAGGATGGGGCATATTACTGCAAGATGGGGACCACCAGGATGGGGCATATTACTACAAGATGGGGACCACAAGTATGGGGCATATTACTACAAGATGGGGACCACCAGGATGGGGCATATTACTACAAGATGGGGACCACAAGTATGGGGCATATTACTGCAAGATGGGGACCACCAGGATGGGGCATATTACTACAAGATGGGGACCACCAGGATGGGGCATATTACTGCAAGATGGGGACCACCAGGATGGGGCATATTACTGCAAGATGGGGACCACCAGGATGGGGCATATTACTGCAAGATGGGGACCACCAGGATGGGGCATATTACTACAAGATGGGGACTACCAGGATGGGCATATTACTGCAAGATGAGGACTACCAGGATGGGCCACATTACTGCAAGATGGGGACCACCAGGATGGGCCACATTACTGCAAGATGGGGGCCACATTACTGCAAGATGGGGACCACCAGGATGGGGCACATTACTGCAAGATGGGGACCACCAGGATGGGCATATTACTGCAAGATGGGGACTACCAGGATGGGCCACATTACTGCAAGATGGGGGCCACATTACTGCAAGATGGGGACCACCAGGATGGGCCACATTACTGCAAGATGGGGACTACCAGGATGGGCCACATTACTGCAAGATGGGGACCACCAGGATGGGCCACATTACTGCAAGATGGGGACCACCAGGATGGGCCACATTACTGCAAGATGGGGGCCACATTACTGCAAGATGGGGACCACCAGGATGGGCCACATTACTGCAAGATGGGGACCACCAGGATGGGCCACATTACTGCAAGATGGGGACCACCAGGATGGGCCACATTACTGCAAGATGGGGACCACCAGGATGGGCCACATTACTGCAAGATGGGGACCACCAGGATGGGCCACATTACTGCAAGATGGGGACCACCAGGATGGGCCACATTACTGCAAGATGGGGACCACCAGGATGGGCCACATTACTGCAAGATGGGGACCACCAGGATGGGCCACATTACTGCAAGATGGGGACCACCAGGATGGGCCACATTACTGCAAGATGGGGACCACCAGGATGGGCCACATTACTGCAAGATGGGGACCACCAGGATGGGCCACATTACTGCAAGATGGGGACCACCAGGATGGGGCACGTTACTGCAAGATGGGGACCAGGATGGGGCAAATTACTAGATGTTTGCCAGAATTACTATATATGGTGCTAATTCTGAAACTATATTACTCTATGTGGCCAAAAGAGGGAAACAAAACTGTAAAAATAAAGCATGAAAAAATATTTTGCCACTAAAAATGCTGCTTTATATATAAACTAAAGTAAACACAAAAAGTGCACATTTATTATCGCCACATCCGTAACGACCCAAGCTATAAAAAAGTAAAATAAACACAGCAAAAATGTTCAGATGGTGTATACAAAAAAAATGGCATCACTAAAAATGTCACTTTGACCTGCAAAGAATGCGGCCCCCCAAATTCCAATTTTTTCCATATGCGGCCCATATACCCAGCCGAGTTTGAGACCCCTGCTCTACACTGTCCGTGTGGAATGTCCATTGGACGCACACATTTTTGGATGTCGTTGTATTTACAATGTGATTGGACATTTTTGCTAATATTTATAAGCTGTATGTAGAAACAGGAGGTCAGTTTTCCTTGTAGGAGTCATAAGTCCCTGCAAAAGTCCCTGGCAGGGGGATGAGAGCGGCTGGGTCAGGAGGGGACCCAGCTAATTCTACATAGAGCAGAGAAAAGAGAATAATTAGCCCAGTAGAAAGGTATAATGAGCAGCTGTAAGTACAGTGCTGTATAATCTGATTACAATATAGTAAGAGGATAAGCTCTGATGGGAGAGGGTCTTTAAGCCGGTCATGTATTGGGTAATGAGTTGGGGTGTCAGTCTCCATCAGTGCTGGCTGAACACTGACTATCCTGCTCAGATTACTACACATGGCGCTGCTCCTCCTCCCTGTAGTATGGGCTCCGCAGGACGGTGCCGAGGCTCCAGATTCTACCTGCACAGCAACAAGGTCCCAACACTTCTACCTCTATAACTTGCCTAATGCAGACGCAAACCTGCAGCCTTTCCACTGAGATCTTGTCGGCCTTCTACTCTGCCATGGCTTTGTCTGCACAATGTAGCTTAAAGGGATTGTCCACTTCTTAAGCATCCTAGAAGTCTACAATATAAGGTCGGTATTCCTCTAACCCTCTGCCTTATTTGGCTGCCATTGAAGGCAGTCAGCGAAATGGGTTCAATTTTCTATAGAAGTGGCAGAATTTAACCCCTTCCTGACCATGTTATTTCCCGGCTCTGCATTTTTCTTATTCTTCTAAGAGCAGTAGCTTTATTTTTCTGTCAATACAGCCATATGAGGGTTTTTGTTTTTATGCCGTTCACTGATCAGGTTAATTATTTTTATATTTTGATTGGATAACGCCCATATGTTTTATTTTAAAATGGGTCATAGAGGGGCAGGAGTGATTTGAATATTCAGATTAAACTTTTTCCTTTTTCTCCCCTTAGGCTGTGTGCCCACGATTCCTTTTTAAGTGTTTCCGCAGCGGCAAAAACGCTGCAGAAATGCTTAAAAAACGCATGGTAGAAGGCCTGCCATGTTCCCCAATGATGATCCGCATGTGCTGTGCACATGCTGTGGAAATTTCCGCTGCGGATTATCATTGCGGAAAAAAAACAGCACTACCAATTATTTTGCGGAAGTGCTGTGTTTTCGCCACCATTATATAGTAACATAGTTTTTAAGGTTGAAGGAAGACTAAGTCCATCTAGTTCAACCCATAGCCTAACATCTTGATCCAGAGGAAGGCAAAAAAAAACCATGTGGCAAACACCAAGCTCCACATTGGGGAAAAAAATTCCTTCCCGACTCCATACGACAATCAGACTAGTTCCCTGGATCAACGCCCTATCAAGGAATCTAGTATTTATAACCTGCAATATTGTACTTTTCAAGAAAGGCATCCATGCCCTTCTTAAATTTTAATAGTGAATCACTCATTACAACATCATGCGGCAGAGAGTTCCATAGTCTCTCTGCTCTTACAGTAAAGAATCCCCGTCTGTGATTATGATTAAACCTTCTTTCCTCCAGACGTAGAAGATGCCCCCTTGTCCCCGTCTCAGGCCTCAGAGTAAAAAGATCAGTAGAAAGGTCTTTGTACTGTCCCCTCATACTTGTACATAGTAATAAGATCACCTCTAAGCCTTCTTTTTTCCACAGTAAATAACCCCAAGTGTAATAACTTGTCTTGGTATTGCAGACCCCCCAGTCCTCTAATAACCTTGGTCGCTCTTCTCTGCACCCGCTCTAGTTCAGCCATGTCTTTCTTATATACCGGAGACCAGTACACAGTATTCTAAGTGTGGTCGCACTAGTGACTTGTATAGAGGTAAAATTATGTTCTCCTCATGAGCATCTATGCCTCTTTTAATGCATCCCATTATTTTATTTGCCTTTGCAGCAGCTGCCTGACACTGGCCACTAAACGTGAGCTTGTCGTCCACCAATACACCCAGGTCTTTTTCAGTTCCAGTTTTGCACAGTGTTTTACAATTAAGTATATAATTATACATTTTATTTCCTCTGCCCAAGTGCATTACCTTACATTTATCCCCATTAAAGCTCATTTGCCATTTATCAGCCCAAGCTTCTAGTTTACATAGATCCTCCTGTAATATAAAATTGTCCTCCTCTGTATTGATTACCCTGCAGAGTTTAGTGTCATCTGCAAATATTGAAATATTACTCTATATGCCCCCTACAAGGTCATTAATAAATGTTAAAAAGAAGGGGGCCCAATACTGACCCCTGTGGTACCCCACTGTTAACTGAGACCCAGTCTGAGTGTTTTCCATTAATAACCACCCTTTGTTTCCTATCACTGAGCCAATTCTTAACCCACATACATATATTTTCCCCTATCCCCAATGTTCTCATTTTATGTATCAACCTTTTGTGTGGAACCGTATCAAAAGCTTTTGAAAAGTCCATATACACAACATTCACTGCATTTCCTTGGTCCAGTCCAGAACTTGCCTCCTCATAAAAACTGATCAGATTAGTTTGACAGGAACGGTCCCTCATAAACCCATGTTGATATTGGGTCATGAGGTTATTCTTCTTCAGATACTCTATCATAGCATATCTTAGGAAACCCTCCAGGATTTTACCCACAGTAGAGGTTAAGCTTACTGGCCTATCATTTCCAAGTTCAGTTTTTGTCCCCTTTTTGAATATTGGCACCACATTTGCTATACGCCATTGACTTGCATTAGAACGCATGGACTACGCATCACTGTATTTGTAGATGCGCAATCCACGTGTTCCAATGTGCGGATGGTACCCAGGTCTAGAGGAGAGAAGACTCTCCTCCAGACCCAGGTACCATAGAAACTGTGAAAAAAAGAATAAAATAAAAAATAAATATGATACTTACCTTCTGGCGGCCCCCGTTGCGCTCCTCCTCTCATGCCGGCAAATCGCGATGGACTGAAGGACCTGCGCTGACGTCATATTCTTGTGACTGGTCACGCGACGCTGACGTCGGCAGGTCCTTCAGTGCACTGTACCGCGATCTGCCGGCAGTCAGCACCGAGTGAAGCAAGACTCCGGGCGCCATCACAAGGTAAGTATAGATTTATTTTTTATTTTTTTGACATTCTCTCGGGTCACACTCCATTTGCATGGATTTATATAGTGTGACCAAGTTGACAAGCACTTTCCAAGTGATGCTAAAATCGCTTGAAAAGCGCTTGTCAACCCGCATGCAGAAATGCATGTGAAGAACGCTTCACATCCGCATGTCCCTGGCAGGAAAAACGCATGTACTATCCGCATGTACAATCCGCATGCGTTTTGTCTGCCAGGAGAGATGCAGAAAGGCTCAGGAAAAATCCGGAGCATTTCTGCATCGTGGGCACATTAGCCTTAGGGGACGTGAACATGCAATCATCTGATTTCTTGTGTTATGTACAGCAATACTGCAGTATATAGCCAGCACTCACAGATCTGTCATGACAGGCATGGGTCTTTTCAGCAGACTCCTTCCTGGCAGTGATGGCATCCCACGATCGTGTTACAGGGGCACAGTTGGGCACATGGCATGACTCCCTTCTCAGTTCGCTGCTAATGCTGCTGTCCATCTCTAACAGGTGGAGCTCTGCTCTACATGTGGCTATTAAAGGCAGATGGCTAAATATCACAGCCATCATCTTCCAGGCAAGAAGTCAGAGCTGGCATATGATGTAACTGCAAATCATGTTGGTAAGGGGTTAAAGTGCCACTTCAGTGGGGTTTTGACACGTGAAATACTTTTAGTGCAGAAATGACGTAGTCCTTTTGGGCATGAGGGTTGGGTGCTGGGATTACTAGTACACCTGACATCCAGGTGGGCATAATTCTGTTCCTTGTGTATTGGAAGACTTTTGCCTCTGCAGCTTTGGTGTTGGCAATCTTTCACTTTCATGCCCATTGATGCTCCACATGGTTGGCTCAGGAACCGTCCTCACATGATCTATATTTCCCTAAAGTAAAGTCACTTGTCAAAAGCCACCAGGACAAAGTGCGCGGTTCTGTATCATGTGGGAAAACATCAAGAAAAGCTCTAGGAAATGGCAACAAGCAAGTAATGACCCAGAAGAACGGGCAGCCTCTGAAAGGAGACCGGAAAGTGCCAAAGCCTGCGCCAATTGTTATACAGGTATAATGTATTACCGCAGCTCGGATCATACACCGCTCTTGTGTTCTCCCCTGTACTGATGTACAGACTTGTATCTACATAAAATTTGTTGTGCAATTTCCCCTGGGCACGCAGATACCCCATATGTGGGGAAAAAACACTGTTTGGGCTCACGGCAGGGCTCGGAAGGGAAGGAGCGCCATTTGACTTTTTGATTGTAAAATTTGCTTGAATAATTAGCGGACGCCATATTGTGTTTGGAGAGCCCCTGATGTGCCCAAACATTGGAGCTCCCCCACAAAGTGACCCCATTTTGGAAACTAGACCCCCCAAGGCACCTATCTAGATGCATAGTGAGCAGTTGGAACCCCCAGGTGCTTCACAAATTGATTCGTAAAAATGAAAAAGTGGAAAAAAAATATTTTTCCATTTTTATGAATTAATTTGTGAAGCACCTAAGGGTTCCAAGTGCTCACTATGCATCTAGATAGGTGCCTTGGGGGGTCTAGTTTCCAAAATGGGGTCACTTTGTGGGGGAGCTCCAATGTTTGGGCACACAGGGACTCTCCAAATGCAACATGGTGTCCGCTAACAATTTGAGCCGACAATTTGTTAGTGGACACCATGTTGCATTTGGAGGTACGACACAGAATTTGATAACATTAGGTCATCATATTGAATAAGTTGTCATTAGTCTTGAGCGCAAGTGCTCGCTACTTGAGTTTGCATCGGGTACTCAGGTATGCACCATGTACTGCGTGTGCTTGAGTGAAATGCTCGAGTCCCCGCCCGGATGTTTCACGGTTATTAGACACCCAAAAAAAAACATGCAGGGATCGCTCGTGCATGGCAGGCAATCCCCGCAAAGTTTTTTGGGCCGTGAAGCATATGGGGCGGAGACTCGAGCATGTCACTCAAATACCCACGATACTCAATGCATACCAGAACACCCGATGCAAACTCAAGTAGCGAGCACTTGCGCTCAACACTAGTCGCCATATCGTCATCTTTTTTTCTTACTTTTGAAAAAAATCCCAACCCCATCACAACCCTAACCGTAGCACAACCCTAACCCTAGCACAACTCGAGAGTTTATTTTTTACGCCGTTCCTCATGCGGTATAAGTGATTAGATGACCTTATTCTTCAGGTCGGTGTGATTACAGAGATACCAGAATCATATGGGGTTTTTATGACTGACAGCTGTCACACACTAAAAGACGCATTTTTTGTAAAATCTAGTTTTTGCATCGCCATATTTTGAGAGCTATAATTTTTCCAGATTTTGGCAGACAGTCATTTGACGGCTTTTTTTTTTGCGGGATGAGTTGACGTTGTTATTGGTGCCATTTTCAGGCACGTGACATTTTTTGATCGCTTTCTATTCCGATTTTTGGAGGCAGAATAAACAAAAAACAACAATTCAGGAATTGTTTTTTTTGTTTTTTTTTTATTCTGTTCCGCGTGTGGTAAAATTGATAAGGCAGCTTTATTCTTTGGGTCAGTACGTTTACAGCGGTACCACATTTATATCGTATTTCTATGTTTTGCACTTTTACATAATAAAAGCAATTTTATAGAAAAAATTATTTTTTAGCATAGCTTTATTCTGAGAGCTATAACTTTTTTATTTTTTGGCTGATGGAGCTGTATGGCAGCTTGTTTTTTGCGGGACGAGATTACTTTTTCAGCGGTACCATTTTTATTTATATTTGTCTTTTTGATCGCGTGTTATTCCATTTTTTGTTTGGCGGTATGGTGATAAAGCATTGTTTTTTGCTTCGTTTTTTATTTTTATTTTTTAACGTGTTCACTGAAGGGGTTAACTAGTGGGACAGTTTTATAGGTCTGGTTGTTCCGGACGTGGCAATACCAAATGTGTACTTTTATTGTTTTTTTTTTTTTTTATATATAATAATATTCATTGATGGGTACATTATATTTTTATTTTTGGTGGATTATTTTTTTTTATTTTTTTATATATATATTTTTACAATTTTTTTTTTTTTTTTTTTTTCACTTTCTGATAGTTTTTATACTTTATTACTTTGTCCCAATATGGGACTTTCACTTTTTTTTCTCTGATCGCCTGCATGGCACAGGAATGCAGCACCATCCCTGTGTCATGCAGGCTGTCAGCGCTGGACAGGGAGAAGATTTTTGGAGATGCACTGCGCATGTCCAAAAAATCTTCCTGCTGTCTGGTGACCCGGATGTTGTCATGACAACATCGGGTCATCATGGCAACATCCTGGAAGCCATGGCAGACAGCGCTGGAAGCCGGAAGAGGAGGTGAGTATCTGCGATCACCTCCCCTTGCCACCGCAATGCTGCGATCGACTTCGATCGCAGCATCGCGGGGGTTAATGTGCTGGGAGCGGTGCGTGACCGCTCCCTGCACATAGTACCGGGTGTCAGCTGTGACAATCAGTTGACACCCGGCGGCGATCGCGCCCGCACAGCCTGTATGCGCGCGCGATCGCCATGACGTACTAATACGGGTCTGGCTCTTAAGTCCCAGGGCACAGACGCGTATTAGTACGTCAAATGTTAAGGGGTTAACAATGCACATGACTGTCACAAACACATGGACCACATTTTTGGGATGCTCACCTTTTTCCAGTTATGATGTATCTTTCATAACTGGGAAACCACCAGAAACCTAGGAAATGGGTTCTGAGCTTCTGAACATCATAGAAATATCAAATTTGATATCAATCTCCGTGAATATTGGTGACGGCAAACATGATGTATCCATCTTGGATGTGGGCCCCCCCATACCAAGATATGGAAGATGAAGGATTTTTATGTCTTGTGCAGCTGGGTGGGTTCACAAAACCGAGCCCCCGTGTGAGGTAAACAACATGGGTGTGTCCTAGTGTTTTGCCTCCTTACTAAAAACCAGAACGTCCATGTTGGCTCATTCCGACCCAGGGACGTCAGATGCAAGCACTCCTAGCTGCGTGGAGGAATCACACCTAATTTCCGGGGAGCCGTCCCCCCCCACAGAATCTGAGACCATCACCTCGTGGCGCAGGTTTTGCTATTATTTACCCCTTTTATTTTAATAACTGTTTTGTGCATATATGTAAATTGTCTTTTATAATATCTTGTATATCTTTTGCAAACACTGCCAACTTTCAGGAGTAAATTATTATTTACTAGCTTCGTTCTTCTTGTCCTATGTTGAGCAAACCCGTTCCTCACCCGCTAATTCACGTTACCGAACGGGTACCCGATCCACCTGTTAAGAGATCGGTGGTGGCAGCATACGGTGTATTTATGTGATATTGTGGTTGAGGGTGGTGGGATTGAGGTATATATACGTTCCTGGACGGAACTGGTGGTATATATACATCCTGTCACATCACGTGCCGCAATAGTCGACATAAATGAGAGCAGCTGCGCCCTGTTGCTTATCCTCGGTCAATACCGTGTTTCACCAGCAGGATAAGGGGGTGCCAGAGTGCTGCAAGGTCTGACCAAGTTTTCCTGACAATTGGTGGCAAGCGGTGGGATCATAGGACATTAGTGATCTGGTTTGAGCAATCATTCCTCTCACTAAAAACTTGCACGGTTCTTACCTGGACCCTGCACAAAAGTTTTGAAGATTGAACTCAGTGTTTATTAGATCTGAGACAATACTGTATGTGCAGCAGTCACCCCTACCCTTCTTCGTTTTTTCTTTCTATTTGTATTTTGGTGATCAAGGTCATTGTTGGGGAGTTCTGGTACAGCCAGCAGAAAATGGACACTCTTATTGGAATATGTATAACCAAAGGCATGGACCCCCTCGGCAAAAACAAAGAACAAATGGCTGCTGCGCTGGCGCAACTGGAGGCAGAGCAAGCCCTTCTCCAGACCTCAGCAGGGCCAGGGGTCAGCCAAGATATGGACAGTACTGCTGCAGGGGTCCCACCTGTAGACGCATGCCGCGTCAGCGACCAGGGCAGCCTGGACCCTTATCTGCAGATGGCTCTACAGCAACTTCCTGCAGAGGATCATGAAGGACGGCTGAAAGTAATTCAGCAGCACCAGGAGGCTGACGAGCGGAGGCCCAAGCCCAGTCAGAGGCAGAGAGAGCCGAGCGAGAGGCCGAGCGGCAGGCCCAAGCTCAGAAGGCCCATGAACTGCAGATGGCCCAGCTCAGGATCATAGAATCATAGAATCATAGAATCATAGAATGGTAGAGTTGGAAGGGACCTCCTGGGTCATCTGGTCCAACCCCCTGCTCAAAGCAGGATTCACTAAATCATCTCAGACAGATGTCTGTCCAGCCTCTGTTTGAAGACGTCCATTGAAGGGGAACTCACCACCTCTCGTGGCAGCCTGTTCCACTCATTAATCACCCTAACTGTCAAAAAGTTTTTTCTAATATCTAATCTGTGTCTCCTCCCATTTAGTTTCATCCCATTGCTTCTAGTCTTTCCTTGTGCAAATGAGAATAAAGATGATCCTTCTACAATGTGACAGCCCTTGACATATTTGTAGACAGCTATTAAGTCTCCTCTCAGTCTTCT
This sequence comes from Phyllobates terribilis, assembly GCF_046119375.1. Lineage (NCBI taxonomy): Eukaryota > Metazoa > Chordata > Amphibia > Anura > Dendrobatidae > Phyllobates > Phyllobates terribilis. The sequence continues at coordinate 2,089,461 of NW_027363046.1, forward strand.
TTTTTGCAAGCTAAACATTCCCAAATCCTGCAACCGTTCCTCATAGGACATGGTTTGCAGACCAGTCACCATTCTGGTCGCTCTTCTCTGAACTTGCTCCAGTTTGTCTATGTCTTTTTTAAAATGTGGTGCCCAAAACTGTACACAGTATTCCAGATGAGGTCTGACCAAAGAGGAGTAAAGACCAATAATGACTTCACGTGATCTAGACTGTATGCTTCTGTTAATACATCCCAGAATTGTATTTGCCTTTTTTGCTGCTGCATCACACTGTTGACTCATGTTCAGTCTATGATCTATTAGTATACCTAAGTCTTTTTCACATGTACTGTTGCTTAGCTCTATTCCTCCCATTCTGTATATGCTTTTTTTCCCCTCCCCCATGACAGCACACATTGAGAGAGGATCCGCCCCACCAAGGACAGGAAACCGTCTGAAATAAAAGGGCGGTACCTCTCCCTCGCTTCAGTTGGTTTCCTGTCCTTGATGGGGAACCTGTCTGGAAGAAAGAAGACTTACCTGGGGCTGTCCCGGTGTGGAAGAGCGGGCACTGGCCTGTGCACCGGGTTCAGTATCCCAGAAGCGCCGTCCGCAGCTTCCCCTGGGGTCTCTGCGCCGAGCGGGGCGCACGCGGTGAGGCAGGCTCTGTCCTCCCGGAGACCGCGGCGCCGTCCTCCCCCTGCAGTGTGGAACGCTTCCGGGTGTGACGCGCCTGACGTCACGGCGCAGGGCACGCTGGGAGCGGCGCGCTGGGTGACGTCAGGAGGCGGCGCCGATCCAAGATGGCGGCGCCCAATGGAGCGTCCCAGGCCGGTTTTTTTCAACGGAGCTCCGGCCTGGCGAAGGGGGAGGACCCACAGACCGGAGGAGGCTGGATGGCCCTATATTTAAGGGGGGGGAGCTTTCCTGGAAGCGTGGTGCGCTTCTGAGACATGGCTGATCCAGATAGCCAGGAGCAGCAGCTTACCCCCCCACCTCAGCAACAGAAGCAGAGGGATGCATCGTATACAGACAGCCGCTCGAGTAATCGTAGTGGCAGCCGCAGGAGTAAGGCTTCGAGCGCCTCGCGACTATCCAGAATGGAATCATCAGTTCCGCGACAGCCTCCGAATCCGGTACCCGTTTGTGACCTCCGAGGGTGAGTGAGCTTCGTGAATGTCACTGGTTAGTAACGGGAAGTCTCTTATGTGCTTCCTTTTTTTAGGAGCCTAAGAAGAGTAGTGCCAAGCAAAAGCATAGGATGTGTGCCCTTTGCCAAGCTTCTCTCTCAGTAGAGTGGCAGAAACCACTTTGCCAGGGCTGTGTGACCAAAACCATAGCTGAGAATTCCCAGGATTTTGCTGCAAATTTAAAGTCCATAGTACATGCAGAAGTTCAGGGGTCCCTGAAGGGGTTCCTTAGAGGGAAGAAAAGGCCCCGTAGAGAGGTTTCCTCCGTCTCTGATTCCTCCCAGTCCGAGGAGCAGTGGGATTCATCGTCCTCTTCCTCATCGGGGGGCGGTAGACCCTGCTTCCCCATTGAGAATACAGACAGACTGGTTAGGGCAGTAAGATCAACCATGGGTCTGGAGGAAGAGAGAGCATCTAAATCCCGGGAGGACATCATGTTTGCGGGCTTGGGAGAGCGGAAGAGACGCTCATTTCCGGTGAACAGTAAGATTCAGGGCCTCATTGACCGGGAGTGGAGGAGACCTGAGAGATCAGGGGCTTTACCCTCCTTCTCCAAAAGAAGGTACCCCTTCGAAGAGAAGGATGCGGAACCTTGGGATAAGATCCCCAAGGTGGACGGGACTGTGGCAAGGTCATCAAAGAGATCTTCCCTGCCCTTGGAGGACTCTGGCGTCCTAAAAGATGCCCTGGATAAAAGAGCTGACTCCTTCCTGCGCCACACGTGGGAGGCGGCAGCAGGTGGCCTAAAACCAGCGGTGGCTAGCACCTGTGTGGCGAGGTCCTTGATGGTGTGGCTTCAACAGCTGGAAGACCAGCTTAAAGATAAAAAAGGTCTCCAGACAGGCAATACTTGCAGAGCTACCTTTAATTCAAACAGCATCGGCCTTCCTGGCCGACTCTTCAGCTGACTCGGTCAGACTGTCAGCTAGGGCAGCGGGACTATCCAACGCAGCCAGGCGGGCCTTGTGGCTCAAGGGTTGCCCAGGCGACCTACCTTCGAAACAGAAACTGTGCTCCCTCCCGTGTGACGGTAGACTCCTGTTTGGCCAAAAGTTAGAGGACCTGTTAGAAAAAGCAGGCGATAAAACCAAAGGGTTCCCGGGATTTTCGGGGGAACCAAGAAGATTTAGTTTTCGGAGGAGAAAATTTAACCGGGGTCGTCCTCCGGGAGACAAAAAGAAATGGGAAGCCAAGTCCAAAAAAGAATCGGGCTACATGTTTGGAGGACCATCCTCGAGTTCGAAGAGATCCTCCCAATGACGCCAGGCTGGAAGTGGGTGGAAGGCTTTCCCACTTTTTTCCAGCTTGGGACGCGATAACAACAAACCCATGGATTCTGAAAATTATCAGTGGGGGCCTGAAGATCCAGTTCAGCCAGACCCCCTGGCGGACCTTTGTGGTTACCCCCCTACGAAAGGTCCAGGAAGAACAATTAGCCCTGGAAACAGAAGTGTTAGAGTTAGTAGGAAAGCAGGTCCTTCTCGAAGTACCAGCAACACAGAGAGGGAGGGGGTTCTATTCCCCACTATTCATGATAAAAAAACCAAACGGGTCCTTAAGGACCATCATCAACCTCAGGAGTCTGAACCAAGTAGTAGAAAACCAGACTTTCAAAATGGAGTCAGTAGGCTCAGCAGTGAAGCTCTTACATCGCAACTGCTTTATGGCTGTAATAGACTTGAAGGACGCATATTATCACGTCCCAATCCATCCGGAGTATCAGAAGTATCTGAGAGTAGCCCTGTTTATTCAGGGGAAGCTGAGGCATTTTCAGTTTGCTGCCCTACCCTTTGGCCTCTCCATTGCCCCGAGAATATTTACGAAACTAATAGCAGAAGTGACAGCCTTCCTACGGATCAAGAATGTAGTGATCGTGCCATATTTAGACGACTTCTTGATAATAGGGAAAACAGAAGCCCACTGCTCCAGTCAGCTCCTAGTGGTCACGGAAGTGTTGCATCAGCTGGGGTGGTTAGTAAATTTCCAAAAATCAAGACTAACCCCCTCCAGGACTCAGACCTTTCTGGGTCTAATCCTAGACTCTCGTCGTCAAACCTGCTTCCTCCCAGAGGACAAAATCTGCAGGTTAATTGCATTAGTCTCGAAGGCCATTCAAGCTCCAGAGATGTCTCTGAGAGAGGCAATGTCCCTCCTGGGTTCTATGACGGCCTGTCTCCCAGCAGTAATGTGGGCCCAGGGGCATATGAGGCGGCTTCAGTGGGAGGTCCTGTCAGCACAGAGGTCCTGCAACGGGCGTTTAGAAGGCAGGCTCTCTCTCTCCCCAGAAGTAGTAGATTCTCTTTCGTGGTGGACAGTCAGGGGAAATCTGACCACAGGCGTTCAATGGTCCAGATCGATAGATCGGGTAGTTACGACCGACGCAAGCAGTTCCGGATGGGGGGGTCATCTGGCAGAACTCTCAATACAGGGTCACTGGGCTTACCACGAGAGGGGATCATCCTCAAACTTAAAGGAGCTTTGGGCAGTAGAAAGATCCCTCAGGGGCTTCCTCCCTCACATCCAAAATCACCATGTCCAGGTCAGGTCCGACAACCGGACCGCAGTAGCCTATGTGAATCACCAAGGAGGGACAAGGTCACGCCCTCTGATGGTGGTGGCAGACAGGATCCTTGGTCTAGCAGAGCGAAACCTCCTATCCCTCAGCGCCCTTCACATAAAGGGGATAGAAAACGTGAAGGCAGATTTTCTAAGCCGCCATACCCTAAGACAGGGGGAGTGGGGGTTGAACCCGGAGGTCTTCCATCAGATTGTCCAGTTATGGGGGCAGCCAGACATAGACCTGTTCGCCACAAGGGCAAACAGAAGGGTGCAGAGATTTTGCTCCCTAAATCCGGCAGAAAATCCCCATGCCATAGATGCCCTCCAGATTCCTTGGGGGTTCAGGAAGGCCTATGCCTTTCCGCCATTAGTGATGATTCCAGTAGTGGTGAGGAAGATCCGGGAGGAAGGCGCCAGGGTGATTTTGATAGCCCCTTTTTGGCCCAAGAGGCCTTGGTTCTCTCTGCTTCGGCTAATGTCGGTGTCAGATCCCTGGATTCTACCAGAGAGGCCGGACCTTCTCATGCAGGGACCAGTATTCCATGCCCAGGCCAGGGGATTCCATCTTTCGGCATGGAATTTGAGAGGTCGCTATTGAGTAGCAAGAGGTTTTCACCAGGCTTAGTTTCTACTTTATTGGGGAGCAGAAAACCGATTACAACTAAGATTTATAGCAGGGTTTGGGGTAAATTCCTAGAGGTTATAGATATTCCGCTATCGAGCAAACCTCCGATCAGAGGGATCCTGGAATTTCTGCAAAAGGGGCGGGACCTGGGTCTAGCTACAGGGACCCTTAAGGTTCAAGTTTCAGCTTTGGGAGCACTCTACAATTATAATCTGGCTGGGAATAGGTGGATCTCGAGGTTTATCAAGTCCTGTGCCAGAGCTGGACCGGTTAGGTCCATGGGTGTTCCTCCTTGGGACCTGAATTTAGTCTTGAACGCTCTTACTAGTGAACCATTCGAACCCCTACACAAGGTTTCTCCAAAAATTCTCACCCTTAAGACCATCCTTCTAGTGGCCTTAACAACAGCCCGTAGGGTGGGGGATCTGCAGGCCCTCTCGGTTAATCCTCCTTACACACAAATCTTTGAGGATAGGGTCACCTTGCGGCCAGATCCAGCATACCTTCCCAAGGTGGTATCTAGATTTCACCGTAGTCAGGAGATTGTGCTACCCTCGTTCTGCAGCAATCCCAAGAACCCAGGGGAAGTCAGGTTCCATAGCCTAGATGTTAGGAGGTCCCTGCTACAGTACATTCACATGACTAGTCTGTGGAGGAAAGACTGTTCTCTGTTCCTGGCCTTTCAAGGGTGTAGGAAAGGTCATGGGGTGTCCAAGGGTACCATCTCTAGGTGGCTCAGGGAGGCCATTTGCTTAGCCTATACGTCCACAGGGGTTCCAGCCCCGGACAATGTGAGGGCTCATTCCACCAGAGCCGTTGCAACCTCCTGGGCAGAGAGAGCAGACGTCTCGATCGAGCAGATATGTAGGGCTGCTACTTGGTCTACACCATCCACCTTCTTTAAGCACCATCGGTTGGATCTATCCTCTTCTGATCTCACCTTTGGGAGAAGGGTACTTCAGGCGGTGGTCCCTCCCTAGGGTGCTCATAAATTCTCCAAAATTCTCTCAAGGTGTGCTGTCATGGGGGAGGGGAAAACACCAAGGTTACTTACCGGTAGCCGGTTTTTCCTGAGCCCATGACAGCACCCGTAGTTTCCCCCCCTTATTTTTTCTATGTTTCTCACACCCTGGTGTGCACTGTGTGGGGTGGTGTGTATTTGTATATTGTGGTGTTGGTTATGTGCCTAACCTGTTTAGGGAGGTCCTCTCAATGCTCTGTAAACAACTGAAGCGAGGGAGAGGTACCGCCCTTTTATTTCAGACGGTTTCCTGTCCTTGGTGGGGCGGATCCTCTCTCAAGGTGTGCTGTCATGGGCTCAGGAAAAACCGGCTACCGGTAAGTAACCTTGGTGTTTCATTTTTATTGCCCAGATGTAGTACTTTGCATTTTTCCCTGTTAAAAACCATTCTGTTGGTTGCTGCCCACTGCTCCAGTTTATTTAGGTCTTTTTGAATCCTCTCTCTCTCTTCTCTAGTATTAGCTATCCCTCCTAGCTTTGTGTCATCAGCAAATTTAATCAGTTTACCCTCAATTCCTTCATCTAAATCATTGATAAAGATGTTGAACAATACAGGTCCCAGGACGGAGCCCTGTGGTACCCCACTTGAGACATTCATCCAGCTGGATGTGAAGCCATTTACAATCACTCTTTGAGTCCGATCACTAAGCCAGTTATGAATCCACCTAACAGTTGCCTGGTCCATTGCATACTTGGTCATTTTTTCAATAAGGATGGTGTGAGATACTTTGTCAAATGCTTTGCTGAAGTCAAGATATACTATATCTACAGCATTTCCCTGATCCACCCAGTCAGTGATTCTGTCATAGAAGGAAATTAAGTTAGTCTGACATGACTTGTTAGTTATAAACCCATGCTGACTCTGGTTAATCACTTCATTCTTATCCAGGTACTTACATACATGTTGTTTAATAATTTGTTCAAAGATCTTTCCTGGTATAGAAGTCAGACTCACCGGCCTATAGTTCCCTGGGTCCACCTTCTTCCCCTTTTTGAAGATAGGAACAACATTTGCTCTTCTCCAGTCTTCTGGGACTTCTCCTGTTCTCCAAGAATTTTCAAAGATTATGGAGAGTGGTTCTAAAATTTCTTCTACGATCTCCTTCAGTACTCTGGGGTGTAATTCATCTGGACCTGGAGACTTGAACTCATTTATGTTAGCTAAATATTCCCTCACAATCTTTCTGTTTACAGATTTCTTGGATTCTTCTATTCCTTTAAAAGGACAGTGAAGATCAGTTGATGTTACATTTTCTTTCTGAGAGAAAACAGATGCAAAATAGGAATTAAAAAGTTTGGCCTTCTCAACATCCTCTCTTACCATTTCTCCATTTTCATCCTGTAAAAATCCTATAGCATCTTTGACTTTTCTTTTACTTTTGACATACCCCCAAAATCCTTTTTTATTGCTTTTGACATCTCTTGCAAGCCTTAATTCATTGTCAGCTTTAGCTAACCTGATACATGCCCTGCAGGATCTGCAGACTGCATTATAATCTTCTTTAGATATGCCTCCCTCTTTCCATTTAATAAACATTTCTTTCTTTCTTTTTAGCATGTGTTTAAGTTCTGTGTTCATCCATCCTGGTTTCCTTAAATGCTTCCCATTCTTCCTACTTTTCGGGATTGTTAACGATTGTGCTTTGAGAATCTCATTTTTAAAAATTTCCCATCCTTCCTGGACATTTTTGTCCTTAAGGACATCCAGCCATTGGATCCCTCCTATTCTCTTTCTGAGTCTCTTAAAATCTGCCTTTCTAAAATCTAACCTTGAAGTTTGAGTCTTCACATGTCTTCCTCCTCTAGTTATCCAAAATTCTATAATAGCATGATCGCTGCCTCCTAGGGTCCCAGCCACTTTTACCTCCTCAACCATTTCCTCCTTGTTTATAAGGATTAGATCCAAAGTAGCAGATCCCCTTGTTTTCTCCCCTACCTTTTGGAAGATAAAGTTGTCAGCAAGAGAGGATAAGAATTTGCTTGACCTGTTAGTTTTACTTGAGAGAGATTCCCAACAAATGTCTGGATAGTTGAAATCTCCCATGACCACTACGTCATATTTTTTTGAGAACTTGGTCATTTGATACATAAAGAGTTCATCCATATCTTCAGCTTGCCCAGGTGGCCTGTAGTAAATGCCTACAATGGTGTCCTTTCCGTTGTTCTCTCCTTGTATTCTTACCCAAACAGTTTCCACAGAACTCCCAGTCTCTGAAGCTTCAATCTCTGTGCAGATATACGCTTTTCTAACATACAATGCGACACCTCCTCCTCGTTTATCAAGTCTGTTTCTTGCAAATAAGTTGTATCCTTTTAGCCTTTTATTCCAATCATGTGTATCGTCCCACCAAGTTTCAGTGATTCCAATGACATCATATTTCTTTTCCTGCGTTAGTAGTTCTAATTCTCCTTGTTTGTTGCCCATGCTTTGTGCATTTGTATAAAAACATTTTAGTTTGTGATTGGTTTCTCTTCCTCCCATATTTTTATTATTTAAATTGTTTTGTCTTTGTTCTTCCTTTCCACTTCCAGTAGCAGAGATCTCAATAGTATTTGTCAGCTGTATGGCTTTTTCTGGCCTTTTGCTTCCCTTCCCACATTGTTCTAGTTTAAAGCTCTCCTGATGAGTGCAGCAAGGCAATTTCCAAATACATGTTTTCCAGTCTTCGTAAGGTGCACCCCATCTCTAGCAAGTAGTCCATCGTATAGGTAATTCATTCCGTGATCCAGAAATCCAAATCCTTGTTGACGGCACCATCGACGTAGCCAGTTGTTCACCTGTAGAATCTTATTCCACCTCATTGTTCCATGGCCATCCACTGGGAGGATGGATGAGAAGACTACCTGCGCTCCCAATTCTTTCACTTTCTTGCCCAAGTCTTCAAAGTCACTGCAGATGGTTTCCAGGTCCTTTCTTGCGGTGTCATTTGTCCCCACATGTATTAGCAGGAATGGGTAGTGATCTGTAGGTCTGAAGAGTCTTGATATCCTGTCAGACACATCTTTAATTTTTGCTCCTGGAAGACAGCACATTTCTCTTGAGGTTATGTCTGGTCTGCAGATAGCGGCCTCTGTTCCTCTTAACAGGGAATCCCCCATGACCACCACTCTCCGTTTTTTCTTCACAACATTCTTCTTTCTCCATCCAGGAGGATTCTGAGGGCTTACAAGGTTATTCATTGCTGGCAAAGTCTTATCTTGCTGTATTTCTTCATGGTTCTCCTGCGAGAGAGCCTGGTACTGGTTCCTGAGCAGTATAGGTGCTGACTGCCTCTCTATCCTCCTGCTTCTCTGGGTCACATGCTTCCATTCCTCTGTTTCCTCAGGTGCAGTTCGAATTTCTTCTCTTTCTGAATCATGAAGAGATAATTCTGCTCTGTCTAAGAACTCTTCACCTTCCTTAATGATTTTCAAGGTAGTTAACCTCTCTTCTAGATTTCGCAACTTTTCCTCCAACAGGGACACAAGCTTGCATTTCTGGCATGTGAAGTTTGGCTTTTCCACTGGCAAGTCTGTGAACATGTAGCAGGATATGCAGCTCACCAAATGGCTCCTGGACTCTTCCATGTTCTTACTGTTAATGTTCTGAAAACAGTGAAAAAAGCTCACGGAACGGTGAGACCAACAATGCGACCCTGTTTAAACCCCGTCCAGAGCATTTTCCTGTGATGTTAAAGGACAGCGACCTCGACACCTTTCTGAGGGGTTTTGAAAAGACTTGCAGACAGTACCAGCTGCCTGTGGACCAGTGGGCCCGGTACTTAACTGCAGGGCTGCGAGGCAAAGCTCTGGATGTGTTTGTGGCTCTTCCTCAGGGCCTAGATGGGAACTATGATGCCATTAAGCAGGCCCTAATCCAGAGGTTCCAACTGACTCCTGAGGTGTACTGTAAAAAGTTCCGGAACCTCCAACGTGGACCGCACGACAGTTACAGCGATGTGGTGCATGGGCTCAGAACCAACTTCAAGCAGTGGATCCAACGACTGTCAGCGACCACCTTTGAGCAGTTAAAGGACCTGATGGTGAAAGACCAGTTCCTGCATCTGTGTCCGACTGAGGTAATGGATCGGGAGCCACCAGATGCCAATAAAGCAGCGCAGATCGCAGACACCTACAAGGCCAACCGGAGGTGCGGAAGCCGGGCGTTGCCAGCTGGAAAGGGGGTAAGCCATCAACCGCCATCCCTGCCCCAGCATCCGACCTTCTGGAGGCCTTGTCCCCGTTACCAACGCCCGGCCTGCATCTGATGCCCGCAAGTGTTATTTCTGCAACCAGACTTGTCATTTCAGCGCCACTTGCCCAGAGAAGCAGAGGAAGAACCCCCCATCCAAGGTCCCAGGGCCTAATGCATCAATTCTTTTGGTGGGTGGGCCGGTTGGGAGGGCCTGTGAAAACTTGCAGTCTGTCACTGTGGTGGATACTGTCACTGTAGGCCTCAAGGACACTGGGGCCGAACGAACCCTCATCCGACCCGAAATGGAGTCCGCTGAAGCTTATTCCAGGAAAGACCCTGACTGTCACCGGGATTGGTGGTGTCCGATGCCCCTTGCCCAGGTTTTTATGGATTAGGGTGCGGGGAGTGGGGTGAAGGAAGTGGGAGTATCTGAAAACCTGCCTGCAAATGTTTTGTTGGGATCTGATTTGGGGAGGATATTTGCTTATTATATCCCTGACACCCCTGCCCGATCTGATACAGTTGTTAAGGTTAATGCTGATAATGTGAATGTCAAAGCTTTACCTGATGATGATGTATTTGAAGGTACAGGAGAACTCAGCCATGTCACGCTGCAGGGTGATATTGCTGAAGATCCCCTAGCAGGAGCAAGTGTCAGTGCTATGGGTAATGGAGAGAGGCACGGGGACCATGAAGCAGGTGGTGCTGTGCCAGCGACCAGTGTCACAGACTGTGATCTGGCTGATGGTAGCTGCCCCATAAGTAGCACTGCGCCTGAGGTAATGGGGGAGGATGGGGAAGTGGCACGCATAGCCGCGCAGGCTGATGGGACGGTGTTATTCCCCGGGGAGACGGCCTATATAGCCGCTGTTACCCGCAGTCAGAGTGCCCAGAACGCAAGTAACGCCCTGCCTTCTGGACCCTCCTCGGACAGAGGAATAACGGAATCAGTTAGGGACCCAGAGCCGGTCCCAGTGAGGACGTGGCCTTAACCTCACTTCTGGCTTCCTCCAGCCAGGAGTTTCAAGCAGCTCTGCACTCAGATGCTAGCCTAGAGGCGTTAAGGAGCCTCGCTGAGAAACCCACCTCCGAGTCGGATAAGGAGAGGGTATTGTGGGACCATAGGAGGTTGTACTGGGAGACAGTTCCCTGTACACCCCAACAGGAGTGGCTGAGGGGAAGACAGCTGGTCGTCCCCTACCAATTCAGGGGTGAGTTGTTGCAGATCGCCCATGAGATTCCACTTGCTGGACACTTGGGGGTCAGCAAAACCAAGGCCCGGCTGTCTCACTACTTTTATTGGCCCAAAATGAGGACAGATGTGGTGAACTACTGTCACTCCTGTACCACGTGTCAGAGTGGGAAAGTCAGGGCCGGCTCCCAATGCCCCCCCTGATATCTTTGCCAGTGATAGAGGAGCCTTTCCAGAGGATTGTTGTGGACATTGTGGGACCACTGGCCATACCCAGCAGCTCTGGAAAACGTTTCATCCTTACTGTGATAGACTATGCTACCCAGTATCCGGAGGCAGTAGCCCTGTCCTCAATTAGGGCGGATAAGGTGTCGGACGCCCTCTTGGCCATCTTTTCGCGAGTAGGCTTCCCCAGTGAGATGCTTACCGACCAGGAGACCCAGTTCATGTGTTGCTTAATGGAGGCCCTATGTAAGAAAATGCAGGTGCAGCATCTGGTATCGAGCACGTATCATCCCCAAACCAATGGTTTGTGTGAGCGATTCAACGGTACCCTCAAACGGTTCTAGGAAGTTTCGCCCCCAGCAGTTTGCCCCCAGGTACATTTCGCCCCCAGGATGTTTCGCCCCCGCACATTTCGCCCCCAGGATGTTTAGCCCCCGCACATTTCGCCCCCAGCATTTTACCCCCAGGATGTTTCGCCCCCGAACATTTCGCCCCCAGCTTTTTGCCCCCAGATGTTTTGGCCCCAAATTAGGCAGGGAATTTCGGTCTTGTGTTTTAGCCCTATGACCTCTTTCACAGTAGGCACTTTCCCAAGTGCTAAGCACTGGAAAATTGCTAAGAAGATTGCCAATTTTGAATATATAAGTCAATGGCTGGAAAAGCGAGGTGTTGTTTCGGCCAGCTCTTTTTATTTTATTACAGGAGCTATTTTTGAGCACTTGGCGTTCATCAATAGCCTGTATCTTATGGGTCATTACCGAGAGCGCTCACAAAAGTGCTCTCAAAAATGCTAGTAAAGCACATGCTTTGGAGTTCTAAAACAGTGGCAGCATAAGGGTGCTTTCACACTTCCACTACATATGTACTACAGGCCTCCTGTTCGCTTCTGTAATGCCGCCGTTCCGCTAACCTGCAGCGGAATGAAAAGAAGAAAATGCTTTTCTTTTTGTTCTGACACTGATAGCGGAATGCGGTATTACGAAAGCGAACGGGCGGCTGCAGATCGCGGAACCCAGCCGTTCACATCTATGGGCAATGCAAGCAGAAAGCCAGCATTCTGCCAGCATTGCCCCGGGGTCAGCTGGATGTCAGATCCAGAGCGGATCGACCTCTGGCAGCCCCAAACACAAGTGTGAAACCACTCTAAAATTACAGTGTGCAAGAGGCCTAAAATCAAAACAATTTTCAACTTTTACCTGACCCAGCATGGGCCTGCTTTGTTGCAAGTTTTGTTGCAGATGTAACAAGTAGCAGGTCAGGTGTCCAGCAAGTTACATTAGACTAGCTTTTATTCCATTTGTACATCAGAATATAGCAGTGTCTGAAATCTCCACAAAGAGAGAAGTGTACTGCCACAAAAAATCAGTCAGCTTCCACAGCAATTCACTTTCTACAACTATGAATTCAGTTCTGTCCAAACGTGGAAGGAGGAAGTTGGTCCATGAGAATCACATTTACTTATTTTCCAAACGAACCGCTGATGATGTCCATTCCATCTGGGTATGTGAAAAACGGTCGACTTGCATGGGACGTGTTTGGACCAATGAAGAATCTGGCAAAGTTGTGAAAGTAGTCAATCTTCACAGTCACGCAGCACCAGCTGCAAGACCTGAAGCAATCCGACTTGTTAATGTGGCAGGACCAGGACAAGGACAACACGGGAGACACCACAACAGATTCTCACAGACGTCGTTTCAGGAGCCCATTCTAATGTTGTAGCACTTCTCCCAAGGAAAGCATCTCTGAAGAGAACAATACGATTAGCAAGGCAGTTTAGCAATATCCCAAGGTTCCCTCAAACCCTTGATCAACTTGCTATCCCCCAGGAGTTTCAGGAGATCAGTATTGATGGTGTCCAGCAGCAGTACCTTCTGCATGACTCTGGTAAGCTACTTAACTATTTAACATTGTATTAAAACAATTCCATTATGCATAATTTTTTTTTTAAACAAAAATATATCATTTTCCACTGGGACAATATATGTTGTCAAAAAGTATTGGTTGGCCCCTTTACACTAGATTTTGCTTCAGTTATGAAATCAGAAAATCTGGAGCAAAATGTGAGTTTTTAATGTGAGATATGAACAGAGGCTTCTGATTAGGATATTTTTTTTCGTGAATTCATCCCAAAATTATCTGTTTGATGCTTGTTACACTTTTTCTGTTATTTCCTCTACTAATACTTTCATTTTAAATTAGGAAATGGACACAGCCGTATGTTGATATTTGGAACAAGAGACAATCTCCATCTACTGGCACAAACTAAAGAGTGGTTTGCTGATGGCATGTTTTTCACTACACCAGCCTTGTTTAAGCAACTTTACACAATCCATGTAGTCCATAGCGGCCTTGTTGTTCCGCTAGTGTGCACCTTGCTGACAGACAAGAGCTGTTCTACATACCAGAGGTTGCTGCAAGAGCTGAAGAACTTGCAGCCTGGACGGCAGCCAGACAACCTGATGTTGGATTTTGAACTAGCTGCAATACAGGCATTTGAAAGTGAATTCCCCAACCTTGAGAAGACTGGTTGCTTTTTCCACCTATCACAGTCGGTTTGGCGTAAAGTTCAAAATGAAGGACTCAAGATGCAATACCAAGGTGACCATGAATTTGCCCGTTGGATACGCATGATACCTGCCCTGGCCTTTATACCACCACAGAATGTTGTGCAATCATTTGAAGAATTGGTGGAAGATCCTGACTTTCCACGAGAAGCAATACCTATCGCCAACTATTTTGAAGACGGCTAATATCGGTCGAATGAATCGCAGAGGACGTCAAGCACCTTTGTTTCCAGTTCAACTCTGGAATGTGTATGAACGAACATTGAATGATCAACAGCGAACAAATAATGATGTCGAAGGATGGCACCGTAGCTTTCCAGAAACATGTGGTACTCTTTTCCAAAATATATACCGGTTCATTAACTGTCTGAAACATCAGCAAGAGCTCCATAGTTTTGAAATTATTCAGATAATAGCAGGAAATCCCATCGCTGCAAGAAAAAAAAAGTATGCTGCAATTTCAGCAAGGGTTAAACGTATCGAGCAAGATTTCAATAATAGAAGCGTGATGGATTATCTGAGAGGCATTGCCTACAGCTTTGGATTTTAGTTCATGGTCACATATTGTATGTTTTGAGAGCAGTGTTTTTAGCTGTAAAATCATTCAAGCATTATAACCTGTAATTTGTCTTTTCTCTTTTTCTCTAATCCTTCCCCTCTATACCTTTTTATGTTTCTTGTTACAACAGTTTTGATATATACAGTTGACGCGCCCCCTGGGACATATTCCTTTTTGAGGGGAATACCCGGCACCGGATCAGATGGGGGGGGGTTGTAGTCTCCGAGCGGCTGTGACCCGGTCCCGTGCCCAGGGCGTCAAGCTCAGTGTGTGGCAGTCCTTACTGATGTTATAAGTTCTTAATGTGTCGACTACGCCACCCGTTGTGATGCGGTCACTGTGGCCGCCGCTGCAGCAAGGTCCGCTGAGGCTGATGGTGGATGCGCAGCTTGGTGGGATCACCCCCAACGGGAGGGGTATAGCCTCAGAGGGGACAGGCGCAGAGGATGGGGGTTGTGGTGGTGCGGTGCAGCCGGCAATGAAGACAGACTCGGGTTGTGCAGTTAAGGGTGTTTACTTACTGCAGATGTTGTACTGGTCACTCCAGCTGCTAGTGACCACCCGAGCCGTGCTGCGTCCACCAGGTCCTGGATCCAGCCAACCCCCAAACAAGTCCGGAGCGTGGCCCTGAGCTCTCCCTCTGTCCTTTCTTCAGCCGTCCCCACCAGTGATTCACCTAGGTCCAGCTCCCTCGGGCCTTCTGTTGGGACACCCTTGGCCCTGGGTTCCCTGACCCTTCATGTGGTGTGCCTTCGGGGTGAATGTGGTGGGTGACCGTGACAGACACTGCCCACGGTCTCCGGTCTCTGGCTGGGGATTGTTTTTACCCCCACCAGCTTGGGTTCCGGTACCCTGATGCTGACTCCTCACCCGGTGCTCTAATTTGGGTTCTTGGGTCCCTTCAGTCTTCCCCCTCTGGGTCTTTCTCTGCTCCACTCTCTCTCTCTCCAGGGCTGCTGTTTCCTTCTCTGCAGCTGACTGACTCTCTGCGTCTGACTTGTTCTCTGCATCTGACACTGATTCTAGTTGGTGCCCACCTTATATATCCCTCTATGTGTGAGCTCAGGTGACCAGCACCCAATGAGCTCCTATCTTTACCCAGGCTGCTCCCCCTATCTGCCCCTACACTACATGGGATGTACCACCCCCCTCCCACTCCAGCCAGGAACAGACTCGGTCGTACCTGCACATTTCTAAGTGGGAGTACCGTCGGTCTGCTCCTCGGAAATGGGATGTGTTTAGTGCATGCAGCCTACCGAGCTCAGTTCCACACTCCATCCTTACCCGGGAGTGGAATATCACACCTCTGGGTTGAGGTGCAATACCCCTGTAGCAGCCGAATCCTCAGGGTGCTACATTCCCCCCTGGTAAATCACAGCACGTCCTCGGGCTGTAAAGACAAAACACCAAAACATACAAAATTTTTTTCATATAAACATATAAAACATTATATATATATATAAAACATCATATAAAACTTTTCAGATAAAACATTCTCGTAGTCGTTTCTTGCTTCAGGTTCCTCCTCCGGACACTGTGCAACGTGTGTCCGGGAAAAGTGCGACAGTCTCTTAGAAAATCTGGTTTTCTATAAAACCGGTAGGGGGCGCTTTAGGACGCGCAACTATATACAGGGAAAGTTGGCCGCTCTCAGTCCTCGGCCAGGTAGAGGGAAGGGAATGGCTGCTCACAGTCCTCAGCCTGTAGGATGAAGGGGTTAACGGGTAACAGTTCACACTTGCTGGTCCCAACGGGGACTATTTTAGCAGCAACGGTTTCAGTTTCTTTATACCCCCATGGGGTAACTTATTTACAGCACCTGCTCTGCCGCACTCAACGGCGTCTTCCTCCTGCTCTTTGAACTTCAGACCCGTCCGGGTCCTCTTGCTCCTCCTCCTCGCACCGCAACTCCTCCTCCGTCAGGCGGTGTACGTGGAGGGCGTAAGGTCCTTTGGCACACTTGTGCCGGGTAAAGGTGACCTCATCTCCGATGTAGAGGTCACGACCTCTGTACCCCTCCGGCAGATGGGACTCCACGTCTCTGCGCGTGACAAAGACGTCGCCGTGGGTGTTGTTGTCTCGAATGAAGCCCCACCCGTGCTGCTGGTTAAACTTGATGACAGTCCCGGTGGTACGGGGACTGTGCGCTGCACGGGGGTCCCTCCTGGTCCGGCTCTTTTGCTCGGCGCTCCTTATTTGGGCCTGTTGTTCCCGGACCCGCCTCTCTCTCCGCTCCCTCGCAAACTCCTCGAGCTGTTGGCGGCAGCACTCAGCACGCTCCGCTGCAGCTGCCCTGGTTTCCTGAGTGAACCCCATTAGATCTTCTCCGGTGGGGTCCCACTCAAACTGCGCTTCCGCTAGCGGGGGCGAGATCCGTGCCACGGGCTTCGGAGCCGGAATCAGGGGTTCATCCAGGGGTCTTAGTCTCTGCTGCCGTTCCAGCTCATGGTATCCTTCGGGCCAGATGAAGGGCCGCCCGTCCGGCCATGCGAGCTGGCTGAACAGGTCCTCCCCCAGGTGTGGCACCCTTGGTATTACGGGCGCGGTGGTGGTGGCGCCCGGGTTGCCCAGGCCTTGCGGCCAGGCCTGGGGCACCTGGAAGGTGAAGGGCACCGTTAGGACGGCGGCGCCCTGGGCTACCTGGCCTTGCGGCCAGGCCGGAGGCTCCGCGGAGGTAGGGGGCGCTGTTGGTGATGCGGCGCCCGGGGGTACTAGGCCTTGCGACCAGGCTGGTGGTATTTCCTGCTTTGTCACGCTCCGGGTCGAGGCGCGTGACGTCACAGGGGTCGCTGCGGCGGCTTCCGGTCGGGGCCTAGTCCATTGCGGTGACGTGGCGGCTACGGGCACAGCAGGGGGACTTTCGGGCTCTGCGACGGGGAGCTGGGGCAGGTGAGCGTTGTCACGGCTTGGGGTATAAGCGTCCCCTTTACCTGCCTCCATGCGTTCGGCTCCCTCCTCGGCGCCGTCTCCGGCCTTGGGTCCTCCCGCGCCATCCTCAGAGGCGGTCTGCTTCCTCTTCCAGGGTAGCGTGCTCCTCTGCTTGGTCTCTGCGTGCTGAGCCATCTCCCGGCTCCACTCCGCCAGTATCTCCCGCTGTACCCGGGCCATCCTCCGTGCGAGGCCCTCCAGGGCAGTCTGCGCACACTCCCGGTCTCGGGGGAGCTGTGCAAGGATCTCCGCTAGACCTAGCGGGGTTGTTGACTCTAGCAGGCTCCTGACCATCGGGTCGGTGCTGCTCTGCTCTGCTCTCGGCAGGCTCCTGGCCAGCGGGCCGGTGCTGCTCTGCCCTCCTTCCTCGGTCTCTAGCAGACTCCTGGCCAGCGGGCCGGTGCTGTTCTGCTTTCTCTCCATCTCCGGGTGAGCTTTTCTGCTGCTCCTTTCCAGGCTTCCTGCCTCCGGGTGCGCTCGCTCCAGACTGCTCCAAGCGACACCCATCTTTTCTCTTCTCTTTCGTCTCCTCCCACTTAGAGGGCGGTCCCGGGGCAACTCGGTGACTGTCAGCTCCAGGGGTAGTTCTTTCACGCTGACAGACACCTCCAGCATCACAGTCTCTGTTGGTGGGGGCGGTTTCCACTTTTGGCGCCATTTTCTGTCCCGGCCCACGATGGGAGGTGGCCTCTTGCCCTCCTTTGGCACGCCCATAATGGCGTCCGCTGCTCTTCCAAGGCGGGAAATCTGCGGTTTTGGCGGGAAGCGTCGCCCAGTGGCGGGAAACTCTGCAGATGGCGGGAACAAGTTGGAAATGGCGGACAATCGGCGGGAAACGACTGGTGATGGAGTCCGATGGCGTGGACCCTCCGGAACCGGCGGGAGACTTCTTTCTGAGGTAAACTTGCACTTTTCTTCAGGCACGCAGTACCCGGGTGTTGCGGGCACGTAATCCTGCCGACTACGCCAAAGTTGACGCGCCCCCTGGGACATATTCCTTTTTGAGGGGAATACCCGGCACCGGATCAGATGGGGGGGGTTGTAGTCTCCGAGCGGCTGTGACCCGGTCCCGTGCCCAGGGCGTCAAGCTCAGTGTGTGGCAGTCCTTACTGATGTTATAAGTTCTTAATGTGTCGACTACGCCACCCGTTGTGATGCGGTCACTGTGGCCGCCGCTGCAGCAGGGTCCGCTGAGGCTGATGGTGGATGCGCAGCTTGGTGGGATCACCCCCAACGGGAGGGGTATAGCCTCAGAGGGGACAGGCGCAGAGGATGGGGGTTGTGGTGGTGCGGTGCAGCCGGCAATGAAGACAGACTCGGGTTGTGCAGTTAAGGGTGTTTACTTACTGCAGATGTTGTACTGGTCACTCCAGCTGCTAGTGACCACCCGAGCCGTGCTGCGTCCACCAGGTCCTGGATCCAGCCAACCCCCAAACAAGTCCGGAGCGTGGCCCTGAGCTCTCCCTCTGTCCTTTCTTCAGCCGTCCCCACCAGTGATTCACCTAGGTCCAGCTCCCTCGGGCCTTCTGTTGGGACACCCTTGGCCCTGGGTTCCCTGACCCTTCATGTGGTGTGCCTTCGGGGTGAATGTGGTGGGTGACCGTGACAGACACTGCCCACGGTCTCCGGTCTCTGGCTGGGGATTGTTTTTACCCCCACCAGCTTGGGTTCCGGTACCCTGATGCTGACTCCTCACCCGGTGCTCTAATTTGGGTTCTTGGGTCCCTTCAGTCTTCCCCCTCTGGGTCTTTCTCTGCTCCACTCTCTCTCTCTCCAGGGCTGCTGTTTCCTTCTCTGCAGCTGACTGACTCTCTGCGTCTGACTTGTTCTCTGCATCTGACACTGATTCTAGTTGGTGCCCACCTTATATATCCCTCTATGTGTGAGCTCAGGTGACCAGCACCCAATGAGCTCCTATCTTTACCCAGGCTGCTCCCCCTATCTGCCCCTACACTACATGGGATGTACCACCCCCCTCCCACTCCAGCCAGGAACAGACTCGGTCGTACCTGCACATTTCTAAGTGGGAGTACCGTCGGTCTGCTCCTCGGAAATGGGATGTGTTTAGTGCATGCAGCCTACCGAGCTCAGTTCCACACTCCATCCTTACCCGGGAGTGGAATATCACACCTCTGGGTTGAGGTGCAATACCCCTGTAGCAGCCGAATCCTCAGGGTGCTACACAGTTAAAGCATAACTCTCCAAAAAACATAAGTTCTGTTATAGTACCTGTGCCCATGATATTCATTTCCAAAGGAGACCTTCCAGCGGCTTCACTTCTGTGTGAAAAGTCTCCTCCAAGTTAAAGCTCCATGTGCTGCAGGATTTCAGTGGTGGCTAAGGAGGTTGTTTCTCCTTAGTAGCAGAACTTGTGGATGGATTCTAGAGGCTGTGGCTGCACAGGAGCATGCAACTACCATAACAATAGATTCCCTATGATGTATAAAGGGCTGCTGGTTTACAGCCTTCTGCAGAGCCCCCCCCTATGTGTTCCGTCCTGTAACGGCTTTACACAGGCGGGGGGGAGCCCTCCTCTTGTCCAGGACAGAGCACATGAGCGGAGGGTGAAGGGGAGCTTTGCAGAGGGCTGTGAACAAGCAGCCTGAATTTATCACAGGGAGCCAGGATCCGTTCTGCTACCAAGGGGGCTCGACCTCCTTAGTAACCAATGAAATCCTACTATTTTCCTGTCTGTTTGTAAAATGACTTATCTAGAAAACAATGTTTTAGAATAAAAAAAAATCATTTGATCAAAATTCTATATCTTAGACTCATATGGTGTATTATTAGTGATAAGTAGTGTTGAGCGATACCTTCCGATATCAGGAAATATCGTATCGGATTGGATCGGGCCGATACCCAAAAAGTATCGGATATCGCCGATTCCGATACCGGAAACCAATGCAAGTCAATGGGACACAAATATCGGAATGAAAATAAACCCTTTCTTTCCTTGTAGGTTAATTCTACATGAAGTAAAACAACTAAGAATAATGTAGAATGACATGAAAAGCCGGCAATTCATCAGCGGCATACACCGGTACCCGACAATTTACAACAGAAAGAATAGAGCATCACACATAGATTAGATAGATAGAAACATGTCAGTCACATATATATGAAGTACAGTGACAGTGTTGCTTACTGTACTTGTCATTTAGTGTAAAGGATTTATTAAAAAAAATATTAGTGTTTTCATGCACCGTCTCTTTAAAAAAGCCGGCCGGCAATTCAGCAGCGGTACCCGACAATTTATAACAGAAAGAATAGAGCTTCACACATAGATTAGATAGATAGAAACATGTCAGTCACATATATATGAAGTACAGTGACAGTGTTGCTTACTGTACTTGTCATTTAGTGTAAAGGATTTATTTAAAAAAATAAGTGTTTTCATGCACTGTCTCTTTAAGAAAGCCGGCCGGCAATTCAGCATCTGTACCCGACAATTTAGAACAGAAAGAATAGAGAATCACACATAGATTAGATAGATAGAAACATGTCAGTCACATATATATGAAGTACAGTGACAGTGTTGATTACTGTACTTGTCATTTAGTGTTAAAATAAAGGATTTATTTTAAAAAAAAATTGGCGTGGGGTTCCCCTTAATTTTAGGCTCTAGCGGAGGTTAAGCAGACAGCTGGGGCAAATGTTTGAAGCCTGGGAAGGGGGTAATACCCACGGAGCTTCCCAGGCTACTAATATCAGCCCCCAGCTGAATACCTAGCCTTTACTAGCTATTAAAATGGGGGAACCCCCCCAAAAAAATAACGTGGGGTCCCCCCTAATTTAATAGCTAGCACAGGCTAGGCAGACAGCTGGGGGCTGATATTAATAGCCCAGGAAGGGTGCCATGAATATTGGCCCCCTCCCAGGCTAGAAACACCAGCCGTCAGCCGCCCCAGAAATGGCGCATCCATAGGATGCGCCAATTCTGGCACTTAGCCTCGCTCTTCCACGCTGCCCTGGTGCGGTGGCAGGGGGTAATAGGGTTGGGGTTGATGTCAGCTTATAATGCCAGCTGACATCAAGCCCAGGTTAGTAATGGAGAGGCGTCTATAAGACACCCCCATTACTAACCCCATAGTCAAAGTTAAAAGAAAACACAAACACCCAGAATAAAGTCCTTTAATTGAAATAAAGACACAATTCTTTATTGTTCTAAATTAAACCATACTTACCATCACGCCCATTCCAGCTGAAGCCAACGATCTCCTGCAATAAAAGAAAAATAATAAAGCAACCTCATCCTTACCTTTCGATGGTTCCCAGGACAGCTCCAGCTCTGCTACATCGAGATGACAGGATGGACCGCAGCAGAAAGCTGCCATCCAGCCTGTCATCCCGCAGACACTGAGAAGGCAGGCATGCTTGCGCTCCTCAGTGTCTCTCTGTGACGTCATCCAGATGAGCCGAGTTCATGTCCAATGAACTCAGCTCACCTCATGCACGTCACTGACAGCGTGGGAAAGTTCTCCTGCACTCAGCGCTTCAGCGTGAGAATTCTCCCACGCTGTCAGTGACATACATGAGGTGAGGTCATGTCCAATGAACTCAGCTCACCTCATGCACGTCACTGACAGTGTGGGAAAATTCTCACGCTGAAGTGCTGAGTGCAGGAGAATTTTCCCACGCTGTCAGTGACGTACATGAGGTGAGCTGAGTTCATTGGACATGACCTCGGCTCATCTTTATGCCGTCACAGCCAGACATTGAGGAGCACAAGCATGCCTGTGCTTCTCAGTGTCTGCGGGATGACAGGATGGATGGCAGCGTTCTGCTGCGGTCCAGCCTGTCATCTCGATGTAGCAGAGCTGAAGCTGTCGTGGGAGCCATGGAAAGGTAAGGATGAGGTTGCTTTATTATTTTACTTTTATTGCAGGAGATCGTTGGCTTCAGCTGGAATGGGCGTGGTGGTAAGTATGGTTTAATTTAGAACAATAAAGAATTGTGTGTTTATTTCAATTAAAGGACTTTTTTCTGGGTGTTGTGTTTTTTTAAATACTTTACTAGAAATTCATGGTGGTCATGTCTAATATTGGCGTGACCCCATGAATTTTGGGCTTAGGGCCAGCTGATAATACCAAGCTGGCCTTAACCCCTTTATTACCCAGTGAGCCACCGCACCAGGGCCCTGGATGAGTTGGGTACAGCGCCAGAAGATGGCGCTTCAATGAACGCGCCATTTTCTGGGGCGGCTGCGGACTGCAATTTGCAGCGGGGGTGGCCCAGAAAGCTTGGGTCTCCCTGCGCTGCGGATTCCAGCCCCCAGCTGCATAGTTGTATCTGGCTGGACACAAAAATAGGGCGAAGCTCCACGTATTTTTTTTTTTTAATTATTTCATGAAATTCATGAAATAATTAAGAAAAAAAGGGCTTCCCTATATTGTTGTGTCCAACCAGGTACAAATAGGCAGCTGGTGGTTGGGGGCAGCCCGGTGGGGCTTCGCCCTATATTTGTGTCCAGTCAGGTACAGCAGGCAGGAACGGGCTGCCCCCAACCACCAGCTGCCTATTTGTACCTAGCCGGACACAACAATATAGGGAAGCCCTTTTTTTCTTAATTATTCCATGAATTTCATGAATTAAAAAAAACAAAAACGTGGAGCTTCTCCCTATTTTTGTGTCCAGCCAGGTACAACTAGGCAGCTGGGGGCTGGAATCCGCAGCGCAGGGAGGCCCAAGCTTTCTGCCCCCCTCCCCCCCCCCCCCCCGCTGAAAATTGCAGTCCGCAGCCGCCCCGGAAAATGGCGCGTTCATAGAAGCTGGATGCTGTACCTGGCTGGCATACAAAAATATGGCGAAGCCCACGTCAAAAGTTTTGGGAAAAATTAATTAAAAAATAAATAATAATTTAGGGACTGCATCTTTATTAACTCCTCAAATGTCATTTAGTGTTAAAATAAAGGATTTATTTAAAAAAAAAATGGCGTGGGATCCCCCATAATTTTAGTCTCTAGCGGAGGTTAAGCAGACGGCTGGGGCAGATGTTTGAAGCCTGGGAAGGGGGTAAAACCCACGGAGCTTCCCAGGCTACTAATATCAGCCCCCAGCTGAATACCTAGCCTTTACTAGCTATTAAAATGGGGGACCCCCCCCAAAAAAATGACGTGGGGTCCCCCCTATTTTAATAGCTAGCAAAGGCTAGGCAGACAGCTGGGGGCTGATATTAATAGCCCAGGAAGGGTGCCATGAATAATGGCCCCCTCCCAGGCTAGAAACACCAGCCGTCAGCCGCCCCAGAAATGGCGCATCCGTAGGATGCGCCAATTCTGGCACTTAGCCTCGCTCTTCCACGCTGCCCTGGTGCGGTGGCAGGGGGTAATAGTGGTGGGGTTCATGTCAGCGCCAGCTGCCATGAAGCCCAGGTTAGTAATGATGGGCGTCTATAAGACACCCCCATTACTAACCTACAAAGTGTTAAAAAGAAAAAACACACTACACCCAGAAAAAAATAATTTATTTGAAATAAAACACACCATTTTATTTAATTCTTAGTTCACTAAAAATAATAGTTACCTGTCCACGTTCCTGTGCTGATCTCCCATGCACAGCTGTCACATCTGGAGATGGTGACAGCTGTGCATGGCTGCTGTAAGCTCACACTGCCGGGAACACGTCCGCTCCCGGCAGCGGGAGCCACTGACTGAGGTCACCGGAGTGCATTCAGGCAGCGCAGCTCCGGAGACCTCCTTTACGGCAGTGCTGTACCGTGGGAATTTCTCACGATACAGCAGGGCCGTAAAGCAGCTAACCGGAGCAGCGCTGCCTGAACTCCGGTGAACCCGCTTATGCAATGACGGGGCTGCTTTACGGCCCCGTCATTCTAGCGGCGGCAGCGGTTCAGAGCGGTCACATTCTATGTGGCTGCTCTGAACTGGAGATCTTCGTGGGACACTCGTGGACTACTCCGGAGGGGTAAGGATAAGGTTGTGGTTTATTATTTTATATTTTATTACAGGAGATCGATGGCTTCGGGGAATTAGGTGTCTTGGTGAGTATAGGTGTAGTTTTTTATTTTTTACTTTATTTTAGGTGGCGATCGGCGGGGACAGGTAATGTATGAACTAATTTATTGTAGGTAACCACTGGCCACCAATGACATGTATTTAACATTTATTGGGGCACAGTAGGGCAATTTAAATAGCAGGATCAGACTGATGGGAACTACTGCTCCCATCGAGCTGATCCTGCTGGCACGAATGGACGGGGGACAGACATAGGCCGATGGGAGTAGTAGTGTCACATCGGCCTATGTCTGCCTGCACGCACAGACACCCCGCACACAGACACCCCGCACACAGACACCCCGCACACAGACACCCCGCACACAGACACCCCGCACACAGACACCCCGCACACAGACACCCCGCACACAGACACCCCGCACACAGACACCCCGCACACAGACACCCCGCACACAGACACCCCGCACACAGACACCCCGCACACAGACACCCCGCACACAGACACCCCGCACACAGACACCCCGCACACAGACACCCCGCACACAGACACCCCGCACACAGACACCCCGCACACAGACACCCCGCACACAGACACCCCGCACACAGACACCCCGCACACAGACACCCCGCACACAGACACCCCGCACACAGACACCCCGCACACAGACACCCCGCACACAGACACCCCGCACACAGACACCCCGCACACAGACACCCCGCACACAGACACCCCGCACACAGACACCCCGCACACAGACACCCCGCACACAGACACCCCGCACACAGACACCCCGCACACAGACACCCCGCACACAGACACCCCGCACACAGACACCCCGCACACAGACACCCCGCACACAGACACCCCGCACACAGACACCCCGCACACAGACACCCCGCACACAGACACCCCGCACACAGACACCCCGCACACAGACACCCCGCACACAGACACCCCGCACACAGACACCCCGCACACAGACACCCCGCACACAGACACCCCGCACACAGACACCCCGCACACAGACACCCCGCACACAGACACCCCGCACACAGACACCCCGCACACAGACACCCCGCACACAGACACCCCGCACACAGACACCCCGCACACAGACACCCCGCACACAGACACCCCGCACACAGACACCCCGCACACAGACACCCCGCACACAGACACCCCGCACACAGACACCCCGCACACAGACACCCCGCACACAGACACCCCGCACACAGACACCCCGCACACAGACACCCCGCACACAGACACCCCGCACACAGACACCCCGCACACAGACACCCCGCACACAGACACCCCGCACACAGACACCCCGCACACAGACACCCCGCACACAGACACCCCGCACACAGACACCCCGCACACAGACACCCCGCACACAGACACCCCGCACACAGACACCCCGCACACAGACACCCCGCACACAGACACCCCGCACACAGACACCCCGCACACAGACACCCCGCACACAGACACCCCGCACACAGACACCCCGCACACAGACACCCCGCACACAGACACCCCGCACACAGACACCCCGCACACAGACACCCCGCACACAGACACCCCGCACACAGACACCCCGCACACAGACACCCCGCACACAGACACCCCGCACACAGACACCCCGCACACAGACACCCCGCACACAGACACCCCGCACACAGACACCCCGCACACAGACACCCCGCACACAGACACCCCGCACACAGACACCCCGCACACAGACACCCCGCACACAGACACCCCGCACACAGACACCCCGCACACAGACACCCCGCACACAGACACCCCGCACACAGACACCCCGCACACAGACACCCCGCACACAGACACCCCGCACACAGACACCCCGCACACAGACACCCCGCACACAGACACCCCGCACACAGACACCCCGCACACAGACACCCCGCACACAGACACCCCGCACACAGACACCCCGCACACAGACACCCCGCACACAGACACCCCGCACACAGACACCCCGCACACAGACACCCCGCACACAGACACCCCGCACACAGACACCCCGCACACAGACACCCCGCACACAGACACCCCGCACACAGACACCCCGCACACAGACACCCCGCACACAGACACCCCGCACACAGACACCCCGCACACAGACACCCCGCACACAGACACCCCGCACACAGACACCCCGCACACAGACACCCCGCACACAGACACCCCGCACACAGACACCCCGCACACAGACACCCCGCACACAGACACCCCGCACACAGACACCCCGCACACAGACACCCCGCACACAGACACCCCGCACACAGACACCCCGCACACAGACACCCCGCACACAGACACCCCGCACACAGACACCCCGCACACAGACACCCCGCACACAGACACCCCGCACACAGACACCCCGCACACAGACACCCCGCACACAGACACCCCGCACACAGACACCCCGCACACAGACACCCCGCACACAGACACCCCGCACACAGACACCCCGCACACAGACACCCCGCACACAGACACCCCGCACACAGACACCCCGCACACAGACACCCCGCACACAGACACCCCGCACACAGACACCCCGCACACAGACACCCCGCACACAGACACCCCGCACACAGACACCCCGCACACAGACACCCCGCACACAGACACCCCGCACACAGACACCCCGCACACAGACACCCCGCACACAGACACCCCGCACACAGACACCCCGCACACAGACACCCCGCACACAGACACCCCGCACACAGACACCCCGCACACAGACACCCCGCACACAGACACCCCGCACACAGACACCCCGCACACAGACACCCCGCAC
Source organism: Phyllobates terribilis (assembly GCF_046119375.1). Classification (NCBI taxonomy): domain Eukaryota; kingdom Metazoa; phylum Chordata; class Amphibia; order Anura; family Dendrobatidae; genus Phyllobates; species Phyllobates terribilis. The sequence goes on from NW_027363046.1 coordinate 2,116,285, forward strand.
ACAGACACCCCGCACACAGACACCCCGCACACAGACACCCCGCACACAGACACCCCGCACACAGACACCCCGCACACAGACACCCCGCACACAGACACCCCGCACACAGACACCCCGCACACAGACACCCCGCACACAGACACCCCGCACACAGACACCCCGCACACAGACACCCCGCACACAGACACCCCGCACACAGACACCCCGCACACAGACACCCCGCACACAGACACCCCGCACACAGACACCCCGCACACAGACACCCCGCACACAGACACCCCGCACACAGACACCCCGCACACAGACACCCCGCACACAGACACCCCGCACACAGACACCCCGCACACAGACACCCCGCACACAGACACCCCGCACACAGACACCCCGCACACAGACACCCCGCACACAGACACCCCGCACACAGACACCCCGCACACAGACACCCCGCACACAGACACCCCGCACACAGACACCCCGCACACAGACACCCCGCACACAGACACCCCGCACACAGACACCCCGCACACAGACACCCCGCACACAGACACCCCGCACACAGACACCCCGCACACAGACACCCCGCACACAGACACCCCGCACACAGACACCCCGCACACAGACACCCCGCACACAGACACCCCGCACACAGACACCCCGCACACAGACACCCCGCACACAGACACCCCGCACACAGACACCCCGCACACAGACACCCCGCACACAGACACCCCGCACACAGACACCCCGCACACAGACACCCCGCACACAGACACCCCGCACACAGACACCCCGCACACAGACACCCCGCACACAGACACCCCGCACACAGACACCCCGCACACAGACACCCCGCACACAGACACCCCGCACACAGACACCCCGCACACAGACACCCCGCACACAGACACCCCGCACACAGACACCCCGCACACAGACACCCCGCACACAGACACCCCGCACACAGACACCCCGCACACAGACACCCCGCACACAGACACCCCGCACACAGACACCCCGCACACAGACACCCCGCACACAGACACCCCGCACACAGACACCCCGCACACAGACACCCCGCACACAGACACCCCGCACACAGACACCCCGCACACAGACACCCCGCACACAGACACCCCGCACACAGACACCCCGCACACAGACACCCCGCACACAGACACCCCGCACACAGACACCCCGCACACAGACACCCCGCACACAGACACCCCGCACACAGACACCCCGCACACAGACACCCCGCACACAGACACCCCGCACACAGACACCCCGCACACAGACACCCCGCACACAGACACCCCGCACACAGACACCCCGCACACAGACACCCCGCACACAGACACCCCGCACACAGACACCCCGCACACAGACACCCCGCACACAGACACCCCGCACACAGACACCCCGCACACAGACACCCCGCACACAGACACCCCGCACACAGACACCCCGCACACAGACACCCCGCACACAGACACCCCGCACACAGACACCCCGCACACAGACACCCCGCACACAGACACCCCGCACACAGACACCCCGCACACAGACACCCCGCACACAGACACCCCGCACACAGACACCCCGCACACAGACACCCCGCACACAGACACCCCGCACACAGACACCCCGCACACAGACACCCCGCACACAGACACCCCGCACACAGACACCCCGCACACAGACACCCCGCACACAGACACCCCGCACACAGACACCCCGCACACAGACACCCCGCACACAGACACCCCGCACACAGACACCCCGCACACAGACACCCCGCACACAGACACCCCGCACACAGACACCCCGCACACAGACACCCCGCACACAGACACCCCGCACACAGACACCCCGCACACAGACACCCCGCACACAGACACCCCGCACACAGACACCCCGCACACAGACACCCCGCACACAGACACCCCGCACACAGACACCCCGCACACAGACACCCCGCACACAGACACCCCGCACACAGACACCCCGCACACAGACACCCCGCACACAGACACCCCGCACACAGACACCCCGCACACAGACACCCCGCACACAGACACCCCGCACACAGACACCCCGCACACAGACACCCCGCACACAGACACCCCGCACACAGACACCCCGCACACAGACACCCCGCACACAGACACCCCGCACACAGACACCCCGCACACAGACACCCCGCACACAGACACCCCGCACACAGACACCCCGCACACAGACACCCCGCACACAGACACCCCGCACACAGACACCCCGCACACAGACACCCCGCACACAGACACCCCGCACACAGACACCCCGCACACAGACACCCCGCACACAGACACCCCGCACACAGACACCCCGCACACAGACACCCCGCACACAGACACCCCGCACACAGACACCCCGCACACAGACACCCCGCACACAGACACCCCGCACACAGACACCCCGCACACAGACACCCCGCACACAGACACCCCGCACACAGACACCCCGCACACAGACACCCCGCACACAGACACCCCGCACACAGACACCCCGCACACAGACACCCCGCACACAGACACCCCGCACACAGACACCCCGCACACAGACACCCCGCACACAGACACCCCGCACACAGACACCCCGCACACAGACACCCCGCACACAGACACCCCGCACACAGACACCCCGCACACAGACACCCCGCACACAGACACCCCGCACACAGACACCCCGCACACAGACACCCCGCACACAGACACCCCGCACACAGACACCCCGCACACAGACACCCCGCACACAGACACCCCGCACACAGACACCCCGCACACAGACACCCCGCACACAGACACCCCGCACACAGACACCCCGCACACAGACACCCCGCACACAGACACCCCGCACACAGACACCCCGCACACAGACACCCCGCACACAGACACCCCGCACACAGACACCCCGCACACAGACACCCCGCACACAGACACCCCGCACACAGACACCCCGCACACAGACACCCCGCACACAGACACCCCGCACACAGACACCCCGCACACAGACACCCCGCACACAGACACCCCGCACACAGACACCCCGCACACAGACACCCCGCACACAGACACCCCGCACACAGACACCCCGCACACAGACACCCCGCACACAGACACCCCGCACACAGACACCCCGCACACAGACACCCCGCACACAGACACCCCGCACACAGACACCCCGCACACAGACACCCCGCACACAGACACCCCGCACACAGACACCCCGCACACAGACACCCCGCACACAGACACCCCGCACACAGACACCCCGCACACAGACACCCCGCACACAGACACCCCGCACACAGACACCCCGCACACAGACACCCCGCACACAGACACCCCGCACACAGACACCCCGCACACAGACACCCCGCACACAGACACCCCGCACACAGACACCCCGCACACAGACACCCCGCACACAGACACCCCGCACACAGACACCCCGCACACAGACACCCCGCACACAGACACCCCGCACACAGACACCCCGCACACAGACACCCCGCACACAGACACCCCGCACACAGACACCCCGCACACAGACACCCCGCACACAGACACCCCGCACACAGACACCCCGCACACAGACACCCCGCACACAGACACCCCGCACACAGACACCCCGCACACAGACACCCCGCACACAGACACCCCGCACACAGACACCCCGCACACAGACACCCCGCACACAGACACCCCGCACACAGACACCCCGCACACAGACACCCCGCACACAGACACCCCGCACACAGACACCCCGCACACAGACACCCCGCACACAGACACCCCGCACACAGACACCCCGCACACAGACACCCCGCACACAGACACCCCGCACACAGACACCCCGCACACAGACACCCCGCACACAGACACCCCGCACACAGACACCCCGCACACAGACACCCCGCACACAGACACCCCGCACACAGACACCCCGCACACAGACACCCCGCACACAGACACCCCGCACACAGACACCCCGCACACAGACACCCCGCACACAGACACCCCGCACACAGACACCCCGCACACAGACACCCCGCACACAGACACCCCGCACACAGACACCCCGCACACAGACACCCCGCACACAGACACCCCGCACACAGACACCCCGCACACAGACACCCCGCACACAGACACCCCGCACACAGACACCCCGCACACAGACACCCCGCACACAGACACCCCGCACACAGACACCCCGCACACAGACACCCCGCACACAGACACCCCGCACACAGACACCCCGCACACAGACACCCCGCACACAGACACCCCGCACACAGACACCCCGCACACAGACACCCCGCACACAGACACCCCGCACACACACTAATCATGACCGGTCTGATGGTCTGTGAGGTGTGGCTGACCTGTGCGGTCGTGGGAAAGTTCATGTGAGTTCATGCAGTCAAGCATGAACTCACATGAACCCTCTGAGGGCACCGCGGCTACTTCAAATGAACAGCTGATCGGCATCACCTGATACCTCAGCTGTTCATTTGAAATAACCGGCGGGAAAGCGCAGCACAGAACGGGAAAGCCGGCGGTGAAGTCTTTTCACTGCCGGCTTCCCCGCCCGGGTCCTTCGCTCCTTGGTGCTGCGCTCCCTGCCCGGTCCTAACTTACGATCGGGATGGGAGGTGGCGAGGGGAGCGGAGGATCGGGGTGGGAGGCTGCGGGGAAGCAGTATGGGGCTGTGTGATTGTTTAAAAGCCGGCGGCTTTTTACCGCGCGCCGGCTTTTAAACAATCAGGAGAATTCTCCCCCGCTGGGATGGCATTCTGATGACAGGCTGGATCGCGCTGCCATCCAGCTTGTCATCCTTCACAGACACTGCAGAGCGCAGGCATTATGGGAACTTCCGATTCCGGTATTCGATATTGTAAAAGTATCGGAATTAAGTATCGGAATTCCGATACTGCGAATATCGGCCGATACCCGATATTACAGTATCGGAATGCTCAACACTAGTGATAAGCGAACCTGCCAAAGTTCAGTTCAGGCAGGTCTTTCCCGTATGCGAAAGATCCAGGAGCAAATTGCTAGAGACAAAACATCCAGGGATGAAATGCTGGGGGCGAAACATCCTGGGGGCGAAACATCCTGGGGGCGAAACATCCTGGGGGCGAAACATCCTGGGGGCGAAACATCCTGGGGGCGAAACATCCTGGGGGCGAAATGTTCGGGGGCGAAATGTACCCGGGGGCGAATTGCTGGGGGCGAACTGCTGGGGGCGAAACATCCAATTCCCGGCCCCCACATAGTCCTCCATACAGAATTATGGGCACCACAAAGTCCTCTATAAAATGTAATGGGCCCTACATAGTCCTCTATACAGAATAATGGCCCCACATAGTCCTCCATACAGAATAATGGGCCCCACATAAACCTCCATACAGTATAATGGGCCCCATAGATTGTTCCATACTGAAATGGCCCCTAGATTGCTCCATACTGTAATGGCCCCATAGATTGCTCCATACATTAATTGCCTCATAGATTGTTCCATGCTGCATAATGGCCTCATAGATTGCTCCATGCTGCATAATGGCCCCATACATTGCTCCCTACTGTATAATGGCCCCCTAGATTGCTCCATACTATAATGGCCCCACATGATGCTGCATACTGTATAATGGCCCCATAGAATCATAGAATCATAGAATGGTAGAGTTGGAAGGGACCTCCTGGGTCATCTGGTCCAACCCCCTGCTCAAAGCAGGATTCACTAGATCATCTCAGACAGATGTCTGTCCAGCCTCTGTTTGAAGACGTCCATTGAAGGGGAACTCACCACCTCTCGTGGCAGCCTGTTCCACTCATTAATCACCCTAACTGTCAAAAAGTTTTTTCTAATATCTAATCTGTGTCTCCTCCCATTTAGTTTCATCCCATTGCTTCTAGTCTTTCCTTGTGCAAATGAGAATAAAGATGATCCTTCTACAATGTGACAGCCCTTGACATATTTGTAGACAGCTATTAAGTCTCCTCTCAGTCTTCTTTTTTGCAAGCTAAACATTCCCAAATCCTGCAACCGTTCCTCATAGGACATGGTTTGCAGACCAGTCACCATTCTGGTCGCTCTTCTCTGAACTTGCTCCAGTTTGTCTATGTCTTTTTTAAAATGTGGTGCCCAAAACTGTACACAGTATTTCAGATGAGGTCTGACCAAAGAGGAGTAAAGACCGATAATGACTTCATGTGATCTAGACCAGGGTTCCCCAACTCCAGTCCTCAAGGCCCACCAACAGGTCATGTTTTCAGGATTTCCTTAGTATTGCACAGGTGATGGAATTATTGCCTGTGCAGGTGATGGAATTATCACCTGTGTAATACTAAGGAAATCCTGAAAACATGACCTGTTGGTGGGACTTGAGGACTGGAGTTGGGGAACCCTGATCTAGACTGTATGCTTCTGTTAATACATCCCAGAATTGTATTTGCCTTTTTTGCTGCTGCATCACACTGTTGACTCATGTTCAGTCTATGATCTATTAGTATACCTAAGTCTTTTTCACATGTATAACTCCATACTGTATAATGGCCCAATATAGTGCTGCATACTGTATAATGGCCCCATATAGTGCTGCATACTGTATAATGGCCCCATAGATTGCTCCATACTGTATAATGGCCCCATAGATTGCTCCATGCTGCATAATGACCCCATAGATTGCTCCATGCTGCATAATGACCCCATAGATTGCTCCATGCTGCATAATGACCCCATAGATTGCTCCATGCTGCATAATGACCCCATAGATTGCTCCATGCTGCATAATGACCCCATAGATTGCTCCATGCTGCATAATGACCCCATAGATTGCTCCATGCTGCATAATGACCCCATAGATTGCTCCATGCTGCATAATGACCCCATAGATTGCTCCATGCTGCATAATGGCCCCATAGATTGCTCCATACTGCATAATGGCCCCATAGATTGCCCCATACTGTATAATGGCTCCATAAATTGCTCCATGCTGTAAAATGGCCCCATATATTGCTCCATGCTGTAAAATGGCCCCATATATTGCTCCATGCTGCATAATGGCCCCATATATTGCTCCATGCTGCATAATGGCCCCATAGATTGCTCCATACTGTATAATGGCTCCATAGATTGCTCCATACTGTATAATGGCCCCATATGTTGCTCCATGCTGCATAATGGCCCCATAGATTGCTCCATACTGTATAATGGCTCCATACTGTATAATGGCCCCAAAGATTGTTCCATGCTGTAATGGCCCCATAGATTGCTCCATGCTGTAATGGCCCCATAGATTGCTCCATACTGTATAATGGCCCCATAGATTGCTCCATACTGTATAATGACCCCATAGATTGTTCCATGCTGCATAATGGCCCCATAGATTGCTCCATACTGTATAATGGCCCCATAGATTGCTCCATGCTGTAATGGCCCTATAACTTGCTCCATGCTGTAATGGCCCCATAGATTGCTCCATAAGTATAATGGCCCCCTAGATTGCTCCATAAGTATAATGGCCCCCTAGATTGCTCCATGCTGCATAATGGCCCAATAGATTGCTCCATATTGTATAATAGCCCCATAGATTGCTCCATGCTGTATAATGGCCCCATAGATTGCTCCATATTGTATAATAGCCCCTAGATTGCTCCATACTGTAATGGCCTCATAGATTGCTCCATGCTGCATAATGGCCCCATAGATTGCTCCATGCTGCATAATGGCCCCACATGATGCTGCATAATGTATAATGGCCCCATATAGTGCTCCATACTGAATAATGGCCTCATATATTGCTCCATACTGTATAATGGCCCCATATATTGCTCCATACTGTATAGTGGCTCCATACATTGCTCCATGCTGTAATGGCCCCATAGATTGCTCCATGCCATAATGGCCCTATAGATTGCGCCATACTGTAATGGCCCTATAGATTGCTCCATAAGTATAATGGCCGCATAGATTGCTCCATGCTGTAATGGCCCCATAGATTGCTCCATCCTGTAATGGCCCCATAGATGGTTCCATACTGTAATGGCCCCATAGATTACCCCATACTGTATAATGGCCCTATAGATTGCTCCATGCTGTGATGGCCCCATAGATTGCTCCATGCTGTGATGGCCCCATAGATTGCTCCATGCTGTGATGGCCCCATAGATTGCTCCATGCTGTAATGGCCCCATAGATTGCTCCATGCTGTAATGGCCCTATAGATTGCTCCATACTGTAATGGCCCTATAGATTGCTCCATACTGTAATGGCCCTATAGATTGCTCCATGCTGTGATGACCCCATAGATTGCTCCATGCTGTGATGGCCCCATAGATTGCTCCATGCTGTGATGGCCCCATAGATTGCTCCATGCTGTAATGGCACCATAGATTGCTCCCTACTGTACAATGCCCCCCTAGATTGCTCCATAATATAATGGCCCCATATATTGCTCCATGCTGCATAATGACCCCATAGATTGCTCCATACTGTAATGGCCCCATAGTTTGCTCCATGCTGCATAATGGCCCCAAATGATACTGCTGCAAACTGTATAATGGCCCCATATATAACTCCATACTGTATAATGCCCCCACATGCTGCTGCATAATGTATAATGGCCCCATATAGTGCTCCATACTGTATAATGGCCTCATATATTGCTCCATACTGTATAATGGCTCCATACATTGCTCCATGCTGTAATGACCCTATAGATTGCTCAATGCTGTAATGGCCCTATAGATTGCTCCATGCTGTAATGGCCCTATAGATTGCTCCATAAGTATAATGGCCCCATAGATTGCTCCATCCTGTAATGGCCCCATAGATTGCTCCATCCTGTAATGGCCCCATAGATTGCTCCATAAGGATAATGGCCCCATAGATTGCCCCATGCTGTATAATGGCCCCATAGATTGATCCCTACTGTATAATGGCCCCATAGATTGCTCCATGCTGTATAATGGCCCCATATATTGCTCCATGCTGTAATGGCCCCATAGATTGCTCCATAAGTATAATGGCCCTATAGATTGCTCCATAAGTATAATGGCCCTATAGATTGCTCCATAAGTATAATGGCCCTATAGATTGCTCCATAAGTATAATGGCCCTATAGATTGCTCCATAAGTATAGTGGCCCTATAGATTGCTCCATAAGTATAATGGCCCCATAGATTGCTCCATGCCGTAATGGCTCCATAGATTGCTCCATGCTGTAATGGCCCCATAGATTGCTCCATAAGTATAATGGCCCTATAGATTGCTCCATAAGTATAATGGCCCCATAGATTGCTCCATGCTGTGATGGCCCTATAGATTGCTCCATAAGTATAATGGCACCATAGATTGCCCCATGCTGTATAATGGCCCCATAGATTGCCCCATGCTGTATAATGGCCCCATAGATTGCTCCCTGCTGTATAATGGCCCCCCATAGACTGCTCCATACTGTGTAATGGCCCCATATATTGCTCCATGCTGTAATGGCCCCATAGATTGCTTCATGCTGCATAATGGCCCCAAAGATTGCTCCATACTGTATAATGGCCCCATAGATTGCTCCATGCTGTAATGGCCCTATAGATTGCTCCATAAGTATAATGGCCCCATAGATTGCTCCATGCTATAATTGCCCCATAGATTGCTCCATAAGTATAATGGCCCCATAGATTGCTCCATGCTGTAATGGCCCCATAGATTGCTCCATGCTGTAATGGCCCCATAGATTGCTCCATAAGTATAATGGCCCTATAGATTGCTCCATAAGTATAATGGCCCTATAGATTGCTCCATAAGTATAATGGCCCCATAGATTGCTCCATGCTGTATAATGGCCCCATAGATTGCTCCATGCTGTAATGGCCCTATAGATGGCACCATAAGTATAATGGCCCTATAGATTGCTCCATGCTGTAATGGCCCTATAGATTGCTCCATAAGGATAATGGCCCCATAGATTGCCCCATGCTGTATAATGGCCCCATAGATTGATCCCTACTGTATAATGGCCCCATAGATTGCTCCATGCTGTATAATGGCCCCATAGATTTCTCCATGCTGTAATGGCCCCATAGATTGCTCCATAAGTATTATGGCCCCATAGATTGCTCCCTGCTGTAATGGCCCTATAGATTGCTCCATAAGTATAATGGCCCCATAGATTGCTCCATGCTGTATAATGGCCCCATAGATTGCTCCATGCTGTAATGGCCCCATAGATTGCTCCATAAGTATAATGGCCCCATAGATTGCTCCATGCTGTATAATGGCCCCATAGATTGCTCCATGCTGTATAATGGCCCCATAGATTGCACCATGCTGTATAATGGCCCCATAGATTGCACCATGCTGTAATGGCCCCATAGATTGCTCCATGCTGTATAATGGCCCCATAGATTACCCCATGCTGTATAATGGCCCCATAGATTGCTCCCTACTGTATAATGGCCCCATAGATTGCTCCATGCTGTATAATGGCCCCATAGATTGCGCCATGCTGTAATGGCCCCATAGATTGCTCCATAAGTATAATGGCCCTATAGATTGCTCCATGAGTCTAATGGCCCCATAGATTGCTCCATAAGTATAATGGCCCTATAGATTGCTCCATAAGTATAATGGCCCTATAGATTGCTCCATAAGTATAATGGCCCCATACATTGCTCCATGCTGTAATGGCCCTAAAGATTGCTCCATGCTGTATAATGGCCCCATAGATTGCTCCATGCTGTATAATGGCCCCATAGATTGCTCCATACTGTATAATGGCTCCATAGATTGTTCCATGCTGTATAATGGCCCCATAGATTGCTGCATGCTGTAATGGCCCTATAGATTGCTCCATAAGTATAATGGCCCCATAGATTGCTCCCTACTGTATAATGGCCCCATAGATTGCTCCATGCTGTATAATGGCCCCATAGATTGCTCCCTACTGTATAATGGCCCTATAGATTGCTCCCTGCTGTATAATGGCCCCATAGATTGCGCCATGCTGTAATGGCCCCATAGATTGCTCCATGAGTCTAATGACCCTATAGATTGCTCCATACTGTATAATGGCCCCATAGATTTCTCCATGCGGTAATGGCCCCATAGATTGCTCCATAAGTATAATGGCCCCATAGATTGCTCCATGCTGTAATGGCCCCATAGATTGCTCCATAAGTATAATGGCCCCATAGATTGCTCCATGCTGTATAATGGCCCCATAGATTGCGCCATGCTGTAATAGCCCCATAGATTGCTCCATAAGTATAATAGCCCCATAGATTGCTCCATGCGGTAATGGCCTCATAGATTGCGCCATGCTGTAATGGCCCCATAGATTGCTCCATAAGTATAATGGCCCCATAGATTGCTCCATGCTGTAATGGCCCCATAGATTGCTCCATAAATATAATGGGTCCATAGATTGCTCCATAAATATAATGGGCCCATAGATTGCTCCATAAATATAATGGGCCCATAGATTGCTCCATGCTGTATAATGGCCCCATAGATTGCTCCATGCTGTATACTGGCCCCATAGATTGCTCCATGCTGTATACTGGCCCCATAGATTGCTCCATGCTGTATAATGGCCCCATAGATTGCTCCATGCTGTATAATGGCCCCATAGATTGCTCCATGCTGTAATGGTCCCATAGATTGCTCCATAAGTATAATGGCCCCATAGATTGCTCCATGCTGTAATGGCCCTATATATTGCTCCATGCTGCAATGGCCCTATAGATGGCTCCATGCTGTATAATGGCCCCATAGATTGCTCCATGCTGTATAATGGCCCCATAGATTGCCCCATGCTGTATAATGGCCCCATAGATTGCTCCATGCTGTATAATGGCCCCATAGATTGCTCCATAAGTATAATGGCCCCATAGATTGCTCCATGCTGTATAATGGCCCCATAGATTGCTCCATGCTGTATAATGGCCCCATAGATTGCTTCATGCTGTAATGGCCCTATAGATTGCTCCATAAGTGTAATGGCCCCATAGATTGCTCCATGCTGTATAATGGCCCCATAGATTGCCCCATGCTGTATAATGGCCCCATAGATTGCTCCATGCTGTATAATGGCCCCATAGATTGCTCCACGCTGTAATGGTCCCATAGATTGCTCCATAAGTATAATGGCCCTATAGATTGCTCCATGAGTCTAATGGCCCTATAGATTGCTCCAAAAGTATAATGACCCCATAGATTGCTCCATAAGTATAATGGCCCCATAGATTGCTCCATAAGTATAATGGGCCCATAGATTGCTCCATGCTGTATAATGGCCCCATAGATTGCTCCATGCTGTATAATGGCCCCATAGATTGCTCCATGCTGTAATGGTCCCATAGATTGCTCCATAAGTATAATGGCCCCATAGATTGCTCCATGCTGTAATGGCCCTATACATTGCTCCATGCTGTAATGGCCCCATAGATTGCTCCATACTGTATAATGGCCCCATAGATTGCTCCATACTGTATAATGGCCCCATAGATTGCTCCATAAGCATAATGGCCCTATAGATTGCTCCATGCTGTATAATGGCCCCATAGATTGCTCCATGCTGTATAATGGCCCCATAGATTGCTTCATGCTGTAATGGCCCTTTAGATTGCTCCATAAGTGTAATGGCCCCATAGATTGCCCCATGCTGTATAATGGCCCCATAGATTGCTCCATGCTGTATAATGGCCCCATAGATTGCTCCATGCTGTATAATGGCCCCATAGATTGCTCCACGCTGTAATGGTCCCATAGACTGCTCCATAAGTATAATGGCCCCATAGATTGCTCCATGCTGTAATGGCCCTATAGATTGCTCCATGCTGCATAATGGCCCCATAGATCGCTCCATACTGCATATTGGCTCCATAGATTGCTCCATACTGTATAATGGCCCCATAGATTTCTCCATAAGTATAATGGCCCTATAGATTGCTCCATAAGTATAATGGCCGCATAGATTGCTCCATGCTGTAATGGCCCCATAGATTGCTCCATGCTGTAATGGCCCTATAGATTGCTCCATAAGTATAATGGCCCCATAGATTGCTCCATGCTGAATAATGGCCCCATAGATTGCCCCATGCTGTATAATGGCCCCCTAGATTGCTCCCTGCTGTATAATGGCCCCATAGATTGTTCCATGCTGTATAATGGCCCCATAGATTGCTGTATAATGGCCCCATAGATGGCTCCATAAGTATAATGGCCCCATAGATTGCTCCATGCTGTATAATGGCCCCATAGATTGCTCCATGCTGTATAATGGCCCCATAGATTGCTCCATGCTGTATAATGGCCCCATAGATTGCTCCACGCTGTAATGGTCCCGTAGACTGCTCCATAAGTATAATGGCCCCATAGATTGCTCCATGCTGTAATGGCCCTATAGATTGCTCCATGCTGCATAATGGCTCCATAGATTGCTCCATGCTGTATAATGGCTCCATAGATTGCTCCATGCTGTATAATGGCCCCATAGATTGCTGCATGCTGTAATGGCCCCATAGATTGCTCCATCCTGTATAATGGCCCCATAGATTGCTCCATGCTGTATAAAGGCCCCATAGATTGCTCCATAAGTATAATGGCCCCATAGATTGCTCCATGCTGTAATGGCCCTATAGATTGCTCCATGCTGCATAATGGCTCCATAGATTGCTCCATACTGCATAATGGCTCCATAGATTGCTCCATACTGTATAATGGCCCTATCGATTTCTCCATAAGTATAATGGCCCTATAGATTGCTCCATAAGTATAATGGCCACATAGATTGCTCCATGCTGTAATGGCCCCATAGATTACTCCATGCTGTAATGGCCCTATAGATTGCTGTATACTGGCCCCATAGATGGCTCCATAAGTATAATGGCCCCATAGATTGCTCCATGCTGTAATGGCCCTATAGATTGCTCCATGCTCCATAATGGCCCCATAGATTGCTCCATAAGTATAATGGCTCCACAGATTGCTCCATAAGTATAATGGCCCTATAGATTGCTCCATAAGTATAATGGCCCCATAGATTGCTCCATGCTGTATAATGGCCCCATAGATTGCGCCATGCTGTAATGGCCCCATAGATTGCTCCATAAGTATAATGGCCCCATAGATTGCTCCATGCTGTAATGGCCCCATAGATTGCTCCATGCTGTATAATGGCCCCATAGATTGCTCCATGCTGTATAATGGCCCCATAGATTGCTCCATGCTGTATAATGGCCCCATAGATTGCTCCATGCTGTAATGGTCCCATAGATTGCTCCATAAGTATAATGGCCCCATAGATTGCTCCATGCTGTAATGGCCCTATACATTGCTCCATACTGTATAATGGCCCCATAGATTGCTCCATACTGTATAATGGCCCCATAGATTGCTCCATACTGTATAATGGCCCCATAGATTGCTCCATAAGTATAATGGCCCTATAGATTGCTCCATAAGTATAATGGCCCCATAGATTGCTCCATGCTGTATAATGGCCCCATAGATTGCTCCATGCTGTATAATGGCCCCATAGATTGCTCCATGCTGTATAATGGCCCCATAGATTGCTCCATGCTGTATAATGGCCCCATAGATTGCTTCATGCTGTAATGGCCCTTTAGATTGCTCCATAAGTGTAATGGCCCCATAGATTGCCCCATGCTGTATAATGGCCCCATAGATTGCCCCATGCTGTATAATGGCCCCATAGATTGCTCCATGCTGTATAATGGCCCCATAGATTGCTCCATGCTGTATAATGGCCCCATAGATTGCTCCATGCTGTATAATGGCCCCATAGATTGCTCCACGCTGTAATGGTCCCATATATTGCTCCATAAGTATAATGGCCCCATAGATTGCTCCATGCTGTAATGGCCCTATAGATTGCTCCATGCTGCATAATGGCCCCATAGATTGCTCCATACTGCATAATGGCTCCATAGATTGCTCCATACTGTATAATGGCCCCATAGATTGCTCCATAAGTAGAATGGCCCTATAGATTGCTCCATAAGTAGAATGGCCCTATAGATTGCTCCATAAGTAGAATGGCCCTATAGATTGCTCCATAAGTATAATGGCCGCATAGATTGCTCCATGCTGTAATGGCCTCATAGATTGCTCCATGCTGTAATGGCCCTATAGATTGCTCCATGCTGAATAATGGCCCCATAGATTGCTCCATGCTGAATAATGGCCCCATAGATTGCCCCATGTTGAATAATGGCCCCATAGATTGCCCCATGCTGTATAATGGCCCCATAGATTGCTCCCTGCTGTATAATGGCCCCATAGATTGTTCCATGCTGTATAATGGCCCCATAGATTGCTGTATAATGGCCCCATAGATGGCTCCATAAGTATAATGGCCCCATAGATTGGTCCATGCTGTAATGGCCCTATAGATTGCTCCATGCTCCATAATGGCCCCATAGATTGCTCCATAAGTATAATGGCTCCACAGATTGCTCCATGCTGTATAATGGCCCCATAGATTGCTCCATGCTGTATAATGGCCCCATAGATTGCTCCACGCGGTAATGGCCCCATAGATTGCGCCATGCTGTAATGGCCCTATCGATTGCTCCATAAGTATAATGGCCCCATAGATTGCTCCATGCTGTATAATGGCCAAATAGATAGCTCCATACTGCATAATGGCTCCATAGATTGCTCCATACTGTATAATGGCCCCATAGATTTCTCCATGCTGTAATGGCCCTATAGATTGCTCCATAAGTGTAATGGCCCTAAAGATTGCTCCATGCTGTATAATGGCCCCATAGATTGCTCCATACTGTATAATGGCCCCATAGATTGCGCCATGCTGTAATGGCCCCATAGATTGCTCCATAAGTATAATGGCCCCATAGATTGCTCCATACTGTATAATGGCCCCATAGATTGCGCCATGCTGTAATGGCCCCATAGATTGCTCCATAAGTATAATGGCCCCATAGATTGCTCCATGCTGTAATGGCCCTATACATTGCTCCATGCTGTAATGGCCCTATAGATTGCTCCATGCTGTATAATGGCCCCATAGATTGCTTCATGCTGTAATGGCCCTATAGATTGATCCATGCTGTATAATGGCCCCATAGATTGCCCCATACTGTATAATGGCCCCATAGATTGCTCCATGCTGTATAATGGCCCCATAGATTGCTCCACGCTGTAATGGTCCCATAGATTGCTTCATAAGTATAATGGCCCCATAGATTGCTCCATGCTGTAATGGCCCTATAGATTGCTCCATACTGTATAATGGCCCTATAGATTGCTCCATAAGTATAATGGCCGCATAGATTGCTCCATGCTGTAATGGCCTCATAGATTGCTCCATGCTGTAATGGCCTTATAGATTGCTCCATAAGTATAATGGCCCCATAGATTGCTCCATGATGTAATAACCCTATAGATTGCTCCATAAGTATAATGGCCCCATAGATTGCTCCATGCTGAATAATGGCCCCATAGATTGCCCCATGCTGTATAATGGCCCCCTAGATTGCTCCCTGCTGTATAATGGCCCCATAGATTGTTCCATGCTGTATAATGGCCCCATAGATTGCTCCATAAGTATAATGGCCCCATAGATTGCTCCATACTCCATAATGGCCCCATAGATTGCTCCATAAGTATAATGGCTCCACAGATTGCTCCATACTGTATAATGGCCCCATAGA
The DNA here is from genome assembly GCF_046119375.1 of Phyllobates terribilis. Classification (NCBI taxonomy): domain Eukaryota; kingdom Metazoa; phylum Chordata; class Amphibia; order Anura; family Dendrobatidae; genus Phyllobates; species Phyllobates terribilis. The sequence goes on from NW_027363046.1 coordinate 2,133,027, forward strand.
TTTCTGCATTCTGTAATGGCCCTATAGATTGCTCCATAAGTATAATGGCCCCATAGATTGCTCGCTACTGTATAATGGCCCCGTAGATTGCTCCATGCTGTAATGGCCCTATAGATTGCTCCATAAGTATAATGGCCCCATAGATTGCTCCCTACTGTATAATGGCCCCATAGATTGCTCCATGCTGTAATGGCCCCATAGATTTATCCATAAGTATAATGGCCCTATAGATTGCTCCCTACTGTATAATGGCCCCATAGATTGTTCCCTACTGTATAATGGCCCCATAGATTGCTTCCTACTGTATAATGGCCCCATAGATTGCTCCCTACTGTATAATGGCCCCATAGATTGCTCCATGCTGTAATGGCCCCATAGATTGCTCCATGCTGTAATGACCCTATAGATTGCTTCATTAGTGTAATGGCCCCATAGATTGCTCCATGCTGTATAATGGCCCCATAGATTGCTCCATAAGTATAATGGCCCCATAGATTGCTCCATGCTGGATAATGGCCCCATAGATTGCTCCATACTGCATAATGGCTCCATACTGTATAATGGCCACATAGATTGCTCCATAAGTATAATGGCCCTATAGATTGCTCCATAAGTATAATGGCCCCATAGATTGCTCCATGGGGTAATGGCCCCATAGATTGCTCCATGCTGTAATGGCCCCATAGATTGCTCCATAAGTATAATGGCCCTACAGATTGCTCCATAAGTATAATGGCCCTATAGATTGCTCCATAAGTATAATGGCCCCATAGATTGCTCCATGCTGTAATGGCCCTATAGATTGCTCCATGCTGTATTATGGCCCCATAGATTGCTTCATGCTGTAATGGCCCTATAGATTGCTTCATAAGTATAATGGCCCCATAGATTGCTCCATGCTGTAATGGCCCTATAGATTGCTCCATGCTGTAATGGCCCTATAGATTGCTCCATGCTGTATAATGGCCCCATAGATTGCTCCATGCTGTATAATGGCCCCATAGATTGCTCCATGCTGTAATGGCCCATAGATTGCTCCATGCTGTATAATGGCCCCATAGATTGCTCCATGCTGTATAATGGCCCCATAGATTGCTCCATGCTGTATAATGGCCCCATAGATTGCTCCATGCTGTAATGGCCCTATAGATTGCTCCAGAAGTATAATGGCCCCATAGATTGCTCCAGAAGTATAATGGCCCCATAGATTGCTCCATGATGTAATGGCCCCATAGATTGCCCAATGCTGTTTAATCGCCCCATAGATTGCTCCATAAGTATAATGGCCCCATAGATTGCTCCTTGCTGTAATGGCCCTATAGATTGCTCCATGCTGCATAATGGCCCCATAGATTGCTCCATACTGCATAATGGTTCCATAGATTGCTCCATACTGTATAATGGCCCCATAGATTGCTCCATAAGTATAATGTCCCCATAGATTGCTCCATAAGTATAATGGCCCCATAGATTGCTCCATGGTGTATAATGGCCCCATAGATTGCTCCATGCTGTAATGGCCCTATAGATTGCTCCATAAGTATAATGACCCCATAGATTGCTCCATGCTGTAATGGCCCTATAGATTGCTCCATAAGTATAATGGCCCCATAGATTGCTCTATGCTGTAATGGCCCCATAGATTGCTCCATGCTGCATAATGGCCCCATAGATTGCTCCATGCTGCATAATGGCCCCATAGATTGCTCCGTGCTGTAATGGCCCCATAGATTGCTCCATGCTGTATAATGGCCCCATAGATTGCTCCATGCTGTAATGGCCCCACAGATTGCTCCATGCTGTAATTGCCCCACAGATTGCTCCATAAGTAAAATGGCCCCATAGATTGCTCCATGCTGTAATGGCCCCATAGATTGCTCCATGCTGTAATGGCCCTATAGATTGCTCCATGCTGTATAATGGCCCCATAGATTGCTCCATACTGTATAATGGCTCCATAGATTGCTCCATACTGTATAATGGCTCCATAGATTGCTCCATGCTGTATAATGGCCCTATAGATTGCTCCATACTGTATAATGGCTCCATAGATTGCTCCATGCTGCATAATGGCTCCATAGATTGCTCCATGCTGTAATGGCCCCATAGGTTGCTCCATACTGTATAATGGCCCTATAGATTGCTTCATAAGTATAATGGCCCTATAGATTGCTCTCTACTGTATAATGGCCCCATAGATTGCTCCCTACTGTATAATGGCCCCATAGATTGCTCCATGCTGTATAATGGCCCCATAGATTGCTCCATGCTGTATAATGGCCCCATAGATTGCTCCATGCTGTAATGGCCCCATAGATTGCTCCATAAGTAGAATGGCCCCATAGATTGCTCCATAAGTAGAATGGCCCCATAGATTGCTCCATAAGTAGAATGGCCCCATGGATTGCTCCATAAGTAGAATGGCCCCATGGATTGCTCCATGCTGTATAATGGCCCCATAGATTGCTCCATGCTGTATAATGGCCCCATAGATTGCTCCATGCTGTATAATGGCCCCATAGATTGCTCCATGCTGTAGAATGGCCCCATAGATTGCTCCATGCTGTAGAATGGCCCCATAGATTGCTCCATAAGTAGAATGGACCCATAGATTGCTCCATAAGTAGAATGGACCCATAGATTGCTCCCTGCTGTAATGGCCCCATAGATTGCTCCCTGCTGTAATGGCCCCATAGATTGCTCCCTGCTGTAATGGCCCCATAGATTGCTCCCTGCTGTAATGGCCCCATAGATTGCTCCCTGCTGTAATGGCCCCATAGATTGCTCCCTGCTGTAATGGCCCCATAGATTGCTCCATGCTGTAATGGCCCCATAGATTGCTCCATGCTGTAATGGCCCCATAGATTGCTCCATGCTGTAATGGCCCCATAGATTGCTCCATGCTGTAATGGCCCCATAGATTGCTCCATGCTGTAATGGCCCCATAGATTGCTCCATAAGTATAATGGCCCCATAGATTGCTCCATGCTGTAATGGCCCCATAGATTGCTCCATGCTGTAATGGCCCTATAGATTGCTCCAGAAGTATAATGGCCCCATAGATTGCTCCAGAAGTATAATGGCCCCATAGATTGCTCCATGATGTAATGGCCCCATAGATTGCCCAATGCTGTTTAATCGCCCCATACATTGCTCCATAAGTATAATGGCCCCATAGATTGCTCCTTGCTGTAATGGCCCTATAGATTGCTCCATGCTGCATAATGGCCCCATAGATTGCTCCATGCTGCATAATGGCCCCATAGATTGCTCCATACTGCATAATGGTTCCATAGATTGCTCCATACTGTATAATGGCCCCATAGATTGCTCCATAAGTATAATGGCCCTATAGATTGCTCCATAAGTATAATGTCCCCATAGATTGCTCCATAAGTATAATGGCCCCATAGATTGCTCCATGCTGTAATGGCCCTATAGATTGCTCCATAAGTATAATGACCCCATAGATTGCTCCATGCTGTAATGGCCCTATAGATTGCTCCATAAGTATAATGGCCCCATAGATTGCTCTATGCTGTAATGGCCCCATAGATTGCTCCATGCTGCATAATGGCCCCATAGATTGCTCCATGCTGCATAATGGCCCCATAGATTGCTCCATGCTGTATAATGGCCCCATAGATTGCTCCATGCTGTATAATGGCCCCATAGATTGCTCCATGCTGTAATGGCCCCACAGATTGCTCCATGCTGTAATTGCCCCACAGATTGCTCCATAAGTAAAATGGCCCCATAGATTGCTCCATGCTGTAATGGCCCCATAGATTGCTCCATGCTGTAATGGCCCTATAGATTGCTCCATGCTGTATAATGGCCCCATAGATTGCTCCATACTGTATAATGGCTCCATAGATTGCTCCATGCTGTATAATGGCCCTATAGATTGCTCCATACTGTATAATGGCTCCATAGATTGCTCCATGCTGCATAATGGCTCCATAGATTGCTCCATGCTGTAATGGCCCCATAGGTTGCTCCATACTGTATAATGGCCCTATAGATTGCTTCATAAGTATAATGGCCCTATAGATTGCTCTCTACTGTATAATGGCCCCATAGATTGCTCCCTACTGTATAATGGCCCCATAGATTGCTCCATGCTGTATAATGGCCCCATAGATTGCTCCATGCTGTATAATGGCCCCATAGATTGCTCCATGCTGTAATGGCCCCATAGATTGCTCCATGCTGTAATGGCCCCATAGATTGCTCCATAAGTAGAATGGCCCCATAGATTGCTCCATAAGTAGAATGGCCCCATAGATTGCTCCATAAGTAGAATGGCCCCATAGATTGCTCCATAAGTAGAATGGCCCCATGGATTGCTCCATAAGTAGAATGGCCCCATGGATTGCTCCATGCTGTATAATGGCCCCATAGATTGCTCCATGCTGTATAATGGCCCCATAGATTGCTCCATGCTGTATAATGGCCCCATAGATTGCTCCATGCTGTATAATGGCCCCATAGATTGCTCCATGCTGTATAATGGCCCCATAGATTGCTCCATGCTGTATAATGGCCCCATAGATTGCTCCATAAGTAGAATGGCCCCATAGATTGCTCCATAAGTAGAATGGCCCCATAGATTGCTCCATAAGTAGAATGGCCCCATAGATTGCTCCATAAGTAGAATGGCCCCATAGATTGCTCCATAAGTAGAATGGCCCCATAGATTGCTCCATAAGTAGAATGGCCCCATAGATTGCTCCATAAGTAGAATGGCCCCATAGATTGCTCCCTGCTGTAATGGCCCCATAGATTGCTCCATGCTGTAATGGCCCCATAGATTGCTCCATGCTGTAATGGCCCCATAGATTGCTCCATAAGTATAATGGCCCCATAGATTGCTCCATGCTGTAATGGCCCCATAGATTGCTCCATGCGTGTAATGGCCCCATAGATTGCTCCATGCTGTAGAATGGCCCCATAGATTGCTCCATGCGTGTAATGGCCCCATAGATTGCTCCATGCTGTATAATGGCCCCATAGATTGCTCCATGCTGTATAATGGCCCCATAGTTTGCAGTATACTTATGGATTGCTAGATAAGACAGAGGGCGCACGGTAGTGACTACAGACTCCGAAGACGCTGAAGACATAGGAGTTGCTGGGAACGGGAGAGGTATTTGAGGAGGGGGCCCCGATGCCAGCGCGCAGGGTAGGACTGGCCTTGTGTGATAGCTGGAAAAATTCCCGGTGGGCCCTGATGAGAGAGTGAGAGAATTGGTAGCGGGGGCTCTTAAAAAGTGCGGGCCCTTTAAAAGCGCAGCCGAAGGAAATGTAGCGTCGCGTGCGGCGCTCATACTATTCAGTGGTGACAGCGGGTGACGCGCATAGTCACATGACTGAGGACGTGTTCTTGGTGGGCGGTGACACGCACCGCGCTCTGCTTTGCCGCTGGTGGCTGGCAGTGGTGTGTTGTCAGGTGACACGCTGACGTCGCGCTCTCCTCTCCCTGCTTCCCTGCCGGCTTTTGATACGCCGACGCCGCGCTCTGCTCTCCAGTCCCGGCTCCTGCTCCCTTGGAATTGGCCTTGTAACACCGGCTCCCGTCCGGGTATGGAACACCGCACCAGCACCGCGCACCGCCCTCTTCTCTCCTGCTCTCTTGCCTTTTAAGCCGGCTCCTGGGCTGAGTATGCGGTGACCAGCACTCTGCTCTCTCACCATAACCCTGGAAACAAGGCTGCAGGTCTGGCTACAGCTCTCCCTGCTTCAACTTCAAGTCAAGTGCAATATCCACGTTTTTCTGGGTGAGTGTTCCCAGCATTGGTCATCATCCATATATGGAGGGGTCGCAGGCTGGTCACATGGGGACATGGATGGGGACATGGGGCTGAAGGGGGGGCTGGTTGGACCCATGGGGACATGGATGGGGACATGGGTCTGAAGGGGGGGCTGGATGGACCCATGAGGACATGGATGGGGACATGGGGCTGAGGGGGGGGCTGGCTGGACCCATGGGGAAATGGGGCTGGCTGGCTGGACCCATAGGGACATGGATGGGGATATGGGGCTGAAGGGGGGGCTACCTGGACCCATGGGGATATGGATGGGGACATGGGGCTGAAGGGGGGGCTGGATGGACCCATGGGGACATGGGGCTGAAGGGGGGGCTGGCTGGACGCATGGGGGACATATGGATGGAGGCACGGGGCTGAAGGGGGGGCTGGATGGACCCATGAGGACATGGATGGGGACATGGGGCTGAGGGGGGGGCTGGCTGGACCCATGGGGACATGGGGCTGAAAGGGAGGGGGCTGGCTGGGCCCATGGGGACATGGATGGGGACATGGGGCTGAAGGGGGGGCTGGCTAGACCCATGGGGACATGGATGGGGACATGGGGCTGAAGGGGGGGCTGGCTAGACCCATGGGGACATGGGGCTGAAGGGGGGGGCTGGCTGGACCCATGGGGACATGGATGGGGACATGAGGCTGAAGGGGGGGATGGATGGACCCATGGGAACATGGATGGGGACATGGGGCTGAAGGGGGGGCTGGCTGGACCCATGGGGACATGGGGCTGGCTGGACCCATGGGGACATGGGGCTGGCTGACTGGACCCATGGGGACATGGATGGGGACATGGGGCTGAAGGGGGGGCTGGCTGGACCCATGGGGACATGGATGGGGAAATGGGGCTGAAGGGGGGGCTGGATAGACCCATGGGGACATGGGGCTGAAGGGGGGGCTGGCTGGACCCATGGGGACATGGATGGGGATATGGGGCTGAAGGGGGGGCTGGCTGGACCCATGGGGATATGGATGGGGACATGGGGCTGAAGGGGGGGCTGGCTGGACCCATGGGGACATGGGGCTGAAGGGGGGGCTGGCTGAACGCATGGGGGACATGGATGGAGGCACGGGGCTGAAGGGGGGGCTGGCTGGACCCATGGAGACATGGATGGGGACATGGGGCTGAAGGGGGGGCTGGCTGGACCCATGGGGAGACATATGGATGGAGGCATGGGGCTGAAAGGGGGGGCTGGTTGGATGCATGGGGAGACATATGGATGGAGGCACGGGGCTGAAGGGGGGGGGGCTGGATGGACGCATAAGGGGACACATGGTGGTGAAGGGGGCCAAGTTGGGGACCTGGATGGACACATGGAGGTGAAGGGGGGCAAGCTGGACACATTGGGACCTGGATGGACACATATAGGTGAAGGGCAGCAAGCTGGACACATGGGGACCTGGATGGACACATGGAGGTGAAGGGCGGCAAGCTGGACACATGGGGTCCTGGATAGATATATGGGGTGGGGTGGGATGCATATATGAGTGGGACAGGATGGATATATGAAGGGGGGCAGGCTGGACACATGGAGGCCCGGATGGATATATGGGAGGGGCAGACTGGACACATGGAGACCAGAATGGATATATGGCGAGTGGGGAACATTATTACTTTAGAGTCCAATTAGGGACATTATTACTTCTGTAATATAATTTTTTTAGGAAACTGTTTTCCGTAAGAGGGGACAAAAGGGGGTCCTGTTACTGTGCAGGGCCCCACTATGTCGCTTTATTTCTTCAACTGGTGTAGTGTAGAAGCCTGGGGAAAAGTGGGAATGTGCTCTAAAAGAGATCAGTTATTGATAACTGTGTGTTATTTTCTGCAGAGATGATTCCTGGCTGGAAGAAGTGATGGTGGACTGTGCCAGATGAAGAAAAGCGAAGATGAAGAACTTCACCTAGAGACATCACTGGTGAGTCAGTGTATTACTGTACATTTACACTATATAGTATATACAGAGCTCCTGTGTATGTCACTGGTGACCAGTGTATTACCTATACACTATATACAGAGCTCCTGTGTATAATGTCACTCGTGATAACTGTATTACCTGTACACTACATACAGAGCTCCTGTGTATGTCACCGGTGATCACTGTATTACATGTACACTGACACTATATACAGAGATCCTGTTTATAATGTCACTGGGGATCACTGTATTACCTGTACACTGACACTATATACAGAGCTCATATGTATAGTGACAGTGTTGTTAGTATTGTGGTTTGTATTCCTGATCAGTAGTGTATTATTTGGTCACTATGTGGTGGTAATATGTGGTCTGGTCATGGTGTGGTGATTTGTCCCTTTTGTATGTGATATTATTGGTGTTGTTATAGTGGATTATGTTGTGTATGGCGGTCATTTGTTCTCGCTGAGATTAACTAGGAAAAGATTTTTTTCCATGAGGCCACGGCTTCACTATCAGTATTTGGTCAGTATTTTTTCTCAGTAGTGAGAGCCAAAAGCAGGAGTGGGTGATAAATACAGAATTGGTGACTTGTTTCTATTCTACCTTTTCTCTGATTGTTCCTCACCTGGTTTTGGCTCCCACTCCTGAGAAAAAATCCTGACTGAATACTGATAGTGGGGCTGTGGCCTTAGAGATGAAATACTTGGAGCAGAGCGTCAGAGATGCACTCACAGGGGTTCTCCGGGGAGAACAAGTAATCCCCTCTCCACAGGATAAGTGATAACTTATTGATTGGTGGGGGTCTGACTACTGGGACCTGCAGCGACCGGCAGACTGTGGAGCTTTTCTCCCCATTACACTGGAGCTCATGTGCGACTCGACCACTGATCTATTCATTCCCTCAGGGGCTGTGAGCGCTGCTCTTTTTTGGAAGCCCCCAAGAGAAAGAATGAGGCTGTGGTCAGACGTCCCACCTGTCGCTGCATTTTAAAATGGGGATAAGTGTCCTGTCAGGGATAAAATTCCCCATTCTTCCAATCAATAAGTGATCACCTATCCTGTGTAGCCCATGAATCTGTGATGACTTGTTTTAACCAAAGAAACCCTTTCATGTAAACTACAGAAATTGTCCATCCCTGTTGTAGTCTGTGCAGAGTAGATGTGAGGAGCCGCCGGTCACTGCTCCACTATAACAGGGAGAGCAGAGAAGAGAGATCTGCATATTGCTGGAGGTGGGCCCCTAGAGTCAGTGTCCCCTGTGGGCCCCAGACACCCCAGTCCGACCCTGCTGACATCTGATTAAGGCCTAAGGCCCCGTTCACATGTCAGGTTTTAATCAGTGTTTTTTTTCTAATTTTCATCTGATTTTGGTCAGTGTCAGTTTTTCTCCTCAGTGGGGCATATTTTTTTATATGTAAAGTAAAAAGCTAAAGGTTTCCTCGCCTTGCTTGCCCGGCCTATAGACACTGGAAAACAAGCAGTACAGGCAACATGGTTGGTTCTGGGCATTTTTTCTGACAGACTCGTTGACTTCAATAGATGATCTTTATCTACAAATCGGATGAAAATCGGACCGGTCTCAGTTCTGATTTGCAGATCAATCGTCCACAATAAATAGAGCTGTAAACCTGTCCACGGTCTATAACGGAGCATATTCTACCTGTTAGAGAAATAACCAGACGTGAAAAGAGCCATGTGCTATTCTTACAGGGAAGGGGCCACGATTTTATGTTTTGTATTAATAATTATGTAATCAATTATTTTTAATACAAAATTAAATGTACCACTTTATTAGTTTTTTATTTATTTTTACATTGGCCACTAGGGGCTGCCATTTTTATTTGGGGGTTGTGTAAGAAGCGCTCTTACACACCTCATTTACGGCAGCCCTGGCCATAAGAGACAGTAGTCTGTCACCGACCCTTTCTCTAACATTACAGGCCGCTCCTCCTGCCTCTAGCTGTGACCTGGGCACGCCCCCTTGGCTGTTCAGGTCGCAGCCGTGGGAGGAGATTGCAGCTATCTTTGTGGAGCCTGCAGTGTAAGCTGTACATTCCCCCTGTCGTCGCACGCACTGCTCAGTCAGAGCATGCCATGACAGGAACTGCCGGGGAGGAAATGCCTAGGAGTGGACGTCCCGAGTGAGTATCTGCAGCGGCGCCGTGCGGTGATCTCAGCCTCTCAGCTGTTATCACCGCCGACATCTTCAGGCAACACAGACACAGCGCTGCGTGGGAACGTGGAAGGTGAGTAGAAGCGTTTGTTTTGGTTTTTTTCCCTTCGCATTGAATATATGGGGGCATATACCCACCAGGATGGAGGAGAAGGAGGCATATACCCACCAGGATGGATGGAGGGGGGGGGGGGGCATATACCCACCAGGATGGATGGAGGGGGGGGCATATACCCACCAGGATGGATGGAGGGGGGGGGCATATACCCACCAGGATGGATGGAGGGGGGGGCATATACCCACCAGGATGGATGGAGGGGGGGGCATATACCCACCAGGATGGATGGAGGGGGGGGCATATACCCACCAGGATGGATGGAGGGGGGGGCATATACCCACCAGGATGGATGGAGGGGGGGGGCATATACCCACCAGGATGGATGGAGGGGGGGGGCATATACCCACCAGGATGGATGGAGGGGGGGGCATATACCCACCAGGATGGATGGAGGGGGGGGCATATACCCACCAGGATGGATGGAGGGGGGGGCATATACCCACCAGGATGGATGGAGGGGGGGGCATATACCCACCAGGATGGATGGAGGGGGGGGCATATACCCACCAGGATGGATGGAGGGGGGGGCATATACCCACCAGGATGGATGGAGGGGGGGCATATACCCACCAGGATGGATGGAGGGGGGGGCATATACCCACCAGGATGGATGGAGGGGGGGCATATACCCACCAGGATGGATGGAGGGGGGGCATATACCCACCAGGATGGATGGAGGGGGGGCATATACCCACCAGGATGGATGGAGGCGGGGCATATACCCACCAGGATGGATGGAGGGGGGGGGGCATTTACACCTAACCAGGATGGATGGATGGATGGATGGATGGATGAAGGGGCATATGCATTTACCCAGAATGGATGGATGGTGGGGCATATACATCTACCCAGGATGGATGGGGGTGTGTGACGCCTAGCTGCGCTTGGTATCACAGATCCTAGCAGGGTGTATTGATGGATTCCTCCACAAGAGGCCCCCATAACCATTCACACATCTCCACCTTCCACCTCAGACCATCAGAGGGAGCCCGTTAGGGATAGATATATAAGGGAAGGTGGAGCCAGGCAGCAGTTAGTCTACACTGGAGTCGACAGAAAGCAAACCTGTTGAGAGAGCTCCTGCAGTGCAAAAGCCTGAGAGAGGTCAGTCTGCAGTGGAGCACGTTCTAGACTCAGTTGTAGCTCAGAGAGGTGAGCTTTAGGTGTGCCGGCGCCATAAGATCGGTGAAGCGCGGCAAGCTGCCGTTAGTGTGTATAGCCTAGTGAGGGCCCGAGTAGGCCGAAGGCGAGTGGAGAGTTAATACATAGGGGGCAGAGGAGCTTAACTAGCTCACCCCGAAGAAGCAGTTACCGGACATCGGGTCCGAAGCTTACCGGGATCTCCACGACCCAGTAAGATATAACCAGAATCCCTGGAGAACTACAAGTCCCAGTATCGCAAAAGTGCTGATACGTAATAGAGCCAGGAGACACATAGGCCCCTTAAGTCGGGAGCGTGTAATCCAAGAAAAGGCCCTACCACAAGGTCAGCCAGCGCAGGACAGAGACAAAGTTAGGCCTTGCTCCAGGAAGGTCAGAAACTTACTACGCAGAGGCAAGAAACAGGAGGCCCAAAACCCGCTCATTGGGGAGGATCCTGACGTGCACCCTTCACCCTACAGTGCTCTGGGACGTGCCTGAATTTCCATCAGTAAAAGGTACTGAAGTGACAATCGTGTCTGTCCCTGTTCTTGCTCTGACCCGGCTGGGTCTCTCCGTCCTGCTTTCCCCGTCCATACGCTGCCCTGAGGCCTAGCTCCACCTGTGGGAAGCTATACCATCGAGCTGCCTTATCACCGGCCTCAGTGGACTGCGCAGCGCTGGTGATCCTCACCAGAAACCACAGGTGGCGTCACAAACTCTTTTATAAACTTCACAAATCACCAACCCTTTTAAAGGAGCGACCCCAGGGTACGGGCCCGGGAGCCGACCACCGCGACATCCCTAAAGGCGCGGGTACCGAGTCATACCCATTCCCCTGGGCTAGTCAGGGGCATATAAACCTACCCAGCATGGATGGATGGAGGGGCATTTACACCTACCCAGGATGGATGGAGGGGCATTTACACCTACCCAGGATGGATGGAGGGGCATTTACACCTACCCAGGATGGATGGATGGAGCGGCATCTACACTTAACCAGGATGGATGGATGGATGGGGCATCTACACCTAACCAGGTTGGATGGAGGGGCATATACACCTACCAGAATAGACTACCCAGGATGGATGGATGGATGGAGGGGCATCTACACCTAACCAGGATGGATGAATGGATGGGGCATCTACACCTAACCAGGTTGGATGGAGGGGCATATACACCTACCAGAATAGACTACCCAGGATGGATGGAGGGGCATCTACACCTACCCAGAATGGAAGAAGATTGCTCCATATGTATAATAGCCCCATAGATTGCTCCATGCTGTAATGGCCCTATAGATTGCTCCATAATGGCCCCATAGATTGCTCCATAAGTATAATGGCTCCACAGATTGCTCCATGCTGTATAATGGCCCCATAGATTGCTGCATGCTGTAATGGCCCTATAGATTGCTCCATAAGTATAATGGCCCCATAGATTGCTCGCTACTGTATAATGGCCCCATAGATTGCTCCATGCTGTAATGGCCCTATAGATTGCTCCATAAGGATAATGCCCCCATAGATTGCTCCATGCTGTATCATGGCCCCATAGATTGCTCCCTACTGTATAATGGCCCCATAGATTGCTCCCTACTGTATAATGGCCCTATAGATTGGTCCATAAGTTTAATGGCCCTATAGATTGGTCCATAAGTTTAATGGCCCTATAGATTGCTCCATAAGTATAATGGCCCTATAGATTGCTCCATAAGTATAATGGCCCTATAGATTGCTCCATGCTGTATAATGGCCCCATAGATTGCTCCATGCTGTATAATGGCCCCATAGATTGCTCCATGCTGTATAATGGCCCCATAGATTGCTCCATAAGTAGAATGGCCCCATAGATTGCTCCATGCTGTAATGGCCCCATATATTGCTCCATGCTGCATAATGGCCAAATAGATAGCTCCATACTGTATAATGGCCCCATAGATTGCTCCATAAGTGTAATGGCCCTATAGATTGCTCCATGCTGTATAATGGCCCCATAGATTGCCCCATGCTGTATAATGGCCCCATAGATTGCTCCATGCTGTAATGGCCCCATAGATTGCTCCATGCTGCATAATGGCTCCATAGATTGCTCCATACTGTATAATGGCCCCATATATTTCTCCATGCTGTAATGGCCCTATAGATTGCTCCATAAGTGTAATGGCCCTATAGATTGCTCCATGCTGTATAATGGCCCCATAGATTGCTCCATGCTGTATAATGGCCCCATAGATTGCTCCATGCTGTATAATGGCCCCATAGATTGCTCCATGCTGTAATGGTCCCATAGATTGCTCCATAAGTATAATGGCCCCATAGATTGCTCCATGCTGCATAATGGCCCCATAGATTGCTCCATGCTGTATAATGGCTCCATAGATTGCTCCATACTGCATAATGGCTCCATAGATTGCTCCATACTGTATGATGGCCCCATAGATTGCTCCATAAGTATAATGGCCCCATAGATTGCTCCATAAGTATAATGGCCCCATAGATTGCTCCATAAGTATAATGGCCCTATAGATTGCTCCATTAGTATAATGGCCCAATAGATTGCTCCATGCTGTAATGGCCCAATAGATTGCTCCATGCTGTAATGGCCTCATAGATTGCTCCATGCTGTAATGGCCCCATAGATTGCTCCATGCTGTAATGGCCCTATAGATTGCTCCATAAGTATAATGGCCCAATAGATTGCTCCATGATGTAATGGCCCTATAGATTGCTCCATAAGTATAATGACCCCATAGATTGCTCCATGCTGTATAATGGCCCCATAGATTGCCCCATGCTGTATAATGGCCCCATAGATTGACCCCTGCTGTATAATGGCCCCATAGATTGTTCCATGCTGCATAATGGCTCCATAGATTGCTCCATACTGTATAATGTCCCTATACATTGCTCCATAAGTATAATGGCCCCATAGATTGCTCCATAAGTATAATGGCCCCATAGATTGCTCCATGCTGTATAATGGCCCCATAGATTGGCTCCATGCTGTAATGGTCCTATAGATTGCTCCATAAGTATAATGACCCTATAGATTGCTCCATAAGTATAATGGCCCCATAGATTGATCCATGCTGTAATGGCCCGATAGATTGCTCCATAAGTATAATGGCCCCATAGATTGCTCCATGCTGTATAATGGCCCCATAGATTGCTCTATGCTGTAATGGCCCTATAGATTGCTCCATAAGTATAATGGCCCCATAGATTGCTCCATGCTGTATAATGGCCCCATAGATTGCTCCATGCTGTAATGGCCCCATAGATTGCTCCATAAGTATAATGGCCCTATAGATTGCTCCATGCTCCATAATGGCTCCATAGATTGCTCCATACTGTATAATGTCCCTATACATTGCTCCATAAGTATAATGGCCCCATAGATTGCTCCATAAGTATAATGGCCCCATAGATTGCTCCATGCTGTATAATGGCCCCATAGATTGGCTCCATGCTGTAATGGTCCTATAGATTGCTCCATAAGTATAATGGCCCCATAGATTGCTCCATGCTGTAATGGCCTCATAGATTGCTCCATGCTGTATAATGGCCCCATAGATTGCTCCATGCTGTAATGGCCCTATAAATTGCACCATGCTGCATAATGGCTCCATAGATTGCTCCATGCTGCATAATGGCTCCATAGATTGCTCCATGCTGCATAATGGCTCCATAGATTGCTCCATACTGTATAATGGCCCCATAGATTGCTCCATAAGTATAATGACCCTATAGATTGCTCCATAAGTATAATGGCCCCATAGATTGATCCATGCTGTAATGGCCCGATAGATTGCTCCATAAGTATAATGGCCCCATAGATTGCTCCATGCTGTATAATGGCCCCATAGATTGCTCTATGCTGTAATGGCCCTATAGATTGCTCCATAAGTATAATGGCCCCATAGATTGCTCCATGCTGTATAATGGCCCCATAGATTGCTCCATGCTGTAATGGCCCCATAGATTGCTCCATAAGTATAATGGCCCTATAGATTGCTCCATGCTCCATAATGGCTCCATAGATTGCTCCATACTGTATAATGTCCCTATAGATTGCTCCATAAGTATAATGGCCCCATAGATTGCTCCATAAGTATAATGGCCCCATAGATTGCTCCATGCTGTATAATGGCCCCATAGATTGGCTCCATGCTGTAATGGTCCTATAGATTGCTCCATAAGTATAATGGCCCCATAGATTGCTCCATGCTGTAATGGCCTCATAGATTGCTCCATGCTGTATAATGGCCCCATAGATTGCTCCATGCTGTATAATGGCCCCATAGATTGCTCCATACTGTATAATGGCCCCATAGATTGCTGCATGCTGTAATGGCCCTATAGATTGCTCCATAAGGATAATGGCCTCATAGATTGCTCCATGCTGTGTAATGGCCCCATAGATTGCTCCATGCTGTAATGGCCCTATAGATTGCTCCATAAGTATAAAGGTCCCATAGATTGCTCCATGCTGTAATGGCCCTATAGATTGCTCCATAAGTATAAAGGCCCCATAGATTGCTGCATGCTGTAATGGCCCTATAGATTGGTCCATAAGTATAATGGCCCCATAGATTGCTCGCTACTGTATAATGGCCCCATAGATTGCTCCATGCTGTAATGGCCCTATAGATTGCTCCATAAGGATAATGCCCCCATAGATTGCTCCATGCTGTATAATGGCCCCATAGATTGCTCCATGCTGTATAATGGCCCCATAGATTGCTCCCTACTGTATAATGGCCCCATAGATTGGTCCATAAGTTTAATGGCCCTATAGATTGCTCCATAAGTTTAATGGCCCTATAGATTGCTCCATAAGTATAATGGCCCCATAGATTGCTCCACGCGGTAATGGCCCCATAAATTGCTCCATGCTGTAATGGCCCTATAGATTGCTCCATGCTGTATAATGGCCCTATAGATTGCTCCATGCTGTATAATGGCCCCATAGATTGCTCCATGCTGTATAATGGCCCCATAGATTGCTCCATGCTGTATAATGGCCCCATAGATTGCTCCATGCTGTATAATGGCCCCATAGATTGCTCCATGCTGTATAATGGCCCCATAGATTGCTCCATACTGCATAATGGCTCCATAGATTTCTCCATGCTGTATAATGGCCCCATAGATTGCCCCATGCTGTATAATGGCCCCATGCTGTATAATGGCCCCATAGATTGCTCCATGCTGTATAATGGCCCCATAGATTGCTCCATGCTGTAATGGTCCCATAGATTGCTCCCTACTGTATAATGGCCCCATAGATTGCTCCATAAGTATAATGGCCCCATAGATTGCTCCATAAGTATAATGGCCCTATAGATTGCTCCATTAGTATAATGGCCTCATAGATTGCTCCATGCTGTAATGGCCCCATAGATTGCTCCATGCTGTAATGGCCCCATAGATTGCTCCATGCTGTAATGGCCCCATAGATTGCTCCATGCTGTAATGGCCCCATAGATTGCTCCATGCTGTAATGGCCCTATAGATTGCTCCATAAGTATAATGGCCCAATAGATTGCTCCATGATGTAATGGCCCTATAGATTGCTCCATAAGTATAATGGCCCCATAGATTGCCCCATGCTGTATAATGGCCCCATAGATTGACCCCTGCTGTATAATGGCCCCATAGATTGACCCCTGCTGTATAATGGCCCCATAGATTGTTCCATGCTGTATAATGGCCCCATAGATTGCTCCATAAGTATAATGGCCCCATAGATTGCTCCATGCTGTAACGGCCCTATAAATTGCTCCATGCTGCATAATGGCCCCATAGATTGCTCCATGCTGCATAATGGCTCCATAGATTGCTCCATACTGTATAATGACCCTATAGATTGCTCCATACTGTATAATGACCCTATAGATTGCTCCATAAGTATAATGACCCTATAGATTGCTCCATAAGTATAATGGCCCTATAGATTGCTCCATAAGTATAATGGCCCCATAGATTGATCCATGCTGTAATGGCCCGATAGATTGCTCCATAAGTATAATGGCCCCATAGATTGCTCCATGCTGTATAATGGCCCCATAGATTGCTCTATGCTGTAATGGCCCTATAGATTGCTCCATAAGTATAATGGCCCCATAGATTGCTCCATGCTGTATAATGGCCCCATAGATTGCTCCATGCTGTAATGGCCCCATAGATTGCTCCATAAGTATAATGGCCCTATAGATTGCTCCATGCTCCACAATGGCCCCATAGATTGCTCCATACTGCATAATGGCTCCATAGATTGCTCCATACTGTATAATGTCCCTATAGATTGCTCCATAAGTATAATAGCCCTATAGATTGCTCCATAAGTATAATGGCCCCATAGATTGCTCCATGCTGTATAATGGCCCCATAGATTGGCTCCATGCTGTAATGGTCCTATAGATTGCTCCATAAGTATAATGGCCCCATAGATTGCTCCATGCTGTATTGGCCTCATAGATTGCTCCATGCTGTATAATGGCCCCATAGATTGCTCCATGCTGTAATGGCCCTATAGATTGCTCCATAAGTATAAAGGTCCCATAGATTGCTCCATGCTGTATAATGGCCCCATTGATTGCCCCATGCTGTATAATGGTCCCATAGATTGCTCCCTACTGTATAATGGTCCCATAGATTGCTCCATAAGTATAATGGCCCTATAGATTGCTCCATAAGTATAATGGCCCCACAGATTGCTCCATGCTGTAATGGCCCCACTGATTGCTCCATGCTGTAATGGCCCCATAGATTGCTCCATGCTGTAATGGCCCCATAGATTGCTCCATGCTGTAATGGCCCCATAGATTGCTCCATGCTGTATAATGGCCCCATAGATTGCTCCATGCTGTATAATGGCCCCATAGATTGCTCCATGCTGTATAATGGCCCCATAGATTGCTCCATGCTGTATAATGGCCCCATAGATTGCTCCATGCTGTATAATGGCCCCATAGATTGCTCCATGCTGTATAATGGCCCCATAGATTGCTCCATGCTGTAATGGCCCTATAGATTGCTCCATAAGTATAATGGCCACATAGATTGCTCCATGATGTAATGGCCCTATAGATTGCTCCATAAGTATAATGGCCCCATAGATTGCTCCATGCTGTATAATGGCCCCATAGATTGCTCCATGCTGTATAATGGCCCCATCGATTGTTCCATGCTGTATAATCGCCCCATAGATTGCTCCATAAGTATAATGGCCCCATAGATTGCTCCTTGCTGTAATGGCCCTATAGATTGCTCCATGCTGCATAATGGCCCCATAGATTGCTCCATACTGCATAATGGTTCCATAGATTGCTCCATACTGTATAATGGCCCCATAGATTGCTCCATAAGTATAATGGCCCTATAGATTGCTCCATAAGTATAATGGCCTTATAGATTGCTCCATAAGTATAATGGCCCCATAGATTGCTCCATTGTGTATAATGGCCCCATAGATTGCTCCATGCTGTAATGGCCCTATAGATTGCTCCATGCTGTAATGGCCCTATAGATTGCTCCATAAGTATAATGGCCCCATAGATTGCTCTATGCTGTAATGGCCCCATAGATGGCTCCATGCTGCATAATGGCCCCATAGATTGCTCCGTGCTGTAATGGCCCCATAGATTGCTCCATGCTGTATAATGGCCCCATAGATTGCTCCATGCTGTAATGGCCCCAAAGATTGCTCCATAAGTATAATGGCCCCATAGATTGCTCCATGCTGTAATGGCCCTATAGATTGCTCCATGCTGCTTAATGGCCCCATAGATTGCTCCATACAGCATAATGGCCCCATAGATTGCTCCATACAGCATAATGGCTCCATAGATTGCTCCATGCTGTATAATGGCCCTATAGATTGCTCCATGCTGCATAATGGCTCCATAGATTGCTCCATGCTATAATGGCCCTATAGATTGCTCCTTACTGTATAATGGCCCCATAGATTGCTCCATACTGTATAATGGCCCCATAGATTGCTCCATAAATATAATGGCCCTATAGATTGCTCCATAAGTATAATGGCCCTATAGATTGCTCCATAAGTATAATGGCCCCATAGATTGCTCCATGCTGTATAATGGCCCCATAGATTGCTCCATGCTGTATAATGGCCCCATAGATTGCTCCATGCTGTATAATGGCCCCATAGATTGCTCCATGCTGTATAATGGCCCCATAGATTGCTCCATGCTGTATAATGGCCCCATAGATTGCTCCATGCTGTATAATGGCCCCATAGATTGCTCCATGCTGTATAATGGCCCCATAGATTGCTCCATGCTGTATAATGGCCCCATAGATTGCTCCATGCTGTATAATGGCCCCATAGATTGCTCCATGCTGTAATGGCCCCATAGATTGCTCCATGCTGTAATGGCCCCATAGATTGCTCCATGCTGTAATGGCCCCATAGATTGCTCCATGCTGCAATGGCCCCATAGATTGCTCCATGCTGCAATGGCCCCATAGATTGCTCCATGCTGTAATGGCCCCATAGATTGCTCCATGCTGTAATGGCCCCATAGATTGCTCCATGCTGTAATGGCCCCATAGATTGCTCCATGCTGTAATGGCCCCATAGATTGCTCCATGCTGTAATGGCCCCATAGATTGCTCCATAAGTGTAATGGCCCCATAGATTGCTCCATAAGTGTAATGGCCCCATAGATTGCTCCATGCTGTAATGGCCCCATAGATTGCTCCATGCTGTAATGGCCCCATAGATTGCTCCATAAGTGTAATGGCCCCATAGATTGCTCCATGCGTGTAATGGCCCCATAGATTGCTCCATGCGTGTAATGGCCCCATAGATTGCTCCATGCGTGTAATGGCCCCATAGATTGCTCCATGCGTGTAATGGCCCCATAGATTGCTCCATGCGTGTAATGGCCCCATAGATTGCTCCATGCGTGTAATGGCCCCATAGATTGCTCCATGCGTGTAATGGCCTCATAGATTGCTCCATGCGTGTAATGGCCCCATAGATTGCTCCATGCGTGTAATGGCCTCATAGATTGCTCCATGCGTGTAATGGCCCCATAGATTGCTCCATGCGTGTAATGGCCCCATAGATTGCTCCATGCGTGTAATGGCCCCATAGATTGCTCCATGCGTGTAATGGCCCCATAGATTGCTCCATGCGTGTAATGGCCCCATAGATTGCTCCATGCGTGTAATGGCCTCATAGATTGCTCCATGCGTGTAATGGCCCCATAGATTGCTCCATGCGTGTAATGGCCCCATAGATTGCTCCATGCGTGTAATGGCCCCATAGATTGCTCCATGCTGTATAATGGCCCCATAGTTTGCATTATACTTATGGATTGCTAGATAAGACAGAGGGCGCACGGTAGTGACGACAGACTCCTAAGACGCTGAAGACACAGGAGTTGCTGGGAACGGGAGAGTTAAGTATTTGAGGAGGGGGCCCCGATGCCAGCGCGCAGGGTAGGACTGGCCTGGTGTGATAGCTGGAAAAATTCCCGGTGGGCCCCGATGAGAGGGTGAGAGAATTGGTAGCGGGGGATCTTAAAAAGTGCGGGCCCTTTAAAAGCGCAGCCGAAGGAAATGTAGCGTCGCGTGCGGCGCTCATACTATTCAGTGATGACAGCGGGTGACGCGCATAGTCACATGACTGAGGACGTGTTCTTGGTGGGCGGTGACACGCACCGCGCTCTGCTTTGCCGCTGGTGGCTGGCAGTGGTGTGTTGTCAGGTGACACGCTGACGTCGCGCTCTCCTCTCCCTGCTCCCCTGCCGGCTTTTGATACGCCGACGCCGCGCTCTGCTCTCCAGTCCCGGCTCCTGCTCCCTTGGAATTGGCCTTGTAACACCGGCTCCCGTCCGGGTATGGAACACCGCACCAGCACCGCGCACCGCCCTCTTCTCTCCTGCTCTCTTGCCTTTTAAGCCGGCTCCTGGGCTGAGTATGCGGTGACCAGCACTCTGCTCTCTCACCATAACCCTGGAAACAAGGCTGCAGGTCTGGCTACAGCTCTCCCTGCTTCAACTTCAAGTCAAGTGCAATATCCACGTTTTTCTGGGTGAGTGTTCCCAGCATTGGTCATCATCCATATATGGAGGGGTCGCAGGCTGGTCACATGGGGACATGGATGGGGACATGGGGCTGAAGGGGGGGCTGGTTGGACCCATGGGGACATGGATGGGGACATGGGTCTGAAGGGGGGGCTGGATGGACCCATGAGGACATGGATGGGGACATGGGGCTGAAGGGGGGGCTGGCTGGACCCATGGGGCTGAAGGGGAGGGGGCTGGCTGGGCCCATGGGAACATGGATGGGGACATGGGGCTGAAGGGGGGGGGGGCTGGCTGGACCCATGGGGACATGGGGCTGGCTGTCTGCACCCATGGGGACATGGATGGGGATATGGGGCTGAAGGGGGGGCTGGCTGGACCCATGGGGATATGGATGGGGACATGGGGCTGAAGGGGGGGCTGGCTGGACCCATGGGGACATGGGGCTGAAGGGGGGGCTGGCTGGACACATGGGGGACATATGGATGGAGGCACGGGGCTGAAGGGGGGGCTGGCTGGACCCATGGAGACATGGATGGGGACATGGGGCTGAAGGGGGGGCTGGCTGGACCCATGGGGAGACATATGGATGGAGGCACGGGGCTGAAGGGGGGGGGGCTGGATGGACGCATAAAGGGACACATGGTGGTGAAGGGGGCCAAGTTGGGGACCTGGATGGACACATGGAGGTGAAGGGGGGCAAGCTGGACACATTGGGACCTGGATGGACACATATAGGTGAAGGGCAGCAAGCTGGACACATGGGGACCTGGATGGACACATGGAGGTGAAGGGCGGCAAGCTGGACACATGGGGTCCTGGATAGATATATGGGGTGGGGTGGGATGCATATATGAGTGGGACAGGATGGATATATGAAGGGGGGCAGGCTGGACACATGGAGGCCCGGATGGATATATGGGAGGGGCAGACTGGACACATGGAGACCAGAATGGATATATGGCGAGTGGGGAACATTATTACTTTAGAGTCCAATTAGGGACATTATTACTTCTGTAATATAATTTTATTTTTAGGAAACTGTTTTCCGTAAGAGGGGACAAAAGGGGGTCCTGTTACTGTGCAGGGCGCCACTATGTCGCTTTATTTCTTCAACTGGTGTAGTGTAGAAGCCTGGGGAAAAGTGGGAATGTGCTCTAAAAGAGATCAGTTATTGATAACTGTGTGTTATTTTCTGCAGAGATGATTCCTGGCTGGAAGAAGTGATGGTGGACTGTGCCAGATGAAGAAAAGCGAAGATGAAGAACTTCACCTAGAGACATCACTGGTGAGTCAGTGTATTACTGTACATTTACACTATATAGTATATACAGAGCTCCTGTGTATGTCACTGGTGACCAGTGTATTACCTATACACTATATACAGAGCTCCTGTGTATAATGTCACTCGTGATAACTGTATTACCTGTACACTACATACAGAGCTCCTGTGTATGTCACCGGTGATCACTGTATTACATGTACACTGACACTATATACAGAGATCCTGTTTATAATGTCACTGGGGATCACTGTATTACCTGTACACTGACACTATATACAGAGCTCATATGTATAGTGACAGTGTTGTTAGTATTGTGGTTTGTATTCCTGATCAGTATTGTATTATTTGGTCACTATATGGTGGTAATATGTGGTCTGGTCATGGTGTGGTGATATTTGTCCCTTTTGTATGTGATATTATTGGTGTTGTTATAGTGGATTATGTTGTGTATGGCGGTCATTTGTTCTCGCTGAGATTAACTAGGAAAAGATTTTTTTCCATGAGGCCACGGCTTCACTATCAGTATTTGGTCAGTATTTTTTCTCAGTAGTGAGAGCCAAAAGCAGGAGTGGGTGATAAATACAGAATTGGTGACTTGTTTCTATTCTACCTTTTCTCTGATTGTTCCTCACCTGGTTTTGGCTCCCACTCCTGAGAAAAAATCCTGACTGAATACTGATAGTGGGGCTGTGGCCTTAGAGATGAAATACTTGGAGCAGAGCGTCAGAGATGCACTCACAGGGGTTCTCCGGGGAGAACAAGTAATCCCCTCTCCACAGGATAAGTGATAACTTATTGATTGGTGGGGGTCTGACTACTGGGACCTGCAGCGATCGGCAGACTGTGGAGCTTTTCTCCCCATTACACTGGAGCTCATGTGCGACTCGACCACTGATCCATTCATTCCCTCAGGGGCTGTGAGCGCTGCTCTTTTTTGGAAGCCCCCAAGAGAAAGAATGAGGCTGTGGTCAGACGTCCCACCTGTCGCTGCATTTTAAAATGGGGATAAGTGTCCTGTCAGGGATAAAACTTCCCCATTCTTCCAATCAATAAGTGATCACCTATCCTGTGTAGCCCATGAATCTGTGATGACTTGTTTTAACCAAAGAAACCCTTTCATGTAAACTACAGAAATTGTCCATCCCTGTTGTAGTCTGTGCAGAGTAGATGTGAGGAGCCGCCGGTCACTGCTCCACTATAACAGGGAGAGCAGAGAAGAGAGATCTGCATATTGCTGGAGGTGGGCCCCTAGAGTCAGTGTCCCCTGTGGGCCCCAGACACCCCAGTCCGACCCTGCTGACATCTGATTAAGGCCTAAGGCCCCGTTCACATGTCAGGTTTTAATCAGTGTTTTTTTTCTAATTTTCATCTGATTTTGGTCAGTGTCAGTTTTTCTCCTCAGTGGGGCATATTTTTTTATATGTAAAGTAAAAAGCTAAAGGTTTCCTCGCCTCGCTTGCCTGGCCTATAGACACTGGAAAACAAGCAGTACAGGCAACATGGTTGGTTCTGGGCATTTTTTCTGACAGACTCGTTGACTTCAATAGATGATCTTTATCTACAAATCGGATGAAAATCGGACCGGTCTCAGTTCTGATTTGCAGATCAATCGTCCACAATAAATAGAGCTGTAAACCTGTCCACGGTCTATAACGGAGCATATTCTACCTGTTAGAGAAATAACCAGACGTGAAAAGAGCCATGTGCTATTCTTACAGGGAAGGGGCCACGATTTTATGTTTTGTATTAATAATTATGTAATCAATTATTTTTAATACAAAATTAAATGTACCACTTTATTAGTTTTTTATTTATTTTTACATTGGCCACTAGGGGCTGCCATTTTTATTTGGGGGTTGTGTAAGAAGCGCTCTTACACACCTCATTTACGGCAGCCCTGGCCATAAGAGACAGTAGTCTGTCACCGACCCTTTCTCTAACATTACAGGCCGCTCCTCCTGCCTCTAGCTGTGACCTGGGCACGCCCCCTTGGCTGTTCAGGTCGCAGCCGTGGGAGGAGATTGCAGCTATCTTTGTGGAGCCTGCAGTGTAAGCTGTACATTCCCCCTGTCGTCGCACGCACTGCTCAGTCAGAGCATGCCATGACAGGAACTGCCGGGGAGGAAATGCCTAGGAGTGGACGTCCCGAGTGAGTATCTGCAGCGGCGCCGTGCGGTGATCTCAGCCTCTCAGCTGTTATCACCGCCGACATCTTCAGGCAACACAGACACAGCGCTGCGTGGGAACGTGGAAGGTGAGTAGAAGCGTTTGTTTTGGTTTTTTTCCCTTCGCATTGAATATATGGGGGCATATACCCACCAGGATGGAGGAGAAGGAGGCATATACCCACCAGGATGGATGGAGGGGGGGGGGGGGCATATACCCACCAGGATGGATGGAGGGGGGGGCATATACCCACCAGGATGGATGGAGGGGGGGGCATATACCCACCAGGATGGATGGAGGGGGGGGCATATACCCACCAGGATGGATGGAGGGGGGGGGCATATACCCACCAGGATGGATGGAGGGGGGGGCATATACCCACCAGGATGGAGGGGGGGGGCATATACCCACCAGGATGGATGGAGGGGGGGGCATATACCCACCAGGATGGATGGAGGGGGGGGGCATATACCCACCAGGATGGATGGAGGGGGGGGGCATATACCCACCAGGATGGATGGAGGGGGGGGCATATACCCACCAGGATGGATGGAGGGGGGGCATATACCCACCAGGATGGATGGAGGGGGGGGCATATACCCACCAGGATGGATGGAGGGGGGGCATATACCCACCAGGATGGATGGAGGGGGGGCATATACCCACCAGGATGGATGGAGGGGGGGCATATACCCACCAGGATGGATGGAGGGGGGGCATATACCCACCAGGATGGATGGATGGAGGGGGGCATTTACACCTAACCAGGATGGATGGATGGATGGATGGATGAAGGGGCATATGCATTTACCCAGAATGGATGGATGGAGGGGCATATACATCTACCCAGGATGGATGGGGGTGTGTGACGGCTAGCTGCGCTTGGTATCACAGATCCTAGCAGGGTGTATTGATGGATTCCTCCACAAGAGGCCCCCATAACCATTCACACATCTCCACCTTCCACCTCAGACCATCAGAGGGAGCCCGTTAGGGATAGATATATAAGGGAAGGTGGAGCCAGGCAGCAGTTAGTCTACACTGGAGTCGACAGAAAGCAAACCTGTTGAGAGAGCTCCTGCAGTGCAAAAGCCTGAGAGAGGTCAGTCTGCAGTGGAGCACGTTCTAGACTCAGTTGTAGCTCAGAGAGGTGAGCTTTAGGTGTGCCGGCGCCATAAGATCGGTGAAGCGCGGCAAGCTGCCGTTAGTGTGTATAGCCTAGTGAGGGCCCGAGTAGGCCGAAGGCGAGTGGAGAGTTAATACATAGGGGGCAGAGGAGCTTAACTAGCTCACCCCGAAGAAGCAGTTACCGGACATCGGGTCCGAAGCTTACCGGGATCTCCACGACCCAGTAAGATATAACCAGAATCCCTGGAGAACTACAAGTCCCAGTATCGCAAAAGTGCTGATACGTAATAGAGCCAGGAGACACATAGGCCCCTTAAGTCGGGAGCGTGTAATCCAAGAAAAGGCCCTACCACAAGGTCAGCCAGCGCAGGACAGAGACAAAGTTAGGCCTTGCTCCAGGAAGGTCAGAAACTTACTACGCAGAGGCAAGAAACAGGAGGCCCAAAACCCGCTCATTGGGGAGGATCCTGACGTGCACCCTTCACCCTACAGTGCTCTGGGACGTGCCTGAATTTCCATCAGTAAAAGGTACTGAAGTGACAATCGTGTCTGTCCCTGTTCTTGCTCTGACCCGGCTGGGTCTCTCCGTCCTGCTTTCCCCGTCCATACGCTGCCCTGAGGCCTAGCTCCACCTGTGGGAAGCTATACCATCGAGCTGCCTTATCACCGGCCTCAGTGGACTGCGCAGCGCTGGTGATCCTCACCAGAAACCACAGGTGGCGTCACAAACTCTTTTATAAACTTCACAAATCACCAACCCTTTTAAAGGAGCGACCCCAGGGTACGGGCCCGGGAGCCGACCACCGCGACATCCCTAAAGGCGCGGGTACCGAGTCATACCCATTCCCCTGGGCTAGTCAGGGGCATATAAACCTACCCAGCATGGATGGATGGAGGGGCATTTACACCTACCCAGGATGGATGGAGGGGCATTTACACCTACCCAGGATGGATGGAGGGGCATTTACACCTACCCAGGATGGATGGATGGAGGGGCATCTACACTTAACCAGGATGGATGGATGGATGGGGCATCTACACCTAACCAGGTTGGATGGAGGGGCATATACACCTACCAGAATAGACTACCCAGGATGGATGGATGGATGGAGGGGCATCTACACCTAACCAGGATGGATGAATGGATGGGGCATCTACACCTAACCAGGTTGGATGGAGGGGCATATACACCTACCAGAATAGACTACCCAGGATGGATGGAGGGGCATCTACACCTACCCAGAATGGAAGAAGATTGCTCCATATGTATAATAGCCCCATAGATTGCTCCATGCTGTAATGGCCCTATAGATTGCTCCATAATGGCCCCATAGATTGCTCCATAAGTATAATGGCTCCACAGATTGCTCCATGCTGTATAATGGCCCCATAGATTGCTGCATGCTGTAATGGCCCTATAGATTGCTCCATAAGTATAATGGCCCCATAGATTGCTCGCTACTGTATAATGGCCCCATAGATTGCTCCATGCTGTAATGGCCCTATAGATTGCTCCATAAGGATAATGCCCCCATAGATTGCTCCATGCTGTATCATGGCCCCATAGATTGCTCCCTACTGTATAATGGCCCCATAGATTGGTCCATAAGTTTAATGGCCCTATAGATTGGTCCATAAGTTTAATGGCCCTATAGATTGCTCCATAAGTATAATGGCCCTATAGATTGCTCCATAAGTATAATGGCCCTATAGATTGCTCCATGCTGTATAATGGCCCCATAGATTGCTCCATGCTGTATAATGGCCCCATAGATTGCTCCATGCTGTATAATGGCCCCATAGATTGCTCCATGCTGTATAATGGCCCCATAGATTGCTCCATAAGTAGAATGGCCCCATAGATTGCTCCATGCTGTAATGGCCCCATATATTGCTCCATGCTGCATAATGGCCAAATAGATAGCTCCATACTGTATAATGGCCCCATAGATTGCTCCATAAGTGTAATGGCCCCATAGATTGCTCCATAAGTGTAATGGCCCTATAGATTGCTCCATGCTGTATAATGGCCCCATAGATTGCCCCATGCTGTATAATGGCCCCATAGATTGCTCCATGCTGTATAATGGCCCCATAGATTGCTCCATGCTGTATAATGGCCCCATAGATTGCTCCATGCTGTAATGGCCCCATAGATTGCTCCATGCTGCATAATGGCTCCATAGATTGCTCCATACTGTATAATGGCCCCATAGATTTCTCCATGCTGTAATGGCCCTATAGATTGCTCCATAAGTGTAATGGCCCTATAGATTGCTCCATGCTGTATAATGGCCCCATAGATTGCTCCATGCTGTATAATGGCCCCATAGATTGCTCCATGCTGTATAATGGCCCCATAGATTGCTCCATGCTGTAATGGTCCCATAGATTGCTCCATAAGTATAATGGCCCCATAGATTGCTCCATGCTGCATAATGGCCCCATAGATTGCTCCATGCTGTATAATGGCTCCATAGATTGCTCCATACTGCATAATGGCTCCATAGATTGCTCCATACTGTATGATGGCCCCATAGATTGCTCCATAAGTATAATGGCCCCATAGATTGCTCCATAAGTATAATGGCCCCATAGATTGCTCCATAAGTATAATGGCCCTATAGATTGCTCCATGCTGTAATGGCCCAATAGATTGCTCCATGCTGTAATGGCCTCATAGATTGCTCCATGCTGTAATGGCCCCATAGATTGCTCCATGCTGTAATGGCCCTATAGATTGCTCCATAAGTATAATGGCCCAATAGATTGCTCCATGATGTAATGGCCCTATAGATTGCTCCATAAGTATAATGACCCCATAGATTGCTCCATGCTGTATAATGGCCCCATAGATTGCCCCATGCTGTATAATGGCCCCATAGATTGACCCCTGCTGTATAATGGCCCCATAGATTGTTCCATGCTGCATAATGGCTCCATAGATTGCTCCATACTGTATAATGGCCCCATAGATTGCTCCATAAGTATAATGACCCTATAGATTGCTCCATAAGTATAATGGCCCCATAGATTGATCCATGCTGTAATGGCCCGATAGATTGCTCCATAAGTATAATGGCCCCATAGATTGCTCCATGCTGTATAATGGCCCCATAGATTGCTCTATGCTGTAATGGCCCTATAGATTGCTCCATAAGTATAATGGCCCCATAGATTGCTCCATGCTGTATAATGGCCCCATAGATTGCTCCATGCTGTAATGGCCCCATAGATTGCTCCATAAGTATAATGGCCCTATAGATTGCTCCATGCTCCATAATGGCTCCATAGATTGCTCCATACTGTATAATGTCCCTATAGATTGCTCCATAAGTATAATGGCCCCATAGATTGCTCCATAAGTATAATGGCCCCATAGATTGCTCCATGCTGTATAATGGCCCCATAGATTGGCTCCATGCTGTAATGGTCCTATAGATTGCTCCATAAGTATAATGGCCCCATAGATTGCTCCATGCTGTAATGGCCTCATAGATTGCTCCATGCTGTATAATGGCCCCATAGATTGCTCCATGCTGTAATGGCCCTATAAATTGCACCATGCTGCATAATGGCTCCATAGATTGCTCCATGCTGCATAATGGCTCCATAGATTGCTCCATGCTGCATAATGGCTCCATAGATTGCTCCATACTGTATAATGGCCCCATAGATTGCTCCATAAGTATAATGACCCTATAGATTGCTCCATAAGTATAATGGCCCCATAGATTGATCCATGCTGTAATGGCCCGATAGATTGCTCCATAAGTATAATGGCCCCATAGATTGCTCCATGCTGTATAATGGCCCCATAGATTGCTCTATGCTGTAATGGCCCTATAGATTGCTCCATAAGTATAATGGCCCCATAGATTGCTCCATGCTGTATAATGGCCCCATAGATTGCTCCATGCTGTAATGGCCCCATAGATTGCTCCATAAGTATAATGGCCCTATAGATTGCTCCATGCTCCATAATGGCTCCATAGATTGCTCCATACTGTATAATGTCCCTATAGATTGCTCCATAAGTATAATGGCCCCATAGATTGCTCCATAAGTATAATGGCCCCATAGATTGCTCCATGCTGTATAATGGCCCCATAGATTGGCTCCATGCTGTAATGGTCCTATAGATTGCTCCATAAGTATAATGGCCCCATAGATTGCTCCATGCTGTAATGGCCTCATAGATTGCTCCATGCTGTATAATGGCCCCATAGATTGCTCCATGCTGTATAATGGCCCCATAGATTGCTCCATACTGTATAATGGCCCCATAGATTGCTGCATGCTGTAATGGCCCTATAGATTGCTCCATAAGGATAATGGCCTCATAGATTGCTCCATGCTGTGTAATGGCCCCATAGATTGCTCCATGCTGTAATGGCCCTATAGATTGCTCCATAAGTATAAAGGTCCCATAGATTGCTCCATGCTGTAATGGCCCTATAGATTGCTCCATAAGTATAAAGGCCCCATAGATTGCTGCATGCTGTAATGGCCCTATAGATTGGTCCATAAGTATAATGGCCCCATAGATTGCTCGCTACTGTATAATGGCCCCATAGATTGCTCCATGCTGTAATGGCCCTATAGATTGCTCCATAAGGATAATGCCCCCATAGATTGCTCCATGCTGTATAATGGCCCCATAGATTGCTCCATGCTGTATAATGGCCCCATAGATTGCTCCCTACTGTATAATGGCCCCATAGATTGGTCCATAAGTTTAATGGCCCTATAGATTGCTCCATAAGTTTAATGGCCCTATAGATTGCTCCATAAGTATAATGGCCCCATAGATTGCTCCACGCGGTAATGGCCCCATAAATTGCTCCACGCTGTAATGGCCCTATAGATTGCTCCATGCTGTATAATGGCCCTATAGATTGCTCCATGCTGTATAATGGCCCCATAGATTGCTCTATGCTGTATAATGGCCCCATAGATTGCTCCATGCTGTATAATGGCCCCATAGATTGCTCCATGCTGTATAATGGCCCCATAGATTGCTCCATGCTGTATAATGGCCCCATAGATTGCTCCATGCTGTATAATGGCCCCATAGATTGCTCCATACTGCATAATGGCTCCATAGATTTCTCCATGCTGTATAATGGCCCCATAGATTGCCCCATGCTGTATAATGGCCCCATGCTGTATAATGGCCCCATAGATTGCTCCATGCTGTATAATGGCCCCATAGATTGCTCCATGCTGTAATGGTCCCATAGATTGCTCCCTACTGTATAATGGCCCCATAGATTGCTCCATAAGTATAATGGCCCCATAGATTGCTCCATAAGTATAATGGCCCTATAGATTGCTCCATTAGTATAATGGCCTCATAGATTGCTCCATGCTGTAATGGCCCCATAGATTGCTCCATGCTGTAATGGCCCCATAGATTGCTCCATGCTGTAATGGCCCCATAGATTGCTCCATGCTGTAATGGCCCCATAGATTGCTCCATGCTGTAATGGCCCTATAGATTGCTCCATAAGTATAATGGCCCAATAGATTGCTCCATGATGTAATGGCCCTATAGATTGCTCCATAAGTATAATGGCCCCATAGATTGCCCCATGCTGTATAATGGCCCCATAGATTGACCCCTGCTGTATAATGGCCCCATAGATTGACCCCTGCTGTATAATGGCCCCATAGATTGTTCCATGCTGTATAATGGCCCCATAGATTGCTCCATAAGTATAATGGCCCCATAGATTGCTCCATGCTGTAACGGCCCTATAAATTGCTCCATGCTGCATAATGGCCCCATAGATTGCTCCATGCTGCATAATGGCTCCATAGATTGCTCCATACTGTATAATGACCCTATAGATTGCTCCATACTGTATAATGACCCTATAGATTGCTCCATAAGTATAATGACCCTATAGATTGCTCCATAAGTATAATGGCCCTATAGATTGCTCCATAAGTATAATGGCCCCATAGATTGATCCATGCTGTAATGGCCCGATAGATTGCTCCATAAGTATAATGGCCCCATAGATTGCTCCATGCTGTATAATGGCCCCATAGATTGCTCTATGCTGTAATGGCCCTATAGATTGCTCCATAAGTATAATGGCCCCATAGATTGCTCCATGCTGTATAATGGCCCCATAGATTGCTCCATGCTGTAATGGCCCCATAGATTGCTCCATAAGTATAATGGCCCTATAGATTGCTCCATGCTCCACAATGGCCCCATAGATTGCTCCATACTGCATAATGGCTCCATAGATTGCTCCATACTGTATAATGTCCCTATAGATTGCTCCATAAGTATAATAGCCCTATAGATTGCTCCATAAGTATAATGGCCCCATAGATTGCTCCATGCTGTATAATGGCCCCATAGATTGGCTCCATGCTGTAATGGTCCTATAGATTGCTCCATAAGTATAATGGCCCCATAGATTGCTCCATGCTGTATTGGCCTCATAGATTGCTCCATGCTGTATAATGGCCCCATAGATTGCTCCATGCTGTAATGGCCCTATAGATTGCTCCATAAGTATAAAGGTCCCATAGATTGCTCCATGCTGTATAATGGCCCCATTGATTGCCCCATGCTGTATAATGGTCCCATAGATTGCTCCCTACTGTATAATGGTCCCATAGATTGCTCCATAAGTATAATGGCCCTATAGATTGCTCCATAAGTATAATGGCCCCACAGATTGCTCCATGCTGTAATGGCCCCACAGATTGCTCCATGCTGTAATGGCCCCATAGATTGCTCCATGCTGTAATGGCCCCATAGATTGCTCCATGCTGTAATGGCCCCATAGATTGCTCCATGCTGTATAATGGCCCCATAGATTGCTCCATGCTGTATAATGGCCCCATAGATTGCTCCATGCTGTATAATGGCCCCATAGATTGCTCCATGCTGTATAATGGCCCCATAGATTGCTCCATGCTGTATAATGGCCCCATAGATTGCTCCATGCTGTATAATGGCCCCATAGATTGCTCCATGCTGTATAATGGCCCCATAGATTGCTCCATGCTGTAATGGCCCTATAGATTGCTCCATAAGTATAATGGCCACATAGATTGCTCCATGATGTAATGGCCCTATAGATTGCTCCATAAGTATAATGGCCCCATAGATTGCTCCATGCTGTATAATGGCCCCATAGATTGCTCCATGCTGTATAATGGCCCCATCGATTGTTCCATGCTGTATAATCGCCCCATAGATTGCTCCATAAGTATAATGGCCCCATAGATTGCTCCTTGCTGTAATGGCCCTATAGATTGCTCCATGCTGCATAATGGCCCCATAGATTGCTCCATACTGCATAATGGTTCCATAGATTGCTCCATACTGTATAATGGCCCCATAGATTGCTCCATAAGTATAATGGCCCTATAGATTGCTCCATAAGTATAATGGCCTTATAGATTGCTCCATAAGTATAATGGCCCCATAGATTGCTCCATTGTGTATAATGGCCCCATAGATTGCTCCATGCTGTAATGGCCCTATAGATTGCTCCATGCTGTAATGGCCCTATAGATTGCTCCATAAGTATAATGGCCCCATAGATTGCTCTATGCTGTAATGGCCCCATAGATGGCTCCATGCTGCATAATGGCCCCATAGATTGCTCCGTGCTGTAATGGCCCCATAGATTGCTCCATGCTGTATAATGGCCCCATAGATTGCTCCATGCTGTAATGGCCCCAAAGATTGCTCCATAAGTATAATGGCCCCATAGATTGCTCCATGCTGTAATGGCCCTATAGATTGCTCCATGCTGCTTAATGGCCCCATAGATTGCTCCATACAGCATAATGGCCCCATAGATTGCTCCATACAGCATAATGGCTCCATAGATTGCTCCATGCTGTATAATGGCCCTATAGATTGCTCCATGCTGCATAATGGCTCCATAGATTGCTCCATGCTATAATGGCCCTATAGATTGCTCCATACTGTATAATGGCCCCATAGATTGCTCCATACTGTATAATGGCCCCATAGATTGCTCCATAAATATAATGGCCCTATAGATTGCTCCATAAGTATAATGGCCCTATAGATTGCTCCATAAGTATAATGGCCCCATAGATTGCTCCATGCTGTATAATGGCCCCATAGATTGCTCCATGCTGTATAATGGCCCCATAGATTGCTCCATGCTGTATAATGGCCCCATAGATTGCTCCATGCTGTATAATGGCCCCATAGATTGCTCCATGCTGTATAATGGCCCCATAGATTGCTCCATGCTGTATAATGGCCCCATAGATTGCTCCATGCGTGTAATGGCCCCATAGATTGCTCCATGCGTGTAATGGCCCCATAGATTGCTCCATGCGTGTAATGGCCCCATAGATTGCTCCATGCGTGTAATGGCCCCATAGATTGCTCCATGCGTGTAATGGCCCCATAGATTGCTCCATGCGTGTAATGGCCCCATAGATTGCTCCATGCGTGTAATGGCCTCATAGATTGCTCCATGCGTGTAATGGCCCCATAGATTGCTCCATGCGTGTAATGGCCCCATAGATTGCTCCATGCGTGTAATGGCCTCATAGATTGCTCCATGCGTGTAATGGCCCCATAGATTGCTCCATGCGTGTAATGGCCCCATAGATTGCTCCATGCGTGTAATGGCCCCATAGATTGCTCCATGCGTGTAATGGCCCCATAGATTGCTCCATGCGTGTAATGGCCCCATAGATTGCTCCATGCGTGTAATGGCCTCATAGATTGCTCCATGCGTGTAATGGCCCCATAGATTGCTCCATGCGTGTAATGGCCCCATAGATTGCTCCATGCGTGTAATGGCCCCATAGATTGCTCCATGCTGTATAATGGCCCCATAGTTTGCATTATACTTATGGATTGCTAGATAAGACAGAGGGCGCACGGTAGTGACGACAGACTCCTAAGACGCTGAAGACACAGGAGTTGCTGGGAACGGGAGAGTTAAGTATTTGAGGAGGGGGCCCCGATGCCAGCGCGCAGGGTAGGACTGGCCTGGTGTGATAGCTGGAAAAATTCCCGGTGGGCCCCGATGAGAGGGTGAGAGAATTGGTAGCGGGGGCTCTTAAAAAGTGCGGGCCCTTTAAAAGCGCAGCCGAAGGAAATGTAGCGTCGCGTGCGGCGCTCATACTATTCAGTGATGACAGCGGGTGACGCGCATAGTCACATGACTGAGGACGTGTTCTTGGTGGGCGGTGACACGCACCGCGCTCTGCTTTGCCGCTGGTGGCTGGCAGTGGTGTGTTGTCAGGTGACACGCTGACGTCGCGCTCTCCTCTCCCTGCTCCCCTGCCGGCTTTTGATACGCCGACGCCGCGCTCTGCTCTCCAGTCCCGGCTCCTGCTCCCTTGGAATTGGCCTTGTAACACCGGCTCCCGTCCGGGTATGGAACACCGCACCAGCACCGCGCACCGCCCTCTTCTCTCCTGCTCTCTTGCCTTTTAAGCCGGCTCCTGGGCTGAGTATGCGGTGACCAGCACTCTGCTCTCTCACCATAACCCTGGAAACAAGGCTGCAGGTCTGGCTACAGCTCTCCCTGCTTCAACTTCAAGTCAAGTGCAATATCCACGTTTTTCTGGGTGAGTGTTCCCAGCATTGGTCATCATCCATATATGGAGGGGTCGCAGGCTGGTCACATGGGGACATGGATGGGGACATGGGGCTGAAGGGGGGGCTGGTTGGACCCATGGGGACATGGATGGGGACATGGGTCTGAAGGGGGGGCTGGATGGACCCATGAGGACATGGATGGGGACATGGGGCTGAAGGGGGGGCTGGCTGGACCCATGGGGCTGAAGGGGAGGGGGCTGGCTGGGCCCATGGGAACATGGATGGGGACATGGGGCTGAAGGGGGGGGGGGCTGGCTGGACCCATGGGGACATGGGGCTGGCTGTCTGCACCCATGGGGACATGGATGGGGATATGGGGCTGAAGGGGGGGCTGGCTGGACCCATGGGGATATGGATGGGGACATGGGGCTGAAGGGGGGGCTGGCTGGACCCATGGGGACATGGGGCTGAAGGGGGGGCTGGCTGGACACATGGGGGACATATGGATGGAGGCACGGGGCTGAAGGGGGGGCTGGCTGGACCCATGGAGACATGGATGGGGACATGGGGCTGAAGGGGGGGCTGGCTGGACCCATGGGGAGACATATGGATGGAGGCACGGGGCTGAAGGGGGGGGGGGCTGGATGGACGCATAAAGGGACACATGGTGGTGAAGGGGGCCAAGTTGGGGACCTGGATGGACACATGGAGGTGAAGGGGGGCAAGCTGGACACATTGGGACCTGGATGGACACATATAGGTGAAGGGCAGCAAGCTGGACACATGGGGACCTGGATGGACACATGGAGGTGAAGGGCGGCAAGCTGGACACATGGGGTCCTGGATAGATATATGGGGTGGGGTGGGATGCATATATGAGTGGGACAGGATGGATATATGAAGGGGGGCAGGCTGGACACATGGAGGCCCGGATGGATATATGGGAGGGGCAGACTGGACACATGGAGACCAGAATGGATATATGGCGAGTGGGGAACATTATTACTTTAGAGTCCAATTAGGGACATTATTACTTCTGTAATATAATTTTATTTTTAGGAAACTGTTTTCCGTAAGAGGGGACAAAAGGGGGTCCTGTTACTGTGCAGGGCGCCACTATGTCGCTTTATTTCTTCAACTGGTGTAGTGTAGAAGCCTGGGGAAAAGTGGGAATGTGCTCTAAAAGAGATCAGTTATTGATAACTGTGTGTTATTTTCTGCAGAGATGATTCCTGGCTGGAAGAAGTGATGGTGGACTGTGCCAGATGAAGAAAAGCGAAGATGAAGAACTTCACCTAGAGACATCACTGGTGAGTCAGTGTATTACTGTACATTTACACTATATAGTATATACAGAGCTCCTGTGTATGTCACTGGTGACCAGTGTATTACCTATACACTATATACAGAGCTCCTGTGTATAATGTCACTCGTGATAACTGTATTACCTGTACACTACATACAGAGCTCCTGTGTATGTCACCGGTGATCACTGTATTACATGTACACTGACACTATATACAGAGATCCTGTTTATAATGTCACTGGGGATCACTGTATTACCTGTACACTGACACTATATACAGAGCTCATATGTATAGTGACAGTGTTGTTAGTATTGTGGTTTGTATTCCTGATCAGTATTGTATTATTTGGTCACTATATGGTGGTAATATGTGGTCTGGTCATGGTGTGGTGATATTTGTCCCTTTTGTATGTGATATTATTGGTGTTGTTATAGTGGATTATGTTGTGTATGGCGGTCATTTGTTCTCGCTGAGATTAACTAGGAAAAGATTTTTTTCCATGAGGCCACGGCTTCACTATCAGTATTTGGTCAGTATTTTTTCTCAGTAGTGAGAGCCAAAAGCAGGAGTGGGTGATAAATACAGAATTGGTGACTTGTTTCTATTCTACCTTTTCTCTGATTGTTCCTCACCTGGTTTTGGCTCCCACTCCTGAGAAAAAATCCTGACTGAATACTGATAGTGGGGCTGTGGCCTTAGAGATGAAATACTTGGAGCAGAGCGTCAGAGATGCACTCACAGGGGTTCTCCGGGGAGAACAAGTAATCCCCTCTCCACAGGATAAGTGATAACTTATTGATTGGTGGGGGTCTGACTACTGGGACCTGCAGCGATCGGCAGACTGTGGAGCTTTTCTCCCCATTACACTGGAGCTCATGTGCGACTCGACCACTGATCCATTCATTCCCTCAGGGGCTGTGAGCGCTGCTCTTTTTTGGAAGCCCCCAAGAGAAAGAATGAGGCTGTGGTCAGACGTCCCACCTGTCGCTGCATTTTAAAATGGGGATAAGTGTCCTGTCAGGGATAAAACTTCCCCATTCTTCCAATCAATAAGTGATCACCTATCCTGTGTAGCCCATGAATCTGTGATGACTTGTTTTAACCAAAGAAACCCTTTCATGTAAACTACAGAAATTGTCCATCCCTGTTGTAGTCTGTGCAGAGTAGATGTGAGGAGCCGCCGGTCACTGCTCCACTATAACAGGGAGAGCAGAGAAGAGAGATCTGCATATTGCTGGAGGTGGGCCCCTAGAGTCAGTGTCCCCTGTGGGCCCCAGACACCCCAGTCCGACCCTGCTGACATCTGATTAAGGCCTAAGGCCCCGTTCACATGTCAGGTTTTAATCAGTGTTTTTTTTCTAATTTTCATCTGATTTTGGTCAGTGTCAGTTTTTCTCCTCAGTGGGGCATATTTTTTTATATGTAAAGTAAAAAGCTAAAGGTTTCCTCGCCTCGCTTGCCCGGCCTATAGACACTGGAAAACAAGCAGTACAGGCAACATGGTTGGTTCTGGGCATTTTTTCTGACAGACTCGTTGACTTCAATAGATGATCTTTATCTACAAATCGGATGAAAATCGGACCGGTCTCAGTTCTGATTTGCAGATCAATCGTCCACAATAAATAGAGCTGTAAACCTGTCCACGGTCTATAACGGAGCATATTCTACCTGCTAGAGAAATAACCAGACGTGAAAAGAGCCATGTGCTATTCTTACAGGGAAGGGGCCACGATTTTATGTTTTGTATTAATAATTATGTAATCAATTATTTTTAATACAAAATTAAATGTACCACTTTATTAGTTTTTTATTTATTTTTACATTGGCCACTAGGGGCTGCCATTTTTATTTGGGGGTTGTGTAAGAAGCGCTCTTACACACCTCATTTACGGCAACCCTGGCCATAAGAGACAGTAGTCTGTCACCGACCCTTTCTCTAACATTACAGGCCGCTCCTCCTGCCTCTAGCTGTGACCTGGGCACGCCCCCTTGGC
Source organism: Phyllobates terribilis (assembly GCF_046119375.1). Taxonomy (NCBI): domain Eukaryota; kingdom Metazoa; phylum Chordata; class Amphibia; order Anura; family Dendrobatidae; genus Phyllobates; species Phyllobates terribilis. The sequence continues at coordinate 2,171,712 of NW_027363046.1, forward strand.
TGTTCAGGTCGCAGCTGTGGGAGGAGATTGCAGCCATCTTTGTGGAGCCTGCAGTGTAAGCTGTACATTCCCCCTGTCGTCGCACGCACTGCTCAGTCAGAGCATGCCATGACAGGAACTGCCGGGGAGGAAATGCCTAGGAGTGGACGTCCCGAGTGAGTATCTGCAGCGGCGCCGTGCGGTGATCTCAGCCTCTCAGCTGTTATCACCGCCGACATCTTCAGGCAACACAGACACAGCGCTGCGTGGGAACGTGGAAGGTGAAGGTGAGTAGAAGCGTTTGTTTTGTTTTTTTTCCCTTCGCATTAAATATATGGGGGCATATACCCACATGGATGGAGGGGGGGCATATACCCACCAGGATGGATGGAGGGGGGGGCATGTACCCACCAGGATGGATGGAGGGGGGGGCATGTACCCACCAGGATGGATGGAGGGGGGGGGCATATACCCACCAGGATGGATGGAGGGGGGGCATATACCCAGCAGGATGGATGGGGGGGGGGGGCATATACCCAGCAGGATGGATGGGGGGGGCATATACCCAGCAGGATGGATGGAGGGGGGGGGCATATACCCACCAGGATGGATGGAGGGGGGGGGCATATACCCACCAGGATGGATGGAGGGGGGGGGGGCATATACCCACCAGGATGGATGGAGGGGGGGGGGCATATACCCACCAGGATGGATGGAGGGGGGGGGGGCATATACCCACCAGGATGGATGGAGGGGGGGGGGGCATATACCCACCAGGATGGATGGAGGGGGGGGGGGCATATACCCACCAGGATGGATGGAGGGGGGGGGGGCATATACCCACCAGGATGGATGGAGGGGGGGGGCATATACCCACCAGGATGGATGGAGGGGGGGGGCATATACCCACCAGGATGGATGGAGGGGGGGCATATACCCACCAGGATGGATGGAGGGGGGGCATATACCCACCAGGATGGATGGAGGGGGGGGCATATACCCACCAGTATGAAGGGGAGGATATATCCACCAGGATGGATGGATGGAGGGGGGCATATACTGACCGGGATGGATGGAGGGGCATATACATCTACCCAGGATGGATGGGGGTGTGTGACGCCTAGCTGCGCTTGGTATCACAGATCCTAGCAGGGTGTATTGATGGATTCCTCCACAAGAGGCCCCCATAACCATTCACACATCTCCACCTTCCACCTCAGACCATCAGAGGGAGCCCGTTAGGGATAGATATATAAGGGAAGGTGGAGCCAGGCAGCAGTTAGTCTAGACTGGAGTCGACAGAAAGCAAACCTGTTGAGAGAGCTCCTGCAGTGCAAAAGCCTGAGAGAGGTCAGTCTGCAGTGGAGCACGTTCTAGACTCAGTTGTAGCTCAGAGAGGTGAGCTTTAGGTGTGCCGGCGCCATAAGATCGATGAAGCGCGGCAAGCTGCCGTTAGTGTGTATAGCCTAGTGAGGGCCCGAGTAGGCCGAAGGCTAGTGGAGAGTTAATACATAGGGGGCAGAGGAGCTTAACTAGCTCACCCCGAAGAAGCAGTTACCGGACATCGGGTCCGAAGCTTACCGGGATCTCCACGACCCAGTAAGATATAACCAGAATCCCTGGAGAACTACAAGTCCCAGTATCGCAAAAGTGCTGATACGTAATAGAGCCAGGAGACACATAGGCCCCTTAAGTCGGGAGCGTGTAATCCAAGAAAAGGCCCTACCACAAGGTCAGCCAGCGCAGGACAGAGACAAAGTTAGGCCTTGCTCCAGGAAGGTCAGAAACTTACTACGCAGAGGCAAGAAACAGGAGGCCCAAAACCCGCTCATTGGGGAGGATCCTGACGTGCACCCTTCACCCTACAGTGCTCTGGGACGTGCCTGAATTTCCATCAGTAAAAGGTACTGAAGTGACAATCGTGTCTGTCCCTGTTCTTGCTCTGACCCGGCTGGGTCTCTCCGTCCTGCTTTCCCCGTCCATACGCTGCCCTGAGGCCTAGCTCCACCTGTGGGAAGCTATACCATCGAGCTGCCTTATCACCGGCCTCAGTGGACTGCGCAGCGCTGGTGATCCTCACCAGAAACCACAGGTGGCGTCACAAACTCTTTTATAAACTTCACAAATCACCAACCCTTTTAAAGGAGCGACCCCAGGGTACGGGCCCGGGAGCCGACCACCGCGACATCCCTTAAGGCCCGGGTACCGAGTCATACCCATTCCCCTGGGCTAGTCAGGGGCATATAAACCTACCCAGCATGGATGGATGGAGGGGCATTTACACCTACCCAGGATGGATGGATGAAGGGGCATATACACCTACCCAGGATGGATGGATGGAGGGGGCATCTACACCTAACCAGGTTGGATGGAGGGGCATATACACCTACCAGAATAGACTACCCAGGATGGATGGGTGGATGGAGGGGCATCTACAACTAACCAGGATGGATGAATGGAGGGGGCATCTACACCTAACCAGGTTGGATGGAGGGGCATATACACCTACCAGAATAGACTACCCAGGATGGATGGAGGGGCATCTACACCTACCCAGGATGGATGGAGGGGCATCTACACCTACCCAGAATGGATGAAGGGGCATATACACCTACCCTGGATGGCTGGAGGGGCATATACAGCTACCCAGGATGGATGGATGGAGGGGCATATACACCTACCCAGGATGGATGGAGGGGCATATACACCTACCCAGGATGGATGGAGGGGGCAATATACACCTACCCAGGATGGATGGAGGGGCAAATACTCCTACACTGGATGGACGGAGGGGCATATACACCTACCAAGGATGGATGGAGGGGCATATACACCTACCCAGGATGGATGGTTGGAAGAATGGATGGAGGGGTATTCGCATCTACCATGGATGGATGGAGGGGCATCTACACCTACCCAGGATGGATTGATGAATGGAGGGGCATCTACACCTACCCAGAGTGGATGGATGGAGGGGCATTTACACCTACCCAGGATGGATGGATGGAGGGGCATTTACACCTACCCAGGATGGATGGATGGAGGGGCATCTACACTTAACCAGGATGGATGGATGGAGGGGCATCTACACCTAACCAGGATGGATGGAGGGGCATATACACCTAGCAGAATAGACTACCCAGGATGGATGGATGGATGGAGGGGCATCTACACCTAAAAAGGATGGATGAATGGAGGGGGCATCTACACCTAACCAGGTTGGATGGAGGGGCATATACACCTACCAGAATAGACTACCCAGGATGGATGGAGGGGCATATACACCTACCCAGAATGGATGAAGGGGCATATACACCTACCCAGGATGGCTGGAGGGGCAGATACAGCTACTCAGGATGGATGGAGGGGCCGATACACCTACCCAGGATGGATGGAGGGGCATATACACCTACCCAGGATGGATGGAGGGGCATATACACCTACCCAGGATGGATGGAGGGGCAAATACTCCTACACTGGATGGATGGAGGGGCATATACACCTACCCAGGATGGATGGATGGAAGAATGGATGGAGGGGTATTCGCATCTACCATGGATGGATGGAGGGGCATATATTCCTACCCAGGATGGATTGATGGATGGAGGGGCATCTACACCTACCCAGAGTGGATGGATGGAGGGGCATATACACCTACCAGAATAGACTGCTCAGGATGGATGGATGGATGGAGGGGCATCTATGCTTACCCAGTTTGGATGGATGGATGGAGGTGCATATACACCTACCCAGGATGGATGGATGGAGAGGTATCTACACCTGCCCAGGATGGATGGAATGAGGGGCATATACACCTACCCAGAATGGATGGATGGAGGGTCATCTACCCCTACCCACGATGGATGGATGGAGGGGCATCTACACTTACGCAGGATGGATGGATGGAAGGGCATCTACACCTACCCAGGATGGGTGGATGGATGGAGGGGCATCTAGACCTACCCAGGATGTATGGATGGATGGAGGGGCATATACACCTACCCAGAGTGGACGGATGCAGGGGCATATACACCTACCCAGGATGGATGGATAGAGGGGCATATACACCTACCAGAATAGACTGCGCAGGATGGATGGATGGAGGGGCATCTACGCCTACCCAGAATGGATGGATGGATGAAGGGTCATATACACTCACCCAGGATGGATGGATGGAGGGGGAAATACACCTACTCAGGATGGATGGAGGGGCATATACACCTACCCAGGATGGATGGAGGGGCAAATACTCCTACCCAGGATGGATGGATGGATGGAGGGGCATATACACCTACCAGAATAGACTACCCAGGATGGATGGAGGTGCATCTACGCAAACCCAGAATGGATGGATGAAGGGGCATATACACCTACCCAGATTGGATGGATGGATGGATGGAGGTGCATATACACCTACCCAGGATGGATGGATGGAAAGGTATCTACGCCTACCCAGGATGGATGGATGTAGGGGCATATACACCTACCCAGAATGGATGGATGGAGGGGCATATACACCTACCCAGGATGGATGGATGGAGGGGCATCTACCCCTACCCAGGATGGATGGATGGAGGGGCATCTACACCTACCCAGGATGGGTGGATGGATGGAGGGGTATCTAGACCTACCCAGGATGTATGGATGGATGGATGGAGGGGCATATACACCTACCCAGGATGGATGGATGGGCTTATACACCTACTCAGGATGGATGGATGGAGGGGCATATACACCTACTCTGGATGGATGGATGGAGGGGCATATACAGCTACCCAGGATGGATTGATGGATGGAGGGGCATATACACCTACCCAGGATGGATGGATGGGCATATACACCTACTCAGGATGGATGGATGGAGGGGCATATACACCTACTCTGGATGGATGGATGGAGGGGCATATACAGCTACCCAGGATGGATGGAGAGGCCGATACACCTACCCAGGATGGATGGAAGGGCATATTCACCTACCCAGGATGGATGGAAGGGCATATTCACCTACCCAGGATGGATGGATGGAGGGGCATATACACCTACCCACTATGGATGGAGGGGCAAATACTCCTACCCAGGATGAATGGAGGGGCATATACACCTACCCAGAATGGATGGATGGAGGGGCATCTACACCTACCGAGAATGGACGAATGGAGGGGCATCTACACCTACCGAGAATGGACGAATGGAGGGGCATCTACACCTACCGAGAATGGATGGATGGAGGGGCATATACACCTACCCAGGATGGATGGATAGAGGGGCATATACACCTACCAGAATAGACTGCGCAGGATGGATGGATGGAGGGGCATCTACGCCTACCCAGAATGGATGGATGGATGAAGGGTCATATACACCTACCCAGGATGGATGGAGGGGCATATACACCTACCCAGGATGGATGGAGGTGCAAATACTCCTACCCAGGATGGATGGATGGATGGAGGGGCATATACACCTACCAGAATAGACTACCCAGGATGGATGGAGGTGCATCTACGCAAACCCAGAATGGATGGATGAAGGGGCATATACACCTACCCAGATTGGATGGATGCATGGATGGATGGATGGAGGTGCATATACACCTACCCAGGATGGATGGATGGAAAGGTATCTACGCCTACCCAGGATGGATGGATGGAGGGGCATATACACCTACCCAGAATGGATGGATGGAGGGGCATCTACCCCTACCCAGGATGGATGGATGGAGGGGCATCTACACTTGCCCCTCCATCCATCCATTCATCCTGGGTAAGTGTAGATGCCCCTCCATCCATCCATCCTCGGTAGGTGTAGATGCCCCTCCATCCATCCATTCATCCTGGGTATCTACACCTACCCAGGATGGGTGGATGGATGGAGGGGCATCTACACCTACCCAGGATGTATAGATGGATGGAGGGGCATCTACACCTACCCAGGATGGATGGATGGAGGGGCATCTACACCTTACCCGGGATGGATGGATGGATGGAGGGGCATCTACACTTACCCAGGATGAATGGATGGAGGGTCATCTACGCCTACCCAGAATGGATGGATGGAGGGCATATACCCCTACCCAGGATGGATTGATGGATGGAGGGGCATCTACACCTACCCAGAATGGATGGATGGAGGGGCATCTACGCCTACCCAGAATGGATGGAGGGGCATATACACCTACCCAGAATGGATGAATGGAGGGGCATATACACCTACCCAGAATGGATGGATGGAGGGGCATCTGCGCCTACCCAGAATGGATGGATGGAGGGGCATATACACCTACCCAGAATGGATGAATTGAGGGGCATATACACCTACCCAGAATGGATGGATGGAGGACCATATACACCTACCCAGGATGGATGGAGGGGCATGTATACCTACCCAGGATGGATGGATGGAGAGGCATCTACACCTACCCAGGATGGATGGATGGCGGGGCATATACACCTACCCAGGATGGATGGATGGGGACGCATGGATTCCACTCAGTATCAGCAGATTCTTGACAATAATGTTCAAGAATCAGTGATAAAGTTGAAGTTACGCAGGGGATGGATCTTTCAGCAAGACAATGATCCAAAACATGTCTCCAAATCTACTCAGGCATTCATGCAGAGGAGCAATTACAATGTTCTGGAATGGCCATCCCAGTCCCCAGACATGAATATCATTGAACATCTGTGGGATCATTTGAAGAGGGCTGTCCATGCTCGGCGACCATCAAACTTAACTGAACTGGAATTGTTTTGTAAAGAGGAATGGTCAAAAATACCTTCATCCAGGATCCAGGAAATCATTAAAAGCTACAGGAAGCGACTAGAGGCTGTTATTTTTGCAAAAGGAGGATCTACTAAATATTAATGTCACTTTTCTGGTGAGGTGCCCATACTTATGCACCTGTCAAATTTTGTTTGAATGCAGATTGCACATTTTCTGTTAGTACAATAAACCTCATTTCAAGGCAGAAACATTACGGTGTCCAACAGTTATTACATATATCAAACTGAAATAGCTGTTGCAAAAACACCAATTTTTATAAAACATTAAGCTTAAGATTAATAGGGGTGCCCAAACTTTTTCATATAACTGTATGTTCTAATTATTTTTTTAATATGAACTATTGGCACGATAGTCAATGAATGTGACCTTTTTTCAGTCTCTATAACTATATAATGGAATCTTACTTATGGGCTATCTACTTTGTTTTAGGTTTTAAGCGCCACTTCTCTGACCGGACTTCTGGAAAAACTTCAGGACAGCAATGTGCTTCTGGATAAAATCATGAAAGGGCTGAATGCCTATCTGGAGAAGAAGAGGCTTTTTTCCCACGGTATAGTCCTTTCACTTGTTGCAATGATTCTATATACTACTTAAAGAAATTTTTTTTTTTCTTATTTAAACGCATTGAAATCATTTTTGTAATTGGATTTCATTAATAATTTTGCACTGTTTGCCTTCTATTGGCTCTGTGCTGCGCTGGCTATTGGACTTATTTTTAATCTGTCTTTTTTCAGCTCCTCTTAGCCGATTTATGACCACAGATCACATCAAAGCTGAATGTGCAGGAAACAAAAAGCCTAACGGTGCAGCATTTTTAATGAAACTGAATTGTCGCAAATACTCTCAATTAAATGGGTATTCCCATCTCCAAGATCCTATCCCAATATGTAGTAGGCGTAGTAATAATAATAATATTAGCAAATACCTCCAATTAGAAGTGTAGTATAGTTCTTCTGATTCGCTATGTCGCTTTCCCCATGTGCAAGGCATTGCAGTAGCTTCGGTATCCATGGTTACGACCACTCATATAGTGACAGTTATTTGCTAGTGGTCGTAACCTAAGCTACTGCAATGCCCTGCACATGGGATAAGCGACAAAGCAAATCAGAAGAACTATACTACACTTCTAATTGGAGGTATTTGCTAATATTATTATTATGACGCCTACTACATATTGGGGTAGAATCCTGGAGATGGGAATACCCATTTCAGTTAAATAAAAAAAAGTTCCCAAAACTGGATAGCCCCTTTAAGCTAGCCATACGCATGAGATATGAGATACCCGTCGTCTGAATGGTTATTTGGCTACTTCTCCTGACTCCCACATATTCTGCTGAACAGTCATGTGTTTTTAATGGGGAGAGAGGAGAAAGTCAGTAATGGACACCTCCGGCAGCGGGTTATCTCCCCTGAGAACCAAAGACCGGGTATTGAAATCCCATCTGCCCGATCCTTCTGGCCCTGACATCCTCTATCGGGGGAGAGTCAGGAGACCCCCATACACATCAGTGGGTAGGCCGGTCCTGCTGCAATCGTCAGGTTTAAACTATTTTAATCCAATGTGTATGGGGACTGAATCTTTACTTTAAAGCTTTGCTTTTCTATTTTCTCACAGACACTAATACAAATGGCGCCTGACCCAATACTTTAATGACATTTTTATCATATTGTGCATTTTCGCTTTAGCTTTTTCTTCCTGTCCAACGACGAAATGCTAGAAATTCTCTCTGAGACTAAAGATCCTCTGCGGGTCCAACCACATCTAAAGAAGGGCTTTGAAGGCATCGCAAAGCTGGAGTTCCTTCCTAACCTGGACATCAAAGCCATGTACAGCACCGCGGGGGAACGCGTAGAGCTCATCCAGACCATCTCCACCTCCGAGGCTCGGGGGGCCGTGGAGAAGTGGCTCATCCAAGGGGAAGATGTCATGTTAAGGAGCGTGCATGATGTTATTGCTCGGTCACGAATGGTACGGATCTACCTACAGACCAAAAGCATTAATTGGAACTAATCTAGTACTTTTATATTTGTATAAGATTATTTGGCAGCAGTGAATGATTTGTGGATGATGTATCTCTTGCTATAGAGCCAGGTAGCAGATCTTCTACCTGCAATCGGTAGAAATGAATTTGCTAGATAATACTAGTAAGGTTGTCCCTCTCTTAAATGCTTCTGTCAACGTAATTTAACTTTGTTTTTTAAAAGGCATACCCTGAGACTGCAAGAAAAGACTGGGTGAGGGAATGGCCGGGACAGGTCGTGCTCTGTGTGTCTCAGATGTTCTGGACAAGTGAAGGGCATGAAGCTATCGGCAGTGGCCCAGAGGTACGGCATAAGCTCCTTTACTGATCAAGATTGCTTCACTAGAAACAGTCATGGCCGGAAGTGTTGGCACCCTTGAAGTATTTTCCATAAAATTATTGCAATTGCATGTGTATTTTTTGTTATACACATGTTTATTTCCTTTGTGTGTATTGGAACAACACAAAAAAAACAGAGAAAAAAAGGCAAATTGGATATAATTTCACACAAAACCCCAAAAATGGGCCGGACAAAATTGTTGGCATCTTTCCAAAATTGTGGGTAAACAATTTTGTTTCAAGCTTGTGATGCTCATTCAAACTCACCTGTGGCAAGTAACAGGTGTGGGCAATATGAAAATCACACCTGAAACCCGATACAAAGGGGAAAAGTTGACTCAATCTTTGCGTTGTTACGTGCCACACTAAGTAGGGAGAACAGAAAGAGGAAAAGAGAACTGTCTGAGGACTTGAAAAACAAAATTGTTGACCAATATCTTCTTTTTGTGTTGTTCCAATACACACAAATTAAATTAACATGTGAACAACAAAACATGTGTAATTGTAATAATTTTCTGGGAGAAATACATATATATACATTCATAGACAGACTTCATGTGTTCTCCTGCTAATAGACTGTCATACCCAGGGACGCAGCTTATAGGAGTTTCCAGGGGCGGATATACCATTGGTGCAACAGAGGTAAGGGGACCCACATTCACATCAAAAGATGCAAGTAGCTTATTTCACAGTACGTTATTAGACTGCAAAGAGCCCATGTACTGTTCTTGCCCAGGGGTCTTCTCCTGGGGGTTGCAGTTGTACAGCGGCTCAATATCTTGAAGGTACCCAAAAGGCTCCATAGTATTGTTGGGATTTTGCATTGATTCATGCATCTTTTCTAGAGATGAGCAACTAAATTTGCAGGACCTTGGTCTAAGAGAGCAGGTTAGTAGTCTGTGGCTGTTGGATGGGAGCCTTGCTAACCGCCTCTTTCATGCCGGCATCCCTGGCTCCTCTTTTGATTAGCCGGCCAGGCGTGATGTCATTTGTGCCTCACACCACAACTATGACATCGACATCAAAAGAGGAGCCGGAGATGCCGGTTCATGGAGCTCCGGTCCTGCGGCCGTGGAATACTGACCCGACTGTTGGACCAGAGTCCTGCAAATCCATTCGCTCATCTCTACTCTCGTCATATCTACCAATAAGGGAAGACATTGTATGGGATTTCCCATAATACCAGCATAAAATGAATCCATCAGCATTGAGTTTTCCATGCTGTTTGTGGCAGGGTTTTATAGAGGTACATCTGGGTATTTGGGGCTCTGGGTTCAATCCAGTTCTCCAACTTCTATAAAGATATGTTGTAAAATTGTTGTGTACATTATAAAGTGCCTGCATATTGTGGAGTTCTCAATCTAGTCTGCAGCTTATAATCTGTATAGATTTCAGCCCCCTTGCAATATGTATGTTCTATGAATGTTTCTGCAGATGATTTCACCGTTACATCCTTCTTGTAGGGCCTGAAAAACTCCTATGATAATCTGCAGCTCCAACTAAATGATATTGTGGAGCTTGTGCGAGGAGGCAAATAGTCCCAGCAGACTCGCAGCACATTGGGGGCTCTCGTCGCCATAGAGGGGCACGCTCGTGACGTGGGCATGGAAATGATCCAAACAGGTTTGTGCAATCATCATGGCTGGCACCAAACTTTCCAATACCATGTTCTATTTATTATACACTACATGGAGAAAGGTATTGTGCCCCCTCCACATTACACCTACAGGGGCTTTTATGGCCTCCTATTCTAAATCCATATACAGGATGTTAATATGGAGTCCGTCCCTCTACAGATATCACAGCTCAATATGCCGAGCACCTTCATACATTTCACCCCATTCCTATCTTCTTTCCATATCTATGTTATATTCCCCCCTCTTTTCTTTGAGTTTTCATAGGACACAATTGATCTTGTCACAGTAAAGCAATCTTGGGGTGTACTTACAATGACGTCTATGGGGCAGTAGTCATTTATGCATATTGAGATGGTGGTCACTATACAGTTATATGAAAAAGTTTGGGCACCCCTATTAATCTTAAGCTTAATGTTTTATAAAAATTGGTGTTTTTGCAACAGCTATTTCAGTTTGATATATGTAATAACTGTTGGACACAGTAACTGAACTGGAATTGTTTTGTAAAGAGGAATGGTCAAAAATACCTTCATCCAGGATCCAGGATCTCATTAAAAGCTACAGGAAGCGACTAGAAGCTGTTATTTTTGCAAAAGGAGGATCTACTAAATATTAATGTCACTTTTCTGGTGAGGTGCCCATACTTATGCACCTGTCAAATTTTGTTTGAATGCAGATTGCACATTTTCTGTTAGTACAATAAACCTCATTTCAAGGCAGAAACATTACTGTGTCCAACAGTTATTACATATATCAAACTGAAATAGCAGTTGCAAAAACACCAATTTTTATAAAACATTAAGCTTAAGATTAATAGGGGTGCCCAAACTTTTTCATATAACTGTATAGGAATGTTTTGGCATCTGTAGGTGTCGGCATCCCCTGTATATGACTCATTGCCACAGTTGATATTCTTTATAGTCAGTGTTTTGGATGGCCTAGGTGCGGTGTGTAATATTTTCTATCAATGGTGTGTGAGCCCTCCTCTGTGCAGTGTCCTTCCATAACCATGGATGTACTAATAAAGGGTTTTTTATTTCAATTCCTTTAATGACCTTTTGTTCGGCTTCTTTGTAGGTATTATGTAATTCTCCGAATGGTCAGCCATTCTAAGCCTGAGCAGACATATGGCAATGTAATTGATGTGTGACTGACATTGTTCTTCCCTATGTTGCGGTGACATATTTATGCTGCCATTGTGCAGTATTTGTTCTTATTAATCATCCTAAAGGTGTTTAGTGGGGTTGAGGTTGAGAACGTGTGTGAAACAGTTCTGCTCTTCTATTCCCTTAGAGTTGGAAGCTACAATTGTTTAAGATGTCTTGTGCTGAAGCATTAAGATATCTTTTCACTGGAACTAAGGGGCCTAGACCAACCCCTAAAAACAAGGCCATACCTCCACCAGCAAACTGTACAGCGGGCACAATGCAGTTAATAGGGTAACGTTCTCCTGGCATTCACCAAATCCAGACTCATCCATCAGATGCCAGATAGAGAAGTGTGATCCGTCACTGCACAGAACAGGTCTCCTCCAGAGTCCTGTGGTGGCGGCTTCACACCACTCCATCTGACGCTCGGCATCGTGCTTGGTGATGTAAGGCTGCATGCAGCTGCTCGGCCATGAAGCTCCTGGCGGGGGCGCAGTGTTTGTGGTGATGTTACCAATGGAGTCAGGAAAGCGTTCTGCCCTCTGCTCCTCAGCACTCAGTGACCCCGCTCTGTAATGTTCCGGGGTCTCCTGAGTTGCTGCAGTTCCTTCTACTCCTTAATAATATCACTCACATGTGATGGGGGAAGATTTAGGAGGGAAGAAATTTAATATCCAGACTTGTTACCCCGGTGGCTCCTATTACAGGACCGCGCTGGTATCAGAGAGCTCTGCACCACCAGCCGTTCTGTCATATGTTAGTAACAGCACACAGCATGGGAGGGCGGATGTTATACACCGGGGGGCGTGGGGATTGATGTTATACACTGGTGGGGGCGAGAGTCTTAATGTTATACAAGGCCGAGGGGCTAGATGTTATACACTGAGGGGCAAGGGGACGGATATTATACACCAGGGGCGAGGGGATTGATGTTATACACTGGTGGGGGGCGAGAGTCTTAATGTTATACAAGGCCGAGGGGCCAGATGTTATACACTGGGGGTACAAGGGGCTAGATGTTATACAAGTCCGAGGGCTGGATGTTATACACTAAGGGGCGAGGGGACGGATATTATACACCGGGGCGAGGGGACGGATATTATACACCGTGGGCGAGGGGACGGATATTATACACCGTGGGCGAGGGGACGGATATTATACACCGTGGGCGAGGGGACGGATATTATACACCGGGGCGAGGGGACGGATATTATACACCGTGGGCGAGGGGACGGATATTATACACCGTGGGCGAGGGGACGGATATTATACACCGTGGGCGAGGGGACGGATATTATACACCGTGGGCGAGGGGACGGATATTATACACCGTGGGCGAGGGGACGGATATTATACACCGTGGGCGAGGGGACGGATATTATACACCGTGGGCGAGGGGACGGATATTATACACCGTGGGCGAGGGGACGGATATTATACACCGTGGGCGAGGGGACGGATATTATACACCGTGGGCGAGGGGACGGATATTATACACCGTGGGCGAGGGGACGGATATTATACACCGTGGGCGAGGGGACGGATATTATACACCGTGGGCGAGGGGACGGATATTATACACCGTGGGCGAGGGGACGGATATTATACACCGTGGGCGAGGGGACGGATATTATACACCGTGGGCGAGGGGACGGATATTATACACCGTGGGCGAGGGGACGGATATTATACACCGTGGGCGAGGGGACGGATATTATACACCGTGGGCGAGGGGACGGATATTATACACCGTGGGCGAGGGGACGGATATTATACACCGTGGGCGAGGGGACGGATATTATACACCGTGGGCGAGGGGACGGATATTATACACCGTGGGCGAGGGGACGGATATTATACACCGTGGGCGAGGGGACGGATATTATACACCGTGGGCGAGGGGACGGATATTATACACCGTGGGCGAGGGGACGGATATTATACACCGTGGGCGAGGGGACGGATATTATACACCAGGGGTCAGGGGACGGATATTATACACCAGGGGTCAGGGGACGGATATTATACACCGTGGGCGAGGGGATGGTTGTTATACACTGGGAGCGAGGGGACGGATATTATACACCAGGGGTCAGGGGACGGATATTATACACCAGGGGTCAGGGGACGGATATTATACACCAGGGGTCAGGGGACGGATATTATACACCGTGGGCGAGGGGATGGTTGTTATACACTGGGAGCGAGGGGACGGATATTATACACCAGGGGTCAGGGGACGGATATTATACACCAGGGGTCAGGGGACGGATATTATACACCGTGGGCGAGGGGATGGTTGTTATACACTGGAAGCGAGGGGACGGATATTATACACCGTGGGCGAGGGGACGGATATTATACACCGTGGGCGAGGGGACGGATATTATACACCGTGGGCGAGGGGACGGATATTATACACCGTGGGCGAGGGGACGGATATTATACACCGTGGGCGAGGGGACGGATATTATACACCGTGGGCGAGGGGACGGATATTATACACCAGGGGTCAGGGGACGGATATTATACACCAGGGGTCAGGGGACGGATATTATACACCGTGGGCGAGGGGATGGTTGTTATACACCAGGGGTCAGGGGACGGATATTATACACCAGGGGTCAGGGGACGGATATTATACACCAGGGGTCAGGGGACGGATATTATACACCGTGGGCGAGGGGATGGTTGTTATACACTGGGAGCGAGGGGACGGATATTATACACCAGGGGTCAGGGGACGGATATTATACACCAGGGGTCAGGGGACGGATATTATACACCGTGGGCGAGGGGATGGTTGTTATACACTGGAAGCGAGGGGACGGATATTATACACCGTGGGCGAGGGGACGGATATTATACACCGTGGGCGAGGGGACGGATATTATACACCGTGGGCGAGGGGACGGATATTATACACCGTGGGCGAGGGGACGGATATTATACACCGTGGGCGAGGGGACGGATATTATACACCGTGGGCGAGGGGACGGATATTATACACCGTGGGCGAGGGGACGGATATTATACACCGTGGGCGAGGGGACGGATATTATACACCGTGGGCGAGGGGACGGATATTATACACCGTGGGCGAGGGGACGGATATTATACACCGTGGGCGAGGGGACGGATATTATACACCGTGGGCGAGGGGACGGATATTATACACCGTGGGCGAGGGGACGGATATTATACACCGTGGGCGAGGGGACGGATATTATACACCGTGGGTCAGGGGACGGATATTATACACCAGGGGTCAGGGGACGGATATTATACACCGTGGGCGAGGGGATGGTTGTTATACACTGGGAGCGAGGGGACGGATATTATACACCAGGGGTCAGGGGACGGATATTATACACCGTGGGCGAGGGGATGGTTGTTATACACTGGAAGCGAGGGGACGGATATTATACACCGGGGGCGAGGGGATGGTTGTTATACACTGGGAGCGAGGTAACGGATATTATACACCAGGGGTCAGGGGACGGATATTATACACCAGGGGTCAGGGGACGGATATTATACACCGTGGGCGAGGGGATGGTTGTTATACACTGGAAGCGAGGGGACGGATATTATACACCGTGGGCGAGGGGACGGATATTATACACCGTGGGCGAGGGGACGGATATTATACACCAGGGGTGAGGGGACGGATATTATACACCAGGGGTCAGGGGACGGATATTATACACCAGGGGTCAGGGGACGGATATTATACACCGTGGGCGAGGGGATGGTTGTTATACACTGGGAGCGAGGGGACGGATATTATACACCAGGGGTCAGGGGACGGATATTATACACCAGGGGTCAGGGGACGGATATTATACACCAGGGGTCAGGGGACGGATATTATACACCGTGGGCGAGGGGATGGTTGTTATACACTGGGAGCGAGGGGACGGATATTATACACCGGGGGCGAGGGGACGGATATTATACACCGGGGGCGAGGGGACGGATATTATACACCGGGGGCGAGGGGACGGATATTATACACCGGGGGCGAGGGGACGGATATTATACACCGGGGGCGAGGGGACGGATATTATACACCGGGGGCGAGGGGACGGATATTATACACCGGGGGCGAGGGGACGGATATTATACACCGTGGGCGAGGGGACGGATATTATACACCGTGGGCGAGGGGACGGATATTATACACCGTGGGCGAGGGGACGGATATTATACACCGTGGGCGAGGGGACGGATATTATACACCGTGGGCGAGGGGACGGATATTATACACCGTGGGCGAGGGGACGGATATTATACACCGTGGGCGAGGGGACGGATATTATACACCGTGGGCGAGGGGACGGATATTATACACCGTGGGCGAGGGGACGGATATTATACACCGTGGGCGAGGGGACGGATATTATACACTGGGAGCGAGGGGACGGATATTATACACCGGGGGGCGAGAGGCCGGATGTTATACACCAGGGGGAGGGAGCGAGGGTGCAGATGTTATACACCGGGGCTGGGGGCCGGATGTTATACCCTGGGGGTCGGATGTTATGCAAAGGAGGGCTTGGGGTTGGATGTTATACAGTGGGGTTGAGGGGATGGATTTTATACACTGGCGGGGGGGCGAGGGGACGGATGTTATACACCAGGGGGAGGGAGCGAGGGGACGGATATTATACATCGTGGGCGAGGGGATGGTTGTTATACACTGGGAGCGAGGGGACGGATATTATACACCGGGGGGCGAGAGGCCGGATGTTATACACCAGGGGGAGGGAGCGAGGGGACAGATGTTATACACCGGGGCTGGGGGCCAGATGTTATACCCTGGGGGCCGGATGTTATGAAATGGATGGCTTGGGGTTGGATGTTATACAGTGGGGTTGAGGGGATGGATTTTATACACTGTCGGGGGGGGCAAGGGGACGGATGTTATACTAAACTAGGGGCAAGGGGCGGATGTTATACACCGGGGGAGGCGAGAGGCCGGATTTTATAAACTGGGGGCTGAGAGTCCGGATGTTATACACCGTGGGCAATGGGACTAAATGAAAAAAGCAGAATTCGGTGACTAGGAGTTTTGTCCTATAATGTATGGGCATTTGCCTTCCCTTTAGAAACTCTCCCTTGTGATTCTGCAGTGTCTTAGAGGTTGACTATCTTTTCCTACATTGCTCAGGAGTTTCTCATGAACAGACTTCCAGTGGCTTGCCCAACTCTGCTATTACTGGGAGAATGAGAATGCGAGAGTGCGAATCATCAACTGCAATGTGAAGTCCGCCTATGAGTACCTGGGCGACTCCCCACGCCTGGTCATCACTCCGCTCACTGACAGATGCTAGCGGACTCTGCTATGATGTGATGGGTTATGCTCAGAAATCTTTTTGACTTTTGTATGATGCATGAAACTTCTTAGAAAGTTTATTGATATTTCATACCAGTTCTTTCATGTTTCATTGGTAGATCGGTGCTTTTTATCTAAATCTTGGTGGAGCTCCAGAAGGTCCGGCCGGCACAGGAAAAACTGAGACCACCAAAGATTTGGCCAAGGCGCTGGCCGTGCAGTGTGTGGTCTTTAACTGCTCTGATGGTTTGGACTACATAGCAATGTCAAAGGTACATACAATGTTAAGCTGCTCCATTGCAGATAATAAACTGACTCCAACCGATGTTCTGCTGACATCTTTTGATTGTATAGTACAGACCAAAAGTTTGGACACACCTTCTCATTTAAAGATTTTTCTGTATTTTCATGACTATGAAAATTGTACATTCGCACTGAAGGCATCAAAACTATGAATTAACACATGTGGAATTATATACTTAACAAAAAAGTGTGAAACAACTGAAAATATGTCTTATATTCTTGGTTCTTAAAAGTCGCAGGTTAACAGCAGCTCAGATTAGAGACCAGGTCAATGCCACACAGAGTTCTAGCAGCAGACACATCTCTACAACAACTGTTAAGAGGAGACTTTGTGCAGCAGGCCTTCATGGTAAAATAGCTGCTAGGAAACCACTGCTAAGGACAGGCAACAAGCAGAAGAGACTTGTTTGGGCTAAAGAACACAAGGAATAGACATTAGACCAGTGGAAATCTGTGCTTTGGTCTGATGAGTCCAAATTTGAGATCTTTGGTTCCAACCACCGTGTCTTTGTGCGACGCAGAAAAGGTGAACGGATGGACTCTACATGCCTGGTTCCCACCGTGAAGCATGAAGGAGGAGGTGTGATGGTGCTTTGCTGGTGACACTGTTTGGGATTTATTCAAAATTGAAGGCATACTGAACCAGCATGGCTACCACAGCATCTTGCAGCGGCATGCTATTCCATCCGGTCTGCGTTTAGTTGGACCATCATTTATTTTTCAAAAGGACAATGACCCCAACACACCTCCAGGCTGTGTAAGGGCTATTTGACCAAGAAGGAGAGTGATGGGGGGCTACGCCAGATGACCTGGC
Organism: Phyllobates terribilis; assembly: GCF_046119375.1. Classification (NCBI taxonomy): domain Eukaryota; kingdom Metazoa; phylum Chordata; class Amphibia; order Anura; family Dendrobatidae; genus Phyllobates; species Phyllobates terribilis. Next base: position 2,190,074 of record NW_027363046.1, read on the forward strand.
CTCCACAGTCACCAGACCTGAACCCAATCGAGATGGTTTGGGGTGAGCTGGACCGCAGAGTGAAGGCAAAAGGGCCAACAAGTGCTAAGCATCTCTGGGAACTCCTTCAAAATTGTTGGAAGACCATTTCCGGTGACTACCTCTTAAAGCTCATCAAGAGAATGCCAAGAGTGTGCAAAGCAGTCATCAAAGCAAAAGGTGGCTACTTTGAAGAACCTAGAATATAAGACATATATTTTCAGTTGTTTCACACTTTTTTGTTAAGTATATAATTCCACATGTGTTAATTCATAGTTTGATGCCTTCAGTGTGAATGTACAATTTTCATAGTCATGAAAATACAGAAAATCTTTAAATGAGAAGGTGTGTCCAAACTTTTGGTCTGTACTGTATATACTTTTTTTTAGTTTTTCCAAGGGCTGGCATCATCGGGAGCATGGGCGTGTTTTGATGAGTTTAACCGTATTGAGCTGGAGGTGTTGTCCGTGGTGGCCCAACAGATTCTCCGCATCCAGAGAGCCATCCAGACGAAGATGGACATGTTCAACTTCGAAGGAACAGAACTCAAGTTTAACCCAAATTGCTTCGTAGCCATTACCATGAATCCTGGCTCCGCGGGACGTTCTGAGCTGCCGGATAACCTCAAGGTAAAGAGTCCCAGTGCCTTGCATCGGGTCCTTCCACAACATTTCTATAGGATTAAGCTCAGGACTATGACTCGGCCATTCCAAAACTTTATGTTTATTCAACCATTCTTTTGTAGAACGACTTGTGTCTTTGGGCCATTGTCTTGCTGCATGACCCACGTTTTCTTGAGATTCAGTACATGAACTGATATCCTGATATTTTCCTTTAGCATTTGCTGATAGATTTTAGAATTCATTGTTCCATCAATGATGGCAGCCGTCCTTGGCCAAGTGCAGCAAAACAGGCCGAAAGCATGTTACGATTACCATCTTTGTGTTTCATAGATGATAGGAGGTTCTTATGCTGTAATGCAGTATTTTCTTTCTGCAAACATATAGCTTCTCACTTAAAATCTCTATCTTGGCCTCATCCTTCCACAAAGCATTATTCCAGTTACCTATTGATGTGCCCAGGTGAGTTTTAGCAGTGACCTTTTAAATCGCATTGCCTTTCTCCTTGCAATCCTGCCATGCTCGCCATTGTTGTTCATTGTCCTTCTGATGGTGGACTCATGAACAATTACATTAGCTAATCTGAGGAGAGGCCTTTAGTTGCTTAGAGGTTACCTTGAGTTCCTTTGTGACCTCACAGACTGATGTAGCTTTAAGTCAAATTTATGCAGTAATACAGAAATTTTTGAGGGGTTCACAAACTTTCAAGTAAATACTAGGTTTACAAAAGAAACATAAGATTTCATCAAAGGGATTATTCTCCCCCAAACCTATATGAGATTGTACATTTCCTATGTATAATCACAACACCTGATGCCCTCATTTCTGCAAGCTCCTTAATATTGATGTCCCGTTCTCCTATTTTCCAAAATGGACACAGTAGAGGTGTGGAGAGAGATTTGGAAAGTGTTAAAGGAGTATCCCCATCTCCAAGATTCTATCCCAATATGTAATAGGTGTAATAATAATATTAATAGCAAATACCTCCAATTGGAAATGTAGTATAGTTCTTCTGATTAGCTATGTTGCTTAACCCATGTGCAGGGCATAGCAGTAGCTTAGGTATCCATGGTTACGACCACTAGCAAGTAACTAACTGTTACTATGAGTGGTCGTAACCATGGATACCTAAGCTACTGCAATGTCCTGCACATGGGGGTAAGAAACATAGCTAATCAGAAAAACTATACTACATTTCTAATTGGAGATATTTGAAAACATTATTATTATACCTATTACATATTGGGACAGGATCTTGGAGATGGGAATACCCCTTTAACCACACTTTGACTGACTTTCCTCTGATGTGGAATAGTCACATCACTTTTAGGTCTGGGGTGGAGGATAGTGTAAATGGACATAATGGGTTCCCCGGCTCTATGCCTAGTTTACAGTAATTTAGTTTCATTTGTTGACTGACCCATCTGGTTTGCGCTTTTCAGGTTCTTTTCCGGACTGTAGCAATGATGGTCCCCAACTATGCTCTGATTGCGGAGATCTGCCTTTATTCTTACGGTTTTCTGCACGCTAAACCTCTCTCGGTGAAGATGGTAATGACTTACCGGCTGTGCTCGGAGCCGCTCTCGTCCCAGTTCCATTATGATTATGGGATGCGTGCAGTAAAGGCTGTGCTGATCGCTGCTGGCAATCTGAAGCTGAAATTCCCCCATGAAAATGAAGAGATTCTTGTAAGTTCTGAACTGTTGGTCGCTTTACATCTCGTATAGGATAGCATTACCATCTTACCGAGAAGCATTTGGATCACAAAAATTACAGCTGTATGATTTTATAGTAGCAGACAGAGACTTGCAAATAATTTCTGCACATTACTGTTCCTGGCTTGTTAGATCTCATCTGTGCAAAAGTGTCAAAACTATAGTTGTTAAACACGTAGCTTGTTCATCTTATGGGACAGTTTTGATTTTTAACTTAAACACATGTATTTTAGGCTAAAAATCATTCTAACAATTGGGTTTTATTAAAAACGTTGCATCGCTTGGCTTTCACCGGCTTTTTGATTCCCTGCACATTCAATTTTGATGAGGTCTGTGGTCATAAATAAACTGAGAGGAGCTCAGAAAAAGACAGATAAAACATTTACAAACTCCCCATCAGCCAGCAAAAACGAGTTCACTGACAGTATCTCACTTAACTCATTCTGCAGCCGGCAATTAACAGTGCAACACAGAAGCCACATGTATTCCCTATGGAAAAACAATTCTGCAGCATATTTTAGTGCAACTCAGCAGCGTTCCATTCCTCTTTTATCATTCCTGGAAATGTAGGAATTAATTGAAATCTGTCAATAACGAGTCCCCTACACAGTCTGACAATGTCACCACTGTTTGGGCACAGTCAGATTGTATAGGGTTGTCCCCTATATAGATTATATATACATTATATATCATTTACACATACATTTCCAGGAGGTATAACAGAGGACGATACAATGTAGAGTTTTAGGAAAAGAGGTTTCATACTTATTTTTTGGAGAATACTATTCTTTACTAATACAGACATACCACAAGAACTGACGGCTCCTTTGTAATGGGGTTCCTCACTTTTAATATTGTTTCATGTCATATTGTATATGAATTATTTTATCATTTAATCCTTTTTCATTCTATTTAGCTCTTGCCGTCAATTAAGGATGTAAACAAACCCAAATCTTTGTCTCCTGATATTCCTCTGTTCAATGGGATTACCAGTGACCTGTTCCCTGGCATTCAACTTCCGAAAGCCGACTATAAGGTATTAAAATATAATAGTGTCTTAAAGGGGTTTTCCAAGACTTAAAGAGGACTTGTCCCTCGCCATAAATATGGAAATGCCGCTGTTCTCCTGACTCCGGCATTGTTTTTCTTTTCTTCCTGCTCCTCTCCGTTCCTGACATCTGTCACTCTCCTCTAGCCCTTTAAGCCAACTGGGCAAGGCCTTCCTGAAGACTCCCACAGAGAGGACTTGATGACCACGCCCACTTGGCTATTAAAATTATGAACTAGATTTCTATAAAGAGGCTATATCTCAGGAATGGAGAGGCGCAGGAGCAAAAGAAAAACAACACCGGATTCAGGAGAACAGCGGCATTTACACCAGGTAATAAAATTACATATTAATGGCAAGTGATAGGTCCTATATAGCTGGCCAGCTATCATTTGGATGACCGTTATCTTTCCCGGCTCCCCCATATTCAGGAATGCTCGCTCCTGTTTTCTCTATGACCGAGTCGCTGCCAGAATCTTATGGCAGCTGCTAATTTCAGGGTCAGAAAGTAAGGATCGGGTGATTAAATTCCAACCGCCCGATTTTTATGTCCCCCAACATAATCTGTCATGAGGCCCCCATACACAGTAGATGGTAGACCAATCCCATTGAAATCACCCGATCCTGATCCACTGCTTTGGAATTGGGTTACATGACCTTGTCACTCATCGTCCGGTCCCATTAGTGCAACCTGGGCAGCTGCACAGGGGCACCAGAGGTAAGGGGGCTCACTTATACCTCCAATGCAAGATGATCTGATGTAGAAAAAAAAATGGTTAAAACATCTGTGAGTGATTTATCACTAGTTTAGTTGTAGGTTATGGAGAATTTTTTTTTAGATGAATGAATTGATTCGCAGGAGACTAATCCAATGGCCAGGTGTCATGGGTGCGTCAGATGTGACAGACAGTCACGCTGCAGTTGGTTGCAGGAGATCCCTTCGTTTGGCATTACAGACATCTTCTTAGCGATCTCACTGTAGGACCCAGCGGCTACCTCCCTCCTGCTCTAATTGACAATCAGGCCTGGGTGTTTAAATACTTCCTGGTTGCTACACAGAGGTGCCAGTGATATTCACATGTCCCCTTGTGAAGGCTTGGAGCAAGTGCAGCTCTTACTTCCTCTCTGGTGCTAAGAGGATGTGTGTGCCATCTCTCTGAAGTCGACTCAAGCTAAGCTACTTCCCCTGTGTCTGTCTCCCCTTGCTGTCTTTAGTTGTCAGTGGGGATCGACTAGTGCTCACCCCCCCTTCCCTATCCAGGGCCAAGCGCTAAGGAAATACAGGGATAGGTTCCTGTGCGGCAATTGGTGAGGAACCAATATAGAGTCGGTAGGGGAGACAGGGTGATTGCAGATCAGCCTAGGAGGTCTCCATTTCCCCCTTTCCCTAGTGTCTGGGCTCCCTTCCCCTCATCCCTTTGTGTCGTACTTTGTATTCCTACACTGTGCGTGACATCAGGTCAGTGGTGGGCACTGAATGAGACCCCTGAGAGCCACCTTATTTTTTCCTGCCCCCCGGCTCTTCTTCAGATTAGCCGGCCTGGCATGACGTTATGGTTGCAGCATGATGTACACCAGGCCATATAATCAGAAGAGGAGCCGGGGATGCCGGCAGCTAAGAGGCGACTCTCAGGGGTCCCGTCCAGCGGCCACAGAATACTTATCTGGGTCCTGAAAATGTATTCTCCCACCTCTAATTGGATCCACTGTAAACAGACTGATGAAATATTTTACCTTCCTTTTGCTCAGGATTTACTGGAATGCGCACAGGAGAGCTGTGCTGGACACAACATCCAGCCCGAGAAGGTCTTCCTGGAGAACATGATCCAGACGTATGAGATGATGATTGTCAGACACGGGTAAGCTGGAACTACAGAAGTCCATGGGACGGGGGATTTATTCTTCGCTGTTTCCATTTTATACAATGGACCATGCTGCATTTTGTTTATCCCGTACAGTTTTATGTTGGTTGGAGAGCCGTTCTCTGGAAAAACGAAGGTCCTCCACGTCCTCGCTGATACGCTGTCTCTTATGAATGAGCGAAGGTGCGAAGAAGAAAAAGTGATTTACCGGACAGTGAACCCTAAAGCCATCACCATGGGGCAGCTGTTCGGGCAGTTTGATCCAGTGTCACATGAGGTTCGTCTATGATTGGAATTATTGTTTATAATACTAATATCTTTGCTGAAAATGGGAAAATCTCCCCTTTTATGGCTTATGGACATGGTAGAAGGGGTTCCTTCAGAGACATAGACCCCAGCCATACATTGCCGGGCAATCATTTTATTATGACTTACTCCCTGTTTGCACAAAAATTTTATTTTCCTCATCAGACATGGAAGCAACAAATTGTATTATTTATGCCAGAAATTAGCATAAATTTGCATACTTCCAGCCACATTCTGACTAGACTGTGTCTGGCCTCACTCAATACACTTGCTTTGAGTGAGGTCACGCACTTCTAGTTGGCATGTGACCGCATATATGCAAATCACTTACTTGCGGTCTCTTCCGGTGCCGGCACGTTCACTTCAATAGGGGCCACGTGTAGTCAATACATGTGTATCATCAATATCATAATCCCAGGCGTTCCCTTTAATAATCCTTTCAATTGTGGGATTGTATTGGATTTTATGGGAAGAGCAATTTTATTGATGCCTCTCTTCATTTGCAGTGGACCGATGGGATAGTCGCTAATACTTTCCGGGAGTTTGCGTTATCTGAGACCCCGGAAAGAAAATGGGTTATCTTTGATGGACCTATTGATACGCTAGGGATAGAAAGTATGAACACAGTCCTAGATGATAATAAAAAGGTAACTCTCTATTTTACTTTGTGAAAACATTTTTTTTTAAATTTAACCACTTCCCGACCACCCACTGTAGATAAACGTCGGCGCTGCCAGGGCTCTGTGCAGCGCGGACGCTTAAAAACGGTGGGTGGTCCCGCAGCGCTCAGCACCCCGAGGGTCCTGCAAGCGCTACGGGTGCGGTGCAGAGCGATAGCTCTGACAGGGAACATGATCGGGACCTGATTGGATCAGGTCCCAGTGATGTTAACCCTTTGCTGTCTTCTATATGCCGCGATCTATAGTGATCGCGGCATATAGAAGACAGCAGGAGGAGAAGGGGGTCTTCTACTTACCTCTCCGACGACCCCTGATACCTTCCAGGACCTGACGTTGCTATGGCAGCTGGAGGTCACATGACCGCCTCCAGATCTGCCATATATGGTGTCCTGCCAGGCTCAGCCTGCAGCTGAAGCCTGGCAGGAGACTCTGACTGTGAAACAGTCAGCAAAGATCTCATGTAATGTAATATATGTTTATTACATTACATGAGATCAGTGATCAGAAAAATAAAAATTTATGTCCCATACAGGTACTAAGTAAAAATGTAAAAAAAAAGTAACAAAAAATGTTTTCAAACTACTAAAAAAAAAAAATCACAAAATAAATAAATAAAATATTAAACCGATAAATCCGTATATTTATGCAAAAACAAAAAAAGTACACATATTTGGTATCGCTGCATCTGAAACAACCCGAGCTATAAAACTGTCACACTAATTAACTCCTTCTGTGCACAACGTAATAAAAATAAATAAAAAACGGAGCATGACACATGACTGTCGGCCCAAATATGGAAAAATTATAGCTCTCAAAATATGGCGACGCAAAAACTAGATTTTACAAAAAAAAGCGTCTTTTAGTGTGTTACAGCTGTCAGTCATAAAAACCCGATATAAATCTGGTATCTCTGTAATCGCACCGACCCGAAGAATAAAGTAATCTCTTCACTTATACCGCACGAGGAACGGCGTAAAAAATAAATAAAACCAATTCTTCACCTGCTACTGATTTGTTTATTATGTCTCCCAATGTGCTCACCACACATCTAGATAAGTTCCCTAAGGGGTCTAGTTTCCAAAATGGTGTCACTTGTGGGGGGTTTCCACTGTTTAGGCACATCAGGGACTCCCCAAATGCGACATGGCGTCCGCTAATTATTCAAACAAATTTTACATTCAAAAAGTCAAATGGCGCTCCTTCCCTTCCGAACCCTGCAGTGTACCCAAATAGTGGTTTTCCCCCACATATGGGGTATCGGCATACTCAGGAGAAATTGCACAGCAAATTTAATGGTGCAATTTTTCCTGTTATCCTTATGATAATGCAAAATTAGGGGATGAAAAACATTTTTTGTGGGAAAAATGTGAAAATTTTATTTTTACGGCTCAATATTATAAACTTCTGTGAAGCACCTGGGGGTGCAAGGTGCTCACCACACATCTAGATAAGTTCCCTAAGGGGTCTAGTTTCCAAAATGGGGTCACTTGTGGGGGAGCTCCACTGTTTAGGCACATTAGGGACTCTACAAACGCAACATGGCGTCCGCTAATTATTCAAGCAAATTTTACAATCAAAAAGTCAAATGGCGCCTCTTCCCTTCCGAGCCCTGCCGTGCGCCCAATCAGTGGTTTTTCCCCACATATGGGGTATCTGCGTGCCCAGGGGAAATTGCACAACAAATTTTGGGGTCCATTTTTTCCTGTTACCCCTGCGAAAATAAAATTATTGGGTCTAAAGTAACATTTTTGTCAAAAAAGTTAAATGTTCATTTTTTTCTTCCACATTCCAAAAATTCCTGTGAAGCACCTGAAGGGTTAATAAAGTTCTTGAATGTGGTTTTGAGCACCTTGAGGGGTGCAGTTTTTAGAATGGTGTCACTTTTGGGTATTTTCTGTCATATAGACCTCTCAAAGTGACTTCAAATGTGATGTAGTCCCTAAAAAAATGGTTTTGTAAATTTTGTTGGAAAAATGAGAAATCGCTGGTCAACTTTTAACCCTTATAGCTCCCTAACAAAAAACAATTTTGGTTCCAAAATTGTGCTGATGTAAAGTAGACATGTGGGAAATGTTATTTATTAACTCTTTTGTGTGACATATCTCTCTGATTTAAGGGCATAAAAATTAAAATTTTGAAAATTGCAAAATTTTCAAAATTTTCGTATTTTTCAAAAATAAACGCAAGTGATATCGAAGAAATTTTACCACAATCATGAAGTACAATATGTCACGAAAAAAGAATCTCAGAATCAGGGGGATCCGTTGAAGCGTTCCAGAGTAATTACCTCATAAAGTGACAGTGGTCAGAATTGTAAAAATTGGCCTGGTCATTAACGTGCAAACCACCCTCGGGGGTAAAGGGGTTAAACACTGCACCCCTCAACGTATTTAAAATTGCTTTCATATAGTTCATTAACCCTTCTGGTTCTTTTCAGGAAGTAATGGAAAGTGGAATGACAAGAATGAATAAGTTTATTTTTACAATCTAGATTTTGATAACTTCTGAACAGGCAATTATAGCCGGCATACTTTAAAGGTAGTTATTTGGCCATGAACTGCCAAGGCAAACATCAGGACCACACAATCAAGATATCAAGGTGCCGATAAAGTTAAAAGGAAGCCCCCACACTGTGTTAACTATTTAGATTCTATAATCACTATTGACAACAGAATCGAAGGGGTTAAACGTCCATGGTCTGTGCCAACACTGATCATGGCTGATGCAGCAAGTTGTCAGCTATAATGTACAGGTGACAGCTACAGGATAGTCACCTGTCGGGGAACGCTAGTCTCTTATATTGCAGATCAGTAAAAAGACGTCTATTGGTCAATAAGGGGTTAAGGATAACAAAGTCAATGTTTTGGAGCGGCCATCACAAAGCCCTGATCTTAGTCCTATTGAAAAGGTATGGGCAAAGCTGAAAAGGCCGGTGCGAGCAAGACGACCTACAAACCTGGATCAGTTACACCAGTTGTGTCAGGAGAAATGGGCCCAAATTCCGACCTAAGAGTATGTGCTCACGTAGCGTTTTACAAGCGTATATGCTGCGGACTTTCCTCAGGGTAAACGCTTGTGAAACGCTAGGTAATCTGCCCCCCATGGTCCCCAAGGGGAATCCGCAAGTTCTATGCCCATGCTGCGGATATTTCCGCAGCGTTTTTGATGCGCGCAATAATCCACAGCATGTCAATTAATTTTGCGTTTCCGCAAGCGGAATTGCCTTTGCAATGCAATAAAAAACCCAGGATAAACCCGCGTGGAATTCCGCATGCGTTTTTCCAGGAGAGGACATGCGGAAATGAAGCAGAAATTTTCTGCTTCATTTCCGCAACGTGGGCACATAGCCTTATATTGTGAGAAGCTTGTGGGAGGAAATCCCAAATGTTTCACCCAAGTCATTCACTTTAAGGACAATGGTACCAAATACTAATGAAATGGATGGAAAGTTTTGACTTTGTTTTAAGCATTTTTATTACTTACTGCATTCTCGCTCTCTCATTATTCTGGCATTTGGCAAATATTACAAATGATGGTAATCCTAATTGACCTAAAACAGGAAAGGTTTATTCTGATTTCATGTCAGATATGGAGAGAAACATGCAGATACTGTATGTCTTTTTATATAGTGTATGGAAACTTCTGGTTTCAACTGTATATGAGATATTGAAATTTAATTGGTCATATTGTAATTTATTTTGAATGAAGTAAGTGAATTCCCACATTAATTTGACATTATATAATAATGTCTTTATATTTAAATAAATCTCAAGTGATTTCAACAATACAACAGGATGTTATTTTCTTATAATAAAAAAATTAAAATAAAAAATTCTATTGTGGTGTTAATTTTGTAATATTGATTTCTTTATCTGTTTCATTTATGTCTCAGTGTTTGAAAAAGGCCTTTTGCATAAGGCTGAAACGTTGCATTGAATTTTGGGATTTCTTTATGAAATAAAGAATTGCATTATCATTATGAATATTTGAGTGCCGAGTATCTATATATACACTGGCATGCCAGGCATGTCAATCTCCACAAGGAGAAAAATGACCCTTTAGATCCCAGTGAGAAGCCTCTCATACAGTCAAATCGGATCTCATGATTTGTACTGACGAGGAGCAATACCCTGAAACACCGTGGCTGCAAATTGAGATTCTGGTTTGGCTTTTATCCCAAGTCATGTGACAAGGCTCGTTAAAGGGTCGATATTGACTTTTAGGATTGCTACTTCCAATAGACTTGTCACTTATCTCACTTTTAGCAAATCAGAATATACCGTAGATCATATATAATAGAAATAATCATTATCCACTGTCTGTCTTTCCAAAAGTGATAATAGGAAGTGCAGCCATATCGGTTGTGACCTTTGAATTAATTTCTCAGAAACAGACAGTGAACAGTCATTTTGTCAGGATGTTATATCAATGACTAAGTCATTAGTTTCCAAGAAGCAGCTTTAAAATTGACAAACTACTTCTTCCTATTTTTGCAGCGGTGCAATATTGCCATCTTATTAGAGAAGAGCAGTTAAAGAGAATGTGTTATCAAACAATAACCAATTGTTTAAATTACCTTTTTACATGAAATTTATTTTTTTTTTTACTTTTTTCCACTATAGTAACCATCTAAACTAAAAAAACACACCCACAGATCCTGCAATTATCACCCTGGCCAAAATTAGTTTCATATTTCCTGTTGTATGCAGAAGATTTTTCAGCAGTTTTATTATCATCAGTGAAAATGACAATGAAAGATGACACCTCTATATAAAGCAGATAAAGTAGCCACCATTCACAATAAATGATAGTCACAGCTCACCTCCTCACCCTTCCTTCACAATGAGTCTATTCTTAGGACGAGTGGCCAGTGTGAAAATTGTAAGACTTCAGGATTGGCTTTTTTGATTGTGATGTTAAAAAGTGAAAAGCTAAAAAAATGACATTTAAAGTAAATTTAATGTAATCCCTTCTCACCATGGACAGTTTTAGTTTTTGCGCTTTTTCTTTGTTCCTCTCCTTCTTTCTCCCCTTTCGTGTGACATAGCTTTATGAGGGCTTGTTAATTGCTGAGGTTTTCATTAATAAAATTTTTTGGGTTATATACGATGTTTCAATCCCACTTTTTCATGTACCAACATGGCAGCCATGGGGACGGTCAGCAGGCTCATGGTTGCCACTGAAATCCATAAGCAGCACTTTCACTTAGTGAAGGGGGTGGAAGGCAACATCCCATGGGCATCCAAAATGGTGAACCTCTGGGACATCGCACCTTAACTACCACGGTCAGGGATTTACTGCAGCATCTAAGGGGTTAACAGCAGCAACCAGAGCTGCTCTAATAGCGGCTTTTACAGACAAATACCGGCAGTATAACACAGCTGGAATCTGCAGGTATATTGCGGGTGGAGTTGCAGAGTCCACTCCACACACTCGCACCCAACATGCACTATACATGTAGGGCAGATAGGGGTTAAACAACAGAGGACACGTTCCTTTTAAGCACTTAAGAATGTATTTATTTTTTACTTTGCAGATAGTATACTGGCATATGCTTTGTACTTAAAAGGAATGTCTGCATTAGTTAATGTCTTTTTGTTAGAAGGGCCCCAATATGCTGACTAAAAGATGATCTGTTGCTGGCAATCTCAGCGATAAGCCATTTGTTGAAAAATCTGGCAACAAGCATTTAATTCTCCTGCACTGCCACCAAAGGAAACAGGAGGTACTGCACAGTATCCAGTGAAATCAATAAGCTGACTATGTAATGAATGAAGTCCTGGGACCTTCAAAGTGGGAATGACTCCATGTAACTGCTCTCTAGTCTGCATAAAATGGGTTCAGGTTTACAACGGAGAATCCCCACTATTAACCTGTATAGTGCCCCAAGTATGTGCAAGTGGTTTCTAAACCAGACAACCTCATTAAGTCTCATAACACCTTTGTCAATAAACAGGTATTCTCAAATTACTAAGTTGCTTTAATTAGTTAAACAGCATGAAAATACGCAAGTTTGCAACTGACTTGCTTTTTCTATCTGCTGTCATTCTCCTGCAATGAGAGCTTTTATCTTACATAGTGTAAAGCTCATTTCCATGGAGTTCAGCCACTAGTAGACCTTGGTAGAGAGTGTGCAGTAGTCACATTCCAGGAGAAAAGTTAATTCCTAACATACCGTTATCTCTGTCCAGCCCATTCATTTCTATACACCAGTTAGCTGCTCCCTGCCTTCTCCCTTTAGGCTTTTGACGAGATGCTCTTATCCATCCTGTAGAATCACAATTGCTGCACCCAGTATCTAGGCTCTCATTGTCTGTGGCTGTGTGCTTGCTCAAATACCCTGTTGTCTCTATGTGTAAAAATAGTGATAGAGTATATTCCAGAACCAACCACTGATGGCAGAATGTGTTACAGCAGAACTTGTGCTGAGCTTTATAGTTCTAATAATACTACAGCTCTGCTGCTCATCAGAGCTCTCACTCAGGGAGAAGAGCCCGTCCTGCCAGAAATCAGGAAGTAAGGAGACTGCATAGCTCTGAGCTGCTCAAGAGATCACTTATGAAAACTCCTTTTAGGCATCAAACATTTCCTTTGTTCAAATAGAAAGAATCTAGAAATCTGTCTGAAATAAAAATAAATGATTCTAAATAATATATATATATATATATATATATATATATATATATATATATATATATATATATATATATATATATATATATATATATATATATATATATATATATATATATATATATATACAGTACAGACCAAAAGTTTGGACACACCTTCTCATTTAAAGATTTTTCTGTATTTTCATGACTATGAAAATTGTACATTCACACTGAAGGCATCAAAACTATGAATTAACACAGGTGGAATTATATACTTAACACAAAAAATTTGTGAAACAACAAGTTAAGGTGGCCACACACAATAACTGAAAGTTGATTGCTGGTTCGGCCGTCCACTACCTCTCCCAACTCTCATACACGAGAAGGTTTGGCTTGGTTAAATGTTCATGTGTTTTCAAAGTGGAGAACTGTGAAAATCACTGCCAAACGGCTCTGGCAGCAGCTTATCACCTGAATAACAAAAGTGTCAGGCATTAAGGGTCAGGCAGTTTGAATTTTACCTCCTCTGAACTCATCTGTCAGGGAAGAGTCTGGATGTCTCCTTAGACTATTAGCTTAGTCTATTGTGTATGGAGGCTTAAAGGGGTTTTCCATTACTCAGACACCTTCTCAATCCATATGTGTGTCCCCCAGTAAAATAATAACACCTATACTCACCTCCAGTGCCAGCACTATTCCAGCGGTGTCTGCACTGGCTCTCCTGGGGATTGCGTGTGTCATGGGTGTGTCAGAAGTGACAGACAGTCATCCTGCAGTTGGTTGCAGGAGATCTCTTCATTTGGCCTTACAGACAGCTTCTTAGAATATGTATCTCTACGACCCAGCGGCTAGCTTCCTTCTGGCTAATTAACACCCTGGTCTGGATGTATAAATACCTGTTGTGAGCCAGAGGGAGGTGCCGGCGATATTCATTACCCCTTTTGAAGGCTTGAGCAAGAGCAGTACTTCTTCCTCTCTGGTGCTAGAGAACGTGTGCGCATTTGTCTGGAGTCTAGTAAAGCGAAGCGATTTTCCCTTGTTTGTACCCCCTTGTTGTCTTTAGTGTTCCGTGGGAATCAACTAGTGCTCATCCTTTCTGTTCCCTAGCCTGAGCCTAATGGCAGGGAAAGACAGGCCGAGGTACTCGTGCGGCGATTGGTGAAGAACCAATAAAGGGACATTAGTGGAGACAGGGTGACACTAGATCAGCCTAGGAGTTCTCCACTCCCCACTTTCCCTAGTCTGGGTTCCCTTTCCCTTTTCCCTTTGTGTTGCACTTAGTCTTTCCCACACCTTACGTGACAGCATGACATTATATCTCATGATTCCTAGGGGCAATCAGCGCTGACTTTACTCTCCCCACCTTTGGCCAACTTGCATACATCCAGAGGAAGTGAGAGCTGTTGCTGCTCTTACTTCCTCCGGATGTAAAGGTATGTGCTATAACTGGAGGCAGGAAGAGTGAAGCCAGCGCTGATTGGCAGCAGGGATCACTTGACATAACAATGTCACGTGATCCCAAGGAGAGCCAATGCCGACACGGCTGGAACACTGGAGGGGAGTATAGGTGTTATTATTTTACTGAGGGCAAAAATATATTTATGGAGAAGGAGATGTCCGAGTAGTAGAAAACCCCTTTAACTGTTGGCTACTACTTTGATGGATGTGGACAGAAAGCTCTTTCTGAGTTAAGCAGTTCAATCTGACAAAGGTTTCCAATAGAGTTGGTGCGAGTCAATTCGCAGGACCCAGTCCATCAGCCACATCCATAATCTGTGACCGCTGCATCGGAGCCCTGAGAACCACCTCCTACATCCCGGCATTCACAGCTGTTCTACTGATTAGCCGGCCTGATGCAATGTCACATATGCATCATGCTGTAACCATAAAGATGCAGCTAATCAGAAGAGAAGCAGGGAATCTTGGAAGGTAGAAGGCAGGTCTTGAGGCTCCTGTCCAGCATCCAAAGATTACTGACGTGGCCGATGGACCGAGTGCTGCGAAACGAATTGCACCATCTCTAGTTTTCAAATAAAACAACAATGTCTAAATGGCTAACCAATATTGCATTAAAGGATCTATCTACTTTATTTTTCCCCAAAACTGTGCCTCTCTTGTCCATGGGGTGTGTCTGGTATTGCAACTCAGTGTCCCATTGATTTGGTTAGGGATAAGCTACAATATCAGGCAGCGCTCACGGGTAGCGTGAAATGTGTATGGAGTGTGGTCTGTATCTATGCTATTCTCTTTGTTTGAATTTTTTTTTATATATTTGTAGGTAACTCAAATGGATCATAAACTCAATCTCATAACCGATATGATTCACCACCTGATAGTAAACCAACAAAGCGGTCAGTCTACCAACAGAACACCGCACCGGAGCAACTCTCTGAACGACGGGAGCAGCCTCTCCAGTACTCTGCCTACCTACCAACAGTTAACAGTGCCAAGACGAGACCAAGATAATGCATCTTGATGAACAAACACAAACTAGTTCTTCTACTGTCCTCAATGCAGATATTCATTATTTTAATGAATGCATTTATAAGCAGAAAGTAAAATGAATGATGAAATTAGACTGAGTATCGAGTAAGTGTGTAACACTGTAAAGGACGTCTTGTCTATTCTCTGTAGATCCTATCAGGGTTCATTGAAGGTTTCTTAGAGGAAGGGACATGGAACATATGTGTATTGCTCCATGTAGATACATGCAAGAAAGCATCTGATACATTGATGAATCCTTTCTCAGGAAGATTGTAGCTCATCGGCTTGTGGGATCGTAAATCGCTACGGGTCGTGCTGTAAAACTGGCAATACAACTGAACAATTACCCTGATTTTTTTATTGTATTAAAATACACTTTTTACATTGATTTTCAATTTTTGGGGGGCCTAAAATGACAATTCTTTTGAGAAAAATAGAAATACAGTTATATGAAAAGTTTGGGCACCCCTATTAATCTTAAGCTTAATATTTGATAAAAATTGGTGTTTTTGCAACAGCTATTTCAGTTTGATATATGTAATAACTGTTGGACACAGTAATGTTTCTGCCTTGAAATGAGGTTTATTGTACTAACAGAAAATGTGCAATCCGCATTCAAACAAAATTTGACAGGTGCATAAGTATGGGCACCTCACCAGAAAAGTGACATTAATATTTAGAAGATCCTCCTTTTGCAAAAATAACAGCCTCTAGTCGCTTCCTGTAGCTTTTAATGAGTTCCTGGATCCTGGATGAAGGTATTTTGACCATTCCTCTTTACAAAACAATTCCAGTTCAGTTAAGTTTGATGGTCGCCGAGCATGGACAGCCCTCTTCAAATGATCCCACAGATGTTCAATGATATTCAGGTCTGGGGACTGGGATGGCCATTCCAGAACATTGTAATTGTTTCTCTGCATGAATGCCTGAGTAGATTTGGAGCGGTGTTTTGGATCATTGTCTTGCTGAAAGATCCATCCCCTGCGTAACTTCAACTTTGTCACTGATTCTTGAACATTATTGTCAAGAATCTGCTGATACTGAGTGGAATCCATGCGTCCCTCAACTTTAACAAGATTCCCGGTGCCGGCATTGGCCACACAGCCCCAAAGCATGATGGAACCTCCACCAAATTTTACTGTGGGTAGCAAGTGTTTTTCTTGGAATGCTGTGTTTTTTTGCCGCCATGCATAATGCCTTTTTGTATGACCAAACAACTCAATCTTGGTTTCATCAGTCCACAGGACCTTCTTCCAAAAAGAAATTGGCTTCTCCAAATGTGCTTTTGCATACCTCAGCCGACTCTGTTTGTGGCGTGCTTGCAGAAACGGCTTCTTTCGCATCACTCTCCCATACAGCTTCTCCTTGTGCAAAGTGCGTTGTATAGTTGACCGATGCACAGTGACACCATCTGCAGCAAGTTGATGCTGCAGCTCTCTGGAGGTGGTCTGAGGATTGTCCTTGACTGATCTCACCATTCTTCTTCTCTGTCTTTCTGATGTTTTTCTTGGCCTGCCACTTCTGGCCTTAACAAGAACTGTCCCTGTGTTCTTCCATTTCCTTACTATGTTCCTCACAGTGGAAACTGACAGGTTAAATCTCTGAGACAGCTTTTTGTATCCTTCCCCTGAACAACTATGTTGAATAATCTTTGTTTTCAGATCATTTGACAGTTGTTTTGAGGAGCCCATGATGCCACTCTTCAGAGGAGATTCAAACAGGAGAACAACTTGCAAGTGGCCACTTTAAGTAGCTTTTCTCATGATTGCATACACCTGGCTATGAAGTTCAAAGCTCAATGAGGTTACAAAACAAAAAAAAGTGCTTTAGTAAGTCAATAAAAAGTAGGTAGGAGTATTTAAAACAAGAAAATGATAAGGGTGCCCATACTTATGCACCTGTCAAATTTTCTTTGAATGCAGATTGCACATTTTCTGTTAGTACAATAAACCTCATTTCAAGGCAGAAACATTACCGTGTCCAACAGTTATTACATATATCAAACTGAAATAGCTGTTGCAAAAACACCAATTTTTATAAAACATTAAGCTTAAGATTAATAGGGGTGCCCAAACTTTTTCATATAACTGTAAATATTGTACTGTAGAAAATTACACTTCTTTTTTTTACAACGTATTTTTGGTAAAAATGGTATTAAAGAGTTAATTTTTCTTTATATTTCTGATCACAATTTTTTTTTATGGAATATTTTTTGACATCTGATCAAATGTATTGTGTTTTCTCAAAAATGTTGATATTTGCACATTGATTGGTTTAAAGCAGTGACGGCGAATCTTTTAGAGACCGAGTGCCCAAACTGCAATCCAAAACCCACTTATTTATTGCCAAGTGCCAACACGGCAATTTAACCTAAATATTGAGGTTTTACTGACACAAACAACTGATACAAAGAGCAGACGAGGGCAGCATAGAGTAGCCACAGACAGGAGCAGGGGTAAGAGACTGCAGAAATAAAGAATGTGCTCACCCACATCCTGGTATATATGCTGGCCCTCCCCTCAATCCTGGTATATATGCTGCCCCCCCCCTCAGTCCTGGTATATATGCTGGCCCTCCCTTCAATCCTGGTATATATGCTGGCCCTCCCCTCAATCCTGGTATATATGATGGCCCTCCCCTCAATCCTGGTATATATGCTGGCCCTCCCCTCAATCCTGGTATATATGCTGGCCCTCCCCTCAATTCTGGTATATATGCTGGCCCTCCCCTCAATCCTGGTATATATGCTGGCCCTCCCCTCAATCCTGATATATATGTTGGCCCTCCCCTCAATCCTGCTATATATGCTGGCCCTCCCGTCAATTCTGGTATATATGCTGGCTCTCCCCTCAATCCTGGTACATATGCTGGCCCTCCCCTCAATCCTGGTATATATGCTGGCCCTCCCCTCAATCCTGGTATATATGCTGGTCCTCCCCTCAATCCTGGTATATATGCTGGCCCTCCCCTCAATCCTGATATATATGCTGGCCCTCCCCTCAATCCTGGTATATATGCTGGCCCTCCCCTCAATCCTGGTATATATGCTGGCCCTCCCCTCAATCCTGGTATATATGCTGGCCATCCCCTCAATCCTGGTATATATGCTGGCCCTCCCCTCAATCCTGATATATATGCTGGCCCTCCCCTCAATCCTGGTATATATGCTGGCCCTCCCCTCAATCCTGGTATATATGCTGGCTCTCCCCTCAATCCTGGTATATATGCTGGCCCTCCCCTCAATCCTGGTATATATGCTGGCCCTCCCTTCAATCCTGGTATATATGCTGCCCTCCCCTCAATCCTGGTATAAATGCTGGCCCTCCCCTCAATCCTGGTATATATGCTGCCCCCCCCCTCAATCCTGGTATATATGCTGGCCCTCCCCTCGATCCTGGTATATATGCTGGCCCTCCCCTCAATCCTGGTATATATGCTGCCCCCCCCCTCAATCCTGGTATATATGCTGGCCCCCCCCTCAATCCTGGTATATATGCTGGCTCTCCCCTCAATCCTGGTATATATGCTGGCCCTCCCCTCAATCCTGCTATATATGCAGGCCCTCCCCTCAATCCTGGTATATATGCTGGTCCTCCCCTCAATCCTGGTATATATGCTTCCCTCCCCTAAATCCTGGTATATATGCTGCCCCCCCCTCAATCCTGGTATATATGCTGGCCCCCCCCTCAATCCTGGTATATATGCTGGTCCTCCCCTCAATCCTGGTATATATGCTGGCCCTCCCCTGAATCCTGGTATATATGCTGGCCCTCCCCTGAATCCTGGTATATATGCTGGCCCTCCCCTCAATCCTGGTATATATGCTGGCCCTCCCTTAAATCCTGGTATATACAGTATGCTGGCCCTCCCCTCAATCCTGGTATATATGCAGGCCCTCCCCTCAATCCTGGTATATATGCTGGCCCCCCTCAATCCTGGTATATATGCTAGTCCTCCCCTCAATCCTGGTATATATGCTGCCCTCCCCTCAATCCTGGTATATATGCTGCCCCCCCCCCTCAATCCTGGTATATATGCTGGCCCTTCCCTCAATCCTGGTATATATGCTGGCCCCCCCTCAATCCTGGTATATATGCTGGTCCTCCCCTCAATCCTGGTATACAGTGCCTACAAGTAGTATTCAACCCCCTGCAGATTTAGCTGGTTGACACATGCGGAATTAACTTGGCATTGTGACATTTGTACTGTAGATCAGCCTGGAAGTGGGAAATGCACTGCAGCAAATTTTTTTTTTTTTTAAAACGTAAAAAGTTAATTCACAGTGTCATTTATTATTCAACCCCTCAAACCACAAGAATTCTTTTTGGTTCCCCTAAAGTATTAAGAAGTAGTTCAGGCACCAAGAATAATGAGCTTCACATGTGTGGATTAAAGATCTCTTTTGCCAGCCTTTTCTGACTATTTAAGACCCTCCCCAAACTTGTGAACAGCACTCAGACATGGTCAACATGGGAAAGACAAAGGAGCATTCCAAGGCCATCAGAGACAAGATCGTGGAGGGTCACAATGCTGGCAAGGGGTACAAAACCCTTTCCAAGGAGTTGGGCCTACCTGTCTCCACTGTTGGGAGCATCATCCGTACGTGGAAGGCTTATGGAACTACTGTTAGCCTTCCACGGCCAGGACAGCCTTTGAAAGTGTCCTCCCGTGCCGAGGCCAGGCTTGTCCGAAGAGTCAAGGCTAACCCAAGGACAACAAGGAAGGAGCTCCGGGAAGATCTCATGGCAGTGGGGACATTGGTTTCAGTCAATACCATAAGTAACGTACTCCACCGCAATGGTCTCCGTTCCAGACGAGCCCGTAAGTTACCTTTACTTTCAAAGCGTCATGTCAAGGCTCGTCTACAGTTTGCTCATGATCACTTGGAGGACTCTGAGACAGACTGGTTCAAGGTTCTATGGTCTGATGAGACCAAGATCGAGATCTTTGGTGCCAACCACACACGTGACGTTTGGAGACTGGATGGCACTGCATACGACCCCAAGAATACCATCCCTACAGTCAAGCATGGTGGTGGCAGCATCATACTGTGGGGCTGTTTCTCTGCCAAGGGGCCTGGCCATCTGGTCCGCATCCATGGGAAGATGGATAGCACGGCCTACCTGGAGATTTTGGCCAAGAACCTCCGCTCCTCCATCAACGATCTTAAGATGGGTCGTAATTTCAACTTCCAACAAGACAATGACCCAAAGCACACAGCCAAGAAAACCAAGGCCTGGTTCAATAGGGAAAAAGTCAAGGTGTTGGAGTGGCCTAGTCAGTCTCCTGACCTTAACCCAATTGAAAACTTGTGGAAGGAGCTAAAGAATAAAGTCCACATGAGACATCCAAAGAACCTAGATAACTTGGAGAAGATCTGCATGGAGGAGTGGGCCAAGATAACTCCACAGACCTGTGCCGGCCTGATCAGGTCTTATAAAAGACGATTATTAGCTGTAATTGCAAACAAGGGTTATTCCACAAAATATTAAACATAGGGGTTGTATAATAATTGACCACACTTTTATGTTTAAAATTTAATAAAATTCAACTGAGCAACATAACTTTTTGGTTTGTAAGATTTATGCTTCTGTTCATAAAACCTACTCTCGTTTGCAGTTTGAAGGCTCTAACTTATTTGCATCTTATCAAGCCAGCTAAATCTGCAGGGGGTTTAATACTACTTGTAGGCACTGTATATGCTGGCCCTCACCTCAATCCTGGTATATATGCTGGCCCTCCCCTCAATCCTGGTATATATGCTGGCCCTCCCCTCAATCCTGATATATATGCTGGCCCTCCCCTCAATCCTGGTATATATGCTGGCCCTCCCCTCAATCCTGGTATATATGCTGTCCCTCCCCTCAATCCTGATATATATGCTGGCCCTCCCCTCAATCCTGGTATATATGCTGGCCCTCCCCTCAGTCCAGGTATATATGCTGACCCTCCCCTCAATCCTGGTATATATGCTGGTCCTCCCCTCAATCCTGGTATATATGCTCCCACCCTTCAGTCCTGGTATATATGCTGGCCCTCCCCTCAATTCTGGTATATATGCCCCCCCCCTCAGTCCTGGTATATATTCTGACCCTCCCCTCAATCCTGGTATATATGCTGGCCCTCCCCTCAATCCTGGTATATATGCTGCCCCCCCCCTCAATCCTGGTATATATGCTGGCCCTCCCCTCAATCCTGGTATATATGCTGGCCCGCCCCTCAGTCCTGGTATATATGCTGACCCTCCCCTCAATCCTGGTATATATGCTGGTCCTCCCCTCAATCCTGGTATATATGCTCCCCCCCCTCAGTCCTGGTATATATGCTGGCCCTCCCCTCAATCCTGGTATATATGCTCCCCCCCCTCAGTCCTGGTATATATGCTGGCCCTCCCCTCAATCCTGGTATACATGCTGCCCCCCCCTCAATCGTGGTATATATGTTGGCCCTCCCCTCAATCCTGGTATATATGCTGGCCCTCCCCTCAATCCTGGTATATATGCTGCCCCCCCCCTCAATCCTGGTATATATGCTGACCCTCCCCTCAATTCTGGTATATATGCTGGCCCTCCCCTCAATCCTGGTATATATGCTGGCCCTCCCCTCAATCCTGGTATATATGCTGCCCCCCCCTCAATCCTGGTATATATGCTGACCCTCCCCTCAATCCTGGTATATATGCTGGCCCTCCCCTCAATCCTGGTATATATGCTGCCCCCCCCTCAATCGTGGTATATATGTTGGCCCTCCCCTCAATCCTGGTATGTATGCTGGCCCTCCCCTCAATCCTGGTATATATGCTGCCCCCCCCCTCAATCCTGGTATATATGCTGGCCCTCCCCTCAATCCTGGTATATATGCTGGCCCTCCCCTCAATCCTGGTATATATGCTGGCCCTCCCCTCAATCCTAGTATATATGCTGGCCCTCCCCTCAATCCTGGTATATATGCTGGCCCTCCCCTCAATCCTGGTATATATGTTGGCCCTCCCCTCAATCCTGGTATATATGCTGACCCTCCCCTCAATCCTGGTATATATGTTGGCCCTCCCCTCAATCCTGGTATATATGCTGGCCCTCCCCTGAATCCTGGTATATATGCTGGCCCTCCCCTCAATCCTGGTATATATGCTGGCCCTCCCCTCACTCCTGGTATATATGCTGGCCCTCCCCTCAATCCTGGTATACATGCTCCCTCTCCCCCCCCAGACACTGTACATCACATATTAAAAAAAAAAAAAAAACCACATAATAAACCCTCCTCCTCACCTTCCTTCTCCCGCGCAGCGTCCTCTCCTGTAGTCGGCACATCTAGCTGAAGTGTATTGCAGCGCACGTACTAGCCAGGCCCGTGCGCGCTGCAGTACACGCTGCCGGCCAATCAGAGGCCAGCTGCCGCTGGCCTCTGATTGGCCGGCCGACGTCATGCTGGCCTCTGATTGGCCGGCAGCCGCTTCTGATTGTCCGGAAGCCGCTAGCCTGTGATTGGCCGGCCAACGTCATGCTGGTCTCTGATTGGCCAGAAGCCTCAGGCCTCTGATTGTCCGGCCGAATTCATGCTGGCCTCTGATTGGCCGGCAGCGTGTATTGCAGCGCACGGGCCTGGCTAGTTTGTGCGCTGCAATACACTTCAGCTCGATGTGTTTCCGTCCGAGAGAGATCGCACATCTAGCTGCAGTAGCGGAGCTGGTGCCGGCACTCGGCGGCTCAGAGTTCTCCCCCGCCGACCCGATCCAGTAGCGCTAGTGCTGCGGCCATGGTGCCCCCCAGGAGGGCTCTGCTGCCCCCTCTGCACGCTGCCATAGGTTCCCAGCACTGGTGTAAAGCTTTTCTTCTTTTACAGCTGACGACCCAAAATTGGTGATTTTCTGAAAAAAAAAAAAATGGCCAGTCTGCATTATATATGGTGGAAGTGAGAATGTATCATCTGGATAAGGGGGTGGTCTTCACAGAGGGGTCTATGGAGAGATGTCACTTTATAAGGAGCACATAGCATGGAATACCGGGGGGAAGCCTTCTGGCTCCTTATGTTGCTCCAGTCCGGAATGCTCCACTATGGTCCATCCTTCTATAGTTCTTCTCTTACACTTTCTGCTGGTCGGTATATGGACGTATTCGCTCTATGCTGACAGGCGCTCCCTTAGTATAGCCCATGTAATGCACGGCACCACAATGTTGTAGGTTCTGACTACTGTGTAAAAAAACACCCACCCAGAGACCGGCCATAATCTTATAGTCTGGGTGGGAATACGCTGTAGGTAGAGCTGCACTTTTGTTGTGGAAATTTTGGTCATTTTATTTACCTTTTTGCATTTACCCGAATGAGGCTTGTGAGAAATCCTTAAATATGCTGCAGATTTCTCCTGTATGATGCTGACCAATCATAAGCAAGCAGCAACAGTCAAAGAAAAGAAGAACACGCCCCCACCATAGCTCAAAGCGGGTTTCTTAGGGTATAAAGCTACGTTCTCACAATGAGTTTTTAGTGAGTTTTTTCGCTGCATATTTTAGAAATAATGCAAGTAACCTATCTTAATGGGTGCAGAAATTCTACAACATCAAAAACTCACCAAAAGCTCATCGTGGGAACCTAGCCTAAGATGTATAATGATGGCGAGTCCTGATCTCCTGGTCTAACCTTCTGCATGATTAGAAAGCAGAGGTAACAGCTCTAAGACAAGGAAGGAGACACACAGCAGAGTTTCTCTGTGTCACATTACAAACCCTTTTATTGACTCTCCTGATTATGGAGTGTGCCAGTATCACACTTATGTCTTCTGTGCTCAAGCAACTTGTATTCTCTCTGCAGTGATATTAGGCTGTTATTACACCTCACACAGGAGCAGTGTGTTCTGGGTTACTTCTATGGTGAAATGTAATGACAGTCTGCTCTAATCTCACTGCAGATTGAGTACAAGTTGAGCACAACAGATCTAAGTGTGATACTGATGCTGTGCTCTCATTTCTGGACAGGCAGTTTGGGATAGGCGCAGTACAGCAGAAGTGAGAGTGCCATAAGAGGAGGAAAGCTGTTAGAAAGGTTTGTAATGTTGCACAACTAAACTCTTTTGTGCTGCCCCTTCACCCACAGAGACCTTAACTGGAAGGTATTAGTCAGTTGTGTGCTCTAATCATGCAGGAGGTTAGCCCAGGAGACCAGGTCTGTATCCTTACATCTCAGACACTGAGAAATCTGCTCTAAGCTATGGTGGGGATGTGATCATCTTTCTTTTCAGTGCTGTCGTCTGCTTATAATTGGTCAGCATCATGCAGGGAGAAGAATTTCGCACCCCCAGTGAAAACTCTGATAACATCTACTTGGACTTAATTTTTTTAACTCATTAGGCGCCAAATACTTTCATTGCTAATATCTCCGCAAATGAAAGATAAAATAGAAAAAAAAAACATGAAAAATTTGGTGACAGGTCCTCTTTAGGATAAGACAACCCCTTTAAATGTAAGAATTGAATTTTAGTCGAAAAAATGTATGCAACAAAAATGCCACATGTGATTTGATCCAAAAACATGCTGCATTTCAGGATGAGAGAAGCAAGTATTTGCAAAAAAAAGTTAAAAGGGGTGTTCACTGTTATGATATTGATCACTTATACTTAGGATGGACCACCAAGATCAGATTGGTAGAGTTCCAACACTCTGCCACCCCATTGATTCCATGCTGGAGCTGGTAACAGCTGATTGGTGGTGTTAGGATTTGGACACCTATCAATCTGATACTACTGACTTATATTGATGCCTTCTCCTAATTGATAAGTGGTAGCATACCCCTTTAAAACAATACGTAGTTTTTATTTAGTTGTAAGATGAAAGTGACTCTACACATTAAGGCGTGTCATGGTCTGAGCACAAAATGATTCAAAGATTAGTTGCTGGCCTCTTGACCCGAACTTAAGAGCTTAAGGCCATGTTCATACATTCAGTAATTTGGTCAGTATTTTACCTCAGTATTAGGAAGCCAAAACCAGGAGTGGAACAATTAGAGGAAAAGTATAATAGAAACACGTCACTGATGAAACTTACTGAACGTGTGAAGGTGCCTAATAGAGACGCTGTGGAGAAGGACAGGAGCGCACACAAAATAGGGCAATAGCGTCTGATAAGGGGTCGGGATAATTGATGGCAGCGCTCACCTAGAGGTGTTGTGTGCAGTCACCACAGCTATAATGGTGTAGAAAGCCGCTGCTGCCCTGTGGCTGGAGGAAAGGTTCTTCAAGAGGTGGAATGGCAAAAATGGAAGCTGGCACATTTAGGTGGGCTGTGCTGCGGGAGTGAAGAGCTTGTTTTTTTTATACCTTGAGAAAGGCCCTGGTCCATTGCAGAAACGCATTGATATTAATAAAAAACGTTTGGGAATCCCAAGGCTCTTCATTCCCACAGTGCAGCCCACCTAAACGTGCCAGCTTCCATTTCTGCCAATGTGGCCTAATAGACGTATA
Organism: Phyllobates terribilis; assembly: GCF_046119375.1. NCBI lineage: Eukaryota > Metazoa > Chordata > Amphibia > Anura > Dendrobatidae > Phyllobates > Phyllobates terribilis. The sequence goes on from NW_027363046.1 coordinate 2,215,874, forward strand.
TGAGGCTGTCAAAGATCGGGGCAGGAGACTCGCAAACAGCTTGTGCATCACGATCTATGACACACAGATGTGTGAATACGCCATTACTCTCATATAAGATTACCTGCATCAAGTTTCAAAGGAGCAATTGTAACCCTCTTTCAATTATTTAAAGGGATTTTCCCACAAACAAAATTCATTTTAATCAATAGATCTTGGAATAATAATAAGTTCCACAATTGGATGAGTTTAAATAAAATGTTCCTGTGCTGAGATAATCTTAGAAATATGCCCCTGCTGTGTACTGTGTAATGTCTGACCGTACAGGAACATGGTCTGAACATACCTCATCTCCTGGACGGGGAGGATGCAAAAGAGTATACAGACATTACAGCCGGGGATCACAGACGATTCTTTATGAGGTAAAACAAGTTTTTAAACAGGCAGGGAAATGTTTTACCTCACAGAATCAGCTGCCATCCTGTGGTGTCCTGTCTGTATACTCTTTTGCTTCCTCCCATGGCCAGCTGTGTTATGTGCAGACCATGTTCGCTCCAGTGGGAGTCTGTTTATGACACGACACAGTAAAAGTGCAGTCATCAGTAATGATGTCAGGTACAAAGCTATTATAGTAAGGCCCAGTGTAGTGTGGAAGTCCAATGTGACACTGAAGATGTCCGCCTAGAGATAGATGCTAGTTATTGAGCTGCAGCTGTTGATCCATGTAACGCATAGGTTCACCTTTATACACCATTTCACCCGTTTACCCAGATCATAAATCTTCAGAACGTCTTCAAATGTAGCATAAGTTTGTAAAAATGATTCTGTACTTGTATCATAGCTCAAAGCTGCATTCACACTGAATTACTACTGAATGTAAAGGTGTGGGATGACACATGATTAGCTACAGCTTAGTTCTGCTGTACTGCTTTTTGTAGGGTCCTGTCCTGTGCTCCGGCCCTCCGTCTGTAGCTCCATTATGCATTCATTTGCTTTTCATGGCAAAAAAGGTGCAGCATGCAGCGCTATTCCTTACCATCCAAACAATGCAGACCTCGAAGACCACTCAGCGGCTTGCGTCAATGGGATCCAGGGGTGCCATATGGCAATGGATCCGCAGGGATCCAGCATTGAATTTTATTTCCCCGAATAACTGACTTAATGATGCCCCTTCTAACACATCAGATGACTGTATGATGCCAAGAATACAAATAAAGTAAAGAGCATAATTGCTGTCCAGACACTGAACAAGCAGGCTATGCAGTAAAATTAAGAATGATCAATGTAGATGTGGAAGAGAATAAGGTATAACTCAGGGCCAGTGCAAGACAAGTAATTCTATCTAGTAACAAAGTTGCTCAATTTATTATGTAGATTATAAATGGATGTAATATAAAATTGTTTTGCGGATGAATCGCTGCTCTGAGTGTTAGATTTTCAAAGTGGTAAAAGGGTTTATCTGCCAGTAATGATATTTACCTGGGGACATCCACCTATTGGAGACAGGCCATTAAAACTGGCCAAACTTTCTCCTTACTTTCTTGGCCACTGAGGGGCTTTTTGGACTGCAAATGGTTGATAAGTGTTGGTAAGAGTTTTCGAAGTATCTACTATATAATTGTCTTATCCCGTCTGTCTGTCTGTCTGTCTGTCTGTCTGTCTGTCTGTCTGTCTGTCTGTCTGTCTGTCCAGGAAATCCCGCGTCGCTCATTGGTCCGGCAGCGGCCAATCAGCGCCGCGGGATTTCAGAAAAAAGATGGCGGCCGTTAGCGGCTCTTCTGCGGGACGGAGCTCAGCGGCGTTGCAGCCGGGAGATGAGCGCCGCGAGGCGCTCATTTCCCGGCCGGTACCAGCAGGAGGACCCCGACCGCCGGACCCATCTGCGGGACGGAGATGCAGCCGGGAGATGAGCGGCGCGAGGCGCTCATGTCCCGGCCGGCAGCAGCGGAAGGACCGCCGGCGTCGCTGACATCCATGCGGAAGGGAGGACCGGGGAGCGGCGCTGCGGGTCGGGATACTTCTGCTGCGAGCGCCCGCTCATGTCCCGGGTTCTCGCAGCGGAAGTAGCCGCACAGGCAGCGCTGCTGCCCGGTCCTCACCAAGACGATTTGATGATTGGTCGCTGTCTTCTGACCCGACCAATGACTGATCTTAGCGCAAAAGTTAAATACCGCTGTGCTGATTGGTCGCGGACGCTGCCCGCGACCAATCACCGATTTGGGCGCCAAATTTAAATATCGGCCGCGACCAATCAGCACAGTAGTGGTTAACTTTAGCCGCAAGATCAGTGATTGGTCGCGGGCCAAGACCGCGACCAATCACCGATTTGTGCGGCACATTTAAATAGCGGCCGCGACCAATTGGATGTCAGCGCCGCTCCCCGGTCCTCCCTTCACACCCTTGCCGCATGGATGTCAGCGGCGCTGCCTGTGCGGATACTTCCGCTGCGAGAACCCGGGACATGAGCGGGCGCTCGCAGCAGAAGTATCCCGACGCGCAGCGCCGCTCCCCGGTCCTCCCTTCACACCCTAGCCGCTGATGTCCCCACAGTATCCGCATGGTGTTACAAAGATCCGGACATTTGTGTTAAAAATTGCTGATTGGTCCCTGGCGGTGCCCGCGACCAATCACCGATTTGGGCGCCAAATTTAAATATCGGCCGCGACCAATCACCAATCTTGGCTCCACATTTAAATACCGCTGTACTGATTGGTCGCAGCCGCTATTTAAATGTGGCGCCCAAATCGGTGATTGGTCGCGGGCAGCGGCCGTGACCAATCAGCTGAGCGGTGTTTAACTTTAGCGCCAAGATCACTGATTGGTCGCGTGCGGAGACCGCGACCAATCAGCGAATCGTATTGGTGAGGAGCAGGGAGCGGAATCGTATTAGTGAGCACCGGGGAGCGCCGCTGCCTGTGCGGATACTTCCACTGCGAGAAGCCTGGAGATGAGCGACTGCTCGCAGTAGAAGTATCCCGACGCGCAGCGCCGCTCCCCGGTCCTCCCTTCACACCCTAGCCGCTGATGTCCCCACAGTATCAGCATGGTGTTACAAAGGTCCGGACATTTGTGTTAAAAATCGCTGATTGGTCGCTGGCGCTGCCCGCGACCAATCACCGATTTGGGCGCCAAATTTAAATATCGGCTGTGACCAATCACCGATCTTGGCTCCACATTTAAACACCGCTGTACATCTCTTCAACAACTGTTAAGAGGAGACTTTGTGCAGCAGGCCTTCATGGTAAAATAGCTGCTAGGAAACCACTGCTAAGGACAGGCAACAAGCAGAAGAGACTTGTTTGGGCTAAAGAACACAAGGAATGGACATTAGACCAGTGGAAATCTGTGCTTTGGTCTGATGAGTTGAAATTTGAGATCTTTTGTTCCAACCACCGTGCCATTAACTTGTTAATAACCTGCAGTCTATAATGAGCCGTGTTAATAATATGATCCCACCAATAGTGACTCTGTATGGCCAATTTGACAATAAACTGTGTTGGTATTGTACTTTTTATTTTTCATCACTAGATGGCAGTGCAGCAGTGTAAATGTGTGAGAGAATGGGATGATGGCGCCATTACTGATCATTATGTAAAATCAGGAGCTGACCTTCTTTATTAGTAAATTACGATGTAATTCAGGTTAATGATTCTTATGATTTTGCTAATAAAAACACTATTGCATTGTACACGTGTCGTTGTGTGATTGATCTAGATCCCAGCAGCCTCAATTGTCCGCTATTATTGAGAAGTCTTGACTGCTAGATATGGCAGTGTCATCAATCTCAAGAAGCCTTTTATTCTCACATACATGATAGAATCCAATAGTAAACATCAGCATATCCCTTCCAGGAGCGGAACGACATCGGTCACAGAGGGTGCGACCGGGCCCGTGCAGGAGGGGGGTCGGCCGCCACCAGCACCTATTTCAGTTAGAGGTGCATGCAAGGACACACATTCAGCTGAAATGTATTGAGACGCAGAGACCATCTGTGTCCCTGCACCGCAATACACCCTGCCAGCCAATCAGAGGCCGGCTGTTGACGTTGGTGTGCCAGTCGCAGGCGGCACATGACCGTGACGTCATGCACCATGCCAGCAAGACGAAGTTAGATGCCAGTTCCTTCAAGTGCTATAGAAGAATACGCTGCGAGTTGTGGGAGTGGAGGAAGGGAAGAAGAATAATTTATTTATTTTTAAATGTATTGGAGAAGAACAGCAAACATTATTAATGGAAGGGGCACAGGATGGGGGACATTATACCAGGAAGGGTACAATAAGAAAGCACAGCAACACACTGCAAGGGACAATACATATGCAGACACTGAGAACATAAGAGCTAAACTGCATTATTGCTAAATAAAATGTACTTACAAAAAATGAAGGCTCTTAGCGCACAAATTGGCCAATTCATGTATGCCCATCAACCACGACAAGGTAGCCTCCGCATGATGGGTAACTAACCTCTTAAACATGCCTCTCTTGGGCTATAAGCCTACAATATAAATGGGCAAACATGCCTCTCTTGGGATAGAAACCTACAAATTTAAGTGGGCAGGTAGAATCCAACACTAATTAAAAGCACCCTTGGGCTGATGGGTGCTTATACCAGGAAGGGTCCCAGGATGGAGTGCATTATACCAGGAAGGGTCCCAGGATGGAGTGCATTATACCAGGAAGGGTCCCAGGATGGAGTGCATTATACCAGGAAGGGTCCCAGGATGGAGTGCATTATACCAGGAAGGGTCCCAGGATGGAGTGCATTATACCAAGAAGGGTCCCAGGATGGGGAACATTATACCAGGAAAGGGCTCAGGATGGGGGACATTATACCAGGAATGTGCTCAGGATGGGGGACATTATACCAGGAATGTGCTCAGAATGGGGTACATTATACCAGGAAGATGCCCAGGATGGAGTGCATTATACCAGGAGGTGCTCAGGAAGGGTAACATTATACCAGGAAGGTGCCAAGGATGTAGTGCATTATACCAGGAAGGTGCTCAGGATGTAGTGCATTATACCAGGAAGGTGCTCAGGATGTAGTGCATTATACCAGGAAGGTGCTCAGGATGGGGAGCATAATACCAGGAAAGGGCGCAGAATAGAGCACATTATACAAGGAAGAGGCCCAAGATGTACAGTTGAAACCAGAAGTTTACATACACTATATAAAAAGACACATATGCATGTTTTTCTCAATATCTGACATGAAATCAGAATAAACCTTTCCCGTTTTTTTAAATGCCTTAATACATTCTCTCTCTCCTTATTCTGGCATTTGGCAAATATTAAAAATTATGGTAATCCTAATTGACCTAAAACGGGAAAGGGCATCTGACGCGCCCCCTGGGCCAGTGCTGTAGTGCGGCGCACGTGTGCGCGGGGGAATACCCGGAGCCGGATCCGATGGGGGTAGTAGTCTCCGAGTGGCGGGGACCCGGTCCGTGCCCAGGGTGGTCAAACTAAGTGTGTGGCAGTCTTTGTAGATGTTGTTTAAGTGTCGACTACGCCACCCGTTGATTTGCGGTCGCAAGGCCGCCGCTGCAGAACAGTCCGCTGAGGCTGGTGGTATGTGTGCAGCAATGGTGGTATAACCCCCAACGGGAGAGGTATGGCCTCAGGGCAGCTGGTGCGGGTGAAGGGAGTGATAGAAAGGGCGTCCCGGTACCTTTAGTGCTGGTAGTGCGATGGAACACAGAGACTGATTGCAGTTTTCAATGCTTTACTCACAGATGTTATCAGTGTCAGTCCTGCAGGTGATGACGACCCGAGCCGTGCTGCGTCCACCAGGTACGGGGCTCGACCAACCCCCAGGCAGTTCCAGAGTGTGACCTTGAACTCCTTTCTCCGTTCCTTTCTCTGGCCGTCCCCACTAGGGACCCACCCATGTCCAGCTTCCTCGGGCCTTCTGGTGGCGAAACCTATCTCCGGTTTCCCTGACCCTATGTGGCGTGCCTTCGTGGTGAGTGGTCGCGCCAAGACGTGGCCACGACCTCCGGTTCCTGGCTGAGGATAAGTGGCCTCCACCAGTTCGGGATCCGGTACCCTGATCTGCCAACCCTTCACCCGCTGACTCCTAGCGTGTTCGGGTTCCCTCTTCCTTCATGTCTCTGGGCCTTTCTCCAGGTTCCATTCCTTCCTTGTTCCTTGTTCCTTTCCTCTTGTCTTTCTCTCTCTTGCTCCCTTCAGGAGCAGCACCCAGACAGGGCTGCTGCTCCCTGTCACTACTCTTCTCCTCTTTTTCTGTCTGACTCAACTGAACTCCTAAGATGGTGCCCACCTTTTATACTCCCTCTGACACCCGAGCCCAGGTGACTAGCCACCAATGGGCTCCTTCCTATGCCCAGAGTCCCTCCCCTCTCTGCTCCTGCACCACTGGGATATTCCTCCCCCCCTCCCACTCCAGCCAGGGACAGACGCTGTCGTACCTGCACATCTATCTGGTGGGAGTACCGTTGATCTGTCCCCCGGAAATGGGATGTATGTGGTGCATGCAGCTAACTGAGTTCTAGTCCACACTCCATCCTTACCCGGGAGTGGAATACCACACCTCTGGTTCGAGGTGCAATACCCCTGTAGCAGCCGAGCCCTCGGGGTGCTACACATCAGCGTTCCCATGTAACTTCCCAGGCCTATGGTCTACGTGAAAGTTGAAGTCCTGAAGAGCTAGGAACCATCTAGTTACCTTGGCATTGTTACCCCTCTTTTCCCTCAACCATCTCAACGGGGCATGGTCTGACAACGGGCACAGGACAGTGTATGGAACTATGCTTTAAACCTGCAGGAGGCGCTGAGGGCCATCAAACAGGTAGACCCTGACAGTGTGCGTGATGAAAACAGACTGTTAACTGAGCAGTTTATTGAGGGTTTACTGTCCAGCGCCCACCGAACCCAGCTGCGCATAGTGGCTCTGCAAAACCCTGACTTAGACTTTGCTAAGTTTAAGGACAGGGCCATCTGGGTGCTACGAGAACCAGCACCAGTTGGCGCTACAGCTCACCGCCGCCCAGATATCACCTACCACCAGGAGGTGGCACCCTTTTCCCCGAAGCCTGTAGGAGCTGATGCACAAACTCTGGACAGTGCCCCGTCAACAGACCTGCACCATCAGGTCCAAGAGCTAACTAAAAGTGTAGCAGCACTAACCAAAACTGTACAGTCCTTGCAGGTGTATCCCAAAGGAAAGATCCAGCTGGCTTCCAGTCCGGAGGACATCCCGTGGCGCCAACAGAAGAGGATTCCACCATCCAGAGGAAGGAACAGCGACCGCTACGACCAGGACGGACAACCCATCTGCCGCCGCTGCAACCAGCCAGGACATTATGCAAGGTACTGTCATTTAAACGAGCAAAACCTGGGGCAGAGGGCCAACCCCCAGGCATAAGACCACCAGGCCCATCAAGCTGGCGAGACAAATATGTGGGAGGACGACCGGTCCTACCTGTCGTGCTGGACGGCTTTCCAATGAGCGCGTTGCTGGACACTGGATCCCAAGTGACCACCATCCCCTACATTCTTTACTGGACTGACTCTGATATTACCCGCCATCCAGATGAACATTTGAGTATTTATGCCAGCAATGGTCAACCCGTACCTCAGGTGGGGTTCAAAGAAGTGACCATAAAGTTGGAAAAGTGGAACTGCCAGCACAAGGACTGATTATTGTCGACATTGATCACCGAGAATGTCATCCCATGATAACCATGGGCACTAATGTAATTGAAAATTGTCTTGCAGAGATAATTGTCTTGTTACAGCAGGTTGCGGAGACTGCCAGATCCAGCCAGCAGCCGGTTCTACAAAGAGAGATCAGAGCCCTGATGAAAAGACAACAGGTAGAACTGTCTGGTGGTGAAATTGGCAGTGTCAGGATGAGTGACCCATTTCCTATTGCCATGCCCCCAAGAAGTGAAATTATGATATGGTGCCAGGCAGCTATTGGTCTAAGGGGTAGAGATTACCAGGCCATGGTAGAGCCCGTCTACTCTGACAGTAGGCCCACCATTTTGACAGCCCAGAGGGTGGTTGATGTCCGCCATGGGAGGGTACCCGTCCGCATCCTAAACATTGGGGAGAGAGAAGTCCATTTGCCCCGGTATGCCACTCTAGCCAAACAGTTCACTGTCAACCAGAATTCTATAAAGACAGTGGAACCCTTGCCTCCATCCCAACAGGCAGAGGATAACGGCTCCAAGGAACAAATGGAGGACTGGTGCCAGAAGCTGCATGTGGGCACTGACTCCACCTCTCCACACTGAAAACAAGGAGTGTACCGGGTGGTACAGGAATACAAAAGAGTCTTCCGTAAACATCCACTTGACTTCGGGCAGGTAAAAGGGGTTCAACACCATATCCCCACGGGAGACCATCCACCCATTAAAGAAAGGTACCGGCCTGTACCCCCTGCACACTACCAAAATGCCAAAGGGATGTTGCGAGAAATGAAGGAGGCTGGGGTAATAAGAGACAGTTGTAGCCCCTGGGCAGCTCCATTAGTTCTTGTAAAGAAAAAGGATGGCGCTATGAGAATGTGTGTAGACTACAGGAAAATCAACCGCATAACACACAAAGATGCATACCCGTTACCCAGAATAGAGGAATCACTAGCTGCATTAAAGTCTGCTAACTATTTCTCCACTTTGGCTCTTACTAGTGGGTATTGGCAGGTTCCTGTAGCAGAGGTGGATAAGGAAAAGACCGCATTCACCTCCCTGATGGGCCTCAGCGAGTTCAACTGCATGCCATTCTGGCTCTGCAACGCCCCAGGAACCTTCCAGCGGTTGATGGAGTGCTATCTGGGACATAAGAATTTCGAGACAGTCCTGCTGTACCTGGATGACGTCATTGTATACTCCCAGACGTATGAGAACCATCTGAAGCACCTGGCGGAAGTGTTTGACTCACTGGCTGGCTTTGGTCTAAAGGTGAAGTGTCACGCTGTCTCTGTATACTGGAGGTAGGAGGCCTAAGCTGACCCTAAGCTGGGGCCCTGACTAATCCCTCAACCTGGAGGTACTGTTAAAGGTACAGAGGTCCAGGCCGCCAGCGTAACCCCTACCTCCTGAAGATCCCTGCACCTCAGTAATCTAGTCCTGAGAAGGACCCCGATCACAACCAAAGGGAACAAGAAATAATATGCCCAAACACAGTATTTAGACGAACGAGACAGTACAAGGGAAAAACCAAAACCACCTTGCATACAAACAACTTCTCAACTACAACAGAGGGAAAACCAACGGGAAAGGAGATAAATGATAAAGCGAGGAAAGGGAAAAAACACTTCCAAATACACTTATCTCAGCAACTCCAAACACCACGATCCGCTCTGTCAGTCTGAATGAAATGCTTTCACCGACACCTCCCAAACAGACCAGCAGGTATATGAAGGAGTCTAACTACAGAAGTATTGATTGCAGCTGGGCGAGGCTGGACCTCATCTAGCCCAGAGAGAGAGAGAGAATTAACTCCCTCACTGCCGAGAAACACAAAGCACCAACAAGTCAGCTGCGAGAAGTCAGGCTGTGTACTCGTGACGATCTTCGTGGCAACACACCCGTGACAGTACCCCCCCTTCTACGAGGGGCCTCCGGACCCTCAGGGCCAGGTTTATCCGGGTGAGTCGTGTGGAAGGCCCGAACTAATCGGTCAGCGTTAATATCCGACGCAGGAACCCACATCCTCTCCTCAGGACCATACCCCTTCCAATGAACCAGGTACTGAAGGGACCGGCGATTAAAGCGTGAATCAATGACCCTCGATACCTGGAACTCCAAGTTACCATTGACAACCACTGGAGGGGGAGGTAAAAGTGACGGTACCACCGGCGCCACATACCTCTTAAGTAATGATCTGTGAAACACGTTGTGAATTTTAAACGTAGGGGGGAGGTCAAGACGGAATGCCACCGGATTAATAATAGAACTGATTCTGTACGGCCCGATGAACCTGGGACCCAGTTTCCAGGAGGGAACCTTAAGTTTTATATTCCTGGTAGACAACCATACCCGATCGTTCACACTTAGGTCCGGACCAGACACTCTCCTCCTATCAGCCATACGTTTGTATCGGTTCCCCATAGTATTCAGACTCTTCAGCACCCCTCTCCATACTGAAGCGAGTGATGAGGAAAATCGTTCCTCCTCAGGAACCCCCGAAGAGCCCCCCCCACTGAAAGTACAAAACTGGGGGTGAAAACCATATGCCCCAAAAAACGGGGACTTACCAGTGGACTCGCTCCGCCTATTATTAAGAGCAAACTCTGCCAGAGGTAAGAAAGAAGCCCAGTCCTCCTGGTTCTCTGACACAAAACACCGGAGATATGTCTCCAAGCTCTGGTTCATACGTTCCGTCTGACCATTGGTCTGAGGATGAAAAGCCGATGAGAATGACAACTGCATCCCCCGCCGTGCACAAAACGCCTTCCAGAACTTGGACACAAACTGAGACCCCCGATCAGACACCACATCGGAGGGTACCCCGTGAAGCCTCACAATCTCCCCAATGAACACCTGCGCAAGAGTTTTAGCATTAGGGAGAGCCGGAAGAGCGATAAAATGTGCCATCTTGCTGAACCTGTCCACTACAACGAGTATGACCGTTTTACCCGAAGACGGAGGGAGGTCCGTAATAAAGTCCATAGACAGATGAGTCCAAGGACGCCCCGGGATCTTCAAAGGTAAGAGGGCCCCAGACGGACGGGTATGTGAGGTCTTAGAGCGCGCACAAACCCCACAGGACGCGACAAAAGTTACCACCTCCTTATGTAAGTTAGGCCACCAAAACCGACGCGAGAGGAGATCCACAGTTGCTTTACTCCCCGGGTGTCCTGCAAAAACTGAGTTATGATGTGCCTCGATCACCTTCTGTCGCAACTGATCTGGAACAAACAGTCTCCCTGGAGGTCCAACAGGGGCGTCCCCCTGAGCCTCCAATACCTCCTCCTCCAGCTCAGAGCATACTGCCGAGACCACCACCCCCTCCTGAAGGATAGGAATCGGGTCGTCCGTATTCCCGGCCCCAGGGAAACTACGAGATAAGGCATCCGCCTTTACATTTTTTGACCCAGGACGATATGTAACGACAAAATTAAACCTGGTAAAAAACAATGACCACCTAGCTTGTCTGGGATTCAGACGTTTCGCGGACTCCAGATATAGCAGGTTCTTGTGATCGGTGATGACGGTGACCGGATGAACTGCCCCCTCCAAAAAATGGCGCCACTCCTCAAAAGCTAACTTAATGGCCAAGAGTTCCCTATTGCCGACATCGTAATTCCTCTCAGCGGACGACAATTTTTTAGAGAAAAAGGCGCACGGATGCCACTTACCAGGGGACGAACCCTGTGACAATACTGCTCCCACCCGTACCTCGGAAGCGTCTACCTCTACAATGAATGGCTGAGACGCATCAGGTTGAATGAGTATGGGCGCCGAGGCAAAACATTTTTTCAAAGAGGAGAATGCTTGACAAGCCTTGTCAGACCACCTAGAAAAATCCGTCCCCTTTTTAGTCATGTCAGTGAGAGGCTTAACCATGGACGAGAAATTACGAATGAACTTTCGGTAATAATTAGCAAACCCCAGGAAACGTTGTAGTGCCTTAAGATTCTCTGGCCGATCCCACTCAAGAACTGCCCGCACTTTCCCAGGGTCCATACGAAAACCGGACGCTGAAACCAGGAAGCCTAAAAACTGGAGTTCCTGTACGGCGAACACACACTTTTCCCACTTGGCATACAGTTTATTATCCCGCAAAATCTGTAACACCTGCCTAACGTGCTCCTGATGAGACACCAGATCCGGCGAGTAAATTAGGATATCATCCAGATATATGACAACAAACTGTCCCACCAAGCGGCGAAAAATGTCATTAACAAAGTGTTGGAACACCGCCGGGGCATTAGTCAGACCGAATGGCATGACAAGGTTCTCATAATGCCCCTCCGGAGTGTTAAACGCCGTCTTCCACTCATCCCCCTCCTTCATCCTAATCAGATTGTACGCCCCCCTGAGATCCAACTTAGAGAACCATTTGGCGCCCACGATCTGATTAAAGAGTTCGGGAATAAGTGGGAGCGGATACGGATCTCGGACCGTAATCCGATTAAGTTCACGGAAATCCAGGCAAGGGCGTAGGCCTCCATCTTTCTTCTTAACAAAGAAGAACCCCGCAGCCACCGGTGAAGATGAAGGTCTAATATGCCCCTTAGCCAGACTTTCTGAGATATAATCCTTCATGGCCTGCCTCTCAGGACCAGAAAGGTTATACAACCTAGCTTTAGGTAACTTGGCCTCAGGGAGCAGTTTTACAGAACAGTCATACACGCGATGAGGAGGTAGTTCCTGACACCCATTCTCCGAGAATACATCCTCAAAGTCCGCCAGAAATGGAGGTAAAACCCAAGGAGTAACCGCACCAATGACCGTGTTCATGCAGTTTTCATTACAGAATTTACTCCATTGGCTTATCTCCCTGGTTTGCCAATTAATAACCGGGTTATGCTTAGCTAACCAAGGAAGGCCCAACACAATAGGAGTGGGAAGACCCTCCAACACGTAGCAAGACAACAGTTCTTTATGTATTGCCCTCACTTGAAGTTTTACGTCATGCACAGCTTGCAAAAAACTTCCCTGCCCGAGAGGCCTGACATCGATCGAGAATATGGGAATGGGTTTAGCCAACTCACTCAACCGCATACCTTGAACCCGGGCAAACCGAGCATCAACCAGATTAGCCCCGGCCCCACTATCCAGAAGAACAGATATCCTCTCAGTTCTCGTACCCACCACCACCTCCGCCGGTACGAGAAACTGAGACGAACCTAGGGACGAAATACCTACTCCCAGATTGCCGTCCACCACACAACCTGGGATCAACAGTTTTCCGACGACTCTTCACTCTGCAAGGGACGGGATGGACACCCCCCAATAAAATGTCCCTTTCTCCCGCAGAAGAAACACCTTCCTGCCTTATGGCGCACCACCGGTCCCCTCCCCCGAAATGATGTCCCTCCTAATTGCATAGGCTCCTCAGGACTGACCAGGGGAACCACCATATGAGGGGACCTTGTAGGAGGTGGAGTCATCACAGGGGGTAGAGTTATCCCGCACCTCTCCCGAAGCCGTCTGTCCACGCGAATAGCAAGGGCCATAGCGGCTTCCAGAGACACGGGAGAGTCATACTGTGCCAACACATCCTGCAATTTGTCGGATAAACCATGACAAAACTGGCTCCTAAGAGCCGGGTCATTCCACTGGGTGTCCGTGGCCCACCTACGGAACTCCGAACAGAATTCCTCCGCCGGACGATCTCCCTGCTGGATCCTACGTAACTTAGACTCAGCAAGGGAGATCCGATCTGGGTCATCATATACGAGTCCCAGGGCAGCGAAAAACCTATCCACTGACTGGAGAGCCGGGGAACCCGGGGGAAGAGAGAACGCCCAAGATTGTGGGTCCCCTTGTAGGAGCGAGATGACAATTCCCACCCTTTGTTCTTCACTCCCCGATGACCGAGGCCGCAGCCGAAAGTACAATTTACATGCCTCCCGGAAAACAAAAAACTTGTCCCGCCCCCCAGTGAACCTATTAGGGAGAGCTACTTTAGGTTCTGGTCCGGCTTGCTCCTGAGGATGCCAAACCTTGGACCTAACGTCCGCCAGCTCCATGGACAAACTCTGCAATTGCCGAGCTAGACCGGCTACTGGATCCATGGTAGCTGGAGAAAAACTAAGCGGGTCGGTGAAAATGTCACGCTGTCTCTGTATACTGGAGGTAGGAGGCCTAAGCTGACCCTAAGCTGGGGCCCTGACTAATCCCTCAACCTGGAGGTACTGTTAAAGGTACAGAGGTCCAGGCCGCCAGCGTAACCCCTACCTCCTGAAGATCCCTGCACCTCAGTAATCTAGTCCTGAGAAGGACCCCGATCACAACCAAAGGGAACAAGAAATAATATGCCCAAACACAGTATTTAGACGAACGAGACAGTACAAGGGAAAAACCAAAACCACCTTGCATACAAACAACTTCTCAACTACAACAGAGGGAAAACCAACGGGAAAGGAGATAAATGATAAAGCGAGGAAAGGGAAAAAACACTTCCAAATACACTTATCTCAGCAACTCCAAACACCACGATCCGCTCTGTCAGTCTGAATGAAATGCTTTCACCGACACCTCCCAAACAGACCAGCAGGTATATGAAGGAGTCTAACTACAGAAGTATTGATTGCAGCTGGGCGAGGCTGGACCTCATCTAGCCCAGAGAGAGAGAGAGAATTAACTCCCTCACTGCCGAGAAACACAAAGCACCAACAAGTCAGCTGCGAGAAGTCAGGCTGTGTACTCGTGACGATCTTCGTGGCAACACACCCGTGACATGAAGCCCTCAAAATGTCATCTGCTGAAACCCAAGGTACAGTACCTGAGGCACGGGGTGAGCGCTGACGGTGTAGCTCCAGATCCCGATAAAATCACAGTAATCAAGGACTGGCCAAGACCCTCCACCGTAAAGGAAGTGCGGCAGTTCCTCGGGTTGGTAGGCTACTACCGAAGATTTATTCCAGGCCTCACCAAGATGGCAGCACCCATGCTGGACCTCCTGATAGGCCAGTCCAGGAAGGCCAAAAACCAGAAGCCGCCATTCAAATGGGACAAGCTGGAAGATGAGTCCTTCCACCAGCTGAAAATGGCCCTCACGGGGGACGAGATCCTGGCTTACCCTGATTATGGCCAGCCCTTCATCCTCCACACGGACGCGAGCAACGTGGGACTGGGAGCGGTGCTGTCCCAGATCCAGCAGGGCAGAGAACGGGTAATCACTTATGCCAGCAGGAAGCTCCGGCCCTCAGAAAGGAACCCTGAAAATTACAGCTCCTTCAAGCTAGAGTTCCTCGCAGTGGTATGGGCAGTGACAAAGCGCTTTAAACATTACCTCGCCTCTTCCAAGTTCACCGTATTCACAGACAAAAACCCGCTGACACACCTGGACACTGCGAAACTTGGTGCCCTGGAGCAGAGATGGATGGCCCGACTCTCCAATTATGAGTTCACCATCAAGTACCGGGCTGGACGCAAGAATGCCAATGCAGATGCACTGTCCAGGATGCCTAACTTGCCAGATGGGGGAGAAGACCCAGAAGAACTGGAAGAGATAGAAATCCCCGCTTTCCACCGTCATGGGATAACTCAGTGCTCCCACTGTGTGAAAGACAGGTACTCTTCCACCAAAGAGGCCACGTTCAATCCCTTGCCCCACCACGGCTGGGCAGAAACACAAGACAGTGACCCGGCCGTCCACCTAGTCAAAGAGTTGCTGACACGAGCCGACTCATACCCTGACCCAGATGCTCCAGAGGAGACCAAACAGCTGTGGAAAGAGAAGAGTAAGCTGTTCATCTATGAAGGGAAGCTGTGTCGAAGAACTGTCAACTCCCAGACGCATGAGCTGGTCTGGCAGGTGTAGTCCCGAGACGGGACGCGTCTATGGTCTTGGAAGTGTACCACGATGGAGCAGGACACTTCGGATGGAAAAAGCTGGAAGTCCTGCTGCGTGAACGGTTCTATTGGGTCGGCATGAGAGGAGCAATCGAGAGGTGGTGTCGAGACTGCGGACCGTGCAACCTGAGAAGGAAAGACCGTGACAGCCAGAGGGCTCCCCTGCAGCCCTTCATCACCAAGCAGCCGCTCGAACTGGTAGCCCTAGACCATGTGAAGCTGTCCCCAAGCAGGTCAGGCTATGTCTACGCTCTCACCATCGTAGACCCCTACTCCCGGTTTCTGGTAGTAGTGCCAGTCAAGGACCAAACAGCTCAGACAGCAGCCAGAGCTTTCCAACAGCACTTCTGCCGCCCGCATGGTTACCCAGAACGTGTGCTAACTGACCAAGGTCCGGCCTTCGAAGCGGAGGTATTCCAGGAGTTCTGCAACCTGTACGGCTGCAAGAAGATCAGGACAACGCCTTATCACCCCCAGACCAACAGGATGTGTGAAAAGATGAACCAGGTGGTGATAGACCTACTGAAGACATTGCCCCTGGAGGAACGCAGTCTGTGGCCAGAAAAGTTGCTAGACCTAGTGGACCTCTACAATCATATCCCAGTGAATTCCACCAACTGCACACCAGCTTACCTGATGAGAGCGAGACCTGGTAAGCTGCCCATCGATCTGGATATGGGAGTTCTGACACCAGAGGACGCCTCACCAGACGCAGATTGGGACACTGAGCGGCAACAGCAATACCGCAAGGTACAGGAAAGTGTTGAAAGAAGTCTGTTCCAAGCAAGAGAAAGGCAAGAGAGGACTTACAATCAACATGCACCTGCTGCCCCCTTGTCACCTGGAGAGCAAGTCCTAAAGAGTAAGAGGCGACTCCACAAGTTGGATGACCAGTGGGAAAAAGAGCCGTACACCATTCTACCATCAAGTCATGATAATACCAAGGTGTGCCTCATAAGTAAGGACGGAGGTGAGACAACAGCAACAGTTTCCAGAGACCACCTGAAGAAATGTCCCGAGCAGCTACAGCATGCTGAAGAAGGCCAAGATATCCCTCAACCCGCAGAGGAAGTGTAAGAAATGGTCAGTACGGGACTGGAAAATTTCCCCGGTCATGGACACAAGTGAATAATGCCATTGTTGTGCCTGTCCTTACATTTCTCCAACCAGCACCTCAAGCACCTACAGAAGTCTCAGTAGAGTTGGAAGAACCATTGGCCCCGGAAACAGAAGATTCCTCATCAGCAGACCAGGAGAATCTACCCTCTGCTAGTAGCGAGCCTGTCGTACCCACGGTAAGCCAAAGGATCCGTAGGAAGCTGCCCAACCTACCAGTGACACCTCAAAATACCAGTAGTGCAGGTCACACAGTGCCCACCACACCAGGGGTAGGGAAAGGGGACCAGAGTGGAACACAGACAGACAGTGTGTTACGCAGGTCCACCAGAATCACCAGAGGTCAAATTCCTGCTGGTTGGAAAATTTAAATGTAACTATAACTGTAATGTTGAATTGTTATGTGTGTGTATTGAATATGTTTTTCCAGTTACCCTACAGGGTCCAAAAAGACTTTCAAGTTATGGACAATGAATAACCAAAAACTCTGCCTGTAAATAGTTGCACCTGTAAAGTGCCCCTTTGGTGCCAGACTACAGAACAAAAACCCGTGGAGGTGGCTGAAGATGTGGTCCAACTCCGGATCATCAATGCCCTGAAGCCACCCTAGGGCCTACGTTGAGGGTTTGGGACAGGTCCCTCTGATTGCACCTTGTTTCAGTGAAATGGACACCTGGTTGCGGATGATACCGTGACCTTTAAAGACTCTAATGGTTGTAAATATGTTAATGTATTGTTACCTGTTGTATTTTTGCAAAATATGTTCAGTCCCGGAGTACTGAAATTTACTAGGGTGGAATGTGGCACCCCAGAGGGTCTGGTTGCCACAGTAGTAGTAATACCATGTCTGGGAGCAAAACAGGAGTTTCCTGGTCAGGGAACACACTACAAGCAACACCTCCTGCTCCAGACCAGAAAAGGGGAGGATCCTGCCCTATATAACTGGATCTGGAGGCTGGGTTAGTCAGTCTAGTGAGAGTCTAGTTCAGTGTCAGGAGTCAGTTAGGACTAAGGAGCAAGGAGCTGAGGACTGGAGCTGTGCAGAGCTTGTCCTGGCCAGTGGATACAGAAGACCTGACACCGGAGTCCGAGGCTGTCAGGATTGTATATCCAGCAGCAGAAACCGCAAGGCAGGAGATTGCAGGTCTCCTGGCTGACAGAAGCCCGGAGGCTCAGCCACACGAAAGGACCAGTACCACCACAGAGGAGCGAGGAATACACGGGATCCGAGTCGCCAGCCATATGGGTGAGCAGCACGTTACACTCAGGGACGTGGGCTACAACACGACTATAAGCGGGATAGCCAAAAGAGTACAGTCGGAACGGCAGGCCTACAACTCCACCTGGCCAGGGGATTCTAGGATTGCTCCCAGACTGACCAGGCCCTCATCCATAGCAAGTACTCCCGTTGGGGCCTATATAATTACCACCAGTAAAGACCCTAGGACTGCACTGCAAAGACTCCGTGTTATTATTATGGATCCAGGCACTATCACCACCATCATCCATACACGCTGCCCTGAAGCTACACTCTTCCTGTGAGGAGTTACACTACCTTGCTGCACATACCACCAGCTTCAGCGGACTGCCCTGCAGCGGCGGTTACCAATAACCGCAATCCACAGGTGGCATAGTCGGACTATCAATAACTGAGAAAGAGACTGACAGGACTGCGGTTAGGTTGAACACATTAATATATTTTTGATATGGATTTGGTTTTATTTATATCCATTATTTTTATCTTACTCTCTGTGACCTTTTCGCTTTTTGTTTTCACTCCTTCTTGTTTTTGACACATATATTATTTCCTTGTCACTTACATTTTGTGGTCACTTTCTTGTACGTATTGATGTGCATTTATTTATTCATAATAGTGGTCAGGGCCCTCACATGATTTTCTCACACACATACTTACCTTTTATGCACATTTATGTATATGTATGTATTATGTATTTTTATCCTATACAATTGTATTATGGGTGTCCTAGTGCCCTTCCATATAATCACATACGCACCATCTCCTACTCTATATACACTTGTGCCATTTTTAATGGCTATCTCATATTTACTCACACACCCTGCAATCACTTTCAGAGTTTCTTTCCCCTGTACTGACCATCATTCTTTTGCTATGGCTATGTACACTACTTCTTCAATAAAATATTGGTTTCGGTTCTCTCTCATGATTCCTTCACTTCTGGGTTTATTATGACTATTGGTATACTTGAGTAATCTATTTGTACACAATTTTGAGGATTGATTCTCTGTTACTATTCACATATACTTAAGAGTGGGTATTCATTCTTATTCTACCTATCTTATTATTATTAATTTTTATGTTCTATTCTTATTTATTTTATTCTCTCTATTTTCACTCTGTTCACTTCTTCTCTGTGACATATATACTTGTTACTCTGTCACTCCTTTCTTTGTCTTATATATTTTTTATTTTTTGTCCTTTTTACACTCCCTTACCTAGTATTCCTTACTGACATATTCTATTTGCACGCTGGCTCTCTCATCCCATTACTTCCTCTTTTTATTTTTCAGTGTTTGCACACGCCGCTGCTGTCTTTATCTGCTCCTTTGTTTTATTCCTATGTGTGTGGAGTGCGCTTCCGGTTTGCGGACGGGGCTGGTTGCCTAGCTACGTGCTCCTTGGCGTCGCCTCTCTCCTCCATCCGTGCTGACGCGTTGGGCGGTGGGTGGAGACAGGTGACGTGGAGCGCCGATACTTCCGGCTTCTTCCCTGCTCTGACTTCCGGTAGCGCCGCCAGTACCAGACGCGCACACTCGTGTAGCGCTATATAAGAGGACACACGAGACCTCTATGTACCTCCTTCTCCCCGAAGAAGCA
The DNA here is from genome assembly GCF_046119375.1 of Phyllobates terribilis. Lineage (NCBI taxonomy): Eukaryota > Metazoa > Chordata > Amphibia > Anura > Dendrobatidae > Phyllobates > Phyllobates terribilis. The sequence goes on from NW_027363046.1 coordinate 2,235,322, forward strand.
AAACGCGCGTTGGGGTTGTCTGGTCCCATCAGTGACACAGGTTGTATTGCTTCATTCCCTTATATTGTGTCTTTTTGACTTGCCCTCTATCCTTCTATGACTCCTTATTGACTGACAGCTTTATTTGGCAACTGTGCCAGGGACACTGTCCTTTTACTCCACTATATTGAGGGCTTTGTTGATTCTCATTGAAGCTTTACTTCTTGGACCTTATATATTCTCTATCTAGGTAATTTACACTTGATAAGCATCAGTGATTCTTTCATGTATGCTCGTTTGTCAGCTTTAGAAAGTGGTGTTCATTTTTCATCCGGTCCTATTTGCAGATATTTAGTCTGATTTACTGACACGTCTATATGTACTATGCACTAGTCACTTTATGTATCGTGCTGCCTTATTATAGCTTACATGACTGGAGCTGCTATAATGTGTACATGATTATATATACTTTTTGTCACTGTGGGTATCTTCTATTTTCACTTCTCCTCCATGTACTTTTAATTTGATGTCTTTTAAACTTTTTTGAATAAAATTTGTATTTTATTGCATTTATACTTCTCTGTTTTGTTTGGATTACAATAACTGAGACACATAGATTACCCTGGTTTGACCACCCTGGGTCACGGACCGGGTCGCTGCCACAGTGACTACAACCCCCAGCATCTACAGGCCCGGCTCCGGGTCTCCCCACGGCCCAGGGGGCGTGTCATTTATGTCACTTAATTGTGTGCCAGGCAGTGGAGCTGCTGAGGCTAAGCAGACATGCTGCACAGACCGGAGCAGTGGGGGAACGGGGAGAGGTGAGTATTGTATTTATTTTTTTACATCATTGAGAACATGGTGGTCACAAGGCTGGAGGGCTATGGGGGGTGCATTATAGTATATGTACTCTATGGAGCAGCATTATACTCTATGGGGGCTGCATTGTACTGTATTGAGGACTATGGGGAGTGCATTGTACTATATGAGGGCTGCATTATACAGTATTGAGAACTATGGAGAGTACATTATACTGTATGGAGGATTATGGGGCACATTATACTATATGGAGCACTATGGGGCATATTGTAGTTAAGGAGCACAATGCTGCCTATTCATCGAGTGATTGGATTGTTTATGCCAAAACAAAGCTCATTGTTCTCAGCAGCACATCGTTTGGTGTAATCTGCAGATATACTGCTAATAAAATGATACTGTAAGGGGACAGATTGATTTACTAGTGACTGTTCTGTCCCCATCATTCTTCCTCAGCCGGTGTAAAGAACCCAGGAAACAAGCGTCGAATGACTTCAATATTGTCGATCGCGCTCGTTTAATGGCCTGAACTCAGCGCATGTAAATGACGCGCCCCCTGGGCCTGTGTTGTGCAGGGGATACCCGGAGCCGGATCGCTGGGGGTTGTAGTCTACGTGTGGCGGTGACCCGGTCCGTGCCCAGGGTGGTCAAACCAGTGGCGGTCTTAAGTAATAACAATGTCCGACTACGCCACCCGTGGATTGCGGTCAGTGGGGACCGCCGCTGCGCTGCCGACCGCTGAGGCTGATGTTGTTTGCGCAGCCGAGAATGGGATAACTCCCCACAGGAGAAGTATTGCCTCAGGGCAGCTAATGTGGATGATGGGACTGATGGTGTGAGCGTCCCAGTAGTAATGGTGCTGGTGCGGCAAGGAATCACAGAGACTTGTAATTGCAGTTTCCAAAGCTTTACTCACGGTTGTTATTCTGGTCACTTGTGCACATGAGGGACCGCCCGAGCCGTGCTGCGTTCACCAGGCAAGGGACTCGACCAACTCCCAGGCAATTCCAGAGCGTGGCACAGGGCTCCCTTCCTTTCCTTTCTCTGGCCGTCCCCACCAGTGACCCACCTTTGTCCAGCTCCCTCGGGCCTTCTCTGGGCACGCTGATCTCTGCGTCCCTGACCCTATATGGTATGCCTTCCTGGTGGATGTAGTGAGGGGTCGCACCAAGATGTGGTAACAACCTCCGGTCTTTGGCTGAGGAATCTGTTGCCTCCACCAATTTGGGTTCCGGTACCCTGTTCTGCCAACCCTTCACCCTGTATCTCATGGGCATGTGGGGTTCCTTCTGTCCTTGTGTCTCTGGGCCTTTCTCCGTGTTCCTTGCTTCCTTTCTCCTCTGTTCCAGTTCCTTTCTTACTTTCCTTTCCGTTCCTTCTCCTCTCTCTTTCTGCTGTTTCTGGCCTCCACTCCAGGCCTGCCTCTGGAGCTGGGCCCAGACTGAGCCACAGCTCCCTGTCAGCCCTCTCTGGCTGAGCTCCTCTCCTTTTCTCCTCCTGACTGAACTGGCCTTGTCCTAAGATGGTGCCCACCTTATATACCTCCCTCTAACACCCGAGCCCAGGTGACTAGCAACCAATGGGCTCCTACCTATGCCCAGAGACCCACCCCTTTCTGCTCCTACACCACTGGGTGTACTTTCCCCTCCCCACTCCAGCCAGGAACAGATGCTGTCTTGCCTGCACTTCTATCTTGTGGGAGCACCGTTGAGCTGTCCCTCGGAAATGGGGTGTGTGTGGTGCATGCAGCCTACCGAATCCTGGTCCACACTCCATCCTTACCCGGGAGTGGAATACCACACCTCTGGTTTGAGGTGCAATACCCCTGTAGCAGCCGAGCCCTCGGGGTGCTACATAAATACAACCAAAATATTTCTGTGTGATGGTGCAATATGTGAGCATTTGGGGCCCCACTATCTCTAAAACAGGCCCTGAGTACAACCAAAGCTAGTCCATACATAGCCCATTCAAAAAGTGTGAAAATATATGTATATGTGGCACCCCAGGGGGTCTGGTTGCCACAGTGGTAGAAATACCATATCTGAGAGCGAGCATGGGTTTTCCTGGTCAGGAGCACATTTGCATGCAACGTTTCCTGCCCCAGTCCAGGGAGGGGAGGAACCTGCCATTTATAAACTGGATCTGGGGCGGGGTTAGTTAGTTAGTTCCAGAGAGAGGGACAGAGCAGCAAGGAGCCCTGTAGGAGACAGGAGCTGAGAGCCAGGGACTGGAGCAGCAGAGCTCGTCCTGGCAGAAGACGCAGAGAACCGGACACCGGAGTCCGAGGCTGTGAGGATATTCACATCCAGCAGCAGAAACCACCTGGCAGGGGATTTCATGTCCTCTGGCCGTAGAAAGCCCGGAGGCTCAGTCACACGCAAGGGACCGGCACCGCCATCGAGGAGCGGAAGGAACCAAAGGCCCCAAGTCACCAGCCATACGGGTGAGCACCACACGGTACACTCAGGGACATGGGCTACTACACGACTAGAGCAAGGTAGCCAGGAAGAGTGCAGTCAGACGGGAAGGCCTACACCTCCACCTGGCCAGGGGGATTCTTGTTCGCTCACAGACTGACCCGGCCTCTAATGCTAGCCAGTACTCCCAGCAGGGTCTCCTTCATCACCAACAGTAAAGACCCTGAACTACACTGCACGGACTTTGAGTCATTTCTGCTGCGCCTATGCACCACAACCCTCACCATCTACACACGCTGCCCTGAGGCTATACTCCTGCCGTGGGGAGTTATACTACCCCCTGCTGCGCACACAACATCAGCCTCAGCGGTCTGCCCCGCAGCGGCGGTTCTCAGTGACCGCAATCCACGGGTGGCGTAGTCGGACATTTCAACATTAAAAACCAAGTAAACAGATCCGCCACTGGTTTGACCACCCTGAGCCACGGGACCGGGTCGCCGCCACGGAGACTACAACCCCTGACATCACACAGAGACCCGGCTCCGGGTATTCCCACACACACGGCCCAGGGGGCGCATCAACTTTGGCGTAGTCGGCAGGATCTCGTGCCCGCAACCACCGGGTACTGCGTGCCTGAAGAAAGACTGTGATACTTACCGTGGTGAAGTTTCGCGCCATCCGCAGACGTTTTCCCGCCATCCGCAGCCATTTTCCCGCTATTGGGCGCCATTTTTGGGACGCCGCGCGGGAAAAAGAGGGGCGTGGACGCCAAAAGCACGCAAGAGCTGAAGTCCCGCCTTACGTACTGACACTGCGCAAGGTCCTGGAAGGAGCCCAGCGGACGCCGACGTCACCAGCGCGCGACGCAAGGTCCTCGACCCCGACGATCGCCTGCGGAGCCGCGGCCTATGAGAAGAAGCAATGGAAGGTAGGCCACGGTTAACTAGGGGGGAGGAAGACACCAGGAAAGGAGGAAGCTCCCACCGCCAGCGCGGCTGCTGCCGCAGTGATGCCGTTCACGATGCCGTATATCCCTGGAGCGGCATGGTTACCTCAGTACTCAGGGGAGTCGCATACCCTGAGCAACTTTAAAGAAAGACTGTATAGCCTATTCAAAGTATACCCCCTGTCCGAGGAACATAAAGTGAGCATCCTGATAGGTCAGTTAATTGGAGCAGCCCAAAGAGAAGTGAAGTCCTGGTCAGCCAGGGAAAAGGGGACTGTAAAGGAAATACTGGCACTTTTGATACCCGCACCTCAGCAGAGATCAAGCTAAAATTTTATGGATGCAAACAGCGGACACAAGACAGTATACGGTACTATGCTTTGAATTTGCAGGAGGCCCTGAGAGCCATTAAGTAGGCAGACCCTGACAGCGTGCGGAATGAGGATAAGCTGTTGACTGAACAGTTCATTGAGGGTCTACTGTCCAGCGCCCACCAAACCCAGTTGCGTGTAATGTCCTTGCAGAACCTTGATTTGGACTTTGCGCAGTTTAAAGCCAGGGCCATCCGGGTGCTCCGAGAACCGGCACCAGGTGGCGCTGTAACCCACAGGCGCCCTGCTATCACCTATCACCAGGAGGCGGCACCCTTGCCTGCAGAGCCTGTGGGAGCTGATGCACAGGCTTTGGACAAAGCCCCGGCTGTAGACCTGCACCATCAGGTCCAAGATCTGACCAAAAGCGTTGCCGCGCTAACAAGAACTGTGCAGTCTTTACAGGTGTCTTCCCCAGGAAAGATCCAGCTGGCTTCCAGTCCGGAGGACGTCCCTTGGAGCCAACGGAGGAGGATCCCATCGTTCAGAGGAAGGCCCAGCGACCGCTATGACCAGGACTGACAACCCATCTGCCGCCGCTGCAACCAACCAGGACATATGGCAAGGTACTGTCATTTAAATGGGCCCGACCTGGGGCAGAGGACCGACCCCCAGGCATAAGATCATCAGGCCCATCGAGCTGGCATGATAAGTACGTAGGGGGACGACCGGTCTTGCCTGTGGTGCTGGATGGCATTCCTATGAGTGCACTACTGAACACCGGGTCACAGGTAACCACCATCCCCTATGTGCTTTTTAAGCAGTACTGGAATGACTCAGATATTACCCGCTACCCAGATGACGATTTGAGCATCATCGCAAGCCATGGTCAGCCTGTGCCGCAGGTGGGATTCAAGGAGGTGACCATAAAGATTGGTAAAGTTGAACTGCCAGCGCAAGGACTGATTATTGTGGACATTGACCGTCGTGAAAGCCACCCTAAGATAACCTTGGGTACTAATGTTATTGAAAATTGTCTTGCAGAGATAATTGTCATATTACAGCAGGTTGTGGTGAACGCCAGCTCCAGCCAGTAGCATGTCCCACAAAAAGAGATCAGAGCCCTGATGAAAAGGCAGCAGGTAGAACTGTCTGGTGGTGAGATTGGTAGAGTAAGGATGAATGACCCGTTCCCTATCGCCATGCCCCCAAAGAGTGAGATGATGATCTGGTGCCGGACTGCAATCGGGTTAAGAGGAAGGGACTACCAAGCCATGGTAGAACCCGTCTACTCAGACAGTAGGCCCACCATTTTGACGGCACAGGGGGTGGTCGATGTACGCCATGGGAGGGTACCCGTCCGCATCCTAAACATTGGGGAAAGAGAAGTATACTTGCCCCGGTATGCCACTCTAGCCAAATTGTTCACCGTTAACCAAAACTCCATAAAGGCCGTGGAACCCTTGCCTCCATCTCAACTAGAGGAGGGTAACGGCTCCAAGAAACGAATGGAGGACTGGTGTCAGAAGCTGCATGTGGGCACCGACTCCACTCCCTCACACCAAAAACAGGGAGTCTACCGGGTGGTGCAGGAGTACGAAAGAGTCTTTAGCAAACACCCGCTAGACTTTGGGCAAGTAAAGGGGGTAGAACACCACATCCCCACAGGAGACCATCCACCCATAAAGGAAAGATACCGACCTGTACACCCAGCACACTATCAGAATACCAAGGGGATGTTGCGAGGCATGAAGGAGGCTGGGGAAATCAGGGACAGCTGTAGCCCCTGGGCAGCTCCACTAGTTCTTGTGAAAAAGAAATATGGCACCATGAGAATGTGTGTAGATTACAGAAAGGTCAACCGTATCACACACAAAGATGCGTACCCGTTACCTAGGATAGAGGAATCTTTAGCTGCATTAAAGTCTGCTAACTTCTTCTCCACTTTGGATCTTACTAGCGGGTACTGGCAGGTTCCTGTAGCAGAGGCAGACAAGGAGAAGACCGCGTTCACCACCCCGATGGTTCTCAGCGAATTCAACTGTATGCCATTCGGGCTCTGCAACGCACCAGGAACCTTCCAGCGGTTGATGGAGTGCTGCCTGGGGCACAGGAATTTCGAGACGGTCCTGCTATACCTGGACGATGTCATCGTGTATTCCAAAACATATGAGGACCATCTGAAACACCTGGCAGAGGTGTTTGACGCCCTGGCAGGCTACGGCCTAAAGGTGAAACCCTCCAAGTGTCATCTACTGAAACCAAAAGTACAGTACCTGGGACACATGGTGAGTGCTGACGGAGTAGCTCCAGACCCTGATTAAATTACAGTGATTAAGGACTGGCCAAGACCCTCCAGCATAAAGGAAGTGCGGCAGTTCCTCGGGTTGGTAGGCTACTACCGAAGATTCATCCCCGGGTTCACCAAAATGGCAGCCCCTATGCAAAACCTCCTGTTGGGTCAGTCAAAGACCAAGAATCAGAAGCCACCCTTCAAATGGGACAAGCTGGAGGATGAGTCTTTCCGCCAGCTGAAGATGGCCCTCACGGGGGATGAGGTCCTGGCTTACCCTGATTACGGCCAGCCTTTCATCCACCACACGGACGCGAGCAACATCGGACTAGGGGCGGTGCTGTCCCAGATCCAACAGGGCAGAGAACGGTTAATTGCTTATGACGCGCCCCCTGGGCCTGTGCTGAGCAGGGGATACCCGGAGCCGGATCGCTGGTGGGATGCTGGGGGTTGTAGTCTCCGTGTGGCGGCGACCCGGTCCGTGCCCAGGGCGGTCAAACCAGTGGCAGTCTTTGTGTTATAATAAGTGTCTGACTACGCCACCCGTGGATTGCGGTCAGTGGGGACCGCCGCTGCGCTGCAGACCGCTGAGGCTGATGTAATTTGCGCAGCCGAGTATGGAATAACTCCCCACGGGAGAAGTATTGCCTCAGGGCAGCTAATGTGGATGGTGTGAGCGTCCCAGTACTAATGGTGCTGGTGCGGCGAGGAACCACAGAGACGTGCAGTTGCAGTTTTCAATGCTTTACTCACAGTTCTTTATCAGGTCACTTGTGCGCAGTTAGGACCGCCCGAGTCATGCTGCGTCCACCAGGTGAGGGACTCGGTCAACTCCCAGGCAATTCCAGAGTGTGGTTCAGAGCTCCCTTCTCTACCTTTCTCTGGCCGTCCCCACCAGTGACCCACCTTTGTCCAGCTTTCTCGGGCCTTCTGTTGGCGAAACCTCTCTCCGGTTTCCCTGACCCTATGTGGTATGCTTTCCTGGTGGATGTAGTGAGGGGTCGCACCAAGATGTGGTCACAACCTCCGGTTTTGGCTGAGGATTAGTCGCCTCCACCAATTTGGGTTCCGGTACCCTGCTCTGCCAACCCTTCACCCTGTATCTCCTGGGCATATGGGGTTCCTTCTGTCCTCGTGTCTCTGGGCCTTTCTCTGTGTTCCTTGCTTCCTTTCTCCTCTGTTCCAGTTCCTTTCTTACTTTCCTTTCCGTTCCTTCTCCTCTCTCTTTCTGCTGTTTCTGGCCTCCACTCCAGGCCTGCCTCTGGAGCTGGGCCCAGACTGAGCCACAGCTCCCTGTCAGCCCTCTCTGGCTGAACTCCTGTCTTCTTCTCCTCCTCCCTGAACTGAACACTGTCCTAAGATGGTGCCCACCTTATATACCTCCTTCTGACACCCGAGCCCAGGTGACTAGCAACCAATGGGCTCCTACCTATGCCCAGAAACCCACCCCTATCTGCTCCTACACCACTGGGTGTCCTTTCCGCTCCCCACTCCAGCCAGGGACAGATGCTGTCGTGCCTGCACTTCTGTCTCGTGGGAGCACCGTTGAGCTGTCCCTCGGAAATGGGGTGTGTGTGGTGCATGCAGCCTACCGAGCCCTGGTCCACATTCCATCCTTACCCGGGAGTGGAATATCACACCTCTGGTTTGAGGTGCAATATCCCTGTAGCAGCCGAGCCCTCGGGGTGCTACACTTATGCCAGCAGGAAGCTCCGGGCTACAGAGAGAAACCCCGAAAATTATAGCTCCTTCAAGCTAGAGTTCCTGGCAGTGGTGTGGGCAGTTACAGAACGCTTTAAACATTACCTTGCCTCTTCCAAGTTCACCGTGTACACGGACAACAACCCGTTGACACACCTGGACACTGCGAAACTTGGTGCCCTGGAGCAGAGATGGATGGCCCGCCTATCCAACTATGAATTTACAATCAAATACCAAGCGGGACGCACAAATGCCAACGCAGACGCCCTGTCCAGGATGCCGAACTTGCCGGACGGAGGGGAAGATCCAGAAGAACTGGAAGAGATTGAACTCCCTGCGTTCCACCGTCATGAGATTACCCAGTGTTCCCACTGTGTAAGGGACAAGCACTCTGCCACGTTCAATCCCTTACCCCACTACAGCTGGGCGGAGACGCAAGACAGTGACCCAGCCGTCCGCCTGGTAAAAGAGATGCTGACACAGGCTGATGCCCGCCTTGACCCAGACGCTCCGGAAGAGACCAAACAGCTGTGGAAGGAGAAGAGTAAACTGCTTCTCTACAAGGGGAAGCTGTGCCGGAGAATTGTTAACTCCCGGACACATGAGCTGACCTGGCAGGTAGTGGTCCCGAGACGAGACGCGGCTATGGTCCTGGAGGCATTCCACGACGGAGCAGGACACTTTGGATGGAAGAAGTTGGAGTTCCTGTTGCGTGAACGGTTCATCTGGGTAGGCATGAGAGGGGCCATTGAGAGATGGTGCAGAGACTGCGGCCCGTGCAACCTGAGAAGAAAGGACCGTGCCAGCCAGAAGACTCCCCTGCAGCCCATCATCACCAAGGAGCCACTAGAACTGGTAGCCCTGGACGATGTGAAACTGGCTCCAAGTAGGTCCGGGTACGTCTATGCTCTCACCATCAACTACTCCCAGTTCCTGGTGGTTGTCCCTGTCAAGGACTTAATAGCTCAGACAGCAGCTAGAGCCTTCCAGCAGCACTTCTGCCATCCACACGGGTATCCAGAGCAAGTGTTGACTGACCAAGGTCCAGCCTTCGAAGCGGAGGTCTTCCAGGAGTTCTGCAACCTCTATGGCTGCAAGAAGATAAGGACAACGCCCTATCACCCCCAAACCAACGAATTGTGTGAGAAGATGAACCAGGTGGTGATAGACTTGCTGAAAATGTTGCCCCTGGAAGAACGCAGTCTGTGTCCTGAAAAACTGCCTGATCTGGTGGACTTGTATAACCACATCCCAGTAAATTCCACCAACTGCACCCCGGCTTACCTAATGAGAGCAAGACCTGGTAAGCTGCTAATTTACCTGGATATGGGAGTCCTGACACCCGAGGATACCTCGCCAGAGGCAGACTGGGATACAGAACGGCAGCAGCAGTACCGGAAAGTGCAGGAGAGTGTTGAGAGAAGTTTGTCTCAAGCAAGAGAAAGGCAAGAGAGGACTTACAACCAGCATGCTCCCGCTGTTCCCCTGGCACCTGGAGAGCAGGTCTTGAAGAGGAAGAGGCGGCTCCATAAGTTGGATGACCAGTGTGAGAAAGACCCGTACACAGTACTGCCCTCAAGTCATGAAAACCCGAAAGTATGCGTTATCAGTAAGGATGGAGGAGAGACCACAGCCACTGTCTCTAGAGACCACCTGAAGAAGTGTCCCGAGCAGCTGCAAAGCACTGATGAAGACCAAGATAGCCCTCAACCCGCAGAGGAAAGGGAAGAAATGGTCAGTACAGTACTCGGAGAATTTCCCCGGTCCTGGACACAAATTAACAATGCTATTGTGGTACCCGTCCTTACCTTTCTCCAGCCAGCCCCTCAAGGGCCTACAGAAGAGCAAGTAGTATTGGAAGAGCAACCGGCCCCGGAGGCAGAGGATTCCATACCAGCAGCCCAGGAGAATCAACCCGCTGCTAGTAGTGAGCCTGCCGTGCCCGTGGTAAGCCAAAGAGTACGCAGAAAGCTGCCCAACCGACCCGTAACATCTCCAAACACCTGTAGTGCAGACACTAGCGAGCCCACTACACAAGGGGTGGAAACAGGGGACCCAGAAAGAACACCATCAGATAGTGTGTTACTTAGGTCAACAAGGAGCACTAGAGGTCAGAAGCCCGCTCGCTGGAGAATCTAGGAGAAATGATATATACCTGTATATTGCAAATGTTGCAATGTTTTATGTTTGTTACCTCAATACTGATTATGTTTCTCAAGTTACCCGACAGGGTCTATGGACGGACAGGTTATGGACAATGAATAACCGGAACTGTACCTTGTAAATAGTTGCACCTGTTAAGTGCCCCTTTTGGGCCAGACCACAGAACAAAAACCCGTGGAGGTGGCTGAAGACGTGGTCCAACGCCGGATCATCGATGCCCTGTAGCCACCCCAGGGCCTACGTGGAGGGTTTGGGACGGGTCCCTCAAAATGCATCTTGGGTGACATGGACACCTGGTTACGGAAGCGCCGTGACCTATCAAGATTGAACTCCTTGTACATATATTGTTGTGTTATTGTTTATACCCTGTTATGTGTGTTTTCAAAAAAAAAAAGTGTTTAGTCCCGGAGTACTAAAGTTTACTAGGGGGGAATGTGGCACCCCAGGGTGTCTGGTTGCCACAGTGGTAGAAATACCATGTCTGAGAGCGAGCATGGGTTTTCCTGGTCAGGAGCACATTTGCATGCAACGCCTCCGGCCCCAGTCCAGGGAGGGGAGGAACCTACCCTTTGTAAACTGGATCTGGGGCGAGGTTAGCTAGTTAGTTCCAGAGAGAGGGATAGAGCAGCAAGCAGCCCTGTAGGAGACAGGAGCTGAGAGCCAGGGACTGGAGCAGCAGAGCTCGTCCTGGCAGAAGACGCAGAGAACCGGACACCGGAGTCCGAGGCTGTGAGGATATTCACATCCAGCAGCAGAAACCACCTGGCAGGGGATTTCAGGTCCTCTGGCCGTAGAAAGCCCAGAGGCTCAGTCACACGCAAGGGACCGGCACCGCCATCGAGGAGCGGAAGGAACCAAAGGCCCCAAGTCACCAGCCATACGGGTGAGCACCACACGGTACACTCAGGGACGTGGGCTACTACACGACTACAGCAAGGTAGCCAGGAAGAGTGCAGTTAGACGGGAAGGCCTACACCTCCACCTGGCCAGGGGGATTCTTGTTCGCTCACAGACTGACCAGGCCTCTAATGTTAGCCAGTACTCCCAGCAGGGTCTCCTTCATCACCAACAGTAAAGACCCTGAACTGCACTGCATGGACTTTGAGTCATTTCTGCTGCGCCTATGCACCACAACCCTCACCATCTACACATGCTGCCCTGAGGCTATACTCCTCCCGTGGGGAGTTATACTACCCCCTGCTGCGCACACAACATCAGCCTCAGCGGTGTGCCCTGCAGCGGCGGTTCTCAGTGATCGCAATCCACGGGTGGCGTAGTCGGACATTTCAACATTAAAAACAGATCCGCCACTGGTTTGACCACCCTGAGCCACGGGACCGGGTTGCCGCCACGGAAACTACAACCCCTGACATCACACAGAGACCCGGCTCCGGGTATTCCCACACACACGGCCCAGGGGGCGCGTCATATATAAAGGCATATACGACTAGTAATGCTAACTGTAGAATACCATGCTACAAACATAACAAATGCTAATAAATGTACAGAAAAAGTAATGGATGATACATCAAGCTCATGTGTAGAAATGAAGCCTACCTAGTGATGTCCGGAGCCTCTCCATAGACTTCAATAGGCAGCTTCTATTGTATTCCTCACTGAGTTATCAGTCTGTCTTGTCTTAAGCTTGATGGATTTTACCTATTCTTCAGAGGACGCTACACTCACAAATCCTTGTCTATTTCTATATCCTTGTAAAACAGAACCTTTTTCTCCCATGTGTCTCCGCATTGTCTCCATTTTATATCCGTGTTGTATAGATATATTTTTTCCTCATACATTTGTAAAAACTGAAGCAGGTAGACAGTCTGAACTTTTATTTATCCATTGACTATTAATGGATCTATTAAAAATGGATGAAACACTGATGGAGCACTAAAGGAAAAGAAAAGTCTTCAGTGCTTCATGCGTTGTACATGGATTTCCATCGACTTCAATGGCTGAGTCTGATCTGCAAAATGAATGAGAATAGAACCTGCTCTGAGTCTCACGGATTAGACACGGAACTGTTATTAAAAAACAGACGGCACATGGACTAGTGCAATAAATGTCATGCCACGTTCACACATTCAGTATTTGGTCAGTATTTTACATCAGTATGTGTAAGGCAAAACCAGGAGTGGGTGATAACTGCAGAAATGGTGACGTGTTTCTATTATACTTTTCCTCTGATTGTTCCTCACCTGGTTTGGGCTTAGAAATACTGAGGTAAAATACTGACCAAATACTGAACGTGTGAATATGGCCTGAAAGTGGTGGTCTGATATTTCATTAAATTAACCTGGTGTCTACAGCTCTGACTAGTGATGTAGAGGTGAATGAATCTCACTTTGCATTCTTGTGAGAGTCACATTAAGGCTCATTATATAGAGAAATTGTCTTCCACATCGCGTATAAGATCCTGTAGGATTCTGAGAGTCAGAAGTAACGTGGGACGACCGAAAGACCAGAATGGAGTGGACAGCTCCCCAACAAAGCGATTGATAAAACTGATTTCCCCTATGAGCAAAGGAGCATTGCTTTAATCACAGCTATGGTTGAAAAAACCCAGTAAACAGTCTTCATTTTTCTCTTCTTCGCAAAAAAGCCTTTAAATTTGACAAGTCAATGATTTCCATTGTACTGACTGCAATAGTGTATGGCACTATTCCTGCAAGAGGATCCAAGCTGAACCACCAGTGCAGGGCCGGGAGAAGGGGTAGGCACCCGCCTAGGACGCTACCTCTCTGAGGGGGGAGCAGTTTAAGAAAAAAAATTGACATTATTGAACGCCTGCAGTCAACTGGCACCTTCCTCCTGCCGCAAACATTCAGCATGCTGACAGCCGGTACACAGGAACAAAGGTGAGCGGAGTCAGTGGGTCACTAACACCGCTCAACGCCTGCGCCCTGGTTCTCATTCCCTCTCTGCATTGAAATGCATTTGTGTCTTTAAGACAATGTGAACGCTGCCCCCAGGACAGGAGCAGAGGAGCTGTAATCAGGTCGATGTTCTGGCGGTAATTCCCGCAATACGTAGGCTATGGACAGTCTGCCCCCTGTTAGAGGATGGCGCCACACAGGAATACGGCAGTAGAACAACCATCGGTTTTGTTACAAGCTGCATCTATTGTATCTCATTAATTGAAACCAAACGGCCCCCATTATAATTAAGCTATATTAGTTTCCATGACTATTCTTGGGTCTGACATTGTAAAGGAAGTGGTCATCAGAGCTTGTTACCTGATGGATCAGACGGGGAAGTTAGAGGTCCAGTTACCATAGAGTCTCACCTATTCCTTTTCTTGGTGGGGAAGCCATTTGCGTCATGTGCCTAAGGCAGCAAAATACCTTATCATGATATTAATAAAAATACCAAAAAGCATGTCAGTAATATAACCAAAAGCAACATAGATGTTTTATATATTTATTTTTATGCATAAAAGTTGTTAATATTATGCAAATATATAAAAAGAAAGTGTGTAGATATAGTCACTTTCTGTGGAAAGGAGCAGATGATGATGATTCCGCTCCTTAGGCCTCGGCCACTTCTATCGCTTTTGGACATCCAGGTCTGGATCACACATGAGAGAGGAGAAGAGCAGGAATGTGTGACTTGTGATCTGTGTAGTTGGAGTTTTCCTGGATTCCTACAGCATCGCGATCAGCCAAATGGCCTTCTGTCTGACCATGGTCAGGAAGGTGAAGGAGCAGCCGCTTCCTTCTGTCTGACCATGGCCTGGTAGAGGAAGGAGCAGCCGCTTCCTTCTGTCTGACCATGGCCTGGTAGAGCAAGGAGCAGCCGCTTCCTTCTGTCTGACCATGGCCTGGTAGAGGAAGGAGCAGCCGCTTCCTTTGTCTGTACATGGCCAAGTAGGAGAAGGAGCAGCCGCTTCCTTCTGTCTGTACATGGCCAAGTAGGAGAAGGAGCAGCCGCTTCCTTCTTTATGTCCATATCTTGTAGTCGTCTCCTTACCACCACATTGTAGATGAGTCGTCCAGATGGTGACATAACAAGTATGGCTGAAAGAAGTCCTTCAATTTCAGCCTTTAATTACTTGCTATGTTGATCCAGAGGAAGGCGAAAAATAACCCTGAGGACTCGTTGTTGCATCATCCTCATATCAAGGGAAAAAAATTCCTTCCTGACCCCAAATATGGCGATCGGAATAAATCCCTGGATGTTTGGTGCTCAAATCTACTTGGATGTTATGTGGTGGAAGCTCGGTGGGTTGGTCACAGTCCGGTAAATAAGAAAGTCCAGTGTAATTGTCTCATCCGATTAATGTAAATCTTCATTCCTGGATGTTACTGGAATGGGGCTGATTTTTATCAGCCTAATACTCCTGCTGGAAGAAGAGAAATATACACGTCTGAGAATCAGCCCCTCACATACAGTATATACAGTACTAGGGGGATATAGTGATAAGGTGTATAGTGGGTAAGTGTGTTACTGGGTAGTGATAACACTTTGGATGTCTGTATGTGCTGTACTTACATAGTAATATGGGAATGGTGGGTCGGCTCTGCCGGACTCCACATCGCTCCAGTCTATAGAATAGAAAAACGGATGCGATCTGATGGATGATGTAATGGCAGATCGGGCAGATGGAGTTTTGCAGAGGAGCTAGAAAATGAAAACAAAGCATTAGTCATTATATTATGTATTATTACTGATAAATTATTACACAATGTCTATGGACTGTCCATATCTTATCTTCTATATCTTCTTGTAATCCCCCATTATCATTGTCCATCTGATCTTACTCACCCGTTTTATGATATCCATGGTATGACAGCAGATCCCAGGTGGAAAAGAAGGGATGTCGTCATACAGAGACTGGTGGTATTCGTCCATTGTGCCTCTGGTATAGAATGGCCAGTCACCTACAGTCATCATATATAAGATGACGCCAAAGGAAAAGGAGTCTGCCAGATGGTTGTATCCTTCACCGTCCATTACCTATGGGAACATGAGATTGGAGAGAATCTGAATATACCGGGAAGGGGATTTACACACAGAGACTATGAGGACCGGTCTGTGATTAGATATGAGCAGAATACATTGGGATCAGATTATCCCTCAATCCTACTATCGACATCAATCACACAGAGATGTTCCTTACCTCGGGCGCTATGTAACCCTTAGTGCCAGCAGTATATTCCACTATGTCACCCTCAAATACATTCATGGCTGCTAAGCCAAAGTCTGAGATTTTGATGTGTCCGGTGTCTTGGAGGAGGATGTTCTCTGGCTTCAGGTCACTGCAGGGAGAAGGAGCAGACACTGATTGTGAGGACAATTCATGGAAAGAACTTTCTACAATAGATATGTAAGGAGACAACAGAGAGTCACAGGTGACAGATTTATGAAGGAGAAATGATTACCTATGTATGACGCCGCGTTCATGCAGGAACTGGAGTCCGCACACCATCTCTGCCGCAAAGAGTCTGTGGAGTAGAAAGGATGGATCAGTGGTTACATGCACAATCATACAGAGAACATGAGGAGATCACACACGTGTCCTTTTCACATAATTAGTTTCTCCAGTTGTCGTTGTCCATTGATCTAAGACTACAATGTGCCGGCAGCGGATTATTCACATTCAGTACCGGACATTTACCTTATTGTCTTTGTGTTAAACATCATTGAATCTTTCATGTGGCCAAACAGGTCTCCTCCGACCATATAGTCCATGGCTATTTCATACTCCGTAGGTGTTTCCCTAAACGCCCGCATAGTCATTAGGTAGCTGCACCCGGCAGCCATTCTCAGGACTTCTAGCTCTGTAGAGATTAAGTCCTCACAAGAACTTTTGTCCATGATTTTGATGGCCAGCAGTCCTTCACTGACTGGATCTGATGCCAAGACAACCTGGAGAAAAATCACAACAGATCAGACCAAACTCTCATCTAGTACTGTGTAGTAGTTCACTAGTTAATCCCAATTATCATTACATATGAGCATCCTGTAATGAATATGTACATCTCTCCTGTGTATCTGGTGCAGGAAACATTGGGGAACACGGACAATATAAATTGACACTTACTTTTCCATAGTTTCCTTTTCCAAGAACTTTCCAGAACTCGAGATTGGAAAAGTCTATAGGTTGGTCTGTGTGGACCAGTTCTCTTGGGTCAGAAATCTGTAAACTGGCATCATCAAGGCTTTGTGCCGGTATGTCCATTGTGTCGTAGGGCGTCTTATAGATTCCATCTGCTGAGATGATATAAAAAATTTGAACCCCTTAGTGAACACATTATTGGAAATGACTACCTCAGCCTGCTGAAAGCCCCTGTCTTTTCCTCCTCCTGTTAAGACCAGCCTGGCTTTCATATAAGATTTTTAATTTCGCTATATACAGTTCTATCACAGTATCTAGTAGAAGCAATCAGAAAATCGCAGGTTCAAGTCCCCAAAGGAGACTAAAGAAAAGAAGTAACAAAAAAAAGTAAAAAAAATAATAAAATGTAAAAAAAATACTTCCCCATTAATAATAATAATAATAATAATAATAATAGTAATAATTTGAATATCTAGTATAACCACATCCGGAACATTAATTAACCCAAACAGTAAACACTGAAATGAGAAAATAAATGTAAAGACCAGAATAGTGTTTTTGTGAGGGCGCAGTATACATCTAATAAATTGTAATAAAAGATATCACAATGTCTTGTCTACCCGAGAAAGTTATCTATAAAAGCTACAACTTGTCACGCAAAAAAAAACAAATCAAGTCCTCGCACAGCTCCATCCAGCTATCAAAATCCAAAAGATATAATGTCTCAGAATATAGGGACACAAACCAATTTATTTTTTTTATAAAATTCCTAATTTTCTTCTACCAGTTCAGTGAATTATAACCCCTATGCCTGTTCAGCATTATCATAGTTGTAACTGACATGGAGAATCATTTTGTCAGGTCATTTTTACCACTCAATGAACACAGTAAAAAAAAACAATGTTGGAATCACTTTTTTTCCACAATTTTACCACATTTTGAATCTTTTTCCCCATTTTCCAGAACATTGAATAGTAAATTAAATAATGTTCAAAACTACAGCTCGTCCACTAAAAAATCAAGTCCACATACAGCTACATTGGGAGACAAATTAAAAAATAAATAGTTATGGGTTTTCGAAGGAGGAGGGAAAAAACAACGAAAGGTTACCCGGTCAAGAAGGGGTTAACAAATATAGCTAAAAGAAAATATTATAATTTTAAATAGAATTATGTAAATGAGCAGGAAATGTCTAATATTTGGGCTCTCATTTATCAAAACTGTCCAATAGCAAAACTGTCCCTGTTGCCCATAGCAACAAATCACAGCATAGATTCCATCTCTTAACATTCTATGGAACAATGAAAGCTGCATTGTGATTGGTTGCTATGGGCAACAAGGACAGTTTTTCTGCACTTTTGATAATTGATGCCAGTACATAATATTAGGAGTATAATCCTCCTCACCCCCAGTCTTATTACACTGAGCAGATCCATCTTACCTGGTCCATCTGTATCCAGTGATGTGTTTGGTGGAGAAACACTCAGCTGTTTGTTCTCTGGGATGGAGATGTTTTCAGCTGATGACCTCGACCTCCGTAATGCACCATTCCCATTTATAATGGGGTTGGCATAGATGAGACGTCTTCTACATTGGACAACCCAGTCTCTGCTGTTCCTGATCCTCTTCTGGGCTGCCGCTCTTTGTAGTTTCGGTGTCTCCAGACTTTCAGATCTGGAGGATGTCACTTGTCTCGGTGTCTCTTGGAGAACCTCTTCCAGCTCTAACTCTGCGCTGATGTTTCTCCTCTTATTGAGGATGGCTTCTTTGTTTCTCCTCCGTATTTCAGGGACCAGATCTCCGAGTTTTTTCAAGGAGATAAGAATGGCCTTCTGAAGCTCAGCGGAGGCTGCAGAGTGAGACTCCGTGAGGGTCTCCATTTTCCTTCTCTCTGTAAGGATCTCACGTCTTTTGGTCTTTCTCATTTTGTCTAGAATTTGACGTTTAGACGCCATTTTTGAGGCGTCAGTGTCAATGTCCGGTAGTATAAAGTCTTTTCGCCCTAAAGTGAACAATAGTACCTGCTCTTCATTTATTCCTCTCTTCTCTCTGAGAACCCGATCTCTTTGGGCTCTTCTCTCTTTATCCATTTTAAAATCAATTTTTGCTTCGTTTGTCACGAAAAACAAAAGGGGCTGCCTCACCCTTGGGAGTCTGTAAGGCAGTGGTTTCCCTTAGGACGGAACACTGGGATATAGAATGTGGTGATGTCATCACATCACTTGTGACATCATTTTTATTCTAATGTCACAATGATAGATAGATAGATATCAAATTTGAAGGATGGGGAACCAAACTTTTGCAGATGTATACATACAGTATACAGATATACACGGGGTGCACAATTTGTATTTTTAATGATTCATTTTATTATTGAACAACTACAGTGCTGCTGGTTAATCATAAAGGTTAATAAAATCCAAAACCTGAATATTTACAAAAATAAAAGTGAGGTTTTGTCTTTCTTAGGCCACATTCACACATTCGGTATTTGGTCAGTATTTTGCATCAGTATTTGTAAGCCAAAACCAGGAGTGGAAGAATCAGAGTTAAAGTATAATAGAAACACGTGACTACTTCTGTATTTATCACCCACTCCTGGTTTTAACTTACAAATACTGATGTAAAATACTGACCAAATACTGAATGTGTGAATGTGGCCTCAGGGGAATATCTCTGTGTGCAGAACTGTTAATCAAAGAAATCAAAATGTTAAAAAATACATTTCTGACATTTAACAAAATATATCTGTGATCATGACGGTGTATGGCACAAATCGTTCTCCTGAAACCATCCCTCATATTAATTATTTTCTTTCTCCCCAAGCAGTGTCTCATACCACTTAACTTATAATAAATGATACACAGGAGACTTTCTTTTTTGGATATAATTTGCCATATCGGCCATTTATTGACAAACAACAATAAACAATGAAAGAATTGGCGGAGGTCCTTGGGGCTACAAGATCCGGCACATGTAGAACAAAGCATTTTTCCATAGAATTATTTTACCCTCAGCCATAACCCCAAGCTCGAGGGCACCACACCACAATCAGTGGTAAAGGAAACACCACCACTGGCTCCAAGAGTACACCCCAGTCCAGAGCCCCACTAAGTGCCAGATCAGCCAATTAGTAATTCCATCCTGAAGGGAACCATCTCTGTAAATTCCCACCCATAAAAAATTCCACCAACCCCAAAGACCCCCCCCTACTGCCCCAGCCACTGTGACTCACAGTAAAAATTTATAACCTTCATCATAAGCCCGAGCCATAAAACATAACAATATACAGCACAGACCAAGAGTTTGGACACACCTTCTCATTTAAAGATTTTTCTGTATTTTCATGACTATGAAAGTTGTACATTCACACTGAAGGCATCAAAACTATGAATTAACACATGTGGAATTATATACTTAGCAAAAAAGTGTGGAACAACTGAAAATATGTCTTATATTCTAGGTTCTTCAAAGTAGCCACCTTTTGCTTTGATGACTGCTTTGCACACTCTTGGCATTCTCTTGATGAGCTTCAAGAGGTACTCACTGGAAATAGTCTTCCAACAATCTTGAAGGAGATCCCAGAGATGCTTAGCACTTGTTGGCCCTTTTGCCTTCACTCTGCGGTCCAGCTCACCCCAAATCATCTCGATTGGGTACAGGCCTGGTGACTGCGGAGGCCAGGTCATCTGGCGTAGCACCCCATCACTCTCCTTCTTGGTCAAATAGCCCTTACACAGCCTGGAGGTGTGTTTGGGGTCATTGTCCTGTTGAAAAATAAATGATGGTCCAACTAAACGCAAACCGGATGGAATAGCATGCCGCTGCAAGACGCTGTGGTAGCCATGCTGGTTCAGTATGCCTTCAATTTTGAATAAATCCCCAACAGTGTCACCAACAAAGCACCCCCACACCATCACACCTCCTCCTCCATGCTTCACGGTGGGAACCAGGCATGTAGAGTCCATCCGTTCACCTTTCCACTGGTCTAATGTCCATTCCTTGTGTTCTTTAGCCCAAACAAGTCTCTTCTGCTTGTTGCCTGTCCTTAGCAGTGGTTTCCTAGCAGCTATTTTACCATGAAGGCCTGCTGTACAAAGTCTCCTCTTAACAGTTGTTGTAGAGATGTGTCTGCTGCTAGAACTCTGTATGGCATTGACCTGGTCTCTAATCTGAGCTTCTGTTAACCTGAGATTTCTGAGGCTGGTGACTCGGATAAACTTATCCTCAGAAGCAGAGGTGACTCTTGGTCTTCCTTTCCTGGGGCGGTCCTCATGTGAGCTAGTTTCTTTGTAGCGCTTGATGGTTATTGCAACTGCACTTGGGGACACTTTCAAAGTTTTCCCAATTTTTCGCACTGACTGACCTTCATTTCTTAAAGTAATGATGGCCACTCATTTTTCTTTACTTAGCTGCTTTTTTCTTGCCATAATACAAATTCTTACAGTCTATTCAGTAGGACTATCAGCTGTGTCTCCACCTGACTTCTGCACAACACAACTGATGGTCCCAACCCCATTTACAAGGCAAGAAATCCCAATTATTAAACCTGACAGGGGACATCTGTGAAGTGAAAACCATTTCCAGTGACTACCTCTTGAAGCTCATCAAGAGAATGCCAAGAGTGTGCAAAGCAGTCATCAAAGCAAAAGGTGGCTACTTTGAAGAACCTAGAATATAAGACATATTTTCAGTTGTTTCACACTTTTTTGTTAAGTATATAATTCCACATGTGTTATTTCATAGTTTTGATGTCTTCAGTGTGAATGTACAATTTTCATCGTCATGAAAATACAGTAAAATCTTTAAATGAGAAGGTGTGTCCAAACTTTTGGTCTGTACTGTATATATTTCCATTAGACATCTCTAAATTCCCTGAAAAAAGAGGGTGTGCAGGTGAGACTTTTCCCATTGCTCTCCCCACAGGAATGGCCCCTTTTCCCACACTTTTCCTTTTATACTCCCTTTTACTATCCCCTCCCACTCCCTATTGATCCAATCCCATAGACCCCATTCAAACTTTATTTTCCTCTCCTGGCCCAATCACCGTCATGTGGGCCTCTGCTGATAAGTATGGCTCTGGCCCCTTTAATATAGCCGCCCTTCTGTTCACTTCCAGTCATAAGCCGCCCATCCATGAAGTCTGTTGCAATCATCCTTTTCGGTAACACCAACCACAGCCTCCCAGACCCCGGCATTGGATGCATTGATACATAATGATTTAAAGATTCACAATTGGATTCAGGTCTGGGCATGAGTGGACACAGACAATTCCACCTGTTTTGGAAGTGGTAGTGGCCACTCTTACCTTTTGGACCCCTGTGTAGCTACACAAGTTGTACCAGATTTGCACCTGGGTCTGGGGAAAGTGAGCTCATCAATGTTTTCATCATCCAGGAACTGCCTTCCCAGTATGGCACATGAGGAAGGGTATTGTCCTACACTAGGAGGAACCAAGGGTCCACTGCACCACGGTAAGTTCTGACATTGGCTCTAAGGATTTCATCCGTGTACCTAACAGCAGTCAGGTTGCCGTTGGCTATCACATGGTGCCCATCATGCTGGGTGGCGGTGCAGACTGAATAACATTCACCACGGCGTCTCCAGACTTTCACATCTATCACTTGCTCAATGTGAACCTGCTGTCACCTGTACAGAGAACGTAGGACCTGATAATTCTGGTGTTCTCAGGTGTATGCCAATTGAGATGCAAGGTGCTGAGCTGTGAGTAAGGTCCTATTACAGAACGTCGGGCCCTCATACCGCCCTCATGGAGTCTGTTTCTGACAATTTTGGGTGTAACGTGCTTCTGGTTATGTTGTAGGGCCTTTGCAGTCCTCCTGTTCATCCTTACACAAAGGAGCAGATATTGGTCCTGATGTTCGGTTGATGCTCTTCTACAGTTCTGCTCCATAAATTTAGAAGCTGCTTAAGGAGTGCACTTGTGTGGGGTGCATGTGTGGCGCCCCTGAGGGTTCGGTCGCCACAGAGGTACATGCTGCCGGCCAATCAGAGGCCAGCGGCGGCTGGCTAATCAGAAGCCAGCGGCGGCCGGCCAATGAGAGGCCAGAGGCTGCCGGCCAATCAGAGGCGAGCTTGACTTCGGCCGGCCAATCAGCGGCTGCCGGCCAATCAGAGGCCAACATGACGTCGGCCGGCCAATTAGAGGCCAGCGGCTGCCGGCCAATCAGAGACCAGCGGCTTCCGGCCAATCAGAGGCCAGCATGACGTCGGACGGCCAATCAGAGGCCAGCGGCTTCCGGCCAATCAGAACCCAGAATGACGTTGGCCAGCCAATCAGAGGCCTGGGGCTGCCGGCCAATCAAAGGCCAGCATGACGTCAGCCGGCCAATCAGAAGCCAGCGGCTGCCTGGCAATCAGAGGCCAGCAAGACGTTGGCCGGCCAATCAGAGGCCAGTGGCTTCCGGCCAATTAGAGGCGAGCATGACGTCGGCCGGCCAATTAGAGGCCAGCGGCTGACGGCCAATCAGAAGCCAGCGGCTTCCGGCCAATCAGAAGCCAGCATGACGTCGGCTGGCCAACAGAGACCTGCGGCTTCTGGCCAATCAGAGACCAGCATGACGTTGGCCGGCCAATCAGAGGCTAGCGGCTTTCGGTCAATCAGAGGCCAGCATGACGTCGGCCGACCCTCAGAGGCCAGCAGCCGCTGGCCTCTGATTGGCCGGCAGCGTGTATTGCAGCGCACGGGTCTGGCAAGTTCGTGCGCTGCAATACACTTCAGCTAGATGTGTTTCCATCCGAGAGAGATCGCACATCTAGCTGCAGTAGCGAAGCTGGTGTCGGCACTCAGCGGGCTCAGAGTTCTCCCGCGCCGGGCCCGATCCAGTAGCGCTAATGCTGTGGCCATGGCGCGCGTGCCCACCAGGAGGGCTCTGCCTGCCCCCTCTGCATGCGTGCCATAGGTTCGCCAGCACTGGTTTAAAGCATTTCTTCTTGTACAGCTGACGACCCAAAATTGGGGATTTTCTGAAAAAAAAAATGGCCAGTCTGCATTATATATGGTGGAAGTGAGAATGTATCATCTGGATAAGGGGGTGGTCTTCACAGAGGGGTCTATGGAGAGATGTCACTTTATAAGAAGCACATAGCATGGAATACCGGGGGGAAGCCTTTTGGCTCCTTATGTTGTACCAATCCGGAATGCTCCACTATGGTCCATCCTTCTATAGTTCTTCTCTTACACTTTCTGCTGGTCGGTATATGGACGTATTCGCTCTATGCTGACAGGCGCTCCCTTAGTATAGCTCATGTAATGCACGGCACCACAATGTTGTAGGTTCTGACTACTGTGTAAAAAAACACCCACCCAGAGACCGGCCATAATCTTATAGTCTGGGTGTGAATACGCTGTAGGTATAGCTACACTTTTGTTGTGGAAATTTTGGTAATTTTATTTACCTTTTTGCATTTACCCGAATGAGGCTTGTGAGAAATCCTTAAATATGCTGCAGATTTCTCCTGTATGATGCTGACCAATCATAAGCAAGCAGCAACACTCAAAGAAAAGAAGAACACGCCCCCACCATAGCTCAAAGCGGGTTTCTTAGGGTATAAAGCTACGTTCTCACAATGAGTTTTTAGTGAGTTTTTACGCTGCATATTTTAGAAATAATGTAAGTAACCTATCTTAATGGGTGCAGAAATTCTGCAACATCAAAAACTCACCAAAAGCTCATCGTGGGAACCTAGCCTAAGATGTATAATGATGGCGAGTCCTGATCTCCTGGTCTAACCTTCTGCATGATTAGAAAGCAGAGATAACAGCTCTTAGACAAGGAAAGAGCCGCACAGCTGAGTTTCTCTGTGTCACATTACAAACCCTTTTATTGACTCTCCTGATTATGGAGTGTGTCAGTATCACACTTATGTCTTCTGTGCTCAAGCAACTTGTATTCTCTCTGCAGTGATATTAGGCTGTTATTACACCTCACACAGGAGCAGTGTGTTCTGGGTTACTTCTATGGTGAAATGTAATGACAGTCTCCTCTAATCTCACTGCAGAATGAGTACAAGTTGAGCACAACGGATCTAAGTGTGATACTGACGCTGTGCTCTCATTTCTGGACAGGTAGTATGGGAGAGGCGCAGTACAGCAGAGGTGAGAGTGCCATAAGAGGAGGAGAGCTGTTAGAAAGGTTTGTAATGTTGCACAACTAAACTCTCTTGTGCTGCCCCTTCACCCACAGAGACCTTAACTGAAAGGTATTAGTCAGTTGTGTGCTCTACTCATGCAGGAGGTTAGCCCAGGAGATCAGGTCTGTATCCTTACATCTCAGACACTGAGAAATCTGCTCTAAGCTATGGTGGGGATGTGATCATCTTTCTTTTCAGTGTTGTCGTCTGCTTATAATTGGTCAGCATCATGCAGGGAGAAGAATTTCGCACCCCCAGTGAAAACTCTGATAACATCTACTTGGACTTAATTTTTTTTAACTCATTAGGTGCCAAATACTTTCATTGCTAATATCTCCGCAAATGAAAGATAAAATAGAAAAAAAAACATGAAAAATTTGGTGACAGGTCCTCTTTAGGATAAGACAACCCCTTTAAATGTAAGAATTGAATTTTAGTCGAAAAAATGTATGCAACAAAAATGCCACATGTGATTTGATCCAAAAACATGCTGCATTTCAGGATGAGAGAAGCAAGTATTTGCAAAAAAAAGTTAAAAGGGGTGTTGACTGTTATGATATTGATCACTTATACTTAGGATGGACCACCAAGATCAGGTTGGTAGAGTTCCAACACTCTGCCACCCCATTGATTCCATGCTGGAGCTGGTAACAGCTGATTGGTGGTGTTAGGATTTGGACACCTATCAATCTGATACTACTGACTTATATTGATGCCTTCTCCTAATTGATAAGTGGTAGCATACCCCTTTAAAACAATACGTAGTTTTTATTTAGTTGTAAGATGAAAGTGACTCTACACATTAAGGCGTGTCATGGTCTGAGCACAAAGTGATTCAAAGATTAGTTGCTGGCCTCTTGACCCGAACTTAAGAGCTTAAGGCCATGTTCATACATTCAGTAATTTGGTCAGTATTTTACCTCAGTATTAGGAAGCCAAAACCAGGAGTGGAACAATTAGAGGAAAAGTATAATAGAAACACGTCACTGATGAAACTTACTGAACATGTGAAGGTGGCCTAATAGAGACGCTGTGGAGAAGGACAGGAGCGCACACAAAATAGGGCAATAGCGTCTGATAAGGGGTCGGGATAATTGATGGCAGCGCTCACCTAGAGGTGTTGTGTGCAGTCACCACAGCTATAATGGTGTAGAAAGCCGCTGCTGCCCTGTGGCTGGAGGAAAGGTTCTTCAAGAGGTGGAATGGCAAAAATGGAAGCTGGCACATTTAGGTGGGCTGTGCTGCGGGAGTGAAGAGCTTGTTTTTTTTTATACCTTGAGAAAGGCCCTGGTCCATTGCAGAAACGCATTGATATTAATCAAAAACGTTTGGGAATCCCAAGGCTCTTCATTCCCACAGTGCAGCCCACCTAAACGTGCCAGCTTCCATTTCTGCCAATGTGGCCTAATAGACGTATATGAGGCTGTCAAAGATCGGGGCAGGAGACTCGCAAACAGCTTGTGCATCACGATCTATGACACACAGATGTGTGAATACGCCATTACTCTCATATAAGATTACCTGCATCAAGTTTCAAAGGAGCAATTGTAACCCTCTTTCAATTATTTAAAGGCATTTTCCCACAAACAAAATTCATTTTAATCAATAGATCTTGGAATAATAATAAGTTCCACAATTGGATGTGTTTAAATAAAATGTTCCTGTGCTGAGATAATCTTAGAAATATGCCCCCGCTGTGTACTGTGTAACGTCTGACCATACAGGAACATGGTCTGAACATACCACATCTCCTGGACGGGGAGGATGCAAGAGAGTATACAGACATTACAGCCGGGGATCACAGCCGATTCTTTATGTGAGGTAAAACAAGTTTTTAAACAGGCAGGGAAATGTTTTACCTCACAGAATCAGCTGCCATCCTGTGGTGTCCTGTCTGTATACTCTTTCGCTTCCTCCCATGGCCAGCTGTGTTATGTGCAGACCATGTTCGCTCCAGTGGGAGTCTGTTTATGACACGACACAGTAAAAGTGCAGTCATCAGTAATGATGTCAGGTACAAAGCTATTATAGTAAGGCCCAGTGTAATGTGGAAGTCCAATGTGACACTGAAGATGTCCGCCTAGAGATAGATGCTAGTTATTGAGCTGCAGCTGTTGATCCATGTAACGCATAGGTTCACCTTTATACACCATTTCACCCGTTTACCCAGATCATCAATCTTCAGAACGTCTTCAAATGTAGCATAAGTTTGTAAAAAAATGATTCTGTACTTGTATCATAGCTCAAAGCTGCATTCACACTGAATTACTACTGAATGTAAAGGTGTGGGGTGACACATGATTAGCTACAGCTTAGTTCTGCTGTACTGCTTTTTGTAGGGTCCTGTTCTGTGCTCCGGCCCTCCGTCTGTAGCTCCATTATGCATTCATTTGCTTTTCATGGCAAAAAAGGTGCAGCATGCAGCGCTATTCCTACCATCCAAACAATGCAGACCTCGAAGACCACTCAGCGGCTTGCGGCAATGGGATCCAGGGGTGCCATATGGCAATGGATCCGCAGGGATCCAGCATTGAATTTTATTTCCCCGAATAACTGACTTAATGATGCCCCTTCTAACACATCAGATGACTGTATGATGCCAAGAATACAAATAAAATAAAGAGCATAATTGCTGTCCAGACACTGAACAAGCAGGCTATGCCGTAAAATTAAGAATGATCAATGGAGATATGGAAGAGAATAAGGTATAACTCAGGGACAGTGCAAGACAAGCAATTCTATCTAGTAACAAAGTTGCTCAATTTATTATGTAAATTATAAATGGATGTAATATAAAATAGTTTTGCGGATGAATCGCTGCTCTGAGTGTTAGATTTTCAAAGTGGTAAAAAGGTTTATCTGCCAGTAATGATATTTACCTGGGGACATCCACTTATTGGAGACAGGCCATTAAAACTGGCCAAACTTTCTCCT
This sequence comes from Phyllobates terribilis, assembly GCF_046119375.1. Taxonomy (NCBI): domain Eukaryota; kingdom Metazoa; phylum Chordata; class Amphibia; order Anura; family Dendrobatidae; genus Phyllobates; species Phyllobates terribilis. The sequence continues at coordinate 2,263,097 of NW_027363046.1, forward strand.
TACTTTCTTGGCCACTGAGGGGCTTTTTGGACTGCAAATGGTTGATAAGTGTTGGTAAGAGTTTTCGAAGTATCTACTATATAATTGTCTTATCCCGTCTGTCTGTCTGTCTGTCTGTCTGTCTTTCTGTCTGTCTGTCTGTCTGTCTGTCCAGGAAATCCCGCGTCGCTCATTGGTCCGGCAGCGGCCAATCAGCGCCGCGGGATTTCAGAAAAAACATGGCGGCCGTTAGCGGCTCTTCTGCGGGACGGAGCTCAGCGGCGTTGCAGCCGGGAGATGAGCGCCGCGAGGCGCTCATCTCCAGGCCGGTATCAGCAGGAGGACCCCGACCGCCGGACCCATCTGCAGGACAGAGATGCAGCCGGGAGATGAGCGGCGCGAGGCGCTCATGTCCCGGCCGGCAGCAGCGGAAGGACCGCCGGCGTCGCTGACATCCATGCGGAAGGGAGGACCGGGGAGCGGCGCTGCGGGTCGGGATACTTCTGCTGCGAGCGCCCGCTCATGTCCCGGGTTCTCGCAGCAGAAGTAGTCGCACAGGCAGCGCCGCTGCCCGGTCCTCACCAAGACGATTCAATGATTGGTCGCGGTCTTCGGACCCGACCAATCACTGATCTTAGCGCAAAAGTTAAATACCGCTGTGCTGATTGGTCGCGGACGCTGCCCGCGACCAATCACCGATTTGGGCGCCAAATTTAAATATCGGCCGCGACCAATCAGCACAGTAGTAGTTAACTTTAGCCGCAAGATCAGTGATTGGTCGCGGGCCAAGACCGCGACCAATCACCGATTTGTGCGGCACATTTAAATAGCGGCCGCGACCAATTGGATGTCAGCGCCGCTCCCCGGTCCTCCCTTCACACCCTTGCCGCATGGATGTCAGCGGCGCTGCCTGTGCGGATACTTCCGCTGCGAGAACCCGGGACATGAGCGGGCGCTCGCAGCAGAAGTATCCCGACGCGCAGCGCCGCTCCCCGGTCCTCCCTTCACACCCTAGCCGCTGATGTCCCCACAGTATCCGCATGGTGTTACAAAGATCCGGACATTTGTGTTAAAAATCGCTGATTGTTCGCGGGCGGTGCCCGCGACCAATCACCGATTTGGGCGCCAAATTTAAATATCGGCCGCGACCAATCACCGATCTTGGCTCCACATTTAAACACCACTGTACTGATTGGTCGCAGCCACTATTTAAATGTGGCGCCCAAATCGGTGATTGGTCGCGGGCAGCGGCCGCGACCAATCAGCAGAGCGGTGTTTAACTTTAGCGCCAAGATCACTGATTGGTCGCGTGAGGAGAGCGCGACCAATCAGCGAATCGTATTGGTGAGGAGCGGGGAGCGGAATCGTATTAGTGAGCACCGGGGAGCGCCGCTGCCCGTGCGGATACTTCCACTGCGAGAAGCCTGGAGATGAGCGACTGCTCGCAGCAGAAGTATCCCGACGCGCAGCGCCGCTCCCCGGTCCTCCCTTCACACCCTAGCCGCTGATGTCCCCACAGTATCCGCATGGTGTTACAAAGATCCGGACATTTGTGTTAAAAATCGCTGATTGTTCGCGGGCGGTGCCCGCGACCAATCACCGATTTGGGCGCCAAATTTAAATATCGGCCGCGACCAATCACCGATCTTGGCTCCACATTTAAACACCACTGTACTGATTGGTCGCAGCCACTATTTAAATGTGGCGCCCAAATCGGTGATTGGTCGCGGGCAGCGGCCGCGACCAATCAGCAGAGCGGTGTTTAACTTTAGCGCCAAGATCACTGATTGGTCGCGTGAGGAGAGCGCGACCAATCAGCGAATCGTATTGGTGAGGAGCGGGGAGCGGAATCGTATTAGTGAGCACCGGGGAGCGCCGCTGCCCGTGCGGATACTTCCACTGCGAGAAGCCTGGAGATGAGCGACTGCTCGCAGCAGAAGTATCCCGACGCGCAGCGCCGCTCCCCGGTCCTCCCTTCACACCCTAGCCCCTGATGTCCCCACAGTATCCGCATGGTGTTACAAAGATCCGGACATTTGTGTTAAAAATCGCTGATTGGTCGCTGGCGGTGCCCGCGACCAATCACCGATTTGGGCACCAAATTTAAATATCGGCCGCGACCAATCACCGATCTTGGCTCCACATTTAAACACCACTGTGCTGATTGGTCGCCGATGCTGGGCGCGACCAATCACCGATTTTGGCGCACATTTAAATAGCGTCCGCGACCAATCAGTACAGCGGTGTTTAAATGTGGAGCCAATATCGGTGATTGGTCGCGGCCGATATTTAAATTTGGCGCCCAAAACATAAAAAACCTAATGACAGAAGAAAGGATCTGCAGGATCGGTGATGGTAGTTACTGGGAACCCCACCAATCACTAGAGTGGGGATCCCTATCCTCTCTTATGGATGAAATAGTATGGAGCCGTTGCCAGGCATGCGCACTGCCACACTCCATTCAGTGTCTATGGGACTGATGGGGACAGCCGAGAACATCAGCAGCCGCGTATACATATATATATATATATATATATATATATATATATATATACACAGTACAGACCAAAAATTTGGACACATCTTCTCATTTAAAGATTTTTCTGTATTTTAATGACTATGAAAATTGTACATTCACACTGAAGGCATCAAAACTATGAATTAACACATGTGGAATTATATACTTAACAAAAATGGTGAAACAACTGAAATTATGTCTTATATTATAGGTTTTTCAAAGTAACCACCTTTTGCTTTGATGACTGCTTTGCACACTCTTGGCATTCTCTTGATGAGCTTCAAGAGGTAGTCACCGGAAATGGTTTTCACTTCACAGGTGTGCCCTGTCAGGTTTAATAAGCGGGATTTCTTGCCTTATAAATGTGGGACCATCAGTTGTGTTGTGCAGAAGTCTGGTGGATACATAGCTGATAGTCCTACTGAATAGACTGTTAGAATTTGTATTATGGCAAGAAAAAAGCAGCTAAGTAAAGAAAAACAAGTGGCCATCATTACTTTAAGAAATTAAGGTCAGTCAGTGCGAAAAATTGGGAAAACTTTGAAAGTGTCCCCAAGTGCAGTTGCAAAAACCATCAAGTGCTACAAAGAAACTGGCTCACATGAGGACCGCCCCAGGAAAGGAAGACCAAGAGTCACCTCTGCTTCTGAGGATAAGTTTATCCGAGTCACCAGCCTCAGAAATCGCAGGTTAACATCAACTCAGATTAGAGACCAGGTCAATGCCACACAGAGTTCTAGCAGCAGACACATCTCTACAACAACTGTTAAGAGGAGACTTTGTGCAGCAGGCCTTCATGGTAAAATAGCTGCTAGGAAACCATTGCTAAGGACAGGCAACAAGCAGAAGAGACTTGTTTGGGCTAAAGAACACAAGGAATGGACATTAGATCAGTGGAAATCTGTGCTTTGGTCTGATGAGTCGAAATTTGAGATCTTTTGTTCCAACCACCGTGTCATTAACTTGTTAATAACCTGCAGTCTATAATGAGCCGTGTTAATAATATGATCCCACCAATAGTGACTCTGTATGGCCAATTTGACAATAAACAGTGTTGGTATTGTACTTTTTATTTTTCATCACTAGATGGCAGTGCAGCAGTGTAAATGTGTGAGAGAATGGGATGATGGCGCCATTACTGATCATTATGTAAAATCAGGAGCTGACCTTCTTTATTAGTAAATTACGATGTAATTCAGGTTAATGATTCTTATGATTTTGCTAATAAAAACACTATTGCATTGTACACGTGTCGTTGTGTGATTGATCTAGATCCCAGCAGCCTCAATTGTCCGCTATTATTGAGAAGTCTTGGCTGCTAGATATGGCAGTGTCATCAATCTCAAGAAGCCTTTTATTCTCACATACATGATAGAATCCAATAGTAAACATCAGCATATCCCTTCCAGGAGCGGAACGACATCGGTCACAGAGGGTGCGACCAGACCCGTGCAGGAGGGGGGTCGGCCGCCACCAGCACCTATTTCAGTTAGAGGTGCATGCAAGGACACACATTCAGCTGAAATGTATTGAGACGCAGAGACCATCTGTGTCCCTGCACCGCAATACACCCTGCCAGCCAATCAGAGGCCGGCTGTTGACGTTGGTGTGCCAGTCGCAGGCGGCACATGACCGTGACGTCATGCACCATGCCAGCAAGACGAAGTTAGATGCCAGTTCCTTCAAGTGCTATAGAAGAATACGCTGCGAGTTGTGGGAGTGGAGGAAGGGAAGAAGAATAATTTATTTATTTTTAAATGTATTGGAGAAGAACAGGAAACATTATTAATGGAAGGGGCACAGGATGGGGGACATTATACCAGGAAGGGTACAATAAGAAAGCACAGCAACACACTGCAAGGGACAATACATATGCAGACACTGAGAACATAAGAGCTAAACTGCATTATTGCTAAATAAAATGTACTTACAAAAAATGAAGGCTCTTAGCGCACAAATTGGCCAATTCATGTATGCCCATCAACCACGACAAGGTAGCCTCCGCATGATGGTTAACTAACCTCTTAAACATGCCTCTCTTGGGCTATAAGCCTACAATATAAATGGGCAAACATGCCTCTCTTGGGATAGAAACCTACAAATTTAAGTGGGCAGGTAGAATCCAACACTAATTAAAAGCACCCTTGGGCTGATGGGTGCTTATACCAGGAAGGGTCCCAGGATGGAGTGCATTATACCAGGAAGGGTCCCAGGATGGAGTGCCTTATACCAAGAAGGGTCCCAGGATGGGGAACATTATACCAGGAAAGGGCCCAGGATGGGGGACATTATACCAGGAATGTGCTCAGGATGGGGGACATTATACCAGGAATGTTCTCAGAATGGGGTACATTATACCAGGAAGATGCCCAGGATGGAGTGCATTATACCAGGAAGATGCCCAGGATGGAGTGCATTATACCAGGAGGTGCTCAGGAAGGGTAACATTATACCAGGAAGGTGCCAAGGATGTAGTGCATTATACCAGGAAGGTGCTCATGATGTAGTGCATTATACCAGGAAGGTGCTCAGGATGGGGAACATAATACCAGGAAAGGGCGCAGAATAGAGCACATTATACAAGGAAGAGGCCCAAGATGTACAGTTGAAACCAGAAGTTTACATACACTATATAAAAAGACACATATGCATGTTTTTCTCAATATCTGACATGAAATCAGAATAAACCTTTCCCGTTTTTTTAAATGCCTTAATACATTCTCTCTCTCCTTATTCTGGCATTTGGCAAATATTAAAAATTATGGTAATCCTAATTGACCTAAAACGGGAAAGGGCATCAGCGTTCCCATGTAACTTCCCAGGCCTATGCTCTACGTGAAAGTTGAAGTCCTGAAGAGCTAGGAACCATCTAGTTACCCTGGCATTGTTACCCCTCTTTTCCCTCAACCATCTCAACGGGGCATGGTCTGACAACGGGCACAGGACAGTGTATGGAACTATGCTTTAAACCTGCAGGAGGCGCTGAGGGCCATCAAACAGGTAGACCCTGACAGTGTGCGTGATGAAAACAAACTGTTAACTGAGCAGTTTATTGAGGGTTTACTGTCCAGCGCCCACCGAACCCAGCTGCGCATAGTGGCTCTGCAAAACCCTGACTTAGACTTTGCTAAGTTTAAGGACAGGGCCATCTGGGTGCTACGAGAACCAGCACCAGGTGGCGCTACAGCTCACCGCCGCCCAGATATCACCTACCACCAGGAGGTGGCACCCTTTTCCCCGAAGCCTGTAGGAGCTGATGCGCAAACTCTGGACAGTGCCCCGTCAACAGACCTGCACCATCAGGTCCAAGAGCTAACTAAAAGTGTAGCAGAACTAACCAAAACTGTACAGTCCTTGCAGGTGTATCCCAAAGGAAAGAGCCAGCTGGCTTCCAGTCCGGAGGACATCCCGTGGCGCCAACAGAAGAGGATTCCACCATCCAGAGGAAGGAACAGCGACCGCTACGACCAGGACGGCCAACCCATCTGCCGCCGCTGCAACCAGCCAGGACATTATGCAAGGTACTGTCATTTAAACGAGCAAAACCTGGGGCAGAGGGCCAACCCCTAGGCATAAGACCACCAGGCCCATCAAGCTGGCGAGACAAATGTAGCACCCTGAGGATTCCGCTGCTACAGGGGTATTGCACCTCAAGCCAGAGGTGTGATATTCCACTCCCGGGTAAGGATGGAGTGTGGAACTGAGCTCAGTTAGCTGCATGCACTACATACATCCCATTTCCGGAGGACAGACCGATGGTACTTCCACTAGAGAAATGTGCAGGTACGACAGTGTCTGTTCCTGGCTGGAGTGGGAGGGGGGTGGAACATCCCAGTAGTGTAGGGGCAGATAGGGGGAGCAGCCTGGGTAAAGCTAGGAGCTCATTGGGTGCTGGTCACCTGAGCTCACGCATAGAGGGAGTATATAAGGTGGGAACCATCTTAGATCAGGGTCAGTCAGTGAGACGTCAGTCTTTTGCAGAGTGAGGTCAGTCTGTCAGAGTTGAGCAGAGGAGAAGAGCAGCTCCAAGGCCAAGAGAGAGAGAGAGGAGAAAGAAAGACCCAGAGGGGGAGAAAGAAGGAACTCCAAGAGCCCAAATTAGACCAGAGGGTGAAGAGTTGGCAACAGGGTACCGGATCCCAAGCTGGCAGAGGCTACAGCACACCTTAGCCAGAGACCGGAGGTCGTGGGCAGGATCTGCCACGACCACCCACCAAATCCACCCGGAAGGCAGACCAGGAATAGGGTCAGGGAACCCAGAGACAAGGGTTTACCACAAAGAGGCCCGAGGGAGCCGGACATAGGTGGATCCCTGGTGGGGAAGGCCAGAGAAGAGGACAGGACAGAAAGGGAGCTCAGAACCACGCTCCGGAACTACTTGGGGATTGGCCGAGTCCAGGACCTGGTGGACGCAGCACGGCTCGGGTGGTCACTCAAGGCCGGAGTGACCGGTACAAAAACAGCAGTAAGTAAAAACCCTGAACTGCACAACCCGACTCTGACTCTCATTACCATCTTCACTGCACTTCCACAACCACCATCCTCTGCACCTGACCCCCTGAGGCCATACCCCTCCCGTTGGGGGTTATACTACCGAAGCTGCACAAACACCATCAGCCTCAGCGGACCCTGCTGCAGCGGCGGCCGTAGTGACCGCAATTCAACGGGTGGCGTAGTCGACATAAAGAACATCCAGTAACATCATAGGACTGCCACACACTGAGCTTGACACCCTGGGCACGGACCGGGTCACCGCCACTCGGAGACTACAACCCCCATCTGATCCGGCTCCGGGTATCCCCCAAACAGCACTGGCCCAGGGGGCGCGTCACAAATATGTGGGAGGACGACCGGTCCTACCTGTCGTGCTGGACGGCTTTCCAATGAGCGCGTTGCTGGACACTGGATCCCAAGTGACCACCATCCCCTACATTCTTTACTGTACTGACTCTGATATTACCCGCCATCCAGATGAACATTTGAGCATTTATGCCAGCAATGGTCAACCCGTACCTCAGGTGGGGTTCAAAGAAGTGACCATAAAGTTGGCAAAGTGGAACTGCCAGCACAAGGACTGATTATTGTCGACATTGATCGCTGAGAAAGTCATCCCATGATAACCATGGGCACTAATGTCATTGAAAATTGTCTTGCAGAGATAATTGTCTTGTTACAGCAGGTTGCGGAGACCGCCAGATCCAGCCAGCAGCCGGTTCTACAAAGAGAGATCAGAGCCCTGATGAAAAGACAACAGGTAGAACTGTCTGGTGGTGAAATTGGCAGTGTCAGGATGTGTGACCCATTCCCTATTGCCATGCCCCTAAGAAGTGAAATTATGATATGGTGCCGGGCAGCTATTGGTCTAAGGGGTAGAGATTACCAGGCCATGGTAGAGCCCGTCTACTCTGACAGTAGGCCCACAATTTTGACAGCCCGGGGGGTGGTTGATGTCTGCCATTGGAGGGTACCCGTCCGCATCATTGGGGAGAGAGAAGTCCATTTGCCCCGGTATGCCACTCTAGCCAAACAGTTCACTGTCAACCAGAATTCTATAAAGACAGTGGAACCCTTGCCTCCATCCCAACAGGCAGAGGATAACAGCTACAAGGAACAAATGGAGGACTGGTGCCAGAAGCTGCATGTGGGCACTGACTCCACCTCTCCACACTGAAAACAAGGAGTGTACCGGGTGGTACAGGAATACAAAAGGGTCTTCCGTAAACATCCACTTGACTTCGGGCAGGTAAAAGGGGTTCAACACCATATCCCCACGGGAGACCATCCTCCCATTAAAGAAAGGCACCGGCCTGTACCCCCTGCACACTACCAAAATGCCAAAGGGATGTTGCGAGAAATGAAGGAGGCTGGGGTAATAAGAGACAGTTGTAGCCCCTGGGCAGCTCCATTAGTTCTTGTAAAGAAAAAGGATGGCGCTATGAGAATGTGTGTAGACTACAGGAAAATCAACCGCATAACACACAAAGATGCATACCCGTTACCCAGAATAGAGGAATCACTAGCTGCATTAAAGTCTGCTAACTATTTCTCCACTTTGGCTCTTACTAGTGGGTATTGGCAGGTTCCTGTAGCAGAGGTGGATAAGGTAAAGACCGCATTCACCTCCCTGATGGGCCTCAGCGAGTTCAACTGCATGCCATTCTGGCTCTGTAGCGCCCCAGGAACCTTCCAGCGGTTGATGGAGTGCTATCTGGGACATAAGAATTTCGAGACAGTCCTGCTGTACCTAGATGACGTCATTGTATACTCCCAGACGTATGAGAACCATCTGAAGCACCTGGCGGAAGTGTTTGACTCACTGGCTGGCTTTGGTCTAAAGGTGAAGCCCTCAAAATGTCATCTGCTGAAGCCCAAGGTACAGTACCTGAGGCACGGGGTGAGCGCTGACGGTGTAGCTCCAGATCCCGATAAAATCACAGTAATCAAGGACTGGCCAAGACCCTCCACCGTATAGGAAGTGCGGCAGTTCCTCGGATTGGTAGGCTACTACCGAAGATTTATTCCAGGCCTCACCAAGATGGCAGCACCCATGCTGGACCTCCTGATAGGCCAGTCCAGGAAGGCCAATAACCAGAAGCTGCCATTCAAATGGGACAAGCTGGAAGATGAGTCCTTCCACCAGCTGAAAATGGCCCTCACGGGGGACGAGATCCTGGCTTACCCTGATTATGGCCAGCCCTTCATCCTCCACACGGACGCGAGTGTGACACCCCAGGGGTCTGGTTGCCACAGTAATAGAGATATTATGTCTGAGAGCAAGTGTGAGGTTTCTCTGGTCAGGAGCCCTAAGCATGCAACACTGCCCGCCCAGACCTGGGAGGGGAGGAATCTGCCCTTATAAACTGGGTCTGGGGCGGGATTAAGTTAGTCAGAGCCTGGAGAGGGAAAGTGCTACTAATTATGTTTCTCAGTTACCCTGCAGATTTATTTGGACTAACAGGTTATGGACACTGGATAACCGGAACAATCTTGTAGATAGTTGCACCATTTGTGCCTCTTGCGAAGACGGCCGCGGAAGAGAAAACCTGTCTGGCGTGGCCTACTTGCGGCCCAAAGTAGCTAGCTCCAGCCTTGCAGCCACGCCCAGGGCCAACGCAAGGTGTTTGCTTTGGACAGGTCCCCTACTTCGCTTAAAACTTCACCTTGGGTGATATGGACACCCGGTTGCGGACACGCCGTGATCTTTAAAGAACTAAAGCTTCTTGTAAATATGTTATTGTATTATTGTTATACCCTGCATTTATGTTTCTTTAAAAATATGTTTAGTCCCGGAGTACTAAAATTTACTAGGGGGGAATGTGACACCCCAGGGGTCTGGTTGCCACAGTAATAGAGATATTATGTCTGAGAGCAAGTGGGAGGTTTCTCTGGTCAGGAGCCCTAAGCATGCAACACTGCCCGCCCAGACCTGGGAGGGGAGGAATCTGCCCTTATAAACTGGGTCTGAGGCGGGATTAAGTTAGTCAGAGCCTGGAGAGGGAAAGTGACAACAGGAGCTCTGTAGGAGCAGGAGCGAGTGCCAGAGGCTGGAAGCTAGAGAGCTCGCCTTGGCTGAAGACACTAATACCGGACACGGAGTCCGAGGCTGTGGGGACATCCAGGTCCAGCAGCAGAATCCAACCGGCAGGGGATTCCATGTCCTCTGGCCTTAGAAACCCGAAGGCACGGTCACAAGCAAGGGACCAGCACCGCCATCGTGAAGCGAAGGCTGACGGAAGGCCCCAAGTCACCGGCCATACGGGTGAGCACCACACGGTATACTCAGGGACGTGGGCTACTTCTACCCGCATAGAGCAAGGTAGCCAGGAAAGAGTGCAGATAGTCGGGGAGGCCTACAACTCCACCTGGCCAGGGGAGATCCTGCTTGCTCACAGACTGACCAGGCCCCTACTGCTAACCAGTACTCCCGGGAGGGTCTGCTTTATACCATCAGTAAAGGCCCTGTACTGCACCACACGTCTCTGTTATTCCTTGCCGCACCAGCACCATTACTACTGGAACGCTCACACCATCACTCCCATCATCCACCTTAGCTGCCCTGAGGCAATACTTCTCCGTGGGGAGTTATCCCATACTCGGCTGCGCAAACAACATCAGCCTCAGCGGTCGGCAGCGCAGCGGCGGTCCTCACTGACCGCAATCCACGGGTGGCGTAGTCAGACATTGTTCTTACCTATAGACTGCCACTGGTTTGACCGCCCTGGGCACGGACCGGGTCACCGCCACGGAGGACTACAACCCCCAGCGATCCGGCTCCGGGTATCCCCCTGGACCACACAGGCCCAGGGGGCGCGTCAATTTTGGCGTAGTCGGCAGGATTTTGTGCCCACAACCACCAGGTACTGCGTGCCTGAAAAAGAGACTTTTAAACTTACCTGTGGTGAAGTTTCCCGCCGTCCGGAGTCGTTTCCCGCCATCCGGAGCCGATTCCCGCCATCAGACGCCATCTTGGACCGTTTCCCGCCGTCTTCTGCCTTCTTCCCGCCATCCGCAGCTGCTTCCCGCCTTCGGACGCCATCTTCGGGACGCCGCACGGGAAGAAGAGGGGCGTGGACGCCGAAAGCGCGCGAGATCCGAAGCTCCGCCCCACGCTCCGCCCCACGCTCTGACGCTGCGTAAGGTCCTGGAAGGAAGGAAGAGCGACGCTGACGTTATCGGAGCGCGACGCCAGGTCCTCAACCCCGACGATCGACTGCGGAGCCGCGGCCTACGGAAGAAGAGCATCGCAAGGTAGGCCACGGTCCACTAGGGGGGAAGGAGGATGTCGGACACCGAGGGGAGCTCCACTGCCACAGCCACCGCCAGCGCAACCGCTGCAGCAGTCATGCCATTCACCATGCCCTATATCCCGGGGGCAACCTGGCTGCCCCAGTACTCAGGAGAGTCACATACCCTGAGTGACTTTAGGGAAAGACTTGATAGCCTCTTCCAGGTATACCCCCTCACAGAAGAGCAAAAAGTGAGCATTCTGGTGGCCCAGTTAATCGGGGCAGCCCAAAGGGAGGTAAAGTCCTGGTCACCTGGGAAGACGAGGACTGTCAGAGAGATACTAGCCCGGCTGAAAGACACGTTTGACACCCGCACCTCAGCCGAGATAAAACTAAGATTTTATGGGTGCAAACAACGGGCACATGAAAGTATAAGAGACTATGCTCTAAACCTACAAGAGGCCCTGAGAGCCATTAAGCAGGCAGACCCTGACAGCGTGGGAAATGAAGACAAGCTATTGACTGAACAATTTATTGAGGGTCTACTGTGCAATGCCCACCGAACCCAGTTGCGAGCAATGGCCTTACAGGACCCTGACCTGGACTTTGCACAGTTCAAGGACACAGCCATCCGGGTGCTCCAAGAACCGGCACCAGGTGGAGCTGTGACCCACAGGCGCCCTGCTATCACTTATCACCAGGACGCGGCGTCCTTGTCTGCAGGGCCTGTGGGAGCTGATGCGCAGGCTTTGAACAATGACCCGGCTACAGACCTGCACCATCAGGTCCAAGAGCTGACTAAGAGCGTTGCCGCGCTAACCAGAACTGTGCAGTCTTTATGACTCGCCCCCTGGGCCGTGGGGCACTCGGATCCGGGCAATAGGGGGAACGATGGGAGTAGTAGTGGCAACCCGATTCCGTGGCTCAGGGTGGTCAGACCAGTGGTAGTCTGTTATGTGCTATTGATTATGTCCGACTACGCCACCCGTGGATTTGCAGTCATTAGGTACCGCCGCTGCAAGGCAGACCGCTGGGGCTGATGAGGTGTGCAGCTGGGATGGTGTGACTCCCCACGGGAAGAGTGCAGCCCCAGGGCAGTGTAGTGGATGGTGGGAGTGATGGTGGTGAGAGTCCCAGTACCAGTAGTGCTGGAGGCGCGAAGGAGCACACAGACAATAGGTTGCAGTCCAGGGTCTTTACTGAAACAGGTAAACTGACCCATAAACAGTCCCAGCTAGGAGGGGACCTGGATGTCTGAGAGCAACGGGAAATTGGCCCTGGTCAGGGTGAGGGTGTAGGCCTACCGTGCTTTCTGCGCTTCTTCTGGCTATCTCCTCGTTATAGGGTAACAGCCCACGTTTCCGAGCTTTCCGTGTATTCTCGCCTGTATGGCCTGCGACGTGGGTTCCTTTCTGCTCCCAGCCTTGTACGGCTCTGCTGGTCCCTTCTGTTGTGGCAGAGCCTCCAGGCTTCTTAGGCCAAGGAATATACAGTCCCTTGCAGACTGGTTCTCTGCTGGGGGATGTAGAATCCTCCCAGCCTCAGACACCAAAGTCTGGTAAAGTAAGTCTTTTCTCTGCCAAGACAGGCTCTCTTCGCCTCTTGTCTCTTGTTTGTGGCTCTCCTGCTGCCACACTTCCTCTTAGGTTACAATGCAACTGTCTGTCCCTGCTCTGCTGAGACACGTCTCAGTCCTGAGACAGGTCATCTGGTTCTCTCTAACCCTGCTCCCAGTACCAGCTTTTATAGGGGCAGCCAGCTCTCCCTACTGGCCTGAGACAGGAGGCATTGCATGCTAATGTTCCCCTGACTAGAGAACCTCCCCCTTGCTCTCAGACACAGCTTTAATTACACTTGTGGCATCCAGGTCAGGGTGACACATTCCCCCCTAGTGAAATTTAGTACTCCGGGACTAAACAATAAACAAAGACAATATGCATAACAATAAAACATTAATAGACAGACGACGCACAAATTGAGTTCTTAAGGTCACAGTGCGGCCTGTGACCGGGTGTCCATATCACCAATACAACGGGGAGCCTTAACCAGGTGGGGGTCTGTCCTACCCCAAGTCCTTCACAGTCTTAGTTCATTCCCGGGTTAGGCTCTGAACGCAGTCCATACAAGGTCCCGGTTATAAAAAGTCCTTAACCTTTGAGTCCTTACGGTAGCTGCAAGAAACTGAAACACAGAATTACCAAACATGCATGTAACTTGGCAAACAATTCAACATTTAGCAACAGGATTATTTACAATTTTAGTACACTCTATATTTTCCAGCGAGCGGGTATCTGCCCCTTTGTGCTCCTGGTTGATCTGCGTAGCCCACTGTCTGGTGGTGGACCAACCTGGCTTTCCCCACTAGCGTTAGGGGTACAGCTACCAGCTGGGTGTACAGGTAGGGCAGGCAGCTGTCTGCGGGTCCTTTGGCTTACCGCAGGCATGGCAGGCTCACTGTCAGCAGAGGGTTGACTCTCCTGGGCTGCTGGTACAGGCTCTTCTGCCTCTGGAACCGCTTGCTCCTCTTCACCTTCCGGCTCTGGTGTTGGTTGTTGCTGTGCCGGTTGCAGGAAATGCAGGACGGGTACCACTATGGCATCATTTATGCGAGTCCAGGACTGAGGGAACTCTCCGAGAACGGTGCTGATCATTTCTTCCTTGTCCTCTGCGGGTTCAAGGTCACTCTGATCCTCTTCTGCACTACGGAGTTGCTCGGGGCACCTTTCTCTGGAGACGACACTAGTGGTTTCTCCTCCGTCCTTGGTGATTACGCACACCTTTGGGTTGTCGTGATCAGACTGCAGTACGGTGTAGGGTTCCCTTTCCCACTGGTCGTCCAACTTATGTAGCCTTCTTTTCCGCTTCAGGACTTGCTCACCAGGTTCTAGGGGACCAGCAGGGGCGTGTTGGTTGAAGAGTTTTTCTTGCCTCTCTCTCGCCTGGGCCAGGCTCTTCTCCACACTTTCCTGTACCTTCTTGTACTGCAGTTGCCTTTCCGTATCCCAGTCCACATCCGGGGAGGTGTCCTCAGGTATTATGACTCCCATCTCCAGGTCTACGGGCAGCTTACCTGGTCTAGCTCGCATCAGGTAAGCCGGGGTGCAGTTTGTAGCATTCACCGGGATATTGTTGTATAGGTCTATCAGGTCCGGCAGTTTTTCTGGCCACAGGCTGCGTTCCTCCAGGGGCAACGTCTTCAGGAGATCAATGACTATATTGTTCATCTTCTCACACATCCCGTTGGTTTGTGGATGGTAAGGCGTTGTCCGAATCTTCTTACAGCCATAGAGGTTGCAGAACTCCTGGAAGATTTCAGCCTCGAACGCTGGACCCTGGTCTGTCAGGACCTGTTCCGGATACCCGTGTGGACGGCAGAAATATTGCTGGAAGGCTCTGGCCGCTGTTTGGGCTGTCAAGTCCTTTACCGGGACCACCACTAGGAAACGGGAATAGTGGTCCACGATTGTCAGGGCATAGATGTATCCAGACCGGCTTGGAGCCAATTTGACGTGGTCCAGAGCTACCAGCTCAAGAGGCTGCGTGGTGACGATGGGCCTCAAGGGTGTCTTCTGGCTGGCACGGTCCTTCCTCCTTAGGTGACAAGGGCCACAGTCTCTGCACCATTTTTCTACAGCTCCTCTCATGCCGACCCAAAAGAATCTTCCTCTTAGTAGGAACTCCAGTTTCTTCCAACCGAAGTGTCCCGCTCTGTCATGGTAAGCCCCCAGGACCATAGCTGCATCCCGCCTTGGGACCACGACTTGCCAGGTCAGCTCGTGCGTCCGGTGGTTGACAATCCTTCTGCACAACTTGCCTTCGTAGAGGAACAGCTTGCTCTTCTCCTTCCATAGCTGCTTGGCTTCCTCTGGGGCATCTGGATCTAAGCGGGCGTCTTCCCGGGTCAGCAGATCTTTCACCAGGCGGACTGCAGGGTCACTATCTTGGGTCTCAGCCCAGCTGTGGTGAGGTAGGGGATTGATCATCACAGTTGTTAGATCCTCCTCCTTCACGCGGTGAGAGTATTGAGCGGCTCCATACCGGTGAAACGCGGGGAGTTCTACCTCCTCCAGCTCTTCTGGGTCTTCGTCACCTTCAGGTAAGTGAGGCATCCTCGATAGGGCGTCAGTGTTGGCATTGGTTTTGCCGGCCCGGTACTTGATCACAAAGTCATAGTTGGAGAGACGGGCCATCCACCGCTGTTCTAGGGCACCCAGTCTTGCATTGTCCAGGTGTGTCAACGGGTTGTTGTCCGTGTACACGGTGAACTTTGCGGAGGCCAGGTAATGCTTGAAGCGTTCTGTCACGGCCCACACCACCGCCAAGAATTCTAGCTTGAAGGAGCTGTAATTCTCCGGGTTCCTCTCGGTGGGTCTCAGCTTCCGACTGGCGTACGCGATCACCCTTTCTCTGCCCTGTTGGTTTTGGGACAGTACGGCTCCCAGTCCCACATTACTGGCATCTGTGTGGAGAATGAAAGGCTGGCCATAATCAAGGTAGGCCAGGATCTCGTCCCCTGTGAGGGCCATCTTTAGCTGGCGGAAGGACTCCTCTTCCGGTTTATCCCACTTGAAGGGCGGCTTTTGGCTCCTGGACTTAGACTGTTCGATCAGGAGGTCCTGCATAGGAGCTGCCATCTTAGTGAACCCGGGGATGAACCTTCGGTAGTAGCCTACCAACCAGAGAAACTGTCTCACCTCTTTGATGTTCGAGGGGCTTGGCCAGCTCTTGATTGCCGTGACCTTGTCAGGGTCGGGGGCCACTCCTTCCGCGCTTACCACGTGCCCTAGGTACTGGACCTTTGGTTTCAGCAGGTGACACTTCGATGGTTTCACCTTCAGGCCGTAGCCTGCCAGGGCTTCGAACACCTCGGCCAGGTGCTTTAGATGGTCCTCGTAGGTTTTCGAATAGACGATCACGTCGTCCAGGTAAAGGAGGACCGTCTCGAAGTTTCGGTGCCCTAGACAGCATTCCATCAGCCGCTGGAAGGTCCCTGGTGCGTTGCAGAGCCCGAAAGGCATACAGTTGAACTCACTCAGTCCCATCGGGGTGGTGAAGGCGGTCTTCTCCTTGTCAGCCTCTGCCACAGGAACCTGCCAGTACCCGCTAGTAAGGTCCAAAGTAGAAAAGAAGTTAGCTGATTTTAGTGCGGCTAAAGACTCCTCTATTCTAGGCAGCGGATATGCGTCTTTGTGAGTGATATGGTTGATTTGTCTATAGTCGACGCACATTCTCATGGTGCCGTCTTTCTTTTTGACCAGAACCAAGGGGGCTGCCCAGGGGCTACAGCTGTCTCTAATGACCCCAGCTTCTTTCATCTCTCTTAGCATGCCCTTTGCGTTCTGATAATGTGCAGGGGGTACAGGCCTGTGTCTCTCTTTTATTGGTGGGTGGCTTCCTGTGGGGATGTGGTGTTCTATCCCCTTTACTCTGCCGAAGTCTAGCGGGTGCTTACTAAAGACTCTCTCGTACTCCTGTACCACCCGGTAGACTCCTTGTTTTTGGTGCAGGGGAGTGGAGTCAGCACCCACATGGAGTTTCTGGCACCAGTCCTCCTTTTGTTTCTGGGAGCCATTACCCTCCGCCTGTGGAGATGGAGGCAAGGGTTCCACGGCCCTGATAGCTTGGTGTTCGACAACAAACAGTTTGGCGAGTGTAGCATACCTGGGTAAGTGTACTTCCCTCTCCCCAATGTTGAGGATGCGGACGGGCACCCTCCCATGACGGACATCAACCAACCCCCCGGGCTGTCAAAATGGTGGGCCTGCTGTCTGAGTACACGGGTTCTACCATGGCTTGGTAGTCTCTACCTCTCAACCCGATTGCAGTCCGACACCAGATCATCATTTCACTTTTGGGAGGCATGGAAATGGGGAACGGGTCACTCAGTCTTACGCTACCGATCTCACCACCAGACAGTTCTACCTGCTGCCGTCTCATCAGGGCTTTTATCTCCTTGTTGAGGACTCTCTGTTGGCTGGAACTAGCATTCACCGCCACCTGTTGTAAGATTACAATTACCTCTGAAAGACAATTTTCAATTACGTTAGTACCCACAGTTATTTTAGGGTGACTTTCACGACGGTCGATGTCCACAATAATCACTCCCTGTGCCAGCAGTTCAACTTTACCAATTTTAATGGTCATCTCCTTGAACCCCATTTGCGGCACGGGTAAGCCATTACTGGCGATGATGCTCAAGTTACTGTCTGGATACCGTGTGATATCAGCATCAGTCCAATACTGCTTAAAAAGTACATAAGGGATAGTGGTTACTTGTGACCCAGTATCCAGCAAGGCGCTCATGGGGATACCGTCCAGCACCACGGGTAAAACCGGGCGCCCCCCAACGTACTTATTACGCCAATTGTAAGGGCCTGGTGATCTTATGCCTGGGGGTTGGCCCTCTGCCCCAGGTTGGACCCGTTTAAATTACAGTACCTGGAAATGTGTCCGGGCTGGTTGCATCGACGGCAAATGGGCTGTCCATCCTCTGCGTAGCGGTCTGTGGGCCTCCCTCGGAACGACGGGATCCTCCTCTGTCGACGCCACGGGACATCCTCCGGACTTGAAGCCAGCTCGATGGGTCTTGACGGGTCCACTTGCAACGCCTGGACGGTCCTGGTCAACGCCGCGATGCTCCTGGTCAGCTCCTGGACTTGGTGGTGCAGGTCTTTCGACGGGGCTTGGTTCAGGGCCTGTGCATCAGCCCCCACGGGATCCATAGAGGAGGGCGCCGCCTCCTGGTGGTTGGTGAGAGCAGGGCGCCGGGGGTTTATAGCGCCACTGGTTGCAGATTCACGGAGCACCCTTATGGCCCTGTCCTTAAATTGGGCAAAGGTCAGGTCGGGGTTCTGAAAGAACATGAGGCGCAGTTGGGCCCTGTGGGCGCTAGACAGCAGACCTTCTATGAATTGTTCTGTTAGCAGCTTATTCGTTTCCTGCACACTGCCAGAGTCAGTTTGTTGAATAACCCTCAGGGCTTCCTGCAGATTTAGGGCATAGTCTCTGATGCTGTCCTGTGCCCGCTGCTTACATCCATAGAACCTCATTTTAATTCCAGCGGAGGTACGTGTGTCAAAGGTACCCCGCAGCCGGGCCAGAATACCCTTCACAGTCCTTTTCTCCTCAGTGGGCCATGATTTTACCTCCCTCTGGGCTGCGCCAGTTAACTGCCCTGTTAATATGCTGACCTTCTGTTCCTCTGTCAGGGGGTAAACCTGGAACAAACTGTACAGCCTTTCCTTAAAGTCAGTTAGGGCATGGGGCTCCCCTGAGTACTTGGGCAGCCAGGCCGCTCCAGGGATGTAGGGCAGGGAAAAGGGCATCACCGCTGCTGCAGCTGCGTTGGTGGTAGTGGGGGCCTCTGTGTCCGACATCTTCCTCCCCCCTAGTCAAGCGTGGCCTACCTTCCGACGATCCTCTTCTGTAGGCCGCGGCTCCGCTGCTGCTGCTCTGGACGAGGACCTTGCGTCGCGTCCTGATGACGTCAGCGTCGCTCTCTCTCCCTTCCAGGACCTTGCGCAGCATCGGTGCGTGGGGCGGAGCTTCGGATCTCGCGCGGTTTTGACTTCCACGCCCCTCTTCTTCCCGCGCGGCGTCCTGAAGATGGCGTCCGATGGCGGGAAGCAGCTGCAGATGGCGGGAAGACGGCGGGAAACGGTTCAAGATGGCGTCTGATGGCGGGAATCGGCTCCGGATGGCGGGAAACGACTCCGGACGCCGGGAAACTTCGCCACAGGTAAGTTACAAAAGTCTTTTTCAGGCACGCAGTACCCGGTGGTTGCGGGCATGAAATCCTGCCGACTACGCCAAAGCTGACTCGCCCCCTGGGCCGTGGGGCACTCGGATCCGGGCAATAGGGGGAACGATGGGAGTAGTAGTGGCAACCCGATTCCGTGGCTCAGGGTGGTCAGACCAGTGGTAGTCTGTTATGTGCTATTGTTTATGTCCGACTACGCCACCCGTGGATTTGCGGTCATTAGGTACCGCCGCTGCAAGGCAGACCGCTGGGGCTGATGAGGTGTGCAGCTGGGATGGTGTGACTCCCCACGGGAAGAGTGCAGCCCCAGGGCAGTGTAGTGGATGGTGGGAGTGATGGTGGTGAGAGTCCCAGTACCGGTAGTGCTGGAGGCGCGAAGGAGCACACAGACAATAGGTTGCAGTCCAGGGTCTTTACTGAAACAGGTAAACTGACCCATAAACAGTCCCAGCTAGGAGGGGACCTGGATGTCTGAGAGCAACGGGGAAATTGGCCCTGGTCAGGGTGAGGGTGTAGGCCTACCGTGCTTTCTGCGCTCCTTCTGTCTATCTCCTCGTTACAGGGTAACAGCCCACGTTTCTGAGCTTTCCGTGTATTCTCGCCTGTATGGCCTGCGACGTGGGTTCCTTTCTGCTCCCAGCCTTGTACGGCTCTGCTGGTCCCTTCTGTTGTGGCAGAGCCTCCAGGCTTCTTAGGCCAAGGAATATACAGTCCCTTGCGGACTGGTTCTCTGCTGGGGGATGTAGAATCCTCCCAGCCTCAGACACCAAAGTCTGGTAAAGTAAGTCTTTTCTCTGCCAAGACAGGCTCTCTTCGCCTCTTGTCTCTGGTTTGTGGCTCTACTGCTGCCACACTTCCTCTTAGGTTACAATGCAACTGTCTGTCCCTGCTCTGCTGAGACACGTCTCAGTCCTGAGACAGGTCATCTGGTTCTCTCTAACCCTGCTCCCAGTACCAGCTTTTATAGGGGCAGCCAGCTCCCCCTACTGGCCTGAGACAGGAGGCATTGCATGCTAATGTTCCCCTGACTAGAGAACCTCCCCCTTGCTCTCAGACACAGCTTTAATTACACTTGTGGCATCCAGGCCAGGGTGACACATTTACAGGTCTCTTCTCCAGAAAAGATCCAGCTGGCATCCGGACCGGAGGACGTCCCGTGGCGCCGACTGAGGAGGACCCTACCGGCCAGAGGAAGTCCCCAGCAACAGATACAACGAGGACGGACGACCCATCTGCCGCCGCTGCAATCAACCCGGACATATGGCAAGGTACTGTCATTTAAACGGGCACAACCTGGGGTAGAGGGCCAATCCCCAGGCTTAAGATCATCAGGCCCATCGAACTGGCGTGACAAATACGTAGGGGGACGTCCGGTCTTGCCTGTGGTACTGGATGGCATTCCTATGAGTGCCCTACTAGACACCGGGTCACAGGTCACCACCATCCCGTACGTGCTCTTCAAGCAGTACTGGAATGACTCGGACATAACCCGCTACCCAGATGACGACCTGAGCATTATAGCCAGCAATAGTCAGCCCGTGCCACAGATAGGATTTAAAGAGGTGACCATCAAGGTCGGTAAAGTTGAACTGCCGGCACAAGGACTTATCATTGTGGACATTGACCGTCGCGAGAGTCACCCAAAAATAACCCTAGGTACTAATGTAATCGAAAACTGTCTTGCAGAGGTGATTCTTATTTTGCAACAGGTTGCCAAGAACACCAGTTCCAGCCAGCAGCGTGTGCTCCAAAAAGAGATCCGGGCACTGATGAAGCGGTAACAGGTGGAACTATCTGGTGGTGAGATAGGTAGCGTGAGAATGTGTGACCCGTTCCCTATTGCCATTCCCCCAAAAAGTGAGATGATGATTTGGTGCCGGGCAGCTATTGGTCTAAGAGGTAGAGACTACCAAGCAATGGTAGAACCCGTCTACTCAGACAGTAGGCCCACCATTTTGACAGCACGGGGGGTGGTCGATGTACGCCATGGGAGGGTGCCCGTCCGCATCATCAATATCGGAGACAGAGAAGTATACCTGCCCCGGTATGCCACGCTAGCCAAATTGTTCACCATCAACCAGAACTCTGTACAGGCCGTGGAACCCTTGCCTCCATCTCAACCAGAGGAAGGTAACGGCTCTAAGAAACCAATGGAGGACTGGTGTCAGCAACTGCATTTGGGTACTGACTCCACTCCCTCACACCAAAAACAGGGAGTCTATCGGGTGGTTCAAGAGTATGAGAGAGTGTTTAGTAAACACCCGCTAGACTTTGGGCGAGTAATGGGGGTAGAACATCACATCCCAACGGGAGACCATCCTCCCATAAAGGAGAGATATCGACCCGTACCCCCTGCACACTATCAACACGCCAAGGGGATGCTAAAAGACATGAAGGAGGCTGGGGTAATTAGGGACAGCTGTAGCCCCTGGGCAGCTCCACTAGTCTTAGTGAAAAAGAAAGACAACACCATGAGAATGTGTGTAGACTACAGGAAGGTCAACCGTATCACACACAAAGATGCGTACCCGTTACCAAGGATAGAAGAGTCCTTAGCTGCATTAAAATCTGCTAACTTCTTCTCTACTTTGGATCTCACTAGCGGGTACTGGCAGGTTCCTGTAGCAGAGGCGGACAGGGAGAAGACCGCATTCACCACCCCGATGGGACTCAGCGAATTTAACTGTATGCCATTCGGGCTCTGCAACGCACCAGGAACCTTCCAACGGTTGATGGAATGCTGTCTGGGACACCGGAACTTCGAGACGGTCCTATTATACCTGGACGACGTCATCGTCTATTCCAAGACCTATGAGGATCATCTGGAACACCTGGCAGAAGTGTTCGAAGCCCTGGCGAACTATGGCCTAAAGGTAAAACCCTCAAAGTGTCATCTCCTGAAGCCAAAGGTACAATACCTGGGACACGTGGTGAGTGCTGACGGAGTGGCTCCCGACCCTGATAAGATCACCGTGATTAAGGACTGGCAAGACCATCCAGCATAAAGGAAGTGCGGCAGTTCCTCGGGTTGGTAGGCTACTACCGAAGATTCATTCCCGGTTTTACCAAGAAGGCAGCTCCTATGCAGGACCTCCTGATAGGCCAGTCCAGGAAGGCCAAAAACCAGAAGCCACCCTTCAAATGGGAAAAGCTGGAAGAGGAGTCCTTCCGCCAGCTGAAGATGGCCCTCACGGGGGATGAAATCCTGGCGTACCCTGATTACAGCCAGCCCTTTATCCTCTACACGGACGCAAGCAACATCGGGCTAGGAGCCGTACTGTCCCAGATCCAGCAGGGGAGAGAACGGGTAATTGCTTACACCAGCCGAAAACTGCGACCCACGGAAAGAAACCCTGAGAATTACAGCTCGTTCAAGCTAAAGTTCCTGGCAGTGGTGTGGGCAGTAAAAGAATGTTTCAAGCATTACCTTGCCTCTTCCAGGTTCACCGTGTACACGGACAACAACCCGTTGACACACCTGGACACTGCAAGACTGGGTGCCCTGGAGCAGAGATGGATGGCCCGCCTGTCCAATTTTGAGTTCACAATCAAATACCGGGCAGGACGCTCCAATACCAACGCGGACGCCCTGTCCAGAATGCCAAACTTACTGGACGAAGGGGAGGATCCGGAAGAATTGGAAGAGATCGAACTCCCTGCATTTCACCGTCATAGGATTACCCAGTATTCCCACCGTGTGAGGGGCCAGCGATCCGCTACGTTCAACCCCTTGTCCCACTACAACTGGGTGGAGACGCAAGACAGTGACCCCGCAGTCAGTCTGGTGAAGGAGATGCTGACCCAGGCTGACGCCCGCCTAGACCCAGATGCTCCGGAAGAGACCAAGCAACTGTGGACGGAGAAGAGCAGACTGTTCCTCTACAAGGAGAAGTTGTGCCGCAGAATGGTCAATTCCCGGACACATGAGCTGATCTGGCAGGTGGTGGTACCGAGACGGGACGCAGCTATGGTGCTGGAGGCCTACCACAATGGGGCAGGGCACTTCGGATGGAAGAAGCTGGAGTTCCTGCTGCGTGAACGGTTCTACTGGATAGGCATGAGAGGAGCCATTGAGAGGTGGTGTAGAGACTGTGGCCCGTGCAATCTAAGAAGAAGGGACCGTGCCAGCCAGAGGACTCCACTGCAGCCCATCATCACCAGGCAGCCGCTGGAACTGGTCGCTCTGGACCATGTTAAACTGGCTCCAAGCAGAAGCGGGTATGTCTACGCCCTAACCATCGTGGATCACTACTCCCGATTCCTAGTGGTGGTCCCCGTCAAAGACTTAACAGCACAAACAGCAGCTAGAGCCTTCCAGCTGCACTTCTGACGCCCACACGGGTACCCGGACCAAGTGCTGACGGACCAAGGACCAGCCTTCGAAGCGGAGGTCTTCCAGGAGTTCTGCAACCTGTATGGCTGCAAGAAGATAAGAACAACGCCCTATCACCCCAAACCAATGGACTCTGCGAGAAGATGAACCAGGTGGTGATAGATCTGCTAAAAACATTGCCCCTGGAAGAACGCAGTCTGTGGCCTGAGAAACTGCCCGATCTGGTGGACCTGTATAGCCACATCCCGGTAGGTTCCACCAACTGTACCCCGGCTTACCTAATGCGAGCAAGACCTGGTAAGCTGCCTGTTGACCTGGATATGGGAGTCCTGATACCCGAGGACACCTCACCAGAGACAGACTGGGATACAGAATGGCAGCAGCAGTACCGGAAAGTACAAGAGAGCGTCGAGCGAAGTCTCTGTCAATCAAGAGAAAGGCAGGAGAGGACTTATAACCAACATGCTCCCGTTGTTCCCCTGGTACCTGGAGAGCAGGTCTTGAAAAGAAAAAGGCGACTCCATAAATTGGACGATCAGTGGGAAAAGGACCCGTACACCGTACTGCCCTCAAGCCACCATAATCCAAAGGTGTACGTCATCAGCAAGGATGGAGGAGAGACCACAGCCACTGTCTCCAGAGACCACCTGAAAAAGTGCCCCGAGAAGTTGCAAAGCACGGATGAAGATCAGGAAGACCCTCAACCTGTAGAGGAAAAGGAGGAAATGATCACCACCGTACTCGGAGACTTTCCCCGGTCCTGGACACAAGTAAACAACGCTATCGTGGTGCCCGTCCTCACCTTTCTCCAGCCAGCCCCTCAAGTGCCTACAGAAGACCAGGTAGAGCTGGAAGAGCAGCCGGCCCAGGAGGCAGAAGAGTCCACACCAGCAGTACAGGAGAATCAACCCTCTGCTAGTAGTGAGCCTGCCGTGCCCCTAGTGAGCCAAAGAGTGCGCAGACAGCTGCCCAGCTTACCCATAACACCTCCTACACCCTGTAGTGCAGGACCAGTTAGTGAGCTCCGTAGGTCCACTAGAGTCACTAGAGGTCAAATGCCCGCTCGCTGGAGAATCTAAACTAATGCACTGTAAATTTACCTGTTTCTTGAAAATGTTTACGGTTTGTGTTGTTGCCTGTTACTAATTATGTTTCTCAGTTACCCTGCAGATTTATTTGGACTAACAGGTTATGGACACTGGATAACCGGAACAATCTTGTAGATAGTTGCACCATTTGTGCCTCTTGCGAAGACGGCCGCGGAAGAGAAAACCTGTCTGGCGTGGCCTACTTGCGGCCCAAAGTAGCTAGCTCCAGCCTTGCAGCCACGCCCAGGGCCAAAGCAAGGGGTTTGCTTTGGACAGGTCCCCTACTTCGCTTAAAAGTTCACCTTGGGTGATATGGACACCCGGTTTCGGACACGCCGTGACCTTTAAAGAACTAAAGCTTCTTGTAAATATGTTATTGTATTATTGTTATACCCTGCATTTATGTTTCTTTAAAAATATGTTTAGTCCCGGAGTACTAAAATTTACTAGGGGGAAATGTGACACCCCAGGGGTCTGGTTGCCACAGTAATAGAGATATTATGTCTGAGAGCAAGTGGGAGGTTTCTCTGGTCAGGAGCCCTAAGCATGCAACACTGCCCGCCCAGACCTGGGAGGGGAGGAATCTGCCCTTATAAATTGGGTCTGGGGCGGGATTAAGTTAGTCAGAGCCTGGAGAGGGAAAGTGACAACAGGAGCTCTGTAGGAGCAGGAGCGAGTGCCAGAGGCTGGAAGCTAGAGAGCTCGCCTTGGCTGAAGACACTAATACCGGACACGGAGTCCGAGGCTGTGGGGACATCCAGGTCCAGCAGCAGAATCCAACCGGCAGGGGATTCCATGTCCTCTGGCCTTAGAAACCCGAAGGCACGGTCACAAGCAAGGGACCAGCACCGCCATCGTGAAGCGAAGGCTGACGGAAGGCCCCAAGTCACCGGCCATACGGGTGAGCACCACACGGTATACTCAGGGACGTGGGCTACTTCTACCCGCATACAGCAAGGTAGCCAGGAAAGAGTGCAGATAGTCGGGGAGGCCTACAACTCCACCTGGCCAGGGGAGATCCTGCTTGCTCACAGACTGACCAGGCCCCTACTGCTAACCAGTACTCCCGGGAGGGTCTGCTTTATACCATCAGTAAAGGCCCTGAACTGCACCACACGTCTCTGTGCTTCCTTGCACCAGCACCATTACTACTGGGACGCTCACACCATCACTCCCATCATCCACCTTAGCTGCCCTGAGGAAATACTTCTCCCGTGGGGAGTTATCCCATACTCGGCTGCGCAAACAACATCAGCCTCAGCGGTCGGCAGCGCAGCGGCGGTCCCCACTGACATTGTTCTTACCTATAGACTGCCACTGGTTTGACCGCCCTGGGCACGGACCGGGTCACCGCCATGGAGGACTACAACCCCCAGAGATCCGGCTCCGGGTATCCCCCTGCACCACACAGGCCCAGGGGGCGCGTCACGAGCAACGTGGGACTGGGAGCGGTGCTGTCCCAGATCCAGCAGGGCAGAGAACGGGTAATCACTTATGCCAGCAGGAAGCTCCGGCCCTCAGAAAGGAACCCTGAAAATTACAGCTCCTTCAAGCTAGAGTTCCTCGCAGTGGTATGGGCAGTGACAAAGCGCTTTAAACATTACCTCGCCTCTTCCAAGTTCACCGTATTCACAGACAAAAACCCGCTGACACACCTGGACACTGCGAAACTTGGTGCCCTGGAGCAGAGATGGATGGCCCGACTCTCCAATTATGAGTTCACCATCAAGTACCGGGCTGGGCGCAAGAATGCCAATGCAGATGCACTGTCCAGGATGCCTAACTTGCCAGATGGGGGAGAAGACCCAGAAGAACTGGAAGAGATAGAAATCCCCGCTTTCCACCGTCATGGGATAACTCAGTGCTCCCACTGTGTGAAAGACAGGTACTCTTCCACTAAAGAGGCCACATTCAATCCCTTGCCCCACCACGGCTGGGCAGAAACACAAGACAGTGACCCGGCCGTCCACCTAGTCAAAGAGTTGCTGACACGAGCCGACTCATACCCTGACCCAGATGCTCCAGAGGAGACCAAACAGCTGTGGAAAGAGAAGAGTAAGCTGTTCATCTATGAAGGGAAGCTGTGTCGAAGAACTGTCAACTCCCAGACGCATGAGCTGGTCTGGCAGGTGGTAGTCCCGAGGCGGGACGCGTCTATGGTCTTGGAAGTGTACCACGATGGAGCAGGACACTTCGGATGGAAAAAGCTGGAAGTCCTGCTGCGTGAATGGTTCTATTGGGTCGGCATGAGAGGAGCAATCGAGAGGTGGTGTCGAGACTGCGGACCGTGCAACCTGAGAAGGAAAGACCGTGACAGCCAGAGGGCTCCCCTGCAGCCCATCATCACCAAGCAGCCGCTCGAACTGGTAGCCCTAGACCATTTGAAGCTGTCCCCAAGCAGGTCAGGCTATGTCTACGCTCTCACCATCGTAGACCACTACTCCCGGTTTCTGGTAGTAGTGCCAGTCAAGGACCAAACAGCTCAGACAGCAGCCAGAGCTTTCCAACAGCACTTCTGCCGCCCGCATGGTTACCCAGAACGTGTGCTAACTGACCAAGGTCCGGCCTTCGAAGCGGAGGTATTCCAGGAGTTCTGCAACCTGTACGGCTGCAAGAAGATCAGGACAACGCCTTATCACCCCCAGACCAACAGGATGTGTGAAAAGATGAACCAGGTGGTGATAGACCTACTGAAGACATTGCCCCTGGAGGAACGCAGTCTGTGGCCAGAAAAGTTGCTAGACCTAGTGGACCTCTACAATCATATCCCTGTGAATTCCACCAACTGCACACCAGCTTACCTGATGAGAGCGAGACCTGGTAAGCTGCCCATCGATCTGGATATGGGAGTTCTGACACCAGAGGACGCCTCACCAGACGCAGATTGGGACACTGAGCGGCAACAGCAATACCGCAAGGTACAGGAAAGTGTTGAAAGAAGTCTGTTCCAAGCAAGAGAAAGGCAAGAGAGGACTTACAATCAACATGCACCTGCTGCCCCCTTGTCACCTGGAGAGCAAGTCCTAAAGAGGAAGAGGCGACTCCACAAGTTGGATGACCAGTGGGAAAAAGAGCCGTACACCATTCTACCATCAAGTCATGATAATACCAAGGTGTGCCTCATAAGTAAGGACGGAGGTGAGACAACAGCAACAGTTTCCAGAGACCACCTGAAGAAATGTCCCGAGCAGCTACAGCATGCTGAAGAAGGCCAAGATATCCCTCAACCCGCAGAGGAAGTGTAAGAAATGGTCAGCACGGTACTCGGAGAATTTCCCCGGTCATGGACACAAGTGAATAATGCCATTGTTGTGCCTGTCCTTACATTTCTCCAACCAGCACCTCAAGCACCTACAGAAGTCTCAGTAGAGTTGGAAGAACCATTGGCCCCGGAGACAGAAGATTCCTCATCAGCAGACCAGGAGAATCTACCCTCTGCTAGTAGCGAGCCTGTCGTACCCACGGTAAGCCAAAGGATCCGTATGAAGCTGCCCAACCTACCAGTGACACCTCAAAATACCAGTAGTGCAGGTCACACAGTGCCCACCACACCAGGGGTAGGGAAAGGGGACCAGAGTGGAACACAGACAGACAGTGTGCTACGCAGGTCCACCAGAATCACCAGAGGTCAAATTCCTGCTCGTTGGAAAATTTAAATGTAACTATAACTGTAATGTTGAATTGTTTTGTGTGTGTATTGAATATGTTTTTCCAGTTACCCTACAGGGTCCAAAAAGACTTTCAGGTTATGGACAATGAATAACCAAAAACTCTGCCTGTAAATAGTTGCACCTGTAAAGTGCCCCTTTGGTGCCAGACCACAGAACAAAAACCCGTGGAGGTGGCTGAAGATGTGGTCCAACTCCGGATCATTAATGCCCTGTAGCCACCCTAGGGCCTACGTTGAGGGTTTGGGACGGGTCCCTCAGATTGCACCTTGTTTCAGTGAAATGGACACCTGGTTGCGGATGATACCGTGACCTTTAAAGACTCTAATGGTTGTAAATATGTTAATGTATTGTTACCTGTTGTATTTTTGCAAAATATGTTCAGTCCCGGAGTACTGAAATTTACTAGGGTGGAATGTGGCACCCCAGAGGGTCTGGTTGCCACAGTGGTAGTAATACCATGTCTGGAAGCAAAACAGGAGTTTCCTGGTCAGGGAACACACTACAAGCAACACCTCCTGCTCCAGACCAGAAAAGGGGAGGATCCTGACCTATATAACTGGATCTGGAGGCGGGGTTAGTCAGTCTAGTGAGAGTCTAGTTCAGTGTCAGGAGTCAGTTAAGACTAAGGAGCAAGGAGCTGAGGACTGGAGCTGTGCAGAGCTCGTCCTGGCCAGTGGATACAGAAGACCTGACACCGGAGTCCGAGGCTGTGAAGATTGTATATCCAGCAGCAGAAACCGCAAGGCAGGAGATTGCAGGTCTCCTGGCTGACAGAAGCCCGGAGGCTCAGCCACACGAAAGGACCAGTACCACCACAGAGGAGCGAGGAATACACAGGATCAAAGTCGACAGCCATACGGGTGAGCAGCAGGTTACACTCAGGGACGTGGGCTACAACACGACTATAAGTGGGATAGCCAAAAGAGTACAGTCGGAACGGCAGGCCTATAACTCCACCTGGCCAGGGGATTCTAGGATTGCTCCCAGACTGACCAGGTCCTCATCCCTAGCAAGTACTCCCGTTGGGGCCTATATAATTACCACCAGTAAAGACCCTAGGACTGCACTGCAAAGACTCCGTGTTATTATTACTGATCCAGGCACTATCACCACCATCATCCATACACGCTGCCCTGAAGCTACACTCTTCCTGTGAGGAGTTACACTACCTTGCTGCGCATACCACTAGCTTCAACGGACTGCCCTGCAGCGGCGGTTTCCAATAACCGCAATCCACAGGTGGCACAGTCAGACTATCAATAACTGAGACACATAGATTACCCTGGTTTGACCGCCCTGGGTCACGGACCGGGTCGCTGCCACAGTGACTACAACACCCAGCATCTACAGGCCCGGCTCCGGGTCTCCCCACGGCCCAGGGGGCGCGTCATTTATGTCACTTAATTGTGTGCCAGGCAGTGGAGCTGCTGAGGCCAAGCAGACATGCTGCACAGACCGGAGCAGTGGGGGAACGGGGAGAGGTGAGTATTGTATTTATTTTTTTACATCATTGAGAACATGGTGGTCACAAGGCTGGAGGGCTATGGTGGGTGCATTATAGTATATGTACTCTATGGGGCAGCATTATACTCTATGGGGGCTGCATTGTACTGTATTGAGGACTATGGGGAGTGCATTGTACTATATGAGGGCTGCATTATACAGTATTGAGAACTATGGAGAGTACATTATACTGTATGGAGGATTATGGGGCACATTATACTATATGGAGGACTATGGGGCATATTGTACTTAAGGAGCACAATGCTGCCTATTCATGGAGTGATTGGATTGTTTATGCCAAAACAAAGCTCATTGTTCTCAGCAGCACATCGTTTGGTGTAATCTGCAGATATACTGCTAATAAAATGATACTGTAAGGGGACAGATTGATCTACTAGTGACTGTTCTGTCCCCATCATTCTTCCTCAGCCGGTGTAAAGAACCCGGGAAACAAGCGTCGAATGACTTCAATATTGTCGATCGCGCTCGTTTAATGGCCTGAACTCAGCGCATGTAAATACAACCAAAATATTTCTGTGTGATGGTGCAATTTGTGAGCATTTGGGGCCCCACTATCTCTAAAACAGGCCCTGAGTACAACCAAAGCTAGTCCATACATAGCCCATTCAAAAAGTGTGAAAATATATGTATATGTGGCACCCCAGGGGGTCTGGTTGCCACAGTGGTAGAAATACCATATCTGAGAGCGAGCATGGGTTTTCCTGGTCAGGAGCACATTTGCATGCAACGCTTCCTGCCCCAGTCCAGGGAGGGGAGGAACCTGCCATTTATAAACTGGATCTGGGGCGGGGTTAGTTAGTTAGTTCCAGAGAGAGGGACAGAGCAGCAAGGAGCCCTGTAGGAGACAGGAGCTGAGAGCCAGGGACTGGAGCAGCAGAGCTCGTCCTGGCAAAAGACGCAGAGAACCGGACACCGGAGTCCGAGGCTGTGAGGATATTCACATCCAGCAGCAGAAACCACCTGGCAGGGGATTTCAGGTCCTCTGGCCGTAGAAAGCCCGGAGGCTCAGTCACACGCAAGAGACCGGCACCGCCATCGAGGAGCGGAAGGAACCAAAGGCCCCAAGTCACCAGCCATACGGGTGAGCACCACACGGTACACTCAGGGACGTGGGCTACTACACGACTACAGCAAGGTAGCCAGGAAGAGTGCAGTCAGACGGGAAGGCCTACACCTCCACCTGGCCAGGGGGATTCTTGTTCGCTCACAGACTGACCAGGCCTCTAATGTTAGCCAGTACTCCCAGCAGGGTCTCCTTCATCACCAACAGTAAAGACCCTGAACTGCACTGCACGGACTTTGAGTCATTTCTGCTGCGCCTATGCACCACAATCCTCAGCATCTACACACGCTGCCCTGAGGCTATACTCCTCCCGTGGGGAGTTATACTACCCCCTGCTGCGCACACAACATAAGCCTCAGCGGTCTGCCCCGCAGCGGCGGTTCTCAGTGACCGCAATCCACGGGTGGCATAGTCGGACATTTCAACATTAAAAACCTAGTAAACAGATCCGCCACTGGTTTGACCACCCTGAGCCACGGGACCGGGTCGCCGCCGCGGAGACTACAACCCCTGACATCACACAGAGACTCGGCTCCGGGTATTCCCACACATACGGCCCAGGGGGCGCATCAACTTTGGCGTAGTCGGCAGGATCTCGTGCCCGCAACCACCGGGTACTGCATGCCTGAAGAAAGACTGTGATACTTACCGTGGTGAAGTTTCCCGCCATCCGCAGATGTTTTTCCGCCATCCGCAGCCATTTTCCCGCTATTGGGCGCCATTTTTGGGACACCGCGCGGGAAGAAGAGGGGCGTGGACGCCAAAAGAGCGCAAGAGCTGAAGCCCCGCCTTACGTACTGACACTGCGCAAGGTCCTGGAAGGAGCCCAGCGGACGCAGACGTCACCAGCGTGCGACGCAAGGTCCTCGACCCCGACGATCGCCTGCGGAGCCGCGGCCTACGAGAAGAAGCAATGGAAGGTAGGCCACGGTTAATTAGGGGGGAGGAAGACACCAGGAATGGAGGGAGCTCCTACCGCCAGCGCGGCTGCTGCCGCAGTGATGCCGTTCACAATGCCATATGTCCCTGGAGCGGCATGGTTACCCCAGTACTCAGGGGAGTCGCATACCCTGAGCAACTTTAAAGAAAGACTGTATAGCCTATTCAAAGTATACCCCCTGTCCAAGGAACATAAAGTGAGCATCCTGATAGGTCAGTTAATTGGAGCAGCCAAAAGAGAAGTGAAGTCCTGGTCAGCCAGGGAAAAGGGGACTGTAAAGGAAATACTGGCACTTTTGATACCCGCACCTCAGCAGAGATCAAGCTAAAATTTTATGAATGCAAACAGCGGGCACAAGACAGTATACGGTACTATGCTTTGAATTTGCAGGAGGCCCTGAGAGCCATTAAGTAGGCAGACCCTGACAGCGTGCGGAATGAGGATAAGCTGTTGACTGAACAGTTCATTGAGGGTCTACTGTCCAGCGCCCACCGAACCCAGTTGCGTGTAATGTCCTTGTAGAACCTTGATTTGGACTTTGCGCAGTTTAATGACAGGGCCATCCGGGTGCTCCGAGAACCGGCACCAGGTGGCGCTGTAACCCACAGGCGCCCTGCTATCACCTATCACCAGGAGGCGGCACCCTTGCCTGCAGAGCCTGTGGGAGCTGATGCACAGGCTTTGGACAAAGCCCCGGCTGTAGACCTGCACCATCAGGTCCAAGATCTGACCAAAAGCGTTGCCGCGCTAGCAAGAACTGTGCAGTCTTTACAGGTGTCTTCCCCAGGAAAGATCCAGCTGGCTTCCAGTCCGGAGGACGTCCCTTGGAGCCAACGGAGGAGGATCCCATCGTTCAGAGGAAGGCCCAGCGACCGCTATGACCAGGACGGACAACCCATCTGCCGCCGCTGCAACCAACCAGGACATATGGCAAGGTACTGTCATTTAAATGGGCCCGACCTGGGGCAGAGGACCGACCCCCAGGCATAAGATCATCAGGCCCATCGAGCTGGCATGATAAGTACCTAGGGGGACGACCGGTCTTGCCTGTGGTGCTGGATGGCATTCCTATGAGTGCACTACTGAACACCGGGTCACAGGTAACCACCATCCCCTATGTGCTCTTTAAGCGGTACTGGAATGACTCAGATATTACCCGCTACCCATATGACGATTTGAGCATCATCGCAAGCCATGGTCAGCCCGTGCCGCAGTGGGATTCAAGGAGGTGACCATAAAGATTGGTAAAGTTGAACTGCCAGCGCAAGGACTGATTATTGTGGACATTGACCGTCGTGAAAGCCACCCTAAGATAACCTTGGGTACTAATGTTATTGAAAATTGTCTTGCAGAGATAATTGTCATATTACAGCAGGTTGCGGTGAACGCCAGCTCCAGCCAGTAGCATGTCCCACAAAAAGAGATCAGAGCCCTGATGAAAAGGCAGCAGGTAGAACTGTCTGGTGGTGAGATTGGTAGTGTAAGGATGAGTGACCCGTTCCCTATCGCCATGCCCCCAAAGAGTGAGATGATGATCTGGTGCCAGACTGCAATCGGGTTAAGAGGAAGGGACTACCAAGCCATGGTA
The DNA here is from genome assembly GCF_046119375.1 of Phyllobates terribilis. Classification (NCBI taxonomy): domain Eukaryota; kingdom Metazoa; phylum Chordata; class Amphibia; order Anura; family Dendrobatidae; genus Phyllobates; species Phyllobates terribilis. The sequence goes on from NW_027363046.1 coordinate 2,296,286, forward strand.
GAACCCGTCTACTCAGACAGTAGGCCCACCATTTTGACGGCACGGGGGGTGGTCGATGTATGCCATGGGAGGGTACCCGTCCGCATCCTAAACATTGGGGAAAGAGAAGTATACTTGCCCCGGTATGCCACTCTAGCCAAATTGTTCACCGTTAACCAAAACTCCATAAAGGCCGTGGAACCCTTGCCTCCATCTCAACTAGAGGAGGGTAACAGCTCCAAGAAACGAATGGAGGACTGGTGTCAGAAGCTGCATGTGGGCACAGACTCCACTCCCTCACACCAAAAACAGGGAGTCTACCTGGTGGTGCAGGAGTACGAAAGAGTCTTTAGCAAACACCCGCTAGACTTTGGGCAAGTAAAGGGGGTAGAACACCACATCCCCACAGGAGACCATCCACCCATAAAGGAAAGATACCGACCTGTACCCCCTGCACACTATCAGAATACCAAGGGGATGTTGCGAGACATGAAGGAGGCTGGGGTAATCAGGGACAGCTGTAGCCCCTGGGCAGCTCCACTAGTTCTTGTGAAAAAGAAAGATGGCACCATGAGAATGTGTGTAGATTACAGATAGGTCAACCGTATCACACACAAAGATGCGTACCCGTTACCTAGGATAGAGGAATCTTTAGCTGCATTAAAGTCTGCTAACTTCTTCTCCACTTTGGATCTTACTAGCGGGTACTGGCAGGTTCCTGTAGCAGAGGCAGACAAGGAGAAGACCGCGTTCACCACCCCGATGGTTCTCAGCGAATTCAACTGTATGCCATTCGGGCTCTGCAACGCACCAGGAACCTTCCAGCGGTTGATGGAGTGCTGCCTGGGGCACAGGAATTTCGAGACGGTCCTGCTATACCTGGACGATGTCATCGTGTATTCCAAAACATATGAGGACCATCTGAAACACCTGGCAGAGGTGTTTGACGCCCTGGCAGGCTACGGCCTAAAGGTGAAACCCTCCAAGTGTCATCTACTGAAACCAAAAGTACAGTACCTGGGACACATGGTGAGTGCTGATGGAGTAGCTCCAGACCCTGATATAATTACAGTGATTAAGGACTGGCCAAGACCCTCCAGCATAAAGGAAGTGCGGCAGTTCCTCGGGTTGGTAGGCTACTACCGAAGATTCATCCCCGGGTTCACCAAAATGGCAGCCCCTATGCAAAACCTCCTGTTGGGTCAGTCAAAGACCAAGAATCAGAAGCCACCCTTCAAATGGGACAAGCTGGAGGATGAGTCTTTCCGCCAGCTGAAGATGGCCCTCACGGGGGATGAGGTCCTGGCTTACCCAGATTACGGCCAGCCTTTCATCCACCACACAGACGCGAGCAACATCGGGCTAGGGGCGGTGCTGTCCCAGATTCAACAGGGCAGAGAACGGGTAATTGCTTATGCCAGCAGGAAGCTCCGGGCTACAGAGAGAAACCCCGAAAATTATAGCTCCTTCAAGCTAGAGTTCCTGGCAGTGGTGTGGGCAGTTACAGAACGCTTTAAACATTACCTTGTCTCTTCCAAGTTCACCGTGTACACGGACAACAACCCGTTGACACACCTGGACACTGCGAAACTTGGTGCCCTGGAGCAGAGATGGATGGCCCGCCTATCCAACTATGAATTTACAATCAAATACCAGGCGGGACGCACAAATGCCAACCAAGACGCCCTGTCCAGGATGCCGAACTTGCCGGACGGAGGGGAAGATCCAGAAGAACTGGAAGAGATTGAACTCCCTGCGTTCCACCGTCATGAGATTACCCAGTGTTCCCACTGTGTAAGGGACAAGCTCTCTGCCACGTTCAATCCCTTACCCCACTACAGCTGGGCGGAGACGCAAGACAGTGACCCAGCCGTCCGCCTGGTAAAAGAGATGCTGACACAGGATGATGCCCGCCTTGACCCAGACGCTCCGGAAGAGACCAAACAGCTGTGGAAGGAGAAGAGTAAACTGCTTCTCTACAAGGGGAAGCTGTGCCGGAGAATTGTTAACTCCCGGACACATGAGCTGACCTGGCAGGTAGTGGTCCCGAGATGAGACGCGGCTATGGTCCTGGAGGCATACCACGGCGGAGCAGGACACTTTGCATGGAAGAAGTTGGAGTTCCTGTTGCGTGAACGGTTCTTCTGGGTAGGCATGAGAGGGGCCATTGAGAGATGGTGCCAGAGACTGCGGCCCGTGCAACCTGAGAAGAAAGGACCGTGCCAGCCAGAAGACTGCCCTGCAACCCATCATCACCAAGGAGCCACTAGAACTGGTAGCCTTGGACCATGTGAAGCTGGCTCCAAGTAGGTCCGGGCACGTCTACGCTCTCACCATCGTAGACCACTACTCCCAGTTCCTGGTGGTTGTCCCTGTCAAGGACTTAACAGCTCAGACAGCAGCTAGAGCCTTCCAGCAGCACTTCTGCCATCCACACGGGTATCCAGAGCAAGTGTTGACTGACCAAGGTCCAGCCTTCGAAGCGGAGGTCTTCCAGGAGTTCTGCAACCTCTATGGCTGCAAGAAGATAAGGACAATGCCCTATCACCCCCAAATCAACGAATTGTGTGAGAAGATGAACCAGGTGGTGATAGACTTGCTGAAAACGTTGCCCCTGGAAGAACGCAGTCTGTGTCCTGAAAAACTGCCTGATCTGGTGGACTTGTATAACCACATCCCAGTAAATTCCACCAACTGCACCCCGGCTTACCTAATGAGAGCAAGACCTGGTAAGCTGCTTATTGACCTGGATATGGGAGTCCTGACACCCAAGGATACCTCGCCAGAGGCAGACTGGGATACAGAACGGCAGCAGCAGTACCGGAAAGTGCAGGAGAGTGTTGAGAGAAGTTTGTCTCAAGCAAGAGAAAGGCAAGAGAGGACTTACAACCAGCATGCTCCCGCTGTTCCCCTGGCACCTGGAGAGCAGGTCTTGAAGAGGAAGAGGCGGCTCCATAAGTTGGATGACCAGTGGGAGAAAGACCCGTACACAGTACTGCCCTCAAGTCATGAAAACCCGAAAGTATGCGTTATCAGTAAGGATGGAGGAGAGTCCACAGCCACTGTCTCTAGAGACCACCTGAAGAAGTGTCCCGAGCAGCTGCAAAGCACTGATGAAGACCAAGATAGCCCTCAACCCGCAGAGGAAAGGGAAGAAATGGTCAGTACAGTACTCTGAGAATTTCCCCGGTCCTGGACACAAATTAACAACGCTATTGTGGTACCCGTCCTTACCTTTCTCCAGCCAGCCCCTCAAGGGCCTACAGAAGATCAAGTAGTATTGGAAGAGCAACCGGCCCCGGAGGCAGAGGATTCCATACCAGCAGCCCAGGAGAATCAACCCTCTGCTAGTAGTGAGCCTGCCGTGCCCGTGGTAAGCCAAAGAGTACGCAGAAAGCTGCCCAAACGACCCGTAACATCTCCAAACACCTGTAGTGCAGACACTAGCGAGCCCACTACACAAGGGGTGGAAACAGGGGACCCAGAAAGAACACCATCAGATAGTGTGTTACGTAGGTCAACAAGGAGCACTAGAGGTCAGAAGCCCGCTCGCTGGAGAATCTAGGAGAAATGATATATACCTGTATATTGCAAATGTTGTAATGTTTTATGTTTGTTACCTCAATACTGATTATGTTTCTCAAGTTACCCGACAGGGTCTATGGACGGACAGGTTATGGACAATGAATAACCGGAACTGTACCTTGTAAATAGTTGCACCTGTTAAGTGCCCCTTTTGGGCCAGACCACAGAACAAAAACCCGTGGATGTGGCTGAAGACGTGGTCCAACGCGGGATCATCGATGCCCTGTAGCCACCCCAGGGCCTACGTGGAGGGTTGGGACGGGTCCCTCAAAATGCATCTTGGGTGACATGGACACCTGGTTACGGAAGCGCCGTGACCTATCAAGACTGAACTCCTTGTACATATATTGTTGTGTTATTGTTTATACCCTGTTATGTGTGTTTTCAAAAAAAAAAAGTTTTTAGTCCCAGAGTACTAAAGTTTACTAGGGGGGAATGTGGCACCCCAGGGGGTCTGGTTGCCACAGTGGTCGAAATACCATGTCTGAGAGCGAGCATGGGTTTTCCTGGTCAGGAGCACATTTGCATGCAACGCCTCCTGCCCCAGTCCAGGGAGGGGAGGAACCTACCCTTTATAAACTGGATCTGGGGCGAGGTTAGCTAGTTAGTTCCAGAGAGAGGGATAGAGCAGCAAGGAGCCCTGTAGGAGACAGGAGCTGAGAGCCAGGGACTGGAGCAGCAGAGCTCGTCCTGGCAGAAGACGCAGAGAACCGGACACCGGAGTCCGAGGCTGTGAGGATATTCACATCCAGCAGCAGAAACCACCTGGCAGGGGATTTCAGGTCCTCTGGCCGTAGAAAGCCCGGAGGCTCAGTCACACGCAAGGGACCAGGCCTCTAATGTTAGCCAGTACTCCCAGCAGGGTCTCCTTCATCACCAACAGTAAAGACCCTGAACTGCACTGCATGGACTTTGAGTCATTTCTGCTGCGCCTATGCACCACAACCCTCACCATCTACACATGCTGCCCTGAGGCTATACTCCTCCCGTGGGGAGTTATACTACCCCCTGCTGCGCACACAACATAAGCCTCAGCGGTCTGCCCCGCAGCGGCGGTTCTCAGTGACCGCAATCCACGGGTGGCATAGTCGGACATTTCAACATTAAAAACCTAGTAAACAGATCCGCCACTGGTTTGACCACCCTGAGCCACGGGACCGGGTCGCCGCCACGGAGACTACAACCCCTGACATCACACAGAGACCCGGCTCCGGGTATTCCCACACACAAGGCCCAGGGGGCGCATCATATATAAAGGCATATACGACTAGTAATGCTAACTGTAGAATACCATGCTACAAACATAACAAATGCTAATAAATGTACAGAAAAAGTAATGGATGATACATCAAGCTCATGTGTAGAAATGAAGCCTACCTAGTGATGTCCGGAGCCTCTCCGTAGACTTCAATAGGCAGCTTCTATTGTATTCCTCACTGAGTTATCAGTCTGTCTTGTCTTAAGCTTGATGGATTTTACCTATTCTTCAGAGGACGCTACATTCACAAATCCTTGTCTATTTCTATATCCTTGTAAAACAGAACCTTTTTCTCCCATGTGTCTCCGCATTGTCTCCATTTTATATCTGTGTTGTATAGATATATTTTTTCCTCATACATTTGTAAAAACTGAAGCAGGTAGACAGTCTGAACTTTTATTTATCCATTGACTATTAATGGATCTATTAAAAATGGATGAAACCCTGATGGAGCACTAAAGGAAAAGAAAAGTCTTCAGTGCTTCATCCGTTGTACATGGATTTCCTTAGACTTTAATGGCTGAGTCTGATCTGCAAAATGAATGAGAATAGAACCTGCTCTGAGTCTCACGGATTAGACACGGAACTGTTATTAAAAAACAGACGGCACATGGACTAGTGCAATAAATGTCATGCCACATTCACACATTCAGTATTTGGTCAGTATTTTACATCAGTATGTGTAAGGCAAAACCAGGAGTGGGTGATAAATGCAGAAATGGTGACGTGTTTCTATTATACTTTTCCTCTGATTGTTCCTCACCTGGTTTGGGCTTAGAAATACTGAGGTAAAATACTGACCAAACACTGAAGGTGTGAATATGGCCTGAAAGTGGTGGTCTGATATTTCATTAAATTAACCTGGTGTCTACAGCTCTGACTAGTGATGTAGAGGTGAATGATCTCACTTTGCATTCCTATGAGAGTCACATCAAGGCTCATTATATAGAGAAATTGTCTTCCACACCGCGTATAAGATCCTGTAGGATTCTGAGAGTCAGAAGTAACGTGGGACGACCGAAAGACCAGAATGGAGTGGACAGCTCCCCAACAAAGCGATTGATAAAACTGATTTCCCCTATGAGCAAAGGAGCATTGCTTTAATCACAGCTATGGTTGAAAAAACCCAGTAAACAGTCTTCATTTTTCTCTTCTTCGCAAAAAAGCCTTTAAATTTGACAAGTCAATGATTTCCATTGTACTGACTGCAATAGTGTATGGCACTATTCCTGCAAGAGGATCCAAGCTGAACCACCAGTGCAGGGCCGGGAGAAGGGGTAGGCACCCGCCTAGGACGCTACCTCTCTGAGGGGGGAGCAGTTTAAGAAAAAAAATTGACATTATTGAACGCCTGCAGTCAACTGGCACCTTCCTCCTGCCGCAAACATTCAGCATGCTGACAGCCGGTACACAGGAACAAAGGTGAGCGGAGTCAGTGGGTCACTAACACCGCTCAATGCCTGCGCCCTGGTTCTCATTCTCTCTCTGCATTGAAATGCATTTGTGTCTTTAAGACAATGTGAACGCTGCCCCCAGGACAGGAGCAGAGGAGCTGTAATCAGGTCGATGTTCTGGCGGTAATTCCCGCAATACGTAGGCTATGGACAGTCTGCCCCCTGTTAGAGGATGGCGCCACACAGGAATACGGCAGTAGAACAACCATCGGTTTTGTTACAAGCTGCATCTATTGTATCTCATTAATTGAAACCAAACAGCCCCCATTATAATTAAGCTATATTAGTTTCCATGACTATTCTTGGGTCTGACATTGTAAAGGAAGTGGTCATCAGAGCTTGTTACCTGATGGATCAGACGAGGAAGTTAGAGGTCCAGTTACCATAGTTTCTCACCTATTCCTTTTCTTGGGGGGGAAGCCATTTGCGTCATCTGCCTAAGGCAGCAAAATACCTTATCATGATATTAATAAAAATACCAAAAAGCATGTCTGTAATATAACCAAAAGGTCTGGTGACTGCGGAGGCCAGGTCATCTGGCGTAGCACCCCATCACTCTCCTTCTTGGTCAAATAGCCCTTACACAGCCTGGAGGTGTGTTTGGGGTCATTGTCCTGTTGAAAAATAAATGATGGTCCAACTAAACGCAAACCGGATGGAATAGCATGCCGCTGCAAGACGCTGTGGTAGTCATGCTGGTTCAGTATGCCTTCAATTTTGAATAAATCCCCAACAGTGTCACCAATAAAGCACCCCCACACCATCACACCTCCTCCTCCATGCTTCACGGTGGGAACCAGGCATGTAGAGCCCATCCGTTCACCTTTCCACTGGTCTAATGTCCATTCCTTGTGTTCTTTAGCCCAAACAAGTCTCTTCTGCTTGTTGCCTGTCCTTAGCAGTGGTTTCCTAGCAGCTATTTTACCATGAAGGCCTGCTGTACAAAGTCTCCTCTTAACAGTTGTTGTAGAGATGTGTCTGCTGCTAGAACTCTGTATGGCATTGACCTGGTCTCTAATCTGAGCTGCTGATATTAATAAAAATACCAAAAAGCATATCTGTAATATAACCAAAAGCAACATAGATGTTTTATATATTTATTTTTATGCATAAAAGTTGTTAATATTATGCAAATATATAAAAAGAAAGTGTGTAGATATAGTCACTTTCTGTGGAAAGGAGCAGATGATGATGATTCCGCTCCTCAAGCCTCGGCCACTTCTATCGCTTTTGGACATCCAGGTCTGGATCACACATGAGAGAGGAGAAGAGCAGGAATGTGTGACTTGTGATCTGTGTAGTTGGAGTTTTCCTGGATTCCTTCAGCATCGCGATCAGCCAAATGGCCTTCTGTCTGACCATGGTCAGGAAGGTGAAGGAGCAGTCGCTTCCTTCTGTCTGACCATGGCCTGGTAGAGGAAGGAGCAGCCGCTTCCTTCTGTCTGACCATGGCCTGGTAGAGGAAGGAGCAGCCGCTTCCTTTGTCTGTACATGGCCAAGTAGGAGAAGGAGCAGCCGCTTCCTTCTGTCTGTACATGGCCAAGTAGGAGAAGGAGCAGCCGCTTCCTTCTTTATGTCCATATCTTGTAGTCGTCTCCTTACCACCACATTGTAGATGAGTCGTCCAGATGGTAACATAACAAGTATGGCTGAAAGAAGTCCTTCAATTTCAGCCTTTAATTACTTGCTATGTTGATCCAGAGGAAGGAGAAAAATAACCCTGAGGACTCGTTGTTGCATCATCCTCATATCAAGGGAAAAAAATTCCTTCCTGACCCCAAATATGGCGATCGGAATAAATCCCTGGATGTTTGGTGCTCAAATCTACTTGGATGTTATGTGGTGGAAGCTTGGTAGGTTTGTCACAGTCCGGTAAATAAGAAAGTCCAGTGTAATTGTCTCATCCGATTAATGTAAATCTTCATTCCTGGATGTTACTGGAATGGGGCTGATTTTTATCAGCCTAATACTCCTGCTGGAAGAAGAGAAATATACACGTCTGAGAATCAGCCCCTCACATACAGTATATACAGTACTAGGGGGATATAGCGATAAGGTGTATAGTGGGTAAGTGTGTTACTGGGTAGTGATAACACTTTGGATGTCTGTATGTGCTGTACTTACATAGTAATATGGGAATGGTGGGTCGGCTCTGCCGGACTCCACATCGCTCCAGTCTAGAATAGAAAAACGGATGCGATCTGATGGATGATGTAATGGCAGATCGGGCAGATGGAGTTTTGCAGAGGAGCTAGAAAATGAAAACAAAGCATTAGTCATTATATTATGTATTATTACTGATAAATTATTACACAATGTCTATGGACTGTCCATATCTTATCTTCTATATCTTCTTGTAATCCCCCATTATCATTGTCCATCTGATCTTACTCACCCGTTTTATGATATCAGTGGTATGACAGCAGATCCCAGGTGGAAAAGAAGGGATGTCGTCATACAGAGACTGGTGGTATTCGTCCATTGTGCCTCTGGTATAGAATGGCCAGTCACCTACAGTCATCATATATAAGATGACGCCAAAGGAAAAGGAGTCTGCCAGATGGTTGTATCCTTCACCGTCCATTACCTATGGGAACATGAGATTGGAGAGAATCTGAATATACCGGGAAGGGGATTTACACACAGAGACTATGAGGACCGGTCTGTGATTAGATATGAGCAGAATACATTGGGATCAGATTATCCCTCAATCCTACTATCGACATCAATCACACAGAGATGTTCCTTACCTCGGGCGCTATGTAACCCTTAGTGCCAGCAGTATATTCCACTATGTCACCCTCAAATACATTCATGGCTGCTAAGCCAAAGTCTGAGATTTTGATGTGTCCGGTGTCTTGGAGGAGGATATTATCTGGCTTCAGGTCACTGCAGGGAGAAGGAGCAGACACTGATTGTGAGGACAATTCATGGAAAGAACTTTCTACAATAGATATGTAAGGAGACAACAGAGAGTCACAGGTGACAGATTTATGAAGGTGAAATGATTACCTATGTATGACGCCGCGTTCATGCAGGAACTGGAGTCCGCACACCATCTCTGCCGCAAAGAGTCTGTGGAGTAGAAAGGATGGATCAGTGGTTACATGCACAATCAAACAGAGAACATGAGGAGATCACACACGTGTCCTTTTCACATCATTAGTTTCTCCTGTTGTCGTTGTCCATTGATCTAAGACTACAATGTGCCGGAAGAGGATTATTCACATTCAGTACCGGACATTTACCTTATTGTCTTTGTGTTAAACATCATTGAATCTTTCATGTGGCCAAACAGGTCTCCTCCGACCATATAGTCCATGGCTATTTCATACTCCGTAGGTGTTTCCCTAAACGCCCGCATAGTCATTAGGTAGGGGCACCCGGCAGCCATTCTCAGGACTTCTAGCTCTGTAGAGATTAAGTCCTCACAAGAACTTTTGTCCATGATTTTGATGGCCAGCAGTCCTTCACTGACTGGATCTGATGCCAAGATGACCTGGAGAAAAATCACAACAGATCAGACCAAACTCTCATCTATTACTGTGTAGTAGTTCACTAGTTTATCCCAATTATCATTACATATGAGCATCCTGTAATGAATATGTACATCTCTCCTGTGTATCTGGTGCAGGATACATTGGGGAACACGGACAATATAAATTGACACTTACTTTTCCATAGTTTCCTTTTCCAAGAACTTTCCAGAACTCGAGATTGGAAAAGTCTATAGGTTGGTCTGTGTGGACCAGTTCTCTTGGGTCAGAAATCTGGAAACTGGCATCATCAAGGCCTTGTGCCGGTATGTCCGTTGTGTCGTAGGGCGTCTTATCGATTCCATCTGCTGAGATGATATAAAAAATTTGAACCCCTTAGTGAACACATTATTGGAAATGACTACCTCAGCCTGCTGAAAGCCCCTGTCTTTTCCTCCTCCTGTTAAGACCAGCCTGGCTTTCATATGAGATTTTTAATTTAGCTATATACAGTTCTATCACAGTATCTAGTAGAAGCGATCAGAATATCGCAGGTTCAAGTCCCCAAAGGAGAATAAAGAAAAGAAGTAACAAAAAAAAGTAAAAAAAATAATAAAATGTAAAAAAAATACTTCCCCATTAATAATAATAATAATAATAGTAATAATTTGAATATCTAGTATAACCACATCCGGAACATTAATTAACCCAAACAGTAAACACTGAAATGAGAAAATAAATGTAAAGACCAGAATAGTGTTTTTGTGAGGGCGCAGTATACATCTAATAAATTGTAATAAAAGATATCACAATGTCTTGTCTACCCGAGAAAGTTATCTATAAAAGCTACAACTTGTCACGCAAAAAAAACCAAATCAAGTCCTCGCACAGCTCCATCCAGCTATCAAAATCCAAAAGATATAATGTCTCAGAATATAGGGACACAAACCAATTTATTTTTTATAAAATTCCTAATTTTCTTCTACCAGTTCAGTGAATTATAACCCCTATGCCTGTTCAGCATTATCATAGTTGTAACTGACATGGAGAATCATTCTGTCAGGTCATTTTTACCACTCAATGAACATCTAGAAAAAAAACAATGGCGGAATCACTTTTTTTCCACAATTTTACCACATTTTGAATCTTTTTCCCCATTTTCCAGAACATTGAATACTAAAATAAATAATGTTCAAAACTACAGCTCGTCCACTAAAAAATCAAGTCCACATACAGCTACATTGGGAGACAAATTAAAAAATAAATAGTTATGGGTTTTCGAAGGAGGAAGGAAAAAACAACGAAAGGTTACCCGGTCAAGAAGGGGTTAACAAATATAACTAAAAGAAAATATTATAATTTTAAATAGAATTATATAAATGAGCAGGAAATGTCTAATATTTGGGCTCTCATTTATCAAAACTGTCCAATAATAAAAATGTCCCTATTGTCCATAGCAACGAATCACAGCATAGATTCCATCTCTTAACATTCTATGGAACAATGAAAGCTGCATTGTGATTGGTTGCTATGGGCAACAAGGACAGTTTTTCTGCACTTTTGATAATTGATGCCAGTACATAATATTAGGAGTATAATCCTCCTCACCCCCAGTCTTATTACACTGAGCAGATCCCATCTTACCTGGTCCATCTGTATCCAGTGATGTGTTTGGTGGAGAAACACTCAGCTGTTTGTTCTCTGGGATGGAGATGTTTTCAGCTGATGACCTCGACCTCCGTAATGCTCCATTCCCATTTATAATGGATTTAGCGTAGATGAGACGTCTTCTACATTGGACAACCCAGTCTCTGCTGTTCCTGATCCTCTTCTGGGCTGCCGCTCTTTGTAGTTTCGGTGCCTCCAGACTTTCAGATCTGGAGGATGTGACTTGTCTCGGTGTCTCTTGGAGAACCTCTTCCAGCTCTAACTCTGCGTTGATGTTTCTCCTCTTATTGAGGATGGCTTCTTTGTTTCTTCTCCGTATTTCAGGGACCAGATCTCCGAGTTTTTTCAAGGAGATAAGTATGGCCCTCTGAAGCTCAGCGGAGGCTGCAGAGTGAGACTCCGTGAGGGTCTCCATTTTCCTTCTCTCTGTAAGGATCTCATGTCTTTTGGTCTTTCTCATTTTGTCTAGAATTTGACGTTTGGACGCCATTTTTGAGGCGTCAGTGTCAATGTCCGGTAGTATAAAGTCTTTTCGCCCAATAGCGAACAATAGTACCTGCTCTTCATTTAATCCTCTCCTCTCACTGAGAACCCGATCTCTATGGGCTCTTCTTCTCTCTTTATCCATTTTATAATCAATTTTTGCTTCGTTCGTGACGAAAAACAAAAGGGGCTGCCTCACCCTTGGGAGTCTGTAAGGCAGTGGTTTCCCTTAGGACGGAACACTGGGATATAGAATGTGGTGATGTCATCACATCACTTGTGACATCATTTTTATTCTAATGTCACAATGATAGATAGATAGATAGATAGATAGATAGATAGATAGATAGATAGATAGATAGATAGATAGATAGATAGATATCAAATTTGAAGGATGGGGAACCAAACTTTTGCAGATGTATACATACAGTATACAGATATACACGGGGTGCACAATTTGTATTTTTAATGATTCATTTTATTATTGAACAACTACAGTGCTGCTGGTTAATCATAAAGGTTAATAAAATCCAAAACCTGAATATTTACAAAAATAAAAGTGAGGTTTTGTCTTTCTTAGGCCACATTCACACATTCGGTATTTGGTCAGTATTTTGCATCAGTATTTGTAAGCCAAAACCAGGAGTGGAAGAATCAGAGTTAAAGTATAATAGAAACACGTGACTACTTCTGTATTTATCACCCACTCCTGGTTTTAACTTACAAATACTGATGTAAAATACTGACCAAATACTGAATGTGTGAATGTGGCCTCAGGGGAATATCTCTGTGTGCAGAACTGTTAATCAAAGAAATCAAAATGTTAAAAAATACATTTCTGACATTTAAAAAAATATATCTGTGATCATGACGGTGTATGGCACAAATCGTTCTCCTGAAACCATCCCTCATATTAATTATTTTCTTTCTCCCCAAGCAGTGTCTCATACCACTTAACTTATAATAAATGATACACAGGAGACTTTTTTTTTTGGATATAATTTGCCATATCGGCCATTTATTAACAAACAACAATAACCAATGAAAGAATTGGCGGAGGTCCTTGGGGCTACAAGATCCAGCACATGTAGAACAAGGCATTTTTCCATAGAATTATTTTACTCTCAGCCGTAACCCCAAGCTCAAGGGCACCACACCACAATCAGTGGTAAAGGAAACACCACCACTGGCTCCAAGAGTACACCCCTGTCCAGAGCCCCACTAAGTGCCAGATCAGCCAATTAGTAATTCCATCCTGAAGGGAACCATCTCTGTAAATTCCCACCCATAAAAAATTCCACCAACCCCAAAGACCCCCCCTACTGCCCCAGCCACTGTGACTCGCAGTAACAATTTATAACCTTCATCATAAGCCCGAGCCATAAAACATAACAATATACAGTACAGACCAAAAGTTTGGACACACCTTCTCATTTAAAGATTTTTCTGTATTTTCATGACTGTGAAAATTGTACATTCACACTGAAGGCATCAAAACTATGAATTAACACATGTGGAATTAAATAGTTAACAAAAAAGTGTGGAACAACTGAAAATATATCTTATATTCTAGGTTCTTCAAAGTAGCCACCTTTTGCTTTGATGACTGCTTTGCACACTCTTGGCATTCTCTTGATGAGCTTCAAGAGGTAGTCACCGGAAATGGTCTTCCAACAATCTTGAAGGAGTTCCCAGAGATGCTTAGCACTTGTTGGCCCTTTTGCCTTCACTCTGCGGTCCAGCTCACCCCAAATCATCTCGATTGGGTACAGGCCTGGTGACTGCAGAGGCCAGGTCATCTGGCGTAGCACCCCATCACTCTCCTTCTTGGTCAAATAGCCCTTACACAGCCTGGAGGTGTGTTTGGGGTCATTGTCCTGTTGAAAAATAAATGATGGTCCAACTAAACGCAAACCGGATGGAATAGCATGCCACTGCAAGACGCTGTGGTAGCCATGCTGGTTCACTATGCCTTCAATTTTGAATAAATCCCCAACAGTGTCACCAATAAAGCACCCCCACACCATCACACCTCCTCCTCCATGCTTCACGGTGGGAACCAGGCATGTAGAGTCCATCCGTTCACCTTTCCACTGGTCTAATGTCCATTCCTTGTGTTCTTTAGCCCAAACAAGTCTCTTCTGCTTGTTGCCTGTCCTTAGCAGTGGTTTCCTAGCAGCTATTTTACCATGGAGGCCTGCTGTACAAAGTCTCCTCTTAACAGTTGTTGTAGAGATGTGTCTGCTGCTAGAACTCTGTATGGCATTGACCTGGTCTCTAATCTGAGCTGCTGTTAACCGGAGATTTCTGAGGCTGGTGACTCGGATAAACTTATCCTCAGAAGCAGAGGTGACTCTTGGTCTTCCTTTCCTGGGGCGGTCGTCATGTGAGCCATTTTCTTTGTAGCGCTTGATGGTTACTGCAACTGCACTTGGGGACACTTTCTAAGTTTTCCCAATTTTTCGCACTGACTGACCTTCATTTTTTAAAGTAATGATGGCCACTCATTTTTCTTTACTTAGCTGCTTTTTTCTTGCCATAATACAAATTCTTACAGTCTATTCAGTAGGACTATCAGCTGTGTCTCCACCTGATTTCTGCACAACACAACTGATGGTCCCAATCCCATTTATAAGGCAAGAAATCCCACTTATTAAACCTGACAGGGGACATCTGTGAAGTGAAAACCATTTCCAGTGACTACCTCTTGAAGCTCATCAAGAGAATGCCAAGAGTATGCAAAGCAGTCATCAAAGCAAAAGGTGGCTACTTTGAAGAACCTAGAATATAAGACATATTTTCAGTTGTTTCACACTTTTTTGTTAAGTATATAATTCCACATGTGTTATTTCATAGTTTTGATGTCTTCAGTGTGAATGTACAATTTTCATCGTCATGAAAATACAGTAAAATCTTTAAATGAGAAGGTGTGTCCAAACTTTTGGTCTGTACTATATATTTCCATTAGATATCTCTAAATTCCCTGAAAAAAGAGGGTGTGCAGGTGAGACTTTTCCCATTGCTGTCCCCACAGGAATGGCCCCTTTTCCCACACTTTTCCTTTTATACCCCTTTTACTATCCCCTCCCACTCCCTATTGATCCAATCCCATAGACCCCATTCAAACTTTATTTTTCTCTCCTGGCCCAATCACCGTCATGTGGGCCTCTGCTTATAAGTACGGCTCTGGCCCCTTTAATATAGCCGCCCTTCTGTTCACTACCTGTCATAAGCCGCCCATCCATGGAGTCTGTTGCAATCATCCTTTTCGGTAACACCAACCACAGACTCCCAGACCCCGGCATTGGATGCATTGATACATAATGATTTAAAGATTCACAATTGGATTCAGGTCTGGGCATGAGTGGACACAGACAATTCCACCTGTTTTGGAAGTGGTAGTGGCCCCTCTTACCTTTTGGACCCCTGTGTAGCTACACAAGTTGTACCAGGTTTGCACCTGGGTCTGGGGAAAGTGAGCTCATCAATGCTTTCATCATCCAGGAACTGCCTTCCCAGTATGGCACATGAGGAAGGGTATGGTCCTGCACTAGGAGGAACCAACGGTCCACTGCACGACGGTAAGGTCTGACATTGGCTCTAAGGATTTCATCCGTGTACCTAACAGCAGTCAGGTTGCCTTTGGCTATCACATGGTGCCCATCATGCTGGGTGACGGTGCAGACTGAATAACATTCACCACGGCATCTCCAGACTTTCACATCTATCACTTGCTCAATGTGAACCTGCTATCACCTGTACAGAGAACGTAGGGCCTGACAATTCTGGTGTTCTCAGGTGTATGCCAATTGAGTTGCAAGGTGCTGAGCTGTGAGTAAGGTCCTATTACAGGACGTCGGGCCCTCATACCGCCCTCATGGAGTCTGTTTCTGACAATTTTGGGTGTAACGTGCTTCTGGTTATGTTGTAGGGCCTTTGCAGTCCTCCTGTTCATCCTTACACAAAGGAGCAGATATTGGTCCTGATGTTCAGTTGATGCTCTTCTACAGTTCTGCTCCATAAATTTAGAAGCTGCTTAAGGGGTGCACGTGTGTGGGGTGCATGTGTAGCGCCCCTGAGGGTTCGGTCGCCACAGAGGTACTGCATCTCACCCAGAAGTGTGGTATCTCACCCTCAGGCAAGGAAGGAGTACAGCTCAGGACCCTAACACCTGCATTCATTACACCACACTTCAGAGGGCAGGGCGAGATTGCTCCTACAGGAGAGCACAATCCCTGGACCCTGGCTGGAGTGGGGGGGGTGCCTAGTAAGGGGGAACCATGTAGTGGGTGTGGGTGGAGGACGTAGTTAAGGGGAGCACATAGAAGAAAGATATAAAATAGTGAAGCCATCTTAGAAAGTCAGTTCAGTCAGAGGAGGAGAGTGGAAGGTGCAGGGGCTCTGTAGGAGCTCTGCTCCAGAGACGGGCCTAATCAGTGAGGCCCAAGGTTGAGGAGAAGAAGAGAAGAGAGTAGATGGAGCAGATAGGCTCCAGGAACAGAAGAGAGGACCCCAGGGGTACGGGCAATGCGAGAAGCCACCCGTGCGCCCGAATCTACCGGGAGGTGGAGGGGTCAGGCTGCACACAGGGAACCGGTCCCTCAACTAGTAGAAGATTGCACATCTCAGCTAGAAACCGGAGGCTGCAGAACTTTATGTCCTGTAGCCAACATTCCATACCAGTCTCACCAGGAAGGTAGCTATATAGGACCCAGGGGATGGAGCAGACGTTGCCCGCCAAGGCCTGCAGGTACTAGACTGGAACACTTGGTATGAGGTTCAGGGAGACAGCCAGAGAGAAGACACAGAAGGGGGTCCTGCTGTGTACTCCGGAGCTATCTGAGGGTGGACTGAGCCCCTCACTGAGTAAGCGCAGCACGACGAGGGAGATTGCTTTGGCGCCTGTAATCTGGACTGCAACAACTGTGAGTAAAGACCATGGGACTGCACTATCTTGTCTCTGTGTTTCTTGCTGCGCCATCAACCCCTGCACTTCAACGCCCAGCACAACCTGCAACATCATCTACACTGCCCTGGAGCTAGCTCTTCCTGTGGAGAGCCACACCATCCCTGCTGCAGTAACATCAGCTTCAGAGGACTGCTCTGCAGCGGCGGCTCCCGTTAGACGCATTCCACAGGTGGCATCATGAACTCTATAAAAACTCTATAAATCCCCTATACATAACCCCTTTTATTGACCGCTCTGGGTCACGGACCGGGTCACCGCCACTGAGATATTCCCCCAGCATCTACCGGCCCGGCACCGGGTACCCCACGACCCAGGGGGCGCGTCACATGCACGTGTCTTGCGCTGAATGTCATCGGCGCCAAGTGTGGGCAGTTATTACATTTGGCAGTTAGTCATTGCAGGAGTCAGGTAACCACACTTTTTACCCTCTTTAACTATGCACTGAAAGATAGTACACATTCACAATATGCAATGTTTCTATGTGTTTTCACTCTCTCCCCTATAGTCCTCTACTTTTTACTAACCCCCCTAATACCTACACCTCGTAATGAACTATTCATCTCTCCCCCCATCCTACCCCTTCAATTCACCTCCTCTTCAGAATTCTTCTTTAATATTCAATCCTCTGTCTCCAAACACAGACAGCCACTTCATGCTCTCTCATGCTCCCACCTACTAACATTTTCTCTTCTCCTCTTCACTGCTGGCGATATCTCTCCAAATCCTGGCTTTCCTCACCACATCCCCACAGTCACTTCTACCTCCTACCCACAACCTACTACAAATTTCCATAACCTCTCTAACCTTATACCCATCCGTTCAGCCCCCGCTTCCCCAGTACCACTAACAGGAGCTCTCTGGACGCTCGCTCTGTCTGCTACAAACTTTCCTACATCCATGATCTTTTCATTACTAACAAACTCTCCTTCCTCGGCATCACAGAAACCTGGCTCACCCCCTCTGACACAGGTTCTCCAGCTGCACTTTCCTATGGTGGATCCCATCTTTCCCACACTCCAGCGGCAAGCGTGGCGGAGGAATTGGTATCCTCCTGTCAGATAACTGCTCCTTCTCCCCAATTCCACTGTCGCCCTCTGTTACTTTCCCCTCTTTCGAGGCGCACTGTTTACACATCTACTCCCCCTCCAACCTCCAACTGGCTGTCATTTCCAGGGCCAGACACCAATTTCTTCGACCACTTCACCATCTGGCTGCTTCACTTCCTTTCCGCTGACAGCCCCACTATCATCATGGGTGAATTCAACATCCCCATTGACACTTCCCACTCATCTGTCTCTAAGCTTCTATCCCTCACTTCTTCCTTCCTCCTCAATGGTCTTCCGCAGCCACCCAAAAAGATGGCCACACACTGAACCTCATCTTCATCCGCCTCTGTTCCTTATCTAACCTCTCCAACTCACCTCTCCCTCTATCTGACCACAACCTACTAACATTCTCTTCCCTCTCCTCTCCAGGTGCACAATCCCCACTTGACAAACTTGCATACCCTTGCAGAAATCTCAAACACCTTGACCTACACTCACTCTCTTAATCCCTTCTCCCTCTTACAGACTTAAGTTCCTTACACAATGCAGATGCTGCTGCTGCTTCATATAGCACCACAACAGCTACAGCTCTAAATTCGGTCACCCCCCTTACATATAACAAAGCTCGCACAATCATCAGGCAACCCTGGCACACCAGCCTGAAAAGAACTGAGACTGACCTCCAGGGTTGCTGAGCAGAAATGGGAAAAGTCCCACTCCAACGAGCACTCTATCGCATTCAAACAGTCCTTCACTACTTTCAAGTCCACACTCACTGCAGCAAAACAAACCTACTTCTCATGTCTCATAACTTCCCTGTCACACAACCCTAAACAGCTATTCAACACTTTCAATTCTCTCCTCCGCCCCCCATCGCCTCCTCCCTCTACTTTCATCTCAGCCGAGGACTTTGCCTCATTCTTCAAGCAGAAGATTGATACCATCAGACAAAGCTTTTTCCTAAAGTCCCCACAGCCCCTCCTCATATCTACTCAATCCTCCTCCTCCAAAACCAGCTTCTCCGCCAGTTCGGAAGATCAACTTTCCTCCTTACTCTCTAAGTCACACCTCACCACCTGTGAACTTGACCCTATCCCATTCCACCTCATCCCTAACCTTACAGTCTTCATCCCAACTCTAACCCACCTCTTCAACCTGTCACTAACAACTGGTGTCTTCCCCTCATGTTTCAAACATGCCTCCATCACACCCATCCTCAAAAAACCCTCCCTTGACCCATCCTCTCTGACTAGCTATCGCCCCATATCACTTCTCCCCTATGCCTCAAAACTACTGGAACAACACGTCCATTTTGAACTGTCCTCCCACCTCTCCTCCTGCTCCCTCTTTGACCGCTTACAATCTGGCTTCCAACCGCACTATTCTACTGAAACTACCCTGACTAAAGTCACCAACGACCTACTAACCGCCAAATCCAAGCGACACTATTCTGTCCTTCTCCTCCTGGAACTGTCATCTGCCCTTGACACAGTGGACCATTCCCTATTACTACAGACTCTCTCATCTCTTGGTATCAAAGACTTGGCCCTATCTTGGATCTAGTCATACTTAACAGACAGAACCTTCAGTGTTTCTCACTCACACACCACCTCCTCATCTCGCACCCTATCTGTCGGTGTTCCCCAAGGTTCAGTCATAGGACCCCTGCTCTTCTCCATCTACACCCTCGGCCTGGGACAGCTCATAGAGTCCCACAGCTTTCAGTATCATCTCTATGCTAACGACACACAGATGTACCTCTCTGGACCTGGTATCACCTCCTTACTAACCAGAACCCCACAATGTCTGTTCGCTATCTCATCCTTCTTCTCTGCTAGATTTCTAAAACTTAACATGGATAAAACAGAATTCATCATCTTTCCCCCATTTCACTCAGCCCCCCCCATCTGACTTTGGTGCCACAGACCCATATGGGTGCATGGATGGACTTCTCCACAAGAGGCCCTCACTACATTCACACACCTCCACCTTCCACCTCATACCAGCAGAGAGAGCCCTGATAGGGACATATAAAGGGAAGGTGGAGCCAGGCAGCTCAGTTGGTTAGTCAGAGTTAGTTAGTCAGAGTCAGTCTGAGTTTAGTCAGTGCTCAGAGCAGAACAGAGCAGTCAGACAGAGAGAGTCTGAGAGCGTGCCAATGCTCAGAGAGCGGTGAAGACGCAGCACGACAGCTGCCGAGTAGTGACGTCCCCGAGTGTGGCCGACGGCGAGGAGGAAAGGAGAGTGGAACCAAGGGGGCAGAGGAGCATAGTAAGCTCACCCCGTTATACATACCGGACTCCGGGTCCGTGCCTACAGGGACCCTTTACACCCAGTAGGGTCAACCGGAATCCCAGGAGGACTACAAGTCCCTGGCAAAACTTGAAAGCTAGACACACACAGGACCAGTAACCACGAAGGCCCCGACGTCCAGGGAAAGTGGTTACCAACCGGAGGTCCTACTTCTGAGCAACAGGTGAAGTAACACATAATCTAGGCCCAGTTGCAGGCTGGCCAGGAGCATACACAGAGGCAAACACGGATCAGGAGGCCGCCTTATACCCGCTCACTGGGTCGAAGTCCTGAAGTGCACCTATCCTATGGAGTACCCTGGACCATACCTAAAAATTGCATGAGTAAAGGTAACGAAGCAAATTCCCTGTCTCTGTCCCTTACTCCTACTGCGCCATCGTTCCCCCTGCACCACAACGCCCAGCGCAACCTGCATCGTTTACACTGCCCTGAGGCCTGCTCCACCTGTGGGGAGCCGTTCCATCTCTAGCTGCCCTAACATCTGCCTCAGAGGACTGTTGCAGTGCTGGTGATCCTCACCAGGTACCACAGGTGGCATTGTGGCGCCCCTGAGGGTTCGGTCGCCACAGAGATACTGCACCTCACCCAGAGGTGTGGTGTCTTCCTTCTCTCAGGTAAGATAGGTGTGCTGCACGGAACCCCAAACACCCACATCCAACACTACACCACTCCAGGCCAGCAGGAGGAGCAAGACGCAATGTAGTTTCTGCTGAGCCCCGACCCTGGCTGGAGTAGGGGGGAATCCAAAGGTAGGGGGAACCAGTAGTGGGTGTGGGTGGAGGAAGCAGATACAGGAAGCACTTATACAGTAGGTATATAATAGGAAGCCATATTTGGAGTTGAGAGTGGGCAGCGTAGGGCAGCGGTGAGAAGGACCAAGTGTAAAGATGGTCAAAGTAGGAACACGAGAAAGTTGGGTTCTGCCAGGCACTCCTAAGCTGCTTGAGGAAGGACTGAACCCCTGCCTGGTGAACGCAGCGCGACGCAGGAGGCCTTCACCTGTAAAGTTCACTTGTGAATTGCCTAAGAACTGTAAGTAAGACCTTGGACGACTGCATCGAACATCCTCTGTCTGTTTCTTCACCGGCGCCATTTTCCATCACCGCACTACAACGCCCAGTGCACCATTCATCTATTTACACTGCCCTGAGGCCCGCTCCGCCTCTGGGGAGCTGTACCATCTTTAGCTGCCTTGACATCTGTCTCAGAGGACCTTCACCAGACACCACAGGTGGCGTCACGAACTCTCTGAACTTCTACTAATAATTGATACCCCTTTGAGCACTGACCGCCCTGGGCCAGCCACCGTGATAACCCTGGCGATCAGCTGCAGGCCCCCGGGGGCGAGTCAGCGTCACAAAATGTCCCTAACAATTATATCCCCTTTTTGCACTGACCGCCCTGGGTCACGTACCGGGCCAGCCACCGTGATATCCCCCCTGCAAGCAGCCATAAGGCCCGGCTGCCGAGTACCCATGGCCCTGGGGGCGAGTCATATCCATCAAAATCAATGGCTGTCCACTTTCCCCAGTCCCATAAGCTCGCTGCCTCAGGGTAACCCTGGACTCTAACCTCTCCTTCAATCCACATATCAAAGCCCTTTCCTCTTCCTGCCGACTCCAACTCAAAAACATCTCCCGGATCCGCATATTCCTCAACCATGAATCTGCAAAAACACTAGTGCACGCCATCATCATCTCCTGCCTCGACTACTACAAAATCCTGCTCTGTGGCCTCCCCGCTAACACTCCCGTACCCCTCCAATCTATCCTAAACTCTGCTGCCCGACTAATCCACCTGCCTCCCGCCTACTCCCCAGCCTCTCCTCTCTGTCAAATGCTTCACTGACTCCTCATTGCCCAGAGACTCCAGTTCAAAACCCTAACCGTGGCATACAAAGTCATCCACAACCTTTCTCCTCCATACTTCTGTGACCTAGTCTCCCGGTACACACCTACACGCAACGCAACCTACGATCCTCACAAGATCTCCTTCTCTACTCCCCTCTTATCTTTTCTTCTCACAATCGCATACAAGATTTCTCCCGTGTATCCCCCCTACTCTGGAACTCTCTACCCCAAAGCATCAGACTCTTGCCTACTGAGGAAACCTTCTAAAGGAACCTGAAAACCCACCTCTTCCGAAAAGCCTACAACCTGCAGTAATCATTGCTCCACCACACCGCTGCATGACCAGCTCTACCGTCACCTACTGTATCCTCACCCATCCCTTGAAGATTGTGAGACATCGCAGGTAGGGTCCTCTCTCCTCCAGTACCAGTTTGCCATTGCATTTTTGTTCAAGATTTTTGCAATTGTGTTTGCTATGTATACCCCCTTTTTCACATGAAAAGTGCCAAATAATAATAATAATAATAATGTGCCACAGACAGTGTCCTGGAATCTCCTCCATGCTCTGGAGACTGTGCTGAAAGACATGGCAAACCTCTTTGTTATCCTTTAGGCACTGGACAACCTGTGCAACCTGAATGGGCTGCAGATACCGCCTTATGATAGCAGTATTTACAAGAACTCATGCAAAATGCAAAACTAGATACTATAATACCTTTCCCTTTTTGGGGGCTGTCTTATTTTTGTCTCTCTGCTTCAAATTTCACAAAAAATTGGATTTTCCAGAACCCAAATTTTTGCAATTCAATGCTCATTAGGCATCAAGAGACATCATGACATCACTGGGTGACGCTCAACAGGACGTCATTTAAGTCCCAGTGAGCACTGGAGGTTCTGAAGAGTGAAGTCAGATGGGAGAAAGGGAGTAAGCGAGCCAGCGGAGGACTGGGCAGAGACAGGAGAGGTGCAACATAAGTATATTGTACTTCTTTTATAACCTGTCTGTTTATTGTGCCCTGCATTCTGGAGAGACCTCAGAGAGAAATAGAAAGATTTTGTTACATGCACACCGCTAGGTTTAGATAGGGGCGAGACAGGTTTCATGAATTCTTTGGAATCCTTGGGGAACTGTTTACTCAGGGCGACCATAGACCATGTGCTGCAGCTTCTCTCAGTCATACAGGGGTACTTGCCTTCATGCACAGACATGTAACTGGATTCACTTGCTGACCAGACACATTTGACACGAGTCCTCATGAACAGTTAAACAGTTGCATTTAATGAAGCCGCATGTGACGCGCCCTCTGGGCCTTGGGGTACCCGGTGCCGGGCAGGTAGATGCTGGGGGATGTCACAGTGGTGGTGACTCGGTCCGTGACCCAGGGTGGTCAATAAAAGGGGTTTATTTATAGGGGATTTATAGTGTTTGTATAAAGTTTGTGACGCCACCTGTGGTAAGCGGCTACAGGGAGCCGCCGCTGCGGAGCAGGTCCTCTGGAGCTGATGTTAGTGCAGCAGGGATGGTGTGGCTCTCCACGGGTAGAGCTTAGCTCCAGGGCAGTGTGGATGTTATAGGTGGTGCTGGGCATTGTAGTGCAGGGGTTGATGGCACAGCAATAATCAGTCCACAACTTAATGACGGTTTCCTCTTATCTTTACTGGTGGTGAGTAGACAAGCCTGGACTAGGGTACTGGCTAGAAGTGGAAGTCTGGGCAGCCTGGAAGCAAGTAAAGAATCCTCCTTGCCAGGTGAAGTTGGAGGCCTTCCCTTTCCACTAAACTCTATGGCCCTGCTGCTTGTAGCTGTGCGGTGGCCCTCGTCCCTGAGTGCAACGGTTCTGTGCTCACCCGTATGGCAGGCAGCTCGGGCCTTGATGGTGCGTCGCTCCCATGTGGCTGTGCTGGGCCCTGTAGTGCTGCTGAGCCTCCGGGCGTCTGATGGGGCCAGGAGACCTGCAATCTCCTGCCCTCCGGTTTCTGCTGCTGGGCCTTCAGTGCCCCACAGCCTCGGACTCTGGTGTCCGGTTCTTCTGTGCCGGTCCTTCTGGGGTGAGCTGCCGCGCAGCTCCAGTCCCCAGCTCCTCTCTCTTCGATGTCCTGACTTCAACTCCTCACACTAAGTCTCACTAACCCCGCCTCCAGATCCCAGTTGCCAAGTGGAGGAGCTCCCCTTGCTGGTCTGGAGCCAGGAAAGTGTTGCGTGCTTAGCAAAACCTGATTAGGGGACCCCTACTTACTTCCAGGCATGGCATCATCTCTTGTGAGGGAGGCAATGCCACTGTGGCAACCGGACCCCCGGGGTGCCACACATGGCCAGTGCAATTTAAGTCTCTTGAGCAACAGGCTCCAGTAACAAACAGTTTCATCTTAAAGGCACATTAACAAACAGTCTTTCTTACTAGCACAGTACATCACAGATCAAGTCTCTTTAGCAGCACACTTCTATGCCCCATAACAGTAATGATCCCACCAGCAGTCCCCGGTCCACTGTGTCATAGGCTTTAGCCTCTAGTGCAGTGAGGTACGAGGGATGGTTAGAACGCAAGGATGAGTCCAGTCCTCAGATGTGGTGTTCAATCCTTGCTTCTGCTAAACAGTTAACTCCTTTCTCCACTACTTTCTCTTGTAGATACCACTAGCAATTAAAAGGCAGTCACAGTGGGAGAGTCCCAGAACCCTCATCAGCCTGGTGAAGAGGTCTGTATCTTTCAAAGGGTTTGTCCACTACTTTCATATTGATGCCTTATCTGTAGAATAGGGCATCAATGTATGATCGTCTGGGGTCCTGCACCCGACACCCCTGCAGATCGGCTGTTATTGGTGGCGGCAGCCGCCGGCAGGAAGTGCTTACCTGGCCATCAAGTTACAGTGGCCAGTGCTTGTTACTGCACATCTGCCTCCTATTCAATTCAATGGGAGGTGGATGTGCAGTATCCCGCGGCGGCCACTACAGATGGACGGCCAAGCACCGCAGGTAAGCACTTCTGGCCGGCGGCGGCACCGATGACAGCTGATCAGCAGGGGTGCCAGGTACGGCATCACGGCCGATCATACATTGATGACCTATCTTTTGGATAGGGCATCAATGTGAAAGTAGTGGACAACTTCTTTAAGCTCGCTCTCCAGCTCAGAACTGACACTACCCAGTCTCACTGGGGCAGGCCTGACCACTCCCCTTAGCTGCACCCTGTTAACCCCCCTAGTTGCTGGATGCTTAAAGCACACCTGCTAGCAGGATTGTGCTTAGTGAATTACATAGACTGACAGGTGGACTCCGTTACACTGAGTAAAATGATACCTTTCATGATGAAATCCGTCCAGCGGTTCTTTTATAATCTTTATTTCCAGTTCTGCCATAATGATATGCATGTGCTCTAGTGCTCTCATTATGTATTCATGTATTCCTATCTCTGGCCTCTGACAGGTCACTGTGCTTTCAGTGACCTGCCTACTATTTTAAATACTGACTGTGTAATTTCCCTGCCCATGTGAAATTTACATATCCCAAAATGGCCGCCCGATGCCCGCGCAGTAGCATCTTTCGGTTGCCGAGAGATGCTACTGTGCACATGCGGCGCCATATTTCTGCACCCACGCTCTTTTTCCAAAAGCAAAATGGTGCTTGTGCGTGCGCAGTAGTATCTCTTGGCAACCGAAAGTTGCTACAGCGAATGCGTGGGTGTTGGGCGGACATTTTGGGATATGTAGATTTCACATGGGCAGAGAAATTACACAGCCAGTATTTAAAATAGTAGGCAGGTCATTGAAAGTACAGAGACTTGTCAGAGGCCAGAGATAGGAATACATGAATACAGAAGCAGAGCACCAGAGCACATGCATATCATTATGGCAGAACTGAAACTAAAGATTATAAAAGAACCACTGGACGGATTTCATAATCAAAGGTATCATTGGCACCCACCTGACAGTGTATGTAGTTTACTAAGCACAATTCTGCTGACAGGTACGCTTATCAACACCTTATGTAATATCTACCTGTCACACTCTTCCCTCCTTTTTGAATGTCGTCCTCGACATTTGCCTTCTACCTGATTACCTTAACCAGCCTCTTGGAGTTGTGGTAGTTCTCCCCTAACTATCCTCAGATAGTGTTCCCCCAATACTGCCTCTTTACTTAAAGATGAGTTGGTAGTTAGGCACTATGGACCCCTTTAAGCAATTTACACATACAGCACACTTACCCTATCTACATCTCTTGTCAATCGGTCTCCTGCAAGAAATACACAGATTTAACCACAATTTTAACCAACAACTATTCTTCAGCTGGAGCTTTTTGCTCGTCTTCAACTGGCTCTCCCTAACTACCACTAAACATTTTTCAAATTCAAGTGCAAAAATGTTAAATATAGCATAGTCTTTGTAAAATATTTGGCATGAAATAGAACACATATATTCAACACAACCCATTTTCTTGAGAGAGTGTGCCACTTTAAGAACACAGTCCTTTGTTTCTTAAGGCACGGGGTCCTCGGTCCTTCTAGGTAAGGACCCTGGAACAGGCAAGGGAGACAGTCCTTTAAAACGGGGGCAGAAACAATGTCCGTTTCTTGTAAACATCTAAGGCACAGTCCATAAAGTGAAATTTGGAAAACAGTTCCTGGACAGGATACGGCACAGTCCATAAGTTGAGAGTGAAGACTCCCCAACTCGCTTGAGGTGCCCGCATATCCAGCAGAAAAGGACACAACAGGTGCAAATAAAAAAAATAAGGCAAAACCAAAAATAAATATCAACTTGTCCAGCTACTACCGTAGTTTTTATTATACCATAGGCCTATCCGGCCTTAACAGGAAAGCAGTAGCGGTCCTTCTACTGTGGTCACAGTCTCTGGTGGCTTTACCAGCCTTCAAGGAAAGAACACGTCACATTACCTAGGCAGAGATGAGGAACTATCACTGGAACACGGCGTGCAACCAACACAACTCGGTGATTTTTTTTTCTTTTTGAGAGAGAGCAACACTGTCCTAGTCCTTTTTATTCTTTGGTTGGCACCAGTCCACAGTAAATGGACAATGCGCTGCATTGATAGTGGGGAGTTGAACTGATGCTGGGAGGGGTTCCTCTCTTGCCACCCCAGCAGAAGTGGCCCCCTCCTTGGTTGTGGCCTGTGGGACAGGTTTGCTCTCCCAGTTGGGACGAATCCTGAAGCGGGGCCCAGTAGAGATGGGTAAGAATCCTCTCATTTGACACGAAGCTCTTGGTTCTTCTGCATCTGCCCAATCCTCGGGGTGGTACTACTCCATTTCAACTATGCGGGAGACTGAAATGGTGTACCAGCCCCGAGGTCCCCACATCTTTAAGAATCTGACCTTGTCTCCTGGCCAGAGACTCCGGGTCCGTCCTAGGGCATAATCCCTCTCCACCGACCTCCTGTTGACAAATATGTCCAGGCGAAGCCAAATCCCTTTAGCTGATAAAAATTTATGACCGTACCTCTGATCATCCGATCCTCCAGGCAGTCCCTTCCCGGGTACTCTCTCCACTCCTGGGCACACTCCTCCATCCGTCCCTTCTCCTGGATGATCTTTTCTTTCCATGCAGCCAGGCGTTGTTGGAAGTTGTATTCTTCCTGTTCTTCTTTGGAGATGATGGGCACAGGAACAGACCTTTCAGCCTGGCCAGGCTGAGCAATAACATCGGCAGGTGGTGGGATAGGTGCCCCCGGTGGAGTAGGTGGTAGGGTAGGTACTGGTTTCCTGGTGTTGATAGGCAAGGGGAACGCATATGTCTCCTGTTTCCTCCAGGCCCCCATCCTTTCACCTCCTCTGGCTATCCAGGCTATATCATGTATTTCCCGGATCCATCCCCTCACTCCCCCATACTTGGGATTCACACAGTAGGCCCTAGGGGGTGAGAATGGACCCCGTGGAGGTGGCAGTTTGGTCATCAACTGCTCTCCAGGTAATGCTAACAGAGAGTAATCCAACTCCTCTTCCTCCGCTGGCGGCTTTACGACCGGTCCCTGCTTGGTGGTGACCATCATATGGGTATGGAATGAGGCCGGGGGTTCCCTCACCCTTGCGCTGGGTGAGTGGCAGTCCCCGAGCGGATCATCACTACTGGTATCAGTTGGAGAGCGGGGGCTAGTGACTCACCGGCAGGAACACAGAGCGCCGCCATCTTCCTTCCGGTCCCGCTGTGCACGCTGGTCCCGATCAGAAGTCCCATCCCTCTCTCGAGAGCGGAGGTCGGGGCGGACGTCACGGCCCCAGTGGTGGCTTCCAGTGCGGTGGGCCGGGTCACGGTCAGGGTACCTGTGGGCAGCAGGTCCTCCGGTGAGTCCGGTACTGGTCGGAATGGTTCTGGAACGAGCAGCGGTCCTTCAGGTGGGTCCGGTGCTGGGCAGGATTACGCGGTGGCCTGTGGCGGGATGACAGCCGGGGCTCCGGACATCGGCTCACGGTCCACAGTTGGTGGTGGGATGGGCACAGGGTCCAACGGCAGACCTCGGGGTCCCAACTCCTGCCTTCGGGCTGCCTCCGGATTCTGATGAGGTGGTGCGGCCGTGCCCTGGCCTGGCTGGGTATTGCCCGATACCTCGCGGTTGTGGGTGAGGTGATGAAGGGCTGCGTCCTCCCCTGCTTCTCTTCTTGCTGCAGACTGCTGGGACATAGCACACCTTCCTAGCTCCGACATACTGGCAGGCACTATGACTCGCACTCTCCTCTCCTTTTCACTCCTGACCAGAATGGAGTTCTTCTGGCCAGAAGAGCTCCAGCTCACTCTTACTCCTCCTCCTCTGGGACAGTACCTCACTGGCCATTGGTCCAACATGCTGGTGGTTGGGGTGTCTTTTCTCTGAGGCCAGCCTTCCCCAGCTTGTTCCACTGCAGGAGGTTTGGCCCTGTTTGGCACTCTTTTATCATATACTCCTGCAAGATGGGATGTCCTTCTTCTTCCCCACTGTGCTTTTAACAAAAACAGACACCATTTTAACTGTACAACATGTGTCAAGTCTTGCATTTTGCAGGTGCCTGTTTCTCTGTATTTTATCTCCTTATTTCTTCCCAGTCATCACTGGCTGTCTTCCCTTTTCACCGGTATACCAGGGTTGAATTGAGGTGCTTTGCTGCTATGTTTTTCCAGACACTTTGCCTCTTCTTCCTCCTATACGCTAATTCCCGCTCAGGACTCCCCGTACGGGCCACCAATGTTACGTGCACACCGCTAGGTTTAGATAGCGGAGAGACAGGTTCATGAATTCTTTGGAATCCTGGGCGAACCGTTACTCAGGGTGACCATATACTGCAGTTTCTCTCAGTCATACAGGGGCATTGACCCTCAGGCACAGACATATAGCTGGATTCACTTGCTGACCAGACACATTTGACACGAGTCCTCATGAACAGTCGCATTTAATGAAGCCGCACGGCCAGTGCAATTTAAGTCCCTTGAGCAACAGGCTCCAGTAACAAATAGTTTCTTCTTAAAAGCACATTAATAAACAGTCTTTCTTACTAGTACAGTACAGCACAGATCAAGTCTTTTTAGTAGCACACTTCTATACTCCCACAACAGCAATGCTCCCACCAGCAGTCCACGGTCCACAGTGTCACAGGCTTTACCTTCTAGTGCTGTGAGGTACGATGGGGCGATTAGAATGGAAGGATGAGTCCAGTCCTCAGATGTGGTGTTCAATCCTTGCTTTTGCTAAACAACAGTTTACTCCTTTCTCCACTACTTTCTACTATAGATACCACTAGCAACTAAATGGCAGTCACAGTGGGAGAGTCCCAGTATCCTCATCAGCCTGATGAAGAGGTCGGCATCCTTAAGGATATGTGCCCACGATGCCCAGCTCGCGGTACACTACACCGAAGGACCTGCCGTCACATGACTATGATGTCAGCGCAGGTCCTTCAGTCCACCGCGATCTGCCGGCAAGTGAAGACGATCGCAGCGGGGGCCATCAGAAGGTAAGTATAATATATATTTTATTCTTTCTTTTACAGGTTCTATGGTACCTGGGTCTGGAGGAGAGTCTCCTGTCCTCCAGACCCTGGTACCATCCGCACACTGAAACGTTTGGATTCCGCATCTACAGATGTAGTGATGCGGATTCCATGCGTTCCAATGAAAGTCAGTGGCGACAAAAACGCTGTGCTTCCGCAAAATATTTGGTAGTGCTGCGTTTTTTCCCACAATGATAACCCGCAGCGGAAATTTCCGCAGCATGTGCAAAGCACATGCGGATTACCATTGGGGAACATGGCAGGCTTTCTACCATGCATTTTTGCAGCGTTTTTGCCGCTGCGGAAACGCTTAAAAAATGCATCGTGGGCACACAGCCTTAAGCTGGCTCTCCAGCTCAGAACTGACACTACCCAGTCTCACTGGGGCAGGCCTGACCACTCACTTTAGCTGCACCCTGTTAACCCCCCTAGTTGCTGGATGCTTAACAACATCTTATGTAACATCTACCCATCACAAGTTTACCAGTAATTCAATTTGCGTTGAATACATTTGCCGCAAATCACATTTTCTGGCCGAATTCAAGTGAATTTGTCTCATTGAATTTTAGCAGTTTGACGCATCTCTAGTAGAGAGATAAATAGACACTCAGACATGAAGTACAGACAGATAGATGATAATAGATAGATGGATATTTTCTTTGTTTTTGCAACTAGCTTTTAATAGTTTCCTACAACTCTACTGTAGTTCTAATACAGTATAATATCCTCAAAGCCCCCAATACTCAGTATAATGCTCTCTACACCAGGATGTCCGCATAGCTCCCATATCTATATATATAATCGTCTTATCCCGTCTGTCTGTCTGTCTGTCCAGGAAATCCCGCGTCGCTCATTGGTCCGGCAGCGGCCAATCAGCGCCGGGGGATTTCTAAAAAAAGATGGCGGCCGTTAGCGGCTCATCTCCCGGCTGGCAACAGCAGAAGGAACCCGACCGCCGGACCCATCTGCGGGACGGAGATGCAGCCGGGAGATGAGCGGCGCGAGGCGCTCATCTCCCGGCCAGTATCAGCGGAAGGACCGCCGGCGCCGCTGACCTCCATGCGGAAGGGAGGACCGGGGAGCGGCGCTGCGGGTCGGGATACTTCTGCTGCGAGCGCCCGCGATGTCCCGGGTTCTCGCAGCGTAAGTAGCCGCACAGGCAGCGCCGCTCCCCGGTCCTCACCAAGATGATTGGATGATTGGTCGCGGTCTTCGGACCCGACCAATCACTGATCTTAGCACAAAACTTAAACACCGCTGTGCTGATTGGTCGCCGACGCTGGCCGCGACCAATCACCGATTTTGGCGCCAAATTTAAATATCGGCCGCGACCAATCACCACAGCGGTGTTTAAATGTGGAGCCAAGATCGGTGATTGGTCGCGGCCGATATTTAAATTTGGCGCCCAAACCGGTGATTGGTCGCGGCCGATATATAAATTTGGCGCCCAAATCGGTGATTGGTCGCGGTCAGCGTCCGCGACCAATCAGCACAATAGTGTTTAACTTTGGCGCCAAGATCAGTCATTGGTCGCGGGCCAAGACAGCGACCAATCACCGATTTGTGCGGCAATTTTAAATAGCGTCCACGACCAATTGGATGTCAGCAACCACCGGCCGCGACCAATCTGCGCTTTTTGTGCCAAATTTAAACACCGCTCTGCTGATTGGTCGCAACCGGCGACCAATCAGCGATTTTGGCGCCAAATTTAAATCCCGCTCTGCATCGCTCTGCTGATTGGTCGCGGTCGCCGGCCGCGACCAATCAGCACTATTGTCGCCAAATTTAAACACCTCTTTGCTGATTGGTCGCGGTCGCGACTAATCAGCGATTTTGATGCCAAATTTCAACACCGCACTGCTGATTGGTCACGGCCGCCATCCGCGACCAATCAGCGAGATTGGCGCCAAATTTAAACAACTCTCTGCTGATTGGTTGCGGTCGCTGGCCTCGACCAATCAGCGATTTTGGCGCCAAATTTAAACAACACTCTGCTGTTTGGTCGCGGCCGGCGACCAATCAGTGATTTTGGAGCCAAATTTAAACCCCGCTGTGCATCGCTCTGCTGATTGGTCGCGGTCGGCGGCCGCGACCAGTCAGCAGTATTGGCGCCAAATTTAAACACCGCTCTGCTGATTGGTCTCGACTAATCAGCGATTTTGGTGCCAAATTTAAACACGCTCTCCAGTCCTCACTAACATGGTTCACTGATTGGTCGCGGCTGCCGCCCGCGACCAATCATCGATATTGCCGCCAAATTTAAACACCGCTTTGCTGATTGGTTGCGGTTGCCGAACGCGACCAATCAGCGATTTTGGCCCCAAATTTAAACACAGCTCTGCTGATTGCGCCCGGTCGGTCGCATACCTATTGTAGAATACCCGATGCATTAGAATCGGGCCACCATCTAGTATACACTATAATGGCCCACATCTCCTGTGTACACAGTATAATACTCCTCACACTGTATGAAAGCCAACTATACTAGTGTGACACCCCAGGGGTCTGGTTGCCACAGTGATAGAGATATTACGTCTGAGAGCAGGTGGGAGGTCTCTTGGTCAGGGATCCTATGCATGCCACACCTCCTGCCCAGTCCTGGGAGGGGAAGAACTTCCCCTATATAAACCTAGGGCTGAGGCAGGGTTAGTGTGTAGAGAAGAAGTAGAGACAGAGAAGAGAAGCAGATATAGGAAAAGAACATCAGGAGCTCTGTGGGAGCAGTGCTATAAGGAGTCAGGGGCTGGCAGCTGCAGAGCTCGCCCTGACTGAGAAGCTATCACCGGACCCGGAGTCCGAGGCTGTGGGGACTAATCTTTACCCAGCAGCAGAAACCGCCCGGCAGGGGATTTCAGGTCCTCTGGCCAAGAAACCCGAAGGCACGGTCACACGCGTGGGACCAGCACCGCCGTCGTGGAGCGGACGCCACTAGAAGGCCCCGAGTCACCGGCCATACGGGTGAGCACCACACGGTACACTCAGGGACGTGGGCTACTTATACCCGCCTCTAGCAAGGTAGCCAGAAGAGTACAGTCAGTTTGGGAGGCCTACAACTCCGCCTGGCCAGGGGAGATCCCATCTGCTCAAGGACTGACCAGGCCCCGATCGCTAGCCAGTACTTCGGGAGGGTCTATCTTTATCACCAGTAAAGACCCTGAACTACACCGCATCGTCTCTGAGTGATTCCTGCTACCCCCATCATCCACGTCGGCTGCCCTGAGGCCATACCCCTCCCGTTGGGGGTGATACTATCACGCTGCACAATCCTACCACCGGCCTCAGCGGTCTGCCCTGCAGCGGCAGCTCCTTCGCTGCATTCAACGGGTGGCGTAGTCGTCCAACATCTACTGCTAATACAACGCCACTTAGTCTGACTCCCTGGGCACGGACCGGGTCACCGCCACGAGACTACAACCCTCAACAGATCCGGCTCCGGGTAAGCTCCTGCATGCGCAACGCTGTGCGACACAGGTCCAGGGGTGCGTCAACTTTTGGCGTAGTCGGCAGGATCTCGTGCCCGCAACCACCGGGTACTGCGTGCCTGAAAAAGACTGTTCAAACTTACCAGTGGTGAAGATTCCCGCCATCCGTGGAGGTTTCCCGCCATCCGGCGCCATCTTCTACCTTCTTCCCGCCATCCGCGAAGTTTTCCCGCCATCCGGCGCCATCTTCTGCCTTCTTCCCGCCATCCGTGGAGTTTTCCCGCCGTTGGACGCCATCTTGAAGACGCCGCGCGGGAAGAAGAGGGGCGTGGACTCCGAAAGCGCGCGAGAACTGAAGCCCCGCCTCACGTCCGGACGTTGCGTAAGGTCCTGGAAGGAGCCCAGCAGACGCCGACGTCACAGGAGCGCGACGGAAGGTCCTCAACCCTGACGATCCACTGCGGAGCCGCGGCCTACGGAAGAGGATCATCGCAAGGTAGGCCACGGTCCACTAGGGGGGAGGAAGATGTCGGATACGGAGGAGAGCTTCACTGCCTCAACCCCCGCCAGCGCCACCGCTGCTGCAGTCATGCCTTTCACCATGCCCTATATCCCGGGAGCGGCCTGGCTACCCCAGTACTCAGGGGAGTCACATACCCTGCATGACTTTAGAGAAAAGCTGGATAGCCTCTTCCAGGTGTATCCCCTCACAGAAGAGCAAAAAGTGAGCATCCTGGTGGCCCAATTAACCGGGGCAGCCCAAAGGGAGGTAAAGTCCTGGCCACCTGGGGGGAGGACTGTTGCAGGGATACTAACCCGGCTGAGGGACACCTTTGATACCCGCACCTCAGCCGAGATCAAGCTTAGATTCTACGGGTGCAAGCAGCGAGCACACGAGAGTATAAGGGACTATGCCCTGAACCTACAAGAGGCCCTGAGAGCCATTAAGCAGACCGACCCTGACGGCGTGGGAGACGAGGACAGGCTGTTGACTGAACAATTTATAGAGGGTTTATATTGCAATGCCCACCGAACCCAGTTGCGGGCAATGGCCTTACAGGACCCTCATCTGGGATTTGCACAGTTCAAGGACAGAGCCATCCGGGTGCTCCGAGAACCGGCACCAGGTGGCGTTGTGACCCACAGACGCCCCACTACCACTTACCACCAGGAGGCGGCACCCTTGTCGGCAGGGCCTGTGGGAGCTGATGCGCAGGCTTTGAACAATGACCCGGCTCCAGACCTGCACCATCAGGTCCAATAGCTAGCTAAAAGCGTTGCCGCGCTAACCCGAACTGTGCAGTCTTTACAGGTTTCCACTCCAGGGAAGATCCAGCTGGCATCCGGACCGGAGGACATCCCGTGGCGTCGACCAAGGAGGACCCCACCGGCCAGAGGAAGACCCAGCGACCGATACAACGAGGACGGACAACCCATCTGCCGCCGCTGCAATCAACCCGGACATATGGCAAGGTACTGTCCTTTAAACTGGCACAACCTGGGGTATAGGGCCAAACCCCAGGAAAAAGATCATCAGGCCCATCGAACTGGCGCGACAAATATGTGGGAGGACGTCCAGTCTCGCCTGTGGTACTGGACGGCATCCCCATGAGTGCCCTACTGGACACCGGGTCACAGGTTACCACTATCCCGTACGTGCTCTTCAAGCAGTACTGGAATGACTCGGATATCACCCGCTACCCTGACGACGACTTGAGTATCATCGCCAGCAATGATCAGCCCGTGCCACAGATTGGATTTAAAGAGGTGACCATTAAAATCGGTAGAGTCGAATTGGCAGCACAGGGACTGATCATTGTAGACATTGACAAGCACGAGAGTCACCCAAAGATAACTCTAGGAACTAATGTAATTGAAAATTGTCTTGCAGAGGTGATTTTCCTTTTACAGCAGGTTGCCAAGAACGCCAGCTCCGGCCAGCAGCGAGTGCTCCAGAAAGAGATCCGGGCACTGATGCGACGGCAACAGATAGAACTCTCCGGTGGTGAGATTGGTAGCGTAAGAAT
Organism: Phyllobates terribilis; assembly: GCF_046119375.1. NCBI lineage: Eukaryota > Metazoa > Chordata > Amphibia > Anura > Dendrobatidae > Phyllobates > Phyllobates terribilis. Next base: position 2,331,789 of record NW_027363046.1, read on the forward strand.
GTGTGACCCTTTTCCTATTGCCATGCCCCCAAAAAGTGAAATGATGATTTGGTGCCGGGCAGCTATTGGTCTGAGAGGTAGAGATTACCAGGCAATGGTAGAACCAGTTTACTCAGACAGTAGGCCCACCATTTTGACAGCACGGGGGGTGGTCAATGTACGCCATGGGAGGGTGCCCGTTCGCATAATAAATATCGGGAAGAGGGAAGTGTACCTGCCCCGGTATGCCACGCTAGCCAAATTGTATACCATCAATCAAAATTCCATACAGTCCGTAGAACCCTTGCCTCCATCTTCCCCGGAGGAAGGTAACGGCTCTAAGGAAACAATGGAGGACTGGTGTCAGCAACTACATTTGGGTACTGACTCCACTCCCTCACACCAGAGACAGGGAGTCTATCGGGTGGTTCAAGAGTACGAGAGAGTGTTTAGTAAACACCCGTTAGACTTCGGGCGAGTAAAGGGGGTAGAACACCACATCCCCACGGGAGACCATCTTCCCATAAAAGAGAGGTATCGACCCGTACCCCCTGCACACTACCAACACGCCAAGGGGATGCTTAGGGACATGAAGGAGGCTGGGGTGATCAGGGATAGCTGTAGCCCCTGGGCAGCTCCACTAGTCTTAGTCAAAAAGAAAGACAACACCATGAGGATGTGTGTAGATTACCGGAAAATCAACCGTATCACACACAAGGATGCGTACCCCTTACCAAGGATAGAGGAGTCTTTGGCTGCTTTAAGATCTGCTAACTTCTTCTCTACCTTGGATCTCACTAGCGGGTACTAGCAGGTTCCTGTAGCAGAGGCGGACCGGGAGAAGACCGCATTCACCACCCCGATGGGACTTAGCGAGTTTACCTGCATGCCGTTCGGACTCTGTAACGCACCAGGCACCTTTCAAAGATTAATGGAGTGCTGTCTGGGCCACAAAAACTTCGAGACGGTCCTGTTGTACCTGGACGATGTCATCGTATATTCCAAGACTTATGAGGACCACCTGAAACACCTGGCGGAAGTGTTCGAAGCTCTGGCAAACTACGGCCTAAAGGTAAAACCCTCCAAGTGTCACCTCCTAAAACCAAAGGTGCAGTACCTGGGACACGTGGTGAGCGCTGACGGAGTGGCTCCCGACCCTGATAAGATCACCGCAATTAAGGAATGGCCAAGTCCCTCCAGTGTAAAGGAAGTGCGGCAGTTCCTCGGGTTGGTAGGCTATTACCGCAGATTCATCCCCGGTTTCACCAAAAAGGCAGCTCCTATGCAGGACCTCCTGATAGGCCAGTCCCGGAAGGCCAAGAACCAGAAGCCGCCCTTCAAATGGGAGAAGTTAGAAGAAGAGTCCTTCCACCAGCTGAAGATGGCCCTCACGGGGGATGAAATCCTGGCGTACCCTGATTACAGCCAGCCCTTTATCCTCTACACCGACGCAAGTAACATCGGGCTAGGAGCCGTACTGTCCCAGATCCAGCAGGGGAAAGAACGAGTAATCGCTTACGCCAGTCGAAAAGTGCGACCCACCGAAAGAAACCCTGAGAATTACAGCTCATTTAAGCTAGAGTTCCTGGCAGTGGTGTGGGCAGTCACCGAACGCTTTAAGCACTACCTCGCTTCTTCCCGGTTCACCGTGTACACGGATAACAACCCGTTGACACACCTGGACACGGCAAGACTCGGTGCCCTAGAGCAGAGATGGATGGCCCGTCTGTCCAACTACGAGTTCACAATCAAATACCGGGCAGGACGCTCCAATACCAACGCGGACGCCCTGTCCAGGATGCCAAACCTACCGGACGTAGGAGAAGATCCAGAGGGACTGGAAGAAGTCGAACTCCCCACGTTCCACCGTCATGGGACTATCCAGTATTCCCATCGGGTAAGGAGTAAGCAAGCCGCTACGGTTAACCCCTTGCCTCACTACAACTGGGAGGAAACGCAAGACAGTGACCCTGCCGTCCGACTGGTGAAGGAGATGCTGACTCGGCCAGAGGCTCGCCTTGACCCAGACGCTCTGGAGGAAGCCAAACAACTGTGGGCTGAGAAGAGTCGACTGTTCCTTTACAAGGGGAAGTTGTGCCGCAGAATGGTTAACTCCCGGACGCATGAACTAATCTGGCAAGTAGTGGTGCCACGAAGAGACGCAGCCATGGTGATGGAGGCATACCACGACGGGGCTGGACACTTCGGATGGAAGAAGCTGGAGTTGGGTAGGCATGAGGGGAACCATCGAGAGGTGGTGCAGAGACTGTGGCCCGTGCAACCTAAGAAGGAAGGACCGTGCCAGCCAGAAGACCCCCCTTCAGTCCATCGTCACCAAGCAGCCGTTGGAACTGGTAGCCTTGGATCATGTAAAACTGACCCCAAGCAGAAGTGGCTACGTCTACGCGTTAACCATTGTGGATCATTACTCCCGGTTCTTGGTTGTCGTCCCCGTTAAGGACTTAACAGCTCAAACAGCAGCTAGAGCCTTCCAGCAGCACTTCTGCCGTCCACACGGGTACCCGGACCAAGTGCTGACGGACCAGGGACCTGCCTTTGAAGCGGAGGTCTTCCAGGAATTCTGCAATCTGCATGGCTGCCGGAAGATAAGGACGACACCCTATCATCCGCAAACTAATGGACTTTGTGAGAAAATGAACCAGGTGGTAATGGATCTTCTGAAAACGTTGCCCCTGGAAGAACGCAGTCTGTGGCCTGAGAAGCTGCCCGACCTGGTGGACCTATACAACTACATCCCTGTAGGTTCCACCAACTGTACCCCGGCTTACCTAATGAGGGCAAGGCCTGGTAAGCTACCTGTTGACCTGGAGATGGGAGTCCTGACACCCGAGGAGAGCGTGGAGCGAAGTCTCTGTCTCGCTAGGGAAAGACAAGAGAAAACTTACAACCAGTATGCTCCCGCTGTTCCCCTGGTACCCGGAGAGCAGGTCTTGAAGAGGAAGAGACGGCTCCACAAGTTGGACGACCAGTGGGAGAAGGACCCGTACACCGTACTGCCCTCAAGCCACGACAACCCAAAGGTCTGTACCATCAGTAAAGACGGAGGGGAAACCACAGCCATTGTATCCCGGGATCACCTGAAGAAGTGTCCCGAACAGCTACGGAACCCAGAAGGAGAGCAAGAAGACCCTCGACCCGTAGAGGAAAGGGAAGATATGGTTAGTACTGTGCTCGGAGACTTCCCTCGGTCCTGGACTCAAGTCAATGGTGCAGTTGTGGTACCCATCCTCACGTTCCTCCAACCAGCATCCCAAGTGCCTACGGAGCAACAGGTAGAGCTGGAAGAGCAGCCGGTCCAGGAGGCAGCAGACTCCACACAAGCAGAACAGGAGGATCAACCCTCTGCTCATAGTGAGCCTGCCGTACCCCTAGTGAGCCAAAGAGGCCGTAGACAGCTGCCCAGTTTACCGTTGACAGCTCCTACACCCTGTAGTTCAGGGCCAGACAGTCAGCTCCGTAGGTCCACTAGGGCCACTAGAGGCCAGTTACCCGCACGTTGGAGGATTTGAAGTGTTTAAATTGTTTTATTTGTGGTCACCTGTCTGTTACTTGTAAATAATTATGTGTTTCTAGTTATTTTTAGGAGTCCTTGGTGGATTTACCGGGAATCCTTGTACAATTGGTTGGAGCGTAACCTAGGAATGGACTAAAGACTGTTAAGGACTCGGGGCAGGACAGACCCCTACCTGGTTACGTCTCCCTGTTTTGGTGAAATGGACACCTTGCTTTTCTTCAAAACTGCACCTGGTTGCGGACACGCCGTAACCATCTTTATGTGTTTTTCTTATTGTATTATTATTGTTTATACCTTGTTATGTTTTTCTAAAAAATATGTTTAGTCCCGGAGTACTAAATTTCACTAGGGGGAATGTGACACCCCAGGGGTCTGGTTGCCACAGTGATAGAGATATTACGTCTGAGAGCAGGTGGGAGGTCTCTTGGTCAGGGATCCTATGCATGCCACACCTCCTGCCCAGTCCTGGGAGGGGAAGAACTTCCCCTATATAAACCTAGGGCTGAGGCAGGGTTAGTGTGTAGAGAAGAAGTAGAGACAGAGAAGAGAAGCAGATATAGGAAAAGAACATCAGGAGCTCTGTGGGAGCAGTGCTATAAGGAGTCAGGGGCTGGCAGCTGCAGAGCTCGCCCTGACTGAGAAGCTATCACCGGACCCGGAGTCCGAGGCTGTGGGGACTAATATTTACCCAGCAGCAGAAACCGCCCGGCAGGGGATTTCAGGTCCTCTGGCCAAGAAACCCGAAGGCACGGTCACACGCGTGGGACCAGCACCGCCGTCGTGGAGCGGACGCCACTAGAAGGCCCCGAGTCACCGGCCATACGGGTGAGCACCACACGGTACACTCAGGGACGTGGGCTACTTATACCCGCCTCTAGCAAGGTAGCCAGAAGAGTACAGTCAGTTTGGGAGGCCTACAACTCCGCCTGGCCAGGGGAGATCCCATCTGCTCAAGGACTGACCAGGCCCCGATCGCTAGCCAGTACTCCGGGAGGGTCTATCTTTATCACCAGTAAAGACCCTGAACTACACCGCATCGTCTCTGAGTGATTCCTGCTACCCCCATCATCCACGTCGGCTGCCCTGAGGCCATACCCCTCCCGTTGGGGGTGATACTATCACGCTGCACAATCCTACCACCGGCCTCAGCGGTCTGCCCTGCAGCGGCAGCTCCTTCACTGCATTCAACGGGTGGCGTAGTCGTCCAACATCTACTGCTAATACAACACCACTTAGTCTGACTCCCTGGGCACGGACCGGGTCACCGCCACGAGACTACAACCCTCAACAGATCCGGCTCCGGGTAAGCTCCTGCATGCGCAACGCTGTGCGACACAGGTCCAAGGGTGCGTCACTAGTACTAACATTGTGTACTGCCCACAAAGCCCCCAATTCTAGCCGCAGAAGGCTTATTATGATCTGATTTTACAGGACGCAAAGGAATACGCCAAATTAAAAACCAAAATATTGGCACGCTCAGGAGTGACTATGTCTGTCAGAGCACAAAGGGTCCACCACTGGGCGTATGCTGGCGACAGATCTCCACGCTCATAGATGTTCGACTTGTTACATCTTGTACAAAAATGGCTGCAGCCAGTGTCTTCCTCTCCTGCCCAGATGGTTGAGCGTGTGGTGATGGACAGGTTCATCCATTCCCTAACCAGGCCGATGCAGACCTGGTTTGCCCAAGGTGACCCTCGGACGCAGACAATCTCGTAGGTCTGGTAGAAAGATACCAAGTGGTCGAAAAATCCCTGGGGAAACCCGACATAGCCACCTACCCTTACTGGAGTGCCCAAAAGGGGATGGGTTCACCATGGAAGGGATTCAGAGCTACAACTGGTGGCATTCCATTTCCACTGAAGAGACTGCAAGGTCTGTTGTGAAGGATGTGATTTGTTGGCGATGTCGCAGTCCGGGACACGTAGCCGCCCAGTGTCATACATCTGCTGAGCCTAGGCAGATGATGTTCATACTATGCTTACCCAACATGCAGTGTGGACTGTCGACACGGCGAGGGACCGCAGGGGTGTGCCATGTCCGTTAATGGAGTGATGGGCTGTTGGACTCCAGGAGTCTGGTGACCTTGATCCGGGATAGTGTTCTGGTTCTCATTTCCACTGTCGAAAGTAAGTTCCTGGCCAAGTGGCAGGGCCCATATGAGGTGGTGGAGAAACTCAGTTAAGTGAACTCCGAGTCCACCAGCATGGCTGAAGAAAGCCGCACCAAGTATACCATGTGAACTTGCTCAAGCTGTGGTGGAACCGGGAGCCTGTGGAAACTCCTTGCCTGGGAGCCGCTCCCGAAGGCAAGGTGGAAGAGGTTACTATTTCAGAGACTCTATTGGCAGCCCAGAAGCAAGAGTGTCGAGAACTACTACAGTGGAATCGGGAGCTGTTCTCAGAGTTGCCGGAGCATACTCAGGTGGTAGAGCATGACGAGTTAACAGAACCACATGTAAGAGTGAATCTGAAGCCGTATCGGGTTCCGGAAGCACGCCGGGAAATGATCTCGGCCGAGGTGAAAAGGAGGTTAGACCTCGATGTGATAGAGGAGTCAAAGAGTGGGTGGTCGAGCCCAATCGTCCTCGTACCAAAACCCAACGGAGAGTGGAGGTTTTGTAATGACTAGCGCCGGCTGAATGAGGTGTCCAAGTGTGATGCGTACCCGATGCCCCGCGTTGACGAACTCATCGAAAGGCTTGGACAGGCGAGATACATCACCACTCTCGACCTGACGAAGGGCTATCGGCAGATCCCCATGTCCCAGGTGGCCAAGGAGAAGACGGTTTTCTCTACACCCAGATGGGTGCTTTCAATACACTTGGATGCCATTCGGGTTACAGGGGGCCTCAGCCACCTTCCAGAGGGCTATGGATCGGATCATAGCCCCACATAAGAAGTATGCTGCAGCCTACCTTGACGACATTGTAGTTTTTAGCCCAGACTTTAGACCTTAACTACAGCCCATTCTGGATGCTCTAAGGAAGGCGGGATTTGCAATAAATCTGAAAAAATGCACCTTTGGAAAAGAGGAGGCCAAGTACTTGGGCTATGTCGTCGGGAGAGGCGAAATAAAGCCGCAAGTTAATAAAGTGGAGGCAATCCAGACCTGCCCGCAACTGCTCTCCAAGAAGCAAGTGAGAGCATTCCTGGGAATGGTGGGATATTACCGGCAGTTTAACCCAAATTTTGCCATGATGGCTGCACCACTGACGGATCTCCTAAAAAGCACCAGGTCAACCATGGGGAAGTGGACGGAGAAAACAGAGACCACGTTCCAACTGTTGAAGTCAGCACTGTGTAAACAACCGGTCCTGGTCGCACCAGACTTTAACCCCTTTATGACATAGGGCGTATTAGTACGTATCTGTGCCCTGGGCCTTATGGACCAGATACGTATTAATACGCCCTATCTTTAATGCGGCACCGCGACCGAAGTCGCGGTGATAGCATTAAAATTCCGGTGCCATCTTACCTTAGGGTAGATGGCGCAAGCATCTTAGGGGTGTCGCCGCCCCTTCACACCCACGATCGCTGTGATTGGCTGTTCAATTCTGAACAGCCAATCACAGCATTTCTCACTGTTTCCGGCAATCAGATTGCCAGAAACAGTGATGTGCAGCCTAGGATCGGTGCTCCTAAGAGCACCGATCCTAGGTTGTTGCCTAGTAACCCTGCCTGTCACCTCCCCATGACCCCCTGTGATGTCAAATAAGCCCCAGCCAGGTCTGATTGGAGCGATCGATGATGACATCGATCGCTCCAATCAGAGTACCTGAACACAGGTGACAGGGCGGTCACAGGGCGATGACCGGCTTGTGATCTGCCTGTCACCTCTTTGTGACCCCCTGTGATGCTGCCCAGGCCCCTGCCATCTCTGATTGGTGCGATCGATGTCATCATCGATCGCACCAATCAGAGTACCTGACCGGGAGGTGACCGGGTGGTGACCAGCCGGTGACCTGCCTGTCACCACCCTGTCACCCCCCTGTGACCGCCCAGCAGATCCTCACACTTGGTGAGGATTTCTACAGAGCGGTCACGTCTGATCTGCGCTGTGCTGGGCCTTGTAGTGCCACAGAATCTTCTGTTACACTACAAGACCTTTCTCCTACCTGCTCCAGTCGCTGCTGCTGCTCCGGCATCCTGCTGCGGTCTCCAGGGTCCTGGATCTCCTGCTCCGGCACCCTGCTGCTGTCTCCAGGTTGCTGGGTCTCCAGCTTCGGCGTCCTGCTGCTGTCTCCAGGGTCCTGGGTCTCCAGCTCCTTATCCAGCTGCTGCGGATCCTGCTCCAGAGCCTCTTCCAGAACCTGCTGCTGATCCTGCTGAAAGAAGAACAGAGAAGACTTTGGTAAGTCCATCTCTGTTCTCCCCTCATCCACCCCTCTCCCCCCCTCCTCCTCTCCCCCCCTCCTTTTACCCCCAATCCTCCTCCCCCCCAGTTTTTTTTTTTACGTGCCTCCTGCAGCGGCCGAGCGCTGAGCAGTGTCTACGTCACTGATCAACGTCCGTGCTCGCTGCTTTTCAGGACTTTTTCTTGCCCCTGTCAATTCTCCCCCCCCCACCTTTGCACCACATCCGCGCACACACCCAGCAGCTGCCGAGAGTTGATAGGTGACATAGTTCACCGATCCGTTTGCACCACCTACGGTAGTTCCTTTTTTTCTCTTTTTTTTTTCAGAAAAAAAAAATTCACACCAAGCACACTGACACACACACACTCTAAATAAAGTACTGACACACACGCACCACATACACGAGAAAAAAAAAATGTCCGGCTCATCCCAAACTTGCTATTCAGCGGAGGAGGCATACGCTATTGTTGCCTCCGACACTGAGACTGAAAGCGAGGGTGAGGATCCCACATTTCTTTACTTTTCCGACGCCTCATCGTCCTCCTCTTCCTCCTCTTCTTCCTCCTCTTCCTCCTCAGGTGCTGCTGGACCGCCCCGCAGTCGTCGCAGGAGAGAAGATGTTCCAGTGCCCCCCACTATTGACGCCATATGGACCTCGCCCCCCGAAAATGTTGAGCCACTGATTCCTGATTTCGTGGCGGAATCAGGAATCAAGTTTGACACCACCGGCCTGACAGAAATAGACTTTTTCAAAGTCTTTTTCTCTGAGGACTTTATAAACCTCATGGTGGGCCAAACTAATTTGTATGCTCATCAATTTTTGGAACAAAACCCCTCTTCATCATTTTCTAACTGGTCTCCTGTAGACGCAGAAGAAATGATGAAGTTTTGGGGCCTGGTCCTTCATATGGGGATCCTGAAAAAAACAGAGGTTCGGCAATACTGGAGTGTTGACGTTTTGTATAACACTCCAGTGTTCCGAATGGTCATGACCCAGACACGTTTTGAGGCCATCCGCAAGTTCTTGCATTACCAAGATAATGCAATGTGTCCTGCATGCGATGACCCAAACTTTGATCGTCTTTTCAAAGTTCGGCCGGTCATCGAGCACTTCAACAAGTTTGGTGAAGTGCACGTACCCCAAAGGGACATCTGCGTGGATGAGTCCTTAATTTCTTTTAAGGGGCGGCTTGGATTCCGGCAGTACTTGCCCAGTAAAAGGTCCAGGTACAGGATCAAGCTGTATAAACTTTGGGGGAGTACCTCAGGGTACACTCACAAGTTTAGAGTTTATGAAGGGAAGGACTCCTGGATTGAACCCCCTGAATGCCCCCCTGTTCTGGGAGTGAGTGGGAAAATTGTGTGGGACTTGGTGCACCCACTGCTGGATAAAGGTTATCACCTGTACGTGGATAACTTTTATACAAGTAACCCGCTCTTCAAGTCCCTCTCTGCGCGACATACCGCAGCTTGCGGTACTGTCCGCAAAAATCAGAAAGGCCTCCCAAAGGCGCTAATTGGGCAGCTGCTCAGAAGGGGTGAGAGCAGAGCCCAATGTAGCGACCACCTGTTGGTGGTCAAGTACAAGGACAAGAGGGATGTCCTTCTCTTGACCACCATACATGGTGATGGCAGCACCCTCAGCACTGTAAGAGGTTCCACTACACAGGTCGCCAAACCAGACTGTGTAGTGGGGTACAACAAGTACATGGGGGGAGTTGATCTCTCTGATCAAGTCCTCCAGCCGTACAGTGCTTTGAGAAAGGCCAAGGTATGGTATAAGAAGCCGGCCGTGCACATTGTTCAGATGGCAATGCACAACGCTTTCCTTCTGTCAAAATGTGCAGGCCAGACTTCTACGTCGTACCTTCACTTCCAGGAGACAGTTATCAAGGCCCTGATATTTGGCAGTGGTGGTGGAGCGGGCCCCTCTACTTCTGGAACTGAAGGACCTAGAATTGTACCTGACCAGCATTTCCTGGGGCAGATCCCTCACAGCGGAATAAAAGGTAAGTCACAAAAGAAGTGCCGAGTGTGTTACCGAAGGGGAATACGCAAGGACACCATTTACCAATGTGACACCTGCCCCGACAAACCTGGCCTCTGCATGAAAGACTGCTTCAAAAGGTACCATACTTCCATGGACTATTGAATTAATTTCTGATGTATGACAACCTGACGAACACTACACAGCTGACGTAATATTCGTCAGATTGTCATACTTCAGTTGTGTAGTGTTTGTCAGGTTGTCCTACACAACTGGCGTATAACACTACATTATAAAATTGACAAATCAGGTATCTGTTCCAAAAAGGGGGCACTTGTTGGGCATTTCCACTGTTTAGGCACATCAGGGGCTCTGAGAACGTGACATGACGCCCGCAGACCATTCCATCAAAGTCTGCATTCCAAAGCATCACTCCTTCCCTTCCAAGCCCTGACATGCGCACAAACAGTAGTTTTCTCCAACACATGGGGTATCAGCGTACTCAGAAGAAATTGCACAACAACTTTTGGGATCCAATCTCTCCTAGTACCCTTGTGAAAATAAAAATATTGCGGCTAAAAGAGCATTTTTGTGGAAAAAAAAATATTTTTTTCACGGCTCTACGTCATAAACCTTTGCAAAACACTTGGGGGTTCAAAGTGCTCACCACACATCTAGATAAGTTCCCTGAGGGGTCTAGTTTCCAAAATGGAGTCACTTGTGGGGGAGATCCAATGTTTAGGCACACAGGGGCTCTCCAAACGCGACATGGTGTCCGCTAACAAGTTGAAACCATGTCGCGTTTGGAGAGCCCCTGTGTGCCTAAACATTGGAGTTCCCCCACAAGTGACCCCATTTTGGAAACTAGACCCCCCAAGGCACCTATATAGATGCATATTGAGCACTTGGAACCCCCAGGTGCTTCACAAATTAATCCGTAAAAATAAAAAAGTGTTTTTTTTTCCACTTTTTCATTTTTACGAATCAATTTGTGAAGCACCTGGGGGTTCCAAGTGCTCACTATGCATCTAGATAGGTGCCTTGTGGGGTCTAGTTTCCAAAATGGGTTCACTTATGGGGGAGCCCCAAAGTTTAGGCACACAGGGACTCTCCAAACGCGACATTGCGTCCGCTAATTATTCAAGCAAATATTCCAATCAAAAAGTCAAATGGCGCTCCTTCCCATCCAAGCCCTGCCGTGCGCCCAAACAGTGTTTTCCCCCACATATGGGGTATCTGCGTGCCCAGGGGAAATTGCACAACAAATTTTGGGGTCCATTTTTTCTTGTTACCCCTGCAAAAATAAAAAAAATTGGGTCTAAACTAACATTTTTGTGAAAAAAGTTAAATGTTCATTTTTTTCTTCCACATTCCAAAAATTCCTGTGAAGCACCTGAAGGCTTAATAAAGTTCTTGAATGTGGTATTGAGCACCTTGAGGGGTGCAGTTTTTAGAATGGTGTCACTTTTGGGTATTTTCTGTCATAAAGACCTCTCAAAGTGACTTCAAATGTGATGTGGTCCCTAAAAAAATGGTTTTGTAAATTTTGTTGGAAAAATGAGAAATCGCTGGTCAACTTTTAACCCTTATAGCTCCCTAACCAAAAAAAAATGTGGTTCCAAAATTGTGCTGATGTAAAGTAGACATGTGGGAAATGTTACTTATTAACTATTTTGTGTGACACATCTCTCTGATTTAAGGGCATAAAAATAAAAATTTTGAAAATTGCAAAATTTTCAAAATTTTCGCCAAATTTCCATTTTTTTCACAAATAAACGCAAGTGATATCGAAGAAATTTTACCACAATCATGAAGTACAATATGTCACGAAAAAAGAATCTCAGAATCAGGGGGATCCATTTAAGTTTTCCAGAGTAATTACCTCATAAAGTGACAGTGGTCAGAATTGTAAAAATTGGCCTGGTCATTAACGTGCAAATCACCCTCGGGGGTAAAGGGGTTAAGAAAGAGTTTGTGGTCCAGACAGACGCTTCAGAGCTTGGTCTAGGAGCTGTACTCTCTCAAGAGATAAATGGATAAATGGGGAAGAACATCCCATTCTCTATCTGAGCCGGAAGCTGTCCTCCTGCGAGAAAAACTACGCAATAGTAGAAAAGGAGTGTTTAGCCATAAAGTGGGCCGTAGATACATTAAGATACTACCTACTAGGCCGGAAGTTTAAGTTGGTGTCAGACCATGCCCCGTTGAGATGGTTGAGGGAAAAGAGGGGTAACAATGCCAGGGTAACTAGATGGTTCCTAGCTCTTCAGGACTTCAACTTTCATGTAGAGCATAGGCCTGGGAAGTTACATGGGAACGCTGATGCCCTTTCCCGTTTTAGGTCAATTAGGATTACCATAATTTTTAATATTTTCCAAATGCCAGAATAAGGAGAGAGAGAATGTATTAAGGCATTTAAAAAAACGGGAAAGGTTTATTCTGATTTCATGTCAGATATTGAGAAAAACATGCATATGTGTCTTTTTATATACTGTATGTAAACTTCTGGTTTCAACTGTACATCTTGGGCCTCTTCCTTGTATAATGTGCTCTATTCTGCGCCCTTTCCTGGTATAATGTTCCCCATCCTGAGCACCTTCCTGGTATAACGCACTACATCATGAGCACCTTCCTGGTATAATGCACTCCATCCTGGGCATCTTCCTGGAATAATGTACCCAATTCTCAGCACATTCCTGGTATAATGTACCCCATTCTGAGCACATTCCTGGTATAATGTCCCCCATCATGAGCACATTCCTGGTATAATGTCCCCCATCCTGAGCCCTTTCCTGGTATAATGTTCCCCATCCTGGGACCCTTCCTGGTATAATGCACTTCATCCTGGGACCCTTCCTGGTATAAGCACCCATCAGCCCACGGGTGCTTTTAATTAGTGTTGGTTTCTACCTGCCCACTTAAATTTGTAGGTTTCTCTCCTAAGAGAGGCATGTTTGCCCATTTATATTGTAGGCTTATAGCCCAAGAGAGGCATGTTTAAGAGGTTAGTTACCCATCATGCGGAGGCTACCTTGTCGTGGTTGATGGGCATACATGAATTGGCCAATTTGTGCGCTAAGAACCTTCATTTTTTGTAAGTACATTTTATTTAGCAATAATGCAGTTTAGCTCTTATGTTCTCAGTGTCTGCATATGTATTGTCCCTTGCAGTGTGTTGCTGTGCTTTCTTATTGTACCCTTCCCGGTATAATGTCCCCCATCCTGTGCCCCTTCCATTAATAATGTTTGCTGTTCTTCTCCAATACATTTAAAAATAAATAAATTATTCTTCTTCCCTTCCTCCACTCCCACAACTCGCAGCGTATTCTTCTATAGCACTTGAAGGAACTGGCATCTAACTTCGTCTTGCTGGCATGGTGCATGACGTCACGGTCATGTGCCGCCTGTGACTGGCACACCAACGTCAACAGCCGGCCTCTGATTGGCTGGCAGGGTGTATTGCGGTGCAGGGACACAGATGGTCTCTGCGTCTCAATACATTTCAGCTGAATGTGTGTCCTTGCATGCACCTCTAACTGAAATAGGTGCTGGTGGCGGCCGACCCCCCTCCTGCACGGGCACGGTCGCACCCTCTGTGACCGATGTCGTTCCGCTCCTGGAAGGGATATGCTGATGTTTACTATTGGATTCTATCATGTATGTGAGAATAAAAGGCTTCTTGAGATTGATGACACTGCCATATCTAGCAGCCAAGACTTCTCAATAATAGCGGACAATTGAGGCTGCTGGGATCTAGATCAATCACACAACGACACGTGTACAATGCAATAGTGTTTTTATTAGCAAAATCATAAGAATCATTAACCTGAATTACATCGTGATTTACCAATAAAGAAGGTCAGCTCCTGATTTTACATAATGGAACATAATAGCCAAATTGTAAAATCCAGGATCTGGAGCATTTATTCAAGATTAATAGATTATTATTAAGTAAGTAAAATTGTGAAGGCTCCGGCTTATTTACGGATAATAATGGACTTTGAAGTGAAAAAAACAAGATATATATGATGTGTTTAAGTCCTGGAATTTGTAGATGTCCACATGTGTAATGGAGGCCTCCACCATCCAGGTGCCTAAACTGTAAACAGGAAAATGATGTGCAAATTAATCAATATGGCAAAAGTCTGAAATATTCTATCTGCTGACAAGAGCAGTTTATCTCCAGTTTACCCAATACAGAGAAAATGCCGCCAGTGATCAGTAATGGCGCCATCATCCCATTCTCTCACATTTACACTGCTGCACTGCCATCTAGTGATGAAAAAAAAAGTACTATACCAACACAGTTTATTGTCACTATTGGTGGGATCATATTATTAACACGGCTCATTATAGACTGCAGGTTATTTACAAGTTAATGAACGTTACAGAATATAATAACTAAACTATTGTACATGGCTTTATCAGTGAAGAAGGGTCCTTGTACATACCTCACAAATAAGAAAGAGAGCGAGTGTATAGTGCTGGGATCCTAATCTCACCTGCTCCTTTATATGTGCTCACACAGAAATATTCTCCTAATGAAGCCATGCTGGTTCAGTATGCTTTCAATTTTGAATAAATCCCCAACAGTGTCACCAGCAAAGCACCCCCACACCATCACATCTCCTCCTCCATGCTTCACGGTGGGAACCAGGCATGTAGAGTCCATCCGTTCACCTTTTCTGCGTCGCATAAAGACACGGTGGTCGGAACCAAAGATCTCAAATTTGGACTCATCAGACCAAAGCACAGATTTCCACTGGTCTAATGTCCATTCCTTGTGTTCTTTAGCCCAAACAAGTCTCTTCTGCTTGTTGCCTGTCCTTAGCAGTGGTTTCCTAGCAGCTATTTTACCATGAAGGCCTGCTGCACAAAGTCTCCTCTTAACAGTTGTTGTAGAGATGTGTCTGCTGCTAGAACTCTGTGTGGCATTGACCTAGTCTCTAATCTGAGCTGCTGTTAACCTGCAATTTCTGTGGCTGGTGACTCGGATAAACTTATCCTCAGAAGCAGAGGTGACTCTTGGTCTTCGTTTCCTGGGGCGGTCCTCATGTGAGCCAGTTTCTTTGTAGCGCTTGATGGTTTTTGCAACTGCACTTGGGGACACTTTCAAAGTTTTCCCAATTTTTCAAACTGACTGACCTTCATTTCTTAAAGTAATGATGGCCACTCGTTTTTCTTTACTTAGCTGCTTTTTTCTTGCCATAATACAAATTCTAACAGTCTATTCAGTAGGACTATCAGCTGTGTATCCACCAGACTTCTGCAGACTTCTGCACAACACAACTGATGGTCCCAACCCCATTTATAAGGCAAGAAATCCCACTTACTAAACCTGACAGGGCACACCTGTGAAGTGAAAACCATTTCCGGTGACTACCTCTTGAAGCTCATCAAGAGAATGCCAAGAGTGTGCAAAGCAGTCATCAAAGCAAAAGGTGGTTACTTTGAAGAACCTATAATATAAGACATAATTTCAGTTGTTTCACACTTTTTTGTTAAGTATATAATTCCATGTGTTAATTCATAGTTTTGATGCCTTCAGTGTGAATGTACAATTTTCATAGTCATGAAAATACAGAAAAATCTTTAAATGAGAAGGTGTGTCCAAACTTTTGGTCTGTACTGTATATATATATACGCGGCTGCTGATGTTCTCGGCTGTCCCCATCAGTCCCATAGACACTGAATGGAGTGTGGCAGTGCGCATGCCTGGCAACGGCTCCATACTATTTCCTCCATAAGAGAGGATAGGGATCCCCACTCTAGTGATTGGTGGGGTTCCCAGTAACTACCATCACCGATCCTGCAGATCCTTTCTCCTGTCGATAGGTTTTTTATGTTTTACATGGTCCAATAGAGAGATCAGAGGTGCGATATAGTGAACTAACACATGCAAAGCCTAAATTATATAAAATGTGAAACCACCAGACTGTGACCGTAGCCAAACATCTTCTAACCTTCCTTACAATTCCTAAAATTGTTGACCAATGTTTTTCTTTAAAGGGGTTCTCCAACCATAGACACTTATGACATATATACTTCAAAACCTCTTACCAACACTTATCAACCATTTGCAGTCCAAAAAGACCCACAGTGGCCAAGAAAGTAAGGAGAAAGTTTGGCCAGTTTTAATGGCCTGTCTCCAATAGGTGGATGTCCCCAGGTAAATATCATTACTGGCAGATAAAGCCTTTTACCACTTTGAAAATCTAACACTCAGAGCAGCGATTCATCCGCAAAACAATTTTATATTACATCCATTTATAATCTACATAATAAATTGAGCAACTTTGTTACTAGATAGAATTGCTTGTCTTGCACTGGCCCTGAGTTATACCTTATTCTCTTCCATATCTCCATTGATCATTCTTAATTTTACTGCATAGCCTGCTTGTTCAGTGTCTGGACAGCAATTATGCTCTTTACTTTATTTGTATTCTTGGCATCATACAGTCATCTGATGTGTTAGAAGGGGCATCATTAAGTCAGTTATTAGGGGAAATAAAATTCAATGCTGGATCCCTGCGGATCCATTGCCATATGGCACCCCTGGATCCCATTGACGCAAGCCGCTGAGTGGTCTTCGAGGTCTGCATTGTTTGGATGGTAAGGAATAGCGCTGCATGCTGCACCTTTTTTGCCATGAAAAGCAAATGAATGCATAATGGACCTCCCATGAACACAGCTGGCCATGGGATGAAGCAAAAGAGTATACAGACAGGACAGCACAGGATGGCAGCTGATTCTGTGAGGTAAAACATTTCCCTGCCTGTTTAAAAACTTGTTTTACCTCACATAAAGAATCGGCTGTGATCCCCGGCTGTAATGTCTGTATACTCTCTTGCATCCTCCCCGTCCAGGAGATGAGGTATGTTCAGACCATGTTCCTGTATGGTCAGACGTTACACAGTACACAGCGGGGGCATATTTCTAAGATTATCTCAGCACAGGAACATTTTATTTAAACACATCCAATTGTGGAACTTATTATTATTCCAAGATCTATTGATTAAAATGAATTTTGTTTGTGGGAAAATCCCTTTAAATAATTGAAAGAGGGTTACAATTGCTCCTTTGAAACTTGATGCAGGTAATCTTATATGAGAGTAATGGCGTATTCACACATCTGTGTGTCATAGATCGTGATGCACAAGCTGTTTGCGAGTCTCCTGCCCCGATCTTTGACAGCCTCATATACGTCTATTAGGCCACATTGGCAGAAATGGAAGCTGGCACGTTTAGGTGGGCTGCACTGTGGGAATGAAGAGCCTTGGGATTCCCAAACATTTTTTATTAATATCAATGCGTTTCTGCAATGGACCAGGGCCTTTCTCAAGGTATAATAAAAAACAAGCTCTTCACTCCCGCAGCACAGCCCACCTAAATGTGCCAGCTTCCATTTTTGCCATTCCACCTCGTGAAGAACCTTTCCTCCAGCCACAGGGCAGCAGCGGCTTTCTACACCATTATAGCTGTGGTGACTGCACACAACACCTCTAGGTGAGCGCTGCCATCAATTATCCCGACCCCTTATCAGACGCTATTGCCCTATTTTGTGTGCGCTCCTGTCCTTCTCCACAGCGTCTCTATTAGGCACCTTCACACGTTCAGTAAGTTTCATCAGTGACGTGTTTCTATTATACTTTTCCTCTAATTGTTCCACTCCTGGTTTTGGCTTCCTAATACGGAGGTAAAATACTGACCAAATTACTGAATGTATGAACATGGCCTTAAGTTCGGGTCAAGAGGCCTGCAACTAATCTTTGAATCATTTTGTGCTCAGACCATGACACGCCTTAATGTGTAGAGTCACTTTCATCTTACAACTAAATAAAAACTACGTATTGTTTTAAAGGGGTATGCTACCACTTATCAATTAGGAGAAGGCATCAATATAAGTCAGTAGAATCAGATTGATAGGTGTCCAAATCCTAACACCACCAATCAGCTGTTACCAGCTCCAGCATGGAATCAATGGGGTGGCAGAGTGTTGGAACTCTACCAACCTGATCTTGGTGGTCCATCCTAAGTATAAGTGATCAATATCATAACAGTGAACACCCCTTTTAACTTTTTTTTGCAAATACTTGCTTCTCTCATTCTGAAATGCAGCATGTTTTTGGATCAAATCACATGTGGCATTTTTGTTGCATACATTTTTTCGACTAAAATTCAATTCTTACATTTAAAGGGGTTGTCTTATCCTAAAGAGGACCTGTCACCAAATTTTTCATGTTTTTTTTTCTATTTTATCTTTCATTTGCGGAGATATTAGCAAAGTATTTGGCGCCTAATGAGTTAAAAAAAAATTAAGTCCAAGTAGATGTTATCAGAGTTTTCACTAGGGGTGCGAAATTCTTCTCCCTGCATGATGCTGACCAATTATAAGCAGATGACAACACTGAAAAGAAAGATGATCACATCCCCACCATAGCTTAGAGCAGATTTCTCAGTGTCTGAGATGTAAGGATACAGACCTGGTCTCCTGGGCTAACCTCCTGCATGATTAGAGCACACAACTGACTAATACCTTTCAGTTAAGGTCTCTGTGGGTGAAGGGGCAGCACAAGAGAGTTTAGTTGTGCAACATTACAAACCTTTCTAACAGCTCTCCTCCTCTTATGGTACTCTCACCTCTGCTGTACTGCGCCTATCCCACACTGCCTGTCCAGAAATGAGAGCACAGTGTCAGTATCACACTTAGATCCGTTGTGCTCAACTTGTACTCATTCTGCAGTGAGATTAGAGCAGACTGTCATTACATTTCACCATAGAAGTAACCCAGAACACACTGCTCCTGTGTGAGGTGTAATAACAGCCTAATATCACTGCAGAAAGAATACAAGTTGCTTGAGCACAGAAGTCATAAGTGTGATACTGGCACACTCCATAATCAGGAGAGTCAATAAAAGGGTTTGTAATGTGACACAGAGAAACTCAGCTGTGCGGCTCCTTCCTTGTCTTAGAGCTGTTATCTCTGCTTTCTAATCATGCAGAAGGTTAGACCAGGAGATCAGGACTCTCCATCATTATACATCTTAGGCTAGGTTCCCACGTTGAGCTTTTGGTGAGTTTTTGATGTTGTAGAATTTCTGCACCCATTAAGATAGGTTACTTGCATTATTTCTAAAATATGCAGCGTAAAAACTCACTAAAAACTCATTGTGAGAACGTAGCTTTATACCCTAAGAAACCCGCTTTGAGCTATGGTGGGGGCGTGTTCTTCTTTTCTTTGAGTGTTGCTGCTTGCTTATGATTGGTCAGCATCATACAGGAGAAATCTGCAGCATATTTAAGGATTTCTCACAAGCCTCATTCGGGTAAATGCAAAAAGGTAAATAAAATGACCAAAATCTCCACAACAAAAGTGTAGCTCTACCTACAGCGTATTCACACCCAGACTATAAGATTATGGCCGGTCTCTGGGTGGGTGTTTTTTTACACAGTAGTCAGAACCTACAACATTGTGGTGCCGTGCATTACATGGGCTATACTAAGGGAGCGCCTGTCAGCATAGAGCGAATACGTCCATATAGCGACCAGCAGAAAGTGTAAGAGAAGAACTATAGAAGGATGGACCATAGTGGAGCATTCCGGACTGGAGCAACATAAGGAGCCAGAAGGCTTCCCCCGGTATTCCATGCTATGTGCTCCTTATAAAGTGACATCTCTCCATAGACCCCTCTGTGAAGACCACCCCCTTATCCAGATGATACATTCTCACTTCCACCATATATAATGCAGACTGGCCATTTTTTTTTTTTTTTTCAGAAAATCACCAATTTTGGGTCGTCAGCTGTAAAAGAAGAAATGCTTTACACCAGTGCTGGGAACCTATGGCAGCGTGCAGAGGGGGCAGCAGAGCCCTCCTGGGGGGCACCATGGCCGCAGCACTAGCGCTACTGGATCGGGCCGGCGGGGAGAACTCTGAGCCGCCGAGTGCCGGCACCAGCTCCGCTACTGCAGCTAGATGTGCGATCTCTCTCGGACGGAAACACATCGAGCTGAAGTGTATTGCAGCGCACGAACTAGCCAGGCCCGAGCGCTGCAATACACGCTGCCGGCCAATCAGAGGCCAGCGGCTGCCGGCCAATCAGAGGCCAGCATGACGGCCAATCAGAGGCCAGCGGCTGACGGCCAATCAGAGGCCAACATGACGTCGGCTGGCCAACAGAGGCCAGCGGCTGCCGTCCAATCAGGGGCCAGCATGAATTCGGCCGGACAATCAGAGGCTAGCGGCTTCCGGACAATCAGAAGCGGCTGCCGGACAATCAGAGACCAGCATGACATCGGCCGGCCATTCAGAGACCAGCAGTTTCCGGCCAATCAGAGGCCAGCATGACGTCGCCGGCCAATCAGAGGCCAGCGGCTGACGGCCAATCAGAGGCCAGCATGACGTTGGCCAGCCAACAGAGGCCAGCGGCTGCCGTCCAATCAGAGGACAACATGAATTCGGCCGGAAAATCAGAGGCCTGCGGCGTCTGGCCTATCAGAGACCAGCATGACGTTGGCCGGCCAATCACAGGCTAACGGCTTCCGGACAATCAGAAGCGGCTGCCGGCCAATCAGAGGCCAGCATGACGTCGGCTGGCCAATCAGAGGCGGAGGCCGGCAGCGTGTACTGCAGCGCGCACGGGCCTGGCTAGTACGTGCGCTGCAATACACTTCAGCTAGATGTGCCGACTACAGGAGAGGACGCTGCGCGGGAGAAGGAAGGTGAGGAGGAGGGTTTATTATGTGTTTTTTTTGTTTGTTTTTTTTAATATGTGATGCACAGTGACTGGGGGGGGGAGAGGGAGCATGTATACCAGGATTGAGGGGAGGGCTAGCATATATACCAGGATTGAGGGGAGGGCCAGCATACATACCAGGATTGAGGGGAGGGCCAGCATTTATACCAGGATTGAGGGAAGGGCCAGCCTATATACCAGGATTGAGGGGAGGGCAGAATATATACCAGGTTTGAGGGGAGGGCCAGCATTTATACCAGGATTGAGGGGAGGGCCAGCATATATACCAGGATTGAGGGGAGGGCAGCATATATACCAGGATTGAGGGGAGGGCCAGCATATATACCAGGATTGAGGGGAGGGCCAGCATATATACCAGGAGTGAGGGGAGGGCCAGCATATATATACCAGGATTGAGGGGAAGGCCAGCATATATACCACGATTGAAGGGAGGGCCAGCATATATACCAGGATTGAGGGGAGGGCCAGCATATATACCAGGATTGAGGGGGGGAGCATATATACCAGGATTGAGGGGAGGGCCAGCATATATACCAGGATTGAGGGGAGGGCCAGCATATATACCAGGATTGAGAGGTTGGGCTAGCATATATACCAGGATTGAGGGGAGGGCCAGCATATATACCAGGAGTGAGGGGAGGGCCAGCATATATACCAGGATTGAGGGGAGGGCCAGCATATATACCAGGATTGAGGGGAGGGCCATCATATATACCAGGATTGAGGGGAGGGCCAGCATATATACCAAGATTGAGGGGAGGGCCAGCATATATACCAGGATTGAGGGGAGGGCCAGCATATATACCAGGATTGAGGGGAGGGCCAGCATATATACCAGGATTGAAGGGAGGGCCAGCATATATAGCAGGATTGGGGGGAGGGCCAGCATATATACCAGGATTGAGGGGAGGGCCAGCATATATACCAGGATTGAGGGGAGGGCCAGAATATATACCAGGATTGAAGGGAGGGCAGCATATATGCCAGGATTGAAGGGAGGGCCAGCATATATACCAGGATTGAGGGGAGGGCCAGCATATATACCAGGATTGAGGGGAGGGCCAGCATATATACCAGGATTGAGGGCAGGGCCAGCATATGTACCAGGATTAAGGGCAGGGCCAGCATATATACCAGGATTGAGGGGAGGGCCAGCATATATACCAGGATTGAGGGGAGGGCAGCATATATACCAGGATTGAGGGGAGGGCCAGCATATATACCAGGATTGAGGGCAGGGCCAGCATATATACCAGGATTGAGGGCAGGGCCAGCAAATATACCAGGATTAAGGGCAGGGCCAGCATATATACCAGGATTAAGGGCAGGGCCAGCATATATACCAGGATTAAGGGCAGGTCCAGCATATATACCAGGATTGAGGGGAGGGCAGCATATATACCAGGATTGAGGGGGGGGGCCAGCATATATACCAGGATTGAGGGCAGGGCCAGCATATATACCAGGATTAAGGGCAGGGCCAGCATATATACCAGGATTGAGGGGAGTACCAGCATATATACCAGGATTGAGGGGAGGGCCAGCATATATACCAGGATTGAGGGGAGGGCAGCATATATACCAGGATTGAGGAGAGGGCCAGCATATATACCAGGATTGAGGGGAGGACCAGCATATATACCAGGATTGAGGGGAGGGCCAGCATATATACCAGGATTGAGGGGAGGGCCAGCATATATACCAGGATTGAGGGGAGGGCAGCATATATACCAGGATTGAGGGGAGGGCCAGCATATATACCAGGATTGAGGGCAGGGCCAGCATATATACCAGGATTAAGGGCAGGGCCAGCATATATACCAGGATTGAGGGGAGGACCAGCATATATACCAGGATTGAGGGGAGGGCCAGCATATATACCAGGATTGAGGGGAGGGCCAGCATATATACCAGGATTGAGGGGAGGACCAGCATATATACCAGGATTGAGGGGAGGACCAGCATATATACCAGGATTGAGGGGAGGACCAGCATATATACCAGGATTGAGGGGGGGGCATATATACCACGATTGAGGGGAGGGCCAGCATATATACCAGGATTGAGGAGAGGGCCAGCATATATACCAGGATTGAGAGGGGGGGAGCATATATACCAGGATTGAGGGGAGGGCCAGCATATATACCAGGATTGAGGGGAGGGCCAGCATATATACCAGGATTGAGGGGAGGGCCAGCATATATACCAGGATTGAGGGGAGGGCCAGCATATATACCAGGATTGAGGGGAGGGCCAGCATATATACCAGGATGTGGGTGAGCACATTCTTTATTTCTGCAGTCTCTTACCCCTGCTCCTGTCTGTGGCTGCTCTATGCTGCCCTCGTCTGCTCTTTGTATCAGTTGTTTGTATCAGTAAAACCTCAATATTTAGGATAAATTGCCGTGTTGGCACTTGCCGATAAATAAGTGGGTTTTGGATTGCAGTTTGGGCACTCGGTCTCTAAAAGATTCGCCATCACTGCTTTAAACCAATCAATGTGCAAATATCAACATTTTTGAGAAAATACAATACATTTGATCAGATGTCAAAAAATATTCCAGAAAAAAAAATTGTGTCAGAAATCATAAAGAAAAATTAACTCTTTAATACCATTTTTACCAAAAATACATTGTAAAAAAAAAGAAGTGTAATTTTCTACAGTACAATATTTATTTCTATTTTTCTCCCCCCAAAAATTGAAAATCAATGTAAAAAGTGTATTTTAATACAGTAAAAAAAATCAGGGTAATTGTTCAGTTGTATTGCCAGTTTTACAGCACGACCCGTAGCGATTTACGATCCCACAGGCCGATGAGCTACAATCTTCCTGAGAAAGGATTCATCAATGTATCAGATGCTTTCTTGCATGTTTCTACATGGAGCAATACACATATGTTCCATGTCCCTTCCTCTAAGAAACCTTCAATGAACCCTGATAGGATCTACAGAGAATAGACAAGACGTCCTTTACAGTGTTACACACTTACTCCATACTCAGTCTAATTTCATCATTCATTTTACTTTCTGCTTATAAATGCATTCATTAAAATAATGAATATCTGCATTGAGGACAGTAGAAGAACTAGTTTGTTTGTTCATCAAGATGCATTATCTTGGTCTCGTCTTGGCACTGTTAACTGTTGGTAGGTAGGCAGAGTACTGGAGAGGCTGCTCCCGTCGTTCAGAGAGTTGCTTCGGTGCGGTGTTCTGTTTGTAGACTGACCGCTTTGTTGGTTTGCTATCAGGTGGTGAATCATATCGGTTATGAGATTGAGTTTATGATCCATTTGAGTTACCTACAAATGTATAAAAAAAAAATTCAAACAAAGAGAATAGCATAGATACAGACCACACTCCATACACATTTCACACTACCCATGAGCGCTGCCTGATATTGTAGCTTATCCCTAACCAAATCAATGGGGCGCTGAGTTGCAATACCAGACACACCCCATGGACAAGAGAGGCACAGTTTTGGGGAGAAATAAAGTAGATAGATCCTTTAATGCAATATTGGTTAGCCATTTAGACATTGCTGTTTTATTTGAAATCTATAGTTGGTGCGATTCGTTTCGCAGCACTCGGTCCATCGGCCACGTCAGTAATCTTTGGATGCTGGACAGGAGCCTCAAGACCTGCCTTCTACCTTCCAAGATTCCCTGCTTCTCTTCTGATTAGCGGCATCTTTATGGTTACAGCATGATGCATATGTGACATTGCATCAGGCCGGCTAATCAGTAGAACAGCTGTGGATGCCGGGATGTAGGAGGTGGTTCTCAGGGCTCTGATGCAGCGGTCACAGATTATGGATGTGGCTGATGGACTGGGTCCTGCGAATTGACTCGCACCAACTCTATTGGAAACCTTTGTCAGATTGAACTACTTAATGAACTCAGAAAGAGCTTTCTGTCCACATCCATGAAAGTAGTAGCCAACAGTTAAAGGGGTTTTCTACTACTCGGACATCTTTTCCATAAATATATTTTTGCCCTCAGTAAAATAATAACACCTATACTCCCCTCCAGTGTTTCAGCCGTGTCAGCATTGGCTCTCCTTGGGATCACGTGACATTGTTATGTCAAGTGATCCCTGCTGCCAATCAGCGCTGGCTTCACTCTTCCTGCCTCCAGTTATAGCGCATACCTGTACATCCGGAGGAAGTAAGAGCAGCAACAGCTCTCACTTCCTCTGGATGTATGCAAGTTGGCCAAAGGTGGGGAGAGTAAAGTCAGAGCTGATTGCCCCTAGGAATCATGAGATATAATGTCATGCTGTCACTTAAGGTGTGGGAAAGACTAAGTGCAACACAAAGGGAAAAGGGAAAGGGAACCCAGACTAGGGAAAGTGGGGAGTGGAGAACTCCTAGGCTGATCTAGTGTCACCCTGTCTCCACTAATGTCCCTTTATTGGTTCTTCACCAATCGCCGCACGTGTACCTCGGCCTGTCTTTCCCTGCCATTAGGCTCAGGCTAGGGAACAGAAAGGATGAGCACTAGTTGATCCCCACTGAACACTAAAGACAACAAGGGGGGACAAACAAGGGAAAATCGCTTAGCTTTAGTCAACTGCAGACAAATGCGCACACGTTCTCTAGCACCGGAGAGGAAGAAGTACTGCTCTTGCTCAAGCCTTCACAAGGGGTAATGAATATCGCCGGCACCTCCCTCTGGCTCACAACAGGTATTTATACATCCAGGCCAGGGTGTTAATTAGCTAGAAGGAAGCTAGCCGCTGTGTCCTAGAGATACATATTCTAAGAAGTTGTCTGTAAGGCCAAATGAAGAGATCTCCTGCAACCAACTGCAGGATGACTGTCTGTCACTTCTGACACACCCATGACACACGCAATCCCCAGGAGAGCCAGTGCAGACACCGCTGGAATAGTGCTGGCACTGGAGGGGAGAATAGGTGTTATTATTTTACTGGGGGACACACATATGGATTGAGAAGGAGTTGTCTGAGTAATGGAAAACCCCTTTAAGCCTCCATACACAATAGACTAAGCTAATAGTCTAAGGGGACATCCAGACTCTTCCCTGACAGATGAGGTCAGAGGAGGTAAAATTCAAACTGCCTGACCCTTAATGCCCGACCCTTTTGTTATTCAGGTGATAAGCTGCTGCCAGAGCCGTTTGGCAGTGATTTTCACAGTTCTCCACTTTGAAAACACATGAACATTTAACCAAGCCAAACCTTCTCGTGTATGAGAGTTGGGAGAGGTAGTGGACGGCCGAACCAGCAATCAACTTTCAGTTATTGTGTGTGGCTACCTGAACTTGTTGTTTCCCCAATTTTTTGTGTTAAGTATATAATTCCACCTGTGTTAATTCATAGTTTTGATGCCTTCAGTGTTAATGTACAATTTTCATAGTCATGAAAATACAGAAAAATCTTTAAATGAGGTGTGTCCAAACTTTTGGTCTGTACTGTATATACATATATACATACATACATACATACACACACACACATATATATATATATATTATTTAGAATCATTTATTTTTATTTCAGACACGTAGTTCATACACATTCTAAAATATGTAGATCTATATTCTTTCTATTTGAACAAAGGAAATGTTTGATGCCTAAAAGGAGTTTTCATAAGTGATCTCTTGAGCAGCTCAGGATGGATAAGAGCATCTCGTCAAAAGCCTAAAGGGAGAAGGCAGGGAGCAGCTAACTGATGTATAGAAATGAATGGGCTGGACAGAGATAACGGTATGTTAGGAGTTAACTTTTCTCCTGGAATGTGACTACTGCACACTCTCTACCAAGGTCTACTAGTGGCTGAACTCCATGGAAATGATCTTTACACTATGTAAGATAAAAGCTCTCATTGCAGGAGAATGACAGCAGATAGAAAAAGCAAGTCAGTGGCAAACTTGTGTATTTTCATGCTGTTTAACTAATTAAAGCAACTTAGTAACTTGAGAATACCTGTTTATTGACAAAGGTGTTATGAGACTTAATGAGGTTGTCTGGTTTAGAAACCACTTGCACATACTTGGGGCACTATACAGGTTAATAGTGGGGATTCTCCGTTGTAAACCTGAACCCATTTTATGCAGACTAGAGAGCAGTTACATGGAGTCATTCCCACTTTGAAGGTCCCAGTACTTCATTCATTACATAGCTTATTGATTTCACTGGATACTGTGCAGTACCTCCTGTTTCCTTTGGTGGCAGTGCAGGAGAATTAAATGCTTGTTGCCAGATTTTTCAACAAATGGCTTATCGCTGAGATTGCCAGCAACAGATCATCCTTTAGTCAGCATATTGGGGCCCTTCTAACAAAAAGACATTAACTAATGCAGACATTCCTTTTAAGTACAAAGCATATGCCAGTATACTATCTGCAAAGTAAAAAATAAATAAATTCTTAAGTGCTTAAAAGGAATGTGTCCTCTGTTTAACCCCTATCTGCCCTACATGTATAGTGCATGTTGGGTGCGAGTGTGTGGAGTGGACTCTGCAACTCCACCCGCAATATACCTGCAGATTCCAGCTGTGTTATACTGCCGGTATTTGTCTGTAAAAGCCGCTATTAGAGCAGCTCTGGTTGCTGCTGTTAACCCCTTAGATGCTGCAGTAAATCCCTGACCGTGGTAGTTAAGGTGCGATGTCCCAGAGGTTCACCATTTTGGATGCCCATGGGATGTTGCCTTCCACCCCCCTTCACTAAGTGAAAGTGCTGCTTATGGATTTCAGTGGCAACCATGAGCCTGCTGACCGCCCCCATGGCTGCCATGTTGGTACATGAAAAAGTGGGATTGAAACATCGTATATAACCCAAAAAATGTTATTAATGAAAACCTCAGCAATTACCAGGCCCTCATAAAGCTCTATCGACCGAATCTCTGAAATATTTTCACCATCAAAATAAAACTATACAAGTTTGATATCTGGTTTTTCAAGTTTGCTCGACGTGAAGAATCATGTTCACAGGTCATTTTCACTGCACAATGAAACCTTAGAAACAAAACCCAAATACAATGAAAAACGCAATCCCATTTAACTTCGCTTGGAATTTTTGTTCCAGTTTTCCAGTATATTGTAGGGTAAAAAAAACAGCCCTCATACGGCTATGTCACACGAAAGGGGAGAAAGAAGGCGAGGAACAAAGAAAAAGCACAAAAACTAAAACTGTCCATGGTGAGAAGGGATTACATTCAATTTACTTTAAATGTCATTTTTTTTAGATTTTCACTTTTTAACATCACAATCAAAAAAAACAATCCTGAAGTCTTACAATTTTCACACTGGCCACTAGTCCTAAGAATAGACTCATTGTGAAGGAAGGGTGAGGAGGTGAGCTGTGACTATCATTTCTTGTGAATGGTGGCTACTTTATCTGCTTTATATAGAGGTGTCATCTTTCATTGTCATTTTCAGTCATGATAATAAAACTGCTGAAAAATCTTCTGCATACAACAGGAAATATGAAACTAATTTTGGCCAGGGTGATAATTGCAGGATCTGTGGGTGTGTTTTTTTAGTTTAGATTGTTACTATAGTGAAAAAAAAGAAAAAAATAAATTTCATGTAAAAAGGTAATTTAAACAATTGGTTATTGTTTGATAACACATTCTCTTTAACTGCTCTTCTCTAATAAGATGGCAATATTGCACCGCTGCAAAAATAGGAAGAAGTAGTTTGTCAATTTTAAAGCAGCTTCTTGGAAACTAATGACTTAGTCATTGATATAACATCCTGACAAAATGACTGTTCACTGTCTGTTTCTGAGAAATTAATTCAAAGGCCACAACCGATATGGCTGCACTTCCTATTATCACTTTTGGAAAGACAGACAGTGGATAATGATTATTTCTATTATATATGATCTACGGTATATTCTGATTTGTTAAAAGTGAGATAAGTGACAAGTCTATTGGAAGTAGCAATCCTAAAAGTCAATATCGACCCTTTAACGAGCCTTGTCACATGACTTGGGATAAAAGCCAAACCAGAATCTCAATTTGCCGCCACGGTGTTTCAGGGTATTGCTCCTCGTCAGTACAAAGCATGAGATCCGATTTGACTGTATGAGAGGCTTCTCACTGGGATCTAAAGGGTCATTTTTCTCCTTGTGGAGACTGACATGCCTGGCATGCCAGTGTATATATAGATACTCGGCACTCAAATATTCATAATGATAATGCAATTCTTTATTTCATAAAGAAATCCCAAAATTCAATGTAACATTTCAGCCTTATGCAAAAGGCCTTTTTCAAACACTGAGACATACAGTGGGTACGGAAAGTATTCAGACCCCTTTAAATTTTTCACTCTTTGTTTCATTGAAGCCATTTGGTAAATTCTAAAAAGTTCTTTTTTTTCTCATTAAAGTACACTCTACACCCCATCTTGATTGAAAAAAAACAGAAATGTAGAAATTTTTGCAAATTTATTAAAAAAGAAAAACTGAAATATCACATGGTCATAAGTATTCAGACCCTTTGCTCAGACACTCATATTTAAGTCACATGCTGTCCATTTCATTGTGATCCTCCTTGAGATGGTTCTACTCCTTCATTGGAGTCCAGCTGTGTTTAATTAAACTGATAGGACTTGATTTGGAAAGGCAAACACCTGTCTATATAAGACCTCACAGTTCACAGTGCATGTCAGACCAAATGAGAATCATGAGCTCAAAGGAACCCCCAAGGAGCTCAGAGACAGAATTGTGGCAAGGCACAGATCTGGCCAAGGTTACAAAAATATTTCTGCATTACTCAAGGTTCCTAAGAGCACAGTGGCCTCCATAATCCTTAAATGGAAGAAGTTTGGGACCACCAGAAGTCTTCTTAGACCTGGCCATCCAGCCAAACTCAGCAATCATAGGAGAAGAGCCTTGGTGAGAGAGGTAAAGAAGAACCCCAAGATCACTGTGGCTGAGCTCCAGAGAGGCTGTAGGGAGATGGGAGAAAGTTCCACAAAGTCAACTATCACTGCAGCCCTCCACCAGTCAGGTCTTTATGGCAGAGTGGCCCGACGGAAGCCTCTCCTCAGTGCAAGCCATATGAAAGCCCTCATAGAGTTTGCTCAAAAACACATGAAAGACTCCCAGACTATGAGAAATAAGATTCTCTGGTCTGATGAGATGAAGATAGAACTTTTTGGTGATAATTCTAAGTGGCGTGTGTGGAGAAAACAAGGCACTGCTCATCACCTGCCCAATACAATCCCAACAGTGAAACATGGTGGTGGCAGCATCATGCTATGGGGGTGTTTTTCAGCTGCAGGGACAGGAAGACTGGTTGCAATTGAAGGAAACATGAATGCGGCCAAGTACAGAGATATCCTGGATGAAAACCTCATCCAGAGTGCTCTGGACCTCAGACTTGGCCGAAGGCTCACCTTCCAACAAGACAATGACCCTAAGCACACCGCTAAAATAACAAAGGAGTGGCTTCAGAACAACTCTGTGACCATTCTTGACTGGCCCAGCCAGAGCCCTGACCTAAACACAATTGAGCATTTCTGGAGAGACCTGAAAATGGCTGTCCACCAAAGTTCACCATCCAACCTGATGGAATTGGAGATGATCCGCAAGGAAGAATGGCAGAGGATCCCCAATTCCAGGTGTGAAAAACTTTTTGCATCATTCCCAAGAAGACTCATGGCTGTACTAGCTCAAAAGGGGGCTTCTACTCAATACTGAGCAAAGGGTCTGAATACTTATGACCATGTGATATTTCAGTTTTTGTTTTTTAATAAATTTGCAAAAAATTCTACATTTCTGTTTTTTTTCAGTCAAGATGGGGTGCAGAGTGTACTATAATGAGAAAAAAAATGAACTTTTTAGAATTTACCAAATGGCTGCAATGAAACAAAGAGTGAAAAATTTAAAGGGGTCTGAATACTTTCCGTACCCACTGTAAATGAAACCGATAAAGAAATCAATATTACAAAATTAACACCACAATAGAATTTTTTATTTAAATTTTTTTATTATAAGAAAATAACATCCTGTTGTATTGTTGAAATCACTGAGATTTATTTAAATATAAAGACATTATTATATAATGTCAAATTAATGTGGGAATTCACTTAATTCATTCAAAATAAATTACAATATGACCAATTAAATTTCAATATCTCATATACAGTTGAAACCAGAAGTTTCCATACACTATATAAAAAGACATACAGTATATGCATGTTTCTCTCCATATCTGACATGAAATCAGAATAAACCTTTCCTGTTTTAGGTCAATTAGGATTACCATCATTTGTAATATTTGCCAAATGCCAGAATAATGAGAGAGCGAGAATGCAGTAAGTAATAAAAATGCCTTAAAACAAAGTCAAAACTTTCCATCCATTTCATTAGTATTTGGTACCATTGTCCTTAAAGTGAATGACTTGGGTCAAACATTTGGGATTTCCTCCCACAAGCTTCTCACAATATAAGGCTATGTGCCCACGTTGCGGAAATGAAGCAGAAAATTTCTGCTTCATTTCCGCATGTCCTCTCCCGGAAAAACGCATGCGGAATTCCACGCGCGTTTATCGCGCGTTTTCCACATGCGGAATTCCACGCGCGTTTATCCTGCGTTTATCGCGCGTTTTCCACATGCGGAATTCCACGCGCGTTTATCCTGCGTTTATCGCGCGTTTTCCACATGCGGAATTCCACGCGCGTTTATCCTGCGTTTATCGCGCGTTTTCCACATGCGGAATTGTCTTGCGTTTTTTATTGCATTGCAAAGGCAATTCCGCTTGCGGAAACGCAAAATTAATTGACATGCTGTGGATTATTGCGCGCATCAAAAACGCTGCGGAAAAAT
The DNA here is from genome assembly GCF_046119375.1 of Phyllobates terribilis. Classification (NCBI taxonomy): domain Eukaryota; kingdom Metazoa; phylum Chordata; class Amphibia; order Anura; family Dendrobatidae; genus Phyllobates; species Phyllobates terribilis. Next base: position 2,363,200 of record NW_027363046.1, read on the forward strand.
CCGCTGCATGGGCATAGAACTTGCGGATTCCCCTTGGGGACCATGGGGGGCAGATTACCTAGCGTTTCACAAGCGTTTACCCTGAGGAAAGTCCGCAGCATATACGCTTGTAAAACGCTACGTGGGCACATACTCTTAGGTCGGAATTTGGGCCCATTTCTCCTGACACAACTGGTGTAACTGATCCAGGTTTGTAGGTCGTCTTGCTCGCACCGGCCTTTTCAGCTTTGCCCATACATTTTCAATAGGACTAAGATCAGGGCTTTGTGATGGCCGCTCCAAAACATTGACTTTGTTATCCTTAACCCCTTATTGACCAATAGACGTCTTTACTGATCTGCAATATAAGAGACTAGCGTTCCCCGACAGGTGACTATCCTGTAGCTGTCACCTGTACATTATAGCTGACAACTTGCTGCATCAGCCATGATCAGTGTTGGCACAGACCATGGACGTTTAACCCCTTCGATTCTGTGGTCAATAGTGATTATAGAATCTAAATAGTTAACACAGTGTGGGGGCTTCATTTTAACTTTATCGGCACCTTGATATCTTGATTGTGTGGTCCTGATGTTTGCCTTGGCAGTTCATGGCCAAATAACTACCTTTAAAGTATGCCGGCTATAATTGCCTGTTCAGAAGTTATCAAAATCTAGATTGTAAAAATAAACTTATTCATTCTTGTCATTCCACTTTCCATTACTTCCTGAAAAGAACCAGAAGGGTTAATGAACTATATGAAAGCAATTTTAAATACGTTGAGGGGTGCAGTGTTTAACCCCTTTACAACCCAAGGTGATTTGCACGTTAATGACCAGGCCAATTTTTTCAATTCTGACCACTGTCACTTTATGAGGTAATTACTCTGGAACGCTTCATTGGATCCCCCTGATTCTGAGATTGTTTTTTCGTGACATATTGTACTTCATGATTGTGGTAAAATTTCTTCGATATCACTTGCGTTTATTTGTGAAAAAAACGGAAATTTGGCGAAAATTTTGAAAATTTAGCAATTTTGAAAATTTAGCAATTTTCAAAATTTTAATTTTTATGCTCTTAAATCAGAGAGATATGTCACACAAAAGAGTTAATAAATAACATTTCCCACATGTCTACTTTACATCAGCACAATTTTGGAACCAAAATTATTTTTTGTTAGGGAGCTATAAGGGTTAAAAGTTGACCAGCGATTTCTCATTTTTCCAACAAAATTTACAAAACCATTTTTTTTAGGGACCACATCACATTTGAAGTCACTTTGAGGGGTCTTTATGACAGAAAATACCCAAAAGTGACACCATTCTAAAAACTGCACCCCTCAAGGTGCTCAAAACCACATTCAAGAACTTTATTAACCCTTCAGGTGCTTCACAGGAATTTTTGGAATGTGGAAGAAAAAAATGAACATTTAACTTTTTTGACAAAAATGTTACTTTAGACCCAATTTTTTTTATTTTCGCAGGGGTAACAAGAAAAAAATGGACCCCAAAATTTGTTGTGCAATTTGCCCTGGGCACGCAGATACCCCATATGTGGGGAAAAAACACTGTTTGGGCGCACGGCAGGGCTCGGAAGGGAAGGAGTGCCATTTGAGTTTTTGATTGTAAAATTTGCTTGAATAATTAGCGGATGCCATGTTGCGTTTGGAAAGCCCCTGATGTGCCTAAACAGTGGAGCTCCCCCACAAGTGACCCCATTTTGGAAACTATACCCCTCAAGGATTTTATTAAGGTGTATAGTGAACATTTTGAACCCAGAGGTACGACACAGAATTTGATAACATTAGGTCATCATATTGAATAAGTTGTCATTACTCTTGAGCGCAAGTGTTCGTTACTTGAGTTTGCATCGGGTACTCAGGTATGCACCATGTATCACGGTTGCTCAAGTGAAATGCTCAAGTCCCCGCCCGCATGTTTCACGGTTATTAGACCCCCCCCAAAAAAACATGCGGGGATCGCTCGTGCATGGCAGGCAATCCCCGCGAGGTTTTTTTGGCCGCGAAGCATATGGGCCGGAGACTCGAGCACCCGCGATACTCAATGCATACCCGAGCACCCGATGCAAACTCAAGTAGCGAGCACTTGCGCTCAACACTAGTTGCCATATCGTCATCTTTTTTTTTTTCTTTTTCTTTACTTTTGAAAAAAAAAAAAACCCCAACCCTAACATTAGCACAACCCCAACCCCAGCCCTTGCGTTTATTTTTTACGCCGTTCCTCGTGCGGTATAAGTGATGAGATTACTTTATTCTTCGTGTCGGTGTGATTACAGCGATACCAGAATCATATTGGGTTTTTATGATTGACAGCTGTCACACACTAAAAGACACATATTTTGTAAAATCTAGTTTTTGCATTGCCATATTTTGGCCGACAGAGTCATGTGACGGCTTGTTTTTTGCGGGATGACTTGACGTTGTTATTGGTGCCATTTTCAGGCATGTGACATTTTTTGATCGCTTTCTATTCCAGCTTTTGGGAGACAGAATAAACGAAAACCAACAATTCAGGAATTGTTTTTTTTGTTTTTTTTTATTCTGCTCCGGGTGTGGTAGAATTGATAAGGTAGCTTTATTCTTCGGGTCAGTACGTTTACAGCGGTATCACATTTATACAGTTTTTTATGTTTTGGCGCTTTTACACAATAAAAGCCATTTTATAGAAAAAAATATTTTTTTGCATTGCTTTATTCTGAGAGCTGTAACTTTTTAATTTTTCGGCTGATGGAGCTGTATGGCGGCTTGTTTTTTGCGGGACGAGATGACGTTTTCAGCAGTACCATTTTTATTTATATTCGTCTTTTTGATCGCGTGTTATTCCATTTTTTGTTTGGCGGTATGATGATAAAGCATTGTTTTTTGCTTTGTTTTTTATTTTTTCCGTGTTCACTGAAGGAGTTAACTAATGGAACAGTTTTATAGGCCAGGTCGTTACGGACACGGCGATACCAAATATGTGCACTTTGATTGTTTTTTTTGTTTTTTTTTCATAATAATATTTATTGATGGGTACATTATATTTTTATTTTTAGTGGATTATTTTTTTTTATTTTTTTTATATTTTTACAATTTTTTTTTATTTTTTTTTTCACTTTCTGGGAGTTTTTACACTTTTTTTACTTTGTCCCACTGTGGGACTTTCACTTTTTTTATTCTGATCGCCTGCACAGCATAGGGATGGAGCACCATCCCTGTGCCATGCAGGCTGTCAGCGCTGGACAGGGAGAAGATAGTTTGGAGATGCACTGCACATGTCCAAACAATCTTACTGCTGTCTGGTGACCCGGATGTTGTCATGACGACATCGGGTCGTCATGGCAACAACCGGGAAGCCGCGGCAGACAGCGCTGGAGGCCGGAAGAGGAGGTGAGTATACTGATCACCTCCCCTTGCCTCCGCAATGCTGCGATCAACTTCGATCGCAGCATTGCGGGGGTTAATGTGCTGGGAGCGGTGCGGGACCGCTCCCTGCACATAGTACCGGGTGTCAGCTGTGACAATCAGCTGACACCCGGCGGCGATCGCGCCCGCACAGCCTGTGTGCGCGCGTTATCGCGATGACGTACTAATACGGGTCAAGCTCTTAAAGCCCAGGGCACAGATGCGTATTAGTACGTCATGGGCTTTAAAGGGGTTAAAATGGTAACACTTTTGGGTGGTTTCCAACATAAGACTCGCAGGCTAAGTGCCCACGAAGCAAAAATGCTCCGGATTTTTTCTGTATCTCCCTGGCAGGAAAAATGCATGCGGATTTTACATGCGTTTTTCCCGCCAGGTAGAAGCGTTTGTCAAGCTTTTTTGCATGCATTTTTGCATGCTGGTTGTCAAGCGCTTTTCCAAGCGATTTTAGCATCACTTGGAAAAGTGCTTGACAACTTGGTCACACTATATAAATCCATGCAACCGGCATGGATTTATATAGTGTGACCAAGTTAATAGTTAAAAAAAGAATAAAAATGGTAAACAAAAAAAACATTCTACTCGCCTTCCGATGGCCCCCAGTCTCCTTCTCCGGTGTGTCCGGTGTCTTGGGCGGCTCGCGATGGTGTAAAAGGACTTTCCATGACGTCATTTAGTCATGTGACAGGTCAAGCGACCGCCGACATCAGCGGTCACGTGACCTGTCACATGACTAAATGACGTCATGGAAGGTCCTTTTACACCACCACGAGCCGCCGAACACACCGGACGCACCATACAGGAGACCGGGGGCCATGAGAAGGTAAGTATAATGTTATTTTTTATTTTATTCTTTAACTACAGGTACTATTGTACCCGGGTCTGGAGGAGAGTCTCCTCTTCTCCAGACCCGGGTACCATCCGCACATTGAATCACTTAATATCCACATGTGTACATGTGGTCATTAAGATATTATGCAATTCAATGGAAGTCAATGGCGGCAATTACGCCGCGTTTCCGCAAAATTAATGGATATGCTTCAGATTTTTCCGCAATGATAATCCGCAGCGTAAATTTCCGCAGCATGTGCACAGTGTTGCACAGCTTCTGGATACCCACAGTTGCAGTATAAAACTTCACAGAGCAGATTACAGGGGATAACAAGCTTTTACTTCTCAGAACATGAGGTAAAGGAAAAAACGCACAGTCACACAGTACTGCATCAGGAAGTAAGAACAAAATAGAAAATACAAGAGAGACTTTTCTTCTTTTACAATACAGTAAACAAGGAAACTTTACACAACATCGCCATCTACTGTCAGATCAGCATAAGTCCTCCTTCACACAAACAAAGAAATCCACAACTGTTGCATATACCAACACACAGCACATGCGGGTTATCATTGAGGACCATGGGGCACGCATTACCAAGCGTTTAAGCGTTTTCGCTTCGAAAATTCCGCAGCAAAAACGCTTGAAAAACGCACAGTGGGCACGCAGCCTCAAAGTCACTTCAAAACTGAACAGGTCCCTATAAAAATAAGTTTTGTAAATTTCCTTGAAAAAAATGAAAAATAACTGCTACATTTTTAAATCTTCTAAAATGCTAATAAAATAAAACAACATTTTACAAATGGTGCTGATGTAAAGCAGACATGAGGGAAATGTTATTTAGTACTGTTTTTGTGTGGTATGACTATTGGGATTAAAGGCATAATCAATCATAGTTTGAAAAGTGCAATTTTTAAGACATTTTTGCCAAGTTTCTGATATTTTTATAAATAAACGCAAACCATATCAGCCTAAATTTACCATTATTATAAAGTATCATGTGTCACAAAAAACAGTCTCAAAAGCTATGGGATATGTTATTCCAGAGTTATTACTACATAAAGGGACACTGGTCAGATTTAAAAAAATTGGTTTGGTCACGAAGGGGTTAAGCCACTTTGTTATCATTTTGGCAGTATGCTTCGGGTCATTGTCCATTTGGAGGACCTATTTCTGCTCAAGCTTTAACTTCCTGGCTGATGTCTTGAGATGTTGCTTCAGTATTGCCACATAATCTTCTTTTCTCATGAAGCCACCTACGGATTTTGTGATGTGCACCAAGTCCCTCTTGCAGCAAAGCAACCCCACAACATGATGATGCCACCCCCGTGTTTCCCAGTTGGGATGGTGTTCTTAGGCTTCTAAGCTTCTCCCTTTTTCCTCCAAACTTAACGATGGTCATTATGCACAAAATGTTCAATTCTAGTTTCATCAGACCACAGGACATGTCTCCAAAAATTAAGGTCTTTGTTCCTGTGTGCATTTGCAAACATTAATCTGGATTTTTAATGTTTCTTTTGGAGTAATGGCTTCTTCCTGGCAGAGTGGTCTTTCAGCCCATGTTGATACAGTACTCGTTTCACTGTGAATTGTCACTCTGACAATCTTACTAGCTTCTGCCATCCTCTTCACAAGGTCTTTTGCTTTTGTCCTGGGGTTGATATGCACATGTTGGACCAAAGCACGTTCATCTCTGGGACACAGAACCCGTCTCCTTCCTGAGTGGTATGATGGCTGGACATTCCAATCTTGTTTGTACTTGCATATAATTGTTTGTACAGATGAACGAGGCACCTTCAGATATCTTGAAATTGTACCCAAGGATGAGCCAGACTTGTGCAAGTCCACAATTCTCTTCCTGATATCTTGGCTGATTTATTTACACTTTCCCATGATGCTACACAAAGAAGCAGTGTGTTTCAGGTGTGCATTAAAATACATCCACAGGTGTATCTGTAATTAACTCAGATGTTGCCCAAAAAACTATTAGAAGCTTCCAAACACATGGCATCATCATATGGGCAGTCGGGAATAGTTTAACCACTTCGCGCCAGAGCCTGTTTTTGCCTTCGTGACCGGGCCAATTTTTTCAATTCTGACCACTGTCAATTTATGAAGTAATTACTCTGGAACGCTTCAACGGATCCCCCTGATTCTAAAAATGTTTTTTCGTGACATATTGTACTTCATGATTGTGGTAAAATTTCTTCGATGTCACTTGCGTTTACTTGTGAAAAAATCTAAAATTTTGAAAATTTTGCAATTTTCAAACTTTGAATTTTCGTGCCCTTAAATCAGAGAGATATGTCACACAAAATAGTTAATAAATAACATTTCCCACATGTCTACTTTACATCAGCACAATTTTGGAACCAACATTTTTTTTTGTTAGGGAGCTATAAGGGTTAAAAGTTGACCAGCGATTTCTCATTTTTCCAACAAAATTTACAAAACCATTTTTTTTAGGGACCACATCATATTTGAAGTCACTTTGAGGGGTCTTTATGACAGAAAATACCCAAAAGTGACACCATTCTAAAAACTACACCCCTCAAGGTACTCAAAATCACATTCAAGAACTTTATTAACCCTTCAGGTGCTTCACAGGAATTTTTGGAATGTGGAAGAAAAAAATGAACATTTAACTTTTTTCACAAAAATATTACTTTAGACCCAATTTTTTTTTATTTTCGCAGGGGTAACAGGAAAAAATGAACCCCAAATTTTTTTGTGCAATTTCTCTTGAGCACGCTGATACCCCATATGTGGGGAAAAACACTGTTTGGGCGCACTGCAGGGTTCGGAAGGGAAGGAGCGCCATTAGACTTTTTGAATGTAAAATTTGTTTGAATAATTAGCAGACACCATGTTGCGTTTGGAGAGCCCCTGATGTGCCTAAACAGTGGAAACCCCCCACAAGTGACACCATTTTGGAAACTAGACCCCTTAGGGAACTTATCTAGATGTGAGGTGAGCACCTTGGGAGACATAATAAACAAATCAGTAGCAGGTGAAGAATTGGTTTTATTTATTTTTTTACGCCGTTCCTCGTGCGGTATAAGTGATGAGATTACTTTATTCTTCGGGTCGGTGCGATTACAGAGATACCAGATTCATATTGGGTTTTTATGATTGACAGCTGTCACGCACTAAAAGACGCTTTTTTTTGTAAAATCTAGTTTTTGCGTCGCCATATTTTGAGAGCTATAATTTTTCCATATTTCGGCCGACAGTCATGTGATGGCTTGTTTTTTGCGGGACAAGTTGACATTTTTATTCGTACCATTTTTGGGTACGTGACATTTTTTGATCGCTTTCTATTCCGTGTTTTGGGAGGTAAAATTAACAAAGACCAACAATTCAGGAATTGTTTTTTGAGTTTTTTTTTATGCCGTTCTGCATGTGGTAAAAGTGATGAGGCAGCATTATTCTTCGGGTCAGTACGTTTACAGCGATGCTACACTTACTGTATATTTTTTTATTTTTTGGCGCTTTTACACAATAAAACAATTTTATAGAAAAAATATTTTTTTTGCATTGCTTTATTCTGAAAGCTATAACTTTTTTATTTTTCGGCTGATGGAGCTCTATGGCGGCTTGTTTTTTGCGGAACAAGATGATGTTTTCAGCGGTACCATTTTTATTTCCATTTTGCTTTTCGATCGCATTTTTTTTCACTTTTTGTTTGGCAATATGAGGAAAAAGCATCGTTTTTTGCTCCGTTTTTTATTTATTTTTATTACGGTGTGCACAGAAGGAGTTAGTGTGACATTTTTATAGCTCGGGTTGTTTCGGATGGGGCGATACCAAATGTGTACTTTTTTTGTTTTTGCATAAATATACGGATTTATTGACTTAATATTTTATTTATTTATTTTTATTTATTTTGATTTTTTTTAGTAGTTTGAAAACATTTTTTTTACTTTTTTTTTTACATTTTTACTTATTCCCTGTATGGGACATTAATTTTTATTTTTCTGATCACTGATCTCATATAATGTAATAGACATATATTACATTACATGAGATCTTTGCTGACTGTTTCACAGTCAGTGTCTCCTGCCAGGCTTCAGCTGCAGGCTGAGCCTCGCAGGACACCGTATATGGCAGATCTGAAGGCGGTCATGTGACCTCCAGCTGCTATAGCAACGCCAGGTCCTGGAAGGTATCAGGGGTCGTCGGAGAGGTAAGTAGACGACCCCCTCTCCTCCTGCTGTCTTCTATATGCCGCGATCACTATAGATCGCGGCATATAGAAGACAGCAAAGGGTTAACATCACTGGGACCTGATCCAATCAGGTCCCGATGATGTTCCCTGTCAGAGCTATCGCTCTGCACCGCACCCGCAGAGCTTGCAGGACCCTCGGGGTCCTGAGCGCTGCGGGACCACCCACCGTTTTTAAGCGTCCGCGCTGCACAGAGCCCAGGCAGCCCGGACGTTTATCTACAGTGGGCGCTCGGGAAGCGGTTAAATAAAAAAAAAAAGTTTTCACAAAGTAAAATAGAGAGTTACCTTTTTATTATCATCTAGGACTGTGTTCATACATTCTATCCCTAGCGTATCAATAGGTCCATCAAAGATAACCCATTTTCTTTACGGGGTCTCAGAAACTCTCGGGAAGTATTAGCGACTATCCCATCGGTCCACTGCAAATGAAGAGAGGCATCAATAAAATTACTCTTCCCATGAAATCCAATACAATCCCACAATTGAAAGGATTATTAAACGGAATGCCTGGGATTATGATATTGATGATACACATGTATTGACTACACGTGGCCCCTATTGAAGTGAATGTGCCGGCACCGGGAGAGACCACAAGTAAGTGATTTGCATATATGCGGTCACATGCCAACTAGAAGTGCGTGACCTCACTCAAAGCAAGTGTATTGAGTGAGGCCAGACACAGTCTAGTCAGAATGTGGCTGGAAGTATGCAAATTTATGCTAATTTCTGGCATAAATAATACAATTTGTTGCTTCCATGTCTGATGGGGAAAATAAAACAGTTTCCAATTTTTGTGCAAACAGGGAGTAAGTCATAATAAAATGATTGCCCGGCAATGTATGGCTGGGGTCTATGTCTCTGAAGGAACCCCTTCTACCATGTCCATAAGCCATAAAAGGGGAGATTTTCCCATTTTCAGAAAAGATATTAGTATTATAAACAATAATTCCAATCATAGACGAACCTCATGTGACACTGGATCAAACTGCCCGAACAGCTGCCCCATGGTGATGGCTTTAGGGTTCACTGTCCGGTAAATCACTTTTTCTTCTTCGCACCCTCGCTCATTCATAAGAGACAGCGTATCAGCGAGGACGTGGAGGACCTTCGTTTTTCCAGAGAACGGCTCTCCAACCAACATAAAATTGTACGGGATAAACAAAATGCAGCATGGTCCATTGTATAAAATGGAAACAGCGAAGAATAAATCCCCCGTCCCATGGACTTCTGTAGTTGCAGCTTACCCGTGTCTGACAATCATCATCTCATACGTCTGGATCATGTCCTCCAGGAAGACCTTCTCGGGCTGGATGTTGTGTCCAGCACAGCTCTCCTGTGCGCATTCCAGTAAATCCTGAGCAAAAGGAAGGTAAAATATTTCATCAGTCTGTTTACAGTGGATCCAATTAGAGGTGGGAGAATACATTTTCAGGACCCAGATCAGTATTCTGTGGCCGCTGGACGGGACCCCTGAGAGCCGCCTCTTAGCTGCCGGCATCCCCGGCTCCTCTTCTGATTATATGGCCTGGTGTACATCATGCTGCAACCATAACGTCATGCCAGGCCGGCTAATCTGAAGAAAAGCCGGGGGGCAGGAAGAAATAAGGTGGCTCTCAGGGGTCTCATTCAGTGCCCACCACTGACTTGATGTCACGCACAGTGTAGGAAAGACAAAGTGCGACACAAAGGGATGAGGGGAAGGGAGCCCAGACACTAGGGAAAGGGGGAAATGGAGACCTCCTAGGCTGATCTGCAATCACCCTGTCTCCCCTACCGACTCTATATTGGCTCCTCACCAATTGCCGCACAGGAACCTATCCCTGTATTTCCTTAGCGTTTGGCCCTGGATAGGGAAGGGGGGGTGAGCACTAGTCGATCCCCACTGACAACTAAAGACAGCAATGGGAGACAGACACAGGGGAAGTAGCTTAGCTTGAGTCGACTTCAGAGAGATGGCACACACATCCTCTTAGCACCAGAGAGGAAGTAAGAACTGCACTTGCTCCAAGCCTTCACAAGTGGTCATGTGAATATCACTGGCACCTCTGTAGCAACCAGGAAGTATTTAAACACCCAGGCCTGATTGTCAATTAGAACAGGAGGGAGGTAGCCGCTGGGTCCTACAGTGAGACTGCTAAGAAGATGTCTGTAATGCCAAACGAAGGGATCTCCTGCAACCAACTGCAGGGCGACTGTCTGTCACATCTGACGCACCCATGACACCTGGCCATTGGATCAGTCTCCTGCAAATCGATTCATTCATCTAAAAAAAAATGTCTCCATAACCTACAACTAAACTAGCGATAAATCACTCACAGATGTTTTAACCATTTTTTTTCTACATCAGATCATCTTGCATTGGAGGTATAAGTGAGCCCCCTTACCTCTGGTGCCCCTGTGCAGCTGCCCAGGTTGCACTAATGGGACCGGACGATGAGTGACAAGGTCATGTAACCCAATTCCAAAGCAGTGGATCAGGATCGGGTGATTTCAATGGGATTGGTCTACCATCTACTGTGTATGGGGGCCTCATGACAGATTATGTTGGGGGACATAAAAATCGGGCGGTTGGAATTTAATCACCCGATCCTTACTTTCTGACCCTGAAATTAGCAGCTGCCATAAGATTCTGGCAGCGACTCTGTCATAGAGAAAACAGGAGCGAGCATTCCTGAATATGGGGGAGCCGGGAAAGATAACGGTCATCCAAATGATAGCTGGCCAGCTATATAGGACCTATCACTTGCCATTAATATGCAATTTTATTACCTGGTGTAAATGCCGCTGTTCTCCTGAATCCGGTGTTGTTTTTCTTTTGCTCCTGCGCCTCTCCATTCCTGAGATATAGCCTCTTTATAGAAATCTAGTTCATAATTTTTAATAGCCAAGTGGGCGTGGTCATCATGTCCTCTCTGTGGGAGTCTTCAGGAAGGCCTTGCCCAGTTGGCTTAAAGGGCTAGAGGAGAGTGACAGATGTCAGGAACGGAGAGGAGCAGGAAGAAAAGAAAAACAATGCCGGAGTCAGGAGAACAGCGGCATTTACAGATTTATGGCGAGGGACAAGTCCTCTTTAAGTCTTGGAAAACCCCTTTAAGACACTATTATATTTTAATACCTTATAGTCGGCTTTCGGAAGTTGAATGCCAGGGAACAGGTCGCTGGTAATCCCATTGAACAGAGGAATATCATGAGACAAAGATTTGGGTTCGTTTACATCCTTAATTGACTGCAAGAGCTAAATAGAATGAAAAAGGATTAAATGATAAAATAATTCATATACAATATGACATGAAACAATATTAAAAGTGAGGAACCCCATTACAAAGGAGCAGTCAGTTCTTGTGGTATGTCTGTATTAGTAAAGAATAGTATTCTCCAAAAAATAAGGATGAAACCTCTTTTCCTAAAACTCTACATTGTATCGTCCCTCTGTTATACCTCCTGGAAATGTATGTGTAAATGATATATAATGTATATATAATCTATATAGGGGACAACCCTATACAATCTGACTGTGCCCAAACAGTGGTGACATTGTCAGACTGTGTAGGGGACTCGTTATTGACAGATTTCAATTAATTCCTACATTTCCAGGAATGATAAAAGAGGAATGGAACGCTGCTGAGTTGCACTAAAATATGCTGCAGAATTGTTTTTCCATAGGGAATACATGTGGCCTCTGTGTTACTGTTAATTGCCGGCTGCAGAATGAGTTAAGTGAGATACTGTCAGTGAACTCGTTTTTGCTGGCTGACGGGGAGTTTGTAAATGTTTTATCTGTCTTTTTCTGAGCTCCTCTCAGTTTATTTATGACCACAGACCTTATCAAAATTGAATGTGCAGGGAATCAAAAAGCCGGTGAAAGCCAAGCGATGCAACGTTTTTAATAAAACCCAATTGTTAAAATGATTTTTAGCCTAAAATACATGTGTTTAAGTTAAAAATCAAAACTGTCCCATAAGATGAACAAGCTACGTGTTTAACAACTATAGTTTTGACATTTTTGCACAGATGAGATCTAACAAGCCAGGAACAGTAATGTGCAGAAATTATTTGCAAGTCTCTGTCTGCTACTATAAAATCATACAGCTGTAATTTTTGTGATCCAAATGCTTCTCGGTAAGATGGTAATGCTATCCTATACGAGATGTAAAGCGACCAACAGTTCAGAACTTACAAGAATATCTTCATTTTCATGGGGGAATTTCAGCTTCAGATTGCCAGCAGCGATCAGCACAGCCTTTACTGCACGCATCCCATAATCATAATGGAACTGGGACGAGAGCGGCTCCGAGCACAGCCGGTAAGTCATTACCATCTTCACCGAGAGAGGTTTAGCGTGCAGAAAACCGTAAGAATAAAGGCAGATCTCCGCAATCAGAGCATAGTTGGGGACCATCATTGCTACAGTCCGGAAAAGAACCTGAAATGCGCAAACCAGATGGGTCAGTCAACAAATGAAACTAAATTACTGTAAACTAGGCATAGAGCCGGGGAACCCATTATGTCCATTTACACTATCCTCCACCCCAGACCTAAAAGTGATGTGTCTATTCCACATCAGAGGAAGGTCAGTCAAAGTGTGGTTAAAGGGGTATTCCCATCTCCAAGATCCTGTCCCAATATGTAATAGGTATAATAATAATAATCTTTGCAAATATCTCCAATTAGAAATGTAGTATAGTTCTTCTGATTAGCTATGTTTCTTACCCCCATGTGCAGGACATTGCAGTAGCTTAGGTATCCATGGTTACGACCACTCATAGTAACAGTTAGTTACTTGCTAGTGGTCGTAACCATGGATACCTAAGCTACTGCTATGCCCTGCACATGGGTTAAGCAACATAGCTAATCAGAAGAACTATACTACATTTCCAATTGGAGGTATTTGCTATTAATATTATTATTACACCTATTACATATTGGGATAGAATCTTGGAGATGGGAATACTCCTTTAACACTTTCCAAATCTCTCTCCACACCTCTACTGTGTCCATTTTGGAAAATAGGAGAATGGGACATCAATATTAAGGAGCTTGCAGAAATGAGGGCATCCGGTGTTGTGATTATACATAGGAAATGTACAATCTCATATAGGTTTGGGGGAGAATAATCCCTTTGATGAAATCTTATGTTTCTTTTGTAAACCTAGTATTTACTTGAAAGTTTGTGAACCCCTCAAAAATTTCTGTATTACTGCATAAATTTGACTTAAAGCTACATCAGTCTGTGAGGTCACAAAGGAACTCAAGGTAACCTCTAAGCAACTAAAGGCCTCTCCTCACATTAGCTAATGTAATTGTTCATGAGTCCACCATCAGAAGGACAATGAACAACAATGGCGAGCATGGCAGGATTGCAAGGAGAAAGGCAATGCGATTTAAAAGGTCACTGCTAAAACTCACCTGGGCACATCAATAGGTAACTGGAATAATGCTTTGTGGAAGGATGAGGCCAAGATAGAGATTTTAAGTGAGAAGCTATATGTTTGCAGAAAGAAAATACTGCTTTACAGCATAAGAACCTCCTATCATCTATGAAACACAAAGATGGTAATCGTAACATGCTTTGGGCCTGTTTTGCTGCACTTGGCCAAGGACGGCTGCCATCATTGATGGAACAATGAATTCTAAAATCTATCAGCAAATGCTAAAGGAAAATATCAGGATATCAGTTCATGTACTGAATCTCAAGAAAACGTGGGTCATGCAGCAAGACAATGGCCCAAAGACACAAGTCGTTCTACAAAAGAATGGTTGAATAAACAAAGTTTTGGAATGGCCGAGTCATAGTCCTGAGCTTAATCCTATAGAAATGTTGTGGAAGGACCCGATGCAAGGCACTGGGACTCTTTACCTTGAGGTTATCCGGCAGCTCAGAACGTCCCGCGTAGCCAGGATTCATGGTAATGGCTACGAAGCAATTTGGGTTAAACTTCAGTTCTGTTCCTTCGAAGTTGAACATGTCCATCTTCATCTGGATGGCTCTCTGGATGCGGAGAATCTGTTGGGCCACCACGGACAACACCTCCAGCTCAATACGGTTAAACTCATCAAAACACGCCCATGCTCCCGATGATGCCAGCCCTTGGAAAAACTAAAAAAAGTATATACAGTACAGACCAAAAGTTTGGACACACCTTCTCATTTAAAGATTTTCTGTATTTTCATGACTATGAAAATTGTACATTCACACTGAAGGCATCAAACTATGAATTAACACATGTGGAATTATATACTTAACAAAAAAGTGTGAAACAACTGAAAATATGTCTTATATTCTAGGTTCTTAAAAGTCGCAGCTCAGATTAGAGACCAGGTCAATGCCACACAGAGTTCTAGCAGAAGACACATCTCTACAACAACTGCTAAGAGGAGACTTTGTGCAGCAGGCCTTCATGGTAAAATAGCTGCTAGGAAACCACTGCTAAGGACAGGCAACAAGCAGAAGAGACTTGTTTGGGCTAAAGAACACAAGGAATGGTCATTAGACCAGTGGAAATCTGTGCGTTGGTCTGATGAGTCCAAATTTGAGATCTTTGGTTCCAGCCACCGTGTCTTTGTGTGACGCAGAAAAGGTGAACGGATGGACTCTACATGCCTGGTTCCCACCGTGAAGCATGGAGGAGGAGGAGGTGTGATGGTGTGGGGGTGCTTTGCTGGTGACACTGTTTGGGATTTATTCAAAATTGAAGGCATACTGAACCAGCATGGCTACCACAGCATCTTGCAGCGGCATGCTATTCCATCCGGTTTGCGTTTAGTTGGACCATCATTTATTTTTCAACAGGACAATGACCCCAACACACCTCCAGGCTGTGTAAGGGCTCTTTCACCAAGAGGGAGAGTGATGGGGTGCTACGCCAGATGGCCTGGCCTCCATAGTCACCAGACCTGAACCCAATCGAGATGGTTTGGGGTGAGCTGGACCGCAGAGTGAAGGCAAAAGAGCCAACAAGTGCTAAGCATCTCTGGGAACTCCTTCAAGATTGTTGGAAGACCATTTCCAGTGACTACCTCTTGAAGCTCATCAAGAGAATGCCAAGAGTGTGCAAAGCTGTCATCAAAGTGAAAGGTGACTAATTTGAAGAACCTAGAATATAAGACATATTTTCAGTTGTTTCACACTTTTTTGTTAAGTATATAATTCCACATGTGTTAATTCATAGTTTTGATGCCTTCAGTGCGAATGTACAATTTTCATAGTCATGAAAATACAGAAAAATCTTTAAATGAGAAGGTGTGTCCAAACTTTTGGTCTGTACTATATAATCAAAACATGTCAGCAGAACATCGGTTGGAGTCAGTTTATTATCTGCAATGGAGCAGCTTAACATTGTATGTACCTTTGACATTGCTATGTAGTCCAAACAATCAGAGCAGTTAAAGACCACACACTGCACGGCCAGCGCCTTGGCCAAATCTTTGGTGGTCTCGGTTTTTCCTGTGCCGGCCGGACCTTCTGGAGCTCCACCAAGATTTAGATAAAAAGCACCGATCTACAAATGAAACATGAAAGAACTGGTATGAAATATCAATAAACTTTCTAATAAGTTTCATGCATCATACAAAAGTCAAAAAGATTTGAGCATAACCCATCACATCATAGCAGAGTCCGCTAGCATCTGTCAGTGAGCGGAGTGATGACCAGGCGTGGGGAGTTGCCCAGGTACTCATAGGCGGACTTCACATTGCAGTTGATGATTCGCACTCTCGCATTCTCATTCTCCCAGTAATAGCGGAGTTGGGCAAGCCACTGGAAGTCTGTTTCATGAGAAACTCCTGAGCAATGTAGGAAAAGGTAGTCAACCTCTAAGACACTGCAGAATCACAAGGGAGAGTTTCTAAAGGGAAGGCAAATGCACATACATTATAGGACAAAACTCCTAGTCACCGAATTCTGCTTTTTTCATTTAGTCCCATTGCCCACGGTGTATAACATCTGGACTCTCAGCCCCCAGTTTATAAAATCCGGCCTCTCGCCTCCCCCGGTGTATAACATCCGCCCCTCGCCCCTAGCTTAGTATAACATCCGTCCCCTCGCCCCCCCGCCAGTGTATAAAATCCATCCCCTCAACCCCACTGTATAACATCCAACCCCAAGCCCTCCTTTGCATAACATCCGACCCCCAGGGTATAACATCCGGCCCCCAGCCCCGGTGTATAACATCTGTCCCCTCGCTCCCTCCCCTTGGTGTATAACATCTGTCCCCTCGCTCCCTCCCCTTGGTGTATAACATCCGGCCTCTCGCCCCCCGGTGTATAATATCCGTCCCCTCGCCCCCCGGTGTATAATATCCGTCCCCTCGCCCCCCGGTGTATAATATCCGTCCCCTCGCCCCCCGGTGTATAATATCCGTCCCCTCGCCCCCCGGTGTATAATATCCGTCCCCTCGCCCCCGGTGTATAATATCCGTCCCCTCGCCCCCGGTGTATAATATCCGTCCCCTCGCCCCCGGTGTATAATATCCGTCCCCTCGCCCCCGGTGTATAATATCCGTCCCCTCGCCCCCGGTGTATAATATCAGTCCCCTCGCCCCTGGTGTATAATATCCGTCCCCTCGCCCCTGGTGTATAATATCCGTCCCCTCGCCCCTGGTGTATAACATCAGTCCCCTCGCCCCTGGTGTATAACATCAGTCCCCTCGCCCCTGGTGTATAATATCCGTCCCCTCGCCCCTGGTGTATAACATCAGTCCCCTCGCCCCCCGGTGTATAACATCAGTCCCCTCGCCCCTGGTGTATAATATCCGTCCCCTCGCCCCTGGTGTATAACATCAGTCCCCTCGCCCCTGGTGTATAACATCAATCCCCTCGCCCCTGGTGTATAATATCTGTCCCCTCGCCCCTGGTGTATAATATCTGTCCCCTCGCCCCTGGTGTATAATATCCGTCCCCTCTCCCCGGTGTATAATATCCGTCCCCTCGCCCCGGTGTATAATATCCGTCCCCTTGCCCCTCAGTGTATAACATCCAGTCCTCGGACATGTATAACATCTAGCCCCTAGTATCCCTAGGGTATAACATCTGGCCCCTCGGCCTTGTATAACATTAAGACTCTCGCCCCCCACCAGTGTATAACATCAATCCCCACGCCCCCCGGTGTATAACATCCGCCCTCCCATGCTGTGTGCTGTTACTAACATATGACAGAACGGCTGGTGGTGCAGAGCTCTCTGATACCAGCGCGGTCCTGTAATAGGAGCCACCGGGGTAACAAGTCTGGATATTACATTTCTTCCCTCCTAAATCTTCCCCCATCACATGTGAGTGATATTATTAAGGAGTGGAAGGAACTACAGCAACTCAGGAGACCCCGGAACATTACAGAGCGGGGTCACTGAGTGCTGAGGAGCAGAGGGCAGAACGCTTTCCTGACTCCTTTGGTAACAACATCACCACAAACACTGCGCCCCCGCCAGGAGCTTTATGGCCGAGCAGCTGCATGCAGCCTTACATCACCAAGCACGATGCCGAGCGTCAGATGGAGTGGTGTGAAGCCACCACCACAGGACTCTGGAGGAGACCTGTTCTGTGCAGTGACGGATCACACTTCTCTATCTGGCATCTGATGGACGAGTCTGGATTTGGTGAATGCCAGGAGAACGTTACCCTATTAACTGCATTGTGCCCGCTGTACAGTTTGCTGGTGGGGGTATGGCCTTGTTTTTAGGGGTTGGTCTAGGCCCCTTAGTTCCAGTGAAAAGATATCTTAATGCTTCAGCATAAGACATTTTAAACAATTGTAGCTTCCAACCCTAAGGGAATAGAAGAGCAGAACTGTTTCACACACGTTCTCAACCTCAACCCCACTAAACACCTTTAGGATGATTAATTAGAACAAATACTGGACAATGGCAGCATAAATATGTCACCGCAACATAGGGAAGAACAATGTCAGTCACACATCAATTACATTGCCATATGTCTGCTCAGGCTTAGAATGGCTGACCATTCAGAGAATTACATAATACCTACAAAGAAACCGAACAAAAGGTCATTAAAGGAACTGACATAAAAACCCTTTATTAGTACATCCATGGTTATGGAAGGACACCGCACAGAGGAGGGCACACACACCATTGATAGAAAATATTACACACCGCACCTAGGCCATCCAAAACACTGACTATAAAGAATATCAATTGTGGCAATGAGTCATATACAGGGGATGCCGACACCTACAGATGCCAAAACATTCCTATATAGGGACCACCATCTCAATATGCAAAAATGACTACTGCCCCATAGACGTCATTGTAAGTACACCCCAAGATTGCTTTACTGTGACAAGATCAATTGTGTCCTATGAAAACTCAAAGAAAAGAGGGGGGAATATAACATAGATATGGAAAGAACATAGGAATGGGGTGAAATGTATGAAGGTGCTCGGCATATTGAGCTGTGATATCTGTAGAGGGACGGACTCCATATTAACATCCTGGATATGGATTTAGAATAGGGGGCCATAAAAGCCCCTGTAGGTGTAATGTGGAGGGGGCACAATACCTTTCTCCATGTAGTGTATGATAAATAGAACATGGTATTGGAAAGTTTGGTGCCAGCCATGATGTTTGCACAAACCTGTTTGGATCATTTCCATGCCCACGTCACGAGCGTGCCCCTCTATGGTGACGAGAGCCCCCAATGTGCTGCGAGCCTGCTGGGACAATTTGCCTCCTCGCACAAGCTCCACAATATCATTTAGCTGGAGCTGCAGATTATCAGAGGAGTTTTTCAGGCCCTACAAGAAGGATGTAACGGTGAAATCATCTGCAGAAACATTCATAGAACATACATATTGCAAGGGGGCTGAAATCTATACAGATTATAAGCTGCAGACTAGATTGAGAACTCCACAATATGCAGGCACTTTATAATGTACACAACAATCTTACAACATATCTTTATAGAAGTTGGAGATCTGGATTGAACCCAGAGCTCCAAATACCCAGATGTACCTCTATAAAACCCTGCCACAAACAGCATGGAAAACTCAATGCAGATGGATTCATTTTATGCTGGTATTATGGGAAATCCCATACAATGTCTTCCCTTATTGGTAGATATGACGAGAGTAGAGATGAGCGAATGGATTTGCAGGACTCTGGTCCAACAGTCGGGTCAGTATTCCACGGCCGCAGGACCGGAGCCCCATGAACCGGCATCTCCGGCTCCTCTTTTGATGTCGATGTCATAGTTGTGGTGTGAGGCACAAATGACATCACGCCTGGCCGGCTAATCAAAAGAGGAGCCAGGGATGCCGGCATGTAAGAGGCGTTTAGCAAGGCTCCCATCCAACAGCCACAGACTACTAACCTGCTCTCTTAGACCAAGGTCCTGCAAATTTAGTTGCTCATCTCTAGACAAGATGCATGAATCAATGCAAAATCCCAACAATACTATGGAGCCTTTCGGGTACCTTCAAGATATTGAGCCGCTGTACAACTTCAACCCCCAGGAGAAGACCCCTGGGCAAGAACAGTACATGGGCTCTTTGCAGTCTAATAACGTACTGTGAAAGAAGCTACTTGCATCTTTTGATGTGAATGTGGGTCCCCTTACCTCTGTTGCACCAATGGTATATCCGCCCCTGGAAACTCCTATAAGCTGCGTCCCTGGGTATGACAGTCTATTAGCAGGAGAACACATGAAGTCTGTCTATGAATGTATATATATGTATTTCTCCCAGAAAATTATTACAATTACACATGTTTTGTTGTTCACATGTTTATTTAATTTGTGTGTATTGGAACAACACAAAAAGAAGATATTGGTCAACAATGTTGGTTCTCAAGTCCTCAAACAGTTCTCTTTTCCTCTTTCTGTTCTCCCTGCTTAGTGTGGCACGTAACAACGCAAAGATTGAGTCAACTTTTCCCCTTTGTATCGGGTTTCAGGTGTGATTTTCATATTGCCCACACCTGTTACTTGCCACAGGTGAGTTTGAACGAGCATCACATGCTTGAAACAAAATTGTTAACCCAAAATTTTGGAAAGATGCCAACAATTTTGACCGGCCCATTTTTGGGGTTTTGTGTGAAATTATATCCAATTTGCCTTTTTTTCTCTGTTTTTTTTGTGTTGTTCCAATATACACAAAGGAAATAAACATGTGTATAACAAAAAATACACATGCAATTGCAATAATTTTATGGAAAAATACTTCAAGGGTGCCAACACTTCCAGCCATGACTGTTTCTAGTGAAGCAACCTTGATCAGTAAAGGAGCTTATGCCGTACCTCTGGGCCACTGCCGATAGCTTCATGCCCTTCACTGGTCCAGAACATCTGAGACACACAGAGCACGACCTGTCCCGGCCATTCCCTCACCCAGTCTTTTCTTGCAGTCTCAGGGTATGCCTTTTAAAAAACAAAGTTAAATTACGTTGACAGAAGCATTTAAGAGAGGGACAACCTTACTAGTATTATCTAGCAAATTCATTTCTACCGATTACAGGTAGAAGATCTGCTACCTGGCTCTATAGCAAGAGATACATCATCCACAAATCATTCACTGCCGCCAAATAATCTTATACAAATATAAAAGTACTAGATTAGTTCCAATTAATGCTTTTGGTCTGTAGGTAGATCCGTACCATTCGTGACCGAGCAATAACATCATGCACGCTCCTTACCATGACATCTTCCCCTTGGATGAGCCACTTCTCCACGGCCCCCCGAGCCTCGGAGGTGGAGATGGTCTGGATGAGCTCTACGCGTTCCCCCTCGGTGCTGTACATGGCTTTGATGTCCAGGTTAGGAAGGAACTCCAGCTTTGCGATGCCTTCAAAGCCCTTCTTTAGATGTGGTTGGACCCGCAGAGGATCTTTAGTCTCAGAGAGAATTTCTAGCATTTCGTCGTTGGACAGGAAGAAAAAGCTAAAGCGAAAATGCACAATATGATAAAAATGTCATTAAAGTATTGGGTCAGGAGCCATTTGTATTAGTGTCTATGTGAGAAAATAGAAAAGCAAAGCTTTAAAGTAAAGATTCAGTCCCCGTACACATTGGATTAAAATAGTTTAAACCTGACGATTGCAGCAGGACCGGCCTACCCACTGATGTGTATGGGGGTCTCCTGACTCTCCCCCGATAGAGGATGTCAGGGCCAGAAGGATCAGGCAGATGGGATTTCAATACCCGGTCTTTTGGTTCTCAGGGGAGATAACCCGCTGCCGGAGGTGTCCAGTACCGACTTTCTCCTCTCTCCCCATTAAAAACACATGACTGTTCAGCAGAATATGTGGGAGTCAGGAGAAGTAGCCAAATAACCATTCAGACGACGGGTATCTCATATCTCATGCGTATGGCTAGCTTAAAGGGGCTATCCAGCTTTGGGAACTTTTTTTATTTAACCGAAATGGGTATTCCCATCTCCAGGATTCTACCCCAATATGTAGTAGGCATAATAATAATAATAATATTAGCAAATACCTCCAATTAGAAGTGTAGTATAGTTCTTCTGATTTGCTTTGTCGCTTACCCCATGTGCAGGGCATTGCAGTAGCTTAGGTTACGACCACTAGCAAATAACTGTCACTATATGAGTGGTCGTAACCATGGATACCGAAGCTACTGCAATGCCTTGCACATGGGGAAAGCGACATAGCGAATCAGAAGAACTATACTACACTTCTAATTGGAGGTATTTGCTAATATTATTATTACTACGCCTACTACATATTGGGATAGGATCTTGGAGATGGGAATACCCATTTCATTGCGAGTATTTGCGACAATTCAGTTTCATTAAAAATGTTGCACAGTTAGGCTTTTTGTTTCCTGCACATTCAGCTTTGATGTGATCTGTGGTCATAAATCGGCTAAGAGGAGCTGAAAAAAGACAGATTACAAATAAGTCCAATAGCCAGCGCAACACAGAGCCAATAGAAGGCAAACAGTGCAAAATTATTAATGAAATCCAATTACAAAAATGATTTCAATGGTTTAAATAAGAAAAAAAAAATTTCTTTAAGTAGTATATAGAATCATTGCAACAAGTAAAAGGACTATACCGTGGGAAAAAAGCCTCTTCTTCTCCAGATAGGCATTCAGCCCTTTCATGATTTTATCCAGAAGCACATTGCTGTCCTGAAGTTTTTCCAGAAGTCCGGTCAGAGAAGTAGCGCTTAAAACCTAAAACAAAGTAGATAGCCCATAAGTAAGATTCCATTATATAGTTATAGAGACTGAAAAAAGGTCACATTCATTGACTATTGTGCCAATAGTTCATATAAAAAAAAAAAAATTAGAACCTACAGTTACATGAAAAAGTTTGGGCACCCCTATTAATCTTAAGCTTAATGTTTTATAAAAATTGGTGTTTTTGCAACAGCTATTTCAGTTTGATATATGTAATAACTGTTGGACACAGTAATGTTTCTGCCTTGAAATGAGGTTTATTGTACTAACAGAAAATGTGCAATCTGCATTCAAACTAAATTTGACAGGTGCATAAGTATGGGCACCTCACCAGAAAAGTGACATTAATATATGGTAGATCCTCCTTTTGCAAAAATAACAGCCTCTAGTCGCTTCCTGTAGCTTTTAATGATTTCCTGGATCCTGGATGAAGGCATTTTTGACATTCCTCTTTACAAAACAATTCCAGTTCAGTTAAGTTTGATGGTCGCCGAGCATGGACAGCCCTCTTCAAATGATCCCACAGATGTTCAGTGATATTCAGGTCTGGGGACTGAGATGGCCATTCCAGAACATTGTAATTGTTCCTCTGCATGAATGCTTGAGTAGATTTGGAGCGGTGTTTTGAATCATTGTCTTGTTGAAAGATCCATCCCTTGTGTAACTTCAACTTTGTCACTGATTCTTGAACATTATTGTCAAGAATCTGCTGATACTGAGTGGAATCCATGCGTCCCTCAACTTTAACAAGATTCCCGGTGCCGGCATTGGCCACACAGCCCCAAAGCATGATGGAACCTCCACCAAATTTTACTGTGGGTAGCAAGTGTTTTTCTTGGAATGCTGTGTTTTTTTGCTGCCATGCATAATGCCTTTTTGTATGACCAAACAACTCAATCATGGTTTCATCAGTCCACAGGACCTTCTTCCAAAAAGAAATAGGCTTCTCCAAATGTGCTTTTGCATACCTCAGCCGACTGTTTGTGGCGTGCTTGCAGAAACGGCTTCTTTCGCATCACTCTCCCATACAGCTTCTCCTTGTGCAAAGTGCGTTGTATAGTTGACCGATGCACAGTGACACCATCTGCAGCAAGTTGATCCTGCAGCTCTCTGGAGGTGGTCTGAGGATTGTCCTTGACTGATCTCACTATTCTTCTTCTCTGCCTTTCTGATGTTTTTCTTGGCCTGCCACTTCTGGCCTTAACAAGAACTGTCCCTGTGTTCTTCCATTTCCTTACTATGTTCCTCACAGTGGAAACTGACAGGTTAAATCTCTGAGACAGCTTTTTGTATCCTTCCCCTGAACAACTATGTTGAATAATCTTTGTTTTCAGATCATTTGACAGTTGTTTTGAGGAGCCCATGATGCCACTCTACAGAGGAGATTCAAACAGGAGAACAACTTGCAAGTGGCCACTTTAAGTAGCTTTTCTCATGATTGCATACACCTGGCTATAAACTTCAAAGCTCAATGAGGTTACAAAACCAAAGAAAGTGCTTTAGTAAGTCAGTAAAAAGTAGGTAGGAGTATTTAAAACAAGAAAATGATAAGGGTGCCCATACTTATGCACCTGTCAAATTTTGTTTGAATGCAGATTGCACATTTTCTGTTAGTACAATAAACCTCATTTCAAGGCAGAAACATTACTGTGTCCAACAGTTATTACATATATCAAACTGAAATAGCTGTTACAAAAACACCAATTTTTATAAAACATTAAGCTTAAGATTAATAGGGGTGCCCAAACTTTTTCATATAACTGTATCAAAAGAGCCAAAGCGTAATGACACCATATGGTGAGCCACAGCGTAATGGCCCTATATATTGCATTACAGCGTAATGGCCCAATATATGCTCTACAGTATATGCCCCTCATCCTTGTATATGCCCCATCCTGGTATATGGAATATGGTCCCCATCTTAGGTGGGTGTATATGCACCTCCATCCATTCATGCATCCTGGGTAGGTGTATATGCCCCTGCATACATCCATCCTGGGTAGGTGTAAATGCCCCTCCATCCATCCATCCATCCATCCTGGGTAGGTGTATATGCCCCATCCATCCATCCTGGGTATGTGTATATGCCCCGCCATCCATCCATCCTGGGAAGGCATAGATGCCTCTCCATCCATCCATCCTGGGTAGATGTATATGCCCCATACATACATCCTGGGTAGGTGTACATGCCCCGCCATCCATCCATCCTGGGTAGGCGTAGATGCCTCTACATCCATCCATCCTGGGTAGGGGTAGATGACCCTCCATCCATTCTGGGTAGGTGTAGATGCCTCTCCATTCATCCATCCATCCTGGGTAGGTGTAGATGCCCCTCCATCCATCCTGGGTAGGTGTATATGCCCCTCCATCCATCCATCCATCCTGGGTAGGCGTAGATACCTCTCCATCCATCCATCCTGGGTAGGTGTATATGCACCTCCATCCATCCAATCTGCATAGGTGTATATGCCCCTCCATCCATCCTCGTTAGGTGTAGATGCCCCTCCATCCATCCTTGGTAGGTGTATTTCCCCCTCCATCCATCCATCCATCCTGGGTAGGTGTATATGACCCTTCATCCATCCATTCTGGGTAGGCGTAGATGCCCCTCCATCCATCCATCCTGTGCAGTCTATTCTGGTAGGTGTATATGCCCCTCTATCCATCCATCCTCGGTAGGTGTAGATGCCCCTCCATTCATCAATCCATCCTGGGTAGGTGTAGATGCCCCTCCATCCATCCATTCTGGGTAGGTGTATATGCCCCTCCATCCATCCATCCTGGGTAGGTGAATATGCCCTTCCATCCATCCATCCTGGGTAGGTGTATATGCCCCTCCATCCATCCTGGGTAGGTGTATCGGCCTCTCCATCCATCCTGGGTAGGTGTATATGCCCCTTCATCCATCCATCCTGGGTAGCTGTATATGCCCCTCCATCCATCCATCCTGAGTAGATGTATATGCCCCTCCATCCATCCTGAGTAGATGTATATGCCCCTCCATCCATCCTGAGTAGATGTATATGCCCCTCCATCCATCCTGAGTAGGTGTATATGCCCCTCCATCCATCCATCCTGAGTAGGTGGATATGCCCATCCATCCATCCATCCTGGGTAGGTGTATATGCCCCTCCATCCATCCACTCTGGGTAGGTGTAGATGCCCTTCCATCCATCAATCCATCCTGGGTAGGTGTAGATGCCCCTCCATCCATCCTGGTTAGGTGTAGATAACCAGGATGGATGGATGGAGGGGCATCTACACCTAACCAGGATGGATGGTTGGAGGGGCATCTACACTTAACCAGGATGGATGGATGGAGGGGCAAGTGTAGATGCCCCTCCAACCATCCATCCTGGGTAGGTGTATATGCCCCTCCAACCATCCATCCATCCTGGGTAGGTGTATATGCCCCTTCTTCCATCCATCCATCCTGGGTAGGTGTAAATGCCCCTCCATCCATCCATACTGGGTAGGTTTACATGCCCCTGTCTAGCCCAGGGGAATGGGGATGACTCGGTACCCGGGCCTTTAGCCTGGCCTTTAGGGATGTCGCAGTGGTCGGATCCCAGGCCCGTACCCTGGGGTCGCTCCTTTAAAAGGGTTGGTGATTTGTGAAGTTTATAAAAGAGTTCGTGACGCCACCTGTGGTTTCTGGTGAGGATCACCAGCGCTGCGCAGTCCACTGAGGCCGGTGATAAGGCAGCTCGATGGTATAGCTTCCCACAGGTGGAGCTAGGCCTCAGGGCAGCGTATGGACGGGGAAAGCAGGACGGAGAGACCCAGCCGGGTCAGAGCAAGAACAGGGACAGACACTATTGTCACTTCAGTACCTTTTACTGATGGAAATTCAGGCACGTCCCGGAGCACTGTAGGGTGAAGGGTGCATGTCAGGATCCTCCCCAATAAGCGGGTTTTGGGCCTACTGTTTCTTGCTTTTGCGTAGTAAGTTTCTGACCTGCCTGGAGCTAGGCCTAACTTTGTCTCTGTCTTGCGCTGGCTTACCTTGTGGTAGGGCCTTTTCTTGGATTACACGCTCCCGACTTAAGGGGCCTATGTGTCTCCTGGCTCTATTACGTATCAGCACTTTTGCAATACTGGGACTTGTAGTTCTCCAGGGATTCCGGTTATATCTTACTGGGTCGTGGAGATCCCGGTAAGCTTCGGACCCGGTGTCCGGTAACTGCTTCTTCGGGGTGAGCTAGTTAAGCTACTCTGCCCCCTATGTACTAACTCTCCACTCGCCTTCGACCTACTCGGGCCATCACTAGGCTATATACACTAATGGCAGCTTGCCGCGCTTCACCAATCTTATGGCGCCGGCACACCTAAAGCTCACCTCTCTGAGCTACAACTGAGTCTAGAACGTGCTCCACTGCAGACTGACCTCTCTCAGGCTTTTGCACTGCAGGAACTCTCTCAACAGGTTTGCTTTCTGTCGACTCCAGTCTAGACTAACTGCTGCCTGGCTCCACCTTCCCTTATATATCTATCCCTAACGGGCTCCCTCTGGTGGTCTGAGGTGGAAGGTGGAAATGTGTGAATGGTTATGGGGGCCTCTTGTGGAGGAATCCATCAATACACCCTTCTAGGATCTGTGATACCAAGCGCAGCTGGGCGTCACACACCCCATCCATCCATCCTGGGTAGATGCATATGCCCCCCTCCATCCATCCATCCTGGTGGATATATCCTCCCTCCATCTTGGTGGGTATATACCCCCCCTCCCTCCATCCTGGTGGGTATATACCCCCCCTCCCTCCATCCTGGTGGGTATATACCCCCCCTCCCTCCATCCTGGTGGATATATCGTCCCTCCATACTGGTGGGTATATACCCCCCCTCCATCCTCCTCCTCCTCCATCCTGGCGGGTTTATGCCTCCTCCTCCTCCTCCTCCATCCTGGCGGGTTTATGCCACCTCCTCCTCCTCCTCCATCCTGGCGGGTTTAGGCCTCCTCCTCCTCCTCCATCCTGGCGGGTTTAGGCCTCCTCCTCCTCCTCCATCCTGGCGGGTTTATGCCTCCTCCTCCTCCTCCATCCTGGCGGGTTTATGCCTCCTCCTCCTCCTCCATCCTGGCGGGTTTATGCCTCCTCCTCCTCCTCCTCCATCCTGGCGGGTTTATGCCTCCTCCTCCTCCTCCTCCATCCTGGCGGGTTTATGCCTCCTCCTCCTCCTCCTCCATCCTGGCGGGTTTATGCCTCCTCCTCCTCCTCCTCCATCCTGGCGGGTTTATGCCTCCTCCTCCTCCTCCATCCTGGCGGGTTTATGCCTCCTCCTCCTCCTCCATCCTGGCGGGTTTATGCCTCCTCCTCCTCCTCCTCCATCCTGGCGGGTTTATGCCTCCTCCTCCTCCATCCTGGCGGGTTTATGCCTCCTCCATCCTGGCGGGTTTATGCCTCCTCCTCCTCCTCCATCCTGGCGGGTTTATGCCTCCTCCTCCTCCTCCATCCTGGCGGGTTTATGCCTCCTCCTCCATCCTGGCGGGTTTATGCCTCCTCCTCCATCCTGGCGGGTTTATGCCTCCTCCTCCTCCTCCATCCTGGCGGGTTTATGCTCCTCCTCCTCCTCCATCCTGGCGGGTTTATGCCTCCTCCTCCTCCTCCATCCTGGCGGGTTTATGCCTCCTCCTCCTCCTCCATCCTGGCGGGTTTATGCCTCCTCCTCCATCCTGGCGGGTTTATGCCTCCTCCTCCTCCTCCTCCATCCTGGCGGGTTTATGCCTCCTCCTCCTCCTCCATCCTGGCGGGTTTATGCCTCCTCCTCCTCCTCCATCCTGGCGGGTTTATGCCTCCTCCTCCTCCTCCATCCTGGCGGGTTTATGCCTCCTCCTCCTCCTCCATCCTGGCGGGTTTATGCCTCCTCCTCCTCCTCCATCCTGGCGGGTTTATGCCTCCTCCTCCTCCTCCATCCTGGCGGGTTTATGCCTCCTCCTCCATCCTGGCGGGTTTATGCCTCCTCCTCCATCCTGGCGGGTTTATGCCTCCTCCTCCTCCTCCATCCTGGCGGGTTTATGCCTCCTCCTCCTCCTCCATCCTGGCGGGTTTATGCCTCCTCCTCCTCCTCCATCCTGGCGGGTTTATGCCTCCTCC
The DNA here is from genome assembly GCF_046119375.1 of Phyllobates terribilis. Taxonomy (NCBI): domain Eukaryota; kingdom Metazoa; phylum Chordata; class Amphibia; order Anura; family Dendrobatidae; genus Phyllobates; species Phyllobates terribilis. The sequence continues at coordinate 2,391,897 of NW_027363046.1, forward strand.
TCCTCCTCCATCCTGGCGGGTTTATGCCTCCTCCTCCTCCTCCATCCTGGCGGGTTTATGCCTCCTCCTCCTCCTCCATCCTGGCGAGTTTATGCCTCCTCCTCCTCCTCCATCCTGGCGGGTTTATGCCTCCTCCTCCTCCTCCATCCTGGCGGGTTTATGCCTCCTCCTCCTCCATCCTGGCGGGTTTATGCCTCCTCCTCCTCCATCCTGGCGGGTTTATGCCTCCTCCTCCTCCATCCTGGCGGGTTTATGCCTCCTCCTCCTCCATCCTGGCGGGTTTATGCCTCCTCCTCCTCCATCCTGGCGGGTTTATGCCTCCTCCTCCTCCATCCTGGTGGGTTTATGCCTCCTCCTCCTCCATCCTGGCGGGTTTATGCCTCCTCCTCCTCCATCCTGGCGGGTTTATGCCTCCTCCTCCTCCATCCTGGCGGGTTTATGCCTCCTCCTCCTCCATCCTGGCGGGTTTATGCCTCCTCCTCCTCCATCCTGGCGGGTTTATGCCTCCTCCTCCTCCATCCTGGCGGGTTTATGCCTCCTCCTCCATCCTGGTGGGTTTATGCCCCCATATATTCAATGCAAAGGAAAAAAAAACATAACAATAAACGCTTCTACTCACCTTCCACGTTCCCACGCAGCGCTGTGTCTGTGTTGCCTGAAGATGTCGGCGGTGATAACAGCTGAGAGGCTGAGATCACCGCACGGCGCCGCTGCAGATACTCACTCGGGACGTCCACTCCTAGGCATTTCCTCCCCGGCAGTTCCTGTCATGGCATGCTCTGACTGAGCAGTGCGTGCGACGACAGGGGGAATGTACAGCTTACACTGCAGGCTCCACAAAGATGGCTGCAATCTCCTCCCACGGCTGAGACCTGAACAGCCAAGGGGGCGTGCCCAGGTCACAGCTAGAGGCAAGAGGAGCGGCCTCTAATGTTAGAGAAAGGGTCGGTGACAGACTACTGTCTCTTATGGCCAGGGCTGCCATAAATGAGGTGTGTAAGAGCGCTTCTTACACACCCCCCAAATAAAAATGGCAGCCCCTAGTGGCCAATGTAAAAATAAATAAAAAACTAATAAAGTGGTACATTTAATTTTGTATTAAAATTAATTGATTACATAATTATTAATACAAAACATAAAATCGTGGCCCCTTCCCTGTAAGAATAGCACATGGCTCTTTTCACGTCTGGTTATTTCTCTAGCAGGTAGAATATGCTCCGTTATAGACCGTGGACAGGTTTACAGCTCTATTTATTGTGGACGATTGATCTGCAAATCAGAACTGAGACCGGTCCGATTTTCATCCGATTTGTAGATAAAGATCATCTATTGAAGTCAACGAGTCTGTCAGAAAAATGGCCAGAACCAACCATGTTGCCTGTACTGCTTGTTCTCCAGTGTCTATAGGCCGGGCAAGCGAGGCGAGGAAACCTTTAGCTTTTTACTTTACATATAAAAAAATATGCCCCACTGAGGAGAAAAACTGACACTGACCAAAATCAGATGAAAATTAGAAAAAAAACACTGATTAAAACCTGACATGTGAACGGGGCCTTAGGCCTTAATCAGATGTCAGCAGGGTCGGACTGGGGTGTCTGGGGCCCACAGGGGACACTGACTCTAGGGGCCCACCTCCAGCAATATGCAGATCGCTCTTCTCTGCTCTCCCTGTTATAGTGGAGCAGTGACCGGCGGCTCCTCACATCTACTCTGCACAGACTACAACAGGGATGGACAATTTCTGTAGTTTACATGAAAGGGTTTCTTTGGTTTAAACAAGTGATCACAGATTCATGGGCTACACAGGATAGGTGATCACTTATTGATTGGAAGAATGGGGAAGTTTTATCCCTGACAGGACACTTATCCCCATTTTAAAATGCAGCGACAGGTGGGACGTCTGACCACAGCCTCATTCGTTCTCTTGGGGGCTTCCAAAAAAGAGCAGCGCTCACAGCCCCTGAGGGAATGAATGGATCAGTGGTCGAGTCGCACATGAGCTCCAGTGTAATGGGGAGAAAAGCTCCACAGTCTGCCGATCGCTGCAGGTCCCAGCAGTCAGACCCCCACCAATCAATAAGTTATCACTTATCCTGTGGAGAGGGGATTACTTGTTCTCCCCGGAGAACCCCTGTGAGTGCATCTCTGACGCTCTGCTCCAAGTATTTCATCTCTAAGGCCACAGCCCCACTATCAGTATTCAGTCAGGATTTTTTCTCAGGAGTGGGAGCCAAAACCAGGTGAGGAACAATCAGAGAAAAGGTAGAATAGAAACAAGTCACCAATTCTGTATTCATCACCCACTCCTGCTTTTGGCTCTCACTACTGAGAAAAAATACTGACCAAATACTGATAGTGAAGCCGTGGCCTCATGGAAAAAAATCTTTTCCTAGGTAATCTCAGCGAGAACAAATGACTGCCATACACAACATAATCCACTATAACACCACCAATAATATCACATACAAAAGGGACAAATATCACCACACCATGACCAGACCACATATTACCACATAATACAATACTGATCAGGAATACAAACCACAATACTAACACTGTCACTATACATATGAGCTCTGTATATAGTGTCAGTGTACAGGTAATACAGTGATCCCCAGTGACATTATAAACAGGATCTCTGTATATAGCGTCAGTGTACATGTAATACAGTGATCACCGGTGACATTATACACAGGAGCTCTGTATGTAGTGTACAGGTAATACAGTTATCACGAGTGACATTATACACAGGAGCTCTGTATATAGTGTATAGGTAATACACTGGTCACCAGTGACATACACAGGAGCTCTGTATATACTATATAGTGTAAGTGTACAGTAATACACTGACTCACCAGTGATGTCTCTAGGTGAAGTTCTTCATCTTCGCTTTTCTTCATCTGGCACAGTCCACCATCACTTCTTCCAGCCAGGAATCATCTCTGCAGAAAATAACACACAGTTATCAATAACTGATCTCTTTTAGAGCACATTCCCACTTTTCCCCAGGCTTCTACACTACACCAGTTGAAGAAATAAAGCGACATAGTGGCGACCTGCACAGTAACAGGACCCCCTTTTGTCCCCTCTTACGGAAAACAGTTTCCTAAAAATAAAATTATATTACAGAAGTAATAATGTCCCTAATTGGACTCTAAAGTAATAATGTTCCCCACTCGCCATCATAAACTAATAAAGTTCCTCAATCTGGCCCCTAAACAGTAATAAAGTCCCTTGTCCAGCGTGGCCCCCCATCTATCCATCCTGACCCCCCCCCATATATCCATTCTGGTCGCCATGTGTCCAGCCTGCCCCTCCCATATATCCATCCGGGCCTCCATGTGTCCAGCCTGCCCCCCTTCATATATCCATCCTGTCCCACTCATATATGCATCCCACCCCACCCCATATATCTATCCAGGACCCCATGTGTCCAGCTTGCCGCCCTTCACCTCCATGTGTCCATCCAGGTCCCCATGTGTCCAGCTTGCTGCCCTTCACCTATATGTGTCCATCCAGGTCCCAATGTGTCCAGTTTGCCCCCCTTCACCTCCATGTGTCCATCCAGGTCCCCAACTTGGCCCCCTTCACCACGTGTCCCCTTATGCGTCCATCCAGCCCCCCCCTTCAGCCCCGTGCCTCCATCCATATGTCTCCCCATGCGTCCAACCAGCCCCCCCCTGTCAGCCCCATGCCTCCATCCATATGTCTCCCCATGGGTCCAGCCAGCCCCCCCTTCAGCCCCATGTCCCCATCCATGTCTCCATGGGTCCAGTCAGCCCCGTGCCTCCATCCATATGTCCCTCATGCGTCCAGCCAGCCCCCCCTTCAGCCCCATGTCCCCATGGGTCCAGCCAACCCCCCTTCAGCCCCATGTCCCCATCCATGTCCCCATGGGTCCAGCCAGCCAGCCCCATGTCCCCATGGGTCCAGCCAGCCCCCCCCCCTTCAGCCCCATGTCCCCATGGGTCTAGCCAGCCCCCCCTTCAGCCCCATGTCCCCATCCATGTTCCCATGGGCCCAGCCAGCCCCCTCCCCTTCAGCCCCATGTCCCCATGGGTCCAGCCAGCCCACCCTTCAGCCCCATGTCCCCATCCATGTCCTCATGGGTCCATTCAGCCCCCCCTTCAGACCAATGTCCCCATCCATGTCCCCATGGGTCCAACCAGCCCCCCCTTCAGCCCCATGTCCCCATCCATGTCCCCATGTGACCAGCCTGCGACCCCTCCATATATGGATGATGACCAATGCTGGGAACACTCACCCAGAAAAACGTAGATATTGCACTTGACTTGAAGTTGAAGCAGGGAGAGCTGTAGCCAGACCTGCAGCCTTGTTTCCAGGGTTATGGTGAGAGAGCAGAGTGCTGGTCACCGCATACTCAGCCCAGGAGCCGGCTTAAAAGGCAAGAGAGCAGGAGAGAAGAGGGCGGTGCGCGGTGCTGGTGCGGTGTTCCATACCCGGACGGGAGCCGGTGTTACAAGGCCAATTCCAAGGGAGCAGGAGCCGGGACTGGAGAGCAGAGCGCGGCGTCGGCGTATCAAAAGCCGGCAGGGGAGCAGGGAGAGGAGAGCGCGACGTCAGCGTGTCACCTGACAACACACCACTGCCAGCCACCAGCGGCAAAGCAGAGCGCGGTGCGTGTCACCGCCCACCAAGAACACGTCCTCAGTCATGTGACTATGCGCGTCACCCGCTGTCACCACTGAATAGTATGAGCGCCGCACGCGACGCTACATTTCCTTCGGCTGCGCTTTTAAAGGGCCCGCACTTTTTAAGATCCCCCGCTACCAATTCTCTCACTATCTCATCGAGGCCCACCGGGAATTTTTCCAGCTATCACACCAGGCCAGTCCTACCCTGCGCGCTGGCATCGGGGCCCCCTCCTCAAATACTTACCTCTCCCGTTCCCAGCAACTCCTGTGTCTTCAGCGTCTTCGGAGTCTGTCGTCACTACCGTGCTCCCTCTGTCTAATCTAGCAATCCATAAGTATAATGCAAACTATGGGGCCATTCTACAGCATGGAGCAATCTATGGGGCCATTCTACAGCATGGAGCAATCTATGGGGCCATTCTACAGCATGGAGCAATCTATGGGGCCATTCTACAGCATGGAGCAATCTATGGGGCCATTCTACAGCATGGAGCAATCTATGGGGCCATTCTACAGCATGGAACAATCTATGGGGCCATTCTACAGCATGGAGCAATCTATGGGGCCATTCTACAGCATGGAGCAATCTATGGGGCCATTCTACAGCATGGAGCAATCTATGGGGCCATTCTACAGCATGGAGCAATCTATGGGGCCATTCTACAGCATGGAGCAATCTATGGGGCCATTCTACAGCATGGAGCAATCTATGGGGCCATTCTACAGCATGGAGCAATCTATGGGGCCATTCTACAGCATGGAGCAATCTATGGGGCCATTCTACAGCATGGAGCAATCTATGGGGCCATTCTACAGCATGGAGCAATCTATGGGGCCATTCTACAGCATGGAGCAATCTATGGGGCCATTATACAGCATGGAGCAATCTATGGGGCCATTATACAGCATGGAGCAATCTATGGGGCCATTACACAGCATGGAGCAATCTATGGGGCCATTACAGCATGGAGCAATCTATGAGGCCATTACAGCATGGAGCAATCTATGAGGCCATTACAGCATGGAGCAATCTATGGGGCCATTCTACTTATGGAGCAATCTATGGGGCCATTATACAGCATGGAGCAATCTATGGGGCCATTATACAGCATGGAGCAATCTATAGGGCCATTATACAGTAGGGAGCAATCTATGGGGCCATTCTACTTATGAAGCAACTATGGGGCCATTACAGCATGGAGCAATCTATGGGGCCATTATACAGCATGGAGCAATCTATGGGGCCATTCTACAGCATGGAGCAATCTATGGGGCCATTCTACAGCATGGAGCAATCTATGGGGCCATTCTACAGCATGGAGCAATCTATGGGGCCATTCTACAGCATGGAGCAATCTATGGGGCCATTCTACAGCATGGAGCAATCTATGGGGCCATTCTACAGCATGGAGCAATCTATGGGGCCATTATACAGCATGGAGCAATCTATGGGGCCATTATACAGCATGGAGCAATCTATGGGGCCATTATACAGCATGGAGCAATCTATGGGGCCATTATACAGCATGGAGCAATCTATGGGGCCATTACAGCATGGAGCAATCTATGAGGCCATTACAGCATGGAGCAATCTATGAGGCCATTACAGCATGGAGCAATCTATGGGGCCATTCTACTTATGGAGCAATCTATGGGGCCATTATACAGCATGGAGCAATCTATGGGGCCATTATACAGCATGGAGCAATCTATAGGGCCATTATACAGTAGGGAGCAATCTATGGGGCCATTCTACTTATGAAGCAATCTATGGGGCCATTACAGCATGGAGCAATCTATGGGGCCATTATACAGCATGGAGCAATCTATAGGGTCATTATACAGTATGGAGCAATCTATGGGGCCATTACAGAATGGAGCAATCTATGGGGCCATTATGCAGCATGGAGCAATCTATAGGGCCATTATACAGCATGGAGCAATCTATGGAGTCATTATACAGCATGCAGCAATCTATGGGGAGATTATACAGCATGGAGCAATCTATGGGGCCATTATACAGCATGGAGCAATCTATGGGGCCATTATACAGCATGGAGCAATCTATGGGGCCATTATACAGCATGGAGCAATCTATGGGGCCATTATACAGCATGGAGCAATCTATGGGGCCATTTTGCAGTATGAAGCAAACTATGGGGCCATTACAGCATGGAGCAATCTATAGGGCCATTACAGCATGCAGCAATATATGGGGCCATTATACAGTATGGAGCAGTCTATGGGGCCATTATACAGCAGGGAGCAATCTATGGGGCCATTATACAGCATGGGGCAATCTATGGGGCCATTACAGGATGGAGCAATCTATGGGGCCATTACAGGATGGAGCAATCTATGGGGCCATTATACTTATGGAGCAATCTATGGGGCCATTATACAGTAGGGAGCAATCTATGGGGCAATCTATGGGGCCATTATACAGCATGGAGCAATCTATGAGGCCATTACAGCATGGAGCAATCTGTGGGGCCATTATACTTGTGGAGCAATCTATGGGGCCATTATACAGCATGGAGCAATCTATGGGGCCATTATACAGCATGGAGCAATCTATGGGGCCATTATACAGCATGGAGCAATCTATGGGGCCATTATACAGCATGGAGCAATCTATGGGGCCATTACACAGCATGGAGCAATCTATGGGGCCATTACAGCATGGAGCAATCTATGAGGCCATTACAGCATGGAGCAATCTATGAGGCCATTACAGCATGGAGCAATCTATGGGGCCATTCTACTTATGGAGCAATCTATGGGGCCATTATACAGCATGGAGCAATCTATGGGGCCATTATACAGCATGGAGCAATCTATAGGGCCATTATACAGTAGGGAGCAATCTATGGGGCCATTCTACTTATGAAGCAACTATGGGGCCATTACAGCATGGAGCAATCTATGGGGCCATTATACAGCATGGAGCAATCTATGGGGCCATTCTACAGCATGGAGCAATCTATGGGGCCATTCTACAGCATGGAGCAATCTATGGGGCCATTCTACAGCATGGAGCAATCTATGGGGCCATTCTACAGCATGGAGCAATCTATGGGGCCATTCTACAGCATGGAGCAATCTATGGGGCCATTCTACAGCATGGAGCAATCTATGGGGCCATTATACAGCATGGAGCAATCTATGGGGCCATTAAACAGCATGGAGCAATCTATGGGGCCATTATACAGCATGGAGCAATCTATGGGGCCATTATACAGCATGGAGCAATCTATGGGGCCATTACAGCATGGAGCAATCTATGAGGCCATTACAGCATGGAGCAATCTATGAGGCCATTACAGCATGGAGCAATCTATGGGGCCATTCTACTTATGGAGCAATCTATGGGGCCATTATACAGCATGGAGCAATCTATGGGGCCATTATACAGCATGGAGCAATCTATAGGGCCATTATACAGTAGGGAGCAATCTATGGGGCCATTCTACTTATGAAGCAATCTATGGGGCCATTACAGCATGGAGCAATCTATGGGGCCATTATACAGCATGGAGCAATCTATAGGGTCATTATACAGTATGGAGCAATCTATGGGGCCATTACAGAATGGAGCAATCTATGGGGCCATTATGCAGCATGGAGCAATCTATAGGGCCATTATACAGCATGGAGCAATCTATGGAGTCATTATACAGCATGCAGCAATCTATGGGGAGATTATACAGCATGGAGCAATCTATGGGGCCATTATACAGCATGGAGCAATCTATGGGGCCATTATACAGCATGGAGCAATCTATGGGGCCATTATACAGCATGGAGCAATCTATGGGGCCATTATACAGCATGGAGCAATCTATGGGGCCATTTTGCAGTATGAAGCAAACTATGGGGCCATTACAGCATGGAGCAATCTATAGGGCCATTACAGCATGCAGCAATATATGGGGCCATTATACAGTATGGAGCAGTCTATGGGGCCATTATACAGCAGGGAGCAATCTATGGGGCCATTATACAGCATGGGGCAATCTATGGGGCCATTACAGGATGGAGCAATCTATGGGGCCATTACAGGATGGAGCAATCTATGGGGCCATTATACTTATGGAGCAATCTATGGGGCCATTATACAGTAGGGAGCAATCTATGGGGCAATCTATGGGGCCATTATACAGCATGGAGCAATCTATGAGGCCATTACAGCATGGAGCAATCTGTGGGGCCATTATACTTGTGGAGCAATCTATGGGGCCATTATACAGCATGGAGCAATCTATGGGGCCATTATACAGCATGGAGCAATCTATGGGGCCATTATACAGCATGGAGCAATCTATGGGGCCATTATACAGCATGGAGCAATCTATGGGGCCATTATACTTATGGAGCAATCTATGGGGCCATTACCGCATGGAGCAATCTATGAGGCCATTATACTTATGGAGCAATCTATGGGGCCATTATACAGTATGGAGCAATCTATGGAGCCATTATGCAGTATGGAGCAATCTATGGGGCCATTATGCAGCATGGAGCAATTTATAGGGCCATTACAGCATGGAACAATCTATGGGGCCATTATACTTATGGAGCAATCTATGGGGCCATTATACAGCATGGAGCAATCTATGGGGCCATTATACAGTAGGGAGCAATCTATGGGGCCATTATACAGTAGGGAGCAATCTATGGGGCCATTATACAGTAGGGAGCAATCTATGGGGCCATTATACAGTAGGGAGCAATCTATGGGGCCATTATACAGCATGGAGCAATCTATGGGGCCATTAGACTAATGGAGCAATCTATAGGGCCATTACAGCATGGAGCAATCTATGGGGCCATTATACAGCATGGAGCAATCTATAGGGCCATTACAGCATGGAGCAATGTAAAGGGCCATTACAGCATGGAGCAATCTATGGGGCCATTACAGCATGGAGCAGTCTATGGGGCCATTATACAGCATGGGGCAATCTATGGGGCCATTATACAGCATGGAGCAATCTATGGGGCCATTACAGGATGGAGCAATCTATGGGGCCATTATACTTATGGAGCAATCTATAGGGCCAGTACAGTATGGAGCAATCTATGGAGCCATTACAGCATGGAGCAATCTGTGGGGCCATTATACTTGTGGAGCAATCTATGGAGCCATTACAGCATGGAGCAATCTGTGGGGCCATTATACAGTAGGGAGCAATCTATGGGGCCATTATACAGCATGGAGCAATCTATGGGGCCATTACAGCATGGAGCAATCTGTGGGGCCATTATACAGCATGGAGCAATCTATGGGGCCATTATACAGCATGGAGCAATCTATGGGGCCATTATACAGCATGGAGCAATCTATGGGGCCATTATACAGCATGGAGCAATCTATGGGGCCATTATACAGCATGGAGCAATCTATGGGGCCATTATACAGCATGGAGCAATCTATAGGGCCATTACATCATGGAGCAATCTATGGGGCCATTATACTTATGGAGCAATCTATGAGGCCATTATACTTATGGAGCAATCTATAGGGCCATTATACTTATGGAGCAATCTATGGAGCCATTATGCAGTATGGAGCAATCTATGGGGCCATTATACTTATGGAGCAATCTATGGAGCCATTATGCAGCATGGAGCAATTTATAGGGCCATTACAGCATGGAACAATCTATGTGGCCATTATACTTATGGAGCAATCTATGGGGCCATTATACAGCATGGAGCAATCTATGGGGCCATTATACAGTTGGGAGCAATCTATGGGGCCATTATACAGTAAGGAGCAATCTATGGGGCCATTATACAGCATGGAGCAATCTATGGGGCCATTATACAGCATGGAGCAATCTATAGGGCCATTACAGCATGGAGCAATGTAAAGGGCCATTACAGCATGGAGCAATCTATGGGGCCATTATAAGGCATGGAGCAATGTATAGGGCCATTACAGCATGGAGCAATCTATGGGGCCATTATACTTATGGAGCCAATCTATGGTGCTATTACAGCATGGAGCAATCTATGGGGCCATTAAACAGCATGGAGCAATCTATGATGCCATTATACAGCATGGAGCAATCTATGGGCCCATTATACTTATGGAGCAATCTATAGGGCCATTACAGCATGGAGCAATCTATGGGGCCATTATACAGCATGGAGCAATCTATGGGGCCATTATACTTATGGAGAAATCTATGGGGCCATTGCAGCATGGAGCAATCTATGGGGCCATTATACTTATGGAGCAATCTATGGGGCCATTACAGCATGGAGCAATCTATGGGGCCATTACCGCATGGAGCAATCTATGGGGCCATTATGCAGTATGGAGCAATCTATGGGGCCATTATGCAGTATGGAGCAATCTATGGGGCCATTATACTTATGGAGCAATCTATAGGGCCATTATACAGTAGGGAGCAATCTATGGGGCCATTATACAGTAGGGAGCAATCTATGGGGCCATTATACAGCATGGGGCAATCAATGGGGCCATTATACAACATGGAGCAATCTATGGGACCTTTATACTTATGGAGCAATCTATAGGGCCATTACAGCATGGAGCAATCTATGGGGCCATTATACAGCATCGAGCAATCTATGGGTCCATTATACAGCATGGAGCAATGTATGGGGCCATTATACAGCATGGAGCAATCTATAGGGCCATTACAGCATGGAGCAATCTATGGGGCCATTATACTTATTGAGCAATCTATGGAGCCATTACAACATGGAGCAATCTATGGGGCCATAATACAGCATGGAGCAATCTATGGGGCCATTATACTTATGGAGCAATCTATGGGGCCATTATACAGTATGGAGCAATCTATGGAGCCATTATGCAGCATGGAGCAATCTATGGAGCCATTATGCAGCATGGAGCAATTCATAGGGCCATTACATCATGGAGCAATCTATGGGGCCATTATACTTATGGAGCAATCTATGGGGCCATTATACAGCATGGAACAATCTATGGAGCCATTATACAGCATGGAGCAATCTATGGGGCCATTACAGCATGGAGCAATCTGTGGGGCCATTATACAGCATGGAGCAATCTATGGGGCCATTATACTTATGGAGCAATCTATAGGGCCATTACAGCATGGAGCAATCTATGAGGCCATTACAGCATGGAGCAATCTATGAGGCCATTACAGCATGGAGCAATCTATGCGGCCATTATACTTATGGAGCAATCTATGGGGCCATTATACTTATGGAGCAATCTATGGGGCCATTATACTTATGGAGAAATCTATGGGGCCATCATACAGTATGGAGCAATCTATGGAGCCATTATGCAGTATGGAGCAATCTATGGGGCCATTATGCAGCATGGAGCAATCTATGGGGCCATTATGCAGCATGGAGCAATCTATAGGGCCATTACAGCATGGAGCAATCTATGGGGCCATTATACTTATGGAGCAATCCATGGGACCATTACAGCATGGAGCAATCTATGGGGCCATTATACAGCATGGAGCAATCTATGGGGCCATTATACAGCATGGAGCAATCTATGGGGCCATTATACAGCATGGAGCAATCTATGGGGCCATTATACAGCATGGAGCAATCTATGGGGCCATTACACTTATGGAGCAATCTATAGGGCCATTACAGCATGGAGAAATCTATGGGGCCATTATACAGTATGGAGCAATCTATGGAGCCATTATACAGCATGGAGCAATCTATGGGGCCATTATACAGCATGGAGCAATCTATGGGGCCATTACACTTATGGAGCAATCTATAGGGCCATTACAGCATGGAGAAATCTATGGGGCCATTATACAGTATGGAGCAATCTATGGAGCCATTATGCAGTATGGAGCAATCTATAGGGCCATTACAGCATGGAGCAATCTATGGGGCCATTATACTTATGGAGCAATCTATGGGGCCATTATACAGCATGGAGCAATCTATGGGGCCATTATACAGCATGGAGCATTCTATAGGGACATTACAGCATAGAGCAATTTATGGGGCCATTACCGCGTGGAGCAATCTATGGGGCCATTATACTTATGGAGCAATCTATAGGGCCATTATACTTATGGAGCAATCTATGGGGCCATTATACAGTAGGGAGCAATCTATGGGGCCATTATACAGTAGGGAGCAATCTATGGGGCCATTATACAGCATGGACCAATCTATGGGGCCATTATCCTTATGGAGCAATCTATAGGGCCATTATACTTATGGAGCAATCTATGGGGCCATTACAGCATGGAGCAATCTATGGGGCCATTATACTTATGGAGCAATCTATGGGGCCATTATACAGTAGGGAGCAATCTATGGGGCCATTACAGCATGGAGCAATCTATGGGGCCATTATACAGTAGCGAGCAATCTATAGGGCCATTACAGAATGCAGCAATCTATGGGGCCATTATACAGCATGGAGCAATCTATAGGGCCATTATACAGCATGGAGCAATCTATGGGGCCATTATACTTATGGAGCAATCTATGGGGCCATTATACAGCAATCTATGGGGCCATTATACAGCATGGAACAATCTATGGGGCCATTATACAGCAGGGAGCAATCTAGGGGGCCATTATACAGCATGGAGCAATCTATGGGGCCATTATACTTATGGAGCAATCTATAGGGCCATTACATCATGGAGCAATCTATGGGGCCATTATACTTATGGAGCAATCTATAGGGCCATTACAGCATGGAGCAATCTATGGGGCCATTACAGCATGGAGCAATCTATGCGGCCATTATACTTATGGAGCAATCTATAGGGCCATTATAATTATGGAGCAATCTATAGGGCCATTATACTTATGGAGCAATCTATAGGGCCATTATACTTATGGAGCAATCTATAGGGCCATTATACTTATGGAGCAATCTATGGGGCCATTATACAGTATGAAGCAATCTATGGAGCCATTATGCAGCATGGAGCAATCTAGAGGGCCATTACAGCATGGAGCAATCTATGGGGTCATTATACAGTAGGGAGCAATCTATGGGGCCATTATACAGTAGGGAGCAATCTATGGGGCCATTATACAGCATGGAGCAATCTATGGGGCCATTATCCTTATGGAGCAATCTATAGGGCCATTACAGCATGGAGCAATCTATGGGGCCATTATCCTTATGGAGCAATCTATAGGGCCATTATCCTTATGGAGCAATCTATAGGGCCATTACAGCATGGAGCAATCTATGGGGCCATTATACTTATGGAGCAATCTATGGGGCCATTACAGCATGGAACAATCTATGGGGCCATTATACAGCATGGAGCAATCTATGGGGCCATTATACAGCAGGGACCAATCTATGGGGCCATTATACAGCATGGAGCAATCTATGGGGCCATTATACAGTAGGGAGCAATCTATGGGGCCATTATACAGTAGGGAGCAATCTATGGGGCCATTATACAGCATGGAGCAATCTATGGGGCCATTATACAGCATGGAGCAATCTATGGGGCCATTAGACTAATGGAGCAATCTATAGGGCCATTACAGCATGGAGCAATCTATGGGGCCATTATACAGCATGGAGCAATCTATAGGGCCATTACAGCATGGAGCAATCTATGGGGCCATTATAAGGCATGGAGCAATGTATAGGGCCATTACAGCATGGAGCAATCTATGGGGCCATTAAACAGCATGGAGCAATCTATGATGCCATTATACAGCATGGAGCAATCTATGGGCCCATTATACTTATGGAGCAATCTATGAGGCCATTGCAGCATGGAGCAATCTATGGGGCCATTATACTTATGGAGCAATCTATGGGGCCATTACAGCATGGAGCAATCTATGGGGCCATTACCGCATGGAGCAATCTATGGGGCCATTATGCAGTATGGAGCAATCTATGGGGCCATTATACTTATGGAGCAATCTATAGGGCCATTATACTTATGGAGCAATCTATGGGGCCATTATACAGTAGGGAGCAATCTATGGGGCCATTATACAGTAGGGAGCAATCTATGGGGCCATTATACAGCATGGGGCAATCTATGGGGCCATTATACAACATGGAGCAATCTATGGGACCTTTATACTTATGGAGCAATCTATAGGGCCATTACAGCATGGAGCAATCTATGGGGCCATTATACAGCATCGAGCAATCTATGGGTCCATTATACAGCATGGAGCAATGTATGGGGCCATTATACAGCATGGAGCAATCTATAGGGCCATTACAGCATGGAGCAATCTATGGGGCCATTATACTTATTGAGCAATCTATGGAGCCATTACAACATGGAGCAATCTATGGGGCCATAATACAGCATGGAGCAATCTATGGGGCCATTATACAGCATGGAGCAATCTAGGGGGCCATTATACAGCATGGAGCAATCTATGGGGCCATTATACAGCATGGAGCAATCTATGGGGCCATTATACAGCATGGAGCAATCTATGGGGCCATTATACAGCATGGAGCAATCTATGGGGCCATTATACAGCACGGAGCAATCTATGGGGCCATTACAGCATGGAGCAATCTATGGGGCCATTATACTTATGGAGCAATCTATGGGGCCATTATACAGTATGGAGCAATCTATGGAGCCATTATGCAGCATGGAGCAATCTATGGAGCCATTATGCAGCATGGAGCAATTCATAGGGCCATTACAGCATGGAGCAATCTATGGGGCCATTATACTTATGGAGCAATCTATGGGGCCATTATACAGCATGGAACAATCTATGGAGCCATTATACAGCTTGGGGCAATCTATGGGGCCATTATACAGCATGGAGCAATCTATGGGGCCATTATACTTATGGAGCAATCTATAGGGCCATTACATCATGGAGCAATCTATGGGGCCATTATACTTATGGAGCAATCTATGGGGCCATTATACAGCATGGAACAATCTATGGAGCCATTATACAGCATGGGGCAATCTATGGGGCCATTATACAGCATGGGGCAATCTATGGGGCCATTATACAGCATGGAGCAATCTATGGGGCCATTATACTTATGGAGCAATCTATAGGGCCATTACAGCATGGAGCAATCTATAGGGCCATTACAGCATGGAGCAATCTATGAGGCCATTACAGCATGGAGCAATCTATGAGGCCATTACAGCATGGAGCAATCTATGAGGCCATTACAGCATGGAGCAATCTATGAGGCCATTATACTAATGGAGCAATCTATAGGGCCATTATACTTATGGAGCAATCTATGGGGCCATTATACTTATGGAGAAATCTATGGGGCCATCATACAGTATGGAGCAATCTATGGAGCCATTATGCAGTATGGAGCAATCTATGGGGCCATTATGCAGCATGGAGCAATCTATAGGGCCATTACAGCATGGAGCAATCTATGGGGCCATTATACTTATGGAGCAATCCATGGGACCATTACAGCATGGAGCAATCTATGGGGCCATTATACAGCATGGAGCAATCTATGGGGCCATTATACAGCATGGAGCAATCTATGGGGCCATTATACAGCATGGAGCAATCTATGGGGCCATTATACAGCATGGGGAAATCTATGGGGCCATTACACTTATGGAGCAATCTATAGGGCCATTACAGCATGGAGAAATCTATGGGGCCATTATACAGTATGGAGCAATCTATGGAGCCATTATGCAGTATGGAGCAATCTATTTGGCCATTATGCAGCATGGAGCAATCTATAGGGCCATTACAGCATGGAGCAATCTATGGGGCCATTATACTTATGGAGCAATCTATGGGGCCATTCTACAGCATGGAGCAATCTATGGGGCCATTATACAGCATGGAGCAATCTATGGGGCCATTATACAGCATGGAGCATTCTATAGGGCCATTACAGCATAGAGCAATTTATGGGGCCATTACCGCGTGGAGCAATCTATGGGGCCATTATACTTATGGAGCAATCTATAGGGCCATTATACTTATGGAGCAATCTATGGGGCCATTATACAGTAGGGAGCAATCTATGGGGCCATTATACAGTAGGGAGCAATCTATGGGGCCATTATACAGTAGGGAGCAATCTATGGGGCCATTATACAGCATGGACCAATCTATGGGGCCATTATCCTTATGGAGCAATCTATGGGGCCATTACAGCATGGAGCAATCTATGGGGCCATTATACTTATGGAGCAATCTATGGGGCCATTACAGCATGGAGCAATCTATGGGGCCATTATACAGTAGGGAGCAATCTATGGGGCCAATACAGCATGGAGCAATCTACGGGGCCATTATACAGTAGCGAGCAATCTATAGGGCCATTACAGAATGCAGCAATCTATGGGGCCATTATACAGTATGGAGCAATCTATGGGGCCATTATGGAGCATGGAGCAATCTATAGGGCCATTACAGCATGGAGCAATCTATGGGGCCATTATACTTATGAAGCAATCTATGGGGCCATTATACAGCATGGAACAATCTATGGGGCCATTATACAGCAGGGAGCAATCTATGGGGCCATTATACAGCAGGGAGCAATCTATGGGGCCATTATACAGCAGGGAGCAATCTATGGGGCCATTATACAGCAGGGAGCAATCTATGGGGCCATTATACAGCAGGGAGCAATCTATGGGGCCATTACAGCATGGAGCAATCTATGGGGCCATTACAGCATGGAGCAATCTATAGGGCATTTACAGCAATCTATGGGGCCATTATACAGCATGGAGCAATCTGTGGAGCCATTATACTTATGGAGCAATCTATGGGGCCATTATGGAGCATGGAGCAATCTATGGGGCCATTATACAGCATGGAACAATCTATGGGGCCATTATACAGCAATCTATGGGGCAATTATACAGCATGGAACAATCTATGGGGCCATTATACAGCAGGGAGCAATCTAGGGGGCCATTATACAGCATGGAGCAATCTATGGGGCCATTATACTTATGGAGCAATCTATACGGCCATTATGGAGCATGGAGCAATCTATGGGGCCATTATACAGTAGCGAGCAATCTATAGGGCCATTACAGAATGCAGCAATCTATGGGGCCATTATACAGTATGGAGCAATCTATGGGGCCATTATAGAGCATGGAGCAATCTATGGGGCCATTATACTTATGGAGCAATCTATGGGGCCATTATACTTATGGAGCAATCTATGGGGCCATTATACAGCATGGAGCAATCTATGGGGCCATTATACAGCATGGAGCAATCTATGGGGCCATTATACAGCATGGAGCATTCTATAGGGCCATTACAGCATAGAGCAATTTATGGGGCCATTACCGCGTGGAGCAATCTATGGGGCCATTATACTTATGGAGCAATCTATAGGGCCATTATACTTATGGAGCAATCTATGGGGCCATTATACAGTAGGGAGCAATCTATGGGGCCATTATACAGTAGGGAGCAATCTATGGGGCCATTATACAGTAGGGAGCAATCTATGGGGCCATTATACAGCATGGACCAATCTATGGGGCCATTATCCTTATGGAGCAATCTATAGGGCCATTACAGCATGGAGCAATCTATGGGGCCATTATACTTATGGAGCAATCTATGGGGCCATTACAGCATGGAGCAATCTATGGGGCCATTATACAGTAGGGAGCAATCTATGGGGCCAATACAGCATGGAGCAATCTACGGGGCCATTATACAGTAGCGAGCAATCTATAGGGCCATTACAGAATGCAGCAATCTATGGGGCCATTATACAGTATGGAGCAATCTATGGGGCCATTATGGAGCATGGAGCAATCTATAGGGCCATTACAGCATGGAGCAATCTATGGGGCCATTATACTTATGGAGCAATCTATGGGGCCATTATACAGCATGGAACAATCTATGGGGCCATTATACAGCAGGGAGCAATCTATGGGGCCATTATACAGCAGGGAGCAATCTATGGGGCCATTATACAGCAGGGAGCAATCTATGGGGCCATTATACAGCAGGGAGCAATCTATGGGGCCATTATACAGCAGGGAGCAATCTATGGGGCCATTATACAGCAGGGAGCAATCTATGGGGCCATTATACAGCATGGAGCAATCTGTGGAGCCATTATACTTATGGAGCAATCTATGCGGCCATTATGGAGCATGGAGCAATCTATGGGGCCATTATACAGCATGGAACAATCTATGGGGCCATTATACAGCAATCTATGGGGCCATTATACAGCATGGAACAATCTATGGGGCCATTATACAGCAGGGAGCAATCTAGGGGGCCATTATACAGCATGGAGCAATCTATGGGGCCATTATACTTATGGAGCAATCTATAGGGCCATTATGGAGCATGGAGCAATCTATGGGGCCATTATACAGTAGCGAGCAATCTATAGGGCCATTACAGAATGCAGCAATCTATGGGGCCATTATACAGTATGGAGCAATCTATGGGGCCATTATGGAGCATGGAGCAATCTATAGGGCCATTATACTTATGGAGCAATCTATAGGGCCATTATACAGCAATCTATGGGGCCATTATACAGCAGGGAGCAATCTATGGGGCCATTATACAGCAGGGAGCAATCTATGGGGCCATTATACAGCAGGGAGCAATCTATGGGGCCATTATACAGCAGGGAGCAATCTATGGGGCCATTATACAGCAGGGAGCAATCTATGGGGCTATTACAGCATGGAGCAATCTATGGGGCCATTATACTTATGGAGCAATCTATAGGGCATTTACAGCAATCTATGGGGCCATTATACAGCATGGAGCAATCTGTGGAGCCATTATACTTATGGAGCAATCTATGGGGCCATTATGGAGCATGGAGCAATCTATGGGGCCATTATACAGCATGGAACAATCTATGGGGCCATTATACAGCAATCTATGGGGCCATTATACAGCATGGAACAATCTATGGGGCCATTATACAGCAGGGAGCAATCTAGGGGGCCATTATACAGCATGGAGCAATCTATGGGGCCATTATACTTATGGAGCAATCTATAGGGCCATTACAGCATGGAGCAATCTATGAGGCCATTACAGCATGGAGCAATCTATGAGGCCATTACAGCATGGAGCAATCTATGGGGCCTTTACAGCATGGAGCAATCTATGCGGCCATTATACTTATGGAGCCATCTATGGGGCCAGTATACAGCAATCTATGGGGCCATTATACAGCATGGAGCAATCTATAGGGCCATTATACTTATGGAGAAATCTATGGTGCCATTATACAGTATGAAGCAATCTATGGAGCCATTATGCAGTATGGAGCGATCTATGGGGCCATTATGCAGCATGGAGCAATCTATAGGGCCATTATACAGCATGGGGCAATCTATGGGGCCATTACACTTATGGAGCAATCTATAGGGCCATTATACTTATGGAGAAATCTATGGTGCCATTATACAGTATGAAGCAATCTATGGAGCCATTATGCAGTATGGAGCGATCTATGGGGCCATTATGCAGCATGGAGCAATCTATAGGGCCATTATACAGCATGGGGCAATCTATGGGGCCATTACACTTATGGAGCAATCTATAGGGCCATTATACTTATGGAGCAATCTATAGGGCCATTACAGCATGGAGCAATCTATGGGGCCATTATACAGCATGGAGCCATCTATGGGGCCATTATACAGCATGGAGCAATCTATGGGGCCATTATACAGCATGGGGCAATCTATGGGGCCATTATACAGCATGGGGCAATCTATAGGGCCATTATACTTATGGAGCAATCTATAGGGCCATTACAGCATGGAGCAATCTATGGGGCCATTACAGCATGGAGCAATCTATGGGGCCATTATACTTATGGAGCAATCTATGAGGCCATTATACTTATGGAGCAATCTATAGGGCCATTATACTTATGGAGCAATCTATGGGGCCATTATACAGTATGGAGCAATCTATGGAGCCATTATGCAGTATGGAGCAATCTATGGGGCCATTATACAGCATGGAGCAATCTATGGGGCCATTACAGCATGGAGCAATCTATGGGGCCATTACAGCATGGAGCAATCTATGGGGCCATTACAGCATGGAGCAATCTATGGGGCCATTACAGCATGGAGCAATCTATGGGGCCATTACAGCATGGAGCAATCTATGGGGCCATTACAGCATGGAGCAATCTATAGGGCCATTATACAGCATGGGGCAATCTATGGGGCCATTATACTTATGGAGCAATCTATAGGGCCATTACAGCATGGAGCAATCTATAGGGCCATTATACAGCATGGGGCAATCTATGGGGCCATTACACTTATGGAGCAATCTATAGGGCCATTATACTTATGGAGCAATCTATGGGGCCATTACAGCATGGAGCAATCTATGGGGCCATTATACAGCATGCAGCAATCTATGGGGCCATTATACAGCATGGAGCAATCTGTGGAGCCATTATACTTATGGATCAATCTATAGGGCCATTACAGCATGGAGCAATGTATGGGGCCATTACAGCATGGAGCAATCTATGAGCTCATTACAGCATGGAGCAATCTATGAGGCCATTATACTTATGGAGCAATCTATAGGGCCATTATACTTATGGAGCAATCTATAGGGCCATTATACTTATGGAGAAATCTATGGGGCCATTATACAGTATGGAGCAATCTATGGAGCCATTATGCAGTATGGAGCAATCTATGGGGCCATTATGCAGCATGGAGCAATCTATAGGGCCATTATGCAGCATGGAGCAATCTATAGGGCCATTATGCAGCATGGAGCAATCTATGGGACCATTACAGCGTGGAGCAATCTATGGGGCCATTATACAGCATGCAGCAATCTGTGGGGCCATTATACAGCATGGAGCAATCTGTGGAGCCATTATACTTATGGAGCAATCTATGGGCCATTATACAGCATGGAGCAATCTGTGGAGCCATTATACTTATGGAGCAATCTATGGGGCCATTATACAGCATGGAGCTATCTATGGGGCCATTATACTTATGGAGCCATCTATGGGGCCATTATACAGCAATCTATGGGGCCATTATACAGCATGGAACAATCTATGGGGCCATTATACGGCAGGGAGCAATCTAGGGGGCCATTATTCAGCATGGAGCAATCTATGGGGCCATTATACTTATGGAGCAATCTATAGGGCCATTACAGCATGGAGCAATCTATGGGGCCATTACAGCATGGAGCAATCTATGCGGCCATTATACTTATGGAGCAATCTATAGGGCCATTATACTTATGGAGAAATCTATGGGGTCATTATACAGTATGAAGCAATCTATGGGGCCCATTATGCAGCATGGAGCAATCTATAGGGCCATTACAGCATGGAGCAATCTATGGGGCCATTATACTTATGGAGCAATCTATGGGACCATTACAGCGTGGAGCAATCTATGGGGCCATTATACAGCATGGAGCAATCTATGGGGCCATTATAAAGCATGGGGCAATCTATGGGGCCATTACACTTATGGAGCAATCTAAAGGGCCATTACAGCATGAAGCAATCTATGGGGCCATTATACAGCATGGAGCAATCTATGGGGCCATTATACAGCATGGAGCAATCTATGGGGCCATTATACAGTATGGAGCAATCTATGGGGCCATTATACAGTATGGAGCAATGTATAGGGCCATTACAGCATGGAGCAATGTATAGGGCCATTACAGCATGGAGCAATCTATGGGGCCATTATACTTATGGAGCAATCTATGGGACCATTACAGCATGGAGCAATCTATGGGCCCATTATACTTATGGAGCAATCTATAGGGTCATTACAGCATGGAGCAATCTATGGGGCCATTATACTTTATGGAGCAATCTATGGGGCCATTACAGCATGGCACAATGTATGGGGCCATTATACAGCATGGAGCAATCTATAGGGCCATTATACTTATGGAGCAATCTATAGGGCCATTATACTTATGGAGCAATCTATAGGGCCATTATACTTATGGAGCAATCTATAGGGCCATTATACCTATGGAGCAATCTATAGGGCCATTATACTTATGGAGCAATCTATAGGGCCATTATACTTATGGAGCAATCTATAGGGCCATTATACTTATGGAGCAATCTATAGGGCCATTATACTTATGGAGCAATCTATAGGGCCATTATACTTATGGAACAATCTATAGGGCCATTATACAGCATGGAACAATCTATGGGGCCATTATACAGCATGGAACAATCTATGGGGCCATTATACAGCATGGAACAATCTATGGGGCCATTATACAGCATGGAACAATCTATGGGGCCATTATACAGCATGGAACAATCTATGGGGCCATTATACAGCATGGAACAATCTATGGGGCCATTATACAGCATGGAACAATCTATGGGGCCATTATACAGCATGGAACAATCTATGGGGCCATTACCGCATGGAGCAATCTATGGGGCCATTACCGCATGGAGCAATCTATGGGGCCATTACCGCATGGAGCAATCTATGGGGCCATTACCGCATGGAGCAATCTATGGAGCCATTATACTTATGGAGCAATCTATAGGGTCATTATACTTATGGAGAAATCTATGGGGCCATTATACAGTATGGAGCAATCTATTGAGCCATTATGCAGTATGGAGCAATCTGTGGGGCCATTATGCAGCATGGAGCAATCTATGGGGCCATTATACTTATGGAGCAATCTATGGGACCATTACAGTGTGGAGCAATCTATGGGGTCATTATACAGCATGGAGCAATCTATGGGGCCATTATACAGCATGAGGCAATCTATGGGGCCATTATACAGCATGGAGCAATCTATGGGGCCATTATACTTATGGAGCAATCTATGGGGCCATTATACTTATGGAGCAATCTATAGGGCCATTAGACTCATGGAGCAATCTATAGGGCCATTGTACTTATGGAGCAATCTATAGGGCCATTATACTTATGGAGCAATCTATGGGACCATTACAGCATGGAGCAATCTATGGAGCCATTATGCAGTATGGAGCAATCTATGGGGCCATTATGCAGCATGGAGCAATCTATGGGGCCATTACAGCATGGAGCAATGTATAGGGCCATTACAGCATGGAGCAATCTATGGGGCAATTATACTTATGGAGCAATCTATGGGACCATTACAGCATGGAGCAATGTGTGGGGCCATTATACAGCATGGAGCAATCTATGGGCCCATTATATTTATGGAGCAATCTATAGCGCCATTACAGCATTGAGCAATCTATGGGGCCATTATACTCATGGAGCAATCTATGGGGCCATTACAGCATGGCGCAATCTATGGGGCCATTACCGCATGGAGCAATCTATAGGGCCATTACCGCATGGAGCAATCTATGGGGCCATTATACTTATGGAGCAATCTATAGGGCCATTAGATTCATGGAGCAATCTATGGGGCCATTATACAGCATGGAGCAATCTATGGGGCCATTATACTTATGGAGCAATCTATAGGGCCATTACAGCATGGAGCAATCAATGGGGCCATTATAGCATGACACAATCTATGGGGCCATTGTACAGCATGGAGCAATCTATGGGGCCATTATACTTATGGAGCAATTTATGGGGCCATTACAGCATGGCGCAATCTATGGGGCCATTATACAGCATGGAGCAATCTATGGGGCCATTATACAGCATGGGTTAATCTATGGGGCCATTATACAGTATGGAGCAATCTATGGAGCCATTATGCAGTATGGAGCAATCTGTGGGGCCATTATGCAGCATGGAGCAATCTATAGGGCCATTACAGCATGGAGCAATCTATGGGGCCATTATACTTATGGAGCAATCTATGGGTCCATTACAGCGTGGAGCAATCTATGGGGCCATTATACAGCGTGGAGCAATCTATGGGGCCATTATACAGCATGGGGCAATCTATGGGGCCATTATACAGCATGGAGCAATCTATAGGGCCATTACATCATGGAGCAATCTATGGGGCCATTACATCATGGAGCAATCTATGGGGCCATTATATCATGGAGCAATCTATGGGGCCATTATACTTATGGAGCAATCTATGGGACCATTAAAGCATGGAGCACTCTATGGGGCCATTATACAGCATGGAGCAATCTATGGGGCCATTATACAGCATGGCGCAATCTATGGGGCCATTATACAGGATGGAGCAATCTATGGGACCATTACAGCATGGAGCAATCTATGGGGCCATTATACTTATGGAGCAATCTATGGGGCCATTATACAGCATGGAGCAATCTATGGGGCCATTATACAGCATGGAGCAATCTATGAGGCCATTATACTTATGGAGCAATCTATAGGGCCATTATACTTATGGAGCAATCTATAGGGCCATTACAGCATGGCGCAATCTATGGGGCCATTATACAGCATGGAGCAATCTATGGGGCCATTATACAGCATGGGGTAATCTATGGGGCCATTATACAGCATGGAGCAATCTATGGGGCCATTATCCTTATGGAGCAATCTATTGGGCCATTACAGTATGGAGCAATCTATGGGGCCATTATACTTATGGAGCAATCTGTAGGGCCATTACAGCATGGAGCAATCTATGGGGCCATTATACAGAAGGGAGCAATCTATGGGGCCATTATACTTATGGAGCAATCTATAGGGCCATTACAGCATGCAGCAATCTATGGGGCCATTATACAGCAGGGAGCAATCTATGGGGCCATTATACAGCATGGAGCAATCTATTGGGCCATTATACAGCATGGGGCAATCTATGGGGCCATTATACAGCATGCAGCAATCTGTGGAGCCATTATACTTATGGAGCAATCTATGGGCCATTATACAGCATGGAGCAATCTGTGGAGCCATTATACTTATGGAGCAATCTATGGGGCCATTATACAGCATGGAGCTATCTATGTGGCCATTATACTTATGGAGCCATCTATGGGGCCATTATACAGAAATCTATGGGGCCATTATACAGCATGGAACAATCTATGGGGCCATTATACGGCAGGGAGCAATCTAGGGGGCCATTATTCAGCATGGAGCAATCTATGGGGCCATTATACTTATGGAGCAATCTATAGGGCCATTACAGCATGGAGCAATCTATGGGGCCATTACAGCATGGAGCAATCTATGCGGCCATTATACTTATGGAGCAATCTATAGGGCCATTATACTTATGGAGAAATCTATGGGGCCCATTATGCAGCATGGAGCAATCTATAGGGCCATTACAGCATGGAGCAATCTATGGGGCCATTATACTTATGGAGCAATCTATGGGACCATTACAGCGTGGAGCAATCTATGGGGCCATTATACAGCATGGAGCAATCTATGGGGCCATTATACAGCATGGAGCAATCTATGGGGCCATTACACTTATGGAGCAATCTATGGGGCCATTACAGCATGAAGCAATCTATGGGGTCATTATACAGCATGGAGCAATCTATGGGGCCATTATACAGCATGGAGCAATCTATGGGGCCATTATACAGCATGGAGCAATCTATGGGGCCATTATAAAGCATGGAGCAATCTATGGGGCCATTATACAGTATGGAGCAATCTATGGGGCCATTACAGCATGGAGCAATGTATAGGGCCATTACAGCATGGAGCAATCTATGGGGCCATTATACTTACGGAGCAATCTATGGGACCATTACAGCATGGAGCAATCTATGGGGCCATTATACAGCATGGAGCAATCTATGGGCCCATTATACTTATGGAGCAATCTATGGGGCCATTATACTTTATGGAGCAATCTATGGGGCCATTACACTTTATGGCGCAATGTATGGGGCCATTATACAGCATGGCGCAATCTATGGGGCCATTATACTTATGGAGCAATCTATAGGGCCATTATACTTATGGAGCAATCTATAGGGCCATTATACTTATGGAGCAATCTATGGGGCCATTATACAGCATGGAACAATCTATGGGGCCATTATACAGCATGGAACAATCTATGGGGCCATTATACAGCATGGAACAATCTATGGGGCCATTATACAGCATGGAACAATCTATGTGGCCATTATACAGCATGGAACAATCTATGGGGCCATTATACTTATGGAGCAATCTATGGGGCCATTATACTTATGGAGCAATCTATGGGGCCATTATACTTATGGAGCAATCTATGGGGCCATTACAGCATGGCGCAATCTATGGGGCCATTACAGCATGGCGCAATCTATGGGGCCATTACCGCATGGAGCAATCTATGGGGCCATTACCGCATGGAGCAATCTATGGGGCCATTACCGCATGGAGCAATCTATGGGGCCATTACCGCATGGAGCAATCTATGGAGCCATTATACTTATGGAGCAATCTATAGGGCCATTAGACTCATGGAGCAATCTATAGGGTCATTATACTTATGGAGAAATCTATGGGGCCATTATACAGTATGGAGCAATCTATGGAGCCATTATACAGTATGGAGCAATCTGTGGGGCCATTATGCAGCATGGAGCAATCTAAGGGGCCATTATACTTATGGAGCAATCTATGGGACCATTACAGCGTGGAGCAATCTATGGGGTCATTATACAGCATGGAGCAATCTATGGGGCCATTATACAGCATGGGGCAATCTATGGGGCCATTATACAGCATGGAGCAATCTATGGGGCCATTATACAGCATGGAGCAATCTATAGGGCCATTAGACTCATGGAGCAATCTATAGGGCCATTATACTTATGGAGCAATCTATAGGGCCATTATACTTATGGAGCAATCTATGGGACCATTACAGCATGGAGCAATCTATGGAGCCATTATGCAGTATGGAGCAATCTATGGGGCCATTATGCAGCATGGAGCAATCTATGGGGCCATTACAGCATGGAGCAATGTATAGGGCCATTACAGCATGGAGCAATCTATGGGGCCATTATACTTATGGAGCAATCTATGGGGCCATTACAGCATGGCGCAATCTATGGGGCCATTACCGCATGGAGCAATCTATAGGGCCATTACCGCATGGAGCAATCTATGGGGCCATTATACTTATGGAGCAATCTATAGGGCCATTAGACTCATGGAGCAATCTATGGGGCCATTATACAGCATGGAGCAATCTATGGGGCCATTATACTTATGGAGCAATCTATAGGGCCATTACAGCATGGAGCAATCAATGGGGCCATTATACTTATGGAGCAATCTATGGGGCCATTACAGCATGGCGCAATCTATGGGGCCATTATACAGCACTGAGCAATCTATAGGGCCATTATACAGTAGGGAGCAATCTATAGGGCCATTATACTGCATGGGTTAATCTATGGGGCCATTATACAGTATGGAGCAATCTATGGAGCCATTATGCAGTATGGAGCAATCTGTGGGGCCATTATGCAGCATGAAGCAATCTATAGGGCCATTACAGCATGGAGCAATCTATGGGGCCATTATACAGCGTGGAGCAATCTATGGGGCCATTATACAGCATGGGGCAATCTATGGGGCCATTATACAGCATGGAGCAATCTATAGGGCCATTACATCATGGAGCAATCTATGGGGCCATTATACAGTATGGAGCAATCTATAGGGCCATTACATCATGGAGCAATCTATGGGGCCATTATACTTATGGAGCAATCTATGGGGCCATTACAGCATGGAGCACTCTATGGGGCCATTATACAGCATGGAGCAATCTATGGGGCCATTATACAGCATGGCGCAATCTATGGGGCCATTATACAGGATGGAGCAATCTATGGGACCATTACTGCATGGAGCAATCTATGGGGCCATTATACTTATGGAGCAATCTATGGGGCCATTATACAGCATGGAGCAATCTATGGGGCCATTATACAGCATGGAGCAATCTATTAGGCCATTATACTTATGGAGCAATCTATAGGGCCATTATACTTATGGAGCAATCTATAGGGCCATTATACTTATGGAGCAATCTATAGGGCCATTACAGCATGGCGCAATCTATGGGGCCATTATACAGCATGGAGCAATCTATGGGGCCATTATACAGCATGGGGTAATCTATGGGGCCATTATACAGCATGGAGCAATCTATGGGGCCATTACAGCATGGAGCAATCTATGGGGCCATTATACAGAAGGGAGCAATCTATGGGGCCATTATACTTATGGAGCAATCTATAGGGCCATTACAGCATGCATCAATCTATGGGGCCATTATACAGCAGGGAGCAATCTATGGGGCCATTATACAGCAGGGAGCAATCTATTGGGCCATTATACAGCATGGGGCAATCTATGGGGCCATTATAAGGCATGGAGCAATCTATAGGGCCATTACAGCATGGAGTAATCTATGCAGCCATTATACTTTTGGAGCAATCTATAGGGCCATTATACTTATGGAGCAATCTATAGGGCTATTGCAGCATGGAGCAATCTATGGGGCCATTATACTTATGGAGCAATCTATGGGGCAATTACAGCATGGAGCAATCTATGGGGCCATTATACTTATGGAGCAATCTATGGGGCCATTACAGCATGGAGCAATCTATGGGGCCATTATACAGCATGAAGCAATCTATGGGGCCATTACAGCATGGAGCAATATATGGGGCCATTACACAGTATGGAGCAGTCTATGGGGCCATTATACAGTAGGGATCAATCTATGGGGCCATTATACAGCATGGAGCAATCTATGGTGCCATTACAGCATGGAGCAATCTATGGGGCCATTATACTTATGGAGCAATCTATAGGGCCATTATACTTATGGAGCAATCTGTAGGGCCTTTATACTTATGGAGCAATCTGTAGGGCCTTTATACTTATGGAGCAATCTATGGGGCCATTACAGCATGGAGCAATATATGGGGCCATTATACAGCATGGAGCAATCTATGGGGCCATTATACAGTAGGGAGAAATCTATGGGACCATTATAGAGCATGGGGCAATCTATGGGGCCATTATACAGTATGGAGCAGTCTATGGGGCCATTACAGCATGGAGCAATCTATGGGGCCATTATACTTGTGGAGCAATCTATAGGGCCATTACAGCATGGAGCAATATATGGGGCCATTATACAGTATGGGGTAATCTATGGGGCCATTACAGTATGGAACAATCTATGGGGCCATTACAGGATGGAGCAATCTATGGGGCCAGTATACTTATGGAGCAATCTATAGGGCCATTACAGCATGGAGCAATCTATAGGGCCATTATACTTATGGAGCAATCTATAGGGCCATTACAGCATGGAGCAATCTATAGGGCCATTACAGCATTGAGCAATGTATGGGGCCATTATACAGTAAGGAGCAATATATGAGGCCATTATACAGTATGGAGCAATATATGAGGCCATTATACAGTATGGAGCACTATATGGGGCCATTATACAGTATGGAGTTATATATGGGGCCATTATACATTATGCAGCAGCATCATGTGGGGCCATTACAGTATGGAGCAATCTATGGGGTCATTATGCAGCATGGAGCAATATATGGGGCCATTATATTATGGAGCAATCTAGGGGGGCATTGTACAGTAGGGAGCAATCTATGGTGCCATTACAGTATGGAGCAATCCATGGGGCCATTATGCAGCATGGAGCAATCTATGAGGCCATTATGTTGCATGGAACAATCTATGAGGCAATTAATGTATGGAGCAATCTATTGGGCCATTATGCAGCATGGAGCAATCTAGGGGGCCATTATACTTATGGAGCAATCTAGGGGGCCATTATACTTATGGAGCAATCTATAGGGCCATTACTGCATGGAGCAAGCTATAGGGCCATTACAGCATGGAGCAATCTATGGGGCCATTACAGCATGGAGCAAGCTATAGGGCCATTACAGCATGGAGCAAGCTATAGGGCCATTACAGCATGGAGCAAGCTATAGGGCCATTACAGCATGGAGCAATCTATGGGGCCATTATACAGCATGGAGCAATCTATGGGGCCATTATACAGCATGGAGCAATCTATGGGGCCATTATACAGTATGGAGCAATCTATGGGGCCATTATGCAGCATGGAACAATCTATGGGGTCATTATGCAGTATGGAGCAATCTATGGGGCCATTATACAGTATGGCGCAATCTATAGGGCCATTACAGCATGGAGCAATCTATGGGGCCATTATACTTATGGAGCAATCTATAGGGACATTACAGCATGGAGCAATCTATAGGGCCCATTACAGCTTGGAGCAATCTATGGGGCCATTACAGTATGGAGCAATCTATGGGGCCATTACAGCATGGAGCAATCTATGGGGCCATTATACTTATGGAGCAATCTATAGGGACATTACAGCATGGAGCAATCTATAGGGCCATTACAGCATGGAGCAATCTATGGGGCCATTATACTTATGGAGCAATCTATGGGGCCATTACAGCATGGAGCAATCTATGGGGCCATCACAGCATGGAGCAATCTATGGGGCCATCACAGCATGGAGCAATCTATGGGGCCATCACAGCATGGAGCAATCTATAGGGCCATTACAGCATGGAGCAATCTATAGGGCCATTATACAGTATGGGGTAATCTATAGGGCCATTATACAGTATGGAGCCATCTATGGGGCCATTACAGCATGGAGCAATCTATGGGGCCATTACAGCATGGAGCAATCTATGGGGCCATTACAGCATGGAGCAATCTATGGGGCCATTATACTTATGGAGCAATCTATAGGGCCATTACAGTATGGCGCAATCTATAGGGCCATTACGGCATGGAGCAATCTATGGGGCCATTACGGCATGGAGCAATCTATGGGGCCATTATACAGTATGGAGCAATATATGGGGCCATTATACAGTATGGAGCAATATATGGGGCCATTATACAGTATGGAGCACTATATGGGGCCATTATACAGTATGGAGCACTATATGGGGCCATTATACAGTATGGAGCACTATATGGGGGCATTATACAGTATGGAGTTATATATGGGGCCACTATACAGTTTGCAGCAGCATCATGTGGGGCCATTATGCAGCATGGAGCAATCTATGGGGCCATTATGCAGCATGGAGCAATCTATGAGGCCATTATGTTGCATGGAACAATATATGAGGCAATTAATGTATGGAGCAATCTATGGGGCCATTACAGTATGGAGCAATCTATGGGGCTATTATACAATATGGAGCAATCTAGGGGGCCATTATACTTATGGAGCAATCTAGGGGGCCATTATACTTATGGAGCAATCTAGGGGGCCATTATACTTATGGAGCAATCTATGGGGCCATTACAGCATGGAGAAAGCTATAGGGCCATTACAGCATAGAGCAATCTATGGGGCCATTATGCAGCATGGAACAATCTATGGGGTCATTATACAGTATGGAGCAATCTATGGGGCCATTATACAGTATGGAGCAATCTATGGGGCCATTATACAGTATGGAGCAATCTATGGGGCCATTACAGCATGGAACAATCTATGGGGCCATTACAGCATGGAACAATCTATGGGGCCATTATACAGTATGGAGCCATTATACAGTATGGAGCAATCTATGGGGCCATTATGCAGTATGGAGCCATTATACAGTATGGAGCAATCTATGGGGTCATTATGCAGCATGGAGCAATATATGGGGGCCATTTTACAGTATGGAAGAATATATTGGGCCATTATGCAGCATGGAGCAACAGATGGGGCCATTATACAGTATGGAGCAATCTATGGAGCCATTATACAGTATGAAGCAATCTATGGGGCCATTATGCAGCATGGAGCAATATATGGGGCCATTTTACAGCATGGAGCAATTTATGGAGCCATTATACAGTATGGGGCAATATATGGGGCCATTATGCAGTATGGAGCAATCTATGGGGCCATTATGCAGCATGGAGCAATCTATGGGGTCATTATGCAGCATGGAGCAATCTATGGGGTCATTATGCAGCATGGAGCAATCTATGGAGCCATTATACAGTATGGAGCAATCTATGGGGCCATTATACAGTATGGAGCACTATATGGGGCCATTATACAGTATGCAGCATCATGTGGGGCCATTATACAGTATGGAGTTATATATGGGGCCATTATACAGTATGCAGCATCATGTGGGGCCATTATAGTATGGAGCAATCTAGGGGGCCATTATACAGTAGGGAGCAATGTATGGGGCCATTACAGTGTGGAGCAATCTATGGGGCAATCTATGAGGCCATTATGTTGCATGGAACAATCTATGAGGCAATTAATGTATGGAGCAATCTAGGGGCTATTATACAATATGGAGCAATCTATGGGGCCATTATGCAGCATGGAGCAATCTATGGGGCCATTATGCAGCATGGAGCAATCTATGGGGCCATTTCAGTATGGAACAATCTATGGGGCCCATTATACTGTATGGAGGTTTATGTGGGGCCCATTATTCTGTATCGAGGACTATGTGGGGCCATTATTCTGTATAGAGGACTATGTAGGGCCCATTACATTTTATAGAGGACTTTGTGGTGCCCATAATTCTGTATGGAGGACTATGTGGGGGCCGGGAATTGGATGTTTCGCCCCCAGCAGTTCGTCCCCAGCAATTCGCCCCCGGGTACATTTCGCCCCCGCACAGTTCGCCCCCAGGATGTTTCGCCCCCGAACATTTCACCCCCAGCATTTCGCCCCCAGGATGTTTCGCCCCGAACATTTCATCCCTGGATGTTTTGTCTCTAGCAATTTGCTCCTGGATCTTTCGCATACGGGAAAGACCTGCCTGAACTGAACTTTGGCAGGTTCGCTTATCACTAATAATACACCATATGAGTCTAAGATATAGAATTCTGATCAAATGAGTTTTTTTTTATTCTAAAACATTGTTTTCTAGATAAGTCATTTTACAAACAGACAGGAAAATAGTAGGATTTCATTGGTTACTAAGGAGGTCGAGCCCCCTTGGTAGCAGAACGGATCCTGGCTCCCTGTGATACATTCAGGGCTGCTTGTTCACAGCCCTCTGCAAAGCTCCCCTTCACCCTCCGCTCATGTGCTCTGTCCTGGACAAGAGGAGGGCTCCCCCCCGCCTGTGTAAAGCCGTTACAGGACGGAACACATAGGGGGGGGCTCTGCAGAAGGCTGTAAACCAGCAGCCCTTTATACATCATAGGGAATCTATTGTTACGGTAGTTGCATGCTCCTGTGCAGCCACAGCCTCTAGAATCCATCCACAAGTTCTGCTACTAAGGAGAAACAACCTCCTTAGCCACCACTGAAATCCTGCAGCACATGGAGCTTTAACTTGGAGGAGACTTTTCACACAGAAGTGAAGCTGCTGGAAGGTCTCCTTTGGAAATGAATATCATGGGCACAGGTACTATAACAGAACTTATGTTTTTTGGAGAGTTATGCTTTAACTTTATATATCAAAACTGTTGTAACAAGAAACATAAAAAGGTATAGAGGGGAAGGATTAGAGAAAAAGAGAAAAGACAAAATACAGGTTATAATGCTTGAATGATTTTACAGCTCAAAACACTGCTCTCAAAACATAAAATATGTGACCATGAACTAAAATCCAAAGCTGTAGGCAATGCCTCTCAGATAATCCATCACGCTTCTATTATTGAAATCTTGCTCGATACGTTTAACCCTTGCTGAAATTGCAGCATACTTTTTGTTTCTTGCAGCGATGGGATTTCCTGCTATTATCTGAATAATTTCAAAACTATGGAGCTCTTGCTGATGTTTCAGACAGTTAATGAACCGGTATATATTTTGGAAAAGAGTACCACATGTTTCTGGAAAGCTACGGTGCCATCCTTCGACATCATTATTTGTTCGCTGTTGATCATTCAATGTTCGTTCATACACATTCCAGAGTTGAACTGGAAACAAAGGTGCTTGACGTCCTCTGCGATTCATTCGACCGATATAGCTGTCTTCAAAATAGTTGGCGATAGGTATTGCTTCTTGTGGAAAGTCAGGATCTTCCACCAATTCTTCAAATGATTGCACAACAGTCTGTGGTGGTATAAAGGCCAGGGCAGGTATCATGCGTATCCAACGGACAAATTCATGGTCACCTTGGTATTGCATCTTGAGTCCTTCATTTTGAACTTTACGCCAAACCGACTGTGATAGGTGGAAAAAGCAACCAGTCTTCTCAAGGTTGGGGAATTCACTTTCAAATGCCTGTATTGCAGCTAGTTCAAAATCCAACATCAGGTTGTCTGGCTGCCGTCCAGGCTGCAAGTTCTTCAGCTTTTGCAGCAACCTCTGGTATGTAGAACAGCTCTGGTCTGTCAGCAAGGTGCACACTAGCGGAACAACAAGGCCGCTATGGACTACATGGATTGTGTAAAGCTGCTTAAACAAGGCTGGTGTAGTCAAAAACATGCCATCAGCAAACCACTCTTTAGTTTGTGCCAGTAGATGGAGATTGTCTCTTGTTCCAAATATCAACATACGGCTGTGTCCATTTCCTAATTTAAAATGAAAGTATTAGTAGAGGAAATAACAGAAAAAGTGTAACAAGCATCAAACAGATAATTTTGGGATGAATTCACAAAAAAAAATATCCTAATCAGAAGCCTCTGTTCATATCTCCCATTAAAAACTCACATTTTGCTCCAGATTTTCTGATTTCATAACTGAAGCAAAATCTAGTGTAAAGGGGCCAACCAATACTTTTTGACAACATATATTGTCCCAGTGGAAAATGATATATTTTTATTTAAAAAAAAATTATGCATAATGGAATTGTTTTAATACAATGTTAAATAGTTAAGTAGCTTACCAGAGTCATGCAGAAGGTACTGCTGCTGGACACCATCAATACTGATCTCCTGAAACTCCTGGGGGATAGCAAGTTGATCAAGGGTTTGAGGGAACCTTGGAATATTGCCAAGCTGCCTTGCTAATCGTATTGTTCTCTTCAGTGATGCTTTCCTTGGGAGAAGTGCTACAACATTAGAATGGGCTCCTGAAACGACGTCTGTGAGAATCTGTTGTGGTGTCTCCCGTGTTGTCCTTGTCCTGGTCCTGCCACATTAACAAGTCGGATTGCTTCAGGTCTTGCAGCTTGTGCTGCGTGACTGTGAAGATTGACTACTTTCACAACTTTGCCAGATTCTTCATTGGTCCAAACACGTCCCATGCAAGTCGACCGTTTTTCACATACCCAGATGGAATGGACATCATCAGCGGTTCGTTTGGAAAATAAGTAAATGTGATTCTCATGGACCAACTTCCTCCTTCCACGTTTGGACAG
This sequence comes from Phyllobates terribilis, assembly GCF_046119375.1. Taxonomy (NCBI): domain Eukaryota; kingdom Metazoa; phylum Chordata; class Amphibia; order Anura; family Dendrobatidae; genus Phyllobates; species Phyllobates terribilis. The sequence goes on from NW_027363046.1 coordinate 2,427,801, forward strand.
AACTGAATTCATAGTTGTAGAAAGTGAATTGCTGTGGAAGCTGACTGATTTTTTGTGGCAGTACACTTCTCTCTTTGTGGAGATTTCAGACACTGCTATATTCTGATGTACAAATGGAATAAAAGCTAGTCTAATGTAACTTGCTGGACACCTGACCTGCTACTTGTTACATCTGCAACAAAACTTGCAACAAAGCAGGCCCGTGCTGGGTCAGGTAAAAGTTGAAAATTGTTTTGATTTTAGGCCTCTTGCACACTGTAATTTTAGAGTGGTTTCACACTTGTGTTTGGGGCTGCCAGAGGTCGATCCGCTCTGGATCTGACATCCAGCTGACCCCGGGGCAATGCTGGCAGAATGCTTGCATTGCCCATAGATGTGAACGGCTGGGTTCCGCGATCTGCAGCCGCCCGTTCGCTTTCGTAATACTGCATTCTGCTATCAGTGTCAGAACAAAAAGAAAAGCATTTTCTTCTTTTCATTCCGCTGCAGGTTAGCGGAACGGCGGCATTACAGAAGCGAACGGGAGGCCTGTAGTACATATGTAGTGGAAGTGTGAAAGCACCCTTATGCTGCCACTGTTTTAGAACTCCAAAGCACGTGCTTTACTAGCATTTTTGAGAGCGCTCTCGGTAATGACCCATAAGATACAGGCTATTGATGAACGCTAAGTGCTCAAAAATAGCTCCTGTAATAAAATAAAAAGAGCTGGCCGAAACAACACCTCGCTTTTCCAGCCATTGACTTATATATTCAAAATTGGCAATCTTCTTAGCAATTTTCCAGTGCTTAGCACTTGGGAAAGTGCCTACTGTGAAAGAGGTCATAGGGCTAAAACACAAGGCCGAAATTCCCTGCCTAATTTGGGGCCAAAACATCTGGGGGCAAAAAGCTGGGGGCGAAATGTTCGGGGGCGAAACATCCTGGGGGTAAAATGCTGGGGGCGAAATGTGCGGGGGCGAAACATCCTGGGGGCGAAACATCCTGGGGGCGAAATGTACCTGGGGGCAAACTGCTGGGGGCGAAACTTCCTAGAACCGTTTGAGGGTACCGTTGAATCGCTCACACAAACCATTGGTTTGGGGATGATACGTGCTCGATACCAGATGCTGCACCTGCATTTTCTTACATAGGGCCTCCATTAAGCAACACATGCACTGGGTCCCCTGGTCGGTAAGCATCTCACTGGGGAAGCCTACTCGCGAAAAGATGGCCAAGAGGGCGTCCGACACCTTATCCGCCCTAATTGAGGACAGGGCTACTGCCTCCGGATACTGGGTAGCATAGTCTATCACAGTAAGGATGAAACGTTTTCCAGAGCTGCTGGGTATGGCCAGTGGTCCCACAATATCCACAACAATCCTCTGGAAAGGCTCCTCTATCACTGGCAAAGATATCAGGGGGGGCATTGGGAGCCGGCCCTGACTTTCCCACTCTGACACGTGGTACAGGAGTGACAGTAGTTCACCACATCTGTCCTCATTTTGGGCCAATAAAAGTAGTGAGACAGCCGGGCCTTGGTTTTGCTGACCCCCAAGTGTCCAGCAAGTGGAATCTCATGGGCGATCTGCAACAACTCACCCCTGAATTGGTAGGGGACGACCAGCTGTCTTCCCCTCAGCCACTCCTGTTGGGGTGTACAGGGAACTGTCTCCCAGTACAACCTCCTATGGTCCCACAATACCCTCTCCTTATCCGACTCGGAGGTGGGTTTCTCAGCGAGGCTCCTTAACGCCTCTAGGCTAGCATCTGAGTGCAGAGCTGCTTGAAACTCCTGGCTGGAGGAAGCCAGAAGTGAGGTTAAGGCCACGTCCTCACTGGGACCGGCTCTGGGTCCCTAACTGATTCAGTTATTCCTCTGTCCGAGGAGGGTCCAGAAGGCAGGGCGTTACTTGCGTTCTGGGCACTCTGACTGCGGGTAACAGCGGCTATATAGGCCGTCTCCCCGGGGAATAACACCGTCCCATCAGCCTGCGCGGCTATGCGTGCCACTTCCCCATCCTCCCCCATTACCTCAGGCGCAGTGCTACTTATGGGGCAGCTACCATCAGCCAGATCACCGTCTGTTGTGACACTGGTCGCTGGCACAGCACCACCTGCTTCATGGTCCCCGTGCCTCTCTCCATTACCCATAGCACTGACACTTGCTCCTGCTAGGGGATCTTCAGCAATATCACCCTTCAGCGTGACATGGCTGAGTTCTCCTGTACCTTCAAATACATCATCATCAGGTAAAGCTTTGACATTCAGCGTCTTTCCTGGAATAAGCTCTTCAGCGGACTCCATTTCGGGTCGGATGAGGGTTCGTTCGGCCCCAGTGTCCTTGAGGCCTACAGTGACAGTATCCACCACAGTGACAGACTGCAAGTTTTCACAGGCCCTCCCAACCGGCCCACCCACCAAAAGAATTGATGCATTTTGCCCTGGGACCTTGGATGGGGGGTTCTTCCTCTGCTTCTCTGGGCAAGTGGCGCTGAAATGACAAGTCTGGTTGCAGAAATAACACTTGCGGGCATCAGATGCAGGCCGGGTGTTGGTAACGGGGACAAGGCCTCCAGAAGGTCGGATGCTGGGGCAGGGATGGCGGTTGATGGCTTACCCCCTTTCCAGCTGGCAACGCCCAGCTTCCGCACCTCCGGTTGGCCTTGTAGGTGTCTGCGATCTGCGCTGCTTTATTGGCATCTGGTGGCTCCCGATCCATTACCTCAGTCGGACACAGATGCAGGAACTGGTCTTTCACCATCAGGTCCTTTAACTGCTCAAAGGTGGTCGCTGACAGTCCTTGGATCCACTGCTTGAAGTTGGTTCTGAGCCCATGCACCACATCGCTGTAACTGTCGTGCGGTCCACGTTGGAGGTTCCGGAACTTTTTACAGTACACCTCAGGAGTCAGTTGGAACCTCTGGATTAGGGCCTGCTTAATGGCATCATAGTTCCCATCTAGGCCCTGAGGAAGAGCCACAAACACATCCAGAGCTTTGCCTCGCAGCCCTGCAGTTAAGTACCGGGCCCACTGGTCCACAGGCAGCTGGTACTGTCTGCAAGTCTTTTCAAAACCCCTCAGAAAGGTGTCGAGGTCGCTGTCCTTTAACATCACAGGAAAATGCTCTGGACGGGGTTTAAACAGGGTCGCATTGTTGGTCTCGCCGTTCCGTGAGGTGGATGGTGAGATCCTGAGCTGGGCCATCTGCAGTTCATGGGCCTTCTGAGCTTGGGCCTGCCGCTCGGCCTCTCGCTCGGCTCTCTCTGCCTCTGACTGGGCTTGGGCCTCCGCTCGTCAGCCTCCTGGTGCTGCTGAATTACTTTCAGCCGTCCTTCATGATCCTCTGCAGGAAGTTGCTGTAGAGCCATCTGCAGATAAGGGTCCAGGCTGCCCTGGTCGCTGACGCGGCATGCGTCTACAGGTGGGACCCCTGCAGCAGTACTGTCCATATCTTGGCTGACCCCTGGCCCTGCTGAGGTCTGGAGAAGGGCTTGCTCTGCCTCCAGTTGCGCCAGCGCAGCAGCCATTTGTTCTTTGTTTTTGCCGAGGGGGTCCATGCCTTTGGTTATACATATTCCAATAAGAGCGTCCATTTTCTGCTGGCTGTACCAGAACTCCCCAACAATGACCTTGATCACCAAAATACAAATAGAAAGAAAAAACGAAGAAGGGTAGGGGTGACTGCTGCACATACAGTATTGTCTCAGATCTAATAAACACTGAGTTCAATCTTCAAAACTTTTGTGCAGGGTCCAGGTAAGAACCGTGCAAGTTTTTAGTGAGAGGAATGATTGCTCAAACCAGATCACTAATGTCCTATGATCCCACCGCTTGCCACCAATTGTCAGGAAAACTTGGTCAGACCTTGCAGCACTCTGGCACCCCCTTATCCTGCTGGTGAAACACAGTATTGACCGAGGATAAGCAACAGGGCGCAGCTGCTCTCATTTATGTCGACTATTGCGGCACGTGATGTGACAGGATGTATATATACCACCAGTTCCGTCCAGGAACGTATATATACCTCAATCCCACCACCCTCAACCACAATATCACATAAATACACCGTATGCTGCCACCACCGATCTCTTAACAGGTGGATCGGGTACCCGTTCGGTAACGTGAATTAGCGGGTGAGGAACGGGTTTGCTCAACATAGGACAAGAAGAACGAAGCTAGTAAATAATAATTTACTCCTGAAAGTTGGCAGTGTTTGCAAAAGATATACAAGATATTATAAAAGACAATTTACATATATGCACAAAACAGTTATTAAAATAAAAGGGGTAAATAATAGCAAAACCTGCGCCACAAGGTGATGGTCTCAGATTCTGTGGGGGGGACGGCTCCCCGGAAATTAGGTGTGATTCCTCCACACAGCTAGGAGTGCTTGCATCTGACGTCCCTGGGTCGGAATGAGCCAACATGGACGTTCTGGTTTTTAGTAAGGAGGCAAAACACTAGGACACACCCATGTTGTTTACCTCACACGGGGGCTCGGTTTTGTGAACCCACCCAGCTGCACAAGACATAAATCCTTCATCTTCCATATCTTGGTATGGGGGGGGCCCACATCCAAGATGGATACATCATGTTTGCCGTCACCAATATTCACGGAGATTGATATCAAATTTGATATTTCTATGATGTTCAGAAGCTCAGAACCCATTTCCTAGGTTTCTGGTGGTTTCCCAGTTATGAAAGATACATCATAACTGGAAAAAGGTGAGCATCCCAAAAATGTGGTCCATGTGTTTGTGACAGTCATGTGCATAGTTAACCCCTTAACATTTGACGTACTAATACGCGTCTGTGCCCTGGGACTTAAGAGCCAGACCCGTATTAGTACGTCATGGCGATCGCGCGCGCATACAGGCTGTGCGGGCGCGATCGCCGCCGGGTGTCAACTGATTGTCACAGCTGACACCCGGTACTATGTGCAGGGAGCGGTCACGCACCGCTCCCAGCACATTAACCCCCGCGATGCTGCGATCGAAGTCGATCGCAGCATTGCGGTGGCAAGGGGAGGTGATCGCAGATACTCACCTCCTCTTCCGGCTTCCAGCGCTGTCTGCCGTGGCTTCCAGGATGTTGCCATGATGACCCGATGTTGTCATGACAACATCCGGGTCACCAGACAGCAGGAAGATTTTTTGGACATGCGCAGTGCATCTCCAAAAATCTTCTCCCTGTCCAGCGCTGACAGCCTGCATGACACAGGGATGGTGCTGCATTCCTGTGCCATGCAGGCGATCAGAGAAAAAAAAGTGAAAGTCCCATAGTGGGACAAAGTAATAAAGTATAAAAACTATCAGAAAGTGAAAAAAAAAATAAAAAAAATTGTAAAAATATATATATAAAAAAATAAAAAAAAATAATCCACCAAAAATAAAAATATAATGTACCCATCAATGAATATTATTATATATATAAAAAAAAAAAAAAACAATAAAAGTACACATATTTGGTATCGCCACGTCCGGAACAACCTGACCTATAAAACTGTCCCACTAGTTAACCCCTTCAGTGAACACGTTAAATAAAAATAAAAAACGAAGCAAAAAACAATGCTTTATCACCATACCGCCAAACAAAAAATGGAATAACACGCGATCAAAAAGACAAATATAAATAAAAATGGTACCGCTGAAAAAGTCATCTCGTCCCGCAAAAAACAAGCTGCCATACAGCTCCATCAGCCAAAAAATAAAAAAGTTATAGCTCTCAGAATAAAGCTATGCTAAAAAATATTTTTTTCTATAAAATTGCTTTTATTATGTAAAAGTACAAAACATAGAAATACGATATAAATGTGGTACCGCTGTAAACGTACTGACCCGAAGAATAAAGCTGCCTTATCAATTTTACCACACGCGGAACAGAATAAAAAAAAAAACAAAAAAAAGAATTCCTGAATTGTTGGTTTTTGTTTATTCTGCCTCCAAAAATCAGAATAGAAAGCGATCAAAAAATGTCACGTGCCTGAAAATGGCACCAATAACAACGTCAACTCATCCCGCAAAAAAAAAGCCGTCAAATGACTGTCTGCCAAAATCTGGAAAAATTATAGCTCTCAAAATATGGCGATGCAAAAACTAGATTTTACAAAAAATGCGCCTTTTAGTGTGTGACAGCTGTCAGTCATAAAAACCCCATATGATTCTGGTATCTCTGTAATCACACCGACCTGAAGAATAAGGTCATCTAATCACTTATACCGCATGAGGAACGGCGTAAAAAATAAACTCTCGAGTTGTGCTAGGGTTAGGGTTGTGCTACCGTTAGGGTTAGGACTGGGGTTGGGATTTTTTTCAAAAGTAAGAAAAAAAGATGACGATATGGCAACTAGTGTTGAGTGCAAGTGCTCGCTACTTGAGTTTGCATCGGGTGTTCTGGTATGCATTGAGTATCGTGGGTATTTGAGTGAAAACTCGAGTCTCCGCCCCATATGCTTCACGGCCCAAAAAACTTTGCGGGGATTGCCTGCCATGCACGAGCGATCCCTGCATGGTTTTTTTGGGTGTCTAATAACCGTGAAACATCCGGGCGGGGACTCGAGCATTTCACTCAAGCACACGCAGTACATGGTGCATACCTGAGTACCCGATGCAAACTCAAGTAGCGAGCACTTGCGCTCAAGACTAATGACAACTTATTCAATATGATGACCTAATGTTATCAAATTCTGTGTCGTACCTCCAAATGCAACATGGTGTCCACTAACAAATTGTCGGCTCAAATTGTTAGCGGACACCATGTTGCATTTGGAGAGTCCCTGTGTGCCCAAACATTGGAGCTCCCCCACAAGTGACCCCATTTTGGAAACTAGACCCCCCAAGGCACCTATCTAGATGCATAGTGAGCACTTGGAACCCTTAGGTGCTTCACAAATTGATTCATAAAAATGGAAAAGTATTTTTTTTCCACTTTTTCATTTTTACGAATCAATTTGTGAAGCACCTGGGGGTTCCAACTGCTCACTATGCATCTAGATAGGTGCCTTGGGGGGTCTAGTTTCCAAAATGGGGTCACTTTGTGGGGGAGCTCCAATGTTTGGGCACATCAGGGGCTCTCCAAACACAATATGGCGTCCGCTAATTATTCAAGCAAATTTTACAATCAAAAAGTCAAATGGCGCTCCTTCCCTTCCAAGCCCTGCCGTGAGCCCAAACAGTGTTTTTTCCCCACATATGGGGTATCTGCGTGCCCAGGGGAAATTGCACAACAAATTTTATGTAGATACAAGTCTGTACATCAGTACAGGGGAGAACACAAGAGCGGTGTATGATCCGAGCTGCGGTAATACATTATAACTGTATAACAGCTGGCGCAGGCTTTGGCACTTTCCGGTCTCCTTTCAGAGGCTGCCCGTTCTTCTGGGTCATTACTTGCTTGTTGCCATTTCCTAGAGCTTTTCTTGATGTTTTCCCACATGATACAGAACCGCGCACTTTGTCCTGGTGGCTTTTGACAAGTGACTTTACTTTAGGGAAATATAGATCATGTGAGGACGGTTCCTGAGCCAACCATGTGGAGCATCAATGGGCATGAAAGTGAAAGATTGCCAACACCAAAGCTGCAGAGGCAAAAGTCTTCCAATACACAAGGAACAGAATTATGCCCACCTGGATGTCAGGTGTACTAGTAATCCCAGCACCCAACCCTCATGCCCAAAAGGACTACGTCATTTCTGCACTAAAAGTATTTCACGTGTCAAAACCCCACTGAAGTGGCACTTTAACCCCTTACCAACATGATTTGCAGTTACATCATATGCCAGCTCTGACTTCTTGCCTGGAAGATGATGGCTGTGATATTTAGCCATCATCTGCCTTTAATAGCCACATGTAGAGCAGAGCTCCACCTGTTAGAGATGGACAGCAGCATTAACAGCAAACTGAGAAAGGAGTCATGCCATGTGCCCAACTGTGCCCCTGTAACACGATCGTGGGATGCCATCACTGCCAGGAAGGAGTCTGCTGAAAAGACCCATGCCTGTCATGACAGATCTGTGAATGCTGGCTATATACTGCAGTATTGCTGTACATAACACAAGAAACCAGATGATTGCATGTTCACGTCCCCTAAGGCTATGTGCCCACGATGCAGAAATGCTCCGGATTTTTCCTGAGCCTTTCTGCATCTCTCCTGGCAGACAAAACGCATGCGGATTGTACATGCGGATAAGTACATGCGTTTTTCCTGCCAGGGACATGCGGATGTGAAGCGTTCTTCACATGCATTTCTGCATGCGGGTTGACAAGCGCTTTTCAAGCGATTTTAGCATCACTTGGAAAGTGCTTGTCAACTTGGTCACACTATATAAATCCATGCAAATGGAGTGTGACCCGAGAGAATGTCAAAAAAATAAAAAATAAATCTATACTTACCTTGCGATGGCGCCCGGAGTCTTGCTTCACTCGGTGCTGACTGCCGGCAGATCGCGGTACAGTGCACTGAAGGACCTGCCGACGTCAGCGTCGCGTGACCAGTCACAAGAATATGACGTCAGCGCAGGTCCTTCAGTCCATCGCGATTTGCCGGCATGAGAGGAGGAGCGCAACGGGGGCCGCCAGAAGGTAAGTATCATATTTATTTTTTATTTTATTCTTTTTTTCACAGTTTCTATGGTACCTGGGTCTGGAGGAGAGTCTTCTCTCCTCTAGACCTGGGTACCATCCGCACATTGGAACACGTGGATTGCGCATCTACAAATACAGTGATGCGTAGTCCATGCGTTCTAATGCCAGTCAATGGCGTATAGCAAATGTGGTGCCAATATTCAAAAAGGGGACAAAAACTGAACTTGGAAATTATAGGCCAGTAAGCTTAACCTCTACTGTGGGTAAAATCCTGGAGGGTTTCCTAAGATATGCTATGATAGAGTATCTGAAGAAGAATAACCTCATGACCCAATATCAACATGGGTTTATGAGGGACCGTTCCTGTCAAACTAATCTGATCAGTTTTTATGAGGAGGCAAGTTCTGGACTGGACCAAGGAAATGCAGTGAATGTTGTGTATATGGACTTTTCAAAAGCTTTTGATACGGTTCCACACAAAAGGTTGATACATAAAATGAGAACATTGGGGATAGGGGAAAATATATGTATGTGGGTTAAGAATTGGCTCAGTGATAGGAAACAAAGGGTGGTTATTAATGGAAAACACTCAGACTGGGTCTCAGTTAACAGTGGGGTACCACAGGGGTCAGTATTGGGCCCCCTTCTTTTTAACATTTATTAATGACCTTGTAGGGGGCATATAGAGTAATATTTCAATATTTGCAGATGACACTAAACTCTGCAGGGTAATCAATACAGAGGAGGACAATTTTATATTACAGGAGGATCTATGTAAACTAGAAGCTTGGGCTGATAAATGGCAAATGAGCTTTAATGGGGATAAATGTAAGGTAATGCACTTGGGCAGAGGAAATAAAATGTATAATTATATGCTTAATTGTAAAACACTGTGCAAAACTGGAACTGAAAAAGACCTGGGTGTATTGGTGGAAGACAAGCTCACGTTTAGTGGCCAGTGTCAGACAGCTGCTGCAAAGGCAAATAAAATAATGGGATGCATTAAAAGAGGCATAGATGCTCATGAGGAGAACATAATTTTACCTCTATACAAGTCACTAGTGCGACCACACTTAGAATACTGTGTACAGTTCTGGTCTCCGGTATATAAGAAAGACATGGCTGAACTAGAGCGGGTGCAGAGAAGAGCGACCAAGGTTATTAGAGGACTGGGGGGTCTGCAATACCAAGACAGGTTATTACACTTGGGGTTATTTACTGTGGAAAAAAGAAGGCTTAGAGGTGATCTTATTACTATGTACAAGTATATGAGGGGACAGTACAAAGACCTTTCTACTGATCTTTTTACTCTGAGGCCTGAGACGGGGACAAGGGGGCATCTTCTACGTCTGGAGGAAAGAAGGTTTAATCATAATCACAGACGGGGATTCTTTACTGTAAGAGCAGAGAGACTATGGAGCTCTCTGCCGCATGATGTTGTAACGAGTGATTCACTATTAAAATTTAAGAAGGGCATGGATGCCTTTCTTGAAAAGTACAATATTGCAGGTTATAAATACTAGATTCCTTGATAGGGCGTTGATCCAGGGAACTAGTCTGATTGTCGTATGGAGTCGGGAAGGAATTTTTTTCCCCAATGTGGAGCTTGGTGTTTGCCACATGGTTTTTTTTTGCCTTCCTCTGGATCAAGATGTTAGGCTATGGGTTGAACTAGATGGACTTAGTCTTCCTTCAACCTTAAAAACTATGTTACTATATAATAGTGGCGAAAACGCAGCACTTCCGCAAAATAATTGGTAGTGCTGTTTTTTTTTCCGCAATGATAATCCGCAGCGGAAATTTCCACAGCATGTGCACAGCACATGCGGATCATCATTGGGGAACATGGCAGGCCTTCTACCATGCGTTTTTTAAGCATTTCTGCAGCGTTTTTGCCGCTGCGGAAACACTTAAAAAGGAATCGTGGGCACACAGCCTAAGGGGAGAAAAAGGAAAAAGTTTAATCTGAACATTCAAATCACTCCTGCCCCTCTATGACCCATTTTAAAATAAAACATATGGGCGTTATCCAATCAAAATATAAAAATAATTAACCTGATCAGTGAACGGCATAAAAACAAAAACCCTCATATGGCTGTATGGACAGAAAAATAAAGCTACTGCTCTTAGAAGAATAAGAAAAATGCAGAGCCGGGAAATAACATGGTCAGGAAGGGGTTAAATTCTGCCACTTCTATAGAAAATTGAACCCATTTCGCTGACTGCCTTCAATGGCAGCCAAATAAGGCAGAGGGTTAGAGGAATACCGACCTTATATTGTAGACTTCTAGGATGCTTAAGAAGTGGACATTCCCTTTAAGCTACATTGTGCAGACAAAGCCATGGCAGTGTAGAAGGCCGACAAGATCTCAGTGGAAAGGCTGCAGGTTTGCGTCTGCATTAGGCAAGTTATAGAGGTAGAAGTGTTGGGACCTTGTTGCTGTGCAGGTAGAATCTGGAGCCTCGGCACCGTCCTGCGGAGCCCATACTACAGGGAGGAGGAGCAGCGCCATGTGTAGTAATCTGAGCAGGATAGTCAGTGTTCAGCCAGCACTGATGGAGACTGACACCCCAACTCATTACCCAATACATGACCGGCTTAAAGACCCTCTCCCATCAGAGCTTATCCTCTTACTATATTGTAATCAGATTATACAGCACTGCACTTACAGCTGCTCATTATACCTTTCTACTGGGCTAATTATTCTCTTTTCTCTGCTCTATGTAGAATTAGCTGGGTCCCCTCCTGACCCAGCCGCTCTCATCCCCCTGCCAGGGACTTTTGCAGGGACTTATGACTCCTACAAGGAAAACTGACCTCCTGTTTCTACATACAGCTTATAAATATTAGCAAAAATGTCCAATCACATTGTAAATATAACGACATCCAAAAATGTGTGCGTCCAATGGACATTCCACACGGACAGTGTAGAGCAGGGGTCTCAAACTCGGCTGGGTATATGGGCCGCATATGGAAAAAATTGGAATTTGGGGGGCCGCATTCTTTGCAGGTCAAAGTGACATTTTTAGTGATGCCATTTTTTTTGTATACACCGTCTGAACATTTTTGCTGTGTTTATTTTATTTTTTTATAGCTTGGGTCGTTACGGATGTGGCGATAATAAATGTGCACTTTTTGTGTTTACTTTAGTTTATATATAAAGCAGCATTTTTAGTGGCAAAATATTTTTTCATGCTTTATTTTTACAGTTTTGTTTCCCTCTTTTGGCCACATAGAGTAATATTGTTTCAGAATTAGCACCATATATAGTAATTCTGGCAAACATCTAGTAATTTGCCCCATCCTGGTCCCCACCTTGTAGTAATATGCCCCATCCTGGTGGTCCCCATCTTGAAGTAACGTGCCCCATCCTGGTGGTCCCCATCTTGCAGTAATGTGGCCCATCCTGGTGGTCCCCATCTTGAAGTAACGTGCCCCATCCTGGTGGTCCCCATCTTGAAGTAACGTGCCCCATCCTGGTGGTCCCCATCTTGAAGTAACGTGCCCCATCCTGGTGGTCCCCATCTTGAAGTAACGTGGCCCCCATCTTGCAGTAATGTGGTCCCCATCTTGCAGTAATGTGGCCCATCCTGGTGGTCCCCATCTTGCAGTAATGTGGCCCATCCTGGTAGTCCCCATCTTGCAGTAATGTGGCCCATCCTGGTAGTCCCCATCTTGCAGTAATGTGCCCCATCCTGGTGGTCCCCATCTTGCAGTAATGTGCCCCATCCTGGTGGTCCCCATCTTGCAGTAATGTGGCCCCCATCTTGCAGTAATGTGGCCCATCCTGGTGGTCCCCATCTTGCAGTAATGTGGCCCATCCTGGTAGTCCCCATCTTGTAGTAATGTGCCCCATTCTTGTCCCCACCTTGTAGTAATGTGCCCCATCCTAGTGGTCCCCATCTTGTAGTAATGTGCCCCATCCTGGTGGTCCCCATCTTGTAGTAATGTGCCCCATCCTGGTGGTCTCCATCTTGTAGTAATATGCCCCATCCTGGTGGTCCCCATCCTGGTGGTCCCCATCTTGTAGTAATATGCCCCATCCTGGTGGTCCCCATCTTGTAGTAATGTGCCCCATCCTGGTGGTCCCCATCTTGCAGTAATATGCCCCATACTTGTGGTCCCCATCTTGCAGTAATATGCCCCATCCTTGTGGTCTTCATCTTGTAGTAATATGCCCCATCCTGGTGGTCCCCATCTTGTAGTAATATGCCCCATCCTGGTGGTCCCCATCTTGCAGTAATGGGCCCCATCCAGGTCCCCATCTAGTAGAATTGTCCTCTGCGCTGTTCTTCACACACAAAGTAAAAAAAAAAAAAAAAAAAAAAAAAGATTCCTTTCACCTGTCCTCCGTTCCCTCTGCTTCCTTTGTGCACATGTGGCCCGCGGGCCGCATGTTTGAGACCTGTGGTGTAGACTGTTATGTAAAAGAATGGGAAGCCACTAGGTGGCAGCACAACGTCACATAACAGGATTTTTTATCCAGATGGCTGTGAATCTACTAGTCATTAGGTTACCTGACTCAAGTAATCATTCATAGATCTCCACAGCCCAATGTAGATGTATTGAAGTAGAACAGTGAGAGCAGAACCAGTTAGGCTTGTATTTTACCAGTGAGATTCAGAAACACAATTTAAACTTCCTTGACATTACAATAATAAATACCAACCAAGGCCGGTTACCACAACACTGAAAACTGACAGCCACAAGTGGGTTACTATCCTGGCAGAGCTACCATCCGGCTCCCCTACGTAGAGGAATACCGAAAAGCCAATATATACGCCTAAGGAGAAATTGCTCAACGGTGAATGAGTACATGATAAAATCGAGGGAATTACAAAAACGCTTCCTACAAAAGGGATATCCTAAAAAAGTGCTAGGCCAACGCCCTTACAAGAGACAGAAATTCTCTATTGACCCCTAAAGCACGAGAACAAGATAATGAGATCCATCTAATAGGAACCTACGACGACCGAAATCAGGGGGCGATGAACATACTCTATGATCTTTGGGCAATTTTGAGATCAGATAAAGATCTGCAAGATGTGGTCCCTGAGAGCCCCAGGGTCACATACAGGAGAGGCAGGAACCTTAGAGATCACCTTGTGCGCAGCCACTTTGTGGAGGACAACACGGGCAAAACAACGTGGCTGAGCAGTGACACCACAGGGACTTATAGATGTGGTGACTGCAAAGCCTGCAAATACATCTGTAAAAGCAAGAAATGTATCAGTGCCACAACCAAACTAGAAGACCAAAACCGCGAATTCACAAACTGCAAGACGCAAGGAGTAATCTATATGGCAACTCGCCAATGTCCGATGAACTACATCGGCAAAACCAAAAGAGTTCCGGAGACGGATATTGCACCATATCGGTTATGTCAGACGTAGGGAGGACACAACTCTCTCGAGACACATGCTTGAGAAACACACCTTGGACCCGTTTTCTTTATACTTTCAAGCCATCGAAGTAGTACGCCCCCCCGAGAGGAGGTAATTGGGACCAACTGCTGCTTCAGAAAGAAAGTAGATGGATCCATAGAATGAAATCCTATAACCCACACTACACAAATGAAACATTGTCCTTCTCATGTTTCATTGACACATAATAACATTTTCACCCCCTATGAAACCTCTTGAACCTCGCTAGACCTAAAAACTCTCTAAAATATAATATGTAGAATCCAGTCCATGTTCTTCATAATGGATATTGGTCCACATAACTATCAAATCAGCGCCTTATAGGACCAAAACTATTAAAGTTATTATACTTTAAAATCACAAAATGACCTCTTGAACAAATTGAACTTTGATAACAATTGGACAAATTTCATCAGAATTTCTTCCTTTGTTTTTAGATTATAAAATACTCATCTGAAGACTTAATAATACAGATACATCGATACAATCAGACACACTGATACAATCAGAATAAAAGTCATCCCAATGTCTATTATTATGGACATATTGATACGATCAAATGAAATGAACTTTGAGGAAATAGACGTCCGCAAGCGTTTGCTGGTGCGGAAGCAGTGACATAGCCAGATGGCATTTGTCACGATGAAAGGAAGTTCTGCATCGATTTAAGTGTAGGTGGGACGAGGTAGCACATGAAACAGGCAGATCTGTCTGTAAACAAATGACAAACTACGAACAAACACTATTAACAACTCATATCGCAACAAACTCGTAGAGACGACATTATAAGATGCAATGCAATATACCAGTCTCCTTCCCTAGATATAAAAGACATATTAATACTGTGAGATCGCAGTGCAGCCAAGACATCTCTGTGAGAAAAAGATCCTCCTGGAAGAATGAGACGAGTCCCTGCATGATTATATGATCGCAACATGATACGCCTGCAACGCACCCGAGTCACTCGATTGGATGACAGAAGGGGGGGCGCACAAGAGGGGGCACCAACTTCCCTATAAAGTCACGCTGGTTTAGCCGCCAGACGCTGCCGGCAACCCTGCCGATAAGTTTATTACAAAACTATCGTACTATCAAACCAAAAAAGATCATAGACTGTGAGCCCCTGATGACCATGAGAGTCTCATATAAGAATGATGAAACGCGTAGGGCTGAGCATTTCTATAGAAAGTCCTACAAGAGATGATTAGCCAGGCTACCTCAATATAAAGCTCCTAGATCAGGAGAAACAAGCACCGCACCGGTATATGACGGCAGCACTATAAAGCCGTTCTGAAGAGAATAGCACAGGACATGGTAAAATGAATATTATTAATGCCATTATCAGACTGCAGACTCACAATGAGGAGAAATGAGATGGCATGATTTCTAATAGCCAGAGGCCAAATTGAAAAGGGAGTTATACATATAAATAAAGAGATACCCCTAGGAATTGTGACTAATCCCTGGCCTCCCAACAAGACAATATATATAAATGGTTAGCCGGTGAGATAAATTAAAACCACACACAATAGTCCTATGTTTAGGATAATTTTAGGAAATTTGTCACGGATTTTGGACACTTAAAAAAAAATCCTTTTTAAAATATTGAATAAAGGTTATTTTTTATATTTTACTCCCATTGGATTTGACTGTGAAATACTGCAGAATTATCTTGGAGCATATTTATACTATATAAAACAGTGAGGGGTCAATATTGGTTTAGTAGTTTCCATATTACTCTGGATAGGCTTCTCAGTGTCTGCGGCATGGCAGGCTGGATGGCAGCGTTCTGCTACGATCCAGTCTGCCATCTCAATGTAGCAGAGCTGGAGCCGTCGTGGGAACCATGGAAAGGTAAAGATGAGGTTTGTTAATTATTTTACTTCTATTGCAGGAGACATTGGCTTCAGCTGGAATGGGCGTGATGGTAAGTATGGTTTAATTTAGGATATTAAAGTATTGTGTGTTTATTTCAATTAAAAGATTTTATTCTGGGTGTTGGTGTTTTATTCACTTTCACTATGGGGTTAGTAATGGGCGCGTCTTATAGACACGTCCTCATTACTAACCTGGGCTTGATGTCAGCTGGCATTATAAGCTGACATCAACCCCAGCCCTATTACTCCAGTGCCACCGCTACAGGGCAGTGGGAGAGCGAGGCTAAGTGCCAGAATTGGCGTATCCTATGGATGTGTCATTTCTCAGGCGGCTGACGGCTGGTGTTTCTAGCCTGTGAGGCGGCCAATATTCATGGCACCCTTCCTGGGCTATTAATATCAGCCCCCAGCTGTCTGCCTAGCCTTTGCTAGCTATTAAAATAGGGGGAACCCACGTCATTTTTTTTTGGGTCCCCCATTTTAAGATGGCGGATACACAGGTGCAAAATACTGATGAAACAATCACTCACAACCTACAATTTCATGGAGGGGGTGACTGCCTAGTATTAGAATTGCACAAAGATAGGCTTGTATAGGGTGCTGTTCACACTAGGGTAGTGCACAGTATCCGGCCCTGGGCACGGAGCGGGTCTGGGCCATGGCTGCACCCCATCGACAACATAGGACCCGGCTCCGAGTCCCCCATCCCCCAGGGTAGGGCTTCCAGCGTCACACATCTGCTATCTTTATGTGGGCCTGCTGCATCCTGGTAGTGCATTTGGCTTTGAAGATCAGGCCAGGTAAACACTGCTGCCCTTTCCTTACCCCCAGCATAGTGAGCGGGGGTGAGGAGCAAGGGGGAATGTGTGTGTGGAAATATAAGGAACAGGGGGGTAATGTGTCAGGAGACAGAGTAGGGGGAGAAAAGTTTGTGCGGGCACATAATAGAGACTGGGTAATGTGGGGAAAGGAGTAACATGAAGAGACAGTGTGAGGGCATACCAAAGAGGAGACAGTACATGTACTGATGATGTTGTACTGTACTGATGAGGGTTGTGATGCTGTATTTCTGCATACTGCTGGTAGTTCTATTGATGTATTTTTGTGCAGCTATTGGTTCTGATCCTGTACACATGGAACAGTCCATAACTTGTAAGATTACATGATACATGGCCATGTTAATAAAGTGTTGTGCTGTCTGAGAAGAGTTACTGTTTTTATTTGTTTTAGGAAAATTAAAGGGTTAGATCAAGTTTGTGATGAAAGTCTGCAATCCCTGACAGCACACCTCTGAATTCTCATCGTGCGCATGTGCACTGCATGCGGTCAGGATTCTCTGGTGCTAGTGGTGAGAGCAGGAAGTCTTGAAACCACAATTATGCGAATTGCATACACATGATCACATGCCGACTAGACATGCATGGCCTCATTCTATACAAATTACTTGAGTGAGGCTGGTCACGTTTAGTTGGAATGTGGCCAGAAGTATGAAAATCTCATACTTGCACGCACATGACCTTTCAGGATTCTCCTGTACTGGAGGAAAGGTGAAAGTGTGCAGTGCATGCGCTGCGAGTATTCAGAAGTCTGCAGTCACCTAGAGTTCTTCCGACTTTAATCACAAACCTGGACAACCCTTTTAATTATACAATTAAGTACTGTAGCATGCCCAATCCTAAGAGCGTGTAATATACTCAATGTCAGGATTCAGCTCTGCTAGCTGGGTCCAGCAGACACCACATGACCACTCGTATGTGATTTTCATACTTACGGTTATGTGACAACTAGCCTTTAATCCTGCTTCTCTTTATGAAATAGGAGCTGTAGTTTTTGACTGAAATTGAGAGAATTAGGAAGAGTAGCTAGTCACGTGACTGTCAAAAAGCAAATCGTATATGAGCGGTCACATGACTACTATTCAAACTGCATGAGCGGTGTGTGTGGGGGGCGCCAAACTGAATTCCTGCTCCGGGTGCCGGAAAACAGATCTGCCTCTGTGCTAAGCTTGCAGATATGGTCAGAAGGTTCTGTAAGACATTGCTCTATAGATCAGATATTCTTCCAGAAACAAACCGCCTGGAAGCCTCCTTGTCAGATTTATGCTTAAGAACTAATTATATTTTACTTTAAATATTTCTAATAAAGAAAATAATCAATACAGTAATTATAATCCATAATATTCCAATATGTTCTATTACTTGTGATACGTCTGATATAGTCTAGCTTTATTAAATCATGTTTTGTTTCTGTAAAGGAAATCGAGGCTGAGCCTGCAGATATTGTTAGAAAGTTCTGTACCATGTTATTCTATAGATAAAATGTACTCACAGAAACCAGGCGTCTGGAGGTCTCCTGCAACAGACTTATCCTTGAGAACTAAGAATTGTAATGTTTAATCTGAACATGCATGGAAACTTTGTTACTGTGAGCCAGAACTTTGGTTTAGATACTGCACTCTTCTGTAACAGAGTAGGTCCCTCTCTCATTCATAGGGGTCCTGTATACACAATTTATGTCTCATCTCCATCTCTGAACTGTAACTATTATTCAAAATACATTTTTCTCTCATTCTAATCACCTGTGAATATGGATGTTTTGCTTGGAATACAGATTTCTATGTCATTTCATTATATTGTCTGGGCGTGCGTGGAAACTCCATGCAGGAGAGAAATTTACATTTAAATATTTCATCCTTTTGCAAGAAGGCCGACCCACTCCTCATTCATAGAGGTTTCTGTAGAAGTGTTTTTATATCTTAGCCTTATCTATACCTTTTTTAATTGTAAGTTTATTCTAAATTAACCTCCATTTTATTCAATTACCTATGAAGACCTGGTTTGTCCAGAAGTCTGCACCGACTTCTGCTCTCAAGCTCATCCAGTGGCCGGTATCATTATGGTATGGCATCCAGCGGCCAGTATCATTATGGTATGGCATCCAGCGGCCAGTATCATTATGGTATGGCATCCAGCGGCCAGTATCGTTATGGTATGGCATCCAGCGGCCAGTATCGTTATGGTATGGCATCCAGCGGCCAGTATCGTTATGGTATGGCATCCAGCGGCCAGTATCGTTATGGTACGGCATCCAGCGGCCAGTAGCATTATGGTATGGCATCCAGCGGCCAGTATCGTTATGGTATGGCATCCAGTGGCCAGTAGCATTATGGTATGGCATCCAGCGGCCAGTATCGTTATGGTATGGCATCCAGTGGCCAGTAGCATTATGGTATGGCATCCAGTGGCCAGTAGCATTATGGTATGGCATCCAGTGGCCAGTATCATTATGGTATGGCATCCAGTGGCCAGTATCATTATGGTATGGCATCCAGTGGCCAGTATCATTATGGTATGGCATCCAGCGGCCAGTATCATTATGGTACGGCATCCAGTGGCCAGTATCATTATGGTATGGCATCCAGTGGCCAGTATCATTATGGTATGGCATCCAGTGGCCAGTATCATTATGGTATGGCATCCAGTGGCTAGTATCATTATTATACACACTATAATCCTCCCAATTGGCATCAAGATAACAGAACAGTAGTGTTGCGCAGACGTGCTTGGATAAGGTGTCATCTGAGCATGCTCGGGTGCTAACAGATTATCTTTTGCGTGCTCTAATAATATGTTCACACCGCCGCGGCTGCACACAAACTGGCAAGCCCTGCATGTATTGCGGCGGTCTAACAGCCGTGAGACATGCAGCCGCGGTGACGCAAACATATTTTTCAAGCACGCCGAAGATACTCTTAGCACCCGAGAATACTCGGATAACGCCTTATCGGAGCACGTTAGCTTATCACTACAGAACAGATCTGAACAGTGCTCAGGATTCTCCTCACCTAGCACCCTGCCGAGAATAATAAATGCCTGTAGCCAATTTCCAAAAGTGCCTCCTACATTGCTCACCCTCCACCTCCCTATGCTTTTTCCCTGCTCCCACATTTCAGTGACGAAACACTCAAGAGGCAGTAAAGTAGATAAAGCTGCAGTTTTCCTTTTCCAAATATTTTTAACTTCCATTTTTTAAATGAGGCCCTAATGGTCCTTGAAAGCATACACACACGCTCCCAAGTCAGACTTTGTTGCAGACGGACAAGCCTATTTTTGGTAACAGTCTCTGCTGCCACTGGCCAAGTCCCAACACATCCTTCTGCATCATCAACCCTAACAGACCATGCTGCTACAGGCCCCTCACACTGTGGTCCCAACTTCAACACCCGGTGGCCTAAAAGATGTACCCAGGTCACCGTACGTGAGGTGTGAAAGCGTGTAACTGGCATGTCTCACCGGAGGTCATCACCACAACCCACTAATGGTCCATCCTAACTGACTCTGGGCACTCTGAGGACCTGATGCAAAGTATCTTCTGGATTAACGACCTCTGATGAAGTCTGCAATAATGAAAAATAATAATAATAAAGTAAACGCTGCATTGCACCGAATGACCAGCAGGTGGCAACGAAGTCACAACATTAACTAGCCCCCTATTGTAGAAAACCTAAACACCATCAGGAGGTGCTGAGGCTTCATGAGAACGCGCCACCCCCAAACTTAAAAGGCTTTTCCACTATTCAGACAACTTCTCAATCACTGTTTCCCCTGAGTAAAATAATAACTATTCTACTCTGTGCCATTCCAGCAGTGTCAGCACTGGCTCTCCCGGGGTCCGCGATCCCTGCGGCCAATCAGAGGTGTCTTCACTCTCTCGTACTTTGGAGGAATTGACCGCTGCAGCTGCTCTCCCACTTCCTCCAGATGTCAATGATGTCTGTAGGAGAGGAAAGTGAAGCCAGCGCTGAATGTCACGCCAAAGATGGCTGCCCTCCTATTATATAAATCTCACTAGAACTCCACCACCAGCCTATCACATTCCTAGTTCCACATCCAACCTCCATATCAAACCCTGTAATAAACCCTTCATTACCTGGTCTTGTCAGGACCTCAATAAACCCAGCCTTTTTGAGGCCTAGTTCTGTACGGCCATTAATAATGCACTGGTGTAAATAATGTGTGTGAGGTAAATTGTGTGGAAAACCGGATTGTAATCAAGCAATGATTTCTTCAATTGGACTGCAATGTCCTGAACCATACGACTTGTACCAGTCATGTGACTTATGCTGCCCCAGGACTACAGCCATATTGGCCAAAGCTGTGATATCACAGAGGCACATACCAGCATGTGGAAGCATGGCGACATAGCGATGACATCACAATGGCAGGTGCCGGAATGTGGAATCCATGACAGCGATGACATCACAATGGCAGGTGCCGGAATGTGGAATCTATGACATAGCGATGACATCACAATGGCAGGCGCCTATATACACAGGAGCGCAGGTGAGAGGAGACACACGGGAGCTCACAAACCACAAGGAAGGCAAGAAGAATCGATTGGAGAACAGGGACAGGAGAAGCCAAGAAGAACAGAATAACCCGCTTCTTAGCCTTCACTGAGCCATGACAAGACTGAGCGGATGGAAGCGGAGGAGGAGACCCAGGACCCCGTCACATCCACCTGACTGATGAGAAAGGTGAGAAATTATGTAGATTATGTAGCAGCATTACAACTATTCTCGTTACCCATAGCAACCAGTCAGAGCTCAGCTTTTATTAAAGGGGTATTCCCATCTCCAAAATCCTCTACCAATATGTAGTAGGTGTAATAATAATAATATTAGATATCCATGCTTACAACCACCAGTTATCTAGTTGCTAGTGGTCGTAACCATGGATACCTAAGGTCCTGCAATGCCTGCACATGAGGGAAGAGACAGCGAAGCAGAAAAACTATTCTACATTTCTAATTGAGGTTTTTTCTAATATTATTATTACACCTACTACATATTGGGATAGGATCTTGGAGATGGGAATACCCTTTTAATCTCTGATTGCTATGGGTAACTAGGAGAGTTTGTTGCTCAGCTTTGATGAGGGATGACAGATTTTACTAGACTAAGTGGATATCATTGGTGCAACCAGTGCAGCTGCACAGGGGGCTAATAGGTTAGGGGGTCACTCACCTTCATTTTGTTAATTCTGTGTATTGCTGTAGCAGTGCTGTGCGTGTATATTGATGCTGTGGGGCAGGGGCGTACATAGAAATCATCGGGGCCCATAGCAGAAGTTTGAGTTGAGGCCTCCCCCTTCAAAAGATATTTTTAAAAAAATTATATTTGTCAGTGTCACAACTTTCCAGCCTTTACATAGTAATTTTCCCCCTGCTGAAGTCCTAGATTCCCCTCTCATTGCCACCATAACGTATGATGCCAACAAAAGTGCCCCCCAAACACAGTATGATACCCCCCATGGTGAATTCCTCTACCTTAGCCTCCACATGTACAGTAGGGTCATCAAACTGTGCCCCCCCCCCCCTCAACTCCCAAGGCAAAGTAAGGTGACCACAACACAGCAATCCCCCAACTGTGACCCCCACACAGCCCTCCATGTAGAGTAATGGGCCTACATACAGTATAATGGCCCCACACTGTATAATAGTCTGCACTAGCCCTCCAAACAGTATGATGGACACCACATAGGTCAGAGTAATATTCAGCTCACCCTTGAAGGATTCCCAGTGGGTTCCATATAACGAAGCACAGGATCCAGTCTCTGCCAGATGTAGAAGCAAGGTGCATCCAAATCCAGTACAAAAAAAGTCTTTATAAGAACGATTGAAACAATGGCATTGTTGTGACACACCATTTAGGTGTAGTTGGGGGTTTGGAAGGTGCACAAAATATGAGTCTAAGAACATGCAGAGTGTTTGAAACGCGTTCGGTGTTGCACATTTTCTACACCTTCCAAACCCCCAACTACAGCTAAATGGTGTCACAGCAATCCATTTGTTTTTTTACTGGAGCTGGATATTCACTTCAATCCAAGCATGATGGACCCCACACAAACCTTAACACTGTATAATTGCTTGCATACTGTATAATGGCCCCACACAACCCTTCAAATATTATAATGGCCCCCCATAGTATAACACGCCACCATAACCCTCCATACAATAAAATACTCACTATAGTGCTCCACAGAGCATAATTCACTTCCCCATGGTCCTCCTCACAGAATAATACACTCCCCATGGTCCTCCACACAGTAATATGCACCCGCCCATAGGGTAAAACTCAACCCCCCCGCCCATAAGATAAAACTCAACCCCCCCCTCCATAGGGTGAAATACAACCCCCCATAGGGTGAAACGCAAACCCCCGCCCATAGGGTAAAACACAACCCCACCCCCCATAGGGTAAAACACAGCCCACAGTTTTCCAGTATTATGGGCACCACGTACTCACTGATTTTTTTTAAGAAAAATACAATACTCACCGCTCCTTGTTCCCCCACTGCTTCAGTCTCTGCAGCGCATATACTCACCTCAGCAGCTACACTATCTGACACAGCATGGAGTGCGATGAAGTGTCATCATCGTGCCCGCTGTGTCAGATGCAGGAGGGAGGGAGCATTAAATGCTGCCGTTCAGTCAATACCATGGCTAATCACTAACAGAGGCATTTAAGTGTCCTGGTAGCTACTTCACTCATGTACCTCTTCCCATCGCCCCATAGAAGTGATTGCCGAAGATTTACCATGGCAGTCAGGGGCCTTAAAGAAGGATTCAATCACTGCCATCTTAGTACTCCTATAAAGCTTGGCTTCACAAGAGAATGTCAATTAAACTACATGTATATACTGCAATAATACAAAATTACAAAATATAGTATAAGGGGTTAAATGATCACATAAGTCCACTAAGTTAACTTAAAAATAAAGTAAAAATTGAAAAAGTTTTGAAAAATATGAACGTTTAAATTATACTTCAACCGTTATGTTAAAATACCCCCCAAAACATAAAATGAAATGCTCTTCTTCACAAAAAAACACAATCAAAAGCAATGACATTTAATGCAACCCAAAAAGGTATCAAAAACGGATCAATTCACTTGTATTGAGAGAGGCCGAACACATCCAGTCGGCACGTGATAGCGTGTATGCAAATTGCAATCTTGCGGCGCCAGTACTAGAGAAATTCTGTCCGCTCGCACACTGTGCACTTTAAGGAGCCACAAGTCTGACTGCAGATGGCGCCCCAAACCTGGGCAAACCTTTTAATATACCCCAAAATTGTATCAATAAAAGCTACGCAAAATCACACCGTCACAAAGGTCCATCAACAGAAAAAAAAATGTAAAAGGTCTCAGAATATGGTGACCCAAACCAATTTCTTTAGTGTTGTTACATAGTTGTTTAACCACCGTGGGAGATAAAACACCTTGAGTTTGGTATTGCGGTTATCTCAATGACCTGGAGAATTATATTATAATCTAAAAACAAATCCTTAAAAGACAATAGTGGAATTGCTTTTCTCTCATTATTTCATCCCAACACAGATTTTGTTTCTCTCCACATTTCAGACCTATGATAAATATATAGTTGTATAGTTTGTTTTTATCTTAGTGGTGAAAACATTTTATTTTGTTTCATTTTGCAACAAAGAAAATAACTCGTTTCCCACTATTTTCTGTGGCCAAATATTTTCCTATTGGTAAAGCAAAATGAGGATTTAGTTTGTGTGAGTGAAGCTCATGTTTTTATTGACAAAAGTTTGGGGAACATAGAAGATTTTGATTCTTTTTTAAAATCATTATTTGGGTATGTTATATGGTTATTAAAGGGGTAAATACTTGTTATGGTGCTAATATTATGGGTTCAATAATTTAACGTTTTATATGGTGATTGGATTAAATGATACTTCCGCGTTTTAAATTTTTATACCTTTGAAATCAGATCGGGGCCCGTCTGCCCACCAGGGACAGGTGATCGGGGCCCGTCTGCCCACCAGGGACAGGTGATCGGGGCCCGTCTGCCCACCAGGGACAGGTGATCGGGGCCCGTCTGCCCACCAGGGACAGGTGATCGGGGCCCGTCTGCCCACCAGGGACAGGTGATCGGGGCCCGTCTGCCCACCAGGGACAGGTGATCGGGGCCCGTCTGCCCACCAGGGACAGGTGATCGGGGCCCGTCTGCCCACCAGGGACAGGTGATCGGGGCCCGTCTGCCCACCAGGGACAGGTGATCGGGGCCCGTCTGCCCACCAGGGACAGGTGATCGGGGCCCGTCTGCCCACCAGGGACAGGTGATCGGGGCCCGTCTGCCCACCAGGGACAGGTGATCGGGGCCCGTCTGCCCACCAGGGACAGGTGATCGGGGCCCGTCTGCCCACCAGGGACAGGTGATCGGGGCCCGTCTGCCCACCAGGGACAGGTGATCGGGGCCCGTCTGCCCACCAGGGACAGGTGATCGGGGCCCGTCTGCCCACCAGGGACAGGTGATCGGGGCCCGTCTGCCCACCAGGGACAGGTGATCGGGGCCCGTCTGCCCACCAGGGACAGGTGATCGGGGCCCGTCTGCCCACCAGGGACAGGTGATCGGGGCCCGTCTGCCCACCAGGGACAGGTGATCGGGGCCCGTCTGCCCACCAGGGACAGGTGATCGGGGCCCGTCTGCCCACCAGGACAGGTGATCGGGGCCCGTCTGCCCACCAGGGACAGGTGATCGGGGCCCGTCTGCCCACCAGGGACAGGTGATCGGGGCCCGTCTGCCCACCAGGGACAGGTGATCGGGGCCCGTCTGCCCACCAGGGACAGGTGATCGGGGCCCGTCTGCCCACCAGGGACAGGTGATCGGGGCCCGTCTGCCCACCAGGGACAGGTGATCGGGGCCCGTCTGCCCACCAGGGACAGGTGATCGGGGCCCGTCTGCCCACCAGGGACAGGTGATCGGGGCCCGTCTGCCCACCAGGGACAGGTGATCGGGGCCCGTCTGCCCACCAGGGACAGGTGATCGGGGCCCGTCTGCCCACCAGGGACAGGTGATCGGGGCCCGTCTGCCCACCAGGGACAGGTGATCGGGGCCCGTCTGCCCACCAGGGACAGGTGATCGGGGCCCGTCTGCCCACCAGGGACAGGTGATCGGGGCCCGTCTGCCCACCAGGGACAGGTGATCGGGGCCCGTCTGCCCACCAGGGACAGGTGATCGGGGCCCGTCTGCCCACCAGGGACAGGTGATCGGGGCCCGTCTGCCCACC